>NC_081295.1:120317500-122817500 GCF_030435805.1 Mustela lutreola
TGAGTGGAAGGCAGAGGCTTAACCTGCTGAGCCACCCAGGCGCCCTGCGCCTGGATTATTCTGAAGCTGTCCCAGATATCCTATGATTCCATCTGTGAACTTTTCAGTAGGTAGCACTGAGATAAGGACTCGCACAAATATCACAATTCTGTGATCACATCTAAAAATTAATAATGATTTTTATCAAGTATCCACTCAGTGTTCAGATGTCCTAGACCGTATGTATGTGTGTGTTTTTTCAAATCATGATCCAAATGGGAGCAGATAAAACTCTGAAATCTTTAAAAACGTATTTCCTGGGGCACCTGGGTGGTTTAGTCAGTTAAGCATCTGACTCTTCTCAGCGCAGGTCTTGATCTCAGGATCATGAGTTCAAGCCCCGCATTGGGCTGCACACTGGGCATGGAGACTACTTAAAGCAAAATAAAACAGAACCTTTATCCCCTAAGTTATTTTTGCCTACTTTTTTTATTATGGAAAAATTTAAACATATGAAAGCAGCTTATTATTTCTGTTTTTAAAAGGGTAAGTATTGCTTTTTTCAGTTTTCATTTTGAATACTATAAATACCAATAACATAAGACATACAAGGAAAGCCTTTGGGGTTCTCAATAATTTTTAAGAGTATAAGAGAGTCCTGAGCTGGGGGAGGAAACATTGTAAATAACTAGTCTAGAAGAGCTCTTAAAAATTACTCATACCTGTCTGTACCCTTCGAGATGTGGATTCAGTTTACCTGGCATGGGGCCTGAGCAAAGGTACTTTGGTAAAAGTTCCCCAGGATGATTCCAAACTGCAGCCTGTGTGGCGATCCTCTGCTCAGAGACCCGTAGGAAATAAGCAAAGGGACAGAGTAAGAAAGGCAACCAAATGCCCTAGGTCTGGAAGGGCCTCCTGGGACCTGCTGCATCCAGTAGAAATGCCATCAAGAGCAGGCATGGAACACCAAAATACCAGTGGCTAAAAACAAATAGGAATTAATTTTTCTCATATCACAAGAAATCTGAGGAAGACAGTTGGTGGTGTTAGTTTGACCACTTGTCGATGCTATCGGAGACCAGACAGTATCTTTGTACTCCACCATCTCTCAACGTTACCCTTCCTTCCGTGTACTCATCCCCTCGTTTCCCCAAAGTGGCAGCTACATCTCGCTATCACGTCAACAGTCAAGATGGAAGAAGTAAGTCATAGTGACAGCCACATCTGTTTCTTTAGCAAACTTCTGCTTTTGGGTCACACAGCCATCCTTAATTGCAAGGAAGTCTGAGGAGGGGAAAGAGGGGTCAGGATGAGTGTGGAGTGGGGTCAGCCAGACTGCGGTGTCTGCTGCCCACTGGTTGGACCGGTATGTGGGAAGTCAATATCCAGCTTCCTTCCCCCCACAGGACTTGTGCTGCTGAACAAGGCTGTTCATTTTATTTTTATTATTTTTTAATTTTTATTTATTTTTTTTAAAGATTTTATTTATTTATTTGACAGACAGAGATCAAAAGTAGGCAGAGAGGCAGGCAGAGAGAGGAGGAAGCAGGCTCCCTGCAGAGCAGAAAGCCCGATGCAGGGCTCGATCCCAGGACCCTGGGATCATGACGTGAGCTGAAGGCAGAGGCTTAACCCACTGAGCCACCCAGGTGCCCCAAGGCTGTTAATTTTAGACTGAGTTAGCCATTAAGTCAGAAAAGTATGGCACCATGGAATGAATTCTGACATATTTTCCTTGACTAAACTATAAGAACATTATCATTATCATTATTATTATTATTTCTGTTATAGCTGCTGTAGTTCTGTTTCTGTCACTGTCAAACATGACATTCATCAACTAAGAAAAGATGCTTAGAAATATCTGACTCCATTTAGCTGCAAACACGCCCAATACTGAATACTGGGTCTTTAAAGAGCAACTTCAGGGGAGCCTGGGTGGCTCAGTGGGTTAAGCCTCTGCCTTCGGCTCAGATCATGATCTCAGGGTCCTGGAATCGAGCCCCACATTGTGCTCTCTGCTCAGCTGGGAGCTTGTTTCCCGCCCCCCCCCCCTGCCTTGGCCTACTTATGCTCTCTCTCTCTGTGTCTAATTAATTAATTAATTAATTAATTTTTTAAAAAAGACGAACTTCATCTTATTGCAAGTATTTTGGAGATCCTAAGTCTTGTATCCCACCCATGTCGACTGAACACTGGAAACTGAAAAGCGTAACTGCCACTGAGGTGTGATATTGACTTATTACTACAAATAAGTCTATGCCAGGTCTGAAATCATCCGAGATGGCCCCACACTCACCACATGCCCAGTGCCTGGGATCCTCCCCCATCCCGTTTCTGGGGCTCATAGAACCACATTTGCTCCTTACTAACAAGCCCCATGGAGGCGTGTGATGTCGGACAAGGCGCCATGTGAGGTGTGGTGACATAGAAGATAAATAGCTTGTGGGGTGCCTGGGTGGCTCAGTGGGTTAAGCCGCTGCCTTCGGCTCAGGTCATGATCTCAGGGTCCTGGGATCGAGCCCCACATGGGCCTCTCTGCTCAGCAGGGAGCCTGCTTCCTTCTCTCTCTCTTTGCCTGCCTCTCCGTTTACTTGTAATCTTTGTCAAATGAATAAATAAAATTAAAAAACAAAAGATAAATAGCTTGTGAGCCAGTGGTCACTGAAAGCCCTGCCTGTGCCAGGACAGGAGGAAGCCAGTCCGTATCTATCTGACGCCTGAGGGTGGGGAGCACCCCGGGAGCTCCATTTTGTATTTCATTGAGTCTACTCTTGTTACATTTTGGCTGAGAACCAGAGATGCTATATATATTGCATAGGATTAGGTTGAGCTGGGAGAAACAGAAAATTCTGAATGCAATAGTGGCTTAACCAAGACAGACTTCTCTTTCTTTCTTTTTTTTTTTTTTTTTTCATGACACCCGAGGTCTGATAGGATCTTTAACAGTGTCAGGGTTCAGATTCCTTCTATCTTTTCCCACCAGCCTCAACATGGCTCTTCCTGTTCAAGTCCAGTATGACTGCCTGAGTTCCGGCTTTCTTGTCTACATTCCAAACAACAGAAAGGGGAAAGGGGGAAGAAGGACCCATCTCCCTTTTTATAAGGGCACTTTCTAGAAGTTGCACACAGCAGTTCTGCATACAGCTCATTGGACAGAATTTGTGTGTGACCGTACGTAACCGGAGAGGAGGATGGGAAACCAGTACTTATTCTGGAAGTCCGTGTGACCTTGTGAAATGGAAAATTCTATTTAACAATCAGAGATTATGGATATTGGTGATAAAATTAATATTTTCTGTCATGCCATGTCTCTAAACAATTTCTCAAGTAAGATCCAAAAATGGGGAATTGTGCAGTGGTTTTTACCAATAAAATGGTCTTATAATTTCCATAAAAATCATTTGTATAAAACCACAGTTTTTTGCCTTAATGGAGGGAGGAGCATTCCAAGGTCATCTATCTATGAATGGTGGCTTAAAGGCCAACAGTTCAAGGCAAAGCATTAAGCAGAAGATTAAAAACAAATAGTCTGCTTATTTGGTTTTCCTGGCACACCTCCTACTGGGAATTTCTTAAATTTTTGGAGGCCTTTTTGGATGCACTTAGAGAAACACGCTTTCCTCCATGACTCTGCCATGAGTTGCCCCTGTTGCTAGGCCGGTGTCTGAGTATCTTGAGGTCATTGTCCTACTGGAACATCAGTAGAATAGCTACAGTATGCAACCTTACAAGATGATTTAATTTTAATTTAATACATCCTTTTAAAATGATTTAATTTGTTAACAATGCCAGCCAGTTGAATTCTCAGAGATATATGCCATATAGTTATGTATGTCTTACTCAAATCATTAAACTCCAGGGATCAGTATACCTGTTTAGCCCATAAAGCAATATTATCCAATACAACTTTATAGAATAATGGAACTGTTCTACATCTGTGCAGTCCAATATGGTGGCCAGTAGCCCCAGATGGCTATTGAGCACTTGAAATGTGGTTAGCGCCCCTAAGGAACTTTACTTTTAATTTTATTTAATTTTAATTAATCTAGCCACATGTGGCTACTAGTGGGCTAGTGGTTACTGTATTAGCATGGCTCGAAAGCATCTTGCTGTTTAAGGAGCTTCTAAATTTGGATCCATTTTTGCTAATTGGTGAAGAGACCCAAGTTTAGTATGGATGTGGATATGCAGTTTTCAGAATTCAAACATACCAATTGATTCCTGTTCTCCTTTCTCAGGTAAGGAGTTTCAAGGGCAAAGGCTTTTACCTGATTTTGGGAAAAAATTTTTTTCCCAAAAGTTTACTTTAATCATTAAGTTAATCATTAAGTCAATAAGGGAAGACAGGTTTTGGGTGCAGTACTTTTAAAAAATCGGTGTTACAGAGATATAATTTACACACAGTAAAATTTATCCTTCTTTGCTGAATTGTTCAGAAGTTTTGACAAACATGCATTGTGTAATCACCACAATGATCAAGAAAAAGGATATGCCTTCCCAACAAAAAAGTTCTTCACAGGCCCAATTGTAACCCCTGGTTAATGTGTCATTATTGTAATGAGCAATTTTAATACTTGAATTGGATTTAGGTCATCTGTTTATTGCGTATATATATTTTTAATTTTAGTTAACATACAGTGCAAATTTGGTTTCTGGAGGGGAATTCAGTGATTCATCGCTTACATATAATACCCAGCGCTCATCACAATGCGTGCCCTCTTTAACTCCCATCACCCATTAGGTCAGCTGTTTAAATTCTGTTTTTATTGGATTATGCCTCAGGGTGGAAGAATTTATATTGGTGATACAGTCAATGTGGCTTGTTAGGGCAGCCGAGTGAAAGCAAACTGTGGTGGTGAACATAATTTATTGGTATTAAAAAGAATACACCAGCCAAATGGATGCACGTATACTAACCAAGGATTGATTTTGGAAGATCCTTTACTGAGGAAATGATATCAAGTACAGTGCTAACATCACACATCTCTATATATTACAACTAGATGAGTTAAATATATGTACTTGGAACAGTCCCTGGCACTTAGTAAGTACTACTTAAGGATTAGCGAATCTTCCTAATATTGCTGTAACTTCCAAGATGCACCTACCTTTTGACTGCCAGTGAGTTCTATTGGTGGGATGGGTATCTCCAGGTTCTCCAATTATTTGATCATAATTGTTATTTTGCATATTCTCCTAGAGACTTGACATTTTCATATTACCTCTCCCCCCACCCCCCGGGGAAGTAGAATTCCAGAGGTTCAAAGTGGTAGCTTTTCCAATTTCCAGAATTGCATTAGTGAATTCAAATAACATACCTGGGGACTGGCGAAATCACCACTGGAACTTTTTTGGTTTCTTGTAAACCCCTTTAATGTTATCTCAGCTGATCTCGCCTTATATATAGTTTCCCTTCCACATGCCCCAATATTCAAAATAGCCCTCATATTAGACTAGGTTTTCCTGATTGATAGTTGCTGTTGATCCTGTATCCCAAGGTTCCTAGAATTCTGGGATATTTTTTTTGTTCCAAAGTTTTTTAATAGAGTCTACAGCGTCTCCAGACAGATCTACCACTGCAACAGGTCTAGAGGGACAGACTTTGGGGGCTATTTGTGCTGTCCTACAAGAGGATCTGGCTTGATCTTTAGGGTAAAACTCTTTAAACTCACAGGGCGAATGAAGGAG
The DNA here is from genome assembly GCF_030435805.1 of Mustela lutreola. Classification (NCBI taxonomy): domain Eukaryota; kingdom Metazoa; phylum Chordata; class Mammalia; order Carnivora; family Mustelidae; genus Mustela; species Mustela lutreola. The sequence goes on from NC_081295.1 coordinate 120,323,168, forward strand.
GTGTGTTGAAGTGCCCCCCTTTTTGTATGTACCAGGAAAAATGTGTTCGTAAAGTTTATGAGCTCTTTGTCTTTGTGATTTCCTTTGGCTTGGTTCCCAGCGGTTTTCAACTATGTGAGTTGGAAGTTTGCCAAGATTATTTCTATGGTTGAAGCGTCTGTATGTGGTAGAATTGGACTGTTCGTGCTTCCTTAACTTCTTTTGTAATTTTATTAACTTGCTAGTGGGCCTGTTATGTCTTTGAGATTTGATATCCTCAAGTCTAATGAGCTGTGACCAGACAAGACTCTTTCTTTCTACCTTCCCTTGCTTGTGTCATTCTTTTTTTTTTTTTTTTAAAGATTTTATTTATTTATTTGACAGAGAGAAATCACAAGTAGATGGAGAGGCAGGCAGAGAGAGAGAGAGGGAAGCAGGCTCCCTGCTGAGCAGAGAGCCCGATGCGGGACTCGATCCCAGGACCCTGAGATCATGACCCCAGCCGAAGGCAGCAGCTTAACCCACTGAGCCACCCAGGCGCCCCAGCTTGTGTCATTCTTTTTCACGTTTCAGTTCTCTAGCAGTTTCACCATGGGATGGTTCTGCCTCCACTGAAAGCTACTAAGAGAGGGCCTACATATTTTTAGAGAAAGATTGTAAGCTCTACTCTGCGCCCCAGTATGGTAGCTACTAGTCACAGGTGGCTTTGACAATTTGAATTTAAATATTTTAAAATTAAATGAAGATTTCACCTCCTTAGTTGCATGGGCCATTAGCATGTGGCTACTTTATCGGACTGCTCAGACACAGAACATTTCCACCATTGCGGAATAGTTCTATTGGACAGCGATGCTCTGTTTCCGGGTGATCGCATTCACTCTCCAGCTACTAGCAGTCTTTAGTTATGTAGTCCTTCTTTCCAAAGTTGACGCTGAAGGGTTTCCTTCTGTTGGTATGCTCTCTTTAGATTCAGTTATGTAAAAATATAATTAGGGTTTGTTTAGTGACAGAGCCATGACTAGCATATTTTCACGGCTGCTGTTAAAGGCATAGCCAAACCGCAGAAGCACCGCGCTACCAAAGCCTCAACATTTGGCCATATTTGTTTTGGCTTTTGTATGCCTAACTTTTTCTCTCTTTTTTTTTTTTTTTTTTTTGTTAAAAATGTTGGAGTATTCCCAAATGGACAAATGCCCTTGCTTCTTGTTCCAAGTGTAGATTCCACTCTCGGCCACTAGGTGGTGATGGGATCCTTCTTCATATTCTCGAGCTTCCGAGGCCATTTAAAATTCAGATCCTTGCAGTGCTGCTTCTTCAAAAAACTGAGAATTTTCTCATGAGCATTAACAATACCCTACAATTTTAATTCCTACAGTTGTTCAATAACGAAGGAAAGGATAACCCCCTGACAACAGGAGCCGGAAGTGAGTGTAGCCGGGGAGAGAAGGTGACTGCGGGGTGGGGGTGGGCCTGTCCACCCAGCACTTGGATTCATCTCCTTCATTTCCTACAGGGAAGAAGCTTACACCGAGCCGTGGAGCCTGAAAAGCTAATACAATGCCCCTACAATAAAACCCACCAGAGCTGCAGGTTTCCTCACCATTTTATCGAGTACGGAAAGAGTCATGCCGGTGTTGTAAATTGGTTGCTTGTTCCGTCAGTGCTCGCCACTTCAGTGCTCACCAGGTTCCCCGGCCAGAATCAGTCATCGTATCTCAAGCTGTGATGATAAAAGCTGTACTGAGCAGAATGTTGTCAACCAAATCAGGAGCCTTGGACAAGAGACTCTGGCTGTGCGCACATGGCAGTGCCCCCCTCCTTGTGATGAAGGCTGGGATAAAGATCTGTAGCAACAGACCAGCACCCCACTTGTCCTGGGGACAGCCAACTACTGTGACAACAACAACCCTGCCAGCAATACAGTTAGGGGTTCTGGAAAAGAAGAGTAATCTGGCCTCGGGCATGCATGTTTCCTTGGCTCTGCCGAATTCGCTGTGGTAGAAAAGCAACGGAAATGCACAGTAACTGAGTATCTACCTCATCAAACGCCAGGCCCTAGAAGACTCTTGTTTCTTCCTACTACCAGTGGGTTCTTCACTTTTTTCCTCTTAGTTTAATTGTAGAAAGATAAACTGTGACTTTCAAACTGATAAGTACGTTTCTCCTCTTTTCCCCTCTCCCTGCTTTGAGTTCTCACTCATTGGATGCAAGAAAGAACATTGTGGTGCCTGGCCAGTTAGGTCAGTGGCAGAAGCTCAGCAGGTAGGACGTGGGACCTGTGATCTTAGGGTTGTGAGTTCAAGCCCCCTGTTGGGTGTGGATCCTGATTAAAACAGTTTTTTGTTTTTGTGTGTGGTTTTTTTTTTTTAAGAGAGAAACCTTAAGCTCAGAAGAACTATTTCAAATAAAGCATCGCTCTAGATTAAAAAAAAAGAAAAGGACAGAAGTACTAAGTAATTTATGTGTTACGTAAAAGAAATTTCCCTATTATGTTTCCACATGGCAATCCTCTACCCTCAAGAGGACAAGCTTCAAAACAGGACTCAGTGGTTAGAATTCTGAGTTAACGCACAGCTTTCGGACTGTCCTCAGATGACACCATGTTAGGAGGAATTTTTAACCAAACAGAAGATCAGGGAGACTCTCTTCTTGTCAAACCCTAAATTAATGTATTGGTTCTGTTTTATAAGGACTCTAAGATAACAGGCAAATGTTTTTGTTTTTGTTTTTTAATTTTAATTTATTTTTTAAAAGATTTTATTTATTTATTTCACAGAGGTCACAAGTAAGCAGAGAGGCAGACAGAGAGGGAGAGAGAGAGAGGAGGAAGCAGGCTCCCTGCAGAGCAGAGAACCCCATGTGGGGCTCGATCCCAGGACCCTAGGATCATGAGCTGAAGGCAGAGGCTTAAAGGAACTTAAGGAACTTAAACCAAGTTCCTTTTAATTATGACTCCAGATAATATTAAATTAACTCTTAGGCATTATAAATGCTGGCTTGTCAGACCTCTCTGGCAAGGCTTGTTTTTTATCAAAATCCCAAATAGTGAAGTCCCGTGAAGTGAAGGCAGTGCAGGCAATGTGAGGCTCATTCATAGTCAAGCTTCTCAGATGTGAAATTCTTTGGAAACTAAGTGGATTGCCTCTCTCTTTTTCCAAGATGATGAACAGTGGACATACGAATTACAACTTAACTTTCTCATCTGGAGCACTGAGAGGTAGGCTACTATATCTGGCATTGAGTAGAAACCAAAAACTTCAAAGAACAGAATACTTTCATCTGCATCCTTTGTTTGTACTTCAGCTTTTCAAAAACTCTTTAATCCAAGGGCATGGCTGGCTCAGTCGCTCTTGGTCTCAGGGTTGTGAGTTCAAGTCCCCTGTTGGGCATAGGGATAACTTTTTAAAAAAGCCTACTTAAATGCTAATAGGATTCATAAAACATTTGTAATAGTAATTTCACATAATAATAATTAAATATAATTATATGAATTTAGCTCTATGTCTTCTGCAATAACCCATGTTTCCAGAAACCTAGTCTTTAGGGTGTTTTCTGTATCAACATATGTCTTTTTTGGATAAAAATGGATACTCGTGTTATTTTGAAAGTTGTCAGCCAAATGAGTGGTTTGCCTCTGTGCGGAAAAGAAGTAACGTAGCAGGTCTACCATCCTTTTGGCCTGCTTACAAAGTTGGCCCCTGCCTGGCATCTGGGAATTTGGATTTTTCAAAGGGTTCCCACCATTTTCAGACCTGATAAGAATATGCTTAAATTGTACCTAAACTGTACAAAAATATGGTTTATGCTGAACACCTGCTTTCCTTCTGCAAGTCTGGAATTTGGGTATGTGCTGGCAGATGGTGCCTACATGACCAGGCTCCAGTAAAAATCCTGAGTGCTGAGCTTTTCTGGCAGACAATATTTCACACGTGTGATCACAACTTGTGGCTGGAGAAATTAAGTGTTTCCTGTGGCTCCAATAGGAGACGAGTTCTGGAAGCTTACACCTGGTTTTTCTGGGCTTTGCCCCATGTGCTTTTTCCTTGACTTTGCTTTATAGACCTTTGCGGTAATAAATCACAGCCATGAGTACAACTACATGATTCCTCCTAGTGAACCACCTAATCTGGCTGGTCTTGAGGACCCCTGACACAGCCCTTTATTTAAAATCACCAAAAACTGACTGAAGGTTATAGTTTATGATGATATTGGGTCAAACTGGCTTTAAGTAGTCACAAGGAAGAAGGTCAGTGAAGAAAGGAAAGCTCTTTAAGCTTGGGTAAGGCCCATCATTTTTTAAAAAATATTTTATTTATTTATTTGACAGAGAGAGATCACAAGTAGACAGAGAGGCAGGCAGAGAGAGAGAGAGGGAAGCAGGCTCCCTGCTGAGCAGAGAGGCCGATGTGGGACTCGATCCCGGGACCCTGAGATCATGACCTGAGCTGAAGGCAGCGGCTTAACCCACTGAGCCACCCAGGCGTCCCAGGCCCATCATTTTTGAGAAATGATCCTAATCTGTAAATGTTACAGGAATTAGAAGTTTTCCTGATTACTATTATATGAAATTTGGGCTTAGGGGCATTACATACCATGAAATGATGGAAACAAATATGATTTCTGTCTTGGTCTGAAATGTTAATTAAAAAGATTTATAAAAATCATAATAAAGTGTATTCTAAAAGCAGACGCATGTCTGAAAAAAATCTGGTATACACTATGACCCATCAATTGCACTACAGGGTATTTACCTCAAAAATACAGATATGGTGAAAAGAAGGGCCACCCCAGTATGCACCCCAATGTTCATAGCAGCAATGGCCACAATAGCCAAAATGTAGAAAGAGCCAAGATTCCCTTCAACAGACGAACGGATAAAGAATATGTGGTCCATATACACAATAGAATATTACTCAGCCCCCAGAAAGGATGAATACCCAAATTTTGCATCAACATGGGTGGGACTGGAGGACATTATGTTGAGTGAAATAAGCAAGCAGAGAAAGTCAGTTGTCACAAGGTTTCATTTATTTGTGGAACATCAGGAATAACATGGAGGACATTAGGAGAAGGGAAAAATGAAGGGGAGGAAATCGAAGTGAGAAATGAACCATGGGAGACTGTGGACTCTGGGAAACAAACTGAGGGTTTTAGAGGGGAGGGAGATGAACCTGTAGGTGGGTATTAAGGAAGGCATGGATTGCATGGAGCAGGTATTATATGCAAACAATGAATCATGGAACACTACATCAAAAACTAATGATGTACTGTATGGTGACTAAAATAAAACAATAAAAAATTTTTTAAAAATCTGGTATACACTTGTCTTTGGCCCTTTGGGAACTGGAGATATATTTCCTGACTCAGGAAGGGAAAGAAATTCGGGTGATCTGATAAACAGAGAGTCATGGGGCAAGTCTGTTTTTATGCCTCGATGTGAATAGTATTAAAAAAGAACTATAAATATTAACATATTACACCTGTATATACAATTCTGATCTTCTGTTGGTTTTTATACTTGGAAAGCATATTCTTAGTGACTGACATACTTTATCACTTTATCAGTCCTGTATGAATGTCAAGTCCAAGCTCAGTGTCTTTTCCACATGGAATTTCTAGGGGAATTTCCACCCTTCACTGGTAAGAATGCAGCATGAACTTGGTCATCTACAATGGTATAAAGCAAATTTTAGGGGGTCCACTATCAGTTGGCCTCTGGCTCAATAGGGAGAACTGATCACCATCAAGAAGTTTATTTTTCCATGACTAGATAAAACAACAGTGACTTGTCCAGTGATCACCAAACCCTTCAACCGTAAGCATGGCCCATGACCATCTATTTCCTCTCAAAAAAAAAAAGAAAAACAACACTCGGTTTAGATGGTTTATGTTCCTCAGGAAAGGTCACTCTATAGACTGGAAGAACTTGAGAAAGAGAAAGTATGTTGAAATAAAATGCAGAGACTCAGAAAATGGCCTAAGGGAGCACAATTTAGCCATTATGTCCTTTCTGGATGTGGGAGGTTGCTGCACAACAGGAATATCAGAACTGCTTTTTCCAAGGCTACATGTGATGTCTGAGATCAGTTCAGGAGCCCTGTGAAGAAAAAGAAGGAGGAGGAAGAGGAGGAAAAGAGGAAGAAGAATAATTATTCATTTATTTATATTTACTTTTAAAGATTTTATTTATTTATTTGAGAGAAAGCACAAGTGGTGGGGAGGGGGAGGAACAGAGTGAGAGGGAGAGGGAGGCTCCCCACTAGGCGGGAGCCCAATGCGGGTCTTGAGCCCAGGACCCCGAGATCATGACCTGAGCCAAAGGTAGATGTTTAACCAAGTGAGACTCTCAGGTGCCCCAGAAGAAGAATTTAAAACAATCCAAGCTTAAAGTCTACAATTCCTTTCTGTCTAGAGTCCCAGGGGAGAAAAAAATTATAGCAAGAGGTTAAATGTTGACTTAATGAAAAATGGTAAAGAGTTTCTAGAGTTCCTTCAGCAGTGGGGCAAAGTCACGCTCTGTAGCCACACCCACTTAAAGAGGAAAATAGGAACAAGAGTTGGGGGCATTTGGGCTCAATTTGAGAGAAAGGAGCAGCCTCAGAGTTTCTCCTATTGTCCGGGCACGTCCTGTGATCTATCCTGACTGAACACAGCACACTCATGAATGCTCCCAATCTCGTGTTGCAATGAAATGAATTATATCCAAGAAAGAAAAAGGGAGCAGAAATACCACCTGTTGGCTGAGGTTCCGGTCATCCTGAAATGAGAGTGAAAGGGAAGATGGATTGGTCATTGGGAGAGTAAGGAGCAATGACATCTTGGAAAGTTATCCGAACATTTCCACCGGCGTCCCCATGTCACTGGGAATGAAAGCAGGGCCCGCTCTGCAGGTGTGAGTCCCCAGACCCAAGAGAACACCCTGAAGAACAGGCTATCTGGCGCCCTGTCTTACTGGACCCGATCTCGGGCTACGGCTACGCGCCTTCCTCCCTACAGGGCTGTCTTTGCCTCATCAGAGTCTGATTTCAGTGGCCTCTTTTGCTCTGTTGTTTTTCTTTTCTGTGAAAACGTCCCTACTGAAGAATAGTGACACAGTGGAAAGACAGTATCAACCACTTTCCAGAAGTTTCTTACCTCTCTGGCTTCGAAAACGGAGGATGAAGCTCATTCCGAGGGCAATGAATCCTAGCACCAAGCCTCCGACTCCAGCCAGCATCTTGCTCCGGGCAGAATCAGCTTGTAGCCCTGGGGAGAACAGAAGTCAGGGTGACTCCCCGCCTCCATGTGCATCCACCCCAGGGCCCTGTCTGACACCAGGAGCCTGATCTAATCTGCCACGGAGGGAAAAGGAAGGGGAGAAGGCCAAGTGCGGAGTCACTATGGAGAAGGAGTAGGTGTGGAAAGCACTCTAAAGTTTGGGGCCTCAGAGTTCTGGCTTCCACAGGAGGAAATGCTGGTTTGAGGTCAGGCATTAAGTCCAAGCTTAAGGGACTGAAGGGAGGCTGAAGGGAGAGGCATTTCCATGTCTGAGGACCAGTCATGAAGGTGACTGCCTTTCTGTTTTGTTTGTTTGTTTTTTGACACAGAGAGATTCCTTAGATGTCCCCCCCCCCCCCCCCCCGCCTCCTGACGGGGCGGGATAAATATGTATGAGGATTGCCAGATCTTCCCTGCTCCCAGCCAAGGCTGAGGCCCGTTAGGTTGCTGAGGATCACAGGGTAGCGTTGTGCAGTGACACAAGACAAAATGAGTGGACCTCTGAGCCTGGGGCCTGGAGGGTCATCAGGGAGTAACTCACTCCACTCCACGGTGACAGGACTGTCCAGGCTGGGGTGCTCCACTTGGCAGCTGTAAACGTCTCCCTGCTGGGGGGTCATTTCCAGCATCACCAGGATCTGGAATGTCCAGTCTCCGTTATGCATCAAGTTGGTGGATAAAACCCCAGCTGTTTCCTCCTGTCCATTCAAGAACCAGCGGACTTGAATGTGGCCTGGGTAGAAATCTGACACGTGGCAAACAAGCAGGTTGTGGTGCTGCGGGTGCCCCTTCTTAGAGGGGGAAACGTGCACTTGAGGCTGGACTGGGAGGGGAAAAGACTCTTATTAGGACAGCTGAGACAGCCAATGCAGTGCATTGAGCGGCTTTCTTGCCAAACAGACTTCTCAGATGTTAAAGATCACTCCTATCCCCTAATAAGCTACTTAGAGGCAGGAGAATGGGAACCCAGTAGAAAAAAGGAATAAAACATTCAAATGTTCTAAGAATGACCTTGTCATACCCAATAATGCAAGAGCAAAGAAGAACAGGAGAGGGTCAGTTGGTGCTCTAGAACACTTCTGCCAGAAATGTAGGTTGACAGTGACTAATATTCTTTGAGCAGAAATATTGGACCAGTAATGAGGCTACCTGAATTTACATTTTTCTCATCTTGTTCAAAAAGGTGTATAATCCTGCCAGATATTATCTTGGAATCAGAATATATTCAGCCCCTAGATTTCCTCTGATCTAGCAGTCTGATATTCTCCTTAAAAAGAAGAGGAGAAAATGGGATGCCTGGGTGGCTTAGTTGGTTAAGCATCTACCCTAGGCTGCCTTCATGTTCTTCATGAACCCTGGGATCGAGTCCACATAGGACTCCTTGCTGGGTGCAGAGCCTTCTTCTCCCTCTGCCTGCCTCTCCCCCTGCTTGTGCTTGAACTCTCTTTCTCTCTGATAGATGATAGATAGATAGATAGCTGGGAGAAGAAATAAAGTAGCTTGGTCTGTTGTTGGTTTTTAAAAAAAATTTTTTAGATTATTTCTTTCTTTATTTGACAGATAGAGATCACAAGTAGGCAGAGAGAGAGGAGGAAGCAGGCTCCCTGCTGAGCAGAGAGCCCAATGCAGGACTTGATCCCAGAACCCTGAGACCATGACCCAAGCTGAAGGCAGAGGCTTAACCCACTGAGCCACCCAGGTGCCCCAGCTTGATCTGTTCTTGATTTTAACCTGTCTCCGGGCTTCCTCTACCAGGAAAAAAAAAAAAAAAAGGGTTGTGGCAAAATCCGCAAACCCAATGCTGCTGGCTCTTTCCTGTCTGCCCAGCGGGGTAGTCTGGCCCCTTGCCGCGCTGGCCTGGCCCCTGGGCTCCTTGCGGACTCCCGGTCCCGTCGGCCGCTCCCGCCTCTGCTGCCCAAGTCCACCCCGTGCAGAGTGGCTGCTTCAGACCCGCCCTGTCACCTCGGCGCTTCAGCGTGAAACCCTCGTCCAGGTCGAAGTTGTGCTTGCACACGGAGTCCACGGCGCTCCGTCTCAGGTACAGGAACTCCCTCTGGATGTTCCAGTTCCTGGCAATTATGCGGCCCAGCTCGGACTCGGGGACAAACACCCCCGCGGCGCTGTCGAACTGGACGAACAACTCTCGGTTGTAGGTGTATTGCTCCAGGAAGCGGTGCGTCCCGTTTAACTCCAAGCAGGTGCTCCGCCTCTGGTAGACGTAAAGATCTGCGGGGAGTAAACCAGGAGGTGAATGGAAGAATGTCTGGGAGAGGGGCGCCTGGGTGGCTCAGGCCCTGATGCCAGAATCGGGGATCAAGTCCCCTATCACGCTCCCCGCTGTGTGGGGGTGGGAGCCTGATTCTCCCTCAGCCTCTGGCTGCCCCTCCCCCTGCCCCCACCCCGCGAAATAAATAAATAAATAAATAAATAAATAAAACCTTTAAACAAAAAGAATGTATAGGGGAATATAATAATGAATATGGGGGTGAGGAAGCATTTCTTAAGCAAACATAAAATCACAAAGAGCTATGCAAAGGGCACCACTAAGAAGTTAAGAGACAGAATAGAAATACACTATACAGTGATAGGGAACTGGGTAAGGAGTGGGAATGGGAATTTATAGGAGAGGAAACTTGCAAGGCAGACTGCAGCTCACCCGTGGGAAGAAACTTCAGAAAGTAATGAGACTGAGATCTGTTAGACTCGGAACAGTTAGCGTCTGGATAGGTCCATGTTGGTGCTTGGCGGTGTGGAGAAAGCATCATATGGAGTGTAGCCGCCCACCCTCCCATGGCTAGAAGGACACTTGGTCAACTTGAAGAGATGTATGCCATATGACTCAGCACTCCCACAACTTGTTAGAGGTCTAGAATGTCCACACAGGTCCATAAAGGAACAAGTAGGGGCTGTGGCTGCCTGTGGCATTATTTATGACCCTGAGGAATTGGCAGGAATCAGTTGGTGTGATCATACCTGGGACAGCAAACACCTAAAATCTCTTGTCGATGTGTACCATGGAATATTTTGTTAAAGATTTTATTTATTTATTTATTTATTTAGAGAGAAAGCATGAACGGAGGAGGGCAGAGGAGCAAGGAGAGAGGATCCCAGACAGACTCCCCGCTGAGCATGGAGCTGGCATGGGGTTCGAGCTCAGGACCTTGAGATCATGACCTGAGCTGAGATCAAGAGTCAGATGCTCAACCGAGTCAGCCACCCAGATGGCCCTGGATCATGGAGTGTTATGTAACCATTAGATGAAACCAAATGGTTGTACACTTTATAGTAGAAATATTAAAAATATAGGCACAAGAAATATCTATCTTGAAAGAATGCTTAAGAACAAAAACTATGTAGGAAACCCACTAGAGTGGGTGAGTGCATTCTCTGTGTATTTTAGAATCTTATCACAATGGTCCCATTAGGGACACGCAGACAATTTGATTTTTCCCCCATGTCCTGTCCTGTTCTTTACACTTGAACATTTTAAGGCAAGTTTCTCTTTTATTCATATTTGTATACAGGACCTAACCTAAGCCTTAGGAAATTCTTTTTTTTTTAAGATTTTATTTATTTATTTGACAGACAGAGATCACAAGTAGGCAGAGAGGCAGGCAGAGAGAGAGGAGGAAGCAGGCTCCCCGCTGAGCAGAGGGCCCGATGTGGGGCTCGACGTGGGGCTCCATCCCAGGACCCAGAGATCCTGACCTGAGCCGAAGGCAGAGGCTTAACCCACTGAGCCACCCAAGCGCCCCGCCTTAGTAAATTCTTATAAATCAAAGAATAAGCAGAAAATTGGTTTTGTTTTTTAACATGTTTCCAGCTTTACTGACATATATTTGACAATAAAATCATATATATTTAAGGTGTGAAACCTGATGGTCTGATATATGTGTACATTGTGAAATATTCTGAAGTCAATCGATATATTCATCATCTCATACAGTTACTAATTGTCCTTTTTTCTCCTTCTTTGGTGAGACCACCTAAGAGTTCAAGTACACAATATAATATTGTCAACTATAGTCACACTGCTGTACACGGTTCTCCAGAACTTACCTATAACTGAAACGTAGTACTCCTTGAAAAATATCTCCCTATTTTCACCTCCTCCAGCTCCTGTAACCATTTCTATCAATTTGACTATTTCAGATTTCACATATAAGTAAGATCATGCAGTATTTGTCTTTCTACATCTGGCTCATTTCACTGAACATAACGTCCTACAGGTTTATCCATGTTGTTGCAAATGTCAGGATTTCCTTCTTTTTAAAGGCTGAAGAGTATTGCATTGTGTATATATACACCATATTTTCTTTATTCATTCATCTGTTCTTGGACATTTAAGTTGTGTCCATATATTGGTTTTGAGAATAGTACTGAAATGAACAGAGAAGAGCTGGTATCTTTTCAAAATCCAGATTTCATTTCTTCTGGATATATGCCCAGAAGCGAGATTGCTGGATCATATGGCAGTCCTATTTTTAATTTTTTGAGGCACCTCCATACCGTTTACCATAGTAGCTGCACCAACTTATATCCTCACAGCTGTATCTGGTTCTCTTTTTGCCACATCCTAACATTATTAATCTTCCACCTTTTGATTCTATCCATTCTAACAGGTGTGAGATGATACCTCACTGTGGTTTTAATTTGTATTATGAAGTTGATAATTAGTAAAGTGAATTAGTAAATTCATTAGTAATGTTGAGCACTTCTTCATATACATGTTAACCACTGTATGTCTTCTTTGGAGAAATGTCTATTCAGATCCTTTGCTGTTTTTTTAAATCAGGATTTTTTTTTTTCTATTGAGTTACATGAGCTCCTGAATTTCGAATACATGGTTTGCAAATATTTTCTCCCCATTCCATAGGTTGCCTTTTCACTGTATTGTTTCCTTTTCTGTGCAAAAGCTTTTCAGTTTTTCTGTTTTTGCTTGTTGCTTGTGTTTTTGATGTTGTATCCAAAAAAATCATTGTGTAGACCAGTGTCAAGAAGGTTTTCCTTTATGTTTTCTTCTAGGAGTTTTATAATTTTGGATTTTACATAAATATTTAATCAATTTTGAGTTGATTTTAGTATATGGTATGAGATAAGGGTCCTATTTTATTATTCTGCATGTGGATATCCAGTTTTCTCAATATCACTTATTGAAGAATGTCTTTCCTTTATTGTACGTTCTTGGCACTCTTGTTGAATATCAGTTGACTGTAGATATATGGATTTATTTCTGGATGTCTATTATATTCCACTGTTGCCTATATGTCTGAATTTATGCCAGCATCATAGTGTTTTGATCACTGTAGCACTGTAATACATTTTGAAATCAGGAAATGTGATGCTGTGTTCTTCTTGCTCAAGATTGTCTTGATCATTCAGGGTCTTTTGTAATTCCAAACGACTTTTAGAATTGTCCCATTGTACTTTTGTAAAGAACCCCGTTGGAGGTTCGAAAGGGATGGCATAGAATCTGTATGTAACTTTAGGTTGTATGAACATTCTTCTAGTCCATGAACGTGGATGTCTTCATTTATCTGTGTCTTCTTTGATTTATTTTACCAATTTTTCAGTAATTTCCATTTCTTCTTACTTCTTTGGTTAAGTTTATTCCTAAGTATTTTATACTTTTTGTTGCTATTGTGTGTGATTGTTTTCTTTCTTTATTTTTGTGATTGTTTGTGTGTGTGTGTGTGTGTGTGTGTGTGTGTGTGATTGTTTTCTTAACTTCAGTTTGGATAGTTCTTTGTCTGTGCATAGAAAGGTGATTGATGTTTGTATTTTGATTTCCTATCCTGCAAGTTTACTGGATTTGTTCTGTTTTTACTGGATTCATGGTATGTTTTAATAGTTTTTTTTTGTTGAGTCTCAAAGGTTTTCTGTCTACCTGAACATGTCATCCACAAACAGGGATAATTCTATTTCTTCTTTTCTGATTTGGATATCTTTTATGTCTTTTTCTTGTCTAATTGCTCTGTCTAGGATTATCTTACGTTGAAAAGAGGACGCAAGAGTGGACATCCTTGGCTTGAACCAGATTTTGGAAAGCTCTCAGTTTTCCCCCATTGATAAGATAGGCTGTGGGCTTTTCATCTATGGCCTTTATTATGTTGAGGTTAAGGTCCCTCTACATTTTTGTTGAGAGTTTAATCATGAATGGATGTTGAACTTTCTCAACTGCATTTTCTGTGTCTGTTGAGATGATCATGTATTGTTTTTCTCTTTCCGTTTGTTAGCATGGTGTATCTCGTCGATTTATTTATTTGCTTATGTCCAAATTTGCTTGCATCCCAGGGATAAATCCCACTTAGTCATGGTGTATAATTCCTTTAATATGAATTTGGTTTGTTTGTATTCTTTTGAGAATCTTGAATATATATTCATTATGAATATTGGCCTGCAGTTTTCTTTTCTAGGGTTGTCTTTGTCTGATTTTGTTATCAAGGTAATACTACCAGCAAAGAATTGATTATAAATTGCTGGCTGCCTGGAATCTAATTGGGGCTCTACAGCTGGCTGTTGAAGGAGTCTTTAAGTTGCAGCTTCTCTGTGTGACTTAAAGTGTATCATAAATGGAAAGTCCTGAATGAATTTATCACACAACTGCCCAGACCACAGAAATGAGGACAGTGCTGCACAGTGGCAGAAGTAAAGGATGTTTGAAGAACAGGTCAACACAAGGCTCACACTGTGATTTCAGGGCTGAGCTCTGGGAGCCCAAGCTCCAGAAGAAGCTCCTTCCTCCACTCAGGAGTCTTTCTGAGTGGCTGTCAAAGGGCCTTAACAGGCCATCCAAACAGTAGGAAGAAGTGTGAGGGGGTCTGACCATCATCTCTGTCTCTGTAGAGATGATAAGAGTTGATCTGGGTGGTCTTATCAGAGTCCTTGTCCTTCCTTAGGGCTCCACATGCCCCAACTTGAAGTTGCTCAACTGGTTGCTCAGGGAAGAAGAGAGGCACCACACAAATCTCAGGGAGCCCTATACAACTTTAGACTACAAGGGCTGTGCTACAGTAGCACTTCAGTTCTCTTAGCTCTACCAAACCGTTCTTGCTCTGGGCTCTGCCCCTCAGCCTCTGAACCCCTGGCCCCATCCACTTTGGAGTCTGTGCTCTCTGTCTTCCATCAGCCTACTGCTGATACTGCTGCTCTACTCCCCCACATTGAATGAACTCCATTTCCTGTTCCACTGAGAGTTTTCCCCACCTGTTTTTCAATGAGGATACTGTTCTGTTAGTTCTGAATAATGGTTTTGATTTTTTTTTTTTCAAAGCAGTGGACTTTTAAAAAACTTCTGTTGTAGTCCCAGTAGTTTATTTTTGCTTTAATTCTGGCAAGTAAAGCAACTTTAAGTTAGACTCTCACCATTTCCACCTGTAAAAAAGGATGTTACTATTATTTTTATTATTTACCTTGAAGAACTATGTTAAAATTAAATAAAATGTTATAAATAAAACCTAGAGCATAGTATCTGGTCCTGGTCACTGGAGGTTAAAGCCCTTCCCCTTGTCAAGCTATGATGGCTTAAATTATGTGGAGACGAAGAGAAACACAAAGGACCGAACCCTAGTTTGTTCAGAATGGCTCAAATGGAGCTGCCCTTTGAGGCACAACATTAGTGCTTGAAAAGGAGCTTTTATTAATTTAATATTGATAATTTCTTTCTTTCCACCTCATCTTTAACTTGGGAAAGGGAGATAGAAGAAGTGGACTAAACAGTAGATTAAATCCCCAGGTGTCTTCTGCCTCCCAGGTGTATGATAGGTTAGAGTCCCAAGGCTTCAATGCCAGAGTGGCAAATGTCATGAACAAGGAATGTTTCAAGTGGCTGTTGGATGAAACAGTTCTGTTTCATCCATGAGTTGGATGCTTTCTTTCTCCAAAGTTTTCTTCATGACCCAATAGTCACTAGTGTTTTCTTAACAACTTCAGCATCTCCCCTTTGGTCTCTTTTTATTTTTGCTCTGTTGGAAGTTGAAGAAATCTTGAGGAGTTGGAGGCATAAGAAGTTGGAGGAATATGCCCAACCCATTGGGTCCAAGTTTCCAGGACTCATATTTCACTTAGTAATGAGTTCTTCAGCATCAAAACTGTGCAGAGAGCTCCTGGTCCACCTGCTTGCTCCCCATAGCAGTCTCTCTCACAAGGTAATGAGACTATATTCGTTCTTCTTAAATCTGAATCCACTGGGTTCTCCATCTCATCCCACCTCTCCTACCACACCACACTTCTCGCTGTTCACTCCAAAGGATACCCTAGCCCCGTTTTCAATGTACTCATATCAGCACTACTGTCCCTGGGCCCCACAATAGAGTTGCCTCTCCTGTCACCTCTTGTGGGACGCTGTCCCATCTCACCAGCTACTTCCACAGTTCCTCTGGCTGTCTAGGACTCTCGTTTCTCCATTTTTTTCTCTCATGGCAGGCATGAGCCCACAGCTGAGCTGCCCTGTCTAACTCTCTGCCCATCCGAGTTAGAAATGTCTGAAATTTTCCCTTCTCTCTACCTGAGAAATGAGTACATTGGGATAGAATTTGAGCAGATGAATTTGGGAGTTTCAAATGCTTTTATCCCTGGAAATTAAGGAAGGAACCTGAGAGTACCTGATCCTCAGGAGAAAGTGGGGCTGGCCTTATGGATGGGGATGAGGAGGTTGGGAAATTTTAACATAAACAAATTCACCATTCTATCACAAATGGTCTGCTTCATGGTGAAGAAGAGGTCATTTCCTATTTCCGACTTCTTCTCTGGCCTGTCCTGATGTGCCCTGATCCAATTCCTGATGTGAGGGACAATCAGCTGCACTGGTATCCTGTTGGTCTTAACCACAGCTTGTCCTCATCACCCTCCCCTGCTGCTCTGGCCATCATTGATTCCTCACTGGTTCCAGTGACAGTTCCTGCCTGGTTCTGTGGAAGGGGCCCTTACCTGGAGCGCTGATTCTACAGGGTGATCTTCAGATCTTGGACAATGCAGACTAACCCTAATTTCCCCTTTCTGATCTTTGGTGGATGTTGAAATGTCACTTTGGTGACCCTTTTGTGAGAACCTTGTCCCTCCAAAATCACTCCAGACCACCAGGTACCATTGTCCCCATTACATGCACACCCTCATCTCCTCTCTGGTGAGAATAGCAGTGCCTGTACCATGTCAGAGCCCCAAAGTCTTTCTCAGGGACTGAGCCCACATGGAAAACTCCCTAAGGTCATTCCCTGAGCTGGGTTCTCCAAGAGGAGCAGCTCTGCACTTACCTGGGCTCTCTCTGCTGTGAACCAAAGGGGAGCTCAGCATCACCAAGGACATCATGAGGGCTGCCATCCCTGGGACCTCAATGATCCTCAAGACCACCATCCTGGAGCCTGGGAAAGGATGGGGGCTGAGACACTTGCAGTCAGAGCGTCTCTCACTCAATGGGCCCCACTCCTAAAATATCAGAGATGATGAGCTTGGACAGGCTTCCTTATTCCCTGGGTGTGGCCAGATTCTGAAAAAGGAATCAATAAGCAGGAATTGATACTCACCAGACAGAAGTTTGGCATAAAGCACATGATTCTTTAAGGTGTTAAGATTCACTGAAGAGAGTATAAGGAAAGGGATCCTCATTTTGAGCAACTGGGTGAGTCATAAGGCTTGATTTTTTTTTTTTTTAATATACTTTCCTCCCTAGGAATTGATCCCAAGGAATGTCATTCCCTGGTGGGAATGATGGTGGAATGCCATCCCCCTTGCATGGACATGTTGTGGGACAGAGAAGGTCCTAAGCAGTGTGTTAATGACTTGGGGGGATTAAACTGCCCATCCCAGAACTCAAAATTAGCCCTGGGAGTTAATGCAGTTTTGCAAAGTATATGGTGTGGTTCCTCTCAGTGGTTCTGTAGCTTTTAGAATAAGAAAGGGTATGGACTAAGGGTCTCTGCGTTTCATAGGTGTGGAAGTAGGTGTACAACTTTACACAACTTTACTTGCCTTTCTGTGCCACGATTTCTTCATTTTTGAAATGGGGATGGTAGCACCTGCATATCAGTAATTCTTGAGGGTGAAATGGGAGCGCTGTGTAAAATGCTTTAGAAACTTATAGATCTGAGAGTTTTGAGTAGATCAATTAAGTTATCGGGAACCATCTTTTTTTTTTTCAATTTAACATACATACATATTTTTGGTAACTGTTAAACAGCAAATTGTCCCATCAAACAATAGAGATAGTCCCTGAAATGAAGTGCATATACTCCTGAAACATATAGTTCCTGAAATAAAGTAAATATACTCCCACAGAACTCACAACCTAAGAAAGACAATAACAAAACAAATATGATTTCCAACAAATATATTAAGTACTTAAATACAGTGTTGATGAATTGAGTAAAAGCATACGAAATATTTAATTGAGGTTTTCTATTAGGTAAAAAGATGCATTATAGCGAAGTGGTCAGGCACAGGTTTAGAAAGCTCCTTTCTATTACTTCTAGATTTTTTTTAACCCACTGTAACTTATTTTCTCTCACATAGAATGGAGATCATTATGTCATTGGTTTATTGGGAAATCTAACTGGGATGATATTGAGTATTTGTGACTCTCTTAAAACAAAACTTCGCACATAGTAAGGAATCAAGAAATGTTAATATTATAATGCAGGACTACTTCAGAACATGAGAAATTCTTTATCTAATACAATATATTATTTAATCCAATAATATAAATTCTATAATTTTAACAATAAACACCAGAGGAATTTCTGCAATTCCCCATCCCTTAAGTGTATTTCCAAATCCCTCTGTAATAAAACAGGATATCATGCGGTGTCTGGGTGGCTCAGTTGGTTAAGTGCCTTCAGCTCAGGTCATGATTCAAGGGTCCTGGGGTTGAGCCCCGCATCAGTCTCCCAGCTCAGCAGAGAGCCTGCTTCTCTCTCTCTCCCTCTGCCTGCTGCTCTGCTTACTTGTGCTCTCCATCTCTCTGTCAAATAAATAAATAAAATCTTTAAAAAAAAACACAGCATATCAGCAAAATATCTACCATTAGACTTAATGTGAAATGATTAGGGAAATTGTCCTTAACATTAAGATTTAAAGGTGCCTGGCTGGCTCAGTCAATAGGACATGAGACTCTTGATCTCAGGGTCATGAGTTCAAACCCCATGTTGGGCATGGAGCCTACTAAAAAAATATTTGACGAAAAACAGTGAGATATAAATAAAGGTGCCTTATATCACCAAATTCTGTATAAGAAGAAATAAAAGAGTAATAATTAGAAATGAAACAATTAGGCATTTTTTGCCTTCTGTTTATCTCCCTGGAAACATCAAAGAATTCCTGTAAAATTATCAAAGGTATAAAATGATAAATATAGTATCATTTGATAACAGATGAATTCCTATATAATACTGAGAATTAACATGAAGGGATGCCTGGGTGGCTCAGTTAGTTAAGGGTCTGACTCTTGATTTGGGCTCAGGTCATGATCTCAGGGTTGTGAAATTGAGCCTCAAGTCAGGCTCTGCGCACAGAGGGGGTTGGCTTGAGTTTCTCTCCCTCTTCCCCACCTCCCAACTCCTGCTCTCTCTCAAATAAATAAGTCTTAAAAAAAAAAAAGGAATTGATGCAGAGAAAGACAAATATATGGTTTCACTCATATGTGGAGTATAAGAAATAGCGCAGAGGACCATAAGGGAAGGGAGGGAAAACTGAATGGGAAGAAATCAGAGAGGGAGACAAACCATGAGAAAGTCTGGACTCTGGGAAACAAACTCAGGGTTGCAGAAGGGGCTGGGGTGCGGGGATGGGGTAACCGGGTGATGGGCATTAAAGAGGGCATGTGATGTGGTGAACACTGGGTGTTTTACGCAACTAATGAATCACTGAACACTACATCAAAAACTAAAAATGTACTTATGTGTTGGCTAATTGAACTTAATTTAAAAAATGAATCAACATGAAGTTTTGAATAGTTATCCATTCACAAAGGTCACTAACCATAAAAAATACAAAACCAACTTCTACAACATATTTCAAAACAATCTCAAGAGGAAGATAATTTGATCTTCTTGTTTTAAGTAGGATCCACACATAACATGGGGCTTGAACTCACAACTCTTTGATTAAGAGTTGCATGCCTCACCTAACCGGAGCCGCCAGAACAGGAGGAAGATAGTTATGATGTCTCTATTGTAGTTTTTTCCCTCTTATTCCCAAATCCCTCATAGGTTGGGACTTTCTGGGTCACATTGATCCTGACACTTTCCCACATCCACTCCCAGTGGTTCTATCATTTTCTCTCCCAAACAGAGATGCCCATTCTGACATTTTCTGAGTTGGCTGAGCCCCCTTGAGCAGTTTCACCTCCACCCCTTCTCCCTCCACCAGATAAGGAAGTAAGTCCTGGACTCAGAGCTCCTCCCTACCCTGATCTGCCTCAGTCTCTCCTCACTGTCTACCTCACAGGGTCCACTGCAGATAAACCTTGAAGACATAAGGAGCCGGTCCCAAGTCATGATCCTGGGAGCCCCCATGGAACTGGAGCCATCAGGGGTGAGTGCTCTGGTGGGCCAGAGAGGGTGGGGACTATAAGGAGACCTGTAGCCCATAGGTGCTTTTATCTCTCCCATTTTTCCTCTTCCCTCTTTTTCTCTTGTGTGAAGTCTTCTGCTTTTTGTCTTTCTGACAACACTAAGAAGCAGTGTTTATTGAACACTGGCCAAGTGCTAGATCTCATTTCATTTTCACAACAGTTTTTTCAGGAGGGCATTTATTTCTCTCATTCTAGAAATGAAAAGGCTGAGATCTAAGGGATGTCTCGGGAACCCCATGTCACAGTGCCAATAAGTGAGAGCCGTGGCCCTTCATCCTCTGGAGAGCATCTCTCTCTGTCGCTCTTGATGTCCAGAAGTAAACTTCTTGTAATTGGAGTCTGCAGTGCTTGTTTTTGCTTTCTCCTGCTTCATTCAGTTCTCAGTCCCCTGCATTCTCCCTTTTGTCTCCTCACATCTCTGATGCTGTGAGAGTGGCATCCTTACAACCAAAACCACTGGTCACTTCTCTGTATATCTTACCTGTGTCACTAGTAATATTTGCAATGTGACCACTTCCTCCTTTCTGGAATCTTTCTCTTGTTCTTTGTCTTTGAGGAGCACACTTCCTCCTTGTTCTTCCTACTCATTAGTCCTCTCCCTTTCAGCCTTAAGGAAAAGTTTATTTAAGTGATCCTTACACCCAACGTGGGGCTCAAACTCACGACCTGGAGATCAAGAGTCACATGTTCTTCTGACTGAGCTGCTCAGGTGGTCCCAGCAACCTTTTCTAAATGTCCATGTTTGTCAGGATGCAGGACCACACACTCTGACCCTGTTATGATGACTTTGTACCTTTCTTGGGTGACTCAATCCAAGCTTATAACTTCATCTACAATGAGGACTCCTAGTGTACATCTCTAGCCCAGTCTAGCTTGAGATCCATCCATTATTTCAACCACCCTCAAACTAACTCCACTTTGTCTCCCAGAAATTCAAACTCATTATGTCCCCAAAAGAACATTTTATCTTCTCTCACTTCCTTCTCCTTCATTACTTTTCCTGTCACTGATGCCATAATTCTCCACATCGCCCAGGTATTCTGGACTCCACTTCACATTCCTTCTTCCACCATGGCACTTAATGATTCCTGTGGCTTCTCGTCTCTCCAGTGCCATTCAAACCCATCCTCCCTTCTCCTTACCCCATGCTGTTGTCCCATCTACACCCTCATCACTTTCCACTTGTTTTCTGAAGAGTCCTGCCGGTCTCACTTACAAACGAGCTTCTTCCAATCCATCTTCCCTATAGCTGTCACCTTCAAGTAGAAATCTTATCGTTACAGTCTTGATTAAGATCCTTCAGTGATTTCCCTGGGGCTGTGGATCAAATTCAAACATCTGCAATTAGCATACAAGGCAGGTCCTAGTGCAGCCCTTCCACAACCTTTGAGCTTCAGTCATATCCAAGGGCTCTGAGTCCTCCATGAAGTCCCATGCCTTTCTGCTCCTATGTCTCCCATGAGAGATGCCACTTCCTTCTATTTCTGCTTTGATATCTCACATAGAGACCATCTCTAGGAAGTTTACTTCAATCTCATTCCAATGCTCTCCTTTTGCTCCCAAGTACCATCTGCATATACCTTGTGATAACACAGCAGTGATGAAACCACATATATACTAACTGTCCTTTCTTTGTCTCTCTCATTCTTTGGATTTCAAGTAGCTTGAGGACAAGGACCGTGTCTTCTGAGTTATATCCTTAAGCGCCTGGAGAATGAACGTTCACAATGAAGGCTTTTTTGACTGAATGCAAACGAACATCTGTAAGAGTGTAATTTGCTTCACAGTGCACAGGCCAGTTTTAAAAATTTGCAAAAACAATAAAAATGAGATATCCTAAGGTGAACAAATTATGTCCATATAATAGCCACGTCTGTACTTTTTCTATTTTCTTTTTCTTTCATCTTTTCTCTAGGTGAGTGATTTTCCCCAAGCATTTTTGTGAGACAGTGAATCCTGTCACTAGAAGTGTCCAGGGAGAGGATAAGTTCTCCTCGTGTTGGAGCTGCAGGGCGAAATCTTTCTTTCTTTCTTTTTTTCTTTTTTCTTTCTTTTTTTTAAAGATTCTATTCATTTATTTGACAGACAGAGATCACAAGTAGGCAGAGAGGCAGGCAGAGAGAGAGGAGGAGGAATCAGTCTTCCCGCTGAGCAGAGAGCCCGATGCAGGGCTCGATCACAGGACCCTGAGATCATGACCTGTGCTGAAAGCAGAGGCTTAACCCTCTGAGCCACCCAGGCACCCCCGGGCGAAATCTTTCAATCAGGAGTTGGACCAGTGAGCCCCGGAGTGTCACTTCCTCTTGGTTCCTTTCTTTTTCTCAGCCCCAAACTCTCTCATTTTCATTGTTTCATTGTAATATTAATAGATTTTTTCTTTTGCTAATCTCCCTTCCTCCTTCCATCCCTCCCCCTCTCTCTCCTTCCCTTCCTTCCTTCCTTCCTTCCTTCCTTCCTTCCTTCCTTCCTTTCTGGAAAAGGTAGACTTTTAATAACTGCTTTTATCACCAGGTTAAGTCATGCAGTTACAAAGTAGTTAGAAGTTTCTGAAAGGGCATTGTTGCTGCTGTGGTTGTTTTTAAAGCTCTTTCTTACATAAATAATATCCAGTACTTCATTGGGACACTGCTGTTCAAACCTTTGCTGCTTCTTACACATCAGGTAAAACGAAGATGCTGTCCCATAGGTGTTTCAAATCCAACAATCTTTTTTTCCAGGGGAAATTATCTTTAACAGCATAAAGTCAGCAAGAAAATTTGTGAATGTTGTGTGAACGTAACACTTTAAAATTTAATTTGCCTTAAATGAAGTTGTTGTGGACAAAATTCCATAATCTACCATTTTTATTCTAAAGCTAAAAAAGTAACTGGAAGTCTATAAATGACACCAAGACTCTGGACACCTTTTTATTTCCTTCACAATTAAAAAAAATCTCCACTCTGATGGATTTTTATTCCACTCTCCCCCTCCCCCTACCCATTCTGTGGCTTTATCACTAATTTTATACGTCTGGTCTAACAAGGATTCTGAGATAATTGTGCATGTGGGTGAGGAGATGATTCAATCTTGACTCTACCAGGAGCTGTGCTACCCTGGGCTAGTTACTTAACCTTTGTGGGCAGGTCCTTAACATGCAAATGAATGCTTTATGTGGAGGTCTGAAGATTTAAAAAATAAATCGAACACATAGTAAGTCCTCCATAGATATTATTTTTTATTGTGTTCAGTGTGACTGTTACTGTACTGGAGTGATGGATGCTTAAGTTTTCAGGAACAAGGGAAACAACCTAAATTCTCAGTCATTTCTCTCATTGCTTCTTCCCATTTCTTTTTTTTTTTTTTCATTTTTCATTTCTCATTTTCTGTGTTATTCTTTCATGTTATTACTGTTTGCTTCCTATGTTCTGTTTCCTCTTCTACATAATCACCTGTTCTCCAATCTCCCTTCTTCTTCAAGCAGGGGTCCATATGTCAGTGTATGCTGAGTTCGTCCAGACACACAGACCCTCTGGGGAGTACATGTTTGAGTTTGATGGGGATGAGCAGTTCTATGTGGACCTGGATAAGAAGGAGACTGTCTGGCATCTCCCAGATTTTATTCATGCCTTTGACTTTGATGCTTGGAGGGGTATTGCTGACATTGTCATGGCAAAGAAGAACTTGAACAGCCTGATCCAACGGTCCAACCACACCAGGGCCACAAATGGTACTGCTTGCTCTTGCTCATATCTCTACCACCCAACTGCAGCCTCTCCATGCTTTATCCTCTGCTACATAGAGAATGGGAGACTCAGATATCCACTCATGAATGAAACTCTCCTCATTGAATGAACAATATTAAGCCCACAAATCTGGGTCCTTAGGTCATCAAAAGAATCATTTATTCTTCTTTTTAAAAAGATTTTATTTATTTATTTGACAGACAGGGATCACAAGTATACAGAGGGGCAGGCAGAGAGGGGAAACCAGGCTCCCCGCTGAGCAGAGAGCCCAACGTGGGGCTCGATCCCAGGATCCTTGGATCATGACCTGAGCTGAAGGCAGAGGATTTAACCCACTGAGCCACCCAAGCACCCCTCATTTTCTTCTTATTCAAGAACAGGTTGAGCTGGGGGAGGCCAGTTAGGAACATGAGAAGCTATGACTTTGATCTGGGAGTTGGTGTGGGGGCGATGGACAAAGGATTGGCATGAGAGAGGTGGCCTCTAACCTGGAGTCTATAGGGGTTATGTTGGTAGAGACCTTTGAGATTCAGGCAAAGGCAGCAGACTTACCAGGTTCTGTCTCTTCTCAGAGCCACCTGAGGTGACCGTGTTTCCCAAGGAGCCTGTGGAGCTGGGACAACCAAATACTCTCATCTGTCATGTGGACAAGTTCTTCCCACCTGTGCTCAATGTCACATGGCTGCGCAATGGGCAGATGGTCACTGAAGGTATAGCTGAGACCATCTTCCTGCCCAGCACAGAATTTAGATTCCACAAGTTCCACTACTTAACCTTCCTTCCCATGGCTGAAGATGTCTATGACTGCAAGGTGGAGCACTGGGGCCTGGACCAGCCGCTCCTTCAGCACTGGGGTACGGAGCTCTGTCCCTTTACCAGCGCTGTCCTGACACCATCTTTATTTCCAGGATCCATCTCTCTGCAGCACCTTCTTTCCTTAATCTCATGTGTCTTATTGTCACTTTATCCAAACTTCACTGGTGATCTCACAGTTTCTAACTCTTCATACTCCTACACCTGAGCCAGCTGCTGCTTTCCGTGCCTTCTAACTCTGTCTTTCCTTTGTGCCCCAGAGGCCCAGGAGCTGATCCAGGTGCCCGAGACGAAGGAGACTGTGGTCTGTGTCCTGGGTCTGGTGGTAGGCATGGCGGGCATCATCACTGGCATCATTGTCCTGAAGACCAGGCAGCCTGACAGCATCCCTGGGTGCAGGGGCTCCTGTGAGTTTTCCAGAGCTGGTACCAGGGACACAGTGCAAAAGAGGAGGCAGTCCAGTGTCGGGGGTGGGGTGGTGGATGAGAAGGAGAAGCACTTCAACAGGCATTCTTTGAGCACTTTGTTATTTCCGAATCACCGGCTAGAGGAAAACAATACAATGATAAGACCGTTGGCTGAGTTGCTTACTACTTAACAGGCCCTATTCTATATGCTTCTTATGTATTCAGTTACTTATGTCTGGAAGTTGGTACCATTATTTCCCCATCATACAGAGGGGAAGCAGACATGAAGGGGGTGAAGGAGCCTGTCCAAAATCACCCAGTTTGAAAGGTACAGAGTCTGGATTTGAACTCAGCCCTTGGGACTCCAGAAGCTCAGTTTTATCCAATATGTAGATTATATAGGTCTTCTGCAGTCATTTTATTGCTCCCTGACAATCTTCATAACCTTGATTTTCTTCTGTTGTCATAGTGATGTCTATGAACCTCTAATACTGTGTTAAACATGTGTAATTATTAAAGGACATCCTACCTTTTGCATAATCTCAAAGGGAATGCATTTAATTTCTCCATAAATATATATGCTATAGATTTTTGGTAAATAAGCTTTGCCATATGGTAAAATTGATCAAATTGTTTATGCAGTTATTGAGTTGAATTCAGTTGAAATTAATACAAATGTTCTTTTTTCTGGTTTACTAATTTTTTTTTTATCATATTATTGATTTTCTGACATTGAGATTTCAATGCATTCCTAGCTAGGTGTTTTGTGTGGTCTCAGCCTCTCCATGGTGATGTGACCAGCTAAGAATGCCTGGAGAACTCACCTGGGGAGAATCCCTACAGGCATTTCTCAGACAGGCCCTTATGGTTCTTATGACTGCAGGACACTCCTCAGCAACAGCCATCAGGGACCTTTGAGAAAAACAAGATATATTGATTTATTTCTCACAAGTCCTGGAGGGTACGTGGCCTGATCAGAGCCACACAGTGAAGTTGTAGGGGGTGGGAGAGATCTGGGGATCTGCCATAAT
The DNA here is from genome assembly GCF_030435805.1 of Mustela lutreola. Taxonomy (NCBI): domain Eukaryota; kingdom Metazoa; phylum Chordata; class Mammalia; order Carnivora; family Mustelidae; genus Mustela; species Mustela lutreola. Next base: position 120,348,942 of record NC_081295.1, read on the forward strand.
TGGGGTTGAGGAAGGGGTTCCTCAGATTTCACAGGGTCACGCTTTATTGGTGAATTTAAAAAGTAAGAACTGGAGTTAAAGCGCAAGAAGGGAAAAGCAGGGTCACTCAAGCAGTTTGTTATCTAGGTCACCCAAGACTTTCTAAAAGGGGAACTTCATGGGGGCAGGGCAAGGGGGTGCAGCCCGACTCTTTATTCTTTATCTAGTTGTGTATCAGGCAATATGTTTCCTTTAGATGGATATCTTTGAGATGGATGCCTTGGCAATCAGAAGCTTAACGTCAGGCAGGCACTGACATTTCAATAAAAAAACGAATAGTCATGCACTTACACTGTCCTAGTACAAATCTTATTTGGTGGAAATGAATCATGCTTGTAATACATTGTTGGACTCAGTGACATGGCTGACATTAATCCATAATTTTCTACTCTTGTACTATCCTTAGCTGGCTTTAAAAATAAAGGTGCATCGGCCTCATAAGATGATTTGGAAAGCTTTTGTTCTTTTCTGTGTTCTAGAATGACATGTACAAGAGAGGAACGATTTGTTTTTGAAATATCCTAGCTGCCACGTTAGGACAGGCGCTGTTGGGAAGGTGTTCTTTGCTTTCCAAGCCGGTGTCTTTGATGCTCCTGACTCTATTTCAGGTTTCTACTACTCCCCGTAGTTCTGACCTTTTTATCTTTCTAGAAGTGTATCCATCTAATCTAAATTTTCAGATTTATTGCAATAGAGTTGATCATAACAAACTTTTTTTCATTTAAAAATGTCTGTGTATATAGTTGTTTCTCCTTTTCATTCTGAATCTCCTACATTTTCCTTAACGGTTTTGCCAGATGAGTCTATCACTGAATCAAACTTTGATTTTGTTTATCTTCCCTACTTTTTGTTCTCTAGTTCACTGAATTCTAATTCACTGTCTTTATTATTTACATTTTTTTCTTTTGCTCTTTTTCTACTTTCCCATTCTCTTAATGGAAATGACTATCACATTTGTTTTTAGGCTTCCTTTCTTAATACATTTGTTTAAAAGCTAGACATTTCCTTCTAGGCACTACTTTTGATATACAGGTTGTCACTGAGTACTGAGTGTTCCATCATTTAGATTTTTATTCCTAGCATTATTTAATTGTATGTTTGGGGTATATGGAGTTCATTTGTTTATTCTTTTTCATCAGTTTAGAATTCAATTGCATTATAGCCAAAGAACATATTCATAATCTGATATTCATTTGAACACACTGAGGTTTTCTTTGTGGCTTAATGCATGTTGTTTTCATAGATGTGCCACGTGAGCTTGAAAACCATGTGCATGTTGTTGGTTGTAGAAATCTCTATGTAGTTATTTGAGCCTTTTACTTGTATTATTTAGATCTTTGTTTTTATTTGTATTATTTAGATCTTTATATCTTTGTTTACTTTCTTTTTGCTTCTGCGCTTAGTTTTTGAGGATATGTTAAAATCTGCAGTTTAATTTGAAGAGTTTTAATATTTAGAGTCTTCCTCCACATATTTCTGTCATTTGTTGCTCTTGTATTTTGAGGTTTTATTTTCAGGGAAATATATGTTCATATTCATTGCAGTTTCTTGCTCTAGTTTTTTCCACTTGTCTTTAATTCTCTTTTGGCAGATGTGTGATTTGTTATATCAGTTATCTTTGTTTATCTGCCTGAAGTGTCTTTTTCCATTATTTGGTTTTGACCTTCAGTATTCATGTATTCTGTCTGACTTTGTTAGACTATGTAGAAGGTACAATTTGAGAGGCTCTTCTTTTTAATTGGTTGGTTAGCTCATTCAATTAATTGCAATTACTATTAAGTTAAAAATTTACTATCATATTATTAAAATGTTTTATTTAATATACTTTTTCTTGTTCATTTTTCTCATCTCTCTTTCCTAAAGGCTAGGCCAAATTCTGTTACTAAAAAAGTTGTATTTTCTAAATGTACTCATGAAATGGTTTATCTTAATGCTCTAATTACATCAATTAGAACACTGATAAATCCCTTTATTCTTCCTGCCCCACAAAGGAGACAAGCACTTTGCAGTGTTTTTCGTTTCTCCCTATTATCACTACCTAGGATTTCTTTTGTGTTAATATTAATCACATTTTTAGTTTTCGTTCATTTTAAATACATTTTTCTTTTTTAAAAAAGATTTTATTTATTTGTGAGTGAGAGAGAGTGCACAAGCAGGGGGAGTAGCAGGCAAAGGGAGAAGCAGGCTCCCTGCTGAGCAAGGAGCCTGATGTGGGACTTAGTCCCAGGACGCTAGGACCATGATCCCCACCAAAGGCCAGCACTTAACTGACTGAGCCACCCAGGCATGCCACATTTTTCTTACTTTAAAAAAAATTTAGCCTCTGCTTTTTAAGAGAACAATAACTTTTTAAAATTATTTGATCTTTCTTATTTTCCACACTTCTCTTAGATGTGTTTCTCTTTTTGGGGGGGTGCTTTTTAAAAAAGTATTTTAGGGGAACCTTGGTGGCTCAGTCAGTTAAGCATCTGCCTTCAGCTCAGGTCATGATCCCAGGGTCCTGGGATTGAGTCCCACATTGGGCTCCCATCCCAACAGGGAGCCTGCTTCTCCCTCTGCATCTCCTCACACTTGTGATCTCTCTCTTTCTGTGTTGTGTGTGTGTGTGTCTCAGATAAACATAAAATCTCTTTAAAAAATTATAAAAAGTATTTTTAAAGTGTGTCAAATAAATAAAGTCTTTTAAAATTTATCTAAAAAGTATTTTAAAAGTTTTTTTTTTAAATAGCAAAGCATCTAAGGTTGAAATATTTGAAAGTATTCATATATTAAAATGACTGTGTGTTGTGGGTATATATTTTGGGATTGAAAGTTATTTTTCTTCAGTTCTATGCAAGTGACATCCCATTAAGTGCTGCTCTTGATAGGAGTGATGTTTATTAATTCTTTTCCAGATCGATCTGCTCTTGTTTTTTTATCAGTGGAACTGCTCACTCTGCAAGTGTTGAGAATGGTTTTTTTGAGAATTTTTTTGTCTTTGAAGTTCTTACAGTTTTCTTATAATGTATTAAATATGTGCTTTTTAAGGAGACATGTTTTTTAAAAACTCTATTTTTCATCAATGTACCATGTCAAACTAAGTTATTTCATCTTTCTATAAAGCCTAGAAATCTATTCTTTTTTCCAGACATTTCATCTCCTTTTACTATTTCCCCCACTTCCTAGTGGGGGGTTGGTTAACAAGACGTCAGGATGTCCGCATTGATCCTCCATGTCTCACAGTTTTTCTTTTATGTTTCCTCTTGTTTAAACAAGAGTAAAAGGAGATGAAATGTCTGTAAGAACTTCAAAGACAAAAAAATTCTCAAAAAAACCATTATTAAAACTCAATATTTCTGCTTGATTCATTGGTTCCTTTTTTTTTTTTTTTTGCCTCAAATTACTAATATCCTTCTTTGGCTCTCTTTTTAAACCCTTTTACTGTGAATGAGCAGATATACGTAAGGAATATATAAAACATTAATGTACAGCCAGTGATTATCAACTAACACCCATGTAACTAGTACCTAGGTCAGGGAGTAGAACATCACCAATATCCCAGAGGCCTTCTTTGGGGCCCAGGGGGACCTAAAAACCTGGTCTTTAGGTATTGAGGATGCAAAGTTAAATAGGGAGTTGTAACCCCACTGTGTTTGTTGTATTGCAGGTGACAACCCTTATGAGACAGAAGAGGATATAGGGGAATGCCCAGCAACAGATCTACTTTAAAGCTCCAGTGCCTCTGAATGTCTGTGCCCCTCAACACCAATGATCGATGTCCCCAAAGACCCCTCCAATCCCTGCCTGTCTGTGATCCTACTCGCACTTCGCACCTGCGAAGGGCCTCATACATAGAAAGTACTCAATAAATGCTGAAAATTGATGTATGGTGACAATTTAATCCCCACACTGGATGGTCTATAGGCCCTGGTTTTCTCTGAGACTCCTCCCTACAGAGCATCCTTTCTAAGTAATTCCAAGGACCAAAAAATACCTATGTGTATTAGACATTTCTGGTGCCTTCTCTGTGACTCCCGGGCCTTTCCTCAGTCTCTGTATCTTCAGTTCCCTAGGAGCACATACCTTGGACCTGTAATGTGGATGTAGTTATTGCAGCTCCTGAGCCTGTCGGGCTTAGAGAGTGTTTGCTCTGCCCGGGTACTTCCCTAGCCTACAGCATGGGGTTGAGGACACAAGGATGGTTGGTGTCACCATGGGCCATGGGGTTGATTTACTTGGAACTATTCATCTCACTTTCTCCATCCTGCTGTGAATCTCCTTAGTTCACCCCCTTTTGTTTTACCCAGAATTCTGACCACTTCTGGACTCTGACCCCCAGGTTTCCTCTCCTCCTCCAGACAGCAGAAAAGATCCATTGTCCTGTTTTGCAGGAGTTTCCCATAGTAAAGTTAAGCCTTTAGTGACTTCATGTCTTCTTTTCTACTACGTCATACTGTACCCCATCCACTAGTCCTCCACCTTAAGTTTTCTTAATTCTATTTATTTATTTATTTAACTTTATCTTTACCTTTTTTTTTTTTACTTTATTTTTACTTTATTCCCCCCATATTTTTTCAGGGGTACCTGCAACCATCTTTGCAGATCCCAGCACGTTAGCTGGTTTACTGATGTCTGAATCTCAACTGTCAATTAATGTCATGTCTCCTGCAGGGTCTCTGGGGCTGGAGCAAAGTATGGGGATATGGATGAGTATCTGTTTCAGATGGAGAGTTTTTTGTTTTTTGTTTTTTTTTATTTATTTGACAGAGAAAGATCACAAGTAGGCAGAGAGGCAGGCAGAGAGAGAGAGAGAAGAGGGGAAGCAGACTCCCTGCCCAGCAGAGAGCCCAATTCGAGACTCAATCTCAGGACCCTGAGATCATGACCTGAGCTGAAAGCAGAGGCCTAACCCACTGAGCCACCCAGGTGCCCTCAGATGGAGAGTTTTAACATAAACTGCTCACCATTCTATTACACATGGCCTTGGTGGTAAACTGAAACTAGAAATTAAGAGGTACTATGAGGACGTGATACAGAAACCTAGAAGTTATAATATAAAATTATGCATAATGGGCAGCTTGAGGAGGATGCCACTTCCTGTTTCTTGCTTCCTCTCTGGCCCCATCCTAATGTGCTGGATGAGGGAGTTCTGGACATGGGGGCTGTGGGGATGTGGCCAGCTGCAGTATGGACCCTATGGGCCTTAACCATGGCTTGCCCTCATCACTCTCCTCTGCTGCTCTGGCCATCATTGGCTCCTCACTGGTTCCAGTGACAGTTCCTGCCTGGTTCTATGGAAGGGACCCTTACCTGGAGCACTGATTCTACACAGTGATCTTCAGATCTTGGACAATGCAGACTAACCCTTATTTCCCCTTTTCTGATTTTTTTAAAAAGGTTTTATTTATTTATTTATTTATTTATTTATTTATTTATTATATGACAGAGAGAGATCACAAGTAGGCAGAGAAGCAGGAAGAGAGAGAGAGAGGGAAGCAGGCTCCTTGCTGAGCAGAGAGCCTGATGCAGGACCCAGTCCCAGGACCCTGAGATCATGGCCTGAGCCGAAGGCAGAGGCTTAACACACTGAGCCAAGGTGCCCCCTTTTCTGATCTTTGATGGATGTTGAAATGTCATTTTGATGACATTTATGAGAACCTTGTCCCTCCAAAACCAGTCCAGACCACCAGGTACCATTGTCCCAATCACATGCACACCCTCATCTCCTTCTCTCTCTGGTGAGAATAGCAGTGCTTGCACGATGTCAGAGCCTTAAAGTCTTTCTCAGGGACTGGGCCCACATGGAAAACTTCCTAAGGTTTTCCTTAGGGATACGACCTTGGGATAAGGTCGTACTCCTGAGCTGGATTCTCCCAGAGGAGCAGCTCTGCACTTACCTAGGCTGTCTCTGCTCTGAACCAAAGGGGAGCTCAGCATCACCAAGGACATCATGAGGGCTGCCATCCCTGGGACCTCAGTGATCCTCAAGACCACCATCCTGGAGCCTGGGAAAGGATGGGGGCTGAGACACTTGCAGTAAGAGCAGCTCTCACTCAATGGGCCCCACCCCTAAGATGTATTAATATATTAATTTATATACTATATACTATAATATTAAAATACTAAAAATGAGCCTGGATTGCCTTCTATAGCCCTTGACTGTGGCCAGATTCTGAAAAAGGAACCAATAAGCAGGAATTGTTACTCCATAGAGAGTTACACCATAGAGAAGTATGGTGTAAAGCACATGATTCTTTAAGGTATACGATTCACTGAAGACAGTATAAGGAAAGGGATCCTCTTTCTGAGCAACTGTGAGTCATAAGGCTTGATTTTTTAATATACTTTCTGCCCTAGGAACAAATCTCAAGGAATATCATTCCCACTCCATGGTGGAATGCCATCCGCCTTGCACGGACATGTTCTGAGACAGAGCAAACTCTCAAAAGTGTGTTGAAGATCTAGGGGGATTAGACTCCCTACCTTTAAGCTCTGGGGTCCATCCTTTCTTTGCATTTCAATATTTTTTGTGGGGGGGCAGAATTTGTAAAAACCAAAGGATCCCTTGCTCACTTACAGGTGGTTCCTGATATGTATTCCTGATTTTTTTTTTTTTAACTCACTAGTTTCCTCTTGTGTTGAACAGAGGTTATTATGGAGCCTATGTCATTGGTTTATTGGGAAATCTAACTGGGATAATACTCTGTGAATCTCTTAAAACCAAGCCTTGCACATAGTAAGGAATCAAGAAATGTTCATTATTATACTGCAAAGCTAATTCAAAACAGAAAAACAGTTGAATAATTACAATACACAATTAATTTTAACAATATAAGTTCTATCATATTGTTAGTAAGTACCAAGGGCTTTTACTACAGTTCTAAATAAATTTATTTATTTAAAGATTTTATTTATTTATTTGACAGAGAGAGATCACAAGCAGGCAGAGAGGCAGGCAGAGAGAGGAGGAAGCAGGCTCTCTGCCGAGCAGAGAGCCCGATGCGGGGCTCGATCCCAGGACTCTGAGATCATGACCTGAGCCGAAGGCAGAGGCTTAACCCACTGAGCCACCCAGGCGCCACCAAATTTATTTATTTTTTAAAAAGATTGTTATTTATTTATTTGGCAGACAGAGATCACAGAAGGCAGAGCAGCAGGCAGAGAGAGAGGGGGAAGCAGGCTCCCCGCTGAGCAGAGAGCCCGATGTGGGGCTCGATCCCAGCATCCTGGGATCATGACCGGAGCCCAAGGCAGAGGCTTTAACCCACTGAGCCACCCAGGCGCCCATACATAAATTTATTTAAAAAAATAAAATTTATAAAGCAGAGTTAATTTTAGACTAAGTAGTAAAATATTAGAGAAATCTTGTATAAAGAAGATAAAAATTTTAAGAAGAAATAAAAATAGTAATTGAAGTGAAATAGTATTTTTTGCATTTTGATTCCATGTCTGGAAACATCAGAGTCCTCCAAGATTATCAAAGGAACGAAAGGGTAAAATATAACATGACTTAAAAATAAGCAAGTGGGTTCTTATATGGTACAAAAAATCAACATAAAATTATGAAGAAAATTATCCATTCACAAAAGTTACTACAGATAAAAAATAGTCTCGGATCAATTTCATAGATGTATTTCCAATTGATCCCATTAAAAGGAAGGTGATTATCATGTCTCCACTTTTGTTCTCTTCCTCTTATCCCTGAACCCCACATAGGTTAGGATTTTCTCAGCCATGTCGGTTCTCGCCTCTTTCCCAGGCACCGAGAAGTCCCTCCTGACGTTTTCTGGTTGGCTGAGCCCCGCTGAGCTGTTTCACTTCCACCCCTTCTCCTTCCACCAGAAAGGGAAGTAATAAGTACTGGATTCAGAGCTCCTCCATGCCCTACCCGGCCTCATTTTCCTCTCACCGCCTGGCTCACAGTGGCCACTGCAGAGGTACCTGGAATAGAAAAGGAAAAGAAAACACCTTGAATTATGAGGGTTAAATAGAGCAATGCGCGCACCTAACAGGTTATGGGAGTGACGGTGGATTCGCCATGCTCAGGGCCCTCACTTAATCATCCAGTCCCTTCTGCAGCCCCCAGCTATGCTTACTCTGGGCTCAGTAACCCTCAGTCTCCACCTCTCTCGGAAATGGGGGAAGCTGGTCCCACGCGGGGCATGATGGGAGGGGAGCAGCCGGAGAGGAGTGAGCAGCGGGAACCGACAAGGGGCGGGGACCGGGGGAGGCGAACGAGATGCAGAAGCGGCTGGAAAGGAGCTAAGGAGAGAGGAGGCACCACCTCAGCGTGTCAGAGTTCTTCTGAGCGCTCAGGATGTGCTCCAGGGGTAATAAGTAATCTATATTTTATGCAAAAAGGACCACTTAGACCTTACCTCGACTTTCAAAATAATTTCATACAAAACAGAAAACCCCAAATGACTTTGGATTGTAAAAAAAAAAATGTTTAAAAAAGAGAACTGCATCGACTGCTTTGAGCATTTTAACACTGTGTGAATTGCTGAGACAGGAGGCCTGGATGGTCTGATGACTACACACTTAAGGCATAAGCCTGTGTCTTCTATAACTTGTTGCATTAAAAAGGCTAAGCCTTGTTTGGTCAAAAACTATTCATCATGGTGTGCAAAGAAAAGGATTTATTTAAGTTTATTACATTATATTTCCAATTTTAAATTCTGATCTTAATTTGATTTCTTTTTTAAAAAGATTTATTTATTTTAGGGGTGGGGCAGAGGAAGGAGAGAGAGAATCCTTAAGCAGATATCCTTGCTAGCTGTGAGCCTGATGCAGGACTCTGTCCCAGGACCAAGACTGTGACCTGAGCCACAATAATAGTCAGATGTTCATTTAACTGAACCACCAGGCACCACTTAATTTGATTTTTTAATGGTAATGGTAAAATACGCTCTTCTTAAGTTATATATTGAATCAGTGCTGTGTGAATATAGGTCATATAACATGAAATTCGCTGTCTGCTCATCCTAGAATAACTAAGAATGGTTCCAGACCTACAGGGATAAAGGTAACAAACATAAATCACTATCTTTGTGCAGACAAAGATAGAGGGTGAATTCAGAGGAGGTCCATGTCCAAGCTGCCACCTTTCCCTAGAGTCAGGATATCTCCTTTATGGGGTTTCCTTCTTGCCTGTGTATACACAACAATGAACTTCTTCATGAACTCCTAGTCTTTTTACCAAAACCCTCAAACAAAAGCAATGGCAGAGATGGCTTGGGGAATATTCTTAAAACAGACAAGAACAATGGCTTTTTATTATTTATGGAACTCCAAAAGGGAACTTGGATACAGGCCCTGAGAGAAAGTGTGCATGGAATCAAAGAGAACAACTATAGAAGCTAGTTTCAGAGCAATTACTTGGCAGTAACATCCCATTGGGAGGCCGAAGTCTGTCCCAGAACCTGCCTCTGGGACTGAGGAAAGATAGAAAAATTCTTGTTCCAGGGCACATGCTTGTCTTCAGGTCAGATCAGGAGCCCTGTGGAGGGAACAGGAAAAATTATAGTTATCTCAGGTTGCTGACCTCTCTTTCTCTAAGTCTCAGGAAAGAAAACTTTGCTGAGAGACCGAGGCTTAGCCTGATGAAAAATAAGAGTTTCTCTGGGCTTCCTTCATCAACGGAGCGAAGTAACGTTCATTTTCCATACTTGCTAACGGGCTGAAGTTGAAAGAGAGGTTCAGGCCCGAGACCCTCTTCCCAGTAGAAGCTTCAGAGTCACGGTGCAATGAAAAGACTTTTTGCAACCCATCCCCAAAGAAAAACAAAGCCAGAGTATTAATTGGTTTTCAAGATCCTCATTATGTGAAAGTGAAAGGAGAAAAGGGGATGTAATTAGCCATTAAAAATATGTTAGTTAGGTAAACGTTCCCATCTCATTTCCATTGTCATGATCAGAAGCCTGAAGTAAGGCAGGGGCTGGTTGGACTCATCTGTTACTAACTGAACTCGGGCATGACCTGAGTATCTGCAGCCCCCATGTGTCCGGTTGGGATAAGATTCCAGCCTAGGGATTTCTCTCTCCCGCCAGGCCTTTCTGCTCCCTGACAATCTGATTCAGTGGGCTCCAGGAAAGCAAACCTCAGCCACTTCTCAGGTTTCCTTACTTTTCTTGATCCTCATGGGCACTAAGATACCCACTACAAGGAAGCTGAGCCCCAGCACAAAGCCCAAGATTCTAACCAGCATTTCTCTGGGAAGAATCAGTGTGCCGGGGCACCTGGGTGGCTCAGTGGGTTAAGCCTCTGCCATTGGCTCAGGTCATGATCCCAGGGGCCTGGGATCGAGTCCCACATTGGGCTCTCTGCTCGGCGGGGAGCCTGCTTCTCCTCATCTCTCTCTCTGTCTCTCTGCCTATTTGTGATCTCTCTCTCTGTCAAATAAATAAATAAAATCTTTAAAAAAAAGTTTAAAAAAAAAAAAAAGAATCAGTGTGCCTCTGGGAAACACAGACTAAGGGTCAGTCCCACCCTCCGCCTCAGGTACTGTCTGATTCTAGAATATCAATATGAAGGCTATGAGAGATACATATCTTGGAGAAAGGGGAAATTTAGAAAAGACCCCCAAGTTCTGGAAATTAGACTGTGACTTCAAAAAGGACACACATGCTAATTCTGGTAGCTGCCTCTCAAAATAACTAAGCTAAAAGACCGAGGCAGAGAACAGTTCCCATGTGTGAGGGTAATTCAGGAAGGTGTCTGAGTTTCCTACGTTTTCTGAGCCGAGCAGAGATTATGAATCCTTAGCATCCTATAGGTCAGAGTAGCCAAGCCTCTGCAGCCACAGCTCTGAACTATTCTCAGGGACTTCTCTAGGAAAAAGATGGGGATAGATATGACAACGGTGTACACACAAAGATGAGTGCACCCCAGAGCTAGAACATCCCCTGTTCTTCAGAATTTGGAGCCCACACGGTCATCAGGGAATAACTCCCTCCACTCCCCAGTGACAGGACCATCCAGGGGGTGCTCTGCTTGGCAGGCCCAGCCATCTCCCTGCTGAAGGGAGGGTCATTGCCAACATCACCAGGATCTGGAAGATCCAGTCTTTATTACAGATCAGGTTGGTGGACATACCCTAGCTGTTTTCCTCCTGTCCATTTAGGAACCAGTGGAGTTTAATGTGGCCTGGATAGAAATCTGTCACATGGTAGACAAGAAGGCTGAGGGGCTGTAGGGGTCCATTCTTCAAAGGGGAGGCGTTCATTTTAGACTTGACTAAGAATTGTAAAGAGAAAAAAAGCTAATGGTACATGAGATTATTACTTCTTAGACATTTTTGTTATAGAGTTGATTTCTAGATGTTTAAAATATAAATGATATAATTAGGCTAGTAGATATGGATGGTACTGAACAGATGGAAATAAACCTTCAAATGGAATATTCATGACCTTAAATTATATAATAAGGATTGAGAAGAATGGGAGAGAGACAAGGCGGCACTTTGTAGCACATTTAGCAGAAATTTTCACTGTAAGTCAGTGGATAATAGTCTTTGGAAAAAGAATATATAACCAGCTGTGAAACGACCTACATTTTCAATGTTTATCCTGATGAAAAGGATGAAAAACTTGCTCAAATAATTTCTTAAAATTAAATATACAGACAATAGCATTCTCTTGTTTTATGAATATAATAACTTTATTTTTTAATAAATGAAGGAAATTAAGCAAGTTTGATACAGCTTATTCTTTAAATAACTTAAATATTTTTTCTACAAAAATCTAAAATCTTCATATTTATAGTGATATTCCCAGTATTCTGAGCTCCTACATGCGTCATCAGTAAGCATACCAGCCCTTTAAGCTCCTCTTTTGCAATGTCTTCTCAGGTTCCTTGAAGAATCCCACAAATAATCAGGAGTTGTCTGTACCTCCTCATTTCTCTGCTTGATGTCCCTCTTCTCCTTCATCTTCTGTGCTGCTCATAGGTCAGTTTCCAAGGGCAGTTACTTGAGTATCTTCCATCAGTACCCTTCCTCCCTCCAGAGGGCAGAAAGTCCTCTACACAAAATTCAGAGCAATTTCCCAAATCAGAGCTTCTAGATCCTTAATAATTTAGTTTTTCCTTTTCTACGCACAAATATTCTAGGGTGCAGATGAGTCAGGTAAAGGTACAGTAACTACACCCATGACCATTGTTCCCTGTGATGTTTCTGCTTTGTGTGTACTGGGAGAGTGAGAAAATATCCCAACAAAACTAAACTGAATGGGCGTGCAAGCACTTCTTGCAGCTCCTCTCCCTGGCTCAGCACAGAGTGAGCAGCTGATAAAACCCAGCCCCCAGCTTCTCTGTGGAAGGAATTAGACTGCACATCCAGCACCCTGACTTTTCTAGCTGTTGACTGAGGACGTGGCTTCTAAAAGCCTGTCCATAGGAGAGGGGCTGGAATTTGCTAGTCTCCTGGGGACAACAGAGAATAAGTGAATCTTTGATTAGGATGATTGGTAAGGGTCTTCTCCTGTATGAGGCCAGTACATGAAGACCAGGAGAGATGGCTGTTTTGTCTAATGCACAGACACCAACACAGAGTCAAGGAAAATGAAGAAACAGGGAAATATGTTCCAAACAAAAGAACAATATGAATTTCTTGAAATCAATCCTAATGAAATAGAAATATGTAGTTTACTCAACAGAGAATTCAAAATAATGGTCATTAAGCTGCTCACTGAAGTTAGGAGATCTCAAATAAACAACCTAACTTTACACTTCAAGGAACTAGAAAAAGAACAGACTAAACGCCAAGTTAGTAGATAGAAAGAACTAATAAAACAGAAATAAATAAGACAGAGGATAAAGATAGAGGATATCAACAAAACTGAATATTGGTTTTTTGAAAAGATAAAAAAATTTGATAAACCCTTAACTAGGCTAAGAAAAAAGAAAGAAACCTGAAATAAATCTAATCAGAAATGAAAGAGGAGACATTAAATGGATGCCATGGAAATAAACAAGATCATTGAGAACTTTATGAGTAATTATATACCAACAAATTGGATAACCTAAAAGAAATGAAAAAGCTCCTAGAAACATATAACAAGATAGAATCAAGAAGAAATGGAAAGCCTGAACAGATGAATAATAAGACAATTGAAGGAGTAATAAAAAAAACCCCCAACAGAAAATCCCAGGACCAGATGGCTTAATGTGTGAATTCTATCAAACATTCAAAGAAGAATTAAAACCAATTCATCTAAAACTCTTCCAAAAAATACAGGGAACACTTCCAAATCATTTACGAGCCCAGCAATACCCTAATACCAAAGCCTGATAAAGATAATACAAGAAAAGAAAACCACAGACCAATATCCCTAATGAACTCAGATGTTAAAATACTCAATAGAACATTAGCAAACCAATTCAACAGCACATTAATACACCATGACCAAGTGGGATTTATCTGTGGGATGAAAAGATGGTTCAATAATGGCAAATCAATGTGACACAGCATATTAACAGAATGAAAGATAAACATGATAATCTCACAATAGATGAACAGACACAGAAAAAGCATTTGACAACATCTATATGGGACAAACATTATCAGCAAAATAGATGTAGAGGAACTCAACCTTAACACAATAAAGGCCATATATTAAAAGCCTACAGCTAACATCATAGTCAATAAAGAAAACCTGAAAGCTTTTCTTCTAAGATCTGATACAAGGCAAAGATACCCACTTTTGCCACTTTTATTCAACACAGTACTCGAAATCCTAGCTAAAGGAATTAGAAAAGAAAAAGATATGAAAGGCATCCAAAACAGAATGGAAGAAATAAATTTACCTCTGTTTTCAGATGACATGATCATATATGTAGAAATCTCCAAAGACTCAACAACAACAAAACTATTAGAAGTAATAAATGAATCTAGTAAAGTTGTAAGAAACAAAACCAATGTGTGAAAATCCGTGATGTTTCTTTACACTAACAATGAACTATCTGAAAAGAAAATTAAGGAAACAGTCTTAATCACATAGCAACAAACAGACCAAAATATTTAGGAATAAACTTAACCAAAGAGATGAAAAACCTGTCCACTGAAAATTGTAAAACACTGATGAAGAAAATCAAAGCAGACACAGATAAAAGAAAAGACCTTAATGTTCATGGATTGGAAGGATATTGTTAAAAGGTCCAGACTACCCAAGCTAATTTATGGATTCAGTGCAATTCCTGTCAAAATCCCAATGGAATTATTTACAGAAATAGAAAAAATAATCTTAATTACATAAAACACAGAAGACCCCAAATAGCCATAACAGTTTTGAGCAATAAAAACAATAAAGCGTCGCATTTCCTAGGTTTTTTTGCCCATAGAAAGTAGTTTATTGCTTTTAGAACAAAAGAAAATGCTTTCAGAACTTTTACTAGTGAAGAAAAACTGTGAGAACTTAACCTTTTCTAAAACATTATTTTGCCAGCTGATGACATAGGCATTTCAACACAGAATACTTTTCCCATTTGCAACTGTGGGGAGCTCAAGCTGTCCAGTTAATACAGCTAACTACTTAGAAGTGGGGCTTGCACTTGTGGCTGGTGTACTGTCAGGTCTGACCTCTTTGCCCTGACGCCTGTGGTGCTCCTCCTTCTCCGGCGCCCACTCACAGCTCTTCCTCACCATTCCACACCTCACAGTCCTGTACGGGACTCCATGCAGGAGACAGCTCTGAGTGGGTGGATGGAGAGGGCTGTCCACACCTAAGCTAATCCACACAGGGAAAAATGGTGATCCTCCCTGAGTTAGGTGACCTTGGATGCCCCTTCTACAACAGAAGTCCCCTCTTTTGGACACCATCTCCTCCCCCAGTGATATCCCCCAGGGCCAAAGAAATTGTTTAGTAGGACAGCAGGAGGTGAGAGGTCCTACTCCCTCACAGGCATCTTTGTGGTACGTGACTACCTGTTTAGGTGTGTTTGTTAGGTGTTGTCTATGGGGTAGGCAGGGGGCCAAGGTACTTTGAGGGCAACATAGCTCAGGATCAGCTCATGAGAGCCTGGCACTACCTAAAGAGAGCCAGAGGCCCCATGCTGCCACTTCAGACCCTAGTCTGGCTGGGGGTCAGCATGCCTGGTATAGACCAACTGGGGGCTCCCAGCAACTCTAGATGTCTGAGGCAGGAAAACAAGGCTGCCAGCTTGTGGCAGCCCTGACAATGACCCTCAAGGGCTGATCTTGGCCTCCAGCCCTGGCTAAGGAGAAAAGGGACCTCCCCAGCCCCACAGGAGAGAGGCCCTACCCAATTTCAAAATACATTACAAAGCAATCAAAACAGTATGGTACTGGTATAGAAACAGACATATAGGCAAATGGAACAGAATAGAGGGCCCAGAAATAAATCAGTGCATCTATGGTCAGTTGGTCTTCAAAAGAGTTTCAGAAACACGCAGTGGGGTAAGGAGAGTCTCTTCAATAAATATTGTTGGGAGCAGTGGGTCTCTATATACGGAAGAATGAAACTGGGCCCTTGTCTTGCACCATGTGCAAGAATCAACTCAAAATGGACTAAAGACTTCAATGTAAGACCTGAAACCATAAAATCCTAGAAGAAAACATAGGTGGAAACCTCCTTGACATACAAGGAGAGATGTCATCTTATACCTGTTAGGATGGCTATTATCAAAAGACAAAAGGTAAGTGTTGCTGAGGATGTGGAGAAAAGGCAATCTTTGTACACTGGTAGTGGGAATGTAAATTGGTACAGCCATTATGGAAAACAGTATAGAAAGTCCTCAAAAAATTAAAAATAAAACTATCATACATCCAGGAATCCCACTTCTGAATATATATCCATTGTATATATGTATGAATATATACAATATATGCAATATATTGTTTATATATTATACATAATACATATGCTAATTAGCTATATGCTAAGTAAAATATGCAAAGTAAAAAGACAGAAAGGCAAATACTGCATGATCTCACTTCCATGTGGAATCTACGATAGTTAAACTCACAGAGGCATAGAATAGAATGGTAGTAACGAGGGCTTAGGGAGAGGTATAAAAGGCAGCTATTGGTCAAAGGGTAGAAATTTTCAGTTATCCAAGATGAATAAATTCTGGAGACCTTAACATACAGCATGCTGATATAGTTAACAATACTGTATTGCACACTTGAAATTTATTGAGGGTAGATCTCAAATGTTGTCAACACATATACACACAAAGACTCTAGCTACCGTGGGAATTGGATCTGTTAATTAGCTTGATTGTGCAATCATTTCACAATGTATACATATAGCAAAACATCAAGCTGAACACCTAAAATATATATATTTTTTATATATATAATATATATATTATATATATATATATAATTCCTAGTTGTCAATTGTACCTCAATAAAATGGAAAAAAGAAACATTTTCTGGACCTGCCAACTCTTACCTGGCTATGTGGGGATCAGTAGGGAGCTAATTAAAAACACAGCTTTCCAGGCCTCGCCACTGATTCAGGATCTGAATCTCTGGGCAGTGATTCTGTAGAATCTGTGCTTTAGGGAAGATTTCTAGGAGGTTCTGGTGGGCAGGACGTGGGATCCAGTGGCCTAGAAGATCTCCTTAGGCTGGCATTCAGCATTCTGATAACCAGCACCTTATTACTGCTAGAGAAAATGATGCCATTCAGCAGAACTATGACCCCACAAAATCTTGTACAGGGCACCTCAAAAATTTACCATTCCTATGGCTTGTCTTTAGGCATTTCTCGCATCTAATTACCTAAGCAACTGGCCTTTTGAATGACGTCACTCTCTTAACTCCTATCCAATTTGTCCACCATCTAATTTTTAACAGACAACCTTGCCTCCCACTTTCCCAAGAGGAAACAAAAGATGTCACACACACAGCTTGTCCCTTCTCCCACCCTTCATCCTTTCCTTTGTCTCTGTGACTAGAGTCCTTGTTTTTGCTCACAGCTCTCTCCTCCACCCCTCACTGCTCTTCTCTTTCGATGTCAGGTTTGTGTACCCAGTCTCCTCCTCTGTACGAGCTGACAGAAAGGGGCCTTGACCAGTCCTCTTGACTCGGCACACAGCTCAGCTCTCTTCCTCCCTTTACACTCAGACTTCCTAAAAGAACCTACACTACTCTGTACCAGCGATGGGAAATCAAAGACAAATCAAACGCCATCTCAGCCCCCAACGATCTTAGGCTCCACACTCATCCCCACCCGCCCCCACTTTACTTCTCAGCCCGACCCGGTCTTGCTCCTGCCGCAGCCAGCCTGCTCTCCCCAAGGCTCCCCGATTTCCAAACCCACACTTCAACCTGACTTTCCTTCACCTACCGAAGTCATTGCTACTTTTGGTTTAGGTCACCCTCTTAACCTCAGTTTCTGGAACACGTGTCTGTCCATTTCTCCTAATACCTGCTCTTCATTTTCACATTTCCTTCCCAGGATCCCTGTTAGCCAACATCACAACTGTCCGGGGTCCTGAGATACAGTGCTTTGCTCTCTTCTCCAGGGGTGCGCTCTCCTAAATGGTCTCAGCGCCTTGTCGTGGGCTCCAGACCTTTAGAGTAACCGTCCGAACACCTGGCGTCCCTCAAACATCTGAGACCCATCTTCCCCACCGGCGTTTCCTCCAACACCGCCCAGGGGTGGTGCTGTGCAGGGAGGCTCCGTCCGCACCTCCCTGTCCCACCGCCAAGCCTGCACCCCTACATCCCAGGGCTCCCCACACTCCCACGGCCAGCCAGATGCTGTCTTGCATGTTCCCGCAGAAATCGCCTTCCCTCTACTGGCGTTCAGCCTCTTCAGGTCCTGCCCTCACTCTCCCCCCTGTCGCAGAACCCCTGCCCCAGCGCCCCCTTCCCGCTTCTCTCCCCGCGAGCCCGCCCACACGCTAAGCGCGGCGCCCCGGCCACGCCCTCGCCCAGCCTCCCTTCTGCAAACAACATCCCTCCGCCCGCGGCCGCTTCTCGACCGGCTTCGGCCGGTTCTCGCCGCTGCCCCCGCCCCCGCGGAAGCGCGCGCTCTCCTTTCCCGCTAACGAAGAGCGTTCTCACCTGGCCCCGCGCGGGGGCTGCAGCCGGAGGCCTCAGCGTCCCCGCGGTAGGAAAGTGCGCTGCGGCTAGCGGCGGCGCCCGACTTCCACTTCTCGCACGCCCGCCTAGGTCCGCGCGGTCCTGGGTACCGAGCCGGGCAGGGGCGACCGTCGTTTGCTGTCCACCCGCCTCCCGGGCCCCTTGCACCCCCACCCCCCACCCCCGCGCGCTTCCCCCCTCTTGCATCCCGGGAGCTTTTCCCCGGCTCTCGCATTTAGGGAGCGGTAGAGTCTATTAAAATCAAAACCGAACGGAGACTAGCCTTGAAAATTCTAAGCAGAATAACCAGACTGCGATCATCCAAACAACGGTTAATTTAGCTTATTTTGCAAGGCTAACTTGACCTACATCATTTCTTGTTTGCGCTTCTGGAAATGATAAGTAAAACTTGAGTTGTTTGTCGTGGTTGATATGAAGGAACCACTCAGAAAAATCTAATATTGTAACCAATCCGTGAAGGATAAACAGTCATTGTTTTCTCAGGGCATGAGCTGCTTTATAACAATATACTCCTGAGCCTCATTCCATGCTCTGGGTTGAGAGCTCCCGGTTTGCAAACTGTATGCTTGGTGTGTGCAGGTGAATTTTTAACTAATCACTTCAGTGGTTCATTGGTTTTTATTTTGGCTATTTTGAACCTTTGACAGTTTATTTAGTGTACATGGTTCTAGCTATTCTCAAAAATTCTCACCGCAGGTCTGGATTTTTAAAAACTATCTTTTCTAACAGTGATTTTGGTGATCTTGGTCACAGAAACTTTCTAGGCCTTGGTGTTTATGAAAGGGGAGGATTTAACTACATGACTTCTGAACATTGAACGATAGGCCTTTCACAAGGAAAAGAAAACAGTAAATAAACATGCATACATATATATGAATATATAAAATGTGACTCAATGCTAAGGGGTGATTCAGTGATCTTTAGAGAGGTGTGGCCATATTAAGGGAAAAGCAATCAATTCTCTTGGCAGCTGGAAGAGGAGGGGGATGTGAAGGCTGGCGGGGGTGGGGGTGGGGGGGGGATATTTCCTGTGGAGTCCAGGAAGGGGCAGAATCCCACTGCTGGGGAAAGGCCTTAGGCTGAGGCATTGGAAGGACAGAAAGAGTTTGAGAAATGCAGAGTGGTGCTGTTTTCTCTGTCTCTTTTCCTGCTATTGGACAGTCTGGCTTATATGTCATCTCTTCCAGGAAGCCTTCCCTTATTTCTTTCTCTTTTCCACGTTAGGTTCTCTTTCTTCTGTTGCCAGTATTACATCTTAAATATACTTTAGTTTTGTTGTGTTGCATGCTGGAAATGTAGAAATAAATTTTGTAAAGCTTTCTTAAAGCCCGGTGTAAGAAAATCTTAGCTTGAAAATTAACATATCTTTTCACCTTTCAAGCATTGCCATAGAGAGACTAAGGTGTGGAATGAACCTTGGTTGCTCAATGAAAATGACCACAACCTCCATATAGTGCATTTAACCTAAATATCAGGAGAATATATCTTAAAATGTGATGCATTAATTTAAAATATCATTTAGAGGGGTGCCTGGGTGGCTCAGTTGGTTAAGCATCAGACTCTTGGTTTTGGCTCAGGTCATGATCTTCCCGCTCATTAGATCAAGCCCCGCATCAGGCTCTGTGCTGACCGAGCTCGGAGCCTGCTTGAGATTCTCCTCTCATCTCCCTCTGCCCCATCCCCGCCCCTTGCTTTCTCTGGCTCTTTCTCTTTCTATCTAAAATAAATAAAAGGAAAGAAAATGTCATTTAGAGACAACAGAAAACAAACTGGAACATTCACAAATCTATAGAAATTAAAACACTCAACTAATGGATCAAGTTAAAAATCACAAGAGAAATTAGAAAATATTTAGATGAATGAAAACTAATGCACAACACACAGAACAGCATACGGTCGGTAAGGACTGCACTACAGCATACCATCAGTAAGGACTGCACTAAGGGTCAAATTTACATCTGTAAACACTTACATTAAAAAGGAAGAAATGGGGGCGCCTGGGTGGCTCAGTGGGTTAAGCCTTTGGCTTCAGCTCAGGTGAGGATCTCAGCCCCTACCCCCCTGCATTGGGCTCTCTGCTCAGTGCAGGGCCTGCTCCCCCCCTCCCCGCCCCTCTGCCGGCCTCTCTGCCTCCTTGTGATCTCTGTCTCTCAAATAAATAAATAAAATCTTTTAAAAAGTAAATAAAATAAATAAGGAAGAAAGTCCTCAAACCAATCACCTACTTCACAACCTTAGGAACTAGAAAAGAAGAACAAACAACCCAAAGCTGGCAGATGGAAGGAAATAATAAAGATTAAAACAGAGATAAATAAAATAGAGAAGAGAAAATATACTGAAAATAAATAACCCCCAAAGTTGCTTCTTCAAAAAGAGTAAGAAAATCAAGAAACTGTTAAGTGGATTGACTGAAAAAAGGGAGAGGAAGATTCAAATTACTGGTTAGAAATGATCTGGGGTGGGGGGTTGGGGGGACTGGGTGGCTCAGTCAGTTAAGCATCTGCCTTCTGCTCAGGTCATGAACTGAGTCCTGGGATTCAGCCCCTCATAGGGCTCCCTGCTCAGCTGGGAGTCTGCTTCTTCCTCTCCCTCTGCCCTTCCTTCCCCTCCCGAGCTTGTTCATGTGCTCTCTTGCTCTCTCAAATAAATAAAATCTATAAAAAAAAGACTGAATTAGAGACATTTCTACTGATTCCACAGAAATAAAAAGTATTAAAAGATAGTACCATGAACAACTGGATAATCAACTAATTGGATGACCTAGGTGGAATGAACAAATACCTAGAAACACAAAACTTACCTAGACTGAATAAGAAATAGAAAATCTGAGTAGATGTATAACTTGTAAGTTTAAATCAGTAATTAAAAAATAACAACAACAACAAACCTTTGGACAAGGAAAAGCCCTGGAATTGATGGTTTCACTGGCGAATTCTACTGAATGTTAAAGAACTAATACCAATCCTCCTCAAACTCAAAGAACCAAAAAGGAGAGGAATACATCCTAACTTATTCTATGACACTGTTATTGTCCGATACCAAAGCCAGACAAAGGCACTACCAAAACTACAGGCCAATATCCCTTATGAACATTAATGCAAAAATCCTCATCAAAATACTAGCAAACTGAATCCAGGAGCATATTAAAAGAATACACACCAAGTAGAATTTATTCTTGGTATGCAACCATGGTTCAACATATGAAAATTCATGTTATATATGACACCAACAGAATGGAAGGAAAAACCCAAATGATCCGCTTCAACTGATGCAAAAAAAAAGCATTTGGCAAAATCTTGACACTCTTTAATGGTGAAAACACTCACCAAACTAGGAGTAGAAGGAAATGACCCCAACATAATAAAGTCATAAATGAAAATCCCACAGCTAACAGCATAATCAATGGTGGAAGACAGAAATCTTTTCTTTTAATTTCAGAAACAAGATAAGGATGCTTGCTTTAGCTACTACTCAAAATAGCACTAGAAATTCTAGCCAGAGCAATTAAACAAGCTAAGGGGGGAAAAAAGGACATCCAAATTGGAAAGAGTAAAATTATCTCTGTTCAAAGATGCATGCTTTTATAAGTACAACATCCTAAAGTTTCTCCCACAAAACAATAAATGAAATTAGCAAAGTAGCAAGGTACAAAAAACACACAAATCCACAGCTGTTTTTTAATGCAAATCAAAACCACAATGAGATATCGTCTCACACCTGTCAGAAAAGTAATATCAAAAATATAATAAATAACAGGCATTGGCAAGGATGTAAAGAAATGTGGTACACACTGTTGGTAGAAACGTGAATCGGTGCAGCCACTATGGAAAATAGTATGGAGGTTCCCCAGAAAATTAAGAAGAGAAATACCATACAATATGGCAATTTCACTTCTGGGTATTCACCTGAAGACAATGAAAACACTAATTCAAAAAGATATATACACTATGTTTATTGCAGCATTATTTACAATAGCCAAGATAGGGAAGAAACCTAAGTCCAATGGATAAAGAAAATGTGGTATATACATAGAATGGAATATTTCTAAGCTATAAAAAAGAATGAAATCTTGCCATTTGTGGCCATTTGTGGCAACACGGATGGACCTAGAGGGTCTTACCTAAGTGAAATAATTTAGGCAGAGAAAGACAAATACTGTAAGCTTTCATTTGTATGTGGAGTCTAAAAAACCAAAACAAATGAATGAGCAAAATAGAAACAGACTCATAAATACGGACCACAAACTGGTTGTTTCCAGAAGAGAGGGGGGTGAGGGGATGGGTGAAATAGATGGAAGAGAATTAAGAGGTACAAACTTCTAGTTATAAAATAAGTCACAGGGAGGTAAACTACAGCATAGGGAATATAGTCATTAATATTATAATAACTATGTATGGTGACAGATAACTGGACTTACCATGCTGGTCATTTACTAATGTATATAAATGTTGGGTCACCATGTTGTACAGATGAAATGAATACAATATTGTATGTCAACTGATTTCAATTAAAAAATCAGTTGTGTTTATGTACACTAACAGAACAAAAAAGAAAACAATTCTATTCACAATAGCATCGAAAAGAATAAAATTCTTAGGAATTAACCCAACCAAGGATGTGAATGCTGTATGCACTGAAAACTAAAAGACATTGCTGAGCCTTTTGTGGCCATTGCTGAAGTGCCAGCAGCCAAAATGAAGTTCAAAAGACTGGAGCAAGAACCATGAAAGACCTTTCAATGCACCTTCCCATATTCTCAGGAAAATTATGTCTTCCCCTTTTCCAAAGAGCTGAGACAGAAGCATGATATTTGATCCATGCCCATCTGAAAGCATGATGAAGTACAGGTTGTAGGAGGACACCACAAAGGTCAGCAAGTTGGCAAAGTTGTCCAGGTTTACAAGAAGGAGTATGTCATCTACACCAAATGAGTACAGTGAGAGAGGGCAAATGTCACAATTGTCCATGTGGGCGTTCACCCTAGCAAGGTGGTTATCATTAGACTGCAAAAGATCATAAATAATAAAAATACATTATATGTTTATTTAAAAAAATAAACAAATTTTTAAAAAGATCATAAATAGATCCTTGAACATGAAGCCAAATCTCACCAAGTAGAAAAAAAACATTGCTGAAAGAAGTTAAGGAAGATGTAAATAAATGGAAAGACACTCCATGTTCATGGATTGGAAAACTCCTATTATTAAAATTTGTTATATTATCCAGAGCAATCTACAGACTCAGTGGAATCCTTATCAAAATCCCATCTTTTTTTTTTTGCAGAAATAGAATTATATATCCTAAAATTCATATGGAATCTCAAGGGATCCCTAAATGCCAAAACAATCTTAAAAAAGAGGAAGAGCTGGAGGTGTCACACTTACTCATTTCAAAACTTACCACAAATCTACAGTAATTGAAACAGTATGGAGCTGGCATAAAGACAGACACATAGACCAATGGAATAAAGTCAAGAACCCCCAAATAAACTCTTGCCTATAGAGTCAGTGATTTTCAACAAGAGTACCAAGATCATTCAGGGGGAGAAAAGACAGACTTTTCAACAAAGGGTGCTGGTAAAACCATATATCCACATGCAAAAGAATGATGTTGGACTCATATACAAAATTAACTCAAAATGGATCAAAGATTTAAAAGTAGGAGCTAAAACTATAAAATATTACTATTTTAAATACATAGTGCTGGAAGCTGCTTTCCTGTTCAAGAGATGTAATTGATTTCAAGGAGAAAATTTACCTTTGATTTAGGAAAACATATTAATGTGCTTTTTCATTATGAGAGTTAGTAGAGGCAGGCAGAAGTCACATGTTTCTGTAAAACATATAGGGATAGTATTTTATTATAAAATATTAATATACTCATGGTCTTAATATTTTCTTTTTCACACATCTTTAGATGCGATCTCATGCCTATTCATCCAGAGATACTCGTTGTCTTGGGGAACATCTGGATTTTTATCACAGAATTTCCAAGAGAAACAATTCCAAAATGGAATATTGACAGATAGAGCAAAGCCATAGTCTTGAAAACCAGACATTGGTAAAAGAAAAAGAGGTTTCTGAAGTTCTTGGTTTTAGAATTTCAGGCTTGGCTTCATTTTTAGAGTTTCTTGCTGAGTGTGCATTTTAGGTTGGGACCATCTTCTTTTGGAGGTGAGTATTCATTGGCCAGTTCTGTGTTTCCAAGAACTTAAAAACATCAAAACTCTCCTTTTTCATCCTTCCACTACCTTCACAAGGGGCTAGAACCCATAGGGTCCTGTGTAGTTGTTTGGACCCATCCATTCATATTCTAGAGTTCCAGGGGCTGCCTGGTCCTTTCTTCACTGAAGACATTGTCTCTGGTTACTTTGCTATCCCAGTTGATCTGTTTTTGTGAAGACACTTGAGACAATTAAAAAACTCTATAGCCATTATCATTTTCTTGTATTTGTAACATTTGGCAAACTGATCATTACTTTGAAAGCTAATAAGAAGACAAAAGGAAAACTAAAATTTTTTTAGAAACTTCAAATGCTGTAAAACCACTTAATTCAATATGTAAAGTGAAAAAAAACTTTATAAAGTTAAAGAATCAAGTTTTTGGTAAATTGGTAAAATAGGAAAATTGTGATTTAGTGAGTTAATTTCTGATTGGTTGGCCATTTGGTGAGTTTATTTTTATTTTTATATTATAAAATGTTTAAAAGATTTTATTTTTAATTCACTCTACACCCAGCATGGGGATCAAACTTACAACCCTGAGATCAAGGGTCAAATGCTCTACCAACTGAGCCAGAGAGGTGCCTTGAGGAACTGATTTTTAGAGAGTTGATTTTCAGTAAATTGATTTTCAAGGTAGTCATGGAGAGGGTAGAACTGGACTGGATTCAAGGGTAATTGAAGGAGAGAGGGCAGAGGACCATGACCAAGGTGATACTGAAAGTAGAGAACCATCAGAAAAAAGGAAAATGCCACCCAGACCTAGCATCCCACAGTCATAATGTTATACAAACTTAACTTCTGTCCCAGGATGTCATTCGAGAAAGAAGGAAGGAGAAGGAGAAAGAGGAGAAATTCTGAAAGACTTGGCCTTTCCCAAAGGAAAGATGAATCTTTTTTTTAAAAAAAAATCTATTTTAAATGGGAAGAGTTGCATCTATATCTTTAAAAGTCCTGTTTGGGGATTTTCCTACCATCATTTTGAATTGTTGCTACAGAGTATGATGAGACCAGTCATATATATATGCACATATACATATATATATTAAAGTTACTTTTTTCATATACAGGTTTTAATTTTTATATTTCAAGCTATCTAAAGATATAAAGGAACAGTGATTTTAGTATATGCACTGTTGAAGAAAGAGCAAAGAGTGATTTTAGCTTTAAAATTTTTAGTTTGTTCCTAGGAGATAGGAGGTCTGGGATTTAGAGAAGTCAGAAAATGGGAGGGGAAAGTTCTAGGACAAGCCAGCAGCTTCCAGCAACACGACAGAAGTCCAGAGCCTGAAAACACAGCCAGTAAGACACCTGCTACTATAGAGAGCAGCCTCAAATCAGCTGAAACAGACTTTCCGGAACAGGAGGTTAGAGCAAGAGATACGGAGCACCTGACATACAGAAACACATGTTTGTATCACTTCTCTGTCCAGGAAATTCTGGAGACAGGACTAGACCACTTGAATTCCTGAAATTATCTGGGTTGGAACTATTTAATTAATTACTAAAAAAGGGTCATCCCAGGAAGTTGAAGAGCACATGAACACTCATAGTGTACAGTAATATAATGGCTTTGATTCTTCTTTCTTTTCACATCATACGTGGTTGTTTATAGCCTTCTTGATAAATTGAAAGATCTGGGATGGCAGGAACCATAATGTGGTCCCAGAGCCTAGCACAGTGCCTGAAGCAAAATAGACTAAAAGTAGTTAAACACATATATACTAAAAATAGATAGAAGGGCTAGAATTGAAACAATGAAAGGTAAGATTGCCCTCTGGTGGAATCCCTAGGTGGTCACAAGCCTGCCCCCCAACCCCAGGCCCGCCTCTGGAAAGTGGACTGTTAAATTGAACAATCTAAAAAAAGAATTAATGGTTAATTGGCTGCCAACAGAGAGCAACCAGAACAGGACTGTTCATTAGAAATGTAATGAGACTATGGTGAGTGCTGTAAAGTGTGTAAACCTGGCAATTCATAGACCTGTATCCCTGTGGCTAATAATACATTATATGTTTATTTAAAAAATTTTAAAAATTAAGTTAAAAAAAAGAAATGTAATGAGAGTTACATTTTCAATATCAAATTTTCTAGTAGCCACTTTAAAAAAGTAATAAAAAACAGTGAAATTAATAATATATTTTAAAAACTCAACATATCCAAAATATTGCCAATTAACCATCAATCAATATAAAAAGATTAATTAGATGATATATTCATATATATAATTTTAAATATATATAATACATATATGTTTTACAAGGTCTTCAAAATTCCATGGTTTCCTACTT
The DNA here is from genome assembly GCF_030435805.1 of Mustela lutreola. Taxonomy (NCBI): domain Eukaryota; kingdom Metazoa; phylum Chordata; class Mammalia; order Carnivora; family Mustelidae; genus Mustela; species Mustela lutreola. The sequence goes on from NC_081295.1 coordinate 120,375,545, forward strand.
ATATCTCAGGACTGGCTATATTACAGGTCGTCAATGGCCACCTGTGGCAGGTGGTGACTATATTGGACAGCACAGTCCTCTGGAGAAAGGGGCCATGTGCTGTTTTCTGTGTCCCCAGGACATAGTAAGTGTTCCATAAATATGTGTTGAATAAATAATATCTCCTAACCACCTACCTCAGCTTTATTATTACATAACGTTATTATGTCTCTAGAGAACATGATGGATAGAACTACATTTATCTCAAAGTCAAGTGTTTTAGACAATTTAGAGTAACTGAGTTTATGTCATATCCAAAGAGCAGACACTTTTCTCCCCAGTGTTGAGCCTGTACTTATTTTCAGTATTTGTTTCCAGTACTGGAATATCGCTCTCTAGAACGATATAGAACTGGTATTCAATTCATTGATTTTTTAATTTATTATATTTATTTATAAATTATTTATTTTTATTTATTATTATTATTTATTTATTTGAGAGGAAGAGAGAGAGCACGGTGGCACATGCGCCAATGGCGGGGGGAAGAGCCGAGGGGGAGGGAGAGAGTTTCAAGCAAACTCCGCACTAAACGCAGAGCCCAATGAGGGGGTCTTTCTGACCACCCTGAGATCAGATGTGAGCCCAAACCACGAATCAGAAGCTTAACTGACTGCACCGCCCTGGCATTGATCTTTATTTGTTATAATCTGTTTATGTATTTGAAAAGCATTTATTTACTACTGTGCTAGCATCTGGAGGAGAGGGGGGTTTATATAACAAAGAGTCAATGAACCACAAGCCCTTGACATTTCTATATGGGGGGGCTGTAGTTTGTATATAATATTATAGGGAAATAATGGAGAGGCCTGCTTCCTGTGAGGATAAATTAACATGTGTTCTTGATTCCCAGCTCTAAAAACCAACCATGGAGAAGCTGTGAAGGGAAACTCTGGGAAATCCATAGTGCCACTGTCTATTGTTTTAGGGTGGCTCGCTGGCTGTGAGAAGATTCATCAGAGGCGTCTGCTGCTGCTTTGCCCCGGTGTTCCCCTGAACATGTATCGCCTGCCCCATAATACGAAATACAGGGGCAAGATCCTGATTGCTCATACAGCAGTGGAGGTTTGGGGAGAAAGTCTAGGTTGAAATGCCTGCTGGAGCTGGGAGGGGTAGGACAATAAATGCACCTGAGGCCGGGCATCATTCACTGTACTCTGTCTCCGAGCGCCAGGGAGAGAGAGGCCTGGCCCCTGCCACCTGAGCTGTCGCCAGTAAGGTGACACCAAAAGGGTGGTAACTGGCTTTGTGTTGTCCTAGAACTTGGGTCCTTCCCTCTCTACATTCATGAGACTGACCTAGATGGGCACTCAAAGGCCAGATTTGTAACTCCCTCCCTTTGGTGAGTTTCACAACTGGAAAGAAAAACAACAAATGGGCCCATATGTGTCCTTGGAAAAGTACCAGAAAATATAGACTAGCCCCTTAAAATGAGCATGAAAAATGCATTAAAAAATAAGAAAAGTTAGGGGCGCCTGGATGGCTCAGTGGGTTGAGCCTCTGTCTTCGGCTCAGGTCATGATCTCAGGGTCCTGGGATGGAGCCCCGAGTCAGGCTCTCTGCTCAGCAGGGAGCCTGTTTCTTCCTCTCTCTGCCTGCCTCTCTGCCTGCTTGTGATCTCTGTCTGTCAAATAAATAAATAAAATCTTAAAAAAAAAAGTTATTATAATATGAGAAAAGATAGGGAATACAGGGAAAGCTACATAGAAGTTCCAGGCATGAAAAAAATATGAAAGTCAAAATAAAAATCCTACTAATGGGAATAAATAGTGGGAGAGATACAACTAAGCGGGAAGACTACACTGAAGGACTTTCCTAGAGGAAAAGATACGAGGAGGAAGAAATTGAAATATAGAAGTCAAAAGAGACTGGGGAGAGAAATGCCCAAGCAGGGATAATATGAATTTCATGAAGAGAAAAAAAATTAAAGAAGAAGAGAAACATTTACATTTACAGAAATAAAGAGAATTACCGAATTCCCAGAATGAAAAGATACAGGGGATCCATAATGTCCTATAGCAAGAGAAGGAAAACCCATTTTAGATACAATATTTACAAATTGTAAATTTGGATACAAACTTGGATACAAATTTAAATGGAACTTTAGATAAAATTTTAGATACAAATTTCAAAGGTCAAAGGCAATGAGAAAATTCTAAGATTCCCAAGAGGAAGCCTGATATCAGATTTCCTAACTACAGCACTGGATGCAAGAAGATATTGGGATGATATTACTTAAAATATTAACAAAAAAACAACTGTGGCGGGGTGGGGCCTCAGGCATTCCCTGGAGCCTGAGGCCACTGCACCTGAGCCCAGCGAGAACGCCAAAGGCAAGGTTCTTTTTAATTTTTTTTCTAGCCCTTTACTCCCAGGAGTTTTAGACGTTGAAAACACTCCCTATGCGCAGGATTTGATATTGTGTGGTTCATTAGGATCTGCTGTGGTTGGCCTTGGACATTTTTTGTTAACTGGCCGTGAGTTGGAGGATTTATCTTGGTGACTTGAGGATGCTTGTTCCACTGTGGGTATAATTACGCAAAGCTAAGACACCAGGAAAGAATTGTCAGAGAAGGAATTAAAAATCAGATTTTACATGAAAACACCCACCTTGATCCTAAAAGAAAACAAAGCAAGAGCAATGGGAGCAACTAAGCAGGCGTCAAGCACAGAAAACCCAGACACCACTCACGGAAGTCAGTGTGAACAGAACCCAAGTCAACTCCACTAAAGCTTTCAATTAAGTAAATGAAGTGTGTGTTGTTAAAAAAAAAAAAAAAAGAAGAAGAAAGAAAGAAAGAGAAAAGAAAAGGAAAAAAGGGAAAAAAGAGAAAGAAAGAAAGAGAAAAAAGAAAAGAAAGAAAGGAAAAGAAAAAAACACTTTAAACTTAGAATTTATTTATTTTTTAAAAGATTTTATTTATTTATTTAAGTGAGAGAGAGAGTAGGGGGAGGAACAGCCAGGGAGGAAGGGAGAATCTCAAGCAGGTTCCCGGCTGAGCGTGAGCCAGATGCGGAGCTGTCCCAGGACTGTGAGATCGTGACCTGAGCTGAAAAGCAAGAGTCCAGCGTTAAACCATCAGAACCACCCAGGAGCCCCTAAACATAGAAATTAATACATAACTAAACATTATTCAAGAGTGATGCTATAACAAAAATATTCTCAGGTATACAAAGCTTCAGAAGATTTGCCACACAAATACTCAAGACATTTTTGGAAAAAATATTCCAATAAGAGAAAAAAATGTCAGGAGGTGCCAAAAAGGAGGAGAAGTAAAGTTGATCAACACCTTGGTGAAGAAGAGAGGGAGGAAGTAAATGAATAACTTGAAAGCATACTGAAGTTCTGATCTAGTTAGAGGAAAGATTGGTAAGGCATAGAGAGCAGTTTGTTTGTTTTTGTTTTTTTTAAAGACAATGAAGAAAAGGAAACTTGAAAAACAGAAATATTGAAATAAATAAAATATTAGAAACAAGTCCAAATATGTTAATAATCACAATAAATACAGCTGGGAAGGGCAAAGAGAGTGCTGTGTCCTCACCAGACCAGTACATCTTCCTGAACACACAGCTAAAATTCATTTTTCCATTCCTGTTGTACTCAGGCAGGGTCATTGTTTAATTCTTGCCAATGGAATGTGGTAGAAATAGCATGTGGTTTCTGGTCCAAGTCTGTAAGATTGTAAGACCCCTCCACAAACTCTCTTCTGGAAGCATAGTTCTTTTCAGTTTTGATGGTGCTCACTTTCGGAGCATGCTACTAACCCGGGTCTCCTGGTTCTGCCCTTGAAAAGGCTGCTTTAACTCAGGTCAGAATGGAACCCAGGAATCTGTATTTTTAAAAATTTATTTTATTTTTTAAGAAAGCGAGAAGGGGGAGGGGCAGAGGGAGAGGGAGAGAAATCCCAAGGAGGCTCTGTGCTCAGCATGACTCAGGGCTTGATCTCATGGCCCTGAGATCATCATCTGAGCCAAAATCAAGTCAGATGTTTAACCGACTGAGCCACCCAGGCGCCCCAGGAATCTCCCCAGGTGATTCTTCTCTGTAACCAGATTTGGAACCATAGACTCAGATGATGTCTTGGTTCCCTTCCAAGCTGAAAATCATTTATTTCATGATCTTTCAGATATTTGGTTAGACTTTTCCTTATCTAGAGAGATGGTTAGCTTTGTATATATTTTTTGTATTGGACCAAATTCTGCCCCTGCCTCCCATTGGCTGAACCCAACCAGAAACCATAGGGCAGGGAGATGTTGTCCACAGGTCAGCCTGCAGGCAGCACGGAGAAGGGTGTCCAGGGGGCCCAGAGGGACAAATGGAGGTTCTCCTGCACCCTCTGCCCTCCTTAGAACAGTCCACTGAGACTCCTTACAGTTCTTCCTTGCTCCGAGCATCTCTCACAATTACGTATTTTTTTCTAACACAATGAAATGAAGTAATGTTTTCCAAAGTGATTTAAAGGGTTTTTTATTTAAGGATTTTAGAAAAATCAGAGCATGTCTCTGATTGGCTGAATATAGCAGGGGTCTTCCCCACCCAAGAATCTGTTTCCTTCCTCTTTCTGTGTATCCATGATCTCCTTTTAAAAGTTTCTAAGTACAGTTTATATTATTATGTCTTCAAATCTGTCTGCAGAAACTTATAGGGAGACTGAGATTCTCTACACTCCAGACCAAGATAGAGGTTTTGTTTGAGCTCGGTTGCGTGGTTCTCTGATGGCCTTTTCTCTCCCTTCAGGGGGCCTCTTGTTGGAGTTCTTAGTAATGACTGATTTAAGCCCCTGCCACCTCCCAAACAGAAACCTCCTCTTCACTCTCCTGGGGGCCAGGCTTCCCTGGTGCAATGAGGGTCCAGCTCATTCTTTCACCTTCCACCTAGGCTCCTTACTTCTTTCCCCAGCAACAGCGGCACGAACTCAGAGAATGTCTCTGATTGGCTGAATATAGCAGGGGTCTTCCCCACCCAAGAATCTGTTTCCTTCCTCTTTCTGTTTACCTCCTCCACGGGCCCCACACCGAGAATTACTTAGTTAAAGAACCAGGGCAATGGTCCTCAGTGGGGGGCTAGTCCTGGGACTCTACACCTTGATGAGCCTCCTGAGCCCCCAGGAAACTGGGGCCATCAAGGGTGAGTGCTGGGAGGGATTGGGTGAGGAGAGGAGATTTAGGGTTACATGAGAGATGGTATAGAACATAAATTGTTCTTCTCTGGGGGCGCCTGGGTGGCTCAGTGGGTTAAGCCGCTGCCTTCGGCTCAGGTCATGGTCTCGGGGTCCTGGGATCGAGTCCCACGTCGGGCTCTCTGTTCAGCAGGGAGCCTGCTTCTCTCTCTCTCTCTCTCTCTCTCTCTCTCTCTCTCTCTGCCAGCCTCTCTACCTACCTGTGATCTCTCTCTCTGTCAAATAAATAAATAAAATATATTTTTTAAAAAAAACCTTTAAAAAAATTGTTCTTCTCTGGTTTATGGGCAACTTCCTTTACCAAGAGAACCCCAATCTCTCTCACATCTATCATGTCCATTGCAGACCTAAAATATACAGGTCAGCCCAGTTCAGCCACGCCAGCTGCAGGTTCAAACTTTTCTAGGTTCAGGTGCCTCCTCAGTTCCTTCCTTCCTTGTGAGACCCGGACCTCCATTCTACTCTTGCCGAGCACAGTGATTTCTCTGACACTTCCTGGCTTGGAGTGTGTCCATTCAAATCCAGTTTTATTGCAGTATTTATCACCATGTGGATAGTTAACTGTTTATCTGCCTTTTCCTGCTCTAGACATGAGCTCCTTGTGTGAGGGACCTACAGCTGGTCATCTGTATTTCCATGGGGCCTAGTATTGTGCTGGGCACATAGTAGTCCCTTAATGGCTGTTGAACATACAATTTCATAGAATTCTAAAGGTCCCTTACCAATTAAAATCTAACCCAAATTTCCAACAAAAACTGAGCCTCAGTTATGGAAACAGACATGTTTGATCATAATCTGAGGTGAAAGAGTTGGGGTATAAACCTGACTTGAACTTTAGGCTCCTTTTCCAGTGCTCTCTGTCATACCTCAGGCTGCCTTTTCCTATCTGGTTGGTCTCTGTCACAGATCTTAATTCTTACTTCTGTCAGCCATCACCTCTTCTCCCCTCACGCCTACCCACACTGTGTCTCTGTGCCCCAGGCTCCATTATGCTCCCATCCTTAATCATCTTCCCTCACCCCCCCCCCCCACTACCACTCATCTCACACACAGGACCTCATAGGACAACTAGAGCTTACGACCATGGCTAACATTCAACTTTGGGGATCCCAAGCATGATTCCAGGCGGCCTCTCTTCTTCCCGACCTGGTATGCCACACTGCGCTCATGTCTCTGTTCCTGTCATTGTGTTGGGCCTGGGCCTGTTTCCCTCTGTCCTCTCCCTTCTATTGCCCCGCAACCTTTCCACTGGCCAAGAACCAGCTCAACAAGTCAACTCTGTCCCCACAGAGAACCCAGCCTGGGGCATAGGCTCAGAGATCCAACATATTGCATGCTCTTAATGAGACTGATATGTTTTCTTTTCTGTCTCTGACCCTGAACTCACCAGATTCAGCTGATCACATGGGCTCCTATGGACCAGCCTTCTACCAGTCTTATGGTGCCTCGGGTCAGTTTGCTTATGAATTTGATGGGGAACAGCTGTTCTCTGTGGAGCTGAAGAAGAAGGAGGCCGTGTGGCGTTTGCCTGAGTTTGGCAACTTGGCCCACTTTGACCCACAGAATGGGCTGGCCAGCATCGCGGTGATCAAAGCCCATCTGGATGTCTTGGTGGAACGCTCCAACCGCACCAGAGCCACCAACGGTATCGGCCTTTCCTCTCCTCGCACCCTCCCCTTCCCTGTGTTAGGCAGGGGAGGTCCAAAGAAGCTTCTTCCCACTCACAGGCCCCCATCTACTCTGGCATGCCCCTCTTTCAGCCTCTGTGACTGTTGTATTCAGCTCCTTTCTTTTCCAGGAGGCTCTAGAACTTCCCAGACCCTTTCAGCACCCTCTTCCTCCTCTTCCCTCTTGAGGACTGACACTTTCACCTGGACACCCCCTCAGGGACCTGTCAGACATAGGAGTCCCTGGTGCCCCCATGACCCTCCTCAGCCTCTTTTCCCTCTGCCCCCCACCGCCACCCTGGCTGTTATGTACCAGAGCATTCCCTGCCTGCAAATGCCTAAATAGGAGGAAACGTCCCTCAATCCCAGTCCTAATCAGGCGCAGCTGCAGGGATGAGACTTTGGGATTCAGGGCCTCATTCTTCCTAGTGCCTCCGAGAGTGACGGTACTCCCCAGGTTCCGAGTGGAGCTGGGGCAGCCCAACGTCCTCATCTGCATGGTGGACAACATCTTCCCTCCTGTGATCAATATCACCTGGCTGCGCAACGGTCAAATAATCAGCGAGGGGGTGGCCCAGACCAGCTTCTATTCCCAGCCCGACCATCTGTTCCGCAAGTTCTGCTATCTGACCTTCGTGCCCTCTGCAGACGACATGTATGACTGCAAGGTGGAGCACTGGGGCCTGGATGAACCACTTCTCAAACACTGGGGTAGGAGCCCCTCCCCAGCTTGCTCTCCACAGACCCATGTTTCCTTTACTCTGGAATCCTTTCACCGACCCTTCCTTTCTCCCCCAAGAGCCCCAGGTGCCTATCCCAGTGCCAGACACCACTGAGACTCTGATCTGCGCCCTCGGCCTGGCTCTTGGCCTGTTGGGCTTCCTTGTGGGCACCTTCCTCATCATCAGAGGCACGTGCTTGTCCAGAGCCCACAGGTACAGAGGCCGCGGGCTTCTGGGGGCAGGAGAGTGGGTGGCTCTGAACAGGATGGGGTGGAGGATCATTCCTTGGGGAGCACTGGGGGCAGGGAAGGGTAACATAGACAAGTAGCAGAGAGAATAGAAGAGCAGAGGTGATGAGGGGGTGAGGTTTTGGGAAGGTGGGCGATCAGAGATAGGCTCCCAGCATTGTGAGCTCGAACAACCTTGTTCATAAGCTTTTTACCACTTTAGGTAATGAACCTTCCGAGAACGAAAGATTGTGGGAGATGCTCTATGGATTCCTTGCAAGTTTCTGACAGCCCTTGAATACTCAATGCTTCTGCCTACTAAGTATATCCCTACGGTGCTGACTTTGGATAGGATCAAACCCTGTGCCATGGGTCTCCTCTCTTAGACCTGATACTCATCACAGGATTTGTGGGGCAGCTCCCCTTCCCACCCTCAGTGCGCACGCACACACGCACACACACAAACACACTCTTTTCTTGCTCTACCCAAAGTTCTGGCTAGCAACAGTGAATTTTTTATTGGTGTTTGCACTGTATCCTTCCTGCCAGGTCTTGGCCAATTCTCCCAGGGTGTGAGGGGTGCCAGGAACCTAGAAGGGGGAGTTTCAGGTGATGACCATCAAACAGTATTATTTCATACTGGGGATTGGCAGCCATCCTCAGGCCAGTTCAGCCATGTCTTTGCTCCACTTGAATAATTCATTGTGTGTTAGTTGTGAACAGGCCATTTCACAAAGACTTCATGAAATTTACCTTCTGAATTTAGATTTGCCCCCAAAAGAGTTTTCAGGAGAGGGAAGTTTCACAAGCATTGCACTTTTGTCTATGTTAACGCCATAATGAAGAGGCCATAGGTAAACGGTCATGATCTACGATGTCATCTCCTTTTTCTGTAACCCCTAGAGTCCCAGGCATGACAAAGAGAGGTCCAAAGCTTGGATACTATGGTTACTTCCTTAACCTGGGGTCAATCATAGCAGTGGAAGACTTGGTCACATGTTTAGAAAGAGTTCAGGTGGATATCTCTTAGCAGTTTTCAAAAATGAAATGTACATGAAAATCACTGGGAAGCCTTTTTAAAAAAGTGTAGGCTTCACCCAGATCTACTGAATTAGAATCTTGGGGTTTGGGGAGAGTGGTAGCAGTGTGGAATTTTTAACAGGCTCTAGATGATGCTGATGCAGCCACCCTGGACTTAGACTGTGGTCTGATAACTGGGACACACTGACATACCCTGAAGCTATTGGAAGAGGGGGAATCCCTAAAGTCAGATTAGTCCAGGAAAACTTTTTGAAGAACTGGTCTTTTCAGGCATAGAGGAAGATACAAATAAGCAGGGACAAGATGGGGTTTGGCATTGTGAGCATTTGGTCCTAGAGAAGAAAGAAAGCAAGAGATCATGAAGACACTGGATTTCCCAAAAGAGAGTAAGTTCAAAGAATGGCCAGAAGAAGACCCTGATAGAAGTGGGGGAGTATCATCCTACTCAAGGCTTTTGTTTGCCAGTAACAAAACCCTCTTAAAACGATCACAGATATAAGAAGAGGATATTTACAATAAAGACCCAGGAATGGGCTTTAGCCGAGCTTTGCAGGGAACAGAATTCAGAACTGAAAAGCCAGCAGAATCTAGAGCCGCTTTCCTTGCTCTATCTCTCGGCTACATGGCCTGTGTTGTCCCTCTGCATGTTAGCTGCATTAGCCATATTATTCTGGCTCTGAGGACAATCCTTTTCAGCAACATATCCACCTGCAACTGTTAAGTTTGTACATTATCTCAGCTCTACCCACCCATCAACACTATCTCCCAGCCACAATTTTAAATTGTTGGAAAAACAAATGAATTCCCAAACTTGGGGCGGTGTCCATCCCAGTCCGATATACCATGACCAGAGGCACAAGATCCATAGTACAAACTCCTCTGAGGAGAGGGGTTAGATCATGCTAAGAGAAAAAAGAATGGGTTGGTTCTCAGAAGATACCTAAAGATATGTTTGTCCTCAACATGCCCCGATCTCTGCTGATCTTTTGCTTAAAAGTTAACTTGATCATCCTTGGAAAAGATGTTTCTCTGATCTCTGTCCTGTGTTTAATAAGGTCATTAAAAGTGTTTCCTTTGATCAGAAGTGCGGTTTTTTTCACTATGCATATATTATACAGAAGTCACTGAAACTTCTATGAACAGTTCCAAATCTTTTAGGTTTATATATTTGCCTTCAAAATCACATTTTCTTCTAGTTTCAAGTAAACAGTCTCCCATTAAAAAAATTGTTCTCCCGGGTGCCTGGGTGGCTCAGTGGTTTAAGCTGCTGCCTTCGGCTCAGGTCATGATCTCAGGGTCCTGGGATCAAGTCCCATATCGGGCTCTCTGCTCAGCAGGGAGCCTGCTTCCCTCTCTCTCTCTCTCTGCCTGCCTCTCTCTCCATCTACTTGTGATCTCTCTCTGTCAAATAAATAAATAAAATCTTAAAAAAAAAAAAGTTGTTCTCCCTGTAACCATGGGGATAAAAATATATTATGTGTTTATAAAAAATAAAAATTAAAAAAAATTGTTCTCCTATATTCTTTTTTTCTTTTTAAAATTTTATTTAAATTTCATTAGTTAACATACAATGCAATATTGGTTTCTGGAGTAGAATTCAGTGATTCGTCCCTTACATACGACACCCAGTTTCATCATAAGTGCCCTCCTTAATACCCATCACCCATCTAGCCCATCCCCCACATACCTCCCTCCATCGACCCTCAGTTTGTTCCCTATTATTAAGAGTCACTTATGGGGGCACCTGGGCAGCTTGTTAAGTGTCTGCCTCATATTGTTAATTTTAGCCATTCTGACAGGTGTGAGGTGGTATCTCATCGTGGTTTTTATTTGTATTTGCCTGATATTCAGTGATATTGAGTATCTTCATGTGTCTGTTAGTCATCTGGATGTCTTCTTTGGAAAAGTGTCTATTCATGTTTTCTGTCCATTTCTTAACTGGATTATTTATTTTTGGGGTGTTGAGTTTGGTAAATTCTTTACAGATTTAGGATACTAGCCTTTTATCAGATATGTCATTTGCAAATATCTTCTCTCATTTTGAGCATTGTCTTTCAGTTTTGTTGATTGTTTCCTTGGCTATGCAAAAGGTTTTTATCTTGATGAAGTCCCATTAGTTCACTTTTGCTTTTGTTTCCCTTGCCTCCTGTGACTTGTCTAATAAATTGCTGTGGCTGAGGTCAAAGAAGTTGTTGCTGCCAGTATTCTCCTCTAGGATTTTGATGGTTTCCTGTCTCACATGTAGGTCTTTCATCCATTATGAGTCTATTTTTGTGTGTGGTGTAAGAAAGTGGCCCAGTTTCATTCTTTCACATGTTGCTGTCCACTTTTTCCAACACCATTTGTTGAAGAGACTGTATTTTTTCCATTGGATTTTCTTTCCTGCTTTGTTGAAAATTAGTTGACCATAGAGTTGAAGGTCTGATTCTGGGGTTTCTATTCTGTTCCATTGATCTATGTGTCTGTTTTTTGCCAGTACCATACTGTCTGAATGATTACAGCTTTTAAAAAAAGATTTTATTTATTTATTTGACAGAGAGAGACATAGTGAGAGAGGGAACACAAGCAGGAGGAGTGGGAGAGGGAGAAGCAGGCCTCCTGCTGAGCAGGGCAGGGAGCCCAATGTGGAGGAGTGGGGGGCTCAATCCCAGGACCCTGGGATCATGACGTGAGCCCAAGGCAGACGCTTAATGACTGAGCCACCCAGGCATCCTGATGATTACAGCTTTGTAATACTGCTTGAAGTCTGGAATTGTGATGCCTCCAGTTTTGTTTTTTTTTTTTTCAGGAATGCTTTGCCTATTAGGGGTCATTTGTGGTTCCTTACAAATTTTAGGACCGTTTATTCTAGTTCTGTGAAGAATGCTATATTCTTGATCTGATCTCTTTCTGTGCCTTTTAGAATAGATTTTCAATAGGCACCTCCTCTTCTGTATTTTCAAACTCTCCCTCTTTGCAGGGTTCCCTCCACAAATGATGAGCATATCATATCTCTTATATATCAAGAACATCAAATCTCCTCTTTGTCCTATAACCCAGCATCCCCACCCCTGCAAGTTCCTCCCAGTCATTCTCTCTGAAAGAGTATTCTGCATGGGCGGTCTCCAAATCCCTTTTACTGATCCTTTCTTTCTCTCTATCTTTCTCCCCACACAACATCCTGTGCATGCTATGTATCATAGAGTACACCTACATTGCATCTTCTAACCGCAAGTAATCCCATTGGTAGATACTAATATCATTCCATTTTTAAATAAGAGGAAACTGAGGCTTGAACAAATTCAGTTACTTGTTCAAAGCAGCATGTCTGTGAGTGCCAAAGCAGGGAATAGAATTCAAGTCTGACTCCAAAGGCCATGCCCTTCGTGTTTTAACAGGTTTAATGCAGATCAATGAATGACCCACTGCATGAACCAGGAGGAAGCAGAGCAGATATGGACATCCAGAATTTTCAGAAAACTAAGAGCTGAATGCAATTATTCATTTTGACTTCCTAATATTAAGAATGTCCTTGTAGTGTTCCAAAAGAAGCTTGAGAAAATACTCAGAGGTCTAATTTATGTTTAATGAAACAGGTCCATTGTAGTCAAGTGACTTGCTACTCCTTTGACTCATTTATGCATCAACCTGTCCAATCAGATACTCAGTGAGCACCTCTTGTAAATGCTTTTGACAGGGGTTGTAGGGCAGGAGTGAAAAGGCCAGACATAGCCTCTACCTACAAAATGTTATCCTTAGTGAGGTAAACATACAAACCACCAACAAAAAGCATATTTAGGGGTGCCTGGGTAGCTCAGTGGGTTAAGCCTCTGCCTTCGGCTCAGGTCATGATCCCGTGGTACTTGATATCGAGCCCTGCATCGGGATCTCTGCTCAGCGGGGAGCCTGCATCACCTCCCCCCCACACTCTCTGCCTGCCTCTCTGCCTGTGATCTCTCTCTCTCTGTGTCAAATAAATGGATAAAAACTTTTTAAAAAGGCATGTTTAATGAGAAATATGAGGCCTGCACTTTGTGAGGAGTCCTATGAGGAAAATTAAACAGAATGAGAGATCTGATAGAGAGTGCTTGAAGGAGAGGGCTGCAGTCCTACTTTAGGAGGTGACAGGGAAACCATGATATTATTATTATTATTATTATTATTATTATTATTATTATTAAAGATTTTATTTATTTCTTTGACAGACAGAGATCACAAGCAGGCAGAGAGGCAGGCAGAGAGAGGAGGAAGCGGGCTCCCGCTAAGCAGAGAGCCGGATGTGGGCTCGATCCCAGGACCCTGGGATCATGACCCAAGCGGAAGGCAGAGGCTTTAACCCACTGAGCCACCCAGGGGCCCCGAAGCCATGATATTATTAATGAAGACCGACAGGCAGAGCTCTGAGGAACGAGTGATTCAGTAAGAAAGAAGCACGATTATCCCAAGCGCAGAACAGACTCCTGAGCTCACAGAAGGAGAGTTTAGTAATGCTGCTTTACAGAGAACTTTGTTCCTTCCCTTGCACAGGGCTGCAGTTTTGTTCATCTGCTTACTCTTCTTTTTCTTTCTTTTTGCCTTTTGACTCCCTTCACTCATTTCTACCCTACTCACCTCCTCCCGACAACCTCCAATCTGTCCCCTGTATTTATGAATGTGTAGGGTTTTTTTTTTTTTTTTAGATTCCAGTATAAATGAAGTCGCATGGTATTCGTCTTTCTCTGACTTACGTCACTTCACCTAATACCCCAGAGATCCCTCTGTAGTGTCACAAATGGCAAGATTTCAATCTTTTTTTTTTTTTTTTTACAGCTAGGTAATATTCCATTTCATATGTACCACAGTTTCTCACTCCATTCACCCATCAACAGACACTTGGGTGATTCCCCTATCTTTGCCATTATCAACAGTGCTCAGTGAACATGGGGGTGCACATATCTTTTTGAAAGAATGCTTTCATTTTCCTCAGATGATATGGAATAATTTTAATTTTTAACAAAGTCATGTCATACCCCTAGTTTATTTATTTATTTCTTGCACATTCTTCCTGTCTCCAGCTGTTGAGACCATATTTCTGAGAGCCGAGGTTACCGCTAGTGGTGAAACCAGAGCCAGTGCTAAGCAGCCCGACCCCGACAGTCATGGAACATGTTCTTTGTTCTCCTCTTCTAGAAGCTGTAGAGATCTAGTTAGATTATCCGTTGTCTTCACGAAGCTGCATGTCCAAGCATCCCGTCCTCTGAGGTTCCCACAATGGCTCTTTCTCTCTGTGACAGGCCATGCAGGGGGTCAGCCCTGACCAGCGGTCCATTTTGGAGAACAGCATTTTCTCAGTCACAGAACGCTCTCTTTTTGGACCGCCAACTGCACAGATTTCTTCATTTTAAATGGGTTGCAGGAGGTCTTTCTAAATCCCGAAAATCAAGTGGTCTTTCACTTGGTGTCAGTATATAAGGTGGCGTTTTGGGCGCCAGAGGGCTTTGTTTTTGTTTTGTTTTGTTTTTCTTTAAAGATTTTATTTCTTTCTTTGAGAGAGAGTGAGCGAGAGCACAGGCAAGATGAGGGGCAAGATGAGGGGCAGAGGGAGAGGGAGAAGCAGAATCTCGGCGGAGCAGGGAGTACCATGCAAGCTCGATCCCAGGACCCCAAGATCCTGAACTGAGCGGAAGCGGCTCAACCGACTGAGCCAGCCAGGCGCCCCGGTGCCCGAGGTTTAAAGGGAGTTGAGGGACTCAGGTCTTGGACGTGGAGTGTCTTCGTTATTTCCTGCTACAGCGCCCAGCCCTGGCCGGAGCCTGCATGATGACACTAGCGTGTGGGACCCCTCGGAATCCTTGTTCCAGGTCAGCAGTTGGTGGCGTTACATTTAATTTTTCTGGGACCCTCGTTTGCTGATTAATACTTCACTGTGTTCCATTTTATACTGAATTCGACTGATTTCTGCCAAGTCAGCCACGGTGGGAGAAGGAAATGCGGCCCCACTCCTAAACGCGAACCGCCTACCGCCGGCTCTTTGGAGCTGTCTGCTTCTGTGCTTCATTCATACCAACTCCTCTGGCTTGCCTCCTTGTGCCTGTGCCGGCTTTAGAGCCGCTGCTGTCCCGCTGGGTCCTCTGGAGGGTCCCTGGCCAGGGCCGCTGCCCACCTGCTCCTCTCTCCAGAGGAGGCGCCTGGCCGGTTAATCATGCACGTAGTTTAAACAGTTAAGTAGTTCTATGAGATCTCCCAGAAACATCCAGTCTCCACTGGCCTCTTCTACCGTGTCCTGCCCCCCCCAACCCGCCAAGAGGTGATAACTTTCAATTGTTTTGAACCAATTCTGTTGGTATTAGCTCCTGTCTGGAAATAACACGTTTGCGTTGCTCCATCTTGATTTTTCAGCTTTAGGCTTTCTCTCTTTACCTCCCACTGTGGAAGACGAGGATTTTCATCCTCATATTACACGCATGCTCTCTTCCCGTGGCCGTAGCCTTTAATACAGTTTTATTGTCGCTCTGGCTTGTGGATGTTCAGTGTTTATATTATCTTGACCACGTGAAAGCAATTCAGAGCCAAACCATAGATTGAGCCATGCTCTTCCTTCCCTAGACAACTTTTGTTTTCCCTGGAGTGAATAATGGTCCTGTTTTCTCCTGCTTGGTTTTGTTTGTGCTTATTATTGAAGCACAAATTTCCTCACAGTGCAATCAGCCCATTTTATTGTCATAAAACTCTCCCGCCACCTTCTGTCTTCTTCACTCACTGCCCTCTGCGACACAGCTGTCATCCTGGGATCACCTCTCACGGTCCTTGTCAGGATTTACCTGTCCTCTGTGTGGCGGCTTCTGTTTCTTAAATCCAGTAATTATCCTTTTGTGGTCTAATGCCTTATTTTAGGGAGACACATTCTCTTTTAGCTTCCTGAGAAAGAGTGCATACAAGGCAAATTTTAGTGCTTTTCATTTGAGAAAATGTATTTTTTCTACTCTTATACTTGAATGAGAGCAGTTGGGCATACAATTCAAAATAATTTCTATCAGAATTTTGAGGTCATTTCCCCTTTTCGGTTCTAGTGTTTTATTGAGAAGCCAAAAGATATTCGGAGTCCCAAAATTTTTGTGTGATCTGTTGTTTTTTCTCCTGAAGCTTTTAGAATATTTTCTTTTTTTTCTTCCTCCAGCTTTAAATTCCTATGCATGCTCTATTATCAGCAGGGTGAAGGAGATCCTTCTCAAATTGTCCCCCATCTACATTTTTAACCTTATTTCTAGTAGCTCTCCCCAAAACAGTCAATGCTAAGTCACACGAAACTCTCAAGATATGTTTACACTTCCCTGTCTTTACTACTATTCTCTATGCTAGACCTGCATTTCTCTGACAACAAGTCAAAATTTTACCTGTCCTCCCCTGAGTCCAAATTAAATGCCACCTCTGAGAAGCCTTCCTAATCCCAGGCCACAATATGTTGCCCATTCTCTCACTAGGACCTACGACATTCTGCCATATGTCAGAGTTAGCTATATGTGTGTGCATGAGTGTGTGTGTGTGTGTGTGTGTGTGTGTGTGTGTGTCTGTCTTCCTTTGTTGCTTCTCTACCACAAGGCAAGGCTTTGTCTTATCTTTCCAACACCTGTCCTATTATCTGGAACATCCTAGGCATTAAAACATTTGTGGAATTCTTTTTTTTTTTTTTAAGATTTTATTTCTTTATTAGAGAGAGAGAAAGTACAAGCAGAGGAAGCAGCAGGCAGAGAGAGGAACAAACTCCCTGCTGAGCAGGGAGCCTGATGCAGGGCTCCATCCCAGGACCCTGGGATCATGACCTGAGCTGAAGGCAGATGCTTAACCGACTGAGCCACCCAGGTGACCCAGACACCTGTAGAATTCTACTGAATTCCATTTTATTTGCTGTAGATTTGGCCTGTTCTCAGTGTTCTGCAGCTGGTTTTAAAAACAGTGCTACCATTTACTGAATATTATATAACTCGTGGTAAATGCTTTTCATATATAGTAGATTTGAATCTTGGTCCACAAAAACTAGAAAATAGTGCAGAAAATGGAAGAAGTAGTAAATTAAAAAAAAAAAAAGTTTTAAATCGGACTCAAAACCAAACCTCTCCTCCACAGAAACTGGTGGTAAATTCAACCTCAGTCATGATTTGAGCTTCCCTCTTTCATGTTTTTCAAAGGCACTGACATGTGCTAAGGCATTAGATAAGTCCCTTTTGTCTTCCTACGTCTGTCCAGACTGGCTACCTCTAGGATGCCTGGGTCTTACCCTGTGTAGTCCTTTTGGGGTGGCAGCTTTGCTGTTCTGCATCAGGCAGGCAGGGGAATTTTTGGTGAGGATGAGCCCCAGTGCTTGGGAGGAGGACTGCACAAATGCACTACATGGACAACCTTCCTTTTCCCCAGAGGCTTCTCTACCTGCTTTCGGTGCTGCAAGGCAACAGGGCTCTCTTAGGAACCCGCCGACCATAGTGCCTTCCACAGTTTGGGAGAATCTCCCTTCTCTGCCTTGCCTTACTGCCTCTCAAAGACAGTCCTCCCTTTCTCTCTCCCTAGCATAATGTCTGGGACACCTGCCATAATGGCAAGCGTGCTTCAGACTTTGGGAAATTCAGAGCTGGAAAAGGGAAGGTCTTGGAGGTGACACTTGCCATTGCCTTATATCATAGACCTAAGTACAGAGGAAGAAAAAAAGAAAAGAAAAGCAGCATTCTGCCACTATGTATTATTCCTTTCTTATAATCAACTTGCAAGGTTAGAATAACTATACCCATTTTACAGAGGAGGAAACAGGGGTTGAAATTATACAACTTGCCCCAACATCAGACCTCTAGAAGGTGGCTGGGAAGGTCTGGTGACGCTGGAGCCCAAATTCCTTCTCCTGTACCATCACTACTCAGGAGTTAATGGAAGCTAGTCTGTAATTAAATTTTTTCTGCTTTTATTAACATTGTTCCTTTTATTATGATTATTATCTTTCATTTATTGGGCATTGCCAATGTGCCAAGAACTAGTCTGAACACCTTACATTTGTCAAATCCATTAGTCTGCACACTCAGCATGAAGTCTACCTAAATTACTTTCTTTCTTTTTTTTTTTTAATTAACAAATAATGTATTATTAGCCCCCGGGTACAGGTCTGTGAATCATCAGGCTTACACATTTCACAGCACTCACCATAGCACATACCCTCCCCAACGTCCTTCACCCAGCCACCCTCTCTTACCCCCCGACCCAGTAACTCTATTTGTTTCTTGACATTAGGAGCCTTATGGTTTGTCTTTCTCCTGATCCCATCTTGTTTCATTTTTTCCTTCCCCACCCGCCAACCACCCCCCACCCTGCCTCCTAAATTTCTCATATCAGAGAGAGCATATGACAATTGTCCCTCTCTGATTGACTTATTTTGCTCAGCCTAATACCGTTTAGTTCCATCCATGTCATCGCAAATGGCAAGATTTTATTTCTTTTGAGGGCTGCATAGTATTCCATTGTGTATATATACCACATCTTCCTTACCCATTCATCTGTTGATGGACATCTAGGTTCTTTCCATAGTTTGGCTATTGTGGACATTGCTGCTATAAACATTAGGGTGCACGTGGCCCTTCAGATCACTACATTTGTATCTTTATGGTAAATACCCAGTAGTGTGATTGCTGGGTGATAGGGTAGCTCTATTTTCAACTTTCTGAGGAGCCTCCATGCTGTTTTCCAGAGTGGCTTCACCAGCTTGCATTTCCACCAACAGCGTAGGAGGGGTCCCCTTTCTCCGCATCTTCACCTGACATTTCTTAAACTATTCCATGAAACTCAAGTTGGAATTCCAAAGAATGCTAATAACAGAATTAAAATAAATAAATGCAAGTAATATTTTTCTTCTAAAATATACTTTAGGAGGGTCTGGGTGTCTTAGTCAGTTAGGCACCTGATTCTTGGTTTTGGCTTGGGTCATGATCACAGGTTCCTGGGATTGGGCCCCAAGTCAGTCTCCATGCTCAGTGGAGTGTCTGCTTGAGGATTCTCTCTCTCCCTCTCCTTCTGCCCCTCACTTGGCTTCTGTTTTCACACTCTCTCTCTCTCTAAAATAAAGAAATAGGGGTGCCTGGATGGTTCAGTTGGTTATGCATCTGCCTTTGGCCCAGGTCATGATGGCAGGGTCCCAGGATTGAGCCGCGCATCAGGCTCCCTGCTCAGCAGCAGTCTGTTTCTCCCTCTCCCTCTACCTGCCGCTCCCCCTGCTTGCGTGCTTTCTCTCTCCAAATAAATAAATAAATATATAATAAATCCTTAAAAAATAAAAATAAAATATACTTTAATACATATAAGAAAATGTCAAACATGTAGTCTTTATTATGTAGTCATCTGTCTTTTGAGACTGTTATGTCATTTTTTGTAATAGCAAGAGATTGCTAATGTATCTAGTAAGAGTGGAATGGTTGCAAAAGCTATGGTACTTCCACACAATTACTCTGAAGCTGTTGGTAGAATAAGGAAGATCTCTGCTGGTGTGGAGGAATCTCAAGAGAGTCATGGAGAATGCAAGATACAAAGGAATTATATATACTATGTGTTACCTTTGGAGTAAGAAAGAGGGGAAATATATATTTGCAAAAAGCCATACTGGAAGGATAATCCAGAAATTGATAAAAATGAGATGGAGAATTATCGTGAAGGAATGGGTTTGAGAACACAGGGATAAAAATGAATGTTAACTTTTGAAACACATAAATGCTTTATAATTTTTACAAAAATTAAAAAAAACCTAAAATGTGAAACAAACAGAAACAACTAAACCACACAGAGAAGAGAATTTAACTAATATTAGAAGACAATACTGTATGTTCTTAGTGGAATATATTCTAAGGACAGAAGGAACTACCAAAAACCTTATGTGTCTTTCAGTAGTTTCATTGTTAAGAGTAACATTGTATTATTATTTTGAAACTATGTTATGTATATTATGGGATAAAACAAATCAGTAATTACTGATGTAATTGGGAACCAAGATTTTTTTTTTTTTAGGAGCCAAGACTTTTAATGTACAAAAAGAAAGAAAAAAGTAGCTGAATTGAAACAATAACATTAGGGTGCCTGAGTGGCTTAGTTGGTTAAGAGTCTGCCTTCAGCTCAGGTCATGATCTTAGGGTCCTGGGATCAAGCCCTGCATTGGTCTCTCTGCTCAGCAGGAAGTCTGCTTCTCCCTCTTCCTCTGTGCTCTGTCTCTCTCTCTCAAGTAAATAAAATCTTTTTTAAAAAGTAAAAAAAAAATGAAACAAGACGGGATTGGGAGGGAGACAAACCATAAGTGACTCTTAATCTCACAAAACAAACTGAGGGTTGCTGGGGGGAGGGGGGTTGGGAGAAGGGGGTTGGGGTTATGGACATTGGGGAGGGTATGTGCTATGGTGAGTGCTGTGAAGTGTGTAAACCTGGCGATTCACATATCTGTATCCCGGGGGATAAAAATATATTATATGTTTATAAAAAATAAATACTTTTTTAAAAGTTAAAAAAATGAAACACTAATATTAAATTTTAATTAGAAATGAATTTTAGGGACGCCTAGATGGCTCAGTTGGTTCGGCCTCTGCCTTCAGCTCAGGTCATGATTCCAGGGTCCTAGGCTCAAGCCCCAAGTTGGGCACCCTGCTCAGCGGAGAGCCTGCTACTTCTCCATCTCCCTCTGCCCCTCCTCCTGCTCATGCATGTGCATTTTCTATCTCTCAAAAAAAAATCAATTTTAATTAATGATATATATATATAAGTCAATATTAAATATATATATATATATATATATATATATATATATATATATATATCTCCAATTCCAGTGGCCGAAAGAACCTGAAAGCAATGGTACCTGGTAGCAAGGAGCTTCCCAAGGACACAGATAGTAGTTTCTAAATACCCAATAAAAGGAAATGAAACTTTTTAGAGAAGTGACTGATTTCAGGTCTGGGTTAGGGAAAATACAAAGCAAACTTGTTTCTATAAACAAGGAAATGTTCTAAGGGTAATAGGGGCATGCCAAAAGAAAAGAGCAGCTAGCTTGAAGGGGCTTCCGTTGGCCAAATTGGGCAACTTGAGCATTAAAAATGACTATAATCAACTCAAACATGTCAATTGTGTATGTTTACACACACACACACACACACACATATACATATATATATAGATAGATAGATATAAACCCCATGAGTCCCTAATAATAACCAGACAGAGATAAAACAAACAAACAAGCAGCAACAACAACAAAAGTTTTCTACCGCCACTGGGTGTGATATTCTAATTCCTGACATGGAAAATTGATACTTAAAGAAAACAAGAATATATCGTGACTCTTCAGAAGGAACTATGGTTCCATTGATAAAAAAGAAAATTCTCCCTTTTACATGACTGCCAGCCAATAAATGTAGAAGAAATAATAGAATTAGAAAATCAGTGTTTTGTGACTCTAATATGATCATTGACTCAGGGGAGGCATCACTGATGTTAAAACCATCAGGAGAGGGGGCCTGGGTGGTTCAGCCAGTTAAGCGTCTGACTCTTGATTTCAGGTCAGGTCATGATCTCAGGGTAGAGAGATGGAGCCCTGTGTCTGGCTCATGCTGAGTGTAGAGACTCAAGATTCTCTCTTCCCTCTCCCTCTGCTCCTCCCCCACTCTGCTTGTACTCATGCTCTCTCTCTCTAAAACAACAACAATAAAAAAAACACAAAGCATTAGGAGAACAGTTGATTGGGAACTGATGGGTCACATCGAGGCCAAGTATCATGCCCATAGGTTCTTTGCTATTGAAAAAAGATCTCTACAGAAGAGAGAGATTTGGCTGTCACCATTTCAACTCCGTGATCAAACGTGGCCTCCTCAATAATGGGTAACAAGACAGTAATCACGTATGTCTCCTGAGGGGATGAAAAGTAGGGTACGTGGATCATCACCTATAAAGAACTATTGCCAAAAGTCTTTCAACTGAATATAATCAAATCTTTAGTCCAAAGTTCTAGTTTATAGAAAATATATTGGATAGAGAAATAAGTCAAATGAAAACCATGAAGAAAGGATCATACAAATTCAGAATGTGAAATATTCTGCAAGACAACTGGCTTGGTCTCTTCAAAAAGACAATGTAAAAAAAGATGGGGAGTAAGAGGAAACACTGCAGTCAGATTTAGTGGGATTCTTGGCCACACATTCAGGGAAAAACAAATATAAAGACATTTTGGAGGAAAATGGGGAAATTAGAACATGGACTGTGTAATCAATGATATTAGAAAATTATTTTCAGTTTTGTTCAGTATGATTATGATACTGTGGTTACATAGCAAGACGTCTTTATGCTAAGGCATTTAGAGATGAAATGCCTTGAGGAATTTATTTTGAAATGAATTCCGATGCCCATACAAACACACAAAATTGAAACAAATATGGCAAAATCTTGACAGACGTTGAATTTAGGTTGCTCAAGTATTCTTTGTAATTTTTCCAACTTTTCTGTATATTTAGAATTT
Source organism: Mustela lutreola (assembly GCF_030435805.1). NCBI lineage: Eukaryota > Metazoa > Chordata > Mammalia > Carnivora > Mustelidae > Mustela > Mustela lutreola. Next base: position 120,397,895 of record NC_081295.1, read on the forward strand.
TCCTAATAAAAAGTGTATGTATGTGTGTGTTTGTAAACTTATGCCATATTTGGAAATAGAAAATTAAATGAGAGGTAACTGGATTTCTGAATCCATGAGTTAATGTGTGTCACCTATTGAATAATTATGTTTCTGGAATAGATATTTTATAATTTTAAATATAAACAATTTTTAAATTTTTTTCTTTGATTTTAACTGAAATGAAATGAACATGGTGTAATGCATAGCAACTTTTTCATTCGTGGGTTCAAAGCACACTCATTTTATCTTGGGAGTCCTACAATTGCTTTATCCAAGTTTTGACCTTTAAAAACCATGTTCTGTGGTCAGAAGTTACTAAAATATTGTCTATAGTCCTGTCAGGAACACCAAGAATAAATGGAACTGTAAAAATATTAGAATGGTTTGTAATTTTGTACTTTTCTCCATGTTGGAGGTATTATTGTCAATCCCAATCAGAAAACAGACAAGATTAATTAAAAAAAAAAAAAGAGTAAAAGTGGAGAAGACACAAAGTTTCCAAAATCCTACAAAGTTCCTGTAATTTTTATTCCTCGTCTATAATTTTTCTCATTCTTTTTCTATCCTTCTTACCTGGTCAGTACAAGCCCAGATATTTCCCAGCCCACACTTTCCCTTTCATGGACCTGTCTACCTTGTCACAGCACACATGTCCTTCACCAGCCACCTCCTGGTTCCCATAGGCTTCCTCCCTCATCAAGGTTCTGGTCTGTAAGGCAAGCCTGAAGGCGTGGTTAGGAGAGATGGCAGGTATGAAGAGTTGCCATTCAGCTATTCCTCAGTACAAAGAGAATAGTTTCTACTCAGCCTGGGTGTTCTTCACACAGCAGAGCTATCACTGGGAATTCCTTCGCCTAAACTTGTGGAACAAGGTGGTTTCACTTTCTCTAAGCGTCTTCACACTTCTTTAGTAGTTCTTTATCAGTTCTTTAGCTAACACTCAATTACTTGGTCTTGCTGAAAAAATTAATTTTCTACAGCATGGAGGAAACTTGGGAAGAAGCTACATTTAAAAAGATATGGATATGACAGACGATAGATAGAAGTGTGTGTGTGTGTGTGTGTGTCTGTGTGTGTGAGTTTATCTCCAGCCGTATTCTTTAGTTCAGGTTGGTGGAGTTAATATCAGAATGTTTTTTTCTGGATGTTTTTAAAATTTCACTTGTGAATTCTTTTCTTGCTTATATCCAGAATATAATCCAAAAATTCCAGCATAGAAGAAAGAATATAAACTTCGAAATCAGCCGTATCCTGTCTCACTAACGAATGGGACCCTCTTATGCCCATTAAGTTAGAGCTCCCCCATTTCAAAAGTGAGAACAATAATGTACGTGTGATCAAAATGTTGCATGGACTGAAAGAGATTACTAGGAGAAGAGCCCATCAAAATACCTGGCGGTTAGCAAGAGCTCAGCAAGTGTCAATTGCCCTTCCCTGGCTTTCTCTCAACTCTGCAGAAGCACGTTCTTTTCCGTTTTATTTTCTCCCTTGTTTGGAAGTAGTCCTCTCCATAAACAGAACTGCTCTGCGAACCAGCCTCTCAACCCCAAGCTGCTCCCTCACTTGCTCGCTCAGTGTTCTCTCTGCACTCAATGTTTTCTTCTGACCGGATCATCGGTGACAGCATTGTGGGGCTCTGCAGGGTCTATTTGCAAGATCCAAGGCAGTGATGCAAAAGCAGGAGAATACTGGGGAATCAGGCTGAGCGGCGGGAGATGGGCTCAAGAGCAGCCAATCCGCGGATTTGGTTACTGTGGTTGGAATGAGGTCCAGAAAAGGATGCAGAATTGGAAGGGGCAGTCTAAGTAGAGGTTCAGGGCCCTCTCAGCACCAACTAGACCCCAGGGAACTGGGGGCCAGGTAAGGAGAACTCTTTATGGAAGGCAGCGGGTGAACCAGAAACCCACCACGAGAGACCAAAGGCCGTAGAGGGATTGTGCAGCCCTCGTTGCCTCTCCAATCAACGGAACAGAACAAAATGTAGTAACCATGGGTCTGGGACAACAACCATCATTCTGTGTCTCACTGAAGAGCATGAAGTTTCCCTCTGAGAGGGATGGAGGCCTTCTTGGCCCCCTCTTAGTAACTTTTCAGCTTTCTTTCCCCTGGAGTTAGAATTAAAAGCATACATGCAAACTTAGAAAACCTTAAAAACTGGTTTTGGTTTTGTTTTCATTTTTTTGAGAGAAAGAAGGAAAAGGATGGCCGAAACTGTCTCCTTTTCGCAGCAACTCTGGGTGAGAAGAGACTAGGCAGGAGGATAGGTAATAACCATTTCTGGAAGAACTCTCAGTGTCCCTACAACCTGCCTCAGTGGGGAAGCCAGTTCCAACATATGCACTGCGGAAGAGGAGAAAGTATTCATTGAGTGAGCCCTATTACAGTCTCATGGTCTCAGAAATCATAGCAGCAGCTCTGAGGTCTGACAGTTGAACTGATGGAAAAGTACTTTAGCTAACCACTCTGCTTTCCAACCAACACCTGGCAAAAATCCTCATCCCTGGAGAATAGCTTCCTTTTCTACTCCAACCTCAAATCAAACATTAGCTTACCCGATGAGAGTAGCCATGTCCTCGTTTGGCAAACACACATGAGGGGTATTGTGTGTAAATGTTTGCTAGTTCCTCTGGCACTATTTGCCACTCTTACCTTGTCCACCTTAGGTTGATGTGAGGCCTCACTGCAAGGGACAGGCCTGGTGCCTCAGAAAGGGAGAGCTCCTGGCACGGTGAGGGTAGGGCAGGGCACGAGGGGAGAAGGTGGTTGATGGAGCCCGGAGACAACACAGTATAGCGGAAAGACGTGGACTTTGGGACAAATGACTCGGGCCCAGTTACTATACCTCAGTGCGCCTCTGCTTTCTCTTCTATGAGGTAGGCATATTGGAATCTAATGATAAAGAATTATATGTGGTGAGAATCAGGAGTTGAGGTATATGGCGTAATAATTATGGGGCTTGGAAAATTAAAAAATGCCTAGAGTATGTTAGCTCTTACTAGCTCCCTGCATGGCCAAAGTGGTGATGTCTCCATTCATGAGGTGGCCACGTATCCCAATTTGCCTGAGATTTTCCCATATTTATAGCTAAAACTCATCAGCCCCGGACAAGCCAGGGATGGGTGGTTTCCCTACATTCACCACACCTTGATGATGTGCTCATCCACACCTAAGCGCCCAGCCCGCTGGCCCCACGGCAGAGCTGATGCGTCTTCTGGTGGGTGTTGTGCTGAGGTACCTCGGAAGGATGCAAGACTAAATAAGAGGTAGCTTAACCATCATTTATGCTTAAATTTAAGTTGTTTCCCCAGGCACTGGGCTGATTAGGTTATAAAGAACAAGACACAGTTCCTACTTCATGAAGGAACTATAAGAGACATAAAAGTACAAGGGGCAAAATGAAGGAGGAAGTGCTTAAGTATGACCTGAAAAATTGAAGTTGTTGAATTGTTCATAGGTAGAGTCCTCAAAGGCTGATGAACAGAACAGCCACAACAGAGAGGTCACTGTAACTCAATGCTAGACACTCCTGCTGCAGTCTGGAGACAGGGGCGTGGTTAGATGAGAGGGCCTAGTGCAGTTCAAAGCTCAATGAGGTCCTTTGGAAAGTGTGTGTATGTGTCATGGGGGTTGGAAGGACAGTCAGAAAGGTCTTTATAGTGGAGGTAATGAATTGTTCTTGGAGATTATGTAGAATTTGCTGATGGGGGAAAGGGGATATTCCAGGCAGAGAGGACAGCATGTGCCAAGGCCTGATGGGGCTAAATAGCATGGGAGAATCTGGGAAGGCCCATCCTTTGTTCGGAGTTGAGTGCGGAGTTCAAGGGCAAATGAGAAATATAACCTTGTAGAGGTAACAAGGGTGAGATAGAAGCCTTGCAAAGGAATTTACGTCTGAAGGGTAATAAAAGCAACATGATCAGATTTCTTTCCTGAAGGATTTCTCTGGCAGCTAATGTGGGGGATGGATACAATGGAAATGAGCTTGTGGACAGAAGACTGGTGAGCAGAGAGTTGTGTCAGTCCAGCCTGACGGGAACACTGAGGGGAAAGAAGTGATGGAGGAAGACTCCACAGCCCTTGCCAGGTGGACAAAAAAGGGGAGAGCAAGGGGGAGAGATCTAGGCAGATCACCAGGCTCTGGCTCCAGTAACTGGGGGAATGGCAGTTACGTTAATAATCCGGCTCTGCCACTTATTTATTGTAGAACTGTTTCCAGATAGCTCTGTTGGTTTCCTCATCTATAAAAGGGTGCTCAGTGCCTAACTCCTGGCATTCTTGGGAAGACTTGCCTGCAAAGACATTTGTGTCTGGCACATTAGTGAATTTTGTATGAGTGCTTGCTGCATAAATAGGTAACTCACTGAGGCGCATGTGTGGGGAACGATGATCGTTTTTGGACATGTGCTGAGTGCTAGGAGCTCCGGGACATTGCCATTTGACAGTTGAAAAGAGACTTGGAAATTTGGAGCAAGGTCTGGACAGAGACAGAGGTTATGGGTGTGAACTACCTCCAGAAGAATGGGTAGAATTGCTTAGAGATGTTGTCCAAATAAGGATAAGGAGGACAAAGAAAGTAACGTGAGAGACAACATCTCATGGAAGGCTAAAGTAGAGAGTTTTGAGGAGCCAACTAAGAGGGTCTGTCTGAAGAAAGCATCGGATGCTTCAGAGGTCGAGGGTGATCGCGTCATAAGAATGAAGCTCCTGTTTCAAGAAATGAGTTGTAGGGAAGTAAGAAGGAAAGAAGAGCCAAAAGATGGGAGGGTACACACGATACTACCTGAACTATACAGGTGGAAGTCATGGTAACATGCTCACCAGGTGGCGCCAAAGACCCTCTGAGACTCTTAAGTGCCCCGACTCCCGCAATCCCATTCCTCACCCCCCACCCCGCCCCTCCCGGGGGGGGAAAGGCTGCGGGTTTTCTTCACCTCCTCAGCCAGGTGGCGTTCCTTTAGTCAACCAACTACCAAACTTCTACTACTGGAAAGCTCTGGGACTCCAAGGGATACAGAGATATTTACAATTCTGCTCTTCCACAGTGTGTGGGGAATAATCCCATCCATTTTATCTCCTACAAGGTTTTTGAGTGTTATCTACTCTTCACCTAAGCTGCTGCCTTTTCGCTCCAAACCTCTATCCTCACTTGAAGAGACTGCTTTTTAAATCACTCTTCATCCCTTCTCCATACCCCACCAACCCAACATGATTCCCACTGCAATTCCCACTGCAATTTTTTCAAAGGATGTGTCTCCTAGTACCCCACCAACCCACAATATTGGAATTCTAGGGTCGTAGTTCCTGGAGCCAGATTGCTGGGTCCGTCCAAATCCCACCCACTCACTAGTTGTGCTGCAACTTTGGGCAAGTTCCTTAACCTATCTGTGCCTCATTTCTTTATCTGTTAAAGGGAGATTAGACCTACTTCACAGGACTATAATGAAGACAAAATAAGTTGTTCTCGGTATACTGCTTGGCATAGTGCTCAATAAATATGAGTTCTAATTGAAGTCTTCAGGATAAAAATTCAAATCTTTATTGTGGCTAAATATTCTCCGTGGTCTAGTTCTGCCTTTCTGGCCTTACCTGGAAGTACTCACCCTTTCATTCTTACTGCTTCAGTACCACCTACATCCTGGAAGCTTACCTCCACTATTTTTCCTGCGGGCAATGTTCACTCCCCCTTCCCCTGGATACAGCCCAACATACTTACTCATCCTTCTGAGATCTGTCAGAACAGATCTGAGATGTGATCTCTCTGATAAGAACCCTCTAAGCTCATAAAATATTTGCATGTTGTGGGGCTAGAAATACAATTTTCATTAAAATTTGCGATTAGCTGTGTCCCCCACCCCAAAACCACACACATAAACTATGGGGGCAGCAAGCTGTCTCATCCGGTGTTGGAGACCAGCTAGTGAGATTTTGCAGAGCTCGAACTACTTATGATCCAGGGAAGGGGAAAGCCCCAAAGATGTAAGATACTGGGAGACGTCAGATCAGTTCCCTACCATCATTTGCACATGGCCTTCCCAGCCCTACTACAGTCCCTCTCACTGTTCAGGAAAAACACTCTCAAGGTTACTTTGGGCAAAATCCAAAGATTAGCTCCAATCAAAACAGTCCTGAGGGAATCCGAGAGCAAGGTTGGCAAGGGCTGGGACAAGGAGCCACACATTGGCATACAATAAAGATTAAGTGTCTGGGAAGACTAAGTCATGCCTTTATCTTGGGAGACCATCAGCACGGTGTACCGCAAGACTGAGGAATTCCAGAGCAGGCTGCATGAGGGCAGGGCCTGCTCTCTGACTTCACCCCCACACCTCTGGCTTAGCGGAGCTCAGCAGTGTCTAGGTCTACTGACCGAATTTGTTAAAAATAAAAGGCGACCAATGGAACTCTGTAAAATGTGAATAAAAAAGGCTCCCACAGAGGGCGCCTGTGTGGCTCAGAGGGTTAAGCCTCTGCCTTCGGCTCAGGTCATGATCTCAGGGTTTTGGGATTGAGCCCCACTTCAGGCTCTCTGCTCAGCAGGGAGCCTGCTTCCTCCTCCTCTCTCTCTGCCTGTCTCTCTACCTACTTGTGATCTCTATCAAATAAATAAATAAAATCTTAAAGCTCCCACCGGAGACATCAGAGGGACAAATGGCATTTAGAAAAAGGCAGTGGAACCCATGGTTTCAAGAGCTGGGAAGAACATGGGAGAGATACCCACAGGACTCCGCTGTTGTGTCCTGCTAGTCCCGCTGGAGACTAGTTAACTGTGAAAGACAGGAATTCCAACCACGGCAGAAGTAGCATTCTGACGCCTCCAACTACTTACCATGAGAAAGGGTATGGGATGGAGTGAAGTTGGGGCTTGGACTAGCAAATTCAACTAAGGGAGAAGACTGGCCCCAAACTAAAGCAAGGATCAGGGACAACAGCAAGGACTCTACCAAGAACTTGAGTCTCAGGAAATCCACTTGAAACTGGCCTGATGTGGCAGCATGGGAGATGTAATGCAGGTCTGGAGCTACTTCTTCCATCTCATGCTGTTCTGCAGTCAAGGCGATGAGCTGCTCTACCTTTTCTTACAGCATTTGTTCTCAGTTTAGTTATACTAGATTCTGAAACTAGCCTCCTCCCAAACTAATGCAACTTTTTTTGAAATGAGATGTAATCCTGGACATACAAACATGCATCTGATTAAAACTATAACAGTTTTTAGACTTAACTCTTGTTCTACCCCAACAAATTCCATTACAAGTATGTCCAAGTTTTCCAGTTTTTTAAATGACTGAGTGAGAGAAAAAGCACAGCGGTGACTGAGGCAAAGATGACTCACCTCTGAACAGGGAGCCTGACGAGGGGCTGGATTCCAGTACCCCAAGATTATGACCTGAGCTGAAGGCAGAAGCTTAACGGACTAAACCAGCCAGGTGCCCTCCATTAGCTTTTTGATCACCCTTCTCAAAAAGATCAGAGCTCAAAGCTCAAGATTCGATCACTGAGTTCTAGGATTAAGTTGGGCCAAAAGCCCAGTCAAATCTCTCCTCCCTTTTCAAGCTAAGGGCTTTCCAAAAAACCTATCAAGTGGTTCTCAGCCCAGGTTGTGCATTGCCATACTTCCTGAACTTTTTTAAAGATTTATTTGACAGAGAGATCACAAGTAGGCAGAGAGGCAGGCAGAGTTGGGGGTGGGGTGGGAAGCAGGCTCCCCACTGAGCAGAGCCCCTGACGCAGGTCCCTCCCAGGACCCTGAGATCATGACCTGAGCCGAAGGCAGAGGCTTAACCCACTGAGCCACCCAGGCGCCCTTCTAGGCCCCAATTTAATGAGAATTCATGAAGACAGAATACTTAGTGCAGTATTTTAAAAAAGCTTTACCGGAGCCCTAGTCTATGGTTAAGGGCAGAGTATCCCTGCTACAGTCCACATTCTCGCTTCTATAATCTTCCATTTCCAAACCAGATTCCACCCTGTACCTACCTTCCTGTTTGACATCATCATTTAGGGAGGGACAGACCATTTTCCCTACGTTAATTCCCAACTCTTACTTCAAAGATCGAGTTTTCTACAGTGGTCTGATATACTAAGCTAAAATGTCTTTTACTTTTGTTGCTAGTCCCCAATTCCAGAACTCACACGCCCCACTTCCCTGAACTACACAGTCCATCTCCCCTCAGCAAGACAACGGCTTAAAATTTATGTATGTTCATTTTTGTAATCTGAATTTGGCAAAAATTACTGGATTATGTTAATAAACTGTGCAGGGCTCTGTAAATCTGGAAATTTGAGGCCAAAGCTTACAAAAAAGGAAACACACCGGTCTTCTCAAAGTCAGACGCAGAACACAAAAAAATACCTGTGGTCAGCCACCTTTTAAGTCCTGAGTCCTAAACTTGATCAACTATCAATGAGCCACAGGTTTTAACAACTTTTCTAAACCAGAGAAGGGGTGCCTGGCTGGCTCAGGTTGTCACCTAGGGTTGTGAGATCCAGCCCAAGGCTCTGTGCTTGGCCTCTTCCTCTGTCCCAATAAATCTAAAATTAAACAGGAAAAAAAAAAAAACAAAACAAAACAGAGCAAACCATGAACCTAAAGGTATTTTGAAGGATTCATTTTACAAAGCAGATTAACTTACTTTTTAATCACCATAGCAACAGCCTACTGCTTTAAAAACTAAGACAATCCGACTACAAGATAGCTCTCCTTTTCTCACTTCAGGATTATTTTCCTCAAAATTTTGTATTATGTTTCTTTTGAAATACTACAAAGCAAACGCTATTAAGGGAACTCAAAATTTGAATAATATTTTCTTTATTTACAAGTTAGAATCAACAGACAAAGAAAGACAATCCAGGGGACCAAATGGGGTGATGACTGAAACCCCCAGGGGCCCCAAATGGAGAAGGAAAAGGGAAAACAGAGTAGAAAAAAAAAAGTCAACGTAAAAAAAGAGCTCCCCCTTCTTCCCTCCCCATGGAGGCTGAGGGTACCATGGCCCCATACACCTCAGCCTTACCTAGCTTAAAATAAATTAGAACAACCAACCTCAAAACAGGGCCTTTACAAGTGAACAGGGCAGCTATGGCCTCAGGTAACCCCGTATCAGGGCCTTTGCTCACTCCCACCCTGTACCCCTGCCCCACGTCAGTCATTTTGAATGGGGGCTCTATGCCCAAGAGGTCATTCTCAATGGGGCTGGGAACTAAATCTTATTTTGTCCATTTAAGTCCCTCCTTCAGCAAATGTCCCTGCACCCCCCCCCCCTGCAGAGCCAGCTCTCCTACAGTAGGGGGGAGAGGGGATGAGATGAGGAAGTGTCACAGCAAGGAGGGGAGGGGCGGGGCGGGGCAGGGTGGTCTAGGGGTCCGGTCCTGCGGAGCCTCCTGCCCCATCTGGCCTGGCCCCTTAGCCTGAGTCTGAATCACTGGTGTCTGAAGAAGAGGATGATGAAGAGGAGGAGCTGGAATCTGAGCTGGAGCTGGAAGCGCTGAGGCGTGACACTGCTACTTGCTGTGCCGATGACGAGGACTCTGTTTTCTCACTTGCTGCAAGACAAGGTTAAAGGTTAAAGTTGCAGAAATCTCATCTCCATTTGTCAAAGGAAGTCAAAAGGGAGATGCAGTGAATTTGTAGTATTTTACAGCGTACTCACCTTTCTTGGGGGGCTTTTTGGTGGAATTGAGCTGCCCACTAACATCTTGTAACCGCTTTTCTAATTCCCGCTTCTTTTCCAAAGCCAGCTCCTCCTTTGTCTTTCCCACAGGTTTCTTAATGGCTAGAAAAACAAGCATTCCAGATCTAAGACTGCCATAAGCATGTAGCTTCATTGCACCTTACTGCTGCCAAGTTCCTTTCTTGATCTTGGAACAAGCATGTCCCCCCTACCCTGGGGCTGACAATAAAGAGTGCCTCAAACATACCCTACTGTCCTCAGAACTACTTGAGGACTGCTGAATTAATGTGGGAAAGGTCCTTTCATACTCACTATAGGGCTTCCGAGGTTTTTTTCGTAGACAGGAGAGAACATAGCGCTCAAGCTCTCTAAGTGTGGATGGCTTGAGGGTTTCAAAATCAATCTCTATCTCTTCTGGGTTTGAGTCACGTAAAGAAGGCTCTCTAGCCTGGATTATGTGCACAACTCGACCAAGTTTCTCCCCAGGTAATTTGTTGATGTCCAAACTCAACTGCCGCTTTTCATCGTAACTCATGGGTCTGCTTTCCTCTTCCTCCTCTGAATCATAGCCTGTAGGCAGGGCAGGTGGGGCTGTCTTCGTGGCCTTTTTGGGCAGTCTATAGGCAAAAAAAAAATTTGTCGCTTAGGGAAGCATCACTAACCTCTTCCAACACATTTCCACTGTTTAATACACTAATCTAAAATTTCCCGCCAGAGTAATGCTTCAGTTTTCCCATAAGGCAAATGGGAAATAAGATACTACCAACCCTCCTCAGTAATACAAACCTCACATGCTAAACACTTAACCACTTATTTGGGGCTTTGAAAACTAGACACTGGTATATTGGCATGAGTCCATCTTTTTGCTCCCTAAAACACTTAACCCTCCCCAGCATGGAAAACAAGACAAAGTGTGTTAATTTGTTAGTGCAAAGAGAAAGACTAGATAAACTAGAGGACAAATGTGGCTTGCATTGCTTTCTGCACAAGTGAAGTTTTACTGGAAAAGTCCTAACCACATTTCCATAAGTAAGGTCTACAGCGGCTTTCACACCACCCCACCAAAGGTGAGTGAGTTTGAGTGGCTCCACAGCTCTCAAAATCAGTGTTACCTAGCCAATTAAAAACTTACTTGCTGACCTCTGGTTTAAAGAACACTCTGCATGAAGTGAGAAAAACCACTCTCCCCCTGGACAGTGTAGTGACCATCCTTTGTCCCTGCTCCCTGACCTCTTAAGAACTTACTTGCTGCCGCTTCCTCCAGAAGGTCCAAAGCCGGGAGGGCCCAGTGTAGCAGCACTGCCACCCCCACCACCACTTGCTTTCTTGGACTTCTTGGGTTGAGATGGGCGGGGTGCCCGAGGTCCCTTGTCATCTTCATCAAGCCCAGCTCGGCCTCGATGCTTCTCTGCCTTCCGTTTCTTCTTTTTCTCTTTTCTCTCTCTCTTCCGCTTTGGCTTGGATATTGGGCCTTGAGACAGGGCAGCCAGTTGTTCATGTACTGCCCGGAGCTGGAGACAAAACAATCAGAAGTATAAAGAGAAAAATAAAAGTAGAATAGAAGTAGAATAAATGGGAGTAAGAGGAAAAAAAAATTAGGGCAAAGACAAGATATGACTTTATAAACTAAATAATAAAATACCTGCTCTTGTAGTTCAGCCAATCTATGAGCCCTTTCTTCCTCAGAGTCCGAGCTTTCACTCTCTTCTTCCTCCTCATCCTCCTCCTCATCCTCCTCCTCTTCCTCAGAAGAGCTCTCACTGCTGCTTTCCTCGCTGGAGGACTCTGAAGAGGATTTGGCCAACCCAGGTGGCAAGGCAGTAGACACAGGTAAAGGCCCTGGTTCCAGTGGTTCATCTGGCATCTTGGCGTAACGGAACTCAAATACATCCTAGTAAGAAAGATACCATCAGAGCCTTGCTAGTCAACAGTGCCCCAATTACACCCAGCCACCTGGTGGTACAACACAGCTCCTATTTACAACTGTGCATTGGGGAAGAACCTCACAGTAAGATAGTATAGCAAAGGACAAGCTCTCTCCCCAGACCCACTTGTTCTTCAAATTCCAACTGTGACACTCACCTGTAGCTTTCGTGCCATGGCCACGACATCGTGGTCTGGGGGATTGTACTTATAGCAGTTGGAGAACATAAGCCGCACATCAGCAGCAAACTCCTGTGCATCCCGGTAATCACGATTCTCCATCTTCCGCTGCAGAAGGAGGCAGCATCAGAAGCTGCACAGGCAGGGAGACTCACCTTTCCCTGCCAACCCCAGACATTGCCAAGAGTAGCCCTCTCTTGAGAGCACAGTAGGGATGACCTTAAAGATCTATGCCCTGGGGTTCAAGTTTGAAGTCAAATGAATTTGGGTGGGTTGAAGATATATCTATGTCTAGAAAAAAAAACCATTTCTAAGTGATAGGGGTGGGTGGCCTCTATCCTTCCAACCCCTTACTCCCCTAACCCAATGCTCCCAGTAAGTAGGACTTAAACGTACATGAGTAGTATTGCTCTGAAGACAAAACTCACCATACAAAGTCCAAGAAATACCAACTCAATTATCAAGCACTTAACCTTCTGTCCCATTACCATTTTATAAAAAATACCAAGAATCAAGATTGCCATGTGCCCATTAGAAGTGACTGATTGTTTTATTGAACCCAAAGTTCCAATCACTGCCTGAGCATCCCATCTGCCCCATGCAGTGGGTACCTTGACAGTGCTGAGGTCCATGGGGTGCTTAATGATGTCATGGTAGTCATGCAGACCAAGAGCAGAAGCGTCCACTGGTTTATAGAAAGGCCAGGCATAGGCAGCATGCTTCTTAGAGAGCAATTCTTTCAAAATGCCATTGCAATGTTTTAACTGTTCTGACAGCTTTCCTTTCTTGGAGCTCTGGTGTTGCTGCTGAGAGTCAGGTAAGTCTTTGCGTGGGGGCTTGATGGGGCGACCACTCTCTCTACGCATAGTGGGAAGACGTGCTGCCTTGGGCTCAAGACTCCCAGGGGGGCTAGCTGGGGAACCAGGAGCCAGGATGGCTGTAGGAGTAGGTGTGGTAGTATCTGCTTTCCGCTTAACGCCTTTTTTCTGCAGAGAAAAACAAGATGCAAGCCTTTTAGGGTCCACCTCATTCATCCAAGACCTTGCCCTTCCCACTGCCCAAAAGAAATCCACAGATCTGTACCTTGGCAAGGGGCTGGGCTGGCGGAGCTGCAGAGACAGCAAGGAGCGGGGGTCCAGCAGAGTGTAAGGACTTGAGAAGGGGAGAAGAGATGACTGACGGGTGGGGAATGTTGAGGACAGTGGTAGGTATCTCAGGTGGTGGAGTATACAGGGCTGTGTGAGACACAGAAGAAACAGCAGGCACCTGATGGGCACTAGTGATGCTACCCTGGAGTGCTAGAAGAAAGGGAGGGGAAAAAAAAAAATTAGTTCTATTATCTTCCCCATCTTGTCTCCATTAAGGCAATTGCTGCTCTTCCTACCTGCCAATTTGGCCCCCTTCTTGTGGCTGTTCTTAGGGATGGTCACCACAAGTTCTTGCTCCTCTTGTGGCATAGATGCCACTTTCTGTAGGAAGATCTTTTCCAACGTTTGTGCCATTAGGACAATATCATCAGTGGGCTACAGGAAACGCAAACAAGAAGATTCAAATGCCAGCTAAAAGCAGACAAACCATTTTTCTCAGAGAAATTCCTAGCTCCAACTATCACCACACCCCCTCAGACAACTTTGTCAAGTACTGACAACTGCCTACACTGGGCCACTTATTTCCATGTTCTCCCCTAACTGTCCCTCAAAATGCAATAAAGAAAAAGTTCAAAAGTAAGGGAATGAGACTGTCAAGGAGAATACGTTCTGCTCTACTCAGCTTTCTGGAGGTTTCTGCTGAGAAATAGGGCCACCATCCCCAAATACTAAAAATGTTCTACTTAAATAACCTTTAACTCCAGATCTCTGAAGCTGCATCACTGTGAGCAGTATCCTTTGGAACTCAGATTTTCTGGATCCTATGCACTTTGAGAATACCTTCAAACATCCCACCAACACACAGTATCTAAGCAGTAATAGAGACATGGTCTCTCTCAATGAGCACACACAGAAAAACTCACCTTGTTGTAGATGTAACAATTGGTGAACATGGTGTTAAAATCCTGCATACACTCTGAGGCAGCCCAGTAATAGTTGTTTTCAAGCCTCCTTTTAATAGTACCCATGTCCATAGGCTGTTTTATAATTTTGTGATAATCCTAAAAAACAAAAACAAAAACTAGATCAGAGCCACTGAAAAATAAATGCCAGTTTTTCTAAACTCTTGACCCCAGCAACACACACACATACACACCCCCCCCCCCCTGCATCACAGTATGTAGTCCCCTATACTGCGGCCCCAATTAAACTAAGGACAAAAAAAAAAGTAATGGGCTTAACACCCGCTGGGAAGCCCCTAGTACCTTTCTCTAACCACCCACCTCCCACCCACTCTGCGAGGTTTCCCCTCCTGTGACATTACCTCTGGGGCTGGCTATCCATGGGCTGGCATGAGGGAGAGGAAGAAGCTAAGAATTTTGGCCACCGTGGTCCTCTCCCAACCTGGGGTGGGAATCTGTAAAATGGAGCCAGGGCACAAAAGTTAAGGAAGGACACATGGAGGGCACAATGAGATGCCAAGACAGCAAGCGATTGGATCAATAATCACAAAGGACCAAGAATCCAGAAATCTGGTGGCTATCTGCCCTACAGGGGAGAGATGGGAAGTCCCTAGGGGCCGCAGCACCTATACTAAGCAGCCCACCTCCACTCACACACATTCTTTTTCATTGCCAATACCTCCCCACTCCAATATCCCCACTCACCGGCAGGCCCAGTTTGACGGCATCCACAGGCTGCCTGAAGGGCCATGCAAACTGATGTTTCCACAGAGCCTTCATCACCACCTTGTGCAGGTATTGCAGCTGGTTGGTAACCCGTCCTGGCTTTTTGGGATTGGACACCTCCGGGGGTGGTGGGTTGGCAGGGGTCAGTTGTAAGGCCGGCACTGAAGCCATTGTGGGGCTCTCAAATCCCTCATACAACAGAGAGGGCTTTCGAATCCTCTTCCCTGGAGCTGCTGCCTCTGGGCCCAGCCCCAGTAACCCTGCATTCCCCTCCCCAGGGAGCCTGTGAAATGGGAAACATAATTAGATGTGGTAATTTCATGACAATCAGTAATACCACTTATACTACATATCCAATAAATCCAGACTTCCATTTTAATAAGAGATAACCAAGCTTATGGAAGTCAATCTCAACCACAACCAGTATCCAAACAATATGTGGACCTTTTGTTCTTGGCCCCCCAACTCCCCACTTTGTTTCCCTATTTTTAGTTAAACCTATCCAGATCTGTATTCTGGACTCTGATGGGTAGTGCATAATCTGTAGTTCCTTTAAAGTTAAAAAAAAAAAAAAAATCCCAAGATGGGTTTCTCATAAGGCATAACTTAAACATCTGAGAACCACAGCTTTAGAGTTTGAGACTTAAAATGGGTGGAGCAGAGAAGCTCAAACCCCAATCTTCTTCCTCACTAGGGGCTAGGTGGTTGCCATGGTGGTTGAGCCTGAGGGAAGCCAACGAAAAGAGGAAGGGAACAAAACAGGGAGCAAATTTCATAAAATGCTGATGAAGACACCTAAAAATCCATCTGGGCACAAGAGAACACACCACCAACCTCTCCACAAGCTCTGCTGCTTAATTTAAAGCAGAGAATAAATCAGAAATCTAACGGAAAACCTTACCAACTTAAAAAAATTTTCAGACAAGGGAGCATTTGTCTGACTTTACCTCCTGGAATAACCGAGCTGCCAGACCCCAGAAACCATTCGAATTCGTCTTTCTCCCAGGGACTCAAAAATTAAGCCAGCCCAGTCCCCAGTCAAGGTCAGCAATTTCAATAAACAGTGACAGACCGCCCTTAACCCCGCCGAAAAAATAAGATTAACGGCTCCCACTCCAGCACCAGACTCTTGAAATCAATGGCCAAGACTGGTTCAAACTTATATTCTCTCCGGTACTCCTCAGAACCAGGTGCTTCCCAGGTCCTAAGACTAGAAACACTACACGGAGATCTCACTGTTTACATCCGTACAGCTGGACAAAAAATCCTTAGCTCCACCCTCCTGCCCAGAGTCAAACTCTTAAAAGAGAGCAAAAACATGCCTCCAAACAAAAAGCACGCAAACCCCCAACACAAAACTGATTCACTAAGAATTTAACGACCTAGTCTGAACACACGAACCCACTGGCTCAAAGTAATCCCTCTACCCCGCTGTGGGAATCTCAGTAGCCAGTCTGAGGCTCTATCACCATGGCAACCCTATAAGGTGCTAGATGGGGCCACGAAAGCCCCTAAAAGCCCTATGACAAACGGTTGCTAGACACCAGACCCACCGCCCGCAGGACCGGCTACCCACTCAATGTCGTCTTTCCCCTCTACATTCCGCCGCCAACCCGCTCTGTCCGGCTAGATTAAGACTAGACCACGGCGGGAAAAGTAACGCATAAATTGACCACCTGTCTTCCCTCCATACGCAGTATCTGGCTCTCTACCACCGTTCCAAAACCGTCACCCAACCCCCTCCGCGAGCCCCCGACAGCCAACAGTCGCACCGCGGAAGAGGAACGCGCCCCAGTCCGTTCTGTCCTCCCTCCGAACCCGACGCCCCACATCCCCGTGTCACAGTCCCCACCAACGTCTCCTTCCCACACGCGGATCAGGGGGACATACTTGCTGTGGGGAGTCACGTTTTGCAGCATCTTGACCACGGGGAACCGGCGCTGCCCTCAGCCGCGTGAAGTCCGGGTGGCCTCGGTTCCCCTTACCTCCCGGTCCAGCATAACCCGGGAAGTAGGGGAGGGGTGGAGGGCCGTTGCCCTTGGCCCTCCAGGCGACAACCCCCACCCCCCGCGCCCGGCCGGCACGAAAGCAGTCTTCTCCGCGAGCTCCCAGCAGCTTGGCGCGCTCCGCAGGAGGCGGACAGCGAGAAAATGGCGGCGGCCTCAGCAGAGGCGGGCGAACGAGGGGGACGGACTCCTCAAACACTAGGACGGCCCCCAATCCCGGACACCGTCGTCAATACTGCCCGCTGTTGATCTGCAAGGATCCCCTCTTCCTGCTGGGACTGCCCGCAGCGGACGAGGTCCCGTTTCAATCTCGGATGGAGGCGGATGAACACGAAAAGTGGTTTAGGGAGCCGCCGCCTCCATCTTTGAAATCCTCTTGAGGGCGGAGTAGAGGGGGTGGACAGACTCCGAGGATTGGGCGGGGCCCGAAAAAGGGGAGCGTCGGGGGCTTCTATGGGGTCTGTACTGTCCGCCGGGACCGGTCATAGGCCGAGACGAAGGCCATTTCCAAACGGATGGACGTGGATTGCAATGGCGGTCCCCGACGACTCGAAAGCTCTCTATCAGTAGGCAGAATCCTCCAGCTCGTTCTAGAGGCTGCTCCACTCCAGCGCGAAATGGCGCCGCCGAGCCCCGCGCCAGCCCTTTATATATAGGCAGGGAGGCGGAGCCTCGCCGCTCATGCGCGCCACCGTGCTAGAGATTTCCCCCACCCCCTCCGCGCGCGCACGCTCGCTCACGCGCGTGAAGAAGCAAAGTCGAAAGGGGAGGAACGCCTCTCCGCGGGAGCGTTTTCTATTGGTTGGCTGGACCGATGACGTCACAAGCTTCATTTCCAAGGTGTCAGTCACTAGGCAGAAGAGTGCCGCATAGACCCATAGGGAACCGGCAACCCGCCACATCTCTGAGCCAATTGGCTGCGCTGTGCTTCGGCAACTCCAGGGAAAGAGAGAGGCTGGCATGGGTGCAGCACCCTCTCCCCGCCTCCCCTTCCAACAAAGTCTTCCCAAGCGTCCAAGCCCGGTGCGACCGGCGACTGCCAAGCTGGGGCAGGTCGTGCCATTCGTAGCTCCTCCATTGGCCACACCGACAGGACTGGAGGGGGCCGCGTGGGCGTAGCCAGCCTGGGCCCGCCAGGGTGTGGCCGCAGGACGCCAGGCGGGTTGTTGTTCTCTGCAGAGAGGCCGCCGCAGTGAAGAATCTGAAATGAGGAAGAAGACGCCATCTTAGAAGCCGCGGCCTGCTACTCTGGCAGAGAACTAAGGGCTCCCGAACCTAACCATGGAGGGAATCTAACGTTCCCATAGCCCACAATAAAAAATACAGGCTTGCCGCAGTCTTAAAATCTTCCCCGTCTTTCCCCAGATCAAATAATCGGAAGACAAAGGCAAAACTCAATCAGTGAGCTCCCAAAGGCTTACCAACAAGACAACCAAATCTAAAGTACGTTCCCCAAACTTTCACCCAAGCACCTCTGCAATTCCTCCCTGCTCACACCTTGTTACCCATTAAGTATATGGTTGGTCGACAAAATCCCGACAATCCTAGTTAAGTGGAAGCAAAATCTCCAAACATACCCTATACTCTATAAAATGACACCCATCTCCTCCCTAAACTTCATTCCGGTGTCAGATCAGAGCGGAAAAAACCAAGCCCTGCGAGGGGCAAATCAGGGTGAAACCCTCCCCTCCTGGCGAGCTCAGAGCTTTACCCAAGCTCCCAGCCCTCCCCCACCCCGAGAGCAGGCCCGAACGCCCCCCCTTAGGGTCCCTCCGCCTCGGGGGCAGCAGGGCTCCCCATCCCCCCACCAGGGTCCGGAGTCCTCCCCACGGAGCGGCTGGTCCATCGGTCAGCGCCAGGGAGGAGGGCGAGCGGAGGAGGCGGCGGCTGCAGCTCAGACTAGCCCTCCCCCTCCTTCTCTCCCCTCCTCCCCTCCCCCCGGGCCGTCCGCCTCCGAGGAGGGGCAGGAGCCATTTTGGGAGCTCAGTCTCGCCCCCCTCCCCCAACCTACTCACTTAGTCCTCCCCACAATCTTGTTACCTGAGTAGGATTAGACTACGTATGAGTAAAGACCCAGAATACAAAGCCAGGAATCTCTCAAGCCATCTCTGGGACCACGACCTCCCAACCCCGGCCATCCCCTCCTCTCCTGATGGGAGAGTGAAAGAATTATCCCCAACCTACTCTTTAGCTGGCAGCTCCCTCTCCACCTCCCCTTCTCTGGATACCAAGATAAAAAAGACTGCATTATCTGAGAAAGGAAAATAATGTAACCAACGAACATAAGAGCCCCCCACCCCCACCCCCGAAAGGCTCCTGAGGGCCTAGGTCCTTGCGCTCCAACCACATCACCCCCCTCCTTTTACAGTAGCTCTTGAGCCCTAACCTCAGTTACTGCGTCTAAAATGGCCGCCAATCTCACGTCTTCTCGACCACCAGAGTCGGGCCAACCCTGCGGGGGGAAGTGCACACCGGGAAGGAAGCCTCTTCCCCTATTACTACCGCCCTCCCCCACGCAGGGATCAGGCTTCGGACCCAAAAGTACATGCGGGTTGGCGCGGGCAGTAGCAGCAGGGAGGGCAGTGACACAGCAACTTTGCTGAGGCCTTCTCCCCTCCCCCATCCCCTCCCCCCAGTGGCCCAGCCTCCTAAACCTGCAGTTCTCCGCCCGGGGCCTGCAAGTTAGGAGAGGCCCATTAGGGGGCCGGCCTGGAAGAAAAATTTAGTAGGAGGTCGCGAAATGCTGGGTCTTCGAAAGCGAAAGGGCAGCCAGACCTTACTCTGGCTTACTTCCCTGCATTCCGGAAAATCACTGCTCCCTACTCCCTCTCAAACCTCCCTTCCCCCACATGAGTCACAGGGGAGGCTAACAGCTAGTCAGGAATTTGGAAAAGTAACTCTTCCCTCCTTTCCGTTCCCTCCCCCGCAGTACACAAGGAGAGAACTGTTCAGGAATGGGGGAAGGGATGAAGGAGGCAAAAGACGCCACCCTGGAGAAACCCGAAACCTTGTGAGCTGTGAAATCATTGCAGGTCCTAAGCCTCAACTCCCTCCAGTCTCAGACCAAGCTTTCTACAGCCCTCCCAGCACCCACCTTGGGCTTGGTTTCTGCTCCCAAACAAACCCCAAGATTTCAGCCTGTAAGCCCTTCCCCAGCCTGGGGTAACACATGCTGAGCTAAGACCCCACCGAGGCAACGAA
Source organism: Mustela lutreola (assembly GCF_030435805.1). Taxonomy (NCBI): domain Eukaryota; kingdom Metazoa; phylum Chordata; class Mammalia; order Carnivora; family Mustelidae; genus Mustela; species Mustela lutreola. The sequence continues at coordinate 120,417,667 of NC_081295.1, forward strand.
GTTTTGTACAGAAGGCTCCACAGGCCGTGTCCACGTGAATGCACACAAATTCGATAAGCGATTCGAAGCGTAACCTCCAGCATGCCATGTGATGACTGCGAGCTTCCTACCCCTGACACAAAAGCACAGACATGCTCCTTCCAGAGTCTCTAGGGAGAAAGGGAGTGGGCGCCCGGGAACAATCTCAGTTCACAACCTGAGTTGCCCACTCAAATCCAAGAGTAGGAAATACAGACACCACTCCCACTCCCCAGCCCACTAAGTCACCCCTCCCTCCGGCCGCCAAAAGGAAACCTCACCTGGCTCCGGACTCCTCTACCCCCAGGGGACGAATGGAATGGGGGGACACACCGCCCCCACGCCCCTTTGCCCTCCAATTGGTATGGAGGCACGAGGTTGGCCATTCCCCTCCCCCATCTGAGGGGCCCTCTCCCGCTCGCCCCCCCTCCACGCTCCCATTGGCTGTAAACTGTTTGAAGGACAAACCCTCCCACCCTCAGGTTTTTCTCTGAACCCCAAGAATTTCTCCCTCCGGACTCCCCACCATTGGTTAAGCATTTAAATGACTACCAACATCCCCGCCCCGCAAGGGCCCCTTCTCACCTGGAACCTGGAATCTTCCAGGGGGGAGCCAACGTTCCCCTCGGCCTGGTGCGGGGGGAAGGGGGGAAAAGGATGTAATCCGGGGTGTCACCCCCCCCCCCGGGAAACAAGCTGTGTTGGGGGAGGGGGCGTAACCCCCGCCCCTCCCTTCCCGAGCGAGCTGGGGGGGGGAGATAGTCGGGGCCGCGCCGCCACGTCAGCAACACCCAGATTGGCTGACCTGGGTCACGTGCCAGCCGCCTCCTTCCCCCCCCGCCTCCACGAGGACCAGTTTTCCGAAGGTTTCTGGGGGTCGCGCAAGGGGCCAAGGAAGCCGCATGGCCCTGGCCTATCTCCAGAGACCCAGGGCGCGCTAATGCCGCTGCTTCTCCGTTTCCCTGGCTTCCTATCCCGCTGTCGTCGACCCTGTCCCCCCCACTAGCCTCTCCGTACGGGTTCAGCATGGCTGCCGCTGCCCGAGAACGTGCACTGCGCAAGCGCAAGAGTTCGGTCGCCCGGGGGGAGGGGAAAGGAGTGCAGGAGCCCACGGGGAGAGCAGCAGAGCGCATGCGTCCGCAGGCACCGTCGCCTCCTCGCCAGGCCTGGGAGCGCGCGCAGTGGGTGGGGCGGAAGCGGGTGCGACGCGCAGATCTCTTCTCTTCTCTTCGCTGAGCCCCTCCCTTAGTAGCACCCGCTGTGTGGGGCTCCCGGGGCGGGCTGATTTGCTTGCTTTTGCCTAGGTGTGAGGTGCTGGTTAGTTCGTCCTGGACAGAGTCCAGCGGAAACGCGCCCCGCCAAATTGTTGTCAGTGAAGGAGCGTGGGGCCTGGGGCCCGGACCTGGAGGTGCAAGGGCTTGCCGGGTGGGGCCCGCTCCAGCCGTAGTATAGTTCCACTGGGGGAAAGGGAGTTTACCACCTCCTTGGTGCCTCCGGCGGGAAAGGAGGTGCTGACTGTGGATGTGCCCATCTTGTTGGGCATCTTTTGTCTTAGGTAGCTTTACAGACTCTTACTTCTGAACCTACCTCGACTTCGTCGCTTCACTGAGGCCTACCAGCCTCGACTTCTTACCTTACACAAAACTTAACCGGCCTTCTGATAACTTTCACTTTTTTACTGACCTGCTCTACCTTTTCAGTTAAAACTGAACTCTACTTTTTCAGTTAAAACTGAACTCTACTTTTTCCTAAGACTTTGCCCGCTATTTTCTCGATGTTGAATCAGCCCCATAAAAATCTAAGGATATGGTGTTTCTCTTGCTACCTAAAGCAAAACTTTTACTTGTTTATAGTCAATAATCTCTCCCTTGACCCTCAGTGTATGGATTCAGATCTTAACTCTAGTCCATTCCCCACCGATAGAACAGAAGAGCCAACCTGCAGGGGAGCTGGCGATTTTCCATTTCCCTCCTATGAACTGGGCCTTGTCTGTAATCCTTTAGTATTGTACTGGAAGTCCTCTCTTCGGTTTAAGAAATTCCTTTTCTTTAGACCTGGTCAACCTTATCTATTACTCTAAAGGTATCCTCCATTTCGTTCCAATTGGCATTTTTAGCTGTTTTCTTCCACTGGCTTGCCAGCCTCAAAAAAGGAAAAACAAAACAAAACAAAAAACCTTACTAATATTGTGTCAACTTGTAGACTTTTTATTTATCTCTGAGCTACCCTGCACAGTCAAGACCTCAAAATATCGAAATTTTCTGGGGCCTGGACCTGGAGGTGCAAGGGCTTGCCGGGTGGGGCCCGCTCCGGCTCCTTTCCCACTCTTCAGCCCACTTCTTTCATTATTGAAACTGTTCTGGCAGATGTCGCCAAGGACCTTCTAATTGGCAAAGTCAGGGTGCACTTTTCAGTTCTCACCTTACTTGACCTCTGAAACATTTGATCTTTGATTACACTTCCTTCCTGAAATTCTCTACACCGGTGATTTCTGCGGCCAGTCTCACCTGTTTCTTTTCTTTCTTGTCCAACTGCTCCTCTCAACTCTCCTTCTGAACTCTTTTTGTTTTTTAAATATTTTATTTATTTACTTGATAGAAAGAGATCACAAGTAGGCAGAGAGAGAGGGAAGAAGCAGGGTCCCTGCCGAGCAGAGAGCCCAATGCGGGGCTCAATCCCAGGACCCTGAGATCATGACCTGAGCCGAAGGCAGAGGCTTTAACCCACTGAGCCACCCAGGCGCCCCTCCTGAACTCTTTAGCCTCTTCCGATTGATTGAGGTTTGCCAGGATTTTGCCTCCGTTTGCTTCTAGTTCTGCTCATCTTCTCTACCCAGTTTCACTCAATGGCTCCCAACCTTTCAAATGTGTTAACTTTGTAGAGGGTTCAGAAGACTCTCCTGAGCTAAACTTGCTACTAAATGTCACTGCTTGGATAACCCTTAGGCACTTCAACAAGTTCAAAATTGATACAATCTCTGCACGCTGAATCTGTTTCTGTATTATCCTGACTAATTGCAACTCTTTAGTAGCAAAGCCTGGAATCTGGGAGCCCATTCTCAATTTCTTACTCCCTGCCCCCCCCCACAGCTTTATATCCACAAGACTTACCATTTTGCTTCTTAAGTATTTACTGAATCTCATTCTGTCATAGTCTTACAATCCAAGCTACATCAATAGCTTCCTAACTGATTTCCCTATCTCTAGAGCTGTATTGTCCAACACAGTGGCCACTAGGCACATGTTGCTATTTTTTTAAAAGATTTTATTTATTTATTTATTTGACAGACAGAGATCACCAGTAGACAGAGGCAGGCAGAGAAAGAGAGGAGGAAGCAGGCTCCCTGTGGAGCAGAGAGCCCGATGTGGGGCTTGATCCCAGGACCCTGAGATCATGACCTGAGCCGAAGGCAGAGGCTTTATCCCACTGAGCCACCCAGGTGCCCCCACATGTTGCTATTTAAGTTAATATTAAATTCCTCAGTTCCTCAGTTGAACTAGTCACATTTCATGTTCTCATTAGCCACATGTGGCTAGTGTCTATCATATTGGATAGCAGGACTAATAGAACATTTCCATTATTGCAGAAAGTTCTATTGAACAGTACTGCTTTCGATTTTCTTCTCTGTCCCTGGCACAACATTGACAAGAGTGCGCTTTTGAAAATACAGCTCTGACCATATGCTACTGTTTAAGCCCTCGGTTAAAATTCCTCATTGCCTGTGTGATCAAGTCCAAATGCCTATGCTTACAGAAAATCATCTCTGATTCACCAGTTTTGTGTCTAGCCACTTCCCCCTTGGGCCCTATACTCCTGCCATAATGAACTGTTCCCCAGACAGACCATTTTGGTTTACGCCTCTGTATTTTACACATACTGTTCTCTTACATGGAATAAGCTTTTCTCCAATGCATCTAAGCCCCAAATCCATCATCTGAAAAGCCTACTCTTGTCTCTCAAATTGATCTGACTGCTCATTCCTTGGTGTCCCTTCCTCTTATGGTTGCACTTTTCATAGTGAATGGCATTTATGTGATTACATGTTTCTAACCCTTACTAGACTTTGATCTTGAGAGCAGGGTCATATTGTATTCTTTAAAAAAAAAAAAAATCCATTGTTCTTGGCACAGTACCTGGACAGTGTGAGGTTCTCACAGAGTGAGCAAATGTTGAAGGAAATTGATTCTTAAATATGTGACTTAGATGAAATTGTAATGTGTATGTTTATCAGTCATCATTCATAGTATTGGGAAGATAATCATTGTAAGTCATAATCTTTGCTGTCAAGTACATAATTGAGACATTTGAATGGTGTGAGGAAAGACAGAAGCAGAACAGCACAGGGCACCTTCTCAGAGAGCAATGCAGTCCAATCTGGCCAGAATAGAATATAAGCTAAAAAAAAAAAAAAAAAAGAATAGAATATAAGCTATAAGAGGTGAAGCAGGAGAGAAGACTGGAAAATAAATTTATATGAGGGAGTGTTGTAAAAGATTTCCTGTGCCATTACGTTTGGGCCAGGTGGGAAGCCACTTGAGAACTGACTTGATCAATCTTATGTCATTAGGTAAGAACCCTATCTTCACACATTCCCAACAGCTAGCACTGAATCTGTTAATAAACGCCAGATACAAATGTCAGTGGTTGAAAGGAGATGAGACCAGTGATAGCTCACATTTATTGAGTATTTGAAATGTGTTAGGCCCTCTTATAAGTGCTTTACACGTATTTTTTTTCTTTTTAAGATTTTATTTATTTATTTAGAGTAGTTGAGCAGAGAGAGGGAATTTCAAGCAGATGCCTAAGAGTGGAGCCCGATGCGGGACTTGATCTCATGACCCTGAGATCATGACCTGAACCAAAACCAAGAGTCCAAAGCTTAACTAGCTGTGTCACCCACGTGCCCCGGTGCTTTACATATATTAACTCTTTTAACTTGTATAACCTTATAAAGTAGATGCTATTATTATTACCCCCATTTTTCAAATGAAGCAACAGAAGCAACAGATGTTAAATAATTTACTTGTGGTCACACTTTTAGTAACTGATCCAAACTGGGATGTGAACCCAGGCAGTCTGCCCATGCCCAGTCTGTTCTTCTGGTTGCTAGACACAGCAGGTGCTTTAAAATCTAGGACTGAATTTGGGGGAAGAGAAGACTAGGAGAGGTATATTTGGGAGTCATCTTTGAATTGATGTTTGAATCAGTGATGCAGGAGGGTGAGATTTTTAAGGGAGGAAATATAAAACAGAATTTAGTTGGGAGTGCAGGATTGAGCTTTGGGTTAGATCCTTACAGAGGGAACAGAATAGGAAGTGGAACCACTGAAAGAGCATCAAACAAGAAGGAAAAGCAAAGCAAAAATATAATGAAGGTGCCAGAACAAGAGAGGGCCCCAGTGAGGACTTCATGTTTGTTGAACAAATGACTGACTAATTAGGAGTTTGTTATACTTGTTTGTGCCATGGACTTCTTTGATGGTCTGGTCAAGCCTCAAGACTTTGCCTAACAATACTATTTGTTAAACGCATAAATGAAATACACAATTATCAGAATGTTTAGAGAAATGTGTTATGACCTAGTAATATGTGCTTCCATATTAAATAATACATGTGGTTCTTAGATAACAAAATGATTTATTGGCAAGACTAATAATGCATTAATTATTAAGATATTTTGAGATGTCTATGTGTGATACGAAAATACTAATTGATAATTTCTACTGATGACAATGTTACAGGAACTACTGATGACAATGTTACAGGTACTACAAAGATTTATTTTCTATGTTTCCTAAAATTAAATTTCAGTTAGATGTTATTGAAAATAAAATTGACTTTTAAAAATTTTGTCTAAGTTCATGGACCTCTGAATTTTGTGGTGTATGGACTACAGGTTAAGAACGTTGTTCTGATTGAATGAGGAAGTGGGATTCTGCAGACAGGTATAAGGGAACAAAGGGGGAAAACTCACAGGTTGGTAACTGTGAGTCATGACTGATCATGGAGAACATTTCTGTAATCTGGGGTAGAATACAGAGTGTAGGGAACCTGAAAACCCAGGCCAGGTAATCAGACTGAATACAGTAGAAAGAAGGGAGCTATTTAAGTTTTCTGAGAGGGGAAGTGAGAACTACCTTTATAGGGAAATTTATTTGGTGATAATGTGCACCATGGATTGGCTTTGGGGAGACTGGAAGTAGGTCAGCTAGGAATCTTAGCATGCATCTTCACGTGAGATGAGAAGGAATAAGGTAATCACAGTCTCAGGACTAACTATGCTAAGAAGACAGCCCACGATCTTTCACTTCCTTGAAGGAGCCAGTCTTTTGCTGTCTTAGTGGCTTATGCATGCTGTTCCCTCCAAGGGAGCATTCTTCCCACTCTGCCTAACTCCTACTCACCCTTCAGACCCCACGTCACTATCACTAGGGTCCCCACTCCAGTTAATCTTATGGATCTCAGTTCTTTTCCTTCATAGTACCTTTTACATTTTGCTTTTATAGTTTTGTTTGTATACTTGTCTAATGTCTCTCTTTTCACTAGATTATAAGTTTGATGATGATATATGTTTGGTGTCTAGCATCCTGCCAGGCACATAGAGGGTGGTCAGTTTGCTAGATAGATAAACAAACAAATGAACCTCTTTGAGGCACAGTTTTCTTGTTTATAGATGGAATAATAAATTCCAACCTTGTAGTTGATAGAAATACTACGCCCTAATAAGGTAGTTAAAAGAAAGAATGAATATGGCTGTGAAGAGATATATTACAATGAGAATGAGGGTGGTGGGAGATGGATGACTAGGTTTGCTCTCTGAAATAGGAGGTGGAAGAGAGTAGGAAGAAAGTGGCAGTTGGCAAGGAACTTGGGAAGGGCCTAGAATGGAATGGAAAGAAGGCGGAGAATGGTGGGTCACACAGGGAAGACAGTGGGAATGAAAGTATTTGCAGAGTAGCCCATAGGCATACTTGCTAAGACCTACTGTTGGAGTATCTGTGTCAGAAGTGATTATCTATCAGTCATCTAATGCTTGAAGGCTCTTCAGTCTCTCTTTCAACATCTTCAGTAACAGCACATTCATTCAGGGAGTAGTCACTTGTTGGTGGGCCTTCTTGGTGGATGCTAAACATGTAAAAAGAGAGAATAGGGCATGGTTCCTTAAGGGTCCCACAGTGAGGGTGAGGTGACTATGAAGCACTTATATAAATCAAATAGTACAAGAAAAATGATGGTAATGTCTGGCACAGGGTGCTGTGGAAGCATACGGAGGAAGCTACTAATCTCTGTTCCAAGTCCCAAGGCTTCCTGAGGGAGACGAGATTTCATCTCAAAAGACATCTAGAAGTAGGTTAAATGGGATTCAGGTCGTTAAGGATCGTACTGAGGAAATCAGATTACAATCATTGGAGGACTTTATACAAAAGTATTATTGATCAAATGTGCATACTTAAAAAATTCCTTTGGCAGCACTAGACACTAAGGAGGGAGACAGATCAAGAAAGAGAAAGTTGTATGGGGCACCTGGGTGGGTTATTCAGTTAAGGATCTGCCTTTGGCTCAAGTCATGATCCCAGAGTCGGCTTCTCCATCTGCCCCTGCCCCCCTAACCCCGCTCATGCTCTCTCTCTCTGATAAATAAAATCTTAAAAAATAAAAAAAATAATAATAAGAGGGGTGCCTGGGTGGCTCAGTTGGTTAAGTGACTGCCTTCAGTTCAGGTCATGATCCTGGAGTCTGATTGAGTCTTGCATCTGGCTCCCAGCTCAGTGTGGAGTCTGCCTCTCCCTCTGGCTCTCCCCTGCTCATGCTCTCTTTCTCACTCTCTCTCTTTTACACTTGATCTTAGCCAAAAGGCCGAGAAGCGATCACTCTCTCTCTTTTAAATAAGTAAATAAAATCTTAAAAAAAAAAAAAGAATAAGAAAGTTGTAGTAATCCAGGGAAATGCAAATAAATCGATGAAGTCTTGAGCCAATGGGAAGGGAAGAAAAGAAAGGACAGATGCAAGAGATATTAACGAGGTAGAATTGATAGGACTTGGTAAATTGGGTGAGAAGGTTTGAGGAAGATGAAGTTGTCAAGGTTGGCTCATAGATTTGTAGCTCAGATGACTGGTTGGATAGTCAAGTTATTTACTGAGGTCTTGAATATAGGAGTTGGAACTTGTTAGGAAGGGGGGGTGATAAGTTTAATTTTGTAGATTTTGAGGCAGAGGTGCATGCAAGATAGTAATTGCTGAACTTATTTTCTTATTAGAATTCATTGTTGAGCCATCAACAGGGGTTTGTGAGACATAATGTAAAATGGCAAACTCACAGAGGCACCTGGGTATCTCAGATGGTTAAGCATCTGCCTTGGCTCAGGTCATGATCTCCAGATCCTGGGATCAAGCCCTACATCAGGCTCCCTGCTCAGTTGGAAGTCTGCTTCTCCCTCTGCCTCTGCCTCTCCCCTCCACGCACTCATTTCTCAAATGAAGCAATAAAATCCTTAAAAAAAAGAAAACTTGGGACGCTTGGGTGGCTCAGTTGTTAAGCGTCTGCCTTTTGCTTAGGTCATGATCCCAGGGTCCTGGGATGGAGCCCTGCATCGGGCTCCCTGCTGCTCAGCAGGAAGCCTGCTTCTCCCCTCTCCCACTCCCCCAGCTGTGTTCCCTCTCTCGCTGTCTCTCTCTGCCAAATAAATAAATAAATCTAAAAAAAAGGAAAAAAAGAGCAGAAAAAAGAAAACTCACTGGTACTTTTGAAATGCATGCAATTTGGAAACCATAAGACACTGTTTTTCATTTAAAATTTAGACATTTTTGAGATAATTGGGGAAAAATGAACACAGGTTGATTTAAATGAAATTAAACAATTGTTTTTAATTTTGTTGACTGTGGTGGTAATATTGTATTATCTTAGAAATATAATAACAGAATTTGTTTAAAATAACCCAGAAAAGAAAAAAAAAGATGTAGAACAGAATAGATGAAAAAAAAAAGGAAGAATTTTAGACGATTGAAAAGTATTTAAACTTACAAGAGTACATGAGGAGTTGTTAGATTCTTCTCTTTTATGTATGTTTGAAATTTTTTAAAGTTTTTATTTATTTATTTTAGAGATAGAGGGACAATGGGCAGAAGAGCAGAAGGAGTAGGACAAGCAGACTCTACACTGAGCTCAGAGCCTGACACAGGACTCGATCCCACGACCCTGAGATCATGACCTAAGCCGAAATCAAGACTTGGATGCTTAACCAACTGAGCCACTCAGACGTCCTTGTTTGAAAATTTTCATAGTAAAATTTAAAATAGAACTTCTTTTAGTCATACATCCAAAGGGAATCAGTTAGTGGAATGTATTATTTATTTATATTTATATATTTATTGTTAATAAATCAACATTGAAACATATTATGAGTATGTTTTGAATTTGTGGCAAGACTTGTGACAGACCAGAGGTCATCAAGTAGAAGACATATTACCCGAGCAGTTAATTGGGAAATGCTGTCTGAGCATTAATACACAGATTTAACCTCATGTTTATGTCTCAGATGGTCTCATGCAATTGTCCAGGATGCCGTATGTTGAAGATAGCTGTTGGTTCATGATGATTTTCCCATCTCTGGAAATAATTCTGATACATTAGCGGTGATATTGTGCTTGACCACAGCTACTTGATCCAGAAATACACACTAATACAAGCTGAGTCAGTCAGATTTTCTCTCCCAGCAAAATGAAACTTGAAAGATGAAGGCTGGAGGTCTTTAAAGGTGAGGCATAATTAACAGCAGCTCAACGCTTGCTGCTAAGGCCTGTGAGGCTCCCCTTCCTGAGGCTAGCTTATTCCACTCTTCCTTCGATTTCACGAACTAACTCAGTATCCTTCCAGTAAATTGCCATTTAAAAAGTTAAGTTACCCAGAATTGGTTTCTACTGTCTACATCTCCAAGAACTTTATTCAATAAAATAAATGGTTACATAATAAAAGTATTATGTAAATGTATTTGGTATCTTATTACCTCTGTGAGGAAATAAATTTAAAAATAGAACACTGCTACTATCAAATTTACGTTTGAAAAAATTTCTTGAGGGACACTTTTTTTTTTTTTGTTAGAGAGAGAGAGAGATTGACAGACAGACAGAGCGCAAGCACAGGCAGACAGAATGGCAGGCTAGAGGCAGAGGGAGAAGCAGGCTCCCTGCTGAGCAAGGAGCCCCATGAGGGACTCGAATCCCAGGACGCTGGGATCATGACCTGAGCTGAAGGCAGCCGCTTAACCAACTGAGCCACCCAGGCGTCCCTTGATGGACACTATTGTGGAGAATATGGTTTGAGGACTGCTGTGGAGGTCAAGAGGAGAGGCCTAAAGGCAGCTGGGTGTCTAGGTGGTATGGAGTTCAGGATCTGAGCTCAAGGAGTAAATTTGGAAGACATCAGCAAATACGTGGCAGCTGAAGGCTTGCCATCCAGGACAAATGTAGTGTAAGAAGAGAAAAGCCTGAGGACAAAACTCCAGGGAACACCCACTCTTAAGAAAGGAGTCCACATAGCAGACATAGAAGAGGACACCAGAGAAGTGGGAGGAAAAACTAGGAGAGAGTGCCATTCAGAATGCCAAAAAATAGGCCATTTTAGGAAGGAGGGCATGGCCAACAGTGTCAAATGTTGCAAAGAGTCCATTTGATTTAACTACACAAAAATATTGGCGAACGTTCTCATGGTTGAGAGTTTTGGGTTAAACGGTAAGTATAAAATTAGAAATATGGGAACCCATACCTTTTTCAGGAAATTTGGCCTTCTAGGAAAAATAAATGGGGCAGTACTAGTCAGGGATGGGAGAGCTGTGTTAGAAAGCCATGGCTTACTGGATTTAGAGGTGCTATTATTTTCAGGGACATTCCTATCTAATGACCAAAATAGACAGTGAGTTGGTATCTGATACAGAACTTGTTGAAGAGTGCTGATAGGAAGAAGAGGTAGTCCTAACTTGTTACTATTTACACTGGGAGAGAAAAGAGTTAACCACACCTCACCAGAGTCTTGAGGATAGGTAGTTATATATCTGATCACCCTGATCTTGTCCATACTCTAATCTGTGGATCACTTGGACCCTTTTGTCTCTTTCCTCCCACCCAGCATAGTTGCAGTGTCTGAGGCCTGTTCCTAGCCTTCCCACCACCCAGTCTTCTTCCTCCTGTTTCCCCTCAGGCCTCCTTTCAAACAATCTGTCCTTTCTGGGCCACAATGTGTTCATTAACCCTTTGCTACCCCCAAGGGGGGAATGGAGCACTTCTTTGGTTTATTTTGAGTCCCCCATCCCAATATTGACCACACACAGAGAAAGGTGTTCAGAAAACTGGTATGGAGCATAATCCAGCCCATCATCTTTTATGTGACCAGAAAACTAAGAAAAATGGTTACATTTTTAAATGGTTGGAAGAAAAGCAAAAGCAGAATGCTGTCATGAAAATGATATGAAATTTACACTTCAGCGTCCATAAGTAAAAAAGAAGTTTAAGAGCTCAACTCCAGGGAACATCACCATTTAAAGAGTAAATGAGGGGCGCCTGGGTGGCTCAGTGGGTTAAAGCCTCTGCCTTTGGCTCAGGTCATGATCCCAGGGAACTGGGATCGAGCCCGCATTGGGCTCTCTGCTCATTGGGGAGCCTGCTTCCCCGCCCCCCCCCCCCTCTGCCTACTTGTGATCTCTGTGTCAAATCAATAAATGAAATCTTTAAAGAAAAGAAAAAAGAATAAATAAAAGGAAGTGGTCCAAGAAGGAGACTGAGAAGGAGATGCCCAAGAAGTGGGAGGAAATGCAGGGAGGAAACCAGCACAACCATGCTCTTTTCACTGACATGTGGCCTCTGGCGGTTTTTCTGTGGCAGCTGAGTACACAAGACAGAGACAAGCCTGAAGCAGTCACTATTTGCCCACCCCTGGTTTAGACTAAATGTAGCTATGTGCTCTATGTCTCCCCCTATAGTCCTGGTGATGTCATAAACTTCCTTTCTCCTTGCCCCAAGGGGAAGCTTCCCAGGACAGGAACTGCTGATGGGTGAGTCCACAAAGAGTGGGACTTTGGGAAAATGTTGTTTTTTGGAGTGTAGCACAATGATTTCCAAACCCCACCCCAGCCTTGGCGCTCCGCCTGCCCCCACCACATACACTCGCATGTGTGTTCACACATCAGTGTTTCAGAATATCCAGGAGGTCATGGGGTTGTTTTTAGGGTTGGCTATTATTTGCTGCTATTTATTTTTCAAAGGGGACTATGGATTTTGAAAGTCTGAGAAATACTGAGGGACCATAACCACATAGATTAATTTCTAAGATTACTTAATTGCCACATTAGATGTTTCTTACTGCCTCTTCCCCCACCCCTTCTGTCTCTCTTTTTTCTTCTCTATTAGACTTCCAGCATATACAATGACAGTTTCTTCCTCACCTCCCACTTGCTTCTTAGCCCACCACAATCTGGAGTCAACTCCCACTACAACACTGAAACTGCTCTCAATACATTTGTCAACCATTTCAAAATTACCAAATCTAAGGACACGTCTAGTCCTTCTTTGACTTCTGGATAACATTTAATAATGCCGACCTTGTCCTTCTTCATGGAACACCTCTGCTTCTCTGAATCTACTTCTTCCTTGTTCTTCTCTTAGCTCTCATAACTATCTGGATGGTCCTGGTGTTATTAGATTCCTACAAATTAGTTCATGTCCGTGTACTGGCTATTTGCTGGTGTCAGTACCACTCTTGCTCTCCTATACTGTGTTCTGGACTGCTTGGTCTAGGCATCTGTAAGGTATGTAATTCCCCTGGCTTCCCAGCCAGTTGGCTTCCTGTTAGGTTCTCTCAGTAGGAGGCACTGGCAGGAGAAAAGGCAGAGAAACCAAGAAGCTTCTTACTTTAGTTTCTAAGAGTGGCAGTGGCTGGTAGATATGGTAGCAGCGAGAATGGGGGATTCTGGGCTCCAGCCTCCTAGGTAGAAAAAGCAGCTTCTCCAAGATCCAGCCTTGAAGAAGATGGAAACTTTTCAGCAGAGCCAGAACTAGCTATGATGGTGTCTGTCTCAGGACAGCAGCAGGTGTAGACAGGGATTCTGTGTCAGAATAGCTCCTCCTATTGAGCTTCCGATTCCTAGGCATTCCTCTTTCCTATTTGTGTCTTCAGACACATGTTTTTTTCCTTTTGCACTTCTTGCCCTTTTAACACCATTGTAACCAATTTTCTGTATGAAATTCCCTCAGTCGGGAAGATCTAGAGTGGTTCTATGTTCCCGACTAGATCCTGGATGCTAACTGGTAAGAGGGTTGTGGTTGGAACCGACGCAGATTTGTGTCCTCATGTCACTTTCTGCTCTGTCTGCACAGTCTACTTGCTATCTGTCCACCGCTTCTGCTTCAACATCTATGCTGATGACTCCCAAATGGAGTTTTTTTAGCCTATACCCAAGATCCATACCCATACACCTCACGTCTCTTGTGTGGCTCTTCCACTGGCCTCTCAGATTCAACATTTTTTAAAAAGATTTTATTTATTTATTTGACAGAGAGAGATCACAAGTAGTCAGAGGCAGGCAGAGAGAGAGAGGAGGAAGCAGGCTTCCTGCCAAGCAGAGAGCCTGATGCAGGACTTGATCCCAGGACGCTGAGATCATGACCTGAGTCAAAGGCAGAGGCTTAATCCACTGAGCCACCCAGGCTCCCCTGATTCAACATTTTCAACACTGACCCATTCTCTTCTTCATCAAATCTGCTTCCATGGCATTTTTTTCTATTTTAGCATAGTCTGTTACTGACGGCCCATCCAGCCACCCAATCTAGAAATCTTAATGTTAGCCTTGACCCTCCACTGGGCTAATCAGTAGCCAAGCCCTTTAGAGTCAACCTCCTAATTATCTCAACATTCTGTTCCATCTCCTCTGCTCATGACTTAATTCAGGCTCTTATTATTTCTCACCTAAATTATTGCAATATTGCTAAAAAAGAGTGGTGTGTGGGTATGTGTGACTTTTTGTTTTGATGCCATATACTATAGACTCTGACCAGCAGTTTTAGTTCAAAATTTTCCAAGCTCCAGTACATCCTTTGAAATGTCAGACCAATTTTTCTAAAATTTAAAATAATTGGGTTACTCCTTAGTTTTAATATCTATAAAAGCCAAATCCTCTTTGTGGTAAAACACAGCCTATGTGGTCTGGTTCTTGCTTAAATTTCTAGCTCATCTTGACATTCCCCCACCCACCATTACCAAACAGGGACACAATCAGTAGCCTCTACACCATTCATGTGCAACCACACAGAAGTCTCCAAGAGAAGGAGCTCTGAGTGTCTCTGACCTTCAGGTATTTGCCTGCCCCTTACCCCAGAATGCTTTTCTCTTCCTTCATGTTCTGGGGTCACATTGTTTTTCTTTCAAGATTCTTAGAAGCCTTCACTATGCTCCACCTATTCCTCCACCTTCATTAAGTTACTACTTTCAAAACACTTGGCACATTCTTATTTGAATACATTCCATTGTTGTGTAATGATTTACTCATTGTTTCCCCACCCCACCCCCACCCCACCCCACTAGACTTTAAGGTCTTTGAAGGCAGGATTACCCTTTATTCATCTTTGTATTTCTAGGCCTGGACCCAATACTAGCACTTATTAAAGTTTCCATGTATTTCTGCGAATGAATTAGAGCTAATGCCTGAGGAATACCTCTGAGAGAGAGAGAGCAGGAGGGTGCCGCAGGGAGGAGGAGGCGGGGTCTGAAGAGCCTTGGGAAGTTTGCTGTGGGAAGAGGAGCGTGCCCACTGCAGCGTTCCGCCAGGAGGTGGCGCTGCTCTGAAGAGGCCATTACCTAGGTTACAGGCTGAAGCCTACAGCTTGGTACTGAAGAGGGATTCCCAGCAGGAGGCAGACGTCCTTCCATGGTCTTCCCTGCCCGGTGAAGAGCCAAGTCTTGAGGAGGTTGCTCGCACCGTGTCTTTCCCCAGCAACTGATGATGTTGAACCCTCTGCTTCTGTGATTGGTTTAGCCAAATGATAAGGGCAACTATTGGAAGCAGCTGGCGGAACAGGATCTGGGGAAGGAGTTTGGAGCCCTGGGTTAGCTGGTTGGTAGCTCTGAGCCCACGGTGTGGTGTGAAGCTATGGATCAGGAGCGGAGGCGGGGAGCTGCACTGCTAAGGCTGTTACACCTGCTGTGGCTGCTGCCCTACTCCCGGACCGCCCCTGAAGGTATGACAGTACTTCTCCTTTACTCCAGTCCCCACAGGTTAGAGCCTAGGGAGGCACCCATAGCATTGGAAGCCTTCTTTGCATTTGAAGCCTTGTAAGTGGCGGGAAGTACTCTGAAGTAGTGGAAACAATAGCAGAACTGGGAAAGAGATCAACTATGGATGGATGGCAAGCAATATCACTTAAGCCCACTTAAGACAATTTCTTGAAACAGAGATTATTATATCCATTCTACAGATGGGAAAAAAATGAGACTCAGAGACTCTAAGGAACACGGTCAAGTTCACACAGCTGGAAGGGGGCAGAGCTGGGATTTGAACAAAGCAAATGTTATTTCACTGTCCTATTTAGTTGTCTACTCTGCACTCTGTCATCAACTCACTTTGCGGTTCTTGGAAAGTCTCTTAACTTTATTGGTCCTTCGTTTCCTTCTTTGTAAAGGACAGGAATGAATGGAAGGATAATCTGGAAGATCCCTTTTCCTACATGTATCTATTTCTAGGTATTGAGTACTGGGTAGAAAGTTTCCTGCTAGTGTTGTGTGCGTGTGTGGGGGAGATTCTTGCCGGGAGTTTTAAAGAATAGAGATTATTTCCTGCAACTTTGGGTCCCCCAGTCCTGTCATTGCAGGAGCAATGAAAACGTGAAGACGTTTTCAGAGAGGTTTGGTGCTAATGAAGTGTCTAAAGAGACGCCTGGAGATTGTTTTTTTCAACTTACCATGTTGTCTGTGGGTAAGATGGGCAGTGTCATCTGTGGCTTGGGGAGGCCATGACCATTCCTTTACCCTCCCTTCTAAGTCTGGGGAAGCCATCCAAGGCCTTCATAAGTCAGTACGGTGGCCTTCTGGGAATTAGACAAAGATATATTTTTTGGGGAGGATGTAGCCCTTGCCAGGATGTCTGGCTTGGTGAGTAGAGTGAAGGCGAGATTTCAATTTCCAAATACTTCCTTGGCCAGATACCTCTGTGCAGCACATAAACACAAAACCAACACTGGGACTCCGAATCTGTCACTTTAGACAGTAGACCTTTTTTTACTTTTTAGGACTTTAGACAGTTGGCTTTTCCGTGGGCAGGGGAAGATTGGAGACATGCTGTAATGTCCTCTTCTCCCCCGGGGAGGGAGAGCCTAAATAACAGACACAAGGAAAGGTTACACCCCAACCCTACTGCCTGCAGCAGGCTGTGCTATTTTCTAAGCTAAAGAGGAGAAGCAGAACCCCTTCCCTGACCCGGCCTGTCTCCTCTGCAGGTCCTACTCCAGCGTGGCGGGATGAACTGCAAAACCACACATTCCAGCACACAATGTACTGCCAGAACTGGAATCCCAGCATCGGCCTCTCGGAAGCCTATGACGGGGACCAGCTCTTCTCCTTCGACTTTTCGCAGAACACCCGAGTGCCTCGCCTGCCTGAATTTGCTGACTGGGCTCAGAAGCCAGGAGATACTTCCACCATTTTCTTTGACAAAACGTTCTGCCAGTCTATGATCCAGGAAATAGGACCACACCTCGAAGGGCAAATCCCTGTGTCTAGAGGTCAGGTGTTTCTGGGGGTGGAGGAAGGGGTACACCCTTAACCTCCTCTACCTGTATGCTGAATTCTTCCCTTTCACACCAGCCCCCTCATCTAATGCCTTCTGGGTCTCTCTGCGCCACCTATGGTCTGCACTGTTTTCGCTGTGGACAAAGCCATGTGCCTAGGACATAGTAGGTGTTTAGAACTATTTGTTTTGAACTTGATGAACGCAACAGGGACCAATTGATGCCTGCTGAATATTGATTAGAGCTTGCCAGTCACTATGCTCAGTAGGATGGAAGGGGAGAAAGGAAATATCCGGTGATGTGCTTGTGTTTCAGTAAGAAGACAGCATGTGATTAGAGGCCCATGTGAGGTCTAGCGAGGAAGCCCTGCAGGAAGTCAGCGTGGAGGGTCCCAGAGTGGCCTGGGTCTGGCCCTGCCTCTAGGTTCAGGTCTGGTTCTTGCCTGGAAGAAGACCACCCTCAGAGCCCCAGGTCCTTCCTCATCTCTTCTCCCAAATCTGCCCTGGCCTCTGTATGCCATGCCCCTTCCAAACTCAGGGGTACTTCTAAACTCGTTGCCTTGATCCTCTCACCAGGGTTTCCTATTGTTGACGTGTTCACGCTGAAGCCCCTGGAGTTTGGCAAGCCCAACACGCTGGTCTGTTTTGTCAGTAATCTCTTCCCACCCACATTGACGGTGAACTGGCGGCATCACTTGGAGCCTGTGGAAGGAATCGGGCCGACTTTTGTGTCCGCGGTTGATGAACTCAGCTTCCAGGCCTTTTCTTACTTAAACTTTACACCAGCACCCTCTGATGTTTTCTCCTGCATCGTGACTCATGAGATTGACAGCCACACAGTAGTTGCCTATTGGGGTGAGAACTTTGTCCTCGGACACCTGCTTCCTTTGGGGGGTGAAAAAGGATAGACCCATGGGAGGGCCTTTTCTCTACTTGGGCTTCGTTGAAGTCTATTCTCACTCTGGGCAACTTCAATTTTTCATGCCTCAGTTTCTCCTGTTTCATCCCAGACACCATTTAATTCCCCTGGGTGGGGGGCTCACTGACCAAGTCTCCAGACTGAACTGCTCCCCGTTTTCTCCAGTGCCTCATAATGCGCTGCCTTCTGATCTTCTGGAGAATGTGCTGTGTGGTGTGGCCTTTGGCCTGGGTGTGCTGGGCATCATTGTTGGCTTAGTCCTCATCATCTACTTCCGGAAGCCTTGCTCAGGTGGTACGTTGGGGTATCTGGAGTGTGTGGGTGAACCATGAGGACCACATACAGTGGGACATGTGGGGGGCATGCGGGGGGTCATCCTGTGGTATGGGAAGGCCTTTGGATGCAGAGGCCTGAATCAGGCACCATGGAGACACCCTTCTGGTTGGGGTCCCCGTTATGCACACACGCAGTTATGGGATCACGGGCGTGGCTTTGAGTGGGAGAGGAGTGATATGGGGGAGCTGTAGGAGGGATGCTTGGAGAGATCATCTTCTCCAGGATATGCGGCAGACAGGGAGGCAAGGGACCTTTAGACAGGAGGGGAATTCCCCTGATGGCTTCCCTCCATCCCTCTCTCTCCTCAGATTGATTCTTCCTGACCAGAGTCTGGTGCCAGCAGTGTCAACCTTGCATGCATCGGGAGCTCAGGTTTCCCGCATCCCGCCCAGGCAGGAGTCCCTGGGACCGCCCCAAGGATGTGCGCATGCGCATTTGTGCAGGTTTCTCAGCTGGGGGCTATGCTGTCCCCAGGCTTGAACCCAAGAGAAACCCAGAGTGGCTTTTCTATCAGGACCACATCCCTTCCCACTTCAGGGCAATAAATCTTATTTCTTAATTTTGCGTGGGTTGTCATTTCAAATCCAATATGCCTTAACCTGAACGAGGCTTGCCCTAGTTAGGGAGGAAAATGGGAAAATCCCTAATGCCTCTCTGACTCCTGTTCCTTGGTCTCAGCACAACACCACCGTATGATGACTTTCACTCCTAATAGTTTGGCAAAATACGTGAAAAAGAGGGCAGGTCTACTTTCTGATAATCTGCTCACAAAATGGTGGAGGAGGCTGATTGCGGATTTTTTTTTTCTTTTCATTTTACTGTCTGTGGAAATGTTTATGGCTAGTAGAGGCTGCCTTGAGAAATATGTAACTCCTTTCAACCTTCACCATAGCGGGGAAACCAGGAACTCAGGAGTGGGGAAAAAAAGAGCTTTCAAATGCTGTTCTAACTCAGTCCTGTCGGTTCTGTGAAAACAGTGTATTCAAGCTCCTGAAGCGAAGTGAGAACAGCCTGGAAGGGCCCACAATTCACGTGTTCCTCCAAGTGACTTCTTGTTGGGCTGGAGTGGATTATCCAAGGAGAACCCGCGGTGGTGTGCCCTGAGCAGAAGCGAGGGTAGGGGTCACCTGATTACTGCTGGTAAATTACTTTGCAGATGCGTTGTGTCTTGCCTTCCTGAGGGTTTGGGAATTGCTTTGGAGGAGGGGGTGGTGTTAAAGTCAAGAGTGAAATATTTTGGTATTGGAGAGAGAGCCTCTGTTCTTCACATTGTACCAGAATCGGATCTAAGGGGAAAGATCCAGTTCCCAGGAGCTGGCACCTCCTCTAAACCATCTCATTTCTAATAGCAGCAGGCTTCCTGCTTAACAGTATCCTCTCAGGAACCAGACTGCTGTGGATTCAATTGGAACTGTCAAATTTTAGCTGTGTGCCCTTGGACAAGTTACTTAACCACTCTGTGTGTTGATATTATTTTCTGCAAAAGGATAATGATAATAAAGGTGTTCACCTTAATAGGGTTGTTTTGAAACCTAAATATGTTAATTTCTGTAGAATGCTTAGAACAGTGTTTGGCACATGGAAAGCTGATCAATACTTAAGCAAGAATTTCCACAGAGGAACTTTAGTGGCATCACTGACTTCTTTCTCTTTTCTGGAACCCACTTCGAATCTACATTCAAGTATTGTATTTTCTCCCTTTTGAGATATTTTTCTTTTTCTTTTCTCTTTACTATTCTACAGCTCTCTCTCCACTTTGTAGTTCTTCCTGATTCCTATCTATTCTCCAGCTTACCCAGAAATTTCCTGCCGGTCATGTCTTCAGACTGCTTTTAGACAGATCTTAGACAAGTCACATCCCCTCTATGGACCTCAGATTCCACACCTGTAAAATGATGAGCTTACGTTAGATGCTCTCTGATTAAACATCTATGATACTGTCACTTGCAATGCTGGAGAAACACTAAAGAGCCTCTCCAGTCTGGCAACCCCCTTCCCAGCAGGTATCCTGTTCTGGAAAGAATCTGGTTTCACCACTCTTCCTTGACCATATACTGTGCCCTTTAGGCTTCCTCTCACTGCAATGCCTTCTCTATTCTGCTCCTCTTGTTCCCGTCTTATTCAATACTATAGATCCAACCCAAGTTTGGCTTCTTTCATGAACCTAACTAACACTAATCCTGCAGTTTTTTTTTAGTTTATTTAAGTAAATTTAAGTAATTCCTATAACCCAGCATGGGGTTCAAACTCATGGCCCCTAGATCAAGTGTTTCATGCTCTGAGGACCGAGCCAGCCAGGTGCCCCCCTGCAACCTTAACTGATCTTTATTGAGCTCTTCTAAGATTTAATGTACTTGCACTTTGACCCAGACTTTGCTCTCTAGGATATGCTGTCTTATTTCATATGCTGATTTTTCTCACCCAACAAGTTTGTAATTTATGTAATTCAAGGATTATAAACAGTTTATCCTCCTATCAACAGAGCAAGGTGGGTCTCATTTGCCTTTGTCATCACTAACACTTGAAATTATTTGACTTTCAAATGTTGGGAATATGGTGGTAGTGAAGTGGTATCCTCATTTTAATTTGCCTTATGTTACCACTGAAGTTGGGGATTTTTCATAGGTTTCTTTCTCTGTGACTTGCTGATTCATATCTTTTGTCTATTTAAAAAATTACATTTTCTTGTCTTTTTCTTGTGAATTTGTGGGGATTTCTTATATAGTCTATGTAACAATTTTATGTCAGTATAAATATTGCAAATGCCTTCTTCCAGTTTGCTGCTCACCAGTTAAATTTGTACATGTTCCTCTCCTGAATAGAATTATTTAATTCGGACAGTCAGAACCCTCATGGTTTGTGCTTTAATGATCTTAAGAAATCCTTTCCAACCCCAAGGCAGTGAAGTTACAATTTTTTTTGGAATATAAAGTGATAAAATGATACTCAATTTTCCCAACTAGAATATTTTAGAAGTTTTTTGACAAATTTCAATATAGAAAGTTTGAGGGATACAGAAGTTATAGGGAAATAGTCAAACATCTGCTAATTACCTTTAGTTACTAACTCACAAAATTAAAATCACATATTTTATTACATGCTATATTAATGTAGGGATATTGCTATTTCCACTCACATTTCATAAGACAAATCTTTTTTTTTAAGATTTATTTATTTATTTTAGAGAGAGAGGGAAAAGAGTGTGCAGAGGTTCAAGAGGGCTCAGGGAGGACAGGCAGAGGAAGAGAGAGTCCTAAGCAGATTCTACATTTGGCACAGAGCCCCACATACATAGGGCTAGATCTCACTACCCTGAGACCACAACCTGAGCAGAAACCCAGAGTCAGCTGCTCAATGGACTGTGCCACCCAGGTACTCCAAACAAATTTATTTTTATTCTTCTCATGTATTTTTTGATTATGCAAATGACTTCCAAATTTATTTATTTATTTATTTTTAAAGAAATCAATCGGGGGGTCCATCCAGCCACTAAAATAAACACCAAAATCATTTCATTAATTTCTTCTCTGACCCCCACAGCCACCAGTCTGTTCTCCATATATATGAAATCTTTTTTACTATTTTGATTTTTAATGTTTTTTTAGATTTTGCATAAAAGAGAGATTCCACGTATCTGTCTTTCTCTGTTTGAGTTATTTCACTTCCTATAATGCCCTTGAGATCCATTCATGTTGCCAGAAAGGGAAGGATTTCCTATTTTTTTAAATAGTTGAATAACATTTCATTGTTGTTTGTGTTTTATTTGTCCAGCCATATGGATATGTTATCCATCCAGCCATTAATGGACACTTAGTTTGTTTCCATGGTTTGGCTATTGTGAACAATGCTAAATGAACATGGGGGTACATATATCTTTTTGAGTGAGTGTTTTCATTTTCTTTGGGTAAATACCTAGGAGTGGAATTGCAAGATCATATGGTAGCTCTATTTTCAATTTTTTTGAGGAGACTCCATACTATTACTGACTGCTTGTGTGGTCTGTAGGTAGGACTGTAAATTGGTGCAGCCACTATAGGAAGCAGTGTGGACTGGATGTCTGGGTGACTCAGTCGGTTAAGCGTCTGCCTTTGATTGAAGTCATGACCCCTCGGGGTCCTGGGATCAAGTCCTGCATTAGGCTTCCTGCTCAGTGATGAGCCTGCTTCTCCCTCTGCTTGCTGCTCCCTCTGCTTGCTGCTCCCTCTGCTTGCTTCTCCTTCTGCTTGTGCTCTCTTTCTCGCTGACTAATAAATAAATAAAATCTTAAAAACAAAACAAGCCTCTTGTATTTATTGGCATCATTTTAGGATAATGTATCTTCTCCAAATAGCTTTGAAAGAGTGACCTTAATTTGAAAAGGATAAAAACCCAAGGACTTAGGCATAGTAATTCTCTTTTTCTGTTGAGTAATTTTGGGTGGAAAAGCTTTGCCTTATATTTGTCTGGCCATATATGACATTTTACTATGCTTGCTTTCATTTGTGTTACTGTTTCTCTTTCATATTTAGATCTTTATCCATCCAGAACTTTTCTGTATGATGGGAATAAGGATACAACTTTCTTTTCTTCCAAATAGTAAATTGATCTTCTTAATATCATTTACGAAATATTCCACTTATTGATGGGGATTTTATACCATGTTTCCTTATGTGCATAGACTTGTCTCTGAATAATTCACTCCATTGGTTTGTCAGTTCCTGTATCAGTATCATATTGTTTTAATTATTATGGCTTTTCATATGTCTTAATACTTGGCAGGGCTCGTTTTCATTTCTTTATCACTCACCTCTCCCAAAATCCCATTTTGCTCTTCTTTATCAAAATTGTCTAAGATATTCATGGATTTGATACCTGTGTACATTTTAGAATCCCCTTAACAAGTTCTCCCCAAGCCCTGCTATGATGTGGTTAGGATAGCATTTAGGTTAGTGATATGGGAAGAAATTGACTTCTTCGTTATATTAGGATGTCTCATCTCTGAATATGTCTCTTTACTTTCTGAGGTGTTCATTTATGTACTTTAACAAAATTTTCCCTTTTATTCATAAAGTGCTTATACTTTTTCATGTTAATTTCTAAACATGTTATGGGTTTTATAACTATTATAAATGGCTAGCAATGTTCTATTATTTTCTGATTATTAGGAGTATAGATTTTAGAATCATAAATCCTCAGTTCGAGTCATGGTTCTATTACTTGGTGTCTGGATAAATCTGGACAGTTGCTAACCTCCCTCTGGCTCCATTTTCTCACAGTTAAGATGGAGATAACATTATTCAGGAGCTGTGGTGGCAAGTCAGGTAGAATATCTCCTAGTAGTTTAAGTCATTTGGCTGAAGGATGGAAGAATGATGGGCTAGTTACAGCAGCTGTAACTCCAAGGTCAGGGTCTGGAGCAGTGAATCCTGTAGAGAAGAGGGAGTGGGAGGACAGAGATGAGGTGTGGATGAAGAGGGTCGAGGTTAGACAGGGAAGTGATGTAGTCCTGGCAGGGTGCAGATGTGTGTAGTTTTGAGAAGACATGGAAGGAAGTCACAAATGTGTTCTCATGCTATGCGTTTTATTTTTATTTATTTTAAAGATTTTATTTATTTATTTGACAGAGAAATCACAAGTAGGCAGAGAGGCAGACAGAAAGAGGAGGAAGCAGGCTCCTCGCTGAGCAGAGAGCCCAATTCGGGGCTGGATCCCAGGACCTTGAACTGAGTTCATGACCTGAGCCGAAGGCAGAGGTTTTAACCCACTGAGCCTCCCAGGTGCCCCATCATGGTATGGGTTTTAGATTGCAAATGATTGATGGGCTGAACCATTTTTGAGTTTATAAAATTGAAGCTTGAGTTAAAGCCATCTGTCCAGAAGAGGAACCTGAGAACTTATAGGGAGAAACAGAAGGAAGTACCTAGAAGGGATTTATTATTATGGCTGTGCTGTTAGGAAGAGCATGAGGCCACATTTGTGACTTCCTTCACTGTGTGATGCGCTTGATGTTATTGCATTCCTTTGTGTTTTAGCCAAGCCAGGCTCCTGGTAGACCTCCAACAGCACCTGATAACATTGCCAAGCTTGTGGCGTTATGTGCCAGGACTGCGATGGCAACTGCCTTCCTCTTCTGAACACAACTTCAGCCCAGTAGTCAGGGCTCACCTCTAACACTCCTCCCTGGAGAGGACTCCCTGTCCACCGTGCCCTCAATGATTTTTTTCTCTTTGAAGTACACTGGCATTACTGCTTACTTGCCATAAAATAAACTCTTCTCTTTATAGATGTTTGTTCTCACTCCCCAACTGATCTAAAAGCGAGTGTCATGGGAACAGAATCCCTGTCTCCTTCCTGGGTATTCCCTGTAATGCTCTGCACAGAAACACTGTGGTTAGTCCACCTGTGATGTGTGATGGACAGCCTGGAGGAAGAAGCGTGTGAAAGTAGAGGACTGGCTTTCCGGGCTTGGGCAGTGCCAGGAAAAGAGGGACAGCTTGTGGGAATGAGGCTGCGGATCCTTCACTCCTGCGGTCCTGGCGGTCCTGACACTACAGAACTAGTAATCCAATCACAATGGATAGCATGTGAAACGTTCTTTTGGGTTGATGGGAGGTGGGGGACAGAACTTGGTCTGTAAAATTAGGAGGAAAAGGGGAAGGAAAAATCCTCTTGGCTGAGCACAGGTCTCTGGGTTTTCTGTCCTGCTTTATTCTAAAAAGCACCCTCCGCCTTCTCATTAATAGAGAAGTGAAAGCTTCTGCATTTCCTGCTGCTGCCTCACAGAAGGTTTCACATCTCCTTTGGCTGCCCGAGCAGAGACTAGACATGGCCTCAGCTTGCTGGTGGGCGGCCACCCCGGTGCAGGCAGGCACGGGACCTCACCACCAGCAATTCTGTGCAGGCACGGTCTTTGTAGACGGTGAAAAGGATCACAAGCCCTGGCTCCAGCGAGGTCAGGTTCACCGCCTACCTGGTGGGAGGGCGGGGCAGGGAAGAGCATCCGGGGGAAGTGCGAGTACGAGTGGGGAAGAGTTTACACAGTATTGAAACTGTCAAAAGAGAAAGTGCGGAGAGACCCTGGTTCTGAGAACAGAAGGAATTCTGAGAACAGAAGGAATTCTGAGAACAGGGAAGCAAAGACTTGGATGGTGGAGTGACTTTTCCCTTTATCTTTCTCTCAGTGGAGGCCACCACTGGCTGCCTTTATGTGGGTCACCTCCAGCCCCAGAATGTAGTGAGTGTGTGGGTTTGCTCATTTGCATTCACGTGTGTGCGCGAGTGTCTGTGTGTGAATCTTTGGAGCTCTTTTCAAAACTGTAAAATGGGGACGCTCAACAGATCTTTTAAGGTTATATGAGATAGCATGGAAAGGGCCTACCTAGTGCAGTATCAGTTCCAGAGCAGAAGCTCAACAAATTTTGGACTCACTGCCTCCATCTTCTGCCGGTTCCAGCTCTCCTGATGGCTCATATTAGAGGATGTAGAGTGTAGAAACATCTTATAATGAAGAGGAGGTTTCAGAGCCGGGGTTGCTGGGAAACACAACTTCAGTTAATCTCAATTATTACCCAAGTCTTTTGCTTCTGATAGTCATTCTTCTATTCATTTTTGGTACATACTTCTTTTTTCTTCCTAAGTATCGATTTTCTTGAGGTTGGGGACTTTGGGGGAGGACAGGTAAGTGTGGTGTCAAGGGGCTCTCTCCTAGTCCTCTCTCATTTAGCTCACTACTAAATCAAATCTGAAGGTTGCAGAAACTGAGGTGGGGAGACGCAGCCCCGAAGCCACTGGGGAAGAGAGAGAAGACAATTTCAGGTTTTAAATTTGTGAGGGAAGAAGCCATCACAGTTGTACAGTTCACAATGGGATAGGAGGATGAATTGCCATTTAAAATCTGCCTTTTCCAGGGGAAGTAAAGGAGGGAAACTTTATCTTTTTTTTTCCTAGTGGCTTCATAATGCAGGGACCTGCTTCAGAACAGATAGGACTAGTGGGAGAAACGCATAGGAGAGTGTTGAGTTTGGGCAAGGCAGGAGAGCTTTGAGAATTGGTCCATTCCCAGCTATTTATCAGGGGTTCATGTGGAGTTGTCCTGTGGTCTGCCCTGAGATGGCTCAGACTGGTTGAAGGTAGGATTTCCTGGCTCCAAAAAACAGGAAGGACAAAATGCAGATCTGCAAGAAGCAATGGAATCTCAGGGAAGGACTTTCCAGTCTCCGTCTCTGACCTCTAAAGTGCAATTGTTTCCCCTATTCCCCAGTGGCGCTTTGAGGCCAGACAACCCTGCACTCTCCCTGGGCCTTCTTCCATCTCAACAGCCCTGTCTCTGCCACCTGCTCCAGAAGGGCCTTACAGCTCCTGCCTCCATCTCCCATTTCCGGGCGACAGGGCAGACCAGGGGTTATGCAATATCTTTCTAAGTTACTCCCTCTAAGGGACAGAGAAGTTACCTAGTCTCTGTCTTTTGGAAGGATACTGAAGGGAAACAGTTAAACCGGTGGGCAGCCCAGGCTACGTTTGTTCTGGGAGTATTGGGATTATTCTCTCCACTGATCTAAGGAAATCCATCTACAGACTGGTCTTTTTCCCACAGGGAAAGATTTAGGAGACAGAGTCCTTTAAAGCCTAGGGCAGGATAAGATTTACCTGGTAACTGGTGATGCTAGGCTGAAGCACTCAGTGATTTGTCTCGTATTTGTCCCCGCCCATCTAACCCATCTGACAACTCTTAGTTTGGGACTGATTTAGAAGAGCTGGTAGGAACAGAATTAGTATCTAGGGACTGGGTGGCTCCAAATCACTCATTTACGGGGGATCAAGGAGTCGGGGCTATATTCTAGTCCGCTCAGGGTCTGGAGATCATCTACCCAGGCTGGAACTACTGGAGCAGGTGAGGACCCAGGGCCCTGGAAGAACTAGTCCAGGGCACTGAATTCCTGGTGTGTCCCCAGAGCAGAGCATGACCACATTCCTGCCTTTGTTGCTGGGCCTCAGCCTGGGCTCTGCTGGAGAAGGTAAGGGTTTTCTGCTTGGGATCCCCCTTCCTCTGCTCCTTTGGGGCAAGGGAGTCACTTGGATTTGGACACCACAGACTCTTTGTCTCTCTGGCATATACTCTGATAGCACTTCCTACCTTTGTATCTTTGTTGCAATTTTAATATAATTGAACTGTAGAATTATTGGTATAATATATGTATCTTTTGCTGGAGTGTAGGCAAGGGCAATATCTGTCTTGTTTATTTCTGTATCCTCATATCCTCAGCTCCTAGCACAGAGCCTGGCACATTTGTGTGTGTGCTTCATAAATATATATGGAGTGAATATTTAATAATATATCCAGCATACAACAAAGCTGACTCTTTCCCTTGACCCCTTTTCTCAATCAATAATTCACCTTACTGAAGGTCTTGTCCTGGGTAAATTTGCTGTGTTTAAACTAGCAACTAATTTTGGGCCATTCTTGTTCCCATACTCAGTCTCATAAAGAGGAAACGGTAACTAAAAACTTCTCTGCTGCTACCATCTATCCCCTGACTCGGTGCTCTCAGAGACTCCAGTACAAGAGCTTGGTCTGTAGATGCTGCCTGAAGCAGGAAAGCTACACCCCACTCACTGGGTGTAACTGGGGCATGAACGGGGGCTTGGGCTCCCTGCAGAGGTCTCTGAGCTGCCCCCTTTCTCTGGTTCCTGTAGGTGGCTTTATAGCCCATGTGGAAAGCACCTGTCTGTTGGATGATGATGGGACTGCAAAGGATTTCACATATTGTGTCTCCTTCAACAAGGATTTGCTGACCTGCTGGGATCGAGACAAGTCCAAAATGGTCCCTCTTGAATTTGGGGCACTGAATCCCTTGGCCAAGTACCTCTCAGAGTTCCTCAACCATCAGGAATCCGTGCTTTCCCGCTTGTCTAATGGACTCCAGGACTGTGCCACACATACCCAGTCCTTCTGGGGATCACTGACCCACAGGACACGTAAGAAGAGAGGCGCACACGGGGCTATTGGGAAGCACAGTTACAAAGGAGAAGCCAGGGAGAATCCCTCCATCCCTTCATCCCTCTATAGCCAACAGGTTTGAGATTTGTGCAGGAAAGAAGCAGAAAATGTGTGGACCTGGAATGTAAGAAGAGTGAGTGTGGACCCTCAAAGGGTTGTTGACGGGGATGGAGCAGGAATAAAGAAAGGGAAGTGATGTTTGAGGCCAATGGGCTGAGAGAGTAAGCATTCTTTCCTTCCATTCAAGGCATCTCATGATACAGAGTCAAGTTCAACCAGGAGTGTGTCAGAATAACCAGAATACCTTTTTCCAAAGTGCTCATACCTCTTTGTCATAGGTTCTGATGTTTTAGGTCTGGGATGCACCTAGGCATGGGAATATTTAGAAAGCCTCCCTGGGAATTTCAACATGCTTTCCCCCCAATCCCTTGCACTGAGAAGGACTTGAGACTGATAGAAGAAAACATGAAGATCTCCATAAGACAGAGTAATATGTCTAAAATGTGACTTCTGGACCACTTTTCTCAGAATTGCCTGGGGAGGGTGCTTGTTAAAAATACAAGCCCTTGAGTGCCACTACAGATCTTCTCAGTGAAAATATTTGGGGATGCAGCCTAGTGAACCTGCATTTTAACAGAATTTCTTGGATTTTTATTTAAGATTTTGTTTGAAAAGCACCAAGGTAGAGGCAAGCAGGAGGGCCACCTAGAAGAATAAACTAGTAGGGAATGGCAATATTAACAATCTCATTAATTCAGATTATGTTAATCCAAATTTAAGAGAGTTAGATCTGAGTTAGGCTCATTTCCTTAAACTATCTGAGGGGAAAATGTTGCTCGATTCAGCCACTTAAGTTTGTTAAATTAGATTTGAGGACAGACATCTTTTCCTACCTTTACAAATCCTAACCTACAATTCTTGATAACTGTTAGCTTATATACTTGAAATAAACATTTCACTTGAAATTATCAATATATTACTTGAAATATATAGTCAGTGACTTCTGAAACAGCTTGCAGTTCAGACCTGGCTTCTGCTTAATGTGATCAACCATAATGTTGGATCAGGAATCTGAAAGAGCAGTGACGGACTGAGGGGAAATTGCAAAGCAGGAACAATTCTAACTCCTTTTTCAAAGGGATGTGTGGAGGCATGGAGTAGGGGTGGGAAGGGTCAGTTGGCAAAAGCCATGAAGAGTTGAAGCAGGAAAGAAACCAGGATGGAGAAAAAGCCAGAATGTTGCCTTCTTTCACCACCACGTTTTCTTCCTATGCAGGGCCACCAACTGTGCAAGTAGCCAAAACCACTCCTTTTAACACGAAGGAAAGTGTGATGCTGGCCTGCTACGTTTGGGGCTTCTATCCAGCTGATGTGACCATCTGGTGGAGGAAGAATGGGCAGCCTGTCCCTCCTCACAGTAGTGACCCTAAGATGGCCCAGCCCAATGGAGACTGGACATATCAGACTGTCTCCTATTTCACCACAACCCCTTCTTATGGGGATACCTACACCTGTGTGGTGGAGCACATTGGGGCTCCTGAGCCCGTCTTCCAGGACTGGAGTAAGTGCATGGAGGGTGGGAGGAATTAAGGTTGAAGCAGAGAGCTACTGTGCATGGGTTGTGGACAAGAAACACCAACATTCTGGCTCAGAGAGTGACATGTGAACAGGTCCAGGGAATGACAGCAGTGAGGGAGATGCTGAGAATGAGCAGCCAGTCTGGAGGAACCGGTGGAGGGCTGATGACCAGAGATGAGGCTGTGGGAGACAGGAATGGGAACAGTTACTGTTGCTGTTGCCATGGTGGTGTGGTTGATGTCATGTGTGCATCTGGGGGTGTCATGTGGCAGGGGAGCAGCGCGCCTGCCTATCCTGAAAAGAGGATGTGGTTTGGTGACCGTGTTTTCACAACCAAAAATTGTGATGCAGCATTTTAGGATCTTCAGATTTCAACTATTCTGTTGTCTGGCCAGGAATGGGAACCGAAGGAATAAAAAAGCTTTTGGAAGAAATGGGACTTTCTTTCAGCGTAGGGGCAGTTGTAAATTTGGGCTGTTCTGTCAGGGAAGAAAAAGCCTGGCTGGCAAACACTTTGGGCTAACGAACAAGGAACCACTGCTTGAACCCCAAGATTGGAAGTAGTTAAACGTACCAAGAGATTTGGTACACAGATTTGAGGAAATAGAAGAGTGAGCAATGAGGAAGAGGAGGGGTATCTACGAAGGGCTGGGGAACAGGATCCTAGACTGGCTGCTGAGACTAGGCTCCCCATCGGGGAATGCTGTCTTGCTGGGCGGCTGAGAGGGCATGAAAAGCAGAGAGAGGAACCCACAGGTGCACCAGAACTCTCCTGGGAAAGTCTCCTCCCCAGCATGTGCCAGAGTTTCCTTTGATGATGGAATGTTCATTTCAGCATGGGGGAAGGAATCCAGGTGGAGTGGATTCAGAGTATGATGGGTTCCAGGAAGTGGGAGCTGTGGGGTGGGCTGGAGACCGGTTCTGGAAATCTGGAGGTGGACTGGAGGAGATACCTCAGTAGTCGGATAACTCATGGAATGGGATCATTGAGAGTTAAGAAAGGTAGAAAGACATTTTAATAGACAAATACTCTGTTAGAGCACATAAGGGAGCCAACATAGTCACTATGGGGTAAATGTTGAGGAGAATGAGGAATCCTTTATTTTTTGGTGAGAAAACCTTCAGGGTGAAGAAGGGAAAAAAGATGCCCGAGAGGCCCCAATGTATTAGAGAGGACCTAGAAGTTCTGGTGCTAACTGTGGTGAGAGGGGTCCCCCAGGGCTGCTCTAGCAGTGGAGAGCTACAGGATGGGGATTTTTTTTTTTTTAAAGATTTTATTTATTTATTTGACAGACAGAGATCACAAGTAGGCAGAAAGGAAGGCAGAGAGAGAGAGAGGGAAGCAGGCTTCCTGCGGAGCAGGGAGCCCGATGTGGGGCTTGATCCCAGGACCCCTGAGACCACGACCCGAGCCAAAGGCAGCAGCCCAAACCACTGAGCCACCCAGGCGCCCCCAGGATGGGGATTTTTGAGTAAAGTCTGTTTCCTTGGGTATAGGTTGGTGTGCGCCAGACTCTTGGCATTGGGCTAAAGCACCTTTGAACTTCCTAGCTGGAAGTCACACCAAATTAAGTTGCTCTGGCAATGGGCAACAGATTGGTTCCAGTAAGTTTCTATTTTTGCAGCATCTGGGCTGTCCCCGATGCAGACACTGAAGGTTTCCGTGTCTGCAGTGACTCTGGGCCTGGGCTTCATCATTTTCTCTCTTGGTTTGCTCAGCTGGCGGAGAGTTCGCTCCTCTGGTGAGTGCCGTCCCTGACCTCCTGTTGCCAATCTCACTTCCAATTTCTGTTCACTTTCTGTCTGTGACTGGTTTTCCCATTGCTACCTCATTTGTTGTGAGTCACGCCAGATACTTTTATCTACAAACTGTCCCCTAATCAGATGTTTTCTTTTTCCAGGCTACATTTTCCTCCCTGGGGCCAGTTATCCAGAAGGTAACATCTATGTTAGTTGTTTGCCTCCTGGTCCTTGGGGGGTGGTGGTGAGAGATTTCGGGAGTCAGTGTTGGGCTCAGCTAATGGTGTTTATAGTAGGGGCGAGGCTTCACCAGGATGTAGCCAAGAGCATAATTTAAAGTGCCATTGCTGGGATTAGGAGCAGGAAAGAGGAGCAACCACACCCCCTTCTTCTATCCAATGGAGTGTTTATGGGGAGACAACTGAAAGTGGCTTTGTAGTATTAGTTCTTGGTGATCTAGAATTTTTGATATCATAGTATTAAGGGCTCTGGCATGGATGGTTATAGAGACAGAGGATGGGGTCACGTTGGATTGAAGCCTTATTATTTCCTTTTTATTTCTGCAGGTCAACATGTCAGTTAGAGGAAGAGACCTACACCTTCTATACCGCAAGTGAGGAGATTCAGAGTCTTAGTGATGCTGCTGTGTCCCCCCAACATCGTCAGACCCTACACATTTTCTTGGATCCTATGGTTTCTCCATCCGGATCTTTGAACTTCCCAGCCCACCTTGTGTACACCTTAGCACGCTGGGAGAACTCAATCCTGAGAATATTGTGTAATCAAGTTATTGTCCAAGACTATATTTCTGGGTTGAATATCATCTGGGGAGAGAGGTTAAAGGCCTTTCTGGAGGCCACAGTGTGCCACAGGGGCCAGTGAGTCACTGACGATCATCTCTGAGGAATAAACTCTGGTGGAAATATTGGTGTTTTTTTTTAATGCTTTTTCCTGAGGCCCTGGGGAGGGACCATGAGCAGAGTTATGGGTTGGGGTTAATTCTCTCCTCCTTGAGTGGACAGTATGTCCTCTTAATTATTCCCTCTAGACATGACAGAATTGGGGGAAGTTTTCTGATCTATAATTCATAAAAAGAAATTAAACTGTGGTTGGGTGGAGTCATAGAACCAGAGAGAGGCAGGGAATTGACAGATTACTTACCTCATAAGGGGTCTTAGGAGGATTGAGTGCGTTCATACTTGCAGATGGTTAAGAATGTTGCTGGCATGTGCTGAGCCCACAGGAGTGATGTTAGTTATTACTTGTTACTCAACTTTCTGGACCAGACATTGGACTGGGTACTTTACATGTATTATCTCACGGATCCTCATTGCAGCTCTGATGTGGATCCTTAGATAGGACTCAGGGGGCAGAGCTTAACTTCAGATGGAAGTTCTGGCGGTGATTTCTTCCAAACCCTAAGTGGGGAAAAGCCCATAGCTCAAGTGCGTATAATGACCCAGGTGCTGGGCTAAGTGCTTTGTATTTGTATCTCACTTCTTACAATAATGCCAGGAGAAAAAGATTGTCTCCTTTCATACCACAAGTGAAGAAAGTAAGGTTCGGAGTGTGGATAACTTGCCCAAGATCAAAGAACAAATTTCCCATGGGATGTTCATCTACCTTAGCTGGAAGTATGTAGATGGCTTTATTCAGAGGATCCTCACGCTAGGGGATCTAGGGGAGCACACCTCTCTCCAGAGCCCCGCTTTCAACCCCAACCCAAGGGATGTCTGCTGTTGGGGTAAAGATTTCTCACGGTAGAAGGGAGGGTGCATTTTGTTTCCGGTGAGGGGCGACACCTGCTGGACACAGAAAGCAGGGCTGTGGCATTGCCTTTGGAATTAGAGTTGGATGCCAGACTTTGGGCAAGGAAAAGAAGCCAGAAGTGAATACAAATACTGAAGCAGCTTAGCCTAACGGAATATTGTGGAGGGAGAACAAGGGGTTATGGATGCATATTTTCATGTGGGTGTCTGCATAGGAATACGTAAGATCAGAATCTGATGAGCTAGGGGAAGAGGCAGAAGATAGACTGTAGAACCTTCTTTCTTGTGTGCTGCTATCCATGAATATGTGTGTGTGTGTGTGTGTGTGTGTGTGTGTGTGTGTGTGTGATGGGGTCTAAAACCCTTCATCCTTGGACAGTTTCTGTGCTGATGGGGACCTACAGAGGAACGGGGGAAGCACTGTTCTTATGGACTTGATGTCCAAAGTAGGTGCTCAGGGCTTGTCCAACCAGTGAATTGGTCTCTTCCACTCCCCTGGTTTCCTCAGAAGGATCCCTGTGATCAGGGCATTTGTTCTGGAAGGAGTTTCCTGGAGGAGTCAATGGGAGGGGAAAGTGCTCGTGAATTCAAAATGATTATTCTCTGAACAAGGCCATATAAGGTTGGAAGATAGAAAGTGCTGTGTGCTGTGGTAATTGGCAAGTGTTGGCTCAGAAATTAATCTCTAGAAATTTTCTCAGTTTTGTATTTCTTTTTTTTGCATTTACATACAGCATTTAATGATTAAGCTTGTGCATCATGTAAATAATCTTCCACTTCTGCTTGACTTAATTTGAAAACTTGCTGTTTAAAGTCTTATGTTGTTTCATTTTCCTTTTTCTATTCATGGTTTTTGTTTTTGTTTGGTTGACAAAGCAAATTCTTTTTGAAGTGCTAGTCTGGTCTTGGGGTAGGGTTTTGGGTGGTGTTTCTGCGGGGCTGATTTTAAGGGAGCTGCCCATCCAGAGGGTCTGGGTCTGGTCACAGCAGTGGGAATCAAAGTGACAGGACCCCCAGGGGAAGGAAGGAGAGAGTCAGCTAGTTGGATAGCTTCCAGTCCTCCTCTGGAGAGTCCTGGCAGGCTTCTCTCTGCCCTAACTATGTGTGTTTGTGTTTTATAGGGATGGCTGTCCGTTTCCAGGTAAGGAGTTAGGAGAAAGTGCCACGTAGGTGTCCTGGGGACCAGGAAGCCAGACTAGGGAGAAAAGGGAGGAACTACATGTCCTCACATGGGGTGATGAGTGGTGCTTGGATGGAAAGAAGTAGGATAATGGTGAGCCAGCTCTAGGACTGTGTGAGGAGAGTAGAATGTTAAACATAATAAAATGTCAATAAAGGCTCTATGTGTGTGTGTGTGTGTGTGTGTGTGTGTGTGTGTATGTGAGAGAGAGAGAGAGAGAGGTGGGTGGGGAGAGAGAGGAAATAGACAGTTGGGCTGTTGGATTATATCTAATCCAGGTGGGGTACAACACATGGTTCTCTCCTTTCTTTCTTTCTTTCTTTTTTTTTTTTCCCCCAAAGATTTATTTATTTATTTGACAGACAGAGATCACAAGTAGGCAGAGAGGCAGGCAGAGAGAGCAGGAGGAAGCAGGCTCCCTGCTGAGCGGAGAGCCCGATGTGGGGCTCGATCCCAGGACCCTGAGACTATGTCTGGAGCCAAAGGCAGAGACTTTAACGCACTGAGCCACCCAGGAGCCCCTGGTTCTCTCCTTTCAATGTCTTGTTCATTTTAAAAGCTGAACTTGGAGATGGAATTGACTTTAAAGGTCATCTAGTCCAACTGTCTACCCATGAAAGGGCTGGTTCTGCGTTCCCAAGGGCACACACAAGGCAGGGAGTCCCTTCAGCCCTTGGGGCAGATACCAATACTTTAGAGAACTGTGTTGATTTCAGGTTTGAGGTTCCTCTTTTGATATGATCTCAATCATATGTGGGATCTAAAGATACTGCAACAGGGGCGCCTGGGTGGCTCAGTGGGTTAAGTCACTGCCTTCGGCTCGGGTCATGATCTCAGGGTCCTGGGATCGAGCCCCACATCAGGCTCTCTGCTCAGCAGGGATCCAGCTTCCCCCTCTCTCTCTGCCTGCCTCTCTGCCTACTTGTGATCTTTCTCTCTGTCAAATAAAAAATAAATAAATAAATAAAACTTTAAAAATACTGCAACAAACGAATAAACAAACAAAAAGCTGCATCAGGCCTATAAATACAGGAGAATGAACTTGTGGTTGCCAGAGGGGAGGGGGGCCAGGGGTGAAGGGGAGTGGGAGACACAGGCTTCCAGTTACAGAATGAATGAGTCACAGGGATAAAAGGCACAGTGTGAGGAATACAGTGAATGATATGGTAATAACGTGTGGTGACAGAGGGCAGCTCTACTTGTGAGCACAGTAGAAAGTATAGAGAAGTTGAACCACTATGTCCTACACCTGAAACCACGGCAACATTGTGTGTCAACTATACTCAGATTAAAAAAAAAAATAAAGACAGTGGGAATGAAACTCAAATATATCACGGGAGGGTGGATCCTCCGTGCTTTTTTCCTGAGTGACAGCATGCCCCTAGGTTCCAGCTTCTCTTTGTTTCCTTACTCATGTACACAGTCATGCGAAAAGACAAGAAAAAAGCATGGTATTTAATCTCCATGTTTATTTAGGAAAACTACTTTTGCCAGGCCAGTCCCCAGGGGCTGCAGAGAGTGTAAAGACCCCAAACCCAAAAAGATTGCTCCCGAGGGAGGGACTCACCTGCTCTCTTGACCCTTTCTCTCCCACATTTCAAATGAGGTTTCTAAGAGCCTTTGGCCAGACTGGTCAGAGGAAGGAAAAGAGGAAAGAAATGACTTTCATAGTCCCAGCGCCTCAAAGGAAAACAGATGGCACACTCGAAATAAGAGAGTTTAAGGGGAGTCTATTTACAAGGAAGTATTCCCAAAGAAGTAGGTGGGGGATAGCACCGTGTAACCCGGGGGTAGCAGCAGTTGACTTGTTGCTACCCCAAGATTGAAAGAGGCAAGGGACTGGAGGGGTTATCAGAATTCAGAAGGAGAGCCTACAGCTAGTCCTACAGTGTCACTAGCTTGCCAGCAACAGTCAAGGGACACAGGCAGTCTAAGGTGACCTTGCGAAGGAGCCAAAGGAGTAAAGACCCTGACCTCAAGCTCTGCCTGCCTCCACTCTCAGAGTTTGGCTGAAAGCAAGGGGAAGCCAAGGAGTTCGGGAACCGTGATGACATACCCAAGGTGGAGAAATGTGGATCTAGAAGGACAGATGTAGGAGAGTTGGCACGTTCACAACATGAGGGAAAAAAACCAGTTGAGGCAGTGCGGTGCTGGAGGGGGCGGAAAGATGCAAAACTTGGGTTTCCTTTGGCCATGGGCAGGGACAAGACCTCAGTAATAACAGAAGACTGCTGTTTCCTGCTGAGGGACCTGAGAGAATACTCCTTTCTGGTATCCCCTGCCCTGGCCCAAGGCTTATGTAACTCTTTGTGGACGTTTATTTTTTCCAGATGTATTGTACTGTAAGATTTTTTAGTTCCTCAGAATTAAACTTGAACTTTGATTGAGGTTATATTGCATTTATTGAGCAATTTGGGGATAACTGACTTCTTTTTAATATTAAGTCATCCCTTGCAAAAAACAGGGGTGTTTTTCCATCTGTTCAAATCATCTTGTGTATTCTTTATTATGCTTTTTTAAAAAATTCACGTTTTCATCATGGTCCCATACATGCTCAGTAAACTCTTTGACATTTTACAGACTTTGTTGTCATTATGATTGATTATCTTATTGTAATTTTATTTTATCAGTTCTTTCTGTGTAGAGAAGTGTAACCGATGTTTCAGAAAATGGGGTGAAAACATAACAACTTTGACCATCTTAACCATTTTGAAGTGTACATTTCAGTAGTGTTAGCTACCTTCACATTACTCTGCAGTGAATCGTCAAAATGTTCTTATGCAAAACTGAATTTCGGTACCCATTACACAACACCTCCTCATTTCCCTTTCTCCTCAGCTCTGGTCACCACCACACTACTTTCTGTTTCTGTGAATTTGACTACCTTAGATACTTCGCGTAAGTGCAATCATACAATATTTGTCATTTTGAGACTGCCTTATTTCCTTCCCTTTTTAAGGCCAAATAGTATTCCATTGTGTGGATATCCTACATCTTGTTTATGCATTCATCCATCAATGGACACTTGGGTTGCATCTACCTCTTGGCTATTATGAATAATGTTGCTATGAACATGGGTATGCAAATATCTTCAAGTACCTGTTTTATTATTATTATTTTTTGGATGGTAACCATCCTAATGGGTGTGAAGTGATATTTCATTGTGGTTTTGTGCTTTGCATTTTTCTAATGATTGGTGATGTTGAACATCTTTTTATATGCTCATCATCCATTTGCATAACACCTTTAGAGAAATATCTATTCACATCATTTGCCTGTTTTTAAATTATTTTTGTGTGTGGTTTTATTTGTTATTGCTGTTGAGTTGTAGGAGTTCTTTATATACTCTGGATATTAACATCTTATAATATAAGTAATTTGCAAATATTAGAAGTTAACTAATTTTTGTAGGTGAAAACATAACAACTGGATTCTCTTGCTGGTTTCAGTAGTTTGTTGTTGATATCCTCCCTCTCTCCTGGTAGATAATGACATCATCAGCAAACTCTGAGAGTAACCCCTTAAATCCTGAAAACTCTTAGTTTTCTTTTCCATAGCATTGACCAGGACCTCCAGGGCTATGTTAGGTGGTAGCAGTGACAATGAGCATTATTGTTTAAGGAAATGCAGCTAAATGTTCTCCATTAATTACAATGTTTGCTGTAGGGTTTTTAAAAAATTAAACATGTTATTTGAGATAATTCACATTATTCAAGTGCAGTAGTGAAAAAAAATAGTATAAACAGATCCCAAGTACCTTTAACCCTATTTCTCCTGGTGATGACATCTTGCAAAGCTGTGGTACATTATCACAACCAGGATATACTGATACAGTCAAAATATTAGAAATTTCTGGGCCCCTGGGTGGCTCAATCGGTTAAGCGTCTGCGTTTGGCTTGGGTCATGATCCTGGGGTCCTGGGATTGAGTCCTACATTGGGCTCCCTGCCCAGCAGAAGGTCTGCTTCTCCCTTTCTCTCTTTCTCTGCCTCTCTCCCTGCTTGTGTTCTCTCTCCTCAAATAAATAAGTAAATAAAAAAAATATTTTAAAAATATATAGAACATTTCTATCATCACAAGGATCTCTCAAATTGTTCTTTTATGGCCACGCTCACTTCCCTATTATCCCACGTCCTCCTTAACTACTCTGGCAGTTGCTCCTCTGCTCTCTATTTTTGTGTTTTGTCATTTCAAAAATGTTTTATACAGTATATAACTTTTGGGGATTGGCTTTTTCCCTCAGCATATTTTTCTGTAGATTACACAGGGTTGTTACTTACATACAGTTTCTTATTGGTAGTTGTATTCCATGGTATGGATACAGCAGTTAGTGGAAGGATATTTGGATTGTTTCCAGTATTTAGGCAATAGGAATAAATCTGCTCTAAATGTTTATGCACAGGTTTTGGTGTGGACACAAGTCTTTGTTTCTCTAAGATAAATCCCCAAGTATAATTGCTGAACAGTGCAGTAGTTGCCTGTTTAGTTTTAAGGAAGCCACAAAACTGTTTTCCCAAATGGCTGTACCAGCAATGTATGAGCAATCCAGTTTCCACATCACCACCAGCATTTGGTATTGCCACTGTTTTTCATTTTAGCCATTTTAACAGGTGGGTGGTGATATCTCATTGTTGTTCTTTTTTTTTTTTTTTAAGATATATTTATTCATTTGTCAGAGAGAGAGAGAGAGAGAGAAAGCACAAGCTGGGGGAGTAGCAGGTAGAGAGGTAGAGGCAGAGGGAGAAGCAGGCTTCTTGCTTGAGCAAGGAGTCCAGGATGTGGGACTCAATCCCAGGACCCTGGGATCATGACTTGAGCCAAAGGCAGACGCTTAACTGACTGAGCTACCAAGGTGCCCCTATCTCATTGTTGTAATGTGCATTTCCCTAATGGCTATTATTGAACATCATTTCATGTACTTACTTGTCATCTGTGTACCCTACTCAGTGAAACATCTCTTCATTTCTTCTATTTTCTTTTTTTTTTTTTTAAGATTTTATTTATTTATTTGACAGAGAGAAATCACAAGTAGATGGAGAGGCAGGCAGAGAGAGAGAGAGGGAAGCAGGCTCTCTGCTGAGCAGAGAGCCCGATGCGGGACTCGATCCCAGGACTCTGAGATCATGACCTGAGCCGAAGGCAGCGGCTTAACCCACTGAGCCACCCAGGCGCCCAATTTCTTCTATTTTCTAATTAGAGTGTTTATTTTTTACTGTTGAGTTTTCAGAGTTTGTTGTATATTCTAGATACTGGTTCTCTTTTGGACACATGGTTTGGAAATATTTCCTTCCATCATGTGTATCTTGTCTTTTCATCCTTTTCACAGGTTTCTCACAGGGCAAATGTTTCTAATTTTGATGAGGTCCAATTTATTAATATTTCCTTTTATGAATCATGCTTTTGTTGTCAATGCTAAGAAATTTTTCCTAGCTCTGCATCCTGAAGATTTCCCCTAATTAAAAAAAAATTATCTTTTACATTTAAGTCCCTAATCTATTTTAGGTTGAGCAGCTGCTACTTCTGGCTCTCCCTCTCCACTGTGTTTACCTTTTCTTTTCCTTTCTTGCATTATTTACTGACTAGAATTAAGTTGAATAAAAGTGGTGAGACTGGATGTCTTACCTTGTCCCTGGTCTTATAGGAAAAGCATTCTGTCTTTCACCATTAGATGTGTTAGCTTGAGGCCTTTTTCTTTTTTCTTCTTTCTCTCTCCTTTTTTTTTAAAACAACTTGGGAATATTCTCTTTATTCCCATTTTTTTTCTGAGTTTTTGTTATGAATGGGTATTAAATTTAATCAAATGCTTTTCTTACATTGGTTGATATAATTGTGTTGATTTGATCATTTTTCTTTGTTAGCCTGATAATAACACTGACTGATTTTTGAATATTGAACCAGCTTGACATCCTTGGAAAAACCTCAATGATTGTAGTATTTACTGTTTTTTTTAAAAATATATTGCTGAATCATATTTGCTAACTATTTTTAATGATTTTGTGCTTATATTGATGCAAAATATAGGTGAGTATGAAATGCCAATTGAATATTACCCCCACCTTAAAAGACCACCAGAGACGTGAGTCAAAGCCAATCAGCAAGGGTCGTTTATTGCAGGTTCGAACCTGGACCTCTGCGCTGCTCGTTGCCGATAACGCCGAGAGGTGCAGAGCTGGGTCGGTGCAGGATTTTTATAGACAGGTACAAACAAGTTTCGGGTGGGGCTGAGCTGATTGATTGATAGTTTGAACAGGCATACTTGGCGTCAGTGGATTGGGTCAGGGATCCCGCGCGCGAAAGCAGACAAAGCAATCTTACAGAAGCAGAACTGGCCGGTTAGCCCACGCATGTGGAAAAAAAACACTATCAGGATATTGAAGGCCTGGTTACTATCAAGCCAAGGCCACTTTCCCTCTAATGAGGCACTAACATAATGACAATTGGGAGTCTCCTGGTGAAATGTTACATTCCTGCTGTCAAGCATCCTTGTTAATGAGATTTAGGTTTAGAAGAAATTTAACTTTATTTACTTTTCCTTCTACTTTTCATGGAGGGGAGGGTGACATTAGGGCTTGAGGAACTGAGTTCTGTGTCCCTGGAAATTGGGCTATTGATAAGGTAACTTCTCTGTTGTAAATCTCAAGGACATTTGCAAACCAAGGGAGACTCCTACCTTGCAGGACTGTGATCTCTGCAAGTTAACTATTTATCGTTTTATGGCAGTCAGGGGTGCCTGAGGAATGCTACACATATGGAGGGGAACGGGTGAAGGGGGTGTGCAAGGCGCCAGCCTTTGCTTTGTCCTCAGCCAGCCTCCTGCTCCTTCAAGTAGTTTCTTTTTCATTTGGTTTTGATATTAGAGTAATATAAGTTTAATAAAATGAATTGGGAAGTGTTTCCCTCCTCTTCTGCAACAGATTGTGTAGAATTGGTGTTAATTCTTCTTTAAATGTTTGGTAGAATTCTCCAGTGAAGCCATCTGGGCCCAGAGTTTCCCTTTTGGGAATTTAAATTTCAAATTGCAAATTTAACACCTTAATAGTTCCATAGAGCTATTCAGATTACGTGTTTCATATTGGGTGAGTTGTAATAGTTTGTCTTTTTTCTTTTCTTTTTTTTTAGTTTGTCTTTTTTGAGGAACATGTCTATTTTGTTTAAATTCTCAAATTTATGTTTATATAGTTGTTTATAATATTCCCTTACCTTTTTTTTTTTAAAGATTCTATTTATTTCTTTGACAGAGAGAGAAATCGCAAGTAGGCAGAGCAGCAGGCAGAGAGAGAGGGGAAGTAGGCTCCCCATTGAGCAGAGGGCAGAATGTGGGGCTCGATCCCAGGACCTTGAGATCATGAGCTGAGCTGAAGGCAGGGGCCTAACACACTGAGCCACCCAGGTGTCCCACTCCCTTATCTTTTTGTTGTATGCAGGGTCTGTATTGATATTCCCTGTTTCATTACTGGTATCAGTGATTCCTGTCTTCTTTATCACAGGTCTTGCTAGAGTTTCATCAATTTGTTGATCTTTTCAAAGATGTTTTTCATTGATTTTCCTTATTGTTTTTCTGTTTTCAATATCATTGAATTGTGCTTTTATCTTTAGTATTTGCTTTCTCCTGCTTGCTATGGCTTTGACCTTTTTCTGGGTTCTTGAGCTATGAGCTTCAGATTATTGATTTGAGACTTTTCCTTTTTTTTTTTTTTTAAAGATTTTATTTATTTATTTGACAGAGAGAGATCACAATTAGGCAGAGAGGCAGGCAGAGAGAGAGAGAGAGGAGGAAACAGGCTCCCTGCTGAGCAGAGAGCCCGATGTGGGACTCGATCCCAGGACCCTGAGATCATGACCTGAGCCGAAGGCAGCGGCTTAACCCACTGAGCCACCCAGGCGCCCCTCCTTTTTTTTTTTAATGTATGATTTTCATGCTATAAATTCCCCTCTCAGCACTGCTTTAAGTATATTCCTTAGGCTTCGATATATTGTATTTTAATTTATATTCAAAGCAATGCATCTTTTATTTCCCATGAGACTTATTGTTTGACCCAGGGGTTATCTTAAAATGATTGCAAATTTTCCAAGTGTTTGGAGATTTTCTGTTACTGATTTCTAGTTTAATTTTATTGTGGTCAGAGAACATACTCTGTATGATTTCAATTCTTTTAAGTTTATCCCATGAGGTCTGCCTTCTTATCTCAACCTTTCAGAGTATTATGTTTGTTTTATATATAATGGCCAGGGTTTTTAATTGTACTTAGTGAGAGGAATAGGGAGAAATGGGTCTACTCATTCTTCCCAGAAGTCCTCACTGTTTTTATGTATAATCTTAATAAATTAAGTTAAATAATAGCTTTTAGTCCTAGTTTTCTAAGAGGGTTTTTTTTTTTTAAAGATTTTATTTATTTATTTGACAGACAGAGATCACAAGTAGGCAGAGAGGCAGGCAGAGAGAGAGAGAGGAGGAAACAGGGTCCCTGCTGAGCAGAGAGCCCGATGTGGGGGCTTGATCCCAGGACCCTGGGATCAAGACCTGAGCTGAAGGCTGAGGCTTTAACCCACTGAGCCACCCAGGTGCCCCTAAGAGTTTTTTTTTAAAATATATATATATATATATAAAATCATAGATGTTGAAATAAAAAAATTTTTCTTCATTGATCTGTTTCATTATGTATATATTTCCTTCTTAATATCCTAATATGGGGGATTATATTGAGAGATTTTTTTTTTTGATGAGAAACATCTTTGCGTTCCTGTGATAAACCTTCTTTGGTTATCCTAGAGTTACATATTTACTGTTGCTTTTATTTAGTTAATATTTTACTTAGGGTGTTGTGTTTACTTTTATAAAGCGTGGACATAAAACTTGCCTTTCTTGTATTTCCTTATTTATTTTTGTAATAAAAATTCTTTTTTACAATGAGTTGGGCAGCTTTTGTTCTTCACTCTCTTTTCTGGAACAACATATAGATGTGTCTTTTCAAAGGCCAGATTTTGTTTCCATTAATTTGTCTTAAGCTCTCAATTCTATTATCTTTATTTTTATCTTTATTATTTCCTTCCTCCTTCCTTTGGGTTTGTTCTGTTCCCCTTTACTTAACTTTTGAGTTGAATGCTTAGCTCATTTTATTTATGTAATTTTTTTTTTGTTTCCTGAAAAGTGCATTTAAAAGTAAAAAATTTTCCTCTAAGTTCTGCTTTAATCATATCTAACAAATATTGATGTGTAGTGTTTTTATTTCTGGTCAGTTCTAATTATTCTTTACATTCTTCATAATTTTGTTTTTAACTCAAATGTTTTTTTAATGAAAATTTAAAACTTTTAATTTTGCAATAATTTCAAATTTACAGAAAAATTACTTGGATTGTACAAAAATTCCTTTGACACTTTGACTAGATTCAATAACTTTTTAACATTTTACTATGTTTGCTTTCTTCTTCTCCGTTTCTGTCTCTCTAATTTTTTTTCTAAGTATTTCAGAGTAAGTTGCACACATCATACCCCTTTCCTGTTAAGTATTTCAGTACATTTCTTGCTCTTAGTGAGGACATTCTTTTATATAAATACAAGAGAGTGATAATACTCAGGAAATTAAACTTTGATATAATACTATTATCTCATCTACAATACATACTCAAATTTCAGTAGTTTTCTCAATAAAGATCCTCATAGTCTCACCACTCCCTTTATTCTCCTGTCCTGTGATCCAGAATCACACATTCTGGATCACATATTTGTAAACTGGAAGAATTCTTCATTTTCCAATTCCTTGATTAATAAACAAGCTTAAACGATTTTATTGTTCTTCAAGTCTGCTTATTTTTCTGTATGTCAGTTTTTGATATGGGTTTGTTAAAATCACCAACTACAATTAAAAAAAATAGATTTCTGTCTGTTCTTTCAGTTATTGCTTTATAAATTGTGAGGTTGTATTATTGATTATATATATATTTAGGATTTCCATTCCTTCTTGCTCTGTTGTTTCTTTTTAATTAT
The DNA here is from genome assembly GCF_030435805.1 of Mustela lutreola. Lineage (NCBI taxonomy): Eukaryota > Metazoa > Chordata > Mammalia > Carnivora > Mustelidae > Mustela > Mustela lutreola. Next base: position 120,461,933 of record NC_081295.1, read on the forward strand.
ATAAAAATCTTTTTGTTGGTCCCTTATGAAGGCACTTTTTTAAACCTTAAATTCTGTTCTGTTGTGTATTGAGATAATTGCCCAACTTTTGGGGGGTCGTAGTTGCCACCTGGTAAATCTTTTTCCTCCTTTTCATTTCAACCTTTATGTATCTTCCAGCTTTAAATGTATTTATTATAAGCAACTCATAGTTCGGTCTTTTTATTTCCTCCATTGTCAGTGTCTCTATTTTTCAATTGGTAACTGTTGAGACTTATTTTTGTAACTCATTTCAAATTTTGTATTTAATGTATTTATTTCCTCCTTTCTCTCACTTTCCATTTGATGGACTGATTTTTTTTTTTTCCTGCTGTATTAAAAGTTGTAAAGGGGAGGCAGTGATGTTCCAAGGCAATTGTGAAGAGATAAGTGCAGGATTTAAAAAGGTCTCCTGCAGTCTGTCCTCCCATTGCTGCTTCTATCCCTGGAGGCAGCCCTCCCGCCTCCCTAACACACAGGTTCAAGATGGCAGTTCTGTCTCTTGGCAAGTTCTAAACATTTCCCATTTGTTGTTGCCATTGTTATTGTTTCCCAAATCTTTGCTTCCCTTTGCTTCTATAGCCTTACCAAACTTAACATGGGGTAGGAGTTGAGAGCCCAAACCTACTTATTTGCCATCTCAGCAGGAAATAGAAGTTTTATTTCTGGTTCTCAAAGGACAGAGTGACAGGTGACGCCCAATGGCTTGCAGTCAGAAGCTTTCTGATCATCAGTCTTACTCTGTGACCAGCACTAGTATGCTGTCATGCCTGTGCCAAGGGTCTCTCTTCCTGGTGCCAAGTGGGGTGGTGAGTGGGAATTCTGAGCTGTCTCTGCTCCAGTGACAGGACAGAAAGGAGACATGGAGCTTCATGAGTTAAGGGTGTGTGTGACATGAAGTAGGGGAGAGGTATGTTTGTGTTGAGCACTTACTGTGTACTCACTCCATTGAGGACTTTCAGTGTACGTCACTGAGCAGTTTCTGGGTGTACCTTCAGGGGTGTTTTACTTTGCAGAAGACTCAGTGGTTCCTTTCCAGGAAGATACTGACTGGTTTAGGGGGAAGCTGTGTGATGAGGCTGCATCACTCTGATAGATAGTCTTAGCCGTGTGGCCTTTAAGATCTGCTTGGCTATGTCTTCCTTTTCCGTGATTTAGAAGTATCTCTAGGACTTAGGAATCCTTTCAAATTAGCTCTTTTAAGCCACCCTAGCACCAGTATTCAGAGCCCTCAAAGCAATTTGCTGCAGCCATCTCTAGTTGGTCCCGTGGTTTCCTATCTTCTCATTGGCCTCTGCTCCCATTCCTCTCCTCAGTTTCTCTTGGATGGCAGATGAATCTTCCTATGTGGCACCGTTTGGTACAAGATATACAGCAAATGCTTGTTGAATTGATTGTGTTCTTTGTATTTGAAGGTTAAAGAGATGGGTTTTTCTCTGTGGGCACCCATTCCATTTCTTTCCCCTGAATGCTCAGTAGCTGCTACCAGGAAGCGCCTTCACTGGAATGAACTCTTGAGTGGGAGCAAACCCCGTCTGTTGGGGGGCCTGAGGGTTAACAGCAATATTAGAGCAGTTTTTTTTCCCACGGGAAGATGAACTTGAGTTTATTTTATCCTTACTCTTTCTTGGGAATGTATTGGGTTTAGATAAACAAGGCATGTCAACTGTGTTACAAAGTAACATTTTTAGTTATAGACATGACTCCTGTTCAGTGAACAATGTCTGCATGAGGAAGGCTGAGTAGGCATTAAAGTTTGTGGGCCTATGTGACAAGAAATATGTAAAAACCTGTCAGGAAACACAAACCTTGGATTCTGTGTATGGTGTTTCTTGAAACTGAAAGTGCCTGTTGGCTTGGAATTCACATTCACAGGCTTTTAAGATAGGGTTCTGAAATTTGTGGGGTTTTCATACTCTGGGATGGCTCCTATCCACCCCTGCAGTCTTGTCTGTTACAGCCAAGCATGTCCCCATGAGATGAGAGGGCAAGAAGCAATATCTAGATTATTGTAAAAACTCCTGAGAAGACAGGTTTAATGCCATCAGACATTAAACAAGAATGCTGTTTCATGTCCTGTATCCTTCTGTGAAGCTAAGTGAACCAGGTTCCAAGTTCTAGTCTAGTATACACTACTCCCCTTTGAGTGTACATGTTAATTTGAACCCAAGACCACAGCTGAGTTACACAGTGGGCATTGCAAGTTATTTTTTTTTCCCCTGTAAAACAACTTTTTCTTTGCTGCTGAAGTGTTATTGTAAATAAACAAGTAGTAAGTGGAAGACCATATAATGTTCTTTGACCAAAGGCTTAAAATTCTTTTATTTTAAGGAAGAAATTTCTCTGGACAGAATCAGAACAAAAATGAAATTATGGTTAATAATAAAATGTTACATTTGTGTAATGCTATGAATTTTCCAAAGTGCTTTCATGAACATTTTTTTGACTTTGTCCTACTTTCTCCGTATCTTTTCTCCTCTAATTTACCATGGCTTTTGTTATATCTACAAAAACTAACATTCGAAGTCCATTTCTCCAACTTTGAACCCACTACTCAGTCAGTATTCATGTATGCCATTACGATTAGAAACAAAGGAGATAAGATCAATGAAATGACTCAAAGCAAAAGAATTGATGGGACCTTAAAACTGACTGGACTTAATTTTCTGGTTTGGAGAGTTGAGTGGACAGTAATTTAATCCACTGAAAGAGGAAGTACAGAAGAAGGGCATTTTGGGGAGGGATTTAGGGCATATTTCATTAAAGACCTTAGGAGAGGTGAGTCTCCACTATTTTCACAAAGAGGTGTCTCACTCTGCTCCAGGATTTCTTGTGTTCATTTCTGTTGGGAAGATAGGAAAGCCAGAAGATGGTTTACCTAATGGATCAGCCAGGCTACATGGATTGGATCAGGAGGAAAGGAAGCTCAGGACTGAGCAATGGTTTATCAAGTAAATATCAGAAAATGCACTGCTGGCACACGATGGAGCAGCAATTGGCCTTGGGTGACCAAGATCACAGTCTATACCCAGTTCTGAGGAAACTGGACCATCTCACAGCTAGGAACGTGAGCACCTCTGAAGGAAGAACATAGACTCTTACACACTTCTGATCACAGTTGGCAGTAGGGAGATGGTGAGAGTAACAGACTGATAAATGAATTCTTAGACCTGCTTTTTCTTTCTTTCTTTCTTTTCTTTAATTCAACATGGGGCTCGAATTCACCACCGTGAGATCAAGATCTGAGCTGAGATCAAGAGTTGGGTGCTTAACTGACTGACCCACTCAGGCACCCACTAGATTTTTTTTTTTTTTTAAATCAAGTTCTCACGGCTGGTGACAAGGTAGAATGTGGTTGTCTAGGACATTTACCTTAAAATCATGTCTCAGATAACTAGCTTAGAGTCTCCTGGGATACTTGATGAAAAATGCACATTTCTAGAACCCCCTGACCTGCTCAGAATCCCTAGGCTAAGACTGAGAATTTGTATTTAAGCTACATCCTAGATATTCCTATGTACACTAAGGTTTAAAAACCATGGGTAAGCCAGTTGAGTTAATTATGAGTTATTCTTATCAATGAAAAATTATGCAAAATATGAATTAACTAGGCAACTGGACATTCTTTGGTTTGAGGCTGCTGGCACAGCTTTATTTAATCCTTTCCAATTGCCCTCCTATCTTATCTACATTTACTACTGAAGTTTCTCATTAAGTCTTCTTTCTGCTGGTACAAAGGAAAATGTCTTTGTTTCACTTTTAGTTTTAATTTTTAATTCACATTTTTAAAGAAAGCTTAGCTTTAATGAAAATGCCTCTAAAGTGTGTTCAAAGAGTGGTCCCCAGATGGGTGGTCTGAAGAACTGAATTGTATGTCAGTGGAGTTCAATAAATATTAGCATTTACATGTACAAGGTCCCTTAGAAAAGGTAAGAGAAGATACCATTATTCCCTGGAAGAACACACACTCCAATTATGTAGGCAAAACAAAACACAATTTCTTTTTTAGGAAAAGCATAAAGCACTTACTATGGTCTAAATGTTTGTGTCTCCCCAAATTCACATATTGAAATCCTTTTGCCTGATACGATTGTATTAAGAGGTGGGGCATTTGGAAATATTTAGGTCATGAGGATGCAGCCCTCCTGATGGGGATTAGTGTTCTTATAAAAGACACCGTCCCAGAACTCTCTTTGTCCTTCCACCATTTCAGGGCACAGTGAGAAGGTGCTGGCTATGAACCAGGAAGAGGTGTCTCACCGGAATGGAACCATATTGGTACCTTGATCTTGAACTCCTCAGTCTCCAGAACAATGGGATATAAATTTCTGCTGTTAATAGGCTACCCAGTCTCTCATATTTTATTATAGCAGCCCAAATGGATTAAGACAGCTTTCTCAGTAAAAAAATTCGAGTACTTATATATATATGTTTATATTTTAATAAATTATCATAAATTATCCACATGTACTAGGGACATGACTTGGTTATACGTACCATAACATATACAAATAGAAAGTTTGAAAGTTGCCAAATATATATAAATAGAAACACTAATATTTCCTTTTCTTTTCCTCTGAAAGATCTTGGGTGCATTCAGTGCGGTGCTCACAGTTCCACTTTGGAAACCAGGGTTTCAGAAAACAATTTGTGCCTGCATACAATCAGGCACTAGTTTTTTTTCTACTAACATATAATGTACTATTTGTTTCAGGGGTACAGGTCTGTGATTCATCAGTTTTACACAATTCACAGCACTCCCATAGCACATACCCTCCCCACTGGCCATCACCCAGCCACTCCATCCCTCTTATCTCCCTCCCCTCCAGCAACCCTCAGTTTGTTTCCTGAGATCAAGAGTCTCTTATGGTTTGTCTCCCTCTCTGGCTTCGTCTTGTTTCATTTCCCCTTCTTTTCCCTATGATCCTCTGTCTTGTTTCTCAAAGTCCTCATATCGGTGAGATCATATGATAATTGTCTTTCTCTGATTGACTATTTCACTTAACATAATATCCTTTAGTTCTATCCACATCATTGCAAATGGCAAGATTTTGGGTTTTTGATAGCTGCATAATATTCCATTATATATCTATATCTATATCTATATCTCACATCTTCTTTATCCATTCATCTGTTGATGGACATCTAGGCTCTTTTCATAGTATGGCTATTGTGGACATCGCTGCTGTAAACATTCAGGTGCACGTGCCCCTTTGGATCACTACATTTGTATCTTTATGGTAAATACCCAGGAGTGCGATTGCTGGGTCATAGGGTAGCTCTATTTTCAACTGTTTGAGGAGCCTCCATGCTGTTTTCCAGAGTGGCTGCACTAGCTTGCATTCCCACCAACAGTGTAGGAGGGTTCCCCTTTCTCTGCATCCTTGCCAACACCTGTTTTTTCCTGATTTGTATATTTTAGCCATTCTAACTGGTGTGAGGTGGTATTCTCACTGTGGTTTTGATTTGTATATTCCTGATGCTGAGTGAGATTGAGCACTTTTTCAAGTGTCTGTTGGCCATTTGGGTGTCATCTTTGCCCGAATGTCTGTTCATGTCCCCTGCCCATTTCTTGATTGGATTATTTGTTTTTTGGGTGTTGAGTTTGAAAAATTCTTTATAGATTTTGGATACTAGCCCTTTATCTGATGTGTCATTTGCAAATATCTTCTTCCATTCTGTCAGTTGTCTTTTAGTTTTGTGGACTCTTTCCTTTGTTGTGTGAAAGCTTTTTATTTTGAGGAAGTCCCAATTCTCTATTCTGTTTCATTGATCTATGTGTCTGTTTTTGTGGCAGGACCATACTGTCTTGTACTGTCTTGGTGATTACAGCTTTTTTTTTTTTTTAAAAGATTTTATTTATTTTATTTGACAGACAGAGATTACAAGTGGGCAGAGAGGCAGACAGAGAGAGAGGGGAGGAAGCAGGCTCCCTGCTGAGCAAAGAGCCCGATGCGGGGCTCGATCCCAGGACCCTGGGATCATGACCTGAGCTGAAGGCAGAGGCTTTAACCCACTGAGCCACCCAGGTGCCCCATGATTACAGCTTTGTAATACAGCTTGAAGTCTGGAATTGTGATGCTGCCAGCTTTGGTTTTCTTTTTCAACATTCTTCTGGCTATTTGGAGGATTTTCTGGATCCATACACATTTTAGGATTATTTGTTCCATTTCTTTGAAAAAAGTTGATGGTATTTTGGTAGGGATTGCATTAAATGTGTAGACTGCTTTAGGTAGCATAGACATTTTCACAATATTTGTTTTTCCAACCCATGAGCATGGAATGTTTTTCCATTTCTTTGTGTCTTCTTCAATTTCTTTCATGAGTGTTCTATAGTTTTCTCAGTACAGATTCCTTTGCCTCTTTGGTTATATTTATTCCTAGGCATCTTATGATTTTGGGTGCAATTGTAAATGGGATCGACTCCTTACTTTCTCTTTCTTCTGTCTTGTTGTTGATGCATAGAAATGCAACTGATTTCTGTACATTGATTTTATATCCTGACACTTTACTAAATTCCTGAATGGGTTCTAGCAGTTTTGGGGTGGAGTCTTTTTGGGGTTTCCACATAAAGTATCATATCATCTGCAGAGAGTGAGAGTTTGACTTCTTCTTTGCCAATTCAGATGCGTTTTATTTCTTTCTGTTTTCTGATTGCTGAAGCTAGGACTTCTAGTATTATGTTGAATAACACCCGTGATAATGGACATCCCTGCCATGTTCCTGACCTTAGGGGCAAGCACTGGTTTTTACATTACAAATGAAAAGACCTTTAGAGTAGAGAGAAGAGCAAACCTAGATTACCAGAACCAGTAAATGAATTGGATGAAATTAAGAAACAAAATATGTTCAATAAATAGATGAAATAATAGAAAACATTTGCTTTAGATACATGCTATAGGCTATTAAGACACAGAGAACATAAAACAAAACAAATATTTGCAGGGGAAAGAAACAGAAGACAGAAATTTAAACACTACCTCCTTTGGGAAAATGTTTTCCTGCTCTCGGGTGGGTCTTTGCTGACATCTATGGGCTATAATTTGTCAGTAATTTTACTTAAGGATTTTACCATGCTTGTTTATTCACCCTCTACTTAAAAAAGTTTTAAAATTAGGTATTTATACATTCGTTTCTGTTTGTTAGTGACTTGGGATTGGATAGATTTCTTTTTATCGATTTATGGGTTGGTTGTGTTCCTGAAAGTCTTGAATCATATTTCAAACAAGAAGCATTCAACCATAAGCTTTGTTGGAAAGAGACTGCAACTATCTTGTTCACTCTTATATCTCTGGTACTTCAAATAGCATCAGATTCATTCAAAATGAATGAATTTTGGTTATTAAAAAATGTCCTCTGAATTATTGAAATATACTTGAAAATATTAGCATTTAAAGGCACTCTGTGATGAGCCTTTTAAGAAAATTAATAAAGTTGGGATGCCTGCGTGGCTCAGTTGGTTAAGCAGCTGCCTTCGGCTCGGGTCGTGATCCCAGCGTCCTGGGATCGAGTCCCACATCGGGCTCCTTGCTCAGCAGGGAGCCTGCTTCTCCCTCTGCCTCTGCCTGCCATTCTGTCTGCCTGTGCTCTCTCTCTCCCCCTCTCTCTCTCTGATAAATAAATAAAATCTTAAAAAAAAATTTATAAAAAAAAAAAGAAAATTAATAAAGTTAAAAACAATTAATATTCAGTAAATTATTACCTGGGATAAACAAAGCTTTTAATAATGAACAAAATTGTGGCTCAATTTTGAAGCATCTGCCTTCAGCTCAGGTCATGATCTCAGGGTCCTGAGATCGAGTCCTGCTTTGGGCTCCCTTCTCAAAGGAAGCCTGCTTGTCTCTTTCCCACTCTCCTTGCTTGTGTTTCCTCTCCTCCTTTCTGCCAAAAAAAAAAAAAAATCTTTAAAAAATAATGGACAAAATTATCCTTTAAGCAAATCAATGGGACTATCCGAGTTGGACTGTTCAATGCAGATTTATATCTAGAAGTCACCGCAGACATAGTCTCACACCCTCCTATCAGAGATAAGGAAAAGTTAGAGCTTAGACAAACTAGAGAAACCTTGAGCAAGACCACACCACTATTTAGAGGCAGTTATTTCAATATGTAAAAATTATGTGTGATTATTCTTTTCCTGAAGGAGTTATTATGGGTTTTCTTAAAGTAACAAACCTTTCTCTGCTAACCAGAAACTATTGAAGTCCTTGTCTTTCTTCTGGAGCAATGACTAAAAGTTCCAAGGGCTCTTTTCCTATATATCCACATAGAATTTTTGGAGAAGTATAGCAACAGCATTTTGGAACAGCTGTTGATTCCAGGGTCCAGAAAATTCCTACCTTTCCTCTATCCTTTTGAATTTCCAACTCCCCCTTTCTTTCCACCACTAAGGAGTTCTGCTTAGCCACCATGTCATTTATTTGAATTCAGACTCGGGGATTTAATTTTTGAAATAACGTACCATTTTTATAAGAAGTGATACCTTCATTCCTAAAAATTCAAACAGTACAGGGCAAATATCAAGATAAGAGGAAGTAATCACCTTGAATTCTTACTCTCAGAAACCATTGTTAAATTGTTATTAATATTATGACTTGAAAAGGTGTTTATTATTCTAGGCATCTTCTGATTCCTAGGTGTAATGAAGGATAGATATATCTGAGTAAATGGGATAAAAGTTTAATTTTTACTCAAATAGGAAAAAAAATGGAATGGCACTAAAGAATTGCTGAAGTCAAGATAAATTTTTTTTTTTTTTTGCTGTTGATAGTACTCACTTCTAAATTATTCCTGAAATTTGAGAAAAATTTATAACAAAATGGACCTAATAAAACTCTTACAAATACATCCAAATCGACACAATATATAGAAAAGCCCATTGCAGCAAGAACAAATGAACCAAGCAAAAGCAAGACACACACACACACACACACACACACACACACACAGCCCAAACCATAATCCAGAAACCAACCTGAAGTCTATTAAGATTGGAATGGATTAATAAGTTGTGGTGTACTCATACAATAGTACACACTACAGCACTTTAAATGGATGAACCTGGACTAACTACATTGTTCAGCATGAATAAGACTAAAAAAATATAATGTTGACCAAACAAAAAGTTGTAGAAGAATACACATAGATACCATTTTATAAAACTTAAAACTCTATGTAAAAAGATACTTGTTAATGTTTAAGGATTCACAAATGCTTGGTAAAAGATGCCTAGTAATGGTAAAATTGACTTCATGCTGGGTCATTACATCTGGTAAAAGAGAAAGAGAAATGGAAGGGTCCAGAGACATCAACTGTGTTATAGACATTAAAAACAGATTTGAAACAGGGCAAAATGTTAAGATTTAATAAAGTTGGGTGTTTGGGCAATGGATATCTCTTAATCTTTATGTTTAAAATATTTCATGATTAAGGTACCAGAAAATAAAAATCGTAGAGATGAGCAGACTAATGGATTTTAAAAAATACTAAGCATAGGAACAGTCATTTGTTATTGCCCAAATAACTAGACATAATTAAAAATACCTGATTATGTTAGAACTAAACAGAATTAATTTAAAACTTATTATCTATAAAGAAATTATAAGAATAAAAACTTGATCATAAAATCAGATACTCTGTAATTGATAGCATGAAGGAGCTGTGGTACATTTTATATTGTTATGGGTAATATTTTTTTAAAATTTTATTTACTTATTTGAGCGAGAGGGAGAGGGAGAGAGAGAGAGCACAAATATGGGGAAAGGGAGCTGGGAGCCTGATGTGGGGCTTGATCCCACGACTCTGGGATCATGGCCTGAGCCTAAGGTGGACGGCTAATCAACTGAGCCATCCAGGAGCCCCTGTTATAGGTAATATTAAACATTTCTAACATACAGAACACATAGGGAACAATACCCGTGTACCCACTACTCAAATACAGTTGTGTTCTTTGTACCTGACTTCAGTGCTCTTTCTTTTATCTCCCCAATGCAATTATTAGTTTAAAATTAGTGCGTATCAGTCTTCATTATGTTTTGAGAATTGTCCCCATGAAATATGAACATTTGGTTTATTTTAAGTAAACTTGTTGTTGTTCAATATTATATTATTTGAATACAACATAATTCTATTCGCTTGTTTAGCCACTGATGGGTAACTCCTGATTACTAAAGATAAACAAGGCTGCAATGAACATCCTTATGCATATTTCCTTGTGCACGTAGATGAGAGATTGTCCAAGGCTCTGGGACACATAAACTGAAGTAGAATCATTGGGTTGTAGAATATTTGCACCCTTGAAATTTATTCAACATTACATATGTTAAATAAATGCTTGAAATAAGCAGGAAAACTACTTAAACTTTCCACCATGAGTGTATGCAAATTCTGGTTTCTCCCCATCGCTCCATCAGCCCTTGGTATCACCAAGTGATCTACACTCAGATAATGAAGTTATACTTATTCACATTTAGACCTTTAATTCATTTTATAAAATATTTTATTTATTTATTTGACAGAGAGAGAGAGAGAGTGAGAGAGAGAGAATGAGCATGGGAAGGAGCAGAGGCAGAGGGAGAAGCAGACTTCCTGCTGAGCAGGGAGCCCGATGTAGAACTTGATCCCAGGACCCAGGGATCATGACTGGGCCAAAGACAGACACTTAACTGACTGAGCCACTCAGGTGCCCTCCCCGCTTTAATTCGCTGGACATTTATTTTTGTATGGTGTAAATTAAGCTTCTGATGTTCACCTCCTGTGGACAGAGCCAATTTTCATAGCACCATTAACTGACTTCTGCAGTAGTTCTCAAATTATGGCCAGAGGATCTCTGGGGAAGAGAGATTCCTGAGGTTCTTTTATAGGGTCCACAAGGTTAAAGCTATTCATAATACGAAGGTGTTATTTGTCTTTTTCCCTTTTATTCTCATGAGTGAATGGTAGTTTCCCAAAGGCTACAATGGCATGTGGTGACATCATTGCTTTAACAGCTAATAAACTGTGTACTGTGTATTGTACTTTCTAGGATTTTCTAAGGCAGTGAGTTTAGAGTATAAATACATATATTTAAAAAAAATTAACTCAGTTTTCTCATTACTGTTACTGTGCTCCAACCAGCTCTTTACAGTTGCAGCTGCTAGTCTGTAATCTCTTTATCTTCCAAGAAATCATGATTTTTAAATCCCAAATATTTTTTCCTGCACCTATGCATAAATACAGGAATTAAGGTTATCTTGTTTTTGCAATGATATTAAAATATTTTCCAAAACCATTTCTAGTTTTCAAAATTTTATATGGAAAGTATTATTTTAGAATTAAATATTTTATTCTAAAATAAACACTATTTATAATACATTTTCTTGGATTTAAGGATGAATTACTGGTTTAAAAAAAGATATCAGAAGACCTTTTTTTTTGGAGAGAGAGAGAGCTCATGCCTGCTGGGATGTGGTGGGGAGGGTCAGAGGAAGAATCTTAAATAGGCTTCACGCCCAGCATGGAGCTGGACATGGGGCTTGATTTCAAGACCTTGAGATCATGACCTGAGCTGAAGTCAAAAGTCTGAGGCTTAACCCAATGAGCCACCCCGGTGCCCCTGGAGGACACGTTTTCTCAGTCTGTATCTGTGTTGCCTGTGTCTGAAAAAGACGAAACTGTTATAGCAGCAAGTTCTTTAACTCATGTGAAGGAGGAATAGGTTTCAAAAGAAGCTAGGGAAACATGTAAGTATGAAAAAAATGTCAAAAGGTACCCCTTCTTTAGCTTTATGGATGTCAACAATAGTTTCAAAGACTAATATGGCTCTGATTAGGTTGTAGCATCATCTTGGGTCCAATCATTCATTGTTCAAAGGAAAAAGGACTTAAATGTTTTAAATGTAGGTGTTACAAACTCTGTAAAAGCCTCTTACAGGATATCTTATCATATTGCACTGGCTGGAGGAGCTCCTACAATAGCAAAGAGACTAATACGGTCTTTTCCAGTTGCTTTGTTTCATGAATGCCTGCCTGATGAAAAGACAGTATAAGAAAGCATAGTTCTGCCACTTCCCAATGACATAGTAACTCGTCGAATTAAAGATTTAACTGCAAACATAAAGACTGAGTTAATATCTCATCTGAAAAGTTGTACCTTTGCCTTACAAACGGACAGATTTGTAGATGTGTCTGGACATGCTGGTTGGCTTATACTCATTTGGTATCATTGCCAACTAATCATTGATCTTATTTTATGTGAGTGCTTGGCCACAAACACGCGGGTGCTAAAACATTAACAATGTTGTACAACTTTTTAAAAAATCTCATGGTTTTTCCTGCAATGCCTGTGTTGTTGACATTTCTAATGAGGGCGGGAGAACAATGGCAGGTAATGTTACCAGTGCCTTGGCACCAAGCAAGGGAAGAGCGTCTAATTCTTTTAGCACTCATTATATTCTTTATTATGACACATCCACAGTTTTTTTTTAAAAAGTCACTTTCACTAGAGAATGTCCTTGATGAAGGAATAAGATTTATTTTTTATTAAATCTTAACTTGAGTACATTTTAAGAAATATTCTGGGATGAAATGAGAAATGATCATCAAGCTCTTCTACTGTATAGTAGAATATGGTGGTTGTCTCTAGGGAAAAGGCTGAGTTGCAAGCTGATCTACCTACTTTTTGAATGGAATACATTTTTTTTTTCAGTTGGAAAAACAAAAAACTGACAGAAAATTGGTTATTCAGACTTGGGTATTTGGGAGACATTTTCTTGAGTATGAACAAAGTGAGACTGTCACTTCAAGGAAAACAGCTGATTATATCTGTGGTCAAGGATAAAATGTAAGTTTTTGAGTGAAATTAGAATTTTGGGAAGCTCGTATCTACTACCATAAGGTACTTAAAAACTTTTCTGATGAAATCAGTGGTAATAATAATGAATATGATTTAAATAGATAGTATATAAGATGTGCTGACATTTCCAATTGGAGAAAGACAACTATCATATGATCTCCCTGATATGAGGAAGTTGAGAGGCAACTTGGGGGATTTGAGGGTAGGAAAAGAATAAATGAAACCAGGTGGGATCAGGAGGGAGACAAACCATAAGAGACTCTTAATCTCACAAAACAAACTGAGGGTTGCTGGGGTGAGGGGGGTAGGGAGGTAGAGAGAGAGTGGTGGGGTGATGGACAGTGGGGAGGTTACGTGCTATGGTGAATGTTGTGAAGTGCGTAAACCTGGCGATTCACAGACCTGTACCCCTGAGGCTAATAATACATTATATGTTAATTTAAAAAATGTGTTGACATTTCAAATAGCTGCATAATTCAGTGAACTGATCTTTTCTAATGATCAGTGCATGATGCACAATTGTTGCAGAAGCCTGTACTGATAAAGAAATTCTTCTCAAGTGCAGGATAGGCCAATGGATTTCAGTGAATTCCTGTCATTTATCCCCTGAATCAGAAACTTTAGACTCACATTCTTACTCTTCTCTCAAACCTTTCATTTTATTACTCAATACTTCGTGTCAATTCCACTTCCCAGACACCCTTAAGTATATTCTCTCATCTTCGAACTATTTTTGATGTCTTCATTTGGAACTTTGGGAATTTTACTTGTTTTATAATAAATATTAAATCTTTAACAACAGAGAAGGTATTTCTTGATCTTGCTACTACCTACCTCCCTGTGTCTCCTTGTTTCACTTTTTCCCTCAGTTAATCTGATTATAGATACAGATCTTTATGAAAACATGCTGATTCATGACTGCCTGCCTTTACTTTCTTGTGGTTTCCTTTGTGTGGAATGTTCCCCTTCTCCTGCTTACTTGGAAAATTCCAAGTTACATCTATCAAAATTCCATGCAAATGTTTCTTCCTCCAGGAAACCTTTCTTGACCTGCTTCATACCAGTAAGAGTTAGTCCCCTTATTTTTTCTGGGTTACTTTGTATTTTTTTCTATTGCTGTACTTATCCTTCTGTAATGTTTTTTCTTTCTGTAGAATTCTTGTTACAGAATTATCTTTTGGTGTGATGATGTTTATACACACACATATGTATGTCTATCTATCTATCTCTCTATATTTTAAAGATTTTGTTTATTTAAGAGAGAGAGTGAGAGAGAGAGCACCAGTAGGGGAAGGGGCAGAGGCAGAGGAAGAAGCAGTCCTCTCCTTGAGCAGGGAGTCCACAGGGCTCAATCCTGGGACTCCAGGACCATGACCCAAGCCACAGGCAGACGTTTAACTGACTGAGCACTCAGGTACCTCTATGTTTACCTATTTTGAGCAATCCCATGAGAAACAGGCCTGGGAAACCCCCATTGGGCTTCCTAAAACAATATTGTTGAGAGGTTCACTTTTAAAAGTAGGAACTTGAGAAATTTTCTGGTCTTGCTATCATATCAATTATTCTTTTGGATTTGTTTTATATTATAGCTACTATTAACACCGTTTTGAGTTGGTGCTGGAAAATTTAAGCCAAAATTTTTGCCTATGTCTAGATTTTGTGATCTAAATTACTTTCATTTTAGACTCTAATGAGGTGTCTTGCTTCATGTGAACTGAAGTCTGGCAAAGTCCATTTTCCCATATTGATACTGGGAAACAGTATGGGAGTCACTAATGTGCAGAAATTGCAACCTGAAATCAGCAAATCTCCCGTTTTACAATCCACTGTTGCTCTCTGGAGGATACATAGGTGGGTGGTGCTTGGTGTTGAGAAGCTTAGGGAAGCCATACGGTTGTGTTTTCTCTTTTAATATGTGCATTATATTCCCCTTGGAAAGGGGTTGTTGGATAATTTTCAGCCTTCCCAAGAAGCTAATTATTTCCTCCATTATTTGAGAGGAGATTTTTTCCCCTCCCTTCCTGTGTAAAAACATGGGTTAATTGTGAAATGGGAAGTGAGGTATCCAAGAGGATCTAGAACCTCAAACTTCAGCTGTTTTGGTGCAGAAGCTGCACATTTTTTTTCTTTTTTAAAAAATTAGATCTGATTTTTTAAAATTTTTAATTTTTTATAAACATATATTTTTATCCCCAGGGGTACAGGTCTGTGAATCGCCAGGTTTACACACTTCACAGCACTCACCAAAGCACATACCCTCCCCAATATCCATAACCCCACCCCCCTTCTCCCAACCCCCTTCCCCCCAGCAACCCTCAGTTTGTTTTGTGAGATTAAGAGTCACTTATGGTTTGTCTCCCTCCCAGTCCCATCTTGTTTCATTTATTCTTCTCCTGCCCACTTAAGCCCCCATGTTGCATCACCACTTCCTCATATCAGGGAGATCATATGATAGTTGTCTTTCTCTGCTTGGCTTATTTCGCTAAGCATGATATGCTCTAGTTCCATCCATGTTGTCGCAAATGGCAAGATTTCATTTCTTTTGATGGCTGCATAGTATTCCATTGTGTATATATAAGAGTGGTAGATCTGATTTTTTAAAGACGATTTTATTTATTTATTTGACAGACAGATCACAAATAGGCAGAAAGGCCGGCAGAAAGAGAGGAAGAAGCAGGCTCCATGCTGAGCAGAGAGCCCGATGTGGGGCTCTACCCCAGGACCTTGGAATCATGATCTGAGCTGAAGGCAGAGGCTTAACCCACTGAGCCACCCAGGTGCCCTAAGAGTCTCTTATGGTTTGTCTTGCTCTCTGTTTTTATCTTTTTTTATTTTCCTTTCCTTCCCTCATGTTCCTCGGTTTTGTTTCTTAAATCCCACATGTGAGTGAAATAATATAATATTTGGGAGGAGCTATCCAAAAGAAATCTATCAGACGACAGTCAGGGTTTTCATGACTAGTCTCCTCTGGTTTTCAGTGGCTTTCAACACAGCATGCTCAGTCCTGTTTTTACAGCAAGAGTCAGTCAGCTAGATAACCCAAAGAAACCCAGGAAGGAAACCCAGACTTGGAGAAGGAGAGTAGGTTACACTGTTCTCGATTAAAAAACAAGGTCCTGGAAAGTTGGCCAGATATATAGTTTCCACCAGGGAAAACGCCGATCAGTTTGTATGTCTCTAGAATAGGAAATTTAAAGGCTGCGAGTCTGCTGCTTGTTTCTTGAGAACTGGTGTGGCTACATTGTGATTATCAAGGAAAGGAGCTTCTTTTGGAAGGTGCCCTTAAATTATGAGGAGGTCCTCATCTGGAGGATATTGGAAAATGAAAACTACTATCTGGCCTGTTCAATGGAACTCCTGTTTCTATTGATTCCAAGAAATTCTAATTAACTCACATGTATCCAAGATAGGAGTCTCAAATGCATGGGGTGGGAGTGGGGGTTGGGGAGAAAGAAATTAACCAAGGTTCCTAATGCTTTAAATGTTGGTAACATTTAAGAAAAATTCCAGGCTGAGATAAGGTCAAAGTACAAAATCTGTGAACTTGAGTTCTGGCTGTCACCGTTTTCAAGAGATTGCAGAGAAAAATTCCAATCTGTAAGTTACACAATTAGGTTAAGTAAGTTAAAGAAATTAGCCTTCAGAGGATGGAAACATTTAATGATTTTCTACTTGGAAAAGGTTGCCTTCTCTTTTTTTATTGTTCAAATTTTTATTTAAATTCTAATTAGTTAACATACAGCGCAAAATTGGTTTCAGGAGTAGAATTCAGTGGTTCATTACTTACATACAACCCCCAGAGCTCATCACAAGTGCCCTCCTTAATACCCATCACCCACTTAACTCATCCCCCACTCACCTCCCCCCATCCATCCTCAGATTGTTCTCTATCTTTAAGAGTCTCTAATAGTTTGTTTCCCTCCCTTTCTTTTTCCCCTCCCCCCTTAATGGTTTATCTGTTTTGTTTCCTAAATTCCGCATTTGAGTGAAATCATATGGTATTTTTCTTTCTCTAATTTTTCTTAGCTAATTATACTCTAGTTCCATCCAGATCATTGTGAAAGGCAGGAACGTTTCCTTGCAAATTAAAAAAATGTATAGACTTATTATAAAACCTTAGTTCAAAAGTAAATACTATACTCTGATAAACATAAGATGAAAAAGCACAAACTCATGTAAAGATAACTAAGTTATTTTTTTAAAGATTTTATTTATTTATGTATTTTGTCAGAGAGAGAGAGAGAGAGAGAGTGAGAGCATAAGCAGGCAGAGGCAGAGAGAGAAGCAGGCTCCACGCTGAGCAAGGAGACCAGTGTGGGACTTGATTCCAGGACCCTGGGATCAGGACCTGAGCCCAAGGCAGATGCTTAACTGACTGAGCCACCCAGGCATCCCAAAAACAATGCAGTTATAATGAATACTTAAATAGTGGTCTTGTTGTTGCTGTTTTAACATACTTTCTGTTCCTAAAAACTTTTTGTATGAAAAATGGGGAAATATAATTCTGGCTTAATATTTTCAGTGTCTTTGATAGGTTATAAAATAAAATTCAGATATGCAACTGTACTGTAGACAAATAGTTAGTGGTCATAAAAAGATTTAAAAAATTTCTCTACTGTGGGGCACCTGGCTTGCTCAGTCAGTGGAGTGTGCGACTCTTGATCTCAGGGTCATAATTTGAGCCCCATGTTGGGTGTAGACGCTGTTTAAATAAACTTAAAAAACAAACAAACAAACAAACAAAAACCTCTCTGCACTAAAAATCTAAACTAGTATGTAGAGGATTACTCAATAAAGTAAATTCAAGAGAACTTAATTTTAATCTAAGCTTATTTAATATTCTTGAGATGGGTAAAAATTTTCATAAGATTAAAATTATTTTGTGCATTTTGAGTTTAAATTATGTCCCTGCTCTGATTTCATCATGTATAAAATAAAAATGCAGTCATAGCATTTTTGTACATATGAAACCATGCTTTTTGGGGCTCCTGGGTGGCTCAGTGGGTTAAGCCTCTGCCTTTAGCTCAGGTCATGATCCCCAGGTCCTAGGATCCAGCCCACAATGGGCTCTCTTGCTCAGCAGGGAGCCTGTTTCCTCCTCTCTGTCTGCTTGCCTCTCTGCTTACTTGTGATCTCTGTCTGTTGAATAAATAAACAAAATCTTTAAAAAAAAAACTACAAAAAACCCCATGTTTTCTTTTTTTAAAATATACTTTTTTGGGGGGAGCAGTTTCAGGTTTATAGTAAAACTGAGTGGAAAGTACAGATAGTTTTCATATGTTCCCTCACTTCCTATCTTCTCTAAAATTCCTCTGTTAGTAACATCTTGCATTAGTGTGGGATATTTGTTACAATTGATGAGCCCGTGACATTACATTTAAAATATTTCGTTTATTTATTTGGGATAGAGAGTGAGAAAGAGATCATGAGCAGGGGTAGGGATAGGGTAGAGGGAGAAACAGACACCCCGCTGAGCAGGGAGCCCAATGTGTGGCTCCAGGATCCTGGGGTCATGACCTAGCTGAAGGCAGAGGCTTAACCAACTGAGCCACCCAGGCATTCTGTTGTCACATTTTTTTTTTTTTTAAGATTTATTTATTTGTCAGAGAGAGAGAGAGGGCACATACAAGCAGGTATGGGCGGAGAGGGAAGCAGGCTCCCCACCAAGCAAGGAGCCCAACGGGACTCCATCCCAGGACCCTAGGTCCATGGCCTGAGCTGAAGGCATCGGCTTAACTGAGTCACCCAGGCATTTCCAAAATTATTTTCATTTGTTTTTTTCTTTTACACTTTATGTTTTAAAGATTTTATTTATTTGTCAGAGACTGTACACAAGCATGAGGAGCAGCAGGCAAAGGCAGAGAGCGAAGCAGGCTTCCTGCTGAGCAAGGAACCCAATGCAGGATCCCAGGACCCTGGGATCATGAGCTGAGCTGAAGGCAGATGCTTAACCAACTTAGCCGTCCAGGCATCCTGTTGTTACATTATTAAGCAAAGTCTCTAGTTTTACATTAGGGTTCAGTCTTTGTTTGTATATTCTTGTACAGTTTTTGTACATTGACAAGTGTGTAATTAAATGTATCCAACATTTCAGTATCATACAGAATAGCTTCACTGCCCTGAAAATGCCCTGAGCTCCATCTGTCCTTCTCTGCGTCCCTCTTTCCCAATGAACCCCTGGTGGTCACTGATCTTTTTTTTTTTTTAAATTTAAAGGTTTTATTTATTTATTTGACAGAGAGAGAGATCACAAGTAGACAGAGAGGCAGGCAGAGAGAGAGAGGAGGAAGCAGGCTCCCTGCTGGGCAGAGAACCCGATGCGGGACTCGATCCTAGGACCCTGAGATCATGACCCGAGCCGAAGGCAGGGGCTTTAACCCACTGAGCCACCCAGGCACCTGTCACTGATCTTTTCACTGTATTTTTATTGTCACCAATTTGATCTTTTTCAGAATGTCATATAGTTGGGAATCACAGTATGTATCCTTTTCAGATGACTTCTTTCACTTAGCAATATACATTTAAATTTCCTCCATGTCTTTTTGTGGTTTGATAGCTCATTTAAAAAAATTGCTTAATAATATTCCATTGTGTGAATGTACCAATTTGTTTATCCATTTACCCATTGAAGGTTATCTTGTTACAAGATTTGGCAGTCCCCATATTTTCAACTTGAAATGCTCCATTAAGAGGAATATCCTAAATTTCATTCACTTACCTTCCAGAGCAGACTTTGCTATGTCTTAAGTTAATGTCTAGAAGTTTGCAAGTGAGTCATGGGTCCTCAGATAGAGATACAATTTAAATATTCAGTATCACAAATGACACGGAATCCTCATGTCACTTCAACTACAGTATCTGGTAAAAGTTAAGGTGTCCTATTTCTCAGATGATTTTTTTTTAAAGATTTTATTTATTTATTTGACAGAGAGAAATTACAAGTACACTGAGAGGCAGGCAGAGAGAAAGAAGGAAGCAGGCTCCCTGCTGAGCAGAGAGCCCGATGCGGGACTCGATCCCAGGACCCTGAGATCATGACCTGAGCCGAAGGCAGCGGCTTAACCCACTGAGCCACCCAGGCGCCCTCTCAGATGATTTTTTAAAAGGTTTTATTTATTTTTTCAAGAGAGCGTGCATGTGCATGTGTGAGCACAAGCAGGGGGAGGGCAGAGAGAGAGCAAGAAGCAGACTACCCGGTCAGCAGGGGAGCTGGAAGATGGGGGGCTGGATCCCAGGACCCTGAGATCATGAAATGAGCTGAAGGCAGATGCCTAACCGACTGAGCCACCGAGATATCCTACAAATTCTTAATATTAATGGTGATTGTATCTTTAATATTAACCTAATAAAAACTTTTAAAATCTCTGACTTTGGGACCCGGTCTTCTGCCTAATGGTTGCTGCACTTGAGTGTATGTTTAACTTCTCAGATGTCTGTTAACATTTTTCACGATTGTCATGACTGGGTGGACAATTACAAAAACAGTAAAGAGAAGAGCTTACGTTTCTAACAGCCCTTGTGTCACTTTCTGCTGAAGACCCTGTGAAATCTTTAAATCTAGTTAATACTCAACCAACATTTCTTTATGGGAATTGAAAGCCGTACTAATGATATTCATTGGATGGTTAGAACAATTCATGAAAGACCTAAGGTTTCTAAATGCTGCAGTTGTTTTCACATTTCATTTAATATCAAGGGAAGAATCTTTGTGCTCTGAGAGGTAATCTGTATTGAGCAGCTGGACAGTTGGAGTTGAAAATCTTCCTAAATGTTCAGGATAAGGAATTGATCTGAGTTTGGGGCATGGGTCTGTCTTTCTTTCTTTCTTTCCCTAAAGAGAAAAAGAAAGAGGTTTCTGTCTTGCATGTTGAACTTATTTGCTCTGTTTTATTCAGCATGGTTCTGTGTTTGTACCAGTGTTTGTAACAGTCTCCAGGAGTAGCAGTCTTCAAATTGGGATTTTGTATTTTTGGGGGTATCAGGAAACTTTCCAAGGGGGACATAGGCACAGAAAATTTTAGGGGAATCTAGACCCCTAACATCCATGTGCACACACTTGAAACAGTGATGTGCTTAATCAAACACTTAGTGTTTTAAGCCCCTTTAAAAAATAAAAGTGGCATGCTTATGACTGCTTTTAGAGTACTCAATCTCTTTCTCCCAAGTGTACCACTTACCTATCCAAGATATAATCATGATGCCTTGACCTGGGGATAAAATTCTCTGAGTAACAAAGAAAAAGATGGTTCAAAGCCTATATAGCCGTGAAGCCTCCTTTAACCACAACTTTGCGTCCTTCTATGTTTCTGTTAAGGGCACTGATCCTCAACCATTTTGGCCCTCAAGGGAGATGCCTGGCAATATCTGCAGACATTGGAACATCTGGGTGGCTCAGTTGTTAAGCATCTGCCTTCAGCTCAGGTCATGATCTCAGGGTCCTGGAATCTAGCCCTGCATCAGGCTACCTGCTCTGAGGGAAGCCTGTTTCTCCCTTTCCCGCTGCATGTGTTCCTGCTCTCACTCTCTCTCTCTCTCTCTCTGTCAGATAACTAACTAACTAAATAAATGAAATCTTAAAAAAAAAAATCTGAAGCAGTTCCTGGAGCTCCTGGGGAGTCAGTCAGTTGGGGAACTGACTCTTGGGGAACTGACTCTTGATTTTGGCTTAGGTTGTGATCTTGGGGTTGTGGGATCCAGCCCTACATTGGGCTCCCCACTTGGCAGGAAGTTTGCTTGAGAGTCTCAGATTATCTCTCTCCCTCCATCCCTCCCCACTGCATTCTCTCTCTCTCTCAAATAAATAAATAATCTTAAAAAAATCTGAAGACATTTTTTATTGCCATAACTGATGGGTTTGGGTCAGGGATCAGTGCTAGTGGGTAGAGGTGGGGATACTGCTAAAATCCTACAATGCATGGGATATCTGATAATGAAGAATTTATTCAACTCCAAATGTCAGTAAGACTCCAGGTTGAGTAACTTTATGTTAAGGGTGATATGTAGCCTAAGAAATGGGGGAGTTTTGGCCTGTTTTACAATATTCTGGATTTACATAATTCCTCAGTGGAAAAGTTGAAATGCTGAAAAATTATATCTGATAACCTTGAGGCTTTCTTTTCTTTCTTTCTCTCTTTTTTTATGATTTTATTTGAGAGAGAGAGAGAGAGAGAGAGAGCACATGATAGTGGGGTGGAGGGGCATTGGCAGAGGGAGCAGGAGAAGCAAATTCCCTGCTGAACTGGGACCCCAAGGTGGGGCTTGTCCCAGGACTGAGTCACCCAGGTGCCCAGAAGGCTTCCTTTTCTAATTTTAAAGGACTAATGGTTCCTTAGAATTGGCAAGAGATACTGATGGGGGTGGTTTTTAAATTTCATTCAGATGACAGATTTATGGTAAGGTTCTATTCTCAGTTTAGGGGTACCTGTGTGGCTCAGTTGATTAAGCATTTAACTCTTGATTCATCTCAGGTCATGATTTCAGGGTCATGAGATCTAGCCCTGCACTGGGCTCACGCAGGCGTGGAGCCTACTTAAGATTCTCTCTCTCCAACATTCCCAAATCAATCAATGTGATACAACAAATTAATATGAAAAGAGAGAAGAACCACATGGTCCTCTCAATTGATGCAGAAAAAGCATTTGACAAAATCCAGCATCCGTTCCTGATTAAAACGCTTCAAAGTATTGGGATAGAGGGAACATTCCTGAACTTCATCATATCTATCTATGAAAGACCCACAGCAAATATCATCCTCAATGGGAAGAACCTTGCAGCCTTCCCGTTGAGATCAGGAACAAGACAAGGATGCCCACTTTCACCACTCTTGTTCAACATAGTATTAGAAGTCCTAGCAACAGCAATCAGACAACTAAGAGAAATAAAAGGTATCCAAAGTGGCAATGAAGAAGTCAAACTCTCTCTCTTTGAAGATGACATGATTCTTTATATGGAAAACCCAAAAGACTCCACTCCCAAACTACTAGAACTCATACAGCAATTCAGCAACGTGGCAGGATACAAGTCAATGTGCAGAAATCAGTGGCTTTCTTATACACTAACAATGAAAATACAGAAAGGGAAATTAGAGAATCGATCCCATTTACTATAGCACCAAGAACCATAAGATACCTGGGAATAAACCTAACCAAAGAGGTAAAGGATCTGTACTTGAGGAACTACAGAACACTCATGAAAGAAATCAAAGAAGACACAAAAAGATGGAAGACCATTCCATGCTCTTGGATCGGAAAAATAAACATTGTTAAAATGTCTATACTGTCTAGAGCAACCTATACTTTTAATGCCATTCCCATCAAAATTCCACCAGTATTCTTCAAAGAGCTGGAGCAAATAATCCAAAAATTTGTATGGAATCAGAAGAGACCCTGAATTGCTAAGGAAATGTTGAAAAACAAAAATAAAACTGGCGGCATCACGTTACCTGATTTCAAGCTTTATTACAAAGCTGTGATCACCAAGACAGCATGGTACTGGCATCAAAACAGACACATAGACCAGTAGAACAGAGTAGAGAGCCCAGATATGGACCCTCAACTCTATGGTCAAATAATCTTCGACAAAGCAGGAAAAAATATACAGTGGAAAAAAGACAGTCTCTTCTACAAATGGTGCTGGGAAAACTGGACAGCTATATGTAGAAGAATGAAACTCAACCATTCTCTTACACCGTACACAAAGATAAACTCAAAATGGATAAAAGACCTCAATGTGAGACAGGAATCCATCAGAATCCTAGAGGAGAACATAGGCAGTAATCTCTTCGATATCAGCCACAGCAACTTCTTTCAAGATATGTCTCCAAAGGCAAAGGAAACAAAAGCGAAAATAAACTTTTGGGACTTCATCAAAATCAAAAGCTTCTGCACAGCAAAGGAAACAGTCAAAAAAGCAAAGGAGAAGATATTTGCAAATGACAGTACAGACAAAAGGTTGATATCCAGGATCTATAATGAACTCCTCAAACTCAACACACACAAAACAGGCAATCATATCAAAAAATGGGCAGAAGATATGAACAGACACTTCTCCAATGAAGACATACAAATGGCTAGCAGACACATGAAAAAAATATTCATCATCACTAGCCATCAGGGAGATTCAAATTAAAACCACATTGAGATATCACCTTACACCAGTTAGAATGGCTAAAATTAACAAAACAGGAAACAACATGTGTTGGAGGGGATGTGGAGAAAGGGGAACTCTCTTCCACTGTTGGTGGGAATGCAAGTTGGTGCAGCCTCTTTGGAGAACAGTGTGGAGATTCCTCAAGAATTAAAAATAGAACTTCCCTATGACCCTGCCATTGCTCTCCTGGGTATTTACCCCAAAGATACAGATGTCGTGAAAAAAAGGGCCATATGTACCCCAATGTTTATAGCAGCAATGGCCACGGTCGCCAAACTATGGAAAGAGCCAAGATGCCCTTCAACGGATGAATGGATAAGGAAGATGTGGTCCATATACACTACGGAGTATTATGCCTCCATCAGAAAGGATGAATACCCAACTTTTGTAGCAACATGGACGGGACTGGAAGAGATTATGCTGAGTGAAATAAGTCAAGCAGAGAGAGTCAATTATCATATGGTTTCACTTATTTGTGGAGCATAACAAATAGCATGGAGGACATGGAGAGTTAGAGAGGAGAAGGGAGTTGGGGTAAATTGGAAGGGGAGGTGAATCACGAGAGACTATGGACTCTGAAAAATAATCTGAGGGGTTTGAAGTGGCGGTGGGGGGAGGTTGGGGTACTAGGTTGTGGGTATTACAGAGGGCACGGATTGCATGGAGCACTGGGTGTGGTGAAAAAATAATGAATACTGTTATGCTGAAAATAAATTCATAAAAAAAAAAAAAGATTCTCTCTCTCCTTCTCCCTCTGCCGCCCCCCTAACCCTGCTTGCATGCATGCTCTCTTTCTCTCTAAAAATTGAAAAAAAAAAAAAAAGAATATTCTCAACATATAAAAACCATGTAAAGAAAAAGTAATTTGCAACAGAGTTCCCTAAGAACTAACAAAGACCTGTCACTCGTCTCATCTGTACTTCACTTGTTGCATGATTTGAAAACTGTGAAGGCAAAAATTTCGATATTTACTTCTGACAGATCAACATATTTCATTTTATTTTTTATTTTTTTGAAGATTTTATTTATCTATTTGACAGACAGAGAGCACAAGTAGGCAAAGAAGCAGGCAGAGAGAGAGAGAGGGGGAAGCAGGCTCCCTTCTGAGCAGAGAGCCCAATGTGGGGGTGTGTGTGTGTTCAATCCCAGGACCCTGAGATCATGACCTGAGCCGAAGGCAGAGGCTTAACCCACTAGGCACCCAGGTGCCCCTCAACATCATATTTTAGAGTAAAATAAACACATATTGGGAGTACTTTAATGTATGTTTTCTTGAGCTTCTGGCTTATAGGAAAAATATTTTTTATTGATTTTCACCAAATATTACTGGATCATATAAAAACATTTTTCTGTTCATCTCTGCTCATTTATTTGTTTTTATTATATACCAATTAGATTCAGGTTAATCTGATGGAAATATTTTGTGGATTCTGCTGTAAATAATTCACATAGCAATCAGAAATAGAATTTCTGTAAACTTACACTGGGTAATGATCTAATACCTTCTCTTCATTTTGCAGTTAATTTCCACTAAGTAGATTAAATTTGGTTCTTAAAAGCAGAAATCCACTTACCTAGGGATACAAAACAAAATGTTCCAAAATGTAGTCTTTGTTGTAATGCTCTAAACTCTAGAAATCAAGGTTCATTTATTTGGAATTAATTTTTCCTTCTTGGACATTGATACACTGTTCTATGCCTAACAAATGCAAATTAATCATTTTCTACAGTCAAATGAAATTACACACATACACATGCACAATAGTGCCCGTTTGTTTGTTATAATTTTTTTTTTTAAGATTTTATTTATTTGTCAGAGAGAGAGAGGGAGAGAGAGTGAGCACAGGCAGACAGAATGGCAGGCAGAGGCAAAGGGAGAAGCAGGTTCCCTGCTGAGCAAGGAGCCGGATGTGGGACTCCATCCCAGGACGCTGGGATCATCACCTGAGCCGAAGGCAGCTGCTCAACCAACTGAGTCACCCAGGCATCCCTGTTTGTTATAATTTTTAAACGCACTTCCAGATGACATGGGGTAAAGGTCTTTATTCAGAACCTATCAATTTTTAATTTCCAGATCTGTGGGTTTTTCTTTCTAACCTTAGTTTCGTACAGTTTGAATTTCACAAACAAGATGCCTCTGCCTCTAACAGGTATAAATATTAGCTATTTCACAAGAATTTTAAAAGTCTTTTTGGTATACTTCTAAGAACTGAAAAGTGAAAGAAACTAATGTGTAAAAATAGTTTTGCAAATCAGGTAGTTTCCTATTCTTTGCTTCAACAAAATTGAAGAACTCTACATTTAAGTTGTGAGATTATTTAAAATAGTATTTAATAATAGCTCACCATGTCAGTTTTGATGTATAACAAAGAAGAGATTTTAAAAATTGGGTGAAGTTACTATAACAAAATTTCTTCCGTTCTTATACTTATTCTGTTTCCATACTTTTATATGTGAATAAAATTTTTTAGTTCTTTATTTTAAAATACTTTATTTTAGAGGAATAGCAATAATATGGAACAGGCTTCAGAATAACAATAAATAACTTTTGCCAACAGAAAGTTGGGAAAATAAAGCCCATA
This sequence comes from Mustela lutreola, assembly GCF_030435805.1. Lineage (NCBI taxonomy): Eukaryota > Metazoa > Chordata > Mammalia > Carnivora > Mustelidae > Mustela > Mustela lutreola. The sequence goes on from NC_081295.1 coordinate 120,488,512, forward strand.
TCCATCTCTGGAAAAGAAACATTTCCAGTTAAATATTACTTTAAAAAAAGTTTTATGTTTAATACTTTTATTTACCCAAATCTGTATTATATTATTTTGATCAATTATCTCTAATAACTGATAATTAATTAATTAATTTCTAATTAATATCTTAATTCATCAGCCTTTTCAAACACTTAGATCAGGAAATAAATTTATTTTAAGAACATACTTTGTTGCAAAGAAGCATACTAGATGGATCAAGAAAAGATTTCCAAGACCAAAAATACATTACACTAGAATGTCAGGCCAGGGTTGAGAAAAAAAATTCAAAAGGGGAGGAAAATGAAAATATAAATTCAAAAGAAAAAAAAATCAATGTGATATTTCCAACTGTTAAGGAAGAAATTGTGTATTTTAAATATTAGTGTTGGGTGTCAACACATTATGGTAATTAGATTCCACTGGACATGTGACAAGGTGATTAAAAGTTTTATTTAAATGTGTTACTATAGGGGCGCCTGGGTGACTCAGTAGGTTAAGTCTCTGCCTTTGGCTCAGGTCACGATCTCAGGGTCCTGGTCGAGCCTGGAACCCGGGTTCTCTGCTCAGCAGGGAAGCTGCTTCCGTCTCTCTCTGCCTGCCTCTCTGCCTACCTGTGATCTGTCAAATAAATAAATAAAATCTTTAAAAATGTATTAATTTATGTGGTATGTTGGAAATTATATTCTTTGCAACACTTTGGATCCATGTTGAGAGTTTCAGGTCTACCTAAGCCTGTGGGATGAGGCATATATTTTGCAGCTCTCTCCAGGGAGACCACTGAGCTACTATTCCCCCTTCCTGTGTTCTCCCAGTTGGAAATGGACAAACACTTGGAAGAGAGAACCTATAGGTGTCTGTAGAGACATGAAGGAGTGGACAGTTTTTTCAGTTCTCTGCCAAAAAGCCCTCTCAAACTGAGAAGGAAACATGAATGAAAAAGATACACTAGTCTCAAAGTCCTTGGCATTCTGGAAAACCTGCCCCAAGCCCCAAATTACCAAACACCAAAGCTCCCTTTTATAGAGTAAGTCTTTAATTTTTAGCGACTCTTGCCCCACTGCCAAGACCCAATTTTTCCTCTCCCTCACAATTTCCATTCCTCCCCCTTATTTATTGAAGATGAGCATATTATGCCGGGAGAGAAAAACGACCTGTGTGAGGCCAGCGGGGAAGTGGGAGTTAGGAGGTTGTAGAGCAAACCACTGGTCTTATACTTTAAGTGGTATAAATATTTAAATGCCAGAGCCAGAGCAAAATTGGGAAACAATGCAGAAAAAGAGATGCAAGTCCCTGGCATTAGGCGACTGCAGTCCTAGAAGTATGTCCTGAAGCAGTGGTTTTCCTTTAATGAGCCCTATGTCTGGGGACCGCATCAAGTGTCTTGGACTCCAAATTTGCTCCTCGTATTTGCCTATGGTAGTTATCCCTTTTGATGACCTAATCACGTCACTGTGTAGCACCATTTACTCATGCATGCTCACTTAGAGTTTTGTTTGTTCATTTATTTATTATTTTTTAAAGATTTTATTTATTTAAGAGAGAGAGCAAATAAATAAATATGGGGAGGAGGGGCAGAAGCAGAGGGAGAGGGAGAAGCAGACCCCCACCAAGCAAGGAGCCAGACTTGGGGCTCTATCCCATGACCCTGAGATCATGACCTGAGCGGAAGGTAGACACTTAACCTACTGAGCCATCCAGGTGCCCGGTTTATTTGTTTTTAATCAACTCTGGGACCTGGTTTCCTCCCACTGAGTCCCAGAGGAAAATTTGGGGAAATGCAAGGAGAAAGTTCTTGAAGTGGATCTCTTAGATAAAGGGTAATCGTTTCTCAAGTGCCTGGGTGCCCTTCTGGTCACTCTTGGAGCTCCTGGGTCAGTTTCCCTGTCCATGTTAAGAAGTAGGGGGAGATCCGAATGCAGGCCAGGCCTGTGGAGCTCAGCCCACAGGGGCTGGCCATCCCTGGAGCCTGTTGTTGGATACAGGGACTCCCAGAAAACACGTAGTGCAGATTTTGCAGTTCTCCATCTTGACTGCTTCTCAGACTGACCATCAGGATGAGTTTTCACCAGCGTCTTGCCACACCTCCTCCAATCCAAGCAGCAGCAGGAACTCACTTGCATGTGCTGACCCCCACGCAGCGGTTTCTTGGCCACACTGTCTGCCCGCCAGGCCGACTTGCCTTATTCCCCAAGGGTACACTCTGTTCCAGCCTCTCTAGCACATCTGTGAGTCTCCCTAGCGTACCAGTGGCGGCTATTGTGAACCTCACCTTTTCAGTGTGGGAAACCCACAAGCCAAGCTGAAGAGGCCTGGTAATTTCACTGGCTTTTACTCAAACTTTGCATCTATATTATTCAAAGTCCTCTCCAATGACCAGAGCACCCTGCACAAATAGGCCAGCATTTATGTCCACGATGATCCTAAGGAGGTAAGAAAGGAAGAGGAGAGGGTTGACACTTCTCTCTAGGCTGGAACCCCGGTCATGCTTAAGGCACCTTGCACAGTGCCTGAGTTCCCTGGTCTTAGAAGAGTTTGCCTTTCCCACTTGTCCCTGGGAAACCTGTCTTAGTCTGGGGGATGCGGCCTGAGGCCCAGAGGGTTGTGTGTGACAGAAGGCTGGGGCACAATCGCAGGGCCCCTCACATCGAAGGGGACGAGTTACATACCCGGAGAAAACGTGATGAGAACTGAAGGAACAAGTCTACGACTCCAGGTATTCCCCAGGGGCCCTCCCCAAGGGCCTGGATCCTTTCACCGACCCCGCGAGGACAAGAGCCCTCCCACACCTCCTGCCTGTAGAGGTTCTAAGGGTCTGGGCAGATACCCCTCCTCTCCCGTCGGGGACAAGACCCATTCTCCCCGCTCACCCTACCTTACTCCAAGGCGCCGCGGAGAGAACCGGAGAGAAACCCAGAAGTCCCTACCCCTTCCACAGTACCCAGCCGGGTGATGCCTGGGGGTCACGGTTACCTCCCCAAACCTCATCCTGCCTTAGCGTCACTTGCGCGTTCTTCAGGTATTTGCAGAGCCACGGGATGCCCTCTTCATCCGGGCAGGCGCTCAGGGACAATAAGGGACCTCCCATGGAGCCTCGGGCTTCCAGCTGCAGGGACCGCTACGGTCCGGGTCTTCCGCACTGGCGTTTCAGGGGGGGCCATCCGAGGAGCTGAGAAGCTGGGCCAGCCAGCTGTCCCCCGCGGGCGCTGCTGCCGGACGGGGGAGTTCTAGGCAAGCGCGTCCCGGGGCACGCAGGGCGCCCCGGCTCCGCCCACCTCAGGCCCTAGCTATGATTGGCTCCACGAACGTCAATCAGAGCTTGGCGCGGTGGGGGCGGGGGAAGTGCTGAGGCCCCCGGCTGCTTAAAGCCCCGGGGGTTATTCACATTTTCGTCGGAGCTGCCGCTTCTCCAGGCGCCCTACGGCAGTCCAGCGGTGACCTCAGTCACCAACCCCGAGGTTCTCCCAGCTTGTGTGCGCTGTTCCTGCTCCCACGACCGTGATCCCGGTACACTGCTTCGCCCCCTTGCGGTCTCAGTTTCTAGGCTCCGTCCCCCACCTCCCTGGGCGCCGGGCAGCCCGGTCAGGGATCCGCGGCCGAGAAACACTCTGGCCTGGGAGTCCGGGTGTGGCTGCTGTGCCCGAGACCTGACTCCCACCCCTCCGGGTCCTGAGCGGCGGCTGCGCAGCAAATTAGTGCCCGCACGGAGGGAAGGGGGTGCCCAGGGCGGGGGAGGGAGAGAGCTGGAGAGGAAGAGGCGGCAGAGTGGGGTAAGGGGCAGAGGACAGAGTGGGAAGAGGGCGGAGGAGAAGGTTGATGGGGAGGAGGAGTATTAGCAACGAAAGCTCTTTCTTCTCTTGGTCCCACTCCTGTGGCTTCTCACCTCAGCTCCCCTCTGCTGGTGAGAATACAGCAGGGGGATTTCAGGGAAGGTTCTGAGGGTTGACACAGGGACTTCGCATCTAAGTCCACTTAGCTGAACTGCTAAATGCTAAACTTGACTAATCCTGGCATCTTTCCCATTGGCAGGTGGAAAAGAGGAACATCATCTGTTCCTGAGAAGAATAACTTGAAACCGCAGGTACCGTGCATGTGGAGATGTGGGGTCCTGGGAATCTCCAGCACTGGTCACACTCCTAATTCCACTTCCAAACCTCATTCACGACCCTGAATGGAATAAGTAATATATAAATACATAATAAAGTGTATATATTTATATAAAACATTTTTATTTATAAACATAATGCATAGTAATGTAAAATAGAAAAATTTTGAACTATATATATGGAATAAAATAAAATAGGACAATGTTCAATGCTGATTACCTTGCTAAATGATCATTAGATTTAAGATGGAATTGAATAAAATGGAAAAGAAAATGCCAGCCTGCATCACAGGCAATGAACATAACTATAGTTTCATGTAACATTTGTTTCTATTAAATATTTGTGCTTATGTTTGTATGTTAGCAAAAACTACAAAAAATTTTGAAAAACACTGATCTTTCTCTTAGAACTGAATTGCTGGTGCCTTTGCTTACAAAGTAACCCATGGCCTTCTCCCTGTGAGCTCTTGCACTCCACCACCACCAACCCCCTGCCCCCACACCCCTTAGACTCATCTATAAGCAAAAGAACCCTAAGGCAAAGAATGAGTTTTCTTTAGGGTGTGGTGGGTGATAGAAAGGAACTTTGCTCTTTCTTTCTGAAAATAGCCCTTGGTTGGGGGTACCACACAATGATCTACTCATCATTTTTCAGTTACACTGAATCCTTTTACCAGCAGAAAAAATGGAATTGACTGTTGAATATCTTCCTATAAAGGAAATGCAAGCCTTCATGGCTCTACCAGTAAGTTGCAGTGAACACTCAAAGGAAACAATAATTCTAATCCTACAGAGGTCTTTACAGAATATAAGAAGAAGATATATCCCTTCCTCATTTTATAAGGCTACGATAACCTTTATACTAAACACTTGACAGAGACCCTACAAGAAAGGAAAACTGTAAGTCAATGTCACCCATGAATATAGATTAAAAATAAATCCTAAACACGCAGTTCACATGGATTCTCACACAGGAAAAATAAATCTCACACTCAAATAAAAGAGGAAATCATTAATTTTTTGGGAAAGCTGCAGGTCATACAGTGGCACTTGCCTTCCAAGGAAAAGAAAGGAGAAAAGAGAAAGGAGAAAATGCAGACATCTAGAAGAGACAAAAATATCACAGATCTTCCATACGTTTCTTTTAAAAAATATCTTGGGGTGATGGGTTGTGGATCTCTGTTACTGCAAAAAGCAACACAGAATCTCTGTGTTCTGCATTGGGTACTTAAACCCAGCTGGGTTATTCTTAGTGCTCTCCATGGAGATTGTCTCCATTTTAGCCTCATTTTTCTTTTTTGTAATTTTTTAAAGTTTAAAAAATTTTTTTAAAAAGATTTTATTTGTTTGAGAGAGAGAGCGCACACAAGCCAGAGAAGAGGCAGGAGGGAGAAGTAGACTTCTTGTTGAGCAAGGAGTTCAGGTGAGGCTTGGGGCTCAATGCCAGGACCCTGAGATCACAACCCGAGCAGAAGACAGATGCTTAACAACTGAGCCATCCAGGCACCCCTTAGCCTCATTTTTCTCAAAGAATCACTTACTTCGAATTGGATGAAATTATAACTCTATCAACGTAGGAAAACGAATGATAGAACATAATACAGAAATAACAACATTCTACTCTATCAGTTTTTGAAATATGGCCTCTGGATCAGCAGGTTCAGCATCACCTGGAAATGTATTAAAATGCAAAATCTCAGGTCTAAACCCAGACCTAGCCCTGAATTAGAAATTGTGGATGGGGGGATTCCAGGAATCTCCATTTTAACAAGACTTCTACAATATCCTGGTGCACTCAAGTTCAGGAGCTCCCACTCTGATTCAGCTGGTAGCACACTCACAGATAACACTCCACTTGGACCCAGGTCACCACTGACTTCTGGCAAAACCTTTAGACAAAATCAACAACATGATAAAAATACCATAATTTTCTTACTTTTGAATAGCTTTGGATTTTTAGTAAGAAAAACTCTTTAACTAGCTGGGAAAGATCACAGAAGCAAGTAGTTTCCCACTGAGACCCAAATACAGATTTATTTTAATTTGGCTTTTAAAATTAAAAATCTTTTTAACATTTTTTATTGTGGGCTCATTTTTAGGCTCAGCATGCAACTGCCCTCCTTACATCTCCACTCTCTGCTTGGTTTATCCAACAGTCTCTCACATTTTCTTTAATAAAATTTCCAGTATTCTGTATGTGTGAGTACAGGGAAATGCCAATGTTTATTTTCTGGTTTGATAGAAGAAGTTCATGAGTCATTTTACCTTCCTGTAGATGATGATGTTGACTAAACATTATTATAAGAACACTAAATTATTAAGAAAGGTGAATAATCAAAATTACAGATGTTTTATTGGTTAAGGTCATTTTATCAGGTACCACCCCAAATCTTTGAAGTCTAGGGGTTTGGAAAATTATCCTTTTTAGAAATATCATTTATAAGAAAGTTTTGTGTTAAAAATTCTCCCCAGCTCTGGGGACAAGAAAGAGTTTTTTTTTCTTTTTATTTTGCTGAGAATGTTGTTGCTGGCATTTCAAGGCTAAGAACTGAAATTCCATTATTGGCAATGGGTTAAAAAAAAGGCAGACTCTGTTAGCAAAATTTTACAATATGAAATGGAAAATGATATATTAGCTTTAGTTAGGCAGGGAATAGGGAACTTTTAGCCACAGCTGAAAAGAAAGGAAAGTAGGAAGAGGGGAAGAGAAGTTAGAAGTATAAGAAGGAAGAAAACAAGCTTTCATTATCCATAGGTGATTGTCTACAGAGAAAAATATGAAATAATCTAAGACATAAGAATTAATAAGAGAGTTTAGCAAGATGGTTAGAGAGATACACAAAAAGTCAATTGCACTTTTCTATCAAACAAAAGGGTAGGAAATGTGATAAAATGACCCCCTTTGAGGGTAACTTATAGTAAGTGATACTTAAAGTCATCAGAAATAAGTTCTCAGAAAGAAAGGACATGCAAGATCCTAATGGGGGAAAATAAAAAAACATTGAAAGACAGTGGTAAGGTCCTGTATACTGGAGAGATACACCATAATTATGGTTAAGAAGCCTCAATATTATAAAAATGTTAGTCTTCCCCAATGTGTTCTATAGCTTCAATATAATTCCTAGAAGAATCTCTCCAGGATATTTAATGGAATTTAGACACACTGATTTTAAAATAAAAAAAGAAAGTAGTACAAGGTTAAGAAAAGGCAAGAAGGGGCACCTTGGTGGCTCAGTCAGTTAAGCTTCTGCCTTTGGCTCAGGTCATGATCCCAGGGTCCTGGGATTGAGATCTGCATCAGGCTCCCTGCTCTGTGGGGAGCGTGCTTCTCTCTCTCTCTCTCTCTGCCTGCCACTCCCGTTGCTTGTGCTCTCGCTCTCTGTCAAGTAAATTAGTAAATATTCTTAAAAAAAAAAAAAGAAAAGGCAAGATACTACGGAAGACTGATATTACACTGTCACTAAGACCCTGTACTACTGATGGTGGCAGGGTGTGTAGGCAACTGGACCAACAGAACAGATAAATGGGCAAAAGATGTACTATTCAATAAATAAGAATGGAATAATTGTGTATACCTTCATCGTGCATAAAAATATATTCCAAATGAACAAAGTACTAAAATATTAAAAAAATTAAAAGTTTCAGATGAAACATAAAAGAAATAACTATATGACTTTAAGGTAGGGCAGTATTTATTTTGTTAGACACACAAATTTTTAAAAACATAAGAATACATAAAACAGCTAATAATAAACATAAAAGAAATAATCAGTATTAATACAATAATAGTGGACGACTTTGACACTCCAGTTACATCAATGGATAGATCATCTGAAGAGAAAAATCAACAAGGACACAGTGGCTTTGAATGACATATTGAACCACTTGGATCAAACACAAATATTCAGAACATTCCATCCTAAAACAACAGAATACACATTCTTTTCAAGTGCACATGGAACACTTCCAGAATACATCACATGTTAGGCCACAAAATAAGTCTCAACAAATTGAAAAAGACTGAAGTCATACCATGCATCTTTTCCAGCCACAGTGCTATGAAACTAGAAATTAATCACAAGAAAAAAGCCTTGAAAGAGCTCAAATACATGGAGGTTACGTAACATGCTGCTAAAGAGTGAACAGGTCAACCAAGAAATTAAAGAAAGAATAAAAAAATACATGAACACAAATGAAATGAAAACACAATGGTCCAAAATCTTTAGGATTCAGTAAAAGTTGTTTTAAGAGGGAAGTTTATAACCATATAGGCATACCTCAAGAAGAAAGAAAAATCTCAAAAAAACTTCACATTATCTCTAAAGGAGTTATGAAAGAACAACAAACAAAACTCAAAACCAGTTAGAAGGAGGAAAATAATAAAGATTAGAACAGAAATAAGTGAAATAGAAAGTAAACATACAATAGAACAAATGAATGAAACCAGGAACTGTTTTTTTTGAAAGATCAACAAAATAGATAAACCTTCAACTAGACTCATAAAAAAAGAGAGAGAGGACTCAAGCAAAATCAGAAATGAAAGAGGAGAAATAAAAACCAACACCGCAAAAATACAAAGGAATATAAGAAAATATTATGAAAAATTGTATCCCAATGAATTTGACAACCGAGAAGAAATGAATAAATTCCTAGAAACATATAAACTATCAAAACGGAATCAGAATGAAATAGAAAATCTGAACAGATCAATTATCAACAATAAAATTGAGTTAGTAATCAAAACAAAATATTAGCAAACTGAATCCAACGATACATTAAAAGAATCCTTCACCACTACCAAATGGGATTTATTCCTGGGTTGCAAGTGTGGTTCAATATTTGCAAATCAATCAATGTGCTATATTACATCAATAAGAGAAATATAAAAACCGTATGATCATTTCAATAGATGCGGAAACAGCATTTCGTTAAGTAAAACACCCATTCATGACAAAAACCCTCAAAAAGTGGGGATAGAGGTAACATAATAAAGGCCATACATGAAAAAACCACAGCTAACATCATACTCAGTGGTAAAAAATGGAGAATTTTCCTCCTAAGATCAGGAACAAGGATATCCACTCTCACTACCTTTATTCAGCATAGTATTGGAATCCTAGCCATCATAGTCACTCAAGAAAAAGGAATAAAATATACCCATATTGCTAAGGAGAAGTAAAATGGTCACTATTTGCAGATGACATACTACATACAGGAAACCTGAAAGATTGCACCAAAAAACCTGCCAGAACTGAGAAATTCAGTAGAATTGATAAATAAATTCATCATACTCAATGATAGAAAACTGAAAGCTTCCCTCCTAAGATCAGGAACAAGTATGTCTACTCTCACCACTTTTATTCAAAATAGTACTGGATCAGCCATAAAAAAAAAATGAAATCTTGTCTTTTGCAAAAACATGGATAGATCTAGATGTTAGTGCTAAGTAAAGTCAATCAGAGAAGGACAAATACCATGTGATTTCACTCATGTGGAATTTAAGAAACAAAACAAATAATCAAAGGAGAAAAAAGAGAGAGACAAACCAAGACACAGGCTCTTAACCTTAGAAAACAAACGATGGTTTGGGTTGGTGGGGGATGGGTGAAATAGGCGATGGGGATTAAAGAGGACACTTGTGATGAGCATCAAGTGACACATAGAATTGTTGATCACTATAATTGTACACCTGAAACTAATATAACACTATGTAAACTATAAAGAATTTAAAAAGGAACATAACAATAAAAAAAGTTAACAAATATGGCCACATTAAAATTAGAAACTTTTGTCAAAGTACACCTGAAGAAAGAAAACCCAAAAGCCACAAACTAGATTTGTTTGTATCACACATAATTTACACAGGATTACATCCAGAACATTTAACAATAATCCAAGAGAAAAATAGTCGAAAGATGTGAATAGGCATTTTACAAAAAAGGAAATATAAATGATAATAAACATATTAAAAAGTATGTATATTCACCATAGTTATAAAAAATGGTGAATTACAAATGCTTTTGAAATCATATTTATAAATCACTAGATAGACAAAACCCAAAGTACTTAACATTAACAAGTTTACTTGGCCAGGGACTCAGGATGCCAAAGTGAGAGATGTTTACATTGGCTTTCTGCCAAAGCCAGAAAGAAGGTGCTAGGTCCAAGGATTGAAAAAAGTGCCCAAGAACAAGCAGGGCACCAAATCTGAAAGCAAACAGTAAGAAAAACGTTTTGGGGATTGAAATGAGATAACCAGACAATCAAGATTAAATGACCCAGAGGCAGAAACTTTTGAACTCAGAAATAGGCCTGGTTTGCTGATGGATTTCTAGCACAGTTTGCTGGGAACTCTGACCAATGATGAAAGAGATTGTGTCTCTCCTGGAATTGGCAGAGTTAGAATCAAAGAAAATTAAATTTAAGGCACAGCTGAGGAGGGGGCAACAGAGGGTGAGATGCAAGTGTCCTAAGCCAGGGTCTAATAGGACGTATGCAAAGATTAAACAGCTGTCCAGTCCAGGCAGATTTTAGATCCCAAGGGCAATAAATCTGTGGGGTTATAGTCGTACCCAGCCATAAGGAGGTGAATCTGGCCATGGATTTCAAAGGATCTCTGCAAGATGGTACAGGTGGTTGTGAGAACCCAAATCTGGCCTTTAGGAAAAAGAAACAGCATATCACAGGTGAAAATATTCAGATCTCACACCTATTGGCCATATCAGAGCTGGGGATGGACTAGAATAAAATAAATGGACAGTACAGAGGCAGCCTGGTCAAACATGCTGGAGATTAGGTAAGGATGCTATAGCCCACTTCCGTTAACTCCTTTTTTCAGAATGCACTTGCCTCATTTTATCCAGGGAGACTTAAGGAGAGGAATGTGTGTAGATCCAATGCATATTACTATAATGTTACTACACCTATGTTGTCAGTGTATCTCCTCTCCAAATTCTATAATTCCCAACCATAAAGGACCTCAGTAGTTCAATTTCAGTAGTCTTATATAAATGGATGCGGGTCAGTTTACAGAAAAGCAGGGCACAGGAGATGGTAAGTAGAAAAACATTGCTTAAAAAAGCGTGATATGTATCACCTGGCATCACGAAGAAATTAAATCATAGACTGAGCTAGTTCATAAATATTTGTAGCCACAAATGGGCTACAGCATTTGAATTCTCAGCTTAGTAACATTTCCTTTTGCCCTTCAGGGTCAGACTGATATTGAGTGTGATTCTCTACTACCACCTAGTGGAAATTCCATCTTTTGAAGTCCTCTTCCTTCCTTCCTTCTTTCCTTCCTTTCCTTTCCTTTTCTTTCCTTCTTTCTTTCCTTCCTTCTTTTTCTTTCTTTCTTTCTTTCTTTCTTTCTTTCTTTCTTTCTTTCTTTCTTTCTTTCTTTCTTTCTCTTTCTTTCTTTCTTTCTTTCTTTCTTTCTTTCTTTCTATCTTTCTTTCTTTTTCTTCTTCTTCCTTCCTTCCTCTCTCTTTCTTTCTTTTAATAATTATGTTATATTAGTCACCATACAGTACATCATTAGTTTTTTATGTAGTGTTCCATGATTCATCATTTGCATATAACACCCAGTGCTCCAAGAAATCCATGCCCTCCTTAATACCTGTCCCTAGGCTCACCCATCTACCCTGCTCCCTTCCCCTCCAAAACCCTCAGTTTGTTTCCTGGAGTCCATAGTCTCTCATGGTTCTTCTCCCCCTCTGATTTACCCCTCTTCATTTTTCCCATCCTTCTCCTAATGTCCTCCATGTTATTCCTTATGTTGCACAAGTAAGTGAAACCATATGACAATTGACTCTCTCTGCTTGACAAATTTCACTCAGGATAATCTCCTCCCGTTCCATCCATGTTGATGCAAAGCTGGGTATTCATCCTTTCCGATGGCTGAATAATACTCTTTTGTGTATACGGACCACATCTTCTTTACCCCTTTGTCTGTTGAAGGACATCTCAGCTCTTTCCACAGTTTGGTTATTGTGGACATTGCTGCTATGAACATTGGGGTGCATATGGTCCTTCTTTTCATTACGTCTGTATATTTGGGATAAATACCTAATAGGGCAATTGCTGGGTCATAGGGTAGCTCTATTTTTAACTTTTTGAGGAACCTCCACACTGTTTTCCAAAGTGGCTGCACCAACTTGCCTTCCCACCAGCAGTGTAAGAGGGTTCCCCTTTCTCCACATCCTCTCCAAAATTTGTTTCCTGCTTTGTCAATTCTTGCCATTCTAATTTGTGTAAGGTGGTATCTTAATGTGGTTTTGATTCGAATTTTCCCGGCGGCTAATGATAATGAACATTTTTTCATGTGTCTGTTAGCCATATGTATGTCTTCTTTGGGGAAGTGTTTGTTCATGTCTTCTGCCCATTTTTTGACTTATTTGTTTATTGGGTGTTGAGTTTGAGAAGTTCTTGTTTTTTTAAGACAATTCAGTTTTCTTATTTTTTAAATATTTCATCTTATTTATTTGACATACAGAGAGAGATCACAAACAGGCAGAGAAGCAGGTAGAGAGAGAGGGGAACCCTGAGATCATGACCTGAGCTGAAGGCAGAGGCTTAACCCACTGAACCACCCAGGAGCCCTGAGAAGATCTTTATATATTTTGGATATCAGCCCTTTATTTTGTCATTTGCAAATATCTTCTCCCATTCCGTGGGCTGTCTCTTTGTTTTGTTGGCTGTTTCCTTTGCTGTGTAGAAATTAAAGTCCTATTTCTTAGAATTTAAAAAAATTACACAGTAAATACCTGAACTCATTTTTGTTATACAGTGTTCAAACCATACAGAATGGTATAAGGCAGGTATATATGGCAGGAAAAATTCTAGGATGTCAACTGAGGATTGTTTTGTCATTCTGCTTTCGAGGCAGAATAAGACATTTCCCCTTCATGCCTTGGGTGACCACAGCAGAACAATGATGATCAAAAGATACAGCTCTTGCATTTAAAATTTGCTTTTAAACACCGTGGTAGAGGCAAGAGGAAAGAAAGGCCTTGATTAGTAAATGTCTGAGCCGGTGCTTATGCCATAAATTACAGATTTGTGAAGGACTCTTGAAGAAGTCAGAGCCAGTTTCCCTGCTTTGGAGCTGATACAGAATCTGTGGGCTGGGGTGAGGGTGCCAGTCTGAGGGTCTTGTGCCCTATAATCCTTTAAAACTGTGTCGGGGTGCCTGGGTGGCTCAGGGTCCTCTCAGGATCCTGGGATCGAGCCCTACATCTCTGCTGAGCAGAGAGCCTGCTTCCCGCTCTTCCTCTGCCTGCCTCTCTATCTACTTGTGATCTCTCTCTCTTTCTGTCAAATAAATAAATAAAATCTTTAAAAAAAAACTGTCAGAGATGATCAGTCATCCCCACATTCAGATAGTTGGCATAAGAAGATGGGCCCCGAGGGGGTGTATTGTCTCTGTCATACAAATTTGAACAGAATAATGATATTTCCAAAAGTTTCTAAACTGTCTTTGCTTAATATTCAATAGACTGGGCTGTCATCTGTGCTGGAGAAGGAAAAATCCTGGCAAGGAAAGGAATACGGAGTTTTTGAGAGGCAGGGTGCCGGATGCTCAGGCACCATGATCAAGAATCACCCTAATTACTCTTTAGCGATGGGTAGAAGGAAGTTGACTTGTACTTCTGTGAAGCCAGTAAGAAGTCAGCCAGGTGCCTTACTTCGGTTTCTCCCCCCCTCCCCCTTTCTGCCTTCCTTCCTTCCCTTCTTGCTTCCTTTCCTTGCTCTCTCCCTCCCCCAGTTTCTTTCTTTCTTTTTAATATTTTATTTATTTATGTGTGTGTGTGAGCACGAGAGAGAAACCATGAGCAGGGGGGAGAGGCTGAAGGAGAAGGAGAAGAAGACTCCCCACTGAGCAGGGAGCCAAATTTGGGACTCGATCCCAGAACCCTGAGATCACGATCTGAACCTAAGGCATAAGGCAGATGCCTAATGGACTGGGCCACTCAGGTGCCCATCCTCCCCTCCCTCTACCTTTCTTTTTGGTGGGCAGTAAAGCAATGTTTATTGATCTATAGTACAAAGCTCCTGAAGACGGAGGGGACTTGAGAGGATTGCCCCTTACTTTGGTTTCTACCAGAAACAGTTCCTGAGTCAAGGACATGAGTGAAGGCAGATGCGTGAAACTTCAGTAGCAGACTGGGGAGAAGCTAGACAGGGAAGGGAGGGCAGCCAGCAAACGGTGAATGACTGGAGCTGAGTACCGTAGGGAACTCTGGGAAATGATGGGGACCTCATGCCTCAGAGTCATCCCTGCTGAGGAACAAGGGATCTAACTTCCATCAGTCATGGTTGAAAACTGCTTCCTTTCCCTTCTAGTTCACTGTGAGTGGGGTCAGTGACCTTTGGAGAAAATCTTCAGGAAAGAGATGGAAATGCTACAAGTAGGAGCCAGCCAGTGTGTAGTGCAGGGGTAAGGCCTAAGAAATTTGGGCAGGCAGTGGTAGAATTGGGCAACCCCTGTTTTGTTTCTAGTTGGAAAACCCTTGGAGCGTCCTATGGCCTCGAACTTCCATATTCTCTGCCATCAGAATCAAAGGATTTCCTATTTTCATTTTCTTCAGTTGTGCCCAAGTCTTCAATACAATCATTAAATGTTCAAGTCCCACCTTAGAAATCCCTTCCTTAATAAGGAGTAGCCCTAGGGCCAAATATGAGACCTAATTTGCTCCAGCCGCCATAACAAAGTCCTACAGACTGGGAGGCTTACACAGCAGAAGTTTATTTTCTCATAGTTGTGAAAGCTGGAAGTGTTCAAAGTGTCAGTGCGGTTGGTCTCCTCTGAAGCCTCTTGCCTTGGCTTGGAGATGGCCATCTTCTGTATCTTCACATGGCCTTCCCTCTGTGTATGGCTGTGTTCTAAACTCTTCTCCTTATTAAAGGACATCAGTCATATTAGATCAGGTCCTACCCTCTGGATAGAATCCTGACTCTGCACGAGGCACTGTGTGACAACTTCTTCCCACCCCTGGGGCTGGGAAGAAGTGATTCATTATTGATGGGGGATAGAAGACTATGTCTCCATTAACATTATGGGGGTTGGGGTTTGGGCACCCATTCCCTCCAGGAAGGGATGAACATTAAGTTTCCCTACTCACTTTCACTGACATCACCCTGGTGTGTTTGTGTTATGTTGGAGGGTTGGAAGTCTGAGTTTCTCAGCTGGCCTTTGCTGGTGTTTAGTGGGTTTGGCTGGAGTAGAGCAATTGTCTAAAATTTTCTGCCTTGCTAGGCTGCTCCCACCTCTTCCCCAGCCATTCCTGTTAACTCTCTTTCCCCATGTTTCTGGGTTGTTGGCTTTTTAAGTCTGAGATACTTAAGGCAAAAGGGAATCTCAGGGACCTCATCATCGTGTGATTCCTTGGGTCCTGAAGTAGCGAGCCCGTCTGCTTTCTCTCTATCTTTTGGGGTCTTCTTATACTTGTTTTTATGTCCATGGGCTAATTGTATTTAGTAGGAGGAACAGGAAAAAGTACATCTACTCTATCTCTTCAAAGTGGAATTCTTCTCCCCATATGTTTTGAAGTTGACAAGGAAATTCTCATTGTTTAAATATATGTAAGTTTATGGTCAATATTGGCATTTAGAAAATAAAACTGTTACATCATTTAAAAATGTATCCAACTCTCCCTTCGGATCAGGTCATGACCCCCCAGTCCTGGGATTCAGGCCCATGTTGGGCTCTCCACTTAGCAGGGAGCCTGCTTCCTCCTGTCTTTCTCTCTGCTTGCCTCTCTGCCTACTTGTGATCTCTCTCTGTCAAATAAATAAATAAAATCTTAAAAAAAAATGTATCCAAGATTTTATACCCGGAAACTGTTTCCTAAATATAAAGACATTTTTACTTTGTTTTTCTTTTCTCCAATTTTATTCTCAGCTTGCCTAACTTTATTTTTTTATTTTTTATTTTTTATAAACATATATAGAGATCATATGATAGTTGTCTTTCTCTGCTTGACTTATTTCGCTAAGCATGATATGCTCTAGTTCCATCCATGTTGTTGCAAATGGCAAGATTTCATTTCTTTGGATGGCTGCATAGTATTCCATTGTGTATATATACCACATCTTCTTGATCCATTCATCTGTTGATGGACATCTAGGTTCTTTCCATAGTTTGGCTATTGTGGACATTGCTGCTATAAACATTCGGGTGCACGTGCCCCTTTGGATCACTACGTTTGTATCTTTAGGGTAAATACCCAGTAGTGCAATTGCTGGGTCATAGGGCAGTTCTATTTTCAACATTTTGAGGAACCTCCATGCTGTTTTCCAGAGTGGCTGCACCAGCTTGCATTCCCACCAACAGTGTAGGAGGGTTCCCCTTTCTCCGCATCCTCGCCAGCATCTGTCATTTCCTGACTTGTTGATTTTAGCCATTCTGACTGGTGTGAGGTGATATCTCATTGTGGTTTTGATTTGTATTTCCCTGATGCCGAGTGATATGGAGCACTTTTCATGTGTCTGTTGGCCATCTGGATGTCTTCTTTGCAGAAATGTCTGTTCATGTCCTCTGCCCATTTCTTGATTGGATTATTTGTTCTTTGGGTGTTGAGTTTGCTAAGGTCTTTATAGATTTTGGACACTAGTCCTTTATCTGATATGTCGTTTGCAAATATCTTCTCCCATTCTGTCAGTTGTCTTTTGGTTTTGTTAACTGTTTCCTTTGCTGTGCAAAAGCTTTTGATCTTGATGAAACCCCAATAGTTCATTTTTGCCCTTGCTTCCCTTGCCTTTGGCAATGTTCCTAGGAAGATGTTGCTGCGGCTGAGGTCGAAGAGGTTGCTGCCTGTGTTCTCCTCAAGGATTTTGATGGATTCCTTTCGCACATTGAGGTCCTTCATCCATTTTGAGTCTATTTTTGTGTGTGGTGTAAGGAAATGGTCCAATTTCATTTTTCTGCATGTGGCTGTCCAATTTTCCCAGCACCATTTGTTGAAGAGACTGTCTTTTTTCCATTGGACACTCTTTCCTGCTTTGTCGAAGATTAGTTGACCATAGAGTTGAGGGTCTATTTCTGGGCTCTCTATTCTGTTCCATTGATCTATGTGTCTGTTTTTGTGCCAGTACCATGCTGTCTTGATGATGACAGCTTTGTAATAGAGCTTGAAGTCTGGAATTGTGATGCCACCAACTTTGGCTTTCTTTTTCAATATCCCTTTGGCTATTCGAGGTCTTTTCTGGTTCCATATAAATTTTAGAATTATTTGTTTAAAATAAATAAATCTTTAAAAAAGATTTTGTGGAGAATATTTTCAAAGGCGTAAAAATTCTTCACCAAATTGTTCCTCCTTATTTCCTCTTAAACCCGCTATTCACTTCCTTGGAAGAACATGGTGTTTAGTGCCACCCAAAGTGGGCACAGACACCCAGAACTATTGATTTCTGCATCGCAGTCTCTTAAACGCCAATTTTGAAAGCACTTCTGGGGAATCCGCGATGTCCGGCCACAAAGTCAGCGAAAAGTTCCGTACAAAGAAATAAGCCCTGTTCTGTGCGTCCATGATATACAAGCCATTGCACTCCCTTGTCATTTGTTACCTTACAAGGAGACCTACAAGGCCCGGGGAAGGCAAGAGCCACCAGGTCTGTGCCTGCGGTAAGCGGCAACCCGAGCGGCGTGGGCTGCCCTAGGAGAAGGAAGCTTTCTCCCCTCAGCTTGCCTAACTTTTATCCTAAATTTTAACACGCAAAATATTTTGGTTGGTCACCATATTTTACTTCTCTGCAAAACCAAAATCTGTAGGGATGCATGGCTGGTTCAGTCAGTAGAACATGTGACTCTTGATCTCAGGGTTGTAAGTTTGAGCCCCAAGTTGGGTGTAGAGATTGCTTAGAAATAAAATCTTAAAAAACCCCAACAATCTATCAAATCTATCAAAATGAATTTTTATTGCCATAAATTTCTAAGAGTTAAAATGTTTCTTCTGTGCTCTTTCTGCCATCCTTCCGTGCTGCCATAATGGTGCACGCGAATGCCCTGGCAGATGCCTTCCAGAACAGTAACATCGTTGAAAAGAGAGGCAAACACCAGGTTTTTATTAAGCCATGTTCCAAAGTCATCATCCAGTTTCTCACTGTGATGAGGAAGCACGGTCACATTGTCGAATTTGAAATCGATGATGGTCACAGAGCTAGGAAAATTGTTGTGAACATCACGGGCAGGTGATGGAGTAATCAGCCTCAGATTTAATGTACAACTGAAAGATCTAGAAAGTGGCAGAATAACCTGCTCCCATCCTACATTGCCCTGACAACCTCAGCTGGCATCATGGACCGTGAAGAAGCAAGACGAAAGCACACAGGAGGGAGAATCCTGGGATTCTTTTTTCTAGGGATGCAATACATACATGCAAATAAAATGCCCTTAATGGGGAAAAAATGTTTCTTTTGTTTGACTGTTTGCAATCTGGTATAATATATAATAGATCAAAAGCATATAAATTTATTAGACATTTTAGTAAATAATTATCAGCCAGAAAAAAGTAAAATTATCTTGACAATGAATCTCTTTAGGATATAGATGGCCCTTTCCCCAATTATTTTAATGTATCTGTGGATAAATAATACTTATTTCTGGAATGAGACAAAAATGTAGCGTTAGTTTTATTTTGAATTTTCCTTCTAAGCTTGGAAATTTTGTGCATATAGATAAGTAGGTGGTAATGGATGGAATTTTGTTGTAGCAGTTTCACTTAACTGCTTGAATTTCTGCATAATTTTATTTTCTAAATCACATAGTGAAGTATCATCAAAAACTATTTTAAATAATGTAACAACTTACAACTTGGTTAGGTCCTCCTTCTATTTTGTTGGAAGCAAATTATAAACTACCTGACCTACAAAAATAATTTGTGGGGGTAGGGGGTGGTAGAAATGGGTGAATTGTTTTGTTTTGTTTTTTAGTTTAAACAACTAAATTTTATTTATTTATTTAAAAAGATTTTATTTATTTATTTGACAGAGAGAGATCACAAGTAGGCAGAGAGGCAGGCAGAGAGAGAGGAGGAAGCAGGCTCCCTGATGAGCAGAGAGCCCGATGCGGGACTTGATCCCAGGACCCTGAGATCATGACCCGAGCCGAAGGCAGCGGCTTAACCCACTGAACCACCCAGGCACCCCAAACAACTAAATTTTAAAATGAAAAGGGAAAAGGTATGTTTGCACTATGCTTGACATAATGACCTAATGCTAAGGCCCAGAAGCATCACAATGGAAACTTTTGATCTCATTTTAGGGTTTTTAATCAAATTTATTGAGGTGTAGTTTACATAAGACAAATGGAAATATTGAAGTATTCAGTGTCATGAGTTCTGGCAAATGTATGTACCATGTAACTGAAGGACCCCAGGTCAGAACTATAGTATAGCCTATAAGTCTTAACATTCTTTTTATAACCAGCTTATGCTAACTAAGAAACTGTGGCCAGCTGACCATAGATAAGGGAGTCAGCAAGCAGCATAACAGGATAACGAATAGCAAAAATCTGTGTTTAACCCAGCTGTTTCTGGCTTCTGTATAATAATGCTTCTAATGCTTTGCTAAGAAATGAAAAATTGCTTAAACCCTCGTTCGCTGTGTAATCAAATAAAGTTATACCCTTCCTCTGTTAAGAATTTCCCCTACTACTAAGTAAAATTGATAAGGGTTGCCTCCCATACCAAGGCCGGAGACGCAACCTGTACCAAGGCCGGAGACGTACGGTTCAGCACGTACGCTAGCTGGAGACGTGCGGTTCAGCACGTATACAGATAAAGGTTAGAAACGTGCAATTCAACACGTACCCTCTACTGTACACTACCTGAACGGTGACTGGCCAGAATGTATGGTTGGTTTTAAAGGATTGGCTACCTATGTGTAGGCCTTCCTGTAATGCTTTGAAATTACTGGCTAGAAAAGTGAGGGCTCTGATGTAATGGACTGTAAAATTCTATATTAAGGGACTCCCGAAACAGATCGGGGCTCTCAGGCACTGACCCATCCCTCGCGGATTTCATGGTCAAGTGTCCCTGGGAGTCCGAGCATGCCCGAATAAAATCCTCTTGCTTATTGCATCCAGTGGTCTGTGAGTGTGTCCTTGGGTGCGGGTCCTCTAGGGTCTTTCATAACCACTACACCAAACAGTATACAGAGTATTTTGGTTGTCCCTCAAGTTTCCTCTGGCCCTTTTGTAGTCAGTCCTCCTACTCTTTGTACTTCCTACTTTACCCAGCTATTCATAGGATTTTTATCACTGTAAATTGGTTTTGGGGAAAAAGGGATTTGTTCCTTGTTCTTCGACTCATTTGTTATCTCCATTTCTGGGAAGCAAACTTAAATGTAAACATATGCAGCTAATCTAACTACATCATCACAAGACACGCTTCCATTTTTTTAAATGATCGGTTCTTGTGAACTTCAGACAATGCTGCAAATCATTTGACTTAGTTATTTTACTTACTCTCTTTCTAAAGTTTAAAAATTTTGTTTCTTTGAAAGATTTGTAAGATCAGAAGTGATTATGTTGCTCTATAATCTCAATTTAAATGATTTTATGACTTTGGATTAATTTGAGTTATTGAATAAGTGACTTTTTTTTTTAAGTTTTTATTTATTTATTTGACAGGCAGAGATCACAAGTAGGCAGAAAGGCAGGCAGAAAGGAGAAAGCAGGCTCCCCGCTGAGCAGGAAGTCAGACGTGGGGGCTCGATCCCAGGACCCTGGGATCATGACCTGAGCTGAAGGCAGTGGCCTTAACCCACTGAGCCACCCAGGCGCCCCAAATAAGTGACTTTTGATTACTGGCAATATTCTGAAAAGAAATAATTCATAGAAGAGGGAGGCAAGGAGTGCCTGGGTGGCTCAGTTGTTTGGGCTGCTTTTGGCTCAGGTCATGATCCCAGAGTTCTGGGATTGAGCCCTGCAGCAGGCTCCTTGCTCAGCTGGAAGCTTGCTTCTCCCTCTCCCTCTGCTGTTCCCCTGCTTGTGCTCTCATTCTTTCTGACAAATAAGTAAAATTAAAAAAAAAAAAAAAGAAGGAGGCAAACCATGAGATTCTTAACTCTCGGAAACAACTGACAGTTGCTGGAGGCCAGGTGGGTGGGGGATGGGGTAACTGGGGGATGGGCATTCAGGAGGGCACGTGATGGAATGAGCGCTGGGTGTTACACACAACTGATGAATCATTAAATTCTACCTCTGAAACTAATAATACACTATATGCTAACTAACTTTAATTTAAATAAAACCTAAAAAAAAAAAAAGAATTCATAGAGACAGATAAAAAGATTACTGGATCATCAAGCAGCTTTTGTATATATACTCTTGTCTGTATTTGTTTTGCACAACTCAGATTAAGGTGGTAAATTCAATGTGACATACATATTGGTGTATTGTGTTAATAAAGTTAGTTACTTCTAAAAGCTGAAGTTAAGTAATATTGTCATCCAATTATATATGTATTTCTGTATGATTAAAACACATACATAATGATGTATTAAAATTAACAACCAAAAAAGGAGAAAACTTGTGATTCAAACTTGGTCTTGGAATATTCATTATACTTTTAAAAAGTTGTAGAAAAAATTTCTTTTTTCCTTTAGTATAATCCGCCTAGCTAGCAGAGATTTATTTTAGAATACTCTTAGTATCCTGATAACTTTGAGTGTTTTGTGCTGTCATTTTATCAACTTATTTTTGAAATAAGTAAAATCCCTTTGCTTCTGAGAGACCTAAAAGTTACATTTCATGTTACCATCTTTATGTTTATTTTTAAATGTTTTATTGTCACTCTGGTTATTAGGATAGCAAAATTTAAAACAATTGCTCACTCTCAGGTACCTGTGCACTTAATCAAGTAATCAGTTTCTGACAGAATTTTTTTGTTTTTGTTGCCTTTCTGAAACCCAGATCCTGGATTCAGAAATTAAAAACTGTCAATATCTTTAAATCTAAAAAAAAAAAAGAAAAAGAAAAAGAAAAAAAATCATTACCCACTTGACCACTGGATGGCACCAAAGGCTTAATCTTTTACCTTATAAAACAGGAAGAAGTAATTAGAAGTAATTCGTAATTACTAAACAGAAGTAATTAGGCATACTCTATATATTTTAAATTAATTCTACATTATCAAAAGAGTTACCCTGTCTATCAAACCCATGATGTGGAAAAAGCTGACAAAGAGCAGGAGTTCAGCCTTCCTTGATTAATTCTGTTCAAGTAAAAAAAAAAAAAAAAAATTTAACATATTTTATAAAAATTTTTTTAAAACCACTCAATTAATCAGTCAATCAATTAATTAATTTGGAGAGTGAGCAGGAGGAGGGGCAGAGAGAGACGGAGAGGATCTCAGGCAGACTGTACTGAGTGTGCAAAAAGCCCACACAGGGCTTGATCTCAGAAACCTGAGATCATTACCTGAGTGGAAATCAAGACTTGGACACTCAACCAACTGAGCCACCCAGGTGTCCCTCCACCAGAAAGTTTTAGAAAAATAAATGAATTATGTAAAGTTGCAGGATAGAAAATTAATATACAGGAATTGGTTGTATTTCTAAATAATAATAATAGCAAGCCTAATAAACCATCAGAAAGAAATTAAGAAAATAATCCCCTTTACAATTGCATCCAAAAGAATACAATACATAAGTATAATTTTAACTAAGAAGGTAAAAGACGTGTATCTTGAAAATTATAAGACCCTGATGAAAGAAATTAAAGACGATACAAATAAATAGAAAGGCATACTGTGCTTATGGACTGGAAGAATTAATACTGTTAAAGTGTCTGTACTACCCAAAGTGATAAACAGATTCAATGCAATCTCTACCAAAATACCAATGGCAATTTTCACAGAACTAGAACAAATAATCCTACAATTTGTATGAAACTACAAAAGATCCCCCCCAAAGCCAAAGAATCTTAAGAAAGAAGAACAAAGCAGGAGGTCTCACAATCCCTGATTTCAAACTACACTACAAAGCTGTAATAATCAAAACTGTATGGTACTGGCACAAAAGCAGATGCTCATAGATGAGTGGAGCAGAAAAAAGAGCCCAGAACTGAACCCATGCTTATATGATCAATTAGTCTATGACAAAGGAAGGGAGAATATACAACGAGGAAATGACAGTTTCTTTAGCAAATGATGTTGGAATGGACTATTACTTGGTGATCAAAAAGAATGAAATCTTGCCATTTGTAGCAATGTGGCTGGAATTATAGGGTATTATGCTAAGCAAAATAAGTCAGAGAAAGACAAATATTATATGATTTCGCTCATATGTGGGATTTAAGAAACAAAACAGAGGAACATGAGGAGCATTGGGTGTCGTATGTAAGTGATGAATCACTAAATTCTACTCCTAAAATTAATACTACACTGTATGTTAACTAACAAATTTAAATTAAAAAACAAAACAAAACAAAACAACCATAAATGGTGTTGAGAAAACTGGATGGCTATGTGCAAAAGAAGGAAACTCAACCACTTCCTTATATCACATACAAAAATAAACTCAAAATGTATTAAAGACCTAAATGTGAGACCTAAAACCATAAAAATCCCCCCAAAACATGGGCAGTTAACTCTTGGAAATTAGTCTTCACAATTTACATATATTTTTGGATCTATCTCCTCAGGCAAGAGCAACAAAAGCAAAAATGAACTACATTTTCTGTGGTTGTGTGGTTGGGATTCCAGCAAACTAAGAAGCCCCTTTTTTGTGTGTGTGTGAATATTTTACATATTATTTTAGAGAAAGAGAAAATAAGAGTGAGTGGGGCGGGGGGAGGAGCAGAGGGAAAGGGACAAGCAGACTCTGTGCTGAGCAAGGAGCCTGACTTGGGGCTCAATCCCATGACACCAAGATCATGAGCTAAACTGAAATCAAGAGTCAGAAGGGTAACCTACTGAGCCACCAAGGCTCCCCCAAACTAAAAAGCTTTTGCACAGCAAAGAAAGCCATCGACAAATGGAAAAGATAGTCTACTGAATAGGAGAAGAAATTTACAATTAATATTTTGGTAAGGGGTTAATATCCAAAATATATTAAGAATTAATACAAGTCAACACACAAAAAGCAAATGATCCAATTAAAATATTGGCAGAAGACCCAAATAGACCTTCTTCCAAAGAATATATACAAATGACCGGTGGCTGGGTGGCTCTGTTGGTTAAGTGTCTGCCTTGGCTCAGGTCATGATCCTGGGGTCCTGGGATCTAGCCCCGCATTGGGTTCCCTGCTCAGTGTGGTGCCTACTTCTCCCTCTCCCTCCTCCTGCAGCTCCCCCTGCTTGTGTGCTTTCTCTCTCTCTCTCCATCAAATAAATAAATAAAAATCTTAAAATAAAAATAAAAAAAGAATATATACAAATGACCAATAGAGTGCTCGCTTCGGCAGCACATATACTAAAATTGGAACGATACAGAGAAGATTAACAAATGACCAACAGACATGGAAACTATGCCGAACATCACTAATTACCAGGGAAATACAAATCAAAACTCACAATGAAATATGACTTCGTGTCTGTCAAAGTAGTTAGTATAAAAAAAAGCAAGAAATAACAAGTGTGGGGAGAATATGGAGAAAAGGGAATGTTCCTGTGCTGTTGGTGGGAATGTACATTGGTGCAAAAAAAGGAGCCTAAAAATGAGCCCACAATAAAAAACATTAAAATATTTTTAATTTTAAAAGCCAAATTAAGATAAAAGTACAAATTTCCAGTTATAAAATAAATAAATCACAGGGATGTAGGCAATGATATTTTAGTAGCTATGTATGGTGACAGACGGTAAGTAGGGCTTACTGTGATGACCTTTTGTAATGTAAAAAAATGTCAAGTTACTATGATGTACATCTGGAACTAATACAATATTGTATCCCAACTATACTTCAATAAAAATAAATAGTAAGACCTTTGCTTTGTCAAATACACAACAAGGAGTTCTTTATGTCTTAATCAGGCTAAATAAAAGAGACCATCCAATTAATGGTACTGAATTAAAAAAATTCTGAAAAATATTATTTGGTTAATTCTGTACCTTAGGGGAAGGAATTGTGTAAGAAAAACTGTTCTAAAAATTAAAAATAAGGCAAAATTTTGCTTGCTTCGTTATTTAATATCATACTTGAATAGTTTCTCACAATCCTGCCTGATCAAAATCTGGGTATCTTAGGGATTGCAACTTGTATAAAAAGAACCCAGCCAGGCCTGTACTATTAAAGATTAATCTGGAGAAAACTGGTAAGGTATGATGGCTTTGCTTTTTCTCTGGTAAAGAATATAATGTCAAGGTTATGATTTTATTGCCTTGTTATACATTAACCATTTTTAATCTTTAACAGCTTTTCCTGACTACATACTCTCAGCTTCGCAATTTTTTTTTGTCTTTGAATCATCTCTCTCTTATTCTTCCCAGTTCCTTCATTAATGAGTTTGGTAAGACTTCAAAAAGTCTAAAAAAATACATTTCTCTCAGAGTTAGGCTTTTAGAGTGGAAATGCAGAGATAACCGGAGGAGCCTCATTAGAAACGGAACAAGACCACCCGGCTCCCCACCGCCACACACACAATATGTCTGATAAACCACATCACTGCGACTGTTCCACTGCTTCTAAATGCTACTGTTTGGTCTGTTGTTAGGAACGGGACTTTACCAGAGCCTGGTGTTGAAGACACCTCCTCAGCCACTTCTGTTCCAGAACTTCTCCTTTTCTTATCACTGCTTCCCCAAAAGCCAGTTGCTGCTTCTGTCACCTTTGTCAGTGAAATGATTGTGAGTGGGTCTCCATTTTCTCCTGTTGTCCAGTTTAAAATTGCAGTCTCAGGTGGATGAACTTGATTGGTGGCTTCAAAGAAGGCTAGGGGATTGCCTTTTTGATTTCTACTATGGGAGGCAGGACTCAAAAGGTAGGGACCAAATATTTTGGAGTATTCTACAGATTTCCAAATCCCATAGCCAGCCAGAAACCATAAGCAGGTCCATACATGGAATGAGAGGTGCTGTGTGGAAGGTCTGCTGTGAATAAGGGTTTTGGTTCAGAGGCTCCATCAGTAGTTCCTAAAGCCCGGTTGACCTACAGACTCCCAAGAGATAATAAAATGGTTGTTTTTGTTTTAAGCCACAAAATTCAGGGGTGGCTTTTACACAGCAAAATAACTGAAACATACATGGTATATTTTTTATGTGTGCCTGCCTTCTTCACTCAATATTGTTTCTATTAGATTTATCCATTATTGAAATACCAGTTTATTCATAATCATCACTTATACAGTATTCCATTGTATGGATAGACAACATTTTGTCTATCCATTTATTGTTCGGAGCTATCTTTTTTTTTAAATTTTTTAAAAGATTTTTATTTATTTGACAGAGAGATCACAAGTAGGCAGAGAGGCAGGCAGAGAGAGAGAGAGAGAGAGAGAGAGAGAGGAGGAGGCAGGCTCCCTGCTGAGCAGAAAGCCTGATGCGAGGCTCCATCCCAGGACCCTGGGATCATGACCTGAGCTGAAGGCAGGGGCTTTAACCACTGAGCCACCCAGGTGCCCCTGTTGAGAACTATCTTGTTAAGCTATTTGAGAATAACCTGTGGACATTATGAGAGTGTGCCCTAAATAGTTTGGCACGTGTGTTTGAAGAACAAGGACGTTTCTCCTGCATTACCATAATACCAACATCACCTCCAAGACACTTAAAATGGATACGATGTTATCAAATATACGTAGTCCATATTAAAATTTCTCCTCTTGTCCCAGTAATGTCCCATAGTAAATGTTTGTTATTTTAAGCTGTTAAATTTTGGCATCATATGTTATACAATAATAGATAACCAATATAGTGGGTATGGCAGCACAGATGTTCTGGGGATTTGGTGATCCACAGTTCCCTGTGTCTGTTCATTTGTCCCCATTTCATATCTCATAGTTCAAATCCATCCCAACCAGTGGCCTTATCTTAACAAAGAGACCCTATGGGGTTAATAGAACAATTAATAGCTCTATGACTCTTATCTATAGGTTTTTGAAGAAATGATGTCCTTTCAAACTGCTACATTTAAAAAAAAAAGTTCTCATTCATCTTGAGTTTGGATGAAAAGCTTTTAATTTATTCTGTATTCTTTGTATGCTCTCTAGGAAAGTCTGAGGCAGTCAGCCTATAAAGGTGGGAACCAAAACACCTCAGGGAAATCACTCAGCATTTGTCTGATACCTACCCTAATCTGAAACCTGGTTGTGTGTTACGTGGTGTGTGAGGTCAGTGTGACAGTTCAGTGATGTTTCAGTGGCCCTGATGGGTTAGCACTAAGTGCATTTCCTTCCCTCAGTACGCCCACCGCGTTTAGCTTGAAGTTTGAACTTGAGCCATGTGCTGGCTGATTTTATGTCACCTGGGTTAGCCTAAGGTACCCAGATATTTGGATCACGTGTAGATATTGCTGTGAAGGCATTTCTATTTATTTATTTATTTATTTATTTATTTATTTATTTATTTATATTCATACACACTGTATATTGTAAAGGAGAACATAAATTATATTCTTATAGACATTCTCAGTTTTGTACCATATCAAGTTAGATTCCTTGAGTGCGAAGGCATTTTTGAAGATGAGATTTAACATTTAAATCAGTAGATTTTGAGTAAAGCTGACTACCCTCCATAATGTGGGTGGGCCTTCCAGTCTGTTGGAGGACTTCAGAGGAAAAGACCGAGGTTCACTGAAGAAGAGGGAATTGTGTTTCCAGACTGCCCTTGGGCTTGGGCTGCAGCATCAGCCCTGTCCCCAACCTGCCCTGCAGTCCCCATGATCACATGAGCCAATTCCTTAAAATAAGTCTCTCTTTATATATACATCCTATTGGTTCTATCTCTCTGGAGAACCCTGACTATTAGGATTCCCAGGGAAGGCACATCCCAGAAAAATCCACTCTCCTCCATGTGAACAGAGTTTAGATGAATATTGAACATTCATCCTTCATCTCTGAGTTTTTAGAGCACATAGACTGTATCACACACATACAACTCTGTCAGAAGCATTGTTGAACCAATTCCCACACCCAGCGCTTTTGAATAAGTTCAGTGGAACTAAAACACGTTTCTTCTTACGATGTATGCCCGTAAGCCAGCAGAGTCAAGAATTTGGTAAGGACGGCCAAAGATAATGCATCCATTCTGGCTCATTCTATAAAAAAGAACATGTTTATTAGGTTCTAAAACATTTGGGACAAAATAAATAATAGTTATTATTGGAGAGAGCTGCTGTAAATGTAGGGAGGAATCTAAGGTTTTCTAATTTCTATCCCCCCTTTCTAAATCGTGATCTTCAACTGAACACTTGAACTGCATTTATTTAGTCAGATGGAAAATACAGGGCATTATCTAATATCTGTCATGGAAATATAAAATAAATTGCTCTCAGAACTATGATTTTCTTTGAGTCCTTACCTTTACAAAAATCTTACATGCAAATGGTAGAATTATATTCCTCAGTTGACAGCACACGGTCATCACTGGTCCATACCAAATCTTTTCCCTGTTTGTTATCATTAATTCCTTTTTAATGCACATTCCAGTTTCCTTCCTTTCACGGAAAGCAACCCTTCTCATGTATTTTGTATATACCTTTTGTTATAAGTATTCTTGAAAAATGTGTGTTTTGTATTTATTTTTTATTCAAAGTGAATTGCTTTGTGCTTATAGAACATTCTGGTTTTTTTTTTTTCTTTCTTTCCCCTCAGCCCTTCGTTTTAAAGACCGACGCATGGTACTTTGTACACTCGTAGCATTTTTCCCACTGTCTCTCTGGTAGACATGAAGATTGCTTCTATCTCTTTGCCACTGCAAGTAAGTTACAAAGAATGTCCTCCCATAGGTCTCTTCAGGGAGGCAGTTGCAAAGGGGTGTATTTCCAGGAGCAGAATTGTTGGATCCTGGAATGTTTTTCACTTGATTAAGTAGTACAAAATTTTCTCCAGAATGGCTACACAAGTATACATTTCCTCACCAACATTTGACACAATCAAGCTCTCATGTTTTCCAGTCTAATAGGTATAAAAGTAATGTATAAATTTGTTTTATTGTTATTTTTGTTGAGTTTGGTTATCTCTTCAAATGCTCATCAGCTTCTTTGTTTCCTTTTCTGTAAGGTCCCTGTATATGACTTTTGTGCATTTTTCTCTAGGGTTGATGCCTTTTGGTTTCTGTTTGCAGTTCATTGTATATTCTAGATATTATCCCTAAGTGGTTTCAGACAATGCAAATATGCTCTCCTATCTCGTAATTTGTTAATAAGAGTTGTTTATGGTGTCTGTTAAAAAAAATCTTCAATTTTAATGTAACAAAATAATAAAATATTTGCCACTACGGTTTCACAAGTTTTATATAAAGAAATACTTCCCTATCTAGTCCCAAAGATAATTTTTATATTTTATTCTGTTATGTTTAAAGTTACACATTTCTTTTCTGTGGCTTCAACTCACCTGCTATTGTATGTGGCATTAAATAGGATCTGGCTTTATTTTTCTTTGTAGAGTGAGCTGCTTTTTTTTTTTCTTTCTAATAGCACCTATTAAATAATCCACAATTTCCCCCATTAATTTATGGTGCCAACTTTATTGTATATTAGATTGCTGCATAAATATGTTTGTCTCTCAGCTCTCTCTCTCCGTATCTCATTTTGGAATTTTGTTCTCTTGTCAGTTAATATATTTTTAGTAATTTAATTTATTTATTATAAATATTTGGGTTTTTTTTAAAGGTTTTTATTTATTTATTTGAGAGGGAAAGAGATAGAGACAGAGAGCACAAACAGGGAGAGGCAGAGGGAGAGGAAGAGGGCGAAGCAGATGCCCACTGAGCTGGGAGCCCAACATGGGGCTGAATCCCAGGACCTGGAGTTCATGACCTGAGTTGAAGGCAGAGGCTTAGCCGTCTGAGCCACCCAGGCACCCCAATTTATATATATGTTAGACTTCTTATAATTATAGTTCTGTTGAATGTCTTAATGTTTAGGACATTATGTTTGAGACATGTATGTTTACTTAAAGGTTTGCTTAGCTATTTGAAGACCATTATTACATCATACATAGTTCAGAGTGAACTTATAAATTTCCCCAAAAAGGTTAAGTGGAGTTTTGATTGAGATTACACTCAATTTAAAGATAAGGTTAGGGAGCAATTGATATCTTTATAAGGTTGTGATTCCATCCAAGAATGCAAAATGACTCTCCATTATTTCAAATCATATTCAATGGATTTTTTTGAGTTTTACATTTTTCTATGATTTTTTTTTTTTTTTAACAGAGTGTGGGAGTGGGTTGGGGTAAGGGACATCGGAGAAAGGAAAAGAGAATCTTTCAAGCATGCTCCATGCCCAAGGTGGAGCCCTACATAGGGCTTGATCTAATGACCCTAAACTGTGTGTGATGGGAGACAAAATCAAGAGTGGCGTGCTTAACTGACTGAGCCACCCAGGTGCCCTGGCCCTCTATGACTTCTTAATTAAGCTTGTCAGTAGATACTTTATGTCTTTTGGCTAATGTAAAGTGATTTCTAACTTTTATTTATCTCTCTCTCTCTCTCTCTCTCTTTTTTTTTTAAAGAATCTAATCCTCAATGTGGTTTTAATTTGAATCTCCCTGATGGCTAGTGATGATGAACATTTTTTCATGTGTCTGGATAGCCATTTGTATGTCTTCATTGGCAATGTGTCTGTTCATATCTTCTGCCCATTTTTTGATTTGATTATCTGTTTTGTGTGTGTTGAGTTTGAGAAGTTCTTTATAGATCCTGGATATCAACCTTTTGTCTGTACTGTCATTTGCAATTATCTTCTCCCATTCCATGGGTTGCCTCTTTGTTTTCTTGACTGTTTCCTTTGCTGTGCAGAAGCTTTTGATCTTGATGAAGTCCCAAAAGTTCATTTTCGCTTTTGTTTCCTTTGCCTTTGGAGACATATCTTGAAAGAAGTTGCTGTGGCCGGTATCGAAGAGGTTACTGCCTATGTTCTCCTCTAGGATTCTGATGGATTCCTGTCTCACATTGAGGTCTTTTATCTATTTCGAGTTTATCTTTGTGTACGGTGTAAGAGAATGGTCGAGTTTCATTCTTCTACATACAGCTGTCCAGTTTTCCCAGTACCATTTATAGAAGAGACTGTCTTTTTTCCACTGTATATTTTTTCCTGCTTTGAGGAAGATTATTTGACCATAGAGTTGAGGGTCCATATCTGGGCTCTCTACTCTATTCTACTGGTCTGTGTGTCTGTTTTGATGCCAGTACCATGCTGTCTTGGTGATCACAGCTTTGTAGTAAAGCTTGAAATCAGGTAACGTGATGCCACCAGTTTTATTTTTGTTTTTCAACATTTCCTTAGTAATTCAGGGTCTCTTCTGATTCCATACAAATTTTAGGATTATTTGCTCCAGCTCTTTGAAGAATACCGGTGGAATTTTGATCGGAATGGCATTAAAAGTATAGGTTGCTCTAGGCAGTATAGACATTTTAACAATGTTTATTCTTCTGATCCAAGAGCATGGAATGGTCTTCCATCTTTTTGTGTCTTCTTCGATTTCTTTCATGAGTGTTCTGTAGTTCCTTGAGTACAGATCCTTTACCTCTTTGGTTAGGTTTATTCCCAGGTATCTTATGGTTCTTGGTGCTATAGTAAATGGAATCAATTCTCTAATTTCCCTTTCTGTATTTTCATTGTTAGTGTATAAGAAAGCCACTGATTTCTGTACATTGACTTGTATCCTGCCACGTTGCTGAATTGCTGTATGAGTTCTAGTAGTTTGGGGGTGGAGTCTTTTGGGTTTTCCATATAAAGAATCATGTCATCTTCGAAGAGAGAGAGTTTGACTTCTTCATTACCAATTTGGATATCTTTTATTTCTCTTTGTTGTCTGATTGCTGTTGTTAGGACTTCTAATACTACGTTGAACAAGAGTGGTGAGAGTGGGCATCCTTGTCGTGTTCCTGATCTCAACGGGAAGGCTGTGAGCTTTTTCCCATTGAGGATGATATTTGCTGTGGGTCTTTCATAGATAGATTTGATGAAGTTCAGGAATGTTTCCTCTATCCCTATACTTTGAAGCATTTTAATCAGGAACGGATGCTGGATTTTGTCAAATGCTTTTTCTGCATCAATTGAGAGGATCACGTGGTTCTTCTCTCTTCTCTTATTAATTTGTTCTATCACGTTGATTGATTTGCGAATGTTGAACCATCCTTGTAGCCCAGGGATGAATCCCACCAGGTCATGGTGGATAATCTTTTTAATGTGCTGTTGGATCCTGTTGGCTAGGATCTTGTTGAGAATCTTAGCATCCATATTCATCAGTGATATTGGTCTGAAATTCTCCTTTTTGGTGTGGTCTTTGCTTGGTTTGGGGGTCAGGGTAATGATGGCTTCATAAAAAGAGTCTGGAAGTTTTCCTTCTGCTTCAATTTTTTGAAACAGCTTCAGGAGAATGGGTGTTATTTCTTCTTTGAAAGTTTTGTAAAATTCCCCAGGGAATCTGTCAGGTCCTGGGCTCTTGTTTTTTGGGAGTTTTTTGATCACTGCTTCAATCTCGTTACTAGATATCAGTCTATTCAGGTTGTCAATTTCTTCCTGGTTCAATTTTGGGAGTTTATAGTTTTCCAGGAATGCATCCATTTCATCTAGGTTGCTTTGCTTATTGGCATATAACTGTTGATAATAACTTCTGATGATTGTTTCTATTTCCTTGGTGTTAGTTGTGATCTCTCCCTTTTCATTCATAATTTTATTAATTTGAGCTTTCTCTCTTTTCTTTTGAATTAGTGTGGCCAATGGTTTATTGATCTTATTTCAAAAAACCAGCTTCTAGTTTCATTGATACGTTCTACTGTATCTCTAGTTTCTACCTCATTTATCTCTGCTCTAATATTATTTCCCTTCTTGTGCATGGAGTTGGTTTAATTTGTTGTTGATTCTCCAGTTCTTTAAGGCGTAAAGACAGCTGGTGTATTCTGGATTTTTCAGTTTTTTTTGAGGAGGCTTGGATGGCTATGTATTTCCCCCTTAGGACTGCCTTTGCTGTATCCCATAGGTTTTGGACCAAAGTGTTTTCATTCTCATTGGTTTCCATGAATTGTTTCAGTTCTTCTTTGATGTCCTTTTGATCCAAGCATTCTTAAGCAAGGTGGTCTGTAGCTTCCAGTTGTTTGAGTTCCTTCTGAACTTTTCCTTGTGATTGAGCTCCAGTTTCAAAGCATTGTGATCTGAGAATATGCAGGGAATAATCTCAGTCTTTTAGTATCAACTGAATCCTGATTTGTGACCCAGTATGTAGTCTATTCTGGAGAAGGTTCCATGTGCACTTGAGAAGAATGAGTATTCTGTTGTTTTAGGGTAAAATGTTCTGTATATATCTATAAGGTCCATCTGGTCCAATGTGTCTTTCATGCTCTTGTTTCTTTATTGATTTTCTGCTTCGATGATCTGTCTATTACTGAGAGAGGCGTGTTAAGGTGGTATTGTTTTTTAGGACTGATTGATTAATTTATTTGAGAGAGAGAGAGAGAGAACATGAGCAGGGGAGAGGAGCAGAGGGAGAAGCAGCCTCCCTGCGGGGTTCCGTCCCAGGATTCCAGGATCATGACCTGAGCCAAAGGCAGATGCTTAGCCGACTGAGCCACAACATGACCCTTTACTGTATCTTTTATTGGTTATTCTGATGTAGGGAAGTGTTAGTAATTTTTGTAAAGTCTATAAGCCTTGATACATTCTTTTGTTATCTTAATAGTTTGCTGCTTCTATTTTTTTTTTATTTCTGAGCAGATGATCATATCATCTGCAAATTTATCTGATTTGCTCACATCTCTTTCTTTCCTTATGCACCAGTCTAAACTCTAGTGCGATGTTTTACTAGTAATCATAGTCATTGGTCTTTGACACCTAAATTTTTCCCATTATGTATGCTGCTTGTTATAGATTTTTTGGAGTATGACCTTTACCAAGATAAGAAGGCTTTATATGATTCTGGGTTCCTTAACTGGTTTTTCAAAAATTGCAAACGGTTATTGATTGAGAAAAACAGATGATTTTTCCTCTTTAGTCTATGATTATGGGGAATTACAGTAATATATTTTATTATATTGGAAGCTTCCTTGAATTCCAAGGATCTTTCATTTGATCCCCATGTATTATTATTTTTTTCTAGTTTTTATTTAAATTCCAGTTAGTTAACAGTGTAATATTAGTTTCAGGTGTACAATATAGTGATTCAACAAACACTCTGTGCTCATCACAAGTGTGCTCCTTAATCCCCATCACCTATTTCATCCATCCCTCCACCCACCTCCCATCTGGTAACCATCAGTTTGCTCTCTATAGTGTGTATTATTATTTTTAATACTGTTGAATTCAGTTCATAGATAATTATTTATTTTTTCCATCTATGTTCAAAGTGAGATGGGTCTATTGTTTTCTTTCCTTGAATTTTCCATACCTCAATTTGAAATCAAGATCACGCTAGCTTGATAAAATTAGTTGAACAGCTTTAATGTTTTTTTTTTTTTTTCTATTTTCTGGGAAAAAAAAGATAGGAGTTGTATGTTCCTTAAATGTTTGGTTTAATTCATCTGTGAAACCGTGTGGGCCTTTTAAAAAATTATTTTATCAGATGCCATTAGCAACTTTCTTCATTTCTTCAATGTTTGTTGATATATACAAATTTTTATTTCTTGTGCAAATTGCGTTAGATAAAGTTTTTCTACGAGTTTATCTATCTTACCAAAAGTTTTCCAATTTATTAGCATATACCTGTTCATTATACCCTTTTTTATGTTTTGTATCTATCTGTAGCTATTCCCACATTTTGTTTCTTCATTTTTTTCTCCCCTTTATTCATGACAAGTCTTGTTCCAAAATCTGAAAACTTGCAAATATTTTTTTAAGAAGCAGCTAGGTTTTAGTTTTATGAGATTTTACTACATAGTTTTTGTTCTTTATTAAATTACTTTCTGTTCTGTCTTTATTATTTCCTTCCTTCTTATTTAAGCTTGCTCAATTGCTCTTTCTTAAAATTTTGGAGAATTTTTAGGTGATTTATGTTTAACTTTTCTTGTTCTAATAAATGTATTTGAAGCTATAAAATTCTGAGTACTACTTTAACTGTATCTCGTAATATTTGATATGCAACATTTTTACCATGTAGTTCTAAATGCGTTAATTTCCTTTATGGCTGCCTTGTAAATCCAGGCTATTTATCAGTATTTTCTTAGTTTGCAAACTATCTGAATTTTAGGTATCCTTTTGATATCAAGTTCTAATTTTATTATAATATGGCTACAAAATGTAGCTTTTTTCAAAGATACTGATACTTTGAAATCTGTTGTAGTTTTCTTTGTGGCATCATGCATATTGTTTTAGCAAACCCTCTGTGTGACTTGAAAATGTATACATGTATAGGAGTTGCTTTCATTGGATGCCTTTTTTTTTTTTTTTAAGATTTATTTATTTACTTGGTTGGGAGAAGCAGAGGCAGAGGGACAGAGAAAATCCTCAGCCGACTGTCCACTGAGTACGGAGCCCCACGCAGGGCTCAGTCCATAACCCTGAGATCTTGATCTGAGCCAAAATCACGAGTCAGATACTTAACTGACTGAATCACCTCTGGCTAGTTTTCATTTCAATGAATCTCTCTTTTTTTTTTTTTAATTGAAGTAGTTGACACACAATGTTACACTAGTTGCAGGTGTACAACATAATGATCCCACAAGTTTAAATGTTATGTTATGTTCACCACAAGCATAGTCACCATGTGTCACCATACAACACTATTACAATGCCATTGACTATATTCTCTATGCTGTAGCTTTTTAAATGATTTTGATTTATTTTTAAAAATTGAAAAAAATTTTTTTAAATGATTTGATTTATTTTTAAAAATATTTTATTTATTTATTTTCCGTAGAGAGAGAGCGAGCGCACACACAAGGAGAGAGAGGAGAAGCGGCTTCTTGCTTAGCAAGGAGCCCAACACAGGACTGGATCCCAGGACCCTGGGATCATGACCTGAGCCCAAGACAGACGCTTAACTGACTGAGCCACCCAGGCGTCCCTAAATGAATCTTTTGAGCTTCATACCTAATTTCCTTTTTTTCTTTGCTTTCACTACCTGTAGCTCAGAGCCAGTTGTTTTTTACCCATCCATAGCTGGGTGATAAATACATGTCCTGTTAAACTGACTCTCAGAGGGAAAAAAAACCCCAAATTCTGACCTATAAGGTTCCTGGTTTCTGTAGAATAAATGCTTTATCCAGGCCGATGTGAAACTACCCACGGTCAACAACTGCCTTTCAAAATTCCTGAATATTTTACAGTCTGCTCTTTTTGGCCAGTGTAAGACAGCTCCCGCACTCCATTTTTTTTTTTTTTTAGAGATTCATTTTGTATTTTAGTTTGATCCCTTGGCTTT
This sequence comes from Mustela lutreola, assembly GCF_030435805.1. Taxonomy (NCBI): domain Eukaryota; kingdom Metazoa; phylum Chordata; class Mammalia; order Carnivora; family Mustelidae; genus Mustela; species Mustela lutreola. The sequence goes on from NC_081295.1 coordinate 120,525,090, forward strand.
ACTTATTTCTTAGCTTTATTTTCTCTTTGCCCCAGTTTCTTCTTCTTCTCATTAAATCGTATCTGCTTCTGTGAGCTGCTATAAGCGCTTTTTGGGATGAGGGACACAAGGACACGATTCTTCAGTCAATAAGGAAAAAACCAGAGTTCTGACTTTAAATAAAGGCTTAAATCTTAGTTTGGCTCCCAAAGTCTGTGCTGGGCTTTTTGGGGTGTGCCGCATGTATGTGTGGCTCAGGGGTCACAGGGTACTCATGAGAGTTCCAACCTAGAATTAAGGAATCCCTTTTTCCAGTTCCCTCATGTGGGAAACCCCTTCCACTTTCCTGTCCCCAGGGGCTCCCTTTCTCTAGTTCCTCCATTCCTCTGGCCAGAACCAACTATAGTCTTTCTCTTGGCAATTTAGGGCACTACAGCTTTGTACCTGAAGCTGTACCTGTACCTGACTTCTCGGGGCAAAGCTGGAAGATGAAAGAGGGGATAAAATTGAAAAATCACCCATGGGGAGCATTGCCTCTCCAAGCTCTGGCTCTCCTCATTGCCCACATGATTTTGTCTATTTTCCAGAGTCCTTCAGCACTTGCTTTTTGTCTGCTTTCCAGAAGAGTTTTTCTAGTTGTGATCAATGGGGAGACTGGCTCTTAAACTATTGTTTTATTTTAAAAAAGATTCTATTTATCTATTTATTTGAGAGAGACAGAGAGAGCACAAGTAGGAAGAGTGGTAGACAGAGGGAGACAGAGAAACAGATTCCCCGCTGAGTAGGCAGCCCAACGTGGGGCTCAATCCTAGGACCCTGAGATCATGACCTGAGCGGAAGTCACCAAGCCACCTGGGAGCCCCTTAAACTATTATTTTAAACTTCAGAATAAATTAAATATCATGACTAGAAAGAACTCAAGTCTCTATAATTTTAGACCCCCCCCCCAAAAAAAAGCCACAGGCTCCCAAGGGCATAGGATTGTTTTAGGGTACTTTGAATTTTTATGTTAAGCCTGAGATCCAGAAGGAAAAGCAGACAAAAGCTTCCTGGGGAGCCCATTATGATTTCTGTTTAAATATACCTCTTAGCTGCTTACTTATGAGCAAAATGACATTGAATATTCAAGCTGTAAACCACCTTGGAAATCAATGCCTTCATTTGACAAAGAGGAAATGAGGACTCGTAAAAGGGGAATAATTTGTCCCATCACTTGGGAAGCACAAGGCAAAGCCTGGACCAGAAGTTAGCCTGTTTAGCTAAATAGTTACTCAGGTATCTGTTATTAACTTCCTAAGTGTCATCTGCTGTACTGGGCTAATATCGCAGATTTCAAGGAGGACTTGATATACGAAGATTGAAAGAACGGAAAATTTTATGTGTTATATGGGAGAGGAAGGGCATATGGTGAAAAAAAAAAAGCTAAATCCCATTTTTCAGTTTTTGAATTTGCTATGATTTTGATTAAGGAACTTACTTTTTCTAAGCCTCCATCTGTCCGTAAATAGACATAGTAGTCTAATGTATAAAGGTTTTTTGTTTGGGTTATAAAAGAGAAAGCTTATAAGCATGTAACTAATGCCTTGCCCAATGTTTTCGTTGTTGTTATTATTCTTCGAAACTCACAAATCCTGAAATTTTACGCACTCATCACGTATTGACCTCTAATGTGAATGAACACAGTAGGGAAAAGGTATCTGATATCTGGGAGGGAAGGAGCCCCCTCCCCTCACCTCACCCCAGTCACCTAAGCTTCATCTCCCTGAGCACCCATTTTCCATTGACCATACCAGGTTCTGGTCTGAAAGAGTTTATTACAAAATGACGAAGGGAGGTCTGAGGAAGATTCACTCGTCATAGAATTTCGGCAGCTCATCACCCAAGATTACTTGATGGTCCACACCAGCAGCTGTAATAGTGACCAGGTAGATGACGCCCCCACTAGAGCCATCCCGGTTCATGGCCAGAGCGATAGCTGCAGAGTTTCAGGGTGGAGAGGAGAAGAGAGAATGACTTAGCTTCAGGATTCTTTACATTCCTCTCCTGCTCATGTGCTTACTACCATTCTCAGACCTCAAAACCCATCTCCTAGGGACACATACCAAGCAGTGTTCTGGTAAATAACTTAGGGAAAAAAAAGCCTTTAAATGTAACATCTCCCATTATCCATGGTCTCAAAACTCCCACCAGGATGGATTTCAAGTTGCAAATAGTTAAACAAGCAGCTCATGAGTTCTTGAATGTTTCATGTTTAACAGCCAGCTCCAGCACACCCCTGATTCTTACAGTAACTGTATACTTTGATTTGGGGTTCTCCAAACACTCTTGGTGTCTGCCCTGGGTTCTGGAGTCCCATCTCGTCTAGCATTGTCCTGTTCCCTTTCCCTCTCAAAGGAGTTCCAGTTTAGACATTAAGTTAAATGGTCGCCCGTGTATTCCTCATTGTGTTCCTCACCCTCTCCTTCCTCTCCAGGTTTTAAAACCCTCCCAGGTACCCTTCCACGCAGTCAGTTACCATTCGTGGTGAAGCTCCTGCACTCCTCAGCCGACATGCCTGGTTTATACGCTGCATCCACATAACCATAGATATAGGTGCTCCCAGAGCCGCCGATGGTGAAGGGCTGCCGAGTCAGCATTCCTCCCAGGGTTCCATACACCTGGCGGGGGCATCCTCAGGTCAGACTATGGAAGCACCAATCCTCTCCTTGCAACTGAGACAGGCAGGGTGTCTCCGTGTTCTGTAGTGAAGCCCCCCATCTCCTACTCCCATTGGCGAGATTATACTGTTTTTAGAGGCGGTGTCCTGGGAACCCACTGCTGGAAGGATGTAAACTCTGTCTCCCCCCATAGGGAAGAGGGGGTACATTGGAAGACATGCACCTGGCCCCCGTCCCGTCGGTCCCAGCCGGCTACTATGAGATGTGCAGACAGGTCCTCCCGATACTTATAACTGATATTCCTCACCACGTTGGCAGCAGCGAGAACAAGAGGAGGTTCTTCCAGTTCCAACCTAAAGGGAGTGTTAGTAAGTGTTAGTAATAGGGGTCAATATAACTTCCTGAAGGGCCACCCTCCTGTGCCATTGCCATCATGCCTGACGTGTGAAACCTGAAACCTGTGGTTGCAATAGTTCAAACTCCAGGGGGACTAGTCTCACAGCACCCACTGGTAAGAAGATTCAACATTTCCCCCCTTTCCTCCATCCCCATCTTTTCCTTACCCATCCCCCAATTATATAACACTTTGCTGCAAGGGCCCTGCCCATGTGGGTAAAAGCAGATAAGATTTACTTCTGCACCAACGACCTTGGTTTCCCACTGGGTAACTTCCTGATATATGGTGGGTCACATCATCATTTTCTTTCTTGTTATTTATAGTGGGACAGAGATTTACAGTGTTCAAGCCCTTTTCACATATATCATTTGATTCTCAAAATAACTGTCAGGTGAGGTAGGGTAGGTGCTGTTAATTATCTCCAGTTTACAGAGGCAGAAACTACATTGGAGCGTCAAGCTCCAGTTCAAAGCTAATAAAAACAGGAGCACAAACAAGAATTTTTCATTTTTCATTGCAGCGCTCCTGGAATGGGACACTGTCTTGGGCTTCAAGGGTGGGGAGAACTCTGGTGAATGTGGACTGAGGACCCCAGAGCTTCATACCCGTGGAGTTCCAGTTGGTAGGCGGCCATGTCAACCATGGCTTGGGCATCAGCAGCTGAGCCAGAGAGTGCACAGAAGATGTGTTGGTGCAGCGGGGACAGCTTGTCAAACACTCGGTTTACCACCGCCTCTCTGTGGGGAATGGGTCAACAGTCACCAACATTAGCAATGCCAGAATTTTGGAGGTTAATCATCCAGTGTTTCTCAAATTTATCTGACAAGAGAACAGCCCTGGAGTCCATGAAATTTAATACTTGGATTAAAACAGGAAGAAAAAAATCATCTCGAATAAATGAAACACGGCAAGTCATCAAAATTAGACTTATTTCCAGCTTAGATTTTATAGTAAAACAAAAAATAGTAAATTAAGAATCATGTTTTTAAGCAATTTTTCTTTGTTGTACCCATCTTGAGGAAGTTATGTGTTCTATGGGACATTAAGTAATATTGACCTAATCCCATATACTCATTTTGCATATGGGGAGACTGGTCAGGATGGAGGAGACAAAATTAGTTCAACATGTGCTGGATGAGAAACCAGAATATCTGCTTGGCAGAAGCACCTTTTCTATCTCTAAATATAGATGGAAGGAGGGCCCCTGAAATCTTTGTGTCTTACCTCTTTCTCATATCCTATTCTTTTATAACTATTTCTGCAGGGACAGGCCACAAGCATTCAGGCCCCAGATTCTCTTTCATGAATTCAGGGACCGAAGCACTTGCCCAGTATCTCATTAGAGGGGCATTTCTGAAGGTTAACTCCATTTCTGCAAAGCTCCACTTTACCAGTCTCTTCATGAATGGGCAAGAAAAATCTGTATTTAGGGCCATTGGCTTCCTTCCAGGAGCATTCACCTTGACTGGTACTTACCCTGCAGACACTCGGGAATCAGAACCCACCACAACACCTCCGTCAAACTCCACTGCCATGATGGTTGTCTGCAGACAAAGAGGATGGAATGTCAGAGCAGGACAAGACTTGATTCCCTCATGCTACAGATGAGGAAACATCCCCAGACAGGTGAGGTGACTAGCTCAAGATCATACAGCAGTTTAGGCCAGAGCCGACTCCCAGTACAGGATATCCCCTCTATCCCTCCACCTTCTCTGTCTCCTCTCCCAGCTGCAGGGGAATGTCACAGCCTGCTCCTGGCACAACAGAGAAAGAATCCTATCCCTGGGCTGCAGCCTTCCTAGGTTGAATCCTTTCCACTATAAAGAGAGAGGTGGGGATGAGGTTCACAGAGGCAGACGTTTGGCTCAAGGGGGTGCTTCCAAGCACTGGCGGAAGAAGCAACCCTATTAGTGAATGACCTCTGCCACATGTGCTCCTAGTGTGTGCAGATGTGTATAGACCCAACACAGAGCAGGTTACTGTGACTTGGGGAAACAACCTCACGTCTTTCTTTGGCCCCTAATTCTCCACCCCACACCCCTTAGCCAGTTTATTAAACAGCAGAAATATCAAGGGGCGCGGTGGTTCGCAGGGCCATGTGAGGAGGGAAACAGCCAGGAACACACGAGATGGTTTAAAATAAAGGCTTCATTTAAGGGTTTATTTATTTTTTCTTTTTTAAAAGTAGGCTCCACACTGGGTGTGGAGCCCAGCGTGGGACTTGAATGCAGGACCCTGAGATCAAGACCTGAGCTGAGATCAAGAGTGGGTTGCTTAACCAAATGAGCCACCCAGGAAGCCCTCATTTAAGGAGTTCTGATCGAGAGTTCAATAGGTACCTCAGCAGCCAGAGGAAGAGATCTGTACCAGGAGAGGATTTGCCTGGGGAGTTTGAGCTCACTTTTTCAGGTCAAGAAAGGAAATCAAGGAAAAGAATTAAGGAATGTGAAAGGGATAAAGCTACACGTTTTCTACTCCTGTTGAGTTGGAAAGAGACTTAAAGGTCCTTGGTTCAAATGCGGAAACTGAATCATGGAGGAGGTGAATGACTTGTCAAGGTTACCCATAATTAATAACAGACTGGGACTAAAACCCGGGTCTAACTCTCCTGTTGTTGTGACTTCTGCTTCCCATTTTCCACTGCTCATCAGATTTTCTACCTTACAAATGGTTTTAATGCATTCTCATCACTCTGTAAGTCCGGACCCCAGGGCCATTGCCCAGAGCGTGCTGTCTGACATACTGATCTACCATGAACTGAGGGCCACTGAAAAAGGGCAGCCCCATTCTAGAGGTTATTCCTCCAAAACAAAGCTGCCCCCAAGCCAAGAGTGGTGGCATAGTTTAGGAACAGAAGCCAGTCGGCCATGGGCTGTGGGCAGCCTGTTGCCCAGCCTGGGCAGGCAGGTGGGAATGAACAAGAAGGACATAGGGAGCTGCACATAGCAGCTCCTGAGCCAAATGGAAGCCTTCTTGGATCAGGCTGGGGAAGGCCACCACCGTCTCACAAGGAACCCCCATTATCAGAGCTGCGGCTATGAGTTACCCAGCGCGGCCAATTTATCAAAGGTCTGTGTGATGAGCTGTCCCTTCTCAATCAGTGCCCATATTCCCTTCGCCCCAGAGCTGTCCTACTTCACCCAGGGCACCATTTCTTCATCAGTCTGCACCTTCTCCAGCCCCCTCCCCTGATTTAAGCAGCCCCTCTCTCCAGTTCGGAGATGAAAGCGAAAGCACTTTAGAGCAGCTTCCCCTTGACGTTTTCAGCTAAGAGCCAATGCACCCCCTTCTCCACTCGCCTCCCGGGCCCAGTCCCTTGGTGGACTCCTATAAGACCCCCTTCGGAATAGAGGTGCCCCGTCTTCATCTCAGGGCATCTCTACAAACACTGGCTGCTACAAACTACCTCCTCACTCTTTTAGTCGCCACAAACACTGCTCGGAGTTTCCAGCGTCCCCCCGTCGCTCCACCGCCTCCACCTCTCTCCTAAACCTCTGGCACAGACTCCTTACCCCAGTGCGGACTTGGCCGCCGCGCAACATCTCGGTGCCGCTTGCAGCCTGGGGCACTGCTCTCCGACGTGGGACGGCAGGCAGCGCACGCCTCCAGCCCCGCGCCTTCCCCACGCCCGCCAGGGGGCGCCCGGGTCCGCTCTGTGAGGCCTCGCGCCCGGCGCTAACCTACTTGGAACAGATCTGCCCGGAGACAGGTGACGAAAGAGGCTGGGGTAAAAACGTCCTGGCAAGTGGAATTCGCCAAATGAAGCAGAGATAGCAAGGAAGGATTAGTGTGCCCGATTGAGAAGGTGGAGCCACAAGTCCGCTCCCTAAAACCTCATATCTGATTTCCACGCCTTCTCCCAAAATAGTCTGGGCGGGCCACCTCCTGCGCGGGGCGGATTTACTGAGCTGCTGCCGCTTTCGTTTTCCCTTTCCGAGAAACCGCCCGCTTCAAGGAGCGCCTCCAGAACCAGCCGGTCCTGGGACTTTCCGGGATCCCCGCCTCCATCCGCCCTGCCCTCCTTTCCCCGCCCCGGGTCTCAGCGCCCTCTCGGGTACAGCACCCGAGTGTGCGGACCCGTGCGGACAGCGGGGAGTCCCAGGCCGGGGGTGCGACCTCCGGCAGCACCCACGCGCCCATGGCCAGCTCGGGGTCCCGCAGCCCCTGCGGCTGCCTCTGCTCGTCCCGAGCTTCCCTGGCGTGGCTGGGGGTAACGCTGCTGCTTCTCGCCGACTGGGTGCTGCTCCGGGCGGCGCTCCCCAGAATAGGCTCGGCGCTGGTCCCCGCCGCGCTGCCCCTGCTCCGGGTCTGGGTGGTGGGCCTGAGCCGCTGGGCTGTGCTGTGGCTGGGGGCCCGTGCTGTTCTCGGGGTAACGGTCCGTTCCGGCAGGAAAAGTGCAGGAGTCCGGGGATGGCTGGCAGCTCTGCAGCCTTTGGCGGCGGCGCTGGGTTTGGCCCTGCCGGGACTTGCCTTGTTCCGAGCGCTGAGCTCATGGAGCGTTCCCAGGGCTTCCGACGGCTCTCGGCTCCTGCACTGGGGAAGTCGCCTGGATGCTTTCGCCCTCACCTACTTGGCAGCAGTACCCGCAGCCGCCATGTGGCATAAGCTCGGCGGACTTTGGGAACCGAAAAGTCACGGGGGTTCAGGAGACGCGGTGCGCCGGCTTCTAGGCTGCCTGGGTTCAGAGATACGACGCCTCCCGCTCCTGCTGGTCCTGTTCGTTCTCTCCAGTCTCGGTAAGAGGGACGCAGGGGCAGAGAGGGACGGACACTAGGGGCCTGGGCAAGAATCACAGTAATAATGGTCAGTGAGATCGGTTAGTGTGGGTTCTGGGATGTGGATCAGGGGGAAGGTGACCGAGCTGTGGTGGTGAGAAGACTCGCTCGGGTGTCAAGGAAAGAGCCCTGGACTCCGATGCTGCTTTAGGCGTTGCTTCATTAGCCACCCTGGGCAAGTCTTTTCTTCTGGGCAGCACACCCTATGACCTCCGGTCTCTCTATGAAACCTCTGAAGGTCCGGTGGGGCTCAGGGTTGTGAGTACCACGGTGCGGTGCAGGGCTGGGTTCTCAGTGTCCTCTTTCTGCCCGGGCCCTCCAGGATACCGGTGATGGTTCAAAGGAGTGGGATGGGGACGGGGCCCCTCTGCTTGGAACTGATCTACTTAGACTTGATAACTGTGACTGTCCTCTCCCTCCTCTTCCTCTCCAGGGGAAATGGCCATTCCGTTCTTCACCGGTCACCTTGCCGACTGGATTCTCCAAGATGGGACAGCCTCTGTTTTCACACGGAACATAACTCTCATGTCCTTTCTCACCATAGCCAGGTCTGGGGGCTGAAGATGGAAGCCTGAGAATGGGGGGCCCTGAAAAAGAGGGATCTGGAAGCTGGGGCTGCTGTCCAAAGGGCCCTTCTTTGGGACTTCTCTCTCTCCCTGGAACAGGGCCTGATCCTTCTCTCTCTCCAGTGCAGTGTTGGAATTCGGGGCTGATGGTGTCTATAACAGCACCATGGGCCGTGTGCACAGCCGCTTGCAAGGAGAGGTATTTCAGGCTGTCCTGCGTCAGGAAACAGAGTTTTTCCAACAGAACCAAACGGGTGTGTCATGAAACTCATTATATATCTGTATACTCTTTATTTTCCCCATATATCCTCTTTTACTTATAACCTTGATCTTTCTCTCTTTCTCTCACGTAGACATTGTCATTTCTTATTCTTGATATACTTTGAGTATTATATTCTTTACCTTCAGAAAAACCTATCTTTTCCATCTAAATTTCCATAAATTTATCTTTATGTGTATACTCAGATAAAAACTATAGAATTTCAAACCTGGAAATTTTGAGATCATGGAGTCCAACTCCCTATTTTGCAGAGAAGGAAGCTGAGGCCTGGACCCTAAATGCTGAAACTGGCATGGGCACATATGGATAGGGGTGAGCTTGGGGATAGAACGCATCTCTTGGTTCCCAGCCGAGTGCTCAGTAGAGTTTTCTGGACTGCTTTCTAGCAGCACTCTTTTTCTCCAGCTATGTTATGTGACCAGCTTAAGCTCATCTCTGTGCTCTGTGTGAAGCACAGTTAAACATGCTCTTTAAGGGATAGAAACTGTCAGAGAAATTGAAATTCACATGGGCATCAATTTCCTTATAGTTACAATGAAAATCTTTGGCCAGTTTTTTCCTAACACTCATTCCCACAGCACCGAGATCCCTTCTCTCTGTCCCTGGAACAGGGCCTGATCCTTCTCCCCTGTCCCCCTTACTTCCTCTTCCTAAGCCTCCTCAGAACACCCTGTTGCTGCCCCCTTTCCCCTGGCTCCTCCCCCTGGCTGGTTGCTAGTCCCTTCCACCACTCTGAGCCTCTCATTCATTCACTCTCTTCTCTCCAATGCCTGGCAGGAGCCATCACTTCTCGGGTGACAGAGGACACCTCCACGCTAAGTGAGTCTCTGAGTGAGAAGCTGAGTCTGCTGTTGTGGTACCTGGTGCGGGGGCTGTGTCTCTTGGGGCTCATGCTCTGGGGGTCACTGTCCCTCACCATGGTCACCCTGGTCACCCTGCCTCTGCTTTTCCTTCTGCCTAAGAAGCTGGGAAAATGGCACCAGGTATGTCCAGGGAGCTGCCTCACCCTACACAGACCTTCATTTCTCGGACTGGGTGGAATTAATCCCTCTTAGATTTCTTTCCTGGCACCCTCGCTGATTCCCTGTTTTCATGGGACCCCCTGTCCCTGTAACCCATGCTCCCAGATGGCTCAGTGCTGAGCTCCATACTGTCTGTGTCTTCTCTTCTAACTTCTGCCCATGATCTGTCTTTGCAAACATGATCACCAGTCTTGAGATTTCGATCCCCTGTGACCCTTCTAAATAATTTCCTCTGCTCTGTACCCCTTTGGTATCTAGGAAGTATAACTGTGCCCCTTTGTCTTTCCTTCATTCATCTGCCCCTTCTCACCTTTAATCTCCAACTAGGTAACTAAGGTACTAACGTCCCTGATGGTTTGCCAACCCTATGCGACATCTCTTGTCCGTGTCTCCACAGGCGCTGGCAGCCCAGGTGCAGAAATCTCTGGCAGAGTCCAGCCAGGTGGCCATAGAAGTGCTGTCAGCCATGCCCACAGTCCGGAGCTTTGCCAATGAGGAGGCTGAGGCCCAGAAGTACAGCCAGAAGCTGCAGGATATGAATACCCTCCATCAGAAGGAGGCTGTGTCCTATGCAGTCAACCTCTGGACCAGTAGTGTGAGCACCTGTATATGAGTACCTAAGATGCCTCGACTCCATTCCCTTTCCCGCACGCTGCCACCATGGGGGCAGTGGTTGGTTCGGTGTTCTCATCCTAGCAATCTGGGGCTCAGTTACCCTGCTCGGTGTTCCTAACTGCCTCCCTCTCTTTAGACCTGCCAGATGGCTTCCTGTCACCATGAAACACAGAATCCTTCCGGCCCCCTTTTAGGGAAGGGGCCATGTATTCCAGTCCCGGGGCCTTCCTTTGCCTCTCAGGCAGAACTCAGACATAAAGTTCTGCAGCTGGCCTGTGTCATGTTGGGACTGTGAGAGCCATGGCAGTAGCAGAAGCCAAGGATGAGGGACATCTGCTCCGTCATTGAAAGAGAACTGGAGCAGCATTCAGGAATTCCTGCCTCGATGCTGCCGTTTACCAGCTCTGTGATCGTGGGCTAGTAACTTACTTTCTCTTGAGACTGTTTGCCCATTTCATTTTTATTTTTCATTTTCTAAAAAAGATTTATTTATTTGAGAGGGAGAGAGCATGGGCAGGGGAGAGAGATAAAGAGAGAGGACTCCCTGTTGAGCAGAGAGCCTGACAATGACTTGGGACTCTGAAATCATGACCTCAGCCGAAACCAAGATGTTCAACCGACTGAGCCACCTAGGCTCCCCTGTTTCCTCATTTAGAAAAGGGGGAATGTTTATAGGGTTCTTGCTATGAATATTAGATGACATTTCATTTAAAGCACTGAGATCCCTAAACTCCCCTATCCCCCTTACTTCCTCTTCCTAAGCCTCCTCAGTAAACAAGTGTTCTGCACACAAGGTGATAGTGGTGATGGGGAGAACAGTGATGACTTCTGTGGTGTAGCCTAGCAGGACTCCATGGAGCCCCCATGGTGCACGCTCCCTGTCTGGCCGTGGAGGCTCCTGCTGTTCTCCGGGGGAAAGGGACTTTATATCTCCAAACTGCTAATGCATCTCATACTTTGCATCACCCTCCTCCCGAGATTTTTCAACCACAATCCCTTTTCCCCATGGTCTCTCCACAGATCTCAGGGATGCTGCTGAAGGTGGGAATCTTATACATCGGTGGGCATCTGGTGACAAGTGGGGCTGTAAGCAGCGGGAACCTTGTCACGTTTATTCTCTACCAGATCCAGTTCACCACCGCTGTTGAGGTGAGCCTTCCGTTTTCACTCCCTAGTGCTTTTCCTTCTTAGGTCCCATCACCGTCTTTGTCACCTTCCTTCTGTTCTTTACCCTTCTCCTATCACATGGCCCTGGCAAGCCGATGTGTTCTCCCCTTCGCAATACTCATACCTCCCCTGCAGGTACTGCTCTCCACCTACCCGAGTGTACAGAAGGCTGTGGGCTCCTCAGACAAAATATTTGAATACCTGGACCGGATTCCTCGCTGTCCTTCCAGTGGTGTGTTGACTTCCTTAAACTTGGAGGGCCTTGTCCAGTTTCAGGATGTCTCCTTCGCCTACCCAAACCGTCCAGATGTCCCAGTGCTGCAGGTATAGCCTACCTATCCTTGTCTGTCACGGGCCTCGCTCATCTCTACCATCCTAAACTCTCCTCCTGTCTTCGGCCCGCTTAGCATGAGGTACAGATAGATCCTTCCTAGCCCCTCAAAGGCAGAGATGAGCCCCGTCTGCTCCATACAGCTGCCCCGAACTCAAGAACTGGTTTGGATTTGTAAGAAGGTTGGGAGAAGAGGCTCTCCGGGAGGAGGGTCTCACATCCTAAGGAATTGCTGAAGCAAAATATCTCTAGTCTTTTCCTCTTCTTTCCATTTGTCATTTAGAATGTGATTTTTTTTTCCTGTTTTCTCATGACATTTGATATCAAGTGTGTGACATAGTGGTGTTTGGTCTCTGCTCTGATTTTTGCCCAATTTTCCGTCTCTATTCCTTGGGGAGCTATCATCCCTGAGGAACAGAAATTTATGCCTGTGGAAGGATAGGAGTTGCTGTATTTCCCCATTACCCCGACCCCCCTTATGATGTACGTAAGACGTCATGCTATGTAATAAGACAATGGCAGTCTCAAGTCTCAAGGTTAGAGGCCTTAGTCTGTCTCTCATTTTTTTGGATTCTCTGACCTTCAGGGGCTGACATTCACCCTACGGCCTGGTGAGGTGACGGCTCTGGTGGGGCCCAATGGGTCCGGGAAGAGCACAGTGGCTGCCTTGCTGCAGAATCTGTACCAGCCCACCGGGGGACGGCTGCTGCTGGATGGGAACCCTCTTCTCCAATACGAACACGGCTACCTGCACACACAAGTGAGCAAGAAGACGGCGGCAGTGGAGGGGATGGGGAGGGGACGTCACTGAACACCCTAACTGAGCGTTCTGAAAGGAGGACCAGGGAGTGACAGATCTTGGGTGGAGATGGGGTGTAGTCAGGAGAGTGCGTGTGTAATTTTGTGATACATGTTCAACAAAGATTTTGAGTCGTGAGTCTCTAGATAACCATACTCCTGTGTTCCTTGTTCTTTGACTCTTCATCATATTTTGTCCTAGGTGGCTGCAGTGGGGCAAGAGCCACAGTTATTTGGGAGGAGTTTTCAAGAAAATATTGCCTATGGCCTGGTCCAGAAGCCAACTATGGAGGAAATCAGAGATGCTGCAATGGTGTCTGGAGCGCACAGTTTCATCTCTGAACTCCCTGAGGGCTATAACACAGGTGCCTTTCAGCCTATATCCTCACCCAGACATCTTTTTTTTTTTTTAAGATTTATTTATTTACTTATTTATTTGACAGAGATCACAAGTAGGCAGAGAGGCAGGCAGAGAGAGAGAGGGCTGAGCAGAGAGCAGAGAGCCTGATCCCAGGACCCTGGAATCATGGCCTGAGCCAAAAGCAGAGGCTTTAACCCACTGAGCCACCCAGGTGCCCATCACCCAGACATCTTTACCGATGTCTTTATTCTGTAGTCCCTTCTTTTATTCCTTTATTAAGTCCATCCTTTATTCTGTAGTCCCTTCCAACCCGCTGACATCAGTTTGAAGTTGTAGGATCTTGTTCCTCTGGCTTCTTCATGCTCATGTTCTCAGAACTCGGTCGCCTTTCCAGAACTTTCCCCATCCAGCTACATCATCCATCAGTCCTTGGTGTGTGTATGTGCACGTCTGAGCCCGCGTGCACACACAGGCAAGCACGGGGAGGCATGTGTGGTTATCCAGCCCTCACCCTGCCTCTTGTCTCTGCAGAGATAGGCGAGGCTGGGAACCAGCTATCAGGGGGTCAGCGACAGGCAGTGGCCTTGGCTCGGGCATTGATCCGGAAACCACGTGTACTCATCCTGGATGATGCTACCAGTGCCCTCGACGCAGACAGCCAGTTACGGGTGAGAGGGACATTTTGTTAGTGACTGTCTTAACTTTCCAGTTAGTCTCCTTTCCTTCACTCATCCTATGTTATTTATACTAACATAGTTATCCAGATCAGTTCCTGCGATTCTCAGTTCCCAGTAGCTGCCCCCCAAGATGCTTAGAACCAATTCAAAGACACTGTCTATAGACCCTGAATTTCTGAAGCCAAACATAAGAATACCATCCTAAAAGTATTATTGTCAGTTGAGCTTTTACTCTTTTACTATGGACATGCGATTAGGGGCCCTGCATGTATTATCTGACTTGTTCATTCATCTTGAATGTCTTTGAGCTGGGCATTGTTAGCTTCATTCTACTCATGATAAAAAGGGGGTGAAGAGACGTTAAATGACCACTCGATGTCACTGAGCTGTGGAGTAGCAGATCCAGAGTCAAGCCCGCCTGACTTGAGTGCTCATGCTTTTTACCACTAAGTTGAATTTCTTCAAAACAGAATATAAAATTCCCAGTTTATAGGTAAAGAGAGAGACTGTTTGATACCCTTTACTCTTTTCTTACGGGTTTCACCTCAGGACTCTTACTTTTATCCTACTGTTGCCATCTCATGTAAATAGTCCTTGACAAACCAAAGGTTGGACAAAGAAGCACTTAGAATGAGAATCCTAGACTCCTTGGCAGACTCCTAGACTTGTTGGCAGAGGTGGCAGTGATCTTGGTGAAAGCTTTCCGGACTCTGGAAACACAGATGTCTCCCTGGGCACTTGACGGAGTCTGTATCTTTTTTCAGGTGGAGCAGCTCCTGTACAAAAGCCCCCAGCGGTGCTCTCGGTCTGTGCTTCTCATCACCCATTGTCTCAGCTTGGTGGAGCAGGCTGACCAAATCCTCTTTCTGGATGGAGGCACCATCTGTGAAGCAGGAACCTACCAGCAGCTCATGGAAAGGAGGGGACACTTCTGGACCATGATGCAGGCTCCTGGTGGGTCAGGAGCTCCAAAATGAAAGGCTCCTCTGACCTGCATGTGCCATCTCCCTCCCTTCTTTTCTCCTCTCTAGTGGAGAATTTGGGAACAAGGGGCTTACCAGAGCTGCACAGTAGGCAGCTGCTTCTAGGAGGCACGACTTCCTAGAAAATAACTCACTAGCTGATGCCTGAATTCTGCCACGAGTGTTGCCCCCTCTCCAAACTCCTCTTGATGATACAGATTTCTTGGAAGAAAACAGGGCTTATAACTCCTTAATGTAACCGGGTTCAGAGCCAGGGTTTTGGTGTGGAACCCTGGAAATGAGAAGAACTTTAAAATATAGAGAGGGGAGAGCAGCTACTTTCCACTAAGACTAAAGTCATATGCTGGCCCATAAACACACTCTGGATTCTTGATATTTATAATAAAATCGGGGTTTTGTACTGTGGTTTCTTGTGTTTTCAGCGCACCAAATGGCTCACCAATGCTTGCAGTGAATTTTCCCGGAGTTTGGTCTCTCCCTCCTTCAGGAGCTTCAATGCTTCATAGTCCCAAGTGGGCCATATTCTCCCTTAAGTTTTCTGTTTCCTGTGATTTCCCCCTCTACTTTCCCATGCCCCCATGTCCGCCACCAAGGACAAGCCAGAGTGGGATACAGCACCCTCCAAGCACTAGCAGCTGCAGTTCGGAGCTCTGGCCTTTCTGAAGGGGAAAATGGAGATCAAGCGTAGCTAGAGGAAGAGGAAGTGCAAGCGCGCCTACCGATAAACTGACTTAACCAACCTAACCCGCCCCTGGTCCATTCCAGAAGGGCTCACCCGGCTCAGAAAAGACACCTGCTGGGGTGATTTCAGCGTAGTGTGGGCGGGGTTGTCTAGTAAATCTCTTCCATTCTGGAAGGGCCTCGGTGTGTGACGTCAGCAGTTGCGGAGCAGTTTAGGCCAACACAGGTTGCAAGGGGAGGCGGGGTTTGGATGAGTTCCTCCGCAGTGCTCAGTCGAGCAAGGAGGTGCTGGCAGAAGGGCGGTTGTTGTGGGTGGCTCTAGGTTAGGGAGACCATTGAACCAGGAAAGGTCCTGAGAGACTACGTCGAAAGATTCAGAGCCTGCGCCCTCTCCTTGGTGCCCCCCCCCCCCCCCCCCCCCCGCGCAGGTATATTCTGTTGCCGGTTGCCCCACAACCTGTCCTCAAGCCTCACTGCCCCCGCATACTTCCCCTTTCCCCTAATTTTATAAAATGATGCTCCTATGAACACCTCCAAGCCCCGGAGGGGAAACAACTCCCAGCTTCTTGCTGATTTGCTGCTTTCTGGCTAAGGTTAAGCCTTTAGAAGATGCAACCCCATACCCACTTCGTAACTGTTTCAGAGGATGCCCAGCGGCATGTTGGTGTCTCTCACTGGAATCTCAGTACCGAGGGGGCTTTCGAAGCCGCTCCCTCTCTTTTTCCTTTTCTTCTGACAGTCTTTCTTCACTCATTGTTTCTCCAACTAACATAACGGCTGAGCAAAGAAGCCTGTCCCCAATAAGATGTTTCTGGTCTCCAGCCGCCCACTGGCCTCTTCTTGGAAAGGGCAGGGGGATGTGGAAAAAAAAATTCTGGTTCCCTCCCCTTAAGGCTGAGGGCTTTCGCTTTCGCTTCCTCCTCCGACGGTTTCTGGGTCCCAGGCGACAATGGCGTTGCTGGAGGTGTGCGGAGCCCCCCGAGGACAGTGGAAGGATTGCGCTGTCCCGACCCTGGGAAGCCAGTTTCGCTCGGACCCTGGACACTACAGCTTCTCTCTGCGGTCTCCGGAGTTCGCCTTCCCCCGGGGAATGCAGGTCAGGGCTGTAAAGAGAATCTGGGGTGAGGGGGAGACGGGGAGGAGGGCACAGAGGAAGGGAGGGTCCCCCTTGAGACTCCCCAGAGGGGGCCATCCTTTAGTGAGGGAGAAGCACGTCCAGGGCCCGTGCCAGGGAGGAGGACACGTGGAACATAGGGGCTGATCGCCTGCCTGAGGATTAGAAAGTACAGATTAGGGCAAAGACTTAGAGGTGTGGTGGAGGGAGACAAGAGAGCTTTCCAGCCAGCTCTCCCTCACACAG
The DNA here is from genome assembly GCF_030435805.1 of Mustela lutreola. Lineage (NCBI taxonomy): Eukaryota > Metazoa > Chordata > Mammalia > Carnivora > Mustelidae > Mustela > Mustela lutreola. The sequence continues at coordinate 120,541,739 of NC_081295.1, forward strand.
GGATCATGAATCGCGAAGCCTTTCTCCCGGGGGCTCTCATGGGCCCTGGAAAACGGGGGAACTTTGCTAGCCTCCTCTCAGACACTCACTGTTGTGCATCTTGGCTCAATCACCTTGTCTAGATCTGGGGCATCGCTTCTGTAAAATGAGGATATTATTAACAAATTGTGTTGTGAGTGTTAAATGACCTATGAGTGGAAAGAAAAAGCGCATTAAAGTCGCCCTTAAAATGTTTACTTATGGTGATCATTTATTTCCTTTCATATCTATTGTGCTGGAAGATGGAAGAGGTTGGTGTCATGTGCTTGTTCTTTTCCTTCTCCCAAGTCAGATCCTGGTAGAGATTGGTTATTAACTGTTTCGGTTATTCATGGTTGGAGAATTTCTGCTCATCTCCTCACTCCCAGACTCTTGTGAAACTTCTTCTGGAGCCTTGTGTTTCACAAGTTTTCAGTGCCCCTTCGTCTACCTTTTCTCTCTAATCAGCCCAGGGAATTCTTCCAGTCCCTTGGTGGGAATGGTGAAAGGAATGTTCGAATTGAGATGAACCATGGCACTACCACTCTGGCCTTCAAGTTCCAGCAAGGAGTGATTGTGGCAGTGGATTCTCGGGCTACGGCTGGGAGTTACATAGGTGAGTGTGTGTGTGCGCCAAGCAGCTGGAATCTGGGGAGCTGGGCCCCTCTCTGGGCAGGAGGCCCACATCTGCATCAAAGCAGAAGCAGATACTAATTTTGGATACACAGGAAGAGCTGTGGGGTCCATCCAACTCTCTCAAAGCTCCATCTTCTTCCAGCCAGCACAAGGGTTAACAAAGTGATTGAGATTAACCCTTACCTGCTTGGGACCATGTCTGGCTGTGCGGCGGACTGTCTGTACTGGGAGCGTCTGCTGGCCAAGGAGTGCAGGTAGGCCAGGTCTCCTCTCCCCTTCCTAAGCCCAGGGGTCAACGGTGGATCCTGGAACCCCCAGATCACTGTTCCTCATCCTTTCCCCTGGGGCTAACGTAGCATCTTGGTGTTAATGTGGCATTTCACAAAACAGCCTTCTGTTGATTCAAAAACCTTCTCCCAAATCTCAGCCTGTGCTCTTGCCAATAAGCCAGATAGATAAATTGTCACTTATTTAGCACTGATGTCATAAACCCTGATGGGATGGTGTCATTTACTAGGATTTCTTTATGTGGTTTAGATACTTTAAATTCCGAATCTCTCCTTGATCCTTAGATCCTACCAAACCATTCTTTTCAAATACTTATACTTATCTCTTTAATTATTTCCTGCACATCAAGCAGGCTGCTCTCCGAGAGCTAGACTTCTCCTGTCCCCTCTGAGTCCACTGCCCCCACCACCCTGTTGTACCCAGGCTGTACTATCTGAGGAATGGGGAGCGTATCTCAGTGTCGGCAGCCTCCAAACTGCTCTCCAACATGGTGTTCCAGTACCGCGGCATGGACCTCTCCATGGGCAGTATGATCTGTGGCTGGGATAAGAAGGTGGGTGCTCTCCATTCTTCCTATTTTCCCATGACAGGTGAGAGACTGATTCCCCATCATACACACCCACTCTCTCCCTTATAAGATGCGTGGCACGTAGAACATTGGGTTATAGAACTGTTCCAGCATACCCGTGGACTATTTCTGGGTCCAGAGGTGGACCATTTTCCCGTAAGCTTGTTCCTTTGGATAAAATAGCTGACTCCAACTTTTTCCCCCTAAAGTTCTATGATTGTTACTAAAATGCTGGTTCAAATGTTCCTGGGTAATGCTTATTCTTTTATCTACTTTTATGGCTCACACTTGAACCTGTATGTTATTAAAAACTCCCTCTCCAACTCCAACGGGAAACTCCTTGCTTCCTGTAGGGTCCTGGACTCTACTATGTAACAGAAGATGGGACTCGGCTCTCAGGAAGTATGTTCTCCACTGGCAGTGGGAACAGCTATGCCTATGGGGTCATGGATAGTGGCTATCGACCTGATCTCAGTCCTGAAGAAGCCTATGAGCTGGGTCGCAAGGCTATTGTTTATGCCACCCACCGAGACAGCTATTCCGGAGGTGTCGTCAACTGTAAGAGACACACCCTACACACCCCTAGATAGGGAAGGGGGATTTGAGATTGGGAGAGTTAGAGGGGATAAAGTGGTAGGGAAGAATCTATCTATCTTTCTTCCTTTCTTTCTTCCTTTCTTTCTTCTTTCTTTCTTTCTTTCTTTCTTTCTTTCAGATTTATTTATTTACTTGAGAAAGAGAGAGCAAGCATGCATGGGAGTGGGAGGAGGGGGCAGAGGGAGAGAAACTTCAAGCAAACTCCCTGCCGAGTGTGGAGCCTCATGTGGGCTCCATCTCTTGATCCTGAGGTCTTGACCTGAGACCAAACCAACAGTCAGACGTTTAACTGACTGAGCTGCCCAGGTGTGGGAAAGAGGTTTTCAGCATCCAAAGAGGGGCATTGAAGTCCCAGTGATCAAGTATGTGTTGAGAATATGTTTGGGAGTATGTTATTGTCACCTTCCACATAACGCCATGAACAGGAACTTGCTGGAGTGAATGGTGACTCCCTGTTCTTTCTCATCTGCCCACAGTGTACCACATGAAGGAGGATGGTTGGGTGAAAGTGGAAAGTAGAGACGTCAGTGACCTGCTGCACCAGTATCAGGAGACCAGTCAGTAATAGCGGAGGCTGAGCACGCCTTTTCTGGCACAGCCTGGCCAACTCAGGAACCTGGGCTAGTTTACACTCCACAGGAGAGGGGAGCCTTAACCTGAGCCCTGAGGGAGAGAACCAGTGGGCATTGTGAATGGGGTGGAGTTTACCCTCTTGTGTGTTGCCTGTTTCAAGGAGCATTCCCCTTACCCCACACTCTGGGTGCCCCACTAAGCTCAATAAAAGAAAATGGTTATTAATGCCTCTGTGTTGCTGTTGAGTGGACTTGGGGCTGGGGCGTTTGTGGGGTGGGGCAGGAAATAGAGAGGCTTTCCCTGAGAGCAGACCTGAGCCCCAACCTAAGAAATGGGGCCTCACCAAATATTTCTGTTGGGTTTTCCTTCCACACTCGTCCCTCCATGTGCTCAGGAAGGCCGGTCAAGGTCTGTAGACACATATTTGCCATTTACTTTAGGTTAAGGTCCTTTTTATAGGAATGCAACCTGAAGACTCCTGTGTGGTTCACTGTTAATGGTTTGCTTGTCTGGAGCAGAGTACTAGAACGACTTGTTTTTGACGTTGTAGAGTCAGATGAAAAAGCAGCCACCTCACGTGTATATGGTGATTGGAAACGTGGTACATTTACCTCAAATAACATTTTGGGGACACTGGATATTGAATGCAGAGATGGACATTAGGGGTTCAATTTCATGATATGTCATGCTCAATTAATTGCAAGATGACAGGACCATGACTAAAGAGGACTCCCTCCTTGGAAAGGGAAATATGAGGAAAAAGTAAGCAGGTTAGGAAAATGAGAAAGACATAACGAGTTTTTCTGAATCATGCAAGGAACATGGACAATGTCCCCTCTTAAGGAGAGTCAGTTAAAGAAAAAACTTGAAAGCAATTAGCAGCTGAACAGGGAGCTTTTGTTTCCATTAAGGACAGAGTCTCCTGATCTCCAAATCTCAGAATGGCAAGCTTGGAGAAATTTTAATAATCGTCTACTTGGAATACACCTCCCCCTTTAAACTAGAAGTGCCTCATTGGTAAACATACCAGTAACCTTTCAAACAGGTGGTTTGGAATCCAAGTGATCCTTCTTCCTTTGGGGGTATTTTGAATTGGGGAGGTAGTTTCAACCTGAAGAGTTACTTCTGGAATAAACAAACCAGCATGTTCCATAGGTGGGTTCTGGGTCAGGCAGGACCTATAGAATCCTGTTTACCCCTTAATCAGTGTTAAAATAGACAAGGAAACAAAGTGCATCCTCCTCATATGCCAGAGGTGCCCCACGGCTTAATCTGAAACACACACCTGGAGGCACCTGAACTTGTGCTCTGCCCAGGGAGCTGTGTTGAGGAGGGCAGGTGAAGGTAAAGAATAGGGGCCTTTCCGCTCAAAATCTGTGTAAGTGGAAACCTACTGAGGCCCCGGTCAAAGTGTCTGGGACTTTCTATTTAGAAGAGGTTCTGAGTGCCTCTCGCTCAGATTCTGGCTCGGTTTTGATCCCAGACTCTAAAACTGGAGCTGAGGATATAGGAAGAGGCAGTTCTCAAAATAGGATCAGAACTGAAGGCAAGAAAATCCAGCGGTTCTCCAAATATAAAACATCTCATTCCTTGAAAGAGCTTTGCTTTAATTAATGAACTTAAAACACTTTGCAGGAGTTTTCTGCTACAGAGTAACCGCTGCTAAGTGCAAGAAGTTCCCTGAGGGGCGGGGCGCGTCCCGTGTGCGCCCGGCTTGGCACTGGGCTTCCGCGGGCGGCAGGTGTCGCGCGTCCCCTGCTGGTGGCTGCCCTGCCCGAAACCGGGGCTCGGTCTAGGGAAGCGAAAGCGAAAGCGGCGGGCGCCGGGACGCCCCCGCTTGCAGAGTGCCGCTGGCAGACTGAAGGGGAAAACGAAGGAGAACCAGGACAAGCTGATTTCAGAGCTCGGTGCTCAGCACGGAGACGAAAGCCCCCCAGAGCTGCAGTCCCGAAGCCGCCGCGGGTGAGTTCGCAACCGCCCAGAGCCCGGAGCGCTACCCGAAGCATCCCAACCCGCCACCCATTCGCCCCGACCCCCCCCCCCCCCGCCGCTGCGCTCCCCCTCCCCCCGGCCCTTTGGCCTCCCGGAGAGTGCGAGGGAGCCGGGCGGGGACCGCGGGGTGGCTCTTCGGAACTCGGTGGCGGCGGCGGCGGGCTGGACGTAGGGCGGGTGTGTGTGTGGGGGGGAATCACGTTTTTTTTTTTTTTTTTTCCCTTCTTTTTTTTTTTTTTTTTAAAGGCTGAGGCTCCCTATGACAGGCAGAATGCCTTCTGTCATAAGCCGGCCGTAGTGATGGGCACCGGGGATGGGTAAATTGAGAAGCTGACGGACTCGTTGAGCGGAGTCGGGGTGGTGAGCATAGGGCCAGGATTGGGACCCCATCTCCGTCATTCCTCTTCTCCCCCTAGATAAGACCATGCGGTTCTCTGACCTGAGACCCTGCGCCTTCCTGCTGCTGGCGGACTCGGCTCTCCTCTGGCTGCTTCAGGGGACTCTGGGGGCTCTCCTTCCCCCGGGGCTTCCAGGCCTTTGGCTGGAGGGGACCCTGCGACTTGGAGGGCTCTGGTGCCTGCTAAAGGTGGGAGGACTCCTGGGATTGGTGGGAACACTGCTGCCCCCGCTCTGTCTGGGGACCCCCCTGTTTCTTTCCCTAAGGGCCCTGGTCCCAGGGGCCTTGAGTGCTCCCCCAGTCAGAGTGGCTTCAGCCCCCTGGAGCTGGCTGGTGGTGGGGTATGGGGCTGCGTGGCTAAGCTGGGCCATGTGGGCTCTGCTGAGCTCCCCAGGAGCCCAGGAGAGGAAGCAGGGCCAGGAGAACAACACAGACTTGATGTGGAGGCTGCTGAAGCTCTCCTGGCCAGACCTGCCCTATCTCGTTGCAGCCTTCTGCTTCCTTATTGTTGCCGTGTTGGGTGAGTCTGGAAGGGGGCATTGGGAATTGGAGGTGGGCAGAGGTCCTTGGTGCCAGCATCTTCATCTGTTCTCCTCCACGCCGCTTTCAGGTGAGACATTCATCCCTTACTATTCCGGTCATGTCATTGACATTCTGAGAGGTGATTTTGACCCTGATGCCTTTGCCAGCGCCATCTTTTTCATGTGTCTCTTCTCCATTGGCAGGTAGGTGATCCTTAATTGGGTTCATTTGCTAGCCTCACGTCTTTACAGGGGCCCTCCATCTCCTGACTTTGTTTTCAGATCCTTTAGTACATGAAGCATAAAATACTTAAACCAGAATATGTGTGAAAGTGTTTATTCACCGTTCTGTTTCACACTCTCAGCCACTCTTTCGTTCATTCACTCTATTTACCCAACATTATGCTTCCAATCCATACTTGCTTCTCTTTGCTGAAGCCAGCTCCTCGGAAGCGACTCCCAGACCCATGTTTCTACACCCAGCTCTAGTCTTGTAGTTCACCTCTCTTCTTGACATTGCCATTGGACAATCCACTGTCATCTCACACTCCACATACCCAGACCTTCATATGTATCATACTCCCTCCTGGTCTTCTTGAAAGTGGCTCCCTCTTTTATTCCCATGTACGAAACAAACAGGGTCCTAGGCTCCAAGCATCAGTATTGTTGATGCCTTCCTGATGTTCAGACACTAGCCCCACTGTTTCCTGCTTTCAAAGTGTTCCTCCTGTGGCTCTTTTCTGGCCATTCTCACAGCGATTGCTGGAGTTCAAACCCTCCTCATTTTATGTCTGACTATCCCAACAGCCTTCTAAACATGGAAACCATATTTTGTGAAATACTTGCTTCTATCTTTTTCATTTTTCCTTTAAGTTTTGTTATATAAATGGTTGGCCTAAGAGGAATTCTCAACTTCAGGGACAATAGATGTGAGGGAACAGCATGTCTCTGGGGCTCCAGAGAAGAGGAGGGCAAGGGAATTCATTGCTGCAGTTCCCAGAGTAAAGTAGGAAGGAGGGCTTTGGCATGGTGGGGGGGCAAGAGACCAAGACGGAGGGGGAGGGTAGAGGAACAGCACTGAAGAAGGTGGGCTCTGGGTCAGGCAGGACCACAAGCTATTTCTCTTGACATGTCTTCGTTTCTATTATGGTCTTCCCTATGTCTAGCATGGAGTGAGCGCCATAGATACTCGTGAATTTGTATATGTTACGATTTTGTTCCCACATCTAGCTCTCTCTGTCCTGTTTTTCCTGCCTCTGTTTGTTCCTGCCCCTCCCCTTGTCTCCCTCTCTCTCTCTGCTTCTCTTCTGCTTCTCATGGTGCACTTTCTCCAACCTTGTATTTCTTTTCATTCTGTGATTTCTCCTTTGCTTCTCTCACTCGTTCCCTCCCTCTCTGCACCTGTGTCCCCTTCATCCCCGTTCCCACAGCTCACTGTGTGCCGGCTGCCGTGGGAGCTGCTTCACCTTCACCATGTCCAGGGTCAACGTGCGGGTCCGGCAGCTGCTTTTCTCCTCCCTTTTGCGCCAGGACCTCAGTTTCTTCCAGGATACTAAGACAGGTGGGGCCTGGAGTCCAGGTCTGGGATTCCCCTGGACCTTTCTTGCCTCTCAGTTACCCTCCACCCTGTAAACAGCCTCTCTTCCCACCTGCACCCATGGTGCCAGGGCGAGGAGCTGCTGAGCTCTCTTTTGGGATGGGGTAGTGAGGTCGCCTCCACTGGTCTCTGCAAGTGAGGGGGTGTGTTTAGAAGAGGGGGCTGTGTCAGTGGGGACGGTCGGTGGGGGCAGTCTCTGGGTGTTCTGCTTTACACATGGTTTCCTCACTGGCTCTGTCCTCCCCAGGGGAGCTGAATTCGAGACTGAACTCAGATACCAAATTGATGAGCTGCTGGCTTGCTCTGAATGCCAACGTGCTCTTGCGAAGCCTGGTCAAAGTGGTGGGGCTGTATGGCTTCATGCTCAGCCTGTCCCCCCGGCTGGCCCTCCTCTCTCTGCTCAAGGTGCCTCTGGCAATAACAGCTGAAAAAGTGTACGATGTCCGCCATCAGGTACGTGGGAATGTTAGGGAATCCCCAGGGCAGAAGAAGCTCTCCTAGAGGTCTTCTCTTCTCAGCCTCCAGAGCAGTAGCTCTGACAGGCTTGAGAAGGGCCCTAGGCCCTGGGATTTTATGTAAGAGTGTGTGTGTGTGTGTGTGTGTGTGTGTGTGTGTGAGAGAGAGAGAGAGAGAGAGAGAGAGAGAGAGAAGAGAGTGGGAGAAGAAGAGGGAGCATTTTTCTAGAAACAAGATAACCTCCTACTAGATTCTCAAAGAAGTCTGGTCGTGCCTTCCCCACAAAAAGATTAAAAATGCTGTCTTAGAAGATTTTAAGCAGAGTTTCCCCCTTTCTAATCAGGGGAAATCAATTTGGGTCGAGTGTAGAGAAAGTAGAAAAGTGCAGTCAGGAAGTCCTGAGTCTGAGTATCAGCTCTCCTTTCTCTCTTTTTAGAAAAGTGGCGGTAAAGTTTAAATAACATAAAATTGACCATTTTTACTATTTTTTTATTGTGCCATTCAGCGGCATTAAGTACACTCACATTGTTGTGCAAGGTTCACCACCATCCATCTCCAGCAACTGTCTCCATCTTCCCAAGCTGAAACTTGGTACCTATTAAACAATAACTCCCCACTTCCCCTCCTCCCAGCCCTTGGCAATGACAGGTCTATTTCCTGTCTCCATGAATCTGATTACTCTAGGTATCTCATGTAAGTGGGATCATGCAGTATTTGTCTTTTTGTGTTTGGCTTATTTCACGTAGTGTACTGTCCTCCAGGTTCATCCCTATTGTAGCACGTGTCAGAATTCTCTTCCTTTTTAAGATTAATACGCCATTGATGCTTAGACCGCGTTTTGTTAATCCATTCATCTCTTTCCGGATGCTTGGGTTGCTTTCACCTTTTGGCTATTGTGCCATGCTGCTGTAAACATGGGTGTACGAATATTTGTTCGAGTCTCTGCTTTCAGTTCTTTTGGGGATATACCCAGACCAAGAATTGCTGGATGTTATGGTAATTCTGTTTTTAATATTTGGAAGACCCACCACCACAATGGTTTTCACAGCACCCGCACCTTTTGACATTCCCCTTGGCAATACACAAGGGTTTCGATTTCTCCCTTTCTTTTCCAGCACTTATCTATCTTCTGTTTGTTTCTTTATTACAGTCCCCTGTACTTATTTAGCTTACAACTCAAAGTTTCTACCTTTTGTCTGCTTTCCTCCAGTCCATTCCCCACCCCTTCCTCTGGTCTCTGTTAACTATAAATCTGATCTCTCTCTCTCATTCTCTCTCTCTCTCTCTCTTTTTTTTTTTTTGAAGAATTTATTTATTTATTTGACACAGAGAGATCACAAATAGAGAGGCAGGCAGAGAGAGAGAGAGAGAGGGAGAGAGAGAGAGAGAGATGCGGAAGCAGGTTCTCTGCCAAGCAGAGAGCCTGATGCAGGACTCCATCCCAGGACCCTGAGATCATGACCTGAGCCGAAGGCAGAGACGCCCGATCTCTTTTTCTATGAAAAAATTTTTTTTTTGTTTGTTTAGATGGCACATATAAATGAGATCATACAGTATTCCTCTTTTTCTCTGGCTGATTTCACTTAGCATAATGCCCTCAGGTTCCATCCATGCTGTTGCAAATGGCAGGATTTCCTTCTCTTTTATGGCTGAGTAAAATTCTGCTGTATATGAATATGCAGTGCTTTTTAAAAAATAGCAGCCATCCTAATTTTCATGAGGTGATAGCTCACTGTGGTTTTGATTTGCATTTCCCTAGTGACTAGTGGTGTTGGACATCTTTTCATGGGCTTGTTGGCCATATCTATATCTTTTTTGGAGAAATGTCTTTTTAAGTTCTTTGCTTATTTTTTTAATTGCGTTGTGTTTTACTTGTTGAGTTGTAGGACTTCTTTCACTATTCTGGATATTAGCCCCTTATCAGATACATGATTTGGAAATGTTTTCTCCCACAAAAGTTTTAAATTTTGATGAAGACCAGTTTTTTTTTTTTTTTTTTTTTTTTTGTTGGCTGTACTTTGTGTTATTCCAAGAAATCATCACCAAATCTAGTGTCATGAAGCTTTGCCCTGAAGTTTTTTTCTAAGAGTTTTATGGTTTTAGCTCTGGTTTAGGTTTTTATCCGTTTTGAGTTACATCCCCACCTTTTGTTAACTAGCAGTGGCTCTTTAGGAAAATGATCTCTTCTGGTTTCATTCAGATGCTGCGGGTGGTATGGATTCCCTTAAATGAAGGAGCAAATGGGGAGCCTGTATTCCCTAGTTCTTTTGGAAAGAAATGTAAGGAAGAGGGGAAAAGGACAGTTAGAAATTTTTATTTATTTTTAAAGATTTTATTTATTTAATTGACAGAGAGAGAGAGATCACAAGTAGGCAAAGAGGCAGGCAGAGAGAGATAGGAGGAAGCAGGCTCCCTGCTGAGAAGAGAGCCCGATGCGGGGGCTCGATCCCAAGACCCTGAGATCATGACTGGAGCTGAAGGCAGAGGCTTTAACCCACTGAGCCACCCAGGCGCCCCTTAGGTAGCTTGGGGGAGGTCTCTTGTCTTCTGCCCCATCAGCCCCTTATACACCCCCCCCCCCCCCCGCTGCCCACTTTTGCAGGCACTGCTTCTGGACATCCAAAATGCTCTGGCGAAAGCAGGACAAGTGGTGCGGGAGGCTGTTGGAGGGCTGCAGACGGTTCGCAGTTTTGGAGCCGAGGCGCAGGAAATCCGTCTCTATAAGGAGGCCCTGGAACGGTGCCGGCAGCTGTGGTGGCGACGAGACCTGGAACGTGCCCTCTACCTACTCTTTCAGAGGGTGAGGAGGTTGTGTGGCTGGGGCTAGGAGCCAGAGAGGGACAGGGAAGGCAGTGGGGTCCCCGCTGCTCTGTGTGGTGGACTCTTTTTCAGGGCTTTCTTCTCTCCCTGCAGATGGTGCACTTGGGAATGCAGGTACTGATGCTGAACTGTGGGGTGCAGCAGATCCTGGCTGGGGACCTCACTCAAGGCGGGCTGCTCTCCTTCCTGTTGTATGAGGAGGACATGGGCCATTATGTGCAGGTGAGTCAGGAGCCTGGACATACTCTCACCAACCCCCACCCCCTTCCCCAGTTTTCTCTATGGCCTCTGGGCCTGGGCCTTTGTTTGAGCTCCTTAAAAATACAAACCAAACCAACCCCCAGCTCATTATATTATGGAGAACTTCAAATTTATGCCCCCCAAAAAGGGATGAACTATAATGAACCTGCATGTACGCATCACCTGCTTTAAAATTACCAACTCATGGCCATTCTGTTTCAACTCTACCTCCACCCATATTATTTTGAAACAAATTCAAGATATAGTTTTATCTGTAAATGCCTCAGGGCATATCTCTAAAACATAAATATTTTAAAAAATATAACCAGGAAACACATTACACCAAAAAAGTGTAACAGTAGTTCCTAAAATTTATCAAATACAGGGGTTATATTTCCACTTGTCTCATCCATGTAACATATGTGTCTATATTACATTTATCTCTCTCATGTATGTCTGTGGTAGCATCAGCCATTAATGCTCAATGCCTAGATTCATTAAAATCATTAGGGCTTGCAAGACGGTGACACTCTACCATTCCTCCACTTAATAGCTGGAATACATCTATCCAGGGAGACTTACCCTGGTCCACTCTTTGATAACCCAGTGGTACAATTTGAGTAGGAAAGGCAGAATAGCATTTGGGTCTTTTCCTAGATTTACCAGTTTTCAAAAATAGCTACTTCACCTTGGTGGTTATTTTATAATTTTCCTACATATTTGTGAAACATCTTTTATGTATGAAGAGCTGTGCTAGGCACTCTGGTGGCTAGAGTGGCAGAGATGAGGTGGGCATAGTGCCTGCTTTTAAGGAGCTCCCTGTCCAGTTAAGGCAAAACAGAATGGTGCACAAGTAATACGGAGCGGGAACTGGAGGGTATGGGGAAGAGAATTAGCGCTGAACCCGAGTACGGACCTCTCTGTCCTTTACGTTGCAGATTGGTTCGCTGGGGCCTTGGGTTGCCTTTAAATTCCATCTGAATTGCACATTTAGGGGGAGGGAAGCCTTTTCGGATGAGGGGAGGTATCCCCTCCGAGTACGCAGGAGCCCATCTCCCGAGTACGAACACTGCTACCAAGCCTGACCTGGACAGAGTGTGGCAGGGGAGCGTGCGAGGAGCTGGGGAGCTGGTTTCTGGTGAAGCTGCATTTGGGGAACTGACCCCTCCGTTCCTGTTTTCCAGACCCTGGTTTACATGTGCGGCGATATGCTCAGCAACGTCGGGGCTGCGGAGAAGGTGTTTCAGTACCTGGATCGGAAGCCAAAGCTGCCTCCGCCGGGGACGCTGGCCCCTCCCACTCTGCGGGGGCTGGTGGAATTCCAAGACGTCTCTTTTGCGTATCCCAACCGCCCCGACCAGCCTGTGCTCAAGGTGCCTGAGAGGGGCTGCAAGGAGGGAACCCGGACCACGGCTCCCAGGCGGCACGGCCTGTAGTAGATCCTTTGTCTCTGAGAGGTTGATCCCCCCCCCCCCCCCCCCGACAGAACCAGAAGGCGAGGTCCGTGGGGCAAGCCTCTGACTGTTTCTCGGCTTTTCTAGGGGCTGACGTTCACTCTACGCCCTGGTCAGATGACGGCTCTGGTGGGGCCCAATGGGTCCGGGAAGAGCACAGTGGCTGCCTTGCTGCAGAATTTGTACCAGCCCACTGGGGGACGGCTGCTGCTGGATGGGAAGCCCATCTCCGAGTACGAACACGGCTACCTGCATCGACAGGTGGGTGGTGGTGGTCAGAGGGGGTGCGGTGAGGAAGAACAGGAGATAGGAGGGAAGAAGCATGTGCGGAGAGCATGGGAGATCCGTGGGAAGAAACATGGAGCACATTCTAAGGGAGCTAGGCCAGGAGGAAAAGAGGATCCTTGCCCTGGGGGCTTAACACACTGTCCCCTGCGCAGGTGACTTCGGTGGGGCAGGAGCCTGTGCTCTTCTCGGGTTCTGTGAGGGACAACATTGCTTATGGGCTGAAGAGCTGCAGTGATGAGAAGGTGATGGCAGCTGCCCAGGCCGCCAATGCCCATGGCTTCATTCAGGAGTTGGAGCACGGACTGAATACAGGTACCTTCCTTCAGAAGAGGAGCTGGAGCTGCTTCCTGGGGGTATGGGTTGTGTCTGCTATTTCTTTGCCCGGTGCTTGGCTCCCACTTTCCTGCCTTCCCTGGCACTGGGAGTTTTCTAGTTGCGGGTCCCGGTTGGGAGACAGCCCCCGGGGGTAGTAGTGCTCCCTCTCTTGGGCCAGCCAAGAGAGGTGTCCAACAGGTGTCCACCCCTGCCCTTCTGACATAGGCTGGTGGAAAGACCAGCTGTGCACTCGTCCCTGCTCATGGGGAGGACGCTGTCATGGCCACTTGTGTCTGAGAAAAGGTATTTCTCGGATTCCTCAGATGTAGGGGAGAAAGGGAAGCAGCTGGCTGCGGGACAGAGGCAGTGTCTGGCCATTGCCCGGGCCCTTGTGCGGAACCCACGAGTCCTCATCCTGGATGAAGCCACCAGTGCTCTGGACGTCCAGTGTGAGCAGGCTGTGAGTCCTGGGGCGGCAGGCAGTGGGACCTGAGGCTCATGATTGAAGGACCAGTGTATGCAGAATTGGGCAGAGGAAGACAAATGGCCCACTAGTGGAAGACTATCTATGCTTTCGCGGGGGGTGGAGAGTGGAATGGAGAGTATGGGGTGTGGGAACAGCCCCTCCTTTTCCCCAGTTCCCTTTACAGCGGGACAGCTGAGAGAGAAGGGCAGTGCAGACTTTGTCGTCTTTCTCATCGTTCACGTCTTCTTTACCCTGTGCCACAAGAGATACTGCCCAGTTGCGATATGGTGCCCATCCTATTCTTATTTTTCTTTATTATTTTTTTAAAAAGATTTTATTTATTTGAGAGAGAGAGTGAGAGCAAGTGAAAGAGCTCAAGCAGGGTGGGCAGCAGAGGGAGGGGGGGAAGCAGGCCCCCTGACAGGGCTTGGTCCCAGGACCCTGGGATTATAACCTGAGCCTAAGATAGACCCTTAACCCACTGAGCCACCCAGGCCCTTCTTCTTACCCTCTGAGGCATTATGATCCTCCCCCTTCAGCTGCAGGACTGGAAATCCCACGGGGACCGAACAGTGCTGGTGATTGCTCACAGGCTGCAGACGGTGCAGAGTGCGGACCAGGTCCTGGTGCTCAGGCAGGGTGAGCTGCGGGAGCACTCAGAGCTCATGGAGGGCCAGGACCTCTATTCCCGCCTGGTGCAGCAGCTCCTGGAGGACTGAGAGCCCGGGGACACGGGACCCTTCCAGTAGTCATCTCCATGATCCAGAGTAGCTCGTGCTGGGAGTTTCCCTGGGCTTGTGCTGCTGGGTAGTTGTTCCTAGAGCTATTGGCATGGTGGAAGTTTGGACCACGTGTGCTGACCGGGGGTGGGAGAAAGGGGGGTGCTGTCTGTTTCCAAGATCCTCATTTCCCTGCTGCTGAGTATTGGGGCATAATACATCTATTTAAAGTACATTTTCCTTATTATGTAAATAACACGTATACATAGAGAAAAGTAAAACTAACCCTTGTTTCACCATAGGTGACCATAGCTACTGTTCTGCTAGCTACCTGTGTCTTAATCTGTTCTTCGAGATAAATGTTAGCCAGTATGATGTAAATATTCATGAGGTTGCCTTTCTGTGTCTTTCCCCTTTCACACTGATATCTGATATCTGATAACTGATATTTTAGGGGAAGCTAGGATGTGGAGGGGTAGAACACTGTTTCCTAATTAACAGTGTTAATAAAACACTGGTAATAACTACCATTTATAGAGTTTTAATATGATAGGAAGTATGCTAAATGTTTTTCAGGCATTATCATATTTAGTCCTTTTCCTTAAGCCTATGTGGTTGGTTATTATTATCCCCATCTTACAGGTGAGGAAACTGAGTCTCAAAGAAGTTAAATAACTTTCCCAAGGTTACACAGGGGTGGAGTTGGAGTTGAATCCAAGCCTGACCCCTGAGTCCACAACCTCAACCAGTAAATTATATGATGTCGTGTGTTCATAATCTTGAATTCATACTCAGATTCAGTAAAGAGCTCTGAATTCTCTGCCTTCTCTCTAGTCCCGTGGTTATTATAACTTTCATTTAGTCTTAGATGATCTCATCACCAAAGAGGTTTCCCCATCATTGGCTCAGCTCTTCCAGCTGTTCTTTGTGAAGTCATTTTTCTTTTGCAGACACATAAGATGACGTAACTTCCGTAAAGTCCTTCAAGCTCTTCCCTCCTTTCTGCTCAGATCTTCCTCACAGCATGCGAGGTTGTGCAGCTCATTTGCAGCACCCTTCCCTGCTGCATTAAGCTCCCACCGCAAACTTCCTGCCCTCCTCATGCCTGTGCGCCTTTGCATATGGTGTGTTCTTGCTGCTTCCTGAACCACCCTTTATGATTTACCCCAGTCCTTCAAGACTTAACTCGGGTCAGGTCTTCCATTCTGAGCTCAGTCGGAGAAAGTATCCTTTGCATGTGCTTCTGTTGCCCCAGAGCTTAGCTCTTTCACAGCCTGTAATAAACTCCCCATCCCCTCACCCTTCTGTTCTCCCATTAGACCACGAGTTCCTGGGTGGGGGAAGGCCATATATTTTACTAAGTTTTATATTGACTACCTGACACAGGGCTCGATTCATAGCAGACAATAAGCAAATGTCTGTTGCACAAATGAATAAATCTTCTCTGTTCTCCCTCCACATGCCAACCACTGAAAATTCAGAGCTGTGTGCATTACTGCCTTTTGGGAGGGACTTACCTTTGAAGGTTCCTATTCTAGGAAAGAGAAACTTTCACGTTCCCAGAAACACCAGGTGCTTTCCAGCTCTAGCAATGAACGACCCGGAACTTTTGCAGTTTTGGTTTCTTTTTTTCATCCTGGTAACTGTTGGGAATGGGCAAAGTGAGAGAAAGGAGCTTTCTTATGCAGGTAAGCCTTCACTTCATTCTGGTGTTAGTGTCTCAAATACCACTGAACTTAAATACCCATGTGGAGAGAGACAATTCTGGCCCAATTTCTTTCCCTCTTAACCAAACGTCCTTCCTCTGTTTATAAAATGGGAATAATCATTCCTGTATGTCCCAACCTTAGGGAAATTGTTGCCCTCAAGGAGGAAGATGATCTGTTAAAATTCTTTGATAGCTTCAGTGTAATGACAATAGCCTCAATATAATGACACCTAATAGTTTAAGCCTGCAAGGTATCTTAAAAATAATAAAGCAGTCAAATCTTTATAGAAAGGGGAACTGGCCTGAAACTGCAGAGCTACTCAGTGATTGAGCTGGGAAGAAAACTCAGGCATTCAGATGGGCCTTAGAAAAATGCAACAGACCTCCGGATCTTAGGGTGTCTGTAAAGTTGGTTATCTGAGGGAAACTCCCAAGTAGACCTTATGTCAGGGACACATTCTGGAAATGTTCCCTGGAGGTCAAAGTGTGGAACTTTGGCAAAAGCCTACAAGTGTGGTTTGTTTGGTAATCACAGATATGAATAATTCTAGTCTGTTCCTGAGTTCTAGTTCTTTTCATTCACCCCGCCTTCCCCCCAACACCATTTGATCTGCCTGCCCCATAACCTCCTCCTCTTGTCACTTACCTTCGGCATCTTTCCCATTCAGTCATATTTTACTCTTTCCAAAGGGTGGTATGAATGGAGAGGGGAAACCTTAGGAAACTCTCATAGATTTCTCTGGAGCCTACAGACAACCCATCTGCTTTGCCCAGTGTGGAAATGGCATTGAATTTCAAATCTTTTTCCCCAGCCACGTAGGGTAGCCCCTTTGCCATTCTCATGGCAGTTGTGATTCAAGAGGAGACTCAGTGCAGTTGTCAGAATTTTGGAGAAAGGAGTAGGAAGTAAGGAAAACAAAGATCTTCCTGGTTTTTGGTGCTGAGTGAGCCAAAAAAGCACCCATCTGATTGAATCTGATGCCCATTTAGTAATCGTAGGAAATACTGGGTTTTGAACCTAGAGTTTTATGGACTTATGAATTATCACAATTCATGTAATTGCCATTACAATAACAATAGTCATTCGAGTGCTGTGCTAAGTGCCTCATGTATATCTTTGTACTTTTTCCTCAAGATAATCCTAGGTGCAGGTGTTACTATATCAGTTCTAAGAATGAGAAAATGGAGGTTTAGGCACATTGTCTGGCTCACAAAGCTTGGAAAAGGTGGACTCTGCCCAGCTTTACTACAAAACTCAAAAGAGTTGCCTATACTCCTTCTATCTGCTTATCTCCTAATAGTCTCTTTAAAAATGTATTTATGTGAATAGGAAATATATTAATGGGGTTTAAAATTGAAGAGCCCCAACGAGGTATGTAGAGGAAACCCTCACTCCCATCCTTCCCATGGTTTACTAAGACCCCTTGCACACACAGTCCATGTTCCAAGCTTTATATTTATCTTCTAGGGAAATTTCATGTAAATTTAAGCAAATTTGTGAATATGTTCTTGTGCCCTAGTTTTACAAATAGGTCCTTAGATGCACTGTTT
Source organism: Mustela lutreola (assembly GCF_030435805.1). NCBI lineage: Eukaryota > Metazoa > Chordata > Mammalia > Carnivora > Mustelidae > Mustela > Mustela lutreola. Next base: position 120,558,943 of record NC_081295.1, read on the forward strand.
TGAACTTTATTTTTTTATACTTAGAAATATACGACTATATAGCACTCTATTTTATGGAAGTACTGTATTTCATTTAGCTTGTCTTCTCCTGCTGATGGGTAGCTAGGTTACTTGAAGTCTCTAGCTAGTATAAGTAATGCTTTGTGTAGACATTATAATACACGTATGCAAGAATACCCATAGGTTAAAATTCTAAATGGGGAGTTGCTGAGTCCAAGTGTATGTATATATATTACTAATATTGATATATGTTGCAGAATTGCCCTCATAAAGGTATTCATGCACAGTTCCATCAGTACTATATAAATTTATCTGTTTCCCCACATTCTCATCAACATGGAGTGCTGTTAAATTAGCTTTTTAGGTTTTATCAATCTTATGAATAAAAAGTGACATCATATGGTAGTTGTCATTTGTTTTTCTTTTATTACCACTTACATAAGCATACTAAATTGAGCAAGAAAAATTGGGACACAGGAAACAAAAATGACACATACAACAATAAAAACAAAATATCTGTCTATAAATTGGTAAATCAGAATGAGGAATGAAGAATAACTATAAAAATCACGAACAGATATGACTATGAAATTTAAGAACATGGTAGAACAATCACAACATGAGAATGAGGCAGATAAAGGAAAACATTCCAAAGCCTTTGTTTTATTTGGAAGGGGGTAGAGTTTAACTTCAGATATTGCCAGTTTAAAACTATCTTAAAAATGTAGGGGTAAAAATAGAGTTACCCTATGACCCAGCAATTGCACGACTAGATATTTACCCCAAAAGATAGAAATACAGTGATCCGAAGGGGCACCTGCACCCCAGTGTTTATAGCAGCAATGTCCACAATAGCCAACCTATGGAAAAAGCCCAGATGTCCATTGACAGATGAATGGATAAAGAAGATGTGGTATATATAGACAATAGAATATTCCTCAACCATCAAAAAAAATGAATTCTTGCCATTTGCAATGATGTGGTTGGAACTAGAGGGCATTATGCTGAGCGAAATTAGTCAATAAGAGAAAGAAAAATACCATAAGATTTTACTCATGTGAAATTTAAGAAACAAAACAGATGACCACAGGGGAAGGGAAGGAAAATAAGATGAAACAGAGAGGGAGGCAAATCATAAGAGACTCTTAATTATAGGAAATAAACTGAAGGTTGCTGGAGGGATGTGGGTGGGGGCGATGGTAATTGGGAGATGGGCATTAAGGAGGCCACTTGATGTGATGAGTGTTGGGTGTTATATGTTATATGCAATTGATGAATCACTGAATTCTACCTCTGAAACAAATAAGGTAGGATATGTTAATTAAATTGAATTTAAATTTAAAAATTTAAAAAGTATAGAGGTAACTCTTAACTAGTTAGAATTTAAAATTCTTAAGTCAATAAGAGGAAGTTAGAGAATACATTAAAAATGTACTCAATTTGGGCGCCTGGGTGGCTCAGTGGGTTAAGCCTCTGCCTTGGACTCAGGTCATGATCTCAGAGTCCTAGGATCTGAAGTCAACTCTGCTCAGCAGGGAGCCTGCTTCCCCTCTCTCTCTGCCTGCCTCTCTGCCTACTTGTGACCTCTCTGTGTCCAATAAATAAATAAAAAAAATCTTTTAAAAAATGTACTCAATTGACAAACCATAAGAGACTCTTAATCTCACAAAACAAACTGAGGGTTGCCGGGGGTGGGGAGTAGGGAGAGGGTGGTGGGGTTATGGATATTGGGGAGGGTATGTGCTGTGGTGAGTGCTGTGAAGTGTGTAAACCTGGCGATTCACAGACCTGTACCTCTGGGGCTAATAATACATTATTTGTTAAGAAAAAAATTTAAAAAAAAGTACTCAATTTACTATAAGCGATGAAAGAAGAAAAAAGTGAAGCAAAGAAACAATGTAACAAAATAGAAAACACAATAATAGTAGAAACTAATTCAGATAATTTAGTAATCCCAATAAATGTAAATAACTTAAGTTTGAAGCTAAAAGAGGTTTTCAGGTTGGATTAACGATACAGCTGTGCCACCCGTATGTGTGGGGGATAGGTTTCAAGACCCCCCCCAGTGGATGCGTGAAACCACAGATAATAATTGAATTCCGTGTATATTTTGCTTTTCTCTCTCTATATATAGCTATAATAAGGTTTAATTTATAAATTAGACACAGAAAGAGACTAAGAACAGTAACTGATAATAAAATAGAACAAATATAACAATATACTGTAATGAAAGTCATGTACTGTTCTCTCTCAAAATACTTATTGTACTATGCTCACCCTTCTTATGGTGATGTGAGATGATAAAATGAGTGTATGATGAGATGAGGTGAGGCAAGTGATGTAGGCATTGTGACCTAGCATTAGACTACCATTGACCTTCTGACCTGTTGTCAGAAGGAGGATCATTGGCTTGTGGTTGGCAGTTGACCATGTGTCACTGAAACTGCAGAAAATGAAGCCGTGGGTAAGGTGCTCACAAAATCCAGTTACATGCTCTTCACATTAATCACAAAGAAAACCTAAAAATATGAAAAGGTTAAAATCAAGACGTGCAATAGGATATACAAAACTGACACTAACAGAAGACAATGTTTGTAGTTACTTTGATACCTAAAAATATAGTCAAAGGCCAAAGGCATTAGCAGAAACAAAGACAACCATTGAATAATGGCAACAAGAACATTGTACTAAAACAGACTCAGTCTACACCTAGCAAAAAATACCACAAAATATGTAGGAAAGTATAGGTAGAATTAGAAGAAGAAATTGACAAACAGAAACATTTTTCTCAACAATTGTAGGTTGAGTAGAAAAATGAGTAAGGATATAGAATAAGCTTATTGATGGCCTTGTCTGTAATATCTGGGAGTCTAAAGCTACCTCACAAAATGGATAAACCAAGTATTCATATTTATAACATATTAAGAGTACAAAGGTAAGTACAAGGAAAAGGGAAGAGGAGAGGAGAGGATGTAGGTTAAACGCACTTTTATGATGTTCATAACTAGTAGAAACTATCTAAGAAAGACGGAGCTAGTTGTATTATATAAGAATAACATTATCAGGACAATCCTCAAATATACACCTTTTAAAATATCTGAAAAACTGCAATTTAGAAAATACGAGACACCAAGATTTTCTAAAAGAATTACTCATATAAGCAGCATATTTAACAGAAAATAATTTCACCTACAAATCACAAATTACACTGAATCTATTTGCTATATAAATTTTAAGTGGGCTTAACTGATATATAAAATAAATAGTTTTAGATTAGATTGAAAGAAAAACTGCTGTTTGTAATATGCAAAAAACACACCTAAAATAGAGTGACTCAGGTCCATTCATTTATTCAAAAAATAAAATGATGGCAAAGGCACAGCAAACAAAAAGGAAGCAGAGGTCACAACACTATTATTAAAAAGATGAAATTCAAATGGAAAAAAAATTGAGTGAGGCAAGAAGGCACTTTATAATGTAAAGTGTAAAATTCACAATGGATACAGAAGATGTGCATTTCAGTTCTAGATATCACATAAACAACTCTCATAAAGCTGAAGTTAAGGGAGACACAAGGAAAATATTCAGAAATATACTAGTATTAGATGACTTTAATTTACATTTCTCAGTGGACAAAAATAAGTATGATCACAGAAGATAGTCCAACTGAATAAAATTAGATCTGATGTATCTATATTAAATTTTCTTCATTAAAATTAGAGAACACATATTTTCACATTCCAGCAAAACATTAATGAAAGTGGGCTACATATTATGGTGCAAAAAGCCTCACTAAGTTCCGAAAAGTAGAAATGATACGGATAGTATTCTCTGACCATAATGGAACAAGCTGGATCATAATAAAAAAATCAGAAAAGATAAATGCTTCTCCACATAGAAACTTAAAGAAACTGTCTCTTTCTTTATCAGAGAGAAAAACAAATGCAAACAATTTCTAGAAAAATGATAATTAAAAGTCACATATCAAAAGTCTTGGGATATAGCTCAGGCAGTACTCAGCAGAGAATTCAAGGCCCTCACTGCTTGAATCAATTAAAGGAAAGAACAAAACCAAGCTAATTAAGTGAAAAGAACAGCACAACCAGTCACATGAAAACAGGAGCAGATAATAAAAATAAATGCAAAAAAATAAAAATAAAAATAAATGCAGAAACTGAAGAGTCAGAAATAGAAAAATAGAATAAATTCAAAATTAAAAAATTTCAATAAAATAAATAAGCCACTGACAAACTGAATCAAGAAAAAAGTAGAGAAAATAAGAAATGAAAAGACAAAATTAATACAGGAACAGGAAAATCTTAAGAAATTTGTTCAATTTTATAAAAATAAGCTTGAAAATTTGGATTGAATGAATAATTCTCTTGAAAAATATACCAAAAGCAATGCCTTTAGAGGTACAATATTTGTATAGAATAATTTCCAATGAAGGAGCAGGAAAAATTGTAAAACAGTTACCCCAATAAAAGCTCCAGGTTGAGATATTCAGGGCAGTGTAATAAAGTCTTCAAAGAAAAAGAAAAAAATAATTCTAATCCTAATTAAATGGTTCAGCAGCAGCAGATGTGCTCTTTTAGTGAAGTGAATATAGTATCAAAGTTAAACTATGACATGAAAATAAAAACTTTAGATGAATTTACTTATTAATACTGATGCAGGGGTGCCTGGGTGGCTCAGTGGGTTAGAGTCTCTGCCTTCGGCTCAGGTCATGATCTCAGGGTCTTGGGATCGTCCCCATGTCAGGCTCTCTGCTCAGCGGGGAGCCTGCTTCCCCCCTCTCTCTCTGCTTGTCTCTCTGCCTACTCGTGATCTCTCTCTCTGTGCCAAATAAATATATAATATCTTAAAAAAATACCGATGCAAAAATCCTTAAAAATATTTACAATATTTTGTTTACAACAGAATTTACCATGAATTGAAAAAACAAACAAACAAACAGGATAGGTTTGGGTTTGTTCTAGACAGCCTTTTTAAAGCTCATAATATGATAGTTTCTGTGGGTCTTTCTTAAGAATAATGAGTTGAAATAAACAAATTAGTAGAAGAAAACACCACCAACATTTGCTTTTCCAGGATGATGTGATGGACAAAACCAACCTAGGAGAAAGGTGTCACATAATAAGCATGAATCAATGTGTTGCATGGATCCACCCTGCGAGCCATCATGTCAAAGAAGTGATAGCTGATTAGAGCCCAGACCTTTGGTTCCTCATTCCCACATGGATTCTCACTAAGATCACAAGTTTGCTTCCGACACTCCCCACATTCTACTGATTTCTGTTGTTTCTCATATTCTTTCCTTCTTACCTTTTCCCTCATGTATCACCAGGGAAGGAGGATTAGCAAGTATTTTGAGCTGGCAAAATTCTTAATTAGCTTAGTATAATTTCTTCAGCTGAACTGTGTCTCAACACAGTGTTCCTTAAAAATCTGTATTAATTTTCTCTGTTGAAGAAGATTTTATTTATTAATTTGAGAGGGAGAGCAAGGGGGAGGAGCAGAAAGAGAGGGACAAACAGACTCTGCACTGAGCACGGAGGAGCCCCATGCGGGGTTTGATCCCATGATGCTGAGATCATGACCTGAACTGAAATCAAGAGTCAGATGCTCAACCAACTGAGCCACCCAGACACCCCATTTTCTTTCCCATCCCCTTTCCCTCCCTCCCTTCCTTCCTCCTTTTTCTTTTTAAAAATGTTTTTATTTTATTTTTAAATAGGCTCCACACCCCACATTGGGCTCAAACTCATGACCCCAAGACCAAAAGTCTTATGCTGTACTGACTGAGCCAGTGAGGCACTTCTATGTTTTCATTTTCTGTTCAGTAACTCAGAATATTTTTCTGATGTCTCCAAGGCAGTTTATGTTTCTTGTCATAGGCAGGTGTAGGAAGAATAAAATCAACGTAAATGAACCGTTTATTTCAACTTTAAAATCACCAAAATAGTAATTAAAGGGGGATTTTTGTCAGCTAATAAGGAGAATAATGATTTTATACTGCTCTCAAGAAACAATTACATTGGGTTGCCTGGGTGGCCTTGTCAGTTAAGCATCTGACTCTTGATTTCGGCTCAGGTCATGATCTCCTGATCTCAGGTCAATGACCTCATGTTGGACTCTGTGCTCAGTGCGGAGTCTGTTTAAGACTCTCTCTCTCTGCCCCTCACCATCCTCCCCCTACTCAAGTGTGCACTCTCTCTCTAAAGAAAAGGAAACAGGGCACCTGGGTGGCTCAGTGTGTTAAAGCCTCTGTCTTTGGCTCTGGTCATGATCCCAGGGTCCTGGGATCAAGCCTCGCATCGGGCTCTCTGCTCAGCAGGGAGCCTGCTTCCCCCACTCTCTCTGCCTGCCTCTCTGCCTACTTGTGATCTTTGTCTGTCAAATGAATAAATAAAATCTTAAAAAAATAAAATAAAAAAAGGAAACAGTTACATCTATCATACCTACCTTCTCTCACTCCTTAGAGAATAGAAGAAAGAGGGAATGAGGAAGAGGGATGAAGATACAGATTGGAGCGGTAAGTCACAGAAGAGCCTGTATCTATATTAGGTAAGGCTCTTGGCTGAAATCAGAAAGGAAGAGAGACTTCAGAATGCCCCACTTTGTTTTTCAAGCTCATAGAAGTAGAACACAAAAACAAAAACATGGGAGAAAGGAGCCAGGCCACCACCTCTCCCTTTATTAGCTTCTCCCCTGATCGGATTCAACAAAGTTTCTAGCTGGATGAACTGATGCTTGCATCAGAGGCCATTGACAAGGGAGATTCACGGGTTGGTACTGGTTTCTCTTCTTAGTGCCCATAAATGGATTCTATGCCACTCCCTGCTTGCGATATATGAGACCACTGATTTCCTTATGTGAGGTAGGATATTTTGGGGGTCTGTTCTGACTCCAAGTAGTTTTAATAAAATCCTTCAGTTATTTTGCTCCTTTGTGCATCTTATCATCGCAAGGATACTGAAGCAGTAGAAATAAAGCTTTCCTGGGCCTCCAAGTAAGAATTACCATGCAATGGGAAAAGCACTGCTGATGGACTTACTAGTTATGTGACCCTTGCATTTCTTTCACTACTTCAGCTAGAAGAGGGAGGTCATAATAATATCTCTGCAAGGGTTATTAGTATGATTCTCTCTCTATTCTTTTCCTCTCTTTCTCTCTCCCCTCACCCTCCACCACCGTGCACAGACACAGACATTCACAGTGCTTAAAAACTGACTCATAAAGTATAATCAACAAATATTAGCTATGATGATGATGATGTAGGCAAGCCAGATTTTAGCATTATGAGCCTTAAACACATTCACATCAGAATTAGGAAAGAGTGGTCCTCCTAACTTCCTGGTTCAGAATCCACATCCTCCAGTCTCCCTTCAACACCTCTTGCCATCTATCAACTCTTTCTCTTCCTCTAACTCCAAAACAATCCTGCCTTTTATCTGTATCAGCCTCACTTTTTATTCTCTCCTCAAGATCTTTCTCTCATCTTTGAGAGAAGGGGCTGAAGCCCAGCTACAGTATTGCCTGCAGAGGAGCTAACCAGACTTGGGCTTAAGCCTCTATTACCCTCTCCTGCTTCTGACTCTCCTTGTCAGGTTCTCATTCACTTAGCTTCAAGTAGAATGCTTTTCTCCACTTCTAAATGAGATCAAATACATGGGAAGACTAAGGTAAATGTGGGTAGGAAGAAGGGAGGAAGCTAAAACTCATTGGCATGAGCTCCCTCTGATTACCACGTTTTCACTCAGCTCCATGTGTGCCCTCCCAAGTGCGAGCAACACAACCATATGCCTCTAGAAGAAGTAGCACAGTCATGGGTCAGATGCTCTGTGGACAGAGTCTACCAGTTTTGGCCTGTGCTCAGGCTTCTAATTCATGAATATTCAAATCTACTTAAGGGATGTGCAGGGGGCATGTCAACATTCTTGTTCTTGTCTTATATTAGTTAGATTAAGTTAGGGCGGGCTTTGGTAACAACCCTCGGAGCCTTAATCAAGTAAAACTTCCCTCTCATTCATACAGCACCTGTTGTGGGTTTGGGGGACTCTCCAGGGCTTCTCCTCATCATGATGACTCTGCTGATTAGACTGCTTTTATATACTGATTGCACCACTTCAACACAGGCTGTCTTGGTTGACTTGATAAGGCAAGAAGAGAAGAGTCATGCAATGGTAGTTAAATTCTGTGACCAAGAACCATTTTGTTCACATAGTATGGGGAAGCCAGGAAGTACAATTTTCCATGTGCCCAGAAAGTAGAGGATGTTGGTCAACACTAGTGATGTCTTCCATACCTCCCCATCTTTTTCTTTATCTGTTGTGATCTCCCAGGAGAAAGAATTATTATTTTGATCGGTCAGATCCCAGGGCAGGGTGTGTTTACTAAGAGTTCCAGGGCCATGTTAATTAAAGGTTATATAGTTGCATTTCAGCTCTTTTCTGAATTCTGTTTCTGCCGTTTTGAACAGAATCCCTTTGTGACCCACGCTATTACTCTTATGTTTGGGAGTTCTTAATCCTTTCTAGCTGGCTAGTGGTATCAGTGCGATTTAAGAGGGAACGTGCTTCACAGAAAAGTATCATAAAATGTTCTCCTAGGGTATCAGAGATTTGACCAGCTAATAATGGAGTTAGTTTTTGATTTACAATTTGGTATTACTACTTATGGGTAGAGATTTCCTGTGGGCCTCCCAAGCATATTTCACATAGCATTAAGTCAAGTATTTCTGGATCTTCTGGTCAACTACCATCATGATCCTACCTTACATAAGCACCCAAGCATGTGTGTTCTCTCTGGGAAGTGAAGAATTAAAAAAAAAAATTATATTGTATCTTTTCCCATTCTAAAGTGGTAGGCATATATTTATTGCAGATAATAAGGAATTTGAAAGGGATTCCAGATAAACATTTTATTTCACTGTTTATCTCTTTTCTGTTGTCCTCATGTACTGGGTGTTCCAAATTCTAAAAATCTCTGCTTGTTATGTCACTTGTATCAAGTATCAACTTTATCATGAACTCCTTCTAGATTAAGTTGAAATTTACTCTTCTCGTGTACCCAAACATTAGCAAATTAATCTCATTCTTCCTGACATTGGAGTGGACTGTTTCCTTGTCACCCTGCTTAGATTATGTATTTCTTGAGAACAAGGAACATATCTGTGTCGTCCCTGCATGGTCCATAATATTGGGCATGGATGGCTTTGTGTTAAATGAATAATAATTGTACTTATTGACTATTTTGGTTAAAAAGCAGCCTTCTCTCTATAGTTGTCAATCAGATTTTCTTCCTACACTTTTCTAGCAGATTTTTGCCTTGTCTTAAATGAGTCCACTGAACCATATGACTAGAACTTCCTCATTCCCCTCTTTCTCACCTCAAATCTCCCTGTTTTCATCTTAGTCTCTGAACAAGTGTTCCTTTTTATAACCAAGTCTGACAATCTCTTTCTTTGGATTCCACTAAGAATTTTGGAGGTAATTTTACTTTTCTTCTCCTTTTTATGTTCAACTTCTCCTGCATACAGATGCCTTCCTCTTGACTGAGAAACTTGTTATGGTCTTTCCTTTTTTTTTTTTTTCCCGTTTCAAGTTTTTAAATTCTGGTTAGTTAACATATAGTGTAATATTGGTTTCAGGAGTAGAATTTGGTAATTTGTCATGTACATATAATTCCAGTGCTCATCACAACAAGTGCTCGCCATAAATACCCATTCTCTATTTAATCATTAAGGTCTTTCTTAAAGGTAACTTATCTTTTGTGTGGCTTTTTACTAAAGTTAAGAGTCCCATCTTTTCCCTTATTTTCATTTCCAACATTCTTGAAGGACTTTATATCTGCTGCCTCATTTCTAATACTCATTTCTAATACTATGTCCCACGGAAGGTTGTTGGCGCTCCACTAATTATTAAAACACAATAATCCTTATATTTAATCCTCTTGAACATCTTTTAAAAAGATTGTATTTATTTTTTGAGGGGAGGTGGGGAGGGACAGAAAAGCAAGAAGAATCCCACTGAGGGGGAAATCCATTATGGGGTTCAATCCCAGAACCCTGAGACCATGACCCGAGCTGAAGTCAGATGTGTAACAGATTGAGCTGCCCAGGAGCTCTCTCTTGAACATTTTTTGCAGCATTTTATTCTTTTATCTTCTCTTCATTTTCTTTTTTGTGGCCGCTCTTGATTTATACTCTTCAGGTAGTTCTCAATCTCTTCTATTTCTTCTCTGATAATCCCTTCATGAACTCCTCTTAAGGCAAACTCTTCAGAACGCTGTCTACTTTCGACTTTATTCGCACATGCTGTTGGCAATGTCAGCCATAGGAGAAGAGACTTGTTGGTTAAAAGATAGTGAAATGCATGATAAACAATATGTGTAGTTCTTCTAGGACCACATACTATGTACACTATTTTTAAACCATTTTTCTCACAGCACATTTTCTATATACATTAGATCACTATCAGTGATTCTGCAGGTAAACAATTCTTGAGTGATATACACAACTTTATGAAAGTAGTCTACCCAGCATCTAATGATGCAAAACTCTTCTATCATGATTGGTTATCAGTGTGAAGAGTTTCCAATCCTGAGGAAACCAGAAAGGTATTCATATTCTTCATAAATATTTTTTGACTGCGTTTTGTGGGGGTAAGCCCCATCCTGAAGCAGTTGATGATTTCACTGTCTAATTTTTTATTTTTCTTTCCAGAATGGGTTCTGGGAGGGTTCCATGGACGGTGCTTCTGCTAGTGAGTGTAATTAGACTGGATTTCTCCAGGACTCAAGGCAGAGACTCTCCAGGTAAGAACAGAGCAATTTTTTCAGGTGTGTATGCAAGAATGGGCATGGGGGAGGGATGTATTTCCCTGTAGGTCCAGGCTGCAGACTGGAACTGGCTTCTGGCTTCAAAGTATTCTTCCCTTTGAAATTAAAATATGCCTCCTCTCTTTACCATACACAATGGACTGCTAGGAAAAGGGACTTCCTGTGCCGCAGCTTCAAGGAGAAGGATGCTAGAATGAAGGGAAACATTTTGTTTTGCTTAGAGTCCTTATTGTATCAATGTCAGTCTGAAGAACTATATCGACTGGGGCCAGCTTGAGAATAGCTGTCATTTTTTCCAGACAGGAGTTTGCTCTGATGATTGCAACTGTTTTTATATTTATCCAACTGGGATATATGTGGACAAAAGAAATTGGAAACAAAGGTTTCCTCTCTTGGCATTTATTAACCCCAGTTTTGAGAAATAAAAGAAGTTGAATGCATTATGCCTGTCCTCAGGTTCCTGGGTATTTATTACCATTATTTTTCTAGCCAAGGAGATGGGCTGTGTGAACATGAGGCAGTATTATACCCTGAACACATACTTTTTGGGCAGAAAACAGGATATAATGCACTAAAAACAGAGCCTGTTTGAATGTCAAAGTTTCATTAAACACAAAAGAGGAACAAACCTGGGAGGGTGGGGTGGATAGGAGAGGATCGTTATCTCCCAGAATAGAAACCTCTCTGAGTTTATAATGTCCATTAAACAACACAAATTAAAAAAAAAAAAGTCAGTTCAGATCTTAAATCTGACACAAATCTGACCCCCAAATAACTTTCTTTTTCTGATTTAAACTGTTATAAGGAAGAGCCCTGGAGGTTATAGCTGACTTTAGCTGCTAAGAGCTGATCCAGGAAGGAGCTGCCATCCCTAATGCTCAGCTCAGTGGTTCCCAGAGAAGGCCTCTGAGTTTGAGATGAAAGCAAATTTACAGCTCAGGATTGGCAATGCTTGTCCTTTAAGCCTTAACTCATGCTGTTTCTCCAGGTTAGATCTTTTCCGACCAACCTGCCTTATCAACGCATTTGAATTTCTTTTTATTTTTGTTGTTCTTGAGTGCATACAGAAAATTGTGTCAGTCTTACCCAGTGAGTTCATAGCACTCGGCAATCATCTGTCAGTGTAAGAACTCTCTCCTCTTTCCTGGTCTACATTTCCATGCCCTCCTTTCCTTGCAGATCTGTTCTAATGCGGCTGGGGTGTGAGGCTGGCCTTTAGGAATATTTAGCGTTGTTTTTGATGTGTATTTTAAAATTTTTTAAAAAGTCGTTGTGCATTGAATCACATTCTGCTTCCTTTGTCTCTTAACACTATGCTTTTGAGCTCTGCTTCAGTGTTGTTTTCAATGGAAAATAGGTCAGGGAGGGCAAGTGGTTCTAGGTACAACTATGGTATAGAACTAGTACTCAAATCAACTGAAACATAACCTAGGGCCATTTGCCAATTTGTCCCTTTAAATTTTTCAGATCTTTAAGTCTATGACAGATATAATTGTGTCTTAGTCCATTCTGGCTGCTATTACAAAATACCACAGACTAGATGGCTTATAAACAACAAAAATTTATTTCTCACAGTTCTGGAGTCTGGGAAGCCCAAGATCAAGGTGTCAGCATGGCTGTGTTCTGGTGGAGACTCTCTTCCTGGTTCATAGGTGGCACCTTCTTGTGTCCTCATGTGGTGGAAGGGGCTTGGGATCTCTCTGGAGCCTCCTTTATAAGGGCTAATCCCACTCATGAGTGAGAGCCCCACCCTCATGACCCAAACACCTCTCAAAATCACCTCCTACTGATAACATCACCTTTGGGGGTTAGGATTTCAACACATGAATTTGGGGGTGGGGGTGGGGCACAAACACTCAGACCAGAGCCCACTGTGTGCTCAGTGAGTAAGAATTATAATTTTTCTCACCAATGAGGACAGATTACATAATTTTTGAGTGTCAAATTACATTGAAGAACATGAGCAGAGTAGACTTTGTATGAAAAACTCAAACCAATCACCATCAACATTAGTAAGGTGCTCTGAAAGTAGAAAATTATAACAGACAATGGAATTAAGTTTTTTTTAATTCCACCTTTAATGGCACTGTTTCATGTACCCCCCCCCCCCCGAAGGTTTAAGCTAACTATATATTCCCTATGGTAGGTATAGTGCCAATGATGCTGATAGTAATATTATTCTTTGAGTCATCAACTTATTCTATTTCACATCAACAAAGTTAATGAAATCATTACCTTATTTGAGCCAATGGAGGGGTGAGGTCTCTAAGTAAGAGTGCAAGGGGAAAGGTCCAAAAGAAATTCTTGGATAAAACCCATAGTGACTAAAAAGTAGAAGGAGAGTTAGTTTCACTTCAAAATGCCTAACTAGTCTGCATTTCTTTGTTGCCCAACCCACCCCCCATCACTCCTTCATTTCACTCCAGAAAGAATGTGTAGAATGAACCTGTTAAGGACAAGAGTACTATTGAATTATTTTATTTGGGGATGGATGTTTTCAAGTTGATAACAAAAGGAGCTAAAACCTTGGGATTCTGAAAACTTGGCTTGGAAAAACCAGCACAGTGTCAGCAAAACATAAAGGGTCAAAAACTATTTGTGGCATGAATGTTTATGTCTCTTGGGACTGTCTCTTTGACTTGTCTTTTTTTGGGTTACATGTCTTCTGTTTGGCTGGCCAGGGTGCTAAACTGAACGAGGTTGGGGTTCAGGGGAAAAGAGGCTACTTTGACCTGTTTACTGAGTTCAAAAGGCCTCCTCCCAAATCCATGGGGTCTGGCATTATTTACCATGATATGGTTTCCTAAAAGTAGGGGTTGGTTTAAAGTGTTTTTGTTGTCGTTTTCTAGAAGATTTTGTGATTCAGGCAAAGGCTGACTGTTACTTCATCAATGGGACAGAGAAGGTGCAGTTTGTGGTGAGATTCATTTTTAACTTGGAAGAGTATGCACGTTTCGACAGCCACGTGGGAAAGTTTGTGGCATTGACAGAGCTGGGGAAGCCTGACGCTGAGCTGTGGAACCATCGGCCAGATATACTGGAGAGGAGTAGAGCTTCTGTGGATGCCCTCTGCAGGCACAACTATAAGCTGGGCGCACCCTTCACTGTGGGGAGGAAAGGTGAGCTGGAAGGTGAAGTCTGGTGGGGTTCAGGCATCTCCCACGTGTGAGCCTGACCATGGGCTTTACTTCCTTATGATAGGCAATTTCCTGCTTCAGGATAAATGTCTTATGAGCAGGGGAGTCCTTTCGTCCCCAACTGTGATCCACTCTTTTTCCTCACAGGTCAGGTCACTGTGGTCTTGATCCCAGACCTCCAAAGTTCTCAAGGACATTAAGTCACAGTGGGCTCTCAAGTAGAAGGGGTAATTGTGGGAGTCTCTGATAAGGCCTAACTCCTCTTTGGGGCATTGACATACCCAGTTTCTGAGTCTTGGAGGCAAAAATTTCTTCCCATTTCCAGTTTCCATTTGGGTGGGGTGAGAAGGAGATTAAGTGCAGAGACAGTCTCTTGAGGAACCTGTCCTGGCTTGGTGGTTTTCCTTCATAATGTATCATTTTTTTCTCCCCTTCCAGTACAACCAGAGGTGACAGTGCATCCAGAGAGGACCCCATCCCTGCAGCATCGCAGTCTGCTTCTCTGCTCTGTGACTGGTTTCTATCCAGGCGACATCAAGATCAGGTGGTTCCGGAATGGGCAGGAGGAGAGGGTTGGTGTCCTATCCACTGGCCTGGTCAGGAATGGAGACTGGACCTTCCAGACAATGGTGATGCTGGAAATGACTCCTGCACTTGGAGATGTCTACACCCGCCTTGTTAATCATGCCAGCCTGCTGAGCCCTGTTTCGGTGGAGTGGAGTGAGAATCTGCTTCTTATACTCTCTGGGTCCGACTCAGGGTGATGCTGCCTTAGCACAGGGCCTCTGTGACCTCCACGTTCATCTTGGTCCCAACACTCATTCTTCTTTCCCCTGATCTGAGGGAGTCATGGAAATTGGGGTCCTTGGGTTAGAGTGGGAGTAGACATGGCAGATATTTCTGCTTGTATCTTCCAAGAAATGAGGAGGTCTAATCACTTCATCACTTATTTCCAACTGTGGGAACTAGTGTCCTCTCATACTTTGTCTTAGGAAGTTAGCGGGCATTCTTGTGGGCTGTAGGAATCAGTTACAGATTCTATGGATGCAAACCTTGGTGTCAAAGAACCTTTTCTAAATGTATTTCTTTTCTCAATAGTATTTGATTTGGTGTCTGGTACAGGCTCTGGGATTCCAGGAAGATGCACCAAATATTGGGAACTTTTTACTAATTTTAAGACCCGTTTCCCCTAGGAGCTCAGTTGGCATATTCTTGGAGAAAGATGCTAAGTGGAATTGCAGCCTTCCTGCTTGGGCTGATCTTCGTTCTGGTGGGGACAGTCATCTGCCTCAGGGCTCAGAAAGGTAAATGAGCTTTTCAGGAGTCTCTTACCACCTGCCCCATGGCTTTTCCCACTTCGCCTGACTTCCAAGATGTGAGGCAGGGAAAGCTGCCCAGGAAAACTATTCAGGAATAGTCCTTTCTGAAGCCAGAAATATTTCAGGAGAGGTCAGCAAAGATGGGGGTCTGATATTTCAGGTCACCCCCTACCCTTCATGATAATCACATTTGGTCCTAATGAGGGGCATTCTGTTTCTTCCCTCTCATTCCAGGATATGCGGAGACTCGGTTGTCTGGTGATGAGGTAAAGTCTTTGTCCTTGTCTTTGGGTGGCCAGTTGCTTTCCCAAAGCTTTGGCCAGATGGGGATGTCTTGGGGATAGGATGTGAGGCTGGCTCTGGCTGGGTGGCCTTGGGTGCTGAGTCTCTGTAATGGGATGGGGGTCCCTCCTGAGACCTTGATCACCGTCCCTAAAGGTCTTAAGTGCAGTTTCATCACCACAACCCTGCTAAGAGGTCCCAACCAAACCTTCTTGCCCTGGAGCCTGAAGTAGTACCGAGGAGCCAGAGCCCAGAACTAAGTGAGCCCTATGAGTTACATCATCCTCTTTCCAACTGTGCTCACCACTATCTCCAGAAGACAAACATGCAGAGGCACTGTTCCTCTTTCACTGTTTTTTTATGACCTTTTTTGCTGTAAAATAAAAACTGAGATACCAATAACCACACAAAATATAGACTTTTTTTTCATTTATTTATTTTCAGCATAACAGTATCATTATTTTTTCACCACACCCAGTGCTCCATGCAATCCATGCCCTCTATAATACCCATCACCTGGTACCCCGACCTCCTACACCCCCACCACTTCAAACCCCTCAGATTGTTTTTCAGAATCTATAGTCTCTCATGATTCACCTCCCCTTCCAATTTACCCCAACCCCCTTCTCTCTAACTCCCCATGTCCTCCATGCTATTTGTTATGCTCCACAAATAAGTGAAACCGTATGATAATTGACTCTCTATGCTTGACTTATTTCACTCAGCATAATCTCTTCTAGTCCCGTCCATGTTGCTACAAAAGTTGGGTATTCATCCTTTCTGATGGAGGCATAATACTCCATAGTGTATATAGACCACATCTTCCTTATCCATTTGTCCGTTGAAGGGCATCTTGGTTCTTTCCACAGTTTGGCGTTGAAGGGCATCTTGGTTCTTTCCACAGTTTGGCAACCGGCCATTGCTGCTATAAACATTGGGGCACAGATGGCCCTTCTTTTCACTACATCTGTATCTTTGGGGTAAATACCCAGGAGTGCAATGGCAGGATCATAGTGAAGCTCTATTTTTAATTTCTTGAGGAATCTCCACACTGTTCTCCAAGGTGGCTGCACCAACTTGCATTCCCACCAACAGTGTAAGGGGTTCCCCTTTCTCCACATCCTCTCCAACACATGTTGTTTCCTGTCTTGCTAATTTTGGCCATTCTAATTGGTGTAAGGTGGTATCTCAATGTGGTTTTAATTTGAATCTCCCTGATGACTAGCGATGATGAACATTTTTTCATGTGTCTGATAGCCATTTGTATGTCTTGATTGGAGAAGTGTCTGTCAATATCTTCTGCCCATTTTTTGATATGATTGTCTGTTTTGTGGTGTTGAGTTTGAGGAGTTCTTTGTAGATCCTGGATATCAACCTTTTGTCTGTACTGTCATTTGCAAATATCTTCTCCCATTCCATGGGTTGCCTCTTTGTTTTGTTGACTGTTTCCTTTGCTGTGCAGAAGCTTTTGATTTTGATGAAGTCCCAAAAGTTCATCTTTGCTTTTGTTTCCTTTGCTTTTGGAGTCATATCTTGAAAGAATTTGCTGTGGTTGATATTGAAGGGGTTACTGCCTATGTTCTCCTCTAGGATTCTGATGGATTCCTATCTCATGTTGAGGTCTTTTATCCATTTTGAGTTTATCTTTGTGTATGGTGTAAGAGAATGGTCGAGTTTCATTCTTCTACATATAGCTGTCCAGTTTTCCCAGCACCATTTATTGAAGAGACTGTCTTTTTTCCACTGTATATGTTTTCCTGTTTTGTTGAACATTATTTGACCATAGAGTTGAGGGTCCATATCTGGGCTTTCTACTGTGTTCCACTGGTCTATGTGTCTGTTTTTATGCCAGTACCATGCTGTCTTGGTGATCACAGCTTTGTAGTAAAGCTTGAAATCAGGTAACATGATGCCCCAGTTTTATTTTTGTTTTTCAACATTTTCTTAGCTATTCGGGATCTCTTCTGGTTCCATACAAATTTCTGGATTATTTCTGGATTGTTATTTCTGGATTATCAAAGAGCTCCAGCTCTTTGAAAAATACCGGTGGAATTTTGATCGGAATAGCATTGAAAGTATAGATTGCTCTAGGCAGTATAGACATTTTAACAACGTTTATTCTTCCAATCCAAGAGCATGGAATGGTCTTCCCTCTTTTTGTGTCTTCTTCAATTTCTTTCTTGAGTGTTCTCTAGTTCCTCAAGTACAGATCCTTTACCTCTTTGGTTAGTTTTATTCCCAGGTATCTTATGGTTCTTGGTGCTATAGTAAATGGAATCGATTCTCTAATTTCCCTTTCTGTATTTTCATTGTTAGTATATGAGAAACCCACTGATTTTTGTACATTGACTTTGTATCCTGCCACGTTACTGAATTGCTGTATGAGTTCTAGAAGTTTGGGCTTTTGGGTTTTCTATATAAGGAATCATGTCATCTGCGAAGAGAGAGAGTTTGACTTCTTCATTGCCAATTTGGATACCTTTTATTTCTCTTTGTTGTCTGATGGCTGTTGCTAGGACTTCTAATACTATGTTGAACAAGAGTGGTGAGAATGGGTATCCTTGTCGTGTTCCTGATCTCAGCGGGAAGGCTGCAAGGTTTTTCCCATTGAGGATGATATTTGCTGTGGGTCTTTCATAGATAGATTTTATGAAGTTCAGGAATGTTCCCTCTGTCACTATATTTTGAAGCATTTTTATCAGGAATGGATGCTGGATTTTGTCAAATGTTTTTCTGCATCAATTGAGAGGACCATGTGGTTCTTCTCTCTTCTCTTATTGATTTGTTCTATCACATTGATTGATTTGTGAATGTTGAACCATCCTTGTAGTTCAGGGATGAATTCCACCTGGTCATGGTGGATAATCTTTTTAATGTGCTGTTGGATCCTGTTTGCTAGGATCTTGTTGAGAATCTTAGCATCCATATTCATCAGTGATATTGGTCTGAAATTCTCCTTTTTGTTGTGGTCTTTGCCTGGTTTGGGGTCAGGGTAATGCTGGCTTCATAAAAAGAGTCTGGAAGTTTTCCTTCTGCTTCGGTTTTTTGAAACAGCTTCAGGAGAATGGGTGTTATTTCTTCTTTGAAAGTTTGGTAGAATTCCCCAGGGAATCTGTCAGGTCCTGGGCTCTTGTTTTTTGGGAGGGTTTTTTTTTTTTTAAAGATTTTATTTATTTGACAGAGAGAGAGAAATCACAAGTAGGCAGAGAGGCAGGCAGAGAGAGGGGAGAAAGCAGGTTCCCTGCGGAGCAGAGAGCCCGATGTGGGGCTCGATCCCAGGACCCTGGGATCATGACCTGAGCTGAATGCCGAGGCTTTAACCCATTGAGCCACCCAGGTGCCCCTTTTGGGAGGTTTTTGATCACTGCTTCAATCTCGTTACTAGATATCAGTCTTTTCAGGTTGTCAATTTCTTCCTGGTTCAGTTTTGGGAGTTTATAGTTTTCCGGGAATGCATCCATTTCATCTAGGTTGCTTAGCTTATTGGCATTTAACTGTTGATAATAACTTCTGATGATTGTTTCTATTTCCTTGGTGTTAGCTGCAATCTCTCCCTTTTCATTCATAATTTTATTAATTTGAGCTTTCTCTCTTTTCTTTTGAATTAGTGTGGTCAATGGTTTATCAATCTTGCTGATTCTTTCAAAAAACCAGCTTCTAGTTTCACTGATACGTTCTATTGTATCTCTAGTTTCTATCTCATTGATCTCTGCTCTAATCTTGATTATGTCCCTTCTTGTGTGTGGAATGGCTTAATTTTTTGTTGATTTTCCAGTTCTTTAAGGTGTAGAGGCATCTGGTGTATTCTGGATTTTTCAATTTTTTTGAAAGAGGCTTGGATGGCTATGTAGTTCCCTCTTAGGACCGCCTTTGCTGTATCCCACAGGTTTTAGTTGGAAGTGTCTTCATTCTCATTGGTTTCCATGAATTGTTTCAGTTTTTCTTTGATCTCCTGGTTGATCCAAGCATTCTTAAGGAAGGTGGTCTTTAGCTTCCAGGTGTTTGATTTCCTTTGGAACTTTTCCTTGTGATTGAGCTCCAGTTTCAAAGCATTGTGATTTGAGAATATGCAGGGAATAATCTCAGTCTTTTGGTATCGGTTGAGCCCTGATTTGTGACCCAGTATGTGGTCTATTCTGCAGAAGGTTCCATGTGCACTTGAGAATGAGTATTCTCTTGTTTCAAGGTGGAATGTTCTGTATATATCTATGAGGTCCATCTGGTCCAATGTATCATTCAATGCTCTTGTTTCTTTATAGATTTTCTGCTTGGATGATCTATTACTGACAGAGGTGTGTTACTATATCTTACTATTATTGTATTTATATCTATATGACTCTTTATCTTGATATGTAGTTTTCTTATGTAGTTGGCTTTTCCCATATTGGGGGCATAAATATTTATAATTGTTAGATCTTCTTGGTGGATGGTCCCTTTAAGAATGATGTAGTGTCCATAGTTGGGCTATTGTGGACAGATGAATGGATCAAGAAGATGTGGTATATATACACAATGGAGTACTATGCAGCCATCAAAAGAAATGAAATCTTGCCATTCGCGACAACATGGATGGAACTAGAGCGTATCATGCTTAGCGAAATAAGTCAAGCAGCAAAAGACAACTATCATATGATCTCCCTGATATGAGGAAGTGGTGATGCAACATGGGGGCTTAAGTGGGTAGGAGAAGAATCAATGAAACAAGATGGGATTGGGAGGGAGACAAACCATAAGTGACTCTTAATCTCACAAAACAAACTGAGGGTTGCTGGGGGGAGGGGGTTTGGGAGAAGGGGGTGGGATTATGGACATTGGGGAGGGTATGTGCTTTGGTGAGTGCTGTGAAGTGTGTAAACCTGGTGATTCACAGACCTGTAGCCCTGGGGATAAAAATATATGTTTATAAAAAATAAAAAATTAAAAGTTAAAAAAAAAAAGAATGATGTAGTGTCCTTCTGTATCTGTGACTACAGTCTTTAGTTTAAAATCTAATTTATCTGATATGAGAATCACTACCCCGGCCTTCTTTTGAGGCCCATTGGCATGAAAGATGCTTCTCCATCCCTTCACTTTCAGTCTGGGTGTATCCTTAGGTTTGAAATGGGTCTCTTGTAGACAACATATGGATGGGTCCTGTCATTTTATCCAATCTGCAACCCTGTGTCATTTTATGGTCACATTTAAGCCATTCACATTGAGAGTGATTACTGACAGATACTTTTTTATTGACATCGTGTTACCTTTGAAGTCTTTCTTTCTGTAGATTGTCTCCATATATTTCTGTTCAATGCTATTCTTAGGATTTTTCCTCTTTTATATAACCCCCCTTAATATTTCCTTCAGTGTCGGCTTGGTGGTCGCATACTCTTTTAAGCCTTGTCAGTATTGGAAGCTCTTTATCTCTCCATCCATTTTGAATGTCAGTGTTGCTGGATAAAGTATTCTTGGCTGCATGTTCTTCTCATTTAGTGCCCTGAATACATCTTGCCAGCCCTTTCTGGCTTGCCAGGTCTCTGTGGATAGGTCTGACATTATTCTTTTTTTTTTTAATTTTTAATTTTTTATAAACATATATTTTTATCCCCAGGGGCACAGGTCTGTGAATCACCAGGTTTACACACTTCACAGCACTCACCAAAGCACATACCCTCCCCAATGTCCATAATCCCACCCCCTTCTCCCAAACCCCCTCCCCCCAGCAACCCTCAGTTTGTTTTGTGAGATTAAGAGTCACTTATGGTTTGTCTCCTTCCCAATCCCATCTTGTTTCATTGATTCTTCTCCTACCCACTTAAGCCCCCATGTTGCATCACCACTTCCTCATATCAGGGAGATCATATGATAGTTGTCTTTCTCCAACTGACTTATTTTACTAAGCATGATACGCTCTAGTTCCATCCATGTTGTCACAAATGGCAAGATTTCATTTCTTTGGATGGCTGCATAGTATTCTATTGTGTATATATACCACATCTTCTTGATCCATT
Organism: Mustela lutreola; assembly: GCF_030435805.1. Lineage (NCBI taxonomy): Eukaryota > Metazoa > Chordata > Mammalia > Carnivora > Mustelidae > Mustela > Mustela lutreola. Next base: position 120,580,510 of record NC_081295.1, read on the forward strand.
CATCTGTTGATGGACATATAGGTTCTTTCCATAGTTTGGCTATTGTGGACATTGCTGCTATAAACATTCGGGTGCATGTGCCCCTTTGGATCACTACGTTTGTATCTTTAGGGTAAATACCCAATAGTGCAATTGCTGGGTCATAGGGCAGTTCTATTTTCAACATTTTGAAGAACCTCCATGCTGTTTTCCATTATTCTGATGGACTTTCCTCTGTATGTAAGGAGTTTCTTTGTCCTAGCTGCTTTCAAGCGATCCTGTCTACAGTTATGATTCCTCATTCTTACTATCAGGTGTCTTGAGGTCTTTCTAGATTTTATAATCTTGGGGGGAAGACCATTCTGCCTCTAGTACATGAATGCTGGTTCCATTCGTGAGATTGGGAAAATTTTCATGGAGAATTTGTTCCACTATATCTTCTAGTCTTCCTTCTTTGTCCTCTCCCTCAGGGATTCCAATAATTCTGACGTTGGAACGTTTCATGGCATCATTTATTTCCCTAATTCTGTTTTCGTGGCTTCTAAGCTGTTTTCTCCTGGCTTCCTACTGATCCTTTCTCTCTATCTGTTTGTAATCCAGATCACTAATTCCATCTTCTGTCTCAGTTACCCTAGCTTTTGGAGAATTTAGATTAGATTGGAACTCATTAAGAACATTGTGAACATCATCCCTGGTGGCTTTCAGTTCTGTCCTAATCAATTCCATTTTGTCATTCATGTCTTTCTCCAACCTAGCAATCTCCTCTTGCCTGGATAATTGTTAGCCTGAATTCTCTTTCTGACATATTGTCTATGTCAATAGCCATTCGCTCTGTTGCAGAAGGCCCATCCTCTGAATTTTTCTTCTGTTGGGCATTCCTCCTCCTAGTCATTTTGGTGAGGGATGGCTGAATGTATTGACAATGGTGCAGGCAAGGTGCACCCTGGGATGCTTCTGAGCAATCAAGAGTCCCCACTGAAACAAAAGAAAAAAGAAAGAGGAAAAAAAAGGGCGGGAAGAAAGATAAAATAAAAGAGAAGGCTCAGCCCAAGTGGGCCCCAAGGTAAGATTTATGAAGTATACAAACAAAAACAGACAAACAAAGAACTGTTAAAAGTGGATGACAAGAGAAATATACATATATATCTATATCTATATCTATATATATATATATATAATAGCAAAACAAAAAAGAACCTCATCAAAAAGAACCCCACGTATAAGATTTATATACTACCAGTACAAACACAAATACATGGGTGATCAGAGTTCCTTGGTAGGTAATCGACTCACTTTAGGGTACAGGTTGTAACGGCGCCTCCTCCTCATTCCCTACCATCGTGTGTTCCCCCAGAAACTTATATTTAAACAACAACAAAAAAATAAGGTTAAATACAGTGAAAGGATAAAATATGACTATAGCAATGAAAATTTAAAAATATTTTTTAAAAAAGGTATCAATAAAATAGTTAAAAACATTAAATGAGGAAAGAGGAAAAGTTAAAAAATTGATTAAGAAAAAATGAAATAAAAAATATTTAACTTTGCAAGATGATAGAATCATGGGAAAAAAGGCATGAATTCTGTGTTGCTTTCCCCTGGCACTGGAGATCTGCAGTTCTCCTTGATCAGTGAACTTGGTCTTGGCTGGATGTTCTTGCTGATCTTCTAGGGGAGAAGCCTCTTGCAGCAATTCTCATATATTATTGCCCAAGGTGGAATTGCACCACACTTGTCACGGACCAGGCTAGGCAATCTGCTTGGGGTCCTCTCAGTAACTTTTGTTCCCTGGATGCTTTCTGTAGAGCTCTGGATGACAGGAATGAAAATGGTTGCCTCCCAATCTCTAAGAGGAGCTGAGAGCTCAGGGCCTCATTCCTCAGTGTGCCCTCAGAGAAAAGTAGTCAATCCCTCCCATTTCCCTGGTCTCTGGTCATGCTCCTTGCTCATTGGGCCTGTGACTGAGCATTTCTATCTCTGGTGCATGGCCCTGTTTGGATTCTCCAAACCCAGAAGATTCCTGCCAGTGCACCCCCCCCACCACTCCTCCCAGAAGAGGAAGGAGGGAGTCTCCCCAGGATCTGGCACTTGTGAGGTCCCTGTTCAAAGAGTAGTGGTTTGACAGTGCCTCTGATTATGGTTTAAGGTAACCTGGAGCTGAGAACCCCTCCTTGGCTCCATCTCTATAGCTGGCTTCTCTGTTCCTATACCTGGAAGCTCTGCCACACTCAGCCCCTTGGTCTTTCTGTGACCCCACAGATCCTGAGACCACACTGTCCCCACGAGGATGCCACCTCAATTTAGTCTCTGGAGCAATGTCCCTCCATGGAGCAGATTCTAAAATTTTCAGTTTTGTGCTCTGCTGCTCCACCACTTGCCGGGATCTGGCCCCTCCCCCCATGGTCTATCTTCCCATCACTTTGGATTCACTTCTCTGCATGTCCTACCTTCCAGAAAGTGGTCGATTTTCTGTTCCTAGAATTGCTGCTCTTCTTTTCCTCTATCTCCTGTTGAGTTTGTAAGTTTTTGGAATGGTTTGATAACTAGCTGAATGCCTGGGACCTAATGATATTGCACTCTCCTACTCCTCTACCATCTTTCTTCCTCCCTCCAGGTCAGAATTTCTATGTCAGAATTTGGGAACTAATCTTAAAGAAAAAGTTTTCAGAGAAATCAGTTGTTTAAATAACAAAGGGTCCACAAAATAAAAAATTATCTAAACCATGGCTACATTATTAACCAGAGAAAACATGCTTTCTAATAATCAAAGAAGAAAATAACATAGAGACTATTAGAAATTTTAGGCTTCTCCAGAAATAAGGATCTTATTGCTGATACAAATTCTAAGTAATGAAAAACACAGAATCACAATAGAATAGAATAGAATAGACCTATAGAATCAGTCTTATAGGCAGTTGATTCTGTCATGGCATTTGGTTTATTTTCTTTCTAGAAAAGGAGTTAAACACTAAATTCTTTTGACTGTCAACATTTCCAACATTTTTTTTCCTTCAGTGCTATTGTTGATACTAATTTCAAAAATGTTAATCTTGACCATGTTCTTTCCAGTTTCATTTTATAATTGATTTCTAGTTTCATATCATTGTGGTGGTAAAAGATGCTGGATATGATTTTAATCTTCTTAAGTTTATTAAGGCTTGTTTTTGTGGCATCACACATGATCTGTCTTGGGGAATGTTCCAAGTGACCTTGAGAAGAATGTGTATTCTGTTGCCTTTGGATGGAAAGTTTTGTATATATCTGATAGATCCTAATGTGGTCCTTTAAGGTCATAGTTTCTTTATTCATTTTCTGTCTGAATGTTCTATCCACTGATGAAAGTGGGGGTATTAAATCCCCTACCATTATTGTATTGTTATATATCTTTCTTTAGAACTGTTAATATTTGCTTTATATATTTAGGTGTTCCTATGTGGGATATGTAAATACTTATAAATATTATATCCTTCTATCATCATGTAATGCCCTTCTTTGCCTTTTGTTACAATCTTTGTTTTAAAGTCTATTTTGTCAATTCAAGTATAGCTATCCCAGGTTTCTTTTGATTTCGATCACCATGGAATATCTTTTTCTATCCCTCCATTTTCAGTATGTGTGTGTACTTACGTCTGAAGCAAGTCTCTTGTAGGCAGCACGTAGATAGGTCTTATATTTTTATCTATTTAGCCATTACATCTTTGGAGAATTTAGTCCATTTACATTTAAAGTAATTATTGATAGGCATGTATCTATTGTCATTTCATTAATTGTTTCCAGGATGCTTTGTAATTCTTTGTTCCTTCTCCTTCTCTTGCTCTCTTTCTTTGTCGTTTTAGACTTCTTTAGTTGAATGCTTAGATTTTTTTCATTATCTTTGTGTACCTATTATAGGTTTTTGCTTGACGGTTACTATGGGGCTTACCTATAACAGCTTTAACTCTCTATTTTAAGTTCATAACTTAACTTTGAACTAAAGGTCTAAATTTTACACTTCTTCCATGTTTCATGTTTCTGATATTATATTTTACATCTTTTTATCTTAGGCATACCTTTACTAATTATTATAGTTACAGGTATTTTTACTACATGTGTCTTCTAATCTTTATTTTAGCTTCATAAGCTGTGTATTAATCCACTGCTATTAATATATATTGACTTTTACCAGTGAAATTTATATTTTCATGTTTTCTTATTATAAGAATGCTCCTTTTTTTCTTTCAATTCTAAATAATAACTTTGCTAAGTATTCTTGGTTGGAAATCTTTTTTCTTATGACACTTTGAATATATTGTTCCATTCCCTCCTTAAAGTTTCTACTGAAAAATCTGCTGATAATTTTATGAAGGTTTCCTTGCAGGTAATTTTATTTTTTGTTGAATTTAAGATTCTCATTTTGTTTTTAACTTTTGACATTTAATTATATTGTGTCTTGGTGTGGGGCTGTTTGGGTTTATCTTCTTTGGAACTGTCTGGGCATTCTGGATCTGGACATCTGTTTCCTTCCCTAGATTAGAGAAGTTTTTAGCCATTATTTCTATAGATAAGTTTTCTGTCCCGTTCTCTCTCTTCTTCTGGGATCCCTATAAGACGAAAGTTAGCGTCCTCATTGTTGTTCCACAAATCCTTTAACTTTTCTTTCTTTCACTTTCTTTATTTCTTCTTTTCCTTTCTTTTTCCTTCTATCTTTTTCTCCTTCACCTCTCATTGGGTGAGTTTCTCTGTCCTGCCTTTTTGCTCACTGATCCTTTCTTCTGCTCCATCTAGTCTGTTTTTGAACCCCTTTAGTGTATTTTTTTAAATTCAGTTATTATATTCTTCAGTTCTGTGACTTCTGTTTGAAACTGTTTTATATTTTATATTTCTTTGTTGATATTCTCACTGTGTTCAGCCATTCTTCTCTTGAATTCAGTGAGTATCATTATAATTATTACTTTGTATTGTTCCTCAGGTAAATTACTTATGTCCATTTCAGTAGTTTTTTTCTGAGTTATCTTTTTGCTTTGTTTGCAACACATTTCTGTGTTTTTTCATTTTGCTTGACTCTCTGTGTTGGCTTCTATGCATTAGATGAAAGAGCCTCCTACCCCAGTCTTGAAGGGTTGGACTTGTGTAGAAGTAAACCTCATAGTTCAACTCTGCCCTAGCTTTTGGTTATCTTTCAAATCTTTGTGATTGTCCAAGCAGACTGTTTTATTTTAATAGCTCCCAATAGTTGAGAGTATATCAAGACCCCCCAAAGGGAGGATCTCATAGCACCTAGATTCAGGTTGATTGGAAGCCAGCTTCTCAGAGAGCAGCTTGTATAGAATGCAAATGTATATAGTCCAGTGCATGCAAGTGCAAGCCGCACTGCCCCCAGATCCCTCAGGCTATCTGGAGGTGAGAAGGAGAGCACAAGGATAATGCCTGCCTTTTGAGATCTCAAGAAAGGTTTACAGTCAGCCCTTAGATATGTGTTTAATTAGATATATTTTTTTCAGTTTGCAGCTATAGTGATAAGCTAATTGGCCTTTTTTGCAGAATTATTAAGCTGCTGGGTCTGTCGCTTCTTGCTGTTTCTTGGGGGTGGGAACTATTTGAGAGCCTTTTCTTTGTTGGTTACAGTTCTGTTGTAGCTGCAAGCTTAAGACCAGCTAGCCACCAGAGCCAGGTGATGTAGAGGTTTCCTTTGTAGGGTACCATAGCAGGGTACCAAAGAAGAGCATAACCTTCTTTCCGTAAGATACTGGTGAGCTATAATGAGGTGAAGGGAGAGCACAAAGATTGTATCAACTGGTCTCTGTTCCCTGAGAAAACCTCTGTGTTACTGTATAAGTGTGCCAAACCCTCAGGCCAAATTTACAGGCCAAGCAAATAGGCCTCTTTGTCAGAAAGGGGGGATATATTTCAGTCTGCTAACTATGCAGGGCCTGGGAATATTAGTCTGCCAAGAACTGTCTCTTGGTCCTATGCAAATCTGAGACACAAATCCCACTGGCCTTGGAGCCAGGCAATTAAGAGGCATCTCTTTGGGTGGCAGCTGCAAACACCAAGTCACCATGCATATGTAGAAACTCTCTTCTGGGAGATATTAGTACTGTAGAACATGGCAGAAGGATAGCACAATGATGTCCATTGGTAAGAGCAAAGAGGAGAGGAGTGCAAAGAAGAGACCTCCCATGGGAAAAAAAAAGAGAAATGATAAGGAAAAAAAATAAGAAAACAAGAAGAAAAGAAAAAAGCCCCCCACCCCCCCAAAAAAAGAAAGAAGAGAGGAATAAAAAAAGACTGCACCTGATGGCTTTTTAGCAAGGCAGAGGGAGTGTAGAAAGATGATGTTCACAAGCATCGGTACTCAGTGTTCCAGCATGCACCTGTCCCTCAGACCAAAACTCAATATTAAAATGAGTCTCTTTCACATAAAGTCAGGACACGTTTCAAAGGACTACTAATGTGCTGGGTCCTGGGGCAGGTGAGTCTGCATGGGCTCTTTAAGAGTTATTCCTTCTGTAGGACTGCTGACAACACTGACCCCTTCTGTGGCTCTCCATCTTGTTTCTCCTTGAATGGCCTCGCTTGGGGATGAGCGTTCCAGGCCTTGGAGGTTAGTGTATGCTCTGACCAGAATGTGGGAACGCTTGCTCTGCTCTTCTGTAAAGTTGCTTAGATAACTTCTTGTAAAGTTAACACAGTCACTACTCCCCTCCCCTTTCTGGCACACAGTTGCCACCAGAGGGCTGCTAAAGGTTAGGACATTTTGACCTTACCGCACTCTGCACCTCCTCTTGCTCTGTAAAATCTGTGGGGTAAGATCCAGACTTGGCAGACAATAGCTGCACAGCACTTGGATCGTTGCCCACCTGATCCCCCCTCAGTAAGTTACCTGAATAAAACGTGCATGAACTGTATGGAGTCACATGCCTCATTTTCCTGGTCTCTGAGTGTCTTCTCAGTTTGAAGGATAATTTGCCATCCCTCTTTCACCCTCAAACACAGAGTTTGCCACAGCCCCATCAGTCTTCAAAACCAGATGCTTTGGGGATTTTTCTCTCAGGTGCTGGTCTTAAAAGTTGGGGTGCCTGATGTGGGGTATGAGCCCTTCATTCCTCAGAGAGAAACTGGGTTTTGAGTTCTCTCCTGCTGAGGCTGCCTGGGCCATGGGGTTTATGGTGAGATTGTGTCTTAGCCTCTCCTACCTGCTTTCATGGGTCTTCCCCCTCTTTTGCCCTGTGTAAAGGGGTCTGCCAGTTTTAAGTTTTTTTTTTTTTTTTTTTTTTTTTTAGATATTATTTGACAGAGAGAGAGAGAGTGCACAAGTAGGCAGAGAGAGAGGGGGAAACAGGCTCCCCACCTAGCAGAGAGCCCGATGTGGGCCTTGATCCCAGGACCCGGGATCATGATCTGAGCCAAAGGCAGAGGCTTTATCCCATTGAGCCACCCAGGCGCCCCTTAAGTTTTTTTTTTATTGTTTTCTTTTCAGAGGAAAATGCTGCACCTGTAGCTACAGACTCAGTGTGTCTGTGGGAAGAAGTGAGTTTAAGAACTCCCTATGTCACCGTGTTGAATCGGAACCTGCATTTCTTATATTTGTTGTCCTCTTATATTTGTTGTCCACATCTCATGGTGTGAAGGAACTTGTGTGTTTGGGTTTGAGAACATGGAGACATAGAACACTGTCATGATATGGGTCATCGAGGGCTTAATTCACTTCAGAAAAGCATGCTGAATTACAGAATGCAGAAGGACCCCCCCCACCAAAAAAAAAAAAACAGGTCAGGAAGCAAGGAAATCTTCAGATTCATAGGTAACTAAAATTCAGAAATATAAATGAAAATTGTGATTGTAATGTGATGGAATCCTCCCTTTGTCTCTTTTTTTTTTTAAATTTTTTATTTTTTATAAACATATATTTTTATCCCCAGGGGTACAGGTCTGTGAATCACCAGGTTTACACACTTCACAGCACTCACCAAATCACATACCCTCCCCAATGTCCATAATCCCACCCCCTTCTCCCAAACCCCCTCCCCCCGGCAACCCTCAGTTTGTTTTGTGAGATTAAGAGTCACTTATGGTTTGTCTCCCTCCCAATCCCATCTTGTTTCATTTATTCTTCTTCTACCCACTTAAGCCTCCATGTTGCATCACCACTTCCTCATATCAGGGAGATCATATGATAGTTGTCTTTCTCTGCTTGACTTATTTCGCTAAGCATGATACGCTCTAGTTCCATCCATGTTGTCGCAAATGGCAAGATTTCATTTCTTTGGATGGCTGCATAGTATTCCATTGTGTATATATACCACATCTTCTTGATCCATTCATCTGTTGATGGACATCTAGGTTCTTTCCATAGTTTGGCTATTGTGGACATTGCTGCTATAAACATTCGGGTGCATGTGCCCCTTCGGATCACTACATTTGTATCTTTAGGGTAAATACCCAATAGTGCAATTGCTGGGTCATAGGGCAGTTCTATTTTCAACATTTTGAGGAACCTCCATGCTGTTTTCCAGAGTGGCTGCACCAGCTTGCATTCCCACCAACAGTGTAGGAGGGTTCCCCTTTCTCCGCATCCTCGCCAGCATCTGTCATTTCCTGACTTGTTGATTTTAGCCATTCTGACTGGTGTGAGGTGATATCTCATTGTGGTTTTGATTTGTATTTCCCTGATGCCGAGTGATATGGAGCACTTTTTCATGTGTCTGTTGGCCGTCTGGATGTCTTCTTTGCAGAAATGTCTGTTCATGTCTTCTGCCCATTTCTTGATTGGATTATTTGTTCTTTGGGTGTTGAGTTTGCTAAGTTCTTTATAGATTCTGGATACTAGTCCTTTATCTGATATGTCGTTTGCAAATATCTTCTCCCATTCTGTCAGTTGTCTTTTGATTTTGTTAACTGTTTCCTTTGCTGTGCAAAAGCTTTTGATCTTGATGAAATCCCAGTAGTTCATTTTTTCCCTTGCTTCCCTTGCCTTTTGCGTTGTTCCTAGGAAGATGTTGCTGCGGCAGAGGTCGAAGAGGTTGCTGCCCGTGTTCTCCTCAAGGATTTTGATGGATTCCTTTCGCACATTGAGGTCCTTCATCCATTTTGAGTCTATTTTTGTGTGTGGTGTAAGGAAATGGTCCAATTTCATTTTTCTGCATGTGGCTGTCCAATTTTCCCAGCACCATTTATTGAAAAGGCTGTCTTTTTTCCATTGGACATTCTTTCCTGCTTTGTCGAAGATTAGTTGACCATAGATTTGAGGGTCTATTTCTGGGCTCTCTATTCTGTTCCATTGATCTATGGGTCTGTTTTTGTGCCAGTACCATGCTGTCTTGATGATGACAGCTTTGTAATAGAGCTTGAAGTCCGGAATTGTGATGCCACCAACGTTGGCTTTCTTTTTCAATATCCCTTTGGCTATTCGAGGTCTTTTCTGGTTCCATATAAATTTTAGAATTATTTGTTCCATTTCTTTGAAAAAGATGGATGGTACTTTGATAGGAATTGCATTAAATGTGTAGATTGCTTTAGGTAGCATAGACATTTTCACAATATTTATTCTTCCAATCCAGGAGCATGGAACATTTTTCCATTTCTTTGTGTCTTCCTCAATTTCTTTCATGAGTACTTTATAGTTTTCTGAGTATAGATTCTGTGTCTCTTTGGTTAGGTTTATTCCTAGGTATCTTATGGTTTTGGATGCAATTGTAAATGGGATTGACTCCTTAATATTTCTTTCTTCTGTCTTGCTGTTGGTGTAGAGAAATGCAACTGATTTCTGTGCATTGATTTTATATCCTGACACTTTACTGAATTCCTGTATAAGTTCTAGCAGTTTTGGAGTGGAGTCTTTTGGGTTTTCCACATATAGTATCATATCATCTGCGAAGAGTGATAATTTGACTTCTTCTTTGCCGATTTGGATGCCTTTAATTTCCTTTTGTTGTCTGATTGCTGAGGCTAGGACCTCTAGTACGATGTTGAATAGCAGTGGTGATAATGGACATCCCTGCCGTGTTCCTGACCTTAGCGGAAAAGTTTTCAGTTTTTCTCCATTGAGAATGATATTTGCGGTGGGTTTTTCATAGATGGCTTTGATGATATTGAGGTATGTGCCCTGTATCCCTACACTTTGAAGAGTCTCTTTTTTTAAACACTTCTTTTCTTGAAATATGTGAGGTACATGATTATCACCCCTTGTTTATTTGAGAAAAGCTTATGAAGACACGTGAGCAGAAGGTGAGTTCCCATGCAAGGGAGGCAGGAAGGGCCACACAGAAGGGGACCAGGAGAGAACAAAGATGAGTTCCTGCAGTTACACTGGGGCTTCCAGGTCAAGGAGAGAGCAGAGGGAGCCTTAGGGAGGACAGGTGCTGCAGGGTCACTGAAGCTGGGCCAATCAGATCCTAAGAAGGCACTGTATTTGTGGAGGACTGAGAACGGGAAGCCTTTCATTCTGAGAAGAAGGTGGGAAGGAAGGTTCTTCCTGGAGTGTCACCATCTCCACGTCAGCTCAGGAGACCTGCAAAGACAGAGCAGAGTGTTGTTTCCAGACCCACCTCTCCAAGCAGCCTCTTCCCTCTCCCAGGGCCTTGAGTTAAAGCCCTGCAGCAAGAAGAAGAATGTATTCTCAGGTCTCCCTGAGCCAGTGCTACTTTTGAGTGCAGACCATTTATTAAGTGGAGAAAAGGAGCTTTACTGCCAACTGCTTCCCATTATTTCTGTCTCCTGGCTTGTCTCTACTATTGGTTCTAGGAGACCAAGTCTACCTCTAAAAGAGGATTAAAGAGCATTACCTGTTGGCTGAAGTCCAGAGTGGCCTGAAAAGAGAGGGGGAACATATATACTTAAAAGTATAGAGGCAAATATGTCCCCAGATACAATGTCCCCAGCTCCAGAGCCCCGCTTTAGATTTCTCTAACACCACAACCCGCACTGCATGATGCCACGGTGGAGAGGAGACCAGGAAGTGGGAGGTGTGACCCAGGAAGTTTCTGTCACACAAATCCAGTGTGATTTCACTAGTGACGCTTCCTGCATTTGTCCCAGGTTTTCTACCCATGATCTCCATGTCTGTTAATGTTTTTCTTATCTCCACAGGCCACAGCATATTATACTTCAACACAGTAACCATGGAGTGTTGATTTCTGGATTTCTGGGAAATCTGAGGTTGACCAGGTTAGGATAGGTTTTATACACTGACAGGAGAACTAACTTAAACAAAGCCATGTTTCTTCCTCTAGAAATGTCCGGTGGAGACTCACCAACAGGTGCCTTACCCTTCTGATTCCTGAAATAGATGAACAGCCCCACCACGAGGAAGAGCAGACCCAGAACAAAGCCTCCAGTTCCACTCAGCAGCTTGCTCTGTGCAGAGTCAGACTGTGTCCCTAAGAGAAGATGCTGTTTTAGTGATTTTTATTCGAAATCCAACTTCTTTTATGGAGCCACGGGGATTCAGAACTTTGAGAATGGGGGAAGAAGTCTGCCCTGAAAGAACTAAAATAATTGGACATTACCATAAAAGAGATTTAAAAATCACACTGAATATGTACAAGATTCAGGCAATGAGCTCATTTAAATATCACAGCTCTGATAAACCCACTACTTCAACATCGGATGGATGAGGAGCCTACGACTCCATGAGGTTTGAGTAGCTTCTCCAGAGTGACAGAGCTAACAGAAAGCCCAGCTGAAATTGGATTTCCCTCATGTCAGGAAGGTCCCTCCACTGTAGATTACCTACCTCTTTGGAGATCACAATGAACAAGTCAAAGCCAACAGTACCAGAAGCAGAAGCTCAGCCAGAGGCAGGGGACTGGTGCCCAAGGTCAAGGGGAACCATGACCTGTGATATCGTGGAGGGATCAAAACAGGGGATGACCTCTTTCTGCCTGCAAGGCATAATCCCCTCCCTGGGAGTTAGGCTTTGAGAAACAATTACCATGCTACCCCCAGGGATCTGTGCTGAAGAGAAGAGATCATGGAGCAAATGAAAATATGGTGTAAGGAGGGAGAACCTTGACACTCAGGAAAAACAAAGTCCCCTCCCTAGTGGGTGAGGAACTTAGGAGATCAAAAAGCTTCTCACTCCATTCCACGGTTACAGGGCTCATCAAACTGGGGTGCTCCACTTGGCAGGTATAGACCTCTCCACTCTGAGGAACTGTCTCCAGCATCACCAGGGTCTGGAAGATCCAGTCTCCATTACGGATCGGGCCTGTGGACACGACTCCAGATTCCTCTTCCTGGCCATTCCAGAACCACCTGACTTAAATGTGGCCTGGATAGAAACCATTCACAGAGCTGATCAGGAGGTTGTGGTGCTTCAGGGACTGGGTCATCCCAGGATACACAGTCACTATAGGCTCCACTAGAAGAGAAGAGGTAGAGGGACTCAGTGAGGAAGACAGACTCAGTCTCCCTGGTTGGCTGCCTGGCTGCCTCTGGTCGCTGTTCCCAGGCTGAGTCTCAAGCATGCTTTCCCCAAAGCTGGCCATGTGGCCCAATAAGAGCCAGTATCACGAGTCTTGAATTTAATTCTGACCGTAAGGGTCCATTAGATTTGAGAGATATTGGAGAAACTTGTGGTCTTTTCTTTTTCATAGTGTACAATACTTATTCACTTGTTGAAGTGTTTACAAATCTTTGCCTAACATAAGAGATATGAACTGAAAGTGTCACTTCTGGAGCTAGGTTGCCTGGGTTTAAATCCAAGCTCTGACTCTTACTGGTTGAACCTGGGAGAGTTTTCAAATTCTTCTGTGCCTTAGTTGTCTCACCTACAAAGGGAGGGAATAATACTAACTACCCCTTGAACTTTTATGAGGTTCATTGGGTCCACAATATGTAAAACATTGGCTGGAACTGAGCCTTCATGATATGTTAACTATTTATTGTTTTTGTTACCTATGAGAGAAAATATGACTCAAAGCATTATGAAGAAATTGGGGAGCAGCAGTTGTTTGTGGGAATGTTGGTGCATTCACACCTTTGAAAATCACAGAAATGGTTCTGCCCTGGATTGCAGGATTAGACAGAGGTGGTTTTATATATCTCTGAGTTACAGAGGGAAAGAAGGAAAGTCATTCATTAGAAAGTTCTTATCCTTATACTCAACTAATCATTCTCTGTCCTTATTGGAATTGTTATCATTTTATAGTTTTCTCTTTTTCTAAACTGATATTTGAAGCATCTGGGATTCATTAATATTGTGTTTAATATTTGAGACTACCTCTGATACTACCAGGCCCTCAATTAATACAATTGGTATTTAAATTGGTATTTAATATTAAATTAATACAATTGGTATTTAAAGTACCATTTTAAAGAAATGGACAACTTTTTTTTTTTTTTAAAGATTTTATTTATTTATTTGACAGGCAGAGATCACAAGTAGGCAGAGAGAGAGGAGGAAGCAGGCTCCCCGCCAGGCAGAGAGCCGATGTGGGGCTCAATCCCAGGACCCTGGGATCATGACCTGAGCCGAAGGCAGAGGCTTTAACTCACTGAGCCACCCAGGTGCCCCGAAATGGACAACTTTTATATAATACCACAAAATAGCAGATTTAAGATTGGTGGTGAATCTTTGCCAACAATTTTACAGTATATCTCAGTAAGTAGAAATGTATAAATTCTCAACATGGAAAATAAAACAGAATCATATATATACCAGAAACTGGAGGAAATGCTGAATCAAATTTCAGCTAAGTGTTAAGAATTCTACTACATAGCGGGGCGCCGCTATGGGTGGCTCAGTGGGTTAAGCCTCTGCCTTCGGCTCAGGTCATGATCTCAGGGTCTTGGGATCAAGTCCCGCATCGGGCTCTCTGCTCAGTGGAGAGCCTGCTCTCCTCCTCTCTCTCTGCCTGCCTCTCTGCCTGCTTGTGATCTCTCTTTCTCTCAGATAAATGAATAAATAAGAAATCTTTAAAAAAAATGTTATTTAAAAAAAAAAAAAGAATTCTACTACATAGGGAACACATAAAGTCACTGAAAAAAACTGGGATCTCAGAGATAATGGATAATAGATAATACTTAGAGCAGTAATTACAATTGGCATTTAAGTATGTGAAAAAATTAGAAGAATCTCAAATAAAAAAAAAGAAATTTCCAACTTAGTGTTAACTTTGAAAAAAAAATCTAACAAAGGGGAATGTGAGGTAAATTGTTTTAACTGTACAAAGTAATAGTATTAGCTACTTACATGATATTAGCATAAAAAGAGAAACCTCAGTATGTTAATGATAAGAAGAAAAATTAGAATTTAAAAGGTAGTTTTAAAATAAATTCAACTGTGTGAAAACACTGTCTCTAAGGAAAAAAAGTACCCATAAATTTACCTAAGAGAAGCCTTAGAGGGAAGATGTGACTCAAAGTTTCTCCCAGCCCCCCCAAATTTGTCTTTTATATTTTTTCTCAGTGAAATGGTTTTGCACACAGTACACTTACTTCAGGGTTTTCAGAATTAAGGAACATATACCATAAAAATCCTAGAAAAGGGGCATCTGGGTGACTCAGTCAGTTAAGGGGTTGCTTTTGGTTCAGGTCATGATCCCAGGGTCCTGGGATTCAGCCCCATATGGGGCTCCTTGTTCAGAGGGGAGCCTGTTTCTCCCCTGCCTGCCGCTCCCCCTGCTTGGGCTTGCTCTCTCCCTCTTTCTCTGTGTCCAATAAATAAAATCTTTAAAAGAAATCCTAGAAGAGAACAGGCAATAAATTTTCAGATACTAGCCATAGTAACATTTTTCTAGATATGTCTTCTAAGGCAAGGGAAACAAAAACAAAACAAACTGTTGGGACATCAAAATAAAAACCTTTTGTACAGTGACAGAAATCATCAACAGAACAAAAGCAACCTACTGAACAAAAGAAGATATTTGCAAATTATATATGCTGTAAGGGGTTAATATCCAGAATATATAAAGAACTTAAACAACTACACACACACACACACACACACACACACACACACACCAGACTGGGGCACCTGGCTGGCTCAGTCAGTAGGGCATGCAAATCTTGATCTTGAGGTTGAGTTTGAGCCCTATGTTGGGTGTAGAGATTACTTAAAAATAAAAACATCTTTACAAAATCTGATTAAAAAATGGGCAGAGGACCTGAATAGACATTTTCCCAAGGAACACTTACAGATGGCCAACAGATAAATGAACAGATGCTCAACATAACTGATCATCAAAGAAATGCAAATCAAAACCACAATGACTTATCACCCCATAGCATCCAGAAAGGCTAAAATCAAAAAGAGAAGAAATTACAAATGCTGGCCATGATGTAAGGAAAAAGGAACCCTCACACACTGTGTCCTCCCCCCACGTCCACTCTCCCGACCCATCCCCCACATCCAGGCCCACAGCCCACCGCGCACTCATTTCCGTCCTCCTCACTCACAGCGCACCCCTCCCACTCTTCCCACAGTGACACACAGACACATCACAGTGTCCCAACAGTCACACACAGACACATCCACACAATCACAACCACGCATCCCCCACAGCCGCACACGGACACAACCACACTCTTCCTGAAATGAGCTCTCAGAGGGACCCTCCTGCCCTGGACTGGCTCAAGATCCTGCGAGCTCCTCCTGGACGGGGTCTCTTTCTGTCTCTCACTCATTCCCTGGCTCCCCGCCCCTGTCGCGCTCACCCCGCCGCTGCACCAGGAAGCTCGCACCCACCCTGTAGTTGTGTCTGCACCTCGGACCTCTTCAGCTCCATGAAGTCGTTCTGGCTGTTCCAGGACTGAGCGACCGGCCGCCCCAGCTCGGTCACCGGCCGAACTCCCCCACGTCGCTGTCGAAGCGCACGTCCTCTACCTACTCTTCGCGGTTGTAGAAATACCTATTCGCAGCCGCACCCGCTCCGTGCCGTTGCAATAATGACATTCCGACTGCACCAGCAACAGGAAATGTGCTGTGGGGACAGAGACGATCCGGTCACCCGCGGGCTCCCGGAAAACGCTGACGGCGGCGCCCTCGCTGGCTCCCCTGGCGCCCCCAACCACCAGCACACACCGCCCGTCTTCCCTCTGCGGGCGGCGGCAGAGGCGGCCACTGGGTCCCGGGCTCGGCGGCGGACCCCCAGCCTGAGCAGCAAGGACACTTGACTCTCACCGCCTCCTCCTGGACGCCTGCGGCTGACAAACACCGGCCTCCCTCCTCGCCTCCCACAGCCCTTTCCCCCGCCATAAACACGTCGCACCTGCTTCCCCGCCCCCTGAACACTCGGTTTAGCCTGAGCAGGCTCAGGCCCCTGCTGCCCCTGCGAATCCAGAGGAGGAAACATAAGCGTCCCCTCCACTCCCGGATCTGAAAATGCAGGGAAAGTGACGCACAAAACCCAGCCAGGCCGACTTTGTACGGGGTGAGAAATGTCACAGGAGACCTGTGCAGTTCTAGAGCCGAGAATAATTGGATGATCTCAGTTTCCTTGGAGTGCCAGAGAGGTGGTCTCAAGGGTGACATTCCAGATGTGACATGAAAGATTAAGTAGATGTGAGCGAGAAGGGGTGTGTGTGTGTGTGTGTGTGTGTGTGTGTGTGTGTGTGTCTGGGAGCAAGGGGGGGCCTGTTTCAGGTAAAGGTAATAAATTGAACAAAAGCTTGAAAGAATTGATGGTGAACCTCCTTAGGAAACCAGAAGGAAAGTTCACTGAAGCACAGATATTGAGAGGAAGGAAGGGAAAAGATTACATTGGAGAAGTCACTTGGGGCTGGGCCCTTAAAGCCTGTGGGTGATAGTAGGATTTTTATTTTGTACTAAATGTAGTGGAAAACCATGAAGAGTTTTAAAGAGAGAAAAACCATGGTCCTATTACAGGATCACAATCCCTTTTCTGAATTTTCAATCCAGATAGCTCAGAAAATCAGTTTTTTTTCTTGTTTGTTTTTGGTGCCAAAACTCATTTGGTAAATCTGACCTGATGAATTAAGGAGTCAAATATGTCTCAGAGCTCTTACTTATCCTTCTGTAGTTTAATATGTGTAAACATAGTTATCTATGATATAAATGTATATATTTTGGTGTTTTTGTCTTTATGTCATTGCAATGTGAAAATAAAGCTAATTCCTTTATCAGGACCCATAAATGGAGGTCACTCCAACATTCCACCCATATCCCAAATCTAAACTTACAGTCTGCACTTACAGAAAACACCTGTCAAGGAAACAACATATACCAGTTACAATTCTCCAACTTGAGTTTAGCTAGCTTACCTTCCCCCTGAAAATAAGACCTGGTAACCTTATAAGGAAACCCCCAACCTTTTAGCCAATCATGCATGGTTTCCATGTTCCCTCTTCTAAAGCTCTATAAACTCACACTTGCCCAAATACCTTGGGAAAAGGGCTCCACAGTTTTTGAATCACTTTACTCCCCTAATCCATGGATTATTTTCCCTTGGATAAAGGATATCAAACATTTTACTAAATTGATTTAGTTTTGTCATTTGTCAATGCCAAAAGAGTTAAAGAATAACCCTGTGGTTAAAAGTGAGGCAGATAAATGGAAGCTCCTGATATCATCAGTGGTCTAGAAAGTGGAATTACTGCAGAAATGTGAAACATTATACTAAAAAATATTTGTTGCTGTCACCACCATTTAAGGTTTAAAAAGGCAAGTTGTTGAAAATTAATACAGACTGTGTGAAATAATGAAAAATTTGGCTTAAAGCAAAAAATAGAAATGAAGAGTTGCATTTGTTTTGATTAAATGGATTCAACAAAAAAGTGAATTTTTGCAACTCTCTAGTTTTTTAAAGTAATGAAACAAACTAATATGACCTCTTCTACTTTGATAAATTTTTAATATCCATAACCTTTTTTCTTCATTTCCAAAATAGATTTAATAATATCATATTCTCACAGTGTTATTACCAAGTATGAAGTTAAATAGTGATTCTTCCTATGCTGATCACATAATAATTCCCCAATATATATAACCATTTTAATTTTCATAACTCCTATGCATGTAAACTCATAAGCTCTTTCTACCTAACCTCCTAAAGCAAATAATATCTTTGTTATGATTTGGCAATTTTCTTCTATTAATTTTATCGCTAATTACCATTTGAACATATAAAGGCAGAACCATTGGTTTATGCCTAATAATGGAGTATACATGAACTTAATACAAAAGAACTCTGCTGACTTCATAGAAAAGAGGGATTTTCAACATACTTGGATTTATGGATTTATAGTATATGATCTGTGTTTTAATACTATGTGACACTGGGTAAATCACTTTGAATTTTAGATTCCATAGATATATAGGTTTTTACCTGCTATAGATAGGATAGGGTAGGCATGGGAATTATATACTGATATTTATAGGCCTGCTACATGGTAACTGCAAAATGTTATGATGCTTTATGCTGATAGAGATCAGATTTGTGTTTTTCATTACTCCATCTTCATCACCTAGGATAATAGCTGGTGTAGTGTGGGTTGCTAAAATATTTCTCCTATGAATTAAAGGCTTTTTGCACAACAAGTCACCTTTGCATGCAAGGTCACTCCAGTGTTTTCTTGCTGATGACTGAATGTTTCTGATTCTTAAGTTCTCCCAGCTTGTCTTCAAGTTCTTTTATTCTTATACTGTAATGACTGACTTCTTGATCGCAGAGCACAGGCTTTTCATGAGGTCAGCTACTCATAAGAGTCATCTCTAACCCATCTTTTATTTCTTTGGCTCCCATTGTTTTTTCAAATGCTCTGATCTAGTTTTTATCTTAGATACTTGATTGAATCTGCAAATGTCAAATCCACCAAATCCAGTTCACTTCTCTGTCACGTTTCACTTCACCCACCTCTTAGTGTTACTTATCTGGTCACTCTCTCCCCCTTGAAAAAAAAAAAAAAAACCACTTTCCTTGACTTCCATGTATGTTGGTTTTCCTCTTTCCATCACTGGTACCATTCTCAGTCCCTTTTGCTGACTCTTTAGTTCTTGCCTTTTCTTGTCTTCTACACACTCTGTCCCTGTGAGACCTCCTCTCCTGGAATTTAAAACAGTATGTATATCAATGACAGCAACATATCCACCTCTAACCCTGGCCCCCTCCTAAACTCTAGTCTCATATATTCTACTGAATGCTGAGAGTTCCACATAAATGTCAAGAATAATTTCAAGCTTAAAAAAACTTTATTTTTAACCATCACTTGAAATAATTTCCTCCCTCAGTCTTCCCTATCTCAATAAAAAGCATCAGCATCCACCTAGTCATTATGGAAGACAAAATCCTTAGGGAGAAGCTTGATTTTCTACCCACTCCACTCATTTAATTTATGAACATGTCATATAAAAATCTATCCCAAAACTGTTCACTTTGCTTTACTGCTATCTTTGTCACCCACTAGTACACTAAACAAAGCCATAAGCCTGTCTTCCCTGAAGAATTATATCATGTTCCTAGATAGTCTCCCTGACTCCATTTGTGAACTTCTACAATCTCGTTTCAAATGGTGGTTAGAATAGTTTTTAAAAAATGTAAATGGACTTAACTTTATCCCTTCAGTAGTCCACATATCTCTCTAAATAAAAATGAAATTTCTTACCATGGCCATCAGGATCTAATATGAACTGGCTCCTTAACTTCCTCTCCAACCTCATCTTATGCTACTCCTCAATTTGCTCACTATGCATCAGCTACTCTCATCTTCTTTGTGTTTTTTAAACTCCGCAAACATCTTCCCATACTTAGGCCTTTCCCTCTCCCTGGAATACTTGTCACTTAGATCCTTCAAACGACTGTTTTATTCTCATCATTCATGTGTTAACTAGTGTCTCTTGCCGGGAAGAGCTCTGTAGCCCTTGTGCTGAAGTTGGGTGAATTCAATTCTGTTTCACTACACTGATGCATTTTTTTAAGAGTAATTATTCCTCTCTGGAATTATTTTTCCTTTTTGTTAAATACTTTAAAAAATCTTATTTATTTATTTGATGGGGAAGGGGAGAGAGAGAGAGAGAGAACATAAACAGGGGAAGCAGCGGGCAGAGGTAGAGGGAGAAGCTGGCTTCCCACTGAGCAGGGGGCCTGACACAGGATTTGATCCCAGGACTCTGGGATCATGACCTGGGCTGAAGGCAGATGCTTTACTGACTGAGCCACCCAGATGCCTTTTTTTGTTAAAATATGTATTCAGTTATTGTCTTTCTCTCCAGTTGTTAGGTAAGTTCTATGACTGTAGGGGACTTTTCTTTCTTAACCAAATAGAATTCTCTGGTCCTAAAACAGGATCCAGTATATAATAGTTACTTGGAAGAGTATCTGTGGTCTAAATGAATAAAGTGTTCTGGG
This sequence comes from Mustela lutreola, assembly GCF_030435805.1. Taxonomy (NCBI): domain Eukaryota; kingdom Metazoa; phylum Chordata; class Mammalia; order Carnivora; family Mustelidae; genus Mustela; species Mustela lutreola. The sequence continues at coordinate 120,600,774 of NC_081295.1, forward strand.
ACTTGATCATTGTAGGATCCTGGAAAGTAACAAAGGGTTCAAGCTCCAACACTCTTTTATTCTGATGACACATTAGATCCCTTCTGCTTCCTATATGAAAATTTAGACAAACCTCTTCTTTCTTCTACTAGTCAGAAGAAACATTCTCAGATAAGGAAAGGTGATTTTAAGAAGGAGAACATTTTGTTGTATTTCATTTCGTCCAGTGGAAATGTGATAGTACTAAGGGTCAGAGCCGACATTGGGGATTTTCAGTAATGGTGATGGCATAGCTGGGGAAAGAATAGTGAGAAACTAGACACAGAGGATAAAAACATGTCTAATTAAAGAGAGGGCATGGCGAATGAACCTATGAAATTTGGGGCTAAGACTCCAGGAGGCCAGTGACTTTACTCAACTTTTTTATTGACTTTCAGCCCCAGGAATATAAGCAATCTTCATACCATTGGTACACGGCTCAGGGTGTACAGTCGAATCATATAAAATTGCTCATAATTGACTAGTTTTGGCTTATACAAATAGACTTTCATATATTTTTTGTCAAAATAGGTTCATACTGAACACTAATCTGTGCCAGGTTTTTAGAAGAATCCTTAAATTCTTTAAGGCATTGAAGGACACCCCACAGATTCTCCTTTTTTATAGGTCATTTCAAGCCCTAAGTTTCCCTGCTTCAGTTCCAGAGTGCTCTCCACAGGAGAAATAGAGGGAAAACAGATCCTAACTTCTGTCAGATAACTTACAGCACAGGGATACAGGGCTTATAAACATTAGGGTTCAGAAGCAAAGGAAAGGAGAGGATGTGGGAGGCCTCTCGATATATCTTTACATATTAGGGAGAGGCACCAACATCATGAATCCTGCTGAGGCCATAACACAAGATCTTCTGCAAGAGATCTTTCTGATCTCTTTTGACTCCCTATAAAATTTTCAGGCAAATTTACCCTTTTACTGGCATAACTCAACTCAAAAAGGGAACCACTGAGGGTGCCTGGGTTGTTTAGTTGGTTAAGCATTGGACTCTTGATTTCAGCTCAGGTCATGATCTCAGGGTCATGAGATCTAGCCCTTGGTTGGGTTCCGTGCTGACATTGGAGCCTGCTTAGGATTTTCTCTTTCCCTCTACCTTGCTCCTCCTCCTATCTTGTTTATTTGTGGATGTGTGCTCTCGTTCTCTCTCAAAAATAAAATAAAATAAAATAAAATAAAATAAAATAAAATAAAATAAAACGAAATAAATAAATAGAAAGAAAAAAAATAGGGAACTACCAGAAGGTAAACTATTTGGACAGTATTATTTCTAAATCTTCTCATGAACCTGAATGAATGGGATGGAAGACTGGAGAAATTTTATTAGAAGAGAATTATGAAGAAATGACCTATATGTATGGAGGCCCCTTATGAAGCTCTTGTAGATAGGGCAAGCATGCAGGGTTTTTTTTTGCTGTGGAAAGAAGTGGGATCCGTATAATAGAGATGGGTGGTCACTGAAGAAAATGTTATAATTTTCTAAGGGATATGGCCTGGATGTGTGACAAAGCTAACTCCCTTCCTTCCCCCATCCCACAATGGCTTATGTACTTATGTGAATGTCCTTAGCCCAAGCCAGGGGAGGGCTCAGCATCATCAGTATCACTATCAGAGCTGCCATTGATAAGCCTCTAGGGGACCACAGACATGCCATGGTGGAGAACAGAGAGGACACGGTTTGGGAGCAGGTAAGTCTCAGTGAGGACTATGACCATCTTTTACCCCATACACAAAGTCATACTAACCAAGGAATTGATACTTGATTCTGGATTGGGTAATCTCTGTGTTGAAAACCAATCAGCCTCAGGTATGAAAAGCATCATCTCTTGCTGGTCAGAGATTCAGTATTAAGATCTAATTTTGAAAATTTCCTGGATAAAAAAGATTGTTTTAATTTAAGTACTTTAAAGATTTGATCTATCTAGTTGCATGTGTAATATTTTTTTGGACCCATCTTGTTAGCCAATTTTGTGCTGGGTAGTGATGTGCACACAAATTAGAAACTTTTAGGAGCATTTATTTCGCTTTCCTTCTTTTTTTCTTTATTTTTTTAAAAAAGATTTTATTTATTTATTTGACAAACAGAGATCACAAGTAGGCAGAGAGGCAGGCAGAGAGAGAGGAGGAAGCAGGCTCCCTGCTGAGCAGAGAGCCCAATGCAGGGCTCGATCCCAGGATCCTGGGATCATGACCTGAGCTGAAGGCAGAGGCTTTAACCCACTGAGCCACCCAGGCACCCCTTATTTCTCTTTCTTGAAGACAAGAGTTATTTCCACAACTGTATGTGTGAGTGTGTTTAGGAACTGAAGATGTGCCAAGATAACTGCAAGTCAGGAGACCTTTCATCTGGTGCTTTTTGCACCATGACTTAGTGTTGTAGGTTTGGGAAGATTACTTAACCTCTCACATTTGAAATGAAGGCCCTGACAGGATTTTATATAAATTGAAGTGGCAGCTGTGTAGTAATTCTAGTTCCTTGAAAAGTTCCCTCATTATTGTTACTCACCTTTGAAAATGACAAAATTTGCATTTGTCTTATGTAATGACACTCACAGCTCACTTACAAGTCTTTTTCCTAGGAAAGAATACAGTGACCACCAAATTCCTAAATCCGGTCTATCCCTCTCAATTATTATTTCAGAGTTCTCAGCATAATGCTGTGCAAGTTTGAACATTTCAGGACAAAAATAGTATTTCACTTACTTTGGAAAAATATATTTCTATTAAGTTCAAAATTTTGTGGAGAGGTTGGATAGGAGTCATTATTGTCCCTGGATTTGAGAAGAAACTATGTTCTTGGATCCAAGTGATAATTCAGTACTACTGAAAGCTGTGAGATCACATCCAGAATGTCACATTTAATTTGACAAACATTAATCATAATTTACTCAGAAACTAATTGTGACAGGTGATAATGTGGGAAAGCCAAGCTAAATTCACCTTAGATTATAGAACAAAAGGAATGACAAAGATAAGTAATTCTGTATCATGAACATACTGAAATACAAAAAGAACAGTATCAAAATTTGTTTATATAAATTTTGTATATAAATTAAAAATCATACAAATTTGATTTTACAACAATGGGACAATGATTCTGATAATTATGTGATGAATAATAAAAATGTGCTGCTTTATAGTGTGTATTTTGCACTCTTCTTTGATATTAATTCAATATAAGAACAGTTCATGCAATACAATGTCGCAACTGTCACCCAACATCAGTCCTACAGGTGATCTTGAGGCTGAACTTCTCCACTGAAAGCAAGAGGAGAAGCAGTTCTGCTCAACCTCTACTGTGTATGGGAATTCTCAAATAAACACTCATATCCTGAGTAAAGATAGTTAAGTTGGTTTCTGGAAGAAAGTGGTGCTCAGTACAGAAGTTCTACAATTCTCAGAAAGCTACTACCACCCATATGAAACATAAAAAAGATTGTTTTAATTAAATTCAATTAGTTAACATATAGTATATCATTAGTTCAGAGGTAGAATTCAGTCATCCATCAGTTGCAGCTAATGCCCAGTGCCCATTACATCACATGCCCTCCTTAATGCCGCCTAATTACCCCATCCCCACACCTTCCTCTCCTCCAGCAACCTTAGTTTGCTTCCTATATTTAAGAGTCTCTTAGGACATGTCTTCCCCTGTTTTCATTTCATTTTATTTTTCCTTCCCTTCCCCTATGTTCATCTGTTTTGTTTCTTAAAAAGCGTAATACCCTCTAGTTCTATCAACATCATTGGAAATGGGAAGATTTTACTTTTTTGATCTCTGAGTAATAATCCATTGTATATATACACCACTTCTTCATCATTTATTTGTTGATGGATATCTGGGCTGTTTCCCTCTTTTGGCTACCGTGGACATTGTTGCTGTAAACATTGGGGTACAGGTGCCCCTTCAGATCACTACATGTATATCCTTTGGGGCAAACACCTAGTACTGTAATTGCTGGGTTGTAGGATAGCTCTATTTTTATTGTCTTGAGGAACCTCCATACTGTTTTCCAGAATGGCTGCAGTAGATTGCATTTCCACCAACAGTGTAAGAGGGTTCCCTTTTCTCCCCATCCTCGCCAACATTTGTTGCTCCTGACTTATTAATTTTAGCCTTTCTGACTGGTGTGAGGTGGTAGCTCACTGTGACTTTGATTTATATTTCCCTGATGCTGAGTGATGTTGAGCATTTTTTCATGAGTCTGTTGGTCATTTGTAAGTCTTCTTTGGAGAAATGTTTGTTCATGTCTTCTGCTCCATTTCTTGACTGTATTATTTGTTCTATGGGTATTGCATTTTACAAGTTCTTTATAGATCTTGGATAGTAACCCTTTATCTGATAAGACATTTGCAAATATCTTCTATTATCTTTTGGTTTTGTCGACTATTTCCTTTGCTGTGCAGAAGCTTACCTTGATGAAGTCCCAATAGTTCATTTTTGCTTTGTTTTCCTTGCCTTTGGAGATGTGTCTAGCAAGAAATTGCTGGCTGAGGTCAAAGGGGTTGCAGCCTGTGTTCTCCTCTAGGATTTTGATGGATTCCTGTCTCACATTTAGATCTCACATCCATTTTGGGTTTATCTTTGTGTTTGGTATAAGAAAGTGGTCCAGTTTCATTCTTCTACATGTGGCTGTCCAATTTTCACAATACCTTTTGTTGAAGAGACTGTTTTTTATTCTGTGGGAATTAATGGCCATAGAATATAGGTTCCATTTCTGGTTTCTCTATTCTGATCAGTTGATCTGTGTGTCTGGTTTTGTGTCAGTATCATACTGTCTTGGTGATTAAAGCTTTGTAATAGTGCTTGAAGTCTGGCATTGTGATGCCTCCAGCTTTGATTTTCTTTTTCAACATTCTTCTGGTTGTTTGGGGTCTTTTCTGGTTCCATACAAATTTTAGGATTGTTTGTTCCAGCTCTGTGAAAAATATTGATGGTACAGATGGCATTGAAAGTATAGATTGCTTTGGATAGCATAGACATTTTAACAATGTTTATTCTTCTAATCCACGAGCATAGAATGTCTTTATGTTTCTTTGTGTCTTCCTCCTTCATTTATTTCATTAGTGTTCTATAGTTTTCAGAGTACAGATCCTTTATGTGCTTGGTTAGGTATATTCCTAGGTATCTTTATACCTTTTGGTGCAGTTATAAATGTGATCGATTCCTTAATTTCTCTTTCTTCTGTCTCATTGTTAGTGCATAGAAATGCACCTGATTTCTGGGCATTGATTTTATATCCTGCCATTTTGCTGAATTCTTGTATGAGATCTAGCCATTTTGGGTGGAGTCTTTTTGTTTTTCCACAGAGAGTATCAGGTTATCTGCAAAGAGTGAGAGTTTGACTTCTTCTTTGTTGATTTGGATGCCTTTTAATTCTTTTTGTTATCTGATTGCTGAGGCTAGGACTGCTAATATTTTGTTGAACAACAGTGGTGAGAATGGACATCCCTGTTGTGTTCCTGACCTTAGGGGAAAAACTCTCAGTTTTTTGAGAATGATATTCGCTGTGGGTTTTACCTATATGGCTTTTATGATATTGAGATATATTCCCTTTATCCCTCTACTGTGGAGAATTTTAATCAAGAAGGGATGCTGTATTTTGTCAGACACTTTTTCTGCATCTATTAGGAGGATCATATGGTTCTTATTATTTCTTTTGTTAATTTGATATATCACATTGATTGATTTGCAGATACTGAACAATGTTTGCAGCCCAGAAATAGATCGCACTTGGTAGTGGTGAATAATCCTTTTAATGTCCTGTTTGATCCTACTGGCCTTATCTTGGTGAGAATTTTTGCATCCGTGTTCATCAGGGATGAATTCCGTAATTCTCCTTTTAGGTGGAGTCTCTGTCTGGTTTTGGGATCAAAGTGAAGCTGGCTTCACAGAATGAGTTTAGAAGTTCTCCTTCCAGTTTTTGGAAACAGCTTCAAGAAGAATAGGTATTAGATCTTTGAATGATAGAATCCCCCTGGGAAGACATCTGGTCCTGGACTTTTGTTTGTTGGGAGATTTTTGATTACTGGTTCAATTTCCTTGCTGGTCATGTGTCTGTTCAGGTTTTCTATTTCTTCCTGTTTTAGTTTTGATTGAAATGCATCCATTTCTTCCAGATTGCCTAATTTGTTGGCATTTAGTTGCTCATTATATGTTCTTATAATTGTTTATATTTCTTCAGTGTTCCTTGTGATCTCTCTTCTTTCATTTGTGATTTTATGTATTTGGGCCCTTTCTCTTTTCTTCTTCATGAGTCTGGCAAAGAGTTTATCAATGTTATTAATTCTTTTAAAGAAGAAATTCCTAGTTTCACTGTTCTGTTTTACTGTTCTTTTTGTTTCCATTTTATTGATTTCTGCTCTAATCTTTACTGTTCCTCTTCTATTTCTGGGTTTAGGGTTTATTTACTATTCTTTCTTCAGCTCCTTTGGGTGGAAGGTTAGGTTGTATATTTGAGGCTTTTCTTGTTTCTTGAGAAAGGCCTGTATTGCTGTATTCCTTCCTCGTAGGACTGCCTTTGCTACATCCCAAAGGTTCTGAACTGTTGTATTTTCATTTTTTTTTTCGAGAAACAAGTATTGTTTATTTCTTTATACATTTATATTCTAAATACCACTCTCGAAGAATTCACAACAACTTTAAGTGGTTCCTAGAGGGGGCATATATGTTTTGCTTCTCCAATACATTAGCACAAACTACCTATGTAACAGTTACAGAAATGAAATATTCACCACTAATATAAGAAGACACAATTATATTTATTCCTAAAATAGTAAGATAAAATAACTTAAGTCAGGGAAAAGAAGAACTTGTGTCTGGCTCTTACCATTTAACTGAGGGAAAGACTGATTAGGTATTGTCTATTGCTTAGAAGCTTAGATGAGTTAAAAACAAAAACAACAACAAAAAAACTTTTGATTAAAAAAAATGCCAGTTGTAGTATTCCTAAATCTCTTAAAAATGACTAAAAAGGACTAAGATGCCACCACAAAGTAGATGTCCAAAAAATACTTTCTGAAGACATAAATTAACATAAAGCAAAAGAAGTCTTTCTCAAAAATCTTTAAAGCTCCAGAAATACGCACTATCTGTTATAATACCATATATTTATATTTGTGGGCCTTGAAATTTGGCCAGGGAACACTAATCCAAGTCACTGTCATATGTACAAGTGTCACACGTTTCCCAAATTTTCTCTCTGCTTCCATTCTTTCTTTTTTTAAATTCTTTATAAACATATATTTTTATCCCCAGGGGTACATGTCTGTGAATCGCCAGGTTTACACACTTCACAGCACTCACCAAAGCACATACCCTCCCCAATGTCTGTAACCCCACACCCTCTTCTCTCAAACCCCTCCCCCCAGCAACCCTCAGTTTGTTTTGTGAGATTAAGAGTCACTTATGGTTTGTCTCCCTCCCAATCCCATCTTGTTTCATTTATTCTTCTCCTACCCACTTAAGCCCCCATGTTGCATCACCACTTCCTCATATCAGGGAGATCATATGATAGTTGTCCTTCTCTGCTTGACTTATTTGATTAAGCATGATACGCTCTAGTTCCATCCACGTTGTTGCAAATGGCAAGATTTCATTTCTTTTGATGGCTGTATAGTATTCCATTGTGTATATATACCACATCTTCTTTATCCATTCATCTGTTGAGGACATCTAGGTTCCATAGTTTGGCTATTGTGGACATTGCTGCTATAAACATTCGGGTGCACTTGCCCCTTCGGATCACTATGTTTGTATCTTTAGGGTAAATACCCAGTAGTGCAATTGCTGGGTCATAGGGCAGTTCTATTTTCAACATTTTGAGGAACCTCCATGCTGTTTTCCAGAGTGGTTGCACCAGCTTGCATTCCCACCAACAGTGTAGGAGGGTTTCCCTTTCTCCGCATCCTTGCCAGCATCTGTCATTTCCTGACTTGTTGATTTTAGCCATTCTGACTGGTGTGAGGTGATATCTCATTGTGGTTTTGATTTGTATTTCCCTGATGTCGAGTGATGTGGAGCACTTTTTCATGTGTCTGTTGGCCATCTGGATGTCTTCTTTGCAGAAATGTCTGTTCATGTCTTCTGCCCATTTCTTGATTGGATTATTTGTTCTTTGGGTGTTGAGTTTGCTAAGTTCTTTATAGATTTTGGACACTGGTCCTTTATCTGATATGTCGTTTGCAAATATCTTCTCCTATTCTGTCAGTTGTCTTTTGGTTTTGTTAACTGTTTCCTTTGCTGTGCAAAAGCTTTTGATCTTGATAAAATCCCTATAGTTTATTTTTGCCCTTGCTTCCCTTGCCTTTGGCGATGTTCCTAGGAAGATGTTGCTGCGGTTGAGGTTGAACAGGTTGCTGCCTGTGTTCTCCTCAAGGATTTTGATGGATTCCTTTCTCACATTGAGGTCCTTCATCCATTTTGAGTCTATTTTTGTGTGTGGTGTAAGGAAATGGTCCAATTTCATTTTTCTGCATGTGGTTGTCCAATTTTCCCAACACCATTTATTGCAGAGGCTGTCTTTTTTCCATTGAACATTCTTTCCTGCTTTGTTGAAGATAAGTTGACCATATATTTTCATTCTTAATGCTTCTATTAATTTAAAAAATTTCTTCTTTCATTTCCTGGTTGACCCATTCATTCTTCAGTAGGATGCTCTTCAACTTGTATTTATATTTGTACTCTCTCCATGAATTTGTGTTCCTTCCAAATTATCTCTTATGATTGAGTTCAAGTTTTAAAGCATTCTGGTCTTAGAATATGCAGTGAATAATTTCAGTCTTTTGGTACGTAGTTGAGACCTGATTTGTGATCCAGCATGTGATCTATTCTGGAGAATGTTCCATATGCACTTGAGAAGAATGTGTATTATGTTGCTTTCGGATTAAGTGCTCTATTTCTGCAAAGTTCAACTGGTCCAGTGGGTCATTCAAAGCCTTTGTTTCCTTGTTGATCTTCTGCTTAGATGATCTGTCTATTGTTATGAGTTGGGTGTTGAAGTCCCCTGCTATTATTGTATTATTATCAATAAGTTTCTTTTATTTTTGTTAATGGGTTTACATAATTGGCTGCTCCCAAGTTAAGGGCATAAATATTTACAATTGTTAGATCTTCTTATTGGATAGAGTCTTTGATTATGTCCCTCTCCATCTTTTATTACAGACTTTGGCATAAAATCTAATTTGTTTGATATAACGATTGTTACCCAGCTTTCTTTTGACGTTCATTAGCATGGTAAATTGTTTTCAATCTCTCACTTTCAATGGAGGTGTCTTTTGGTCTAAAATGTGTCTCTTGTAGATAGCATATTGATGGGTCTTGTTTTATTTTATTTTATTATTTTATTTTATTTTATTTTCTATCCAATCTGATATGCTGTCTTTTTGTTGGGGGCATTTAGCTCATTTACATTGAGAGTAATTATTGAAAGATATGAATTTAGTGCCATTGCATTGCCTATAAAGTCACTCTATCTGTAGGTTGTCTCTGTTCCTTTCTGGTATTTGTTACTTTTGGGCTCTCTCTTTACTTATAGGATCCTCTTTAATATTTTTTATAGGCCTGGTTTAGTGTTCATAAATTCTTTTAGTTTCCATTTGTCCTGGGGGCTCTTTATCTCTCCTTCCATTCTGAATGGCAGCCTTGCCAGATAAAGTATTCTTGGCTTCATTTTTTTCTCATTTAGCACATTGCATATATGATGCCAGTCCTTTCTGGTCTGTCAGGTCTCTCTGAACCAGCCTTATGTTTCTACCCTTGTAGGTTAAGGACCTCTTGTTCCAAGTGGTTTTCAGAGTTTTCTCTTTGTTTCTGAAATTTGCAAGCTGCACTATTTTATGTCAGGGTGTTGACTCATTTTTACTGATGTTGAGGGGTGTTCTCTGTGCCTTATGGACCTGAGGGCTTGTTTCCCTGCCCAGAGTAGGGAACTTCTTGGCTATAATTCGTTCAAATAAACCTTCTGCCCCTTTCTCTCTTTCCTCATCTGGGATCCCTATTATTTGAATATTATTGTGCTTTATGGTATCACTGATTTCTTAAAGTCTCCCCTCATGATCCAGTTTTTCTTAACTGTCTTGCTTTGCATCATTTTTGTCTTATCACTGACTCTGTCTTCCTGTTATCCCAGTAGTTAGAGCCTCCATTTTTGACTGTAACCCAGTAATAGCAGTTTTAATTTCAGCACGATCAGATTTTAGTTCTTTTATTTCTGCAATAACGAATTCTGTGGTGTTTTTTATGCTTTTTACAAGCCCAACTAATATCTTTATAGTTGTTGTTTTGAATTCTAGTTTCATCATCTTACTTATATCCATATTGATTAAATCTATGGCAGGCTTAACCCACTGAGCCACCCAGGTGTCCCTACAGAGTTCCTTTTTGCTTTTAGTGGGGAGTATTATTTCCCTTAAGTAGGTAAACTTTGATTTTTTTGTGAAGTTTAGCTAGTGCTGATGTTTTGGAGCTGTCTTTAATCAATAGACTTGGTAGATGTAGGGTGTTTGTGTTGATCTTCCAAGGGAAAGGCTTGCTGTACAGACTGACAGACTGACTTGCTTTTATAACATTGGTCCTACCAGGCCAGAGTCTCAGGGCTTAGTGTAGTGGACTCTAGTCTCCACTAGAGGAGCTGTGTTTCTCATCAGAGTCTGACTCTGCTGTTGGGTGGGAGCAGGGAGGGGTAGTGGAAGAGGTAGAACAGGAGATCACCTTGCCTTCTTGTTCCTGGAGAGTGGAATTCCTGACAGCTGCTGCTCAGGAGACCCTCTTGGAGAAGGAAGCAATCTCCTCTGACTTGGGGCCTGGTGAATTCCCTGCCCTACCTGTCTGTGTCCAGGTCAGTGGTGTGCCCAGATCCACAGATCACCTGTATTTTCTTTCTGTCCAGTGGCTGGGATGTAAAACTCCAAGTTTTAAAGGGCCTGGTAATATGTACACTCACTCCCATGTCCCATTTGGGAGGCTCAGGGTGTGCCCAGCACCATCCCAAAAAAACTGCTGCACAGAGCACACTCAGAGGCTCAAGTTTATTATAATGCTCAGCAAAAAATTAGAGCCAGGCTACCAGCCATCTGCACTCGACTCAGTCTCCTAATCCCTGGTGTCCCAGAAAAGCCATTGCAGAAACCTGAATGTATTGTGTCAGACAGCAAAAAGCAGCAGCCAGGTTATCCATGAGCTACTCCAGTCTCTGTACTCCTCTCAATCTGTCCCAGAAAAGCAGTTGTTTGTCAGTTGCATTGAGGTTAAAGTCTATTGTGGCTTACAAAGAAATTTAAGAGGTTTTCTGCTCTCTCTGTACTTCTGAGACTCACTGCTATGCTCCACTCAGTGACTGCTTGATAGTCCCTTTTTGTCTGCAGGAGACAAATATGCTCTTCAGGAAGGGGAGCAAGCTTTCCCTGAGAAACCCAGGGATCCTCTTGCCATGGCTTATTGTGAGGTCACAAACCACTGCTATCTTTCCAACTTACTCCCTCCTCCTGACTTTGCTCCACAAACTGTGGTTCCTCCCCTTTTTGGGCTATGCATCTTCCCACTCCCCCAATTCTAGGCTCTGAATTTCTCTTCTGCCAAATCCTCTCACTCCAACTGTACAGATTATTTCCTTACTCCTCTGATCCTCTTCCTAGTTGTTCAAAGTAGTTGAAGATTGATCTAGTTGTATTTGAAGGACAAGGCAAGTCCAGAGTCCCTCTACTACTCAGCCATCTTGGAACCCCCCCACCCCGCCCCCACTAATATGGAACTTAAAGCGAGAAGCAGGTCAGTGGTCCCTAACCTAATAACAAGAAATGGATAAACAGGGCTAATTTCTTCTTACCATAGAAGATATATATCCTCAACAGAAGAAGAGTGAGTCATTTACAGTCTGTACTATTACCTAGCTTACTTGATGGGACACTTCCCAATGATATCTCAGTGATGTCCTACCTTAGGAACTTTGCATGGAGCCAGTTTTGACACTCTGATGCTATCTCAGTTAGTGGACAGGGTTTCAACTTCTGGATTTTATTCTTTTCTTTTTCTTTCCCTTTTTCTTCTTTCTTTCTTTCTTTCTTTCTTTCTTTCTTTCTTTCTTTCAAGAACCAGAGTGTTTGCCATTGAGTAGTGTCAGAACAGCTGGAGAAAACAACTTCTCACAGGTCTGTCCATTAACATTGTGTGCAGGAAGATTTTTGGTTTTCTTTCTCTTTGATCTAGACCTTGTTTTAATTGTGCTGTGGCAAAGTATTTACCTCTTTATTCAATATAAATTCTGGCAAGATTATTTTTCAAAATTCCACTTTGGTTTTTCATTAACAACTGCCCAATGATTCCAAGTGTGTGCCTGGAAAGTTGTTTGTCTTCTTGAAAATAAATAAAATCTTTTAGCAGTTATTTTTCTTATAATCCATCCTTATAGACAAACAAGTATCAACTCTGAAAAACTAAACTTACTGGTAATTATTCTTCCCAAAGGAGAGAATGAGATACTTCCTTTGTTTTAACATCTCTTCCAGTGTGGAATACCTGTCAAACAAACCAATTATTTCAATAGTGTAGAGTAATTTTGAGAACTTTGGAGCATATGGCCCTGACTAATTATCACTAGCATCTGTATTTTGGTCATATGTTCATTCTGTAGGCTATGTAAGCAAGATAAAGGAGCAAAACAGGGTGCTATTACACATCTATTTAGAAAGCTAAAGATCATCTGAGTTCAAAAGATAGCCTGTTGGTCTTTGTAGCTCAAAATTTAGGACCTGATCTTAAAGAAAAAAGCTTTCAGAGGAGTTAGTTGCTAGAATAAGAACATAGAGAACATAAAATAAAAAAGTTCTTTAAACTATTGACTGCACTTGGGGCGCCTGGGTGGCTCAGTGGGTTAAGCCGCTGCCTTCGGCTCGGGTCATGATCTCAGGGTCCTGGGATCGAGTCCCACATCGGGCTCTCTGCTCAGCAGGGGACCTGCTTCCCTTCCTCTCTCTCTGCCTGCCTCTCTGCCTACTTGTGATCTCTCTCTGTCAAATAAATAAATAAAAAATCTAAAACAAAAACAAAACAAAACAAACAAAAAAAAACTATTGACTGCACAAGCTTTGTAATAATCACAGCAGAAGGTAATGTAAGGACTATTAGAAATTTTAAGCTTCTCCAGAATTGAGGAATCCTTACTGTTTTTACAAATTCTAACCTATGAAAAACACAAAAGCATAAAATAATCTGTCCTAGAGGCAACTTGCTCTGCCATCCAGGCAAAATACATAGCATTTGGTTTATTTTCCTTGCAGAACAGCAATTAAACACTAAATTCTTTAAACTGTCAACATTCCTGCTGTCCAACTTTGCTGCTGCCAGTACTAATTGCAATAATGCTCATCTTGACCTGGATCTTTCCAGTTTTCATCTTGTAACTGATTTTTAGTTTCATACAATTGTGGCAAGAGAAGTTGCTCAACATGATTTAAATTTTCTTGAATTTATTAGGACTTGTTTTGTGGCCCAACATATGATCTTTCCTAGAGAATGTTCAGGTCTGGTTCATAGAAAGCCTGGCTGCCTCTCAGCTGGCTAACTCTGGGCTTGGCACTGGCATGAATAAGTCCAGTTCATGGGCATTGTAAGTCAGCTGGCTAACTCTGTGCTTGGCACTGGCATGAATAAGTCCAGTTCATGGGCAGTGTAAGAGCCATTTCTCAGTTTACTATAGCCCTGTGGGTCTCATGGTCACAAGCCCAGGTGGTTTCCAAAGTTAGAGGTCTTGGGGGCTCATCTCTTAGGTGAAGGTCTCAAAAGTTGGGGTATCTAATTTGAGGTTAATATTCCTCTCTCCTCATGGAGAAGCTCTGTGTTTTGAAATCCCTCCTTATTGTGGTTCTTTTTTTTTTTTTTTTTTAAGATTTTATTTATTTATTTGACAGAGAGAAATCATAAGTAGACAGAGAGGCAGGCAGAGAGAGAGGGAAGAAGGCTCCCTGCTGAGCAGAGAGCCCGATGTGGGACTCGATCCCAGGACCCTGTGATCATGACCTGAGCCGAAGGCAGCGGCTTAACCCACTGAGCCACCCAGGCACCCCTTATTGTGGTTCTTGAAGTCTTTTTTCCTGTTGAATTTATGTGTAGGAGTTGCTCAGCTAGTTTTTAAAAAAGAAGACATTGTTCCATATAAAGTTGTAGATTTGGTGTCCCTGAGAAGAGGTAAGTTTAGGATCTTCCCTTGTTATGATATTGAACTGGGTTCATTTTTTTTTTTTGGTTCATAATTTTAATACCATTGGATTTCTTGAGACTTAATTTATGCTCTTAGCATATTGTTAATCTGGGTGAATGTTCCATGTACACTTGAAATGAATTTGTAGTTTTCCATCATGTAGTGTAATGTCTTAAAAATGTCATTTAGTTAATTTGATCATTAGTGCTACTCAATTATTCAATATATTTAACTGATTTTTTAAAGTTTATTTATTTTATAATCACAAAGAGAAGCATTTAAAAATCTCTGATTATGGGAGAGAGGGGAAGATTGCAGTGGAATAGGAGGGCCCTTGTCTTGTTCCACAAATACAATTAGATAACTATCAAATCATCCTAAATCCATAGAAATCAACCTCAAGGCCGGCAGAACAAATTCCACAACTAAAGATAGAGAAGAAGCCACATCAAAGAATATAGGAAGTACAAAGATGTGGTTTGGGAAAAACAGATTGTGGCTGCTATTGAGAAAAGGGAGTAGTCACAGTCATGGACTGGGGTAGGAGATAGATTAGCACATAGGGGTGTACATGGGGAACATGAATTTCCATAGCAATTGACTTAGAAAGACAGAAGGGCTAAATATTGTGAACTCTTGCAACTAGTGGGGTTTAAGGCCTAGAGTTTAAAGATCAGTGGGCTTGGCTTGGGTAGAGCTCAGAAATTATTAGGACTGCTCTTGGAGAGAAGGCAGGGTAAATAGCCCATGGGCATACAATGTGGAAATAGCGATCTGAAGAGCACCTGGGGCACACAGTGAAGAACTTATTTGCTCATCTTGGAATATGTCTCAGTGAAGCAGCATTCATGGGAAGACTCCTTTAGGGACAAAGGAATTGGCAGGTTCCATTTCCCTCCCCCATCCCTCAGCATAAGTGCAGGACCACCTGTAGGAAATAGCACACTGACACTTACTACCTAACTTGCTTATACCAGGCTATGTCCTTCATGCTCCTATAGAACTGTTCTTCCAGTTATACTTGCCTCAGTCCCAGCAGAGTGGACTCCTTTCCTCAGAAGACAGGCCCAAACCCCTCCTCACATGTCTCCTGAGTGGGGAGTTTTGTGGTGTTTCAGTTCCAGTGGTGGTGTGACAGATCTCATTTCAGACCAGAGCACACCTAGTTAAGACACACCACATTAAGCCTAGGGACTAAACACTGCCCACAGCAAGCAAAGATAACAAACAGGTCTGAAGGATAAAGTGACCAAAATAAAATAGCAGAGCACAGCTAAAACACACTGGAGACACTCCTGGAAGCATCAGGCCCTGGGGAAGAGAGAACACTAGATGGCAGGACCTTTTTTTTTCACAAGGACATTATCCTCAAGAACAAGAGACACAGCTGACATTCCTAAGTCACAGAAACATGCACAGATGCATAAATTTATTTGAAGTGCTAAGGCACAGTAATTTATCCCAAATGAAAGAACAGGATAGGACTATGGCCAGAGATCTAAGTGAAACAGATATATGTATTATGCTTGATGGAGTATTTAAAGCAACAATCATAAGGATACTCCCTGAACTTGAGAAAAAGTGGGAGACATCAGTGAGACCCTAATGTAGAGATAAGGAATAACATAGGAAAGATAAAGGGCTCAATAAACAAAATGAGAAGGATGCTTGATAGAATGAACAGCAGACTGGAAGAAGCAAATTAATGACCTAGAAGACAGAGTAATGGAGAGTAATCAAGCTGAACAAAAGAGAGAAAAAAAATTAAGTAAAACAAGAATAGATTTAGGGAACTCAGTGTCTCCATCAAACATAATAACATTTGTATTATAGGAATATAGGAGAAGGGAGAGAATTATAGGAATTATAATATATAATTATAATTATAATATAATTATAGAGAATTATAGGAATATAGAAGAAGAGAGAGAAAAGGGGCAGAAACTTTTTTTAAGAAATAATGGTTGAAAATTTCCATAGTCTGGGGAAGGAAACAGATAGCAATATCAGGAGGCACAAAGAACCCCTAACAAAATTAACAGAAGCAGGTCCACACCAAGACATGGTGTAATTAAATTGGCAAAATGTAGCGATAAAGAAAAAAATTTAAAAGTAGCAGGACAAAAGAAGATAGTAACACACCAGAGAAAACCCACAAGGCTATCAGCTGATGTTTTAGCAGAAATCTTCTAAGCCAGAAGAGAGTGGTATAATATATTCAAGGTGCCAATAGGAAAAATCTGTAGCCAAGAATACTTTATCCAGCAGTGCTATCAGACAGAATAGAAGAAGAGATAAAATTTCCTAGACAAAAACTAAGGGAGCTTATGACCACTAAACTAGCCCTTCAAGAAATATTAAAGGGATTCTTTAGGTGTAAAGGAGTCATGGTGACAGTAGTAAAAATGAATATTTATGTAAAAAAATCAGTCTAGGAACTCACAATATAAAAGGATGTAAAATATAATAACATATACCTAAAATATGGGGAGAAGAGTAAAGAATAGGTTCAAACTTAAATTAAACTTAAATGACCATCAACTTAATACAGACTGTAAAATGCATAAGTTCATATACAAATTTAATCATGTATCAAAACATACTAATACATGTTCAAACAATAAAGAGAATGAAATCCAAATATATCACTAAGGAAAATCAGCAAAACATGAAAGAGAGAAATACAAGAAAGGATCAGAGAAAATTTTCAAAAACAACCACAAAACAAATAATAAAATGCCAATAAATACGTATATATCAATGATTACTTTGAAGGCAAACAGACTAAACACTCCAATCAAGAGATACAGGGTGACAGAATGGATAAAAACAAGACTCATCTATATGTTGCCTATAGGAGGTAGACCTAAGGTTATTTTAGGCCTAAGGTCACCTGCAGATTGAAAGTTAGGAGATGGAAAAAATTTATTAGGCACATGATGTCTAAAGAAAGTTGGAATAGCAGTACTTATATCAGAAAAACTAGAATTTAAAGCAAAGACTGTAACAAGAGACAAAGAGGGACACTATATAATAATAAAAAGGACAATCCACAAGAAAATATAACAATTGTTAATATCTATACAGCCAACATAGGAGCACCCAAATAAGTAAAACTGTAAGTAACAAACATAAAGGAAGTAATCAATAAATACAATAAGAGTAGGGGACTTTAACATCCCACTTACATCAAAGGACAGGTCATCTAAATAGAAAAAAACAACAAGGAAACAATGGCTTTGAATGACATTGGACCAGATGGACTTAACATATATATTCAGATATATCTGAATAACAGATATAACAGATAAATATATTAACATTCCATCCTAAAACAGAAAAACATGTTCTTTACAAGTATACACAAAACATTCTTTGGATTATATATTAACCTACAAATGAAGCCTCAACAAATTCAAGAAGCCCGAAATCATGCATCTTTACTGACCCCAAAGCTATGAAACTAGAGGTCAAACACAGGAAAAATATGGAAACACCACAAAAACTTGGAAGTTAAATATCATGCTACTAAACAATGAATGAGTCAACCAAGAAATAAAAACAGAAATAAAAAAGTACATGCAGACAAATGAAAATGAAAACATCACGATTGAAAACTTTTGGGATGCAGGAAAAGTGGTTCTAAGAGGGAAGTTTATAGCAATACAGGCTACCTCAAGAAGCAAGGAAAATATATAAAAAAATAAATCTAACCTGATACTGACAGTAGTTAGAAAAAGAACAACCAATGAAGCTTAAAGACAGCAGAAGAAAGGAAATAATAAGGATTAGAGCAGAAATAAATGATATAGAAACTAAGAAAACTATAGGACAGATCACTGAAACCAGTTGATTTTCTGAAAAAAAAAAATAGATTAATTTGATAAACCACTAGCCAGACTTATCAAGACAAAACCAGAAAGGACCCAAATAAATAACATCACAATTGAGCCAAGAGAATAACAACCAACAGGACAGAAAAACAAACAATTATAAGAGGTATTATGAAAAACTATATGTCAACAAATTGGACAATGTGGAAGAAATGGATAAATTCCTAGAAACATATAAACTACCAAAACTGAAACAGGAAGAAATAGAACATTTGAACTGACCAGTAACTGGCAAAGAAATTGAACCAGCAGTCAACTCCCCCAAAAAAGTCCAGGACCAGAAAGCTTCACAGGTAAATTCTACTAAACATTTAAGGAAGTTTATAGCTAGTCTTCTCAAGCCATTCTAAAAAATAGAAGAGGAAGGACAACTTCCAAATTCATTCTAGGAGGCCAGTATTACCATTATTCCAAAACCAGATGAAGACTCCAATAAAAAAGAGAACTACAGCCAATACCTCTAATGAACATAGATGCAAAAATTCTCAATAAATTATTAGCAAACTGAATCCAACAGTACATTAAAAGAATCATTCACCACAATCAAAGAAGACTTATTCTTGGGTTACAAAGATTGTTCTATATTCACAAATCAATCAATGTGATGACATCACATCAACAAGGAAAAGAATAAGAACCATATGATCATTCCATAGATGCAGAGAAAGCATTAGACAAAGTACAACATCCATTCATGATAAAAACCCTCAACAAAGTAGGTTTACAAGAAACATACCTCAATATAATAAAGGCCTTATATGGAAAACCCACAGCTAACCTCAGCTCTCATGGGAAAAACCCAATAGCTTTTTCTCTATGGCCAGGGATAAGACAAGGATGTCCACACTCACTACTTCTATTCAACAAAATATTGGATGTTCTAGCCAAAAGAACCAGACAACAAAACAAAAAAGAAATAAAAGGCATTCATATTGGTAAGGAAGAAGTAAAACTTTCAGTATTTTCATATGACATGATACTATATATAGAAAACCTGAAAGACTCCATAAAAAACTTCTAGAACTGACAAATGAATTCAGCGAAGTCACAGAATACAAAATTAATGTACAGAAATCTGTTGCATTTCTATGTATCAATAATGAAGCAGCAGAAAGAGCAATTAAGAAAACAGTCCTATTTGCAATTGCACCAAAAATAAGATACCTAGGAATAAACCTAAGCAAAAAGGGGAAATATCTGTATTCTGAAAACAATAAAACACTGATGAAAGAAACTGAAGACACAAACAAAAGGGAAAATATTTTATGCTTATGAATTGAAAAAACAAATACTGTTAAAATGTCTATACTAGCCAAAGTAATCTATACATTTAATGAAATCCTTATCAAAATAGCACTAGTATTTTTAACAGAACTAGCACAATCTATTCTAAAATTGTATGGAACCACAAGAGACACCAAATAGCCAAAGCAATCTTGGAAAAGAAGAGTTAAAGCTGGACGCATCACAATTCAGGACTTCAAGTTATGTTATGAAGCTGTAGTGATAAAACAGTATGGTACGGGCACAAAACCAGACATAGATCAATGGAACAGAATGGAAATCCCAAAGTAAACCCACAACTATATGCTCAATTAATTTTCAACAAAATAGGAAAGAATATCCAATGGGAAAAGACTGTCTCTTCAACAAATGATGTTGGGAAAACTGGAAAACAATATGCAAAAGATTGAAACTGGGCCATTTTCTTACATCATACATAAAAATAAATTCAAAATGGATTGAAGACCTAAATGTGAGACAGCAAGCCATAAAAGTCCTATAGGAGAATACAGGCAGTAATTTTTTTTGACATAGGCTATAGCGATTTCTTACTAGATATGCCTCCTGAGGCAAGGGAAACAAAAGCAAAAAACAAAAACAAAACACTACTGGCACTACATCAAAATAAGAAGCTTTTGTATAGCAATAAATAAATAAATAAATAAATAAATAAATAAACTAAAGAGCAATCTACAGAATGGAAGAAGATATTCACAAATGGCATACTTGATAAAGGGTTAGTATTCAAAATATATAAAGAACTTAAAAAACTCAATACCCCCAAAACAAATATTCCAATTGAAAAATGGGCAGAAAACATGAACATATATTTCTTCAAAGAAGACATACAGATGGCCAATAGCCACATGGAAAGATGTCTGTCATCACTTACCATCAGGGAGATTCAAATAAAGAACACAATGAGATATCATCTCATACCTGTCAGAATGGCTAAAATCAACAACACAAGAAACAATGTATGTAGGTGAGGATGGTGGGAAAAAGGAGCCCTCTTGCTCTGTTGATGGGAAATGTCAACCAGTGTGGTCACTCTGGAACATAGTATGGAGGTTTTTCAAGAAGTTAAAAATAAAGTATTTACCCAAAGAATTCAAAAACACTAATTTAAAGGGATACACGCACTCTAATGTTTATAGCAGCACAATTTATAATAGTCAAGATATGAAGCAGTACAAGTGTCTATCTATTAATGAGTGGATAAAGAAGATGTCATTTATATATACACTGGAATATTATTCAGCCACAAAAAATCATGAAGCCTTGCTATTTGCAGTGACATGGATGGAGATACAGAGTATAATGTTAAGTGAAATAAGCCATTCAGAGAAAGCCAAATACCATATAATTTCACTCATGTGGAATTTAGGAAAGAAAACAAACAAATGGAAAAAAACAGAGAAGGAGGGAGTGTGGGGGGAGAGGGAGTTAAGGAGCGAGAGAGAGAGAGAGAGAGTGCAAGAGATAAGCCAAGGAAAAGAGTATTAACTATAGGAATCAAAGATCAAACTGATGGTTACCAGAGGGGAGATGGGTGGGAGGATGGGAGAAATAGGTAATGAGGATTAAGATGTACACTTGCTGTGATGAGAGCTGGGTATTTTATGGAAGTGTTGAATCACTTTGTTGTACACTTGAAACTAATATAATATTGTACATTAACTAAGTGGAGTTAAAATAAAAACTTGAAAAAAATAAAAATATCTATAATTGCAATTTTTTTCTTTTATTTTTTCAACTTTTGCATCATTTATTTCAAAGGTATAGTATTAGGTGCCCACATATTTAGAAATGTTATCTATTTCTTTATTGCTCCTATTATCATTAAATTTTTAAATTATTTATTGCAAAACTTTATGTAAAGTCTATGTTGTTTGATATTAATATAGCCATACTATATTGTGATTTGAGTTTTTATGGTATGCATTTATTTTTTCAGTTATTTTTCACTTATCTGTGTGAAATGCATGTCTCCACCATTTTTTTGAACACATCCTTAGTTTCTGATATCTAGCATGCACCTACCATTTTTTAATGCATTCTTACAGTCTATGATCATTTTGCATTTTCCTTTCCTCAACTCTAGAATCGGTTATATCTCCAAGGAACTCTGGTTCCTTTTGGAGAGAATAGTATTTAGAAAGCAATATCTGTATGCTAGGTGTACTCATTGCTATTGAGATGTCAAGTCTCAAACCCGACATCTAGCCCTTTTACTTATAAAAAATATAAAGTCTAACTAAAAGAATGATTAAAAAAAGCTACTAGAAAGAATTGGAGATCATTCAAAGTAGAATAAATAGGAAAAGTTTTTTTTTTTTTTTCAGAAAAGGGACAGAAGATAAGTTAGGTAAGCTCAACATTTCCTCAGATCTTCCCCTGAGGGTGTTTGTTGGTTTTAAGGAGAAGCTGGGAGAATATAGCTTAAACAAAAACATACAGTCTTATCAGGGTGAGAAGACAGAGGTCAAAGTTTGGTGCTGAAAAGTTGGTTGAAATTGAGGAGAGACTTTCAAAAGGGCTGAAGATTCAAAGAGGAAAGCCTATTCTGCATGCCTTTCAAGGGTTGTATTTTCCTTTTCTGAGATTTTCCAGTTAAGTTTCACAAATATTGAAGACTCTAGCTATAACATCTCTACTCAACTACTATTGAAAGAGATAAAATGAATATACCAAAAAGACAGGTAAAGAAGAATAAAGGACACAGATGTGGGAAAAAATAAAATATGCAGCAGAGTGGTAGACTTAAATCCAACCACATCAACAACTGCATTAAACAAATATCATTAAATACTCTAATTAAGAGGCCAAAATTGATAGATTGGATTAAAAAGCAAGGCTTCTCACAAGAAAAACATTTAAATATATGTTGCCCACAAAAGAAAGATTGTAAGTATAATAACATAGATCTAAAGTAAAGAATGGAAAAAATATTGTGCATCTACTAATAAGAAAGTATTACTAATAAGAAAGTGGAATGCCTACATTAATATTAATCAAAGAAAACTTTATGAAGATATGAAGATAAAGAGAGACACTTCAAAATGAAAGAGCCAATACATCAAAAAGATATATAATTTAAGTGTATGTATGCCAACAACTGCTGTATATACATTGTTTTCAATTTACACGGAAAATACACAAAAAT
Organism: Mustela lutreola; assembly: GCF_030435805.1. NCBI lineage: Eukaryota > Metazoa > Chordata > Mammalia > Carnivora > Mustelidae > Mustela > Mustela lutreola. Next base: position 120,623,339 of record NC_081295.1, read on the forward strand.
ATACCACATATGTTGACACTGAAAACATTTCAATAACTTTAAATAAACTAAAAAGCAGTGATAAAACTGGACAAAGTTGTCAGCCTCGGAGAACTGACCAAAGGAATAAAAATTGGGAAACATTTAACAAGGGAATCTAAACTAAGACCTAATAATAACAGTAGACATCTGTAGTATTTTAGTTAGAGGATTCTTTGAACAGCAGCCCCTCCCAACTTCAGTTGATCGTGTAGAATTTCTACTAGGTGGCCAGCCAGGCCATGAAATGTGACAATTCCTCTGTTTTATCAGAGGAAACTGATATTATTTGAGAAAGAGCATGAAGAAAAATCAATGTCTTAGGATGTTATAGAAATAATCAGGGAAGATGAACATTTCAACAAGTTTGAAGTCACAATACTGCTTGGAAGAAGCAATAAAATGGCAGAGCAGTCAGAAATTTAACAGGGGACTCCAGGGAACAAGACAGCCAAAAAGAATCTTGCTAAAATCCCACTTATGCCTGGTGGTCTAGAAGTCTGTGCACATAAGCTAGGCTATGCATGCTCAGGAGGGACCAGATAGGGTCTTAGGAATCTACTCTTCCCTGGATGAATGAGAAGGCCTTGGGAATGTAGAAAGTAAAAACTAGGACATATTTGTAAACTCCTTGAACTTTGAGACTATTCCTCAAGTCACACTCAGATCCAATAGTATAAATTGTACAAGCCTTACTGGCACAAGATATTGAAGCAGAACCTCTGATAAATTGCTGCTGCATTAAGTTATAATGACCCATGGGTGACCCTAGAAATGCAGGCTTAAAAATAAAAACAGGAGTTGTTAAAGAAACTGAGCAGGGACACCATAGTCTGCACATTTTGGGGAAACAGACTACAGAATTAGCCCAAGCATGTCACTAAAACAGAAAATAAACAAACAGCAAGGACATTCCCTCCCAGAGGGTTGGGAATCAGAATCCAGAATGAATATAGCATATTATCTAAAATGTTGATTTTCAAGAACAACAAAAACAACAAAAAATGCAAAAGAAAACAGAAAGTGTTACCCACACACAAGAAAAAAAGTCAACAGAAGGTGTCTCTGCAGGAGCCTGGATGCTGGCTCAATGAAGCCTTCAAATAAGTTATAAATACATTCAAAGAACTAAAAGAAATCATACTTAAAATGTTAAAGGAAAGAATGAGTAAACTTCTCGTAAAATAGAGAATATCAACAAAAAGAAGAAAAGATTCAACTGGAAATTCTGGAGTTGAACAGTACAATAGCTAGAATGAAATATTCTACAGTAGGTCTGTTCTGGCAGAAGAAATAATCAGTAAACTTGAAGGCTGGTCAATAGAACTTATCCACTTTGAAGAATGGGGACTAAAAAGAATGAAGAAAAGCAGCATTAGAGACATGTGGGGTGTCAAGTATACCAATATACATGAAATGAAGTAGAAAGAGAAAGGAGAAGAAATAATGGCTGAAAACTTGCCAAATTTTATAAAAGACATTAATCTACATATCCAGGTGAAAGAAACACTGGGATCCCCATCTAGGCACATCATAGTCAAACTTTTTGAAAGCCAAAAATGTGAAGAGAAAATCTTCAATGTAATAAAATGACTCAACCTGTACAAGGGACTCCTAATAGTATAACAACTAACTCTTCATCAGTAATAATAGTGGCCAGTAGAGATTAAGAGTTGATGTATTTCAAGTGCTGAAAGGATTCAGTGAAACTATCCTTCAGAAATGAAGGTGAAAGGAAGATACACCCAGCTCAAGTGGGACTGAATTTTTTGCTGGTAAATCTTCCCTGCAAGAAATACTAAGGGAAATTCTTCGAATTAACAGAAAGTGGCAGCAGATGGAAACTTTCATCTACATGAAGAAACAAAAAATACTGGTAAAAGTAATGATAAAAATATATACATATATTTCTTTAAAAAAAACCCTCCACCTTACTGAAGTATGATTGACATACAGAACACTGTATATTTATATATACAACATGATGAGTTTGGAGGTAAGTGTACATCTGAGAAACCATCATCACAATCTATGTCATAAATATATCCACACCTCCAAAATTTCCTCCTGCCCTTTTCCTTGGTTAATAATTATTATTATTGTCATTATATCATGATAAGAACCATAAGACATATCCTGTTACATTTTTACCATAAAGAATCCTGTTAACACATTTTTAAATGTACAATACAGTATTATTAATTAATAGGCATATATGCATTAGGACTTATTCATCTTGCATAACTTACACTTTGTACACCCTTTGACTAATACCTCCCCACTTCTTCCTCCTTCCAACCCTTGGAAATTACCAATCAACTCTGCTTTTATGTGTTTGAGTATTCTAGATTCCTTATGTGAGTGGTTTCATAGTATTTGTCCTTCTGTGTCTGGATTATTTCACTTAACATAATGTCCTCCAGGTTTATCCATGTAGTCACAATTGCAGGATATCCTTTCTATCTTAAAGGCTGAATAGTGTCCATTGTATATACTTACCATATTTCCTTCATCCATTTATCCATCAATGGACATTTAGGTTGCTTCCATAGCTTGGCTGTTATGAACATGAGAGTTAGATAACACTTCAAGATCTTAATTTCAATTCCTTTGAATATATTTCCAGAAGGAGGATTGCTGTATCATATGGTATCTCTGTTTTTAATTTTTTGAGGAATCTCCTCACCGTTTTTGATAATGGTTGCACCAATTTGCATTCCCACCAACAGTGTACAAGGGTTTTCTTTTCTCCACATCCTCATCCAAACTTATCTTTTTTCAAATAATATTCACCTTAACAGATGTGAAGTGATATATCATTGTAGTTTTAATTTCTATTTCCTTGGTGATTAATGATATTGAGTATCTTTTCATATACCTGTTGGTCTCCTTTTTTTTTCCTTTTAAGTTTTAGATTCCAGTTAGTTAACATACACTGCGACATTAGTTTCAGGTGTAGAATTTAGTGATTCATCACTCTCATACAATACCCAGGACTCATTACAGTAAGGGCCCTCCTTAATACCTATCAGCTACTTAACCCATCCACCCCCCCCATATCCCCTCCAGTAAATCTCAGTTTATTTTCTGTAGTTTAGAGTCTGTTTTCGGGTTTGCCTCGCTCTTTCCCCACCCGCCCCATGTTCATCTGTTTTCTTTCTTAAATTCCACATATGAGTGAAATCTTATGGTATTTGTCTTTCTCTGGCTGACTTATTTTGCCTAGCATAATACTTTCTGTCTTCAAACATGCCATTGAAAATGGCAAGGTTTCATTCTTTTTTATGGCTGATTTACAATATTGGCTTTACAATTTTATAAATATTGATTTACAATATGACTATATACAATATTCTGTTGTATATAGACACCACATCTTTATCCACTCATCAGTTGATGAACATTTGGGCTCTCTCCATAATTTGGCTATTGTTGATAATGCTGCTATAAAGAGTGGGGTGTCTGTATCCTTTCAAATCAGTGTTTTTGTTTCCTTTGGGTAAATACTTAGTAGCTTTTCTTAATCTACTTAAAAGGCAAACAACAATAGTTATAAAATTTTATTGCTGGGTTTATAACACATAAAGTAACACATATGACAACAGTATCACAAAGGAGTAGGGGTAGGAATAGAACTATATTGGGGGAATATATGGTAAGTTGAATGCACAGGAAGAAATGAAGAATACCAGAGCTAGTAAATATGTAGGGTAATATAAAAGGTAATATAAAATATAAAAATTTTTTTTACTCCTTTAACTTGTTTAACAGAAAAAAGATTTATAAAACAATACTTATAATACTTAATTGTTGGGCTTGTAACATGTTAATAATATATATGACAATAATCACACAAGAGTGAGAGGGTATAAAACTACCTGGTACAAAAGCTTTAGTATTTTGCTGAAACTCAGTTAGTATTAATCTGAAGTTGATTGCAATAAATTAAGATGCCTATTATAATTCTTGGAGAAAACACTAAGAAAATAACTTTAAAAAAGTTAAAACATCAACAAAAAATTAAAATGGAATACTACAAAAATCTGTTTAAAAGAAAAAAGGACTGTAAAGGAGAAATAAAAGAACGAAAAAGACATGAGATATAAAGAATAAATAGCAATATGGCTATTGCTATTGTAAATCCAACCACATAAATGGTTACATTAAATCTAAATAAATAAATACTCTAACCAAAAGAAAGATATTGCCAGACTGATTAAAAAACATGATCCCACTATATGGTATTTATGAGAAACACACTTTTGATTTGAAGATACACATAGTTTGAAAGTAAAAGGATGGAAAAAATATTCATGTAACAGTAATCATGCAAGATTGAGTGACTACATTAATATAAGTTAAAAATAGACTTTGTTATAAACATTATTAGAGATGAAGAGGGACTCTTCACAATGACAAAAGAAAGGGTCAATTTTTCAGGGAGATATAAGAATTATTAACATATATACAATAACATATATAATAACAATACAATACAGTAACATGTATACTATATATAATAACATATATACAATACAAGTATGAAGAACAATATTTACAATACTAACATATATACAATAAGGAAGATATAAAAATTATTAACATATATACAATAGCATATATATAATAATATATACAATAATAACAATTATTAACATATATATAATATAATATTATTGTATATGAAGCAAAACCTGACATAAGTGGAGGGAGAAACACATAATTCAATAATGATAATTGAAGATCTCAATATGCTGCTTTCAAAACTGATAGAACAAGTAGTCAGAAAATTAGCAAGGGTATAGACAAATCAAACAAGGCTATCAATTGACATGATATAATGAACATCTATAGAAAACTCCACTCAGTAATAGCAGAACACATCTTTTTCTCAAGTGCACATGGAATAGTCTCCACAATAGATCATATGCTAAGCCATAAAAAAGTCTTCATAATTTCAAAAAGGCTGAAATGATGCAAAGTATGTAGAATTAAATTAAATATCAAGAATGGAAAGAAATGAGAAATTTCCTTAATATTTGGGAATTAGACAACATAGTTTAAAATAACCCGTGGGTCAAAGAAAAAAGTCACAAGAGAAATTGAAGCTGGTGAAAGCAAAAATACAACATACCAAACTTATGGGATGCAGCTAAAGCAATTGTTTAAGGAGAAATTTATAGCTGTAACCACCTCTATTAGAAGAGAACAAACCTCACATTAATGAGATAGGCTTCCACCTTAGGAAAATAACAAATCAAACCCAAAACAACGAGAAGATGAACTACAGACTGATCTCTCTCATGAGCACACATATTTACATATATTCAACAAGAGAGTTTATATCTAAAATATAAAAAACACAAGGAATTTCTGTAAATCAATCTCAAAAAGGTAGAAACATAACAGGAAGTGGGTAAATAAGTTTAGCAGTTACTTTATAAAACAGAATATCCAAATGGCCAATAAACATACAAATCGAGACTCAACCACATTAATTATTGGTTAGTAACGTTTAAATTCACAATGTGACATCTCTCTATGCTTACCAGAATTGCTGTAAGGAAAAAAAAGGGATAATATTAAGTTTTGGCACATAGGTAAGGCAATTAGAATTGTTATATACTCCTGGTGAGAGTGTAAATTGGTATAAACACTTAAAAAATTCTTTTTTTTTGCAAGATCTACTAAAGTTGAACACATGCATATCCTAAAAACCTAGTGAAGTCACTACTAGGTACTCACTTAAAAGAATTATGTTTATGTGCTCAATAAAAAACATATAGAAGAATGATAATTATGGAACTAGTCGTAAATACAAACTGGAGACTATCAAAATAAATATGAAGAGTAAAATATATAAATTTAGGAATATGAATACAATACTATTTATAAGAATGAATGAACTAACAACATGAATGAATGAACATATTTTTTAGTAAAAGAAGTCAGACATGAATGACTTACAGGATTTGATTTAATTTATGTAAAATTCAAAACAGATAAAAGTAATCCATACTCCTAAAAATTAGGATAGTGCTATCCTTGAGGAAGTCACTGGAAGGTAGTTGGAGGGGACTTCTGAGTTTGAGGTAAACATTTCATTTCTTGATGTAAATATTGGTCCAACTAGCGTGTTCATTTTGTTAAAAATCAACCAACTCTACTCATGATTTATGCTCTAAAGCAGACAAGAAAATCGTGTAACCCACAGTTACACTGCAACCAGAACACAGAAAATACTATGAGCTTTGACTTAATATATAAACTGGAAATAAATACCCAAATCCTTCAAAGCCAAAATTAGGGTCTGTGTCAGAATGGTTAGTTTGACTGGGAAAAAAAGAGTGGAGTGGGCAGAGAGAAAATCATTCTTGCAAATATTTTTTTTTTTCTGAGTGGGGAGATTTTGAAACAAATCTGGGACATGTATATGGATATGGTATATATACTGTGGAAGCTACAAAAAGGAACTTGAATATGGAGAGAGTCAAAGGAGAATAGGATTGAGACGGTATAATTATAGGGAACAAAGTGGTGCTTTAAATCTTGGAGGCTCCCAAGAATCATGGTAGTAAAAGTAAAAAAGAAGCAGGTAGGAGAAATTGTGTTACTTTCAGAAACAAAAGAGAATCACAAACTCAGAAGAACTGTCAACCTCTCTCTTCCCCAAAGATTCCCATTATTAGTGAAAATGTACTTCACTGTGCTAATAGGACAGGGTGATCTTGAATTAAGAAACTTAGACTCTGAGAATCCAATGGAGGGTTTTGTTGGGGATGGGGGTGGATAGGTGAACCTGACAGTGGGTATTATGGAGGGTGTGCATTGCATGGAGCTCTGGGTGTGGTGCATAAACAGTGAGTCTTGGAACACTTAAAAAAAATTAAAAAAATAAAATTAAGATGTTAAAAAAACCCCAAACAACAAATTAAATTAAATTAAATTAAAAAGACCAAAAAAAGAAACCTAGAGAGCCATAAAAATTTTTATCCCACCTACACACAACTGTTTTCACTGGTCCAGGAAAATAGACATTACAGAATGAACAGATAGCTGCAGATGTGCTCTGCTGAAGCTCCATATTTTCTCCAAAACAAGAAAGAGAATGAAAACAAGAACAAGAACATCATCCCCACTAGTGAAGCAGAAGAGACCTATGCCCCAGACTGAACCAGGCATTCATGAGTTGAAAAAAATTCCAAATTTAGAAACTAAATACCCAGGAATTAAATGGAAGGAAGATAGGAAGTCATGAAATGAGAGTTAACTGAACTCAGGAGAGGAAATAGTAATTTTTAAAAAAAATATTTTATTTATTTATTTGACAGACAGAGATCACAAGTAGTCAGAGAGGCAGGCAGAGAGAGAGGGAAGCAGGTTCCCTGCTGAGCAGAGAGCCCAATGTGGGGCTTGATCCCAGGACTCTGGATCATGACCTGAGCTTATGGCACAGGCTTTAACCCACTGAGCCACCCAGGCAACCCAGAAATAGTAATTTAAAAAGACAAAATCATATTGGAAATAAAGACTCAATTACAAATGGGTAATATATTTAAATTCAAACACAACAAGAGGCATTGCAAAATGGCATAGAGTCCAGAGAATGTTAGTGAAAGAACATAAGTAAATGGGTATTAATGATGATATTGGTTTTCTACTGCCACATAACAGATTACCACAAACAGCAGGTTACAATGACAAAGGTTTTTTTCCTGACAGTTTGTATTGGTCAGAAATCCAGTCACAACTTATCTGGTTCGTCTGCTTGGGGTCTCACAGACTGTGTTACTAACTGGAGTCTTGACTGGGGAAAAAGAAACTTTCAAGCTTATTCAGGTTGTTGGTATAATTAATCTACTGCTGGCTGTTGGTTAGGGGCCACTCTCAACTCGTAGAGGTCACCGGCTTTTCATTACCATGTTGTCTTACCAGTCCTCTGACAACATGGCGGGAGGGGGCTAGAGAGAGGGTGGTTGGCTTATGGACATTTGGGAAGGTATGTGCTATGGTGAGTGTTGTGAAGCATGTAAACCTGGCGATTCACAGATCTGTACCCCTGGCGCTAATAATACATTATATGTTAATAAAAAAATAAAAATAAAAATAAATTGTTTCATTTTAAATTGCTTTCATTCTTGGAATGCCTGGGTTGCTCAGTGGGTTAAGCATCCGCCTTCAAGTCAGGTCGTGATCTTGGTGTCCCGGGATTGAGCCCTGAGCCTTGCACGAGGCTCCTTACTCAATGGGGAGCATGCTTTTCCCTCTCCCACTCCCACTCCGGACTCTTGCCTGTGGCGCCTACCCCCCCCCCCCACCCCCGACCTCTTGTTTGCATGTTTTCTCTTTCTCTGATAAATAAAATCTTAAACACACACACACACACACACACACAGGGCGCCTGGGTGGCTCAGTGGGTTAAGCCTCTGCCTTCGGCTCAGGTCATGATCTCAGGGTCCTGGAATCAAGCTCCACATCTGGCTCCCTGCTCAGCAGGGAAACTGGTTCCCCCCCCTTCTTCTGCCTGCCTCTCTGCCTACTTGTGATCTCCGTCAAATAAATAAATATAATTTCTAAAAAACCCCAAAAACCCAAAACCCAAACTTTACTTTCATTTTTGAAGGTAATGAGAAATCATTCCTTTTAAGATAATTTTTAAAATTTTAATTCAATTAATTAAGATATAAAGTATTATTGGTTTCAGGGGTACAAGTCAATGATACTTCAGTTTTATATAATATTCAGTGCTCAATTTGAGGAAGCATTCTTAAAGGCAGGTGTAGAAGCACTAAACAGTAATCAGACTTCTCAGTTAATGGTCTTAGACTCATAAAAATATAGATGGGTGGGGGAGAAAGAACAAGACAAAACTGGACCCTTGAGTCTCAGCTACCTTGAGTCACACAAAATTGAGAAAATATATTGAGGAAGTTCTATACAGCAACCTCCACTTTTGCATAAGGGATGTAGAAAAGAATATAATTAAAGAAATAATAGAAGACCTTTTCCTGAGTTAAAGGAGGACTTTAGTTTTTGGATGGGTACGATTCAAGCAACTTAAAGGCATCAAGCAGGAATAATGAAAATACATGAATTACATATGTAGCGATGAAATTTTTGATTACAAGATCAGAAGTAAAAGAAAAACAATGATAATTAAAGAATGATCTCATAGGAGCAGAAATATACACTTAGCAAAAAGTGTGAAAAAAGAGAGAGAAGTAAACAGGGTGGATTTCACTCTGTGTATACCTGGACTGAATTCAAGGTGAAGTTCAGCACTTCAAAAAGATTTTAGGTAGGGAAGCACCCTGTGTTGCATGTAAGTCTAGTGTCTACTTATAGGTATTTGTTGTAGAGTCTGAACTCTAAATCCAACGATCTACAGATTTTATCTGGTGTTCAAACCAAAGAATAAGGATCTACTCTCACACTGGAGGAAAAATATGGAGTAGCAGTTGCTCACTGACAGTGTGTCTATCCTCCTGGTGGCCCCTCACAAGAATGATTTGGGCTTTAGAATTTTACCTATAAATAAGATTCAGAATCACAGTGTTTTTCAAAAAAATAGATCTCAGTGTGTTTGATGTGACTTTACTCTGTTGGTAAGATTTCAAGGATGATTTATTAGCAAAATATCTTAATTTCTGGTACAACTATAAAAAGAGGTGAGTCCCTAAGTTATAAGAAAACTGAGGCATAGGGAAAAAATAGACAAGGCTAAAATACTTTGCAAATTAGTAAAACTAATATTTATGTGACATATAATAAATAACACATTATTATTTACAGAACATGGCCTATTCACATATCTGAAAATTTAATTGTTTATATTAATATGATTTTTTTGGAGTAAGAGCAGTTATTTATCACTTCTTTCGGTGTAAATCTGTGCTTTTAGTCTTTTTCCTTCTATGAGTATATCTGGTATATAAAAGATAGAAAATAAAGTATGATATAAATCAAGAAAAAAAAGATTGATCTCACAGATTTTAGAAAGGAAAGAAGCTAACTAACATATAGTTTATACATAAAAGGACAGGAACTAGGCAATGAACAGATTTCTTATCTCAAATACCAGAAGGCAGAAAACAATGAAGAAGAAAGGTGAATGTAGGAAGCTGGGTGTTGCAAGAAAGTGTGAAAGAGTAGGTTGGGATAGGGAGATGGAAGAGAGACAAGGCGGGGAGAAGAAAATCTGAGCAGAAACTACAAGGAGTGGATAGAAGGAAAGGGATTGCTAACAAGGGTGTTATTTTAAACTTGCCCTCTGTGGCATGATTCAAAACTTCTCATTGATACACCCTAAAAGACCTAAATTACATTTAAAAAATTTTGGAGTATATATCCTGGTTTTTTCCTGATGTAAAATTATGCTAAAAACATTGATTGCATTGTGATTGACTGGAAGTTCAAGATTCCTCTTGACCATCCTAGAAAAGTGATAGCTATAAGCATATTAATTGGATCTCATAAACCAGCAGGTGGAGACTCTGCACTTTTGAAATTCAAGGCAAGCTGTGGCTTTCATTTCCTCCTCTCAACTTATACAGATTTGGACTGGGAAAGGCCAGCATTCCTTCTTAGAGAGTGGCTGCCTGGCCAGCTCCTGTTTCCCTGGTCATTCCTTCCTTGTTTCCAAAATATGGTGCAATCTTTTTAAAAAAGATTTTATTTATTTGTTTGACAGAGACAGACATCACAAGTAGATGGAGAGACAGGCAGAGAGAGAGAGAGAGAGAGAAAGAGGAGGAAGCAGGCTCCCCGCTGAGCAAAGACCCTGATGTGGGGCTCCATCCCAGGACCCTGAGATCATGACCTGAGCCGAAGGCAGAGGCTTTAACCCACTGAGCCACACACACACCCCACCAAGATGTGGTTTTAGATGTTTGAGAAACAAGCATGAAATGGAGCCAAACTTAAAGCTTGTTTTTTCCTGAAGACCGAGGAGCTCAGTCTTTTACATGTTCTAACAGGTAAGAAGTCACTACTATAAAATTGCATGCTTTAAAAAAAGAAATCTTCGTTGTTTCCACTCCAGTGCAAGCTGCTATTCTTTTTCACACTGAGCTTTCATTACCTTCTGCATGATCTAATGCATTAACTTCTGATACTTTAGAAAGAGTGGTATTTTATTTTAAATTTATATTTAAAATTATCATAAGAATACATTTATATAGTTTTAAAATTAAACAATAGTATTGTATTTTAATAAAACAGGAGCCTTTCATGCCTCCTTTTTCCTCCAAGGGAACATATACACACAGATGTATAATTAAGATGATATACATATATACATACATTCCTATTTTATTGGGTGATTTTGAAATGAGTGGACTCTGAATTATGCCGAATGCTTTTTTTTTTTTTTTTTTTTGCAGGGAGAATTTAAGGGTCAATGAATTCATAAGGATTAAAATCATACAAAGTTTGTTCATTGACCAAAATGAAATTAAATTAGAAATCAATGCAAAAATGTATTATTAAATATTTATGAACCAAAAAACATACTTCTTCTGAATTAACAATGGGTCCAGAGGAGAAATCTGAGGATTAAGAAAGTATTTTGAGATAAATGAAATAAAACATAATATATCATAATTTATGCAATGCATGTAAATAATTTGTAATTTTATGGATGATTATAGGGTTAAATGCTTATACTAGAAATGAGGTAAGATCTCAAATCAATAGACTAAAATTCTACTTTAAAAAACTGGAAAATTGGATAGAAACTGAATCCCAAATTAAGCAGAATAAAGGAAATAATAAAGAACAGAGTAGAAATCAATGGCATGGAAATCAGAAAAATAATAGAGAAAAGTAAATAATAGAGAAAAGCAATGGTGAAAAATAAAATTCTTAGGGAAGGTCAGTAAACTTCATAAACCTCTAGTAGGAGTGATCAGGAAGGAAAGAGAGAAAACATAATTTACAAATGTCAAGAATGAGAGAAGGGCCATCACTATAGATTGTGCAGAAATTAAAATTGTAATAAAAAGAATATATCAAAAACTTTATCCTTAAATATTGGACCACTTAAATGACATGGGAAAACTCCTTGAAAAATACAAAGTACCAAAGGTCACCCAAGAAAATGGTTTAATCTAAATAGCATTCAAAAATCAACCAATATAGGGGTGCCTGGGTGGTTCAGTGGTTAAAGCCTCTGCCTTGGGCTTGGGTCATGATCCCAGGGTTCTGGGATCGAGCCCTGCATCGGTCTCTCTGCTCAGCAGGGAGCTTGCTTCCCCCTTTCTCTCTGCCTGCCTCTCTGCCTGCCTCTCTGCCTACCTGTGATCTCTGTCTGTCAAATAAATAAATAAAATCTTTGAAAAAAATTCAACCAATGTAATTCACTATATTATTAGACAGACAACAAAAATATCCACTCAATTAATGCAAAAATATATTTGATAAAATCCAATACCTGTTCATGATAGGAACTTTTAGTAAACTAAGAATAGGAGGAAATTTTCTCAACCTGACCAAAGTCATCTAAGAAAAACCTAGTTCTAGCATGAAACTTACTGGGGAAGTATAAATGCTTTCCCCCTAAGATTGTGATTAAGGCAAAAATTTCTGCTTTCACGACTTGTAGTCCATATAATATTGAAGTTTCTACCCAGTACAAAAATTAAGAAAAGAATTAAAGGTCATGTCAATTGGAAAGGACAGAGTAAAAGTATATTACAGGTAACATGATTGACTCTATAAATAGTAATTGGCTAACTTTTTCTGTAAAGGGCCAGATGGTGAGCATTGCAAGGTTTATGGTCTAAGAGACAAAATCAAGGAAAGATATTGATACTCAATCATCCAAAATATAACCATTTAAAAATGTAAAAGTCATCCTTAGCTCATACAATGTAGCTACAAAACTATAAAAACAGTAGTTGCCTGCATTTGTTTATTGACCATATTTTGTCAATTTCTTTTTTTTTAAGGTTTTACTTGTATTCCCAGTTATCATACAGTGTAATATTAGTTTCATTTGTACAATTCAACACTTCCATACAACACTGGGTGTGGACCCATAAGTGTACTCCATAATCCCCATCGTCTATTTATTTACTATCTTATTTTTCTTTTTTGTGCATTTTTATTTACATTTTGGTTAGTTAACACACAGTGTAATATTAGTTTTAGGTGTACAATATAGTGGTACAATAATCTCTACATTGCTCAGTGTTCATCATGACAAATGTATTCTTTAATCCCCATTATCTATTTCACCCCCCCACCCACTCTCCTTTGTTAACCATCAGTTTGTTCTCTATACTTAAGAGTCAGTTTCTCTCTATTTTTCTTTAACTTTTGCTTACTTGTTATTTATTTATTTATTTATATTTTCAACTTCTTATTTGAATTCAATTCCTGTGATAGAATATCTATAGACTCTACAAAAGAAATCTAGTGTAAGGAAAAATTGAATCTGGCAAGGTTGCTGGATACATGTTCGATAAAGGTGATCAATTTTATTTCTAGTACTTGCAGTGAACAATCAAAATTTGAAATGTAAAATTTTTATTTACAATAACATAAAAATATAAAACACTCAGGAATAAACTTGACAGAAGGTGAGTGCAACTTGTATACCGAAAACTATAAACCATTGCAGAGAAATTAAAGAATACCTAAATAAATGGAGACATACACTATGTTCAAGAACTGTAAGAATCAACATTACTAATATATAAATTCTTTTTTTAAATTATATTTTAAAATTATTTTTATTTTTTAATAAACATATCATGTATTATTAGCCCCAGGGGTACAGGTCTGTGAATTGCTAGATTTACACACTTCACAGCACTCACCATAGCACATACTCTCTCCAATGTCCATAACCCCACCACCCACTCCCAACCCTCCTCCCCCAGCAAGCCCCAGTTTGTTTTTTTAGATTAAGAGTCTCTTATGGTTTGTCTCCCTCCCTTCCTACCCCCCAAACCCCTCACATTGCATCTCCACTTTCTCATATCAGGGAGATCATATGATAGTTGTCTTTCTCTGATTAACTTATTTTGCTAAGCATAATACCCTCTAGTTCCATCCACATCATCATAAATGGCAAGATTTCATTTCTTTTGATGACTGCATAGTATTCCATTGTATATATATACCACTTCTTCTTTATCCATTCATCTGTTGATGGACATCTAGGTTCTTTCCATAGTTTGGCTATTGTGGACATTGCTGCTATAAACATTCAGGTGCACGTGCCCCTTCAGATCACTACGTTTGTATCTTTAGGGTAAATACCCAGTAGTGCGATTGCTGGGTCATAAGGTAGTTCTATTTTCAACTTTTTGATGAACCTCCATGCTGTTTTCCAGAGTGGTTGCACCAGCTTGCATTCCCACCAACAGTGTAGGAGGGTTCCCCTTTCTCAGCATCCTTGCCAGCATCTGTCATTTCCTAACTTGTTAATTTTAGTCATTCTGACTGGTGTGAGGTGATATCTCATTGTGGTTTTGATTTGTATTTCCCTGATGCTGAGTGATGTGGAGCACTTTTTCATGTGTCTGTTGGCCATCTGGATGTCTTCTTTGCAGAAATGTCTGTTCATGTCCTCTGTTCATTTCTTGATTGGATTATTTGTTCTTTGGGTGTTTATAAATTCTTTTCTAATTGACGTGTAACTTCAACACAATTGTAATTCACAACCATACAGACTTTATTGAAGAAATTAACCAACTTATTCCTAAATTTATATGGAAATGCAAAGGACATGGAATAGCAAAAGTAATTTAAAATAAGGATAAAGTTGAAGCTTTTATACCTTTGTACCTTATACCTTAAAAATTATAATATTTTTTAGAAAAGATTTTATTTATTCATTTGAGTGAGACAAAGTGTACACATGAAAGGGGAAAGATCAGAGAAAGAGTCCTCACTGACTAGGAAACCAGATATGGGGTTCAATCCCAGGACCCTGAGATCATGACCTGACCTAAAGGCAGACACTAAACTGACTGTACCACCAGACACCCCTTAAGATGTTTTTAGATAGCTACATCAAGACAGTGTGGTATGAGTATAAAGATAGATATATAGGCATATGGAACAGAATAGAGATTCCAGAAATAGTCTTTTATGTATATAATCAACTTTTGACAAAGGTGTCTAGGTAATTCACTAGGGAGAATGATAATCTTTGTAACAAATGGTGCTGGGACAATTAGATAATCTACAAACAAAATTGAACTTAGACCCTTGTCTCATGTTTAGTAGATATCAGGCATTTTATATATATATATATATATAAAATAAATTATTATAATATCTATATATTATATATAACATATATATTATAATATAAATAAATTATTATAATAAGTACTGAGAACACAGAGATGTCCACCTAGATTTTATTCTCAGTGAACTGATAGAAAAGAGCTTAATCAGCAACAACAATGCAAATTTGGTACCATACAAAAATGAACTCAAAATGGATCATAGTCCTAAATAGTGAAAACTCTAAAAATTCAGTAAGAAAACATAGGAGAAAAATCTCAGTGTCTTCAGGTTAGGCAAAGATTTTGTAACTAATAAAACTACCAATTACAAAAGAAAAGTCAGTAAGTTAGACTACAAGGGTGTGAAACTGCTAGAAATCTCTTATACCGCTGGTAGGTTGTAAGATAGCACCAAAATCACTTTGGAAAATAGTTTGTCAGCTTTTAAAAAAGATAAACAAAATGTACCCTATTTTTTTAAAGCATTCCATTATTAACTATTTGCTCCAGAGAAGAGAAAATATATATACATACAAATAGTTCTATAGAATATTTATAGAAGATTTATTTGTAATCGCTCCAAACTGGAAACAAACCAAATATCCATCAACAGAGGAATGGATAAAGAAATTATGGTATATATCTATTAAAATATTCCTCAACAGTAAAAAGGAAAAAATCATCAATATATGCAACAAGAAGGTTGAATCTCAAAATTATTATACTAAATGAAAGAAGACAGAAAAGAGTTCTTGTATAATTTCATTCATTTAAAATTTTCAAAAATGTAAATGAATGTACAGTGAAAAAAAGCAGTTTAGTGATTGCTTGGGGATTGAGGGTGGAGATTGTTTACAAAGAGTCACAAAGAAGTTTTAGGGATGATGGATATGTTCTGTATCTTGATTGTGGTGATGGCCTTAAGGGTGTATGCATATGTCAAAACTCATGATATTATTCAATTTATATTTTTAAAGATTATTTATTTGAGAGAGAGGGAAAGCAGAGGGTGGGGACATGGGACAGTGAGAGAGAGAATCCTGAATTCCCCCTGAGCACAGATCCTGGTGTGAGTGTCACCCCAGGACCCTGAAATCATGACCTCAACTGAAACCAAGAGTGGGATTCTCAACCAACTGAGCTACCCAGACACCTTGAAATTATTCACTTTAAATATGAGCAGTTGATTGTGTGTCGATTATATATCAATACAGCTATAAAGAGAGAAAGGATCTAGAACCTATCTAGGACAGGGTATACTGTTCCATTTATCTATATTTTTTTATGGACCTCTATTAAATTTCCTAATTTTTTCATGATTCTGTCCATATCTTTAATTTCATTTTTTGATATTTTGCGTTTTATTTCTATTACAAATAGAAAAATTTCTGCATTTTTTACATGTTTGGTGGTTATAAGCCAATGTTCTCTTTACTGTGCATTAGATCTCCAGGATGCATTTCTCTACTAGTTGCAAGTTTGTATCCTTAAACAACATCTCTCCCATTTCTCCAAATAAATTTTTCTTTTTTATAAAAATTTTTATTTATTTTTAAACTTATTTTCAGTGTTCCAGCATTCATTGTTTATGCACCATACCCAGTGCTCCATGCAATACATGCCCTCCATAAAAGCCACCACCAGGTTCACCAAATATATTTTTCTAATCTGCCTTCTTTGTGATTGACTCTTCCAGAGGCATGTGATGCCACCTCCCATCTGCAGAAGAGCTTTTTGTCATCACCGTTGTGGTTGCTGAGGTTCTGTGTGTATCAAAGATATCAAGATTGTGGGCTAGTACATTCCATTGCATTTGAATGACCCTCATTCCACTGTTGCCCTGATCCTGGTGCTAGAAAATAGCTCTGTTATATCTCCAATCTGTATATTCAGTAATATTTATGTAACAGTTGCCTCCACATAACAATAAAATGTTCTATGATAAAAAGAATAATCAGAGTAAAAAAAGTAAAGTGTATTAGAAAGTTCATTACAAAATGAAAAGATGTGTGGTGATAGAAAAAATGAGTATAGTGGTTATTTTTGCCCATCTATGCTTGTTGATAGCTCCTTAAATTCATGTGGTCAACTCTTTCAAGATCCATAAGCCTCAGAATATGTGATCTCTTTTCAGTAACTCTTTTACTATATGACCTCAAAGATGTTTGTATTTCCTAACGATAACATATTTTTTGGTATGTTTATTTTATGCACTGTTTCCCCAAAATGGCAACTCTATGTATCTTGTTGGCCTTCTTAGTAATTCAGTCTGCTAGAGACAAATGATGCTGCCTCATACCTCCTTCCCTCATTGGCTGAAGAGGAAACCATTATCCTTGAAAACAACTCCTGTAAAGTCTCTTTGTTATCAGTGTCTTTACTTAAGTGTTACAGTTGAGTGTTAGCTTTAAGTGTCCGAGTTTTGGGGAAGGAAGTAGTTGTAGGAAGCCCCCTTGTGTGTATGTGTATCTTCCCCGCCCTTGCCTCTACAAGACTGTTCTAATCTCAAAGGGAGATGATAGGATCAGCAGTGAGATGAGGGGACAGATACCACCTCAGATCTTGAAGTCACAAATCAAGTTATTGATCTCAAACTGTGGTGGCCTGGCACTAGCAAGTATTGCAAAAAATGAGTATAAATATCAGGAGCTTAATGTGTTTCCCAGTTGGGAAATCCAGGACATAGTTATTGCATAATGGGTGAAATGAACATCAGAGTCAAACAAAATCATTTATAACCCAGCCATGTCCCTGGTCCTGGCTCTAATCAATGAAAATTAATTCAAGACCAGACCTATTGATGAGTAGCTGAATCTTGAAGTTTCTAGGTCAAAAAAGATTCATGGTATACTAGTGGTTTAGAAGAAAAAAAGACTGAGGGTAGGGGAAGTGTGCACAGATGCCTCCCTAGTGCTTTGGGGGCCAATTTATTTCTCACGGAGCCTAAGGGAATGGTAGACCTCTGGTACAAAGTGATTGCTATTATTCTATTTTTTTGTTTCTCTTATTTTATTTTTATTATTGACAGCTTACTACATGCCTAGGACCTTTCTATATACTTTATGAATATTGGCTCACTGAGTCCTTACAACAAATAGTCTTTTGAGGAGGTGTGAGAGTCATCGTTCATAGTTACAGATGAGGAAACTGGTGCAGGGGAGTTCACTTGTGTGCTGTTGCAACAGCAGTCAACGGGAAAGCCACAATTCAAACATAGGCAGTGTGTTTGCAGAGCAGCATGCTTAACTGTTATGCAACACTGCCTCTCTGGGCCAATTTTTATGACCCCCACTTCCATTATTCAAAAGAAGTAGATGAATATGAGTCTCTCTAAATATTCCTTCAGTTCACCCCTATCCAGGGCCAGCTCTCTCTCAGGAGATAGACATTTGCCCTGTTTTTGCTGACTTAGTTCTTTTCTGTCAGATCACTAATGGGCAAGATCTGGGTGGACATTTCTGTGTTCTCAGTACTGATTATAATGCCTGAAATCTATGAACTAAATGCCTAGTAAATAAAAATTAATAATCTGTGAATAAGCATCCACACATGGGTTTGACTGTGTGAATGTATATTTTACAGAATCTGCATGGGTTAGAACTCTGAAACTATCTTGATCTTATGTACACATTTTATGAACTGTCATCCTTTGTGGCTAGTAAACTTATCTCCTCACAGCAAGACAAGTAAATGTGGGCATTTCCAGCTTAGAGGGTGATGGCTTGTATGTGCACCACCATTAGGGGAATACTTCAGACAACTCTCTTCTCCCATGGAAGAGAGTGCCCTGTCCTTGTCAGGGTTCCCATCTCACCATCTTAATACCTCAGAGCTTATGGGTTCAAGATTTAGATCATATGGAAAGTGTCAGAGCTTTATCTCTTTTTCTCACTGAATAATGTATAGAATGGCTGAATCACTGTATTGTAGTTTTGAAACTAATAACACTGTATGTTAACTATACCAGAATTAAAATAAAATAATAAAAATGAATGAATGAATAAGTGAATGAATGAATATATAAGTAAGCAAAAAGATTGAGAAGTGGGTTTAGTACTTTTTTTAAAGAAATTATTTATTTATTTGATGGACAGATCACAAGTAGGCAAAGAGGCAGGCAGAGAGAGAGGAGGAAGCAGGCTCCCTGTTGAGCAGAGAGCCGGATGCAGAACTTGATCCCAGGACCCTGAGATCGTGACCTGAGCTGAAGGTAGAGGCTTTAACCCACTGAGCCACCCAGGCACTCTGGGTTTAGCAGTTTAAATGAGATTTAAAACTGTAATTATGTTGCCTTGACAGTAGGTGGTACCACAAGCCTGACGAAGATGAACAAAGGGACAGACTATTTGGTTGCTTAACTTCAAGAGTTCTATTATTACTCAACTTTAAGTGTTCTGTGACTCATGGCTCCACGTGTAGATTTCCTTTAACTGCTGTGTTTTAAAAGACAACCACAATAGATTTGTCAGTCTATATTTGAGTCAGAAAGAGGAGAAAACAAGATCACCTTTATGGTATTCTAGATCCTTAAGTGACATTTTTCCCTTCGAGGCTTTGAAGATATAAATGTGGATATAGATATAAGTGGAAAGATGTTTAGAGGTTTGAGATCATAATGAATAGGTTAATTTGTAACTGCTTTTAAATCTAACGTATGATAAATTATTTTGTTTTGTTACTAAATGTCCTTCTAAAACATTGTTTTGAAGGACTGTATATAATTGTGCCATAATTCATTTATTTAGTTCTTTAAAATTTTGTGCACTTATGGGAATTAATTGAAAGCATCTTTAGCATCTGTATTGAATGATTGGCCTTCCCTTATAATAGAGCATGAGTGTGAGTTTCCATTTATTTACCATACCATTACCCACCTCACCCCAAATAAAAGGTTAAAAGTTTGCTTTTTGGATATATGAGTCCCCTACAGAGAGAAACTTCACATTATGACATTTCCAGTGAATTGTCAGTTGAGAAAGTCCAAAGCCCATCTTTTCGTAAGCCTCTTACTGCTACAGTTCTCTTAAGACATTTTTGTTTTTTTTCTAGAAGACATGGCACTCTTGAAAACAGAATTTTATTTAGCAACTGTTGAAAGTAGAAAAAAACCTTATCAAGAAAGACCAGGTGGAAAATAGATTCCTAATAAAATGCAATTTTAGGGAAACCAAAATCTAAAAGGCCACAACAGAGAAATAGCACCACTGTTATTTGAACAATGGCTAGTTACTTGCAGTTTTTGGCATTGTTAATCACTGAATCTGGGTTTTCCTCTGAATTCCACACAGAGCATGCACTACACAAAAATTTTATTATAAAATAGCTGCTTTCTACACACATTGTAAGACAAGCTACCACCAGGAACAAATCAGGGGTTGAACAATGTCAATAGTGCCTGATACACATTTTGCAGAATTCTGCCAAAGTAACTGAATAGGCTAGGGGCAAAGCAAATGAAGAAGAGTTAAGGAATGAAATATTTTAAATACTAA
The DNA here is from genome assembly GCF_030435805.1 of Mustela lutreola. NCBI lineage: Eukaryota > Metazoa > Chordata > Mammalia > Carnivora > Mustelidae > Mustela > Mustela lutreola. The sequence goes on from NC_081295.1 coordinate 120,644,091, forward strand.
TAATTAGTTTGGACACGGTGCTGATTCTTCTGCAATAGAAAATTAACATCTAGTAACATGTTAACAAATTTTATCTCCAAAGAAATTAGTGTACTGGCAAAGTATTCCAATACAGCAGGTACTGAGAAGACCCAGCCTGGCAGATCCCAAGGTAGTGATGGCCTTCACTGGCTGCTCCCTTTGCTGGAGATCCAGAAAGAATTTGCAGTGTGATCACCTGCCTGCTGAACTTACACTCTAAGCAGCAAGCTTTAAGAAGCCAAAGAAGAGTTCTCCGTGGGCAAGGGGAGCAGAGAAGAGAAACATGTTCAATGTAGACTTAAATGACAGTAAAATGAGACAAGACCCCAATTCAAATCCCAGAGATGTGGGCAAGTCCCCAAAAGTAGTCATTAGATTTAAAAACTGGACACACCTCATTTCCCAAAACACACAATACATAGAAATTTCTGGGATAACTGGAAAAATTATCAGAGAAATGCTCAATGAAATTCAAGCTCTTCAATTCAAACATCTCAGGGCTGAAAAACACCCTCTATTTCCAGGCGACAATGCCTCTTGCTTCTTAGAGCAAGGATACTATTGGTCAAGGATATCAAATGGCTTTACAGAGCCACTTTTTAAACTACCCTTTTGGGCCACGGTCTAGGTCTTTAAGATTCAAGCAGTCCTGTAAGGACTGTGAATAGCAAATTCCAAAGGTCCAGAGGTCTGGCCCTTCTTCCTTCCCAGACACAATGTCAAACATGTAAAATCCCCTGTCATCTTACATTTTATATTTTGAAATATAGAAGCTGTTTTAAATACTCTTAGGGGGGACACCTGGGTGGTTCAGTGGGTTAAGGCCTCTGCCTTCAGCTTGGGTCATGATCCCAGGGTCCTGAGATCCCAGGTCATGATCATGATCCCCGCAGGGTCATGATCCCAGAGCCCCGCATCAGGCTCTCTGCTCAGCGGGGAGCCTGCTTCCTCCTCTCTCTTTCTGCCTGCTTCTCTGCCTACTTGTGATCTTTGTCTGTCAAGTAAAAAAATAAAAATCTAAAAAAAATACTCTTAGGGCATTTACTTATTAAAACATTCTCTGCCAACATTTCACATTAGCTTAAAATTCAAATTAGTCTTTACATTTCTCTACTGAGGTCCCACCTCAGTGTATCCCATAAAAACTCCTTCTTTAGCAATCAGTGTTAGCAGCATCCACACGGTAAGCCCCAGGGTCAGCTTCCGTTCCCTAGGTGACCCACCTAAATCATAGTTCGCATTAAAAAACTTCTTGAAACTACTGAACAAATTCAAAATTGTCCTGAAACTTTCCTTTTATCAATTTGTACCCAGGAACTATTTTGTCAACACCCATTCTCTTAAAACTACAAGCAGTTGTAGTATGTTGAAGTTCTGGATGTATTCATGTTCAAGCCTAGCCTGGAATTTCACTTTCTTCAAGGCAATGGAGTCAGGGAGAAGCATGTCCATAAATGGACAGTGGGCAACCCCTGCACAATGGTTCGATCTTTGTCAGATTCAGCTGCAGAGACTCGTTGATCCAGGCCAGCATGTCAGGTAGACTTAGGTTATCACGAGTGACTGATGTTACATATATGTTCATTGTCATCTTTGGCTTTTAGTGTGTCCACTGCCTGTGCCCATGTTTAGTTCCATCTTTGTCTCATTCCTTAAGTCACTTAAGAAAAAAAGAAAGAGTTATTTATTTGTTTTAGAGAGAGAATGGTGTGAGCATGGGGAGGGGAGGAGGGAGACAGAGAGGGAATCCTCAAGCAGATTCCCCACTGAGTACAGAGCCTGATGCAGGGCTTGATCCCAAGATCTGGAGATCATGACCTGAGCCCAAATCAAAAGCTGGCTGCTTAACTGACTGAGACACCCAAATCCCTCCCCCTCCCACTCCCACCCCTATAACCTACTCTTATCTGCCTCATTTCAAATGTGAACTAATAACCAATGAAAGGAAGATATTTTTTGGAAATCCAACAATGTGATAAAGAAGGACTCAGTGAACAAAAAGGGAAAAAATGACTTCAGGGCTAAGGCAAGAAAGAAAAAGAACTTAAACAAAAAATTATTATTCTCAGAGAGATTTGAAATGCTATTAAAAAAGAAACAGAACAAGATTGTTCTTTAGAAAATGTAACAGTGTATAGGGAAGAGAGATAATTAAAAAGTAAAGTTGTAGTAAGAGGAGGAAATGCTCTACTTATTTTTTTTTTCAGAGACTGAGAAAAGTGGGTGAGGCAGGGGGAGAGGGAGATAGAATCTCAAGCAGACTCCATACTCAGCACAGAACCCAAAGCAGGGCTCAATCCCAGAACCCCGAGATCATGACTTGAGCTGAAACCAAAAGTCATGCTTAACTGCCTGAGCTGCCCAAAAACCCCTGTACTTGGTTAGTGTTGAGCATTCATTATTTTTAATGACTTATAGAATCTTTTAGTTCTCTGATTGTCCCTTTTTAATATAATTTTATTTTTATTTTATACGGGTAGTATTTTTATAACCTTGTAATTTTTTGTTTTAATAATAAAGATGTAAAACAGAGAAAAGTTGTAAGAATAAGAAGAGTATATATGTACTAAATATACATATAATATTTTTTTCTGAAATTGTACACGTCATGGCCCTTTATCTTTAAATACTGCAGCGTATATTTCCTAGGAAGATGACTTTTTAAATATAACTAAAGTATACCCTTCATTTAAATATAACTAAAGTATACACTTCATTAAATTTAGTATTTTTACCTAATCTACTGTTTATATTCTCATTATTATGTGGGTTTTGTTTGAAAATACATTAAGTCCAAAATTCTATTTCCACCTGTGAACATCATATATTTCTTCAATTACTCATGGTTTTATGTTCCATGGTAAAATGTTATTAAAAATTTTAATATTTATATTTCTTTCTCAAAGTAAAGCCTTACAATGTTACATTTCTGTTTCTATTTCGAATGAAAATTCACTCCATCTTCTCCCTGCTTCCCCTGCTGCTACTGTATATTTTACATGTGGTTATTAGCTTGGACTGATTGAGCCAAGTGATACTGCCTCCCCATATGCTCCTCACTGGTTGGAGAAAAACAATTCAATGATATTCAATGATATTAATGAACCTCTGCAAAGGCTATTTATTGTCATGCTTTGTTTTCACCAAAAATCTTGTCTTGTTAACTTTTACAGTGTCAGACAGTTCTTCTCCTCTTGTAAGAGCTCTTTCATAACCTAGTTTACTTTTCTCAAAAAGTTAAGATTAGCAGGGGGATGTACTTTGGATAACCTATAGAATTTTCAATAGATTACTTGCATTGAAAAGAATGCATCAAGTTGGTGTTTCAAGGACATTGCTAATTGATTTTTAAAAGTTTTCTTGAAAAAAAAATACAAGCAATGAGGGATTCTCTATTAATTGTTGGTGTCTAAAGAAACACAGTCTGCATGAAGACAAGGAATTGGGTCCAGAGACAAGCTATAATGAAAGCAGGAGAGAATCTTAATATCTTCAAAAGACTGGTTATGGAACAATAATTCCTACATGAAGGAAGATGCTAGAAATGAGCAACCTAAACAGTTTCTGGAAACACACAGAGGCCAAAAGAGAGACACCTGCCAGGCAGCAGCCTGGGGCTTGCTACACATGCTATCATGGATTCCAGACATGAATGAAGAGTGAAAGAAGCCACTTAAATCATGCAGAGAATAAAATGAAAACATGAGATGGTACGAAAGATCTAGATATCTCATTAATGTCAGTAAATGCAAATGGACAAAACTTTTGATTAAAAGATAGAGATCGACAGATTGACACAAAATATGCATTTGGGTGATATTATTTATGAGACATATGACTAAAAATATAAAGGCCATTCCAGAAATTGATTGCAAAAGATGGAAAAGGTCTGTCATGCAAGTACTAAGTAAACAAAATTGGTATGTATATATTAAGGTCAAAAACCTAAATTTTAAGGAAAGGGGCACCTGGCTGGCTCAGTTGATAAAACATGCAACTCTTGATGTCAGAGCAGTAAGTTCAAGTCCCATATATGGTGTAGAGGTTATTTAAAAAAAAATTGTTAAGAAAAATACTGTAGGACAAAAGGACTCATGTAATGATAAACATTCACAATATCAAGACCCATATAGCAACTCTAAGCATATGTGCATCTAATACAATAACCTCAAAGATTATAATAAAAATAAATATACCAGTAGAAGATGATAAATCAAAGCATTATATTAGGATATTTGATATATGGCTCTTAATTCCTCATAGGTCATGCAAGACAGAGTAAAGATATAGATAATTTAGACAGCACAATTAGTAAGTTTGTCCTAATGGACTTGGATATATTGTAAAGTTTTTGTCAAGGTTCTAGTGCACGTGCTGTGTTGGAGTCACCACAGCTTATTATATTATTGAAAACAAACAAAAAATAGATGAAAAAATAAGTATAGAGAAATGAGAGTGAGTCGTAAACCAATAATTATGATCATACAGAATCTTTACAACTTGTGTATGCATGCAGGGGAGAATGAGAGAGAGAGAGAGAGAGAGATTGGAATATATTTGACTTTATATTAACAGCCATGAATTTCTTTTTAATATAAATAGTCCTAAAATTCAGCCAGTGTAGGATAAGCTTCCTTCCCAAATCACCCTTGTTTTTGATCTTCTGAAAATAGGAGAAACCACTCAAATAATCTATTTAGAGTTCGCATCACCTCCAATCTGTGGCTTTCTCCCAGATTCCATGGTTCCGTTCCCTCCTTGCCATAGATCTTCTGTTTGCCCTCCCTATTTATTCTCCCCCATTCTCTGCCTTACTCTGAGCTCCCAGCAGCTGACCCACATGGAATTACCTCTTAACTGCTTGAGTTCTTTGAGTAATGAAGAGCATAATTGGAGTGGAGGAAGACAGAAAGTGGGCTGAACTGTCGCTCCCCACTAACCATCACTCCAGCTGTAACCAGGTCACGGGAGGCTGCGAGTTTTGCTTAACTAGAAGGTCGCATATATCTGGTGGCTCTTTACACAGTACTCTCTGCCTCCAGGGCCCATTTGTTACTTTGTTCCTTCATTCCTTCAGGCTTGAGGAGGGTAACAACGCTCCTGCTGTCCCTCGGTTATGATATCTCTCTATTGCTATGGTTTGCCTACACTCTGATGACCATAGCTTTGTAAATAGATCCTTTATTAAACTCTCTTCAAATTAACCAATTTGAGTTTCCCACCTTATTCCTACAGCAACCTCACTGATATAAATTTAAATCCAACTTCCACCTGCCTCTTTCCTCCCAAAATGTCCCTCCTGTTGTTCTATTTTAAAACCCAAGTAGTTGTCCCTTGACAGTGCAGGAAATCTTAATATCTGCCACCAGTCATGCGGACAAGTCAGGAAATACCCATAATTTCTATCTGTAGTGTCAGTAGTGAAACTCTAGGACAAGGGATAAAATGTTAATTTACCGAGTAGGCAATACGTGGTATGGGTGTATGAAATCAGGCTGCCTATCAGTGTTGCAACATGATGTCTCTTGGGAAATACCTCTACCTACACTAAACATATGAAAGTAGTGGAAGATTATTACAAAAAACATGCAAAAGGAGCTAAAAATCAAGAAAAGTGATCAACAGATATCAGAAACTAAGTGGGAAATCCCAGCTGCAGCTGAGTGGAAGCTGAAAATATTTTGGACAGACACTGGAAAAGACACTAGCCAAAGTAGGGAATGAGTGGTAAGGATGTAAGAAATCAGGCTACTTATCAGGGTTGCAACATGAGGTCTCTTGGGAAGTACTAAAGATGTGAAACCACTGGAAGTTTCTCATAATAAAATACACAAAAAAGAGCTGTAAGTTCAAGAAAAGTATTATACAGATATCAGAAACTAAGAGGAAATCCCTGCTGCAGCTGAGTGGAAGATGAAACTTAATATTTTGTGCAAATATTGGAAAAGGAGACATCAAATCAAAGAGACTGGAATTGTTTTATGGGTATCAGCAGGGTGCACTCAACCAGCTCATACAAGCTTGTAAGAGCAAATTACTTCATGAATTTTGTAACTCAGTTGTTAAGCGCAGCCATTATTAAAAATTAAGTCATAAAACCTTGTAATTAATATTAAAAACAAAAGAAACAAATACCAAAAAGTCCTCACTTCCCAGCTATTTTACTACATGTTACTCTTGTTTATGTTCCTGAGGTTATTTACAACTGTTGTATTTATATGTTGCAAATGCTATACAAGGGTGTTCTACTGAGTATCTCTTTCCAACTCTTGTTTCAGTGACATCATGTTGGTAACTTGAACAACTATGGTGGGCATATTTATATTATGGAAATGAACAAATGCTATAAATTGGGACTTCACTTACTGTTTGGTTGATTGTTTAGATCAGAGGTTGGCAATTTTTTTTTCAAGGCCATGTAGAAAATATTTTAGCCTTGTAGGCCATATGGTTTCTGTTACAATTCCTCCATTTTGCTATTGTGGTGTTAAATCTGTCATTGACAGTATGTAAATTAATGAGCATGTTTGTGTTCCAATAAAGCCTACTTACAAAGAAAGGTGGCAGCCCATTGCCTGCAGTTTGCACACCTTGGTAAGACTTAAGAAAATGATGGATGCAGATTAAACTTAGAAGGATATCACGTTTGTAGCCAATCCATTGTGAATAGCACAAAACAGGAGAAAATATCCTTCCAATATTTGAAAACTGTTACCTGACTGAGCAAGGGTTCCTCACATCATGGACAAGTAAGTGAAGTTCTGACACATCTTTTTGGTTTCATTTTCCTTACTCATTAATGAAAATGAAAATATCTGTCCTATTGATAAAAATGAAACTATAAAAACTTAACCTCCTACTTCTGTAAAAATATTAAAATAAAACATTGACCTAAAACTGGTCCAGGATCATGAAATTTCTGGAAAAATAATGGAAGAGATAGAGCCACTTGCTAGGGGCATTTATACAGCCAGCAGCATACAGGACTGTCATAAGAGGAAAAAATTCCCTAACAACAATGAGATCACCATAGGAAATACAGATCCAAAACATGAAACAGCCAGAATAATCACAAGGAGTTAAAAGAAGAAGACTTCTGGTCAAAGTGGAGCTGAGACTTTGAAATTCGATAAATCCACCCACTACGCAGCTGCAGCACTGACTGACAAATGAAAAAGGAAGAGCAGACAAAGAGGGGCTGCTGGAGGGCCCATGCTAGAGCTAACAAAAACTAGGTGTGGCACTCCATCTCCCATACACACCCAGCCACACTAGTAGACCAGGGTCTATTGATCACGTAGAGGTAGAAAGTGACTTAGGCCCAACAATTCCTGCCATTCTGCCCCCAGCAGTAGAGGGCAGCCCCTGTTTGTGCTTCTCTACCTCTATAGCACCAGCAAAGGGCAAGCAAGAAGACTTTCTGTACTGGGGAGGCTGGAGATCAGACCAAAGGTACATTCCCTCCCTTGGCTGATTGACCCTATCCTCCAGCTAGCTGCACCAGTTGGCCTATGGGGTCCATCCCCATGGATGACACCAAATGAAATTGAGTGGGAGGCCCCAGTGGTGCAAAGTGAATGAAACAGATGACACCACTGCAAGGGTTCTGAAAACAAAATTGTCTTTAGAACCACAGACTAAAAGAGGATTCCAGGATGTATGCTAATCTTGAAAAGGGGGACTGCCTGCTAAAATAAAAGATTTGAATAAGATCCTGAGCCTCCTAATATAATAGCAAAGTGTCCAGGATACAATAAAATATTGCTCTTGTCATACAAAGAGTTAGGAAAATAACAACTTGAATGAGAAAAGACAACTGACTGATACCAACACCAAGATGAATCTGATGTTGGAAGTATCAAATGAAAAATTTAAAGCATTTTAGTGATTTGAAGGGACAAGTGTGCCAAAATGTTTATGGCAGGAATGTCCACAATAGCCAAACTACGGAAAGAACCTAGATGTCCATCAACAGGTGAATGGATAAAGAAGTGGTATTTATATGTACAACGAAATACTATGCAGCCATCAAAAGAAAGGAAATCTTGCCATTTGCAATGACATGGATAGAACTACAGGGTATTATGCTGAGTCAAATAAGTCAATCAGAGAAAGATAATTATCATATGAGCTCTCTGATATAAGGAATTTGAGAGGCAGGCGGGGAGGTGTGGGGAGGTAGGGAAGGAAAGATTGAAACAAGATGGGATGAGGAGGGAGACAAACCATAAGACTCTTAATCTCATGAAACAAATCTAGGGTTGCTGGGGGATGGGGACTAGGGATAGGGTGACTGGGTGACAGACACTGGGGAGGGTATGTGCTATGGTGAGAGGTGTGAAATGTGTAAGCCTAATGATTCACAGACCTGTACCCCTGGAGCAAATAATACATTATATATTAATTAAAAAAGAGGGAGATGATTTTGGGTGGGTATGATCATAGAGGTGAACCCTGAAAATGACTTACCTTCATCCCAATGAGGGAAATTCCGTGTGAGGAAGATTCTCTGTTGCTGACTTTGGGTATGGGGAGAGCCACATGTCAAGGATCTAAGAGACAAGTGTCTCCTAGCTGACAGCCAACTGGAGAGCGGGACTGAACTCCACAAGGAAATGAATTCTGCCAGCTGCCAGCAAGCTTGGAAGAGGACCCCAATACTGAGATGAAAACTATAACCCCAGCTAGTGACTTCTGTCTTTTGGGACTTTAAATGGAGAACTCCACTAAGTCCAGCATTCATTTGTGCCTTTCCAATAAATCGGTGTTGTTTTAAGCTGCTAAGCTCGTACTGATGCATTATGACAGTAGAAGGAAACTAATATAATATCTTTTGATGATTAAATTTTACGTTCTGCAACTTCAGTAGTTTTTTTTTATAGCTGGAATGCTTGAAGGTTGATAAACATTTCACATATTTCTTAATTTTTCTTTTAACTTGTGGTTGTGTTGAATTTTAGATACAAAGTTTAAAAAATATAGTTAATAATATTTTTCTCTATAATTTATTTTGTTCTTTAAAATCATCCCACTACTTTTTGATAAAGTAAATATTAACATTTTTCCTATATTTTGAATACCTTCTTATTTCACATGTGAAATTTTACTCCGTCTCAATACCACCATATATGTACTTAGGTATGTGCTCTTTTTACTTTGCTGGTAATAATCAATAGACCCAATGCTAATTTTAGTAAAATTTCCCCATTCACTGTATTAGAAATTTATTTTTATTTTGTACAGCATTCTTAATTTATCCAAACTGAAGACAGAATAACTTACTTTGTCTTTTAAAGTAGTCCAGCATTGCAATTTTTTTTTAAAAAGAAGCAAGAATAAATGACCTAGGACATAATTAAAAACTATTTAAAACCTTTATTATAGTCTCTTAAGAAATATCAAGTCTGTATTTTATTTTTTGTATTATATTTCTAACACCATGAAAAAATGATTTAAAATTCTTTTAATATTTGTCCTTTCCCTAAAATTTCATACTAGAACATTTTCACTCACCATAGTTTCATTGCCACAATGCTTCCCTCCTTTCCTCTAGGAGCCATGATGATGAAGCATATCTCAAAAGATTTTCAAAAGACTGGTTTTCTGGAGTGCCTGGGTGGCTCAGTCGTTAAGCACCTGCCTTCAGCTCAGGTCATGATCCCAGGGGTTCTGGGATGGAGCCCCGCATCGGGCTCCCTGCTCAGCAGGAAGCTTGCTTCTCCCTTTCCCATTCCCCCTGCTTGTGTTCCCTCTCCCGCTGTGTCTCTTTCTATCAAATAAATAAATAAAATCTTAAAAAAAAAAAAAAAGACTGGTTTCCTGACCCTTTGCCTCTCATTAAATTCCAATCCCCATTAGCTACTGCCCTTTGCCCCACAAATCAGTATTGACTCCAGAACAAGTTGTGGGCCCTTCTGTGCCCTGGAGAAGTAAAGAGCATAACCTGTAAAATGAAAGCTTCTTAGAAATTGGTTTCTCTTCCCTCTCCCAAAATTTTCTTAAAAAGTTAAGTGAGTCCTACAAATATGGTGAATAAGTTTCCAATCTTATTAATCTTAACAAAAATTAGGTTCTTGTTTCTGTGCATTGGATTTCATCTACACTTATCCTTTTTCTTGGTAGCAATATGAACATGTTTCAATTACTTGGCTTTAAAATAATTCATAAACATCTATTAGAACAACTCCCATTTTACTTATTAACAGCTATTTGTGTACAATTATTATTTTCAACAAAAATTAGAAACATTTTGTTAATAAAACTGTCTTATGGATATTTAGATTAAAGCATCATCAAACCTATGTCTTTTGTTTGGGAAATTGACACAAGTTGTCCTGTTTGAGAACATGGTTATCTTTATTATTAAACTTCTTTCTGTTCTTAGGTCAAATCTCTTCTTGTTGAGGGATTGTGCACATGGCTGGTGAAGTTGATTGCTTTGAGTTTTGTATATTTATTGCTCTTATAAGTAACTTTATTCTCTAACAGACTTAGAGGCTTGGTCTGCCAGAGACAAGTGAAGCTACCTCACATTTGCTCACTGGCTGGAGAGTATTTAATGATTTAATTCAGACACAACCTCAGTGAATCTTTTTTTTTTCTTTTTTCTTTTTTAAGTAACACACCATGTTTGGTTATGCCCTGTTTTAGTAACCACTTCCTTAAACCAAGGCAACTCTCCCCTCCTCCATGAGCTAGTCTTGTGATTAAAAAAAAAAAAAAAAAAGTCGTCCGTGGTCTCTTAGTCTTTGTTCCTCTTGCAGTGAGTGTCTAGGCTGCTAATATTATGTATTCACTTCCAACTGAAGATTTTCTTCCCAACTTTTTTTTTTTTAAGATTTAATTAATTTATTTGACAGGCAGAGATCACAAGTAAGCTGAGAGGCAGGCAGATAAGAGAGAGAGGTGGAAGCAGGCTCCTGCTGAGCAGAGAGCCCAATGTGGGGCTCGATTCCAGGACCCTGGGATCATGACCTGAGCGGAAAGCAGAGGCTTTAACCCACTGAGCCACCCAGGTGCCCCTCTTCCCAACTTCTTATAGTAAGTTTTGATTCACAATATTTTTAGGCTGATCTACAACATAGTAATCTGATACAAGTGTGAAGAATATATATATATATATATATATATATATAATTTTGATGTAATGTCAGTACAGTAGAGGAGCCTAGGACAGAATACCCAGAATTGAACATAACATTCAACAAGGTAGTCTTTCCATAAGATTATTTCAAAATACTCACAATTTATTTGATTGATATAAAATTGGGAGGCAATATCTCAACGAAAGGCAAGCCCATGTTCTGATTTGGCACATGAAAGGAAGCTCGGCCCGTGAAAAAGGCCCTGCTTTGAAGAATAGGGTGAAGGGTAGACAGGGAGGATTGATGTGGTCTGAATTTTAGACACATACCTTAGCTGCTAACTTAGCATCATCATGAGCTTGAATGTTTTCATAATATTCTGTCTTATATCTTTGATAATTCTAAGGCAAAAAGAGGATCATTTCATGTGAGATTGGTCTATGAGAAACCAGTAAAAGGGTTACATTCTAATTTAATTTTTCTCCATCCTTTTTGGTTTGCTTTTAAATTCAATTTATTTTGACTAGCTAATACATGTTCATGGTAAAGAATTTGTTACCTAGGTGAATTACAGTAGATATTTTATATCTTTTCCTAACCAAACATACAGCCACTACATGTGCCTCTGAGGAGTTAAGTGCTGTTTGTACTTAATGGTTATCCTTCCAGAAATATATTAAACATATGAAAGCAAAAAATTTCTATTTCCATCTGAACAGCTCTCCATTATTAACACACATCATAATATGGCATATACTTTGCTCTTTGAAACTATTTGAGATGTTTTCATATCAGAACATTAATATCTGCCTCATTTTGAAAATAGCCACTTAGTCTGATAGAGATAGACGTTCAGGTTGTTCCTTTGTTCTTTTAACAATGGTGTAACAAATAACCTTATACATACATTACTTTCTACCTGTTCAAGATATATGAAGATAAATTGTTAGAGGTGGATATCCTAGGTCAAAGACAGCACATTTGTAATTTTGATCAATAGTGTCAAAATTCCCTCTACAAAAATTTTACAACTCACCATCAATGTATGAGAATGCATTATCATATTTTTTGAGATCTTTCCATTTTATAGATAAAAATGATATGTCTCCACAATTTTTTTCTTCATATATTAATTAGGGGAGGCCAAACTGCTTTAACAAATGGACCCAAAGATGTATGATGGCTCAAAGACAGTAGATGTTTAAATTTCATTATTGTAACAATAGGTGGGTATTGATGACTAGTGGGCAACTCTCATTCAGGTGGTAATTCAGGGACCCAGGCTTCTTAACTTCAGTATAGTTTTCTGTGAAAATTAACACACCTTAATTTTTCCTCAAGAAGAGAGGTCAAAAGTTGGCCAGTTGTGATCTCCTGGAAGACCAAAGCAGGGAAATTGTTGAAATTTGCTACAGTGTCCACTGCTGTAGCTGGCCTTGTGACTGTAACTAATTTTCATCTTTTCTCCTTCAGAAGACATTCTCAGGTCCCCTCATCCTCTGAATTTAGTGTAGATTGTTTTTCTAGTTTGATTATAGCACCTATCATCTCAAGAGTCTCTATGCTCTTGTTTATTCTGCCTTTGTAGAATTATGGTTGTTTAAGCGTCTATTGACAGTTATTACCATATATAAAGATACTAAAAGTCTACCCAGCGAATTATATGAATTCCAAACATATTCTTCCCTTCCCTTCCTGTGTATGAGCAATTCTGGCTTCCCATGGTAATTATAATTAAGATCAGTTTCTCCATTCAGAACATAAATTCCTATGTTTGCTTGTTAATCCTATAGCACGTGATGGCAATCACAGTCAAATTTCACTGGGATCTTATAGTGTCATTTTTCAGAAATGTTTTTCTTCTGGGAACCAGGATGTCTGAATTGAGAGAGCCCAAGTTTCTAGAGACAGGAAAAAGTCCCTAAGTAGGTTTAGTAGTGTGAGGAATCACTCCATCTTGGTTCACATCATTGGTGAAAGGCTTACACCACATCTTAGAGGGCAGTGTCCTTTAGCCAACAACATTCAATTATCCTATTGGACTGGCTTCATTTTGATAATAGGGTATATATCATGAGCCTGAATCTGGGAGGGGAATAAGGAAAGGAGTCCTATCCATGAGAAGGGCAAAGATACTCTGAGGGTCACCATGATGAGACCTAAGTCTACAGCACTTGCCCAAGACTTAAGTATAATTATAACATCAGAGAATGACCTTATCCCACGTTCCTTCACCATATTAACAGCAATTGAGTAAAAATAATGAATATACGTGGGATATAGCTGGCAGAGTTTCAAGAAACAGATTCTCTTGGGGGAACTGGACCAAAGTGAAGACATAAAGGTAGAAGAAGAGCCAAATACAAAGTATCATTGGAGGAATTTGAAGCCGTCAATGTACCGAGGGTAACCACAATTACAACAAACACCAAATCCAGTTTAATTAATGACTAAGTTAGCAAAAATCTCCACAATAAAGGCCTACCAGAAAGAAAGGCAGGCTCATTTCCAAGCATAAGAAAATTACCCAAGTACCTTCTGTTTATACAAGATATGTGGCTTTTTAAAAAACAAATTATGAGGCATACCAAAATGCAAGAAACAAAATACAGTCAGGAGAGACAAAGAAATGATCAGGACCAGACTCAGATATGACATAGACGTTAAAACAATAAGCTGGAGAATTTAAAATAACTGTGATTGGAGACATCTGTGCATCTCAGTTGGCTAAGCATTTGACTCTTGGTTTCAGCTCAGGTCATGATCTCAGGGTTGTGAGATGGAACCCAAGGTAGGACTCTGCACTCAGCATGTAAACTGCTTGAGATTCTCTCTCCCTCTCCCTCTCCCTATAATTCCCCCTGCTTATGCTCTCTCTAAATAAATAAAACTTTAAAAAATAAAAATAAAATAGAATAACTGTGATTAACACAAAGTTTATAATGAAAAAGTTAGACAATATGCAAGATAAGATTGACAATTTCAGCAGAAGAATGGAAACTATAAGAAAGAATCAAATGGAAATGCTAGAAATTTAAAAAAAAAAACACATTAGCAAAAATGAAGAATTCCACGAGCTCATCAGCAAGCTTGACACAGCCAAGGAAACAATCAATGAATTTGAAATAGGTCAAAAGAAATGAGCAAAAGTGAATCAGAAAGAGAAAAAGAGTAAAGAAAATAATTTTTTTTTTTTTTAAGAGAAAGAGGGGTTGAGGAATGTCAGAGGGAGGTGGAGAGAGAGAATTTTAAGCAGGCGCTCCACCCAGCATGGAGGCCAACGTGGGACTTGATTTCATGACTCTGAGATCATGACCTGAGCCAAATTCAGGAGTTGGATTAACTGACTGAGCCACCCAAGCACCCTAAAAAAAAAACCCACCTTTTTTTAGTGAAGGCAATGTAATACATTTTTTGACACACATGTTAATCCATCCTATATGGTAGTGCAGCTCTTGGATACTCTATTCTGCTATTTCCCCCTCCTCTTTTTTACTCTTTGTGTTTCACTTTGGGTAATTTCTATTAGGTACCATATTGAACTAAACATCTAAAAAATAAAACTTTTATTGTGGTTGGCTTTCTTTTTAAACGTTGTGTTTTGAAATAATTATAAATTTACAGGAGTTGCAAAGATAGTACAGAGGGTTCTGGTATAGGTTTCATCCAATTTTCCCTGACTGTTCAGTCTTAAATAGCTATAGTACAATATCAGACTAAGAAACTGACATTGGTCTAGTGCATGTGTATATTTCTAGGTCATTTCATGACATGTGTAGATTTGCCTAACCACTACTGCAATCAAGATGCAGAACTATTCTATCACTGTAAAGATCTCCCTTTTGCTACTCCTCTATAGTCACACTCATCTTTCTCTTACCCTTCCTAGCCCCTGGGAACCAATAATTCAAAGGAAATGAAAATATAATTAGTGGAAGTTAAAGCATTTAAGTTTTATTAGATTTATATCCATTTTATTTTTTTGAGTAACTATAAAAGATATTATATTTTAATTATGATTTTCTGTGTTTATTTTAAGTATATAAAAATAAAATAGGTTTTGTAAGTTGACCTTGTAACCTGCACTCCTGCTAAATTCACTTATTCTCAGAGAGTTTTTTTTTTTAATCTTTTTTGGCAATTTACTTATAGATGATCATGTCATCTGTAAATAGAGATAGTTTTATTTCTTCCTTCTTGTTCTTTATGCCTATTATTTCCTTTTCTTGATTTATTGATCTACCTAGAACTGCCATTAGTATGCTGAATAACAATGGTGATAGAAGATACCCTTGCTTGGTTTCCTATCTTAGGGGGAAAGTATTCAATTTTTCACCATTAAGTATGATGTTAGGAATTTTGGTAGCTCTTTATCATGTTACAGAGTTCCCTATATTCTAGTTTTCTGAAAGTATTTCTCATGAATGTGTGTTGAATTTGATGAAATGCTTTTTTTTTTTAAAGATTTTATTTATTTATTTGTCAGACAGAGATCACAAGTCGGCAGACAGGCAGGCAGAGAGAGGGAGAGGAGGAAGCAGGCTCCCTGCAGAGCAGGGAGCCCGATGTGGGACTCGATCCCAGGACCCTGAGATCATGACCTGAGCCGAAGGCAGCGGCTTAAGCCACTGAGCCACCCAGGCGCCCCTGAAATGCTTTTTCTGTACCAGTCGATATAATCATGTAATTTTTTGTTCTTTAGCATGCAATATGGAGGATCACAATGATTGACGGGTGAATGTTGAACATCCTGAAATAAATTTCACTTAGTCACGGAGTTAGTCTTTTTTTTTTTTTTAAGGAGTTAGTCTTTTTATAGATTGTTAAATTCTATTTGCTAATGTTTTCTTAGAGATTTTTATATTTATGTTCCTAAAAGATATTGCTCTGCAGTTTTCTCTGTTATCCTTTCTTTGCTTTGTTTTGGTAATACAAGCTTCATAACGTAAATTGGGAAGTAATTCTTCCTCTTCTATTTTTTTTCAAGATTTATTTATTTGTTTGAGAGAGAGAGAGTGCTAGAGCAGAAGGAGGACCAGTTGAAAAGGGAGAGGGGGAGGGGAAGCAGACTCCCCACTGAACATGGAGGCTGACTCCCTCCCAGAACCCTGAGATCATGACCTGAGCCAACACCAAGAGTCTGATGCTTAACTGACGGAGCCACCCAGATTCCATTCTTCCTCTTCTATTTTATGGAAGATACTATGTAAAATTGATGTTAATTCTTCTTTAAACATTGGGTTTATTGTTGGGGGGTCTAATATTTGAGAAGAAGTTTCTTGTTCACTCTCAAGGATGTGCCTGGCAGGTTAAGGGGTTTATTCACCAAAAGATCAGTTTACTGAATGAATGGCCAATTCACAGCAAGGAGCCCAAGCATCAGCTGGCTGAATGACATACTGATTAGATTTAGCACATTTAGTAATTTAACAAAATTTTGTTTCATGAGTAGTTTCATTGAATTTATTCACTAGTTGTCTAGTGAATAGAACAAAATGCCAGCATTTCAGGTACAAATGTATCAAATCCTTTTAGAGATATATTTTATTTTATGAATTTTAACATTTCAAAGGCTTTTGCTAATTTCTCTAAAAGATCAGTTCATAAAATTTACTGAATTCAAAGTGTATTTTTTAATAACTTAAAGTATTTATTCCAATTTATATTAAAATATTTAAAAAGATTTTATTTATATATTTATAGAACATGCAAGCTGTCTTGGATGGCCCTTCTGGTCTCAAGATGATTGCTAATATTCACAGTTAACTCCACTGCTCAAGCACAGATTCCAAGGAATGCTGACTTTCCACAAAGAAAGAGACCAAAACTTATCTTTCAGTCTGGGGGAACAAAGGGTGTCCCCTGTGGAGAGGCTCCTTACTGTAAGCCTGACCCATTTTATGACTCTTTGTTGATGGAATCATCTACTCACATGGTTACGCACTGCCTTCTTCCTAAGTGCTCTGCCTCCACAGAGACCCAGCAGGGAGACTGAGATAAGCACCTGGAATCAGGTGTCTGCGTTGTCTTCCTCTCAGACCAGGCCAGCAGTGGATTCCCTGAGTAATGCAGCAGAGTATGAGGTGCACAGAGAGCTCTAGGAAATATGGAGAAAGCTGCCTGGCTCAGGGGGAGACAGCTGGCAGAAGCTTGAGCCACAGCCTTGCAGATGAGGTTTTAGTCAATCAGAAAAAGTGTTTTAAGCTGATACTTTTATTGCTTATTGCAAAGTCTATGTGAAGAGGCCTGTGAGACTGGGCAATGTCCAGGTGTGACAGCCTCTACCACACAGCCCCACAATAGAGTGGAGAGAATTTCCCCTTAGGATAAGAGGTAAGGGATGGGCCAGACTTCTCCATTTATTCTGAGAGACACGGAGGTGGGCATTGTGGGGACTAATGTACCTTCCAGGTCCCCTTTTGACCATTCCTCCTAGCCCCCCAATCCTATTCCAGCTCTCAGATTGATGTCCCTCCTTTCTCCTTCCACCCAACCATGGAAACTCTCGTTACTCTAGAGTTACCCTGATCCTAAGTACACTACTGCTTATGGAAGCCTGGGGACTAAGTCTCAGGTGCTCTGGAACCATGCATCTAATACAGAATACTGAGCTGACTCACTGCTTTCATGGGCCGCCAATGGAAACCCCTTGTGTCTCTGATCTATTTCTTTTTACCTGGTAAACCCCTTATACTCTGCTTTCCATTCCTGACCTCTGTTATAAAGGAACACAAAATATAGGGAAGAGATAGAAGGAGGGAGAGAAGGGTAGGGCATACTTAATGTTGTGTTTATTTATGTTTGCCACACACTATTCTAATTTCTCTATAACCATTTAAAACTGACCCTAGTCATGCATGCACAAGAGGACCCTGATAAAGAATAGAATTGTTAAAAAAAACACCACATTGATACTGCTCCTATTCACAGTTTGATAACTTAGGACTTGCACAGTAAGTGCCACATCTGTACACAATGTGTAACTCTGACATCTGCTCAGTATGTGCCACATCTGTACACAATGTGTAACTCTGACATCTGCTCCCTCATCAACACTATTCAGGCCCCAGAAATGCTTCTCCACATCTTTTACTCTCTACCCTTATAACTAAAGGTGATTGTGTCTGAATGCTGTGAACGTTTGAAGATTGCACCTTTTCTGATATCAATGAACTTATTTCATATTTCAGGGAAGATTTAAGCAGCTGAAGAACTTATAAGAGAAAAGTGAGCTTAACTTTTCAAATATTTTTATTCAAGTGCACAAATGTAATAGATTCTTGCATAATGAAGAATCACATGCCCACAGGTCTGGTTGTCACTATTTTTTTTTTCCTGCTTGTTTTTTTGCTCCACATAATAACCTGGTATTCCCAGCACTTGTATATGGCAGCTGAAGAATATATATATATATTTTTTTTCTTTAAAATTTTTTAAAATTTAAAGAAAATTAAAAAAATTTTCTCTCTTTTTCTTTAACTTAAATTCAGCTAATTAACATATAATGTAATGTTAGCTTCAGAGGGAGAGGTCAGTGATTCATCAGTCTTGTAAAATACCCAGTGCTGCTTATATCACAAGCTCTCCTTAATGTCCATTACCCACTCACCCCATCACTCTTCAGCCCTCCCCTTAAGCAACCCTCAGTTTTTTTCTTATGATTAAGAGTCTCTTATGGTTTGTCTCCCTCACTGATTTCATCTTATTTTATTTTTCCCTCTCTTCCCCTATAATCCTGTTTTACTTCTTAAATTCCACATATGAGTGCAATCATATGATAATTGTCTTTCTCTGTTTGACTTATTTTGCTTAGCATAATACTCTCTAGTTCTACCCATGTAATCACAAATGGCAATATTTCATTTTTTGATGGCTGAGTAGTATTCCATTGTCTATGTATACTATATCTTCTCTATTTATTCATCTGTCGATGAACATCTGGGCTCTTTCCATAGTTTGGTTATTGTGGATATTGCTGCTATAAACATTGGGGTGCAGGTGCCCCTTTGGATCACTATATTTTTGTCTTTGGGGTAAATGTCTAGTAGTGTAATTGCTGGGTCATAGGGATAGCTCTGTTTTTAACTTTCTGAGGAACCTCTATACTGCTTTCCAGAGTGCCTGCACCAGCTTGCATTCCCAACGACAGTGTGGAAGGGTTTCCCTTTCTCCATATCCTCACACACATCTATCATTTCCTGACTTGGTGATTTTAACTATTCTGACTGGTATGAGGTGGTATGTATCTCATTGTGGTTTTGCTTTGTATTTCCCTTATTCTGACTGATGTTGAGCAGTTTTTCATGTGTCTTTGGGCCATTTGTAGGTCTTCTTTGGAGAAATGTCTGTTCGTATCTTCTGCCCACTTTTTGATTGGATTATTTGTTCTTTGGGAGTTAAGTTTGATAAGTTTAAATCTTTTCCCATTCTCTAGGTTGTCTTTGGTTTTGTCGACTATTTCCTTTGCTGTGCAAAAGCTTTTTCTCTTGAAGTCCCAACTTTTCATTTTTGCCTTTGTTTCCCTTGCCTCTGGGTACGTGTCTGGCAAGAAGTTGCTGCAGCCAAGGTTGAAGCAGTTGCTACCTTTGTACTTCTCTAAGATTTTGATGGATTCCAGTCTCACATTGAGGTCTTTCATCCATTTAAAGTCTATTTTTGTGTATAGTGTAAAGAAATGGTCCAGTTTCATTCTTCTACATGCGGCTGTCCATCTTTCCCCACACCATTTGTTAAAGAGACTGTCATTTTTCTGGTTATTCCTTCCTACTTTGTTGAAGATTAGTTGACCATAGGGTTGAGGGTTCATTTCTGGGTTCTCTATTCTGTTCCATTGATCTATCTGTCTGTTTCTGTGCCAATACCATACTGTCTTGATGATTACAGCTTTGTAATAGAGCTTGAGGCCTGAAATTTTGATACCACCAGCTTTGCTTTTCTTTTTCAACATTCCTCTGGCTATTCTAAGCCGTTTCTGGTTCCATACAAACTTTAGGATTATTTGTCCCAGGTCTTTGAAAAAAGTTGATGTGATTTTGATAGGGAATGCATTGAATGTATAGATTGTTCTAGGTAGCATAGACATTTTAACAATATTTGTTTTTCCAATCCATGAACATGGAATGTTTTTCCATCTCTTTTTGTCTTCCTCAATTTCTTTCATGAGTATTCTACAGTTTTCTGTGTACAGATCCTCTGCATTTTTGGTTAGGTTTATTCCTAGTCTTAGAGTGTTAGGTTCAGTTGTAAATAGGAGCAACTCCTTAATTTCTCTTTCCTCTATCTCATTGTTAGTGTATAGAAATGCGACTGATTTCTGGGCATTGAATTTATATCCTGCCGCTGTACTGAATTTGTGTATGAGTTAAAGCAGTTTTGGAGTGGAGTCTTTTGGGTTTTCCACATAAAGTATCAAAATATCTGTGAAGAGTGAGAGTTTGACTTCTTTCTGATTTGAATGGCTTTATTTCACTTTGTTGTCTGATTGCTGAGGCTAAGACAGCTAGTACTATTTTGAACAACAGTGGTTAGAGTGGACATTCCTGTAGTGTTCCTGACCTTAGAGGAAAAGGTCTCATTTTTTTCCCATTGAGAATGATATTCACTGTGGGCTTTTCATAGATGACTTTTAGGATATTGAAGTATGTTCCCTCTATTTATACATTGTGAAGAACTTTAATTAAGAAAATATGGATTTTTTCTTAATTAAGAAAAGAAAAGGATCATGAGGCTCTTGTCCTTTCTTTCATTAATGTAGTGTATAACGTTGGTTGATTTATGGAGGTTGAACAAACTTTGTAGCCCAGGAATAAATCCCACTTGGTTGTGGTGAATAATACTTGTAATGTACTGTTAGATCTTATTGACCAGTATCTTGGTAAGAATTTTTGCATCCATGTTCATCAGGGATATTGCTCTGTGATTCTCCTTTCAGGTGGGGTCTCTGTGCTAGTTTAGGGATCAAGGTGATGCTGGCCTCATAGAATGAATTTGGAAGTTTTCCTTCCATTTTTATTTTTTGAAACAGCTTCAGAAAAATAGGTATTAATTATTCTTTAAATGTTTGTTAGAATTTCACTGGGAAGACATCCAGCCCTTGAGTCTTGTTGGCAGATTTTTGATTATTGCTTCAATTTCCTTGCTGGTTATTGGTCTGGTCAGGTTTTCTATTTCTTCCTGTTTTAGTTTTGGTAGTTTATACCTCTATAGGAATGCAACCATTTCTTCCAGATTGCCTAATTTGTTGACATATAGATGCTTATAATATGCTAGAATTGTTTATATTCTTTGGTGTTGGTTGTGATCTCTCCTTTTTCATTCATGATTTTATGTGGGTCCTTTCTCTTTTCTTTTTGATAAGTCTGGCTGGGGGTTTATCAATCTTATTAATTCTTTCAGAGAACCAGCTCCTACTTTCCTTGATATGCTCTACTGCTTTTTTTTGGTTTCCGTTTCATTGATTTCTGCTCTAATCTTTAACATTTTTCTTCTCCTGCTGGGTTTAGGCTTTATTTGCTGTCTATTTGAGTCTTCTCTTGTTTCTTGAGAAAGTCTTGTATTGCTATATACTTCCCTCTTAGGACCACCTTGGATGCATCCCAAAGGTTTTGAACAGTTGTGGTTTCATTTTAATTTGTTTCCATGAATTTTTAAAAATTCTTCTTTAATTTTCTGGTCCACCCATTCATTCTTTAATAGGATCCTCTTTAGCCTCCGTGTACTTGCATTCTTTCTAAAATTACTCTTGTGATTAAGTTTAAGTTTCAAAGATTTTGGTCTGAAATTATGCAAGGAATAATCTCAATCTTTGGTACCAATTAAGAACTGATTTGTGACCCAGTATGTGATCTATTCTGGAGAATGTTCAATGTGCATTTGAGAAGAATGTGTATTCTGTTGCTTTCAGGTGTAATGTTCTGAATATAGCCGTGAAGTCCAAGTGTGTCTTTCAATATTCTAATTTCCTTGTTGATCTTCAGCTTTGATGATCTGTCCATTGCAGCGAGTTAGGTGTTAAAGTCCTGTACTATTACTGGATTATTATCAATGTGTTTCTTTAATTTTGTTATTAATTGGCTGCTCCCATGTGGGGTATAAATATAATTCTTAGATATTCTGGTTGGATAGAACCTTTAGTTCTTATACAGTGTCCTTCCTCATCTCTTATTACAGTCTTTGGTAAAATCTAATTTGTCTGATATAAGGATTGCTACCCAAGCTTTCTTTTGATATCCATTAGCATGACAAATAGTTTTCCACCCCCTTACTTTAAATATGGAGGTGTCTTTGGGTCTAAAATGAGTCTCTTATTAACAGCATATAAATGGGTCTTGCATTTTTTTTTTTTTTTTTTTATAATTTTTTATTTTTTATAAACATATATTTTTTATATACATATATTTTTATCCCCAGGTCTGTGAATCACCAGGTTTACACACTTCACAGCACTCACCAAATCACATACCCTCCCCAATGTCCATAATCCCACCCCCTTCTCCCCAACCCCCTCCCCCCGGCAACCCTCAGTTTGTTTTGTGAGATTAAGAGTCACTTATGGTTTGTCTCCCTCCCAATCCCATCTTGTTTCATTTATTCTTCTACCCACTTAAGCCTCCATGTTGCATCACCACTTCCTCATATCAGGGAGATCATATGATAGTTGTCTTTCTCTGCTTGACTTATTTCGCTAAGCATGATACGCTCTAGTTCCATCCATGTTGTTGCAAATGGCAAGATTTCATTTCTTTTGATGGCTGCATAGTATTCCATTGTGTATATATACCACATCTTCTTGATCCATTCATCTGTTGATGGACATCTAGGTTCTTTCCATAGTTTGGCTATTGTGGACATTGCTGCTATAAACATTCGGGTGCATGTGTCCCTTTGGATCACTACATTTGTATCTTTAGGGTAAATACCCAATAGTGCAATTGCTGGGTCATAGGGCAGTTCTATTTTCAACATTTTGAGGAACCTCCATGCTGTTTTCCAGAGTGGCTGCACCAGCTTGCATTCCCACCAACAGTGTAGGAGGGTTCCCCTTTCTCCGCATCCTCGCCAGCATCTGTCATTTCCTGACTTGTTGATTTTAGCCATTCTGACTGGTGTGAGGTGATATCTCATTGTGGTTTTGATTTGTATTTCCCTGATGCCGAGTGATATGGAGCACTTTTTCATGTGTCTGTTCGCCATCTGGATGTCTTCTTTGCAGAAATGTCTGTTCATGTCTTCTGCCCATTTCTTGATTGGATTATTTGTTCTTTGGGTGTTGAGTTTGCTAAGTTCTTTATAGATTCTGGACACTAGTCCTTTATCTGATATGTCGTTTGCAAATATCTTCTCCCATTCTGTCAGTTGTCTTTTGATTTTGTTAACTGTTTCCTTTGCTGTGCAAAAGCTTTTGATCTTGATGAAATCCCAGTAGTTCATTTTTTCCCTTGCTTCCCTTGCCTTTTGCGTTGTTCCTAGGAAGATGTTGCTGCGGCAGAGGTCGAAGAGGTTGCTGCCCGTGTTCTCCTCAAGGATTTTGATGGATTCCTTTCGTACATTGAGGTCCTTCATCCATTTTGAGTCTATTTTTGTGTGTGGTGTAAGGAAATGGTCCAATTTCATTTTTCTGCATGTGGCTGTCCAATTTTCCCAGCACCATTTATTGAAAAGGCTGTCTTTTTTCCAATGGACATTCTTTCCTGCTTTGTCGAAGATTAGTTGACCATAGAGTTGAGGGTCTATTTCTGGGCTCTCTATTCTGTTCCATTGATCTATGTGTCTGTTTTTGTGCCAGTACCATGCTGTCTTGATGATGACAGCTTTATAATAGAGCTTGAAGTCCGGAATTGTGATGCCACCAACGTTGGCTTTCTTTTTCAATATCCCTTTGGCTATTCGAGGTCTTTTCTGGTTCCATATAAATTTTAGAATTATTTGTTCCATTTCTTTGAAAAAGATGGATGGTACTTTGATAGGAATTGCATTAAATGTGTAGATTGCTTTAGGTAGCATAGACATTTTCACAATATTTATTCTTCCAATCCAGGAGCATGGAACATTTTTCCATTTCTTTGTGTCTTCCTCAATTTCTTTCATGAGTACTTTATAGTTTTCTGAGTATAGATTCTGTGTCTCTTTGGTTAGGTTTATTCCTAGGTATCTTATGGTTTTGGATGCAATTGTAAATGGGATTGACTCCTTAATATCTCTTTCTTCTGTCTTGCTGTTGGTGTAGAGAAATGCAACTGATTTCTGTGCATTGATTTTATATCCTGACACTTTACTGAATTCCTGTATAAGTTCTAGCAGTTTTGGAGTGGAGTCTTTTGGGTTTTCCACATATAGTATCATATCATCTGCGAAGAGTGATAATTTGACTTCTTCTTTGCCGATTTGGATGCCTTTAATTTCCTTTTGTTGTCTGATTGCTGAGGCTAGGACCTCTAGTACGATGTTGAATAGCAGTGGTGATAATGGACATCCCTGCCGTGTTCCTGACCTTAGCGGAAAAGCTTTCAGTTTTTCTCCATTGAGAATGATATTTGCGGTGGGTTTTTCATAGATGGCTTTGATGATATTGAGGTATGTGCCCTCTATCCCTACACTTTGAAGAGTTTTGATCAGGAAGGGATGTTGTACTTTGTCAAATGCTTTTTCAGCATCTATTGAGAGTATCATATGGTTCTTGTTCTTACTTTTATTGATGTGTTGTATCACATTGACTGATTTGCGGATGTTGAACCAACCTTGCAGCCCTGGAATAAATCCCACTTGGTCGTGGTGAATAATCTTTTTAATGTACTGTTGAATCCGATTGGCTAGTATTTTGTTGAGTATTTTCGCATCTGTGTTCATCAAGGATATCGGTCTATAGCTCTCTTTTTTGGTGGGATCCTTGTCTGGTTTTGGGATCAAGGTGATGCTGGCCTCATAAAATGAGTTTGGAAGTTTTCCTTCCATTTCTATTTTTTGGAACAGTTTCAGGAGAATAGGAATTAGTTCTTCTTTAAATGTTTGGTAGAATTCCCCCGGGAAGCCGTCTGGCCCTGGGCTTTTGTTTGTTTGGAGATTTTTAATGACTGTTTCAATCTCCTTACTGGTTATGGGTCTGTTCAGGCTTTCTATTTCTTCATGGTTCAGTTGTGGTAGTTTATATGTTTCTAGGAATGCATCCATTTCTTCCAGATTGTCAAATTTATTGCCGTAGAGTTGCTCATAGTATGTTCTTATAATAGTTTGTATTTCCTTGGTGTTAGTTGTGATCTCTCCTCTTTCATTCATGATTTTATTTATTTGGGTCCTTTCTCTTTTCTTTTTGATAAGTCGGGCCAGGGGTTTATCAATTTTATTAATTCTTTCAAAGAACCAGCTCCTAGTTTCGTTGATTTGTTCTATTGTTTTTTTGGTTTCTATTTCATTGATTTCTGCTCTGATCTTTATGATTTCTCTTCTCCTGCTGGGCTTAGGGTTTCTTTCTTGTTCTTTCTCCAGCTCCTTTAGGTGTAGGGTTAGGTTGTGTACCTGAGACCTTTCTTGTTTCTTGAGAAAGGCTTGTACCGCTATATATTTTCCTCTCAGGACTGCCTTTGTTGTGTCCCACAGATTTTGAACCGTTGTATTTTCATTATCATTTGTTTCCATGATTTTTTTCAATTCTTCTTTAATTTCCCGGTTGACCCATTCATTCTTTAGAAGGATACTGTTTAGTCTCCATGTATTTGGGTTCTTTCCAAACTTCCTTTTGTGGTTGAGTTCTAGCTTTAGAGCATTGTGGTCTGAAAATATGCAGGGAATGATCCCAATCTTTTGATACCGGTTGAGTCCTGATTTAGGACCGAGGATGTGATCTATTCTGGAGAATGTTCCATGTGCACTAGAGAAGAATGTGTATTCTGTTGCTTTGGGATGAAATATTCTGAATATATCTGTGATGTCCATCTGGTCCAGTGTGTCATTTAAGGCCTTTATTTCCTTGCTGATCTTTTGCTTGGATGACCTGTCCATTTCAGTGAGGGGAATATTAAAGTCCCCTACTATTATTGTATTGTTGTTTATGTGTTTCTTTGATTTTGTTATTAATTGGTTTATATAGTTGGCTGCTCCCACGTTGGGGGCATAGATATTTAAAATTGTTAAATCTTCTTGTTGGACAGACCCTTTGAGTATGATATAGTGTCCTTCCTCATCTCTTATTATAGTCTTTGGCTTAAAATCTAATTGATCTGATATAAGGATTGCCACTCCTGCTTTCTTCTGATGTCCATTAGCATGGTAAATTCTTTTCCACCCCCTCACTTTAAATCTGGAGGTGTCTTCGGGCTTAAAATGTGTTTCTTGGAGGCAACATATAGATGGGTTTTGTTTTTTTATCCATTCTGATACCCTGTGTCTTTTGACTGGGGCATTGAGCCCATTAACATTCAGGGTAAATATTGAGAGATATGAATTTAGTGCCATTGTATTGCCTGTAAGGTGACTGTTACTGTATATTGTCTCTGTTCCTTTCTGGCCTGCTACTTTTAGGTTCTCTTTTTGCCTAGAGGACCCCTTTCAATATTTCAATATTTATCCAATCTGATTCACCATGTCTTTTTTTTTTTTTTTTTGAAAGTACCAGCTGTCAGGCAGAAGGAGGGATTTCCTTTTTTTTTTTTTTAAGATTTTATTTATTATTTATTTGACAGAGAGATCACCAGCAGGCAGAGAGGCAGGCAGAGAGAGAGAGGGGGAAGCAGATGCCCTGATGAGCAGAGAGCCCGAAGTGGGGCTTGATCCCAGAACCCTGAGATCATAACCTGAGCCAAAGGCAGAGGCTTAATGCACAGAGCCACCCAGGTGCCCCACCATGTCTTTTGATTTGGGCATTTAGCCCATTTACACTTAGAGTAACTATTGAAACATATGAATTTAATGCCATTGTATTAACTATAAGGTCACTGTTTCTGTAGATTGTGTCAGTTCCTTTTGGGTCTATGTTACTTCTGGTCTCTCTCTTTGCTTAAAAGATCCCTTTTAACTTTTCTTGCAGGGCTGGTTTAGTGTTCACGAATTTTTTTAGCTCCTGTTTGTCCTGGAAGCTCTTTATCTCTCCTTCCATTCTGAATGACAGCCTTGCTGGATAAAATATTTTTGGCTACATATTTTTCTCATTTGGCACCCTGAATATATCCTGCCAGTCCTTTCTGGACTGCCAGGTCTCTGTGGTTAAGTCTGGTGTCAGTCTATTATTTCCACCCTTGTAGGTTGCAAAGCTCTTGCCCCAGCCTGCTTTTAGGATTTTTCTCTTTATCTCCTGGATTTGCAAGTTTCACTATTATATGTGGAGGTGTTGACCAATTTTTATTGATTTTGAGGGGCATTCTCTGTGCCTCTTGGATATGAATGTCTGTTTCCTCCCCCCAGTTAAGGAAGTTTTCCACTATAATTTGCTCCAATATACTTTCTGCACTCCCCTTCCCGCTTCCTCTTCCTCTGGAATCCCAATTATTCTAGTAATGATTCACTTCATAGTATCACTTATCTCTCAGATTCTACCCTGGTGATCCAATAGTTGTTTATCTTTTTCTCAGCTCCTTTATTCTCCATTATTTTGTCTTCTGTAACACTAATTCTCTTTTCTGCCTCATTTATACTCATAGTTAGAGTCTCCATTTTATTTATCTCAATAATACACTTTTTGATTTTGACTTGATTGATTTTAGTTCTTTTATTTACCTTTCTTAGAAAGGGGTTCTATACTGTCTTCTATGAATTTTTCAAAGCCAGCTAATATCTTTATAATCATTAATCTGAACTCTAGTTCTTACTTATCCATACTGATTAGGTCCCTGACAGTCAATACTGTCTCTTGTTCTTTTTTTTTTGTAGATAGTTTTTCTCTCTTGCCATTCTTTCAGAAAGTGCTTACTTTTCTATTGGTAGAGTTGCAGCTATTCTTTTCTTAGATCTCAGGGTGAGTTCATAGGGTAGAGAATGATTTGATAGCTATCTAGCTGAATTCCTGGGACCAGACAAAACTAAAGTCTCCTACTCCTCCACCATTTTGGACTAATTCTCCAACATTTTGCAATATTAAACAAGTCATATTACACTTAAGTTTGTATATATTATGATCTGGATATAAAATGTGTGAAACATGATCCACATTTTACCAAGAGAAGCCTGGGGCAAAGTGAGGGTCAGTAATTTGCTGACTCTCATAAAACCTATTAGTGGTAGAACTGCAGCTAAAAACCATTTTCTCATAAGAACAATGCTCTTCCCACCACAACTTAAGGCTCTTCAGAGTTTCTAGGATAATAGAAGTGGCCATCTCTGTGACAGTTATTTTTCTTTCCTGAAATATGATCCCACTTATTTATTACTAAAAATCCCAAATGTCACAAAAATGTCTACTCTTGAGTTATTTTTTTGTTTGTTTCTTTAAACCCTTAAGGCATTCTGTCTTTAGAATTTCTATAATTAGGAGAAAATCTTCACCTCAAGTATTTATCCAGTATAATTTGATGAAGACACAGTTCTAGGTATTGGACTGAGAACCTTTATAAAAAAATATCTGCCCAGAGACAGGTGAAGTACTTCGGCAATAGTTCAGATTGGTTCCCTTCCTAGGGACTCTCCAATCCGACTGTGCATGGAAGCTTTCATAGGCTTTTATTCTCTGAAATGAGTACTCAGAGCTCCTAGGTAGGAACTGTGTTGACTACCATTTCTTTTGTCTTTGTTCCCAATGATGCCTGGGAAGATGGCTTTGTGGATCTCCAAAGGCCTCTGGACAGCAGCTGAAATGATGATCCTGGTGGTCCTAAATATCCCAGTGGCTGAGGGCAGAGATTCTCCACGTAAGTGAAGGGCACCTGCTCCACAGAGCCACCACCTTAGGCAACAGGTTCTGAAGGAGCTTTGGGCTGGAATGTGGAAGGTTCTGTGATCTTAGAATATATAATCTTTCATCACAGGTTTCCAAATATATAGTCTTTCATCACAGGTTTCCTCTCTTTGGGGTAGACAACTCTGTTACATTCTTATTTCTACTCTAATGATGAGATAAGGACATCCACATCTATGGACTCAATCCATCCTGGGGATTTTATAATGGGTAGGAGGAAACAAAACATGCATCTGCTACCACTGATGGGACAAAGTGACATTGGAGTTATTTTTGAAAATAAGAATTTGTCCAAAGAAGACACAGCAGGATCTTTTATTTCAGGTCCCTGCAAGACCTTATCTAGGCTACACACTATGGGATTCTCTGTTGGAGAAATACAGGGCAGTGATAGTCTCTCCAGTCTTAGTATTTGACAAAAAGGACTTTATATTCCTGTTCTGAGTGGAGTCCAGATGGATACAAACTCTTGGTTTTTGAGTGAAACTGACTGGGTGACCACAGACAGGAAGTCTTTACTTCAAGTTTCACTGGTTTATGGTCAAATAGTAACTTGTGTGGGATTCAGAGACTTGAATTGATGGTGGACTGAATTTAGGAGAAAGGAGACTGTAAAGAAGAGGAAATAGCACATACCATGTCAGCCACAGGATTAGTATCTTCATATAAATTCTCTCTGGATTTTCCTAACACCCCTATGTGTAGGCATTATGACTTCCGTTTTACAAATTTTATATATGATACCAATATTCTGTTTAGTAACCTACTCAAGCTGGTAAATGGAAGGGTTTAATGGGATCTATTTTATTTTATTCAAAGACTATGTTCTTTCTATGAATGTCTCTCTCTAGGACTTGGAAGATGTGGTCCCTTCTAGCCCTGCAGGAGTGAGCAACCCACAGTGCAGTTGGGTGGGTGGGACAGAAACTCAGGGTAACTCAGGCATTAGAAGGAAGGCCCTCTGCAGAGGACCAAGAGAATATGCTTTTCAGGAGGAGGTCAAGCTTCATTTTCGACTTTTCTCCTCATTCTCTTGAACTCTTGTGCTTAGGTGGACACTTATTTGTCTCTGAGGTTCCCTGAAGTTGTATGGAAAATGGGATTTCATGTAAGAATGTCCTGATTTGAGCACAGGGATAGATGTAAAATCAGCCAGACTGCCCTGTCTTCCTCAGTTCTCAGGCCCCAGCAGAGCTCAGAGGTCGCAGGGCTTGTCCCTAGAGAGGGGCGTTCTTTCCTCCCCTCCCTGTATGAAGGCGGTTCTGGAGGTCCTCAGAGGAGGGCAAGCAGGCCTGAGAAGGAGGATGCTCAGGAGGATGCTCAGGGTGACAGGCATCCAAGGAGGGAGGCCTTCAGGTTTATCAGGCCACCTGCTAGTGCCCCACAAGACCCGCTGGGTGGTGGCTGTCGGTTGGGCTGAGCGGTGGAGAGCTGACTGACCCACGGTGCTTCCCCGCAGAGGATTTTGTGTTCCAGTTTAAGGGCGAGTGCTACTTCACCAACGGGACGAAGCAGGTGCGGCTCCTGGATAGATTAATCTATAACAGGGAGGAAGTCCTGCGCTTTGACAGCAACGTGGGGGAGTACCAGGCAGTAACAGAGGTGGGGCGGTCTATCGCCCAGTCCTGGAACAGACAAAAAGATGTCGTGGAGCGGGCACGGGCGGAGGTGGACACAGTTTGCAGACACAACTACCAGATGGAGAAGAGTTCTACCTTGCAGAGGCTAGGTAAGCACTGCCTTTGGATCTTAGCTGGGCTTCCCTCTCCGTCTCTCTCGTGGGTACTGGCAAGACCCAGCACGGTGGGTGTGGCCTCTTCCATGGGACCCAGGCCCACAAGGTGGATGGGGAGGCGGGGACAGGGAGTGGGGTGGGGACAGACCCCCGCCCCCGCCCTTCCTCGCAGCCCTCGTGGGGGGGTCCTCCAGTAGGGCTGTGTTTCCTATGCGGTTTCCACCACTTCTGCGTCTCCCCGGCTCCTTACTTAAGAGTGTTTGCTTTCTCCCTCCCCACCTTTCCCTAAGCAGAGCCCAGTGAGCACCTGTCTTTGCCCTGGTCCTGCAGTGAGCTGTGCCAGCTCCTGCCAAGCTTAGTGGGCTGGGCCTGGTGGGGGGAGGACACCTGGCACACGTGGTAAATATGTTAAGAGTTGTCACCAAGCCAAATTTTGACTTTTGGTTTCAAATTATGATTCATCTCAATGCTGTTTTCTTAAATGGTTGCCACTAGTCCTGGACTTCTCTGAGGGGAGGAACTCCTCATCCTTGTCTGCCTAGTATATGACACGATGACTGCCAGGTAGAGTGAGTGCAAACTTCTGTGGAATTCATGAATAAATACAGGTGGCCTCTCATCCACTAGGCTCAAGAGAAAACAGAAGGGTAAATAAGCCTTAAAGACTGACTGTATTAATTAGTCTTTATTATATTGCTTCATGTTTTAAAGTAAACCTTGTAACTTCAATCTTAATAATTTAGGGTTTGTGAATGCAAAGTCCAAGAAAGTGTTTACTAAAAATACAAACAATATTGGAAGGCAGAATTTTAATTTCTTAGAAAAGCTCAACAAATGCCAGAATAGGAAGAGCTGAACTTTAGGAGTCAATAAATTGATGCTAGTAAATTACTGAATAAAAAAATTATTTCAGGTTTCCTTTTGCCTAATCCCTACCCATCCTCCTTCCCCCGAACTCCTTCTCAGGTCATCATCATCCACTTAAGGGGTAGACATTCTGCAAGTTAATTGTAGATATTTATTTAATAAGCACATATGTCTAGACAAATACCTTATCACACACCATCTATATAACACAATTTAATTTCACAGCTAACGACCTTGGGAGTTAGAGATTAGCAACCACTTTATATGTCAACAGGTGTGGAGGGAAAGAAGTCCTGCTTTACTATTTCCATTTTTTAAAAAATTTTATGAATAGTGTTGTGTGTAATACAGCAATCTAATATTTAAAATTGCTTCATTTTATCAATTAATACAAAGAATAACTTTCACAGGATGATTACTATTATTTCTTCAGACTTTGAAAAGTAAGCTGACCCGTGTTTATTGGAACTAATACAGTGGCCAAGCTCAGATCTTAATCCAAGACTCAGAATCCAGGGATCTTTCCACCCTGGTAACAAGACAGGACTCGTCTCCATGGGGAGACTTGCCGTGCAGTCTCACATCTCACTGTCTTTTCTTGTCTGTTACTCCCCTCAGTGGAACCTACAGTGACCATCTCCCCATCCAGGACGGAGGTTCTGAACCACCACAACATGCTGGTCTGCTCGGTGACAGATTTCTACCCAGGCCAGATCAAAGTTCGATGGTTTCGGAATGACCAGGAGGAGACAGCTGGTGTGGTGTCCACTCCACTTATTAGGAATGGGGACTGGACCTTCCAGATCCTTGTCATGCTGGAAGTGACTCCCCAGCGAGGAGATGTCTACACCTGCCATGTGGAGCACCCCAGCCTCCAGAGCCCCATCACAGTGGAGTGGCGTAAGGGACAATCCGTTTCCTTTCACCATGGGCCCCACAAGACAGAAAGAAGAGCTTCCTCCAGCCCGTCCCATTCCATTCCTCATCCTTGATGTTACTACTGATGCCCATGGCAGGAGCATCAGAACAATCTCGATCTCATTGTCTTTCTAGATATTAGAGAGATCATTCTCTACACCCTGACCCTACAGCCCAGCCCTGTAGCTCTGAAGGATTTATACTCTGGCTAGGGACTGGGGTCTTAGAGTCCGAGGTTAGGGCTGTGTCTGGAGGAGCAGTATCCAGCTTTCCCCTACTCTCACATACCCACTAGGTGTGAGGGTCTGTCAGTGGGTCCTTTCCTCCCCTTAAGGGTGGCCAGAAGGGAGCACTGGCTTGCTGGCACCCCCAGGTCCTGTACTTCAGACTGGACTTCAGGCTTCCCAAAGGGACATTGTGGGGTATGGGGACACTCAGCCTGACACTCAGCCTGACACTCAGGCTCTGCTCCCAGGGGCACAGTCGGAATCTGCCCAGAGCAAGACGCTGAGTGGCATTGGAGGCTTTGTGCTGGGGCTGATCTTCCTCGGTTTGGGCCTTATCGTCCGTCACAGGAGCCAGAAAGGTAAGGCGCTCTGGGAAATGGGGGAGAAGGGCTGTGCCTGAGGCCCTCTGCTCAGGGGGTCCTGTGCCTCTGGATGTAGCTCTTTCCTTCTGACCCTGAAAGGAAGGAGGCTGGGCTGGTGTTGGGAGGAGATGGAACAACCTAGGGGGAGGCTTTGGACTCTGACGTTACTGGTTGAAAGGAGCCCCATCATGGAGGTCTCAGGTGGAGTATATTCTAGGGCTTCCTGACAGCTCATCATTGTCTCTCTGGCTCCTTTCTGAAAGCTTTGTTCTTTATGAGGGTCAGAGCATCTGCTTCCCTTCCTACTGGGGACAGTTTCATTCATTTTGGGGGATTTAACTTAGGGCAGTCAAGGTCCTGTGGTTGATGGGTAGGGACAAAGTAAAATTCCACTTAAGTTTCTTATCTTACCTCCCTTTGGGGTGAGTGAGAGACTGGCTGTTTGTGTAACGAGACCTTTGTCTGTATCGTTTCTTTTTGTAGGACCTCGTGAGTCTCCGCCAGCAGGTACAAGTTCTGCTCTGATTCGGTGGCGGTGTGGGCACCCGTGAAAGAGGGCAGAGCATGAGGTCAGGCGCTCGGTTCATGGCCTCGTCCCTGCGACAGAGATCAAGAGTTAGGGAGAAGTTTGCCCAGTTTCTGTAGGCAGACCCAGAGTTGTTCCAGAACGAGGCCACATCTTTCTGTGAAACGTGGAACCAGAGCCACATCTTGGGTGTTAGATACCAGGATGATGCCCTTTTTGTTGTGTTTCATGTTGGCAGCTACTGCCTGTGAGAGTTTATAAATGAAAGGTCACTAGTGGTGGAACGAAGGTGAGTTATCATTACATTTAGTAAAACTTAATATCCTCTGAAAGGCTAACAGCTGCTCCACTGCCTCCCACACATCTGTGTGCAGCTGGAGTGCCCTGTTCTGGGGAGTTAATAATACCTTTCCAGAGATATTAGGGGAGGTGATGACAGTATGCCCCAGACTCCAACTCTCTCATGCTGCAGTGACCCTGAGAGGAGGGGAGAGGGCGCATTCCTCAGCGTCCCCTGTTTGATACCCTCTTTTCTACAGGGCTTCTGCACTGATGCCGGAGGATACCTGATATTCTGCCTTCTGTGTTGTCCGCCTGTCCTTGCCCAGAATTCCCAGCTGCCTGAATCCTACAGTGCCTCTGACAGAGTCACCAGGTCACCTCCTATGACCCCTGCCCCGAGGATCTGACTGTGGTGCTGCTTCCTGCACTGGCCTCGGAGCCTCTGCCTGAGAGCTCCCTGCCAGCAGCATCTACTCCCACCCCAAGGGCTTTTCTGTTTCCATTCTTCCTTCTCAGATGGTGCAAGAAGAACACATTGAAGCGATTTACCTGAATGTAGAGATTTTACAGTGATTAAACATGATTATGAGTTCTCTGTACCCCGAGTCTTCTTAACTGGGTGGAGGCAGGAAATCAGTGCAGAAGGAAAGGATCATAACTGCTCCTTGAAGAAGACTAGGGACACCTGTGGGTGCCAAGTGAAGAGCAGGCAGAGGAGATAGAAGATCAGTTCGATAGTCACATCCTTCATGGGTATTTGATATTGTTCCGTGCAATGGCCTAAGGGTGTGCCGGCCTCTTTTTAGGTGCGGTGAGCGTCGTGTATGTAAGCTGACAGCGGGATTATGTGGGGAAGATATAGTGACCCCTGGTGTCTCAGAGAACCACGGGGGTGTTTCCAGGATATCTTGGCAAGTCACACTGATCAAGGTCCATTTTTATTTTGAGGAAATATAACTAACAATAAAAGTACTATTTCTGTTTCATGTGATAGAAACTCAACTCAAGCTTAGTTTGTTCATGTTACGAGGAAGTCTGGGGTCAAGCTGATTTCAGAAGTTACTAGATCCTGACATTCAATGAGATCTTGATTTCCCTCTTATCCTTCTGTTATATCTGTATTTATGCACCTTTCTTTCTATGTGTCTTTCTTTGTTCCTCATATTTCTTTCCGTGTGTCTCTCTGCATCTTTTTATTCTATTTCTTTACTCTTATAGTACTGTTAACATATAATATTATGTTAGTATCTGGTGTGCAATATAGTGATTTGACAGTTCTGTACATTATTCTATGCTTACCACAATACATATAGTCACCATCTGTCACCTTATTACAATATTATTGACTATGTTGACTTTTTCTTTCCATGACTTATTTCTTTTATAACTCTAAGTTTGTACCTCTTAATCCTCTTCAGCTATCTTGCCTATCTTCCTATCCATCTCTCCTGTGGCAACCTCTACTTTGTTCTCTGTTTTTACAAGTCTATTTCTGTTTTTTTTTTTTGTTGTTGTTGTTATTCCTTTGTTCATTTGTTCTGTTTTCTAGATTCCACATATAAGTGAAATCATATGGTATTTGTCTTTCTTTGATTTACTTCATCTAATATAATACTCAGTAGCTCCATCCATGTTGTTGTAGATGGTAAGATATAATACTCTATGGTAGAGTAATATTGCATTGTATATTTATGTCACATCTTGATCCATTCATCTATTAATGGACTTGGGCTGTTTCCTTATCTTGACTATTGTAAACAACGCTGCAATCAACATGGGGATGTCCCTGCATCTTTTTATGTCTGTCTCTGCCTCTCTGTCTCTGTTTTGTCTCTCACTCTTTCATTGCATTTCTGCCTCTATTTCTCTCTGCACCTTTGGCATTATTTATCTGGATCCTTTTGTTTCTGTCTGCATCTCTCTCTTTCTCATTACCTCACATCTTATCTCGTCTTTATTTCTGTGTGTACATCTATCTGTCTGGTTCCCTTGTGTGTTTTTATAGTATCTACTAACGTTTGAACAATTTTAGAAGATTCTGATTGGTCAGGCTTGAGTAACGTGCACATCTCTTAAAAAAACCCTCACTTGCATTGGGTGCAGATAACTAGCCTTGTATCCACCCCTTTTTCTGGGGACAGGTATTGGATCTTCCAGGTCTTGGTGAAGCTGCAGATGATCCCCCAGTGGAAAGATGTCCACACCTGCCATGTGGAGCACCCTCCAGAGCCCACCACAGTGGAGTAGTGCAAGGGGCAGTTTGTTCTTATGTCATGGACCCCAGGGGATAAGTGGCTGAGATCCCCTCTGCTTCTAGAGTCCCTTTTTGGGGCACCAACTCACAACCATTCCACCCCTTATCTCCTGGAAAGTCTTCTAATGGCCTTAATGAGCTAGGATTCTCAGAGGATAGGGTTCCTCTTGTCTGTGAACATAGTGACTTGTTGATTGCTGACAGGTGGTAAGAAAGTCACTGTACAGAGTGGCTCCTTTGATGTGGGCCCAGCAATAAATGGTGGTCTCAATCTCAGTCTCCAGGTTTTGTTATTAAGACATGTGACTGGGAACTTTACTCGGAGGTTATGAAGGGTGATGCCAATGAGTAACAGGCTTCTTACCTCCCTGCTCTCCCACTCACTCAGTGGGCCTCAGTAGGCAATGGCAGGTCCTTTAGTCTCCTGGACAAGGTCAGAATGGAGAATGAGGCTTCCTTGGTGCCTTTGTCTTTCTTATTCATGCAATCATCATTCAGTCATTCATGGGCACTATGAAGGTGGACAAATACTGACATTCAGGATTTTGCTCTCCAAGGTCATGGTCTGAATCTTCCCTAACAAGATGCTGAGTGGTCAGAGTTTTGTACTGGTTTTGTTGTCTTCCTCAGGGTAGACATTGTCATTCCCTGTGGGAGTCAAGAGGGAGTGACACTCTTGGGAAAATGGGAAGGGATTGTGCTAGATGTCCAGGGAGCCCTTGGTCTCTGTATGTAGCTCTTTGCTTTTGACCCTGCAAAGTGAAGAGGTAGGGTTAGAGATTAAACCAGATTAAGAGTTTAGGGAAACAATGAGATCTGATTTTTGTAGTTGAAACCTAAGCTCTGTTGTGGTGGTAAGTGGTAGAGTGTATTTTAGGATTTTCTTACAGGTCAGCATTGTCATCTTGGTCCTATGCAAGAAGGGTTCTTCTTGTTTTTTTTTTTTTTTTTTTTTTTTTTTAAAGGTTTTATTTTTAAGTAATCTCTACACCCAAGGTGGGGCTCAAACTCAAAGCCCAGAGATCATATGCTCCACCAAGGAAGCCAACCAGGTATCCTTTTAATAATAAGATCAGAGTCTTCTTCCTTCTGTCCAGTGACAGTTTCATATAAACAACTATTCCTTGCTGCCACATTTCATTGGGAAATAGTCTTTAACTGATTATTTAGTCAAAATAAGAACAGCCTGTACAAAGAAGTTTGCTAACAAAAAGAGCTGAGTCTTTTATTTTTTAAAAGATTTTATTTATTTATTTGACAGAGAGAGGTCACAAGTAGGCAGAGAGGCAGGCAGAGAGAGAGAGGGAAGCAGGTTCCCCGCTGAGCAGAGAGCCCAATGTGGGGCTCAATCCCAGGATCCCAAGATCATGACCTGAGCTGAAGGCAGAGGCTTAACCCACAGCCACTCAGGCACCGCAAAAAGAGCTGAGTCTTTTTAGGCTTATTCCTTGGAGAAAAATGTATGGGTATCCTAGAATAATCTACTGGTTGTAAGTATTTGGTCTTACTTTCAATCAAATGGCAGTATTCCTTCTTATTCATGGCAGTATTCCTTCTTATTCATATGTAAATAAATATCACATCTTCTTTATCCATTTATCTGTGGATATACTTAGGATATTATTATATCTTAGCTATTGTGCTAAGATGTGAATAATGCTGCAAAAGACATGGTAGTATAGATATTACTTTAATATCTAGTTTTCATCTTCTTTGAATGTATTTCCAGAAGTGATATTGTTGGATCATACAGTAGTTCTATTTTTAATTTTTTCAAGGAACATCCTTACTGCCTTCTATAGTGGTTATCTACCATACCAATATACACATTCCTTCTGAGAGTGCATAAAGTTCCCTTTTCTCCACATCCTCACCAGAACTTATCTCTTGTCTTTCTGAGAACTCAAATAGGTGAGAGCTGCTATTTAATTGTACTTTTGATTTGCATTTTCCTGATGATTGCCTAAGTTGAATATTTTATATATATGTACTGCTGGCAAGTTGTCTGTCTTCTTTGGAAAAATGTCTACTCGGTTCCTCTCCCCATTTTTAAAATTGTGGTCTTCAAAGCTACATTTTTTTTTTTTTTACTTATTATTTATTTATTTATTTATTTATTTAAATTTTTTATTTTTTATAAACATATATTTTTATCCCCAGGGGTACAGGTCTGTGAATCGCCAGGTTTACACACTTCACAGCACACACCAAATCACATACCCTCCCCAATGTCCATAATCCCACCCCCTTCTCCCAAACCCCCTCCCCCCGGCAACCCTCAGCTTGTTTTGTGAGATTAAGAGTCACTTATGGTTTGTCTCCCTCCCAATCCCATCTTGTTTCATTTATTCTTCTTCTACCCACTTAAGCCTCCATGTTGCATCACCACTTCCTCATATCAGGGAGATCATATGATAGTTGTCTTTCTCTGCTT
This sequence comes from Mustela lutreola, assembly GCF_030435805.1. Classification (NCBI taxonomy): domain Eukaryota; kingdom Metazoa; phylum Chordata; class Mammalia; order Carnivora; family Mustelidae; genus Mustela; species Mustela lutreola. The sequence goes on from NC_081295.1 coordinate 120,682,679, forward strand.
GACTTATTTCGCTAAGCATGATACGCTCTAGTTCCATCCATGTTGTTGCAAATGGCAAGATTTCATTTCTTTTGATGGCTGCATAGTATTCCATTGTGTATATATACCACATCTTCTTGATCCATTCATCTGTTGATGGACATCTAGGTTCTTTCCATAGTTTGGCTATTGTGGACATTGCTGCTATAAACATTCGGGTGCATGTGTCCCTTTGGATCACTACATTTGTATCTTTAGGGTAAATACCCAATAGTGCAATTGCTGGGTCATAGGGCAGTTCTATTTTCAACATTTTGAGGAACCTCCATGCTGTTTTCCAGAGTGGCTGCACCAGCTTGCATTCCCACCAACAGTGTAGGAGGGTTCCCCTTTCTCCGCATCCTCGCCAGCATCTGTCATTTCCTGACTTGTTGATTTTAGCCATTCTGACTGGTGTGAGGTGATATCTCATTGTGGTTTTGATTTGTATTTCCCTGATGCCGAGTGATATGGAGCACTTTTTCATGTGCCTGTTCGCCATCTGGATGTCTTCTTTGCAGAAATGTCTGTTCATGTCCTCTGCCCATTTCTTGATTGGATTATTTGTTCTTTGGGTGTTGAGTTTGCTAAGTTCTTTATAGATTCTGGACACTAGTCCTTTATCTGATATGTCGTTTGCAAATATCTTCTCCCATTCTGTCAGTTGTCTTTTGATTTTGTTAACTGTTTCCTTTGCTGTGCAAAAGCTTTTGATCTTGATGAAATCCCAGTAGTTCATTTTTTCCGTTGCTTCCCTTGCCTTTTGCGTTGTTCCTAGGAAGATGTTGCTGCGGCAGAGGTCGAAGAGGTTGCTGCCCGTGTTCTCCTCAAGGATTTTGATGGATTCCTTTCGTACATTGAGGTCCTTCATCCATTTTGAGTCTATTTTTGTGTGTGGTGTAAGGAAATGGTCCAATTTCATTTTTCTGCATGTGGCTGTCCAATTTTCCCAGCACCATTTATTGAAAAGGCTGTCTTTTTTCCATTGGACATTCTTTCCTGCTTTGTCGAAGATTAGATGACCATAGATTTGAGGGTCTATTTCTGGGCTCTCTATTCTGTTCCATTGATCTATGTGTCTGTTTTTGTGCCAGTACCATGCTGTCTTGATGATGACAGCTTTGTAATAGAGCTTGAAGTCCGGAATTGTGATGCCACCAACGTTGGCTTTCTTTTTCAATATCCCTTTGGCTATTCGAGGTCTTTTCTGGTTCCATATAAATTTTAGAATTATTTGTTCCATTTCTTTGAAAAAGATGGATGGTACTTTGATAGGAATTGCATTAAATGTGTAGATTGCTTTAGGTAGCATAGACATTTTCACAATATTTATTCTTCCAATCCAGGAGCATGGAACATTTTTCCATTTCTTTGTGTCTTCCTCAATTTCTTTCATGAGTACTTTATAGTTTTCTGAGTATAGATTCTGTGTCTCTTTGGTTAGGTTTATTCCTAGGTATCTTATGGTTTTGGATGCAATTATAAATGGGATTGAATCCTTAATATCTCTTTCTTCTGTCTTGCTGTTGGTGTAGAGAAATGCAACTGATTTCTGTGCATTGATTTTATATCCTGACACTTTACTGAATTCCTGTATAAGTTCTAGCAGTTTTGGAGTGGAGTCTTTTGGGTTTTCCACATATAGTATCATATCATCTGCGAAGAGTGATAATTTGACTTCTTCTTTGCCGATTTGGATGCCTTTAATTTCCTTTTGTTGTCTGATTGCTGAGGCTAGGACCTCTAGTACGATGTTGAATAGCAGTGGTGATAATGGACATCCCTGCCGTGTTCCTGACCTTAGCGGAAAAGCTTTCAGTTTTTCTCCATTGAGAATGATATTTGCGGTGGGTTTTTCATAGATGGCTTTGATGATATTGAGGTATGTGCCCTCTATCCCTACACTTTGAAGAGTTTTGATCAGGAAGGGATGTTGTACTTTGTCAAATGCTTTTTCAGCATCTATTGAGAGTATCATATGGTTCTTGTTCTTTCTTTTATTGATGTGTTGTATCACATTGACTGATTTGCGGATGTTGAACCAACCTTGCAGCCCTGGAATAAATCCCACTTGGTCGTGGTGAATAATCTTTTTAATGTACTGTTGAATCCTATTGGCTAGTATTTTGTTGAGTATTTTCGCATCTGTGTTCATCAAGGATATCGGTCTATAGCTCTCTTTTTTGGTGGGATCCTTGTTTGGTTTTGGGATCAACGTGATGCTGGCCTCATAAAATGAGTTTGGAAGTTTTCCTTCCATTTCTATTTTTTGGAACAGTTTCAGGAGAATAGGAATTAGTTCTTCTTTAAATGTTTGGTAGAATTCCCCCGGGAAGCCGTCTGGCCCTGGGCTTTTGTTTGTTTGGAGATTTTTAATGACTGTTTCAATCTCCTTACTGGTTATGGGTCTGTTCAGGCTTTCTATTTCTTCCCGGTTCAGTTGTGGTAGTTTATATGTTTCTAGGAATGCATCCATTTCTTCCAGATTGTCAAATTTATTGCCGTAGAGTTGCTCATAGTATGTTCTTATAATAGTTTGTATTTCTTTGGTGTTAGTTGTGATCTCTCCTCTTTCATTCTGAGTGTCGCAGAGCTTGCGGGTATTGGAATGGGAAAGCCGGCTACAGAGACAGAGCCGACAGTAAACTCACAGCTCGGTGTTACCTTGAACCGGTCGCAGGCTCGGTGAGCTCGGAGCGCGGCCGGAGGTCAGGCAGACGGGAGTAACTGGGCGCTGTTCTCTGAGGGCGCACTGAGGAGTGGGGCCCTGGGCTCTCGGCTCCTCCGGGCCGGAGACCAGGAGGCTGCCCTTTGTATTCCCGTCCTCTGGAACTCTACGGAAAGCGCTCAGGGAACAAAAGCTCCTGAAAGCAAACCCGAGCGGATTACTCACCCCGGCCCCGGGTAAGGGCGTTGTAATTCCGCCTGGGGCAAAGACACTTGAGAATCACTACAACAGGCCCCTCCCACAGAAGATCAACAAGAAATCCAGCCGAGACCAAGTTCACCTACCAAGGAGTGCGGTTTCAATACCAAGGAGAGCAGCAGAATTCCAGAGGAGGAGAAAGCCAAGCACGGAACTCATGGCTTTTTTCCTGTGATTTTTTTTTAGTCTTGCAGTTAATTTAATTTTTTCTTTTTCATTTTTTTTTTTTCCTCGCCTTCGGGTAAAATTTTTTTTTAACTGTTACCTTTTTCTTTTTTTAACGATTTTTTACTAGTTTATCTAATATATATATATATATATATATATATATATATATTTACATTTTTCTTAGGTGTTTTCTTTTTTTAAAAATTCTTTTCTTTTCTTTTTTTTTTTCTTTTTCTTTTCTTTTTGTTTTTTTTTCTTTCTTCCTTTTTGAACGTCTTTTTATCCCCTTTCTCCCCACTCACGATTTTGAATCTCTTCTAATTTGGTTAAAGCATATTTTCCTGGGGTTGTTGCCACCCTTTTAGTATTTTACTTGCCCCTTCATTTACTCTTATCTGGACAAAATGACAAGACGTAAAAATTCAACACAAAAAAAAGAACAAGAGGCAGTACCAAAGGCTAGGGACCTAATCAATACAGACATCGGTAATATGTCAGATCTAGAGTTCAGAATGACAATTCTCAAGGTTCTAGCCGGGCTTGAAAAAGGCATGGAAGATATTAGAGAAACCCTCTCGAGAGATATAAAAGCCCTTTCTGGAGAAATAAAAGAACTAAAATCTAACCAAGGTGAAATCAAAAAAGCTATTAATGAGGTGCAATCAAAAATGGAGGCTCTCACTGCTAGGATAAATGAGGCAGAAGAAAGAATTAGTGATATAGAAGACCAAATGACAGAGAAGAAAGAAGCTGAGCAAAAGAGGGACAAACAGCTACTGGACCACGAGGGGAGAATTCGAGAGATAAGTGACACCATAAGACGAAACAACATTAGAATAATTGGGATTCCAGAAGAAGAAGAAAGTGAGAGGGGAGCAGAAGGTATACTGGAGAGAATTATTGGGGAGAATTTCCCCAATATGGCAAAGGGAACGAGCATCAAAATTCAGGAGGTTCAGAGAATGCCCCTCAAAATCAATAAGAATAGGCCCACACCCCGTCACCTAATAGTAAAATTTACAAGTCTCAGTGACAAAGAGAAAATCCTGAAAGCAGCCCGGGAAAAGAAGTCTGTAACATACAATGGTAAAAATATTAGATTGGCAGCTGACTTATCCACAGAGACCTGGCAGACCAGAAAGAGCTGGCATGATATTTTCAGAGCACTAAACGAGAAAAACATGCAGCCAAGAATACTATATCCAGCTAGGCTATCATTGAAAATAGAAGGAGAGATTAAAAGCTTCCAGGACAAACAAAAACTGAAAGAATTTGCAAACACCAAACCAGCTCTACAGGAAATATTGAAAGGGGTCCTCTCAGCAAAGAGAGAGCCTACAAGTGGTAGATCAGAAAGGAACAGAGACCATATACAGTAACAGTCACCTTACAGGCAATACAATGGCACTAAATTCATATCTCTCAATAGTTACCCTGAATGTGAATGGGCTAAATGCCCCTGTCAAAAGACACAGGGTATCAGAATGGATAAAAAAACAAAACCCATCTATATGTTGCCTCCAAGAAACACATTTTAAGCCCGAAGACACCTCCAGATTTAAAGTGAGGGGGTGGAAAAGAATTTACCATGCTAATGGACATCAGAAGAAAGCAGGAGTGGCAATCCTTATATCAGATCAATTAGATTTTAAGCCAAAGACTATAATAAGAGATGAGGAAGGACACTATATCATACTCAAAGGGTCTGTCCAACAAGAAGATTTAACAATTTTAAATATCTATGCCCCCAATGTGGGAGCAGCCAACTATATAAACCAATTAATAACAAAATCAAAGAAACACATCAACAATAATACAATAATAGTAGGGGACTTTAACACTCCCCTCACTGAAATGGACAGGTCATCCAAGCAAAAGATCAGCAAGGAAATAAAGGCCTTAAACAACACACTGGACCAGATGGACATCACAGATATATTCAGAATATTTCATCCCAAAGCAACAGAATACACATTCTTCTCTAGTGCACATGGAACATTCTCCAGAATAGATCACATCCTCGGTCCTAAATCAGGACTCAACCGGTATCAAAAGATTGGGATCATTCCCTGCATATTTTCAGACCACAATGCTCTAAAGCTAGAACTCAACCACAAAAGGAAGTTTGGAAAGAACCCAAATACATGGAGACTAAACAGTATCCTTCTAAAGAATGAATGGGTCAACCGGGAAATTAAAGAAGAATTGAAAAAAATCATGGAAACAAATGATAATGAAAATACAACGGTTCAAAATCTGTGGGACACAACAAAGGCAGTCCTGAGAGGAAAATATATAGCGGTACAAGCCTTTCTCAAGAAACAAGAAAGGTCTCAGGTACACAACCTAACCCTACACCTAAAGGAGCTGGAGAAAGAACAAGAAAGAAACCCTAAGCCCAGCAGGAGAAGAGAAATCATAAAGATCAGAGCAGAAATCAATGAAATAGAAACCAAAAAAACAATAGAACAAATCAACGAAAGTAGGAGCTGGTTCTTTGAAAGAATTAATAAAATTGATAAACCCCTGGCCCGACTTATCAAAAAGAAAAGAGAAAGGACCCAAATAAATAAAATCATGAATACATTTTTTTTTAATTTTAAATTTTACCTCAAGTATTATTTAACATACAGTACTATATAGTTTCACATGTGTAGTAGAGTTATTCAACAATTCTATATGTTACTCAGGGTTCATCATAATAAATTTAGTCTTAACTCCCAATGCTGATTTCCCCCATCTGCCCACCCAGCTCCCCCCTGGTAGCCCTCTGTTCTCTACAGTTAATAGTCCATTTTTTGATTTTCTCTTTTCTCCTTTGTTCATTTTGTTTTTTAAATTCCACACATGAATGGAATCATATGGTATTTGTCTTTCTCTGACCAACTTGTTTTGCTTAGCATAATACTCTCTAGGTCCATCTACATCATTGTAAATGGCAAGATTTCTTTTCTTCTTGTTTTTTTTTTTTTTTTATGGCTGAGTGATAGTCTATTGTGTATATTTACCACATTTTCTTTATCCATTCATCAATCAATGGACATTTGGGCTCTTTCTATACTTTGGCTATTGTTGATAATGTTGCTATGAACATTGGGGTGCATGTATCCCTTTGAATTAGTATTTTGTATTCTTAGTAGTGCAATTGCTGGATTGTAGGATAATTCTACTTTTAACTTTTTGAGGAATCTTCATACTGTTTTCTAAGAGTGGCTGTACCACTTTGCAGTCCCAGCAACAATATAAGAAGGTTCCCCTTTCTCTGAATCCTGAATACCTGTTGTTTCTCGTGTTGTTAATTTTAGCTATTCTGACTGGTGTGAGGTGATATCTCATTATAGTTTTCATTTGTATTTTCTTGATGTTGAAGGATGTTGAACACCTTTTTATGTGTCTGTTGGCTATCTGTATGTGTTCTTTGGAAAAATGTCTTTTCATGTCTTCTGCCCTTTTAAAAATTGGATTATTTGTTTTTTAGGGGTTGAGTTTATAAGTTCTTTATACATTTTGGATATTAGCCATATATCAGCTATGTCATTTACAACTATCTTCTCCCATTCCATAGGTTGCCTTTTATTTTGTGGACTGTTGCCTTCACTCTGCAGATGCTTTTTATTTTGATGAAGTTCTCATAGTTTATTTTTACTTTTGTTTCTGTTGCTTCAGGAGATATACCTAGTAAGGAAATGCTGTGGCCAGTATCAAAGAAGTTGCTTCCTATGTTTTCTTTAGGATTTTAATGGTTTATTTTCTCATATTTAGGTCTTTAATACATTCTGAATTTACATTCATGTAAGGTGTAAGAAAATGGCCCAATTTCATTTTTTTGCATGTTGCTGTCCAGTTTTCCTAACATCATTTGTTGAAGAGACTGTCTTTTTCCCACTGGATATTCTTTTGTGATTTTGTCACAGATTAATTTACCATATGGTTGTGGGTTTATTTCTGAGTTTTCTATTTTGTTCCATTGATCTTTGTGTCTGTTTTTGTGCCAGTACCATGCTGTTTTTATCATTACAGCTTTATAATATACCTTGAAATCCAGAAGAACTGCGGTGCCACCTGCTTTGCTTTTGTTTTTCAAAGTTGTTTTGGCCATTCAGGGCCTTTTGTGGTTCCACAAAAATTATAGGATTTTTTTGTTTTAGCTTTGTGAAGAAATGCATCTGGCATTTTGATAGGTACTGCAATGATTGTGTAGATTGCTTTGGGAAGTATGGACATTTTGACAATATTTGCCTTTCCAGCCCATGAGCATGGAATATCTTTCCACTTGCTTGTGTCATCTTTAATTTCTTTCACCAATGTTTTATAACTTTTAGCGTAAAGATCTTTCAGCTCTTCAGTTAGGTTTATTCCTAGGCATCTTATTATTTGGTTGCGATTGTAAATGGGATTGATTCCTTGATTTCTCTTTCTGCTACTTTATTACTGGTATAAAGAAATGCAGCAGATCTCTATACATTGATTTTCTGTCCTGCTGGTTTACTAAATTTGTGTGTCAGTTCTAGCACTTTTTGGTGGAGTCTTTTGTGTTCTCTATATAGGGTATCATATCATCTGCAAATAGTGAGGGTTTGACTTCTTCCTAGCCAATTTGGATGCCTTTCTATGTCTGATTGCCATAGCTAAGACTCCCAATACTATGTTAAATAACAGTTCTGAGGGTAGACATTCCTGTCTTCTTCCTGACCATAGAGGAAAAGCTTTTAATTTTTCCCCATTGAGGATGATATTAAGAGTGTTTTTTTCCCATATATGGCCTTTATGATGCTGAGGTTTATTCCTTCTAATCTTACTTTGTTGAGCATTTTTTTTTTTTTTATCAAGAATAGATGTACTTTGTCAAATGTTTTTTCAGCATCTATTGGGAGGACCATATGGTTCTTATCCTTCCTTTTATTAATGTGTGTGTGTTTTTATTAATTTTTTATTTTTTATAAACATATATTATTAATGTGGTGTATCACATTGTTTGGCTTGTGAATAGTGAACCACTCTTGCAGCCCAGGAACAAATCCCACTTGATCATGGTGACATGATTCTTTTAATGTACTGTTGGATTTGGTGTGCTAGTATTTTATGGGGGAATTTTTGCATCCATGTTCTTCAGGGATTTTAGCCTCTTTTTTAGGGTGCTTTTTCCTTGGTTTTGGTATCGGGGTTATGCTTGCTTCATAGAATGAATTTGAAAGTGTTCCTTCCATTTGTATTTTTTGGAATAGTTTGAGAATAGGTATTAACTCTTCTTTAAATGTCTAGTAAAATTTTCCTGGGAAGCCATCTGGCTTTGGACTTTTGGGGTTTCTTTTTTGGAGATTTTTTGATTACTGATTAAATTCTTTGGTGGCTTTGGGATTGTTTAAGCTTTCTGTTTCTTGCTGTTTCAGTTTTGGTAGTTTATATGTTTATAGGAATTTTTCCATTTCTTCCAGGTTGTTAATTTTTTGGCATATAGTTTTTCATAATATTCACCTATAATTACTTGTATTTCTGTGGTTTTGGTTATTTCTCACCTCTCATTTGTGATTTTTTAAAAAAATTCGGGTCCCTTCTGTTTTCTTTTTTGATGAATCTGGCTAAGGGTTTATCAATTTTACAAATTTTTCCAAAGAACTAGCTCCTGGTTTCATTGATCTGTTCTTTTTAAAATTTTTTCCCCAGTTTCTATGTAACTTATTTCTGCTTTAATCTTTATTATTTCCTTTCTTCTGCTTTAGACTTCAGGCATTGTGTGTTGGTCTTTTTCCTTTAGGTGTAAGCTCCTATAGGTATAAGGTTAGGTTATTTATTTGACATTTTTCTTGCTTCTTAAGGTAGGCCTGTACTATTATATACTTCCCTCAGGTCTACTTTTGCTACATCTGAAAAGTTTTGGATAATTGAATTTTCATTTTCATCTGTTTCCATATATATTTTATTTTTTCTTTGATTTCCTGCTTGAGCCATTCATTGTTTAGTAGCATGGTTTTTAATCTCCATGAATTTTTGGTCTTTTCAAATTTTTTCTTATGGTTGACTTCAAGTTTCATAGCATTCTGGCCAGAAAATATGATGATATAATCTGGTTTTTTTTTTTTTTTTTTTTTTTGGTACTTGTTGAGGCCTGAATCGTGACCTCATATATGATCTGTTCTGGAGAATGTCTCATGTGCCCTTGATGAGAATGTATTTTCTGCTGTTTTAGGATAGTGTTCTGAATCTCTCTCTCTCTCTCTTTTTTTTTTTTTTTTAAGATTTTATTTATTTATTTGACAGAGAGCACAAGTAGGCAGAGAGGCAGGCAGAGAGAGAGGAAGGGAAGCAGGCTCCCTGCTGAGCAGACAGCCCGATGTGGGACTCGATCCCAGGACCCTGAGATCATGACCTGAGCCGAAGGCAACGGCTTAACCCACTGAGCCACCCAGGCACCCCCTGAATATATCTCTTAAGTCCATCTGGTCCAGTGTGTCACTCAAAGCTATTGTTTCTTGGGGCGCCTGAGTGGCTCAGTGGGTTAAGCCAATGCCTTCAGCTCAGGTCATGATCTTAGGGCCCTGGGATCGAGGACTGCATGGGACTCTCTGCTCAGCAGGGAACCTGCTTCTCCATCTTTCTCTGCCTGCTGCTCTGTCTACTTATGATCTCTCTTTTTTCTGTCAAATAAAAAATAAAATCTTAAAAAAAGCTATTGTTTCTTCTTCATTTTCCACTTAGATGATCTGTCCATTGATGAAAGTTCCTTACAATTATTGTATTATTATCAGTTAGTTCCTTTATGTTTGTTATTGATTTGTATATTTGGCCACTCCTGTTGGGGGCATAAATATTTACAATTGTTAGATCTTCTTAATGGATTGTCTCCTTTATTATGATATAATGTCCTTCTTCATCTTGTTACAGTCTTTGGATTAAAGTCTACTTTGTTGAATGTAAACATTGCTACTCTAGGTTTCTTCTGACATTCATTTGCATGACAAATCTTTCTCCATCCCTTCATTTTCAATCTGCAGTTGTGGTTAGGTCTAAAATGAGTCTCATGTAGGCAACGTATAGATAGGTCTTGTTTTTTTTAATCCATTATGACATCTTATGTCTTTTGATTGGAGCATTTAGTCCATTTATATTCAGAGTAACTATTGATAGATATGTATTTATTGTCATTTTATTATTTGTTTTTTCTTTGTTTCTGCAGATTTTGTCTGTTCCTTTCTTGTCTTTATCGGTTTTGGTCTTTCCACTCAAAAGTCCCTTTTCATATTTCTTTCAGGGCTGATTTAGTGGTCATAAACTCCTGTAGTAGTTGTTTGTCTGGGGGAACTCTTTATCTCTTCTCTGTTCTGAATGATAGTTTTGCTGAATAGAATATTCTTGGCCACATATTTTCCCCATTCAGATGAGCATATCATGCCACTCTTTTGTGGGTGGCTAAATTTCTGTTGTGATATCTGTAACTACCCTTATAGTAATTTAAGAACTACTTTTGTCTTGCTAGTTTTAAGATTCTTTTATTGCTATATTTTGCAAATTTAATTACAATATGTCTTGGTGTTGACCTGCTTTTGTTGATTTTGATAGGATTTCTCTGTGCTTCCTGGATGTAGATGTCTGTTTCCTTCCCCCAGATTATTTATTCCCCAGATTATAGGGAAGTTTTCAGCTAATATGTCCTCAAAAAATTTTTCTCCCCCCTCTTCTCTCTTCCTTGGGGACTTATGTTAATATTAGTGTTATTGCATCTTATAGAGTCATCAAGTTCCTTAAGTTCCCTAAGTCTGTTCTTGTGTTCCATAATATTTTTTTCTCTCTTTTGTTCAGCTTCATTATATTCCATTTATTTGTGTTCTATATCTTGTATTTGTTCCTCTACTTCTTTCAGCCTTGTGTTCACTGCATCCATCCTGTTCCCAATTTCAGTTACTGCATTTTTCATTCCTGACTGATTCCTTTTTAACTCTTTTATCTCTGTGGTAAGGGCCTCCCTGAAGTCTTCCATTCTTTTCTCAAGTCCAGCAAGTATCCTTAGGATTGTTGCCTTAAATTCTCCACAAGACATATTAATTATACCTGTTTCACTTAGATCTCTGATCATGACCTTATCTTGGTATTTCATTTGGGATGATTTCCTCTGTCTTGGCACTTTGTCTAGGCCTCTGCCTTCTTCTTCTCTGTGTTAGAATAGTCTAATATATTTCCTGCTTCTGAGAATAATGGCTTCATGAAGAGGTCATATTGTGTTCAGGGCCTGCCAATTCAGGGAGTGTTTCTGGTGTGTGCTGTCTGTTTTCTGTTGTTGTGTTTTGTCTGCTCTGACTTTCAGGTCAGTCATCTATAAAGGTTCTCCTTACCTGCAAGGGGTAGGTCCACAGGAGAAAGTGGGACAGGGTATGAGGTGTTATCAAAGTTTGTATGTGTCTGATGTGGAGGGATCCTGATGATGAGGTCTGGTTGAAGGGTTGCATCCCTAAGAGAATGTGGAGTTGGGGCACACGGTTAGCAAGTTAGGTAGCAAGTTTGTTGTTACTCTGGTTCTAATGGGTGTCTGTGTGTCTAGTGTGAAGGGTAAGAGATGGAAATGGGAACCACTAGCTCTTTTGTTCTTGAAGAAATCTCCCCAACATCCCTGCCACTCTAGCACCTGGTCTGTGATTAGTAAAGAAAAATCCCTCCTGTATACCCCAGGCTGTTTTCAAACTGCTGCTTGCATGCTGTATCTTCACAGGGTTGTGTGCTGTATTGTCTCTTTAAGGACAAGGACCCAGTTTCCTATTGCCCTCTGGCTCCCCAGGAGCCATGCCTGCTGATTTTTAAAGTTCTAGGTGTTCAGCTTTACTGATTTAAGAACTCGCAAAATTGTGTCATTTTGGTTTTTAAAGTCAAATGTTATGGGGATTTGCCTTCCCTGTGTGGGTTCCATGTGCCTAGAGTGCCTGGTGTGAAGGGTCTGCTTATCTCCCCTCTTGGGGCCCACAGCATCCCTCCTCCTATGGATAGTCCTGTGTTTCCATTTAGCTCCCAACAGCATCTCTGCCCTTCCTTGTTTCTTGGACGTGGTATCTTTTCATTTTTCTGTGGAGAGTCTTTTCTGCCAGGCTCCACGTGATTTTCTGGGCTATTTACAATGATGTGGATGTTATTTAGTTGTATCCATGGATTGAGGTGAGCCTAAGATCCTCCTACTCTGCCCTGTTCCCTGGAAGTTCTCCTCTGTCCACTTTTAAATCAGTTGGTTTTCCTTGTTCTTGATTTGTATGGGTAACCTTACATCAACCTCTTGTCAGATAGATGGTTTACAAATATTTTTTTCACATTCCATAGGTTGCCTTTGCATTTGGCTGATTGGCTGTGCAGAAGTTTTAAAATTTTATGTAGTCCCACTTGTTTATTTTTGCTTTTGCTGCTTGTGCATTTGGTTTTATATCCAAAAAATTGTTGCCAAGACATTTTCCTCAATGTTAAAACATTCATTCTTTTTTCTTGAGATATAATTGACATAGCATTATATTATTTTCAGGAGTACAACATGATGTAATATTTGTATATTTTGTGAAATGATCACTACAATGAGACTAGTTAACATCTGTCACCATAAAAAATTAATTCAGATATAACTGACATATGATACTATATGTGTTTCAGGTGTACAATATAGTAATTCAACATTTACATACATTATGAAATGATCAGTGTAATAAGTCTAGTTACCACATGTCACCATACAAAGAATACAGTATTACTGTCTATAGTCCCTGTGCTGGACACTATATCCTCATAATTTATTTATTTTATAACTGGAAATTTATTCCTCTTGATACTTTCACCCATTTTGCTCACCAACCAACCCCCTCTCCTCTGGCAACCATCAGTCTTTTCTCTGTATCTAGGAGTCTGCTTTTGTTTTTTCATTTGTTTTATTTTTTAGATTTCATATATAAGTGAAAATATACAGTATTTGTCTTTCTTTCTATATATTATTTCATTTAGCATAATACACTTAAGGTCTATCCATGTTGTCACAAATGGCAAGATTTCATTCTTTCTTATGGCTGAGAGGTATTCAGTTGTGTGGTGTGTATGTGTGTGTGTATGTGTGTAACATTTGCTTTAGCCCTTCATCATTGGTGGACATTTAAATTGTTTCCATGTCTTGGTTATTATAAATGAAGTTGCAATGGATATGAAGCTGCAGATATCTCAATTTTTTGAGGAAACCCCATATTATAGGGTTGAGCCAATTTACATTCCCACCAACAGTACGTAATGGTTCCTTTATCTCCATATCCTTGTCAACACTTGTTATTTCTTACTTTCTTGATGATAGCCATTCTGACAAGTGTGAGGTGATATCTCATTGTGGGTTTGATTTGCATTTCTCTAATTATTAATGATGTTGAACTCTTTTTCATGTACCAGTTGGACATTTGAATGCCTTTCTTAGAAAAATGTTATTTAGATCACTAACATGTTTATTGGTTCTATTTGGTCCAAGGTATAGTTCAAGTCCATTATTTTTATTTAATTGGATTATTACTAGTTTTTTGCTTTACATACTATACAATATCTATTTCATCCCAGGCATTTATTCAAACCTTCTCTAACCTCCACCAAATTATGCTTGTCTTTTGTCCATTAGTATCATGTTACCTTGTTCTTTTCCTTTATGAATTCTTACAGTTTATAATTATACACTAGTGGAATTTTATATATGTATATTTCTTCCCACTGAAATGTAAATTCTGTGAAAACAATGAATATATCTGCTTTTACATTATTTTAGTACACACAGAACATAGCATGGTATGTATCACAACACTGGTATTCAATGACTATTTTTATTTTTGCATTATTAATTGAATTAGTGTATATATTAACAAATTTGGGGCTTAGGTCAGCCAATAATATAGTGAACATTACTTTGGTTTTACTCTTATTTCTTGTGACATACATATTCTTTTGTGTTACATTTCTGGGAGGTCAGTGGTCTGGAGGAGGATTTAGTTACTCACATTTTCCTAAGTGGGAAAAAATGAGGGAAACCTTCAAAACCAAAGTAACTTCAAGAGAAAGCCTCTCTGTGTATTATTATTATTTTTTTGTCTTTCTTGGAATACTCTTGAAAAATTTTGTGTTATGGAAAATGTCAACCATATATAGTAGTGAAGACAATAGTGCCATGCAATATGACTTTAATAATTATTAATTAATGGATAATTTTGTAAACCCACATACTTAATCTTACACATATCCTGGATTATTCTGAAGTTATCTTACACATCTTATCATGTTCTTGATGAATATTTTATTAGAAAATTCTAAAATATAATGACTTTTTAAAATTTATTTATTTTTTATTTATTTTCAGCATAACATTATTCATTATTTATTATTTAGCATTATTCATTATTTTTGCACCATACCCAGTGCTCCAGGCAATCCATGCCCTCTATAATACCCACCACCTGGTACCCCGACCTCCCACCCCCCACCCCTTCAAAACCCTCAGATTGTTTTTCAGAGTCCATAGTCTCTCATGGTTCACCTCCCCTTCCAATTTCCCTCAACTCCCTTCTCCTCTCTATCTCCCCATGTCCTCCATGCTATTTGTTATGCTCTACAAATAAGTGAAACCATATGATAATTGACTCTCTCTGCTTGACTTATTTCACTCAGCATAATCTCTCCAGTCCCGTCCATGTTGCTACAAAAGTTGGGTATTCATCCTTTCTGATGGAGGCATAATACGCCATAGTGTATATGGACCACATCTTCCTTATCCATTCGCCCATTGAAGGGCATCTTGGTTCTTTCCACAGTTTGGCGACCGTGGCCAGCATTACCTTGATCCCCAAACCAGGCAAAGACCCTACCAAAAAGGAGAATTTCAGACCAATATCACTGATTAATACGGATGCTAAGATTCTCAACAAGATCCTAGCAAACAGGATCCAACAGCACATTAAAAATAAAATATAATGACTTTTTAGAAACATAATATTGCCATTACCACCCCTAAAATTAGAAAAAATAATTCTTAATACAGTCAGTGTTCAATTTTTGTGATTGTCTCAAAAGAATTTTTAATAGTTGTTTTGTTCGAATATGCATCCAAACAAAGCCTAACATTTGGTTGATATGTATTCAGTACTTTTTAATGTGAAGTTTTTCTGTTTTCTGTTTTTCTTGCAAATTATTTGCTGAAAAAATGTGATTTTCTAATTGTGTATGATATTAATATTAAATATTAATAAAGTCACACTTTATGTACACAGCCAGAAATAGTTCAAATAACTCAAATAATTTTTTTCAGAATCATACTTTAATATCATGAGGATTGATATCTAACTTTGTTTATAGTAATCATGTGGTGATCCTTTTTAACTTTTAGTTGATAGAATGAAATTATTGCTCTTTTCTTAAGAAACAATTTTAATTCCATTTTAAAATTATTTGAATACTTTATGAATGAATCCCATTTACAAAAGGCAACTTCCATTAAATTTTTTTGTCAGTATTTCTTGGGAAAGAGTCTGAGTAGGTCAACATTTGTATATTCCTGGAACACTAGTCATGAGATTTAATATAACTCTAAGAATAACACACACATGAGCACACACACTCGCACAAACACACACACACTCACACAAACACACACACATAATGTCCAAATTCCTGGGTTCTCACCTCATGAGTCATTTAAATTTACATAACATTAATTTGAAAGCCTAATGCCAAAAACTTTTCCTGAGTACATTTGTGCATTTTCAGGTGATCTACTTTTTTTATAGTAAAATTTTTATTTTATACATTTGATACCTTAATTGCTAACATTTTCTGTTTTATTTTTTAAAAGATTGTTTATTTATTTGTCAGTGAGAGGAAGCACGCAAGCAGGGGGAGTGGCAGGCAGAAGAACAAGGATCCCCGCTGAGGAAGGGACTGGGTGAGGGAACTGATCCCAGGACCCTGGGATCACGACCTGAGCCAAAGGTAGATGCATAACCATTTAACTGACTGAGCCACCCAGGCATCCTGCTGCTTTTTGTTTGTTTGTTTGTTTGTTTTTTTTAATACACTTTATTTTATAGTAGTTTTATGATCACAGCAAAATTGAGTGGAAAGTACACAGATATCCTTGTCCCCACTAAACACAGCTTCCCCTACTATCAATATCCCCTACCAGAGTGGTATATTTATTACAGTTGATGACACTACATTGACAGATTATCACCCAAAGTTCATAGTTTACATTAGCGTTCATTTTGGTGTAGATTCTGTGTGTTTGAATAAATGTGTAATGGCATGTGTCTGCCATTATAGTATCATACAGAGTAGTTTCACTGGCCTAAAATCCTGTGTTCTATTACATATATTTTCATGATAACCTCTGAGCCAAATTTATCAATTCCTAGCCTGAATTTTTAATTATTGTCTTCTTTCTACCCCACAGGTAGTTTTTTCTCCTTGAATCTTTCCACTTCTCCCCAAAGTAAACATTCATAAGATCGCTTACATATAACATACTTTGTTTAAAAATTTATGTGCCATAATGAGGGAAATACATCTTTTATTAGAGATGAAAAACCAAAAGTCAAATATTTCAACTTTTTGTTCTAATAATTATTTTAACAACCCTCCACCAGTGATATGTCCCTGACTGCTATACTCTATCTGTTCTCTTAGCCTAACCTAATCTCGATATCTCAGAGTTTCTGGGAAAAAAAAATCCTCTCAGTAATTTATGAAAAGAAAATAGTTCATAGCTGCATGTTTGAATCTCCTACATCATTAAAGGACTCAGAAAAACAGAAATCCTTTCTGTATGATATGATCCATCCTTTTAAATAAATTAATTATGGGTAGAACTAGCAATGTTTTCTTATGTATTTGTACAGCCTAAATATCAAGATTTTTCAAATTCTGTTGAAACTGCAAGAAAGTATTTTCACTTCCCTATTATGGATGAGAAATATATAACTCAGAATATATTTATTCTGTGTTATCATGTTTAAAATACTAGCTATAAAGTGCTAAATCCTGAATTGAATTTAGGTTTCTTTCCCTCAAACTATGAAGTATCAACTATTATATGAAAATTATGTCTTTTTCCCCCAATTATACTTTAACTTCATTCATGCAGGGGGCCATGGACAGGAACAGCCTCATACATTTCACAGCAATTCCATAATAGTGTGTTAGATAAAATGTATGGACACAGCAGGTACAGAGTGAAAAGACCGGGGCAAAATTATGCCTAAAACAATTTCAAAGGGCAAAATGACTCCAAGTCAAGTGACACAGAGTAAAGTCGTGGACACACTCAGGAAAGCCAGGGAATTCCATCCGTAGATCCATTTCCTCTGCCAGAGTTTCCACTAGGAGACAATGAATCTAGAAGAAGACGCAGCATCCATAGTTGCCAGTACATTATCCCCACCATGTTGTCCCTCCTGAGATTTCTTTCTCATAGGCTCATTCTTTCCTTGATCAGGAGGGGTAGGGGTGAGAGGCAGGGGGCTGGGGTATCGGAGTGTGTTGCTAGGGTGTACCAGGCTACATGGGGAATCACTGATCTAAACTGATCTGCCTAGAAACATCCTGCAGCTATATTCACTCTAGTGTCCCTGACATGCCATGGTGGTACAGGAAAGTCTCTGTGCTTATCTAGCAGGGATTCATGTAGGAGGTGAAGCAAACTGCACCTGTGTTCTCAGAAACTTAAATACTCCTGTGGTTTCTACTCCCATTCCTCTTACTGTTGCTACTATCCCTAAGTAGCAATAAAGTATTTGGTTCTTCTTAGATATGGACCTTATGGTCTTATTCTAACCTCTCCTGGCTTCCATTTCTTTTCTAGCCTAAAGAATTCTCATCTTCTCCTGGATGAGTAAGGGAGAGGGATGCTGGTCCTACTATCAATCATTCTTCACAAATTGAAATTTTCAAGTTTTGGAAAACAATTTTGACTTTTGGTACCTTGAAATTCAAAATTCCATTATTCCAACTTATTTCTCTGTCATAACTTTTAAAAACTATATTAAATGAGTATGAGCTTATTTCTTCATTTTTGTATTTCTTCTATAAAGAGTCTATACAGAGGACACAGTTCTAATATTACTTTCATTAATGTCTGAATTGGGAAGAGAGTGGTAGTGCCCCAGTGTGGGAATAATAGGAAGAGAGATTTTTTTTTTACATTTTTAAAAAATTTATTTATTTTTTTCAGTGTAACAGTATTCATTGTTTTTGCACCACACCTAGTGCTCCATGCAATCCGTGCCCTCTCTAATACCCACCACCTGTTTCCCCCAAACTGCCACCCCCCGCCCCTTCAAAACCCTCAGATTGTTTTCCAGAGTCCATAGTCTCTCATGGTTCACCTCCCCTTCCAATTTCCCTCAACTCCCTTCTCCTCTCCATCGACCCTTGTCCTCCATGCTATTTGTTATGGTCCACAAATAAGTGAAACCATATGATAATTGACTCTCTCTGCTTGACTTATTTCACTCAACATAATCAGGAAGAGAGAATATTAACATTAACTATAATATCAAAATATTAGTCTATACTTGCTTGATCCTGTGTAACTGGCCATGAAAATAATCTGGAAAGTGAGATTAAGTGGACCTGAGGCATAAGGGGCCACAGCTCTAGTCAGCCATGAGATGACAGACAGGAAAGTTTTACTAAAAGATCTCATAAAGGGAAATTTATTATTTCCACGGTAATAATGGATCAGGGTTACAAAGAACCAGGGAACTGGATGGAATATCCCAGATAGCTCACTGTAGGTAACAACTGACAAAAGGAAAAAAAAAAATCAGGCATTCAAGGGACAGAATTCCAAAGGGTATGTGAGCTCTCAGAGGATATAGGAGGACCTTAAGTTCCAGAAAAGAGGTGAGAGGAGGAGCACTGGAGAGAGAAGGAATACAGTGAGCTAGACCAGGCAATAGTGCCAGGTCACCTATCAAGTCCACTCTTCTGCTCTGGTCGGCAGACATGCGGTGATCCTGCAATAGGACAGACATGGGATGGTTGATCCGCAGGGGCTCCTGTGCTGTCACCATGCCCTCCCCCAGACTCCTACAACCTTTCAACCATATCTGTGTCCACAAATTCCTCCCAGTTTCCTTCATCCTGTGCTGTGAATCCAGCTCTCAGCTTTGACAAATCCGAACACTTACCTTCCTTTCTAGGGTGGGGCTCACAAGGGTCCTTGATGTCTGGAAGCACCGCTTGAGCGCAGCCCTTGGATAATGAAGACGGTGCCCACCACGATGCCCACAAGGCCCACAGACAACCCCAGGGCACAGACCACGGTCTCTGTCAGCTCTGACATAGGGGCTGGAATTTCAGGTTCTGTGAAAATGAGGTTGTGGATGTCAGACGTCAGAATGTTGGTTCATGTATATGTGTGTGGGATGGAGCAGGAGGGATGGTTTTTGTTCTATGAGGACTTAGGGCACCATGGTTAAGGAAGAGGGTAAAGTTTATTATTTGAAACCTTTAAGGTATAAAAAACATGAGATTTACAGGCTCAGAGGCAGGATATTCTGAACTTGATAGAGGAAGAAGGTGCCAACGAGGTGGAATTCATACGTACCCCAGTGTTTCACAAGTGGTTCATCCAGGCCCCAGTGCTCCACCTTGCAGTCATAAATATCATCAGCAGAAGGGAGGAAGGTGAGGTAACTGAACTTTAGGAAGGAATGATCCTTCTTGGCGAGGAAGCTGGTTTCAGAAACACCTTCTGTGACTGAGTGCCTGTTCTTCAACCATGTGACATTGATCACAGGAGGAAAGATGTTGTCCACAAGACAGATGAGGGTGTTGGGCTGACCCAGACTCACAGAAGACTTGGGAAACAGAGCCATCTCGGGAACCTCTGTGGTGAGGAAGCAGCACTGATATGAATTGCAAAGAGCTCTACCCTCAGGTTCTGCACTGTGTCCTGCAAGAGCCCATCCATCAACAGTTCCCCATCTGATGGTAGAAGAGTTCTTACTTTCTGCTTGGGAAATGCTATCTACACACTGCCTGTATTTTATCCCTGTGCTCTTCCCCCTGTGGGCATGCTTACTAAAGTGGCAGATCTATAGGACTTCTCTTTGAGGGGTTCAAGGAGTACAAGAAGTTAGGGTCCTTGTATTACATGACAATATTTCAGTTTTGTGATAGCAGATAATGAGTGTTCAGTAATTACTATGAGAAGATCTGAGGAAATATCCTTGGAAAGCAGTCAAGTGTATCTATCATAGGGAGAAAGGGAAAGAGACCTGATATGTAGGGATAGATTCAGTAAAGAGAGGCAGAGTGGTGGACACTTACCATTGGTAGCAGCAGTATAGTTGTAGAGTTTAATCAGGATGTTCAAGTTTTGTTTTGCTATTGCCAAGTTTCTCAGTGCACCTTGTGGGTCAAAACTTCCAAATGTACTAAACACAGGTAGCCGCCAGACAGTTTCCTTCTTCTCCAAGTCCACATAGAATTCCTCATCTCCATCAAATTCATGGGTGAACTGGCCAGAGGGACCATAAGACTGGTAGACATTTATGCCATAGGAAGCAACATGATCTGTTGGTCAGTAAGGGCGAGGATCAGGAAGTAGAAAACAGAGGGAGAAAAGAGCCTTATTAAACCAAGTGACAGAAGAAACTGGCTTTCAAATATAGTGGGCTTCATCTTTGGCATAGTCCTTAGGCATATTTCCCAGCACCACCTCTGTTCCCTCTCTCTCAGCGTTGGTAATTGTCCAGTTAGAAAAGCAGAAAGTCTGCTTTTCCAGTGTCATGTAGGCTCCACAAGAGCAGAATTATAGCAGCCTTGTTACTGCTATTCCCTGTGTACCTAGTTTAGCACCTGGTACATTCAGTAGGTTTGTAATAAATATTATAATAAAATGAATGAAGGAATGAATGAATTATCACAACCTATCTTCCTTTCTCAGAAATTCACTTTCTTTCCCTCAGCTTCATAAGTTTTATCTGTTTCTTAATTCTTTCATGAGTTAATAACACATGCATTTTGACTCCCCTCCCCATAGGACTGGTTCAGAGCAGAACATTTTCTCCATCATTCCTTCCTTCCTTCCTTCCTTCCTTCCTTCCTTCCTTCCTCCTACTCCTCCCCCCTCTTTCTGTTCCTCCTTCTACTTCTTATTTTTCCAAAGAAAAACACACAGAACCATATTATTTTAAAAGAGTTTCTTAACTATTATAGGGTAAAAGAAATTGTATGACAATATTACAACATATATACAAAATAAACAATGCTTCTAAGGTCACTGTTTTAACAATAGTAATCCTCAGAGAGGAGCACTTGATTTCATCAGAAATACAAAGTGTAAGCTTTATTAGATTTTATTTTTTCCACTCCCAACTCCTCCCCCCCCTTTTTTTCCTTTGAGGAGGTTACTAAACTTCTCTCATTATTCTGACTCAACATTTCTATCTGTTTAGGATTCCAGGCAAACTATGGACCTTTTCCTCAAATGGACAATGTCCTTGTGTGAGGAAGCCAAAGTAGAATGGCAGCAGTAGGACTCCACTCAGTGAGGCTAACTGGACAATTTTGTGAAGAAATATGCATTGTTGTTGTTGTTGCTGTTTTAAACACTTCCTCTTTATGTTCCTCCTCATTTACAGAACATCAGCAAGATGTCAGACAGCATGAGGAGCAGGGAGTAAAACATCAGTCAGCATGGTTTTCAAGGAGCTTATTGCTGACAGTAAGCCAAGTGAGTGCGGGAACAAAGACAGGAAGCTGTGGTGAGACCTGGAAGGGAACAGCAGCAGTCTTATGGTCCCACTTCCTCCGCAATACCTCAGCAGCCAAACCAAAGTTTGTTATTCATTCATGTTCCTTGGTCTTTGCAGGGGTCTTTCTCCTTGAAACAAAGTTCTCTTTACAGATTTCCTGGACACCTCCAATTCCTTCTCCAAGTACCTGCTTAGTTACCAAAATTTTAGCTAAGTTCTCTCATTGAACATGTTTTTGATCACATTATACCCTCCAGCACCTTCATCCCAGTGTCTTGCTCTCCAAATTTATCTATAACTCATCCAGCTCACTCTCTTTGACCCCCTTGGTTGATTACTTAAGAGACCCTCCACCAAAGCCTCTTTATCCTCTATACTTTATCCTTGACTCCTTTTTCAAACATGAATATATGCAATTATTGTTTTCATCGGGTACTTGTCCTGAATTGTCAACCGTTGATGAACATTACACTGCTAGGCCAACTGGAACCAGTCCACTTTTGTAGTTTCAGTCCCAGCTGAGTCCACGGTCCTGCACAGCAATGGTCCTTCTGCTTTCCTGCACCAGGGGGCAGATAGTATGTTCTTGCATCTTTGAATCCCCAAAAGTTACCTCATGTGTGCTCAAAAGTGTGTATTGAATGTCAATTGCTATTCTTGAGGATCAGAGAAAGTTGGGGGGAGTGGAGACTGATAGACACAGAAGTAGCAGAACAATATGGAAGTAATAAGTAGTAACCAAGGGTGTATTATGACTTGCGAGCTTAAACACTATTGCTTTCACGGGCCCCTTTCTCCATTAAAATATTAAAAATCATATTTCATGATTGCATTGGTCCAAAGACCAATATAATGCAAACTTAATTAAAAATTAAAATGTCTTCCTCTACTCTAAATGTTCATTTTTTTCTTTCAAATTTAAAAGAAATTAGAACATTTTTACAGGTGCCATATAAGCAAGACATACCCTTGGGACTGCCCTACCTATATCTAATGGATAAGTTGAGCCTGGCTGGGGCACTCTGGTGTAACACTGAAGAAAGGAAATTGGAAGTTCTCTGGAGAAGCAAGTGAAACCACCGAATGAAATTAGAATGGGAGTAGTCATGGTTAACAATGTTGGTGAAAATTAGAGCATGCGCCATTTTACTTAATTTGTTTTTTCTACTTTGGTTATTATAAATGAACTTTCTGGGTCAATAAGACAGAAGGAAGCTGTGTGGCTCAGTCTGTTAAGAGCTACCTCTGGCTTCAGCTCAGGTCATCATCTCAGGGTTGTGGGACCAAGCCCCACCTTGGGTTCTATGCTCACTAGGGAATTTGCTTGAGATTCTCTTTCTCTACCTGTTCCCACTCACAGGCTCATGCTCTCTCTCTCTCTCTTAAATAAATAAATAAACCCTAAAAAATTAAACAACAAGTATCTATTCCAGATCCTGGAAGGAAAAGAAAGGATGATAAAGTAATTCATGAAAAGAAGGTGTGAAAAGGTGGACAGTGAAGGTAGAAGAGCTGGAGTGATTAAATAATTAGTGTGTGCTTGTCCAGTTTTCCTCTGAAGGGGTATCCATTAGCTAGAATGAAGTATAGGTAATTTGAGTTGACAATTTAAGGATAACATAATTTAATTAATGGAGTTTTTAATAATAAAATTCTCAACTTTTAAATAAAAATAAAGATATTCTTTACTTTGTTAAAGATAAAAATTATGGATAGCCCAAGTCCATCAATAGATGAATGGATAGGGCGCCTGGGTGGCTCAGTGGGTTAAGCCGCTGCCTTCGGCTTAGGTCATGATCTCAGGGTCCTGGGATCGAGTCCCGCATCGGGCTCTCTGCTCAGCAGGGAGCCTGCTTCCCTCTCTCTCTCTGCCTGCCTCTCCGACTACTTGTGATTTCTCGCTGTCAAATAAATAAATAAAATCTTAAAAAAATAGATGAATGGATAAAGAGGATACAATCAATCAGTTATCTATCTATCATCTATTATCTACCTATCTAACATCTATCTATCTATAATGGTATAATATTCTACCATAAAAATAATAAAATCTTGCCTTTGTAACAACATGGATAGATCTAGAGGCCATAATGTTAAGTGAAATAAGTCAGCCAGAAAAAGACAACTACTATCTGGTTTCATTCGTATGTAGAATTTAAGAAATAAAACTAATGAACAAAGAAAAAAAGACCAAAAAACAAAACAAAACAAACGAGAATCTTCAGTACAAAGAGCAAACTGATGGTTGCCAGGGGTCAGGTGGGTGGGGGGATGGGTGAAACAAGTGAAGGGGATTAAGAGTACGCTTATCTTGATGAGCACTGAATATATATGGAACCATTGAGTCACTGTATTGTACATCTGAAACTATAATATATCCTGGAATTAAAATAAAAAATACCAAACCACACCTGTAATAGTAACAATTAAGAGACAGGAATGATCATTGACATTTCTATTTCTTCATTATTGGAAGAGCATTTCTAAATACATTTTTTACTTGATTATTTGTGAAGTGACATATATGAGGTCATGTGGTAGAATGACTTGTCTACAAGGACTACAGGTATTCAGATGGGCTTGTTTGCCTAATCCCCCCATGCCAGTTTCCAGTATGAAAATGTGTGCAGATCTGACACAAAGAAGAGGACACCCTTGTCTATATCTACGTAGTATACATAATTCATGGAACTCTACTCCAAGTGAGACTCAGAAGAAACACATAAAAAGCTTCAATGTTGTTCAGAGACATTTGGGAACAATAGTTCATGAATTTTTAGTAACAAAACATCTACTCATGGAAACATTTCTAATCTTTGGGGCAACCATAAATGAATGCCATTGAGCCCTGCAGGCTGTATTCACTGGATCTGATAGCAGAAAGGAATAATGTCCTTGATGAACTCTGCAACAGCACAGGTAGCAGAGAATGGGCTGGATCTCCAGTTTCCTGGAGGAAGGAATGACCATAATTTTTAGACCTGTTTAATATTGAGAACACCTTTGAAATTCTCTACTATTTCTATGCCAATCTCTATTTTTATCTCTTCTAGTTCCATTTCCCAAATATAGTAATTACATCCCTCAGCTGTGCACTCACCCACAATGTCTTCACCACCAGAGGGACCCATCATGGTGGTCAGAGTGAGGGTCCCCAGAATCAGAACTCTGTTCATCCTTTTCTCCATGTGGTTTCTGAAGTTGCTGTTCTGAGTGACAGAGCAATGGTGAGGACCCAAATGAGAAGGGAATCTAAAGACACCCAAACCAAGCTCTGCTAGGTCAGGTTCTGGCCAATCAGAAAAATCCCCTATATGATGACACCTCTGTTGCCACTTGAAGAGTTTGTACAAAGAAAGTTGAAGGGATTGGGAAATCCCCTTGTGATGTTGCCTCCATTCAGAATAGACCTGGGGAAATTATTTAGAAAAGGAGGGAGGATATTAAATTAGAATCTTCTTATGGGAGTGTATGCTTGCTGGTGGCAAGAGGGGTGGGAATTTCTGATTAGCCTTGTGTACCGATAACATCATCCCTTACATGGTGTTCTTCAGGATATTCTGGGTGACAACTCCCAGAAATTCTCCCATAAATTGATTCCCCTTCTTGGCAATTCCTTACTCCTTCCCCTTTCCTGGCCTCCATATGTGGGTTTATTGCCTTTCTTTTTTGCTTCCATAGTGCATAAAACATTCTCCACAATTTGAGTAGATTCACCTACCTAAAGTATTGTTGGTGGTGGTCAAGGAATACCTTTGCCTTTCTACTTATGCAAATCCAGTTGAGTTAAGTTCTCATGTTCTCAAAATGTCCAGGATTTGCATCTGGAGCAATAAAAGAAATCATAATGTTGGGACACCTGGGTTGTTCAGTTGTTAAGTATTTGCCTTTGATTCAGGTAATGAACCCAGGGTCCTGGGTTGGGCTCCCTGCACAGCAGGAAGCCTGCTTCTCCACCCCACCCCCCTGCTGGGGTTCCTTTTCTTGCTCTCTCTCAGTGTGTTAAATTAAAAAAAAAAAGAGAGAGATGTCATAATGTCATGAATGCTGCCTACAGTAAATGCTGTGTTTTAGGCAATTAGGGGACACTGATTACATTAAAGACAGTTTGGGATGCCTCATTCTATGATTTATAGTTTTTCAATTCTTTTTGTAATGAAGAATTCAGATCAAATGGGCAGAGTGAGGGGAATTGCTGTGACTTAGAAATTAGTTTCCTTTCCAGAATCTCCTGGATCTTTTCATATTCTTTATCCTGCCACAAATTCCAGATATTTGTAAGGGACTAGAAATTGAGCTAATGTCAAGGGCAGTCATTAGAGGGAGACATATTTTTTATTTTCCTGAAGAATTGATTTTCTGTGTGTTTTGGAAATCACAAGTTAATGGGGGTGGGAGTGTGGGGGGGTTCCACTTAGAGTCCATCTCTCTGTCCCTGTCTGATGTCCTTCTGTTTCTTGGCACACTGTCATACCTCATGATGACAGAGACTGTAGGAAGAGTGAGACAGGAAAAGCCCTGGCATCTAGCAGTCACCTGGTACTATTAAGCAGGTCTTGGTGTTGCCAGGAGCTGGTCTGCAACTCACAGCCAGGCTCTGGTGTTTTCCTGGTGAACATAAACAATGTCATAGGACAGCAGTGTCAGACAGCCACTCAGTGATCATGACAGATCAAGACAGAGCACAAGGCCACTCAGTAATCATGCCTGAACACAGACAAAACTCAAAGATTGTCAAAGCCACAAAAATGACCAAGCATCCCTCTTTCCTAGATGATACAATTGCCTTCTGCATCATTGCCAGTTAGAGCTTTAGCCTCAGCCTGGTCTTATTCTAGGTAAGATTTATTAAGATGCCAACTGTAGAATTATTCCATCCTACTGTCTTCTACTTCCTGACAATCCAACTAAGAGCAGAGTCCCTCTCTCTTAAATCCTCTTCAAAATCACCTAACACAAGCCCAAACCCTATAGTAGTTAAACTGTCAGTTTTATGTGTTGGTTGGGCTCTAGTCCTCAGTTAATAAATCAAATATTAATGGGGCGTGGCTCTGAAAATATTTTGGAGATGTGATTACAATTCATAGTCAGTTGATTAGGAAAGAGAAGTCTTCCTAGATAATCTGGATGAGTCAGAACCAACCAGCTGTAAAGTCTTCAGAAGCAGATCTATGGGCTCCTGAATGGCTCAGTGGGTTAAGCATCTGGCTCTTGATTGAAGTTGAGGTCTTAATCTCAGGGTCAGAATCTAAGCCCCATGTTGGGCTCCATGCCAGGTGTGGAGCCAATTAAAAAAAAAAAAAAAAGACCAGAGATGAGGCTTCTCTGAGAGAGAAGAAATTGCACTGTGGGCTGTAGCACCTGCCTATGTCTGGAATCAAGTCTGTCTTTCCTGACAATGGCCAGACCTGTAGATTGGATTTGCCCAGTGTACCCCATAATTATTAATTAATATTTCCTGCTTGTTCTGCTCTTTGGTTCCAATACCCTCTTACTGAGATGCCCATGATTCTCCATGGTGAGTTTTCTCCCTCACCACAATGAACAATTAAACCAACTTGTTCATCCACAAGTGTGCTCCTGATGGTCTTTGGCTGGAGGCATCAATGGCAGCTCATCAGTGTGCTGTGAGGAATAGACATATGCTGCACCTGAAATGAAAAATTCCTAGGGCTCCCCCTATACCTGGAGGTATAGGTATAGTACACTAATATCTTCCCGGTTTTCAATGAGGATATTGAGTTTCAGAGAGGTGGAGGAATTTGCTTAGGGTCACACAGCTGGTGAATGCAGAGGTGAAATGTGACAAGAGTAGAAGCCATGAGTCTTTGTAGTGGTTGGGAGTTTCCTGTGTGGATTCAGAATACAGAGTCCTAAGATAATTAGGATAGATATTTGACCCTATGTGTGGATTTAGTTTTCAAGTGTGTGTCATTATGGATGAAGAGAGATTCTGAGGTTCCACTGAGGCATGCTTCATTTATGATGTGGCATCCTTCTTTTAGTGCAGGAAATAACATGTTTCTATGCTTTTCCTGGATCCAGACTTAACTGCTTTCTACTGCTAAAATCAGAAACAAATAGGAGTCAGCCTAAAAAATACACTAAACAGACAAAACCAGTTTATTCATACAAAAACCTTAATTTAGCTTATTTTGTAAGACTAATTGAACTGGTTCATTTCTTGCTTGTGCCTTTGGAAATGACAAAGGAAGGTGGACTGTTTCTTATGGTTGATATGAGGTAACCACTGAAAACTGTAATATTGTAGCCAGTCCCTTTGAAGAATTAGCTGTAACTGCTTTCTCATAACATAAGCAACTTTATAACAAGATATACTTGAGCCTCCTTCCACCTTCTGGTTTAAATGCTTCTGGTTTGCAAGCTGTCTTACTGGCATATGCACAATAAATTTTTACTAATTACCACTTCAGAGATTCATTGGTTTTACTTTGGCTGTTTTGATCCTTTGATATTTCCTTGCAAAAATTACCCAAGATTTTGACAAATGGACAAAACCTTTCTTGACGATACTCAGAATTTTACCTATTACTATTAATATAATCTTTAAGGAAAATTCAACTCAAATTAGGAAATTAGGATGTCATCCCTGTGGATCAGAATTTCATCTTGGTTGGGAAGTTGAAGGTCCAGTGTCAGATCTCAAATCCTGGGAGAAGTTGAAGTCTAATGAAGCCCATGTCATTAACTATACGAAGATGAGCTTTGTCTATAACCCGACTCTGTCTCACCTCCTCCTGCTGTCACCCAAGGAAACTGTTGTAGTCACTTCAGTCTTCAGGTCATAATTTTAACATAAGGTAAAATTAGTAGTGAATTGGATCCAAGAGAATGGTGTATCATTTTTGACAAAAATTAATTTGTTACTAACTGAAAGGTAAATGAAAGACTTTTTTTATAAGTTAATGGTAGAAAAAATTTTGAAATTTAAAATATTACTTTGTCCAATAATTTTCTTAAAAGGCACTAATTTCCTCCTTTGATTTAACTAATTTCCTCCTTTGATTAATATAAATGAAATATGTCCTTATAACTGACATCATTGGAAGCCCTCTAAGAAATTATTTAGACAGAATGTAGGTTAGTTCTAACTAACATTTATAACATTTTCTAGGGACTAGTGTATTTTCAAATTCTTTAGTTCTGACTTTCAACTCCTTTGTCCTGTCCTAACCCTGGTTATTATGCATTGGTGAAGTTTTACTAAAAAGGCCAAATCCTCTTGTAGACATGAGAGATGCTTCACAGCAATAACTGAGTCCAGAGAAGCAGACGAAAGAAGAGGACAGACTTTGTAATTGAATAAGTAAGTGCTCAACACTAATTCACCTTGGGCAAGTCACTCAAAATATATCAGCCTGAGTGAACTTTTCTATAAAAGGGAATGAAATTAAGAGTCACTTATGGTTTGTCTCCCTCCCAATCCCATCTTGTTTTATGTGATAGTATATGATGAAATGAAATTATAAATAAGTACAAATTATAAGGTTTAGATATGGTCCAGTTCCTGGCACATGGCAATACTCACAAACGATAGCAACTCTATACTGACTAATATTAATGGTGCTAGGCCAGGGATGGCCCATAGCTTTTCCCTCATTCATCCAACCTTCTCCCTATGGCAGGGTGGGATTGGAGAGCCTGGAAACCAGAGCAGCACTAAGAGATCACCAGGAAGTTGAATTTTTTTGTGAAGGATATTATCTCATCAGCTTTTTCTATACACAAACCACAATAAAATGTAATGATTTGAATAATGTTTTAGTATTTTCTCATGATTCTGAAAGACAGCAAATGGTGCCATGCCCATGTGAGCACACTGTTCTGGGGCAGCTCAGGCAAGTCCCAGTACTAAGTCAATTTAAGAGGTGAGTTAACATTGCAGTTCTTAATACTATGAGCTGTAAAAGAATTTATGACAATTTTTGCAATGTACCACAATGTTCTCTGGCTTCCGGGTATAATAGAGCAATGAGTTTTGCATGTGAGAGTTGGAGTGCTTCCTTAATTGCATGAATCCCACCCACTCACCTACTAAGTTTTACTTTCTCCCCATAACTTTCTCAAAGGAGATGTGAACCAAGAACAGTTGAATTCCAACATGCACAAGATGTTTTGATTTGTTCTCTCAAAAGACATTTAGGGTTTCCTAATGAGAGTACAGAAAGTGGGAGAATTGTAAGTGATCTTATCAAGCACA
The DNA here is from genome assembly GCF_030435805.1 of Mustela lutreola. Taxonomy (NCBI): domain Eukaryota; kingdom Metazoa; phylum Chordata; class Mammalia; order Carnivora; family Mustelidae; genus Mustela; species Mustela lutreola. Next base: position 120,712,749 of record NC_081295.1, read on the forward strand.
TTTTTATGCAAAGGCCTTTGTACTGATAATCCAGTCACCTGTCCTCTCAAATGAAAAAGCTGATTGTAGAGGCTGCTTTTAGGCAAACAGGTTTGAGGGATGGAACGCAGACAGGTCCATCAGGTGAGCCACCACAAAATATCCACAGGCCCTCACTGACCAATGAGCTAGTTACAACTTGGCACAGTTAGCAAAAAAGGGAGAGTTCCATAGGTTGCCATACAGCGTTATCTTCCCCTTTTAAACACAGCCCCCACCCACTGCCTCCTTACAGACAGCCTCTCCTCTGTGGTCTTACCCTCCCTTGTCTATCTCCATTGATCTACTTCAGGTGAATTCTTTCCCTTCCAGTGCTACTGGCTTCCACCTGATCCATGCCTCACATTTGCGGCCCCCATCTGATTGAGAGAGACCACATTTAGGCACCACATTAATGAAGCAGATGGGCATTGCAAAGACAGTTATTCTGTTTTTCATGTAATATCACTCCCACCTAATCTTTGCCACCAACAATTCCTTTCTATGAACTAGTTGCTTTCTCTCTTAAACTGCTGAAAACCCTCAAAAATTGCCTCCATGTCTAGATCTTTCACTAGAACTTAAGGGAACTCTTCAGCTAAACTGAATAGGTTCTTTGATAAGGACGGCATGCTAGGACTATAGCATATAGTCAATAAATGCTTGTTCACTGAACTGAAGCTCTTCATTTATCAGGTTACAGTACTGACTGCCTGGAGACAGATGATGGTCTTCATGTCCAGGGGTGTTTGGTTCTCTTTCCAGGAACTCTCCAATCCTAATGTACTTTGATGTAGTTTGAAGAGGTGGGGTTTGGATAAGGTGGCCAAAAAAGAATTCTTGAGATGTCTTCAGTGCAAAAAGTGATTTTATTAAAGCACGGGAGACAGGACCCATGGGTAGAAAGAGCTTCCCTAGGGTCTTGAAGAGTCACCAATTATATACTTTCAAGCTGGGAGGGGGTTAGGGGCAGCAAAAGCCTCCAAGATATTTTGAAGACAAGGTATCCAGAACCTTGAAGCATTAGCTATTTTTAGGAAATGTCTTTCACTACTGTTTAATGAATCCTCAGTCATGAGACCCCTCAGATATATATCAGTGAGGCATATGCTTGGAGGATGATTCCTAACATTTATCTGGGAGGTTGGGAAGGGGATGGAGCAGAGGGGAATGGAGATAAAGGGAGCTTCCAAAGGAATAGAAACTTGTTTAAAGTAGAATACATTTAACAGACTCACAGGACGCTGGAGGGTCAGGCTAATATTGACTTTTGCCCTTAGCAAAGTGTCAACATCTAAGCAGCTCAGTTCCCATGGTTTCAAGGACTGGTCAATGGGCTGTAGGAAGAAAGGTAATTTAATTTTTTTCTTTTGTCTCTGTTTAGCACATGGGTTACCATGATCATTCATTATACAGGAATATTTGCTTATTGTTAGTCAATAAAGCAAATGAAAAAGATGAAATAAATTTTAAATGTAATTGTCTATTTTAAATTACATTTTTTAAACCAGATGTTAATACATATAGTTAAAGCATTTTGCCTAGGAAGTTTTAAATTGTGATTTAACTAGAATTTTAAAATACAAGTCATAACACAAGTAGCATTTTAATGTTCAAATAACTGACAATAATAGGGAAAAGTGACCCACATGTGTGCAAGTTTGGGAATTTTCAAAAAAACGTTTCCAACAAAAAAAGTATCTTATAAAATCATGTTTACAATAATAGAATTGATGACAAATTATTCTTCGTGGAGTATTTCTCTAAAGCTATATGTAATATAAGCCCTGGCAGTTGATTTTCCTTTTGTAATGTGATTGTCCTAGTGAAGACTGTTTGCTGAGGCATCCAGTTCAAAGGCTACCTTGAATAAACACATTACCAGCCAAAGGTAATGAGCCAGGATTCCCTACTCTGATTTTTCTGTTTGTTATAGAGATCTAGTTGATCTATCTATCTACCTATCTATCATCTATTTATTTTTCAGCTTTTTTTTTATTTGGGAGAGAGAGAGCATGAACAGGGTGAAGGGCAGAGGGATAAGCAGATTCCCCACTGAGGAGAGAGCCAGCTGTGGGATACCATCCCAAGGCTCTGGGATCATGACCTGAGCCAAAGGCTGATGCCCAACCAAGGTGCCTGAGATTTAGTTGATATAGATAACTAACTTCCTCCACCTTCCTTTTTTCTCTTTCTGTGCTTTAATCTTCTCTCATGTTTTAAAGTCACCAATAAAGAGTGAACCTGCAAAATCCTGGGCCCCTACTCTCAGCCTTGGTAAAGGTAGGTACTCCTCCCCACTCCCACCTGTGACCTCAGTATATGGTTGGAGACTGCTGTGTAATTTCCAGGATTTGTAAGTAATAAACCTTATCTCTTCCAAAGTTTCCTGGTTATTGCTGAGGGATCTTTCCATCTTATTAAGAATCACAGGAGTTGGTCCTGCAACAACAGTGTTTATGGATAGCCTGAGGCATGCACAAAACACTATCTCATGAAAAGGAAAGCTTTGTCTAGCACCTGAGAGATTGTAGAGATGGAGGGCTTAGACTGTGCTTTGAGGACAGGATAAGAGAGAGGGGAAGGACCCACAACCCCTTAGGCCTCTTTTCTCAGCCTATGCTCTTGGTTAGATCCCCTCAGCAGGAAACAGGGCAAATGGACCTAGGATATCCTCATTGTTCATACCTAGACCTTCATTGCTCTACACCAGGACCCCAACCTAAGGGCCTTTTGCAGAATGTGTTTGCCCGAATGAGTCAGCTAGTAAACTCCCTCCTGACCTATTGGATGACAGTTATGTAAATCAGCCTTCTCCTAGTAAACCTAGGTTGCTGGAGGATACACAGGCTATCCCTAGCAAAGGGGACTCTGACTTTGTCTCTCTCTCTGTTCCTTCTAATAGATGTGGGGGCTTCTCCCTCACTCATTTCCTGTGTTAATGGTTTTAACTGGAGCCAGCTGGGGTTAGTCTAACTTGAGATGGAGACTTTAAGGAATATTCCCAAGAAGCTGCTGAAACTCTTTGTTTTGGGGAAATTCCCTGTCTTCTGTGGCCAGACCTGGACTGCTTAACCCCTCCCCCTGTTGGCAGGAAAACATGGCATCTGCTTATTCTGTGGAACTGATAAGCTCTAAAACCGGAAATCCTTTCTCTGCTTCCTGGTAGCACTTTGTTTCTTCTGTTTCCCCTTCTTGTGTTTCTGCACCAACATGGGTGCAGCATACATGACTGGCCTCTAGACCATGCACAAAGTTTCCTTCTCTTCACTGTCACGGAGCAAGAAGAGCACCCCCTGGACCTAACACCCCCCCACTCCAGATTTCCCCACCTTTGTCTCAGATAGGCACTGAAAATGAGTGGGCTCAGATGGAACATAAATCAGTATTTAAACTAAGTTGTTTGTTGGTTTAATTAAGATAGACATGTCTTTGAAGTTACAGCAATAAATGTGAAACATTTATTCTATCAAGGTTTACTGAAAGTCAATAAACCTCATGTTACCTCTGTTGGGCTGTTGGCAAAAAGATGACTAAACTGATGGTTTATTGTCTATCAAAGTTTTCATGGGTAATTGCTGAGATTGCTTTCAGAGTCTTCGGTAACCTGAAAGTTCATAAAGTTTTGCTTGGATGATAAATGGAATTAAATTTGTTGGACATCTAGGTCTTCCAAATGGGACAAAATGCTAAGTCAATTACTGGACATAGGTTTGCGCTTTTGACTTATTGTAAAGAAACTAAGAATATTTAAATTTATTGGTAAACATGTTTTGTGCTTAACTGATTTACAAATGAGCTATTGTGCAACTTCTCTGATGTATCCATCTAAAGAATTTTATTGTAACATTCACAATTGATTAATAACTGATTAGAGACTAAGGTGCTTCTAAGAGTACAAAATTCTGCTAACTGTATCTAAGACTAATGGAAATAAGGGAAACAACTCTGTATGTGGAAAAGCAGATACATAAGCAAGATAAGGAATGGGAATGCATTTTGCTAAAGATAAATGGTAATTTGTTCTAAAGGAAATGGTTGTTTGGAAACATAATCAGAATGCAAAGAAAAGTTGTAGAAGGTTTGTGTAGGGAAAACTTTGGAATAGAATTTTAGGCTTGGTCAGGACAGACTAATATTGAAATGAATGGGTTTTAAAGGTACATTGGTGTAAGATTAAAATTCTCTCCATTCAAAAAGACAGTTTTCTTAAATTAATCTGCGGTTAGGAAGAAAATGTAAACAGTTGTTTCCTCTTTGCCTATCCAGAAAAAAACATTTCCCTCATTTTGCCTATATTAGGTCTTTAACATCCCTAATTATATTTAATTTAATTATATTGGTATGTGCTTTAAAACTTTATATGATTTTAGCAAAAGTTGACAAAATTTAAGTTGTAAATGAAATCTCTAACTCATTATGCTTATTTTTGGTATGCTAAGTTACTTAGGAAGTACTGCTAAATAAATGACAAACCTTGGGCTACATTTGGATAAATGCTATAACTATTCTAGAGATTCTATGCATTTCCTAAAGTTTTAGTGTTTTGATAGATCATCCCTTGATATTGTAATTACTGAAGTGTTATGTATCACAGAAGTAACCTGATTTCCTTGCCAGCTAAATTGTAAACTCTCATCTCATCAGCTCTTTAACCATATCCATTCTGAGTTTTTGTCATTTATAATTGTTTTAATTCTCTTGTAAAATGAGTTCCACCTTAAAGGAGATTCATATAAAGGACTTTCCAGACAAATACAGATATTTGATATATTTGAAAATCCTAAAACTGAAATGGATAAGAATTTCCAGAACTACCTAAAGCTGCATTCAAACTAAACCAGAATTAGTAACATGGGACTAAATGACTGAAAGATTATAGTGTTGAGTCTGTTATTTTAAACGTTGCTGGTTCTCTGATGTTTGCTCTTCCAGATTAGGGAAACTTTTTTCTTAAAATATCTGTGACTTACAGAAATGTAAAAATACTTATTTGTAAACAAATCAAAGCATTCAACTTTTCTCTTTATCTGAATCCTCTAAGGCTCAAAAGGTCTCAGTAAGTATTCCTTCTTCCATGACAATCAGTCATTTGCACAAGTTCAATAAGAATCTGTTCTCCTTGTAACAGGACACTATTGGAAACATGGGTTATTTTACCAAGGCTTTGATTGGAATATCATATTTGAGAAAGACATGCATAGATTCAGATATTGGTCATATTGGTCATATCTGAGTCTATGCATGTCTTTCTCAAATATGACATAAAGACATAAAGACAGTTTTAAGGCACTAAGGTTGACTTTATGAAACCTGGAAGCCTTAAAGCCCCTTGGAACTGTTGGCCTGGTACCTTGCTTAAAGAGTTCCCAGCAGCCTCACCAGGTGAGTAAAGAATGTCACTTCATGGAAGGTGCAGGAACCTCAGGATACACTGTGGACCTCAGGAAGAGGAGTTCACCCAAATCGACAGGTATTGAAGGCATGTCTGATGGCAAGTATGTGGCTTGGCTTATGGCCTGGAGAGGCTACTAAAAGTTCAACCTAGAGATTCCTTATATAAATTTCCAGCAAAGAGATCTACATGATCTCTCACTGTTCTTGATGATCTTATGTAAATAATTAGTCCAAATCTGTTTAAACTGGACTTGTTTTTCAAATAAATTAGTCCTAAATATAAAATATATTTATATTTTATATAAATATAAAAATATATTTCTCTGGAAATGAGGGTTATTTTAGAGAGAAAAATTGTGTTTTAATAACACACCTTTGTGGATTATAGGTTAGATTGTCTTTAAAGTTTTGTTTACCTAATTAGACAACTTGAGGTAAACATCAGAGAAGTTGCACAATAGCTCATTTAGACAATCTTGTTTATTCTGTGAGGATAATAACAGAACCCCATGGGCACATAACTATTTAAACAACTGGAAAATGGGATTGATTCCCCAGCAATTATGTAACTTACACCTTGACCAATTCTGTGGGGCTAGGATAATTGCCTAAAAACCAGTACACCCTACCCCATAGGATTAACTATGGATTTGTGGAGATAATGGATGACCCCACTTTCTTTATGATTGGATTGGGTAATGCATGTGGGACTCCCCTTATCACTTGACAAATTTTCTCCAACTTGCCAGTGATCCTTTGTAATTAGGATATTGTTAGGGCTGGAGCTTAGTCCTATTTATCTTAGAAGCCAACTCTATTGAGGTACAGTTGAAAACAAATGCTTTAGCTAAGCATAGAACAGCCCTCCTTGTAAAAAGAGCCTCAAAGCTCACATGGGACAGTCCCTGACTGTAATGACTTCACATCAGGTCCAAAATGTCTCAGAAACCAAAGGCCACTGATGGATGATGGAGGCCAACTTATGAAATACTGGGCTACACTTACAGATATGCCAGAAATACTTAAAACTTTAAATGTAGTTATCCATATTCCTCAACCTGGCCAGAGGTTATTGATGTTGCTTACTCTAGTTGGCCAGATTTAATATGCTCCTATTAAAAATACAAATGACAGATGGTTTACTGATGACAGTAGTTTCCATAAAAGGAATAAGAACTGACAGAATGGGAGAAGATATTTGCAAACGACATATCAGATAAAGGACTAGTGTCCAGAATCTATAAAGAACTTAGCAAACTCAACACCCAAAGAACAAATAATCCAATCAAGAAATGGGCAGAGAACATAAACAGACATTTCTGCAAAGAAGACATCCAGATGGCCAACAGACACATGAAAAAGTGCTCCATATCACTCGGCATCAGGGAAATACAAATCAAAACCACAATGAGATATCACCTCACACCAGTCAGAATGGCTAAAATAAACAAGTCAGGAAATGACAGATGCTGGCGAGGATGCAGAGAAAGGGGAACCCTCCTCCACTGTTGGTGGGAATGCAAGCTGGTGCAGCCACTCTGGAAAACAGCATGGAGGTTCCTCAAAATGTTGAAAATAGAACTGCCTTATGACCCAGCAATTGCACTACTGGGTATTTACCCTAAAGATACAAACGTAGTGATCCAAAGGGGCACATGCACCCGAATGTTTATAGCAGCAATGTCCACAATAGCCAAACTATGGAAAGAACCTAGATGTCCATCAACAGATGAATGGATCAAGAAGATGTGGTATAGATACACAATGGAATACTATGCAGCCATCAAAAGAAATGAAATCTTGCCATTTGCGACAACATGGATGGAACTAGAGCGTATCATGCTTAGTGAAATAAGTCAAGCAGAGAAAGACAACTATCATATGATCTCCCTGATATGGGGAAGTGGTGATGCAACATGGGGGCTTAAGTGGGTAGGAGAAGAATCAATGAAACAAGATGGGATTGGGAGGGAGACAAACCATAAGTGACTCTTAATCTCACAAAACAAACTGAGGGTTGCTGGGGGGAGGGGGTTTGGGAAAAGGGGGTGGGATTATGGACATTGGGGAGGGTATGTGCTTTGGTGAGTGCTGTGAAGTGTGTAAACCTGGTGATTCACAGACCTGTACCCCTGGGGATAAAAATATATGTTTATAAAAAATAAAAAATTAAAAAAAAAAAAGGAATAAGAAAAACTGGGTATGCCATAGTGCGCACTAGCACTTTGCAATTGCCAAAGCCTCATAAATTGATATTAATACTGACTCCAAATATGCTTTCCTAGTCGTACATGTCCATGGAGCAATTTGGAAGAAAAGGGGTTTATTATTATCAAGCCATAACTTCACAACAAAATACAGGCCTAAAATTACTACTCTTCTTAAGGCTGTACACCTACCTAAGGAGACAGCTGTAATTCACTTCAAGGATGTCAAAGATACAACCTTAGGAACCAATGAAAGTAATACAGGGTTTACATCAGGCCACTGATTTGGGCAAAAAGGCCATGGAGGTGACAAATACATCATGAAAGAAAATTGTCCTTTGGTTTGGACTCCCTTGGTCCTTACAAAGTAATAATGGACTGCTTTTTTTTACACATTAAAAAAATGACCCTCCAAAACTGGATAACCCTTGACAGAAACCCAAAATTGGAGGACTGTCTCCTAACAGGACCCAATGGTTATATGACTATAACTTGTGCTCATGGCTTCCCCCAGGGGGGATATACCACTGTACTCTGGGTTTTGCTTGGAATTATGGATGCATTATTAAAACCATTACCAACCTGGCCAACCTTCCAAAACTTAAAACAGTGGTGGACTTGTTCTGTCTCATTGGTGGCAATGGAAGCTCTTACTAAGTACGTGGTCAGCCCCAAATGACCCTTGAAGTAGCATTTCTCTATTAAAATGCTATGGTAATACAAATGTGTAAAGCAACTTTACAAAATAGAATGGCATTGGCATTGGATGTTTTGACTGCTACACAAGGTAGACCTTGTGCTAACACAAAAAGAAAATACTATGTTTATGCTCCAGATTATCACAAAATATTTCTTGGGTTCTGACATACTCAAGTTAACACTTTAAACAGTCCCTTTCTCCTTTAATGATTGATTAAACTCCTGGACTGGAAAAGGATTTTTGTCAACTAGCAAAAAACTTATTTGAGCTTCATTTTCTTTTTGTTAACACTAATCATGTTTTGCTGTTTTCTCCCATGTCTCCTCATCTCTTGTAAACTCCTTTGCTGCCATAACTTCCACAGATGATCCTTCCCACTTGGGAAGATCACCTTAGCAGTCCTGGACTCAGATGCCTCTGTCTTTTGTAACTCCCCTACACATTCCCCAACTGACCAGTGTTGACCTGAGTAGGAAGGAACAACTGTATGTCCCTGTTCAGTAGGAAGAAGTTACAGAAGATGAGACCTTCCACCTTCAACAACCTTAAAGATTTAAGGGTCAAAATTGTTCAGGAGGGAATGATGAGGGAACAAAAGGCTGGCTGAGGACAAAGCAAAAGGCTGACATCTTGCAACCTCCTCCCTCCCCCCACTTCTGGGTGGGACATATGTGACATTCTTTAGTAATCTCCCACCCACCTTAATGTTAATACCTTGCTAGAGAGCAAAATGACCTTGGCAATGGCAAGGCCTCTGGTATCAGGTATCTTGTAAGTCCTCTTTAGCAAATGAAAGTTCTATTGAGGCCTCCCTTTTCCTTACTTGCCCCACTCCCATGGTACATAACCTGCCACCCCTCACAACCCTGGGGCAGCAGCTCTTCCTGCCCATGGGTCTTGTCCCTGTGCTTTAATAAACCACCATTTTGCACCAAAGATGTCTCAAGAATTCTTTCTTGGTCATCGGCTCTGGACCTCACCCCATCGAACCTCACCTATATTCTAGAACTTCATCAAAGCTATTTTGGAAACAAGGTTTCCAGGACGCTGAGGGGACTAGCTATTGTTAGGAATGGGAGGGGTTGCCAGCATCCCTCCAGGATCTTTTAAGGAATAAATGAGGGAAAGCAGGATGGTGATCAACAACAATTTTGTTTGAGGGACACCTCTGGTTGCTTTTAATACATGGATCCTCTGACATATTCTGCATGGGATGCTACCCAGAAGTTGGAGGATTTGGCAATGGATATTCTTTAATTTTCTGGGAGAATGGCCTCAGTAGACTTCTTTGGTTCTCAAGAACTCTTCCTTGGGGTGCCTTTTAACCCACTGGAAACAATTCAGAATGCAAAACTTAGGAAAGGGCTGAGCTCCTATAACACTGCATGGCCACAGTGGGATCTACCCTCTAGATCTTGTCTGGAGGAAATAGGACAAGTGGACCTACAGTATGTTCACTGTTCATACTTAGGCCTTCATTGCTCTACACTATGACCCTGACCTAAGGGCCTCTTGCCGAATGTGTTTGCCTGAACCTGTCAGGTAGTAAACCCCACTCCCAATATGCTGAATGATAATTATTTAAATAGGCCTCCAAATAAATCCAGGTTGCTGGAGGAAACACAGGCCATCCCAGACAAAGGGGACTCTTGACTGTCTCTCTCACTGTTCCTCCTAATAGATGTGGGGGCTTCTCCCTCATTCACTTCCCAGGTTAATGGCTATAACTGGAACCATCTGTGGTTATTCTATGTGCCTCAGGATGAGGACTTTAAGGAATATTCCCAAGCAGCTGCCAAAACACTCTTTGTTTCAGGGAAATTCCCTTTTTTCTCTGGCCCAACAAGGACTACTTATTCCCCCTTGTTGGCAGGAAAACATGGTATCTGTTCCTCTGTTAGAACTGATGAACTCTAGAACTGAGAACTCTTTCTTTGCCTTCTGGCAGCACTTCATCTCTTCTGTCTCCCCCTCCCCCTTCTCCTGTTTCTGCAACACCTTGGGTGCAGCCTGCATAACTGGCTTCTGCACCATCCTCAGTGTCTCCTCCTCCCTTCACTGTCAAGGAGCAAGAAGAACACACCCTGGACACAACACTGCCCACTCCAGATTTCCCCACCAGTGTCTCAGGTAAAAAATAAATAAATAATAAACAAATTGACAATGAGGAGGATCCAGGGGAACATAATTCAGTATTTAAACTAAGTTGTTTGTCAGTTTAATTAATATAGACATATCTTCAACTTTATCAGCACTAAAGGTAAAACTTATTCTACCAAGATTTGCTAGAGATCAAATAAGCTCATGTTATCTTTTTTTGCAGTTTGTTAGCAAAAGTATGACTTTAAATGGTGGTTAATCTTGTCTCACCAAAGTTTTCATAGAAGTTAAGATAGCCTTCAAAGTCTTTAGTAACCTGAAACTTTAAAGTTTTGCTTGTATGATAAGTGGGATTGAATTTATTGGATATCTAGGTCTTTTCTGAATAAGGTAATGTGCTAAAGCATTGAGATCTGGGTGTAGGTTTGTGCTTTTGACTACTTATTGCAAAAAACTAAGGGTATTTGAGTCTGTTGGTAAACATGCTTTGTGCTTAACTGATTCACAAATTTGCCATCTAAAAAATTCTAGTGTAACAGTTCACAATTGGTTAGTCCTTAGCCTTCACTGGAGACTAAGGTTTTTAAAGAATGCAAAATTCTAAATGTAATTAAGACTGATGAAATTAAGGGAAATGACTCTATATGAGGAAAAGTGGAAGATACATAAGAAAAATACAAGAAATGGAAATTTAAAGTCTGCTTTCTCTCTGTTCCAAAGACAAAGTTTTCTTGAATTATTGACTTGTTTCTCTTTGCCTGTCCAGAAGAACCAGTTTCTGTGTTTTGCCTGTATCAGGTCTTAGCCCTAATAGCCCTAGTAGCCCTAATCCTATTAAGGCATATGCTTTAAAACTATCTAAGGTTTTGGGGTGCCTGGGCGGCTCAGTGGGTTAAGCCTCTGCCTTTGGCTCAGGTCATGATCTCAGTGTCCTTGGATCAAGTCCCCAATCAGGCTCTCTGCTCAGTGGGGAGCCTGATTCCTCCTCTCTCTCTCTCTCTCTGCCTGCCTCTCTGCCTACTTATAATCTCTCTCTATCAAGTGAATAAATAAAATCTTTAAAAAAATAAAATCTTTCTAAGGTTTAACAAACTTTACCAAGATTCACGTTAATAATAAAGGAAGTCAATAGATGAAGTCTCTTTAACTCCTTAGGCCTTTTTATTTGGCATGTTAAGTTACTCTGGAAGCACTGTTAAACAAATGACAAGCCTTAGGTTATGTTGTTGGTAAATGCTATTAACTATTCTAGAGATGCAATGCCTAAAGTTTTAATGTAGGTCATGGCTTGATATTTTGATTATTAAAGTGTTATGTGTCACAGAAACAACCTTGTTTCCTTGCCAGCTGTAGTGTAACCTCATCAGATCTTCAACCATGCCCATTTTTTAAGTCTTTTGTCTTTTATGGTGTTGTTCTTATCCTCTTGTAAAATGGTTCATCTTCAAGGAAATTCAATTAAAGGACTTTTAGGACAAATACAGGTATTTGATAACTTTAAAATCCTAAAACTAAAATGGGTAAGAATTTATAGAACTAACTAGTTAAAACTGCATTCAAACTAAACAAGAAATGGTAACATGGGACTAGGTGAATGGGGAAAAATAATTATAGAGTTTTTTGTGACTCTTGGTTAAAACATTGCTGGTTCTCTAATATTTACTCTTGCAGACTAGGGAAACTTTAAAAATATCTATGACTTACAGAAATGTGATGAAATATTCACTTATAAGAAAATAAAGCATTTAACTTTTTATATACCTGAACCTCCCAAAATTCAAAAGGTCTCAGTAAGTATTCTTTCTTCTCTGGCCATCATAGTTATTTGCCTAAGTTCAGTAAGAATCTATTCTGCTTGTAACAGGACACCATTGGAAACATTGGTTATTTTAACCAGGGTTTAACTAGAATGTCATATTTGAAAGAGAAAAGCATACACTCAGACATGACCAAAGAGCCTTAAGGAATTTAGATAGACTTTATAAAAACTGGAGCCATAAAGCTTCTTTGAAATATTGACCTGGTATACCTTGTTTACAGAGTTCCCAGCAGCTTCACCAGGTGAGAAAAGAATGTCACTTCCTGGCAGGTTTAGGAGCCTCAGGATACTTTGGTGATCCCATGAAGAGGAATACACCCAAATTAAGGCATGTCTGATGGCAAGTACTTGGCTTGGCTTCTGGCCTGGAAAGATTACTAAAAGTTCAACCTAGAGACTTCTTGTAAAAGATCCAGCAAAGCAGGTTCTAAAAGATCTATATGATCAATCACTATTTTTGTGAGCTTATGTAAATACTTATGCCAAGTTTGCTAAAATTGTACTTGTTTTACAAACAAATTTGTCCTGATTTGGCTATCTCTAGAAATGAGGGCTATTTTAGAGAGAAAAATTATATTTCAATAACAACGTTGTGGATGTTAAATTCTAGTTCTGATTGTCTTTAAGTGTTTGTTGTTTACCTAAGCTTGACAACTTGAGGTAAACTTTAGAAAAATTACCACAGTAGCTCATGTATGGAAAATCTTCTTGCTTTTTATTCTGTGAGAATAATAACAGGACCCGCATGGGCATATGACTATTTAGGATTAATTCCCCAATTCCCCAATGACTATATAACTCAAGTAGCATCTTGACCAATTCTATGTGGCAAGGATGACAAAATATTTCCTTAAAAGTCACAACATACCCTACACCATGGGATTCATTATGGACTTATGGAGGTAATCGATGACCCCACTTTCTTTTTGATTGGATTGGATGATGCACTTGGGGATGCCTTTATCTCCTGAGCCAAGTCTTCTCCCACTTGCCAGTGGTTCTCTTCAATTAGAATGTTGTTAAGGCTGGATTTCAAACAAAGAGGTATTCTTGAAGATACTATTCCTTAGTCATATTTATCCTAAAAGCCACCTCTACCGAGGTACTATTTCAAACAAAGACATTAGCCAAGCACACAATAGTCCTCTTGGCAGAAGCGTTAAAGCTCACTCCTGGACAGTCCCTGACTGTAATGACTTCACATCAGGTCCAGAGTGTCTTAGAAATCAAAGGCCACCAATAGATGATAGGAGGCTGGCTTATTAAATACCAGGTTATTCTTACAGATATGCCTGAAATAATACTTAAAAACATGTCAAACTTTAAACACAGCTACCCTTATGCCTGGACCTGGCCATTGTACTTCTATGGAACAAAAATGTTCAGAATCAACTAATCTTGTTTACTCTAGCTGTCCAGATGTAAAAGATGCCCTTACTAAAATTGCAAATGACAGCTAGTTTACTGATGGCAGTAGCTTCATGGAAAAGAGGGGTAAGAAAAGCTGGGTATGCGATAGTCAGTCTTAACTCAGACTGTTAAGGCTAAAGCACTGTCAACAAATACATCTGCCCCAAAAGCAGATTCAATAATGCCCAACTGTGCTTTGCAATACACAAAAACCTTAAATATTTGTACCGACTCCAAATACGTCTTTCTCATCTTACATGCCCATGGACTAACTTAAAGAAAAGGGAATTATTATCAAGCCACCCTCACCCTCCCCTCCTCCCCCCAGAAATCCTCAGTTTGTTTTGTGAGATTAAGAGTCTCTTATGGTTTGTCTCCCTCCCGATTCTATCTTGTTTCATTTATTCTTCTCCTACTCCCCAAACCCTCCACATTACATCTCCACTTCCTCATATCAGGGAGATCATTTGATAGTTGTCTTTTTCCAATTGGCTTATTTTGCAGAGCATAATACCCTCTAGTTCCATCCATGTCGTCACAAATGGCAGGATTTCATTTCTTTTGATGGCTGCATAGTATTCCATTGTGTATATATATCGCATCTTCTTTATCCATTCATCTGTTGATGGACATCTAGGTTCTTTCCATAGTTTGGCTATTGTGGACATTGCTGCTATAAACATTCAGGTGCACGTGTCCCTTTGGATCAGTATGTTTATATCTTTAGGGTAAATACCCAGTAGTGCAATTGCTGGGTCGTAGGGTAGCTCTATTTTCAACTTTTTGAGGAACCTCCCTGCTGTTTTCCAGAGAGGTTGCACCAGCTTGCATTCCCACCAACAGTGTAGGAGGTTTCCCCTTTCTCTGCATCCTCGCCAGCATGTCATTTCCTGACCTGTTAATTTTAGCCATTCTGACTGGTGTGAGGTGGTATCTCATTGTGGTTTTGATTTGTGTTTCCCTGATGCTGAGTGATGTGGAGCACTTTTTCATGTGTCTGTTGGCTATCTGGATGTCTTCTTTGCAGAAATGTCTGTTTATGTTCTCTGCCCATTTCTTGATTGGATTATTTGTTCTTTGGGTGTTGAGTTTGCTAAGCTCTTTATAGATTTTGGATACTAGCCCTTTATCTGATATGTCGTTTGAAAATATCTTCTCCCATTCTGTCAGCTGTCTTTTGGTTTTTTTAACTGTTTCCTTTGCTGTGCAAAAGCTTTTGATCTTGATGAAGTCCCAATAGTTCATCTTTGCTCTTGCTTCCCTTGCCTTTGGTGATGTTCCTAGGAAGAAGGTCCTGTGGCTGAGGTCGAAAGGTTGCTGCCTGTGTTCTCCTCAAGGATTTTGATGGATTCCTTTCTCACATTGAGGTCCTTCATCTATTTTGAGTCTACTTTCATGTGTGTTGTAAGGAAATGGTCCAATTTCATTTTTTCTGCATGTGGCTGTCCAATTTTCCCAAAGAACAAATTCTCAGTGGTGATAATGGACATACCTGCCATGTTCCTGACCTTAGCAGAAAATCTCTCAGTTTTTCTCCATTGAGAATGATATTTGTGGTGGGTTTTTCATAGATGGCTTTGATGATGTCAGATATGTGCCCTCTATCCCTACACTTTGAAGAGTTTTGATCAGGAAGGTGTGCTGTACTTTGTCAAATGCTTTTTAGGCATCTATTGAGAGTATCATATGGTTCTTGTTCTTTCTTTTATTAATGTATTGTATAATATTGATTGATTTGTGGGTGTTGAACCAACCTCGCAGCTCTGGAATAAATCCCACTTGTTTGTGGTGAATAATCCTTTTAATGTACTGCTGGATCCTATTGGCTAGTATTTTGGTGAGAATTTTCACATCTGTGTTCATCAAGGATATTGGTCTGTAATTCTGTTTTTTGATGGGATCCTTGTCTGGTTTTGGGATCAAGGTGATGCTGGCCTCATACAATGAGTTTGGAAGTTTTCCTTCCATTTCAATTTTTTGGAACAGTTTTGGGAGGATAGGAATTAATTCTTCTTTAAATGTTTGGTAGAGGGGCGCCTGGGTGGCTCAATGGGTTAAGCCGCTGCCTTCGGCTCAGGTCATGATCTCAGGGTCCTGGGATCGAGTTCCGCATCGGGCTCTCTGCTCGGCAGGGAGCCTGCTTCCTTCCCTTCCTCTCTCTCTGCCTGCCTCTCTGCCTACTTGTGATCTCTCGCTGTCAAATAAATAAATAAAATCTTTTAAAAAAAATGTTTGGTAGAGTTCTCCTGGGAAGCCGTCTGGCCCTGGGCTTTTGTTTGTTTGGAGATTTTTGATGAATATTTCAATCTCCTTATGGGTTATGTGTCTGTTCAGGTTTTCTATTTCTTCCTGGTTCAGTTGTGGTAGTTTACATGTCTCTAGGAATGCATCCATTTCTTCCAGATTGTCAAATTTGTTGGTGTAGAGTTTCTCATAATAGGTTCTTATAATTTTTTGTATTTCTTTGGTGTTGGTTGTGATCTCTCCTCTTTCATTCATGATTTTATTTATTTGGGTCCTTTCTCTTTTCTTTTTGATATGTCTGTCCAGGGGTTTATCAATCTTATTAATTTTTTCAAAGAACCAGCTCCTGGTTTTGTTGATTTGTTCTATTGTTTTTTTTTGGTTTCTATTTCATTGGTTTTTGCTCTGATCTTTATAATTTCTCTTCTCCTTCTGGGTTTAGGCTTTTTTTGTTGTTCTTTCTCCAGCTCCTTTAGGTGTAGGGTTAAGTTGTGTATTTGAGACCTCTCTTGTTTCTCGAGACAGACTTTTATCGAGATATATTTACCTCTCAGGACTGCCTTTGCTGTGTCCCACAGATTTTGATCTGTTGTGTTTTCATTATCATTTGTTTCCATGAATTTTCTCAATTCTTCTTTAATTTCTTGGTTGACCCATTCATTCTTTTTTTTTTAAATTTTGTTTTGGACTTTTTAATTTTTTTTGAAATGTAAATGCTCTTCTTTTTTTTTTTCTATTTTTAAAATTTAATTTCTTTTCAGTGTAACAGAATTCATTGTTTATGCACCACACCCAGTGCTCCATGCAATCCATGCCCTCCATAATACCCACCACCAGGGTCCCCCAACCTCCCACTCCCCGCCCCTTCAAAACCTCAGTTTTTCAGAGTCCATAGTCTCTCAAGGTTCATCTCCTCCTCCAATTTCCCTCAACTCCCTTCTCCTCTCCAACTCCCCATGTCCTCCATGTTATTTCTTATGCTCCACAAATAAGTGAAACCATATGATAATTGACTCTTTCTGCTTGACTTTTCACTCAGCATAATCTCTTCCAGTCCTGTCCATGTTGCTACAAAAGTTGAGTATTCATCCTTTCTGATGGAGGCATAATACTCCATAGTGCGTATGGACCACATCTTCCTTATCCATTTGTCCATTGAAGGGCATCTTGGTTCTTTCCACAGTTTGGCGACTGTGGCCATTGCTGCTATGAACATTGGGGTACAGATGGCCCTTCTTTTTACTACATCTGTATCCTTGGGGTAAATATCCAATAGTGCAATTGCAGGGTCATCGGGAAGCTCTATTTTTAATTTCTTAAGGAATCTCCACACTGTTATCCAAAGTGGCTGCACCAACTTGCATTCCCACCAATAATGTAAGAGGGTTCCCCTTTCTCCACATCCTCTCCAACACATGTTGTTTCCTGTCTTACTAATTTTGGCCATTCTAACTGGTGTAAGGTGGTATCTCAATTTGATTTTGATTTGAATCTCCCTGATGGCTAGTGACCCATTCATTCTTTAGAAGGATGCTCTTTAGTCTCCACGTATTTGGGTTCTTTCCAAATTTCCTCTTGTTTTTTTTTTTTTTTAATTTTTTATTTTTTATAAACATATATTTTTATCCCCAGGGGTACAGGTCTGTGAATCGCCAGGTTTACACACTTCACAGCACTCACCATTGTGATTGAGTTTTAGCTTCAGAGCATTGTGATCTGAAAATATGCAGGGAATGATCCCAATCTTTTGATACCAATTGAGACCTGATTTATGACCCAGGATGATCTATTCTGGAGAATGTTCCATGTGCACTAGAGAAGAATGTGTATTCTATTGCTTTGAGATGGAATGTTCTGAATATATCCGTGATGTCCATCTGGTCCAGTGTGTCATTTAAGGCCTTTATTTCCTTGTTGATCTTTTGCTTGGATGATCTGTCCATTTCAGTGAGGGGAGTGTTAAAGTCCCCTACTATTATTGTATTATTGTTGATGTGTTTCTTTCATTTTGTTATTAATTGGTTTATATCGCTGGCTGCTCCCATGTTAGGGCATAGATATTTAAAATTGTTAGATCTTCTTGTTGGACAGACCCTTTGAGTATGATATAGTGTCCTTCCTCATCTCTTATTATAGTCTTTGGCTTAAAATCTAATTGATCTGATATAAGGATTGCCACCCCAGCTCACTTTTGATGTCCCTTAGCATGATAAATTGCTTTCCACACCTCACTTTAAATCTGGAGGTTTCTTTGGGTCTGAAATGAGTTTCTTGTAGGCAGCATATTGATTTTTTTTATTAAATTTAAAAAAATATTTTTATTTATTTATTTGACAGAGAGAGAGATCACAAGCGGGCAGAGAGGCAGGCAGAGAGAGAGAGGGGGAAGCAGGCTCCCTGCTGAGCAGAGAGCCCGATGCGGGACTCGATCCCAGGACCCTGGGATCATGACTGGAGCCGAAGGCAGCGGCTTAACCCACTGAGCCACCCAGGCGCCCGGGTTTTGTTTTTTTATCCATGCTGATACCCTGTGTCTTTTGATTGGGACATTCAGCCCATTTATATTCAGGGTAACTATTGAGAGATATGAATTTAGTGCCATTGTATTGCCTATAAGGTGTCTCTGTTCCTTTCTGGCCTGCTACTTTTAGGTTTTCTCTTTGCTTAGAGGACCCCTTTCAATATTTCCTGTAGAACTGTTTTGGTGTTTGCAAATTCTTTTAGTTTGTCCTGGAAGCTTTTGATCTCTCCTTCTATTTTCAATGATAGCCTAGATGGATATAGTATTCTTGGCTGCATGTTTTTCTCGTTTAGTGCTCTGAATATATCATGCCAGTTCTTTCTGGCCTGCCGGGTCTCTGTGGATAAGTCCGCTGCCAATCTAATATTTTTACCATGGGATGTTAGAGACTTCTTTTCCCTGGCTGCTTTCAGGATTTTCTCTTTGTCTCTAAGATTTGTAAATTTTACTATTAGATGATGGGGTGTGGACATATTCTTGTTGATTTTGAGGGGGGTTCTCTGCACCTCCTGGATTTTGATGCTTGTTCACTTGCCATATTAGGGAAATTCTCTTTAATAATTCTCTCCAATATACCTTCTGCTCCCCTCTCTCTTTCTTCTTCTTCGGGAATCCCAGTTATTCTAATATTGTTTTTTCTTATGGTATCACTTATCTCTCAAAATCTCTCCTCATGGTCCAGTCATTGTTTGTCTCTCTTTTGCTCAGCTTCTTTATTCTCTGTCTTTTGGTGTTCTATATCACTAATTCTCTCTTCTGCCTCATTAATCCGGGCAGTAAGAGCCCCCATTTTTTTTTATTGCACCTCATTAATACTTTTTTGATTTCAACATGGTTCAATTTTAGTTCTTTTATTCCTCCAGAAAGGGCTGTTATTTTTCCAGACAATGTTTCTCTAATATCTTCCATGTCTTTTTCGAGCTTGGCTAGCACCTTGAGAATTGCCATTCTTAACTCTGGATCTGACATATTACCAATGTTCATAATGATTAGGTCCCTAGGCTTTGGTACTGCCTCTTGTTCCTTTTTTTGTGGTGAGTATTTCTGCCTTGTCATTTTATCCAGATAAGAATATATGAAGGAGTGAATAAAATGCTAAAAGTGTGGCAAAGACCCCAGCAAAATGTATGCTAACCAATTCAGAGGAGACCCCAACTTGTACCGGGAAGAAAGGTGGTAAAAAGTTCAGGAAAAAAAATTAAAAAAGAAAACAAATAAAGAAAAAATAGAAAAAAAGAAAAAATATATATGTATATGTATATTTATTAGACTGGTGACTCTAACAGGTTCACCCACTTAATTTTGGGAGTATTTTGGTCTCTTAGAAAAAACTACCTCCCACCATTTTAAAGAACGAAAAACATATATAAGGGTAAACACACTGAAGGGATGGAATATTACTATAAAGATGAAAATTTTTTTTTAATTTCTTAAAAAGGAGTTGATAAGATAAGTTGGTTGGGAGAATAAAGAAAAAGAAATTGGAGAGAATTTGGTTGGGCTGGAGACTAGAACAACTCTGGTGTTAGATTTAGGGTGCATTTTGATCTATTAGAAGAAGTTGTACCCCAAATTTTTTTGAAGAAAAATCCCTATGTGTATAAAAAAAATAAAGTTAGATACAATGAAGCATAAAATATGACTATAATAATGAAGTTTCAAAAAAGATTTTTTAAAAATGAAAGTTATTGTTAAGATAAACTAGTTAAAAAATGTTAAAAGAGGAAAGGGTAAAAGTTAAAAAAATTAGTAGAAGAAAAAAAATTAATTAACTTTGCAAGACTAAAGAATCATGGGGAGAAAGCCATGAATTCCATGCTTTGCTTTCTCCTCCTCTGGAATTCCACTCTTCTTCTTGGTAAGTTAACTTGGTCTTGGCCAGATTTCTTGTTGATCTTCTGTGGGAGGGGCCTCTTGTAGTGATTCTCAAGTGCCTTTGCCTGAGGTAGAATTGCACAGCCCTTACCTGGGCCAAGCTAAGTAATCCACTCAGGTTTGCTTTCGGGAGCTTTTGTTCCCTGAATGCTTTCTGTAGAGTTCCAGAGGATGGGAATGAAAATGGTGGCCTCCCAATCTCCGGTTCCAAGGAGCCAAGAGCTCGGCCCCACTCCTCAGTGTGCCCTCGGAGAAAAGTGCTCCATCACTCCCATCTCCCTGGCCTCCAGCTGCACTCCAAGCTTACCCAGCCTGTGACCAAGCATCTCTGTCTCTGGCACACAGCTCCACCTGGAGTCTCTAAACCCCGTAGATCCCTGAGCTATTCCAGGTGGTGTCTCCCTGGAACTTGTGGGGTGCCCACTCACAGAGCAGTGTTCTGAGTCATGGATTATGGTTCAAGGTAACCCTGAGTTGAGAGCTCACTCCTTGGCTCTGTCTCTGTAGCTGGCTTCCCCTCTCTAATACCTGTGAGCTTGGCGACACTCAGACACCCCCGATCCTTCTGCGACCCCACAGGACCTGAGACCACGCTGTCTCCATGTGGGTCTCACCCCGGTTTAGCCTCTGGAGCAACTTTTAAAAGTTCTGATTTTGTGCTCTGTTGCTCCATCGCTTGCCTGGAGCTGCCCCCCCCCCCCCCCCCCCAGCGCTCTATCTTCTCATCGCTTTCGATTCACTTCTCTGCCAGTCCTACTTTTCAGAAAGTGGTCAATTTTCTGTTTCTAGAATTGTTGCTCTTCTCTTCCATCTCCTGTTTTGTAGGTGTTTGGAATGGTTTGATAAGCTATCTAGCTGATCTCCTGCTACCTGATGTCGTCTCAGCCAGCTGCTTCTCCTCCACTTTGACTCCTCCCCCACCAAGGGGGCCCAGCATTATATGGCTCACTCTTGCCTGGGACCCAAAGGCTATAACTTGGGCTCATGGCTTCCCCAAGGCTGGATAAGCCACTGTACTCTGGGTGTGGTCTAAATGCACTGACGCAATATTAAAATCACTACCAACCCAGCTAACCTTTCAAATTTAAATGATGGTGGACATATTCTGTGTCTCATTGTTACTGATGTGGTTTTGGAATATAGGTGAGCTACAGTGGGGTGAAGTCCAGAGCTGAAGGCCAAGAAAGAATTCTTGAGACATCTCTGGTCCAAATGGTGGTTTTATTAAAGCACAGGGACAGGACCCATTGGCAGAACCAGCTTCCCTGGGTTTGTGAGATGTGGCTGATTATGTATTTGAGAATTGGGGGAGGTATGATAGAGATTCTAAAGGACTTTTGTATGTTAAGGAGGACTCACAGGATACCAGAGGCCTTGCCATTGCCAAGTTAAGGCTCTCTTTCCTTTTACTAAGGCATTAACAGTAAGATAGTTGGGAGCTTCCTGGAGGAACATTACACTTTGCTCTCTTCAAGTATCTGTCAATGGGTTGCAAATTATGAGGACATTTAATTGTACCTACATTCCCTTCAGGAAGCTAGACCATTGATAGAAATGTTTTGTTCTTGTAAATGGCTAAGACTTTGGTAAACTGAGGGAGATTCATGTCTTGAAGGTTGTAATCTCTATAAATTAACAATTTGTTTTTCCTTTAGGGGAGCGAGAAGTGCTTAAGGAATGTCACATATATCCCATGGGTGGTGGGTTGTGGGGTGTCAGCCCCTGCTTTGTCCTCAGCTTATCTTCTGTTCCCTCATCATAACAGGTAATGAAAAGATGCTCAGCACCACTAATCATCAGGGCAAAGCATATCAAAACCACAGTATGCTATCACCTTATACCTGTTAGAATGGCTCCCATCAAGAGCACAAGAGATGGGGTACCTGGGTAGCTGTTGGTTGAGGGTCTCCCTTCTGCTCAGGTCTTGATCCCAGGGTCCTGGCATCAAGCCCCATGTCAGGCTCCCTGCTTAGTGAGGGGGGGTCTGCATTTCCATCTTCCTATGCCCCTCTCCCAGCTTGTGCTCTCTCTCTCAAATAAATAAATGACATCTTTAAAAAAAAAAAGGGAACACAGAGGTAAGTGTGCTCAAGTATATGGAGAGAAGGGAACCCTTGTATACTGTTGTTGAAAGTATAGATTGGTTCATACAATGTGAAAACAGTATAGAGGTTCCGTTTATTAAAAATAAAAAATTAATAAAAAAAATTAAATACACAACTCTCATTCGATCCAATAATTCCATTCTGAGTATACACCCAGAGGAAATTGAAAAAATATCAAAGAGGTATATGCACTCCCAATTTATTGCAGTATTTTTCACAATAGCCAAGATATGGAAACAGCCTAAGTGCCCATCAATGGATGAATGAAAAGAGATGCACACACACACACACACACACACACACACACTGGAATACGATAGCCATGAGAAACAAAGATAGCTTACCATTTGCAAAATCATGGATGGACCTTGAGTATATTATGCTAAGTGAGATAAGTCAGATAGAGAAAGCAAGCACTGTATGGTAACCCTTCCATGTGGGATCTAAAAATTCAAACTCATAGAAAAAGAGTAGAAGGGTGATAACCAGGGGATAGGAGTGGTGGTATAGGACAGATGTTGCTTGAGGGTACAAACTTGCAACTGATAATAAAGAAACCCTACTGATCTAATGTGTTGTATAGTGAATATAGACAACAATATTGTATTATAATCATCACACATGTAAATATTAATAATAGGAAACCTCACTAAAATGGAGCTGGGAGGACAGAAGGGGGAGCTCAAACCACTACCACTTTGATGCCAGTTAGACCCTACCAGAATTGTCAACAGGAGAGAATCATCAATTACAGGCTCCAATAGGGAAAGATGTACATTACATCTACAAGAAATCAACTACCCCATGACTCAGCCAATAAGAGACTGTCATCACCTGAATTCCTGGTTTCCTCCAGTACATTTTTTGTTCCAAACAATCCTTCCCAACTTTCTTCTTTTCCATAAAATAATGTTCCTCTCCTTTATTGATCTAGCTGATGGTTTTTGCTGATGCTTATTTTGTCCCAAGTTGCAATTCTCTGCTATTCCTGAATAAACCCATTTTTGCTGGTAAAGTAGTTTTATTTTTGAGTTCAACATCTGTCAAA
This sequence comes from Mustela lutreola, assembly GCF_030435805.1. NCBI lineage: Eukaryota > Metazoa > Chordata > Mammalia > Carnivora > Mustelidae > Mustela > Mustela lutreola. Next base: position 120,736,193 of record NC_081295.1, read on the forward strand.
AGCCCAGAACTTTATTATTCTAACCACTAAAAAGAAAGGGTAATTTTATACCATGATAGAGGTACTAATTATTGATACAATGGCAATCATATTAAATATACAAATTAGCATGTTATACACATTCAACTTATACAAATGTTATGTATCAAATATATTTCAATATAAGATGAAAAAATAAAAAATTTATATGGAAATGCAAATAAAAGACAACAAAATAGCCAAAAAAGATTTTGAAAAAGCAAAACAGGCTTGGAAGATTCATGCTACCTGATTGCCAGATTTACTCTAAAGGAAGTAAGACAGTATGGTATTGTATTGGTGGATTTAGAGGAATATTGATCAATGAAACAGAATGGTTCACACTTAGGCCTACATATATATGATCAATAGATTTGTGGCATATGTGCAAAAACAATTCAGTGACTTTTTAACAAAGGGTGCTGGAAAAATTTGATATCCATATGCAAAATAATAATTCTTGATCCATAAGTCACATCTCAAACAAAAATTAACTCATATATTATAGAATTAAAGTAAACCTCAAATCCTAAAATTTCCAGAAGAAAGTAAAGCTGCTTAATTTTTAATGAACAAAGACTGGAAATAACACTAATGTCCCTCCTTTAAGAAATGGGTAAATAAGCTATCTGACATCCATCCAATGGAATAATATTCAGCCCTAAAAAGGAAGGAACTAAAGATTCATGCAGCATCACTATTAATTTCAAGTCACTATGCTATATGAAAGAAGCCGGACTCCAAAACCTTTATATGGTATAATTCCATTTATATGACATTTTTGCAAAAGGAAATTGTACGGATGGGGAGAGGGGTTGACTCCAAAGGGGTACATCGATTGTTTTGATTGTGGTAGTGGTTACATGATTATATTTATTTGTCAAAACTCACAGAGCTGTGAATTTAAAAAGGTGAATTTTACTGTCTATATTATACCTTAATTTAAAAACAACCAAGATCATAGCTATCAAAACCATAATATAATTAGAAACAATTATAACAAAAAAAAGGAAGACCTCTTATCCAAAACCACAAAACACAGCTGAGAGACATTAAAACAATCTAAAACATTGATATATAATGTGTGTGTATACTTGATATATATATCAAGTACTATATATATATATATATATATATATGTATGTATATATCTCAGAAAAGCAAACAACAGATGAATATACCTCAAGGATATATATATATATATGTGTGTGTGTATATATATATATATATTATAATATTTGGATATTATATATATAATGAATTTGAAGACAGTATTGTTAAAATGAATTCTCTGAAGTTGATTTAGGAGTCAATGGATTTCTCAGCAGGATTCTCCTTCCCTCTTCTTTTCTCTCTGTAGAAATAACTGAACTAACTATAATTTATACATATATTCAAAGGACCTGGGATAGCCAAAACAATTTTCAAAAAAGAAGAAAAATTTGGGGAACTTAAACTTTTAGGATATGATGGAATAGTGGACAGCCCAATTAGCAATGATCTCCTGTCCTTATTGCTCAAATCACATAAAAAGGATGATGTGGTTACTACTTTTAAAATAAGGAAATTTATTTTCTCATTCCTCATCCCATGGATTAATATAATGAATATAATGACAACTGGTTTTCTTAGTTAGAGCCATCTTTTTTAGCTGAAAAGGAAAAATTCTTGGTCCTTCAGATAACTGAATTGAACTGTCATAAATCTGGGAGAGCTTCGTTCTTTAAAAACCTTGGCAGCAGAATTTAAGAGAATGATGAGACACTTCTGTAGGTGAAAGCACACGTGTTGGGTATGGGGAAGGTAGATCTTTTTCTCTGGGTCCCATGTCCAGGCTACACGTGTGCTGCTGAGGTCACCATAGATTTTTGGGAAGACTTTTATCCAGCCTTGTATTTCTCAAATACCTTGGCATATACCACTGCCATTGCTGGCAGGCTGGGAGGTGACAAGGGATTATAAATTTTCAATGTCAGATCACTGTGCCTCTTAAACACGACTTCTGCAAATGTTCTGAATAAGTTCTCATTGAGCTGATGTCCTCTTTGTGGACATGAGGCAGTCTGGTATGGAAGTCAACAGAGCAAGGCAGGGCTGCCGAGCCACTTTCTGGATATGTTTTTCTCTTCCCATGATATCCTGAGTCTGGCCTCAGGATTTAGCTCTTTAGGAAACACATTATTAATTTTTAGAATGTCATGTAGATCTTGATGGAAATTGCATTAAATCCATAGCTTATATTCCTCACTGTGAACACTGTGTTCTGTCCCACTTTTTCATCTTTGGTGTCCTCAGAAATGTTTTCCAATGGTTTCTCCGATGATTCCTTACATCCCTTGTTAAATATATGACTTAGTATTTCGAGTTTTTGTTGTTTTTATTCTTGTTAATGGATACTTTTTTTCTTCTCATATGTCTACGTAAGTTCTTCTCATATATCTACATCTTAGACTCCTTCATGTCTTAGTCTGCCAGAGACCAATGATGCTGACTCTCAGATGGTTTAATTGGCCTGAGAGGAATGTACCCAATGTCTTATTTTGGTTTCACTTACACCCAACTTCCCCAAAGACTGTCACCACAGAATGGCTAGAGAGAACCGGGAAGTGGAGTTGCGGATTTGGGTGAAGAAATGTGATAGCACGTCAAATATGGGAATGTCACTCAGAGTACTCTGCTTCCCTTTGGAGAAAAGTGTTCTATATGCAAAGAGAAGTCTGATGGAGGAATATGTATTATCCCTCTGATCTAGGTCATAACCAAGTGTTGCACTTAAACCAAGGTTGGGCTCACAACCATAAGTCTGAAGGGAATTGACAATATAAATACCAACATCTGAAACAGTTTCTACTTCTAAAAATGCAGAGAATACTTCATTTATTTATGTCTGCTCAGTTTCAGGATGTGCTCTGTTTTCCAAACTCCCAATAAATCTCCAAATCAACCATATGTTTGACCTGAATCAACCAGGTATGAACCTACCTGATTCCTTCAGTTTCAGAGTCAACCAACACATTCTGGGGCATGTCAGCGATGGAAAGGAAATCAGGAAGGGAGGAAGGGGATGGATTCAGCTGTTTGCCTAGGTGTTTTATTGGTGGTTAGTTTCCTGGAGGTGAGTAGGGAGAGGGCAGAACTTAAAGTATGAATGGTTGATCCCTCCTATTCCTTCTCTCCTCCCCTTCCCACTTAATATAAAGAAAGCCAGGCTTTTTTTGGCTTTTGATACTGGGACATCCCCTTCAGCTGTATTGTATCCCAACCAACCAAGCTGGTGAGAGAACAAAGACAGATTGCCAGGTTACCCTCCAGAAATGATGATAATGATAATTAATAAAAAATAATAATAACAATGCCTAATAATTACTGAGTGCTATTTGCCAAACACTCTGCTAAGTGCTTGGAGTATATTAACTGTCTTCATCTTCATGACATCACTCAGTAGTATATTATTATCACCTCACTTTCCTATTTTTATCAGCTTAGAAATTGGAGCATGGAGGAAATGGATATTTACCCAAGGCCACACAGTTAGGAGGAGGTGGAGCCAGAATTCAAACTCAAGACAGTCTAAACTCAGGGTGACATGCTAGAGGGGCAGCTGCTCTACACTGTGGCCCAGAAGGGCATTTATGCCACACTTGCCATCACAGGCAGGAGACCACATAATTCTTCTAAACAAGGAATTGCTTGGCCCTCTGGCCACATCCATACACCTTCAATTGCCTCCACCTGACAGTGTTTCACCAGGATAAACCTGAGGTGGAGAGTTGCTATTGTGTAGCTGTTCCCTGGGGACACCTTATCAGTAGAGAAGAGCTGTTCCTCATCTCTGTTTCTTGTACCTGACACAGTATTTTGTTCATGCGTGTGTGCCTGTGTCATTTACCTAAGGGTTATTTAAAGAGAGACATACTTGGGGCATATCCATGCTCAGCTGAAGATTCTGAAATGTTATTCAGTCAACTAGAAACCTTACAGGTTCAAACACTCTGAGGCTAAAAAACTTTCCAGCTTCATCAAAAACCAAACAAATGTTCCTGTGCTGAGACCATTGCTAAATGAAGCGAAGAATCAAGGCTGCCCCTGACTCCAGAGGTTCCAACATAAAAGTTGCTGTACTTTCGACAGACTGGGCATTTCTTCTGAAAGTTTCCTCTTGCAGGGAAAGCAGTGTGAACCTCAGTAGTGCTCTTCTGTCTCTGCTCACTTGATTACCACAGTTCATGGGTTCTGAATTTAAGGCTTCATTGTATTTAGAGAAGGTTCATGTTTTTCCTCTTCTATCTGTGAGGTAGAAAGTGGTAATTATTTTAGTTCCACGTAGTGAGTGGGTAAAAAGAGAACATGTTGGAGGGAAATAAGAAATACAAATGACTAAGATACATAAAAGGATTCCAATGTGGGAAACTTTGTGACTATGATCCCCCAGGGGGACCTGAAATCCTGTGGGAGAGGAACAAAGGCAGAGAAGAGACTCATGTGGGGACAGCATGGATAGTAACGTCAGAAATTGTGCCCACTGCTCCATAAATAAGTGTCTACATGCCAGTTTCGCTGAACTGAGATGGAAATGAAATTTCTCTCCCCCAACCCCTGCCTGCCACCACAGGTTTGGTTATGCCTTCTTGATGGTTTCATCTGCCAGAGACAAATGATGCTGCCTTCCCTCTCTTGCCTTGTTAGCTGGAAGGAAAAGTATTTAACAATATATCATGGTTTCATTGAATCGTAGTTTATGCAAAGATTTATGTCATCATCCTTCCTCTTGGACCACAACCTTGGTCTAGTAACTACTTTCTATGCCCAGACAGCTCCTCCCTTCTTACAATGATCAAATGTGTAACTAGTCTCTCTGATGTTTTCAATGTGTATTTTAGGTAGTAACATAGACTTTGGTTGATCCTCCAAAAAGTTTTATAAGTAGATATCCAAGAGTGTAGGTTAATACTTCCCACTGTGAAAGCAATTTTCAGTTAAGCACTATATTTTACAGGACACTTTCTAGGCATGTGAATCCAAAACATGAGTAACCACATTGCAAAACTTTCTAAATGCATTGGGAAAACACATTACAATAAGAAGAATCAGAGATTGTTTGGTGTGATAGTGAGTGCGTTCAGCTCTGGGACAAACAGACTCAGGGCCATTGTCTCAGCATCTGAGAGCCTGGACTTGAAGGCTGAGGACTGCATTAACAGGGGGCTGGGCCAGTAGGGCTCACAGTTGAACAGAGATGGGTACCATGCTGGCTGCCAGCTAAGGGTCTAGGCAGTAATGGTCCCCTCCCGGAGGCCAGCATATGAGAATGTGCTGACCATCAGTAAGGATATGAGTGTGTTTTCCAGAACAGTGAGTCCTTCAGGGCCTGGGCTAAATTAACCAGCACCCTCCTCTCCCTTCTCCCCATTACCATTTACCCAGTGGTAAATATGATCCATCAGCCCTAATTTGCTTTATATTACAGAATTTTCTAAACTCTATAGTTGATAATTGAGCCAACTTGATTTACATTGCTACGGACTCCAGAGCAATGTAGTAACTGAAGTAAAAGGATTTTGTATTGTTGAGAAAATTTATCAGTGACAAATAGGATTTTGCATTGTTGAGCAAATTTATCAGTGACCAGTACTGTGTCTCACTATCCATTCATAGTGCTGTTCTTTTCTGGTGCTGAATAAAAATACATGACATTACAGAGTTATAACAAGATTGGTACCATGAAAGGCTCAGTTTTAGCTGTCCTGCATTTTCTCTCTTATAGTTTGTTAGAGCTTTCTCACTTTTGCTGAGGCATCATCTAGTAAGTTTGCAAATTCCATAATCTCTCTGTTCTGGTAGATTTCCTATATATAAATTTAAAGGTAAGACTAGGAATCCTTTCTGACACTTGGACGCTGAAAAGAAGCCTCTCTCTATTCCCTTGTTCACTCAACGGGTCTATCAACTGGAGAGACTGTTCACTGTAGCAGAAGAAACATTTCTCTCCTAATTATCTCAGTTATTGAGGGCTCCTTGCTGTGGAAATTCTTACTACATCACATGGGGAAAATGAAGGACAGGCCTGAGTCTACGGAGTTCTTTTCATTTGGGGAGCCCAGTTGCACTGTGTCAAGTAATCCAGTGAAAGGCACTGTTTCCCACTCTGAAGAGTTTGATCTGAACATAGTCACAGCAAGTCTCTGGGCATCCCTGGTAAATGGTGAAGAGATACTGAGACTGTTTCTAAAACCCTTTTCCATGATAGGATTCGGTTATTGATAACAGCTATTCTAGCAGGTGTGAAGTGATACTGTGCTTTTGATTTGCATCTCCCTGATGATTAGCATTAAGCAGCTTTTTATATACTTATAGTCATTTGTATGTCTTTGCCAAAATGTTTTCAGGTCCTTTGCCTATTTTAAATGGGATTATTTGTTTGTTTGTTTGTTTTTCCTGGTATTGAGTTGTATGCGCTCTTTGTATGTTTTGGCATTAAGCCCTCATAAGATATATGCTTTGTGAATATTTTCTTCCATTTTGTAGGTTGTCTTTTCAGTTTATTGATGGTTTCCTTTGCTGTGTAGAAGCTCTTTAGTTCAATGTAGTCCCAAATGCTGAATTTAGTTTTTATTTCCTGGGTTTTTGATGTTTTATCCAAGTAATCATTACCAAAGCCAATGTCAAAGATCTGTTTTACTAAGTTTTCTTCTAGTAATTTTATGGATTCAAGTATTACATTTAAGTCTATGTTACATTTTGAGTGCATTTCGGTGAGTGGTGTAGGCTGGGGATCTAGTTACTCTCTTTGCATGTGGATACCAGTTTTCCCAAGAGCATTAATTGAAGAGCCTGTCTTTTCCTCATTGTGTGGTCATCATACCCTTGTCAAATATTAGTTGACTATCTACATGTGGCTTTATATCTGGTATCTCTATTCTGTTTCACCAATCTATGTGCCCATTTTTATGCCAGTATCATGCTATTTTGATTACTACAGCTTTGTAATATAGCTCGAAATCAGGGAATGTGTTGCCTTCGGCTTTGTTCTTTCTCAGAATTGCCTTGGCTATTTGGAGTCTTTCTTCCTTTCTGGTTTAGATGCCTCTTCCTCCTCCTCCTCCCCCTTCTTCTTGAACTAATTGCTCTGACTGGTTCTTTCACTATTAGTTTAAATGTATAAGCAAGAATGGGCATCATAGTCTTGTTCCTGATCTTAGAGGAAAGTCTTTTAACCATTCAGTATGATGCTGAGGGCCTATCATATATTGTCTTTATTATGTTGAGGAACATTCTTTCTATGTCCAATCTGTTGAGAACTTTTATCATGAAAGGATGTTGAATTTTGTCAAATGATTTTTGTTCTTCTACTGAAACAATTATATGATTTATATTCTTCATTCTGTGATGGTTGTGTGTCACATTTATTTACTTGCATATGTTGAACTATCCTTGTATTCTAGGGATGAACCCACTTGATTATGGTGTATGATTCTTTTAATGTGTTTTTTTTTTGAAATTTTTATTTATTTATTTGACATAGAGAGAGAGAGAGAGAGAGAGAGATCACAAGTAGGCAGAGAGGCAGGGGGAGAGGGGAAGCAGGTTCCATACTGAGCAGAGTACGGGAGGCGGGGCTCAATCCCAGGACCCTGCGATCATGACTTGAGCCAAAGGCGGAGGCTTAACCCACTGAGTCATCCAGATACCCCTTTTAATGTGTTCTTGAATTCACCTTGCTAGTATTTTGTTCAGGATTTTTGCATTTATGTTTTTCAGGGATATTGGCCGGTAATTTACTTTTCCTTGCACTGTCATTGTCTGACTTAAGTGTAAAGGAAATGCTGGCTTTGTCAAATGAGTTTGGAAGTGTTCCTTTCTCTTCAATTTTTTGGAGAGTTAGAGAAAGATTGTTAACTAATTCTTATTTAAATGTTTGTTAGAATTCACTCATAAAGTCATCTCATCCTGATTTTGTGTGTTGGGAGATATTTGAATACTAATTCAAAGTCTTTCTTTCCTATTGATTTGCTCAATTTTTCTATTTATTCATGATTTAGTCTTGTTAAGTTATGTGTTTCTAGGAATTTATTCATTTCTTCTAAATCCTCTGAGTCCACAGTAGTCTCTAATGACCCTATTTATTTCTGTGGCATCCATTGTAATTTCTCCCACTGCTCATCTCTTAGGCAGTTGGTGCCCTCCTACAGGCAGAGCAGCATAATAATCAGATCTGGGGAAGTTAAAGGGTCTCCTGGAGGCCCATCAGCAACCCACTCTCCATCTCTCCTTTCCTGCACTGCAGGCTGGTGTGTGCAGGGGCAGAGGAAGAGACCTCACCATCACTGGGTCCGGGTAGAAGTGGCAGGGCAGCAGAAGTATGCAGGGTTTGGGGGAGGTGGAAAAACAGCCCTTGTCCCCCCTTTCCATGGGCGGCTCCCTGAAGAGGACATACTCCAGGTCCTTGCAGCAGAGCTTTCCCGCCTCTCTCCTCTTCTTTATTAGCCTAGCTAAAGTTCGCCAATTTAATGTGCTTTCAAAAAAGCCAACTTTGGGCACCTGGGTGGTTCAGTTGGCTAAGCAACTGCCTTCAGCTCAGGTCATGATCCTGGAGTCCCAGGATCAAGTCCCACATCAGGCCCTCTGCTCATCAGGGAGCCGGTTTCTCCCTCTGCCCCTCGCCCCTTTCATACTCTCTCTCTCAAATAAATAAAAAAAATCTTAGGAAAAAAAAAGCCAACTTTTAAAGGGGTGTCTGGGTTTTTCTGTTGGTTATGTGTCTGACTCTTGATTTTGTCTTGTGTCAGGATCTGTGCTGGGTGAGGAACCTGCTCTTTCCCCTCTTCCTCTGCCCTCCCCACCCACTTGTGCACTCTTTTTTTCCTCTCTGTCTCTCAAAACACACACACACACAGAAACAATCAACAAAACAAACAATAATTTAATTTCATTGATTTTTTTTTTCTTTTTGCTACACTTACAATTCCAGTTTTATTATGAAGGATGAAAATCAGGGTCAAACTCAGACTGATATTTGGGAGCTTCCCAAATGTGATATGATGCTTTTGTATATTCATGATGCATTATGTATATATCCAAACATTGATCTTTTTAAATTGTCTTTCATCTCTGTGTCATGTATTTCTACTCCTGTCTTTATTTTTTCACTTCTGCTAAATTCAGGCTTAGATTTCTCTTCTATTTCTAGTTCCTTGAGGTGTAATGTTATTTTTAAGTCTTTCTTATTAATGTAGATTTGCATTACTTAAACTTCCCTCTTAGAAATGTTTTTGTTTCATTCCATAGATTTTGCTATGGTGTGTTTCCATTTATTTAACGTTTTGTTCAAAAGTATGTTATTTAATTTCCACATATTTGTGAATTTTTCAGCTTTTCCTCCAGTTACTGATTTCTATATTCATATCACTACAGTCAGAGAAAATGCTTACTATGATTTCAATCTTCTTAAATTTATTAAGACTTATTTTTTGACTTAACATAATTTTTCCTGGAGAATGTTCCTTGTGTATTTGGAAAGATGTGTTTTCTGTTGCTTTTGAATGGAGTGTTATGTATATATCTCTTAGGTCCATTTGGTCTAAAGTGTCATTCACATCCATTTTTTTCTTACTGATTTTCTGTTTGGATGATCTACTCATTTTTAAAAGTGAGGTATTGAAGTCCCCTAGTATTACTGCCTCACTGTCTATTTTCCCCTCTGATTTTTTTAACAAGTGTTTCATATATTTAGGCACTCTCCTACTGGGTGCCTATGTACTTCCAATTGTTATATGCTCCTTACGAGATGGCACCAAGGGATTGGATGCAGCATTTTAGTTCTTGGAAAGCATAGTGGCATAGTTACTGTGAAGTTCCATCAGCTGACCTTGACACTGGCCAGAGTGTGGTGAAGATGGCAGAGGTTCTGTGAGTAGCCAAGGTGGATAGGGCTAGTGAGATCCTTGCAGGTGAAGGCTGTTGCAGTCTTCGTGTACTTTTCACCTGTGGCTGAAGGTTTTAGTCTAGGGGTTACATCTTAGCACTTACTCTGGGGTGCTGGCCTTTAGAGGAATAGGTGACCCAGGATCCTGGAGTCAGGTGTGCAAAAACTGCCACAGCAGCTGGATCCTGGGGCTTGAGTGAATTTTCTGAGGCAGTGCAATGCTGTCTAAGATGTGGGTGTATGCAGATATCCCATGGCATTAAGATCTGGGTCTTGATCTCCCTTCAGTGTCCGGTGAGTTAGGGGAAGAAAACATAGAAGCAAGGGTCCTGGGATTGAAAAGTGTAGCCATAGCTTGTTCCAGCCATAACTGCCCAAGGTGTAGTTGCAGCGAAGCCTGTTGTAGTGGATGACAATCCCAAGTTTAGCTTCAGGGGTGAGTCAGAGGACAGAAGCATCAGTCAGTGAAAATGCTTCATGACAGCCCCGCATTACAACCTTAGGGAGGTGGGGGCTTAAGGAAGTGGAAGTGCTGCTAAGTAACATAGCCTGAGCTATGAACTGGAACCCATGTGAGAGGGGCTTAGGGCAGCTGGTAGGGCAGTGGGTTATAATTTCACTGAGAAATTATATTTGCTTCTGGCACCAAATTGCTTTAGGCTGGGAGATTGAGAAGACATGGGTAAAATGCTTCCTTTACTTCTCTATGTGGCCCTCCTCAGTTTTTTTTTTTTTTTTTTTTTTTTAATTTGCCCGTGTTTTTGCTTCATTGTTGTAATCCAGAGCTTTCCCAGAACTATTTTGGTTGTAGTTGTTTATTGTTTTTGCTGGGGAGACAAGTGTCAGAACCTCCTAGCCCTCCATTTTTCTGATGTCCCGCCTCTCTTTTTGTGTCTTCAGGTGCAAGTTTAAAGTATTGATTTTTAAAAATATCCTACTTTCTTAATATAAATTAAGCTACAAATTTCCTCCCAAACACTGTTGTAGCTATATCCCAGAAGTTTTGGTATATTGTATCTTCATTTTCATTTATCTCAAAGTATTGCTCGATTTCCCTTTTGATTATTCCTTGACCCAATGGTTATTTAAGGATGTGTTTTTTAATGTCAAAATATTTGTTTTACAAATATTTCATTGAGGTCAGAGAACATATTTTGTAATATTTTGTAATATTTCCATCCTATACATTTATGGAAGTTCATTTTGTGGCCTACTGCCTGATCTGTCTTGGAGAATGCTTCCTGTATATGTGAGAAGAATGTACATTTTGTTGTTGGGTGCAGTATTCTGTACATGGTGGTTAGATCTGGTTGATTTATAGTATTAGCCAAGTTCTATATTCCCTTGTTGATCTCTCTAGTTGTTCTATCCATTATTGAAAGTATTGTATTAAAGTCTTCAAGTATTATTTTTGAGTTGTCTGTTTTTCCCTTCATTTCTGTTAAGTTTTATTTCATGCACTTGGTATTCTGTTATTAGGGGCTTATATGTTTATAACTGTCATAGTTTCCAGATAGAATGATGCTTTCATCATTAGAAAATGCTTTCTTTGTCTGTAGAAAGATATATTTTTTAATTTAAATTCAATTAATTAACATATGGTGTATTATTAGATTCAGAAGTAGAGTTCAGTGATTCATCAACTGTGTATAACATCCAGTGCTCATTACATCATGTGCTCTCCTTACCGTCCATCACCCTGTTGCCCCAACCTCCCACCCTCCTCCCCTCCAGCAACCCTCATTTTGTTTCCTATGGTGAAGGGTCTCTTATGGTTTGTCTCCCTCTCTGATTCATTCCTGTTTCATTTATCCTTCCCTTCCTCTATGCTTCTGTGTTTTGTTTCTTAAATTCCACATGTGAGTGAAATCACATGATAATTGTCTCTCGGACTGATTGATTTTACGTAACATAATACCCTCTAGTTCCTTCAAGTTTGTTGCAAACGGCAAGATTTCTTTTTTTTTTTTTTTTGATGGCTAGTAATATTCCATTGTATATATATACCATATTGCTTTTGTACATTCATCTATTGATGGACACCAGGGTTCTTTCCCTAGTTTGGCTATCGTGGACATTACTGCTATAATCATTTGGGTACAGGTATCACTTTGGAGCACTAAATTTTTATCTTTGGGATATTTACCTAGTAGTGTAGTTGCTGGGTCATAGCAGAGCTCTATTTTTAACTTTTTGAAGATTTCCATACTGTTTTCCAGAGTGGCTGGCTATACCAGCATGTACTTCTACCAGCAGTGTAACAGGATTCCTCTTTCTCTTCATCCTTGCCAACATTTGTTATTTCCTGACTTGTTAATTGTAGTCATTGTGTGTGAGGTAGTATCTCACTGTGATTTTGATATGTATTTCCCTGATATGGAGTGATGTTGAGAATTTTTTCATGTGTGTGTTGGTCATTTAAATGTTTTTTGTTGTTGTTGTTGTTTTTGTTTTTTGAGAATCATGTCTTCTGCCCATTTCTTGACTGGATTATTTGTTTTTTGGGTGTTGAGTTTGTTAAGTTCTTTATAAATTTTGGATACTAACCCTTTATCCCCTTGCAAATATCTTCTCCCATTCTGTAGAACTGCCTTTTGGTTTTGTAAACTGTTTCTTTGCTGTGCAAAAGCTTTTTATCTTGATGAAGTCCCAACAGCTCATGTTTGCCTTTGTTTCTCTTGCCCTAGGAGACATGTCTAGACAGAGGTTTGCTGGGGCTGTGGTCAAAGAGTTTGATGACTGTGCTCTTTTCTAGTATCTTGATGAATACCTACCTCACATTTAGGTCTTTCATCCATTTTGAGTGTATATTTGTATATGGTGTCAGAAAACAGTCCAATTTCATTTTTCTGCATGTGGTTGTCCAATTTTCCCAACACCACTTTTTTCTTTTTTTAATTTTTAAAATTTTTTAATAAACATATAACGTATTTTTATCCCCAGGGGTACAGGTCTGTGAATTGCCAGGTTTACACACTTCACAGCACTCACCATAGAACATACCCTCCCCAATGTCCATAACTCCACCCCCCTCTCCTGACACCCCTCCCCCCAGAAAGCCTTAGTTTGTTTTGCGAGATTAAGAGTCTCTTATGGTTTGTCTCCCTCCTGATCCCATCTTGTTTCGTTTATTCTTCTCCTACCCTCTTAACCCCCCATTTGCATCTCCACTTCCTCATATCAGGGAGATCATATGATAGTTGTCTTTCTCCAACTGACTTATTTCACTAAGAATGATACCCTCTAGTTCCATCCATGTCATCACAAATGGCAAGATTTCATTTCTTTTGATGGCTGCAGAGTATTCCATTGTGTATATATATCGCATCTTCTTTATCCATTCATCTGTTGATGGACATCTAGGTTCTTTCCATAGTTTGGCTATTGTAAGCATTGCTGCTATAAACATTCAGGTGCACGTGCCCCTTCGGATCACTATGTTTGTATCTTTAGGGTAAATAGCCAATAGTGCAATTGCTGGGTCATGTGGTAGTTCTATTTTCAAATTTTTCAGGAACCTCCCTACTGTTTTCCAGAGTAGTTGCACCAGCTTGCATTCCCACCAGCAGTGTAGGAGGTTTCCCCTTTCTCTGCATCCTCGCCAGCATCTGTCATTTCCTGACTTGTTAATTTTAGCCATTCTGACTGGTGTGAGGTGATATCTCATTGTGGTTTTGATGTGTATTTCCCTGATGCCGAGTGATATGGAGCATTTTTTCATGTGTCTGTTGGCCATCTGGATGTCTTCTTTGCAGAAATGTCTGTTCATGTCTTCTGCCCATTTCTTGATTGGATTATTTGTTCTTTGGGTGTTGAGTTTGCTAAGTTCTGTATAGATTTTGGACACTAGTCCTTTATCTGATATGTCATTTTCAAATATCTTCTCCCATTCTGTCAGTTGTCTTTTGGTTTTCTGTTTCCGTTGCTGTGCAAAAGGCTTGATCTTGATGTAATCCCAATAGTTCATTTTTGCCCTTGCTTCCCTTGCCTTTCGCAATGTTCCTAGGAAGACATTGCTGCGGCTGAGGTCCAAAAGGTTGCTGCCTGTGTTCTCCTCAAGGATTTTGATGGATTCCTTTCTCACATTGAGGTCCTTCATCCATTTTGAGTCTATTTTCGCCAACACCACTTTTTGAAGAGACTTTTTCTATTGTATATTTTTTCTAGCTATTCGAAGATTAGTTGGCCATAGTGTTGAGGTGTGTTTCTTGGTTCTTTATTCTGTTCCATTGATCTATGTGTTAGTTGTTGTGCCAGTACCATATTATCTTGATTACAGCTTTGTAATACAGCTTGCAGTCTGGAATTGTGACGTTACCTGTTTTAGTTTTCTTTTTCAACATTCCTTTGGCTATTTGGGTCTTTTCTGCTTCTGTACAAATTTTAGGATTCTTTGTTCTAGCTCTGTGAAAAATGTTGATTGTACTTTTTTTATTAATTTATTTATTTTCAGCATAACAGTATTCATTATTTGTGGTGAAAAAATAATGAATACTGTTGATTGTATTTTGATAGGGATTGCTTTGAACATATTGATTGCTCTGTGAATGGGATCAATTCCTTAACTTCTCTTTCTCTGTCTCATGTAGTGTAGAGAAATGCAATGGATTTCTGTGCCTTGTATTCTGCCACTTTGCCAAATTCCTGTGTGTGTTCTAACAATTTAGGGCTGGAGTCTTTTGGGTTTTTGACATAGAGTATCATGTCCTAATCCTATCAGGCAAAGAGTAACAGTTTCTTTGCCTATTCAGATGCTTTTTATTTCTTTTTGTTGTCTGATTGCTGAGGTAATTTAAATAGTACATAGTATTATGTTGAACAAAAGTGGTGAGGGTGGACATCCCTGTTGCATCCCTGACCTTAGGAGAAAAGCTCTCAGTTTTTCCCTGTTGAGAATATTTGCTGTGGGCTTTTCATAGATGGCTTTTATGATATTGAGATATGTTCCCTCTATCCCTACACTGTGAAGAGTTTTTTTAAAACATTTTCTTTATTTTTTATAAAAATTAATATATTTTTATCCCCAGGGGTACAGGTCTGTGAATCGCCAGGTTTATACACTTCACAGCCCTCACCATAGCACATGTCCATAACCCCACCCCCCTTCTCCCAACCTCCTCCCCCCCAGCAACCCTCAGTTTGTTTTGTGAGATTAAGAGTCACTTATGGTTTGTCTCTCTCCCAATCCCATCTTGTTTCATTTATTTGTGAAGAGTTTTAATCAAGAAATTGATCAATTTCTTTCTTTTAGTCAAGAAATTGATTCATCTGTACTTTGTCAAATACTTTTTCTGAATCTGTTGAGAGGATTATATGGTTCTTGTCCTTGCTGCAATTCACAGTTTATGGAAACATCAAGCTGAAAGTCCACTCCTGGACTTGCTGACTATAGCCACCTTCCTCGCTCTGATGGGAATTGTGCCGCACTTAGGCACTCCCATTCTTTCTGTGACCCTGGGGACCCTGAGACGACACTGTCCCATCTAGGATTCTGCCCTACTTCTCCACCTGAGCCACTTTCAGAAAGGGATATCCCTCACCCCAGCAGACTTCTAAAAGTTCTGGTTTTGTGCTTTGGTGCTATATTACTTTCTGGTAGATAGTTTATGGTGACTCCCTCCTCCTGAGGTTTATCTTCTGACATATCTCCTCAGATTCACTTCTCCACACTTCCTACTTGCAGAAAGTAATCACTTTTCTATTGTAGAGTCGCAGCACTTCTCTTCTTAGATTTCAGATTGATACACAGGTGTTCAGAAAGGTTTGATAGCTGGTGGAATTCCAAGGATCAGATGTAACTTTGGTCCCCTATTCCTCTGCCATCTTCCTCAAACTCTCCTCTAGTAAGATATTTTTGGTTCAAGTCTATTTTGTCTGTTAGTATAGTCATTCCACCTTTCCTGTAGTTACTGCTTCCATAATATACATTTTTTCCATCCTCTATCTTTACTATATTTGTTTTTTAATAAAAGTGTGTCTCTTACAGACAGCACACACTTGGATAATTGTTCCACCCAATCTGATAAACTTCCTGTTGAGAGATTATTAAATCCATTCACATTTCATTTTTTTTTTCTGTATCATTAAATTTAGATTTTTCCACTTTACTTCATTGTTTTCTTGGTGGCATATCTTTCTGTTCATCTTCTGCACCTCTACTATTCTTTAAATTGAGTAAATATTTCTTAATGTAACATTTTAAATTTGTTAGTTATACCCAATCAGTATTATGCTGGCTTAATTTGAATACTATATATGTAAATGTTCTTCTACAAAGCTCTATTCTCCCTCCCCTTTTATGAAGAATTATTATATGTATTACCTCTATTAATGTTGCAAAACAGTATGTTGTTATAATTATTTATCATCTATTATCATTTCCTTACCCATTAGAGCTTTGCTCATTCCTGTCTCCTTTGTGTTGTTAATGACTTTCAATATTTTATAGTATAATGTGTCTGTGGATCACTGTATATTTATTCTATTTGGAGTTTGTCAAACTTCCTTGATGGGTAAGATAATTTTTCAACAAACTTGGGAAGTTGTCAACCATTATTCCATTGATAATTTTCTTTTCCTTTCTCTCCTCTATTTCAGATATTTCCAGTACATATATGAAGATGCATTATATGGTTTCCCACATTTTTCTGAGGATTTGTTCATTTTTGTTCTTTCTTTTTCCTTTCTTTTTTGGGTTGCATCATTTCTATCAATACCTCCTCCAGTTTAATACCTATTATTTCTAACTGTTGATCCCCGCTAATGAGTTCCTTATTTCAGTTTTTGTGCTTTTCAACTTCAGTAAATTTTTTGTTTCTTAAAAATAATGTTCATCCCTAGTGATATTCTCTCTTTGACATCACATTTATGTCATACCTTCCATTACTTCTCAAGTCATACCTTCAGTTATGTTTATAAACCTAGTTTTATGGATGCTTTACAATCTTTTTCTATTAAATCTAGCATCTGGTTATTCTCATAGGCAGTTTCAGTTACCTTCTTTTTTCTTTTTTTCTTCTAAGATTATATTTTTAAGTAATCTTTACATTTAATGTGGGGCCCAAACTCATAAACCTGAATCAAGAGTTACATGCTTTAGGAGGCCTGGGTGGCTTAGTTAGTATATATATATATATATATATATATATATATATATATACTGATCATGCTTTTCTATTTCTTTGCATGTCTCATAATTTTTTTTTTGGGAAACTGTATATATTAGGAAATATATTACAGCATCTTTGGATACTACCCCTGATCCCCTGGAGGTTGTTATTTGCTTCCTTTTTTGGTATAATGATTCATTGGAATGTTTCTATTTTCCTTCCCTCACCCCAAAGAACTAAGTTTCTGATGTTTCTCCTTAAGGAGATGCAGCTTTAGTATGCCCACAGTTACCCTGGAATGACAGTGATAGTGGTAGGACTCTCCTACTTCTTCCTCACCTTATCCAGCTGTTACACTCCAATAATTGGGTTTGCTTTCAGTAGTGCCCTGGGGCATACGTTTCTCTACAAACGAATTAAAAAAGATTGTAACTCCCCCTGTGGAACAGTTTCTGAGGTTAGTTGTTGAATTTTGTTCTGACCCCAGGAGGACTCTTCTCACCTGACTCATGCACCAGTTTTTACCTGCAAATTAGCCAACCTAGTTTCAGCTGTATCTTCATTAGATCCATGAATCCCCTCCCAAATGCCTTTCACCAGAACCTCTACTGTTTTGGGGAGTGCTTTTGGTTAAACTTCCCCATGCTCTGTGCAAGTGAAGTCACCTTCTTAAAGACTGTTATAGGAGGTATCTCTTTTATGGCCTGTCTCTCACTCCAGGCAAAATATTGAGCTAGGCTCATGCAGCTAGTTGTGGGGCCAATGGTAAGCTTCTCTGAGTGATATCTCCTTTCTAAGGGCAGAGCCCGAGGTACAGGGAGTGGCCAACAGCTTGAAGCTCTCTTGGTTTGACTTTCTTGGCATGGAATCATCACATTATTCGTCAAGGAAAGGGGTAGGGGGGCCCAGTATTCTCAGCATGCCACACTCAAAGTAGATCCTCCATTCCCCAAGTGATGGTTGGGCAGGAGATGAGACTGTCCACCTCTGGACTGCACTCATTTGAGACTTTGCCTTAGCAACAGATAGCTGAAGACAGGATGACAAATGCTGAAGTCCTGCCTCTCTTGGGATGGAAGCCAGTGACTTGGATCTTGTGGTGGTGGGGACAAAATGCTTTGTTCCTGGCTGTAACAATCTGGAATGGAGACTCTGCTTTGATAAACTGGAAGTGCAGAGGGGTTAAGTCTGTTTTGAAATACCACAGACTCTCATCTTTCTTGCCAAACTTTTATAGATTTTCTTGAACAGATATTTCATCATTTGCTGTTTGCCCCTAACCTCTGAGCTGGAGACTTTAGTTTTTCTAAATAGTAATTTTTTTCATCAATTTCTCCAGGGGGTAGCATGTCAATAGACTTCTTAATACTTCATAGTGCTGTAAGTGATTGCCTTATAAAAGATATTAGAAATGGAAAAAAAATTATAAAAATGAAGAACAAGTTTGTATTTTCCAGGGGTTAAGGTAAGGGTTGGGGGTAGGTATGGGGGATGGAAGGGAAGTAGGTGTGGCTATAATAGGGCAACATATGGGATCTTTGTGATTATGATAATGTTCTGGACACTATCAATGTTACTCTTCTGATTGTGGTATTATACTGTAATATTTTAAAGTAGTTATCATTTGAGAAAAATGTGTAAATGGTACACAAGATGTCTTTGTATTTTTTGTTATCACTTCATGTGGGTCTATAATTATTCAAAATAACAAGTTTAATTAATATGCTCCCCATTTGAGCATTAAATTATGGCAGATAGAACTATGGCACAGGTCTTCATGAATAATTATTTAGACCTTAAAATGAATATTTATAGAAAAAGAATAAATGGAGAAATTGGGTAAATATGTAAAATATAGTGTTAAGCAATCTCTGCAAGATAAAAAATTCTATGTTATAAACACACTTAAAAACAGAAAAAGGGAGCCCCGCCCTGCAGAGTTCTGGCATTAGCACTTCCCAGAGCATTGGTTACATCTTCCATGTGACTGCAGCACAGTGCTGACTTCCGATTGCTCAGAAGCATTCCAGGGTATGCTTTGCCTGGATCATGGTTGATATATTCAGCTACACATCCTCTCAACCACCTCTCACCAAAATGACTAGGAGGAAGAACACCCAACAGTGAAAAAATTCAGAGACTGTGCCCTCTCCATCAGAACTATTGGATATGGACATAAACAGTATGTTGGAAAGGAAATTCAGAGTATTAATTATCCAGGCAATGGCTAGGTTGGAGAAAACCATTAGTGACAACATAGAATCTCTATTGGCAGAAGTGAAAGCCACTTGGGAAGTAGTTAAAAATGCTATCAATGAGATCTAATCTAATCTAAATACTCTAACAGCTGGGGTAACTGAGGCAGAAGATAGAATTTGTGATCTAGAGGACAAACTGATAGAGAAAAAGGATCAGGAGGAGACATGGAACAAACAGCTTAGAAGCCATGAAAACAGAATTAGGGAAATAAGTGACACCATGAAATGTTCCATCATCAGAATAATTAGGATCCCTGAGGGTTGGAGAAAGAGAGAAGACTAGAAGATATAGTTGAACAAATTCTGGATGAAAATTTTCCCAATTTGGGGAATGAAACAACTGTTCATATCCTAGAAACAGAAAGGTCACTCTGTCCAAAATCAATGAATGTAGAAAGACCTTAAGAAACTTGGTAGTGAGATTCATGAATCATAATTTTAGACAAGAGCTTCTGGGGGCAGCTAAGGGGAAGAGATTCCTTATGTACAGAGGAAGATCCATCTGAATAACGTCAGACTTTTCCACAGAAACCTGGAAAGCCAGAAAGGTCTGGCAGGACATATTCAGGGCATTAAATGAGAAGAAGATGCAGCCAAGGGCCACCTGGGTGGCTCAGTGGGTTAAAGCCTCTGCCTTTGGCTCAGGTCATGATCCCAGGGTCCTGGGATCAAGCCCTGCATCAGGCTCTCTGCTCAGCAGGGAGCCTGCTTCCTCCTCTCTCTCTGCCTGCCTTTCTGCCTACTTGTGATTTCCATCTGTCAAATGAATAAATAAACTCTTTAAAAAGAAAACATGCAGCCAAGAATACTTTATCCAGCAAGGCTGACATTCAAAATGGGTGGAGAGACAAAGAGCTTCTTAGACTGAAAAGGTTTAAAAGAGTATGTGGCCTCTAAGCTGGCACTACAAGAAATATTAAGGGAGTTCTATACAAGAAGAAGGAACCCAAGAGTGTAACAGAACAAAAAATTACAGAGACAATATATAGAAACAAGGACTTCACAGGCAACATGATGTCAATAAAAACGTATCTCTGAATAATCACTCACAACATGAATGGCCTAAATGCTCTCATAAAATTGCACAGGGTTGCAGATTGGATAAAACAACAGGACCCATCCATGTGTTGTCTAAAAGAGACCCACTCAGAACCTAAGGATACATCCAGATTGAAAGTGAAGGGATGGAGAAGCAACTTTCATGCTAACAGGACTCAAAAGAAAGCTGGGGTAGCAATTCTCATGTAAGATAAATTAGATTTTAATCTAAAGACTGTAGTCAGAGATAAGGAAGAACACTCCATCATTCTTAAAGGGTCTATCCACCAAGAAGATCTAACAACTGTAAATACTTGGGTCCCCAATATGGGAGCAACTACATAAGAGTGCTTATGTATGTTTGATTAGTTAATCAAGATAAAGAGTCATATTGAAAAAAAAAAAGTCATACTGATATGAATACATCAATAGTAAAGGATCTTTTTTTTTTTTTTAAGATTTTATTTATTTATTTGACAGAGAGAGATCACAAGTAGGCAGAGAGGCAGGCAGAGAGAGAGGAAGGGAAGCAGGCTCCCCGCTGAGCAGAGAGCCTGACACAGGGCTCAATCCCAAGACCCTGGGACCATGACCCGAGCCAAAGGCAGAGGCTTCAACCCACTGAGCTACCCAGGCGCCCCAATAGTAAGGGATCTTAAGATGCCATTCTCAGTAATAGATCATCCAAGCAGAAAATCCATAAAAAAACAAGAGCATTGAATGATACATTGGACCAGATAGACCTCATAGATACAGACAGTATATTCCACCCTAAAACAACAGAATACTCATTCTTCTTGGGCACACATGGAACTTTCTCCAGAACAGACCACACACTGGGTCACAAATCAGGGCTCAACTGATACCAAAGGACTGAGATTATTCCCTGCATATTCTCAGATCACAATGCTTTGAAACTGGAACTCAACCACAAGAAAAAGTTTGGAAGGAATTCATACACTTGGAAGCTAAAGATCACCCTGCTTAACAATGTTTGGATCAACCAGGAAATCAAAGAAGAACTTAAACAATTCATGGACTCCAATGAGAGTGAAGACCCTTCCATCCGAAACCTATGGGATATAACAAAGGTGGTCCTAAAGGGGGAATGCATAGCCATCCAAGCCTCCCTTAAAAAAATGGAAAAATCCAGAATACACCAGCTCTCTTTACACCTTAAAGAACTGGAGAATCAACAACAAATTAAGCCAACCCCCCCCACACAAGAAGGGAAATAATTAAGATCAGAGCAGAGATCAAAGAGATAGAAACTAGAGATATAGTAAAACATATCAACAAAACTAGAACCTGGTTTTTGAAAGAATCAATTAGACAGATAAACCACTGGCCAAACTAATCCAAAAGAAAAGAAAGAGGACCCAAATTAATAAAATTATTATTGAAAAGGAGAGACCAGGACTAACACCAAGGAAATAGAACCAATCATCAGAAATTATTACCAACAGTTATATGCCAATAAGTTAAGCAACCTAGATGAAATGGATGCATTCTTCGAAACCTATAAACTTCCAAAACTGAATCAGGGAGAAATTGACAACCTGAATAGACCAAAATCTAGTAACGAGATTGAAGCAGTGATCAAAAACCTCCCAAAAAACAAGAGCCCAGGATCTGATAGCTTCCCTGTAGAGTTCTCCCAAACATTCAAAAAAGATATAATACCTATTATCCTGGAGTTGTTTCATAAAATAGAAACAGAAGGAAAACGTCCAGACTCTTCTTATGAAGCCAGCATTACCCTGATCCCCAAACTCTGCCAAAAAGGAGAATTTCAGACCAATATCTCTGATGAATATGAATGCCAAGATTCTCAACATGATCCTAGCTAATAGAATCCAACAGTACATTAAAAAGATTATCCACCATGACCAGGTGGGATTTATCCATGGGATGCAATTGTTGTTCAACATTTTCAAATCAATCAATACAACAAAAACAATCAGTAAGAAAAGAGAGAAGAACCATATGGCCCTCTCAATTGATGCATAAAAAGCACGCCACAAGATACAGCATCAATTCCTCATTAAAATGCTTCATAGTATAGGGATGGAGAGAACATCCCTCAACTTCATAAAATCTATCTATGAAAAATACACAGCAAGTATCATCCTCAATGGGGAAAAGCTGACAGCCTTCCCTTTGAGATCAGGAGCATGACAAGGACGCCTACTCTCACCACTGCAGTTCAACATAGTAGTAGAAGTCCTAGCAACAGCAATCAGACAACAAAATGAAATAAAGGTATTCAAATTGGCAAAAAAGTCAAACTCTCTCTCTTCACTGATGACATGATACTTTATATGGAAAACCCAAAAGACTCCATGCCCCCCCCCAAGCTACTAGAACCCATACAGCAGTTCAGTAATGTGGCAAGATTCAAAATCAATGTCCAGAAATCAGTTGCTTTCTTATACACTAATAATGAAAATATAGAAAGGGAAATCAGAAAATTGATTCCATTTACTGTAGCACCAAGAACCATAAGATACCTGGGAGTAAACCTAACCAAAGAGGTAAAGGGTCTGTACTCAAGGAACTACAGAACACTCATGAAAGAAATTGAAGAAGACACAAAAAAGATGGAAGAGCATTTCATGCTCATGGGTCAGAAGAATGAACATTGTTAAAATGTCTATACTGCCTAGAGCAATCTATACTTTCAAGGCTATCCCAATCAAAACCCACTGGCATTTTTTCAAAGAACTGGAGCAAACAATCTTAAAATTTGTATGGAACCAGGAGAGACACTGAATTGCTAAGGGAATGTTGAAAAAGAAAAACAAAACTAGGGCATCCTGTTGCCTGATTTCAAACTTTACTACAAAGCTGGAGTCGCCAAGACAGCATGGTACTGGAACAAAAACAGACACAAAGACTAGTGGAACAGAGTGAAGAGCCCAGATATGGACCCTCTACTTTATGGTCGAATAATCTTTAACAAAGGAGGGAAAATACCCAGTGGAAAAAAGACTGTCTCTTCAATAAATGGTGCTGGGAAAATTGGACAGCTATATGTAGAAGAATGAAACTCGACCATTCTCTTACACTATACACAAAGATAAACTTGAAATGAATAAAAAAATCTCAACATGAGGCAGGAATCTATCAGAATACTAGAGAAGAACATAGGCAGTAACCTCTTCGACATCTGCCACAGCAACTTCTTTCAAGATATGTCTCCAGAGGCAAAGGAAACAAAAGCAAAAATGAACTTTTGGGACTTCATCAAGATCAAAAGCTTCTGCACAGCAAAGGAAACAGTCAACAACAACAAAAAAGAGGCAGCCCACGGAATAGAAGATATTTGCAAATGACACTGCAGACAAAGGGCTGATATCCAAGATCTATAAAGAACTCCTCAAACTCAACACACACAAAGCAAGCAGAACACATGAACAGACACATCTCCAAAGAAGACATACAAATGGCTAACAGATCATGAAAAAATGTTCATCATCATTAGGCATCAGGGAGATTCAAATAAAAACCCATTGAGATACCACCTTACACCAGATAGAATGACCCAAATCACCAAGATAGTAAACAACAAGTGTGGAGAGGATATGGAGAAAGATGAACCCTCTTACACTGCTGGTGGAAATGCAAGTTGGTACATCCACTTTGGAAAATAGTCTGGAGATTACTTAAAAAATTAAAAATAGAGCTACCCTATGACCCAGCAATTGCACTATTGGGTATTTACCCCAAAGATACAGATGTAGTGAATAAAAGGGCCATCTGTACCCCAGTGTCCATAGCAGCAATAGCCACAGTCACCAAACTGTGGAAAGAACCTAGATGCCCTTCAACAGATGAATGGTTAAAGAAACGGTCCATAAAGACAATGGAGTATTATGCCTCCATCAGAAAGGATGAATACCCAACTTCTGTATCAACATGGACAGAACTGGAAGAGATTATGCTGAGCGAAATAAGTCAAGCAAAGAGTCAATTTTCATATGGTTTCACTTACTTTTGGTGCATAAGGAATAAAACAGAGGATATTGGGAGATGGAGAGGAGAAGGTAGTTGGGGGAAATCAGAGGGGAGGCAAACCATGAGAGACTGTGGACTCTGAAAAACAAACTGAGGGTTTAGGAGGGGGGTTGGGTGAGCCTGGTGGTGTGTATTAAGGAGGGCACATATTGCATGGAGCATTAGGTGTGGTGTATAAACAATGGATTTTGGAACACTGAAAATAAAATAAAATAAAATTTAAAAATATAGCAATGGTATATATTTTGGAAAAAATACTGAAATATACATTAAAGTTTTTGTACTGGTTATCTCATGATAGAGAAGAGACATTAATTAGTTTCTATTAATTATATAGACTTTCAAACTTATTTATCAAGCAAACATTGTTATATAATATACAATGTGGTTGGGACACCTGGGTGGCTCAGTGGGTTAAGCCTCTACCTTCGGCTCAGGTCATGATCTCGGGGTTCTGGGATCGAGCCCTGAATTGGGCTCTCTGCTCCACGGGGAGCCTGCTTCCTACTCTCTCTCTGCCTGTCTCTCCACCTACTTGTGATCTCTGTCTGTCAAATAAATAAATAAAATCTTTAACAAAAATAAAAAAATATGCAATGTGGTGTATTAATTTTTACTTTCAAGAGCAAAGAAGAATGCGAAACTTTAGAGTTCTTATGGACTTGGATTTTGGCAGTCTTGGAATTCCTCCAAAATTCAATAATCTCACTGAGATGTAGCTTGGAATTGATTACAGTAAAGTCAGTGTTATACTCTTTTGTACATGGTAGATAATCAAAGGCAGGGACCAATTCCCTGCATACCCTACCCCCTGAGTAGGGAGGTTTCATTCTGGGCCAACTTTCAAGTCATGAAGTAGAACTTCATTACAACTACTGTTGTTTCCTTTCCAATGCTGAAGATGGTAGGATACTTGGGTATTTTTCTCCTTTCTTGACAGATAGTTCAATATCCTACAGATAGCTATAGAAAACTTCAAGAAATCCTATTGAAGTATATTCCATCATGAAGTATGATCTTGTGGTTCATATAAAATGAGGTTTCCCACTTCTTCACCATTGACTAGAAACTGGCAAGCCTAGAGTAATACAAAGATGTCCACTTGCTGTAGAAACACAAGCATCCACACCAGATTTGCAGTATTTCAAGTGTTTACATGGCATTGCCATGCGGGTACCTACATTATCAGTAAATCAGGGAATGGATTGGAAAGTCAGTGAATACATAGTGATAAAAAATAAACCACAGAGTTTTGTTTTTTGTTTTTGTGTTTGTTTGTTTGTTTGTTTTTGTCTAATTTAGGAAACACGTATTTTCTACTCAAAGGGTAAAGATCTGGTTCCACAATTCTATTAGGAGGCTGAGTTCTAGCTGTGTATGGGGTAACTTCTGAATTACAAGAGCATAGTCACCCCAGGAATATTCTCAGCAAATAATGTCCTATTCTTGTCATTAAGAGATACTTGAATCCAAAAAGAATCCAAAAAGGACAAATACTTTGTTGGTTAATATTGTTTGGTCATATTGGGAAACTGTTTTCTTCTGGGATAATTAAAAATTTTATCGTTAAATGGGTAAATGCCCACTGGTGGAATTCCTGGATCATATGATAATTCTAGTTTTAATTTTTTGAGGATTTTCCATACTGTTTCCACAATGGTTGCACCAGTTTGCATTCCCACCGGTTTGTTTAAGAGCCTGTATTTTTATGTTTGTCTCTTTTTTTCCCTCTTTTTTTGTTTTTGTTTCTTAAATTCTGCATGTGAGTGAAATCATATGGTATTTGTCTTTCTTTGACTGACTTATTTCAAAATGATTCAAGATCTAAATGTGAGACATGAAACCACAAAGTTCCTAGAAGGAGGATTCCTTGTCCTCCACATCTTTATCAACTCCTGTTGTTTTTGTATTGTTGATTTCAGTCATTCTGACAGGTGTGGGGCGATATCTCATTGTTTTGATTTGCATTTCTCTGATGATGAGTTGGTGTTTAGCATTGTTTCATGTGTCTCTTGGTCATCTGTATGTCTTCTTTGGAGAAATGTCTGTTCATATCTTCTGTACAGCTTTTAATTGGATTCTTGGGGGCTCTTTGTGTGTTGAGTTATATACATTTTTTCATTATTTTTGGATACTAATCCTTTATCAGATATGCTATTTGCAAATATCTTTTCCCATTCAAGGGGTTGTCTTTTTGTTCTGTTGATGGCCTCCTTTGCTGTGCAAAAAGCATTTTATTTTGGTGTAGTCCCAATAGTTTAATTTTGGTTTTGTTTCTCAGGACAAAGGAGTACTACCTTGAAAAATGTTCTTGTGACTGATGTCAAGAGCTTATCACCTATGTTTTCTTCTAGGAACTTTGTGGTTTCATGTCTCAAATTTAGATCTTGAATCATTACGAAATGAGTCAGTCATAGAAAGACAAATACCATATAATTTCTCTCACCTACAGAATTTAAGAAACAAAAACAAAAACAGAGAGAGAAATAAAAAGAGAAAAATTTAAAAAACCAGGCTCTTAGAGTACAAACAGGTGGTTGCTAGAGGACAGGTAGATGGGGGATGGGTGAAATAGTTAAGGGAATTAAGAGTCCTTTTACTGCAAAGAGCCCTGAGTAATATATAGAATTGCTGAATCACTATGTGGTAGACTTGAAACTAATATAACACTGCTGTTAACTCTATGGGAATTAAAATAAAATAAAATAGAATGAATGAATGAATAAATAAAATGATTGATAAATGAGTTTAGCAGTTGAGATTGGAAACTAATTGTGTTGCATTGATGGCATCACAAGCCGTCATCCACAAGCTTTGCATCCACAAGCCTGGCTGAGGTGAACAAAGGGACAGGCTATTTGGTTATTCAACTTCAACAGTTCTAGTATTCTGACCAATAGCTCCACATGTAGATTTCATTTAATTGCTGTGTTTTTAAACCAACCACAATAGATTTGTCAGTCAACATTTGAAGCAGGAAGAGGAGAAAAAAGATCACCTTTATTGTATTCTAGACTCTTGAGTGATATTTTTTTTCCTTCCAGGCATTGAAAATATAAATTTACATATAGTTATAAATAGAAAGATGTTTAGAGGCTTGAGATCATGGTGGAATAGGCTATTTGTAACTACTTTTAAATTTAACACGTGATAAACAATTTTGTTTTGTTGCTAAATGTCCTTTTAAACCATTGTTTTGAAGGACTATATATAATAATGTCATAATTCATTTATTTAGTCCTTTAAAATTTTGTACACTTATGGGAGTTCATTGCAAGCACCTTTAGCAACTCTATTGAATGGTTGGACTTCCCCATAATGGAACACGAACATCCATTCATTTACCATAACTTTACCCCACCCCCCATCTAAGAGACTGAAAATTTCCTTTTTGGATATATGAGTCATCTAAAGAGAGAGTTTTCTCATTATGGTATTTCCAGTGAATTATCAGCCAAGTAAGCCCAAAGCCCATCTTTTCATAAGCCTTTTACTACTACAGTCTCTTAAGCCATGACTTAAGTGCCTCATTTGAAAACATCAACTAATAATCAATGAAGAGAAGATAATTTTTGGAAATCCAACAGTGTTATAAAGAAGGACTTAATGAACAAAATGGGGAAAAAATGACCTCAGAGGTAAGGCAGGGAAGACAACAACATAAACAAATAATTATTCTCAGAGAGATTTGAAATACTGTGAAAAAAGAAACAGAACAAGACTGTCCTTCAGAAAATTAAAGTGTATAGAGAAAAGAGATAATTAAAAAATAGAGTTGCATGTAAGAGGAAGAATTGCTGTACTTGGTTACTTTTTCTTTTTCTTTTTAAGAGCGAGAGTGAGAGAGAGAGAGAGAGCTGAGAAGAAGGGAAGAGGGAGAGGGAGAGAGAGTTTTAAGCAGGCTCCTCACTCAGTTTAGAGTACTAGGTGGGGCTCAATCCAGGATCCTGATATCATGACCTGAGCTGAAATCAAAAGTCTAATGCTTAACGACTGAACCACCCAGACACACCTGTACCTAGTTAGTTTTGCCAATTCATTATTTTTTGCCCATTCATAATTTTTAATGACTTTTAGAATCTTTTAGTTCTCTGATTGTCCCTTTTCTTTTTTTTTTTTTTTTAAATTTTTTATTTTTTATAAACATATATTTTTATCCCCAGGGGTACAGGTCTGTGAATCACCAGGTTTACACACTTCACAGCACT
Organism: Mustela lutreola; assembly: GCF_030435805.1. Classification (NCBI taxonomy): domain Eukaryota; kingdom Metazoa; phylum Chordata; class Mammalia; order Carnivora; family Mustelidae; genus Mustela; species Mustela lutreola. Next base: position 120,764,763 of record NC_081295.1, read on the forward strand.
CACCAAATCACATACCCTCCCCAATGTCCATAATCCCACCCCCTTCTCCTAAACCTCCTCCCCCCGGCAGCCCTCAGTTTGTTTTGTGAGATTAAGAGTCACTTATGGTTTGTCTCCCTCCCAATCCCATCTTGTTTCATTTATTCTTCTTCTACCCACTTAAGCCTCCATGTTGCATCACCACTTCCTCATATCAGGGAGATCATATGATAGTTGTCTTTCTCTGCTTGACTTATTTCGCTAAGCATGATACGCTCTAGTTCCATCCATGTTGTTGCAAATGGCAAGATTTCATTTCTTTTGATGGCTGCATAGTATTCCATTGTGTATCTATACCACATCTTCTTGATCCATTCATCTGTTGATGGACATCTAGGTTCTTTCCATAGTTTGGCTATTGTGGACATTGCTGCTATAAACATTCGGGTGCATGTGTCCCTTTGGATCACTACATTTGTATCTTTAGGGTAAATACCCAATAGTGCAATTGCTGGGTCATAGGGCAGTTCTATTTTCAACATTTTGAGGAACCTCCATGCTGTTTTCCAGAGTGGCTGCACCAGCTTGCATTCCCACCAACAGTGTAGGAGGGTTCCCCTTTCTCCGCATCCTCGCCAGCATCTGTCATTTCCTGACTTGTTGATTTTAGCCATTCTGACGGGTGTGAGGTGATATCTCATTGTGGTTTTGATTTGTATTTCCCTGATGCCGAGTGATATGGAGCACTTTTTCATGTGTCTGTTCGCCATCTGGATGTCTTCTTTGCAGAAATGTCTGTTCATGTCTTCTGCCCATTTCTTGATTGGATTATTTGTTCTTTGGGTGTTGAGTTTGCTAAGTTCTTTATAGATTCTGGACACTAGTCCTTTATCTGATATGTCGTTTGCAAATATCTTCTCCCATTCTGTCAGTTGTCTTTTGATTTTGTGAACTGTTTCCTTTGCTGTGCAAAAGCTTTTGATCTTGATGAAATCCCAGTAGTTCATTTTTTCCCTTGCTTCCCTTGCCTTTTGCGTTGTTCCTAGGAAGATGTTGCTGCGGCTGAGGTCGAAGAGGTTGCTGCCCGTGTTCTCCTCAAGGATTTTGATGGATTCCTTTCGTACATTGAGGTCCTTGATCCATTTTGAGTCTATTTTTGTGTGTGGTGTAAGGGAATGGTCCAATTTCATTTTTCTGCATGTGGCTGTCCAATTTTCCCAGCACCATTTATTGAAGAGACTGTCTTTTTTCCATTGGACATTCTTTCCTGCTTTGTCGAAGATTAGTTGACCATAGATTTGAGGGTCTATTTCTGGGCTCTATATTCTGTTCCATTGATCTATGTGTCTGTTTTTGTGCCAGTACCATGCTGTCTTGATGATGACAGCTTTGTAATAGAGCTTGAAGTCCGGAATTGTGATGCCACCAACGTTGGCTTTCTTTTTCAATATCCCTTTGGCTATTCGAGGTCTTTTCTGGTTCCATATAAATTTTAGAATTATTTGTTCCATTTCTTTGAAAAAGATGGATGGTACTTTGATAGGAATTGCATTAAATGTGTAGATTGCTTTAGGTAGCATAGACATTTTCACAATATTTATTCTTCCAATCCAGGAGCATGGAACATTTTTCCATTTCTTTGTGTCTTCCTCAATTTCTTTCATGAGTACTTTATAGTTTTCTGAGTATAGTACTGTGTCTCTTTGGTTAGGTTTATTCCTAGGTATCTTATGGTTTTGGATGCAATTGTAAATGGGATTGACTCCTTAATATCTCTTTCTTCTGTCTTGCTGTTGGTGTAGAGAAATGCAACTGATTTCTGTGCATTGATTTTATATCCTGACACTTTACTGAATTCCTGTATAAGTTCTAGCAGTTTTGGAGTGGAGTCTTTTGGGTTTTCCACATATAGTATCATATCATCTGCGAAGAGTGATAATTTGACTTCTTCTTTGCCGATTTGGATGCCTTTAATTTCCTTTTGTTGTCTGATTGCTGAGGCTAGGACCTCTAGTACGATGTTGAATAGCAGTGGTGATAATGGACATCCCTGCCGTGTTCCTGACCTTAGCGGAAAAGCTTTCAGTTTTTCTCCATTGAGAATGATATTTGCGGTGGGTTTTTCATAGATGGCTTTGATGATATTGAGGTATGTGCCCTCTATCCCTACACTTTGAAGAGTTTTGATCAGGAAGGGATGTTGTACTTTGTCAAATGCTTTTTCAGCATCTATTGAGAGTATCATATGGTTCTTGTTCTTTCTTTTATTGATGTGTTGTATCACATTGACTGATTTGCGGATGTTGAACCAACCTTGCAGCCCTGGAATAAATCCCACTTGGTCGTGGTGAGTAATCTTTTTAATGTACTGTTGAATCCTATTGGCTAGTATTTTGTTGAGTATTTTCGCATCTGTGTTCATCAAGGATATCGGTCTATAGCTCTCTTTTTTGGTGGGATCCTTGTCTGGTTTTGGGATCAAGGTGATGCTGGCCTCATAAAATGAGTTTGGAAGTTTTCCTTCCATTTCTATTTTTTGGAACAGTTTCAGGAGAATAGGAATTAGTTCTTCTTTAAATGTTTGGTAGAATTCCCCCGGGAAGCCGTCTGGCCCTGGGCTTTTGTTTGTTTGGAGATTTTTAATGACTGTTTCAATCTCCTTACTGGTTATGGGTCTGTTCAGGCTTTCTATTTCTTCCTGGTTCAGTTGTGGTAGTTTATATGTTTCTAGGAATGCATCCATTTCTTCCAGATTGTCAAATTTATTGCCGTAGAGTTGCTCATAGTATGTTCTTATAATAGTTTGTATTTCTTTGGTGTTAGTTGTGATCTCTCCTCTTTCATTCATGATTTTATTTATTTGGGTCCTTTCTCTTTTCTTTTTGATAAGTCGGGCCAGGGGTTTATCAATTTTATTAATTCTTTCAAAGAACCAGCTCCTAGTTTCGTTGATTTGTTCTATTGTTTTTTTGGTTTCTATTTCATTGATTTCTGCTCTGATCTTTATGATTTCTCTTCTCCTGCTGGGCTTAGGGTTTCTTTCTTGTTCTTTCTCCAGCTCCTTTAGGTGTAGGGTTAGGTTGTGTACCTGAGACCTTTCTTGTTTCTTGAGAAAGGCTTGTACCGCTCTATATTTTCCTCTCAGGACTGCCTTTGTTGTGTCCCACAGATTTTGAACCGTTGTATTTTCATTATCATTTGTTTCCATGATTTTTTTCAATTCTTCTTTAATTTCCTGGTTGACCCATTCATTCTTTAGAAGGATACTGTTTAGTCTCCATGTATTTGGGTTCTTTCCAAACTTCCTTTTGTGGTTGAGTTCTAGCTTTAGAGCATTGTGGTCTGAAAATATGCAGGGAATGATCCCAATCTTTTGATACCGGTTGAGTCCTGATTTAGGACCGAGGATGTGATCTATTCTGGAGAATGTTCCATGTGCACTAGAGAAGAATGTGTATTCTGTTGCTTTGGGATGAAATATTCTGAATATATCTGTGATGTCCATCTGGTCCAGTGTGTCATTTAAGGCCTTTATTTCCTTGCTGATCTTTTGCTTGGATGACCTGTCCATTTCAGTGAGGGGAGTGTTAAAGTCCCCTACTATTATTGTATTATTGTTGATGTGTTTCTTTGATTTTGTTATTAATTGGTTTATATAGTTGGCTGCTCCCACATTGGGGGCATAGATATTTAAAATTGTTAAATCTTCTTGTTGGACAGACCCTTTGAGTATGATATAGTGTCCTTCCTCATCTCTTATTATAGTCTTAGGCTTAAAATCTAATTGATCTGATATAAGGATTGCCACTCCTGCTTTCTTCTGATGTCCATTAGCATGGTAAATTCTTTTCCACCCCCTCACTTTAAATCTGGAGGTGTCTTCGGGCTTAAAATGTGTTTCTTGGAGGCAACATATAGATGGGTTTTGTTTTTTTATCCATTCTGATACCCTGTGTCTTTTGACAGGGGCATTTAGCCCATTCACATTCAGGGTAACTATTGAGAGATATGAATTTAGTGCCATTGTATTGCCTGTAAGGTGACTGTTACTGTATATGGTCTCTGTTCCTTTCTGATCTACCACTTGTAGGCTCTCTCTTTGCTTAGAGGACCCCTTTCAATATTTCCTGTAGAGCTGGTTTGGTATTTGCAAATTCTTTCAGTTGTTGTTTGTCCTGGAAGCTTTTAATCTCTCCTTCTATTTTCAATGATAGCCTAGCTGGATATAGTATTCTTGGCTGCATGTTTTTCTCGTTTAGTGCTCTGAAAATATCATGCCAGCTCTTTCTGGCCTGCCAGGTCTCTGTGGATAAGTCAGCTGCCAATCTAATATTTTTACCATTGTATGTTACAGACTTCTTTTCCCGGGCTGCTTTCAGGATTTTCTCTTTTTCATTGAGACTTGTAAATTTTACTATTAGGTGACGGGGTGTGGGCCTATTCTTATTGATTTTGAGGGGCATTCTCTGAACCTCCTGAATTTTGATGCTCGTTCCCTTTGCCATATTGGGGAAATTCTCCCCAATAATTCTCTCCAGTATACCTTCTGCTCCCCTCTCACTTTCTTCTTCTTCTGGAATCCCAATTATTCTAATGTTGTTTCGTCTTATGGTGTCACTTATCTCTCGAATTCTCCCCTCGTGGTCCAGTAGCTGTTTGTCCCTCTTTTGCTCAGCTTCTTTATTCTCTGTCATTTGGTCTTCTATATCACTAATTCTTTCTTCTGCCTCATTTATCCTAGCAGTGAGAGCCTCCATTTTTGATTGCACCTCATTAATAGCTTTTTTGATTTCACCTTGGTTAGATTTTAGTTCTTTTATTTCTCCAGAAAGGGCTTTTATATCTCTCGAGAGGGTTTCTCTAATATCTTCCATGCCTTTTTCGAGCCCGGCTAGAACCTTGAGAATTGTCATTCTGAACTCTAGATCTGACATATTACCGATGTCTGTATTGATTAGGTCCCTAGCCTTCGGTACTGCCTCTTGTTCTTTTTTTTGTGTTGAATTTTTACGTCTTGTCATTTTGTCCAGATAAGAGTAAATGAAGGGGCAAGTAAAATACTAAAAGGGTGGCAACAACCCCAGGAAAATATGCTTTAACCAAATTAGAAGAGATCCAAAATTGTGAGTGGGGAGAAAGGAGATAAAAAGAGGTTCAAAAAGGAAGAAAGAAAAAAAAACAAAAAGAAAAGAAAAAAAAAAGAAAAGAAAAGAATTTTTTAAAAAAAGAAAACACCTAAGAAAAATGTAAAAAAGAAAAAATATATATATTAGATAAACTAGTAAAAAATCGTTAAAAAAGAAAAAGGTAACAGTTAAAAAAAAATTTTACCCGAAGGCGAGAGAAAAAAAAAAAATGAAAAAAAAAAATTAAATTAACTGCAAGACTAAAAAAAATCACAGGAAAAAAGCCATGAGTTCCGTGCTTGGCTTTCTCCTCCTCTGGAATTCTGCTGCTCTCCTTGGTATTGAAACCGCACTCCTTGGTAGGTGAACTTGGTCTCGGCTGGATTTCTTATTGATCTTCTGGGGGAGGGGCCTGTTGTAGTGATTCTCAAGTGTCTTTGCCCCAGGCGGAATTACACTGCCCTTACCCGGGGCCGGGGTGAGTAATCCGTTCGGGTTTGCTTTCAGGAGCTTTTGTTCCCTGAGCGCTTTCCGTAGAGTTCCAGAGGACGGGAATACAAATGGCGGCCTCCTGGTCTCCGGCCCGGAGGAGCCGAGAGCCCAGGGCCGCACTCCTCAGTGCGCGCTCAGAGAACCGCGCCCAGTTACTCCCGTCTGCCTGACCTCCGGCCGCGCTCCGAGCTCACCGAGCCTGCGACCGGTTCAAGGTAACACGGAGCTGTGAGCTTACTGTCGGCTCTGTCTCTGTAGCCGGCTTTCCCGTTCCAATACCCGCAAGCTCTGCGACACTCAGACACCCCCGATCCTTCTGTGACCCTGCGGGACCCGAGGCCACGCTGACCCCGCGTGGGCTTCGCCCCGGTTTAGCCTCTGGAGCGATGTCCCTCAGCGGAACAGACTTTTAAAAGTCCTGATTTTGTGCGCGGTTGCTCCGCCGCTTGCCGGGAGCCGGCCCCTCCCCCCGGGGTCTATCTTCCCGTCGCTTTGGATTCACTTCTCCGCCGGTCCTACCTTTCAGAAAGTGGTTGTTTTTCTGTTTCCAGAATTGCTGTTCTTCTTCTCTTCGATCTGCCGATGGATTTTCAGGTGTTTGCAATCTTTAGATAAGGTATCTAGCTGATCTCCGGCTAGCTGAAGCAGTCTCAGCTTGCTACTTCTCCGCCATCTTGACTCCTCCGATAGGTGTTGTTTTAAGCCACTAGGTTTGTACTGATGAATTATGATAGTAGCAGGAAACTAATATACTAGCTTTTGCTTATTAAGTTTTACTAACTGCATCTCCTGTAGCTTTTTTTTTTTCATAAAACTGGAATGCTTACTGATTGATATACATTTACATATCCATTCTTGATTTTTCTTTTAACTTGTCTTTATGATGAGTTTTAAATATAAAGTTTTAAAAATATATTTTAATAAAGTTTGTCTCTGCAATTTATTTTGTTCTTGAAAATCATCTATTTTTTAATAAAATAAATGTTAACACTTTTCCTACATTTTGAATGCCACCTTCATTCAAATGTGAAACTTTCCTCTGTCTCAATACCACCATATATGCATTTACATATGAGCTCTTTTTACTTTGCTAGTAATGATCAATAGACCCAATGCTGGTTTTAGTAAATTTTTCCCTATCCACTGTTTTAGAAATTCATTTTTATTATATACAACATTCTTGATTTATCCAAAAGGAAAGCAGAGTAACTTGTTCTGTCTTTGAAACTAGTCTGACTAGTTTTTTTTTTTAAAGAAGGAGAAGTAAATGCCTTAAGACATAATTAAAAATGATTTAAACCTTTATTTCAATCTCTTGAGAAATATCAAATTTGTATTATATTTCTACCACCATGAAGAATTATTTTAAATTCTTTAATTCTTTTAATTCTTTAAGTTTCTTCTTCCCCTGAAACTTCATATTAGAATTTTTTCACTCGTCACAGTTTCCTTACCACAATGCTGCCCTCCCTTCCATTATAGCTCTAGGTGTCATGACAACCAAACATATATTAAAAGACTCTCAAAAGACTGGTCTCTTGATCTCTTGAACTCTCATGCCCCACTGATTTCCAATCCCCCTTAGCTACTGCCATTTACCCCACAAACTAGGACTGACTCCATTAACTGGCCCTTCTGTGCCATGGAGAAGTGGAGAGCATAACCTATAATGTGAAAGTTTCTTAGAAATCTGTTCCTGTCTCCCCTCCCAAAACTTTATTCAAAAGTTAACAGATTCCTAGAAATATAGTAAATTTCTCAATCTCATTAATCTTAACAAAACTTAGGTTCTGTTTCTGTGCATATGATTTTATTCTACAGTTATCCTTCTTTTGGTAAAGTATGACACATTTTTTAATTGTTTGGCTTTAAAATAGACATCTATTAGATAGATGTTATAGACATCTATTAGAGCAACCCCCATCTTACTTATTAACAACTATTAGTTACCATTCTTCTTCTTTTTTTTTTTTTTTAAAGATTTTATTTATTTTATTTGACAGGCAGAGATCACAAGTAGGAAGAGAGGCAGAGGCAGGCAGAGAGAGAGAGGAGGAAGCAGGCTCCCCGCCAAGCAGAGAGCCCGATGTGGGGCTCAATCCCAGGACCCTGGGATCATGACCTGAGCCGAAGGCAGAGGCCTTAACCCAATGAGCCACCCAGGCATCCCCCCATTATTATTCTTGACAAAAATTAGAAACATTTTATTAATAAAATTATCTTACAGATATTTAGATTAAAGTAACACCAAATTTAAATATTTTATTTGGGAAATTGACACAAGTTGTCCTGTTCAAGAACATGTTATCTTTATTATTAAACTTCTTTCTGTTCTTACGTCATATCTTTTTGAGGGATTGTACACATGCCAATGAAGTTTATTGTTTTGAGTTTTGTATATTTATTACTCTTATAAGTAACGTTTTTCTCGAACAGACTTAGTGGCTTGGTCTGCTAGAAACAAGTGATGCTACCTCACACCTGCTCACTGGCTGGAGAGTTTAATGATTTAACTCAAACACAACCTCAGTGAATCCCTTTTTTTTAAAAGCAATAGTCCATATTTGGTTATGCTCCTGGTTTGGTAACTACTTCCTTAAACCAAGGCAACTCTCTCCTCCTCCTTCTTTTTTTTTTTTTTTTAAATTTTAATTAAAAAATTTTTTTTTATTTGACAGACAGAGATCACAAGCAGGCAGAGAGAGAGAGGAAGAAGCAGGCTCCCCGCTGAGCAGAGAGCTCGATGAGATGTGGGGTTGGATCCCAGGGCCTTGAGATCATGACCTGAGTGGAAGGCAGAGGCTTTAACCCACTGAGCCACCCAGATGCCCTCTCCTCCTTCTTGAAATGTCAGGTTTACTATTGGAGCATTCTATATTTGAGAAGTCTGGTCCAGAAACAAGAACTGGATAAAAGTAACTTGTGGGTGAAGTTTCCTGTTCAGTCTCAAGGATGTGCCTGACAGATCAGGGGGCTTATTTCAAAAGATCAGTGTACTCAACAAATGGCCAATTCACAGCAAGTAGCCCAAGCCTCAGTCTGAGTAACATATGACTTGATTTAGTGCGTTTAGTAATTTAACCCAATTTTGCTTGAGAAATAGTTTTATTGAACTTACTCATTACTTGTCTAGTGAACATAACAAAATGACAACATTTCATGTAGAAACATTCAGTTTATATTTAACTTGGTGCCAAATCCTTTTAAGAATTGTATTTCATTTTGTGTATTTTAGCATTTTAAAGGCTTTTGTGAATTTCTCGAAAGGATCAAGTCATAACATTTACCAAATTCAACCAAAATATATTTTCTAGATAAAATTTCTACTACAACTTATATTAATTAAAACATCTTAAAGAACTTCTGAAATTGTGAAGTGTGATTGACCACTTTTCATTTTGTGTTATAAATGCATTTGTTATAAAGCTTCATGGAAACGGGGAGCTGTTTTTCAGCAGAAAGATGAAATGGAGCCCAGAGAGCAAGAGAATGGGGATCATGGGAGAATGACAGGACCCCAGAAAGTTGGAGATCTGTGATTGACAGTCTTCTAAAAATACTTTTAACACATCAATAAGAATATCTACAGACTTTAGAAATAGGAAAAAAAGGGAAATGAGTTTGGGGCACTTTAATAATTTTGGTAAATTTAGCAAACTGACCATTGACAGACTTGTTCCTCAGTAAATTGGATTTTGGTGGATTGGGCTCATCAAACTAACCTGGATCCTTTCTGGATCATAAAAGGTCATGTACAGATCCTCTGAAGAGTTCCTTCCATGCTGCTTCCAAGGTAGCTTCATGAATGGACCAGCATGTCATGGTGCCCCTCTGCTTAAATTCCCTCTATTTTCCTTGTCACACTGTGAGGAAAACCCAGACAGCTTTGAATGGTGCTGTCACCACACCTCACAAGGACCAGGATAACCAAATCCCACTCTACTCACACCAAACCGTATGCTCTGAGCATCCTACCTACCCCCGCACTCATGTAAGCTTTTTTGCCTGAAATGAACGTAGCCCTTTATCTGCTGAGCCATCACCTCCACTAAGAGGCACACCTGAAAAGCTTGACTTTCAACTCTCATTACCACTGTACCATCAACTCTTCATTCTCATCTTGTAAAATTATTATGCATGAATAAATCTATCAATAATCATCATCTTCTAGTCCTACGTTGCCAACACTTTCCAAGAGAAAAGAAAATAACTAAACTAATGGGCACCATTATTGTTTGACAGTTTTAAGTGTCCCCTGGACTTTCAACACTGCTGGGTCTTGCCTTTAGTCAGGAAGTACTTCACGTTGTTATTCAGTGGTTGTTACAAACTTTCCTCTTTTATTTTTCCCCACATATGTCTGACCTCTTAGAAGATAGGATCTGTGCATGTCCACCTTTGAAACCCAGGACCTTAACTGTGTAGGTGTGTAAAAAGTATTGAGTGACAGGACCCACCATCTGACTTTTGTTGGATTTTGGGGAAGAGAGAATTATTGGAAATGAAACTACATAAATGTATGTGTCAGAGTTCAGTCAGAGGGGACTCATGATCATGAAAGTGAGGAATGTAGGGCACTCAGGCAAAGTGGCACCGGATGAGGCTTTTAGACATTTGTCAGAAGTCACAATGAGAAGTGACCAGACTTATTTCTCTCAGTCAAACCTAGATGAATGCCATAATTGTCCATGTAGCTCCCACAGCTGTGTTCACTTTCTTCTTTCCTCAGTTTGTATTGAGACTCTGTGTTTTGCACTCAAGTTTCCACATTTGTGAGCACACTGAGAAAAGGTCCAGATCCTGAGACTGAAATTATAGCTGAAATGGTAGATCTGTGCAATGGTATTCATGGCACTTCAGAGAGGGAACATGTAATGGGTTCAAGGTTAAATACATCTACTATACTTCCTCTTCCCTTTCTCTCCATACTGATGAAGGAGGAAGCAGGGATTCAATACTATGATGATTCTTTCATCTGAAGAGAGATGAGAAATAACAAGAAGAATTTTCTGTGTCTGCTAATGATGTTTTAAATAAATGTGCTCACTATTAAATTAGGAACTGATGTGTGTGTCACTCAGCATAGATTACAGAGGACTTTTACAAATTATATCTGTATATAATTTATATGTATTATATCTATCATGACAGTGGTCCAGTGAGGTGTGTATTCCTTCTACAGATGAGGCAAACTAAGTCTTTCAGAGCTGAAATGGTTTATCCATGGCTGATGTGCTACTAAGTCCACTCCTTCTTCAGATTCTAAAATGTGACCTTAAAGAGATTAACTGTGCTAAGAGCAAGGTCCTACTTTATCTGTGTCATGGAAAATTCATATAACTGGGTTGATATTGGGGACATATGTAAGCAGCTTTATAAAGACTTAGAGAAAATTAGGGACAATTGCTTGCTAAATTTTTATTAAAGGGAAATAATATGCTGGGGCAGGATTTCTCTTATATTATTACTGGCATTAAGGAAGTCACAGAACCTTTCAGAATATTTAACATTTTAAAATTCCTGAGTTAAAAACAGAATAGGGTCCTGGGGGGCCCTTCTGGTCACAGATGATTGTTATTATTATGCTTACGATTAACTACACTGACCAAGAAACTTTCCCAAGGGATGCTGACCAGGGATGATAACTTCTCCCTAAATTGCTATAGAGAGTACAAAAATTTTATCTTTCTTTCTGGGGGAACAAAGGATGTCCCCTGGGAAGAATATTTTTACGGAGTCTGGCCCATTTCATGACCATTTCTATATTGCACCATCTACCCACATGGCGTACATACTGCCTTCATCCCAAGTGCTCTGCCTCCACAGAGACCCAAGAGGGAGACTGAGATAAGCACCTGGAATCAGTTGTCTGAGTTGCTTTCCTCTTAGGCCAGGCCAGCAGTGGCTTCCCTGAGTAATGCAGCAGAGTATGAGGACCATAGAGAGAGCTCTAGGAAATGTGGAGAATGCTGACTGGCTCAGGGGGAGGCAGCTGACAGAAGCCAGAGCCCTGCAGATAAGGTTTTAGCCAATCAGAAAAAGGGTTCTAAGCTGACAATTTTGTTGCTCATTGGAAAGTGCGAAGAGGCCTGTGAGACTGGGCAATGAGCAGGTCTGATTCAGCCTCTACACACAGCCCCACAACAGAGTGGAGAGAATTTCCCCTTAAGACAAGAGGGAAGGTTTGAGCCAGACTTCTCCATTTATTCTGAGGGACACTGAGATGGGGCTTAAGGGGACTAATGTACCTTCCAGGTCCCCTTTTGACCATGCTTCCTTGCCTCCCCAACCCTATTCCAGCTCTGATGTCCCTCCTTTCTCCTTCCATCCTACCATGGAGACCCTTCTTATTCTGATCCTAAGTACACCACTGCTAGTGGAAGCCCAGGCACTAAGTCTCAGGTGCTCTGGAACCATGCACCTAGTACAGAATACTGAGCTGACTCACGGCTTTCATGTGCCACCAATGGAAACTTCTTGTGTCTCTGCTCTATCTCTTTTTACCTGGTAAACTCCTTATATTCTGCTTTGGTATCCCAGCCTCTGTTATAAAAGGACACAAAATATAGGGAAGAGATAGAAGGAGGGAGAAAGAGAGGGAGATACTTGATGTTTTGTTTATCAATGTTTGCCACCCACTGTTGTAATTGCTATAACCATGTAACACTCACCCTAGTCATGAGTGAGAGGAGCCTGGTAATTAATAGATCTGTTAAAAAGACACATTGATATTGTTGCCATTCACAGTTTGATAACGTAGGACTGGCCCAGTAAGTGCCACATCTGTGCACAATCTATAACTCTAACATCTGCTCCCTCATTAATTCCATTCAGTCCCCAGGAAATGCTTCTCCACATTTTTTGCTCTCTACCCTTGTAACTAAAGGTGATGGAGTCTGACTTCTGTGAATGTTTTGGATTGCACCTTTGCTGACATAGGATGGCTATACTTAAAAGTGAACTTAACTTTTAAAATACTTTCATTCAGAAAGCACAAATATAAAAGACTCTTGCATAATGAAGAATCACATGCCCACAGGACTGGGTGTCACTTTTTTTTTTTCTTCTCAACTTGTTTTCTTGCTCTCCATATTAACCTGGTATTCCCAAAAGTTGCACATGGTAGCTGAGGAACATTTTGCAATATTAAGGAAGTCATATTAGTCTTAAGTTTGTGTATAAGATGACCTGGACATAAAATTCATGAAATGTGATCCAGAGGTTCAGTAATTCACTGATTCTCATAAAGCCTATTAGTAGTAGAACTACAGGTCAAAACCTTTCCCTCCTAAGAACTATGCTCTTCCCACCACAACTTAAGGCTCTTCAGAGTGTCTAAGGTAATAGAAGTAGCCATCTCTGAGACAATAATTTTGTATTCCCTGAAATATGATTTCCTACTAAAAATCCCAGGCATACAAACTAAAAATCCTTAATGTCACAAAGATGTCTTCGCTTGAGTCATTTTTCATTCAGTTCTTTAATCTCTGAGGCATTCAATCTCTAGACTTACTGTAACTAGGAGAAAATCTTCACCTCAAAAGTTCATCTAGTGTAATTTGATGAAGACATACTGCCAGGCTGAGAACCTTCATAAATAATTGGACTAAGAACTCTCATAAAAACTGTCTGCCCAGAGACAGGTGAGGAATTTCAGTTCCGGTGGTGATTGGTTCACTTTCTAGGGACTCTAACCTAGGACTGAGAACCTTACTAAAAACTGAGAACCTTCATAAAAAATCTCTGCCCAGAAACAGATGAGGTACTTTTGCTCTAGTGCTGATTGGTTCCCTCCCTAGGGACTCTCCAATCCTACTGTGTATGTAAGCCCTCACAGGTTTTATTCTCTGAAGTGAGTACTCAGAACCACCAGGTGGGAGCTGTGTTGACTACTATTTCTTTTCCCTTGTTCCCAGTGCTGTCTGGGAAGATGGCTCTGTGGATCCCCAGAGGCCTCTGGTCAGCAGCTGTGATGATGACCTTGGTGGTGCTGAGCGTCCCAGTGGCTGAGGGCAGAGACTCTCCACGTAAGTGCAGGGCATCTGCTCCCCAGAGCCACCTCTCTGGGGAGGCGGCTCTGAAGGACCTTTGGGCTAGAGTGTGGAAGGTTCTATGATCTCAGAATATAGTCTTTCTATAGGTTTTCTCTTTTTGGGGTAGACAGCTGTGTTACATTCTCATTGCCACCTCTAAGGATGAGGACAATCCCTATCCCCGGGGCTCAAACCATCCTGGGGATATTATAATGGGGAGGAGGAAACAAAACATGCATCTGCTACCACTGACATTCATACAAAGTGACATTCAGGTTATTTTTGGAAATAAGGATATTTTGAAAGTAAGAAAATAAAACCACAGCAGGATTTTTCATTTCAGGGTCCCCCAAGACCTTGTAGAGGCCACATACTATGAGATTCTGTGTTGGAGAAATATGGGACAGTGATGGTCTCTGTACTCTTTGTATTTGACTAAAAGGACTCTACATTCCTGATTCTGAGTGGGGTGTGAATGGATGCAGACTCCTGGTATTTGAGTGAAGCTGACGGGGTGACCACAGACAGGAGTTTTAACTTCAAGTATCACTAGTTTATGGTTAGATAGTAACTTGTGTGGAATTCAGAGACTTGAATTGAAGGGTACTGAATTTAGGAGAAAGGAGAATGTAAAGAAGAAGAAATAGCATATACTGAGAAACAATTTCAGCCACAAGATTAGTATCTTCATACGAATTCTCTCTGGATCTTCCTAACAAAGCAACGTGTAGCGATTACAACTTCCGGTTTACAAATTTTATGTATAACATAGCTATTCCGTTTAGTAATCTACTCGAATTGGTAAGTGGCAGGGTTTAACTGGAAATCTATTTTATCTCATTCAAAAGACCGTATTCTTTCTGTTAATAAAATGCTTCTTTCTAGGACGTGGAAGGTGTGTGTCCCTTCTAGCCCGGGAGGAGTGAGCAATCCTCATAGTGCAGTTGGGTGGGTGTGACAGAAACTCAGGGTAAACCCAGGCATTAGAAGGAAGGCCCTTTGCAGGGGACCAAGAGAATATGCTTTTCAGGAGGAGGTGATTCTTTCTGCTCATTCCCTTGAACTCTTGTGTTTAGGCAGACATTTGTCTCTGAGGTTCCCTGGAGTTCTATGTAAATTGGGACTTCATATGAGAATGTCCTTATCTGAACACAGGGATGGATGTAAAATCAGCGAGACTGCCCTGTTTTCCTCAGTTCTCAGGCTCAGGCAGGGCTCAGAGGTCGCAGGGGTTGTACCTAAAGAGGGGCTTTCTTCGCTCCCCTCCCTGTATGAAGGCGGTTCTGGAAGCCCTGGAGAGGGCAGGCAGGCCTGGGAAGGAGGATGCTCAGGGCAGGGGTGACAGGAATCCAAGGCGGGAGGCCTTTGGGTTTATCAGGCCGCCTGCCAGTGCCCCACAAGACCCGCTGGGCGGTGGCTGTCGGTTGGGCTGAGCGGTGGGGATCTGACTGACCCACGGTGCTTCCCAGCAGAGGATTTCGTGGTCCAGTTTAAGGGCGAGTGCTACTTCACCAACGGGACGAAGCGGGTGCGGCTCGTGACCAGATACATCTATAACCGGGAGGAGTACGCGCGCTTCGACAGCGACGTGGGGAAGTACCTGGCGCTGACCGAGCTGGGGCGGCCGGACGCTGAGTACTGGAACAGTCAGAAGGACATCGTGGAGCGGACGCAGGCCGAGGTGGACACCGTGTGCAGACACAACTACGAGATTCACGAGAGAATTATCCTGCATCAGAGAGGTGAGGGCCAGGCCATTCGCCCTCCGTGGTCGTCCCCCTTCAGCCAGGCAGTCACTCGGTGGGGAGGGGCAGACCGAACCGTGTTGCAGCCGCCTCTAGCGCTGGGAGGCTCCCAGCTGCCCATGGGAGAATGGGGAGGCCGGGACAGGAGGTGGGGGCGGTCCGGTGGTGGAGGGGCTGTGCAGAGCGAGGGGATGGACCTCACAGCTCTGCACTGTTAGGTGGGCAGATCCATCCAGAGGGGCAGCTTCCTCTGCGGTTTCCACCATTTCTGTGCACCCCCCCCCCCCCGCCACCATAAGTGTGTTTGCTTCCTCCCTCCACACTTTTCCCTGAGCAGAGCCCAGTGAGCCCCCCATCCCTGCCCCAGTGCAGCTTAGTGAGCTGGAACCGGTCTGGGGAGGATGCCTGGTACACGTGGTAAATATGTTAGAGTCGTCACATGACAAATTCTGACTTCTTGGTTTCAAATTATGATTCATCTTAAGGCTGTTTTCTTTTTTTTTTTATTTAGAATTTTTTTTTAATTTTTTATTTTTTATAAACATATATTTTTATCCCCAAGGGTACAGGTCTGTGAATCACCAGGTTTACACACTTCACAGCACTCACCAAAGCACATACCCTCCCCAATGTCCATAATCCCACCCCCTTCTCCCAAACCCCCTCCCCCCAGCAACCCTCAGTTTGTTTTGTGAGATTAAGAGTCACTTATGGTTTGTCTCCCTCCCAATCCCATATTGTTTCATTTATTCTTCTCCTACCCACTTAAGCCCCCATGTTGCATCACCACTTCCTCATATCAGGGAGATCATATGATAGTTATCTTTCTCTGCTTGACTTATTTCGCTAAGCATGATACGCTCTAGTTCCATCTATGTTGTCGCAAATGGCAAGATTTCATGTCTTTTGATGGCTGCATAGTATTCCATTGTGTATCTATACCACATCTTCTTGATCCATTCATCTGTTGATGGACATCTAGGTTCTTTCCATAGTTTGGCTATTGTGGACATTGCTGCTATAAACATTCGGGTGCACGTGCCCCTTTGGATCACTACGTTTGTATCTTTAGGGTAAATACCCAATAGTGCAATTGCTGGGTCATAGGGCAGTTCTATTTTCAACATTTTGAGGAACCTCCATGCTGTTTTCCAGAGTGGCTGCACCAGCTTGCATTCCCACCAACAGTGTAGGAGGGTTCCCCTTTCTCCGCATCCTTGCCAGCATCTGTCATTTCCTGACTTGTTGATTTTAGCCATTCTGACTGGTGTGAGGTGATATCTCATTGTGGTTTTGATTTGTATTTCCCTGATGCCGAGTGATATGGAGCACTTTTTCATGTGTCTGTTCGCCATCTGGATGTCTTCTTTGCAGAAATGTCTGTTCATGTCCTCTGCCCATTTCTTGTGTTAAGTTTGCTAAGTTCTTTATAGATTCTGGACACTAGTCCTTTATCTGATATGTCGTTTGCAAATATCTTCTCCCATTCTGTCAGTTGTCTTTTGATTTTGTTAACTGTTTCCTTTGCTGTGCAAAAGCTTTTGATCTTGATGAAATCCCAATAGTTCATTTTTTCCCTTGCTTCCCTTGCCTTTGGCAATGTTCCTAGGAAGATGTTGCTGCGGCTGAGGTCGAAGAGGTTGCTGCCTGTGTTCTCCTCAAGGATTTTGATGGATTCCTTTCGCACATTGAGGTCCTTGATCCATTTTGAGTCTATTTTTTGTGTGGTGTAAGGAAATGGTCCAATTTCATTTTTCTGCATGTGGCTGTCCAATTTTCCCAGCACCATTTATTGAAGAGGCTGTCTTTTTTCCATTGGACATTCTTTCCTGCTTTGTCGAAGATTAGTTGACTGTAGAGTTGAGGGTCTATTTCTGGGCTCTCTATTCTGTTCCATTGATCTATGTGTCTGTTTTTGTGCCAGTACCATGCTGTCTTGATGATGACAGCTTTGTAATAGAGCTTGAAGTCCGGAATTGTGATGCCACCAACTTTGGCTTTCTTTTTCAATATCCCTTTGGCTATTCGAGGTCTTTTCTGGTTCCATATAAATTTTAGAATTATTTGTTCCATTTCTTTGTAAAAGATGGATGGTACTTTGATAGGAATTGCATTAAATGTGTAGATTGCTTTAGGTAGCATAGACATTTTCACAATATTTATTCTTCCAATCCAGGAGCATGGAACATTTTTCCATTTCTTTGTGTCTTCCTCAATTTCTTTCATGAGTACTTTATAGTTTTCTGAGTATAGATTCTGTGCCTCTTTGGTTAGGTTTATTCCTAGGTATCTTATGGTTTTGGATGCAATTGTAAATGGGATTGACTCCTTAATTTCTCTTTCTTCTGTCTTGCTGTTGGTGTAGAGAAATGCAACTGATTTCTGTGCATTGATTTTATATCCTGACACTTTACTGAATTCCTGTATAAGTTCTAGCAGTTTTGGAGTGGAGTCTTTTGGGTTTTCCACATATAGTATCATATCATCTGCGAAGAGGGATAATTTGACTTCTTCTTTGCTGATTTGGATGCCTTTAATTTCCTTTTGTTGTCTGATTGCTGAGGCTAGGACCTCTAG
The DNA here is from genome assembly GCF_030435805.1 of Mustela lutreola. Lineage (NCBI taxonomy): Eukaryota > Metazoa > Chordata > Mammalia > Carnivora > Mustelidae > Mustela > Mustela lutreola. The sequence goes on from NC_081295.1 coordinate 120,782,715, forward strand.
TACTATGTTGAATAGCAGTGGTGATAATGGACATCCCTGCCGTGTTCCTGACCTTAAGCGGAAAAGCTTTCAGTTTTTCTCCATTGAGAATATTTGCGGTGGGTTTTTCATAGATGGCTTTGATGATATTGAGGTATGTGCCCTCTATCCCTACACTTTGAAGAGTTTTGATCAGGAAGAGATGCTGTACTTTGTCAAATGCTTTTTCAGCATCTATTGAGAGTATCATATGATTCTTGTTCTTTCTTTTATTGATGTGTTGTATCACATTGACTGATTTGCGGATGTTGAACCAACCTTGCAGCCCTGGAATAAATCCCACTTGTTCGTGGTGAATAATCCTTTTAATGTACTGTTGAATCCTATTGGCTAGTATTTTGTTGAGTATTTTCGCATCTGTGTTCATCAAGGATATTGGTCTATAGCTCTCTTTTTTGATGGGATCCTTGTCTGGTTTTGGGATCAAGGTGATGCTGGCCTCATAAAATGAGTTTGGAAGTTTTCCTTCCATTTCTATTTTTTGGAACAGTTTCAGGAGAATAGGAATTAAATGGCTGTGACTAGTCCTGGTCTTCTCTGGGGGGTAGGAACTGGTTATCCTTGTCTGCCTAGTACCTGACCCCGTGACTGCCAGGTAGTGTGAGAATTCCTGGGATTAATGAATGAATGCACTTGGCCACCCATCCACTTAAGCTAAAGAGAATATAGAAGGGAAAATAAGCCTTAAAAGTGACTCTATTAATTCGACTTTATTATTTTGCTTCATGTTTTAAAGTAACCCTTGTGACTTCAATCTTAATAACTTAGGGTTTGTGAATGCGAAGTCTAAGAAAAAGGTGTTTACTAAAAATATAAACAGTATTGAATGGTGTTGTAAGGCAGAATTTTAATTTCTTAGAATATCTCAACCAATGTCAAAATAGAGCTGAAGTTTTGGAGTCAATAAACTGATGCTATTAAATTACTGAATAAAAATTGTTTCAAGTTTCTTTTGGCCTGAACCCTACTCACCCTTCTTCCCTGGAACTCCTGCTCAAATCATCACCATCCACTTAAGGGGTAGACATTTTGCAAGTTAATTGTAGTTATTTAATAAACACCTATGTCTAGAAAAATACCTTACCATACACCATCTATATTACACCATTTAATTTCACAACAAACTACCCTGGGAGTTAGAGATTAGCAACCACTTTATACATCAAAAAGTGTGGAGGGAGAAGTCCTGCTTTATTATTTTTATTTTTAAAAATTTTATGAATATCCTGTGTAATGCAGTAATTTGTAATTTCAAAATGCCTCATTTTATCAATTAGTATCAAGAGAATAACTTTTATAGGATGATTACTATGATTTATTCAGACTTTGAAAAGAAAACTGACTCATATGTTTATTCAAACTAATAAAGTGGCCAAGCTCAGATCTTAATCCAAGACTCAGAATCCAGGGATCTTTCCACCCTGGTACCAAGACAGGACTCTTCTCCATGGGGAGACTTGCTGTGCAGTCTCACATCTTACTGTCTTTTCTTGTCTGTTACTCCCCTCAGTGGAACCTACAGTGACCATCTCCCCATCCAGGACGGAGGTTCTGAACCACCACAACATGCTGGTCTGCTCAGTGACAGATTTCTACCCAGGCCAGATCAAAGTTCGGTGGTTTCGGAATGACCAGGAGGAGAAAGCTGGTGTGGTGTCCACTCCACTTATTAGGAATGGGGACTGGACCTTCCAGATCCTTGTCATGCTGGAAGTGACTCCCCAGCGAGGAGATGTCTACACCTGCCATGTGGAGCACCCCAGCCTCCAGAGCCCCATCACAGTGGAGTGGCGTAAGGGACACTCTGTTTCCTTTTACCATGGGCCCCACAAGGCAGAGAGCAGAGTTTCCTCCAGCCCATCCCATTCCATTCTTCTTCATGTCACTCTGATGCCCATGGTCAGGGGTATCAGAAGAATCTCGATCTCATTGTCTCTCTCTAGATACTAGAGAGATCATTCTCCATACCCTGAACCTACAGCCCAGTCCTTTACTCTAACGGATTTATACTCTGGCTGGTGACAGGGATCTTGGAATCTGAGGTTAGGGTTGTGTCTGGAGGAGCAGGATCCAGCTTTCCCCTACTCTCACATACCCACTGGGTATGAGGGTCTGTCAGTGGGTCCTTTCCTCCCCTAACGGTGGCCAGAAGGGAGCACTGGGCTTGCTTGGCACCTCCAGGACTTCAGGCTTCCCAAAGGGACATTGTGGGGTATGGGGACACTCAGCCTGACACTCAGGCTCTGCTCCCAGGAGCACAGTCGGAATCTGCCCAGAGCAAGATGCTGAGTGGCATCGGAGGCTTTGTGCTGGGGCTGATCTTCCTCGGTCTGGGCCTTATCATCCGTCACAGGAGCCAGAAAGGTAAGGTGCTCTGGGGAAATGGGGGAGAAGGGCTATGCCTGAGGCCCTCTGTTCAGGGGGGCCTCTAGATGTAGCTCTTTCCTTCTGACCCTGAAAGGAAGGAGGCTGGGCTGGTGGTGGGAGGAGATGGAACAACCTAGGGGAAGGCTTTGGACTCTGATGTTACTGGTTGAAAGGAGCCCCATCATGGAGGTCTCAGGTGGAGTATATTCTAAGGCTTCCTGACAGTTCATCATTGTCTCTCTGGCTCCTTTCTGAACGCTTCCTCCTTTATGAGGGTCAGAGCATCTGCTTCCCTTCCTACTGGGGACAGTTTCATTCATTTTGGGGGATTTAACTTAGGGCAGTTAAGGTCTTATGGTTAATGGGTAGGGACAAAGTAAAATTCCACTTAAATTGCTTATCTTACCTCCCTTTGGGGTGAGTGAAAGACTGGCTGTTTGTGTAATGAGACCTTTTTCTGTATCGTTTCTTTTTGTAGGACCTCATGGATCTCCGCCAACAGGTACTAGTTCTGCTCTGATTCGGTGGGGGTGTGGGCACCGGTGAAAGAGGGCAGAGCATGAGGTGAGAGCGCTCAGTTCATTGCCTTGTCCCTGCGACAGAGATCAAGAGTTAGGGAGAAGTTTGCCCAGTTTCTGTAGGTGGACCCAGAGTTGTTCCCGAACCAGGCCACAACATTGGTGGCATCTTTCCGTGAAATGTGGAACCAGAGCCACGTCTTGGGTGTTAGACACCAGGATGATGACCATGTTGTTTTTCATGTTGGCGGCTACTGCCTGTGAGAGTTTATAAATGAAAGGCCACCACTTACTAGTGGTGGAAAGAAGGTGAGTTATCATTACATTTAGTAAAAGCTTAATATTCCCTGAAAGGCTAACAGCTGCTCCACTGCCTCCCACACCTGTGTGCAGCCAGAGTGCCCTGTTCTCTTGAGTTGATTGCACCTTTCCAGGGATACTGGGAGAGGTGATGAAACTCTTGAGTTGATTGCACCTTTCCAGAGATACTGGGAGAGGTGATGACAGTATGCCCTGGACCCCAGCTTTCTCTGATGCTTCAGTGGCCCTGAGAGGAGGGGAGAGGGAATGTCCTTCAGGGTCCCTTGTGCTGATCACCCTCTTTTTTACAGGGCTCCTGCGCTGACGCCCGAGGATACATGGGATTCTGCCTTCTCTAATGTCTGCCTGTCCTTGCCCAGAATTCCCAGCTACAGACCTTCTTTTCCCCACATGGATCAGAGTCCTACAGTGCCTCTGTCACCATGTCACCTCCTGTGACCCCTGCCCTGAGGATCTGACTGAGGTCCTGCTTCCTTTTGGGGGCTTCAGAGCCTCTGCCTATGAGCTCCCTGCCAGCAGCATCTACTCCCGCCCCAAGGGTTTTTCTGTTTTCATTCTTCCTTCTCAGATGGTGCAAGAGGAGCACATTGAAGCCATTTAGCTGAATGTAGAGATTTTACAGTGATTAAACATGATTATGAGTTCTCTGTACCTTGAGTCTTCTTAACTGGGTGGAGGCAGGAAACCAGTGCAGTGCCCAGTTTCTGTAGGTGGAGCATAACTGCTCCTTGAAGGGAAACTAGGGGCACTGTGGGTGCCAAGTGAAGAGCAGGCAGAGGAGAGAGAAGATCAATTCGATAGTCACATTCTTCATGAGTATTTGATAATTGTTCCGTGCAATGGCCTAAGGGTGTGCCGGCCTCTTTTTAGGTGTGGTGAGCATCATGTATGTAAGGTGACGTGGGATTATGTTGGCACAGGTATAGTGGCACCTAGTGTTTCAGAGAACCCCAAGGGTGTTTCCAGTATATCTTGGCAAGTCACATTGATAAAGGTCCATTTTTATTTTGAGAAAATATAACTAAAAATAAAAGTACTGTTTCTGATTTCACATGATTGAAACTCAATTCAGGTTTACTTTGTTCAGGTTACACAGACATCTGGGGTCCAGCTGATTATAGAAGTGACTAGATCCAGTGGCACCTGAGTAGCTAAGTTGGTTAAGGGTGGGGATCTTGGTTTCATCTCAGGCCCTGATCTCAATTTCTTGAGATCCAGCCCTGTGTCAGGCCCTGTGTTCAGTGGGGAGTCTGCTGGAGATTCTCTCTTCCTCTCTCTCCCTGGTCTCTCTCTCAAATCAACAAATCTTTTTTTTTTTTTTTTTTTAAGTAACTTCTATGTGTTTTTCCTGTCCTTTGTATCTCTTTCAGTGTGTCTCTCTGCACCTTATTTATTTATTTGTTTGTTTCTTTATTTATTGCTGTAGTACAGTTGACATACAATGTTCTATTAGTATTTGGTGTTCAAAACAGTGATTTGACAATTTCATACATTTCTCAATTGTTACCACAATAGTTGTGTAGTCACCATTTGTCACCATATTACATTCTTATAATATTATTGACAATATTGACTTTTTCTCTTCCTGACTTCTTTTACAACGGGAAGATGTACCTATTAATCCTCTTTACTTTTTTGTCTATCCCCCCATCCATCTCCCCTGTGGTGACCACCAGTTTGTTCTCTGTATTTATGAGTCTGTTTATTTTGCTTTTTAGATTCCATATATAAGTGAAATCAAGTGGTATTTGTCTGTCTTTGTCTGTCACTTAACATAATACTCTCTAGATCCATCCATATTGATGCAGATGGCAAGACCTAATACTCTTATGGTAGAGTAACACCCCCCCCCCATCTTCTTTATCCATTCATCTATTCATGGACACTTGGGCTGCTTCCACATCTTGACTATTGTGAATAACGCTGCAGTCAACATAGGGGTGTCTCTGCATCTTTTTTTTTTTTTAAAGATTTTATTATTTATTTGACAGAGAGAGAAAAATCACAAGTAGGCAGAGAGGCAAGCAGAGAGAGAGAGAGGGGAGGAAGCAGGCTCCCTGCAGAGCAGAGAGCCCGATGTGGGGCTCGATCCCAGGACCCTGGGATCATGACCTGAGCCAAAGGCAGAGGCTTTAACTCACTGAGCCACCCAGGCGCCCCCTGTCTCTGGATCTTTTTATGTCTACTTCTTTTTATGCCTTTCTGTCCCTGTTGTGACTCTTACGCTTTCATTGCATCTCTGCCTCTGTCTTTCTATTTCTATCTGCACTTTTGCCATTATTCATCTGACTCTCTTTATTTCTGCTTATTTTGTATCTTTCTCTGCATGTATCTTTTTGTATCTTTGTCTGCATGTATCTCTTCAAATTAGTATTTTTGTATTCTTTTGTAAATACTTAGTAGGAAAATTGATGGATCTCAGGGTAGTGCTATTTTTAACTTTTTGAGGAAACTCCATACTGTTTTCCAGAGTGGCTGTACTAGTTTGCATTCCCACCAACAGTACAAGAGGATTCCCTTTTCTCTTCATCCTTGCCAATACTTATTATTTCTTATGTTGTTAATTTCAGCCATTCTGACTGGTATGAGGTTGTATCTCATTGTAGATTTGATTTGTATTTTCCTGATGATGAATGATGCTGAGCATATTTTCATGGGTCTGTTGGCCAGCTGTGTGTCTTCTTTGGAAAAATATCTACTCCTGACTTTTGCTCAGTTCTTAACTGGATTATTTGTGTTTTGGGTGTTGAGTTTGATTATTTTTTTCTAGGCTTTGAATACTAACTCTTTAGCAGATATATCATGTGCAAATATCTTCTCCCATTCCATAGGTTGCTTTTTAGCTTTGAGGAATGTTTCCTGTGTTGTGAAGAAGCTTTTTATTTTGATGGAATCCCAATAGTTTATTTTTGCTTTCCTTCCTTTGTTTCAGGGCACATATCTAGTAGAAATTGCTGCAGCTGATGTCAAAGAGGTTACTGCCTGTATTCTCCTCTAGGATTTTAATGGTTTCCTAGATCTTTTGTCCATTTTCAATTTATTTTTGTGTATGGTGTAAGAAAGTGGTCCAGTGTCATTCTTTTGCATGTTGTTGTCTAGTTTTCCCAACACCATTTGCTGAAGTAATTGTCTTTTTTTCACTGGATATTCTTTCTTGCTTTGTCTGAGAATAATTGACAGTAGAGTGGTGGGTTCATTTCTGGGTTTTCTACTCTGTTCCATTGATCTTTTGTCTGTTTTTGTACCAGTATCATACTGTCTTTATCATTACAGCTTTGTAATGTATCTTGAAGACCAGAATCATGGTGCCTCCAGCTTTGCTTTTCGTTTTCAAGGTTGCCTTGGCTATTTAGGGTCTTTTGTGATTCCATACAGATTATTGGATTGCTTGTTTTAACCCTGTAAAAAATTCTGTTGATATTTTGATAGGGATTAAATTAAAATGTATAAATTGCTTTGGGTAGTATAGACATTTTAACAATATTTCTTCCAAATCATAAGCATGGACTGTTTTTCCATTTCTTTGCGTGTCATCTTTTATTTATTTTATAGCTTTCAGAGTACAGATCTCTTACCTCTTGGGTTTGGTTTATTCCTAGGTATCTTATTACTTTTTGTGTCTTTATAAATAGGAGTGATTCCTTGATTTCTTTCTGCTGCTTCATAATTGGAGTATAGAAATGTACCAGACTTCTGCATGTTGATTTTGTATCCCTCAGCTTTACTAAATTTGTGTATCAGTTTTAGCAATATTTTTTGTTGGAGTCTTTTGTGTTTTCTCCATAGAATAGCATGTCATTGGCAAATACTGAAAGTCTGAATTCTCCCTAGCTGATTTAGATGCCCTTATTTCTTTTTGTTGTTTGATGGCTGAGGCTAGGACTTCCAGTACTAGGCGGAACAACAGTGGTGAGAATAGACATCTTTATCTTGTTTCTCACCATAGAGGGAAAGCTTTCAGTTTTTCCCCACTGAGGATGGTATTAAGTATTAAGATTTTTGTTAATGGCCTTTATTATGTCGTGGCATGTTCCCTCTAACTGTACTTTGGTGAGGGTTTTTATTATATGTGGATGTAGTACTTTGTTAAATGCTTTTTCTGCATCTATTGAGAGGATCATACGGTTATTATATTCTTTTTCATTAATGTGGCATATCACGTTGAATGATTTGTGAATATCGAACTGGTGATTCTTTTAATGCACTGCTGAATTTGATTTGCTAGTATTTTGTTGAGAATTTTTTGCATCCATGTTCATCAGGTGCCTATAGTTCTCATTTTTAATGGAGTCTTTATATTGTTTTGGAATCAGGTTACTATTGGCCTCATAGAATAAATTTGCAGTCTTCCTTCCATTTCTATTTTTTGGAAAAGTGTGGGAAATTCCCCTGTGAAGCCATCTGGCCTGGACTTTTGTTTTTTGGGATATTTTTGATTACTGATTCAATTTCTTTCTTTCTTTTTCTTTCTTTCTTTCTTTTTTTTTTTTTTACTGATTCAATTTCTTTGCTGGTTATTAGTCTGTTAAATGTTTTTATTTCTTCCTGTTTCAGCTTTTGTAATTTATATGTTTCTAGGAATTTATCCATTTCTTCCAGATTGTCCAATTTGTTGGCATGTAGTTTTTCAGAATATTCTCTGTAATTTATTTCTGTGCTCTTTGTTATGATCTCTTCTTTTCTTTTCATTTGTGATTTTATTTATTTGGGCCTCCTTTTTTTTTTTTTTTCCGGTAAGTCTGGCTAGTGGTTTGTAAATTGTATTAATTTTTTTCAAAGAATCAGCTCCTGATTTCACTGATTTCTGCTACTTCTCCTCCCTCTAACCCCTCCTCCTCCTCCTCCTTCTTCTTTGTTTCTATTTCATTTCTTTCTGCTCTAACCTTTATTATGTCCTTTCTTTTTCATTTTTGCTGGCTTTAGTTTTTTTTTTTTTTCTTTTTTTTTTTTTTTCTTTTTCCTCTTTAGGTGTAAGTTCCTTTTGGTGTATGGTTAGGTTGCTTATTTGAGATTTTTAATCTTACTTTTTAAAGTAAGCCTGTATTGCTATATATGTTCCTCTGAGGTCCACTTTTGCTCCATCCCAAAGATTTAGAGTGTTGTATTTTCATTTTTACTTGTTTCCATGTATTTTTCAAAATTTTCCTCTTTGATTTCCTGACTGACTTATGCATTGTTTAGCAGCATGTTGTTTAACTTCCATGGATTTGTGGTCTTTCCAAATTTTTTCTTGGGGTTACCTTCAAGTTTCATAGCATTGTGGTCAGAAAATATGCCTGGTTATGATCTCAATCTTTTTGTACTTGTTGAAGCCTGAGTTGTGACCTAGTATGTGACTATTTTGGAGAAGATCCCATGTGCCCTTGAAAAAAATGTATTCTGCTGCTCTAGGATGGAATGTTCTGAATATATCTGTTAAGTTCATCTGGTCCGGTGTGTCATTAAAAGCCATTACTTCCTTGTTTGTTTTCTATTTAGATGATCTGTCCATTGATATAAGTGGGGTGTTAAAGTCCACTACTATTATTGTATTATTATCAATGAATTCCTTTATGTTGTTAATTAATTGTTTTATATATTTGGGCACTCCCATATTGGCTGTATAAATATTTACAATTGTTAGAACTTCTTGTTCATTGTCCCCTTTATTATGATATAGTGCCATTCTTCATCTCTTGTTACAGTCTTTGGTTTAAAGCTTGTCCAATATAAGTATTACTACTTTGGCTTTCTTTTGACAAAAATTTGCATGATAAATATTTCTCCATCCCTTCACTTTCAAGCTGCAGTTATGTTTAAGTCTAAAATGAGTCTTGTATAGGCAGCAGATAGATGGGTGGTGTTTTTTTAAATTTTCACACCTTATGTCTTTTAATTGGAGATTTTGTCCATTTACATTCAGAGTTATTATTGATAGATATGAGTTTGGTGCCATTTTATTCCTGTTTTGTTGTTTCTGCAGATTTGCTCTGTTCCTTTCCTGTCTATGTCACTTTTGTTCTTTCCTTTTCACTCAAAAATCTCCCTTTAATATTTCTTGGAGGTCTGGTTTGCTGCTTATGAACTCCTGTAGTATTTGTTGTCTGGGAAACTTTATTACTCCTATTCTGAATGATAACCTTGTCGGATAGAGTATTCTTGGCTTCAGATTTTTCCCAGTCAGCATGTTGAATATATCATGCTATGCCTTCTGGCTTGCTAAATTTCTGTTGAGAAATTTGTGTCTAGCCTATGGGTCTCTCCTTATAAGTTAAGGACTCCTTTTGTCTTGCTGCTTTTAGGATTTTTTCTTTATTGGTATATTTTGCAAATTTAGTTATAATATTGATGTTAACCTACTTTTGTTGATTTTGATGAGAGTTCTCTGTACCTCCTAGACCTAGATGTCCATTTTCTTCCCCATATTAGGGAAGTTTTCAGCTATTATTTCCTCCAATAAATTTTCTGCCCTCTTTTTTCTCTGTTCTTCTTCCTATGATACAGATGTTACTACTTTTTATGAAGTCACTGAGCTCCATAAGTCTGTTGTTGTGTTTTGTAATTCTTTTTGTCTTTTGTTCAGCTTCATTATTTTCCATTCTATATCTCTTTATTCCTCTGTTTCTTCCAGCCTTGTGTTCATTGCATCCATCCTGTTTCCAATCTCTGTTATTGCAGTTTTCATTTCTGACTGATTCCTTTTTAACTCTTTTATTCTGTGATAAGGACGTCTCTGGAGTGTTCCACTCTTTTCTCAAGCCCAGCAAGTATCCTTATGTCTGTTGCTTTAAATTCTCCATTAGTCATGTTACTTATATGTGTTTCATTTGGATCTCTGGCCAAGACCTTATTGTGTTCTTTCATTTGGAATGAATTCCTTTGTCTTGGTATTTCCTCTATGTCTCTGACTTTTTCTCTGTGTAAGAAAAGCCTGTTAAATTTCCTGCTCCTGGGGTGACTGGGTGGCTCAGTGGGTTGAAGCCTCTGTCTTTGGTTCGGGTTGTGCTCCCAGGGTCCTGGAATCGAGCCCCATATCGGGCTCTCTGCTCAGCGGGGAGCCTGCTTCCTCCTCTCTCTGACTGCCTCTCTGCTTACTTGTAATCTCTGTCTGTCAAATGAATAAATAAAATCTTAAAAAAAAATTTCCTGCTCCTGAGGTAATTGGTTTATGAAAAAGAGCTCATATTGTGTCCAGAGCCTGGCAAGGAATTTCAGGGGCTGTGTCCGGTGTGTGTTGTGCTGGTGTGCTGTTGTGTTTTGGTTGCTTCATTTTTTCAGGGCAGTTGTCTGCAGAGGCTCTCCTTGTCTGCAGTGGGCAATCTTTGGTCCTTGCCTAGAAAGTGGCAAGTTTTAATTAGGCATGCTCTGGTATTCTTGCTAAATGAGACTTGATACTATTTCCACTAGAACAGAAGCCTTGCAGAATCTCTGGTTGGGAGGCATGGTGTGGAATGGGGTTTCTTCTGGTCTTCTGGGGAAGGGGACTGCCATGTGGGACAGAGGCATACTTGCCCAAGATGGGTAGTCATCCTAGAGCACAGAGGTGTGGGACTTGGTGCAAGCAGGTTAGGCAGCCAATTCAGGTCTAAGGCTACTTTCTGTGTTTGTGCTGAGATGTGGGGGAGGGATAAGGCACTGGCCAGCTCCTTTGTCCTGAAGAGCCATCTCCCTGAACTCTGCCTCTCAGGGACCAGCTCTAGGAAGAGGGAATCACCTCTCCCCAACACTCTATGTATCCCAAGCATTCTTCAGATTACCCCCTGGCCATTTAAACTCCAGTCTTTTAGTCCCACTGGTAGCAAGAACTCATGAATATCAGCTCCCTTCATTTTCCCAGCCAGTGGCTCTGGGGAAGTGTTCTTCTTGCATGTATAATCTCCTTCATCTGTGTAATCCTGTCTTTCTTGCCTTTATCTCTGACCATGGCTCCCTCCTCTATGCAGAACCCTTCATCTGTTTCTCCTCAAACCATTGCTTTACACTTCTTACCTTCCTTGTGGCTTCTTCTTTCCTTTTATTTGCAAATTTTTTTCTGTCAGCTTCAGCAGTGGTCCCTGTGTTACTTATGGGGTAGTCTGGGCCTGCATTGGCCCTATGCTGTGGGCTCACAGAGGGGAAAGAAGCAGACCTTTACTTTAGGTTCTCCGGACTAAGATCATCAGGCTTGAACTGAATCAGACCAGTTGTTTGCCAGAGATAGGGTAGCACTGAATTGCTACCTTTCTCTGTGTTGTCTCCTGAGCTTTTGTTGTTGGTTGGAGCCTGCAGTCAGACCAGATGTCTACACTCAGACCAGATATCTGCCCCCAGTCCACTGCTGGGGCTGTAACTAGACACATGTGTGTGGTTATCTTCCCTCTTTCCTGGGCAGGAGTTACTTTGCAGTGATGCTGGCTCCTGTCAGGGCTGCTTGCCTCTTGCCAGGAGTGTGGCATTGCTTCAGATGGCCTCTGGCCAGAAGTTTTGTAGGAAGCAGATCCACAAGAGAAGGCAGGAATGGGTATGAGGTGTTATCAAGGTTTGCATAGGTCCAATGTGAGAGTGATCCCAGAGATAAGGTCTGGTTGAAGTAAGTGTGTCAATAAGAAAGTGTGTGGGTGGGGAGCACTGTTAGTAAATTAAGTAGCAGATGTCGGTTCTATGCTGGTTCCTGCAGGTGTCTGTGCATCTAGGGTGGGTAGCAAGGGATGAAAATGACACCCATTAGCTTTTTTGTTCTTGAGGAAGTCTCCCAAAGATCCCTGCCACTCCAGCATGTGCTCTGAGTTTAGTAAATAAAACTGTCTCCTGTATACTCCAGGCAGTTTTGAAACTGCTGCCTATGTGTTGCATCTCCCTGGGGCTGTATTTTGTGTTGTCTTTTTAAAGGCTGGGACTCGGTTTCCTATTGCCCTCTGGTTCCCCAGGGGTCAGGTCTGCTGATTTTTAAAGTTCCAAGTGTTAAGCCTTGCTGATGCTAAGAACCTGCAAAATTATATCACTCTGGTTGTCAAAGACAAATATTATAGGGATTCATCTTCCCTGTATGGGTTCCTTGTTCCTGGAGAACCTATAGTGAAGGTCTGCTTCTTTCCCTGCTATGAGCCCACAGCATCCTCCCTCCTGAGGACAGTCCGGTGGGTCCAGTTTGTTCCCAACATCATCTCTTCCCTTCCTTGCTTCTTGAATGTGACCTCTTCTCTCTATTTAGCTGTGGAGAGTCTATTCTGCCAGCCTTCACGTGGTTTTCTAGGTTATTTACAATGGTGTGGATGTTTCCTAGTTGTATCCATTGGATGAGGTGAGCTTAAGATCATCCGACTCTGCCCTCTTCCCCGGATGTTCTCCTCTGCCCACTTTTAAAACAGTTTGTTTTCTTTGTTATTGATTTGTATGAGTACCTTTATATCAACCCCTTGTCAGATTTAGAAATTTTTTTTTTACATTCCTTAGGTTGCCTTTGCATTTGACTGATTATTAGGTTGTGCAGATGTTTTTTTAAATTTGATGTAGTCCCACTTGTGTATTTTTGCTTTTGCTGCTTGTGCTTTTGGTTTTATATCAAAAAATTGTTACAAATAACTTTTTTTTCCCAAAGTGAAAAAGTTATTTCTTTTTTATTGAGATGTAACTGACATGTAACTTTATATTATTCTCAGGTGTACCACATGATATGGTATTTGTATGTCTTGTGAAGTGATCACTACAATGAGTCTGGTTAACATCCATCACCATACAAAATTAATTGAAGTATAAATGACATACAATATTATATAAGTTTCAGTTATACAACATAGTTATTCAACATTTATAAGCATTTTGAAATGGTCAGTATAATAAGTCGAGTTACCATTTGTCACCATACAAAGTTAATACAGTATTATTGTCTGTTCCCAGTGCTATACATTACATCCCATGATTTGTTTATTTTACAACTGGAAATTTATTAATCTTGATATTTTCACCCATTTTGCCCACCAACCAACCCCCCACTCTCCTCTGGCAACCATCATCTCTTCTCTGTATCTAGGAGTCTAGCTTTCTTTTCTTTTCTTTCTTTTCTTTCTTTTTTTTTTTTGATTCCACATGTTAGTGAAAGTATTTGTCTTTCTCTATTTGCTTTATTTTATTTAGCATAATACCTTTAAGGTCTATTCATGTTGTCACAAATGGCAAGATTTCATTCTTTCTTATGCCTGAGTAGTATTCCGTTTTGTGGTGTGTCTATGTCTGTGTGTATAACATTTGCTTTATCCCTTCATCATCAGTGACATTTAAATTGTTTCCATGTCTTGGCTATGGTAAATAAAGTCTGAATGAATATGAAGGTGCAATTATCTCAGTTTTTTGAGGAAACTCCGTATTGTTTTCCATAAGGTTGAACCAATTTACATTCCCATCAACAGTGCATAAAGGTTCCCTTTTTTCCATATCCCTTCCAACATTTGTTATTTCTTATTTTCCAGATGATAGCAATTCTAACAAGTGGGAGGTGACATCTCATTAAGGTTTTTATCTGCATTTCTTTAGTGACTAATAATGTTGAGTACCTTTTCATGTACTTTTTGGCCATTTTAATACTTTTCTTGGAAAAATCAATGTCTTTTCAGCTTTTTTGGTCCAAGCTGATAGAGGGGTAGGAGACCTTAGTTTCACCTGGTCCCAGGAATTCAGCTAGGTAGCTATCAAATCATTCTGATCTCCTGCATACTCAACTGGGGATCTAAGAAAATAGCTGCAACTCCACAAATATAAAAGCAACCATTTTCTGCAAAACAGGAGGTGCAGAGAAGTGAAACCACAGTGGTGTATGGGAAGTTAGATCTGAGTAGGGGGAGGGAGCCTCTGGCAGCTGGCTACCATAAGGTGATATAGCAGCAAATCACAAAATCAGAACTTTTAGAAGTCTGCTCCAGTGAGGGATATCTCTGCCTAAAACACACTCAGGTGGTGAAGTGGGGTGGAATCCCAAGTGGAACAATGTGGTCTCAGGATCCCTGGTGTCACAGGAAGACCAGGAGTGCCTGAGTGCAGCAGAGTTCCTAGGCATCATCGGAGTAGGGAAACCAGCTCTAATCAGCAAGCCCAGGAGTGGGCTCTCAGATGGGAGTTGCCATAAAACATGAAACCCAGAATAGTTGGGTGACTGTTCCCCAAGCAGAGGCCCAGCAAGCTTTGAACTGGGGAACCCCCCACCCTTCCTTTCCAGGAAGTTGCAGTGTGGGTTTGTGCTGCAGGAGTCTGGAAGGTTTGGAGACTCAAAATGGGGTCGTGTTCCTGAGATAGAAACACTCAGCCACAGGCTAAGTGAGCAGAGAGTGTGGAAGGAGACCAGGGAGACAGGAGTGATTGACTGCTAGTCTCTGAGAGTGCCCTGATGAGTAGGGCTCCGGAGCTCTTGGCTCTGGAACTGGAGACAGAAAGGCTTCTATTTTCATTCTCATCCTTTAAATCTGTGCAGAAAGCCTTCAGGGAACAAAAGTTACATAGAGCAATCTAGAGCAATCCAGAGATGATTACCCAGTCTAGCCCCCTGGCAAGGGCAGTGCAATTCTGCCCAGGGCAAAGACAACTGATATTCATCACAAGAGGCCCCCCCCCCCCACCCAAAGAAAAAGATTAACAAGAACATCCAGTCAAGACCAAGTTTACCAATCATAGAGAATTGCAAAACTCCAGTCCTAGAGGAAAATAGTATACAGAATTTATGTTTTTATGCCAGATTCTTTAGTCTTCCCATTTAATTTTTTTTCTTTCCTTATTCAACCAATTTCTTATTTTATCAACTTTAAATTTTTTTTTTATTTTTTTATTGACTTATAATGTATTATTAGCCCCAGGGGTGCAGGTCTGTGAATTGCCAGCTTTATACACTTCACAGCACTCACCATAGCACATACCTTCCCCAATGTCCATAACCCCACCACCCTCTCCCTAGCCCCCCCACTCAGCAACCCTCAGTTTGTTTTGTGAGATTAAGAGTCACTTATGGTTTGTCTTCCTCCTGATCCCATCTTGTTTCATTTATTCTTTTCCTACCCCCCAAATCCCCCATGTTGCCCCTCAACTTCCTCATATCAGGGAGAGCATATAATAATTGTCTTTATCTGATTGACTTATTTTGCTAAGCGTAATACCCTCTAGTTCCAACCACGTTGTTGCAAATGGCGAGATTTCATTTCTTTTGATGGCTGCATAGTATTCCATTGTATATATATACCACTTCTTCTTTATCCATTCATCTGCTGATGGACATCTAGGTTCTTTCCATAGTTTGGCTATTGTGGACATTGCTGCTATAAACATTTGAGTGCACGTGCCCCTTCGGATCACTACATTTGTATCTTTAGGGTAAATACCCAGTAGTGCTACTGCTAGGTTGTAGGGTAGCTCTGTTTTCAACTTCCTGAGGACCCTCTATGCTGTTTTCCAGAGTGGTTGCACCAGCTTGCATTCCCACCAACAGTGTAGGAGGGTTCCCCTTTCTCCGCATCCTCGCCAGCATCTGTCATTTCCTGACTTGTTAATTTTAGTCATTCTGACTGGTGTGAGGTGATATCTCATGGTAGTTTTGATTTGTGTTTCCCTGATGCTAAGTGATGTGGAGCACTTTTTCATGTGTCTGCTGGCCATCTGGATGTCTTCTTTGCGGAAATGTCTGTTCATGTCCTCTGCTCATTTCTTGATTGGATTATTTGTTCTTTGGGTGTTGAGTTTGAGAAATTCTTTATAGATTTTGGATACTAGCCCTTTATCTGATATGTTGTTTGCAAATATCTTCTCTCATTCTGTCAGTTGTCTTCTGGTTTTGTTAACTGTTTCCTTTGTTATTTTATCAACTTTTTAAAAGAATCTTACATTTTCATTTTTAGTTACAGTCTTTCCTTTCATTATGTATATATACACATATATGTATATGTATATATACACATATAAGTTTTTCTTTACAATTTTGGGATATGGTTACTTCTAACAAACAGACCAAAATACACCCAGAACCTATTGTATGGCTTTGTTCTCTGATCATATCTGATCATATTCTATCTTTAGATAGAATATCTATCTGATCATATTCTCTCTCTCTTTGCTTTTTGTTTTGTTTTGCTTTGTTAAAGTATTTTAATTTTAATCTTTAGAGTTACATTCTATCCTTTCAATGTATTGAAATTAATTTGTCTATGTGTTTTTCTTTCTTTATAATTGAGATGTAGGTTCTTCTAACAAACCAACCAAAATACACTCAGTATGTAGTGTATTGCTCTGTTCTGTTCACCCGTCTGTTTTTATTCCTTTTTTTCTATCTTTTAATTTTCATTTTTAGTTACATTTTATCCTTTCATAGTATTTAATTTCATTTTTGTACATATATATAGATTTTTCTTTCTTTACAATTTGAGACTTAGTTCTCTAGCAAACAGACCAAAATACACACAGGAACTGGTGTATTGCTCTGTTCTGTCCACCAGTCTGATTATATTCTTTTTACTTTTATTTTATTTTATTTGGTTTTGTTTTTTTTTTTCTGATCTGTTTAATGTATAATTCTTTGGGATTGTTGTTTCCATTTTAGTGTGTTCTTCTCTGGACAGAATAATAAGACAGAAAAACTCACCTCAAAAAAAGAGAACAAGAGGTAGTACTGACTGCCAAGGACCAAATCAGTAATGACATAAGTAAGTTGTCAGAACCAGAGTTCAGAATAGCAATTATAGAGATACTATCTAGTCTTGAAAAAAGCATCAAAGACACTAGAGAATCCCTTTCTGGAGAAATAAAAGAACAAAAATTTAATCAAGTCAAAATAAAAAAGGCCACTAAAGAGATGCAATAAAAAATGGAGGCTCTTACTGCTAGGATAAATGAGACAAAGAGTGTATTTGTGATATAGAAGACCAAATGATGGAGTATAAAGAAGCTGAGAAAAAGAGATAAACAACTACTGGATCATAAATGGAGAATTTGAGAGAGAATTGATACCATAAAATGAAACAATATTAGAATAATTGGGATCCCAGAAGAAGAGGAAAGAAGGGGGGGCAGAGGGTATACTAGAGCAAGTTATAGCTGAGAACATCCCTAATCTGAGGAAGAGAACAGGCATTCAAGTTCAGGAGGCACAGAGGACACCCCTCAAAATAAATAAAAATAGGTCAACAATCCACCATATAATGGTGAAACTTGAAATCTCAGAGATAAAGAGAAAATCCTGAAAGCAGCTTGGGACAAGAGGTCTACAACCTTTAAGGTAGAAACAAGAGTGTCAGTAGACATATCCACAGAGATCTGGTAGACCAGAAAGGACTGGTATCATATATTCAGGGTGCTAAATGAGAAAAATATGCAGCCAAGAACACTTTAACCAGCTGGGATGTCATTTAAAATTTAAGGAGAGATAAAAAGCTTCCAGGACAAGCAGAAATTAAAAGAATTTGTGATCACTAAACCAGCCCTCCAAGAACTATTAAAAGGGGTTCTTTAAGTGAAGAGAGAGCCCAAAAGAAACATAGACTAGAAAGGAACAGAGAGGAACTCATTTTAGCCTCAAAGACACCTCCAGGTTTAAAGTGAGGGGGTAGAAAACAATTTATCATGCTAACGGACATGAAAAGAAGCTGAGTGGCAACACATATATCAGAAAAATCAGATTTTAAACCAAAGAGTATAAGAGATGAGGAAGGATCCAATAACATAATTAAAAGGTCTATCCAAAAAGGTCTCACAATTACAAATATTTATGTTCCTAACATGGGAACAGCCAATTATATAAACCAATTAATAACAAAATTTAAAAAACACATCCATAATAATATAATAATAGTAGGGGACTTTAACTCCCTTCTCACTATAATGGAGAGATCATCTAGGTAGAAGATCACCAAGAAAACTAGGGCTTTGAATGACAGTGGACCAGAAGGACTTCACAGATATAGTCAGAGCATTGCATCCTAAAGCAATAGAATACATATTCTTCTCAAGCGCACATGGAACATTTTCCAGAATAGATCACATCCTGGGTCACAAATCAGGTCTCAACCCAGTACCAAAAAACTGGGATCATTTCTTGCATATTTTTGGACCACAGTGCTTTAAAATTTGAACTCAGTCATAAGGTGATATCTCAATGTGGTTTTAATTTGAATCTCCCTGATGGCTAGTGATGATGAACATTTTTTCATGTGTCTGATAGCCATTTGTATGTCTTCATTGGAGAAGTGTCTGTTCATATCTTCTGTCCATTTTTTGATATGATTTTCTGCTTTGTGTGTGTTGAGTTTGAGGAGTTCTTTATAGATCCTGGATATCAACCATTTTTCTGTACTGTCATTTGCAAATATCTTCTTCCATTCCGTGGGTTGCCTCTTTGTTTTCTTGACTGCTTCCTTTGCTGTGCAGAAGCTTTTGATTTTGATGAAGTCCCAGAAATTTATTTTGGCTTTTGTTTCCTTTGCCTTTGGAGACATATCTTGAAAGAAGTTTCTATGGCTGATATCGAAGAGATTACTGCCTATGTTCACCTCTAGGATTCTGATGGATTCCTGTATCATGTTGAGGTCTTTTATCCATTTTGAGTTTAAGAGGAAATTTGAAAAGACCTCAAATACATGGAAGCTAAAGAGTATCCTCTTTTTAAAAATATTTTTATTAACATATAATGTATTATTTGCCTCAGGGGTACAGGTCTGTGAATCATCAGGCTTACACATTTCGCAGCACTCACCATATCACACACCTTCCCCAATGTCCATAACCCAACCACCCTCTCCACACTCCCCTCCCCACCCAGCAACCCTCAGTTTTTTTTTTGTGAGATTTAAACAGCATCCTCTTAAAGAATGA
This sequence comes from Mustela lutreola, assembly GCF_030435805.1. Classification (NCBI taxonomy): domain Eukaryota; kingdom Metazoa; phylum Chordata; class Mammalia; order Carnivora; family Mustelidae; genus Mustela; species Mustela lutreola. The sequence continues at coordinate 120,801,755 of NC_081295.1, forward strand.
ATGGTGCAACCAGAAAATTAAAGAAGAATTTTAAAAATTCTTGGAATCAAATGTAAATGGAAACACAATTGTTCAGAAGTTTGGGATGCAGTAAAGGCAGTCCCAAGAGGGAAGTATATAGCAATACAAGGCTTTCTCAAGAAATAAGAAAAGTCTCAAATACAACAACCAAACCATACACCCATGAGAGCTGGAGAAAGAACAGCAAGTAAAGCCTAAACTCTGCAGAGGATGAGAATTAATGAAGATTAGAGTGGATATCAATGAAATAGAAATTAAAAGAAAAGTAGAACCGAACAATGAAACTAGGAGCAGTTTTTAAAAAAGAATTAATAAATACAATCATGAGTGAAGGTGAAGAAAAAGAAATAATTATAAGAACATATTATAAGCAACAAGTTGCCAATAAATTAGGCAATCTGGAAGAAATGGATGCATTCCTAGAGAGGTATAAACTACCAAAGTAAAAACAAGAAGAAATAGAAAACCTGAAAACACCCATAACCAGCAAGGAAATTGAAGCAATTATCAAGTCTTACAACAAGCAAGAGTCCAGGGCCAGATGGTTTCCCAGGGGAATTCTATAAAACATTTAAAGAATAATTAATACCTATTCTTTTGAAGCTGTTTCAAAAAATAGAAATGGAAGGAAATCTTCCTAACTCTTTCTATGAAGCCATCATTACCAGACAAGGACCCCACCAAGAAGGAGAATGACAGACCAATATCCTGATGAATATCAATGCCAAAATTCTCACCAAGATACTAGCCATTAGGATCCCACAGTACATTAAGAGGATTCTTCACCATGATCAAGTGGGATTTATTCCTGGACTGTAAGGATGTTTCAACATTCACACATTAATCAATATAATACACTACATTAATAAAAGAAAGGACAAGGAGCATAGGATCCTCTCAACAGATGCAGAAAACCATTTGACAAAGTATAACATCTTTTGTTGATAAAAAACACTTATTGTGTATTTATAGTGGGAATGTACTTCAATATCATAAAAGCCATCTATGAAAAGCCCACAGCAAATATCATTCTCAGTGGGGAAAAACTGACAGCTTTCCCCCTAAGGTCAGGAACATCCCAGGGCTGTCCACTATCACCACTACTATTCAACATAGTACTAAATTCTTAGCCTCAATAATCAGACAACAAAAAGAAATAGAAAGGATTAAAATTGGCAAAGAAATCAAACTCTCACTCTTCACACATGACATGATTCTCTATGTGGCAAACCCAAAAGACTCCACCCCAAAATTGCTAGAGCTCATACAGGAATTCAGCAAATTGGCAGTATATAAAATCAATTCTCAGAAAACAGTTATATTTCTATAAACTAACAATAGACAGAAGAAGAAGATTAAATAGTTAATCTCATTTACAATTGAACCCCAAACCATAAGATAACTAGGAATAAATATAACAAAAGAGGGAAAGGATCTGTATACAGAAAACTATAGAACGCTCATGAAAGAACTTGAGGAAGACATAAAGAGCTGGAAAAACATTCCATGCTCTTGGATTAGAAAAAATAATATTTGTTAAAATGTCTATATTACCTAAAGCAATCTACACATTCAATACATTTCCTATCAAAATAGCATCAACTTTTTCAAAGAACTGGAAAAATTATCCCCAAATTTGTATGGAACCAGAAAAGATCTCTAATAGCCAAAGGAATGTTGAGAAAGAAAAGCAAAGCTGGTGGCATCACAATTCTGGGCTTTAAGCTCTAATACAAAGATATAATCATCAAGACAGTATGGTATTGGGATAAGAACAGACACATAGATCAATGGAACAGAATGGAGAACCCAGAAATGGATCCTCAACTCTATAATCAACTAATCTTGGACAAAGCAGGAAACAATATCTAATGGAAAAAGGACAATGTCTTTAACAAATGGTGTTGGGAAAATCGGACAGCCACATGTAGGAGAATGAAACTAGACCATTTCCTGATCCATACACAAAAATAGACTCAAAATGGATAAAAGACCTCAATGTGAGACAGGAATCCATCAGAATCCTAGAGGAGAACACAGGCAGTAATCTCTATGACCTCAGCTGTAGCAACTTCTTGCTAGACCATCTCCAAAGGCAAGGGGAAAAAAGGCAAAAATAAACTATTGGGACTCCATCATGATCAAACCTTTTGCAAAGCTAAAGAAACAGTTGACAAAACCAAAAGACAACCAACAGTATGTTGCAAATATTTGCAAATGACATATCAGATAAAGGGCTAGTATCCAAAATCTATAAAGAACTCATCAAATTCAACACCCAAAGAACAAATAATTCAATAAAAAATGGGCAGTAGACATGAACAGGTATTTTTCCAAAGAAGACATACAAATGACCAACAGACACATGAAAAACTGTTCAACATCACTTAGCATCAGAAAAATACAAATCAAAACCACAAGATACCACTTCACACCAGTCAGAATGGCTAAAATCAACAAGTCAGGTATTAACAGATGTTAGTGAGGATGTGGAGGAAGGGGAACTTTCTTAAACTGTTTTTTTTTAAGGTTTTATTTATTTGTTTTATTATTTTATTTATTTGTTTGACAGAGATATAGAGAACACAAGCAAGGAAAGTAGGAGAGGGAGAAGCAGGCTTTCTGTTAAGCAGAGAGACTAATGCAGGGCTTGATCCCAGGACCCTGGGATCATGACCTGAGCCGAAGGCAGACACTTAATGACTGAGCCACCCAGACTTCTTACATTGTTGGTTGGAATGCAAGCTGGTGTAGCCACTCTGGAAAACAGTACAGAGGTTTCTTAAAAAGTTGAAAATAGAGCTACTCTATGACCCAGCAACTTCACTACTTGGGATTTACTCCAAAGATAAAGATGTAGTGATCCAAAGAGGCATCTACATCCCAATGTTTATAGCAGCCATGTCCACAATACCAAACTACGGAAAGAACAATAGAAAGAGCCTAGCTGCCCATTGACAGATGAATGGATAAAGATGATGTGATATAACAGTGGAATATTGCTCAGTCATCAAAAAATGAAATCTTGCTATTTTCAATGATGTGGATGGAACTAGAGGGTATTAGACTGAGAGAAATAAGTAAGTCAGAGAATGACAATTATCATATGATCTCACTCATATGTGGGATATAAGAAACAAGAGAGAGGATCCTAGAGGAAGACAGGAAAAAATAGAACAAGATGAAATCAGAGAGGGAGACAAACCAAAAGAGACCCTTAATCATAGGAAATAAACTGAGGGTTGCTGGAGGGGAGGGGGGTATGTGGAGGGTAACTGGGTGATGGACATTAAGGAGGGCATGTGATGTTATGAGAACTGGTTATTATATAAGACTGATGAATGACCAACATTTATCTCTGAAACTAATAATACAGCTATATGTTAACTAATTGAATTTAAATACAATTTAGAAAAAAAAATGTCTATTCAGGTCTCTAGAAATATCCCTTAGGTCCATTCTGCCTTAAGTATATTCTAGTCCATTATTTCTATCTTATTTTATTTTTTAAAGATTTTACCTGAGAGAGTGAGAAATAGAGAGCATGAGTGGGGTGGGGAGGGGCAGAGAGTGAAGCAGACTCTTCACAGAGCAGGGAGCCTACTGTGGGACTCAATTCCAGGACCCTGGTATCATGACCTGAGCAGAAGGCAGATGCTTCACCAACTCAACCACCCAGGTACCCCCATTATTTCAGTTTTAATTGGGTTATTTATTTATTTATTTATTTTTGCTTTACATATTATATAATACCTATTTCATACCTATTTCATAATATTCATATTCTAGAGTCCTCTAACCTCCACCAAATTGTGCTTGGTTCTTGTGCAATAGGCTCATGTTACACTGTTCTGTTCTTTTTTGAATTCTTAGAACTTATCATTATATGCTAATGGAATTATTTTATATATGTATATTTCTTCCCACTGGAATGTAAATTTTCTTAAGACAGGGAATGCATCTGCTTTCACATTAATTGAATACACTCAGAGCATAGTATGATATATATAACAACACTGGTACTCAATGACCACTTTATTTTTGCATTATTGATTAAATTAGTGAATATATTAGCAAAGTTTGGGGCTTAGTTCAGCCAATAGTAAAGTAAGCAGTATTTTGTTTTCCTTTACTATTATTCATTGTGACATATATTTCTGGGAGGCCTATGGTCCAGAGCAGGACTTGGATACTCACGGTTTCCTAACTGGGATAAAAATGAGGAAAACCTTAAAAGCCAATATATCTTCAAACAGAATGCTTCTCTGCCTATTTCTTTTCTTTTCTGTAATACTTAAAAAAACCTTTGTATTATGGAAAATTTTAGCTATACGTAGTATTAGAGAGAATAGTGGTGTGTATCAGTAGTCCAGCTTTAATAATTATTAATTCTGGATAATTTAGTACACCCACCCACTTAATCCTATATGCATACTGTATTATTTTGAAGATAATCTTAAACATCATGTCACTGATGAATATTTTATTATGAAAATCTAAAATATAATAACTTTTTAGAAACATAACATTGCCATAACCACATCTAAAATTAGATAATTTCTTAATACAGCCAGTGCTCAATTTTTGTGTCTCATAAGAAGTTTTTAACAGTTGTTTTGTTTGAATATGCATCCAAAACTAACATTTGATTGATATGTCTTCAGTTTTTTTTACGTGAATTTTCTCGGTTCTGTATTTTTACGTGCAAATTATTTGCTGAAAAAAATGATTTTCTAATTATTTACTTACTAAATAGTATGATATTGATATTAAATATTAATAATGTCACACTTTATGCACATGATCAGAAATAATTCAAAGAACTCAAATAATTTTTAAAGAATCATGTAATTTAATATCATGAGTACTGATACCTAATTTTATGTATAGTAATATAATGTGGTGATCCCACTTTAACTTTTATCTGATAAAATGAAATGATTGCTCATTTTAGAATTAATTTCATTTTAAAATTACATGAAGACTTTATGAATGAATTCCCTTAATAAAACACGACTTCCATTAAACTTGTTTTCCTTGGGGCGCCTGGGTGGCTCAGTGGGTTAAGTCGCTGCCTTCAGCTCAGGTCATGATCTCAGGGTCCTGGGATGGAGTCCCGCATCGGGCTCTCTCCTCTCTGCTTCCTCCTCTCTCTCTCTCTGCCTGCTTCTCTGCCTACTTGTGATGTCTCTCTGTCAAATTAAAAAAAAAAAATTTGTTTTCCTTGGTATTTCATTGGGAAAAGGTCTGAGTAGGTCAGCATTTATGTATTCTTGGAACACCACTCATGATGTGATTCAGTATAACCCTTGTATTACAATAACACACACTCACACACACACCCCATATCCAAATTTGGTTCTTCTCACATATTCACCTTATGGTCTTATTCTAATGCTCTCCTAACTGACATCCATTTCTTTTCCTGCCTAAAGAATTCTTATCTTCTCATGGGCGAGGAAAGAAGAGGAAAGCTTCTCCTATTGCTATTCATTCTTTAAGAATTGAAATTTTAAATTTTTGGAAAACAATTTGACTTTCAGTATATTTGAAATTCAAAGTTCCTTTTTCTTCTCCGCCTTAGCCTTGTAAAACTATACTAAAATGAGTAGGAACTTATTTCTTCATTTTTGCATTTCTTCTATATCAAATCTATAGCAAAGACAAAGGGCTTATATTACTTTCACTAATGTCTGAATTAGGGGGAGTGGTAATGCCCTAGTGTGGGAATAATAAGAAAGAAATATTAACATCAGCTAAAATATCAAAATACTATCAGCCTGTATTTGCTTGCTCCTGTGTTACTGGACATGAAACATAACCTTGAAAGTGAGCATAAGTGGCAATAAGCATAAGAGGCCAGAGTACTAGTCAGTTCTGAGATGAAAGAAAGGAAAATTTTATTAGGAGATCTAAAGGGAAATTTATTATTTCCATGGGAGTTCTGGATCAGGGTTACAAAGAAGCAGGTAACTGGGTGGAATATCCCAGAGATCTCACAGTAGATAAAAATTGAGAAAAGAAAAAAAAAAATCAGGCATTCAAGGGGCAGAATTCCAAAGGGTATGGGAGCTCTCAGAGGATGTAGCTGGACCTTAAATCCTAGAGAAGAAGTGAGAGGGGCAACGTTGGACAGAGAAGGAATATGACAAACTTAGCCAGTCAATAGTGCTAGGTCACCTATGAAGTCCACTCTTCTGCTCTGGTCGGTGAGCATGCGGTGCTCCTGCAATAGGACAGACATGGGATGGTTGATCCACGGGGGCTCCTCTGCTGTCATCATGCCCTCCCCCAGACTCCTACAACCTTTCAACCATATCTGTGTCCACAAATTCCTCCCAGTTTCCTTCCTCCTGTGCTTTGTCTCCAGCTCTCAGCTCTCAGCTCTGACAAATCTGAACGCTTACCTTCCTTCCTAGGGTGTGGCTCACAAGGGTCTTTGATGTCTGGAAGCACCACTTGAGCGCAGGCCTTGGATAATGAAGATGGTGCCCACCACGATGCCCACAAGGCCCACAGTCAACCCCAGGACACAGACCACGGTCTCTGTCAGCTCTGACATAGGGGCTGGAATTTCAGGTTCTAGAAAATGCAGTTGTGGAAAACAGAACACAAGAGTGTTGGTTCATGTACACATGTGTGGGTTGGAGCGGGAGGGATTGTTTTTGATCTATGAGGACTCAGGGCACCATGGTTAAGGAAGAGGGTAAAGTCTATTATTTGAAACCTTTAAGGTATAGAAAACATGAGATTCACAGACTCAAAGGCAGGATATTCTGAACTTGATAGAGAAAGAAGGTGCCAAGGGGGTGGAATTCATACGTACCCCAGTGTTTCAGAAGTGGTTCATCCAGGCCCCAGTGCTCCACCTTGCAGTCATAAATATCATCAGCAGAAGGGAGGAAGGTGAGGTAACTGAACTTTAAGAAGGAATGATCCTTCTTGGCGAGGAAGCTGGTTTCAGAAACACCCTCTGTGACTGAGTGCCTGTTCTTCAACCACGTGACATTGATCACAGGGGGAAAGATGTTGTCCACCAGACAGACGAGGGTGTTGGGCTGACCCAGCATCACAGGAGACTTGGGAAACAGCGTCACCTCAGGAACCTCTGTGGTGAGGAAGCAGCACTGATATGAATTGCAAAGAGCTCTACCCTCAGGTTCTGCACTGTGTCCTTCAAGAGCCCATCCACCAACAGTTCCCCATCTGATGGTAGAAGAGTTCTTACTTACCTTCTGCTTGGGAAATGCTATCTACACACTGCCTGTATTTTATCCTTGTGCCCTTCCCCGTATGGGCGTGCTTACTAAAGTGGCAGATCTCTAGGACTTCTCCTTGAGGGGTTCAGGGAACACGGTATGGGGGTAAGGATCCTTGTATTACATGACAATATTTCAGCTCTGAGATGGCAGAGAATGAGTGTTCAGTAATTACTATGAGAAGATCTGGGGAAAGATCCTTGGAAAGCAGTCAAGGGTATATCTATCATAGGGAAGAAGAGAAAGAGACCTGATATGTAGGGATAGATTCAGTAAAGAGAGGCAGAGTGGTGGACACATACCATTGGTAGCAGCGGTATAGTTGGAGCGTTTAATCAGGATGTTCAAGCCTTGTTTTGATGTAGCTATTTCGTTCAATGCATTTTGTGGGTCAAAACCTGAAAATGTGCTAAACACAGGCAGCCGCCAGACAGTTTCCTTCTTCTCCAGGTCCACATAGAACAACTCATCTCCATCAAATTCTTCAGTGAACTGGCCAGAGGGGCCATAGGACTGGTAAACTTCTATGCCATAGGAGCCAACATGATCAGCTGATGAGAGAGTGAGGAACAAGAAAAAAACAAAGGGAGAAAGAACCTTATTAAACTGAGTGACAGAGGAAACTAAACTGGTTTTCAAATATTGTGGGCTTTGTCTTTGGTACTGTTTTTCTTTTTCTCTCTCTCAAGATTGATTTGTGTATTCGAGAGAGAATACAAGTCGGGGAAGGGACAAAGGGAGAGAGTCTCCAGCAGACTCCACACTGAGCACAGAGCCCAGGGCCAGGCTGGGTCTCATGACCTGTGATATCATGACCTGAACAAGATTCAGTCTTTCAAGGGACTGAGCCACCCATCCGCCCCCTTTCGCAGTCTTTAGGCAAATTTTCCTGCTCCCTTTCCCTCAGGGTTGGTGGGTGTCCAGTTAAAATGCAGATGATTTTCCACTGTCATGTAGGTTACATGAGGACAGAATTTCAACAGCCATGTTACTACTGTTCCTTGTGTGTGTAGCTTAGCCCCTGGCACACACAGGTGTGCCATTTATGATAAACATAATGAAATTTAAAAAGGAATGAAAAAATCATGTTCTTAGCTTCCTTTCTCAGAGATTGAGTTTACCTCCCTCTGCTTCATAAGTTTTATCTCTTACTTAATTCTTTCATCAGTTAATAAGAAATACATTTGGATTCCTCTCCCCCTCCAGACTGGTTCAGAACAGAACATTTTCTACACAGGCCTTCCTTCCTTCCTTCTCTCCTTCCTCCTTCTCCTCCTTCTTCCTCTTGTCTTTCCAAAAAGAACACACAGGACTTTATTGTTTTACAAGAATTTCTTCTAAATATTGTAGGATGTGAGAGTGTGACAAGGACAGTGACAATACTATAAAGTATATAAAAAATAAACAATGCTCCTAAGGTCTCTGTTTTGTTAACAATAGTAATCCTCAGAAGAGAGCACTTGATTTTATCAGAGATACAAAATGAAAGATATATTGGATTTTAGATTTCTGTCACACCCCACTGCTCTACCCCATCATGGCTTAGAGGATGTTACTAAACCTCTCCCCTTATTCTGACGCAACATTTCTGTCTATTGAGAGCTCCAGGTAAACTATGGCCCTTTTTCTCAAAGGGACAATGAACTCATGTGAGGACACCCAAGTAGAATGGCAACAGTAGGATTCTACCCAATGAGCCTACCTTTTTTTTTTGTGAAGAAATATATGTGTATGTGTGTGTGTGTGTGTGTGTGTTTTAATCACTTCCTTTTTGTGTTCTTCCTCATTTACTGAACATCATCGAGATGTCAGACATCATGAGGAGCAGGGATCAAGGAGCTTATTGTTAGTGAGAGAGCCAGATGAGTATAGGAACAAAGACAGGAAGCTGTGGTGAGTCCTGGAAGGGAACAACAGCAGTCTTATGGTCCCACTTCCTCTGCAATACCTCAGCTGCCCAGTCAAACCAAAGTATATTATTCCTTCATGTTCCTTGGTCTTTGCAGGGGCCTTTCTCCTTGAAACAAAGTTATCTTTACAGATTTTCTGGATACCTCCATTTTTTTCCTTAAGTTTCTGCTTACTTACCGAATTTTAGCTAAGCTCTCTCATTGAACATGTTTTTGACCATATTATATCCTCTAGCACCTCCATCCCAGTGTCTTGCTCTCCAAATTTATCCATACCTCATCCAACTCACTCTCTTCCCTGCCCAGTATGATTCCCTTGGTTGATTATTTGAAATGCCCTCAACAAAACCTTTATAAATTCTACCTTTTATCCTTGACTGTTTTCCAAACATGAATATATGCAACTGTTGTTTTCACCTGGTACTTGTCCTGGGTTGCCAACTGTTGATGAGTATCACACTATGGGGCCAACTAGAAGCAATTCACTTTTATACTTTCAGCTTGCTCCTGCACCAAGGGGCAGATAGCATGTCTTTTCATCTTTGAATCTCCAAAATTTATCTCTTGGTTGCTGAAAAGTGTGTATTGAATATCATTTGCTGTTCTCAAGGATCATAGAAATTGGGGGAGTGAAAGCTAGGAGACACAAAGGTGGACCATATGAAGGTCAGAAGCAGCAGTGACCAAGGCTGTATTATGACTTGTGAGCCTTAGTGCTATTCCTCTCATGGGCCCATTTTTTCATAAAAATATTAAGAATCGTATTTGTGACTATATTGGTGCAAAAACAAATATAATCCAGGCTATATTAAAAATTAAAATATTTTCTTCTACTCTAAAAGTTCACTTTTTTCTTCTAATTTTAAAAGAAATTAAAACATTTTCATGGTGTCCTATGAGCATCACAAGCCCTTGGTACTGTGCTTACTGTACCTAATGGATAAGATGAGTCTGATTAGGGTGCTCTGGTGTGATGCTGAAAAAAGGAATTGGACATTCTCTGGAGAAACAAGAGATACTTAAATTAGAATGGGAGCAGTCATGATTAACAAAGTTGGTGAAAATTAGAGTATGCTCCATTTCACATCCCCTCTTAACTATTTAGTTTTTCTACTTCGGTTTTTACAAAACCATTCTTCATGTCAATAAAACAACAATAAAAAGGACCAGGGATAGACTCTGGAAGGAAAAGATTATAAAGGAATGGCTGAAGAGAGGGGGGGAAGAGGTAGGCAATAAAGGCAGAGGGGCTGGAGGGATTAAATAATTAATGTGTGTTTGCCCTGTTTTCCTTTTAAGGATCTCCATTAGATAGAAAGCAAGACATGTCATTTGAATTGACAATTTGAGAATAACACATTTTAATTTATATGTTACATTATTTTTATTTATATTATATATTTTTAATTTTTTAATAAAATAATTTAAGTTCATCATAAAGTTCTCAATTTTAAAATAAAAATAAAAATATTCTCTAGTTTGGAAGAGTACAGAATTCCATAATTCCATAATTATGGAAGCAGCCCATGTGTCCATTGATAGATATCTGGATCAATGGAGAGATAAATGGATAAAGAAGATTTGGTATATATATATACAATGGAATATTGTTCAGCTATAAAAAGACTGAAATTTTGCCATTTGCTACATTATGGTAGGAGCTAGAGAGTGTAATGCTAAGTGAAATAATCAGAGAAAGATAAATATCATATAATTTCACTCATATGTGGAATTTAAGAAACAAAACTAATGAACAAGTAAAAAGGTAAATAAAAAGAAAAACAGAGTCTTAACTTTAGGGAAAAAACTGATGGTTACCAGAGATTAGGTGGAGGGTGCAGTTAAAAAAGGTGAAAGGAGGGGTGCCTGGTAGCTCAGTCATTAAGCATCTGCTTTGGCTTAGGTCATGATCCCAGAGCCCTGGGATTGAACCCCACATCGAGCCCCACATCGGGTTCCCTGCTCAGCGGGAAACCTCCTTCTCCCTTTCCCACTCCCTTTGCTTGTGTTCCCTCTCTTGCTGTGTCTCTGTCAAATAAATAAAATCTTTTAAAAAACAAACAAACAGGTGAAAGTGATTAAATATACACTTATCTAGGTGAGCACCGAGTAAGGTATAGAATTATGAGTCACTATACTGTACACCCAAAAGTAAAATAACACTGTATGTTAAGTATGCTGGAATTAAAATTTAAAAAATTATTAAGCCACACCTGTAATAGTAACAATTAAGAAAAAAGAAAGATCATTGACATTTCTATGTCTTCATCATTGGAAAAGCATTTCTAAATACATATTTGATTTGATTATTTGTGAAGTGACATATATGAGGTCATGTGGTAGACTGACTGGTCTAAAGGCATTCAGCTGGGCTTGTTTAGTCACTGCCCCCATGCCAGTTCCTGGCATGAAAATGTGTAAATCTGAGACGAAGAAGAGGACACACTTCTTTATATCTACATAGTATATACATAATTCACGGAACTCTTTACCCAAAGTGAGACTACAGAAGAAACATATAAAAAGCTGGGGTGCCTCAGTGGCTCAGTCATTAAGCATTCCTTTGGCTCAGGTCATGATCTCAAGGTCCTGGGATCCAGCCCCACATCCAACTCCCTGTTCATCAGGAAGCCTGCTTCTCCCTCTCCCACTTGCCCTCTCTTGCTGTCTATTTTTCTGTCAATAAGTAAATAAAATATTTTCTTTTTTTTTTAAAGAAACATAAAAAGCTTCAAAATGTTGTTTAGAAACATTTGAGAGCAATAGTTCATGAATTTTTAGTAACAAAACATCCACTCGTGGAAACATCTTTAATCTCTGAGGCAACCGTAAATGAATGTCACTGAGCCCTGCAGGCTATATTCACTGGATCTGATATTAGAAAGGATGAACTCTGCAACAGCACAGGTAGCAGAGAGAGTGGGTTGGGTCTCTAGTTCCCTGAAGGAGTGACCATAATTTTTAGATCTGCTTAATATTGAGAACACCTTCGAGGAGCCTCTGCTATTTCTATGCCAATCTCCATTTTCCCCCCTTCCAACTTTTTCGCAAGTCTAGTCCCCACATCCCTCAGCTGTGCACTCACCCACAATGTCTTCACTGTCACCAGGGCTCATCATGGTGGTCAGGGCAAGAGTCCCCAGAATCAGAACTCTGCTTAGGGTCATCCTTTTCTCGATGTGGTCTCCTCAGTGGCCCTTCAGAGTTGCAGAGCAGCGGTAAGAACCCAACTGATAAGGGAATCTAAAGACAACAAACCAAACCCTGCCAGGTTAGGTTCTGGCCAATCAGAAAAATCCCCTCTGATGACACTTCTGTTGCCAGTTGAAGAGCTTGTACTAAGAGCCAAGAAGGGTTGGGAAATCCCCTTGTTCTGATGTAGCCACCTGGGCATATTCTCTAGGAAAGGAGGGAGGGTCTTAAATCAGAATCTTCTTATGGGTGTGTGTACTTGCTGGTGGTGAGAGGGGTGGAATTTCTGAGTAGCTTCATGTATAGATATCATCACTAATATGGTATTCTTCAGGCTTTTCTGGGTTACAATCTCCAAAAATTCTCCCATAATTGATTCCCTCCCTGGAAATCTGTAACTCCTCCCCTTTTCCTGACCTCTGAAAATGGATTGTCTTTCTTTTTTACTTCCATTGTGCATGTACAATTTTCCAAATTTTGATTTACCTGCCTAGGGTATTTCTGCTGCTGATGGCCAAGGAATACCTTTGCTTTTCTACTTATGTAAATCTAATTGATTTAAGTTCTTCTTTTGTTCTCAAAAGTCTCATATTTACACCTGGGACAATAGAAGAAATCATAAATTCATGAATGCTGTCTATAGTAATTGCATCATCTTTCACCTCAATTTTCCCCTGCCTGGAATATTCTCTGTGCTCTGTGTTTTACTGCTGTCTATACACATTTAAGGGCAATCTGGGGACACTGAATACATAAAAGACAGCTTGGGCTGCCTCATTGTACGATTTTTAGTTTTTAAGTTTTTTTTACAATAACAATGTAAATAAAATGTTGAGGGCAGATTGAGAATTGCTATGATTTAGAAATTGGTTTCCTTCTGAGAACCTCCTGAATATTTTCATATTCTTTATCTTGCCACATATTCCAGATATTTGTAAGGGGCTAGAAATTGAGCTAATGTCAAAGGCAGTCATTAGAGGGAGACATTATTATTATTATTATTATTAATTTTATTTTCAGAAGAATTGATTTTATGTGTGTTTTGGAAGCCACTGGTTAATGGGTGATTCCACTCAGAATCAATAACTCTTTCCCTGTTAGATGGCCTTCTGTTTCTCGGCACACTGTCATACCTCATGATGACAGAGACTGTAGGAAGAGTGAGACAGGAAAAGCCCTGGCATCTAGCAGCCACCTGGTACTATTAAGCAGGTCTTGGTGTTGCCAAGAGCTGGTCTGCAAATCACAGCTAGGCTCTGGTGTTTTCCTGGTGAACATAAACAATGTAATAGGACAGCAGTGTCAGACAGCCACTCAGTGACCATGACGGATCAAGACAGAGGACAAGGCCACTCAGTAATCATGCCTGAACACAGACAAAACACAAAGATTGTCAAAGCCACAAAAATGAGCAAGCATCCCTCTTTCCTAGATGATACAATTGCCTTCTGCTTCATTACCAGGTAGAACTTTAGCCTCAGCCTGGTCTTCCTTCCTTTTAGGTAAGATTTATTAAGATGCCCAACTGTAGAAATATTCCATCCCACCATCTACCTCCTGACAATCCAACTAAGAGCAAATACCCTCTCTCTTAAATCTTCCTCAAAATCACCTAACACAAGCCCAAACCCTATAGTAGTTAAACTGTCAGTTTTATGTGTTGGTTAGGCTCTAGTCCTCAGTTAATCAGTCAAATATTAATGGGGCGTGGCTCTGAAAATATTCTGGAGATGTGATTACAGTTCATAATCAGTTGATCAGGAAAGAGAGATCTTCCTAGATAATCTGGATGAGTCAGAACCAACCAGCTATAATGTCTTCAGAGCAGATCTGTGGGCTCCTGAATGGCTCAGTGGGTTATGCATCTGGCTCTTGATTGAAGCTCAGGTCTTAATCTCAGGGTTGTGTAATTTAAGCCCCATGCAGGGCTCTATGATAGGTGTGGAGCCAATTAAGGACCAAAAAAAAAAAAAAAAAAAGCAGAGATGAGGCTTCCCTGAGATAAGAGATTGCACTGTGGACGGTAGCACCTGCTTATTCCTGGAGTCAAGTCTGCCTTTCCTGACAATGGCCAGCCCTGTGGATCAAATCTGCCACAATTGTGCACCCCACAATTGTATTAACTACTTCCTTGCAAGAATTCTCTTAATGAATACTTCCCTCTGGTTCTGCTCTTTGGTTGCAACACCCTCTTACTGAGATGCCCCGTGATTCTCCATGGTGAGCATGGTGAGTTTTCTCCCTCACCACAAGAACAATTAAACCACCTTGTTCATCCACAGGTGTGCTCCTGGTGGTCTTTGGCTGGAGGCATCAACGGCAGCTCATCAGGGTGCTGTGAGGAATAGACATATGCTGCACCTGAAATGAAAAATTCCTAGGGCTCCCACTTTACCTGTAGTACACTAGTATTCCTGCTTTTCAAAGAGGATATTGAGTTTCAGAGAGGTGGAGGAATTTGCTCAGGGTCACACAGCTGGTGAGTGCAGAGGTGAAATGTGACAAGGGTAGAAGCCATGAGTCTTTGTAGAGGTTGGGAGTTTCCTGTGTGGATTCAGAATACAGAGTCCTAAGCTAATTAGGATAGATATTTGACCCTATGTGTGGATTTAGTTTTCAAGTGTGTGTCATTATGGATGAAGAGAGATTCTGAGGTTCCATTGAGGCATGCTTCATTTACCATGTGGCATTCTTCTTTCTGTGCAGGAAATAATATGTTTCTACACTTTTCCTGGATCCAGACTTAACTGCTTTCTACTGTTAAAATCAGAAATAAATGGAGCTTGCCTCAAAAATACCCTAAACAGACAAAACCAGTTTATTCATATAAACAAAACTTAAGTTAGCTTATTTTGTAAGGCTAAATGAATTGGATCATTTCGTGCTTGTCTTTGGAAATGACAAAGAACATTGAACTATTTCCCATGGTTGATATGAGGTAACCACTGAAAACTGTAATATTGTAGCCAATGACTATGAAGAATAAGCAGTCACTGCTTTATCATAACATAAGCTATTTTGTAACAAAAGACCCCTGAGTCTCCTTCCACCTTCTGGTTTAAATGCTTCTGGTTTGCAAACTGTCTTTTTGGCATGTGGCATTAGTAAAAATATATTTTTACTAATTACTACTTCAGCGATTCATTGGTTTTACTTTGGCTATTTTGAACTTTTGATATTTCCTTGTGAAAATTACTCAAAATTTTGACAAATGGACAAAAACTTTCTTGATGATACTCAGAACTTTACCTATTAATAACATCTTTAAAGATAATTTAACACAAATTGGGAAGTAAGTGTGTCAGCCCTGTGGATCAGAATTGCACCTTGGATGAGAAGTTGAAGGTCTAGTCTCAGATTTCAAGTCCTGGGGAATGTTGATGTCCAAGAAGTCCATGTCATTAACTAAGAGAAGATGAGCTCTGTCTATAACCTGACTCTGTCTCACCTCCTCCTGCTGTCACCCAAGGAACATGCTCTAGTCATTTGTGTCTTCAGATCATAATTTTAACATAAGGTAAAATTAGTAGTGAATTGGATCCAAGAGAATGGTGTATCATTTTTGCCAAAAATTAATTTGTTACGAACTGAAAGGTAAATGAAAGACTCTTTTTTATAAATTAATTGTAGAAATAAAATTTGGAGATTACTTTGTCTAATAATTTTCTCAAAAATCACAAATTTCCTCCATTGATTTAACTTAAAGTTACTAATATAAATGTAATATATATTGATATATACAATATATTATACAATATAAAATATAAGAAATTATTTCAACAGAATGTAGGTTAGTTCTAATTAACATTTATAACATTTTCTAGGGACTTGTGTATTTTCAAAATCCTTGGTTCTGACTTTCAACTCCTTTGCTCTGTCCTAACCCTGGTTATTATGTGTTGGTGAAGTTTTACTAAAAAGGTCAAAGCCTCTCCCATCTTGCAGACGTTAAAGGTGCTTCACAGCAATAACTGAGTCCAGAACAGCAGAAATAAGAAAAGGACAGACTTTGTAATCAAATAAGTAAGTTTTCAATCCTGCATCACCTTGGGCAAGTCACTCAAAATATATGATCCTAAGTTAAATTTCTATTAAAGGGGATGAAAACCATTAGGTGTTAGTATGTGATGAGATGAAATTATAAATAAGTACGTGAAGGGTCTGTGGACAAAAGGATGAGACCGATCCAAAGTGAAAGTTAAGCAAGGCTTTATTTCGCGCCAGCACCCAGAACCAAACCAACCGGTGGGGGCCGCTTCCTACAAAGTGAAAGCCACGGACCCCTAACCTCATAAGCCAGTTTTTATAGAGTAAAGGCTATCTAGTTGAGCCTGGCCAATGAGAATGTAGTGCACAGAGAATGTCATACAATCAGCTAGGTTATACGCGGGTGGCCAATTGGATTATACTTTACCCTATGATAGTCATTTAAATCAGCCTATCACCTTGGTTAGAATTGGCGCCTTAGTTTGGCGCCTGAAAGCCGGGGTTCACATTCCTTGGTGGGTAGGGAGGTAATAAGTGCGTTTTTACTGATTGAACATCTCCACCTGGCCTGACACGTCCTGGTACCTGCGCTCTGTTATCAAAGGCTAGCTGGCCGTATTTTACCAGCCGGCTGTATTTCACCGGTTCTGTTTCTAAGTGCGTTCCTCTGGGGGAAGAGGGCAGGGTCAACCTGAGTTCACTGCCTAAACAACGGAATGGCTATTCTATGGGGATGAGGTTGCTCCGATCAAGTAGGCCCTTACATACAAATTGTAAGATTTAAATACAATTGCCTGGCACATGGCAATACTCACAAACGATAGCAACTCTACTGACTAATATTAATGGCGCTAGGCCAGGGATGGCCCATAGCTTTTCCCTCATTCATCCAACCTTCTCTCCGTGGCAGGATGAGTTTGGAGAGCCTGTGAGCCACAGGAGCACCAAGAGATCACCAGGAAGTTGAATTTTTTTTGTGAAGGATGTTGTCTCATCAGCTTTTTCTATACACAAACTGCTATAAAATGAAATGATTTGAGTAATGTTTTAGTATTTTCTCATGATTTTGTAAGATACTAAATGGAGCTGATGGGGTTTTGGGACACAGGTGCATTTTGGTAAGGTGGAATCTGGAACTGAGGACCAAGAAAGAATTCGTGAGAAGTCTGTGGTGCAAAATGGTGATATATTAAAGCAGGGGGACAGGACCCCTGGGCAGAAACAGCTTCTGCCCAGGGTTTGAGGGGTGGCTGATTATATACTATGGGGTTGGGGGATGTAATGAAAAAGGGAGGTTTCAAAAGGATTTTTATATGATAAAGAAGACTCACAGGATACCAAAGGTCTTGTCATTGTCAAGTTTAGGTTGTTTTTCCATTTTGGAAGGCATTAACATGAAGATAGTTGGGAACTTCCTGGAGGAACATTACACTCTGCCTACTTAGGTATCTGTTAATAGGTGCAGGGTATAAGGACATTTGATTGTATTTACATTCTCTTCTGGAAGCTATTGCCAAGGCATTTGTAAGTAAACTGAGGGAGATTTAGGTCTTGCAGGATTGTGGTCTCTGTAAGTTGTTTTTCCTTTTCTTAGCTTTAGGGCAGCCAGGAGTGCATGAGAAATGTCACATATATGCCATCTGGTGGGGGAGGGGGTTGTGGGGTGTCAGCTTCTACTTTGTCCTCTCCTTGCCTTTTGTTCCCTAATCATTGCTACACCCATGTGGGCACTCTGTTCTGAGCCAGCTCCTCTGTTTTCAGGTGCTCCCAGGTCTGTGGCAGCCACTGTGGCAGCCCAGAGGGCCGGGCCTCTCCATTTGGGCTCATCATCCAGCAGGTGGGCTCAGACTTACTCACAAGGTGCTAGAGCAAGGGAGAAGCTGTAGCTTCAACAGCCTAAATTTAGACTCACACCAGCAGTTCCACTACATTCTATTAATAAAAGCAAGTCACAGTACTAAGTCAATTTAAGAGGTGAGTTAACATTGCAGTTCTTAATACTATGAGTTGCAAAGAACTTACGACTATTTTGTAATTTACCACAATGTTCTCTGGCTTCTGGGTATAGTAGAGCAATGAGTTTTGCATGTGAGAGTTAGAGTGCTTCCTTATATGGCCTGAATTCCACCCACTTGCCTAGTAAGTTTTACTTTGTCCCCATGACTTTCTTAAAGGAGATGTGAATTAAGAACAGTTGAATTCCAACATGCACAAGATGTTTTGATTTGTTCTCTCAAAAAACATTTTAGGGTTTCCAGGTGAAAGCAAAGAAAGTGGGAGAATTATAAGTGATATTCTTATGGTCACCAAGCACATTCTGATGCAAAGGCCTGTGTACTGATATCCAGTCATGTGGCCTCTCATACGACAAAGGTAATTGTAGAGACTGCTTTTAGGCAAACAGGTTTGAGGGATGGAATACAGACAGGTCCATCAGGTGACCCACCTCAAAATATCCACAGGCCCTCACGGACCAATCAATGGGCTACTCACATCCAGGAAGTAACCAAAAAAGGGAGAGTTCCATAGGTTGCCATACCTCTTCATCTTCCCCCTTTAAACACAACCCCCACCCACTGCCTCCTTACAGACAGTCTCTCCTCTGTGGTCTTACCCTCTCTTGTGTATTCAGTAAACTTCTTTCTCCTTTGTTCTGCCTCAGGTGAATTCTTTCACCTCCAGTGCCACTGGCTTCCACCTGATCATCCCTCCACATTTGGAGCCCCCATCAGATTGAGAGAGAGACCCCTTCTAGGCACCACATTAATGAAACAGATGGGCTTTGCAAAGATGATTATTTTGTTTTAGTATCACTCCCACCTAGTTTTGCCACCAAAACTCCTATATGTATGAACTAGTTAATTTCTCTTTTAAACTGCTGAAAAACTTGAAAAATTGCCTCCAACTCCAGATCTTCTTTCACTAGAGTTCAAGGGAACTCTTCAGCTCAACTGAATAGGTTCTTTGATGAGGACTGTGTGCTAGGGATTATAGCATGTAGTCAACAAATGCTTGTTTAAATTGAACTGAAGCTCTTAATTCATCGGGTTATAGAACTGACTGCCTGGAGACAGATGATGTTCTTCATGTCCAGTGGTGATTGGTTCTCTCTCCAGGAATTCTCCAATCCTATCATGAAAATTCATTATACAGAAAAATTTACTTATCACTAGTCAATAAGACAAATGAAAAACTCTTAAATAAAATTTTAAATTTAATTATTTATTGTTAATTACATTTTTGAAACCAGATGTTAACACAAATATTTAAAGCATTTTTGCCTAGAAAGTTTTAAATTGGGATTTAGCCAGAATTTAAAGATACAAGTGATAACAGAATTTGAATTCTAATGTTCTAATAACTGATAATATTAGGGAAAACTAATCCACATATGCATAAAATTTGGGAGTTTTGAAAAAAAAACACTTCAAAAAGTGTTTCATAAAATTGTGTTTACAATAATAGAATTGATTACAAAATATTCCTACTGAAGTATTTCTCTAAAACTCTCTAGTACACACCCTGGCAGTTGCTTTTCCTTTTTTGCAATGAGATTGCCCTACTTAAGCCTGATTGCTGAGGGGTCCACTTCAAAGAAGCTACCCTTCAAAGCCTATCTTGAATAAACAAGTTGCCAACCTAAGGACTAGGTAAAGGGCCCAGTGTCCCACTTTGATTTTTTTTGTTTCTTTTAGAGAAGGAACTCACTTGGATAACTAAGTCCCCCTCCCTTCCTTTTTCCCTCTTCCTTTGCCTTAGTTTTCCTTCATGCTTTAAATTCATCATCAAAGAGTAAATCTGCAAAACCCTGCCCCCAACTCAGCCTCAATGATTCAGGACCCCAGACTTGCTCCTCCCCACTCCCAACCAAGACATCACTGAATGGCCCCAGGCTGCTGTGTATTTTCCAGGATTTGTAAGTAATAAACATTGTCTCTTTCAAAGTTTCCTGTTGGCTTTTGCTGAGGGAGTTTTGCCATCTTATTAAAAATCACAGGGGTTAGTCCTGCAACGACATTGTTTATGGATAGCTTGAGGCAGGCACAAACACTCTCTCATTAAAAGAAAAAGTTTGTTTTGTACTCTAGAGACAGTAGAGCTTGAGAGGGTTTAGACTATGCTCTAAGGAGAGGATAAGGGGGAAGGGAAGAACACACAACTCCTTAGGCCTCTTTTTTTAGCCTGTGCTTTTGAGAGTTATGCATTCATTCTTACCTTTGAGAAGCAGGAATATTGAAGTCCACAGAATTTTTACAGTCCTTTATAAAAGAACACATGCCATTTCTTCATGTGGTAGAAATATGATATTACACAGAAATCTGGATTTATACAAAGATTATGAAAAACAGGGACGCCTGGCTGGCTCAGTTGGTTGGGCAGCTGCCTTTGGCTCAGGTCATGATCCCAGGTCCTGGGATCGAGTCCCACATCGGGCTCCTTGCGCGGCAGGGAGCCTGCTTCTCCCTCTGTCTCTGCCTGCCATTCTGTCTGCCTGTGCTCGCTCTCTCTCCCTCTCTCTTTCTGACAAATAAATAAAATCTTAAAAAAAGAAAAGAAAAGAAAAGAAGAACACCCAAAATGGCATAAATGAAGATTAAATAGAAAAGTCATCTTTTCTTCCACCCTCTTTTTTTTTTTTTTTTTAAAGATTTTATTTATTTGACAGACAGAGATCACAAGTAGGCAGAGAGAGAGGAAGGGAAGAAGGCTCCCTGCTTCTGGAGGTGGAGTCTGGATGTGGGGCTCAATCCCAGGACCCTGGGATCATGACCTGAGCCAAAAGCAGACGCTTTAATCCACTGAGCCAGCCAGGCGGCCCCCTCTTTTTTTTTTTTAAAGGTTTCTCAATCACAGTATTTTGACTAGGATTTTGTTTTGTTTTGTTTTGTTTTACTGAGATATAATTGACCTATAACATTATATTACTTT
This sequence comes from Mustela lutreola, assembly GCF_030435805.1. Classification (NCBI taxonomy): domain Eukaryota; kingdom Metazoa; phylum Chordata; class Mammalia; order Carnivora; family Mustelidae; genus Mustela; species Mustela lutreola. The sequence continues at coordinate 120,823,053 of NC_081295.1, forward strand.
CAGGTGTACAATATAATGATTTGATAATTGTATATATTGTGGAATGGTCACCACAGTAAGTCTAATTAACATTAATCACCATACATAGTTATACTTGTTTTTCCTTGGGATGAGAATTTTTAAGATTCATTCTCTTAGCAGTTTTCAAATATACATTTATTTGCTAACTATTAATAGTTAACTATTGATAATATTGATAATATCAACATATTTGTTATAATGATGTGGTTTAAAGTAGGTAAGATTTGGAAACCAATGGCTAAGAAAGAATTCTTGAGACATTTTTGGTGCAAAAAAGTATTTTTATTGTAGCAGCAGTTAGGATCCCTGGGCAGAAAGAGCTGCATGGTAAGTGTGAGGGGTGAATGACTATATGACTATGGAGTTATGTACTTTGGGTGTTAAAGACAAGGGAAGTTTTCAAAAGGATTTTCATCTGCTGAAGAAGACTTACTGGGACCTAGAGGTCTATTGTCAAAGTAGTGTTGTTTTTCCCTCTAGGAAGACATTAACATTAAGCCTGGGGATTCCTGGAGGAATTAAAACATTAATTGTTTTAATTCTGCCTGCTTCCAGTATTTGTCAATGGGCTACAAGTTATAAGAAGATTTAATTTTAGCTATGCTTATTGTGCCTTTGTTCTCCATAACAACAATATATAGTTAACTATTGATAGTAGTAAGTTCACTATTGACAGTTAATCAATAAGTGATTAACTATAGTCATCATGCTATACGTTATATCCCATGATTTATTTATTTTATAATTGTACATTTGTACCTTTTGTAACAGTTACTTGGATAATTCTCTTTTCTAAGGACTTCCATGTGCATTGCAGGATGTTTGGCAGCATCCCTGTCTTCTGCCTGATGAAGTTCTAGAATATAGGTGAGGGTCAGTGGGATGAGGTCCAGCGCCGATGACCAAGAAAGAATTCTTGAGACATCTTTGGTGCAAAATGGTGGTTTATTAAAGCACGGGGATAGGACCCGTGGGCAGGAAGAGCTGCTGACCTGGGGTTATGAGGGGTGGCAGGTTATGTACCATGGAGGTAAGGAAAAAGGAGTTTTCAATAGAACTTCTATATGCTAAAAAGGACTTACAAGATACCAGTTACCAGAGGCATTGCCATTGCCAGGGTCATTTTGCCCTCTAGCAAGGTATTAACATTAAGATGGGTGGGATATTCCTAAAGAATGTCCTGTATGTCCCACCCAGGAGTGGGGGTGGGGGAAGGTTGGAGGGTGTCAGCTTTTGCTTTGTCCTTTGTCCTTTGTCAGCCAGCCTTCTGTTCCCTCATCATACCTGATAGATGTCAGTAGCATACTTCCTAGTTGTGACAACACAAAGTATCTCCAGACATTGCCAGATGTCACGTTTAAGTACCCCAATAATGGGTCCGTGATTAAAGGAGCGAGACTGATACAAAGCGAAGGTCAAGCAAAGCTTTATTTCGCGCCAAGCATTGAGAATCAAACTGTCTGGTCAGGGCCATCTCTTAAAAAGAGGTGACCATTCCCCACCTCACAGACTAGTTTTTATAGAGCAAAGGCCATGTGGTTGAGCCTGGCTACACACAGGTGGCCAATGAGATTACAATTTACCCTAGCCCATCACCTTGGTCAGAATTGGTGCCCCAAAGGTGGGGCCCACTCTCCCTGGTAGCTAGGGAGTCAGTACGCGCCCTCCACTGATTGGATGTCTCCACCTGGCCTGACCTGCCCTTGTATCTGGGCTTTGTAAGTAAGTTTCTCTGGGTAGGGGTAGGGTCAATCTAAGTTTACTGCATAGGATCAATCTAAGTTTACTGAATAAACAACAAAATGGCTCCCTCTGGCTAAGTAGGCCCTTACATTGATGAGGGAGCAGGAGGCTGGCTGAGGACAAAGCAAAAGCTGGTGCCTTGCACCCCCCCTTCATCCACTCCCCTCCATATGTGTAGCATCCCTCAGGCAGCCCTGACTGCCATGAACAATAAGCAAATAGTTAACTTGCAGAGCTCACAATCCTGCTAGACAGGAGTCTCCCTTGGCTTACAAATGTTCTAAATCTCACTAACAAAGACGATTGATAGCAGGATTGTGACACCCCACCAAAAAGTCTCCCAACTATCTTAATGTTAATGGCTGGTCTAAAGACAACATTGATCCAGCAGCAAGGGCAAGGCCTCTGGCAGGCCTGGAACATCCTGGCACCTTGTAGGCCCTCTTTAGCATATGAAAACTCCACTGAAACCTCCCTTCCCCTCACCTTCCCCCAACAGCAGGGTACATAACCTGCCATCCCTCACAACCCAGGGCAGCAGCTCTTCCTGCCCACGGGTCCTGTCCCCGTGCTTTAATAAACCACCATTTTGCACCAAAGATGTCTCAAGAATTCTTTCTTGGTCATCGGCTCCGGACCTCAGCCCACCGAACCTCACCTAGGTTCTAGAACTTCATCAACATCAGTTGGAGGAATCATTGCTCTAGAAAGTTACAGACTCTCTAAAGCAAAAGGGGGTAGCAATTCAGTGTGCCTTTATGGAGTGAGAAAAAGTAAAGCATATTGATGTGGAAATGTTGGGGTTTGGAGCTGACAGCCAAGAAAGAATTCTTGAGACATGTTCAGTGCAAAAAGCTGGTTTTATTAAAGCACAGGGACAGGACCTGTGGATAGAAAGAGCTGCACTGTGGTTGTGAGGGGTGGTGATTATATAGTTTCAAGTGGACAAGGGCTTAGGGGACAAAAGGAACCGCCAAAGTATTTTAGAAACAAAGTTTCCAGGACCCTGGGGGCGCTAACTATTTTTAGGAAAATGTCATTTATTATTCTTTCCTAAGAAGTCAGTTATGAGACAGTTATTTTATTATTTATTATTCTTTCCTAAGAAGTCAGTTATGAGACCATTTCAGTTGTGTGTCAGTGGGCCCTATGCTTGGAGGACGATTGCTAACATATATCTTGGAGGGGTAAGAGAGAAAAGAAATTTCCAAAGGAAATTTTAAATGTTAAAGTAGACTCAGAGGTTCCTGGGGGGTTGGGCTAAGTTGCCTTTTACCCTTAGCAGGGAGCCTGACCTGGGGCTGGATCCCAGGACCTTGGATTGTGACCTGAGCCAGAAGCAGATGCTTAACTACTGAGCCACCCAGGCATCCCAAGGAACAGTATTTTTATAAATTAAGCAATAAAGTGGAGGCAAAAGCTAATTATTTTTTAAAAACTACTCAGTATAATGTCAGAAATACATATACCCACACACCCACTCACACACACATTTATTTGTTTATGAGTACTTTGAATACTGACTTTTGGAAACACATTATTAATTTTTAGAATGTTGTGTAGATCTTGATGGAAACTACATTAAATCCACAGCTTATATTTCTCACTAAACATTATGTCCTGCCCCGCTTTTTCATCTTTGGTGTCCTCAGAAACATTTTGTAATGTTTTTTCTGATGACTCTTTATATCCCTTGGTAAATATATGACTGAATATTTTGGGTTTTTTTTGTTTTTACTCTTGTTAATGGATACTTTTTCTTCTCATATATCTACATATGTTTTTCTTAGACTCTTTCATAGCTTAGTCTGCCAGAGACCAATGATGCTGACTCTCAGATGGTTTTAATTGGCCTGAGAGGAATGTACCCATTATCTTATTTTGGTTTCACTTACACCCAACTTCCCCAAAGACTGTCACCACAGCCTGGCTAGAGGGAACTGGGTTGTGGAGTTGCGGATTTGGGTGAAGAAATGTGATAGCGTGTCAAATATGGGAATGTCGCTTAGAGTGCTCTGCTTCTCTATGGAGTAAAATGTTCCACATGTAAAGAGGAGCGAAGGGCTCAGCGGTCAGATGGAGGAATATGTATTATCCCTTTGATCTAGGTCATAACCAAGTGTTGCACTTAAACCAAGGCTGGGCTCACAACCATAGGTCTGAAGGGAAATGACAGCTATAAATATCAACCTCTTAAAGTATTTGCACTTCTAGAAATGCAGAAGATACTATATTTATGTCTGCTCAGTTTCAGGATGTGCTGTGCTCACCAAACAGCCAATAAATCCCCAAATCAACTATATGTTTGACCTGAATCAATCAGGTGTGAACCTGATTCCTACAGTTTCAGAGTCAACCAGCACATTCTGGGACCTGTGAGGAAGGGAGGGAGGAAGGGGATGGATTCAGCTGTTTGCCTAGATGTTTTATTGGTGGTTTGTTTCCTGGAGGTGAGTAGGGAGAGGGCAGAACCTAAAGTATGAATGGTTCATTCCTCCTATTCCTTCTCTCCTTCCCTTTCCCACTTAATATAAAGAAAGCCAGGCTTCTTTTGGCTTTTGACAGTGAGAATCCCTACCCTTCTCCCTGATGTACTGTATCCTAACCAAACAGGCTAGTGAGAGAATAAAGGCAGATTCCCAGGTTGCCCTCTAGACATGATGATATTGATAATTAATAATAATAGCTAATATTTACTGAGTGATTTTTATATATCAGACACTGTTCTAAGTGCTTGTAGTATATGAACTGTCTTCATCTTCATGATGTCACAAGGTAGGTATATTATTATCACCTCCCTTTCCTATTTTACCAGCTTGGAAATTGTAGCAAGGAGGTGGACACTTGCCCAAGGCCACACTATTAGGAGGAGGTGGAATTCAAACTTAGACAGTTTTGCCAGAATTCGAACTCAGACAGTCTAACCTCAAGGTGATGTGCTAGTGGGGAGGCTGCTCTACACTGTGTTCCAGAAAGGCATTTGTGTCACACTTCCCCTCACAGGCAGAAGACCACATAATTCTTCTAAAGAAGGAATTGCTTGGTCCTCTGGCCACATCCATACACCTTCAATTGCCTCCACCTAGCAGTGTTTCACCAGGATAAGCCAGAAGTGGAGAGTTGCTCTTGTGTAGCTGTTCCTTGTGGACACATTTTGGGTAGAAAAGAGCTGTTCCTCATCTCTGTTTCTCATAACTGACACAGTATTTTGTTCATGTGTGTATGACTGTGTCATTTACTTAAAGGGTTATTTAAAGAGGTGACACCCTTTGGACATATCCATGCTCAGCTGAAGATTCTGAAATGTTATTCAGTCAACTAGAAACCTTACAGGTTCAAACACTCTGAGGCTAAACTTTCCAGCTTCATCAAAAACCAAACAAGTGTTCCTGTGCTGAGACCATTGCTAAATTCAGCCCAAGAAGTCAAGGCTGCCTCCGATCCCAGAGGTTCCAACATGAAAGTTGCTGTACTTTCGACAGACTGGGCGTTTCTTCTGAAAGTTTCCTCTTGCAGGGAAAGCAGTGTGAACCTCAGTAGTGCTCTTCTGTCTCTGCTCACTTGATTACCACAGTTCATGGGCTCTGAATTTAAGGCTTCATTGGATTTAGAGAAGGTTCATGTTTTTCTTCTCTTTATGTGTGAGGTACAAAGTAGTAATTATTTTAATTCCATGTAGTGAGTGGGTAAAAAAAGAACATGTTGGACAAAAATGAGAAATTCAAATGATTAAGATACATAAAAGGATTCCAAAGTGGTAAACATTGTGACCGTGATCCCCCAGGGGGACCTGAAATCCTGTGGGAGGGGAAGAAAGGCAGAAAAGAGACTCAGTGGGGACAGCCTGGTCAGTAACTTCAGAAATTGTGCCCACTGCTCCAAAAACGAGTGTTGCATACACCAGTTTCATGGAGCTAAGATGGAAATGGAATTTCTCTCCCCCCACCCTGCCTGCCACCGCAGATTTGGGTGTGCCTTCTTGACAGTTTAGTCTGCCGGAGACAAATGATGCTGCCTTCCCTCTTTTGCCTTGTTAGCTGGAAGGAAAAGTATCTAACAGTGTATCATGGTTTCATTAAAGTGTGGTTTATGCAAAGCTTTATGTCATCATCCTTACCCTTCAACCACAATCCTGGTCTAATAACTACTTCCCACACCCAGACAGCTCCTCCCTTCCTACAATCATCAAATGTGTTACTAGTTTCTCTGACGTTTTCAATGTAAATTTGAGGTAATACCATAGACTTTGGTTGATCCTCCAAAAAGTTTTATTAAGTAAAGTTATCCAAGGAGTGTAGGTTAATACTTCCCACTGTGAAGACAATTTTCAGTTAAGCACTACATTTTACAGGACACTTTCTAGGCATGTGTATCCAACATATTTGTAACTATGTTGCAAAGCTTTCCAAACACAATAGGGAAACCCATTACAATAAGAAGAATGAGAAATTGTTTGGTATGTTAGTGAGAGTGCATTCAGCTTTGGACAAACAGTCTCAGGGCCACTGTCTCAACATCTGAGAGCCTGGGCTTGAAGGCTGAGGACTTCATTAACAGGGGGCTGGGCTGGTAGGGCTCACACTTGAGCAGAGATGGGAACCATGCCGGCTGCCAGCTCGGGGTCTAGGCAGTAAATGTCCCCTCCCGGAGGCCAGCATATGAGTATGTGCTGACCATCAATAAGGGCACGAGTGTGTTTTCCAGACCAGTGAGTCCTTCAGGGCCTGGGCTAAATTCACCAGCACCCTCCTCTCCCTTCTTCCCCTTACCATTTACCCAATGGTAAATCTGATACATCAGCCCTAATTTGCTTTGTGTTATACAATTTTGTAAACATGAAAGCTGATAATTTGAACCACTTTTTTTTTTTTTTTTACATTGCTACTGAGTCAAGAGCAATGTGGTAATTAAAGTATAAGAATAGGATTTTGTTTTGTTGAGCAAATTTATCAGTGACAAATACTGTGTCTCACTACCCATTTATACTCCTGTTCTTTTCTGGTGCTGAATAAAGATACATGACATTACGGAATTATAACAAGATTGGTATCACGAGGGCTCACTTTTAGCTGTCCTGCATTTTCTCTTACAGTTTGTTACAGCTTTCTCACTCTCGCTCGGGCATCATCCAGTAAATTTGTAAAATCTGTAATTTTTTTTTCCAGTAGATTTCCTTATACATAAATTTAAATGTAATACTAGGAATCCTTTCTGACACTTGGATGCCAAAAAGAAGCATCTCTCTATTCCCTTGTTTACTCAATAGGTCTATCAACTAGACAGCGTGTTCACCCTAGCAGAGGATAAGTTTCCCTCCTAATTATCTCAGTTATTGAGGGCTCCTTACTATGGGAGTTCTTAGTATATCACATGGGGAAAATGAAGGACATACCTGAGTCCTCAGGATTGCTTTGTTTTGGGGAGACCAGCTGCACTGTGTTGAGTAATTCGGTGAGAGGCACTGTTCTCTTTTCCCACTCTGAACATTTTGATCTGAACATCTCCCTCACAGCAACTCTCTGTGCATATCTGGTAAATGGTTAAGAGATTCTGAGAATCTTTTCTAAAAACTTTTTCTATGAGAGAATTTATTTATTTCATATTGCTATTTCTTCTTGATTTAATTTTGTAGTTTGTGTCTTTCTGAGAATTAGTCTAGTTCACCTGTTATCTGATTTATCTTACTACCACGCTTTTAAAAAATTGATGTATAATTGACATATAACAATATCTTAGTTTCAGGTGTACAGCATAATGATTCAATATTTGTATATTTTGCAAAATTATAACCATAAGTTTAGTAACATCAGTCACCATACATAATTATAACTTTTTTTTCTTTTCATGAAAACTTCAAAATTTTTACTTCTTTAACTTTCAAATATGTAATACTGTATTATGAACTATAGGCAGCATGTCATACATTACAACCTTTTTATTAATTTTTTTTTATAACTGGAAGTTAGTAACTTTGTCCTCCATAAACCATTTCACCCATCCTCTACTCTCTTCCTATGGGAATGATCAATCTGTTCTCTGTGATATGAGCTTGCCTTTTTTTGTTTGTTTTGTTTTTACCTTCCACCTATAACTGAGATCACATGGTATTTGTCTTTCCCTGTCTAATTTCAATCAGCATAGTACTCTGAAGTTCTATCCATGTTGTCATAAATGGCAATGTGTCCTTTTTTATGGCTGAGTAATATTCTGTTGTGCATATATACCACATTTTCTTTATCCATTTGTCTGTTGAAGGACATTTATGTTGTTTATATATCCTGGCTTTCGTGAATAGTGTTGTAATGAACATGAGTGTGCAAACATCTTTTCAAGATACTGATTTCAATTACTTTAGATATATACCCGAGACTGGAATTGCTGAATGATAGAATAGTTCAGTTTTTAATTTTTTAAGGAACCACCATATTGTTTTCCATAATGGTTCTATCATTTTGCCTTCCAACCAATAGCGTACAAGAGTTCCTTATATTCCACATCCTCACCAACATTTATCTCTGGTCTTTTTAATGACAGCCATTTTTTTTTTTTTAAAGATTTTATTTATTTGACAGACAGAGATCACAAGTAGTCAGAGAGGCAGACAGAGAGAGAGAGGGGGGAAACAGGATCCCACTGAGCAGAGAGCCAGATGTGGGGCTTGATCCCCATGAGATCATAACCTGAGCTGAAGGCAGAGGCCCAACCCACTGAGCCACCCAGGTGTCCTGATGACAGACATTCTAACAGGTGTGAGGTGATATTTCATTGTAGTTTTGATTTGCATCTTGCTGATGATTAGTGTTGAGCAGCTTTTTATATTCCTATTAGTCATTTGTATGTCTTCTTTGGAAAAATGTTTTCAGGTTCTTCGCACATTTTAAAAAGGGCTTATTTGAGTTTTCCCCCTGCTATTGAGTTGTATGAATTCTTTATATGTTTCTGTATTAACACCTTATCAGGTGTTTGCTTTGTGAATTTTTTTTTTCCATTTTGTAGGTTGACTTTTCAGTGTATTGATGGCTTCCTTTGTTGTGTAGAAGCTCTTCAGTTTAATGTAGCCCCAAATGCTTATTTTAGTGTTTATTTCCTGTGTTTTTGATGTTTCATCCAAGAAATCATTGCCAACGCTAATGTCAAAGATGTGTTTTACTAAGTTTCTTCTAGGAGCTTTACGGTTTCAAGTATTACATTTAAGTCTATGATACATTTTGAGTTTACTTATGTGAGTGGTAGGTTAGGGACCAGTTTCACTCTTTGCATGTGGATACCAGTTTTCTCAAGACCATTAATTGAAGAGACTGTCTTTTCCTCATTGTGTGGTCTTCACACCCTTGTCAAAATTAGTTTACTATCTATGTGTGGGTTTATGCCTGGGCTCTCTATTCTGTTTCATCTATCTATGTGTCTATTTTTATGACAATACCCTGCTGCTTTTATTACTACAGCTTTGTAATATAGCTTGAAATAAGTGAAAGTAATGCCTTCAGCTTTGTTCTATCTCAGAATTGCCTTGGCTATTTGGAGTCTTTTGTGTTTCCATACCTATTTTAGGATTATTTTTTTCTATTTTTGTGAAAATACCATTGGAATTTTGATTGAGATTACATTGAATCTGGAGATCACTTTGGATATTATGGATATTTTTTAAAAAATTATTTATTTATTTGACAGGCAGATATCACAAGTAGGCAGAGAGGCAGGCAGAGAGGGAGAGAGGAGGAAGCAATCTCCCTGCTGAGCAGAAAGCCCAATGCGGGGCTCAATCACAGGATCCTGGGATCATGACCTGAGTGGAAGGCAGAGGCTTTAACCCATTTAGCCACCCAGGAGCCCCTATTATGGTTATTTTAATGATATTAATTCTTCTAATCCAAGAATATGGGATATCTTTCTATTTAGCTGTGTCTTCTTTAATCTCTTTCGTTGGTGTCTCATCATTTCTAGAGTACATTCTTTAAATTCCTTGGTTAAATTTATTTCTATGTATTTTATTGTTTTTGATACTTTACAAATGGGATTTTTTTTCTATTTCTGTTTCAGGTAGTTCCTTATTAGTGTATAGAAGTTGCAGCTGATATACACTAATTTTGTATCCTGCAAATTTACTGAATTCATTTCTTAGTTCTAACAGTATTTGGTAGGGTCTTTAGGATTTTCTATTTTTTAAAAGTTTAATTGATTAATTAATTGATTGACTAATTTCTCTGACTGGGATTTCCAGTATTAGTTTAAATGAAACAGTAAGAATGGGCATCCTTTTCTTGTTCCTGATCTTAGAGGAATATCTTATTTATTTATTTATTTATTTATTTATTTTTGAGGAAAATCTTTTAACTTTTCACCATTGAGTATGATGCTAACTGTGGGCTTGTGGGCTTGTCAAATATGGCCTTAATTATATTGAGGAACATTCCTTTTATACCCCATCTGTTGAGAATTTTTATCATGAAAGGATGTTGAATTTTGTCAAATGTTTTTTGTGGATCTGCTGAATCCATTATATAATTTATATTCTTCATTCTGTTAGTGTTGTGCATCCCATTGAACTATCCTTGCATTCCGTGTTGAATCCCACTTGATCATGGTGTGTGATTCTTTTAATGCGTTCTTGAATTCACCTTGTTAGTATTTTGTTTAGGATTTTTGCATCTATGTTTGTCAGGGATATTGGCCTGTAATTTTCTTTTCCTTGCAGGGTCATTGCCTGACTTTAGGGTTAGGGGAATGCTGGTATTGTAAAATGCATTTGGAAGTGTTCCTTCCTCTTCAATTGTTTGGAAGAGTTTGAGAAGGATTGTTACTAATTCTTATTTAAATGTTTGGTAGAATTCACCTTGAAAGTCATCTAATCCTGGCATTTTGTTTGTTGGGAGATTATTAGTACTGATACAAATTCCTTCCTTCCTATTGGTTCTGCTCAGGTTTTCTATTTCTTCATGACTTAGTATTGTTAAGTTATGTGTTCCTAAGAATTTATCCATTTCTTCTAAAATATCTAATTTTTTAGCATATAATTGTTCATAGTAATCTTTAATGATCCCATTTATTTCTGTGGTATCAGTTGTAATTTCTCCTATCCCATTTATAATTGTATTAATTTGAATCATCTCTCTCTTTTTCTTTATTAGTTTAGCTTAAGGTTTGCATATTAAGTATGTTTTCAAAAAACCAACTTTTAAAGAGATGACTTGGTTGCTTTAAAGGTTGGGTGTCTGACTTTTGATTGTGGCTCTGGTCAGGCTCTGCACTGGGCCAGGATCCTGCCTGGTGTATTCTTTCTCTTTCTGACTTTCTTGTGGCCTGTTTTCCTCTCTCTCACTCTCTCCCAAAACAAAACAAAACAAAACAAAAAAAACCTCAAAACAATACCAAAAAATAGTAACTTTTAGTTTCATTGATTTTTTTCTGCTACTTATAATTATAGTTTTGTTTTGAAGAATGAAAATCAGGATCAAACTCAGACTGATGTCTGGGAGTTTCTCATATGTGATATGATGCTTTTGTGTATTCATGATGCATTAAACTCATGACACTTTAATATGTATAATCAAACATTGATCTTTTAAAATTGTCTTTCTGGTCTCTATGTCATGTAATTCTGCTCTGATTTTTATTATTTCATTCCTTCTGCTAACTTTGGGTTTAGTTTTTTCTTCTACTTCTAGTTCCTTGAGGTGTAATGTTATTTTTTTAGGTATTTATTTATTTGACAGACAGAGATCACAAGTAGGCAGAGAGGCAGGCAGAGAGAGGAAAGGAAGCAGGCTCCCTGCAGAGCAGAGAGCCTGATGCGGGGCTTGATTCCAGGAACATGGGATCATGACCTAAGCTGAAGTCAGAAGCTTAACCCTCTGAGCCACCGAAATGCCCCTAGGTCTTTCTTTTTAATGTAGACTTTATTACTATAAACTTCCCTCTTAGAACTGCTTTTGTTTCATTCCATAGATTTTGGTATGCTGTGTTACCATTTTTGTTTGTTTCAAGATACATTTTGATTTCTTCTTTGCCCTGTTTATTGTTAAGAAGTGTGTTATTTAATTTCCACATATTTGTGAACTTTTCAGCTTTTCCTCTGGTTACTGATTTCTAGTTTCATATCACTGTGGTCAGAGAAGATACTTGATATCATTTCAGTTCAATCTTCTTAAATATTTTAAGACTTATTTGGTGACCTAACACGATTTATCCTGGAGAATGTTCCTGTGCACTTGGAAAGATGTGTATTCTGCTACTTTTGAATGGAGTGTTATGTATATATCTCTTAGGTCCATTTGGTATAAAGTGTCATTCACATCCATTTTTCTCTATTGATTTTCTGTCTAGATGATCTACTTATTACTAAAAGTGAGGTATTGAAGCCCCCTACTATTATTGCATCACTGTGTATTTTTCCCGTGATTTTTTTTTTTTTTAAAGATTTTCTTGGTCTTTCCTCTTAGGATTTTATTTATTTATTTATTTATTTGACAGGCATGATCACAAGTAGGCAGAGAGGCAGGCAGAGAGAGAGGAAGGGAAGCAGGCTCCCTGCTGAGCAGAGAGCCCAATGTGGGGCCCAATGTGGGGCTCTATCCCAGGTCCCTGGGATCATGACCTGAGCTGAAGGCAGAAGCTTTAACCCACTGAGCCACCCAGGCACCCCAATTTTTCCCTGTGATTTTTTATCAAGTGTTTCATATATTTAGGCGCTCTCCTACTTGGTGCATATGTATTTCCAATTGCTATATACTCCTGACAAGATGGCACCAGGGAGTGGGGTGCAGTGTTTTAGTTCTAGGAAATCAGAATGGCATAGTCTCTGTGCAGCTCCATCAACTGACCTTGACATTGGCCAGACTGTGGTGGTCTTTTGTGGTGAAGACTGCAGAGGTTCTATGAATGGTAGTGATGATAGGGCTAGTGAGATCCTTGCAGGTGAAGGCTGTTGCAGTCTCCCTGTTCTTTTTCACCAATGATTGGAAGTTCTAGTCTAGGTTATCCATCATAGCACTTACTCTGGTGTGCTGGCACTCAGAGGAATAGTTGACACAGGATCCTGGAGTCAGGTGCACAAAACTACCACCCTGGGTCCTGGAGCTCAAGTGTGTTTTCTGAGGCAGTGGTACTGCTATCTAAGGTGTGGGTGTGTGTAGATATCTCCCGGAGCCAGGATCTGGGTTCTGGGGCTTCCTTCATTGTCTCTTCTAGGGCAAAAGGGGAAAACACAGAAACAAGTCTCCTGGGACGACAAGGGGCATCAGTGACTTATGCCCAGGACCCAAGGTGCAGTAGCAACACAGCCTGTGGTAGTGGCTCAAAATCCCAACTCTAGCGACAGAGGGGAGTCACAGGACAGAAGCATCAGTTCCTAATAATGTCTTATTAAAGTTACATGTTGCAACCTAGCATGATGAGTGCTTTAGGCGGGGGTAGTGTTGCTTGCAGTGATGGTGCAGAGTACGATCTGGGACCCTTGAGAGCAGAGCACAGGGCCGCTGGCAGGACTGCCAGCATTGAAAGTTCAGGGCCCTGACATAGGATTGAGGGTGGTACTCAGGAGACTACCCCAGTAAGTAGTCAAAAGCTACTGCTTGGGGCATGGAATAGGGTACCAAGCAGTGGTAACTCTGGCCCTCCATATGGTGAGATGCTAAGGCATTCTAGTTCTGTTGAGTGGACATGATAGCGCCTAGAGACCTTGGGGGCAGATCTCACTACAGTGACAACTCTAGCCTGGGGAAGTAGGTGCAGACAAAGGGATTCTAGGTAGCTCAATCAGATAGATTAACACTGGTGAAGAGTATGGGAGGACTCTGGAACAAAGGTTTCCCAACACCTGCAGTGATGGGGCTTGCTGGGGTTCTCCTGCTCTCCTTTTTCTTGTGGTATATATCCATTCTAGCACCTAATTTCTTGAGGCTGGGGAAAGGGAAGAAATGGGTAAAATGCTTTCTTTACTTCTCTATGTGGCCATCCTCAGTTTTTAAAATTTGCAAGTGTTTTTGCTTCTTTGTTGCAATCCAGAGATTTCCCAGGGCTATTTTGGTTGTAGTTGTTTATTGTTTTTTTGGAAAGACAAGTGTCAGAACCTTCTAGCCCTCCATTTTTCTGATGTCCCTCCTCTCTTTTTGTGACTTAATATGCAAGGTTAAACTATTTATTTTAAAAAATATTCCTTTTTTTCTTAATATATGTATTTATAGCTATAAATTTCCCTCTAAGCATTGTTGTAGCTGTATCCCATAAGGTTTGATATTTTGTATTTTCATTTTCCATTTATTTTAAAGTAGTGCCTGGTGTCCTTTCTGATTATTCTTTGACCCATTGGTTATTTAGGAATGTGTTTTATAATTCCAACATATTTTTTCACAATTTTCCTCATTTGATTTCTACTTTCACTTCATTGAGGTCAGAGAGCATATTTTGTAATATTTCTATCCTTTTAAATTTATCGAAGTCCTTTTTATGGCCTACTACATGATCTCTCTTGGAGAATGTTTCCTGTGCAGTTGAGAAGAGTGTTTATTTTGTTTGGTGGAGTGCTCTATAGATGTCTCTTAGGTCTGGTTGGTTTATAATGTTACTCAAGTTCTTTGTTCCTTTTTTGATCCTCTCTCTAATTGTTCCTCCCATTATGGAAAGTATAGTATTAAAGTCTTAGAGTATTATTTTTAATTGTCTATATCTCCCTTCATTTCTGTCAAGTTTTATTTCATGTAGTTGATATTCTTTTACTAGATGCATATATGTTTATAATTGTTACAGCTTCCTTTCATCATTATAAAATGCTCTCTTTGTCTCTGGAAAGATACTTTTACATCTGTTTTGTCTGTTAGTATAGCCATTCCTGCTTTCCTGTGGTTACTGCTTCTATAATATACCCTTTCTCTCCTTTTATCTTTATTCTTTTTGTTTTTTAATATAAAGTGGATCTCCTATAGACAGCATACAATTGGACAATTGTTTGTCCAGTCTGATTATCTCTCCCTTTTGATAGATTTTAAATCCATTCACATTTAATGTTATTTTTTATATAGTTGAATTTATATCTGCCACTTTAGTTTTATGCTTTCTATGTGGTGTGTCTTTTGTTTCTCTACTGTACTTCTACTATTATTTTAAATGAAGTAAATATTTCCTAATGTAACATTTTAATTTTGTTATATCTATATCTATTCTGTATCATGCTAGCTTAATTGAGATATATCTATATCTATATATACATTTTCCTTCTACAAAGCTCTATTCCCCTTTCCCTTTTTATGAGGTGTTAATATTACATCTATTAATGTTGAAAAACCAACTGTATATTGTTATAAATAGATATAATAGTTATAAATAGATATAAATATATATTGATTGTAAAGAATTATTTATAATCTATTCTAATTTTCTTAGCCCATTATAATTGTGTTCCCTCCCATTTCCTTTGTGCTGTTATTGACAACATATAGATACACACATGTTTATATATTATATACTCCATAATATAGTATATGTATATTATTTTATATAATTCTTTTTAAACAGTTAAAGGAAAATTGGTAAAAATAGGCATTTAGTGTCTTTAAAATTACATAATTACATTTAGCAATGTTCTTTGTGTGGATTCAAATTACTATCTCCAGCCTTGCTTACACCTGAGGAATTTCCTCTAGTATTTATTGTAAAGCAAATCTAGCAACAAATTCTTTCAGTTCTTGCTTGTCTGGGAAAGCTTTATTTTTCCTTCATTTTTGAGTGAGAGCTTTTCTGGATATAGGATTCTTTGTTATAGTGTTTTTTCCTTTGAGCACTTGGTTACCTTAATACATATGGCTTGTCTTTTTCTGAAGATAAATAAGCTTAGTTAAGGTGTTTAGGTGTTAAGGTGTTTTCTTGTAAGCAATGAATCATTATATTTTCTTGCTGCTTTCAAAATGTTCTCCTTGTCACTGACTTTCAGCATTTTTTACTATAATGTGTCCTTGGATCTCTTTATATTTATTCTACTTGGAGTCACACTTATTGTATGTGTAGGATATTATTTTTCTATAAATTTGGGAAGTATTAAGCCATTATTTCTTGGAATTATTTTCTTCTCCTTTCTCTCCTGTCATTTATATATTTCCATTATACACATGATGATGCATTTAATGATGTCTCATGTTTTTCTGAGGCTCTGTTTCATTGTTCTTCCTTTTTTTTTTCTTTCGACTTGTATCATTTCTATTGATACATCCTCAAGTTCAATACCTATTTATTCTAACTGTTGATCCCTTCTAATGATTTCTTTATTTCAGTTACTATACTTTTCTACTCCAGAAACTTTTTAAAAATAACTTTCATCTCGATTGATATTCTTTGACACATTATCAATATATCTTCTTTTACTTTTGTAATCATATTTTCAGTTATGTCTGTGAATCTGGTTATATTGGTTACTCAAATATTTTTCTAATAAATCTAGTATCTGCTTATTCTCATAGGCAGTTTCAACTTCAGTTACTTTCCCTTTTTTTTTTTTTTTTTAGATTTTATTTTTAAGTAATCTCTACATTCAATGTGGGGCTTACAATTTTGACCCCAAGATCAAGAGCTACAAGGTCCATTGACCAACCTGGTGCTCCTACCTTCTTTTTTTCTGATTAATTGGTCACACTTTCCTATTTCTTTGCATGTCTCACAATTTTGGGGGGGAACTGTATATATTAGGAAATATATAATAGCATCTTTGGATACTACCCCTGGCCCCTGGGGCTTGTTATTTGCTTCTCTTTTTGTATAATGATTGGTTAGATTATTTCTGTGAAGTCTATTTTCCTTCTCTCAACCCATAGAGCTAAGTTTCTGGTGTTTCCCCTCAAGGAGCTGCAGCTCTAGTATGCCCACAGTTACCCTGGAATGATAGTGGTACTGGTAGGACTCTTCCATTCTTTTCCTCACCACATCCAGCTGTTAAAACTCCACTAATTGCCATTGCTTTCAGTAGTGCCTTGGGGCATACATTTCTCTTCAAATGATCCAGTAAGATTGTTATTCTTTCTGTGGAACAGTTTCTGAGGTCAGTTATTGAATTTTGTTCTGACCCCAGGAGGACTCATCTCAGCTGACACATTCACCAGTTTTTTCCTGCAAACTAGTCAACCTACAGTCTAAGCTGCATCTTCATTAGATCCATGAATCCCCTCCCAATTGCCCTTCACCAGAACCTCTACTGTTTTGGGGAGTGCCTTTGGTTTAAACTTCTCCATGCTCTGCACAAGTGAAGTCACTTTCTTAAGGCCTATTATAGGAGGTGTCTCTTTTATGGCCTCTCACTCCAGGAAAAATATTTGAGCTAGGATCATGTAGTTAGTTGTGGGACCAATGGTAAACTTCTTTGAGTGATATCTCCTCTTTCAGGGCAGAGCATGTGGTGCATGGAGTGGCCAATAGCTTGAAGTTCTCTTGGTTTGACTTTCCTGGCATGGAATCATCACATTATTAGTCAAGGAAAGGGGTAGGGGGGCCCAGTATTCTCTTCACGCCACACTCAAGGTAGATCCTCCAGGCCACAAGTGGTGGTTGAGCAGAAGATGAGACCCCATCTCTAGACTGCACTCATTTAGGACTTTGCCTCAGCAACAGATAGCTGAAGACAGGATGATTTATGCTGAAGTCCTGCTTCTCCTGGGAAGGAAGCCAATGGCTGGCTCTTAGGGGAGGCAAAGCCCCTTGTTCTTGGTTGGAACAATCTGGAGTGGAATCTCTGCTTTGATAAACTGTAAAGTGCAGAGGGATAGAGTCTGTTTTGAAATATCACAGACCCTAATTTTCTTTGTAAACTTTTATAGATTATCTTGAACAAATATTTCATCATTTGCTGTTTGCCCCTTCCTCTGAGATGGAGACTTTAGTTTTTCTAAATAGTAATTTTTCAGTAATTTCTCTGGGGGAGGGCATGTCAGTAGACTTCTTTAGATTTCATACTACTATAAGTGATTGCCTTATAAAAGAAATTAGACATGGGAAAAAATATAGAAATGAAGAAGTTTGTATTTTCCAGGGGTTAAGGTGAGGGTTGTGGGGTAAGCATAGGGGATGGAAGGGAAGTAGATGTAGTTATGACAGGGCAACTTGTGGGATCTTTGTGATTATGTAATATTCTGTATCTGGACTCTATTGATATTAATCTTTTGGTTATGGTATTATACTGCAATATTTTAGGTAGTTACCATTTGACTAAATTCTGTAAATGGTACAAATACAAAGATCTCTTTGTATTTTTTTCTCTGTATTTCTTGTTACAACTTCATGTGGGTCTTCAATTACTCAGAATAACAAATTTAATTAATAAAACATGTTCTCTGTTACAGTAGTAAATTATGGCAGATAGAACCATGGCAGAGGTCTTCATGAGTAATTATTTAGACTTTACAATGAACATTTATAGAAATATAATGAATGGGGAAATGAGAAAATATTTAAAATATAGTGTTAAGTACTCTAAGCAAGATAAAAAAATCTATATTATAAACTCACTTTAAAAAAATAAAGATGCATATATTTTGGAAAAAAGCCAGAAATATACATTAAAATGGTTGTAGCAGTTGTCTCATGATAGAGCAGACAAATTAATTTGTTTCTATTAATTATGTAGACTTTCAACCTTCTTTATCAAGCAAGCATTTTTTATGTAATAAGGAATGTGGTGCATTAATTTTTATTTTTTAAAACAAGTAATAATGTGAACCACTCTAGTTTTTATGGACTTGGATTTTGGCAGTCTTGGAATTCCTCCAAAATCCAGACACCCCACTGAGAGGTAGCTGCAAACTGACAATAATAAAGTTGGTTTTATATTCTATTGTACATGATAGATTATCGAAAACAGTGACCAATTCTCTGTATACATTGCGTGTGTAAGAGGCTTCATGCTGGACCAACTTTTAAGTCATAAAGTAGAACTGTATTACCATTACCATTCTTTTCTTTCCAATGCTGAAAATGGCAGGATATTTTGTTATTTTTTGCCTTTCTTGACATGTAGTCCAATAATCTATGGATACCTATAAGAAACTGCAACAAATTCTATTTAAGGATATTCCTATCTCCATGAACTATGATCATGTGGCTCATATACAAACAAGGATTTCCACTTTCTCACCATTGCCCCAGAACTGGCAAGCCTAGAATAGTATGAAGGTGTCCACCTAGTGATAAAAATTAAACTACAAAGATTTTTGTCTAATTTAGGAAATATGCTTTTCCACCCAAAGGGTGAAGATCCTGTTCCACAAGTCTATGTTAGGAGGCAAAGATTACTAGTAGTATCCTGGCCAACTCCTGAATTATAATGAGCAGTTACCCCAAGAACATTCCCAGCAACTAATGTCCTATTCTTGTCATGAAGAGATATTTGAAAAAGAATCCAAAAAGAACTAGTATTTTTTTTAAGATTTTATTTATTTATTTGACATCTTGGGAAATTATTTTCTTCTGGGATAATTTTTTTTTTAAGATTTTCTTTCTTTCTTTATTTGACAGAGAGAGAGCGAGTGAGCAAGCGAGAGAAAGCACAAAAAGGCAGAGTGTCACACAGAGGGAGAAGCAGGCTCCCCACTAAGCAGGGAGCCTAACATGGGGCTCGATCCCAGGACCCTGGGGTCATGACCCCAGCCGAAGGTAGCCACTCAACTGACTGAGCCACCCAGGTGCCCCTTCTTCTGGGATAATTAAAAATTTTATTTTTATGTGAGTAAATACCCAGTGGTGGAATTTCTGGATCATACGGTAATTCTATTTTTAATTTTTTGAGGAACTTCCATACTGTCTTCCACAATGGCTGTACCAGTTTGCATTCCCACCAACAGTGCACAAGTGTTCCTTCTTCTCTTCACATCCTTGCCAACGCTTATTCTTGTGTTTGATTTTAGCCGTTTTGACAGTTGTGAGGTAGTATCTCATAGTGGTTTTGATTTTCATTTCCTTAATGATTAGTGATGTTGAATACATTTTCATGTGCCTCTTGGCCATCTATATGTCCTCTTTGGAAAAATATCTGTTCATGTCCTCTGCCTTTATCTTTTTAAAGATAAAACTCTTTAATTTTTATTTTTTATATTAAGTTTTTTATTTTTCCAGTGTAGTTAGCATATAGTGTTGTATTACTTTCTAGTGTACAATATAGTGGATTCAACAATTCTATACATTGCCCAGTGCTCATCATGGTAAGTGTAATCCCATTCACATATTTAACCCATACTCCCATCCACCTCTCCTCTGATGACCATTAGCATTTTCCCTATAGTTAAAAGTTATTTCTTGGTTTTTCCTCTCTCTCTATTTTTCTTTGTTCATTTGTTTTGTTTTCTAAATTTCATATGTGAGTGAAATCTATCTCTGACTGACTTATTTCACTTAGCATTATACCCTCTATGTTGCAAATGGGAAGATTTTATTCTTTTATATGGCTGAATTCATATACAGATACTTCTATATCTATATATGAATGGATATATATATATATATATATATCCATTTATTTTTATCCATTCATCTACTGATGGACACTTAGGCTGCTTCCATAATTTGGCTGTTGTTAATAATGCTGCAATAAACATCAGGGGGCTTATATCCTTTCAAGTTAGTATTTTTGTATTCTTTGGTAAATATCCAGTAGTGCTATTGTCCTATCATAAGGTATTTCTTTTTTTTTTTTTAAGATTTTATTTATTTATTTGACAGACAGAAATCACAGGTAGGCAGAGAGGCAGGCAGAGAGAGAGGAAGGGAAGCAGGCTCCCTGCTGAGCAGAAAGCCCAATGCGGGGCTTGATCCCAGGACCCTGAGATCATGACCTGAGCTGAAGGCAGAGACTTTAACCCACTGAGCCACCCAGGCGCCCCTCATAGGGTATTTCTATTTTTAATGTTTTGAGGAACTGCCATGCTGTTTTCCACAGTGACTGAACCAGTTGCTTTTCCACCAACAGTACACAAAGGTTCCTTTTTTCCACATCCTTGCAAATAACTGTTATTTCTCGTGTTGTTGATTTTAGCCATTTTGACAGGTGTGAGGTGATATCTCATTGTACTTTTGATTTGCATTTCGTTGATGATGAGCTAATGTTGAGCATCTTTTCACATGTCTGTTGGTCATCTGTATGTCTTCTTTAAGAAATGTCTGTTCAGGTCTTCTGTCCAGTTTTTAATTAGATATTTTTTTTTGCTTTTGGTGTTGAGTTGTGTAAGTTTTTTTAATATGTTATGGATACTAACGCTTTATCAGATATGCCATTTGAAAATATATTCTCCCATTTGGTGGGTTGTCTTTTTGGTCCTTTGCTGTGCAAAAGCATTTTATTTTGGTGTAGTCCCAATAGTTTAATTTTGTTCTTGTTTCCCTTGCCATATCTAGGAGACATATCTAGAAAAATGTTCCTGTGACTGATGTCAAAGAGATTAGCACCTGTAATTCTTTTAGGAGTTTTATGGTTTCATGTCTCACTTTTAGATATTTAGTCATTTTTAAATAAGTCAGAGAAGGACATGTATATGTGAAATGTAATAAACAAAACAATGGACAAAGAAAAAGAAGACAAATATAAGAAACAGACTCTAAAATATAAAGAACAAGCTGATGGTTGCCAAGGGGGTGGTCGGTGGAAGGACGGGTAAAATAGATGAGTGTATTAAGGGTACATTTACTATGATGTGCACAGAGTAATATATAGAAATGTCGAATCACTATATTGTATACCTGAAACTAATACAATATTACATGCAAATTATACTGGATTAAAAAAGTAAATAAATAAAAAAATTAAATCTCTTGTTAAAAAAAATTTATCCTTATCATCAGTTTAAATAAATTTTTAGGCCATTTCCTCCCCCTTTCTGTGATTATTTTGTTACTGAAATGATGAATAGAAATGAAATAAAAATTAAACATTTATTAATGTTTAATTAATTAATTTAATTAATTAGTTTAATTAATTAGGAACCAGGTAGGAATTATCATGGGGAATTTATGTAATTCAACATTTTAATTTTATTGATGAAGACATAGAAGCTTAAAAAAGTAAATCATGAATGAAGATATAGATCAATTTTCAGGAACAATGAACACAATGCTTTTTCCACCCTGAGATATATATTTCCTAATTGAATTCCTGAGTAAGTCTGATTAAGTAAGATACTGCTTTGTATTGGAGGGATATTAGAAGAAGAAATATTAAATTGAGGTGTGTAAACTTCACAGAATGAAGATGCAAATTTTATTACTGACATTCTTCGGTTCTCAGATAATCTAATATTTTTAATTCCTGGGTTTTGGATTTAGGTAGAACTGGGATTGGATATTAATAATTATAATCCTATATCTATTAAATTCACTAATTCTTAGTATCCTACTCATTTGTTAATTATTTGGCCCACCATATATTGACTATTAAGAACTATTCTGGATGCTGGAGACTCAGAAGTTAATAAAAATGCAAGTCTGTCATGACAGTTAATTGAGAAATGCTGCCTTCTAGAGCAAAATAATCAGTATGTGATATTGTGACTTTCCCTCAGATTGTCATATGACAACCAGCAGGTGATCAAGGATTTTTTTCACAATTTCCATCTTGTCCACCACAGGTAGTCATGCATCACTAGCAGGGAATGCTGAATGTCATAGCCATTTCTTTCTCTTTTAAAACTGAGCAGGGGATTTCCACAGATGCATGAAAAATATCAGGTACCCTCACCCCCTCCACCCAACACTAAATAGTTAGGTCCTCACTCTCTGTTCTGCTTCGCAATTATGAAATGTGGTTTCTTGGTTCTCCAACATGACATATCATTTCTTTCCATGAAACTAAGTGGTCAGCTATTCCTCTCACGTGTATCAATCATCCTGCTTCTCTTTCATCTTTTCTCCAGGACCTTGGATCAGCTCAGACCTGTGTAGCAGATATTTCTGCTGGAGACAAGTAATGCTGTTTCACTTTCTATCCCTATTGGTTAAAGAGAAATGTCAATAAAGGGATGGGGATTTCCAGGACGAATTTCCTTTCTTAAAATGCCTCAGTGCAAGAGCTAAAATCCTGTCCCAAGAAGACATTAACCTGAACCTGAACTGATGAGTCAGATTCTAG
This sequence comes from Mustela lutreola, assembly GCF_030435805.1. Lineage (NCBI taxonomy): Eukaryota > Metazoa > Chordata > Mammalia > Carnivora > Mustelidae > Mustela > Mustela lutreola. The sequence goes on from NC_081295.1 coordinate 120,845,902, forward strand.
GTTTGAGGGCTAAGCCTGCAGGTGCTGGTTGAAAAGAGAGAAGATGAATTTGTTCTAGAAGGACTCATTTTCTCCTCTTCATCAAATGTTGTTTCATAGCAAGACTATGAAAATTTTAATGCTCAGCAAGTCCTAAAACTCCATTCCACCTGTCACTTCTTAGCCTTGTCACTACACTGGAATTACCAAAATGACTTTTTGGTTTGTTTCCATTTTTCTCTGCAGCTGTACAATTCCTTTGCTTTCCAAGAATGGTTCCACTTTATCTGTTCTCATTCCCTGAAGAAGACTTCTCTTCTCCCTGCCTGAATCCTTTATCCTTTATTGTTCTCCATATTATTTCATCGTATTCTCTTTGCCCTTTCGGCTCCCTTAATCAATCAGATATATTCCCTTTCTCTTTTTTATGAGTCTTACTATTTCATATATACAGAGAGCTCCAGTCTTTATTTTAAGGTTCTTATAGGTTTGTAAAACATGTAAACAAATTCTGCCCACTTCTGAAATCTCATGACTCTACCAATGTATTCACTGTATGTCATAAACAAACTTATTGCTATTCTTACTGCAGTATATTATAGCATGATTATGTAGGTTCTGAACTCTTATGAAATAAGATTTACAGATCCCATTCATCCTTGTAATGCCAGCACCTTAAAGAATGCTTTGTCTGATTGCAGCACTAATACAGTTGTACTAAATTTAGAGTTGAACTATTTATTTCCCCCAAATAATATTTTTTTCTTTTTGAAATCAAGCTATAATTCTCACATCCCTACTATTATTTCCACAAATGGTATAAATTTTTATTTGCAGAGTTTTTGTAAAGAGTAAATGAAATAATTTAAAAATGCCCAATCAGGCCCCAAAACTATTGATTGCATTTTCCATCATCACCCTTGCACTTTCTCATGATAACCAGCAAGTGAAGTGATGGTCCTTAATCTCTCTCTCTCTCTCTGTCCCCCCATTCTTACTCCCTCCCTCCCTCCCCTTTCAATCTTCTTTTCACTACAGAGATTAATTTTTTTCCAGCAATGAGACACTAGCATCACAGCAATTTTCTTTCCATTTAACCCTGGCCAGGGGCTTTCCAACAACGCCTGAAAAGGAACAAGTATCCTGATTATAGCCCTCTACACCCATCTAAATCATGCTTGCAAACCAAATATGGGGAGTTTTGACAATCCACACAGCCATATCCTGTTTCTTACCACAAACTCCAGGTGTCAGGCTTTCCTCGCTCCTTGTAGCTGATCTGTCCCTACTCTACTTCACACAAGTTCTTGAAACCAGACTAATGCTAGAACTATTGAAGTAGCATCATTTGATGAAGACAAGTCATGTTACTTCACCCACTGATTGTAGGAAAGAAACTGTGAAGCAGTGAGAATTTTTAGTAGTGACTTTGTCCGGAAAACTGACCTGCTTCATCCTAAAAGAAAGAAACTAGGATCTGGCGTAGAGAAGCAGGCTGAGGTTCAAGGTCCAAGCCTTTGGATGCTACTCTTGAAAGAAGAAGAGACACAGTTTGAAAAGCTTTACATTTTCTTTTCTATTCATCCTATAAGGGCACCTTGTACAAGTTCATGAAGACACAAGACATTCAGTAATGTCAGCCCTCTAGTCTCACTGTCGCTTCCCTAGTCTTGATGCCCTTCCTATGCCTCCAAGACACCTGGGTTACCAACAGTTGATTTTGCTGCTTTGCATTTATACATGCAGTATATTTCAGTATGTGTCAGTTCATCACCTTCCTAAAGAACTATCTGCTTTGCTCGGCCTCCAAGGCCTCTCTTACAGCAGGTCCTCTCTGCATATCCACTCTTACCCCACACTGTTCTTTAATCTGAATGTTCACTCTGGTCAATCAGAGTCACTCCTTACATTAATTCACCCAACCTAGTACTGCTTTTGCTCATGTGCCTCATGATTGTTCCTTTTGCCCTGCTGTTCTTCTGAATCGCATCCTCCTTCTTTACTGCCTCAAGTCTTGCTTCTGCAAATAAGTTACATTTTCAAGTTTCCTCTCAATATTCCAAACTACATGAATATATCCCATTCTCTACTATTTAACAGTTTTGTTACTTTTAAATTATAGCCATTTGTATTTTTATTGTAACTTATAAATGCCTATATTTATCCTTAATGTATTATTTATTAATTTAGCAACTCTTTATGATCACCTACTTTAGACCAAGACTTTCTGTAGAAACTGAGGAGAGAATGGGACACAAAGAATATAAAGTCTCTGATGCATGGAATTTATTTCTATGGGTGTTTCTTTTTATTCTAGTAGGTATTGATCTTCCTGCAATCTTCATCTTTGTATTTCTAGTCCCTAGCACACTCCTTTGAACATGGGAGGTGGTCAAAAAATATTTGCTCTTTGAATTTCACCAATTATATCCAGGTTTGTATAGTTCACACAGTAATTAGCATAATGCTTGACATTTGTAGGTGATCAGGTAAAATTTATTATTTAATTGATTTCATTGCATCAAGGAGAAATGAAGGTGGATATTAAGGAAGGGTTTCCTTCGGATTTGATGATTAGGGAGGTCATTGCTGACAGGCCACGCTCCCCACCCCTCTCTGCTTTGTATTTCAGTTCATTACCTTCCTAAAGATCATCTTGCTTCATAGATTAACTGCACCTTTCTCGTTAGTGATTTCCAAAGTATCTGCGGGTGTGCTCTTCTATTGTCTTATTTCTCTTTTTCCTAACCAAAAATATTGAAACCCAGTAGTGTCATATGCTCATTGAAGATCTGCATCAGTTTTCCTAGTGTATTCCACAACACTCTTTAGTTGTGTGCAATAAGTTTTTATTGTCCTCATTTAAATGTTATATTGGTGACTGCTGGCTAATCTTTTTCTTTATGACTAATGAGCTTTGGATCTTACGTTTGATATTCTTTTCTTTTTTTTTTTTAAAGATTTTATTTATTTATTTGACAGACAGAGAGAGATCACAAGTAGGCAGAGAGGCAGGCAGAGAGAGGGAGGGAGAAGCAGGCTCCCTGCTGAGCAGAGTCTGATGTGGGGCTCCATCCCAGGACCCTGGGATCATGACCTGAGCCGAAGGCAGAGGCTTAACCCACTGAGCCACCTGGTGCCCCTTGATATTATTTTCAACTTCAAAGTCATAAAGATAGTCTCTTAATAGTATTTTCTGAAGGTTTTATTGTATTGCTTTTCACATATAGAAATAAATTTCCACTGGAATTAATTTGTGTATGATGTGAGATAGGTGTCAAATTTCATTTATTTTTTTCGATGAAGATTTCCAGTTGATCCAACAGCATTTACTGACAGGACTATGCTTTCCTGGGTGCTCAGTTGAAAACAATTAGGGTAAAAATGTGAATGTGCATATGAGTTAATTTATGTAGTTCCACTAAGCATATTTAGAGATAAATAACACATTGCAAAGGTATACCCAGAAGTCAGGAAGTGATTGCTATACAAGTCTGGATAGTGAGTTCTCTGGGTAGGGATGTGAAGAGGCACATGATGGGTTTGTAGGGCTTTGGCCCAATGTTCTGTGCCTTGATCTGGGGCTTTCCATGGATGTTGGCATGATAATAATCAAATAGGTTGTACATTTTTGCTTTATGTTTTTTTAAAAAATATGTTTGGTCTATTTCACTATAGTGTTAAAAATGTAAAATATTTAATTTCCTGACCAGATCCTAGTAATCACTATTTTTTGAGTACTGTGAGTGGTCAACATTTTAAATGTGCTAGGGATATAGCTGCTAACTTATATTATGAGGTGATACACTATAATTATTGCAATGATATGAAGGTAATTAAATGAAATAAGGTACCTAGAAGTACATAACTTAGTGGCTGGTAGTAACTACACATTCTTTATTTACTTCCCCCTTCATATGTCTGCAACAGGAATTGGGGTTATGGATTTCTTTCATAGTCTCCATCTCTTTTACAAAAACACTAAACTATACATTTTGTTTTTTTAATTTTAAGTTAATTAATTAATTAATTAATTAATTTTTTAAAGATTTTATTTATTTATTCGACAGAGAGAGATCACAAGTAGGCAGAGAGGAAGGCAGAGAGAGAGGAGGAAGCAGGCTCCCTGCTGAGCAGAGAGCCCGATGCGGGACTCCATCCCAGGACCCTGAGATCATGACCTGAGCCACCCAGGCGCCCTAATTTATTTATTTGATAGAGAGAGAGATAGCATGAGTGGAGGGAAGAGCAGAAGGAGAGAGAATCCTGGAGCAGACTCCCCTGTTGAGTGGAGAGCCTCATGTGGGGCTTGATCCCAGGACCCTGAGATCACGACCTGAATCAAAATCAAGTCAGATGCTCAACTGACTGAGGTACTCAGGCACCGCCCCCCTTCTCTTTTATGACAAGAATAGCAGGGAGATTCCAACATCAGAGCTTTTTATTTGTGCTTTTTAATCATAGCCAGGGACTTCCTACATAGGCATGAAAAACCAGGCATCACGTCTCTGTCATTCTAAATGCCTAGTTCCTCCAATCCTCACTCCACATTTTGCTTTACTCTACAGGTACCCTTTCTTAGCTAACCACCTAATTATGTCTTAAATAATTCCATGACAGGAAATGTTCACCCTTTCTTATCCACATCTAACTTAGTTGTCCTGCCCTCCCCTGACTTCTATCTCAGACTTTCAATAAGACTTTCTGGTCAGGTGGCTCTGCCAGAAATAAGTGATGCTGACTCCTCTTTATCACCATTGGACACAGAGAGAAAACAATTATCTGAGAAAGGATGAAGATTTTCAACATACCTTTGTCTCACCCGCAAACTAACACATCAATACAAAGTTTGATCCTTTGGATGTTATTTCCAAAAGGAAATAAGATAAATTCTTTAAAAAAAAAAACCTTGAGGGGAAACTGGAAGGGGAGGTGAACCATGAGAGACTATGGACTCTGAAAGACAATCTGAGGGTTTTGAAGGGGTAGGGGGTGGGAGGTTGGGGGAACCAGGTGGTGGGTATTAGAGAGGGCACGGATTGCATGGAGCACTGGGTGTGGTGCAAAAACAATGTATACTGTTATGCTGAAAATAAATAAATAAAAAAAAAACAATAAAAAAACCCCCAAAAACCCCTCAGGTTCTTTTCTTATTCACCGCCCCCCGCAAATGCATGGTATTCCTGTTGTCCATTTTTATATGTCCATTCCTATTGCTATCATGCTAGTCTTTCTGCCCAATTCCTCATGACTAACCTTAGATTTCTATAAATTTTCTTAGTTAATATTTTTTTTCTGCTCCTACTCCCATATTTCTAAAAGATGTTACTTCACCAATTTTTCAATACCTTTCGAAGCATAGTTCAATCCTGCACATCCACTCTGATCTCCCAGCATTACTTAAGGAGGAATCTCAATTCATCTCAGTCAGGACTCCATGTTCTTACCACCTCCTGACCACGCCTTCCCCACACACAGGTTTTTCCACTGTTGTTCCTGTCCCCCTCCTAGTCTCCAGCCAACCAGAAACACAACCTTTTCTCCATGCTCTGTCTCACTTCCTCTAGAACTCACATCTATAGTAATGCTCCACTTTACTGTAAAGGATACACTTTTACTTAATTTTAACCATTTCATCTTGAAAATTAATGTCATCAATTTGAGTTTTGATTTTTCTAAAACAAATGTATCTATTGTAGATTTTGTCACATTATCTTATATTAATTTTATATGTCTATCTTTACGGTGGACTTTAGTTTCCTTAAAAGTAGAATCTAAACTATCTATATGAATCCTTAGCATTAGAAGAATTCTGCACACATAGGAAGCCCTCAGTAAACTTTTTGTGAATTGCATATCTCCAACTAAGTAACATATGTATGTAAATATGCATGTAGTGGACTATCAGCTAAAATTTACTGAATTGAATCACTGCAACAAAAAATATAAGGGATAAATATCAGGAATATTTTTCTAATTGTAAGGATACTAGGTATGGATAATCTGTGCCACAAAATTCTCTTTTCACCAAAATACTGTCTACTGCTGTCACCCTGTGTGACTCCAACAATTTCTCCTATGTAGAAATAGATAACCATTTCTTCCTGGAAAATGGGAGTGTGAACTGACTATTGAACGGTGGTTAACTGTTGCCAGCATCATGTACCAGATGATTTCTGATGCTCCTGATTCCATAATTCATTTATCAAAAAAATATTCTCTAGATGCTAGCTGTTTGGATCTTTAAAATTTCTTTTATTTCTACTTGTCCCTCCTCCTCAATATATCCACAAAAAGTCTTGTTCAAGGCTGGTATTTCATCAAATTATCTATTTCAGACTCTGTTGAAATTCTTTTCTTTCTTCACTTTCCCATGCCAGATGCCAGAGTCTGTGCAGTAAGAGAGGCTAACATTGAGGCACCTGGGTGGCTCAGTCAGTTAAGCCTCCAATTCTATTTTATTTTATTTTATTTCTTCAGTGTTCCAAGATTCATTGTTTATGTATCACATCCAGTGCTCCATGCAATACGTGCCCTCCTTAATACCCACTACCATCTGTGATCATCAAGACAGCATGGTACTGGCACAAAAACAGATACATAGACCAATGGAATGGAGTAGAGAGCGCAGATATGGGTCCTCTACTTTATGGTCAAATAAATCAGGAAAAATATCCAGTGGAAAAAAGATATTCTCTTCAATAAATGGTGCTGGGGAAATTGGACAGCTATGTATAGAAGAATGAAACTCGACCAATCTCTTACACCATTCACAAAGATAAACTCAAAATGGATGAAGACCTCAATGTGAGGCAGGAATCTATCAAAAGCCTAGAGGAGAACATAGGCAGTAACCTCTTTGACAGTGGCCACAGCAACTTCTTTCAAGACATGTCTCCAAAGACAAAGGAAAAAAAAGCAAAAATGAACTTTTGGGACTTCATCAAGATCAAAAGCTTCTGCACAGCAAAGGAAACAGTCAACAAAACAAAGAGACAACCCATAGAATGGGAGAAGATATTTGCAAATGACACTACAGACAAAGGGCTGATATCCAAGATCTATAAAGAACTCCTCAAACTCAACACCCAAAAAACAGATAATCATGTCAAAAATTGGGCAGAAGTCACAAATAGACACTTCTCCAAAGAAGACACACAAATGGGTAACAGATACATGAAAAAATGACACATCATCATTAGCCGTCAGGGAAATTCAAATCTAAACCACACTGAGATACCACCTTACACCAGTTATAATTGCAAATATTAACAAGACAGGAAGCAACAAATGTTGGAGAGGATGTGTAGAAAGGGGAACCCTCTTACACTGTTGGTGGGAATGCAAATTGGTGTAGCCATTTTGGAAAACAGTGTTGAGATTCCTTAAAAAGTTAAAAATAGAGCTACCCTATGACCGGGCAATTGCACTACTGGGTATTTATCCCAAATATACAGATGTAGTGAAAGGAAGGGCCATATGTACTCCAATGTTCATAGCAGCAATGACCACAATTGCCAAACTGTGGAAAGAGCCAAGATGTCCTTCAACAGACAAATGGATAAAGAATCTATGGTCCATATATACAATGGAATATAAAAACTGAGGGGTTTGGAAAGGAGAGGGCGGGGGAATGGGTTAGCCTGGTGGTGGGTAGTAAGGAGGGCACCTATTGCATGGAGCACTGGGTGTGGTGAATAAACAATGAATCTTGTTACACTGAAAAAAAAAATACTTACCACCAGGCTCACCCATCTCCCACCTCCCCAAAACCCTCAGTTTGTTTCTAGTCAACAGTCTCTCATGGTTTGTGTTCCCCTCTGATTTACCCCAATTCACTTTCCCTTTCCTTATCCTAATGTCCTGCATGTTGTTCCTTATGTTCCACAAGTAAGTGAAACCATACGACAATTGACTTTCTCTGCTTGACTTATTTCACTCAGTATAATAACCTCCAGTCCCATCCATGTTGATAACAAAGTTGGGTATTCATCCTTTCTGATGACTGAGTAATATCCCATTGTATATATGGACCACGTTTTCTTTCACTACATCTGTACCTTTGGGGTAAATACACAGTAGTGCCATTGTTGGGTCATAGGGTAGCTCTATTTTAATTTTTCAAATTAATTTTTAAATTAATTTTCTGGGGAATCTCCACACTGTTTTCCAAAGTGGCTGCACCAATTTGCATTCCCACCAACAGTGTAAGAGGGTTCCCCTTTCTACATATCCTCTCCAACATTTGTTGTTTCCTGTCTTGTTAATCTTTGCCATTATTACTGGTGTAAGGTGGTATCTCAATGTGGTTTAGATTTGAGTTTCCCTGATGGCTAACGATGATGTATCATTTTTCCATGTGTCTGTTAGCCACTTGTATGTCTTCTTTGGAGAAGTGTCTGTTCATGTCTTCTGCCCATTTTTGACGTGATTATCTGTTTTTGGGTGTTGAGTTTGAGGAGTTCTTTATAGATCTTGGATATCAGCCCTTTGTCTGTAGTGTCATTTGCAAATATCTTCTCCCATTCTATGGGTTGCCTCTTTGTTTTGTTGACTGTTTCCTTTGCTGTGCAGAAGTTTTGATCTTGATGACATCCCAAAAGTTCATTTTCACTTTGAAGTGACGTGTAATCTTTGGAGATGTGTAATCTCAGGGTTGTGAGATCAAACACTGTGTCAGGCTCTGCACTGGATATGGAACCTGTTAAAGATTCTCTCTCCCTCTCCTTCAGCCCCTTCCCTGCTCAATCTCTCTCTCTAAAAAGAGAAGAAGGAGAAGGAGAAGAAGAAAAAGAGGAGAAGAAGAAAGGAGGAGGAGGAGGAGGAGGAAATGGAGGAGGAGGAGGAGAAATTAACCATGTACTTATTTTACTTATTTTGTACTTATTTTAGGGCCCTGGTCATGAACTTTCCTAGAAAGTCCTGTGGGAATCATTAATTTTTTTTTTTTTAAGATTTTATTTATTTACTTATTTGTCAGATTGAGAGAGAGGGAGCACGCACAAGCAGGCAGAGGCAGAGGCAGAGAGAGAAGCAGGCTCCCTTGCAAGCAAGGAGCCTGATGAGGGACTCGGTCCCAGAACCCTGGGATCATGACCTGAGCTGAAAACAGGGGCCCAACCAGTGTCCCGGTAATCATTAATCTTGTCTCAATACTTTCTCATTATTTTCACATTATTCACTGTCCATATTCAATATCAATACTGAATTATTACTTTTTTTAAAAGATTTTATTTATTTATTTGACAGAGATCACAAGTAGGCAGAGAGGCAGGCAGAGAAAGAGGAGGAAGTAAACTCCCTGCTGAGCAGAAAGCCTGACATGGGGCTTGATCCCAGGACCCTGGGATCATGATCTCAGCAAAAAGCAGAGGCTTTAACCCACTGAGCCACCCAGGCACCCCTACCATGCATGTTCTTAGTTACAGAACACAATGCTCAGCTTTTTCCCCCAGCTCTTACACCTTCTCCCCAACATTTGCTCTTCAGGAAATGTTTCCTCTCCACCTCCTTTTTCCACACTTACCTTATTTTATCTGCTCCAATATCCACAAAAATATTCTCAGTTTTCCAAGGCTTTTTGTTTAAAAGTACTCACATTTTTATGCATATAAATATTTATATGTATGTTTAATGGTTTATACATACTCAAGAAAAATGTCAGGTTGGTGCCATCCTTGAACCCCAATTCTTTTTTGGCAACAGTCTGCATTTGGGTGGGAGCAGTGAAAGGAGTATTGATGGGTATAGATGGGAACAGACACATATTCCATACATGTCTCCCCTAGGCTATATACTTATATTGACAGAGTGATTCCCAGAAGGAATGCTGGGGAGTTCCTGTTTTGATTTCCTTATCTGGAATTACACATATTTTTGTTTAATAAAGTAATAGAATTTCTTCATAATATTTAGAATATTTGTTATTACAGTATTAATTGGACACAGTTTATTAATATTAAAGTAACTGAATTTTTATTTTACTTTTCAAAATGTTACTCTAAGTGTAAAGGAAAGTTTATGAGTTTGAGATTTGCTTACTCTTCCAAATATCTCTTATTGGCTAGAATTACCAATGCAATACTTATGCTACTGGTACTAGTTTGTATACATTCTTGGTTCGTGATTTGAATGGGACCGATACCAGGAATTCACATATTATATTATATTATATTAGTCACATGTTAGAAAGAAAGAGAAAGAGACTGAGCCTAAGCCTACATTGTTAAGTGTGATTTAGTGTTAGTACTTTTCAAGTCTGAAGTAATACATAAAATCAGCCTCTTCTATGCTCTGGAAGATGTAATAACTGATATGGATGATAATTATTTCTACTTTGAAAAAAAAGAAGAGGGGGAGGAGTCAAGATGGCGGAGAAGTAGCAGGCTGAGACTACTTCAGCTAGCCGGAGATCAGCTAGATAGCTTATCTAAAGATTGCAAACACCTGAAAATCCATCGGCAGATCGAAGAGAAGAAGAACAGCAATCCTGGAAACAGAAAAACAACCACTTTCTGAAAGGTAGGACTGGCAGAGAAGTGAATCCAAAGCGACGGGAAGATAGACCCCGGGGGGAGGGGCCGGCTCCCGGCAAGCGGCGCAGCAACGGCGCACAAAATCAGGACTTTTAAAAGTCTGTTCCGCTGAGGGACATTGCTCCAGAGGCTACCCGGGGCAAAGCCCACACGGGGTCGGCGTGGCCTCAGGTCCCGCAGGGTCACAGAAGGATCAGGGGTGTCTGAGTGTCGCAGAGCTTATGGGTATTGGAACAGGAAAGCCGGCTACAGAGACAGAGCCAACAGTAAGCTCACAGCTCGGTGTTACCTTGAACCAGTCGCAGGCTCGGTGAGCTCGGAGCGCGGCCGGAGGTCGGGCAGGCGGGAATAACTGGGCACTGTTCTCTGAGGGCGCACTGAGGAGTGGGGCCCTGGGCTCTCGGCTCCTTCGGGCTGGAGACCAGGAGGCCACCATTTGTATTCCCATCCTCCGGAACTCTACGGAAAGCGCTCAGGGAACAAAAGCTCCTGAAAGCAAACCCGAGCGGATTACTCACCCTGGCCCCTGCTAAGGGCGGTATAATTCCGCCTGGGGCAAAGACACTTGAGAATCACTACACCACGCCCCTCCCCCAGAAGATCAACAAGAAATCCAGCGGAGACCAAGTTCACCTACCAAAGAGTGTGGTTTCAATACCAAGGAGAGTAGCAGAATTCCAAAGGAGGAGAAAGCAAAGCACGGAACTCATGGCTTTTTCCCTGTGATTTTTTTTAGTCTTGCAGTTAATTTAATTTTTTTCTTTTTCATTTTTTGTTTTTTTTTTCTCGCCTTCAGGTAAAATTTTTTTTTTAAACTGTTACCTTTTTCTTTTTTAATGACTTTTTACTAGTTTACCTAATATATATATTTTTTCTTTTTTATATTTTTCTTAGGTGTTTTCTTTTTTTTTAATTCTTTTTTTTCTTTTTTTTTTCTTTTTCTTTCTTCCTTTTTGAACCTCTTTTTATCCCCTTTCTCCCCCCTCACAATTTTGGATCTCTTCTAATTTGGTTAAAGCGTATTTTCCTGGGGTTGTTGCCACCCTTTTAGTATTTTACTTGCCCCTTCATATACTCTTATCTGGACAAAATGACAAGACGTAAAAATTCAACACAAAAAAAAGAACAAGAGGCAGTACCGAAGGCTAGGGACCTAATCAATACAGACATTCGTAATATGTCAGATCTAGAGTTCAGAATGACAATTCTCAAGGTTCTAGCTGGGCTCGAAAAAGGCATGGAAGATATGAGAGAAACCCTCTTGAGAGATATAAAAGCCCTTTCTGGAGAAATAAAAGAACTAAAATCTAACCAAGTTGAAATCAAAAAAGCTATTAATGAGGTGCAATCAAAAATGGAGGCTCTCACTGCTAGGATCAATGAGGCAGAAGAAAGAATTAGTGATATAGAAGACCAAATGACAGAGAATAAAGAAGCTGAGCAAAAGAGGGACAAACAGCTACTGGACCACGAGGGGAGAATTCGAGAGATAAGTGACACCATAAGACGAAACAACATTAGAATAATTGGGATTCCAGAAGAAGAAGAAAGAGAGAGGGGAGCAGAAGGTATACTGGAGAGAATTATTGGGGAGAATTTCCCCAATACGGCAAAGGGAACGAGCATCAAAATTCAGGAGGTTCAGAGAACGCCCCTCAAAATCAATAAGAATAGGCCCACACCCCGTCACCTAATAGTAAAATTTACAAGTCTCAGTGACAAAGAGAAAATCCTGAAAGCAGCCCGGGAAAAGAAGTCTGTAACATACAATGGTAAAAATATTAGATTAGCAGCTGACTTATCCACAGAGACCTGGCAGGCCAGAAAGAGCTGGCATGATATTTCAGAGCACTAAACGAGAAAAACATGCAGCCAAGAATACTATATCCAGCTAGGCTATCATTGAAAATAGAAGGAGAGATTAAAAGCTTCCAGGACAATCAAAAACTGAAAGAATTTGCAAATACCAAACGAGCTCTACAGGAAATCTTGAAAGGGGTCCTCTAAGCAAAGAGAGAGCCTACAAGTGGTAGATCAGAAAGGAACAGAGACCATATACAGTAACGGTCCCCTTACAGGCAATACAATGGCACTAAATTCATATCTCTCAATAGTTACCCTGAATGTTAATGGGCTAAATGCCTCTGTCAAAAGACACAGGGTATCAGAATGGATAAAAAAACAAAACCCATCTATATGTTGCCTCCAAGAAACTCATTTTAAGCCCGAAGACACCTCCAGATTTAAAGTGAGGGGGTGGAAAAGAATTTACCATGCTAATGGACATCAGAAGAAAGCAGGAGTGGCAATCCTTATATCAGATCAATTAGATTTTAAGCCAAAGACCATAATAAGAGATGAGTAAGGACACTATATCATACTGAAAGGGTCTGTCCAACAAGAAGATTTAACAATTTTAAATATCTATGCCCCCAACGTCGGAGCAGCCAACTATATAAACCAATTAATAACAAAATCAAAGAAACACATCAACAATAATACAATAATAGTAGGGGACTTTAACACTCCCCTCACTGAAATGGACAGATCATCCAAGCAAAATATTAGCAAGGAAATAAAGGCCTTAAACGACACACTGGACCAGATGGACATCACAGATATATTCAGAACATTTCATCCCAAAGCAACAGAATACACATTCTTCTCTAGTGCACATGGAACATTCTCCAGAATAGATCACATCCTCGGTCCTAAATCAGGACTCAACCGGTATCAAAAGATTGGGATCATTCCCTGCATAGTTTCAGACCACAATGCTCTAAAGCTAGAACTCAACCACAAAAGGAAGTTGGAAAAGAACCAAAATACATGGAGACTAAACAGTATCCTTCTAAAGAATGAATGGGTCAACCGGGAAATTAAAGAAGAATTGAAAAAAATCATGGAAACAAATGATAATGAAAATACAACGGTTCAAAATCCATGGGACACAACAAAGGCAGTCCTGAGAGGAAAATATATAGCAGTACAAGCCTTTCTCAAGAAACAAGAAAGGTCTCAGGTACACAACCTAACCCTACACCTAAAGGAGCTGGAGAAAGAACAAGAAAGAAACCCCAAACCCAGCAGGAGAAGAGAAATCATAAAGATCAGAGCAGAAATCAATGAAATAGAAACCAAAAATGTGCGAAAGGAATCCATCAAACTCCTTGAGGAGAACACAGGCAGCAACCTCTTCAACCTCAGCCGCAGCAACATCTTCCTAGGAACAACGCCAAAGGCAAGGGAAGCAAGGGAAAAAATGAAGTATTGGGATTTCATCAAGATCAAAAGCTTTTGCACAGCAAAGGAAACAGTTAACAAAATCAAAAGACAACTGACAGAATGGGAGAAGATATTTGCAAACGACATATCAGATAAAGGACTAGTGTCCAGAATCTATAAAGAACTTAGCAAACTCAACACCCAAAGAACAAATAATCCAATCAAGAAATGGGCAGATGACATGAACAGACATTTCTGCAAAGAAGACATCCAGATGGCCAACAGACACATGAAAAAGTGCTCCATATCACTCGGCATCAGGGAAATACAAATCAAAACCACAATGAGATATCACCTCACACCAGTCAGAATGGCTAAAATCAACAAGTCAGGAAATGACAGATGCTGGCGAGGATGCGGAGAAAGGGGAACCCTCCTACACTGTTGGTGGGAATGCAAGCTGGTGCAGCCACTCTGGAAAACAGCATGGAGGTTCCTCAAAATGTTGAAAATAGAACTGCCCTATGACCCAGCAATTGCACTACTGGATATTTACCCTAAAGATACAAATGTAGTGATCCAAAGGGCCACGTGCACCCGAATGTTTATAGCAGCAATGTCCACAATAGCCAAACTGTGGAAAGAACCTAGATGTCCATCAACAGATGAATGGATAAAGATGATGTGGTATATATACTCAATGGAAAACTATGCAGCCATCAAAAGACATGAAATCTTGCCATTTGCGACAACATGGATGGAACTAGAGCTTATCATGCTTAGTGAAATAAGTCAAGCAGTGAAAGACAACTATCATATGATCTCCCTGATATGAAGAAGTGGTGATGCAACATGGGGGCTTAAGTGGGTACGAGAAGAATAAATGAAACAAGATGGGATTGGGAGGGAGACAAACCATAAGTGACTCTTAATCTCACAAAACAAACTGAGGGTTGCTGGGGGGAGGGGGTTTGGGAGAAGGGGGTGGGATTATGGACATTGGGGAGGGTATGTGCTTTGGTGAGTGCTGTGAAGTGTGTAAACTTGGTGATTCACAGACCTGTACCCCTGGGGATAAAAATATATGTTTATAAAATAAAAAATTTAAATAAATAAATAAATAAATAAATAAACGTTGACAAACCAAGAAAAAAAAAAAGAAATAAGTCAAGCAGAGAGAGTTAATTATCATATGGTTTCACTTACTTGTGGAGCATAACAAATATCATGGAGGACATGGGGAGTTGAAGAGGAGAAGGGAGTTGGGGGAAATTGGAAGGGGAGGTGAACCATGAGAGACTATGGACTCTGAAAAACAATCCGAGGGGAATGAAGCGGTGGAGGGGTGGTAGGTTTGGGTACCAGGTGGTGGGTATTATAGAGGGCACAGATTGCATGGAGCACTGGGTGTGGTGCAAAAATAATGAATACTGTTATGCTGAAAATAAATAAATTCAATTAAAAAAAAGAAGAAAACCAATACAAGGATCTTGAAGTTATTTAACACCTTATACTCTCTCTCAATTTATATTTTACTGTTTTGGATATTAAATTATACATTATTTTAAAACTTCACAAGATAATCAGTACTATTTTATAGATTGAGATATTTTAGCATGGTCCACATATTTACCACTGTCTTTGTTCTTCATTCCTTATTTCATCCCAGACTTTCCACTAGGGTTACTTTACTTCTGTGTGAAGTACATAATTTATAATTTTCTTCATTACAATATGTTGGAGGCAAATTATCTTGATTTTTGTTCATCTGAAAATGTTTTCCTCATGCTTTTTAAATTTTGTTTTGTTTTTCAAGTTTTATTTATTTATTTGACACAGAGAGATATCACACACAGCCTGAGAGGCAGGCAGAGAGAGACAGAGAAGCGGGCTCCCTGCTGAGCAGAAAGCCAACTGCTGGGCTCCATCTCAGGACCCTGAGATCATAGCTTGAGCTGAAGGCAGAGGCTTAACCCTCTGAGCCACCCAGGCACCCCTGTCTTCCTCATTCTTGAAAAATAGTGTCATTGGGTATAAAATTCCATGTGGGCAGTTATTTTTTATTAGACACCATGAAAACAGCACTGTACTATTTTTGGTTTTCATTATTGCTGATGAAAAGTCAGCAATTCATCTAAATTTTTCTCTTTGAAGATAATCTGCATTCCTTCCCTACCCCTAATCCTGCTGCTTTAAGATTTCTTTATCTTAGGTATTCTATGCTTTTACTAAAGTATGTCTACTATGTTTTCTTTTTCATTTATATTGCTTGGTATATTTGGAGTTTCTTAAACATGTCAATTGGTGTTTCCTTGGTTCTGGAACTATTTTCAGAAGAGGCAAGCATCATCGTCAGTGTTTATGAAGCATCTTCAGTGTCCTCAGTACCTGGAAAAGAGTCTGGCTGGCTGGCTGGGGCACAGGTTCAGTTTTTACTAGAGGGACTATTGACTTATGACCAGCTCATGGCTACCATGGTTACCACAGTGGAATTTCCATCCTCTGTCAAGTGGTGATTGCGTATGGCTATAGGATATCTATATAGCAGTCTTCTTAAGCTACTGGGCTAGCTGGACTGGGGGGAAAGGTGCAGTAATGACTAATGGTAACAAAATTGCCTTTCAAGTTAATAACTCTTTCTTTTCATGTTTGCCACATGTGCTATTTTGAAGATCAGAACACTGTGACCCTGTCTCTTTTGAGCGTTTTTGTAATATAGACATTATCAAAATATATAGACATTATCCATGTTTGAGATGGGGAAATGAATTGAAAATGATAATGGAAAGACACCTCTCAACTTTCAACTTTACACAGTGGCTGGGATTCAGAGATTATTCTTTTGAGGAACTTAGAGAAAAGATTTCTTTTTGCATTAGACTTCTTAAGCTAGAGAACCTTTCTTTACTACCCTACTGTCAATCTTAGATATCATTTTTTGTTTGGTCTGGGGATAATACTCAGACACAGTTAAGGATATTGGCATAACTACTAAGGATATTTTTCTATATTAGATTGCATTCTGGAAGGGTTCTGATTTTTTCTTCCCCTGGATATAAACTTCAAATCTGAAGGTCCAATACAGAGAGGACTATCAATTTGTGCACTTATGAGATCAGCCTAAATTTTGATAATTTTACTAATTTTCCTGATTTTATAGTTGGCTGACTGAAATTGAAATTGTAGCCACAACTCCCAACACTTCTTGGTTAGGAAAACTATGGAGAGTTTGATTATGTCTCTTCACTTTCCCAAGAAGTTTTATATTTAGACTTCACAGGTGATATTATAACTGTGATCTGACAAAGGTATGCTAAAGATTACAGAAAATCATAAATTTCTCCCAACATTTCATGGTTTACCTGAATTTTCTTAAACCCACCCAGAATTTTACAACTCATTTAGTTTAAATCTTTGTCATGGTAGTGATTTGGTTTTTAACTAATAGAGAGGGAAACTAGAGTCACCTTTAGAAATCTATGTAAACACTCCAGTGAATTGTCCATGTAGGAGGATGAGGAGGAGGTTGTTTCTGATGATCACAAGTCACACGGCTATAAAACTATAGATACAAAGACCATGGTGGATTTTGATGATATTGCAATTAATGCCAGCAATAGCACTGAAGGAAATGTTGACAGTTAAAATAATTTAGTGTTTAACTGCTGTTCTAGGTAGAAAATAAACCAGCAGCTATGTATTTTGCTTACATGGCAGAATCAATTGCCTATAGGATGGATCCTTTTTTTTTTTTTTTTTAAGATTTTATTTATTTGACAGAGAGAAAGAAATCACAAGTGGCAGGCAGAGAGAGACAGAGGAGGAATCAGGCTCCCCGTGGAGAAGAGAGCCCGACGTGGGGCTCGATCCCAGGACCCTGGGATCATGACCTGAGCCGAAGGCAGAGGCTTTAACCCACTGAGCCACCCAGGCGCCCCAGGATGGACCCTTTTTAATGCTTTCATGGTTTTCATAGTTTAGAAGCTATAAAAGCAGTAAGGAACCCTCACCTCTGGAGAAGCTTAAAACTTCAAGTGTCCTTATGTTATCTTCTGCTGTGGTTATTAGAAAACACTTTTTCTCTGTTTAATATAGATTTTTTTTTTTCCCTAAACGACCCCTTGGATCTTATTTTAACAACTGATGTGATTCATCTGAAAACTTTCTCTTTAAGGTCAGGTACTAAATTCTGAACACTAACAACTGAGAGGTTGTCATTATAACCAAATCATCTTTAGTTAGCATCTCTAGGTGGAAGTATAGTAGTGCCAAGTTATACTCCTTTATCTTGTTTGTGCTAACTATGAAATGAATATTTGACCAAAATATGGATTCCAGCAATAATTATTGAGGGTTGTATATCCTAATGTTCTCAAAATTGCTCTACAATATTAAAAGAGTTGCTTTGTTTGACAGGAATGCCATGTAGGAAGAAACTACAAAACAAAGTCTTTTTCTCCACCTTGGGCAGAATATTACTAAAAATTTACTTTTTAGGGTGAAAACTTGCTCATCTAAAGGGGGATAGACTACTGAACCATTAGTAAAAAAGCTAAAAGATTTTATTATTAGTTTTGAATGAAACAGATAACATTCCAGGTCTGCAACTAGAATCAATACACAGTTGGCTAGTCAAACAACAAAGCAGAATTTCGAAAAAAAATCTGAGTAGTATTTGCACTAGGTAAGAGGTAAATACTTTGCTGCAGCACAATTAAAACATGACCTAGAACAAAGAGAAAGAAAAGAAAACTCTGTACATACAATATTAATGATGGGTTTATGAGAATTCTAGATGTTCTTCCTGTGAGTACTCAATGACAAACACTCTGGTTCTAAAAAAGAGTGCTGTGTTAAGTATTGTAAAACACAGATAAGTTGAGTCAAAGAATGACATTCAGAAGCTGAAGAAGCCCTGTCCACTGACTTACATAACGCCACAGTGTAAAGACTGGCTTCATTCAAAGTTACTCAATGGAAGACATTGCTGATGAGATCTCATGGGAGGGGGTCTTATATTAGCACTACTAAGTGCTAATATGACCTGTAAATGGCACAGTCCTCTGTCAAGGATACATGTCTTCCAGTGTAAGAGAAATTGGCCCTGTTTATCCACTTCTGTTTTTACTACTTTTTCGTATATAAAGGAACCCCTTTAAGTTCCATATTCATGGTCATAGCTTTGGGAACTACCAAGAATATTTTGAGACTACTTGGGCAAGTGATGCACAGTCTGAACTGCTGATAATTAAGCACTGATTTTCCCAGATGTACTGCAACTTTTCAGGCTTACCACAATTGAGTCCCATTCTGTGACAACTGGTAGGACTCAAGACATTCTGTAATGCTACAAATTCCAACCTGTCTGTGTTCAATAATAGTTTGTGCTTCTGATATCTCTTGTGGGTTCTCAAGACTGTTTTGATTACCAATGAAAACAAACCTATGACTTATGTACTGATAACCTCTGTTCTAGAAACCAAGTTAGCCATCTTTTCCTCAGGAAATAAGGTCTTACTTGACACTTCTCATACACTGTTTCTCCTTTTGCTTCAGGTGAAGCTCAGCCTGGATACCTGTAGGATTGATGGTTTGGTAGAAGTTGCTATATTGGTCTACCTGAACTTTCCTTATACTGAATTAATATTGAAGAAAAGTGTGAAATATACATTATTTAAAGCAACACGCTTTGTTACTCATAAATGTATACAACTACAGAATTTAAGGACATAGTTGCTGGCTTATTCTTTTAAAAAATAAATGTATATGATTTATAAATTGTCAAATTTATATGGAGGAGTTTTTATATTGTTTTCTTTGATACTTCAATGTGTTCAATATTTCAGTATGTTCTTGATATAGAATTTTTTTTTTTGCTGTTCCTTTTATAATCTGAAGTGAACATTAGTTTGGCTCTTCCAGATTATCATTGTTATAGGTAGTTAATTCTGAGTAAATTTTGATTTTCATTTCTAAAATTAAATATGGCATCCTCCTGGTTGCAATTATATAACTTCCAGCAGTATTGAATTATCACTGTGATCTAGGGACATAGTTTCTTCTGACATCCAGAGACAATAATGACTTCTACCTACCTTCTACAAGCTATTTTGAAGTTTCTACATTAACAGAAATACACTTTTCTGAAGTATGTGAGATAAAATTTTTATTTGATTCTGACTTATTTAAATTTGCAATAAACTATGCTGAGAATTCTGAAATAATGATTGAGAACAATAGATTAGATTTAGGAATTTGGAACTACTGTTATTTTTAATAGGAAGAAGACTTGTGTGGGAGCTTTGGGAGGCATTACATAAGATAAATGCAAATTTTGTCATTTCCAGAGGAAAGTAATGATGGTGATGAGAGGAATCTTTTGAAAGAACTAGAATTACTACACAGCAATTGCCTCAATTTATATAAAATTCTGTCTTTCATGAAAAGGAGTTGTCATATAGATATGCATAGTCATGAGTTAAAGTGTTAGAATAATTTCAGCATAATGGACACTATTCTTTTCAGAAACTGAATGTGGGGTGGTATGATGTAATGGCTAGGCTTGTGGAATTTAGACTTATATATAACTTGGCTCAATCTGGAACACACTATTTACTTGACTTGTGTCCTTGCCAAAGTCGTTTAACATCATCCATCATTTTATTCTTTCCATCTGTAGGAATGCAAGGAGCACTCAGATTACTGAGATGATGTGAGAATTAAATATAAATATGTGTAAAAAGCCCTTGTATAATTCTGGGTGAAATATAAAAAACTCAAAATTTGCTTAATAAATATCAGTCGTTTTTATTTTAACATTGTGAGTTCTCTGCCACTCGTCCATAAAGAAGGATTACTTATCAGACTACAGTAGAATGTGAATTAATGCAGGACTTTAGATAGATAGTTGCCCTTTAAAGTCCATTCTGGGGGTGTCTGGGTGGCTCATTTGGTTAAGCATCTGCCTTCGGAACAGGTCATGATCTCAGTTTTCTGGGATCAAGCCCTGGTTTGGGCTCTCTGCTCGGTGGGGAGTCTGCTTCTCTCTTTCCCTCCGCCCTTTCACCCTTGTTCTCTTTCTCTTTCTCAAATAAATAAATAAATAAATAAATAAATAAAATCTTAAAAATAAGTCCATTCCAAATCTGAGATATTACATTTATATTAAATATAATGTATAATAATAATTATCTAAAAGTAGAAATATATGTTTAAAACCATATGGTTACATCAAAGACTGTAATTATATTGTGTTCTATTTCCTGAACATTCTATAATGTATTCATTAGCACCAGCCTCTTATACCTCTCCTTAAGATAAAGCAAGAAAAGGTGCATAAGGGAACCTGGGTGACTCAGTGGGTTAAGCCTCTGCTTTCGGCTCAGGTCATAATCTCAGGGTCTTGGGATTGAGGCCTCCATCGGGCCTCAGCAGGGAGCCTGCTTCCTCCTCTCTCTCTGCCTGCCTCTCTGCCTACTTGTGAACTCTCTGTCAAATAAATGAAAAAAATATTTTAGAAAACAAAAAGAAAAGGTGCATAAAAAGAGACATAGTCCCTATAAAAGGAGGAAATCAGAGCGGGATCCAGGAGTATGGACTGAACACATTTGCCACATAAAATATTAATTATTCTAAAGCAGAGCTGTTATGCTAGCAGCTGACTTTGAGTCCTTTACCAATTTCTCAGCTCCCTGCATACTTCGATTTGGATAGTTGGGTTTATCACTTAGTTAGGTTAAGTGCTATATAAAGGAAATTTCAAGACCCTCCAATCCACATAGATCATGTTCTAAGCCCCTTCTCTATGCATATTCTGGAGATACCTAAACACTCAATGACAGCATCAGGAAATAAACTTGAAAAACCTTTTCACTCAGGTTAAGTTAATGACTAAATTTCAATTTCCTTTAGTTTATTAGAGACCCCCCCCCCCACACCCATAAGGAGATAGAGACTGTACTCTCCAATCAACAGCTTTAATTCTGTCATATCATCAGTTACTAGGAGTGCTGCTCCTTGAATGGTCCAGATAATCATACCACAATTTCTATCTACCATAATTTCTATCTACCATAATTTCTATGAGAAAGAATGCAGTGCCTTCATTTCAAGGTTAAGGTTAAATAATTTCCCCAAGTCTACAACACTGAGTGATGGTACATTAAGGTCCACATCAAAGGTTTCTCGATTTGCATTCGTCATCCTTCCACTTCCACAGCTCCTAAAAACACACACATAACCGATGTCAAAACATTACATATGTCTTCAAGGGAGAGACAAGAATACTCCTAAAAGGTTCAAACTTTTGAGCACAGCACTGCCTAGTACAGAGCTGGCTCACAATAGGGGTTCAGTAAAATATTTCACATACAATTGGATCAAACCTTTACAGCATTAAATTAAAATAATCCTTTCAATGAAGGAAATCCAAGTTTCAGAAGAGACTCTTCATACTTCATCTCTGACCGGCAACTGATGATGCAGAGTATCTCTGATGCTGATTGGTTCTCAGCACCAAGATTACCCAATCCAGTAACAAAGAAACGAATTCCTTGGTTGGTATTATTTGGGAAGTGGCCAAAGGAGGGTCACAGTCTCCACTGAGTAAGACTTACCTGCTCCATCTGTGCCCTGTCCTACCTGCTCTCCAGTATGGTGTGTCTTTGTTTCCTTGGAGGCTCCTGGATGACAGCTCTGACATTTATACTGATGGTGCTGAGCCCTCCCTTGGCTTGGGCCAGGGACACCCCACGTAAGTGCACACCTTTGATGGTAAGCTATTGTGGGGGAGAGGTAGGAGGGAAAGAAATTACTTTTGTCACTGTGTCTAGGCCATGTCCCTTAGAATATTGTGGTATTTTCTTCAATGACCACCCTTGTGGTATAGACCCCCAATTCTACCCAAAACAAAAGGATCCTGAATGCTTGTCCTCTTCAAGAGCTGCATAAGGGACCTCCACATATATAGGTCATTTATTCACAACTCTCCTCAAATGAAAGTTCTCCAGGTTTGTATCTCATTCCCTTGGGGTCTTGAGAAGACTTAGAAATAATGATTTCAAATTAATTCCCATGGAGTGGTTCCCTTTATTATGTTGAGTTATGCTAGAAAATAGGAAATTTTCTCTGAAAAATTTGAGGAGAATCAAAAGGAATTAGTAAGGTCTCTCCTAGTAGACCCTGTGTTATGTCTGCACTGGGTCAGTTATGTTGGTGCCTCTCCCAGACATGTGAGGATGTATCAAGAGGTCTCGTGGTCTCTTCTGTTATCTCCTTTCCTTTCTCTTGGGTCCCAAAGTTTATAAATCCTTCATCCCTACACTGGAGGTTCTCTGATGGAAGTTGGGGTTAATATTATCTCTATTTCTCAACCTGGAGCTATAGCCGTGATCCTTAGTACTTGAAATGACATTGTAGATAAGAAACACGTGTGGGTGTTCTTGGGTGTCTTGAACTTAATATATCTTCCAAGAACTTGGCACATGTTATTTTTCATTATGAATCTATGTTCAACCTTTCTATAATGGCAATTTCTCCTGCATCTTCCTATTGTCTGACCTGAACCCACAGGAATGGGTGCAACTAGTATAGGATAAGTTAAATGAAATTATGATGTTGTAAGTTAAAAATTGTCAAGTGTCAGGAATTTCATATGGTTCAGACTATATACCCCAAGCAGGATACAGAGAGAATGAAGGTTATTTACATAGGACTGAAAGCCACTATGCAAAAATGGAACTTATTGGCTTACTGAGGTCTTGGTCCTGAATTACATAGACTCATTTGTCATGTTTTCTGTGTCCCTTAATTAGCCATGTTTGGTTGCCTCCACTTCCAGTTCCTCACTATTTTTTCCCAGTTGTGTCATCATCATTACTGAGAATCCCCATAGTTTACACAGACCCTCAGCACTATCATAGAACTACAAGATGGGCTGAAACTTAATGAAATTTTCCTTTTTTTCCCCTTAAAATCACCTTTTCTTTACCTATCATATTTTTTAGAACACTAGGAGAAAGAGGAATTTTGTTTGAATTTCTCATAGGAAGTGGAAGGGATATAACATTTCATAAGAATAGAAGAGTATTGAAGCTTAAAGCCTCTTCTTATTTTCTAGGATCCTCACAGTGACTAATTCCCAGAACCCTGGGTTTATCCATTTAAGCCACAGATATTTTTCTGAGCAGCTATTTTGAACTACACTCTGTTCAAGACTCAGTGAATTCTATTTGAATAAGATAAAAAAAATCTCTACTATTATGGGTGTTATGTACTGACAGAGTAGAAAGCCCAATAAACATTTAAAACAGAAAAAAATTTCGGAATGCAGTAAGTGCAGTATAAACAGAACAAACAGTTCAGGGTATTGTGACAGAGAACTGGATTCCCTGACTTCAGCTGGAGCAGCGAGGGAGCTCTCCCTGAGAAAGTGACATTCAGTTGAGATGTGACTGATGAGAAGAAGCCATACATATGCAGGATCTGAGGGACAAGTGTTCTAGGGAGAGAGAATAGGATAGAGGCCAAAGTGTGGGAAGATGTTTGCTGAGTTTAAGGGAAAGGAAAGCTGGAGAGGCTGGAGTATGGGAAGCAAGCTGAGGAGTGCTCCACGGTCACCATGACCATGTTTTCATCATTCGGGGAATGCCCACCATGGCCTCAGTATTCACGCTCAGTGTTTGGTGGATGTCAGGGTCCTTTCACTTAGATTTTTGTCTCATGAAGTTTTACTTGTGTTGAAGTATGATATGGTTTTCTTTCATTAATGAAATGCTTTTTCAAAATCTTCATCTGCTAGTTCATGCAAACATGAACATAGCCCAAAGTCTATGCCAAACATTTGTTAAAATTGTTTTATTAAATTTTACCTCCAAAACAGGCACTAGAACTGATTCTCTCAGAAAGCTGTGGATTTGTAAGTGTCTTTCTATAAACTGCAACAAGAATGGCATTTAAAAATTGTTTATACCTGCTCTTGATGAGACAAAATTCCTTGGTCATAAGATTTCAACACAGATATTGTACTGGGGGAAATTCTAAATGAAAAGCTTTAGTTTTTACAGGAAGCTCAGAGGAAACTTGTGTGGAACAATTGTCCAGGAACAGTGACGCTACAGGCTTCTCACAGTCCAGCTTGGCTGTCAGGAACGTGTCACTGATGCAAAGTGGTGATTGAGTCAGTTAGAAAATATGTATCTGGTTATGCAGATTTTCTTGTTCGGGAATAATGCACAGGGAAAATAGTTACAGCTTTTAGACATCCTGGATTTGGTTTGTCCAATCACTGTTCACTTTGTTTTGGGTGAGACTGAAGCATTAGCACAGCCAGGAAGAGCCATCTTTTGGTTAGAATTCTTAGTAGCTTTTGATACTCTCTCATTAGGCACTATGAATGCTTTTTTAGAAATCTGGTCTCTGTACCAAGCTTTTTCAGGCAAAAGAAATTTCCTTGGGATAAGGTTTTTATCAGATAAAATATTGGCAAATTTTTCAATGTAATACTCAGCTGCTCCATAATTAATTGCAGCTTCTCTACCGCATATATATCAGATGGTTTAACTGTGGTTCTTACCCAGGGACAGTTTTGCTAGCACCCCCTACCCCTGGGGGATAGATCTATGTCTGGAGCCACTTACTGTTTTTCAAAACTGGGGTTTCATCTGACCTCTAGTGGGTAGAGGCTAGTGATGCTGATAGACATCCAACAATGCACAGAACAGCCTTTCAAAACAATTATCTTGTCCAAAAGTCAACATTGTGGTTATGGATTGTATTGCTTTCTTTTTTTAAAAATTAACATATAATGTATTATTTGTTTCAGGGGTACAGATCTGTGATTTATCAGTCTTACACAATTCACAGCACTCACTTGGATTGTATTGTTTTCTCATCCATTGTTCAGCTTGGGTTTTGAGTCTTTTTTTTTTTTTTTCCTTAGTTAATGTAGTTAAAGCATTGTCAATTTTATTTATTTATTTTTGAAAAACTAGTCATTACTTTCAATGTTATGTGATTGTTTCTTCTGGTCTCTATTTTATGTAATTCTGTTTTTTCTTTGTTATTTCCTTCCTCTAATAAATTTCCTCCAAATTTCTTCTTTTCTGGTTCCCTGTGGTATAATGTTGTATTTGAACTTTTTTCCTTCTTCCTTTTTTTTTCCCTTGATACTGACTGAAGAATAGAATTTTTATTAATTTTAGGTACAGAAAATTCAATAGTGCACAGTTAGTCCAGTTTGGTGGTCAGTTCTTTAGCCTTTGGCTTTTTTTTTTTTATTTTTTTATTTTTTATAAACATATATTTTTATCCCCAGGGGTACAGGTCTGTGAATCACCAGGTTTACACACTTCACAGCACTCACCAAATCACATACCCTCCCCAATGTCCATAATCCCACCCCCTTCTCCCAAACCCCCTCCCCCCGGCAACCCTCAGTTTGTTTTGTGAGATTAAGAGTCACTTATGGTTTGTCTCCCTCCCAATCCCATCTTGTTTCATTTATTCTTCTTCTACCCACTTAAGCCCCCATGTTGCATCACCACTTCCTCATATCAGGGAGATCATATGATAGTTGTCTTTCTCTGCTTGACTTATTTCGCTAAGCATGATACGCTCTAGTTCCATCCATGTTGTTGCAAATGGCAAGATTTCATTTCTTTTGATGGCTGCATAGTATTCCATTGTGTATCTATACCACATCTTCTTGATCCATTCATCTGTTGATGGACATCTAGGTTCTTTCCATAGTTTGGCTATTGTGGACATTGCTGCTATAAACATTCGGGTGCATGTGTCCCTTTGGATCACTACATTTGTATCTTTAGGGTAAATACCCAATAGTGCAATTGCTGGGTCATAGGGCAGTTCTATTTTCAACATTTTGAGGAACCTCCATGCTGTTTTCCAGAGTGGCTGCACCAGCTTGCATTCCCACCAACAGTGTAGGAGGGTTCCCCTTTCTCCGCATCCTCGCCAGCATCTGTCATTTCCTGACTTGTTGATTTTAGCCATTCTGACGGGTGTGAGGTGATATCTCATTGTGGTTTTGATTTGTATTTCCCTGATGCCGAGTGATATGGAGCACTTTTTCATGTGTCTGTTGGCCATCTGGATGTCTTCTTTGCAGAAATGTCTGTTCATGTCTTCTGCCCATTTCTTGATTGGATTATTTGTTCTTTGGGTGTTGAGTTTGCTAAGTTCTTTATAGATTCTGGACACTAATCCTTTATCTGATATGTCGTTTGCAAATATCTTCTCCCATTCTGTCAGTTGTCTTTTGATTTTGTTAACTGTTTCCTTTGCTGTGCAAAAGCTTTTGATCTTGATGAAATCCCAGTAGTTCATTTTTTCCCTTGCTTCCCTTGCCTTTTGCATTGTTCCTAGGAAGATGTTGCTGCGGCAGAGGTCGAAGAGGTTGCTGCCCGTGTTCTCCTCAAGGATTTTAATGGTTTCCTTTCATACATTGAGGTCCTTCATCCATTTTGAGTCTATTTTTGTGTGTGGTGTAAGGAAATGGTCCAATTTCATTTTTCTGCATGTGGCTGTCCAATTTTCCCAGCACCATTTATTGAAAAGGCTGTCTTTTTTCCATTGGACATTCTTTCCTGCTTTGTCGAAGATTAGTTGACCATAGAGTTGAGGGTCTATTTCTGGGCTCTATATTCTGTTCCATTGATCTATGTGTCTGTTTTTGTGCCAGTACCATGCTGTCTTGATGATGACAGCTTTGTAATAGAGCTTGAAGTCCGGAATTGTGATGCCACCAACGTTGGCTTTCTTTTTCAATATCCCTTTGGCTATTCGAGGTCTTTTCTGGTTCCATATAAATTTTAGCATTATTTGTTCCATTTCTTTGAAAAAGATGGATGGTACTTTGATAGGAATTGCATTAAATGTGTAGATTGCTTTAGGTAGCATAGACATTTTCACAATATTTATTCTTCCAATCCAGGAGCATGGAACATTTTTCCATTTCTTTGTGTCTTCCTCAATTTCTTTCATGAGTACTTTATAGTTTTCTGAGTATAGATTCTGTGTCTCTTTGGTTAGGTTTATTCCTAGGTATCTTATGGTTTTGGATGCAATTGTAAATGGGATTGACTCCTTAATATCTCTTTCTTCTGTCTTGCTGTTGGTGTAGAGAAATGCAACTGATTTCTGTGCATTGATTTTATATCCTGACACTTTACTGAATTCCTGTATAAGTTCTAGCAGTTTTGGAGTGGAGTCTTTTGGGTTTTCCACATATAGTATCATATCATCTGCGAAGAGTGATAATTTGACTTCTTCTTTGCCGATTTGGATGCCTTTAATTTCCTTTTGTTGTCTGATTGCTGAGGCTAGGACCTCTAGTACGATGTTGAATAGCAGTGGTGATAATGGACATCCCTGCCGTGTTCCTGACCTTAAGCGGAAAAGCTTTCAGTTTTTCTCCATTGAGAATGATATTTGCGGTGGGTTTTTCATAGATGGCTTTGATGATATTGAGGTATGTGCCCTCTATCCCTATACTTTGAAGAGTTTTGATCAGGAAGGGATGTTGTACTTTGTCAAATGCTTTTTCAGCATCTATTGAGAGTATCATATGGTTCTTGTTCTTTCTTTTATTGATGTGTTGTATCACATTGACTGATTTGCGGATGTTGAACCAACCTTGCAGCCCTGGAATAAATCCCACTTGGTCGTGGTGAGTAATCTTTTTAATGTACTGTTGAATCCTATTGGCTAGTATTTTGTTGAGTATTTTCGCATCTGTGTTCATCAAGGATATCGGTCTATAGCTCTCTTTTTTGGTGGGATCCTTGTCTGGTTTTGGGATCAAGGTGATGCTGGCCTCATAAAATGAGTTTGGAAGTTTTCCTTCCATTTCTATTTTTTGGAACAGTTTCAGGAGAATAGGAATTAGTTCTTCTTTAAATGTTTGGTAGAATTCCCCCGGGAAGCCGTCTGGCCCTGGGCTTTTGTTTGTTTGGAGATTTTTAATGACTGTTTCAATCTCCTTACTGGTTATGGGTCTGTTCAGGCTTTCTATTTCTTCCTGGCTCAGTTGTGGTAGTTTATATGTTTCTAGGAATGCATCCATTTCTTCCAGATTGTCAAATTTATTGCCGTAGAGTTGCTCATAGTATGTTCTTATAATAGTTTGTATTTCTTTGGTGTTAGTTGTGATCTCTCCTCTTTCATTCATGATTTTATTTATTTGGGTCCTTTCTCTTTTCTTTTTGATAAGTCGGGCCAGGGGTTTATCAATTTTATTAATTCTTTCAAAGAACCAGCTCCTACTTTCGTTGATTTGTTCTATTGTTTTTTTGGTGTCTATTTCATTGATTTCTGCTCTGATCTTTATGATTTCTCTTCTCCTGCTGGGCTTAGGGTTTCTTTCTTGTTCTTTCTCCAGCTCCTTTAGGTGTAGGGTTAGGTTGTGTACCTGAGACCTTTCTTGTTTCTTGAGAAAGGCTTGTACCGCTCTATATTTTCCTCTCAGGACTGCCTTTGTTGTGTCCCACAGATTTTGAACCGTTGTATTTTCATTATCATTTGTTTCCATGATTTTTTTCAATTCTTCTTTAATTTCCCGGTTGACCCATTCATTCTTTAGAAGGATACTGTTTAGTCTCCATGTATTTGGGTTCTTTCCAAACTTCCTTTTGTGGTTGAGTTCTAGCTTTAGAGCATTGTGGTCTGAAACTATGCAGGGAATGATCCCAATCTTTTGATACCGGTTGAGTCCTGATTTAGGACCGAGGATGTGATCTATTCTGGAGAATGTTCCATGTGCACTAGAGAAGAATGTGTATTCTGTTGCTTTGGGATGAAATATTCTGAATATATCTGTGATGTCCATCTGGTCCAGTGTGTCATTTAAGGCCTTTATTTCCTTGCTGATCTTTTGCTTGGATGACCTGTCCATTTCAGTGAGGGGAGTGTTAAAGTCCCCTACTATTATTGTATTATTGTTGATGTGTTTCTTTGATTTTGTTATTAATTGGTTTATATAGTTGGCTGCTCCCACATTGGGGGCATAGATATTTAAAATTGTTAAATCTTCTTGTTGGACAGACCCTTTGAGTATGATATAGTGTCCTTCCTCATCTCTTATTATAGTCTTAGGCTTAAAATCTAATTGATCTGATATAAGGATTGCCACTCCTGCTTTCTTCTGATGTCCATTAGCATGGTAAATTCTTTTCCACCCCCTCACTTTAAATCTGGAGGTGTCTTCGGGCTTAAAATGTGTTTCTTGGAGGCAACATATAGATGGGTTTTGTTTTTTTATCCATTCTGATACCCTGTGTCTTTTGACAGGGGCATTTAGCCCATTCACATTCAGGGTAACTATTGAGAGATATGAATTTAGTGCCATTGTATTGCCTGTAAGGTGACTGTTACTGTATATGGTCTCTGTTCCTTTCTGATCTACCACTTGTAGGCTCTCTCTTTGCTTAGAGGACCCCTTTCAATATTTCCTGTAGAGCTGGTTTGGTATTTGCAAATTCTTTCAGTTGTTGTTTGTCCTGGAAGCTTTTAATCTCTCCTTCTATTTTCAATGATAGCCTAGCTGGAATTAGTATTCTTGGCTGCATGTTTTTCTCGTTTAGTGCTCTGAAAATATCATGCCAGCTCTTTCTGGTCTGCCAGGTCTCTGTGGATAAGTCAGCTGCCAATCTAATATTTTTACCATTGTATGTTACAGACTTCTTTTCCCGGGCTGCTTTCAGGATTTTCTCTTTGTCATTGAGACTTGTAAATTTTACTATTAGGTGACGGGGTGTGGGCCTATTCTTATTCATTTTGAGGGGCATTCTCTGAACCTCCTGAATTTTGATGCTCGTTCCCTTTGCCGTATTGGGGAAATTCTCCCCAATAATTCTCTCCAGTATACCTTCTGCTCCCCTCTCACTTTCTTCTTCTTCTGGAATCCCAATTATTCTAATGTTGTTTGGTCTTATGGTGTCACTTATCTCTCGAATTCTCCCCTCGGGGTCCAGTAGCTGTTTGTCCCTCTTTTGCTCAGCTTCTTTATTCTCTGTCATTTGGTCTTCTATATCACTAATTCTTTCTTCTGCCTCATTGATCCTAGCAGTGAGAGCCTCCATTTTTGATTGCACCTCATTAATAGCTTTTTTGATTTCAACTTGGTTAGATTTTAGTTCTTTTATTTCTCCAGAAAGGGCTTTTATATCTCTCGAGAGGGTTTCTCTAATATCTTCCATGCCTTTTTCGAGCCTGGCTAGAACCTTGAGAATTGTCATTCTGAACTCTAGATCTGACATATTACCGATGTCTGTATTGATTAGGTCCCTAGCCTTCGGTACTGCCTCTTGTTCTTTTTTTTGTGTTGAATTTTTACGTCTTGTCATTTTGTCCAGATAAGAGTAAATGAAGGGGCAAGTAAAATACTAAAAGGGTGGCAACAACCCCAGGAAAATATGCTTTAAGCAAATTAGAAGAGATACAAAATCGTGAGTGGGGAGAAAGGGGATAAAAAGAGGTTCAAAAAGGAAGAAAGAAAAAAAAACAAAAAGAAAAGAAAAAGAAAAAAAAAAAGAAAAGAAAAGAATTTTTTAAAAAAGAAAACACCTAAGAAAAATGTGAAAATATATATATATATATATATATATATTAGATAAACTAGTAAAAAATCGTTAAAAAAGAAAAAGGTAACAGTTAAAAAAAAATTTTACCCGAAGGCGAGAAAAAAAAAAATGAAAAAGAAAAAATTAAATTAACTGCAAGACTAAAAAAAATCACAGG
Organism: Mustela lutreola; assembly: GCF_030435805.1. Lineage (NCBI taxonomy): Eukaryota > Metazoa > Chordata > Mammalia > Carnivora > Mustelidae > Mustela > Mustela lutreola. Next base: position 120,877,395 of record NC_081295.1, read on the forward strand.
AAAAAAGCCATGAGTTCCGTGCTTGGCTTTCTCCTCCTCTGGAATTCTGCTGCTCTCCTTGGTATTGAAACCGCACTCTTTGGTAGGTGAACTTGGTCTCGGCTGGATTTCTTGTTGATCTTCTGGGGGAGGGGCCTGTTGTAGTGATTCTCAAGTGTCTTTGCCCCAGGCGGAATTACACTGCCCTTACCCGGGGCCGGGGTGAGTAATCCGCTCGGGTTTGCTTTCAGGAGCTTTTGTTCCCTGAGCGCTTTCCGTAGAGTTCCAGAGGACGGGAATACAAATGGCGGCCTCCTGGTCTCCGGCCCGGAGGAGCCGAGAGCCCAGGGCCCCACTCCTCAGTGCGCCCTCAGAGAACAGCGCCCAGTTAGTCCCGTCTGCCTGACCTCCGGCCGCGCTCCGAGCTCACCGAGCCTGCGACCGGTTCAAGGTAACACGGAGCTGGGAGCTTACTGTCAGCTCTGCCTCTGTAGCCGGCTTTCCCGTTCCTATACCCGCAAGCTCTGCGACACTCAGACACCCCCGATCCTTCTGTGACCCTGCGGGACCCGAGGCCACGCTGACCCCGCGTGGGCTTCGCCCCGGTTTAGCCTCTGGAGTGATGTCCCTCAGCGGAACAGACTTTTAAAAGTCCTGATTTTGTGCGCGGTTGCTCCGCCGCTTGCCGGGAGCCGGCCCCTCCCCCCGGGGTCTATCTTCCCGTCGCTTTGGATTCACTTCTCCGCCGGTCCTACCTTTCAGAAAGTGGTTGTTTTTCTGTTTCCAGAATTGCTGCTGTTCTTCTCTTCGATCTGCCAATGGGTTTTCAGGTGTTTGCAATCTTTAGATAAGCTATCTAGCTGATCTCCGGCTAGCTGAAGCAGTCTCAGCTTGCTACTTCTCTGCCATCTTGACTCCTCCCGCCTTTGGCTTTTCTAACTTGGCACTGTGAATCACCAACTTTGGACTCAGAACATTGCCTTCCCAGAACAGTGGATCTCACCGTATCTGTCATTGCAATTTGACCTGATAGCTTCCAACAGCTTAAGAAGTGCTCATTTGTCTTCCAAATTAATTTATATGAAGGCCACTGTGGTGCAGATCTTCATGTGGACCAGACAATGCAGTCTGGCCTCTCTCTTAATCATGTGGGGAATCTCCATGTTAGGATACAGGGCAAGCAGGAAGACATCCAGCTCAGTGGGATCCTTATCATGTGCAATCCCTACTAGCTAGTCTTCTTGTTTTCCACCAAGGTCCTGACAGGATTAACCCTAGTTCCAGGGACAGGAGGCTTCTTATCGGGGTTTATCTCCCTGTACTGGCAGCCTTCTTTTTAGCCCAGGCCAGCAATCTCTGCTTCTTTTTTTTTTTTTTTCAATGTTTAAATCACAGTAATGTTATTATTATTTTTATTTTTTACAATGCCAAGTAGTTCTAAAAGTTATAAACAGTAACACATGGCAGTTGCAGCAAGTGAAAGAACAGCTTTAAAATATGTCTGCACATGACAAAGGCCTGTTGGTTATAAATCAATTTCGTCAGAAACACTGATGTACTTGGTGCCTGATCCCAGTCAAAAGGATCCTACTGTACCCAGGCCTGTTTATCATCACCTACACTCACACACGCAGAGCTTTCTTTGTGGTAGAGAAATTGTGATTTTTAAATTCTGTAACTTGCATTCAAGAATTCTTTCTTCCATTTACCATGTTTGAGAATTTAGACAATTTAACTGACTTAATTAGTTGGAGACTAACTGCCGCTCAGCAGAATCCTACCCCTTGCTAGGTGGGATCCTGCCCAACTTATAATTGTTTAATACAGACAATTAGATCTTCAAATGTACTTGGTTTAATTTTGTTCTTTAACATTAGGGGGAAAATAGTAAGAAAACCAAACAAAACAAAGCAAACAAACAAAGCATAAATTTGAGTAAACTGCTATTAGTCTGCCATACTACCCAGTCCCATTTTTCTCACACATAAATTTGAGAAACAAATACCTCCTGGGAATGTTGTGAGCATTCAACTCAGTTAATCCACCGAACAGTGATTTTTGGGTGACGATTGTAGTTACTTTTCCATTGGTGTGTCCTCAAATACACAAATTAAGAAGCATCAGGTTTTGAGGGGTGCACCCAACTATCTCTCCACCTCTATATTATAGAAGCTGCAAATCCTGGCTTAAAAATCAATACAAACATTTCTTTTAACAAAAATGCTAGAAATGTTTGCATAATTTTGGTTTTAATTATGCACAATTCTTAGATTGTTTTCTCAGCATATTCCTAATTATCTTTTAAAAAAAAATTTCTTTTCAGCGTAACAGAATTCATTGTTTATGCACCACACCCAGTGCTCCATGCAATACGTGCCCTCCTTACTACCCACCACCTTACTCCCCCAACCTCCCCTCCACCCCTCCCCCCCGGCCCCTTCAAAACCCTCAGATTGTCTGAAAAGCAATCTCCGCTTCTTCTCTTGCTTTGCCTCTGGTCTGAATCTGTGGGCCAGCTTAAGCAGTTGAGTAGCTGTGTGGCTGTCCAAGGCTTAGGAACTAGTTAGTTGTGAGAGGAACTTTTAGACATTTATAGCCCTTTGTGGCTACATGGAATGTATTTGACAAAGTGGGTGAGAACCCTTTTGGGCTGCATGTCCTGTCCTATTCCAAAATTCTTGGGTATTTTCTGAAACGGGGCTGACCACCTTGTTGGCCTCCTGCTTCTTCACCAGGGTCCAGAGCCACTCTTCAGCTTCCTTTCCTTTCAGCATCTTGGATTGTTGGTGAAGAGAGCTGAACTTTTTCTTTTAGTACAAGCATTTATAGCATAAAGTTCTCTTGTGTTTTCTTTTTCTTTTCTTTTCAGACATATTTTGATTTGCCATTTGATTTCCTATTTGCCCATTGCTTGTGCAGTAGTGTGTTGTTTAATATTTACATATAAATACTTAATATTTACATTGTAGATTTTCCAGCTTTTATTGTTGGCCTTTAGTTTTGTACCAATGTAGTTGGAAAATATACGGGGTATAATTTCAAACAAATAGAACCCCAAAATGTTAACAGTGCTGAGGTTGAAAACACTGATTTATACTGTGCTGCTTCTCAAAACTCTATAGACTCACAATTTATACACACACTTACTTTCCAATTCAGGTCTTTGTGGTTTATTTCAGTTTGTTTAAATACAGAAATAATAAACTATAAAGTTGTATAAATTCACCAATTTCTTGTTGAGCCCATTCAATCAATGCAAGACACAATCTTTATTTTTATACTATTTGCCTTTTGTAATGTTTTTGAATATTTCATGATTTCTCAATCATCGCCATCTCTTGTTATCTTTCAACAACATGCCTTTATAAGGCATAAATTGTGACTGCCACAAGTATTTTTCTGTAACTTGTATCAAACTTTTGTATTAATTCTACATTCTATTCTATAGATAATGTCAAATGCTCCCTTTTCTTTGTCTCCCTTTTAAATAGAGGTATTTTCCCCATTTTTAAAAATTTCTGTGTTAATTATACTTGAATAAAATTTTTCTTAGTTTGATTCAACATAAAACAGAAAGATCAACATATACATACATGTATACATATTTGTGCATGTATATGCATATATATGCATATATATGTATACATATATTCTTGTGTATGTTTACATATATTGGACTACAGAAGCATATGTGACTGGTTGACCAATTAGAGCTCTGACGTATTTGATCCTTTACTTCATAAGACTTGATTTGTCAAATGGGTTCTGCATCAAAATCTTTAATGTAATCTGGTTTTCTGAGACTTCTAAATTTGGAAATGTAAAGATGGATACACTGTATTATAACCATGGTTTTAATCTCCGTAAAATTCCTCACTCATATGCCTTTGAATTCAGTATATAAGTCAAATATTACCACCCCATGTGATGTCTCTAAACATCCTTCTCCTTGGTCTCCCTGTCTGCTTCAGTGAACTGTTTTCACTGGTTTCTATAGGAAGTTTCTCAGTTCTTTCAAGCTTTTGCACAGTTACATGACCTTGACCCGAAACGTGACTCCCTTTACCCCAAACACACACACACACACACACACACCAGCTCACATCTACTTAATCTTTTATGTCACATCTGGAATGTCACCCTGAGACCACCTCTCTGGCACTCCAAGGAAACTGAGATCATCCAATTATTCTCGGCTCTAGAACTGCACACGTCTCCTGGGACATTTCTCACCCCGCACAAAGTCTGGCCTGGTTGGGTTTTGAGCGTCACTTTCCCTGCATTTTCAGCTCCAGGAGTGGAGGGGACGCTTCTGTTTCCTTCTCTGGATTCGCAGGGGCGGCAGGGGATTCTCAGCTCGCACCAAACCGAGGGTTCAGGGGGCGAGGAAGTAGGTGGGACGTGTTTAAGGCGGGGGAAAGGGCTGTGGGAGGCGAGGAGGGAGGCCCGTGTCTGTCAGCCGCAGGCGTCCAGGAGGAGGCGGTGAGGGGCAAGGATCCTCGCTGTTCTGGCTGGGGGTCCGCCGCCGAGCCCGGGACCCAATGGCCGCCTCTCCCGCCGCCCGCAGAGGGAAGACGGGCGGTGTGTGCTGGTGGTTGGGGGCGCCGGGGGAGCCAGCGAGGGAGCCGCTGTCAGCGTCTTCCAGGAGCCCGCGGGTGACTGGATCGTCTCTGTCCCCACAGCACATTTCCTGTTCCTGGGTAAGTTCCAGTGCTACTTTACCAACGGTACAGAGCGGGTGCAGTTACTGATCAAAGCAGTCTATAACGGCGAGGAGTACGTGCGCTTCGACAGCGACGTGGGGGAGTTCCGGCCGGTGACCGAGCTGGGGCGGCCCGTCGCTCAGTCCTGGAACAGCCAGAAGGACTACATGGAGCAGACGCGGGCCGCGGTGGACACGTACTGCAGACACAACTACGGGGTGGGTGAGAGCTTCACGGTGCAGCGGCGAGGTGAGCGCGGCCGGGGCGGAGGTTGGGGGAAGGGGTGTGTGTGTGTGTGTGTGAGAGAGAGAGAGAGAGGGAGAGAGAGATAGAGAGAAACTGTGAGACAGACTCGTGGTGAGCACACAGGGTCTTGAGCAATTACAATTTAGAAGGATCCCTGTGAGAGTGCCCTGTCAGGGACACTGTGGTCTGTTTGTGTCACTGCGCAGAGTATGTGGTTGTGATTGTATGGTTGTGTCCCTGTGTGGTTGTGGGGACAGTGCAGTTGTGTCCCTGTGTGGCTGTAGGGCAGTGTGTGAGAGTTGTGCTCTGAAGTGAGGGGGGCAGAGAATGAGTGTGAGCTGGCCTGTGGGCCTGGATGTGGGGGATGGGCTGGGAGAGTGGGTGTGAGGCGAGGACACAGGAGGGGACATCTGACATCCTTGGTGGCCCCTCAGGGAGAGGTGAGGGGAGCTCAGGAGCTGCAGGTGCAGGGAACACTAGGCAGGTGGTGGAGACCTAATGGTGGTGGTGGTGGAGACCTAAAAAGTGTAATGTGCCACCCAGAAGCTCCTTGCTTTGTTTCTTAGCATATGTATTCGTACACACTTAAAATGATTTTGAAACTGCATTTTTAATTATATTTTTGTTACAAAACATATTGATACTGCTGTTTTTATAATGATAAAAGTATTTAAGGAGTTGCATATGATTTTTTGATATAGTTGTAACAATTCGCCTCACATTCCCCTTTGCTAGACCTTTTTCAATACTGCCACATGCTCAATTGAAAATTTATCTTGTTAATTTTTAATCTCTATTTCTTTGCTTTCTAAGATTATTGAACATTTTTTCATGTATTATCTGTCGAATCACTTTTACCATTTTAAAAATTATCTACTGTCTATTATCTCTGGGGTTTTGGTATTTTTCTCAGTGATTTTATGCATGCTCCATAAATAAGATTATGAGCACTTTGCTGACATTTGATCTAGCATTTTCCCTAGTTTGTGGTTTGTATTTTAGTTCTGTTTATTACTTCTTTTGCTAAGGATGTAAACATTCTTATTTAAGGAAATATACTACAAAATTGTTAGCAGTAATTTCTTAAATCTATCATTTTATGGTATTATAAAAAGCTTATCTTGTATTTCTCCTTTTACCAAAACAGAAATTACATTTATTCAGGCTTTAGTGTCAGGGATGGTCTTGGGCACTAAGGATACCTATTAGTGAGTCTCAGACCTTGCCCTGAACTCAAATGTTAGTTGTAAATGGGAGACAATTATAAAATGATAACAATTCTAATAATAGATATTTTTATACTGCAAAAAAGAAGGATTGATCAACTGGTGAAATTATGAGAACTTTTTTAAATAAATGAGTTTCCTTGCTCTTTTTCCTCTTTCAGGACTCTCGCTGTTCTTGGACTTAGCTCCCAGAGCTAGAGAACCAGCTCTGTCTTTCCTGCTTCCCAGGGTAGAACCATGTCTGGCTTGTTCCAAGGTGTGAGCGTAGCATTCCCGGGATTTCATACTCTCTTTCCCTATCTACCTCAAGCTGTTTCCCAATTTATCCACCCTGCTTTGAGCAACAAAACAAAGATAATAAGTAGTTAACACATACTGAAGGCTAAATTCCAGTTACCGTTTTACATACTTTGGTGCATTAATCTTCACATAACTATAAGAGCTAAGTTGATATCACTATTCCCCTTTATACCTTAGAAAGCTGGGGCACAGAAGAATGTCAAAATTCTCCCAGGATGAATCAGTAAAGTAGCAGAGTCTGGATTTGAACCCGGTCAGCCTGCTCCAGAAATTGTGCTTTTAAAACACTTTATGCCTTACAAAACTTGGAAACACTTCTACAAGGATTAACTGCTTCATACTATGAAAACTAAATCCCACAAATTTCCCCAATAGCTCTCAAATCGAATGGACCCATGCTGTCAGGATGAAACTCAAGGCTCACAATACTGGTCTTATTGGGCTACATGGTCAGCTTTGGGGGAAGCCTGCTTGAGACTCAGCCTGGGACCAGAGACTGGAGGCAGCCAACACCAGAGACTGAGTCTGTCGTCCTCACTGAGTCCCTCTACCTCTTCTCTTCTAGTGGAGCCTACAGTGACTGTGTATCCTATGAAGCCCCAGCCCCTGCAACAGCACAACCTCCTGGTCTGCTCTGTGAATGGTTTCTATCCAGGCCACATTGAAGTCAGGTGGTTCCGGAATGGCCAGGATGAGGAGTCTGGGGTCGTGTCCACAGGCCTGATCCAAAATGGAGACTGGACCTTCCAGACCCTGGTGATGCTGGAGACAGTTCCTCAGAGTGGAGAGGTCTACACCTGCCAAGTGGAGCACCCCAGTTTGACGAGCCCTGTCACCGTGGAATGGAGTGAGAAGCTCTCTGACCTCCTAAGTTCCTCACCCACTAAGGAGGGAACTTTGCTTTTCCTGAGTGTCAGGGTTCTCTCTCCTTACACCATGTTTTCATTTGCTCCAAGATCTCTTCTCTTCAGCACAGATCACTTGGGGGTAGCCATGTGATATCCTGTGGTAGAAATCCTCTGATAATTCCTAGATATCCTGTGATCATTTGTACAGATCCTGTATTCCCTGGTGAGGCAGTTATGCCTGGCAGGCAGAACAGGCAGAACAGAGAACATGTTTTGACATTTTCCATGGCTCACAGGTCATGGTTCCCTCTTCACACTGGGGATCAGTCCCCTGCCTCGGGCTGGGCTTGTGCTTCAAGCACTGTTGCTGTGAGTTGTTGATTGTGGTCTCAGAAGAGTCACATCCTCCATAATGTAGGGACCTTCCTGACTTGAGAGGAATCTAATCTTGACTCTGTCTTTCATTATCTGTGGTGCCCTGCACAATCTGTTCAGCTTCATGGACCCCGGGCTCCTCATCCATTGATGCTGAAGTAGTGGATTTGTCAGAGCTGTGATATTTAAAAAGTTCAGTGCCTAAATTTTGCATTTCTGCAATGTGATTTTTAAATTTCTTTCCCAGAAATTGCCAATTATTCGATATCTTCAAGGCAGCCTGCCTTCCTCATTCTCAGAGTTCTCAATCCCAGAGTGTCCATTGAAATTCAATTTGGTGTAAAAATGACTAAAACTGTTTCTTCTCTCAGGGGCACAGTCTGGGTCTGCACAGAGCAAGATTCTGAGTGGAACTGGAGGCTTTGTTCTGGGTCTGCTCTTCCTCGTGGTGGGGCTGTTCATCTACTTCAGGAATCAGAAGGGTAAGGCACCTGTTGGTGAGACTCCATAGAGACCCTGTGGGGGAGAAATACAGCTTTGATCAAATAAGGTCTCTGTGTACCAGTGGCCCTGTATGAAGCCTTTCTTTCCCAATTTGACCTCAGATTTCTAAGAAATCTAAAAAACAGACCATGGTTATTGGGTTTTAGCATAAGAGGTTATGTCCTGTAGAGATAGAGAGAGGTTAACAAGCGTGGGGATCTTGGTTTGGGATCCTGGGCCAAATGCACGAAGAGCCACTAAAGCTAGTGAAATCTCACTGTATTTGTGTGTTGGAAGTTTCATGGGTCACATCTTTCACTTTTTCTCCACTTTGGCATCATGTCATGTGGGTTGTGTTGTTAGAGAATCTAAGGGGCGGGTCTGGAGCTGGGACCTTATGTGTGGGCACAATTTTACCTCATCTGTTAAGTATATGTCTTCCCTTCTCTTTCCCAGGACACTCTGGACTTCAGCCAGCAGGTAATGCTCTTTCATCTTCTTTAGTGATAGATTTGGTTATTCCGGAACAGGTGGTAAAGGTGAAAGACAGAGAAAATGGGAAAGACTTTGGATCAGGCAGTTTACACTGAAGCTTCCTTCAGTGTAAATCAGGCAGTTTATACTGAACCTTCTGAAGGCCCATGTTGTAGTATAGCTTTGTCTCATGGAGACCTAAGAATATGTTCTTCTTACTGCGGGGCTTTAATTAAGACCCTGGGAGAAGAGGCTGCTTGGAGAGGTGAGTCTGGAAGCAACACTCTGCTCTGTCTCTGCAGGTCTCCTGAGCTGACGTGGAGATGGTGACACTCCAGGAAGAACCTTCCTTCCCAGCTTCTTCGCAGAGTGAAAGGCTTCCAGCTCTCACTCCTCCACAATTACAGTGCTTTCTCAGATGTGGTTGGCCCGGCTTCAGTGACCTTGCGGCATCTGTCCTCCCGGTGGCTCTCTCTGCCCCTTCCTTGACCTAGACGCCCCAGTGTGACTGCAGTAACTCATCTTGCCTTCTCTCCCGGTACCCTTCTGTGTGGCCCTTCCTGCCTCCCTTGCATGGGAGCTCACCTTCTTCTCACGTGTCTTCATAAGCTTTTCTTAAATAAACATGGAGTGAAAATCATCTGCTTTGTATAGTTTCAAGGAAAAGAAGCATAAAAGAAGACAAAGGGGGGATTCCGTCACAATAAAATAATAGTTTTTGTTTATATTCTAGAATTTTGCTCAGGATGTAGATCATAGAAGGTATCCTTGTTTCATTCCCTGTTTATTCTTGGGCTTTATGCATTCTGTAATTAAACATGTTTTCTGGGTCTAGGAAGAATCCCTTAATGACCCACATGATGTTGGTGCTCTACATGTTTGTGTTCTCACACACAAACACACAAGTCCCTTTGCACCATGGGATAAGGAAAGGGGTCAAAAAATATGAGAAATGCAAGTACGCTTTTTTTTTTTTTGAAGATTTTTTAATCTATCTGTCGGGGTGGGGAGTGGCAGGCAGAGGGAGAGAAGCAGGCTCCCCGCTGAGTGGGGAGCCTGATGTGAGACTCAGTCCCAGGATCCTTGGGCATGAACTGAGCCAAAAGCAGATGACTCCGTTAAATGTCTGAGCCACCCAGATGTCCCAGAAATGCAAGTAAGTTAAGGATATGATGCCCTTAGAATTTTTGTAATCACATTCTTTTGTCTCTTTATCTTTGGTTTTTTTAATTTCATTTTTAATATTTGAATTCCATTTTGTTTTTTAAATACACTCCATGCCCAATGTGGGACATAAACTCATAACCCTGAGATCAGGAGTTGAATATTCCATTGACTGAACCAGTCAGGTGCCCCTTTCCCTGATTTTTTATAGGAAACTAAAGCTGAGTAAACCCCTTTCCTTATACTGATGGTGAGCTCTATCAATACTTCCATCTTTTTCTGTCTCTCAGATAAACTCGGTGGCATGCTGACACTCTGGCTTGGGATGCAGCCTTCCCCATAACTAAGTCTCAGATCATCTGGACAAAGCGTGACTCTAGGGGAAAAGTTGCATTTCTGACCCTTCCAGATTGTGTATAAACTTACTGTCTACAGGAATATCCCAGAGAGATATTATCTTAGTAGAAATCAGAAGCAGTGCTGGGAAAGAAAGGGGAAGTTATGAATCTGATGTCCATATAAACAATGAAATACTATGCAACTGGAAAGAAAAATAACACTTTACTATAAAATAATCTCTAAAGCATTTTTATAGGTACAGGAAAATTTATATAGCACACTACACTTTAATAAGATAGAGGAAGAGAATAGGAATATATAGCTATATCAACTCATTTTATATATATCACATCTATCATTTCTAAGCCACATAATTCTCTATGACAATAGAAATATTTTTTTTTAGAAAAAAATGGTCGTATCTTGGGCAAAATGAATGAATACTTTGAAAGGAACAGAGATGAAGGCTGGACTTTTCTGAATATGTCTTCTTTAATAATTTGAGGAAATTTCAACTATTTTATATAATAAAAGATTTAAATAAAAAGTTTAGAAACACAGTACATAAAAACTAAAACCAGACTGCAATGATGAAACAAATGTGACAAAAATTATATGGTGGGAGACACACTAGAATGTAAACCAAATATTTTTGGCCCTTTGATAAAACACTGTGGAACTGTAATTGTAAATCAGTACATAGTTCTAAATTCCTTAGACTTCAATGGTATGAGTTGGAAAGGTTTCAGAAGAATGCCCCTAGATTGGTTAAGGAGATGATGAGTTCTGCTATCATATTCTGTCTGAATAGTCACTTTGAAATGTAAATCAAATCTAAGAGTAGACAATAGATTCAGAGGTTCATTTCAGGGTAATAGAGATTTCAACACAATTTTTCTACTATCAGAGACAGCCATAATTATCAAGCCAATTCGAAGTTTATTTTATGCATGTTTTGGTCCTATCATGCATTATTGATGTGAAGAAGTTTATCAACCTGTGGGAGTTTAATAAGCTAACAGTCATGTATCCAACATTTCTATGGCTTTATCAAACCCCGTTTGATCCCAAGGCTGCAACATTACTTTTGTTGTGTTGTCCAAGGTGAGACGTTGTGTCATTTATGTTAGATTCTGGTGTGACATTATAATGTAGAATTAAAATGTATGGCAGGAATATTTCAGTGGAGATGCTTTCTGTTGCCAGTGGAGAAAAAACAATCTAATTTGCTTTATTTTCCTTTAACTCCTTGTCTCACATGGCAGACAGATCCAGGGTAGCTCATCTCCAGAACTGGTCAATTAATCAGACCCGTAATGTCTCCAGTGATCCTGGCACTTTGTATCTCATCTCTCTATCATACACCACATGTCAGTGTTCCTGAAATGGTAGTAGGGTGCCTTCAGTGGCTTTAGGCTTCGTTTTCTTTCATAATTTACAAAGGCAGGAAAAGGGAATTGTTTCTGTTCATATGCTTTAAGGGAGAACTAAACATTTTTGAGTGTCCCCAGTGACCTACTTCCCCACACATTGGGAGAACCATGGGATTACTGTGGTATTCTCAGACAAACCATGCCCCATCCTTTGTGGGCTGGGCCTGCCTCACCTGATGGATTGGAAAGATGGGAGCAAATAATCTTGTTCAGGAAGAAAGAAATGTTAGATGCAGTAGAGGAGAACAATTTCATGTAAGGAACTTATAGTATCAGGTATTATTAGTGTTATTATTTTTAATTATTTCCTCATGAAGGATGATTGATTGTTGAGGACCAGCATCATGAAGGTTTTGAGGTTGCTTTTTTTTTTTTTTAAATACAGGGTATTAAATGGCAGCTATAAACCCAATTGCAATTAAAAACAGCAACTAAGCAAGTGGATTATTTGTTTGTTCTTAGAAGTTAGTGTGCTCATACTTAATTTTTAAAGAAACATGCATTTTCCAGAAAATTTTCAAACAAAAACATTAATGAATATTAAGTTTGATACAATGCTAAAATCTGTTCTGCATCAATTTTGATAGGCACTCTTTTTGGAATTGGTTCATTATTGGTTAAATACACAAATACAGCAGAGTCCAGAATTAGATTCTGAACGGTTGAGTTCAGCTTAAAATAGCATTTCAAACATATACAATGGGGAATGTACAGTCTCTTCAATAAATGGTGTTGGGAAACTGGACAGCAACATGCAAATAAATGAAAACGAATCATTATCTCACTATATACCCCCCCAAAACCAAAAAATGGATAAAGACATGAATGTAATACCTGAAACCATATAACTCCTGGAAGAAAACATAGGTGGTCAGTCCTTGACATCTATCTTGGTGATGAGTTTTTGAAATAGTACATCAAAGTTAAAGGCCATAAAAGTAAAAATGAACTGTGCAACTACATGAAACTAAAAAGCTTTTGCACAACAAAGGAAACCATCAGCAAATGAAAAAGCAACTATAAAATGGGAGAAAATATTTGCAAATAATATACATAAAGAACTCTTTCAACTTAAAAGCAAAAAAGCCCCAATCTAATTATAAATTGGGTAGAGGATCTGAATACACATTTCCCCAAAGCATCCATACCAGTGACCAACAGGCCCATGCAAAGTACTCGATATCACTAATCATTAAGACAAAGCAAATCCAATCCAAAACTGACATATCACTTTACACTTGTTAGGACGGTATTATCAAATAGACAAGAAATAACAGGGGTTGTTTTCAGGGATGTGACAAAAAGAACCCTTATGCGCTATAGGAGTGAAAGTAAATTGGTGCAGCCACTATGAAAAACAGTGTGAAAATTTCTCAAAAGGATTAAAAATAGACATATCACAGGATCTGGGGATTCTACTTTTGGGTATTTAAACAAAGAAAATTAAAACACTAATTTGAAAAGATTGTTGCATCTTCATATTCATTGCAGCCCTATTTACAGTAGAGAAGATATGGAAACAACCTAAGTGTCCATCAAGAGATGAATGGGTAAAGCAAAGAAGGTATACATACATCAACAAAAATTATTTAGCCACAAGAAAGAATGAAGTTTTTCCATTTGTGACAACATGAAGAGAATTTTAGGACATTATGTTAATTGAAATATGTCACAGAGAAAAGGCAAATTAGAGTGATCTCACCTATATGTTGAACTAAAAAAAAAACCAAAAAACAAAACAAAAAAAAAACCAAAACCCCTAAAGAGCCAAACTCACAGACACAGAGAAGAGATGGGTGATTGCCAAAAGTGGGAAGTTGGGGGTGGTAAATGAGTCTGATGTGTGTAGTAGGTAGCTATTTCTTCTTAGATCAAGAAAATTCACTTTCAATAGATTTTTAAAATCTAGATATAGAAAAATTAAATGCAGGTGTTGAATTATGTCAAATAATATTTTATGATTCTATGAAGATGGTCATATTTCTTGCCTCCTTCTTTAACTTAGTATGATAAAATGCATTAATTAATTCTTAAATGTTAAAATAACCTTGCAGTCTGGGAGTAAATTCCAAATAGTCATGATGTATTGTACTTTTTGAATATCACTGAATTCAATTTGATGATTTTTTCTTAAGAATTTGACATCTGTCTTTATAAGAGTGACTAGTCTGTATATTTCTTTTGGTTACAGTGTCCTTGTTAGGTTTTCAAATAAAGGTTATCCTGGTCTCATTTTTTACTTACAAATTTTTTTCTCTTTTTACTCTTTTGGAGGTTTGTATAAATTAGGGTGGTTTCTTTTTTCAATATTTTGAAGAATTGACTGGAGAGCTAAACTTGTGGTTTTGTTATGGAACAGAATGGACTTATTTTCTTTATTATATAAGAAACTCTTTATTTTATACATCATTTGTGAGCTTTGGTACATTGCATATTTTGAGTAATTTATCCACTACATATAAAATTTATTTTTATAAACTTATTCATAATATTTGTTATTATTACTTCATGATGAAGAATCTGTGGGACTAAAACTAAACATAAAATATTTGTGTTATTTGAGTTCCAGAAGGAGATGAAAAATAGGTGACAATGACAAACTTTTTGAGGGCAACTTGACTGAATATTCCAAACCCTGCAAAAGACATGCACCTAAAGATTCAAGGAGCTGTGTAAACTCAAAACAAATGGTAAGATAGTCAACAAAAGCACTCACATAATAATAATTGCATTAAATGTAGATTATTTAAACCATCAATTAACAGACACACTTCAGTTTGGAAAAAAATGACCCTTCTGTGCTGTCTACAACAAGCTCACTTAAAATTTAGCAATATGGAAAGTCTGAAATAGAATAATTCAAAAAGATAAGCCCAAGAAAACAATTACCAAAAAAAAGTAGGGATAGCTGTATGAGTTACATTAGGATTCAGATAGAAGAATATGGTCACAGGTACAGAGATGTGATACATAATAATCATAATGATAATCTTCCAAGAAGACATAGCAATCCTAAATGTGTATGTACCAAACAACAGAGTTGCAAAGTAGGTGAAACAAAAACTGATAAAACTGAAAGAAGAAATATACAAAAGCACAAATATACTTGAAGGCTTCAGTACTCTTTTTTGGACAATTAATGAAACCACTAGATAGAAATTCAGTAAGACCATAGAACTCAACACCATCCACCAACATAATCTAATTAACACAGACCATTCCACCAAATAGGAACAGAATATATCCTTTTCAAATGCATGAAATCTTTGTGAAGATAGATGGTCTCATGGGCCATATAGAAACTTAAACAAATGCTAAAGAACTGAAATGCTACAGATTGTGTTCTTTGCATACAGTGGAATTAAGCTAAAAATCAGTAACAGAGGGGAACGTGGGTGGCTCAGTCGGTTAAGTGTTGGACTCCTGATCTCAGCTCAGGTCTTGATCTCAGAGTTTTGAGTTCAAGCCCCATGTTGAGTTCTACAGTGGGTGTGGAGGCAACTTAAAAAAAAAAAAAAATCAGTAAGAGAAAGAAAAACCAGTACACCTCCTAACACTTGGGCCCTGAACAATGTATTTGGATCAGAAAGGATGTCTTAAGAAACATATAGAATACATTAAATTAAATGAAAGGGAAAATAACACATTTTGAAAATATATTTAATTTGTGATGCATAATTAAAACAGTAATTAGAAAAAGACATGGTGCTAAATGCATACATTAAAAAAAGAGAAAGGGGGCATATCAATAATCTATGTTCCCAACTCAATAATGTAGAAGAAGTAGCAGCAAAATAACCTAAAGCAAGCCGAAGAGAAGAATTAGTACAAATAAGAGCAGAAATGAACAAAACTGGAAAAAGGAAAACGATAGAAAAAATGAGTGACACAAAAAGTTTGTTCTTTGAAAAGGTCAGTGGAACTGACAAACTTCTACAAGGACTGACAAAGGGAATAGAAAAGACACAATTAAAAATTTCCATAACATTAGAGAGTGGAGACCGTAAAATACCCCAGAAAGTGTGAAGGCGCTTTGAGATTGAAAAACAAAGGTGGGAACTCCATACAGTTTATAGAGTTTTATTCAGGGTCATGTACAGACAGGAAGGATCCAGCAGCTGGCAATCCACACACCTGTGCAGCTAGACTTAGGTTACAGATTTTATAGAGTGGGGGGACATACAGGAGGGCATTGTAGTGACATCAGGGGTTTGACAAAGTTGATTCATAGACAACATTTAATGTATTTGTGACACCATGTGTACATAAGAGGGGGAAAAACTGTTATTTCTAACAGTTATCTAAACAGATATATGGAAGACTGGAATAAGTCTCCCTGCATTCTGATCATGGCCTAGAGTTCCAAGGAAAATACAATAACCTCCAAGGGGCCTGGGATGTAAAGCCCTGAGGGAGTCATTAAGACGATGTGGACAGGATAGTAGGCCAAAGAAGGATCAGTACCATCAGCACTCCTGCCCTCCTCCCCCAGCATCTTTATAGCCTGGACAATCTTTTACATGCCATTCTTCCATAATTGCCCTAGAGCCAGATGTTAGGACATGACTTGCATCTTTATATCCCAGAAACAATATAAATAGCAACATGAAAATGGTATAGGACTAAATAAAATATTAAAACTATAGTTTCCCAGCAATCTGGAGAAGACAAAAGCCATGTACTGAGGGCATCAGCAAAAGAGATCTCTAAATGAGAAGATCATTTTGTGTATGAGACATTACGTTCAGTATTCCACAGACCTGAGAGTTGGAACAATTGTGAATTTCAGCATCAATGGTGACCTATGATAGGCAGATGCTTCCTGAGGGAACAGGGAGGGGCATCAGCAGTGAGGGCAGGGACAATAAGACAAATGTTTTAAAGACAATGTATATGGCAAATCTTCATGTAGCAACAACACAGTAATTGTTTCGTCCCCATGAGCCAATATCCTGGCTTAGGTACCTTTCCTGGGGGAATAATAGCAGATATTTTGCCCCTGGAATTATCAGAGACTGTGTCTCTATTATACATGCGCATTGGAGTGTGACCCATAATAATCATTGCATCTCAGTACGGAGTATTAGAGGTTCAGAGGCAGTTATTTCTGTGCATGTTGGGCTCTGACCAAGATAAAGCAAGAGATCAAAGGCAGAACTGGATGTGAGCCCTTGTTCCCAAGGATTAGGACACCAGGTCACCAAGGGTGGGGGGATGGGGGTATTTTGAGCCAATTTTGAATGAACTAATGTCCTACTGTTGCAGGATTGCAGGGTTCCTGTGCCAAGGAGTTGAAGAATGAATCTTGTGGACACAAAAGGGCAGAGTGAAGCAAAAGTTTATTAAATGAAGGTGAGGACATAAAGGAAAGGAAAAAGCTCTGTAGAGTGAGTGGGTTCCCAAGTGGATTGACACTGAGGGCTTTTACAGACAATCTTTTATAGAAAACTGACCACAGAACGTAAACTTCTTGGCATCACCACTGATAACACCATGATTACTTCTCCTCTGAAGTTTGGTAACTTTCAGTGGTCAATTTGTAACTATCAGGAAAATATCTCATCTTGACATTTAAGACAAAGGAGGTGAACTTGTTTTATTCCCTATCTCTGGTTTTGTATGCCTCAGCATTTTTCCACATATGGGATTTCTGTGAGGCTAGTCATGTAACCCTTTACCTATCTCTCCCTAACTAGCCCTGTCTGTCCGTCACTCATTCCTCCTCCTGGAACAGTAACCCTAACTGCTCTTAGGAAAGGGATGATGACCGCTCTTGCAGCTTCCTGCGGAAATGGGGTGGCAGACGGCGTGGCAGTTAGAATCTATCCAGGGATTGCTCCAAGGAGCCTTGGTGTGGCTCCAGGGGTGTCACGATGAACAGCAAATGGTGCGTGCACCAGCACATGCAAGAATAAGCATGCAGGAAGTGGTAGGCTCAAAACTGTGATCAATTCTCTTAGATTAGTTCCCCAGTTACCAATTCCATCAACTAGACAGTGGATTTCTTGATCTTACTTAATTGATCACGAATGCTCCCTACTAATTGGAACACCTTGTGGGAGTTTTCAGTATGTTAAAACAACACATGTGAAGAACTCCTTTCCCGCCAAATGGTATAGGCAATGGTGAATAGTCAGTAGTGGCCCGGTGCTCAAGAAGTCCCTCTCCGACTTCACTTAATTCTTGGCTGAGTGCATCTAAGTGCCTGGGAAACAGCATTTCAAGTTCTGCTGAGCAAGCTTACTGTTTTGCTTATTTCATGCTGTAGTCCTAATGTAAATCCCAGGAGTCCACTAAAGAAATAGTCAAAGCTGTTGTATCTGCTTCTAATAGGAGGATGACATTATCATTGCAATCGTATGATAAATGCAGCAAATCTCTCTTTTGACTTTTGGATTTGGGCAATGTTAATAGTCCCACTTGTCCCAGGGAACATAATCCTATAAAATTATGGGAAATATTGGGAATAGTATAATATACCTTATTGGGAATAGTATAATATTCTATCATCTATCTATCTATCTATCTATCATCTATCTATATTGTATATATATATATAGTCACAATATACCTTATTGTGACAAAACAAAGACCAAGTCCTGGTAAGTGAAAATCAACCTGCAGTGATAGAATGTGGAGAGTAAATTCACTGTTGCATTGGTGTGTTGTAATCAATCAAACAGGATTACGTTTTAGTATATGCTTTAGTCCCAGAGGGGGTCTAGCTGCTGCTGTGAGAGCAGGGAATCGTGTCTTTGGCTTAATTTTAAATTTTGTAGCTTGGCCTGTGTTGCTTCAATGCCAATGAGGTTATTGACAAGTAAGTCTTGAGGACCATGACCTTCACTATATGAAAATGGCACTGATTCTTTATGTTTACACCAAATGTGGACAGAAGTTATTGGTAGACAAGGGTTTTAAGGGGTCAGGGTTAATAAATCTTGTATTAAGATGAATGGTATTCAATGTCTGGATTTCCCCTTTGCATTTTCACATATGAATGTTCACCAGCATCTAGCAGGTGCTAACAGCTAATTGTATGGAAGCATTTTCATTTTGTTGTATGTATTGGTCAGTTAAATTAGTGAAACAAAAATATCTCATGGCCCTTTGTGGGCAGATAGCATGTCTCCTTTTTTCCATACTGGGGCCCACTGGCATCGGACCAACAGGTAAGAATCAGGGGAATCCCTAGAGTTGCATTAATAACTTCTGGTGTTAAGATGGTATATTTCAAGGCCAAAGTGGCCTGATTACAGTCCACCTGATGGGTAAGCTAACATATAGATTACCTTCATAGTGGATTACTTGCTTATTTTTCTTGAATAAGAACCAGAGATCTTCGACTGGTTCACAGGAATCAGTGTGATTGTCTTCAGAGGAGGTTGAGGGATCCTTATCTCTATGTTCACTGGTCTAGGGCTTAATTCGAGAGTGATGGATCCAGGACTCCGGACTTGCAACTTTAACAGCAGCAGGAGTAGAAAGGACGACAATGTGTGGACCTGCCCAGGTCTCTTTCACAGAGGGTGTGTTAGAGGGGATGGCTTTTATGACTATCATATCCCCTGGTTGACAAGTGTGGCGCCCTGCGGTCTTCAGACAGTTGTCTAAGCTGTTGTTGGGCTAGAAGACTAAAGAAGTGATAAGCTGGATCTGAACATTCAGTTTAGGATTTTTAGGAAATCATTAGTAAGAGAGCATGACTATAGAGCATCTCATATGGACTAAGTCTCTGAATGAGAGGAGTATTCCATATTCTTGCCAAAGCCATGGGAAGTACATTAATGCAAGGCCCGTTAAGGATATCATTAATTTTTTCAACTTTTTCAGAAGACTGAAGTTTCCAGGCACCATGGTATTAGATTCCTAAAGCCTTAGAGTTCTCTTGGGTCACAGTGGTCTTAAAAGAAGACCCATTATCAGTTTGTGTGCCCCAAGGCAGCCTAAATTTGGGTATTCCTTCATTTAACACCTTTATGACTACCTGAACTTTCTTAGTTCTACATGGAAAGGCCACCACCCAGTTAATAAAGGGAACTACCAAGACCAGAGGCATTGGAATCCTCAGGATTTGGGTATATGAGTGATATCTATCTTAGTCTTCTCTAGGATAATCTCCTGTGTGCTGGTGACCAGGAAGGACTAAAGATTTAGCTTTAGGATCATTCTGAAGAGAGTCATCACAGGCCAATACTACCTGCTGGATAACTTTAGACAAATCATGTCCAGCAAAGAACATCTGAATCATCTGGTACATTTTGTGTCTTCCCAGATGAAGTTCTGCTGTGAGGATTTCATCATGTTCTAGCTTTGGGATGTTGGCAGCAAGAGGGGCCTTTGGGCGGTCTGCATCTGTCCTGATGGCTGGAGAGAAAAACTATTTGTTAATCCCCATTGAATCTCCTCAGGGGAATGAGGGGGTCTGAAACTAAGGATAGATTGTTTCTGTATGAGGGGGGCCTCCACAGTATCGGAGGATCCCACAGCCGCCTTCGCTGTAAGGTCTGCCAGTGCATTTCCCCGATAATGTCATCTGCCCCCTCTTCGTGACCTTTACAATGAGTAACCCCCACCTCCTCAGGCAGGACGAGGATGTTAATAACCGGTCTATTTCTGTACGATATTTAATTGGAGGGCCACTGGCTGTTAAATAGTTACATTCCTTCCAGATGGCTGCATGAACCAGCAAAAGTAGAAAGGCGTATTTAGAGTCAGTGTGTATGTTTACCGTTTTTTCTTTACTTGGCTCCAGAGCTCAGGTAGGCTATTAATTCAGCTCACTGTGCCCTGGGGCCTGCAGAAAGAGGTTTACTCTCCACTGTTTCAAAAGCTGTAATAAGAGCATATCCTGCGTTTTGAATTCCCTGCTCTCTGTATGAGTTTCCACCTGTATGGAGAGTCCAGCCAGGGTGAGTGAGGACTTTCTTTGGCAGATCCGACCTTGCTGCATAATGTTGAACAATACCATGTTCACAATCACACTTTAATTGAGTCCCACCTTCCGGGAGAAGAGCGGCAGGATTTAATATTGGACAGGGTGTTATGCAGACAGCAGGTCCCTCCAGGAGCAAGGCTTGGTATCTTAAGAGTCGGTGATCTGTCAGCCAGAGGCCTCCTTTTGATTCTAGTAGCTCCATTAGGTTATGTGGGGCAAGACGGTAATATCTGCTCCCATGGTTACCTGAAGGGCTTCGGGTGGTAGAAGGGTCACTGCTGCCCCAGCTCTCACACAGGCTGGCCATCCCCTAGGCACACTTCCTTACTAACATACCTCCCAGGTTGTTGTGTGGGGCTTCTGGGTTGGGTTATGACCTCAAGAACCACAATTCTGGTCACCCCAGGCCAATCCTTTGTCTCCCGCTAACTGGAATCATAGTCAACTCACAAGTGCAGGCTACACACGGAAAGGCATGTATGGAAAGAAAAGAACCTTTTCTTTCCATACATAGAGATTAAAGTTCTTCTCAATAGGAAGGCTCAAGCCTGGGGCTCTCACCAAGGCATGTTTGAGTTTCTCATGTATTTGAAGGACTTCTGGGTCCTGCTATATGATCGAGGTTCCCACAGATTGTGTTTCCATGACTAACTGATACGGGGGCCCGCTTTTCCCCCTACCCAGCTATCCATAGTCTGGAGTACTCAGTGATGTCCAGGAACCCCCAAAGCTGCCAGAGAGTGTGAGGTAAAGGGAAGGATAAGATTGGCTTAATCCTGGCTTCTCCTCGGGCCCGTGTCTCTTCTGCCAGCACCAGCCCCAGATATTTTGCAAAGACCTGGTATACTTGAGCTTTCTCCTTCTATACTTTATATCCCCGGGAGGCTAAAAAATTAAGGAGGGAGGTTGAGCTTTTTTGTGATGCTAACGCAGTGGGAGCACATAGCAGGATGTCATCCAGGTCTCATAGCACAGGTATTTTGGGGAGTTTGAAATCCAAAAGACCTTCAGCTAAGACTTGAACAAACAGATGAGGGCTCTCCCGGAAGTCCTGAGTCAGGACCGTGAGCTGGGCATCCTTCCGGGTCAGAGCCTGGAATATGAGTAAATACTGGGAGTCCGGATGCACCAGGATGGGAAAGAAGGCACCTTTGAGATCTGGGATTGAAAAGCTTTTGGTGCTACTTGGGATCTGTGCTGAAAGCCTGTAGGGGTTGGGCACTAGGGTGAATAGAAACCACTGCCTCACTGATCAGGCGCAGGTCTTGAGTAGTCTCCACTCCCCATTTGCCTTTGGGACTCCCAATACAGGTGTATTGCAAGGACTAGTACAAGCCCGTAAAAGACCCTGAGCCTTAAAATTGTTTACAGTGGCCTCCATTCCCTTTTTATCTTCAGGTTTCAATGGATATTGCCTCTGGTGTGGGAAAAAGAAGAAGAGTTCTTTAAACAAATTTTAACTGGAGAAGCTGTTAAAGCTTGGCCTGCCTTTCCGTGTGTAGCCTGCACTTGTGAGTTGACTATGATTTCAGTTAGCGGGAGACAAAGGATTGGCCTGGGGTGACCAGAATTGTGGTCTTCATTTGACTTGATATATCTCTCCCCGGTAATGAGGTAGGACTGTCCTCTCAGGGCCACAACTAGAAAAACAGCCTTTCTCTGGTCTCTTCTCTCCCTTTGCTGTGCCTCCTGTCAGTCTCGATGAAAGAAGCAGTCTTCAGTGAAGTATCCGGGGAATTATCAGGGCCAACAGCCCTTTTGTGTAATTTTCTCCTTATATTAGGGGCTAGTTGGATGACAAATTTGTCCTTTAGGATTGATTGTCCCTCTGGTGTCTTTGTGGAGAGGGAGGTACGCTGGATTAAAACCTCTCTCAGTCTTTCCGAAAAAAAGTGGAAGGAGGTTCTTGGATAACCTGTGTCAATTCAGAATAATTTAAAGGTTTTGCTCTAGTCCTTCGTAGCCCTTCCAGAGTACATCTGAAAGTGCTCCTGTTTCCACACTCCCAGTGAGTTAGCATAGTTCCATCCAGGGCCCCTGTGGGTACAGCCTGCTTCCCCGAGGGGAAGACCTCCTCTCCTCCTCTCGCTGTCTCTCCATCTGCCATCATCTGTTCATCCTCAAACGCTTCTGTGGCCTGTAGAGCTGCGTTTTGCTCTGTGCTAGTTAATGTCTGATTTAATATTAACATCTGTCCAATCTAGTTCAAATGTCTGGGTTAGATTTTGAAACACTTCTACATATTTGTCTGGGCTATCTGTGAATTTACCCAAATCATTTTTTATTTGTTTGAAATCCTGTGAAGAGTAGGAAACATGCACCTTTACAGGACTGAATTCAGTAGGCCTTTCTGATAATGGATCTGGTGTTTTGGGTGACCCTTTTATAGAGGGAGTCTCCTTTTCCAACTTGTTAGGGCAAGGGGAAGCGCCTTCTAGAGGCCAGTGGTAGTTGGGTAGCAACTGCCTTTATACATACCTTTCCTGGTCTTATTTTATCATTTGACATTGTAGCCGGCAGGTTACATGCCCTACATAATTCTCTATCATCCCGTGAAGCAAAGAACACCTGGACATATAGGACCAGAGCCCATTTGCCCTTCGCCTACAGTACAAGGCTAGTTGTAAAAGAGAATTTTAATGATTCCTTCCCTCCAAAGTCTGGGTCTCTCTATCCTCAGTGGATATCAGGGCCAGGCCTGGGAGTAGAAAACCTTCATACATACATACATGTGTATTGCAATCTCATTGGCCACCTGTGTATAGCCCGGCTAAACTACTTCTCTAATTGTTTGGCAATTAGAAGGAATTGTTTGGCAGGGTCCGAAGGAATCCCACTGAGGATGGCTCATTTCCCGTCTTGCAATTCTGGTATCACCCTATACCCATTACGGAGAGCTGAGTACGAAGGTGTCCCCCCATATCAACTCTCTGTGTTCTGGCCAAGATGTCCCTTGGGCCCTGCAATAGAGTGAGAGAGTGGCTGAAACCCCTAGGACATGGAAAGTTGGGACAGCCGGAATGGCCACTCTGATCTGCACCAGACACCATCCCCCTCTTCTGGACTATTACAGAATGAAATATGTTATTATCTTTTAAGTAGTTCAACCATAGTCAAGGGTGCACACTACTCTCCAGGGATTTGTGGGCAGGTGTGTACAGTTTGTGAGAGGTTTCCCTGGGCTGTGACCTCCAGGGCTTGTCATCCTTTTATGTGTCTCAGGCACTCCATGGTCACTTATGATGTCCAGGGACAGGCCTAGAGTGCCCGATGACCAGTCTTCTGTGCACTCCCTGGATGGGGCCTGAAATTGGTCAGGGGGAATTCTGTCAGGTGTATCTTCAAAGTCCTCCCAGGGAACCCTCATTCATTTTGTTTGCACCCGAAGCTCTGATAAGCAAAAGCCCAGATAAATGCTTTGGTTTATTTTGGTCGTGAAGTGTCTGAAAATCCCTTCTCCTATATACTTGATGACCCATCAGCAGGCAAGTTCCCACCAAGGAGTGTGTACCCCTAGCTTTAATGTCATTATAGTTCCACATCTTCTGCTGCTGAAACTCTGAACCATAATAACCCCAGCCACCAGTGCAGCCAACGTAGGTGGGACCTGGGTTCCACCTACGTTAGGGGTTAGGGGCTCCAGCCCCTTCTTAATTTTAATGCCAATGGACCCCAGGGCATTGGCACATAAAAGCCCACAAAGTAGGGAGCAGTCATATGAAGAGATTCATCTGATTTTATCATCATGCAGCATGCATCAAATATCTCTGGTTCTGAACCTGGCAATAGAGAAGCTGCTTTATCAGGTGGCAAAAACAGAAATAGCCATCCATCGGAAGCCAGATCATAGGTGTTCTCAAAGGAAAAAAAACTTCATGATGGCTGAGACAGCAACTATGAGATATAACAAAAGCTGCTGAACCCAAGAAAGGTCAAGAGTCGTAGAGAAAGTATGAGGAAGGATGGAAAATGCTTCTAATTCCAAGAGAGAGCCCCTTAGTTGAGGTTCATTGTCACTCTCAGGAGTTACAGAAGCTCTGATGTGCAGATACACTTACCATAAGAGGAGAGATGCCATAGGAAAGAGGGAACTGGTTAGGGCGGGACCAACTTTCCCCACCTGTGCAGGAAGGGGGATTGACTGAATCGTTCCTTGAGGCCTGTCACCTGAGTGTTATGACCTGTGGCTGCACTAGTCGCTCTCGCATGGCGGACAGGTGCCCGGTGTTTTACAGAAGAAGAGGACTAAGCAGGGGAGATAAGCCTCCCAGAACATAAAGACAGAGTCAGCATTACTCGCCTTCTGATGAATGAAGTGGAATGAAGTTTCCCAGGCCAATGCAGCAGAAACGTTGCAGGATTGCAGGGTTCTTGCCTCAAGGAGTGGAAGAATGAATCTCATGGACACAAAAGGGTGAAGTGAAGTGAAAGTTTATTAAATGAAGGTGAGGACCTAAAGGAAAGAAAAAAAAAGCTCTGTAGAATGAGTGGGGTCCTGAATGGACTGACGTTGAGGGCTTTTATGGTTGGTCTTTTATAGAAAACCTATCAGGGAACTTAAATCTTCTTAGGGTCACCACTGATAGCACCATGTTTACTTCTTCTCTGAAGGTTGGTCACTCTCAGTGATTTTATAACTCTCATGAAAATATCTTGTCTCTGACATTTAAGACAAATGAGCTGGTCTCCTTATTTTCCCTTATCCCTGGTTTTGCATGCCTTTTTCCACATCTGAAATTTCTTTGAGGCTGGCCAATTAGCCCCCACCTGTCATTACCATCTGGGAGTCTTGTGACAAATGCAACATGAGTCCTTCTGCAACACTGGGAGGCCTCTAGCCTCCTGACAGTACCCGTACCCACAGTGTCCAGCTATGGGGATGTTGTTTGTTATACATTCATGTGCTGATGCTCTTACTGGTGTTGATATGGCCAAAAGGTGTCAACTGACTTCTCTTACTTGTGGAGACCATCCTTGCAAGGAATTATCTTATGACAAAGTCTTTAATATATTCTTTACGTTAAGCTAGTGGGGTCGCATCTAGTGCTTAATCTCCAGCATAGTGCTGGTGAACCATCTGTTTTACAGGTGTCTTTGAATGATAAGCAAGCATTCCTACCTCTTGAGCCTAGGTGTATATGTTCCCTGGCTTGTTGGCCATGCCTGAGGGGGGAATATGACTTCTAGTTTTCATTCTTCTATTTGAATGGAGAAGATGGTCTCTGGCTTCAATAGTGTTTTCACCATTCTCTTCTTTGGAGGATAGGACAATGATCACTCTAGCTACTTTCTGTTGTACAAGGGTACGGATCAGTATTTCTGGAATGACATTGCTTTGCACCAAGTTGTAGCTATTCCCTAGTACCAGGCTTAGCCTCCATCCTTCCAAGAGCCATTATTTTTGAACTTTCATGTATAGTCTTAGCATCTTATTCCACATTTTTTAGTGAGGTAAATTAGGTCAGTTCAGTTCAGCAGTGGTCTCATTTCAGGAGGTGGTCCTGCAGATGGGCTTTCAAAGTTAGGTCCATATTGTTCAGGCAGTTGGGTGGAAAATTATCCATTATTCAGGAAACCAGAAGAATTCAGGATCCAGGGTTACCTGGGTGGCTCAGTGGGTTAAAGTCTCTGCCTTCAGCTCAGGTCATGATCCCCAGGATCCTGGGATTGAGCCCCTCATCAGGCTCTCTGCTCAGCAGGGAGCCTGTCCCCCCCCCCCCCACACCCCCACCTGCCTCTCTGCCTACTTGTGATCTCTGTCTGTCAAATAAATAAATAAAATCTTTAAAAAGAAAAAAGGAATTCAGGATCCAGTCCAGTTGCATAGATAAACTACAAACACTCAAAGACAATCAGAACTAGAATATCACCCATGAAAGTGTATTACTGAAACATAATTTTTTCTCAATAAAATCACCCTCATTTCCATCAAAGAGAGCCATAGTAAGATATATTTTGGTAAAACAAGTCCAATTATAACAAACTTGGCCTTAGTTACATAAGTACAGCAGAATAGGGACTGACCATGTAAGTTTTTTTAAGTCTTTTTTGCCAGAACTTTTCACAGGGAATTTCAGCTTGAGCTTTCAATAATCTTTTGAGGCTAAGAGCCAAGCCAAATACTTAGCTTCAGACTCAGCTGCAATACTTATAGATTTGGGTGAATTTCTCTCTTCTCCAGATCCCTCAAATATCCCAATTCTCTGAGCAGCTAGGCAATACCTTCCTCACATACCTGTTAAGACTACAGCAAACCCCTGAAGGTGATGTTTTCAAGGGGCCTCACTGAGTCCAAAGTCAACCTTAGTCCCTCAAAGCTGTCCGGTCATATCTGAGTTTGTGTACGTCTTTCTTAAATATGACATTTCAGTCAATGCTATAGTGATATGAGCAATGTTTCCTGATGTCCTTTTAACAAAACAACCAACCAACTATGGAATGAGAAGGGATATTTCCAAATAACATATCTGATAAAGTGTTAGTATCCAAAATATATAAAGAACTTATTAAACTCAACACCCACCCCAAAATAATCCAAATAATAATGGGCAGAAAACATGAATAGACATTTTTCAAAGGAGACATACACGTGAAAAGATGCTCAACATCACTCATCATCAGGGAAATACAAATCAAAACTGCAATAAGATATCACCTCACACCTGTCAGAATCGCTAAAGTCAACAACACAAGAAACAACAGGTGTTGGCAAGAATGTGGAGAAGGGGGAAGCCTCTTGCAGTGTTGGTGGAAACACAAACTGGTGCAGCCAGTGTAGAAAACAGTATGGAGGGTCCTCAAAAAGTTAAAAATAGAACTATCCCATAATCCAGCAATTTCATTGCTACGTATTTACCTAAAAGATACAAAAATACTAACTTGGAGGGATACATGCACTCTAATATTTAGAGCAGCATTATCTAAGTAGCCAAATCATGAACAGTCCAAATGTTTATTAACTGATGAATGGATAAAGAAGAACTGGTATGTGTGTGGGTGTGTGTGTGTGTGTGTATGGCAAGATTTCATTCTTTAATACTGGTTATATATTCATATATAATATATATATATATATTCATATATATATATATAACCAGTATTAAAGAATGAAATCTTGCCACTTGCAATGACACAGATGGAGCTAGAGAGTATGATGCTAAACAAAATAAGTTAGTAATAGAAAGACAAATACCATATCATTTATTCCTCTGTGGAACTTAAGAAACAAAATGGGCAAACATGTGGAGGGGAAAGAGAGGCAGAATAAGAAACAGACTCTGAACTATAGAGAACAAACTGAGAGTTACCAGAGGGGAAGTGGGTGGGGAGATGGGTGAAAATGGGTGAAACAGGTGATGGGGATTAAGAAGGGCACTTGTGATGAGCACTGGGTGTTGTATGTAAGTGTTGAATCAAAAAATTGCACTCTTAAAAATGTAATATTAAAACTTCAGGAATTTCTAGGGAAGTTTTAGCATTCACCCATGTGATATAAACCAAGAAGGTAATTCATCATTTATCTTAAAATGCTTTCCTTATGTTTGACATACCAAATAAATAAGCCTAATTAGAGAAGGAGACCATTTAGAACTTGAAATTTTTGAAAGTATGTCGAAAATATCAGAAGGTTTTAAAGCACATTCCTAAATAGAATCAGGGATCATGACAAAACTTAAAGCGTAATTACCTATTTAACCAAAGTGACAGTAAGTAAGATTCTAAAGACAAAAGCAGAAGGTTGTATAGTGGTTAGCAAAACTTAGCTCTTTTAATATTGAGAATACGAAATTTTCTTAAGTAACTGAAGACCTGATAAAGACAAAACATAGAAACTGTTTTCCCAGGTAGATAAAGAAAAATCTTTGTTTACAATTTACTATCAAGAGCAGACCAACCATCCAAGAAAACATTGTCAACTTAACTAAGAAATAAACCAGTTTCAATCTTTTACTACTGTACTTTCCATATTAAAACTCATCTATTCCAATCTTAGTCCTGACTACTCATAAAATTCTTTTCTAAGGATTCCTTTTTCCCAATTTTCTACAACTTTCTAAAAATATTCAAATATTTCCTCTCTCTAAACAACCAGTTTCATTTTGGAACAAAATTATTTATTACCCTTAACAAATGCATCTCTATCTCTCATAATTTTCTTACCAAGAGCATACATCTTATTCTCTTTGCATACAGAGATGTTTTCTTTGGTGTTTCAAGCATCTTATTATTTTTGTTAGAACTCTTAGTGCTTAGAAGCCTTAATTTCTTTCTTTTTTTTTTTTTTTTGTGAAAACTAAGTAGTAAGCAACTGTGAACTATCTGTGACATCAGAATTCTCTAGACTGGCAAATTTATTAACATATTAAATAATTTCTAGAAATATGTTCTTCTTTATAATACAATCTTCCAATAAAGCATAAAACATCTTTACTAAAAGATGTTTCAGGTTAACAAAGATTTTGGAAGCTGTTTAAAGCTTTACCTACAATTTAAAAAATCTTATTGACATTGATTTAATTTACTTGTCTTGACATGTATGCTTCGATTACTCATAAAAACTTTTGAAGATATAAAAGTTAGTTACTCTCCTAAACTATATTAACAAAACAATGTTTTGTATCAGAAAGCATGTCAATTTTCTTAACTTAAGTAAATGTTGGCAGAATAAATGTTTTAATTGTAATACTGTGTGTATTTTAATGAAATCAATAGCCATTAATTCGCTTTGATATTGAATATTTTTCTAGAGCATGTGAACTTGAGAAATATTTGGGTTAGTTTCTTTCTGAGTTTTAGAATACCTAATTCTTATAATCGTTTGTCTTTGAAACAACCGAATAGAGCTATTTTACAAATTAACTTTATCAGTAACCTCCACAGGTAGAACAATCTCTCTTATTTATAACATATATATAAACACAGATGTAAAGACCTTATAGTTAAGATTTGTATTTCTTCTTGAAAAGTAACCTTCTGCAAGCTGTGGGTTAGATTCTGAGCAAGGGTGCTTTCTAGTCATTTGAATTTTATTTGTTGATTTTTTTTTAACGATTATTTCAGACAGAAAGAGAAAGAAAAGAGAGTTTTTAGTTTTCAGGACTCCCCACTGAATGAGGAATGCTTCACGGGGTTTCATCTCAGGGGTCATGAGATCATGACTTGAAGGGAAACTGAGAATAGACGCTTAGGTGACTGAGCCACCCAGGCACCCCTAGCCATTGGAATTTTAAACAACCCCCACATATACCACCAACCACCCCATCTGCCACCTCTTTTTCCTTCAGGTTTAGGAACAGAGAATGGTTTAGATAAGAGTTCCCAGAGAGGCTAAAGGACTTTGAATTGCATCTGGACCCATAGTTCATGTTTTGCAAAGATTTGCAAGATAAGGGGGGGTACCTGGGTGGGTCAGTGGGTTAAAGCCTCTGCCTTCTGCTCAGGCATGATCCCAGGGTCCTGGGATTGAGCCCTGCATCAGGCTCTCTGCTTAGAGGGGAGCCTGTCTCCCCCTACTCTCTGCCTGCCTCTCTGCCTCCTTGTGATCTCTGTCTGTCAAATAAATAAGTAAAAAGCTTTAAAAAAAAGAAGATTTGCAAGATAAGGACAGTTGCTTTCAATCTCTCAAGGAATTGGGTTGCAAATTAAAACACGTTATAGATTGATCTATGCATCTGGTCACTTTACCTTCAGTTTGCTTGTTCCCCTCTGGATGCATAGTTCTAATTTGAACTTAAGGGGAGAAGGCCTTCAAAGAAATTCCTATCAGGCTCTGAGTCTCAGCTTTCATTCTGGTCAGCTTTTCACCTCGGAACCATCATTGCCTTAGGGTGATGAGGAGAAGGAAGATTCTGATTTTAATGCCTCTATCCCTGGAAGCTCATTTAAAGGATAAGAGGAAGTAGAGTAGCAGGAAGTTTGAAGGAGTTGATATTTTTGAGCTCAATTTTGTCACACTTTCATTCAGTTCATTCAGGTTGTTTAGTTTTAGGAATAGATTTCTCAACTTGGGAGTACACGTAGAATAATTAGGCCTAATTAGTTTAAAGAAACCTCTTTAAGCCATTTAAAATCGTCCTCTATTGTCCTCTTAAAGGCTTTCTTCTGACTTCCTTTGCTGATGATTTCTAGGATCAACTCAAGGAGCATCAATACCCTAGAGTTTTTACTGAAATGTTCTTTCTTTCAAAGCCCTTCATTTTAGCACTCCTCCAATCCTTGCCATCAATAGGACCGAAAGCACTAATTATTGTGGCAAAGCCTCAAAAGGGCCACCAAGAGCATCACCATGGGTGCCTCTGCTTATATAAAGTGTCTTTTACCAACCCAGAAGGAAAGTCTTCTACCCAGCTACTTATCAGCCTGAAAAGCTGCACACCACCTGAACCTCAGCCTGAGGGCTTCAGTTCCCTGCCTACCCATGGAGCTATTCAAACAAACCAACAGCATCTCCTGTGGGGGACAGGGGACACCTCATCTTCCTATTACTACAAAGCCTGCCTTTCACAGCCCTGATAATTCACTGTGTTCCTGAGTGCAACCCTCATGTGGCACTATATGGAATGCAGTGCCCTTCTCCTTCAGACTATGAGGACATGTAGCAAACTACTATTAATCTCATCTGTCCATGCTGGCTGTTGTGTGTTCGGCCATCTCATACTATTTAGGGAGGGGGACCCCTCCCTCATCAGCAGATGAATAGGAGGTGTTCAAAACATAAGCACATCAGAAAGGAAGAAATAAATCTATCTTTAAGCTCATTTGATGTGATAGTCTCCATAAAATATCGCAAGGAATTATTTCCCACAACACACCAAAAAAACCCTCACAGAACTAATAAGAAGGCAGGATTCAAGATCAAAGAAGACATCAACTGTTTTTCTATATACATCAATTATGGTATAAACCGAAAATGAAGAAATAAAACACCATTTAAAATCATTCAAAGTAAGGAAAAGAACAGAAACAGCTAAAGTAGAATTCTAAGACAACATGCATTTCTAACAAACGATGATGAAAGAAATTGGAGACCTAAATATAAGAAGATACTTACCATGTTCATCAGCTGAAACACAGTAAAGATGTCAGCTTTCCTTAAAATGGATATCCTTACTTAGTGCAATTAATATGCAGATCTCAGGAAAATTTTTAATAGTTGTAGACACAGTTATTCTAAAGTGTGTATGAAAAAGACATGAAATTAGGATAAATAAAGCTAAATTTGATGAAGAAAACTAAAGTTGATCAATCATTCCAGACAAATTGAAGACTTTTATACACCTATGGTAGTAAAGTCCAATGGGCGTTCTCGAAGGAAAGACACATGGACTGATGGAACAGTATGGGGAATCCAGAAATAGCCCCACACCAATTCATTTTTGACAAGGATGCTATGCAACTCCACGGAGGATGGATGGTCCTTGCAAACAATGATGTTGGAGCATATGGATATCCATAGGCAGAAACAAAACATGAGCAAAATCAAAGGAAGAAGAAAAACAGGGAAAAGATAAGATCAATTCTCACACTTTTTACAAACACCCACTCAAAAGAAATCTTAAATTTAATGTAACGTTTAAAACTTTCAGAAGAAAATAGGAGGAAATCTTTGGGATAAAACGTTTGGGCCTGGTGAAGAGTTCTTAGACACAACATCAAAGGCATGAGCCTTAAAGGAAAAACATCAATGAATTGGCTTTACCAAAATTAAAGACTTTTATTCTGATAAATATCCTGTTGTGAGTCTGAAAATTTTACCTACAAAGAGAAAATATTTGCACACCGAAAGTATCACAAATAGCACATGTTTAGAATCTAAAGAACTTTTAGTACTCAACAATAAACACACACACACACACACACACACACACACACACATACACTCCACACACCCCTACTCTAATTACCAATTGGGCAAAAGACGTGAAGAGACATTTATCGGAGATAATAATTCACATGGAAAATCAGCTGACTGATGATGTTCAACCTCTCTAGCCACTAGGAAATACACATTAAGCACATGCTGAGATATCACCCTATACCTATTGAAACAGTTAAAATATGAAATAGTGTCAAGGCTGCCTATGATGAGAACGCAGAGAACCTGGTTGTGGTGATTTTTTACAAAGTTAAACAGGATCTTATATTAGAGCCCTGAAATCAGACTTCCAGGTATTCACTCAAATGAATTGAGAACACATGTCCACACAAAAAAAAGCACAGGAATGTTTATAGCAGCTTTGCTCATAACTGTGAAACTTGGAGCAACCTTGTCCTTTCATGTGTAAATGGATAAACTGTGGAACATCCATACGATGAAGTATTATTTCAGTAACTTTTAAAAGAGCTTCTAAGAGTTGAAAAGATGTGGTGAAACCTTAAATGCATATTGCTAGGTGAAAAAATTATTTTAGACTAAAAAAGCTCTTACTATATGATTTCAACTATATGACATTCTGGAAAAGGCATATAGCGATCTGTATAATACAAAGTTGAACCCTCTTCTAAACTATGGACATCTGCTAATAATAATGCATCATTATGGGTCCATCAATTGTAACAAATGTATCACACTACTGACAAATGTTAATAGTAGGAGAAACTGTATGTGGAAGGGGCCGGGGAAGAGGGGGAGGAGATGGGGAAATTCAGGAACTCTGGGCGCCTGGGTGGCTCAGTGGGTTAGGCCTCTGCCTTCAGCTCAGGTCATGATCCCAAGGTCCTGGGATCGAGCCCCACATCAGGCTCTCTGCTCAGCAGGGAGCCTGCTTCCCTTCCTCTCTCTCTCTCTGCCTGCCTCTCTGCCTACTTGTGATCTCTCTCTGTCAGATACATAGATAAAATCTTTAAAAAAAAAAAGAAAGAAAGAAATTCAGGAACTCTTGTACTTTCTTCCACATTTTTCTGCAACCTTAAAATCGCTGGTAAAAAACTAAAGTATTCGAAAACATGTCTTTTTATATGGGAGATAGAGATGTTTTCTTTTTTCTTTTTTTTTAATTCTACATGCATCTGAGTTTTAGTGTATTTTCTATTGTCCATGTATTTATTTTGTAATAAAATATTGGAGCTATGTAAAAGAAACAGCTCTTCTTCTTTTCAAGATTATAAAGACATGGCTTTAATTTTTTTAAGCTATAGGTATAGAAACTTGCGATTTCTTACTAAGTCTTAGAAGGTGTTAAAAGTTATAAGGTGATAAACTGCGGCATAAGACAATTTTCATATGTTTGAGAACATTATTCAAATCTGGCAATGCCAAACCCAAAGTGGTGAAGAGTTCTGTGACATGAGCTAGGGGACAGGCTTTGGCAGAGCTGATGCAGAAGCAAAGCATGGGAACTGCCCGATTGGCTTATCCTCTTCACTTGCCTTACTTGGAAAGCCCAGCTGACTATTGGTGAATTTTGCAGGGATACCTGTGCACTTACAGAAGTTGAGTCTGGGTTAGGTTTCAGTTTGCCTATGTAAGTAGCTAAGATGTTAGAGCCATCTCAGTCTAATTGTTATGCCCGAGTTTTCATGTCCCAGAGACCACCAAGGAGCCAACACTGATGTAAACACACGAGGGTTTATTCAGCAAGCTTAAGCTTGGTCCCACATATATCCAACACAGTGGAGTAGGGACTTGGACCTCGAACCAGATTATAGTCAGAGTTTTTAAAGGCAGAGTAGGGGTGGACTCCGCCGTGGGTGAGGACAAAGGGGATATTCAGAAGGGCTATCAGGGTAGAAGATTGTCAGGATATTGGAGGCCTGGTTATTATCAAGCCAAGGCCATTTTTTCTTCTAATGAGGCACTAAAATGAAGACTTGGTAGTTTTCTGATGGAATGTCACATTCCTCCTATCAAGCGTCCTTGTTAGTGAGATTTAGGTTTAGAAGAAATTTAACTTTAAGACAGCTTCTTTGTTGTTAATCACTAGGACATTTGTAAACCAAGGGAGACTCCTGTCTTGCAGGATTGTGATCTCTGCAAGTTAACTTTTGTTTTTCTTTTCTTTTCTTTTTTTTTTTTAAGATTTTATTTATTTATTTGACAGACAGAGATCACAAGTAGGCAGAGAGAGAGGAAGCAGGCTCCCTGCTGAGCAGAGAGCCCAATGTGGGGCTCAATCCCAGGACCCTGGGATCATGACCTGAGCTGAAGGCAGAGGCCCTAACCCACTGAGCCACCCAGGCCCCACCCCCTTCTTTTTATTTTAAGATTTTATTTATTTGTTTTTCTTTTAGGGTGACCAGGGGTGGCTGAGGAATGTCACACATATTACCGAGGGGAGCAGGTGGAGAGGGGGTGCAAGGTGCCAGCTTTTGCTTTGTCAAGATGGCTGTACTTATGTCAGGGCTAGACTCGAGGTGGGTACAGCCTTGTTTTTCTTGGCCTCCACACCTATGGCACCTAGGAAAATTACTATAGCAATTCTCCCCTTTTGGTCATCTGTGCACACATGAGAGATGGATCAAAATTTTGATATTAGTGCCACTCTCAGTCACCATCAAGACTAATTTGTTCTGGTCTCCCTGTGAAACTCATAGGTTATAAGGTCAGGTTCATGGAAGGTGTTTGCAACTCACTGTTGGTGTTGTTTTAGCTTCTCCAAGTGCAGTGTGAGCATGTGATGTACTGCTGAAAGCTGTGAGCATGTGCTGGAGACACTTTAGAGAGCACTACCAGGGGATTACCAAGGTGGGGGGGGGGGAGTATCCTTCTAAGTCAGGTTCCCACAAACCAGAGCAGTTGGTATTTGTGTGTTTAAACCAAAAGGCTTGTTTGTTAATTTCTTGTATTTGAGTTTCTATAATACCAGAGGTGTGGATCCAGGAGTAATCAGGTATGACACATACTCCTTCTTTGGTCAACAAGTGATCTACAGCAATTTTATTACCTGAGACCACATTATCTGCTCAAAACAATCCCTATGCCAGAATGGTGTACTTTGGGATGACATATTCTGCTACCCTTCAAAGTCCTCTTGCTTTGGTTTATGCTTTTTGAGATTTTTATCATCTGGGAATAAAATTTTGAGAAAAAATAATGGAATTTATAAATTTTTGTGTTCACTAAGCATGGTACTTAATTACTCTTCTTGTATTTGTCCTTAATTCCTATAATAACGCAATGTGGTAAAAATTGCCTTCAGTATTTTCATGAAAGGAATCAGGTAAATTGAGTTAAGTAAGGTATCGATGAACACACAGCTGGCAAATGCAGAGTAAGATGAAGCCCAGTTTGACGTCCATTCAACAGCTCTTATTTGCCACTCTATCTAACTGTCAGGATAATTGATCTTCATGGTTTGGGGTAGGCTCTTGTATCCAGTTAGAAATAAATCTCAAGTAATAGTTTCACAGATAAAGAAGCAAGCACCCCCTGTGTTTCAAACATTTTTTCATTCCATTTTAACCTCATATACTGCCCAAGTTCTGACTTTTTACTTGGTTTTTCAACCCAGGGGTACATACTCAATAAAATATTAATACTTGTTAATAAATAATTAGTATATAATTAATAATTAATAAAATATTAATTATTGTTCCAAGAATAGGTCAAACAATTCTCCTAGTAATAAAACAGGCATCCAAGACCATGTTAATAAAATGGGCAATGCTGATCCACAGGGTCCAATCCTATTTTGCATTAAAACTGAAGTGGGTATATATACCACATCTTCTTGATCCATTCATCTGTTTGATGGACATCTAGGTTCTTTCCATAGTTTGGCTATTGTGGACATTGCTGCTATAAACATTCGGGTGCACGTGCCCCTTTGGATCACTACGTTTGTATCTTTAGGGTAAATACCCAATAGTGCAATTGCTGGGTCATAGGGCAGTTCTATATACACAATGGAATACTATGCAGCCATCAAAAGAAATGAAATCTTGCCATTTGCGACAACATGGATGGAACTAGAGCGTATCATGCTTAGTGAAATAAGTCAAGCAGAGAAAGACAACTATCATATGATCTCCCTGATATGAGGAAGTGGTGATGCAACATGGGGGCTTAAGTGAGTAGGAGAAGAATCAATGAAACAAGATGGGATTGGGAGGGAGACAAACCATAAGTGACTCTTAATCTCACAAAACAAACTGAGGGTTGCTGGGGGGAGGGGGTTTGGGAAAAGGGGGTGGGATTATGGACATTGGGGAGGGTATGTGCTTTGATGAGTGCTGTGAAGTGTGTAAACCTGGTTATTCACAGACCTGTACCCCTGGGGATAAAAATATATGTTTATAAAAAATAAAAAATTAAAAATAAAAAACTGAAGTGGGTGTCATTGATATGTAAATCCTATAATATATATAAATCCTCCCTACTCTGCTACCTTCTCCACTCCCATTTACTCCACATCATCAGTCATACTCATTATCTGTGGCTAAACTCAATGCTTTAACATTTATTCTACTAAGATCCAGAAGTATCATTGACTTGGAGAACCAAAACCAGATTTTGAAACCATCCCTAAGCAGAGATCTCCCAACAAACCAACTCTGCTTTTTAGGGTTTTCATAGGGGCACTAGATCATAGCAACTGGATTACATGTAGATGCTGTGAAAGAGGCATGGTCTTTTTTTTTTTTTTATTTAAAAAAATATTTTATTTGGGACACCTGGGTGGTTCAGTGGGTTAAGCCTCTGCCTTGGGCTCAGATCATGATCTCAGGGTCCTGGGATCAAGACCTGCATTGGGCTCTCTGCTCAGCAGGGAGCCTGCTTCCCCCTCCTCCTCTGCCTGCCTTTTTGCCTGCTTGGGATCTGTCAAATAGATAAACAAAATCTTTTAAAAAAATTATTTATTTGTTTGTGTGTGTGAGAGAGAGAAAGAGAGAAAGAGAGAGCGCACAAGCAGGGGGAGTGGCAGGCAGAGGGAGAAGGGGTCTTTCTGCTGAGCAAGGAGCCTGATGCAGGACTCCTTCTTAGGATGCTGGGACTGTAACCCAAGCTGAAGGCAGACACTTAACCAACTGAGCCACTCAGGCATCCTGTGGCATGTTATTAATGAACCTAGGTATTTCTTCTTCTTCTTCTTTTTTTAAAGATTATCTATTTATTTAGGAAGCAGGAGGAGGGGCAGAGGGAGAGAGAATTTCAGGCAGACTCCACAATGAATGTGAAGCCCTTGCAGGACATGATCTCAGGAGACTGAGATCACGACCTGAGTAGAAATTGAGAGTCAAACACTTAACCAAATGGGCCTCCCAGGTGCAAACTTAGATATTTCTGATTGCTTACAGAACTTACCACATCCATTAAACATTCACACATTTCATCATGAAAGAATCACATTTATTCCCTAGTCTCTGCAAAGAACTGGCTTAGACACCAAAACTTCATCTCAGACCCATCCAATAGTTTATTGTGTTCAAAAAATCACAATCACAATTTGAAGAAACAAAATTAATAAGTGTAGAAGTGATGTCTGTGTTGAACATTTACAAGGTTCCATAGTAGAGAAAAATCCAATGAGGTTTATTCCAGACACACTGCATGTTGATATAAAAACAGAGGAAAACAGTACCAAGAAGGGACAACAATCAAGGAATGACTAAATAACAGAATCTGGACAGATCAGGAGGACATTATTATTTTTAGATTATTGAAAGGTCTGAAAAATGTGGAAGAATGGTTGTCTTCAGAGCGGTGAATGGTTGGAGTACTGCCAGGTTTATAAAGTTTATGAAGCACAAATTTCTTCACTGATTTCTTTAGGGAACTCCATTGCCTACAGTAGGACAAACATAGTTATCAAGAGTTAAGATGAATATTTTACTTTTTCAGATTCCTTCCTCCTCGTCCTTTATCCTTTGACTTTGGAAATGTCTCTAAATATTCATCTGACCTCCGCCTAGTGAATACAACCTTTCCAACATGAACTGCATCCCCTTCTCTCTAAGTGAGCATGAATGAGCAGACCATGCCTTATCTTCTCTCAGAAGTTTCAATAACAAGTTTCAGATTAGAGAACCAGAAACAAGCATTTGCCTTCAAGGAATTTTCGTCTGATGCAGTTAATTTATTCTAAACCCCCAAAAGCCAAACTCTAGAAATATTTCTGAACCGAGGTACTGTTTCAGAAAATATGTACCAGAAAGTACCAAGTCTTTCCTAGATCATTGATTCAGTAGTGGTATGTGAAACAATGGTCTTAGGTGGTGGAGATAATTTCCAAGACTGAAGTCGTGGTGTAGGAACACCCTTATGGGAATGAATGTGGGACCTTGAAGCTTTGGGATACCAGATGATGCTAATGTCTGATTCTGTCCTAGCAAAAATAAATCAAGAGTTCCTATCACTTTCCTTTGAAGACATCACACTTCCTTCTTCAAACTGTGTTTCCTTCCTTTGGGTAATTCCATCCATGTTTTCCTCTGACCACAACAAACCCACCCGCAGTGCCTCACAGAGGCCCTCGGCATTCGCCAGCATTGGCCTTGCGCATGCCTTAAATGATGAAGATGGTCCCGACAATGATACCCACCAAACCCACAATGAGGCCCAGGGCACACACCACATTCTCAGTTGTCTCTGAAAGAGGGGTTGGTGGTTCAAACTCTGGGTAAAAATATTACAGACTACAGTATGGGTGTCATGACTGTGGTATGCAGTAGCACTTAGAACCAAATGCAGAGTACATAGTCAAAAGAATATTCATTCATCAATTAAATAAGAAGAAGACAGAATGATATCTTAAGGGAACACAGATTAAAAAGCAGGAGAGCTGTATAATGGGAGAAGACAAGGAATAGAAGTTATAGCAATTGTTATGGACAAGTTAGGGGACTCTGGGTCCTAAAGCATCAGACCCATGCGTCACAGGAGGAAATCATAAAAGAAAGGAGATAGAAGAACAGTCCATACTCCAGTGGTTGAGAAGTGGCTCCTCCAAACCCCAGTGCTCCACCTTGCAGTCATAGACATGGTTGGCTGAGGGCAGGAAGGGGAGATAGTGGAACTTGCAGAAAAGGTGGTCTTCCCTGGGCAGGAAGACTGACTTGGACACTCCTATGGTGACAGGGTTTCCATTTCAAAGCCACGTGACATTGATTATTGGTAGAGAGAGCTTGTTGATGAAGCAGATGAGGGTGTTGGGCTCTCCCAGTTCCACAGGGGTGTTTGAGAGCACGGTCACCTCTGGAGGTACTGGGGACACAGGACAGCAATTAGCCTTCCCTGCTTAGGCTAGTCCTTCTCCCTCCCACTGAAGCAGAAAAAGCAGTGGAAACTCTGCCCTGAGAATCTGTGCCATCCATGGTCTCAGAGGCCTATCTCTGATGCTCTCTCACATTATGGTATAAGAGATAGAAGGATATTTTAGGTACTGGAGATGATTTCATTCCTGGTTCCCCCAGCATCGATTAGGGGCAATGACTGTGTGAGTAATTGTTGGTGGCAGGGACAAGATGTGAGCCTATCAGGAAAGGAACAAACTCATGTAAAGTTCTTGAGTCTGTGACATGACAAGTAGGCACTTGCTTATGGATAGGCTAGGCCCCTAGGAGGAGAAGTCAGTTATAATAACGTAACAAAACCAGCTGAAGCATCTATTTCAAAGTTAGGACTCCCTAGTCTAGGAGTGCAGGAGGTACCATTGGTGTTTGGGGTGTGGTTGGAGCGCTTTATCATGATGTCCAGGTTAGCTTTGTCCACAGCTATGTTGGCCAAGGCACCCTGTGTCTCAAGCTGGCAAAGCGTCCAAATTCTTCCAGCCATCACATGTCTCCTTCTTTTCCATATCCACGTGGAAAATCTCATCACCATCGAAGTCAAACATAAACTCACCTGATTGGTCAGGGGTCAGATAGAACTCAGCCTGGATGATCACATGGTCCTCTGAAAAGGCAGGAAAGAGAGTTAGGATGGGAACCGGGAGGGGGAGAGGAAGAAGAATCCAGGATGTGAGAGACAAATATTTGGGTGCGTGTGGGGGAGCTGTTTATGGAGCAGATCTGTATGGAGTGGAAGTCTGATGGAGAGCAGGGAGGAGTGGGAAGATGAGGCTCAGGTGCAGGACATCCATGCTGAACAGAGCTGGGAGGGGAGAAATAAAGGGACAGAGTTAGAGAGGGTGGACTGGAGGAAAAGGGGCCTGAAAATCCCAGAGTCTTGAAGCTGTTGTTAGGTTCCATGTTACTAGCTGAGAAATGATTCCCTATGGAAATCCAGCAACAGCTCCTAAAAGAGAATTCCTCACTCAAGGCATTTTGCCAGGCATTAAATATACTTTTGCCTTAATTTCAGAGGCTCTTTCAGGGTACTGAAGCTGTAAGAAGTGGGAAACTGTTTCAACTGTGGGTCTGAACTTTGGAATCAAATGAAATCTTAAATTCTCTTCTTTTCTCGGTGGAGATAAAAAGGACATACAAGATTGTATTAATTTTACAAATATAACAGAATATTTGCTATGTATACTTAGGTATATAATGCAATTCGTGTCGCATACCTGGCCTTCCCTTTCCTGGTATAGATTGTTGCTTTGGGGTGACTTTCCTTTCTAGAGATCCTCAATATAATATTTGTGCTTAA
Organism: Mustela lutreola; assembly: GCF_030435805.1. NCBI lineage: Eukaryota > Metazoa > Chordata > Mammalia > Carnivora > Mustelidae > Mustela > Mustela lutreola. Next base: position 120,918,427 of record NC_081295.1, read on the forward strand.
AATACGCTGACAGGATTCACATGCCAAAATGCTACTACCATGTACTTAACTAAGAAAGGAGCAGAGAATGTTGTACTTTTTATCATTTAATCCCCACAAAAGATTTTACATTTTTGATTACACTAATTTTCCACAATGAGAAATTGAAACCCAGTGGGTAGCTGGATAATGCTTCTCAGAAAATATTTCCACCTCAAATTTGGCTTATTCAAAGTCAATTGTATCAATGAAATCATTTCTCACTCTTCTAAACTAAATGTGACTGACTTTAGTTTGTAATGGCAGAACTCCTCCAGACAACAATTTATTATACTTTCAGGTTATAGACACACAGTACCTGTCACACTTTTCTTTTATTTCAACTCCAAAGATTGTTTTGCAAATGTCTAAAGTTCAGCTCTCCAGAGCTCTTAGAACTTATATCCCTAGCTTTGCTTCTCTCAGCACTTACCTTTGATAGCCCAGGATTCTTGAGGACCCAACAGGAAAGCCATGTTAAATAATCCTGGCACCAGAACTCCATTTCTGGCCATTGGGTGGGGCTGTAATGGGGGTCAGTAGAGCATAAGACGGGTAGAACTGGCAAAACTGGAAGAAAAAAAATAGAATCTGAAGTTAGAATTCAAATCAGTTGAGCTCCAGCCAATCAGAAAGAACTTTTGAGATGACACATCTGTTACTAAGGAAAGAGTTCTTATAAATGGTTCAGGAACAGAACTACTCCAGTCATTAGATAAAGAAGTTAAGTTCTTAAACAAGCAAATAAACATGTAACCAAATAAAAACACAGAAAAGCATGTTCTTGAAGAGGTTGGGAAGTCACTCACTGACTCTTCCATCCCAGCCCAAGTTCTAGAAAGAAATGTACTTGAAACTTAATAGTGAAAATAGAATGAATGGAAACACTCAAAAGTGAGAGCTAATGACAGGTCATTCCTCTGTGCTATGACAGCTGTGGTCTTGAAATAAGGAATAAGAAATCACCTGAAGAGAAGGTAGATTGTCCTCTATGGAGAATGCCTGATTCTTGGCAGCAGTGGATGACAGTGTTTCATGTCAGAAGCTTCTTATTGCTCTAGGTTTGTCCTCCAGTGTCCTAGACTCCCAGATGGCCAATTCGACCCAAAAGTTGGGTGTTCCTGGCACTGTGCTATATGAGAGAACATCAGAGGAGAAACTCTGAGTGTCAACACTCCCAAAGCTGGAGAAAGATGGTAGATACACCATAGGTAATGGTTATTGGAAAGAGTGGACAGTAATCCTTACCATCTTAAGTATTACCAGAGATTGGAGGAGACTGCTGAGGACATATCTCATGTGAGGACTCAGATTGATGAATAGGGTGGACTAAATTGGGCAGAGCTTACTTTATTGGGAAGGTTAGAGATTATAACCTGCAAGAGGGCTTTATCATAACTTTCCACATGTCATAACATTATGAAAGTTCTCCTCATGTCACAAATGATTGAAGTTCTGATCCTAAGAATTCATTTGGTGTTCATTATTGAGAAACTGAAGGTTAAGCTACTCTGACCTTCATGTTTCTGAAGGAACACTGCAGGAAAAAGGAAAATTAAACCACACATAGAAAGCACTGGAATCTGAATAATTCCAATACAGAGAGACCTGGCAGCAAGGCAGCTGTTCAAATGGTGAGTTCACTGCTTAATATCAGTCATGACACATATGCTCAGGGTGGATTTTCTACACTGTTGTTCTGATATTTTATCCTACACCACAGCTGCCCTCACAAATCATGAGGGGGAAAAATCTTTTTTTTTTTTTTAAGATTTTATTTATTTATTTGACAGAGAGAGATCACAAGTAGGCAGAGAGAGAGGAGGAAGCAGGCTCCCTGCTGAGCAGAGAGCCCGATGCGGGACTCGATCCCAGGACCCTGAGATCATGACCTGAGCCGAAGGCAGCGGCTTAACCCACTGAGCCACCCAGGTGCCCGAGGGGGAAAAATCTTACACATTATTGACTGATCACCTCCAAGGGCTTTGAAGATTCTCTGACACTGACTTCTAGGTCACTTGGAAGAGACCCACAACACATTTTTGCGCTAGATTGTTAAAGAATACAATTCTTTGAGGGAAAGGAATGGGCTCTACAATATCAGTCTCTGCTGAGAATCTGGTCCTATGATTCAGGCTTGTTGCTCTTATAAGGTGCTCTCAGTAAATATATGGTACACATAGAGGCCTTTTATAGAAAACTTTTCATATGTTGTAATAGCAGCTTCAACCCAAGGTGGTGTTTAGTAACTTATGATATGGCTTATTTTTAAAGCAGTTATTGGTTCTCTTCAAAATTACTACATTTGGGAAAATAGAAAGTACTTTCATTTCTCTTTCCCTGTGACAGGAAAGAAGTTCCTGTCCAGACACTACTCATGGTCCCCTGTCCCTATACTCTAGCTTGCTATGTCAGAGGGGATTTCTGAGGGCACCTGTGATGTCACCTTCTCAGTGACATCAGATGGAGAGGAGCCACTGTACTAGTCAGAGTTCAGTCTGAAAATAGAAGATCCTGTAAGACACTCTACATAGAATTATTTGTTATAATTTGCCTGCATTTTGGGGAATTATACCTTTAAATTGTTAGGAAGCCTGGAGGAGCACAGGTCAATGCAGTCCCCTATCTCCAAGAGGTCAGCAGTCTGTGGGAAGGCACTGCCAACATCCCATCTCCTCCAGAGCCCCAGAGAAAGGACTATGTTGGCAACACAAGGCTGCTGCCAAGACTCCTGTTGTGATGCCCTTGTGTCCACTGCATGAGATGGCTTCAGCCTACCTGCTACCTCCCAAATCTCATAATACTAACTTTCACTGGCAGTGGGTAAGGCATGTCCCCATCCTGAGGGAAGGAGAGCCAGGGAACTGTAATACTCTTTCTTCTATTCCCTACGACACAGAGAAGACAGAGAAGCTAATAATTTTATTTACTTATAAATAAAGGAAACAGAGAGAGAGCATGTACATGAAGGGAGGAAGGGGAGTGAGAGTGGGAGAGAATCTCAAGTGGACTCCATACTGAGCAGGGAGCCAGACATGGGCTTTGATCCCAGGACGCTGATATCCTGGCCTGAGCCGACATCAGGAGTTGGGTTCTTCACCAGCTGAGCCACCCAGCCTCTTTGTTAATGGGAATTTTTTAAGTTGTTAAATGAAAATATATTTATATCTTAATATCCTCTATCTATATCATCTATTTTTGTCCACCATGGTTCGCTCAGGTTCTTTCTGCAGGGGCACACCAAACCCAGAGAGAATACTTATTGGGGTATTTGATGAGGCCTTAGAAATGGATAGTTCTCACATGCACCCAGGGCATATCTGGGACCTCACTTCAGGAACCTCCAGCTCTTTCCTTTTGCTTCTCTTCCCTGCCTTTCCCCCCATAGCCCTCAGAACTTCCTATCAGAGCTGCTAGGGGGTTGAGGTGGGGGAGGTGGTGGGAGGGATACTGATCAAGGTGTTTCCTTCCCAAAGCTCTCTATAAGAAGCTTTACTCATTTTGTTTCATTTCTCCTTCCCATCTTGAGAGCAGACAGAAGCTAGTCTTATGGAAATAAGTTTCTATCAGGGTGAAAAGCATCAACTGCTGATATCAAGAAAAGTGCTATTGATTCTTCTCCTACCCACTTAAGCCCCCCTAAGGGTTGCTGGGGGGAGGGGGGTTGGGAGAAGGGGGTGGGATTATGGACATTGGGGAGGGTATGTGCTTTGGTGAGTGCTGTTAAGTGTGTAAACCTGGCGATTCACAGACCTGTACCCCTTGGGATAAAAATACATGTTTATAAAAAAAAAAAATTAAATAAAAAAACATTAAATAAATAAAAAGAAAAGTGCTAGAGTGGTAGGGTCATTGGCCTTTCTAACCTGTTGTGGGCAAATGAAGGGACTGGGGTGTTTGGGTTCATCTCTAACTTGGGAGAGTGGCAGTTTGTGAATTTGATTTGTTCTCTCTTTACCTGTATCTGAAACCTGACCTTTGAAAGCTCTGAGGGGTTTGTCTTTTGTTTTGTTTCTACAGACCCTGAAGTTGTAAAATCATCCTTCTCTGTTAGGGTAGTGTTTGTAAATAAGTACATGCAGATACACGTGCATGCGCGCACACACATTCATTAGCAGAACTATTGTCCTTGTTATATAGGCAGTATAGTATACCGCATGATTTATTTATTAAATTTTAATGAACAGACCATGCTAAAATTCCTGTAAGTTGCACAAATGTATCTGAATTCAGCAATTAGGTTGTTTGGAACAATGTAATCATCAATAGTCCCAATCTGATTTAAGATAAATCCTTTTCTATCCCCTGCTGGAAATTTTTGCAGGCAGAGGTGAGTTTGCTTCTTCTTACTCAGTTCTAGTTGGGGTGGATTTAGAGAGAGGGAGGAAGAGGAGAAAGCAGGAAATGTCTTAGTGAAGGTAATATGTGTTCTCTGGGACTGAATGATGTTCAGAGCAGAGATTTCCTGTAGTGTGAGGTTATTCAGGCCCTTCAAATTCCCTCAAGGCCTCTGTCTGTGTGTAGGAGACACTGAAAGATCCTTTGTGCCTACAGCTAGAAGTGCAGACCGTTCCCCACATGGCCACCCTTTCCAGGATCTGCCACCAACAAACAGGTCCATCTGCCTTTCCCTCTGGTTTCCTGCACAGGGTCAGGAACAAATTCCATTGTCCTCAGTCACCCAGCTTCCTTGCAGGTAAAGCAAACTCTTGGTCCTCCCAGAAAATAATTTCACCACATTCCAGGCAAGTAAGTTCCTCCCTTTCCCACATATCTTAGGGAGAGAGGATAGAATTCATAATTAAGCACAGATCTATCCACTGGTATCATGAATAAGCTGTCTCCTCGACTCTTTGACCACCATTTGGTCAGTGGAAAGAGAATAATGAAAACATATTTCTCTCACTTTAAAATTCTGTAAAACAGGGAAGGAATCGTTTCATAAGTCCATAGATGTCTCTGCATTCAAGTCCCCTTAGGTGAGATTAAGGAAAGAAGATAGACATTAAATAGACATGATATGTGCCCTCCATTAGCCACATGTACCATAACTTTAATACAGTGAAAGAAAAGAACATAGAACCAGTAATGTGAGCTATGTTTCTTCACCCAATTTTTCTTCCAGAGTCATAGAGAGAGTAGACTTACAACGTGGCTCTTCTTAGAGCAAGCATAACGCAACGGTCTGTCTGTTAAAACTTGAGTTTCTTTCAAACTTTTAAGTCTCCTGCTTTGTTCCTGAGGAAAACTGGTATTCACGGGATCAGCCAGGCCTGTGCTCTGTTGTTGTGCTCACAGTATAGCGTCCCTGTACGACTAAGTTAACAAAACACATTGACTCCTGGGGCGTGTGCCACATAGAACCTGTTAGCACTGAAGACTGTTCTTCCAGAGGACCGTACCCAGCTTTCTGTGGAGACTCTGCTTCTTGTCAGGAGGGAATTTAGGGTTTGGGTTTCGAGAATTGACCGAGTCTGGACAATAGAACACGAGTTCCTGCCCCCTGACTCTGGGCACGTGCAGCATTCTGTAGAAATGTGGATCCATTGAGCGTGATCTCTGCTCATGTGTGCAGAGCATTAGAACGTCTACAGAGCACTGTGTCCAACACTCACTCTTTCCTAATGGGTGTGAGTAACGGTAAGAAACTGAAACTTGAAGATGATTTATTTAAAATATTTGGTTAGCAATCATTAGCCAAGGAGCTGGTTTCTAAACATGCAGAACTCTCCGAGAATTTAAGAAGAGACAGGAAGCATGAAGATGGAAAGTTCAGAAAGTGAAGAATGAAGCACTAGGTCTGCTGTTGGACTAGGTTTGGGTAAGGTGCTAGAAAATGATGAAAAAAAAAAAAAAACGTACTGAGTTAAGGTCTCAAGACTGAATGTCCTAACTGAATGAAGGAAATTTTTGCATGAAAATAGAAGTTGTGAGGAGGAAGTGAGTATGGCATGGGCCCAGCATGGAGTGTGAGGGGGCAAGGTCCGTGAACACAGCAGGACAGGGGGTACAGGAGTGGATAAATGGCACATCAAGGACAGATGGGATAATAATGAGAAGTCGTCAATGCTGTAAAATGCTTTTTTTTTTTTTTTATTTTATTTGTTTATTTGACAGAGATCACAAGTAGGCAGAGAGGCAGGCAGTGAGAGAGGGGGAAGCAGGCTCCCTACTGAGAAGAGATGCTGGGCTTGATCCCAGGACTCTGGGATCATGACCTGAACCAAAGGCAGAGCCTTTAACCCACTGAGCCACCCAGGCGTCCCTCTAAAATGATTTGAAAAACCAGAAGTATAGATATAGAATAAAATAACACATCTTGGATTTCTGAGGTTACTTCTGAACTTTAAAAGTTTTAAGGTAGAGGGTGCCTGGGTGGCTCAGTGGGTTAAGCCTCTGCCTTTGGCTCAGGTCATGATCTCAGGGTCCTGGGATTGAGTCCCGCATTGGGCTCTCTGCTCAGCAGGGAGCCTGCTTCCCTCTCTCTCTCTCTCTGCCTACTTGTGATCTCTGTCTGTCAAATAAATAAATAAAATCTTAAAAAAAAAAGTTTTAAGGTAGAAAGAAAGGAGAGAAATAGGCCAGAGGATTGTTATTGGTTTTACTGAAAGGTATTCTTGGTATGCCCTTTTTCCCTCACCAATTAAAAATACCACTGATAATGGATATATTAAATCGTTCTGTCAATTTCTCTAGATAATAATGGTATTAACAATTTGTTCTAGGAAGGCTGTTTTTAAAAAAGTCTTTAGGTCAAGATCCCACGTGGGAAGTGATTACAGTGGTATTCTCAAGCAAGTCTTGCACCCTGCAGTCGATAATATGTAGGGCCAAGAATAAGCCCATTGAAAACACTAAAATCACTCCAAAAAGAAATGCAGTCTCAGGAGGGGAAGACAGTTGTTTTCTCTTCACACTGTGCTTATAGGGGAATATTTCAAATGTTCTCAAATGTCTTCCCCAGCTCCCCTTTTTTTCTAAAGCACAGTGAAAGTGGTACTAGGTTTCCCTTTTGTGGTCAGTAGTATTTAAGGGAACTTTGACCTTGTTGAAAGTCAAAGATCTTAATTCAAGAAGCTTAATCTAATATTTTCCACATGTACATACTGAAAAATTCCCAGATGTACTTGATGTAATTAGGTTGTTTAAATGGCTTGCAATATAAAACCTTTCAAGTCTTTTTATACCAAGTATCCCCATGTTTTCTGGTTTTGTTTGTTTTTTGGTAAGCACACAAGATGGAATGTTCTTTTAGAAAATAATCTGTTTTTTAAGGATTTTAAAATATTTTTTAATTACAAAATTTTAATTGAAGCCTAGATGTAATATTATATTAGTCTCGGGTATACAACATAGTGATTTGACAATTTTATAAATTAGGACATGGTTTCCAGAAGAAGTGTAGCAACCATGTGCAACCACACAATGTTATTACAATATTACTGACTATATTCCCCATGCTGTAATTTTCATCCTTGTGACTTACAAACACTTACAGTGTTTGTACCTGTTAATCCCCCTCACTTATCTCACCCATACCTGCACAAGGCCCTCCCCTCTGGAAACAACTAGTTTTTCCTCTGTGTTTATGAATCTGTTTCTCCCTTTTCTTACTCCTGTGTGTTCATTTGTTTAGGATTCCATACATAAATTAAATCCTGTAATTTGGAAAATGAAGTGATGTTTAAAAAGAGAAAAAATTACTGTAAATCATTTTGATTCTTACAAGTGTATGTTTAATACCCTTTTAATTTCTCTAAGACAAATTTAGGGTTGGGCTAATTTTCTAGCTTTTTTTTTAAATCTGGTAAAAGAAGAATGTCGGGTGGATTTTTAGACAATATTGCTTGTGTTAAAATTGGCCTTTGCTTGGTAAATTGTGACATGCTGGGGAGGAATACCTGATGAACTATAGCAAATGATGGGAACCCAGTATGGGCATCTCTGACCCTTTGTAATCGGGTCTGGAAATTATGCCCATGGAGGTATGATCAGAGGGACTGGCTCCAAGGGAGATGAGGGTGTTAAACCAGGGAGACTCCACTCCCATAGGTGTAAATTCATCTCCTTCTACCTAAACTGTTGCTTGTGAATGGGTAGGCAGACACTAGCACCTGGACTGCATTATGGCTTTATCAAGAATATGCCCCACTGAAGAGAAACCTCTGATGCCTCCCCCTTGGCATGCTATGATTCCTGCTTGTCATCCTATTGAGTGAATCTGAGAGCCAGTGTGGCCGGGGTAATCATGCGACTCTGAATATTCAATGTAAGTACATCCGCTGGCTCTTGAACAGTTTTCATTTTATTTCTTTTATTTCTGTACACATACAGAATGTGTATGTGAATGGTGTGTGTGTGTGTGTGTCCATTGAGAATGTGTATATATTACATGTATAAATTTTATCTTACAAATAAATAATATATAATTTCATAAGACATTTTTCAAACAAATTGCATATTTTTATAGCTTTAATATAATCAGTCTCATGCCTGCTGTTTTATTTTAACTTTTTTTTTTAATTTAATTCCAGTTGGTTAGCACACAGTGTTACATTAGTTTCAGGTGTACAATGTAGGGATTCGACACTTCCATACATCATCTTGTGTTCATCACAGCACGTGCTCTCCTTAATCCGTCTCATCTATTTAACCCATTCCCAACCCCCATCTGGTAAACGCATGTGTTCTTCAAATTTGAGAGTCTATTTCTTGGTTTGTCTCCCTCTCTCTTGTTTTCCTCTTGGCTCATCTGTTTTGTTTCTTAAATTCCATATACAAGTGAAATCACATGGTATTTGTCTCTTTCTGACTTATTTTGCCTAGGATTATGCTCTCTAGCTTCATCCATGTTGTTATAAATGGTAAGATCTCATGCTTTTTAATGGCTGAATAATATTCCACTTTATATATACCACATCTTCTTTATTCATTTATGAGGTGGTATTGTAGGACTGCTTGGACTGCTTCCATAATTTGGCATTGTAGGTAATGCTGCTATAAACCTCAGGGTGTATGTATCCCTTTGAATTAGTGTTTTTGTATTCTTTGGGTTAATACCAAGTAGTGCAATTGTTGGATCCCAGGGATAGTTCTATTTTGACTTTGTGAGGAACCCCATACTGCTTCCCACAGTGGCTGCACCAGTTTGCTTTCTCACCAACAGTGCGAGAGGGTTCTCCATTCTCCACATCCTGTCCAACACTAGTTGTTTGTTGTGTTCTTTATCTGGACCATTCTGATTGGTGTGAGGTGATATCTCCTTATAGTTTTGATTTGCATTTCCCTGATGGTGTCCTTTTTATGTGTCTTTCGGCCATCTGGATGTTTTCCTTGGAGAAATGTCTATTCATGTCTTCTGCCCATTTTAAATTGGGTTATATAGTTTTGGGGTATTGAGTTGTATAATCCTTTATTGCATATGTCATTGGAAGATATCTTCTCCCATTCTGCAGGTTGCTTTTCAGTTTTGTTAATTGTTTCCTTCGGTGTGCAGAAAGTTTCATTTGATGTAGTCCCAATATACTTTTGTTTTGTTTTCGTTTGCCTTGCCTCAGGAGACATCGAGAAAGAAATTGCTATAGCTGATGTCAAAGAGGTTACTACCTGTGTTCTTTTCTAGGATTTTAATGTTGTGAAGCCTCACATTTAGGTCTTTAATCCATTTTGGAATTATTTTTTAGTCTGGTGTAAAAAAGTGTCCAGTTTCACTGTTTTGCACGTTGCAACACACTTTTTTGAAGATTGTCTTTTTTTTCCATTGGATATTCTTTCCTGCTTTGTTGAAGATTAACTGGCCACATAGTTGTGGATTTATTCCCGAGTTTTCTGGGTATTTCTGCATGTTCTGTTTCATTGATCTGTGTGTCGATGTTTGGCCAGTGCCATAGTGTTTTGATCACCACAAGTTTGTGATATATCCTGCGGTCTGGCATTGTGATGCCCCCCAGCTTTGCTTTCCTCTTTTCAAGATTGCTTTGGCAGTTTGGGACATTTAGTGGTTCCATATAAATTTAAGGAATTGCTTGCTCTAGTTCTGTGAAAAATGCTCATAGTATTTTGTTAGGGATCATATAATATGTATAGATTGCTTTGAATAGTGTAGAAATTATTGAAGAAAGAATTTATTTATTCGACACAGAGAGACATAGAGACAGAGGAACACAAACAGGGGGAGTGGGAGAAGCAGGTTTCCCGCTGAGCAGTGAGCCTGATACAGGGTTCTATCCCAGGACCCTGGGATCATGAGCAGAGCCGAAGGCAGGTGCTTAATGACAGAGCCACACAGGGGCCTGATAGTGTAGACATTTTAACAATTTTTATCCTTCCAATTCATGAGCATGGAATGTCTTTCCATTTCTTTGATCTGTCTTTAATTGTTTTCTTCAGTGTCTTAGAGCTTTCAGAATATGGGCCTTTTACCTCTTTGGTTAGGTTTATTCCTAGGTATCTTATTGTTTTTGATGCAACTGCAAATGGAATTGATTCTTTGATTTTAACTTTCTGCTGCTTCATTATTGCTGTATAGAAATGCAGCAGATTTCTATACAATGACTTTATCTTTCAAATTTACTAGCAGCTTCTGTGGTGGGGTCTTTTTTTTTTTCTACATGTAGTAATATGTCATCTATAAATAGTGAAAGTTTTACTTCTTCCTTATCCATTTGAATACCTTTATTTCTTTTTGTTGTCTGATTGCTGTGGTTAGGACTTCCAGTTCTATGTTAAACAAAAGTGATGACAGTGGACATCCTTGGTTTGGTCCTGACTTTAGGGGAAAGGTCCCAGTTTTTTCCCATTAAGGATGATGTTAGCTGTGGATTTTCATAAATGGCCTTTATTATATAGAGGTATGTTCCTTCTAGAACTAGTTTGATGAGGGTTTTTGTAGGGAATGGATATTGTGAAATGCTTTTCCTACATCTTTTGAGATGGTTCTTATCCTTTCCATTACTGAAGTGATGTATCATGTTGGTTTGCAAGTAGTCAACCAACTTCGCAACTCAGGAATAGGTCCCATTTGATTGTGGTGAATGCTTTTTTTTAAATGTATTTTGTAGTATTTTGTAGAAAATTTTTGCATCAAGCTCTTCAGGGATATTGGCCTGTAGTTTTTTTTTAGTGTTGTCTTCATCTCTTTTTGGTGTGACAGTGATACTGGCCTCATAGAATGATTTGGAAGTTTTCCTGTCTTTTATATTTTGTGAACATATATAACTTGTGAAGAATAGACATTAACTCTTCTTTAAATGTTTTTCAGTGTTTGTGAAGTCATCTGTCCTGAACTTTTGTGCATTGTTAACTTCCTTCCTTCCTTCCTTCTTTCATTCTTTCTCTTTCTCTTTCTTTCAGTTCAATTTCTTTGCTGGTTATCACCTCTGTTCAAATTTATTACCTACTTCTATCCTAGTTTTGGTAGGTCACATGTTTCTGTGAATTTATCCATTTCTTCTATATTCTTCAATTTGTTGGCATGTAGTTTTTTTTTCAATAAAGTATATTTTATTTTTAAAGATTTTATTTATTTATTTGACAAAGAGAGATCACGAGTAGGCAGAGAGGCAGGCCGAGAGAGAGAGAGAGGAGGAAGCAGGCTCCTGCTGAGCAGAGAGCCCGATGTGGGACTCGATCCCAGGACCCCGAGATCATGACCTGAGCCGAAGGCAGCGGCTTAACCCACTGAGCCACCCAGGCGCCCTGTTGGCATGTAGTTTTGTATTATATTCTAATTGTTTGTATTTCTGCAGTGTTGATTGTTTCTTCTCTTTCATTTCTGATTTTATTTGAGTCCTTTCTCTTTTTTTCTTCATAAATCTGGCTAGAGGTTTATCAATTTTATCAATTTGTTTTTCAAAGAATGAACTCCTGGGTTCATTTACCTGTTCTATTGTTTATTTAGATTCTGTAGTGCTTATCTCTACTGTAACATTTAATATTTCCTTCCTTCTGCTGGTTTTAGGTTTTTCTTTGTTGTTATTATTCCAGCTTTTTGAGGTGTAAGGTTAGGTTGTTTATTTGAGATTTTTATTGCTTTTTGTGGTAGATAGGTATTGCTATAAACTTCCCTCTTAGAAGCACTGAAGTTGCATCGCATAGGATTTTTTGCCATTGTGATTTCATTTTCATTTATTTCCATGTGCTTTTTAATTTCTCCTTTGATTACCTGGTTTGCCCATTTATTGCTAATTAGTATGTTATTTAATCTCAGTGTCTTTGTGGCCTTTCCTGAATTTTTTCTCATGGCTGATTTCTAATTTCACAGTGTTATGGTCAGAAAAGATGCATAGTATGATTTGACCTTCTTGAATTTGTTGAGGCTTGTTTTATGGGCTAATACGTGACCTCTTCTGGAGAATGCTCCATGGGCCCTTGAAAATAATGTGTATTCTGGTGTTGGGAGAAAATGTTTTGAATAGACGTGGTGAGTCCATCTGGTCCAGTGTGTCAATCAAGGTCATCGCTTTCTTGCTGAACGATTTTCTCATTGATGTTCTGTCCATTAGTGTAAGTAGTTTGGTAAAGCTTCCTACTATTATTGTGTTATTATCAATTATTCCTTTATGTTTGTTATTAACTGTTTTATGTATTTGGATGCTTCTGTGCTGGGTGTATAAATGTTAAGAATTGATATATCTTCTAGTTGGATTGTACATTTTATTATTATATAATGTCCATCTTTGTCTCTTGTTGAACTCTTTGTTTTAAACTCTATTTTGTCCAATTTAAGTATTGCTTCTCTTGCTTTCTTCTGACTCTAATTGCAAGGTCGATATTTCTCTATCCTCTCAGTTTTCAGTCTTCAGGTGTCTTTAAGTCTAAAACGAGTTTCTTGTAGGTGGTATGTAAATGAGACTTTTTTTTTTTTTTATTATTTGTTCTGACACCCTATGTCTTTTGATTGGAACGTTTATTCTATTACATTAAAAGTTATTATTGACAAATATGTTTTTATTGTCATTTGGTTATTTATTTTGCGGTTGTTTCTGAAGTTTTTCTCTGATCCTTTCTTTCTTTTTTTCATGGGTTGTTGATTTTCTTTGGTAATATATTTGGATTTATATCCCAGCCATGTCTCCTGACTTTTAAAACTCCAGGCTTCAAGTCCCAGTAGTTATAGAAATTCAGGAGCCCCAGGCACTCTCACTTGCCAAATCAATTGTTATAGGGATTTGTTTTCCCTGTGTGCTCCCTTGTGTTTTAGTCTGTCTTTAAACTTTCTCTGAGACTGGGGCTCTTTCCCCTGCACAGCAGTCACAGCCTTTTTCTCTCCCAAGCCTTGTCCCTCCACTTCCTACCTTCTTAGATCTGACCTCTTCTCTACCTTTAGTTGTGGACTGTGTTCTGCCTGTCTTCAGGCCAATTCCTGGGGTATTTAGGATGACTTGATAGCTATCTAGATAGAGGGAAGCCTAGGGATCCCCTACTCTACTCCTATATGCCCCCCTATTTTTAGCTTTTTTTGTTACCAAATTTAATTTACATGAAATAAACCTGTCATAAATACCCCAGGATAGGTGCCTAGTATTTTCAAATATGTCAAAGAGATATTAAAATATTAGGGTGAGAGACTTCTGGTTCTAGGGAATGATGGACTAGATACAATTCTTCCTATTCCTCCAATTGGTACAGCTAAGACAAAGAGAAGAAGACTGGAAAAGGTGGAGAAAAGAAGGCAGATTAGCTACAGACCTTGGCATTGATCAGTAATAGAGTGGTGATTTCTGTGTGTGTGTGTGTGTGTGTGTGTGTGTGTGTGTTTTAACAAATATATCCAGGAGTGGTTGCTAAAGAAACTGGAAACCAGGAAACACCAAGAAGCACAGACCAAAATGCCCTTAAAAAAGCATGTTTTCTTTACCTAAAGGAAGAGTGAAGGACATCCCTAGCAAGGCAGAACATGTAGGTAATAACCACACTACACTAGTCAAATGAACAGAGAAATCTGTGCCTCTTGATTGACCTAAGCAGGAAATGCTTAATGAGGAGCATAGACTACTACCCAGCTTGGCTGTAAGGAGGCACCCCAGAAACCCACTGGGAGTGTGTCAGAGGAAACCTACTAGGGACGCAACTCTCTAACCACCGTCTTTTGAGAGTAGGTCACATTCACATTATGGCACTAAGGAAGTCTCTACAGAAGGCCTGAATTTCTGCAAAACAAGATTGTAATGACACAACGCTCTCCTCACTGCCAGGGTTGGTAAGAAGAGGCCTGATGGAAAGCTGAGACTTTCAACCGACCTAGCTATAATGAGGCACTCCTAGTATACTAATGCTAGTGAAGGATATGTTTGAACAGTGAAAAGGTGCCCCTCATTACCCAGTCATGGTTGTGCAACCAGAGGGCTAGTAGGGAGCCTGAATTTCTATATCCACCCTGAGGTCCCAAGGCACTCCTCCTACATGGGTACCAATGGAGCCAGGTGGAGAACCTGGAATTTCAAACCTATCTGGCAGTAATGAGGTGGCAACATCCCACTTCCTCTCCTGGACTGGTATCAGGAAATCAGGGTAAAACAAATATAAATAAGATAGAGAATCCTTTAACATGAAGTTCAAAATGTCCATGACATAATAAGAAAATAGATACCAAAACACAAATCAGAAAAATCTCAACATTAATAACAAAAGATAATCAACAGACAGCAATGCTGAGATGACATGTTTGTCAGAATTGTCTTCCAAGGATTTTAAAGCTATCATCAAAAAATATTTGGATGAGCCTCAGCAATCAGACAACAAAAAGAAATAAAAGACACTTAAATCAGCAAAAAAGAAGTCAAACTCTCAAACTCTCACTCTTTGCAGATGATATGGTCCTTTATGTATAATACCCCAAATGCCCTTTATGTATAACACCCCAAAACTGCTAGAACTCATTGAGGAATTCAGTAAAGTGGCAGGATATAAACACAATGCATAGAAATCAGTTGTATCTCTATATATCAATAAGACAGAAGAAAGAGAAATTAAGGAGTCGATCCCATTTACATTTGCACCATAAGATACCTAGAAATAAACCTAGGAATAAACCTAACCAAAGAGGCAAAGAATCTATACTCAAAAACTATAAAGTACTCATGAAAGAAATTGAGGAAGACACAAAGAAATGGAAAAAAATGTTCTATGCTCATGGATTGGAACAGCAATATTGTGAAAATGTCTATGCTACCTAAAGCAATCTACATATTTAATGCAATTCCTATCAAATTACCATCATTTTTTTTTCAAAGAAATGGAACAAATAATCCTAAAATTTATATGGAACCAGGCAAGATCTCGAATAACCAGAGGAATGTTGGAAAAGAAATCCAAAGTTGGTGGCGCCACAATTCCAGACTTCAAGCTCTATTTCCAAGCTGCCATCATCAAGACAGTAAAGTACTGGCACAAAAACAGATACATAGATCAATGGAACAGAATAAAGACCCCGGAAATGGACCCTCAACTCTATGGTCAACTAATCTTTGACAAAGCAGGATAGAATTTCCAATGGAAAAAAGACAGTCTCTTCAACAAGTGGTGTTAGATAATTTGACAGCCACATGCAGAAGAAGGAAACTGGACTATTTCCTCACACCACAGCAAAAATAGACGCAAAATGGGTGAATGACTTCAATGTGAAACAGGAATCCCTCCAAATCCTTGAGAAGAACACAGGCAGCAACCTCCTTGACCTCAGCTGCAGCAACTTCTTCCTGGAAACATCACCAAAGGCAAGGGAAGCAAGAGCAAAAATGAACTATTGGGAGTTCATCAAAATCAAAAGTTTTTGCACAGCAAAGGAAACAGTCAACAAAACCAAAGGACAGCTGACAGAATGGGAGAAGATATATGCAAATGACATATCAGAAAAAGGGCTAGTACCCAAGATTCTATAAAGAATTATCAAACTCAACACCCAAAGAACAAAGAATCCAATTAAGAAATGGGCAGAAGACATTAACAGACAGTTCTGCAAAGAAGACATCCAGATGGCCAAGAGATATATGAAAAAGTGCTCCACATCACTCAGGGAAATACAAATCAAAACCACAATGAGATATCACCTTATACCAGTCAGAATTGCTAAAATTAACAAGTCAGGGAATGATAGATGTTGGCCAGGATGCAGAGAAAGGGGAACCCTCTTACACTGTTAGTGGGAATGCAAGTTGGTGCAGCCACTCTGGAAAACAGTATAGAGGCTCCTCAAAAAGTTGAAAATAGAACTACACTGAGACCCAGCAATCACAATACTCGTATTTACCCTAAAGATACAAATGTAGAGATTCAAAGGGACATGTGCACTCAAATGTTTTGATTTTGTGCTCCACTGCTCTACAGCTTGCTGGGAGCTGACCCCTTTCCCTGCAGTCTCTCTTCTATCATTTCGGATTCACTTTTCCACTTGTCCTACCTTCCAGAAAGTGGTTGATTTTCTGTTGGTATAATTGTTGCTCTTCTTCTGTCCAATCTCCTGTAGAGTTTGTAGGTGTTCAGAATGGTTTGATAACTATCTAGCTGAACTCCTGGGACCTGATGATATTTAGGTCTCCTACTCCTCCACCATCTTGCTCCTCCCTGCCTAGCCCTTCTTTCTTAATGAATTTCTCTCTTTTTGACCTAAAAAAAGATTGAACTGATTTTATTCACTATGATAATAAGAGTATATAATTTAATTCTATGGTTATTACTTTTTAACATTATAAATATAACACTAAACCTGTTGTTCAACTGAAGGAAAAATACCATCACATACGGAAAAACAGATGAGAAATATGTTGCACATATGGAAAAATAGATGAGAAATATGTTGCTTTGTTTTTCATTTCTCACCCACTTATAGATATTTCATTGTAATCAAGGTTCACATACTGTATTAATTGGGATGTAACCCACCTAATAAGATAATCAAAGACATGGAACCCAATTACAGATATGCTTCAAGATTTATATTTTACTGAAAGGTTTAGTTTTGGATCTCATTAAATTGTATGACAATACCCATGTAACATAATGTTAAAAGTAATAGAATACCTTAATAAATGTTATCCTTATAGAAAAAAGTTATCTCTTCATCACAGACTTGGGAAAATAGAATATGCTATCTCATGTCTTCACTGAATTACATTTTCATGTCATATGCTAATCTTTTGTCATGGGCTAATAAAAGATATGCCCATTGTGAAATGTTTCTATCACTTCTCCAAAACAGTTGTATGGCCCTTCAACATTTCCATACCATTCATTGTGACCATAATAAAGACCCATGAAAATTTTAATTGAAAACATATAAGGTATGTATTGGATAACTAATGTGTTTTTCTTGATAAGATACAAGAAAGTTCACGATCCATTGTATTTTCTTCTTTTAATCAGTCCCACAAAACTTCAGACCTAAAGGTAAGGTATGCACAGTAATTCTATTATCTTTGGCTTTATTGTGTTTATCAGTATTTTCTCCCAAACATTTTTTCTTTCATCTGCTACCTTAAAAAAATTTTATTTAAATTCTAGTTAGCTAACATAGAGTGTAATATTAGTTTCAGGTGTAGAGTTTATTGATTCAACACTTATATACAACACCCAATGCTCATCACAAGTGCCCTCTTTAATCCCCACCACGTATTTAGCCCATCCACCCAACTAGGTTTTCTCCAGTAACCATCAGTTTATTCTCTGTAGTTAAGAGTCTGTTATTTTGTTTGTCCCTCTCTTTTTTCACCTATGATCATTTGCTTAGTTTCTTAAATTCCACATATTAATGAAATCATATGGTATCTGTCTTTCTCTGACTGACTTATTTTACAGAGCCTAATACTCTCTAGCTTCATCCATGTTGTTGCAAATGGCCAGAGTTCATTCTTTACATTCTTTATTATGGTTGAGTCTATTTCATTATGTGTATGCATGTGTATGTATATATATCTATATGTATATAGATATATATAGTGTGATATATAATGGAATATATGTAAATATATCTATATGTGTGTGTATGTGTATACCACCAAGTATATACATACCATATCTTTTTTTTTTTTTTTATTCCCCAAAGGAGGTTTTTTTTTTTTTTTTGATTTTTAAACCCAGATCTTTATTACCAGAGTTCTTTTCTTTCTTTTTCTTTTTTTTTTTTTTTTTGCTTGTTTAAATTTTTTTATGATGACAGCTTTGTAATAGAGCTTGAAGTCCGGAATTGTGAAGCCACCAACTTTGGATTTCTTTTTCAATATCCCTTTGGCTATTCGAGGTCTTTTCTGGTTCCATATAAATTTGAGAATTATTTATTCCATTTCTTTGAAAAAGATGGATGGTACTTTGATAGGAATTGCATTAAATGTGTAGATTGCTTTAGGTAGCATAGACATTTTCACAATATTTATTCTTCCAATTCAGGAGCATGGAACATTTTTCTATTTCTTTGTGTCTTTCTCAATTTCTTTCATGAGTACTTTATAGTTTTCTGAGTATAGATTCTGTGCCTCTTTGGTTAGGTTTATTCCTAGGTATCTTATGTTTTGGGGTGCAATTGTAAATGGGATTGACTCCTTAATTTCTCTTTCTTCTGTCTTGTTGTTGGTGTAGAGAAATGCAACTGATTTCTGTGCATTGATTTTATATCCTGACACTTTACTGAATTCCTGTATAAGTTCTAGCAGTTTTGGAGTGGAGTCTTTTGGGTTTTCCACATATAGTATCATATCATCTGCGAAGAGTGAGAGTTTCACTTCTTCTTTGCCGATTTGGATGCCTTTAATTTCCTTTTGTTGTCTGGTTGCTGAGGCTAGGACTTATAGTACTATGTTGAATAGCAGTGGTGATAATGGACATCCCTACCGTGTTCCTGACCTTAGCGGAAAAGCTTTCAGTTTTTCTACATTGAGAATGATATTTGCGGTGGGTTTTTCATAGATGGCTTTGATGATATTGTTTTTCCAACGTGAGATACTATGTTTGTGCTATTCTGAAATGTTCAAACATGTACTGCTTTATGTTAAGAAATGTAAGATAAATATTGAGAACATATTTTGGATTTAGGAATTTGGAACCACTGTTATTTTTAAGAGGAAGGAGACTTGTACGGGAACTGTGGGAGCCATTACATAAGATAAATACAAATTTTTTCATTTCCAGATGAAATTGAGGATGGTGATGAAAGGAATCTTCTAGAGGATCTAGAATTTGTACACAGTAGATGTCACAAATTATGTAAAATGCTATCATATCTTAAAAGTAGTTCCACTGGTATGCATGTTTATGCATAAGGTTCTAAAAACAATTCCATGATAAGGGCATTATTTTCTTCAGAAACTGAATGTGAGGTGCAATGTAAGGACTAACCTTCTGGAGTTTGGACTTCCATATAACTTGGCTCAGCCAGGAGGGCATCATCTACTCACCTTTAATCCTTGCCGAAGTTGTTTAACTTCCATCCCTCATTTCATTCCCTGCATTGGTAGGAATGAAAAGGGTACTCAAATCACAGAGATAATGTGAGAATTAAATAAAATTAGGATATATAAAATCCCTTGTGTAATCCTAGGTACAAACTCAAATACTCAAGAATTGCCCAATAAATTTTAGTCATTTCATTGCAGCACGGTGAGTACTCTCTTAATAGAAATATTAAGGCATATAAGAAAGGCTGCTTATCAGCAAGGCTTGGGTGTGAATTAATACAGAACTTTAGATAGTTGTGCTTTAAGATCTATTCTGAACCTGAGATATTGTAATCATATTAATATAATGTGTAATAATTATCTAAAAGTGGGATTATCTGTTTAAAATTATATGGTTACATGAAAGGATGTAACTCATAGTTTTACTACAGTGTGTCTTTCCTGGACCCCTTGATATATTCATTAGCCAAGTTTTCTCATATTTCCTCTTTGGATAAAGTAGGAGAAGATGAATAATAAAGAGCTATTTTTTGAATAAAATAAGGAAATCAGGGTACCAGAAGTAAGTGATTGAACACCATTTCACATAAAATATGAATTATTCTAAAGCAGAGTGGTTGTTCCAAGGCTGACTTTGCATCCTTAATCAATCTCTCAGCTCTGTGAATGTTTTGATTTTGACAGTTGGATCTATCACATTTTTAGGTTAAGTGTTACGCAAAGGAATTTTCAAGACCATCCATCCACATAGATCATGTCTTCTAAGTCCCTTTCTCTCTCTCTCTTTTTTAAAGATTTTATTTATTTATTTGACAGAGAGAGATCAAAAGTAGACAGAGAGGTAGGCATAGAGGGAGGAAGCAGTCTCCCTGTTGAGCAGAGAGTCTGATGCGGGGCTCGATCCCAGGACCCTGGGATCATGACCTCAGCTGAATGCAGAGGCTTTAGCCCACTGAGCCACTCAGGCGCCCCTAAGTCCCTTTCTCTATGTGTATTCTGGAGATGCCACTAGATTTAGGTGCCAAATCCAGAAAACCTTTTCATTCAGGTTAAGGTAATTATATTCTAAATTTAATAAAATTTAAATTCCAAGTCCCTTTACTTTATCAAAGGCATCTCTAGTTATAAGACTATGCAGACTATCTTCTCCAATCAACAGCTGCATTTCTAGCCTATCATCAGTTACCAGGAGATGCTGCTGCCTGAGCTGTCCATAGAATGACAGCATTGTTCAGTATTAAAATAGCTGTAAGATCACAGAGCCTTCATTTCAGTGGTGAGAGGAAAAGGAATTCCTTCAAATCTACAACAACAAGTTGTGATGTAGTAAGGACCAGATTAATTTATAATCATCTTCCCTCCACTCCCTCAGCTCCTAAACATGCTCAGACATACATTTGTCCCAAAAGTCTCAGAGATGTGTGCACATCATGCCCAATATGGAGCTGCCTCACCATACAGGTTATAAAATGTTTCACAAGCAAATAGATCAAACCTTTAAAGTACTCAAGTTAAAACAGTTCAAATGAAGACAATCTGTTACGAAAGAGGATCTTCATACTGAATCTCTGATCAACAACTAATGATGCTGTTCAGATCTGATGCTGATTGGTTCTCAACTTGTAGATTATCCAATCCAAGAACACAGACATGAGTTCTTTGGTTAGTATTATTAGGGATGTGCATGGAGGATGGTGCTAGTTGGTCCTCATTGATTTAGATTTGCTTGCCTCCACGAACCCTGTCCTCTGTATTTTCCATCATGGCATGTCTGTGATTCCCTAGAGGCTTCTTGATGGCAGCTCTGACAGTGATACTGATGGTGCTGAGCCCTCCCATGGCTTGGGCCAGGGAAACCCATGTAAGTGCACACCTGGGGTGGTGAGCTATTAGGGGATGAGGAAAGGAAGGGAGTTAATTCTGTCACTGTGTTCAGACTGTATCCCTTAGAAAGTTGTAAAATTTCCTTCAGTGTCCACTGATCTTTATCATTTGGCTTTTCATTTCTTTTCTCAACAAAAGGAACTTCTATGCCTTTTCTTTCTACAAGAGAGGGTAAGGAATCTCCATATATATCCATCATTCAGTCTCAACTCTTCTCCAGTGAAACATCTCCAGGCTTACATTCCATTTCCTCAAGGTCTGTGGGAATAATGATTTCATTATAATTTTTTGTTGAGTTGTTTTCTTTATTATGTTGAGTTATACTTGGTAAAGGGGAAATCTCTAGGGTATAGAAAGGACTTAGAAAGGTCTCTTCTAGAAGAACCTGTGTGATATCCTCAACAGGATCAGTGATGCAGGTGTCTCTCCCTGAGAAGAGAGGATGTATCAAGAGGTCTCCTTCATTATTTCCTCTTCTTCCTCCTGAACTCCAATGTTTATAAAACCTATATTCCTATATTGTAGGTTTTCTGACAGAAGTTAGGATTTGTTTTCTATTTCTCCCATAGAAAGCAACCTGGAGCTGAAGCAGAGATCCTTATTACTTGAAATAATGCTGTAGATAAGGAGCATTATGGGGAGTTCTTTGATGCCTTAAAGAAATTAAGGCATATTCTGAAAACCTCACAGGGTATAGTGTTTATTATGAATTTATTTTGAACCTTTCTGTAGTACTGGTTTCTCCCCCATGTCTCCTTTCTCTGACCCACAGAAGGTCTTCAAGTAGTATAAGTTTTATGAAATTCTGGTCTTACAAATTTCTGGTCAAAAATATTCAAATATCAAGAATTTCATATGTTTCAAACTAAACACACTGAGCAGGGTACAGAGTGTGTGAAGGTTGTTTACATCCATCTTATCGGGCTAAATGTCTAGAGAACTCATTGGCTTCCTTGGGTCTTGGTCCTCAAATCATGGACTAATTCATCATGGCCTCTGTTTTCTGCAGTTAGCCAGTTTGGGGAAGGCTAATTAGCCCTCTTCTTTTCCTTCTAGGTCATCACCATTACAGAGAATCACCAATGTTTGCATAAAACTTTAGCACTACAATAGATCCATTAGATGAATTGAAACTTAATGACATTTTCCATCGTAAAATCATCTTTCCCTTACCTGTGAATATTTCTTCCAATAACAACAACAACAACAACAACAACAAAGAGAGAAAATTTGTCTGAATTTCTCAGAGGATGCAGAAGGGATTTAATGTGTTATCAGAGAAAAAGAGTGTTGGAGCTTGAGCCCCTTCTTGCTTTCCAGGATCTCTACAATGATCCAAGTCCCAGAACCCTGGGTTTATTCATTTAAACTATAAATACTTTTATTAGTATTATTTCTGGGCTCTGTTTGAGGATCTGAGAATACTGTTTGGATAAGATAGAAAAGTCCTATGGCTAGAATCAAAAGATAAGAAATACTAAGTATTGGCAAAGATGTAGAAAAAAAGAAGCCTAATGGCTTTGGTGGGAAAACAAATTTGTGTAGCAACTATGGAAAACTGTATGGAACTTCATCAAAAAATTAAATATAGAGTCACATAAGATCCAGTAATCCCACTGCTGGATATTTACCCAAAGTAAATAAAACACTAATTTAAAAGATACATGCACCCTCCTATATATTGCAGCATTTGTATACAGTGCAAACCTAGTGTTCATCAATAGATGAATGGATAAAGAAGATGTGGTATATATACACAGTAGAATATTCCTCAGCCATAAAAATGAGATCTTGCCATTTGCAAGAACGTGGATGGACCTGGAGGGTATAATGCTCAGTGAAGTAAGTCAGACACCGAAAGACAAATACCAAAAGATTTCACTAAATGTGAAGTTAAAAAACAAAGCAAATCAACAACAAAAAAAGAGACGAACAAAAAGTCAGACTTTTAAATACAGAGAACAAGCCAGTGGTTGCCAGAATAGAGAGAGTGGGGGATGGGTAAATGGATGACAGAGGTCGAAGAGCACACTTTCTGTGATGAGCTTGAGCATGTACAGGATGGTGGAACCATTATGCTGTACAATGGAAACTAATATAACACAGTATGCTAATTATACCTCAATGAAAAAATGTCCACTACTATCAAAGTCATTAAAAACTTACCTAACAACAGTGTAGAAAGCCCAATAAACATTTAACAAAGAAATTTCAGAGAGCAGTAAGTGCAGTATAAACACAACAGTGCAGAGTATTGTGACAGAGATTTGGATTCACCTGACCTCAGTTCTAGTGGCTGGGGAGCTCTCCCTGAGAAAGTGACATTTAGCTGGCACATGCTGATGAGAAGAAACTGGTCATGTGTAGGATCTGAGGGACAGGTGTTCTGGGGAGAGAGAATAGGATAAAGACCAAAGTGTGGGAAGATGTTTGCTGAGTTGGAGGGACAGAAGGAGTGTGGGGAGTAAGCTGAGGAGTGCTCTCCGGGTTGCCACTAGCACGTTTCTATCACTAGGGGAATGCCCACCATGACCTCATTGTTGGTGCTTTTTTTTTTTTTTAATTTAGATTTTTATCTGATTAACTTTAGCTTATATTGAAGTTTGATATGATTTTCTTTAACTAATGACATACTAGTTTTCAAAATGTTTATCTGCTAGTTTATGCAAACATGAACACAGCCCAAAGGCTGTGCCAAACACTTGTTAAAGTTGTTTTATTAATTTTTATCTTAATAACAGGCACTAGTAACTGATTCTTTCAGAAAGCTGTAGATTTGTAGGCTTCTCTCAGTAAACTGTAACAAGAATGGAATTTAAAAACGATACCTGCTCTTGATGAGACAAAAATTCTTCGGTCATAATATTTCAACACAGACGTCATACTGTGGCAAATTCAAAGCCAAAAGCCTTAGTTTTTACAAGAAGCTCAGAGGAGCATCATGTGGAACAATTACCCAAGGACAGTGACACTACAGGCTTCTCACAGTCCAGCTTGGCTGTCAGGAACATGTCACTGATCCAAAGTGGTGACTGAGTCAGTCAGGAAATATATATCTGGTTATACATATTTTTTGGTTTGAAAATAAGGCACAGGGATAATCATTACATCTTTCAGACATCCTGAATTTTAGTCTTTCCAGTCACTGTTCACTTTGTTTTGGGTGAGCCTGAAGGCTTAGCACAACCAAGAACAGTAATTTTTTGGTTAGAATTCTTAGTATCTTTTGATAATCTCTTATTAAGCGCTATGAATGTTTCTTAGGAATCTGGTGCCAGTGCTGAGCTATTTTCAGCACAATTCATCCACAGGATAAGGTTTTTTTTTTTGTCAGATATGATATTGGCAAATTTTTCAATGCAATACTCAGCTTTCTCAAACAAAAGAAGCTTTTTCATCACATATATTTCAGGTAGTCTAACAGAGGTTCTTACCCAGGGACATTTTTACCAGCACCCTCTACCCCTGAGGTATAAGAGCAATGTCTGGAGCCATTTTCTGGTTTTCAAAACTGGGGTTGCATCTGACATCTAGTGGGAAGAGGCTAGAGATGCTGATAGACATCCTAAAATGCACAGAACAGCCTTCCCACAACAATTATCTTGTCCAAAATGTCAACAGCTGTGGTTATCAATTGTATTGTTTTCTCCTCCCCATTTCTCATTTTGGGTTTTGAGTCTTCTGTCTTTTGTTTTTGTTTTTTTCTTAATGTAGTTTAAGAATTGCTAATTTCAGTTATTTATTTATTGATTGAAAACTGGGTCATTACTTTCAATGTTATGTTATTGTGTCTTCTGGTCTCTATTTTATTTCTGATTTTTCTTGTTATTTCCTCCCTCTACTGAATTTCCCCCAAGTTTCTTTTTCTAGTTCCCTCAGGTGTCATGTGTTTGTTTGAACTTTTTTTTCCCTTTTTTCTTTTTTTTCCCTTGACACTGGCTGAAAGAGAACTCTTTATTGCTTTAATATACAGAAAATTCAATAGTGCACACTTTGGCCAGTTTGGTGGTCAGTTCTTTAGGCTTTGCCTTTTCCAACTTGGCAATGCGAACCACCGACTTTAGACCCAGGACATTGTCTCAGAGACAGACGATCTCACCACATCTGTCATTGTAATTTCTCTTGATAGCCTCCAACTGTTTAAGAAGAGCTCATTTGTCTTCTGAATTAACTTGTATGAAGGCGACTATGGTGCAGATCTTCCCGTGGACCAGACACCCCAGCCTGGCCTTCCCCTTGATTATGTGGGGGAATTCCCATATTAGGATACGGGGCAGGTAGGAAGACATCCAGCTCAATGGGATCCATGTCATATGAAATCACTACCAGCTAAACCTTCTTGTTTTCCACCAACGTGGTGATAGGATGAACCTAGATCAAAAGACAGTTGGCCTCTTAGGGGGACATCCCTTTACTAGCAGCTTTCATCTCAGCCAAGCCAACAATTTCTCCTTCTCTTGCTTTGCCTCTGGTCTGAACCTGTGGGCCAGCTTAAGCCATTGAGTAGCTGTGTGGCTGTCAAAGGCTTAGGGACTGGCTAATCATGAGAGGTACTTCTAGACATTTATATAGAATAACCCTTTGCTGCTGCAGCAGGAGTAGCCAAGATATTTGACAACGTGGGTGAGGTCCCTTTTGGGCTGGATATCTTCCTGTCCATTGCCAAAATTCTTGGGTCTTTTCTCAGACAAGGGATTGACCACCTTCTTGGCTTCCTGCTTCTTGACCAGAGTCCAGAGCCATCCCTCAGCCTCCTTTCCTTTCAGCATCTTGGTGGAGAGAGCTGAATTTTTTCTCTTAATACAGGAATTTACAGCATACATTTCAGTTGTGTTTTCTTTTTCTTTTGTCTTGAGACATATTTTGATTTGCCATTTGATTTCCTATTTGGCCCTTTGCTGGTGCAGTAGTGTGTTGTTTAATATTTACATATAAATATTTAACATTTACATTGTAGATTTTCCAGCTTGTTTTACTGTTGATTTTTAGTTTTGTACCATTATAGTTGGAAAATATATGGGGTATCATTTCACACAAATGAACAGAACCCCAAAATGTTAACAGTGCTGAGGTTGAAAATACTGATTTATACTGTGCTGCTTCTCAAAACTGTAGACTCACACTTTATACACACACTCACCTTCCAATTCATGTCTTTGTGGTTTTAGTTTGTTTAAATAAGGAAATAATAAAGTATAAAGTTGTATACCTTCATCAATTTCTTGTAGAGACCATTGAAGCCAAGATCTTTTTTTTACTTTTTGCTTTATACAATGTTTTTCAATATTCTGTGATTTCTGGACGATCACCATCTCTGTTAACTTTCAACAACGTGCCTTTATAAGACATGAATTGTGGCTGCCACAAGTATTTTTCAGTAAAATATATCAAAATGTTGTAGTAACCCTACATTCTATTATATTGATAATGTCAAATGCTCCTGGTTTTTTTTTTTTTTTTTTTGGTCTCCTTTTTAAATGCAGAGGTATTTATCTCCTATTTTTAAATGTTTCATGTTAATCAGACTTGAATAAAAAATGTTTCTTGGGGCACCTGGGTGGCTCAGTGGGCTTCGGCTCAGGTCATGATCCCAGAGTCTCGGGATTGAGCCCCACCTCAACAGGAAAACTGCTTCCCCCTCTCTCTTCTTGCCTCTCTGCCTACTTGTGATCTTTGTCAAATAAATAAATAAAATCTTAAAAAATTTTTTTCTTAGTTTGATTAAACGTGAAACAGACATATCCATATATACATACATCTATGCATATGTGTGTGTATGTATATGTATATATTTGCATACATATATTATGATGTGTGTATGTTTACATATATTGAAACTTTCAGGAGCACATGTGACCGATTGACTAATTAGAGCTTTGACATACTTGACCATTTACCTCACCAGACTAGATTTGCCAAATGGATTCTGCATCAAAATTTTTAATGCAATCTCATTTTCTAAGACTTCTGAATTTGGAAATGTGAGTAAAAATGGAGGAACTATATTACAACCATGGTTTTAACCTCAAAATTCCTCACTCATATGCCTTTGAATTCAGTATACAAGTCAAATACTACCAGCACCCATAGGCTTTTAGAATCCACTGCATGTGGTATCTCTAAAGGTCTTTCTCCTTCCTCTCACTGTCTGCTTCAGTGAACTGTTTTCTCTGGTTTCTTAAGGAAGTTTCTCAATTCTTTCAAGCTTTTGCAGTTACATGACCTTGACCTGAAATGTGGCTTCCTCTTCCCCAAACACACACACACACCCTCCAGCTCACATCTGCTTAATCTTTCATGTCACATCTGGAATGTCACCCTTGAGACCACCTCTCTGGCACTCTAAGGTAACGGAGATCATCCAATTATTCTCGGCTCTAGAACTGCACACGTTTCCTGTGACGTTTCTCACCCCGCACAAAGTCTGGCCTGGCTGAGTTTTGTGCGTCACTTTCCCTGCATTTTCAGCTCCAGGAGTGGAGGAGACGCTTCTGTTTCCTTCTCTGGATTCGCAGGGGCGGCAGGGGCCTGAGCTTGTACCAAGTGTTGAGGTGGGAGGGGGGAGAAGCAGGTGGGGGTTTAAGGCGGGGGAAAGGGCTGTGGGAGGCGAGGAGGGAGGCGGGTCTCTGTCAGCGGCAGGCGTCCAGGAGAAGGTGGTGAGAGGCAAATGCCGGGGCTATTCAGGCTGGGGGTCCGCCGCCGAGCCCGGGACCCAGTGGCCGCCTCTCCCGCCGCCCGCAGAGGGAAGACGGGCGGTGTGTGCTGGTGGTTGGGGGCGCCGGGGGAGCCAGCGAGGGCGCCGCCGTCAGCGTTTTCCGGGAGCCCGCGGGTGACCGGATCGTCTCTGTCCCCACAGCACATTTCCTGTACCTGACGACGTCGGAATGCTACTTCACCAACGGGACGGAGCGGGTACGGTTCCTGGAGAGACACTTCTATAACGGCGAGGAGTTCGTGCGCTTCGACAGCGACGTGGGGGAGTTCCGGCCGGTGATCGAGCTGGGGCGGCCCAGTGCTCAGTCCTGGAACAGCCAGAAGGACTTTCTGGAGGATGCGCGGGCCTCAGTGGACACATACTGCAGGCACAACTACGAGGTGGGTGAGAGCTTCACGGTGCAGCGGCGAGGTGAGCGCGGCAGGGACGGAGATGGGGGAAGGTAGGGGTGTGTGTGTGTGTGTGAGAGAGAGAGAGACAGACAGACAGACAGACAGACACAGACGGATACTGAGACAGACTCGTCTGGGGGTGAGCGCACAGGGTCTTGAGCAAGTACAGGTTAGAAGGATCCCTGTGAGAGTGCCCTGTCAGGGACATTGTGGTCTGTTTGTGTCACTGTGCAGAGTGTGTGGTTGTGATTGTATGGTTGTGTCCCTGTGTGGTTGTGCGGACAGTGTGTGAGGGGTGTGCTCTGAAGCGGGGGGGCGGGGGTGGGCAGAGAATGAGTGTGAGCTGGGCTGTGGGCCTGGATGTGGGGATGGGCTGGGAGAGAGGGTGTGAGGGGAGGATGCAGCAGGGGACATCTGACATCCTTGGTGGCCCCCGAGGGAGAGGTGAGGGGAGCTCAGGAGCTGCAGGTGGAGGGAACACTAGGCAGGTGGTGGAGTCCTGGGGAGGGAAGTGGAGGGTGTCCTGGTTAGGGTGAAGGTTTAGGGGAAGGGAGAGGAGGATTAAAAGATTAGGGAGAATGTGAGGAGGCCAGTCACCCTCTGTTCTTGCCACTCACCCTTCTTAATTCTGAACCCCTGAAGTAAGTGTGCCTGTCTGTGTGTGGGGCCATTTCATTGAGAAAAAGTGTCAGACTAATTTTTAATGGGTCCAAGAGACCTCTGAGACCCTTATTTATTTGTGATTTTGAAACTGCATTTTTAATTACATTTTTGTTACAAAACATATTGATACTGCTGTTTATATAATGATGAAAGTATTTAAGGAGTTGCATACGATTTTTTGATATAGTTGTAACAATTCACCTCACATTCCCCTTTGCTAGACCTTTTTCAATACTGCCACATGCTCAGTTGAGAATTTATCTTGTTAATTTTTAATCTCTATTCCTTTGATTTCTAAGATTATTGAACATTATTTTCATATATTATTTGGCTAATGATTTTTACCATTTAAAAAATTATCTACTGTCTATTATCTTGGGGTTTTGGTGTTTTTCTCAGTGATTATATACATGCTCTATAAATAAGATTATTAACATTTGCTGACATTTGATCCAGCATTTTCCCTAGTTTGTGGTTTGTATTTTGGTTCTGTTTATGACTTCTCCTGCTAGGGATGGAAACATTTTTATTTTAGGAAATATACTGCAAAATTTTTAGCAGTGGTTTCTCCTCAATCTTGAATCTACCATTTTATGGTATAAAAAGCTTTTCATGTATTTCTCCTTTTACCAAAACAGAAATTATATTTATTCAGGCTGTAATGTCAGGGATGGTCTTGGGCACTAAGGATACCTGTTAGTGAGTCTCAGATCCTGCCCTGAACTCAAATGTTAGTTGTAAAAAGGAGAAAATTATAAAATGATAACAATTCTAATAATAGATATTTTTATACTGCAAAAAAGAAGGACTGATCAGCTGGTGGAATTATGAGAATTTTTTTAAAATAAGTGAGTTTCCTTGCTCTTTTTCCTCTTTTAGGACTCTTGCTATTCTTGGACTCAACTCCCAGAGCTAGAGAACCAGCTCTGTCTTTCCTGCTTCCCAGGGTAGAACTATGTCTGGATTGTTCCAAGGTGTGAATGTAGCATTCCCAGGATTTCACACTCTCTTTCCCCATCTACCTCAAGCTGTTCCCCAATTTATCCACCCTGCTTAGAGCAACAAAACAAAGATAATAAGTAGCTAACACATACTGAAGGCTAAATTCCAGTTACCGTTTTACATCCTTCGGTACATTAATCTTCACATAACTCTAACAGCTAAGTTGATATCACTATTCCCCTTGATATCTTAGAAAGCTGGGGCACAGAAGAATGTCAAAATTCTCCCAGGATGAATAAGTAAAGTAGCAGAGTCTGGATTTGAACTCAGTCAGCCTGCTCCAGAAATTGTGTTTTTAAGACACTTTATGCCTTACAAAACTTGGAAACACTTCTACAAGGATTAACGGCTTCATACCATGAAAAATAAACCCACAAATTTACCCAATAGCTTTCAAATCAAATGGACCCATGCTGTCAGGATTAAACTCAAGGTTCACGATACTGGTTTAATTGGGCTACATGGTCAGCTTTAGGAAAGCCTGCTTGAGACTCAGCCAAGGACCAGAGACCGGAGGTAGCCAACATGGGAGACTGAGTCTGTCATCCTCACTGAGTCCCTCTACCTCTTCTCTTCTAGTGGAGCCTATAGTGACTGTGTATCCTGTGAAGACCCAGCCCCTGAAGCACCACAACCTCCTGGTCTGCTCTGTGAATGGTTTCTATCCAGGCCACATTAAAGTTGGGTGGTTCCGGAATGGCCAGGAAAAGGAGTCTGGGGTCGCGTCCACAGGCCTGATCTGTAATGGAGACTGGACCTTCCAGACCCTAGTGATGCTGGAGACAGTTCCTCAGAGTGGAGAGGTCTATACCTGCAAGTGGAGCACCCCAGTTTGATGAGCCCTGTCACTGTGGAATGGAGTGAGAAGCTTTCTGATCTCCTAAGTTCCTCACCCACTAAGGAGGGGACTTTCCTTTTCCTGAGTGTCAGGGTTTTCTCTCCTTACACCATGTTTTCATTTGTTCCATGATCTCTTCTCTTCAGCACAGATCACTGGGGGTTGCTGAGTGATATCCTGTGGTAGAAATCCTCTGATAGTTTCTAGATATCCTGTGATCATTTGTATAGATCCTGTATTCCCTGGTGAGGCAGTTATGCCTGGCTGGCAGAACAGAGGTTGTCCATGTTTTGACATTTTCCATGGCTCACAGGTCATGGTTCCCTCTTCACACTGGGCACCAGTCCCCTGGTTCGGGTTGGGCTTGTGCTTCAAGCGCTGTTGCTCTGAGTTGTTGATTGTGGTCTCAGAAGAGGCACATCCTCCATAATGTAGGAACCTTCCTGACTTGAGGGGAATCCAATCTTGACTCTGCCTTTCCTTAGCTGTGTTGCTCTGCACAATCTGTTGAGCTCTGTGGACTCCATCCAGGCTTCTCATCCTTTGATGCTGAAGTAGTGGATTTTTTTAAAAAGATTTTATTTATTTATTTGTCAGAGAGAGAGAGTGAGCGAGAGAGCGAGCGAGCACAGGCAGACAGAATGGCAGGCAGAGGCAGAGGGAGAAGCAGGCTCCCTGCTGAGCAAGGAGCCCAATGTGGGACTCGATCCCAGGATGCTGGGATCATGACCTGAGCTGAAGGCAGCCGCTTAACCAACTGAGCCACCCAGGCATCCCTGAAGTAGTGGATTTGTCAGAGCTGTGATATTTAAAAAGTTCAGCGACTAAACATTGCATTTGTGCAATATGATTTTTAAATTTCTTTTCCAGAAATTGAAAATTATTCGATTTCTTCAAGGCAGTCTGTCTTCCTCATTCTCAGAGTTCTCAATCTCAGAGTCTCTATCGGAGATGTTAGAGTTGGGATAAAAATCACTAAAACTGTTTCTTCTCTCAGGGGCACAGTCTGGGTCTGCACAGAGCAAGATTCTGAGTGGAACTGGAGGCTTTGTTCTGGGTCTGCTCTTCCTCGTGGTGGGGCTGTTCATCTACTTCAGGAATCAAAAGGGTAAGGCACCTGTTGATGAGTCTCCACAGAGACCCTGTGGGGGAGAAATACAGCTTTGATCAAATAAGGTCTCTGTGTACCAGTGACACTGTATGAAGCGTTTCTTTCCCAATTCGACTTCAGATTTCTTAGAAATCTAGAAAGCAACAGCCCATGGTTACTGGGTTTTAGTATAAGAGATTATGGCCTGTAGAGATAAGAGAGAGGTTAACAAGCGTGGGAATCTTGGTTTGGGATCCTGGGCCAAATGGAGGAAGAGGCACTAAAGCTAGTGAAATCCCACTGTATTTGTGTGACGGAAGCTTCGTGGGTCACATCTCTCACTTTTTTCTCCACTCTGGCATCATGTCATGTCGGTTGTGATTAGATTTAGAGAAATCTAAGGAGGCGGGTCTGGGGCTGGGACCTTGTGTGTAGGGACAGATTTACCTTCTTATATGTTAAGTATATGTCTTCTCTTCTCTTTCCCAGGACACTCTGGACTTCAGCCAACAGGTAATGCTCTGTCATCCTCTTTAGTGATAGATTTGGTTATTCCAGAACAAGTGGTAATGGTGAAAGACAGAAAAAATGAGAAAGACTTTGGATCTGACTTCTGATTGGGCAGTTTACCCTGAAGCTTCCTTTCTCCATTTAGTAAAAGTCCTGTGCTGTGAAATAGCTTCAGATCAAGAAGACCTAAGAATATGCTCTTCTTACTGCAGGGCTTTAATTCAAGGCCCTGGGAAAGGGAGAAGGAGCTGCTTGGAGAGGTGGGTCTGGAAATAACACTCTGCTCTGTCTCTGCAGGTCTCCTGAGCTGACGTGGAGATGGTGACACTCCAGGAAGAACCTTCCTTCCCAGCTTCTTCTAAGAGTGAAAGACTTCCAGCTCTCACTCCTCCACAGTTACAGTGCTTTCTCAGATCTGGTTGGCCCGGCTGCAGTGACCTTGCAGCACTTGTTCTCCCTGTGGCTCTGCCTGCCCCTTCCTTGACCTGGAAGCCCCAGTGTGACTTCAGTACCTCCTCTGCATTCTCTCTGGTCCCCTTCTGCATCGCCTTTCCTGCTTCCCTGCACGGGAACTGAACTTCTTCTCATGTATCTTCATAAGCTTTTCTCAAATAAACATGGGGTTAAAATAATCTGTTTCAAATAGTTTCAAAGAAAAGAGGTATAAAAAAAAAAAAAGACAAAGGGAGGATTCCACCACAATAAAATAATGGTTTTTATTTATATCCCAGAATTTTGCTCAGATATGGGGATCTTGAAAGTATCCTTGTTTCATTCCCATTTATTCTTGAGCTTTACAAGTTCTGTAATTAGACATATTTTCTGGAGTTTGGAGGAAGCCCTTAATGACCCATAAGATGATGATGTCCTACATGTCTATGTTCTGAAACACAAACACACCAGTCCTTTTGCACGATGGGATAAGGAAAGGGGACAAAAAAATATTCCTGCAATGTAATGCAAATAATTTTTACAGAGGTGATGCCCTTAGACTTTTTATAATAACATTCTTTTGTCATTTTGTCCCTGATTTTTTATTTTTTATATTTTTATTTAATTTTATTTTTAAAGTAGGTTCCATGCCCAACATGGAACATGAACTCATAACCTTGAGATCACAAGTTGAATGTTCCACTGACTGAGCCAGCCAGGTACAAATTTCCCTGATTATTTATAGAAAGTATCCTAACCTGAGTAAACCCCTTTCATTATACTGATGGTGAGCTCTGTCTACCCTTCCATCTTTTTCTGGCTCTCAGATAAACTTAGTGGCATGCTAACACTTTGGCTTGGGATGCAGCCTTCCCAATAACTAAGTCTCAGACCACCAAGACAAAGCCACAACTCTAGGGGAAAGATACAATTCTGACCTTCCAGACTGTGTGTATTCTTATTGTCTACAGGAATATCCTGGATGGATAATATCTTAGCAGATCAGAAGGAGTACTGGGAAACAAAGGGGGAAATTATGAATATTCAGATGCCCATACAAACAATGAAATGTTATGCAGCTGGAAGGAAAAAATAACACACTGCTATAGAATAATCTCTCAAAGGTGTTTGTATGGGTACAGAAAAGTTTGTAAAGCAAACAACATTTTGTTTAATAAAATAGAAGAAGAGAATAGGAATATATACCTAGATCAACTCATTTTGTCTATATCACCCATCTGTCATTATCTCTTTCTCATCTATCTAATCTACATACTACAATGGAAGGATTTTTAAAAAAAATTGTCGCCTCTCAGTCAAAATGTATGAATAGGTTGAAGGGAACAGAGATGAAAGCTGTACTATTCTGAATATATCTTATTTAATAGTTTTAATATGAGGACACTTCAAATATTTTATGTCATAAAAACTTTAAATAAAAAGTTTAAAAAGACAATATATAGAAAAACAAAACTGTATTGATGAAACAAACATGACAAAAAGCATATGGTGGGGGGGCGCCTGGGTGGCTCGGTGGGTTAAAGCCTCTGCCTTTGGCTCAGGTCATGGTCCCAGGGTTGTGGGATCGAGCCCCGCATTGGGCTCTCTGTTCGGCGGGGAGCCTGCTTTCTCCCCTCTCTCTCTCTGCCTGCCTCTCTGCCTACTTGTGATCTCTGTCTGTCAAATAAATAAATAAAATATTAAAAAAATATATATGGTGGGAAACAAACAGGAAATTAAACCAAATATTTTTGGTTCTTAGAACACTGTGTAACTGTAATTGTAAGTGAGTATATAGCTCTAAATTCCTCAGACTTCAATGAGATAAGAGTTGGAAAGGTTTCAGACAAATGACCTTAAATTGCTTAAGGAGATAATGAGTTCTGCTGTCATATTCTGTCTGAAGAGTCACTTTGAAATATAAATCAAATCTAAAGAGCAGGCAGTAGATTCAGAAGTTCATGGTCATAGTGATTTCAACACGGATTTCTCCACTATTAGAGACAACTGTAATTTATCAAGCCAATTCAAAGTTTATTTTATGTATATTTTAGTTCTATCATGCATTATTGATGTGAAGCAGTTTATCATCCTGTGGGAGTTTAATAAGGTAACTGTCATGTACTCAACATTTATATGATCTTATCAAACCCTGTTTGATCCCAGGGTTGCAATGTTACTTTTGTTGTGTTCTCTAAGACGAAGACGTGAGTTGTCTTATTTATCTTAGATCTGCGGTCTGACGTTATAATGTAGGATTAAAATGCATGGCAGGAATATTTCAGTGGAGATGCTTTCTGTTGCTAGTGGAGAAAAATCAATCTAATTTGGTTTATTTTTCTTTAACTCTTGTCTCACATGGCAGACAGACCCAGTGTAGCTCATCTCCAGAACTGGTCAAGTCATCAGGCCAGTGATGTCGCCAGTGATGGTGGGACTTTGTATCTCATTTCTCTATCATAACACCACACATCAGTGTTCTGGAAATGGTAGTAGGCTGCCTGCCTGGAGAAGCTTCAGGATTCATTTTCTCTTACAATTTCCAAAGGTAGGAAAAGGAACTGTTTCTCCTCATATGCATTTATAAGAGGGAACTAAACATCTTCAAGTATTCCCAGTAGATGTACTTCCCCACACATTAGGAGGACCATGGGATGACTGTGGTATTTTCTGACAAACCATGCTCCACCCTTTGTGGGTTGGGCCTGCCTCACCTGGAGGCAGGATAGATGGACTGGAAAGATGTGAGCACATAATCTTGTTTAGGAAGAAAGAAATGTTAGAGGGGGTAGAAGAGAACAATTTTAGATGAGGATACTGTAGTATCTGGTACTATTAGAGTGTTAGTATTTTTTGTTATCTCCCCATGAAAGATGCTAATTGTTGAGGGGCAACATCAATTCAAGGTTGTGAGGGTTTTTTTTTAAATGTGGAGTATTACATGGCAGCTATAAACCCAATTACAATTAAAGACAACAGCTAAGCAAGAGGATTATTTATTTGTTCTTAGAACTTAACATGCTGATACTTAATTTTATAAGGAAAAATATATTTCTCAGAATATTTCCAAGGACAATTAATGTGTGTTAAGTTTGATAAAATGCTAAAACCTGTTATATATATATATATATATATATATATATATATATATATATATATAAATTTTGATAGGCAATCTTATAGGAATTGATTTCTTATTGATTAAATATGCCAGTACAACAGAGTCCAGAATTAGATTGAAGAGTTGAGGTTTAGTTTAAAATAGAGCATTTCAAGCAACCCAAATAGATTAAAGATTTAAATGTGAGACCTGTAACCATATAACTCCTGGAAGAAAACATAAGCAGTCAGCTCCCCGACATCCATCCTGGTGATGATATTTTTGGTTAGACACCAAAGGCAAAGACCACAAATAAAACTGAAATGTTGAATTACATTAAAAAGCTTTTGCACAGCAAAAGAAACTATCAATTAAATGAAAAGGTAACCTATGAAATGGGGAGAAAATATTTACAAATCATATATCTGGTGATGGGTTAATATCCAAAATACATAAAGAACCAACTTACTCAACTTAATAGCAACAGAACAAAACCAAACAACAGCAAAACAAAAAACCCAATCTAATTAAAAATTGGGCAAAGTGTCTGAATAGACGCTTTCCCAAAGAAGACAACAGATGGCCAACAGGCACAAGCAGAGATGCTCAACATCATTAATCATCAGGAAAAAGCAAATCAAATCCACAAGAGATATCACTTCACACTTGTTGAGTGGCTTTTATCAAAAAGAACAGAAATAACAGGGGTTGTTGGCATGGATGTGAAGAAAATGAAACCTTGTGCACTGTTGGTGTGAATGTAAGTTACTGGAGCCCCTGTGGAAAACAGTGTGGAATTTCCTCATAAATATTTTAAAAAGACCTTTGATCCAGCAATTCCACTTCTGGGTACTTAACCAAAGCAAATTAAATCACTAACTTGAAAATATACTTGCATCCCCCTGTTTATTGCAACATTATTTATAATAGTGAAGATATGGAAATAACCTAAGTGTCCATCAAGGGATGAATGGAAACAAACATAGTATACATACATCAACAAATATTATTCAGCCATAAGAAAGAATGAAGTTTTGTCATTTGTGACAACATGAATGGACCTTGAAAACATTATAGGAAGTGAAACATGTCGCACAGAGAAAGGCAAATTAGAGTGATCTCATCTATATGTTGAACCAAAAGATTAAAAAAAAAAACCCAAAATAGAAAATCTCACCAATACAGAGAAGATAGGATGATCACCAAAGGTGGGAAGCTGAAGATGATAAAATAAGTCTGATGTGTGTAATAGGTAGCTATTCTTTTTTAGATCAAGAAAATTCCCTTTTAATAGAATTCTTAAAATCTAGATATAGAAAAATTAGGTATAGGATTTGAATCCCGTCAGATGTTATTTTATGATTCTACCAAGATGGTCATATATTTTGTCTCCTTCTTTAACTTAATATGATAAATTGCATTAATTAATTCTCAAATTTTAAAACAATCCTGCAGTCCTGGAGTAAAATACACATAGCCATGATGTATTGTGTGCCCCCTCCAGTCAGCGAACGGGAGAAGAATGAGGCACAAACAAGTCGGCTGCAAGAGATTGGGAGTAGGGGCCAACAGTTGAAAAGACTGCTGCCCCTCAGTCTCTAACTCCTCTATCTCACTTTTATTAGCTAGAAACAATGACCAAGGAGAAGAGCAGATGAAGGTCAAACAGTCATAGATCTTGTAGATAAACAAGAACGAGGCAGTTTATAGTTATCCAATTAGCCACAGGCACTTTTGGGAGGAGAAAGGGGAGATAACAGAAAAATGAAGCAGGCAGCTTTCTGCCCTGAGCAAGCCCGCATCCCCAGCTGCTCAGCTTCAAGGCCATATATCATCCCCTCCCCCAAAGGCCTGTTGCCAGTATGTGTTTTTCTTAAGCTATATCTAAATGTGTTTGGTAACTAGTAAAATCTCCCAGGGGTTATATTTTAAATAATACATTGTTCTGAGGGGCAGTTGAAATTGTACCTTTTGAATATCACTGGATTCAATTTGATAATTTTTTCTTAAGAATTTTTTAAAATTTTTTATTTTTTATGAACATATATTTTTATCCCCAGGGGTACAGGTCTGTGAATCGCCAGGTTAACACACTTCACAGCACTCACCAAAGCACATACCCTCCCCAATGTCCATAACCCCGCCACCCTTCTCCCAACCCCCCTCCCCCCAGCAACCCTCAGTTTGTTTTGTGAGATTGAGAGTCACTTGTGGTTTGTCTCCCTCCCAATCCCATCTTCTTTCATTTATTCTTCTCCTACCCACTTAAGCCCCCATGTTGCATCACCACTTCCTCATATCAGGGAGATCATATGATAGTTGTCTTTCTCTGCTTGACTTATTTCGCTAAGCATGATACCCTCTAGTTCCATCCATGTTGTCACAAATGGCAAGATTTCAATTCTTTCGATGGCTGCATAGTTTTCCGTTGTGTATATATACCACTTATTCTTGATCCATTCATCTGTGGATGGACATCTAGGTTCTTCCCATAGTTTGGCTATTGTGGACATTGCTGCTATAAACATTTGAGTGCACGTGCCCCTTCTGATCACTACATTTGTACCTTTAGGATAAATACCCAGTAGTGCAATTGCTGGGTATAGGGCAGTTCTATTTTCAACATTTTGAGGAACCTCCATGCTGTTCTCCAGAGTGGCTGCACCAGCTTGCATTCCCACCAACAGTGTAGGAGGGATCCCCTTTCTCCACATCCTCGTCAGCATCTGTCATTTCCTGACTTGTTGATTTTAGCCATTCTGACTGGTGTGAGGTGATATCTCATTGTGGTTTTGATTTGTATTTCCCTGATGCCGAGTGATATGGAGCACTTTTTCATGTGTCTGTTGGCCATCTGGATGTCTTCTTTGCAGAAATGTCTGTTCATGTCCTCTGCCCATTTCTTGATTGGATTATTTGTACTTTGGGTGTTGAGTTTGCTAAGTTCTTTATAGAATTTGGACACTAGTCCTTTATCTGATATGTCGTTTGCAAATATCTTCTCCCATTCTGTCAGTTGTCTTTTGATTTTGTTAACTGTTTCCTTTGATGTGCAAAAGCTTTTGATCTTGATGAAATCCCAATAGTTCATTTTTGACCTTGCTTCCCTTGCCTTTGGCAATGTTCCTAGGAAGATGTTACTGTGGCTGAGGTCGAAGAGGTTGCTGCCTGTGTTCTCCTCAAGGATTTTGATGGATTCCTTTCGCACATTGAGGTCCTTGATCCATTTTGAGTCTATTTTTGTGTGTGGTGTAAGGAAATGGTCCAATTTCATTTTTCTGCATGTGGCTGTCCAATTTTCCCAGCACCATTTATTGAAGAGGCTGTCTTTTTTCCATTGGACATTCTTTCCTGCTTTGTCAAAGATTAGTTGACCATAGAGTTGAGGGTCTATTTCTGGGTTCTCTATTCTGTTCCATTGATCTATGGGTCTGTTTTTGTGCCAGTACCAGGCTGTCTTGATTATGACAGCTTTGTAATAGAGCTTGAAGTCGGAATTGTGATGCCACCAACTTTGGCTTTCTTTTTCAATATCCCTTTGGCTATTCGAGGTCTTTTCTGGTTCCATATAAATTTTAGAATTATTTGTTCCATTTCTTTGAAAAAGATGGATGGTACTTTGATAGGAATTGCATTAAATGTGTAGATTGCTTTAGGTAGCATAGACATTTTCACAATATTTATTCTTCCAATTCAGGAGCATGGAACATTTTTTCATTTTTTTGTGTCTTCCTCAATTTCTTTCATGAGTACTTTATAGTTTTCTGAGTATAGATTCTGTGCCTCTTTGGTTAGGTTTATTCCTAGGTATCTTATGTTTTGGGGTGCAATTGTAAATGGGATTGACTCCTTAATTTCTCTTTCTTCTGTCTTGTTGTTGGTGTAGAGAAATGCAACTGACTTCTGTGCATTGATTTTATATCCTGACACTTTACTGAATTCCTGTACAAGTTCTAGCAGTTTTGGAGTGGGGTCTTTTGGGTTTTCCACATATAGTATCATATCATCTGCGAAGAGGGATAATTTGACTTCTTCTTTGCCGATTTGGATGCCTTTAATTTCCTTTTGTTGTCTGGTTGCTGAGGCTAGGACTTCTAGTACTATGTTGAATAGCAGTGGTGATAATGGACATCCCTGCCGTGTTCCTGACCTTAGTGGAAAAGCTTTCGGTTATTCTCCATTGAGAATGATATTTGCGGTGGGTTTTTCATAGATGGCTTTGATGATATTGAGGTATGTGCCCTCTATCCCTACACTTTGAAGAGTTTTGATCAGGAAGGGATGCTGTACTTTGTCTAATGCTTTTTCTGCATCTACTGATAGTATCATATGATTCTTGTTCCTTCTTTTATTGATGTGTTGTATCACATTGACTGATTTGCAGATGTTGAACCAACCTTGCAGCCCTGGAATAAATCCCATTTAGCCCATTAACATTCAGGGTAACTATTGAGAGATATGAATTTAGTGCCATTGTATTGCCTGTAAGGTGACTGTTACTGTATATTGTATCTGATCTACCACTTGTAGGCTCTCTCTTTGCTTAGAGGACCCCTTTCAATATTTCCTGTAGAGCTGGTTTGATGTTTGCAAATTCTTTCAGTTTTTGTTTGTCCTGGAAGGTTTTAATCTCTCCTTCTATTTTCAATGATAGCCTAGCTGGATATAGTATTCTTGGCTGCATGTTTTTCTCATTTAGTGCTCTGAATATATCATGCCAGCTCTTTCTGGCCTGCCAGGTCTCTGTGGATAAGTCTGCTGCCAATCTAATATTTTTACCATTGTATGTTACAGACTTCTTTTCCCGGACTGCTTTCAGGATTTTCTCTTTGTCACTGAGACTTGTAAATTTTACTATTATGTGACGGGGTGTGGGCCTATTCTTATTGATTTTGAGGGGTGTTCTCTGAACCTTCTTAATTTTGATGCTCATTCCCTTTGCCATATTGGGGAAATTCTCCCCAATAATTCTCTCCAGTATACCTTCTGCTCCCCTCTCTCTTTCTTCTTCTTCTGGAATCCCAATTATTCTAATGTTGTTTCGTCTTATGGTGTCACTTATCTCTCGAATTCTCCCCTCATGGTTCAGTAGCTGTTTGTCCCTCTTTTGCTCAGCTTCTTTATTCTC
This sequence comes from Mustela lutreola, assembly GCF_030435805.1. NCBI lineage: Eukaryota > Metazoa > Chordata > Mammalia > Carnivora > Mustelidae > Mustela > Mustela lutreola. The sequence goes on from NC_081295.1 coordinate 120,959,584, forward strand.
TGTCATTTGGTCTTCTATATCACTAATTCTTTCTTCTGCCTCATTTATCGTAGCAGTGAGAGCCTCCATTTTTGATTGCACCTCATTAATAGCTTTTTTAAAATTTCAACTTGGTTAGATTTTAGTTCTTTTATTTCTCCAGAAAGGGCTTTTATATCTCCCAAGAGGGTTTCTCTAATATCTTGCATTCCTTTTTCGAGCCTGGCTAGAACCTTGAGAATTGTCATTCTGAACTCTAGATCTGACATATGACCAATGTCTATATTGATTAGGTCCCTAGCCTTCTGTACTGCCTCTTGTTTTATTTTTGGTGAATTTTTCCGCCTTGTCATTTTGTCCAGATAAGAGTATATAAAAGTGATGTTGAACCAACCTTGCAGCCCTGGAATAAATCCCACTTGGTCGTGGTGAATAATCTTTTTAATGTACTGTTGAATCCTATTGGCTAGTATTTTGTTGAATATTTTCGCATCTGTGTTCATCAAGGATATTGGTCTATAGCTCTCTTTTTTGGTGGGATCCTTGTCTGGTTTTGGGATCAATGGTGCTGGGAAAATTGGACAGAGGACATGAACAGACATTTCTGCAAAGAAGACATCCAGATGGCCAACAGACACATGAAAAAGTGCTCCATATCACTCGGCATCAGGGAAATACAAATCAAAACCACAATGAGATATCATCTCACACCAGTCAGAATGGCTAAAATCAACAAGTCAGGAAATGACAGATGCTGGCGAGGATGCGGAGAAAGGGGAACCCTCCTACACTGTTTTTGGGAATGCAAGCTGGTGGAACCTCTCTGGAAAACAGCATGGAGGTTCCTCAAAATGTTGAAAATAGAACTGCCCTATGACCCAGCAATTGCACTATTGGGTATTTACCCTAAAGATACAAACGTAGTGATCCAAAGGGGCAGGTGCATCCGAATGTTTATAGCAGCAATGTCCACAATAGCCAAACTACGGAAAGAACCTAGATGTCCATCCACAGATGAATGGATCAAGAAGATGTGGTATATATACACAATGGAATACTATGCAGCCATCAAAAGAAATGACATCTTGCCATTTGCGACAACATGGATGGATCTAGAGCGTATCATGCTTAGCGAAATAAGTCAAGCGGAGAAAGACAGCTATCATATGATCTCCCTGATATGAGGAAGTGGTGATGCAACATGGGGGCTTAAGTGGGTACGAGAAGAATAAATGAAAGAAGATGGGATTGGGAGGGAGACAAACCACAAGTGACTCTTAATCTCACAAAACAAACTGAGGGTTGCTGGGGCGAGAGGGTTTGGGAGAAGGGGGTGTGATCATGGACATTGGGGAGGGTATGTGCTTTGGTGAGTGCTGTGAAGTGTTTAAACCTGGCGATTCACAGACCTGTACCCCTGGGGATAAAATATATGTTTATAAAAAATAAAAAAAATTATATAAAAAATAAATAAAATAAATTAACTGCAAGACTAAAATAATCACAGTGAGAAAGCCATGAGTTCCGTGCTTTGCTTTCTCCTCCTCTGGAATTCTGCTGCTCTTCTTGGTATTGAAACTGCACTCCTTGGTAGGTGAACTTGGTCTTGGCTGGATTTCTTGTTGATCTTCTGGGGGAGGGGCCTGGTGTAGTGATTCTCAAGTGTCTTTGCCCCAGGCGGAATTGCACTGCCCTTACCAGGGGCCGGGCTGAGTAATCCACTCGGGTTTGCTTTCAGAAGCTTTTGATTCCTGAGCGTTTTCTGTAGAGTTCCGGAGGACGGGAATACAAATGGCGGCCTCCTGGTCTCCGGCCCAGAGGAGCCGAGAGCCCTGTGGCCCCACTACTCAGTGCGCCCTCAAAGAACAGAGCCCAGTTACTCCCCTCTGCCTGACCTCCAGCCACGCTCCGAGCTCACTGAGCCTGTGACCAGTTCACGGTAACACTGAGCTGTGATCTTAGTGTCGGCTCTGTCTCTGTATCCGGTTTTCCCGTTCCAATACCTGCAAGTTCTGCGACACTCAGACACCCCCGATCTTTCTGTGACCCTGCGGGACCTGAGGCCACGCTGACCCCGCGTGGGCTTCACCCCGGTTTAGCCTCTGCAGCGATGTCCCTCAGCGGAACAGACTTTTAAAAGTTTTGATTTTGTGCTCCGTTGCTCCGCCGCTTGCCGGGAGCCGACTCCTCCCCCCGGGGTCTATCTTCCCGTTGCTTTGGATTCACTTCTCCGCCGGTCCTACCTTTCAGAAAGTGGTTGTTTTTCTGTTTCCAGAATTGCCGTTCTTCTTCTCTTCGATCTGCTGATGGATTTGCGGGTGTTTGCAGTCTTTAGATAAGCTATCTAGCTGATCTCCTGCTAGCTGAAGTAGTCTCAGCCTGCTACTTCTCCGCCATCTTGACTCCTCTCTTTTTCTTAAGAATTTTGCATTTGGGTGTGCCTGGGTGGCTCAGTGGGTTAAAGCCTCTGCCTTTGGCTCAGGTCATGATCCCAGGGTCCTGGGATTGAGCCCTGCATCGGACTCTCTGCTTAGGGGTAGCCTGCTTCCCCTTCTCTCTCTGTTAACTTGTGATCTCTGTCTGTCAAATAAATAAATAAAATCTTGAAAAAAAATTTTGCATTTGTCTTTATAAGAGTGATGAGTCTGTGTATTTCTTTTGGTTACAATGCCCTTGTCAGATTTTCAAATAAAGGTTATCCTGGTCTCACAGAAAGTATTTGCAAATGTTTTCTTTCTTGTTACTTTTTTGGAACTTTGTATAAGTTAGGATGGCTTCTTTCTTAAATATTTTGAAGAATTTACTGGAGAGCTAAACTTGGGGTTCAATTGCAGAAAAGTTTTGCATAATGGACTTATTTTCTTTATTAGGGCACCTGGGTGGCTCAGTCATTAAGCATCTGCCTTCCCCTTAGGTCATGATCCCAGGGTCCTGGGATAGATCCCGGCATTGGGCTCTGTGCTTGGCAGGAAGCCTGCTTCTCTCTTCCACCTCCCCTGCTTGTATTTCCTCTCTCACTGTCTTTCTCTCTGTCATATTAAATAATAAATAAAATCTTAAAAAAATAAAACAATTGATAAAACAAAGTAGAGATGGCTGTATGAGTTAAATTAGGACTCCAATCAAAGTATATGGCCAACTTTTGAATCAGCATAGTTGGAACTGGAAGAGATTATGTTGAGTGAAATAAGTCAAGCAGAGAAAGTCAATTATCATATGTTTTCACTTACTTGTGGAACATAAGGAATAACATGGAGGACATTAGGAGAAGAAAGGGAAACATGAAGGGGGGGGAATCAGAGGTAGAGACAAACCATGAGAGATGGTAGACTCCAAAAAACAAACAGGGTTTGGGGGGAGTGGGTGGGGAATTTGTTGGCCTGGTGATGGATATTAAGGAGGGCATGTATTGCATGGAGCACTGGGTGCTTTATGTAAACAATGAATCTTGGAACACTGCATTAAAAGCTAATGATGTACTATATGGTGGCTAACATAACATAATAAAAAGAAAGAAAGAAAATAATATGGAAAGTACAAAAAAACCCACAACAAAATATATGGTCAGGGATTCAGAGAAACAATATGTAATAATCATAGTGATAATCTTCCAAGAAGACAAAGCAGTTTGAAATGTATATGCACTAAAAAAATAGAGCTGCAAAGGAGGTGAAACAAAAACTGATAGAACTGAAAGAAGAAATATACATATATGCAAATATACTTGAAGGCTTTCATAGTCTTCTCTGAACAGTTAATGAAACCACTAGACAAATTCAGCAAGACTATAGAACTCAACACCATCAACCAACATGATCTAATTGACATTTATAGACCATTCCACCAAACAAGAAGAGATTACACATTCTTTTTAAGTGTCCATGGAATCTTTGAGAAGATAGATGGTCTCATGGGCCATATAAAGAACTTCAACAAATGCTAGGGAACTGAAATCCCACAGATTGTGTTCTTTGGATACAATGGAATTAAGCTAAAGTTTGATAATAGTGGGGTGCCTGGGCGTCTCAGTCGTTTAAACATCAGAGCCTTCATCTCAGCTCAGGCCTTGATCTCAGGGTTGTGAGTTCAAGACCCATGTTGGGCTCCACTCTGGGTGTGGAAAGTAAAAAAGAAAAAAAATCAGTAGTAGAAAGATAACCAGCACAACTCCTAACACTTGAAAATTAAACAATATACTTCTGGGTCATAAAGAATGTCTTAAGGAAAATGCAAAATATATTGAACCAAATGAAAGTGAAAACACAACAACACATCTTAAAAATATACCTAAATTTGTGACACATAATTAAAGCAATAATCAGAAAAATGTATGGTATTAAAAGCGTAATCTATGTTCCCACTTCAATAACATAGAAAAAGTAGCTGTAAAATAACCTAAAGCAAACTGAAGAAATGAAATAGTACATATGGCAGGAATGAACAAAATTGGAAAAACAAAACAATAGAAAAAAATCAATGACACATATAGCTTGTTCCTTGAAAAGATTGATGGAATTGACAAACTTCTAGGAGGACTGAGAAAGAAAGGAGAGATGATACAGACTAACAATTTCAGGAATGTTAGAGGGTGGAGAGATTGTGAAATATTCTCCAAAGTGCTAAGGCACTTTGAAATTGGAAAAAAAAAAGCAATCAATTCCATACAGTTTATAGCATTTTATTCAGGGTACTTTACAGGCAGGGAGGATTGGGCAGATGGTGATACAAACAGTTAGGCAGCCAGTCTTTCCAAGGTCTGGAACTTATATAGGTAGGACAGAATATGCAGGAGTGCATTGTAGTGAGATCAAATGGCTTAATAAAGTTAACTAACAGTCAATATTTAACAGACCTTGTGACACCATGTGTGCAAGAAGAGGGGGAGCTGTTATTTCTAACAGTTATCTAAACAGATATATGGAAGACTGGAATAAACCTCCCTGCATTCTGCTCATGGCCTACAATCCCAAGGAATATTCACTTCCAAGGGGCCTGGGACATGGAGCCCCGAGGGAATCGTCAAGACGATATGGACAGGATAGCAGGCCAAAGAAGGATCAGTACCATCAGCACTCCTGCCCTCCTCCCCCAGCACCTTTATAGCCTGGACAATCTCTTACATGCCATTCTTCCGTGATTGCCCTAGAGCCAGATACAAGGAAGTGACTTGCATCCTTATATCCCAGAAACAATATAAATAGCAACATGAAATTGGTATAGGACAAAATAGAGTACTTAAAATTATAGTTTCCCAGCAAACTGGAGAAAATATAAGCCATGTACTGAGGGCATCAGTAAAAGAGATCTTCTCTAAATGATTAATAACCTTTTGCTTATGAGATACTACGTTCAGTATTCCACAGACCTGGCAGTTGGAACAATTGTGAATTTCAGCTCCCTGGTGACCTATGACAGGCAGATGCTTCCTGAGGGAACAGGGAGGGGCATCAGCAGTGAGGGCAGGGACAATAAGACAAATGTTTTAAGGACAATGCATATGGCAAATCTTCATGTAGCAACAACACAGTAATTGTTTCGTCCCCATGAGCCAATATCCTGGCTTAGGTACCTTTCCTGAGGGAATAATAGCAGATATTTTGTCCCTAATATTATCAGAGACGGTGTCTCCGTTATACATGGGCATTGGAGTGGGACCTCTAATAATAATCACATCTCAGTACCAAGTATCAGAGGTCCAGAGGCAGTTATTTGTGTACATGTTGGGTTCTGGCAAATATAAATTCAGAGATCAAAGGCAGAACTGTATGTGAGCCCTTGGTCCCAATGGATTAGGATACCAAGCTACCAGGGGTGGGAGAGAGGCATTGTGAGCCAATTTCCAATGAACTAAAGTCTTACCATGTGGGGTATCTTGTGGCAAATGCAAAATGAGTCCTTCTGCAACACTGGAAATGCCTCTAGCCTCCTGACAGTACCTGTATGCACCATGCCCAGCTATGGCGTGTTGTTTGTTAGATGTTCATTTTATTAATGTTTTTGCTGCTCTTGATGTGGTCAGGAGTCAAATTACCTCTCTTAGATGTGGAAACCATCCCTGGAGGAAACTAGCTGATGAGAAAGTCTTTAATATATTCTTTATTTTAAGTTAAGGGGGTTACATCAAATGATTACTCTCTAGCATAGTGCTGGTGAACTATTTGTTTTACAGGTCCCTTTGAAAGATAAGCAAGCATTCCTACCCCTTGAGTCTAGGTCTGTATGTTTCCCAGCCTATAGCCATGCCTGAGGGGGGATATGACTTCTAGTTTTCATTCTTCTATTTTGACTGACAAGATGGACTCTGGCTTCAAATCCCTACTCTCTTCTCACTGTTCTTTCTTGAGGGATAGGACAATGATCACTTTAGCTACTTCCTTTTGAAAAAGGGCGTAGATCAGGATTTCTGGAATGAAAGTGCCTTGCCTTGCACCAAGTTGCAGATATTCCCTAGTACCAACATAGCCACCATCCTTCTTAGAGCCATTATTTTGGAATTCTCATGTATAGTCTTAACATCTTATCCTACATTTTATAACAAGGTAAATTAGATCAGTTCAGATACACAGTTGTCTCATTTGAGGAAGTAGTCCTGCAGGTGGGCTTTCAAAGTTAGGCCTATATCAGTTGGAAAATTATCCATTATTCAGGAAACCAGAAGAATTCAGGATCCAACACAGTTGTACAGATAAATGGCAAACTCTCAAAGACAATTCATCAGAACTAGAATTTGAGGTACCTTAGTGGCTCAGTTTTTAGGTGTCTGCCTTCCACTTGGGTCATGATCTCAGAGTCTTGGGACTGAGCTCTGCCTTGGGCTCTCTGCTCTGCAGGAAGCCTGCTTCTCCCTCTCCCGTTCCCCCTGCTTATATTCCCTCTCTCACTGTCTCTCTCTCTTTTGAGTAAACAAATAAAATCTTTTTAAAAAACCTAGAATTTAAGACCTATGAAAGTATATTACTGATACATAGTTTTTTCTCACTAAAATCACCCTCATTTCCATAAAAGGTAGCCAAATTAAGATAAATTTTTATGTAAAATAAGTTCAGTTATAACAAACATGTCCTATTTACATTAAGTACAGTAAGAATAGTGACTGGTCATATAAGCTTTTTGTAAATCTGCATCGCCAGAACTTTTCACAAGGAATTTCAAGGAATTTCAGGTTGACATTTCAATAGCCTTTTGACTCTAAGAGTCAAGCCAAATACTTACCATCAGAGTCACCTGCAATACCTATAGATTTGAGTGAGTTCCTCTCTTCTGTAGGTCCCTCAAATATCCCAGTTCCCTGAGCAGCTAGGCAATGAACTTCCTTACATACCTGTTAAGACTACAGCGAACCCTGGAAGGTGATTTTTTCAAGGGGCCTCACTGAGTCCAATTAGTTCCTCAAAGCTGTCTGGTCATATCTGAGTTTATGTATATCTTTCTTAAATATGACACTTCAGTCAATGCTGTAGTGATATGAGCAATGTTTTCTGGTGTTCTGTTACAAGGCAAATAAGTTCTTATGGAGCCTCTGCAAATAAATATAATTGCTATGAAATTAAGAATAGTCACTGAGAGTTTCCAAATTCTGGAGAAATCATGTGAGGGGAGAAAGGTGAATGTTTGTTTATGAAGGAATATTTTACCACATTTTTTTACAAGTCATAGATTACATAACTATTATCCTATAGCTATAGTAACCAAGTAAATCCGTGTGGTATTGGCAGAGAGATGGACATATGGACCAAGGGACAGAATCTTATTGCAGAGGATATATGAATGACAAGAAAACATGTGAAAAGCTGTTTGTATCACAAATATTAGGGAATTGTGAATTAAGACCACAGTACACAATCATTATACCTATTTAAGCAGTTAAAAAATCATGAAAATACAAAATACTGGTAAGGATGTGGCATAACAAAGTCTGTTGCAGGAATTCAAAACTGTATAGCTACTCTATAAATAGATTGCCTGTTTGTTTTAAATGGAATGTTGCCTTTTTAACAAAACAGAAAACAACCTATGGAATGAGAGAAGATATTTGCAAATGACATATCTAATAAAGGGTTAGTACACAAAATTTGTGAAGAAATACAAAACTCAACACCCAAAACCCAAATAATCCAATTAAAAAATGGGCAGAAGACATGAATAGACATTTTCCAAAGGAGACAAACACATGGCCAACTGACTTATGAAAACATGCTCAGCATTATTCATCATCAGGAAATTAAAATCTAAACTACAGTTGGATATCACCTCAAAACCTGTCAGAATGGCTGAAGTCAACAACAAAAGGAACAACAGGTGTTGGCAAGGATATGGAGGAAGGGAAGCACTCTTAGGCTGCTGGTGGGAATGCAAACTGGTGCAGTCAGTATGGAAAACAGTATGGAGGGTCCTCAAAAAGTTAAAAATAAAACTATCTTGCAATCCAGCAATTTCACAACTAAGCATTTCCCCAAAGGATACAGAAATACTTATTTGAAGGGAATGTTTAGAGCAGCATTATCTACAATAGCCCAATCATGAAAACATCTCAAATTTCCCTCAACTGATAAACAAATAAGAGAGAAGTGGCATTATATATATATATATATATATATATATATATATATATCCAATATATATATATATATTCCAGACATAAAAAGAATTAAATCTTCCACATTGCAATGGTGTGAATAAGTAGAGAGCATTATGTTAGGTGAAATAAGTTAATCACAGAAAGACAAATTCCATATGATTTTACTCTTATGTGGTATTTAAGAAATAAAACAGATAAGCATAGAAAAAAAAAGAAAGAGGCAAACCAAGAAACAGACGTTTAACTATAGAGAACAAACTGATGGTTACCAGAAAAAAGGTGGGTGAGGGGGGAATGTGTGAAATACATAGTGGGGATTAAGGGATATGCTTCTTGTGATGAGCAATGGGTGTTGTTTGTAAGTGTTGAATCAATAAATTTGTACACTTGAAACTAATATACTGTATATTAACTAACTGGATTTTAAATAAAAATAAAAAAAAAAACCCCTAAACAACAACAACAACAAAAACCTAAAACCAAACCAAACCAAACCAAACCAAAATGAATACTTACCACATGATCCAGAAACTGCAGTACTGGGCACTACGGAAGAAAAGTGAATGTTTACATTCATACAAAACCCTATATGTAAATGTTTATAGTAATTTTACTTGTAATAATTAAAAACTATGAATAGCCTTAATTTTCTCAATAGGTGAATGATTAAACAAATTGGTATAGCCACCTCATGAAATAGCACAAACGATTGATGTGAAAATGTGGATGAATCCCAAAAATATGCTGAGCACAAAAAGCTTCTATTTGCTACCTCTTTTTTTTTTTTTATAAGATTCTTATTTATTTATCAGAGAAAGAGACAGAAAGAGAGAGTAAGAGAGAGAGAGCATGATCAAGGTGAAAGGCAGAGGGAGACTGGGAAGCAGACTTTCCACTGAGCAGGGAGCCCAATGCACAGCTTGGTCCCAGGATCCAGGGATCACAATTGAGCTGAAGGCCGAAGGTCAAATAATTGAGCCACCCAGGTGCCCCTATTCGGTACTTTCTTATATCTTCTCTTTGTTGAAATTCTGTGTTTGCTGATCCTTCATCTCAGTTTAATGTAACACCAACAAGCCCCTCCCTCCAGAAGACCAGCAAGATCATCCAGCCAAGACCAAGTTTACTGATCAATGAGAACTGCAAAACACCAGTGCTAAGGGAATACAGAACATAGAATTCATAGCTTTTCCCCCATGATTCTTTAGTTTTTCAACTTTAATTTTTTAAATTTTCATTTTTAAAAAATTTTTCTTTTTTCAACCAACTTCTTTTCTTATTAATTCCTCTTTAGAAATTATTTTAATTTTCATCCCTTTATTGTATTTAACCTTATTTTTGTATATGTATATGTATAAGTTTTTCTTTCTTTAAAATTTTTGGGATACAGTTTCTTCTAAAAGACCAAAATACAGCCAAAATCGGCTCCATTCTATTCACCAGCCTGAATATATTCTGCCTGCTATATTATGCCCTGCCCCCCCCAAGTTTTGGGTCTCTTATGATTTGTTTAGTGTATCTTTCTCTGGGGTCATGGTTGCCCTTTTAGTATTTTGTTCTCTTGTTCATCTATTCTTCTCTGGATAGAACAACAAGATGGAAAAACTCACCTGAAAAGAAAAAAAAAAAAATAACAGGAGGCAGTATTGACTGCCAGGAACATAGTCAATACATACATTAGTAAGATGTCAGAACTAGAGTTCAGAATAAGGAATATAAACATATTAGCTGGGCTTGAGAAAGGCATAGAAGACACTAGAGAATCCCTTTCTGGATAACTAAAATATAACAGTCAAAATAAAAAAAGCTGTTAATGAGGTGCAATAAAAAATGGAGGTTCTAACTTCTAGGATGAATTAGGCAGGAGAGAGAATTAGTGATACAGAAGACCAAATGATGGAGAATAAGGAAGTTGAGAAAAAGAGAGATAAACAACTACTGGATTATAAGGGGAGAACTCAAGAGGTACATAATACCATAAAGCAAAACAATATTAGAATAATTGGGAACCCAGAAAAAGAGGAAAGAGAGAGGGGCAGAAAGTATTTTGGAGCAAATTATAGTGGAGAACTTCCTTAATTTGGGGAAGGAAACACAATCAAAATCCAAGAGTTACAGAGAATCCCCTCAAAATCAGTAAAATTAGGTCAACACTCCTACATCTAATAGTAAAACTTACAAATCTCAGAGACTAAGAGAAAACCCTGAAAGCAGCTCAGGACAAGAGGTACATAACGTATAAGGGTAGAAACATTAGGTTGGAAGCAGACCTATCCACAGGAATCTGGCAGGCCAGAAAGGACTGACATGATATAATTGAGAAAAATATATAGCCAAGAATACTTTATCCAGCTAAGATGTCGTTGAAAATAGGAATCATAAAAATCTTCTAAGATAAACAGAAACTAAAAGAATTTGCAATCACTGAACCAGGAAAAGGGGTCCTCGAAGGAAAGAGAAAGTCCAAAAGTAACATAGACTGGAAAGAAACAGAGACAATATAGAGTAATAGTCACCTTACAGACAATACAATGACAATAAATTCATATCTTTCAATTGTTACTCTGAATGTAAATGGGCTAAATGCCCCAATCAAAAGACACAGTTTGTGAGATTGGATTAAAAAACTAAGACCAATATGCTGTCTGTAAGAGACTCATTTTAGACCCAAAGACACTTCCAGATTTAAAGTGAAGGGGTGGAAAACCATTTATCATGCTAATGGACATCAAAAGAAAGCTCAGGTGGCAATCCTTGTATAAGAAAAATTAGATTTTAAACCAAAGACTGTAATAAGAGATGAGGAAGGACACTATATCATAGAGGGTCAATCCAACCAGAAGATCTAACAATTGTAAATATTTATGTCTCTAACATGGGAGCAGCCAACAATATAAGCCAAGCAATAACAAAATCAAAGAAACACATCAACAATAATACAATAATAGTACGGGACTTTAACACCCCCCTCACAGAAATGGACAGATGAGTTAAGCAAAAGATCACCAAGAAAATAAGTGATTTAAATGACACACTGGAACACATGGACATCACTGATATATTCAGAACGTTCCATCCCAAAGCAACAGAATACACATTCTTTTCTATTTCACATGGAACATTCTCCAGAATAGATCACATCCTTGGTCACAAATCAGGTCTCAACTGGTACCAAAAGATTGGGATCATTCTCTGCATATTTTTGGACCACAATGCTCTGAAACTGGAGCTCAATCACAAGAGGAAAGTTGGAAAAAATTCAAATACATGGAGGCTGAAGAGCATCCTACTATAGAATGAATAGGGTCAACCAGGAAATTAAAAAATAATTTAAAAAATCATGGAAACAAGTGAAAATGAAAACACAACTGTTCCAAATCTTTGGGATGCAGCAAAGGGGGTCCTGGGAGGAAAGTATATAACAACACAAGCCTTTCTTAAGAGACAAGTAAAGTCTCAAATATACAACCTAACCCTCCACCTAAAGGTGCTGGAGAAAGAACAGCAAAGAGAGCCTAAACCCAGCAAGAGAAGAGAAATAATAAATAATAAATAAAGCAGAAATCAATGAAATAGAAACCAAAAGAACAGTAGGACAGAAACAAGAAGTTTTTCATTGAAAGAATTAATAAAATTAATAAGATTGATAAACCCCTGGCTGGACTTATCAAAAAGAAAAGGGAAAGGGCTAAAATAAAGAAAATCATGAATGAAAGAGGAGAAATCACAAACAACATTGAAGAAATAAAAACAATTATGAGCAACTATATGCCAACATATTAGACAATCTAGAAGAAATGGATGCATTCCTAAAGATATATAGACTGTAAAAACTGAAATAGAGAGAAATAGATAGCCTGAACAGACCCATAACCAGCAAGGAAATTGAAGCAGTAACGAAAAATCTCCCAACATCTTTAGGGTAAATACCCAGTAGTGCAATTGCTGGGTCATAAGGTAGCTCTATTTTCAACTTTTTGAGGAACCCTAAAGATACAAACATAGTGATCTGAAGGGGCATGTGCACTTGAATGTTTATAGCAGCAATGTCTATAATAACCAAACTATGGAAAGAACTTAGATGTCCATCAACAGATAAATGGATAAAGAAGATGTGATATATATATATATATTTAATATATATATCACATCTTCTGCTAAATATATATATATATATTTAGCAAAATAAGTCAGTTGGAGAAAGACAACTATCATATGATCTCCCTGATATGAGGAAGTGGAGATACATTTGGTGGGGGGGCTGGGGGGTAGGAAAAGAATAAATGAAACAAGATGGGATCAGGAGGGAGACAAACCGAAAGAGACTCTTAATATCACAAAACAAACTGAGGGGGGAAGGGGGAAGGGGTGTAGGGAGAGCATGATGGGGTTATGGACATTGGGGAGGGTATGTGCTAAGGTGAGTGCTGTGGAGTGTGTAAACCTGGCGATTCACAGACCTGTACCCCTGGTGCTAATAATACACTACATGTTTATTAAAAAAAAAAAAAAAGGATCTCAGAGCCAGATGGCTTCCCAGGGGAATTCTACCAAACATTTAAAGAAGAATTAATATTTCTTCTGAAATGGTTTCAAAACATAGAAATGGGAGGAGAACTTCCAAATTCGTTTTGTGAAGCCAGCATTACCTTGATCCCAAAACCAGACAAAGACCCCACCAAAACGAACTACAGACCAATATCGCTGATGAACATGGATGCAAAAATTCCTACCAACAATAGGATTGTTGTGTTGTTGTATGTCAATAGGATCCAACAGTACATTAAAAGGGTTATTCACCACAACCAAGAGGGATTTATTCCTAGGCTGCAAGATTGGCTCAAAATCCGCAAATCAATCATTGTGATACACAACATTTAATAAAAGAAAGGACGAGGACCATATGATCCTCTCAATAGATGCAGAAAAAGCATTTGATAAAGTGCAACATCCTTTCTTGATTAAAATTTCACAGTGTAGGGATAGGGTATATACCTTAATATCATAAAAGCCATCTATGACAAACCCACAGCAAACTGCTGTATGAGTTCCAGTAATTTGGGGGTTACTTTTAGGTTCTCCACATAAAGTATCATGTCATCTGTGAAGAGGGAAGGTTTGATTTCTTCTTTGCCAATTTGGATGCCTTTTATTTCTTTTATTTATTTCTTCTTTCTTTCTTTTATATTCTTTTATTTCTTTTCATTGTCTGATTGCTGAGGTTAGGACTTCTAGTACTATGTTAAACAGTTGTGGTGAGAGTGGGCATCCCTGTCATGTTCCTGATCTTAAGGGAATCTCCAGCTTTTCCCCATTGATAATGATGTTTGCTGTGGATTTTTCATAGAAATCACAATGAACCTAAATATGCAGAACAACCTTAAGAAGAACATAATGGGAGACATCATACTTCCTGATATATAGACCAATGGAACAGATTAGAAAATCTAGAAATAAACTGACACAGATGTCTTTATTAAAGTGAGGAAGTCACCTTCTACTTTTGGTTGCTGGTAGTTCTTTTATTTTTATTTTTTAAAAGGTTTTATTTATTTATTTGACAGAGAGAGAGACAGTGAGAGAGGGAACACAAGCAGGGGGAGTGGTAGAGGGAGAAGCAGGCTTCCCGCTGAACAGGGAGCCCGATGCAGGTCTTGATTCCAGAACCCTGGGATCACGACCTAAGCTGAAGGCAGACACCTAATGACAAAGCTACCCAGGTGTTCCACTGGTTGTTCTTTTCTAAAAAGATTTTATTTATTTATTTGACAGAGAGAGCTCTTAAGTAGGCAGAGAGGCAGGCAGAGAGAGACAGGAGGGAAGCAGGCTCCCTGCTGAGCAGAGAGCCCGATGTGGGACTCAATCCCAGGACCCTGGGATTATGACCTGAGCTGAAAGCAGAAGCTTTAACCCACTGAGCCACCCAGGCTTTCCTAGTTGTTCTTTTAAAAATGAATTTTGAGAAATTCATTTTCTGCCTGTATTGACATGACTATATTGTTTTTCATCTTTATGTATATTTTTAAAATTATTTTTGTTGACATATAATGTATTATTTGCTCTAGGGGTACAGGTCTATGAATCATCAGGCTTAATCTTTATATTCTTAATATGTCAAACTATATTAGATTTTCATATGTTGAACCAATATTGCACTCATGGCATAAAGCCTATTTTGTCATGATGTACTTACTATTCTTTTCTATGTACTGTAGGTTTAATTTGCTAATATTTTATTAAATATTATTGTATATATGCTCAGTAAGGAAAAAAAAAGGTGTTTGCACCTCACTGTTCATGTCATATTTAACTCTCCAAGCTCAGTGAGACCATCTGAAATACTGCTAATGGCTGTGAGGGTTTGTTTGAGACCCTTGAGTGAACACTATCAGGAGAATACTGGGGGCAGAAGTATGCTTCTTAGTCAGGACTCCCATGAACCAGACCAGTTCTTACTTGTGTGTTTGAACCAAAAGGTTTGTTTGTTAATTTCTCTTATTTGAGTCTCTATAATATCAGCCAGTGTGGATCCAGGAGCAGCAGAAGGTATTTGGTATAGCATAGACTCCTTCTTTGACCACCAAGCGATCTACAGCAATTTTATTACCTGAGAACACCTTATCCACTCAAAACAATCCTTATGCCAGAATGGTGTACTTTGGGATGACATATTCTGTTATCCTTCAAAGTCCTCTTGCTTTGGTTTCTGCTTTCTGAGATTTTTTTATTATCCAGGAGTAAAAATTTTAAGAAAAAATAATGGAATTTATAAATATTTTTGTTCACTAAGCATGGTACTTAATTACTCTTCTTGCATTTGCCCTTATAATAACCCAGTGCGGTAAAAACTACCATCAGTATTTTCATGAAAGGAATCAGGTAGTTTGAGTTGTTAGGTATGTAGAGTAAGATGAAGCCCAATTTTATGCCTGTTCAACAACCCTTATTTGCCATTCTACAAAACTGTCAGGATAATTGATCTTCAAGGTTTGGGTTAAGCTCTGGTAATAAGTTAAAAATAAATATCAAGTAATAGTTTCACAGAAAAATGGACAACAACCCATTATGTTGCAAACATTTTTTCATTCAATTTTACTGTTATATTCCACCCAACTTCCCACTTTTTACTTGATTTTTCTTCTCAGGGATACACATTCAATTCAAGGTTATTCAGGAATAAGTCAGACCATTCTTCTGTTAATGAAACAGGTACCAAAGACCATGTTAATAAAATGGGTAATGATGATCCACAGTGTCCAATCCTATTTTTCAATAAACCTGAATGGGTGCCACTGATATGTAAATCCTGTAACATATATGAATCCTCCTCTCTTCTGCTCCCCTTTCCACCCCTATTTGTTCCCCATTATTGGTTTCATTCAGTATTTTAGGCTAAACACCAGGCTTTGTCATTCATTCTATCAAATATCCAGATATATCATTGACTTGAGGGTCAATAACCAAAACCACATTCTGAAACCATTCCTAAGTAGAGCTCTCTCAAAAAAAAAAAAACTCTACTCTAGGGTTTTAGGGTTTTCCAAAGGGGGTCTGGACCATAACAACTCGATTACTTGCAGATGCTCTGAATGAGGCATGGCCTTAATGAACATAGATATTTCTTTTTGAGGGGGGATATTTATTTATTTATTTATTTATTATTTAGAAAGCATGAGCAGGGGGAGGGTAGAGGGATAAAATTTCAAGCAGACTCAGATCTGAGTGCAGAATCTGCATGGGGCTTGATCTCACTATGCTGGGATCATGACCTGAACCAAAATCAGGAGTCAAACATTTAACTGACTGAGCCCCTCCAGGTGCCCTTAACCTAGATATTTCAGATTGCTTACTGAACTTACTACATACATTCAACATTCACACATTTCAGGGTGAAAGAATCACATATATGCCCTAGTCCCTGTGAAGAACTGGCTTAGACACCAAAACTTCATCTCAGACCCATCAAATAGTTTATTGTTTTAAAAAAAGTCACAATCACAGTTTGAAGAAACCCAAGCAATAAGTGTAGAAGGGATGTCTGTATTGAACATTCACAAGGCTCCATAGCAGAGACAGGATCCTATTGGGGAGGGTGGTCTATTCCAGAAGCATTACCTGGTGATATTAAAATGATGGTAGAAAATGGAAGCAAACAGACCCAAGAAGGGGCAACAAACAAGGAATAACTAGATATCAGAATCTGGACAGAGAAGGAAGGCATCATTATTCTTAGAATAGCTAACCATCTGGACAATGTAGAAGAATAGTTGTCTTCAGCGAGGTAAATGGTTGGAATATTGCCATGTTTACAAAGCTATTGATGCAGATTTCTTCTTTGATCTTCTCTCTAGGAAACATCATTGCCTGTAATGGGAAACACATAGATACTAAAGAGTTAAGATGATTATTTTAAGACTTGGGAAAAGTCTCTAAATATTCATCTGACCTCTGCCTAGAAAATACAACCTTTCCACATGAATTGCATCCTCTACTCTCCATGTGAGTATGAATGAGCAGACCATGACTTAACCTTCCCTTATAAGTTTTAGCTACTTTTCAGATTGGAGAAGCAAAAAGCAGGACTTGACCTTCAAGGGATTTTCATTTCATGCACCGAATCTGCCCTAAACCCAAATGAGTCAAATTCTGGTAATATTTTGGAGTTGAAGGCCTGCCTCTAGAATTTCAAACCGGGAAGTGCCCACATCTTTTGTAGATCATCTGATTCACTAATCGGATGTGAAACAATGACCTTAGGTAGTGGAGATAATTTCCAAGACTGAGGTTGTGGTGTAAGTTCATATGTATGGGAAAGAATTTGGGACCTAAAAGCTTTGGGATACCAGATGACTCCAATGTCTGATTCTGCCCTAGCAAAGATAAATCAAGAGTCATGACCTTCCTATCACTTTCCTTTAAAGATATCACACATCCTTCTTCCCACTTTGTTTCCTTCCTTTGGGTAATTCCATCCATGTTTTCCTCTGACCACATCAAACCCACCTGCAGTGCCTCACAGAGGCCCTCGGCGTTCGCCAGCATTGGCCTTGCGCATGCCCTTGATGATGAAGATGGTCCCGACAATGATACCCACCAAACCCACAACCAGGCCCAGGGCACACACCACATTCTCAGTTGTCTCTGGGAGAGGGGTTGGTGGTTCAAACTCTGGGGAAAAATAATACAGACCATAGTATGGAAGTAATGACTGTGGTATGGAGTAGCACTTAGAACCAAATGTAGAGTACATAGTCAAAAGAATAGTCATTCATCAATTAAATAAGAGGAAGACAGAATGATGCCTTAAGGGAACACTGATTAAAAAGCAGGAGATCTGAATAATGGGAGAAGACAAGGAATAGAAATTATAGCAATTGTTATGGACAAGTTAGGGGACTCTGGGTCCTAAAGCATCAGACCCATGCGTCACAGGAGGAAATCATAAAAGAAAGGAGAACGAAGAACGGTCCATACCCCAGTGCTTGAGAAGAGGCTCCTCCAAACCCCAGTGCTCCACCTTGCAGTCATAGACATCGTTGGCTGAGGGCAGGAAGGGGAGATAGTGGAACTTGCGGAAAAGGTGGTCTTCCCTGGGCAGGAAGACTGTCTCGGACACTCCTGTGGTGACAGGGTTTCCATTTCGGAGCCACGTGACATTGATCACTGGTGGGGAGAACTTGTCGATGAAGCAGATGAGGGTGTTGGGCTCTCCCAGTTCCACAGGGGTGTTTGAGAGCACAGTCACCTCTGGAGGTACTGGGGACAGAGGACAGCAATTAGCCTTCCCTGCTTAGGCTAGTCCCTCTCCCTCCCACTGAAGCAGAAAAAGCAGTGGAAACTCTGCCCTGAGAATCTGTGCCATCCATGGTCTCAGAGGCCTATCTCTGATGCTCTCTCACATGAACTGGAACCAGTGTTATGGTATAAGAGATAGAAGGTTATTTTAGGTACTGGAGATGATTTCATTCCTGGTTCCCCCGGCATCGATTAGGGGCAATGACTGTGTGAGTGACTGTTGGTGGCAGGGACAAGATGTGAGCCCATCAGGAAAGGAATAAATTCATATAAAGTTCTTGAGTCTGTGACATGACAAGTAGGCACTTGCTTATGGAGAGCCTAGGCCCCTAGGAGGAGAAGTCAGTTATAATAAAGTAACACAAGCAGCTGAAGCATCTATTTCTAAGTTAGGATTCCCTAGTCTAGGAGTGCAGGAGGTACCATTGGTGTTTGGGGTGTGGTTGGAGAGCTTTATCATGATGTCCAGGTTAGCTTTGTCCACAGCTATGTTGGCCAAGGCACCCTGCGCCTCAAAGCTGGCAAAGCGTCCAAATTCTTCCAGCCGCCACACTGTCTCCTTCTTTTCCATATCCACGTGGAAAATCTCATCACCATCGAAGTCAAACATAAACTCGCCTGATTGGTCAGGGGTCAGATAGAACTCAGCCTGGATGATCACATGGTCCTCTGAAAAGGCCAGAAGGAGAGTTAGGATGAAAACCAGGAAGGGAGAGGAAGAAGAACCCAGGATGTGAGACAAGCATGTAGGTGGGGGCAGTAGAAGGGGATGCCCATATGGAGGGGAAGAGTGATGGAGAGCAAGGATAAGCTGGAAGACGAGGCTCAGGTGCAGGATATCCATGTTGAACAGAGCTGGGGGTGCGGCGGGAGAAGTAAAGGGGTGGAACTAGGGTGGACTGAAGGAAATGGGGTCTGAAAAATCCCAGAGTCTTTTGAAGCTGTTGTTAGGTTCGATGTTACTAGCTGAGAAATGCTTTCCTCTTTGGAAATCCAGCAGCAGCTCCTAAAAGAGTATTGCTCACTCACTGTATTTTCCCAGGTATTAAATAGAGTTAAACAAGAATTCTAGGGCATCTCTCAGAGCACTGTAATATTAAGAGGAGGGAAACACTGTTTAAAAGTCTGGGTTTTGAGCTCTGGATCTACTTAAATCTTTAATTCTTATTTAGGTATTTATTTACTTATCTAGTGTTCTTGAATTGATTATTTTATATTCTTATATTGTTTTCCTGTTATATTCTTATATTTCCCATTATATCCTTTTGTGGTTTTGCTTCTAGCTTGGATTTATCTTTAGAATTAAATGAGGGGTACCTGTGTGGCTCAGTCAGTTAAGTGTCCAGCTCTTGATTTCAGCTAAGGTCATAATCTCAGGATACTGAGTTCAAGCCCCAAGTTAGTCTCCACCCTGAGTGTGTAGCCTGCCCGATTCCCTCTCTCCTTCTTTCCTTGCCCCTCCCCACCCAGCTTGTGCATTCATGCTGTCTCTTAAAAAGAATTAAATGAGATGAGGTAAGTAATTTCTTAGGATATCACCAGGCTTATAATCAGCATTTTATGTTAAAAACTGCTTTGCATTTAAGGAACAAAGCCATCTCTAGCTTCCCCTTCCAGCCCAAGGGAAGAGCCTCTATTTTTTCAGGTATGCGTTCCCATTTGTGGCTCTTTCTAGGCAACAGAAACCTACAATTGCTGTCATGGGTTTTGGAGCTGGATTATTGCATTACCTATTTTCAGTGTACCTGACAACTTTGTGGGGTTCAGTCTGGTCTAGGTAAAGATATTTTTTTCACAATATATCTTCACAGCAGTAAACAGTTGCTCTGAAGATAGCAGAGAATAATAATAGAATCTCCATCCTTACTCACAGTTCTACCTTTTTGAGAAAATCACTAAGTAGCCGTGACCACAGATCATAGATTCACTGAAGTGGTGAAGGAGATATTCTCCCAAGAGGAAGTAAATTAAATGCAATTGGTATCAGCATACCTGCCCTTGCTCTCTGTTGGGTAGAATGTTGCTTTTGGTAATTTCCCTTTCTGGTGATCTTCAATACAATGTCTGTGCTTAAAATATGTTGACAGGATTCACTTGCCAAAAAATAACTACCATACATTTGGCTAAGAACTAGTTGCAAGGGCTTCTCAAATTTTTTCTCATTGAATTCCCACAAAATGATGTGAGATTTCAAAATTTACTAATTTTCCAGAAAAAGAAATTAAAGCACAGAGAATAGCTTGCCTCTCAGAAAACATTTCTACTTTAAGTCAACTTACCTCAAAGTCGATGGTATTAATCAATACCATTTCCCCTCTTAACTAAATGTGACTGACTTCAATTTATGAAAAGAGCAGAAATCCTCCAAACTACATTTTAAAAAATACTTTCAGATTTAGACTACATGATGCCTGCCACAATTTTCCTTCACTCCAAAGACTCTTGCAAGTATTTATAGCCTATTTCTCCAATGCTCTCATAGCTTATATCCCAAGTTTTGCTATGCTCAGGACTTACCTTTGATAGCCTGTGATTCTTGAGGACCCATCAGTAAAGTCATGATGAAAAATCCTAGCACTGGGACTCCATTTATGGCCATTTTCTTCTTTGGAGATTTGTTGGGGCTCAGAAGAGCTTAAGAGTAGGGTAGAACTGACAAGAATAAAAGAAAAGAGAATATAGGGTATGGTAGGGTCATTGATTAAAATTCAAATAGGTTGAGCTGAAACCAATCAGAAAAAGTTTTGAGATGACACATCTGTTGCTAAGGGAAGAGCTCTTGTAAAGGGTCAGTAAAGGAAACACTTCATTCCTTAGATAAACAAGTAAAGCTCTTAATCAATCAATCAATCAATCAAAACAAAAATAAATCACACACAACTAAACAGAAACAGCAAAAAATCAAGTTTTTGAAAATAAAATTCACCCACAGACTGTTGGATTCCAATCCAGGTTCTAGAAAGGGATGTACTTCAAGCACATTAGTGCTTATTATTTATTCTCACATTAGTGAGAATAAAATCAATAGAAACACCCTACATGACAGTTAGTGACCAATTATGCCCCTGTATTATGACAACTGAGGAGTTTATTTAAGGGACAACAAATCATCTAAAGAAAAGTTAAATTGTCATGCTATGGAGAATGTCTTATTCTTGGCAGCAGTGGATGACAGAGTTACACGCCAGAAAATTCTTAACACTCTAAGTTTGTCTTCCAGTGTCCTAGACTCCCAGATGGCTAACTTAGCCCAAGAGCTGGGTATCCCTGGCACTGTGCTATATTGAGAGAACATTATATTGAGAGAACTCTGAATGCCAACACTCCTAAAGCTGGAGAAAGATGGTAGAGATGCTATAGGTAGTGTTTACTGGAAACAGTGGACTACAATCCCTACCATCTTAAATATGACCAAAGATTGGGGGAGACTGCTGGGGACCCTTATTTGAGGACTCAGATTGATGAATAGGGTGGACTAAATTGGGCAGAGCTCACTTTACTGGGAAGGTTAGAGAAAATAACCCGCAGGAGGGCTTTATCATAATTTTTCTCATGTCATAACATTATGAAAGCTCTCATGTCATAAATTATTGAAGTTTCAATCCTAAGAATTTATTCTAATGTTCACCATTCAGAAAACTGAAAGTTAAGATACTCTGACCCTCATGTTTCTGAAGGTACAGTGCAGTAGAAAGAAAAATTAAACCATACATAGACAGGGCTGGAATCTGAATACTTCCAATGAAGAAAGACCTGGCAGCGAGTCAGCCCATCAGATGATGAGTTCACTGCTTAATATCAGTCACGACACATATGCTCAGGGTGGATTTTCTGTGCTCTTTTGCTGAGATCTTATCCTGCTCCACAGCTCCCCTCACAAATCATGAGGGAAAAAACTCTACACATTACCGATTATCTGATCACCTCTAAGAGCTTTGAAGATTCTCTGACGAGACTTCTAGATCACTTGGAAGAGACCCACGCAGAACAGTTTTGCCCTAAGATTGTTAAGGAATACACTTCTTAGAGACAAAGTGTGGGGCAGATGAGAGCTCTACAGTAACACTCCCTGCTGAGAGTCTGGTCCTATGATTTAGGCTTGCCCTCTCCTCTTTCATAGGAAAAAACAAGTATAATTTCTCTATGCTTGCCCTTTGCTTGTTACTATACTGCTTGGTTCTTATAAGTGGCTCATTGAATATATGGTAAACTCAGAGACACTTTAGAGAAGAATATTTTACTTGTCATAACAGCATCTTCAACCCAAGGTGTTGCTCAGCAACTTATGATATGGCTTAGTTTTAAAACACTGATTGGTTCTCTTCATGAGATTACCAAATTTGGGAATCTTTAGAAAATACTTTCATTTCCCTTTCCCTGTGACAGTAGAGAAGTTCCTATCCAGACACTGCTCGTGGTCCCCTGTCCCTGTACTCTAGCTTCCTACGTCTGAGGGGATTTCTGAGGGCACCTGAGTGAGGTCTTCTCATTGACATCAAATTTGGGCTAACTTAGCCCAAGAGCTGGGTATCCCTGGCACTGTGCTATATTGAGAGAACATTATATTGAGAGAACTCTGAATGCCAACACTCCTAAAGCTGGAGAAAGATAGTAGAGATGCTATAGGTAGTGTTTACTGGAAACAGTGGACTACAATCCCTACCATCTTAAATATGACCAAAGATTGGGGGAGACTGCTGAGGACCCTTATTTGAGGACTCAGATTGATGAATAGGGTGGACTAAATTGGAAGACAAACTTAGAGTGTTAAGAATTTTCTGGCATGTAACTCTGTCATCCACTGCTGCCAAGAATAAGACATTCTCCATAGTATGACAATTTAACTTTTCTTTAGATGATTTGTTGTCCCTTAAATAAACTCCTCAGTTGTCATAATACAGGGGCATAATTGGTCACTAACTGTCATGTAGGGTGTTTCTATTGATTTTATTCTCACTAATGTGAGAATAAATAATAAGCACTAATGTGCTTGAAGTACATCCCTTTCTAGAACCTGGATTGGAATCCAACAGAATTTGATGTCAAATCAAATTATTAGTCCGAATTTAGTCTAAGAATAGAAGGTCCTATAGACACTCTAAGCAGAATTCTTTACTACAATCTGTCTATATTACAGGGAATTACACCTTTAAAGTGTTAGAAAGCTGGAGGAGCACTGGTCAGTGCAGAACCCTAACTCCAAGAGGTCAGGAGTCTGTAGGAAGGCACTACCGACATCACAGCTCCTCTAGAGCCCCAGGGAAAGGACTGTGTTGGCAACACAAGGCTGCTGCCAAGAGTCCTTTCTGTGACACCCTTGTGTCCACTGCATGAGATGGCTTCAGCCTACCTGCCACCTCCCAAATCTCATAATACTTTCACTGGTAGTGTGTAGGCCACGTCCCGATCCTGAGCAAGAGAATCTGGGGAATGTAATACTCTTAGACTCTATTCCCTGTGGTGTAGACAAGACATAAAAGCTAATGGGAATTTTTGAAATTATTAAATGCAAATATGGATACCTCACTCTTGCTCCTCCCACAGTACCAAACCTAGAACCAGAGGGGTATTTATGGGTGATAGGTTAAGCCTTGGAAATGAGATAGCTTTCACATGGAACCTAAAGCCACAAGTGTGCATGCACACACGTGTGTGTGTTGCAGCAGGGGGAAGTTGGTAATTTGGAATCTACATTTCAGAATATTTTCTGGTTAGCCGACCACAGGTTCCATTGTTATGATTTGAGCAAATACAGTCAGGCTGTTTTATAACTCCCCAAGTTTTTGTCTGTTCTAAAAGGCACAAGCTGAATTCAGTAACTGAGAGATTGTGAAGGAATAGATTAGGTTGGAAAATCACCACAGAAGCCCAAGAGCCATTGCTTCCAATAGCTGCCCCCATCTGGCCAATTAATGATTTGACTCATTCACTCAGTACCAGTTCCTGTATTTTACACATACTGGAAACTTGTTTTCAGGGTCACTTCTAACTCCACATATCATCTTTGGGGCTCCAAATCCAGCACAAATACAGGACATTCCATTTGCAATACAAATGCTGTTTTGCAATGCAAAGTTTTCATCTTCTGAAGATGTGCCTGCTTCACCTGCGAATCCTCTTTTCAGCTATTCTTCCAGAAATAGGGAGACAGAGTCAAGACACGTAAGACAGAGTCAAGAAATGGCAATAGAGTATAATAGAGTATAATATAATATATATTATATATAATAGAGTATAATATGATACAATAGAGCATAATATAGTAATATTATATTCTATTGTGTGAGGTCTAAAGTGCAGAATCTCATCTAGGTCTGAATGATTTTATAGGACACAGATGATGTGGTTGTATGCAGACACCTATATTGTATGCATGTGTTTGGGGGTGAGGAGAGCTGGAAAAGTCTGCATTTTTGACCAATCACATTTATATAATTTTTGTTTAACAACTAATTCTTGAAGATATTTTATGGATGAGTTTGGTCAGCAATCATAGCCAAGGAGTTAGATTCTAAACATGCAAAACACTCAGAATTTAAGAAGACAGAGAGTGTGAAGGTAAGAAGTTAAGAAATATGAAGAATGAGGGGCTCTTGGGTGGCTCAGTGGGTTAAGCCTCTGCCTTCAGCTCAGGTCATGATCCCAGGGTCCTGGGATAATGCCCCCATCGGGCTCCCTGCCAGCAGGGAGCCTGCTTCTCCCTCTGCCTGCTGCCCCCGTGCTTGTTCGTATAAGAGTGGGTTAGTATAAGGATGGCCATCCTGAAGGCCAGGAAGCCATTTTACTGAGTGTCCCTAACCAGCCCACACACGCAGGTAACTTTCCTCAGTGCCTCGAGGCCAAAGGTCGCCCTCCCCACCACGAAACTGTGGGAGGCTGAGGCAGAAGGAAATGTAGTTAAGGTGAAAGTTCTTCTAA
Organism: Mustela lutreola; assembly: GCF_030435805.1. Classification (NCBI taxonomy): domain Eukaryota; kingdom Metazoa; phylum Chordata; class Mammalia; order Carnivora; family Mustelidae; genus Mustela; species Mustela lutreola. The sequence goes on from NC_081295.1 coordinate 120,984,854, forward strand.
ACCTAAATCTCACTTAACCGCCAGGGTGATGCAGGGGTGGCAAAAGGTTAAACAAAGTTAACCTGTCAAAGTGGGGCACAAGATATGTATGTAGCTATGAAGAAGTGCCTTGAAAATGCTATATAAACCCTTGGCTTTGAGTGCTTGGGGTCCTTGTTGAAACCCGCTGCGCAGGGCGGTTAATTGGACCCCAGCTAGCTGGAAATAAACCTCGCTGTGTGACTTGCATTATTGAGAGTGTTCTCTGTCTAATTGAGGGGTGGTTGACTACGCACCCTAACAGTGCGCAATCTCTCTTTGTCAAATAAATAAAATCTTAAAAAAAAAAAAAAAAAAGGAAGTATGAAGAATGAATCATTAGGCCCCTGACCTACTGGTTTAGGGGAAAGTGGTAGAAAATGACAAAAAACAAACAAGCTAAACCAAAACAAACAAACAACAACGACAAAACAACTAGTTAAAGCTTCAAGTCTACGTGTTGTGAATGAACGAAGAAAAATTTTTACACAAAAACAGAAGTCATAAGAAGGAGGTGGCCCTTGTTAGCCCTGGATGGGGCATGGGTTCAGCACAGAGCGTGAGGGGAAATGTTAGTGAACACAATAGGATGGGGGATAGCACGAGTGGGTAAATGGCATCTCAAGAACAGATCATTTTAAGAGTTAGGATTAATACATGAAAAGTGGTTACTGCTGAAGAAGGTGTTAGAAAAACTTAGAGTAATGATAGAGAATAACTTATATTTTAGATTTCTGAGGGTTTTTCTTAACTTTGAAATTTTTAAAGAAAAAAGAAAGGACAGAAATAGGCTAGAGGATTGTTCATAATTTTATTAGAATTCTTCTTTTTGGTGCACTCTTCCTCACCAATTGAAAATATTACTAATAATAGCTATATTAAATCTTACTATTTTATTTGCTAGATAATAATTATATTTCTAATTTATTCTGAGAAACCCGAGTTTTAAAGAAATCTAGTCTTTTGTTCAAGGTCCCACGTAGGAAGTAGGCACAGTGCTATTGCACCCTGGGTTTGGATGGATCCAAAGTACACATTCTTCAGTGATACATCTCCTAAAAAAGGATTAATTAAAGATAAAAATTAAATGTGCAAAAAATAAATTGAGTCTCTAATTGTGTAACAAGTAACGTGTGGCACCAAGAACAAGTCTATTCAAAACACTGAAACCACTTCAACCCCCAACACAGTCTTGTTGTGGGGGTTCTTTTCTCTTGTACACTGTACTTACAGGTGAATATTTCAAAGGTTCTCAGGAAACATCTTTCCGTGGTTTTTCTAAGCCACCTTAAAAGTGGCACCAGGCTTCTCTCTTGTGGCCAATGGCATATATTTCTTCATATAAGCATTTAGTATTCAGGCAGCTTATGAAAGGTCAACGATAATAATTCTGGATTCTTTAACTTTTATTCCTCATGTACATATTCAAAAATACCCAGGTGTGTTGACCTAATTAAATGCAACTTAATTGCTTAAATGAAACTTTAAAAATTTAAAGTCTGTTTATACTAATTGTCACCACGCTTTTAAAAAAATTCATCTTTTATTTATTTATTTTATTTATATACTTATTTTAATCTATTTTTAAAATTAGCATATATTATTTGTTTCAGGTGTACAGGTCTGTGATTCATCAGTCTTACACAATTCACAGCACTCACCATAGCACATACCCTCCCCAATGTCCAGCTCCCAGCCACCCCCTCCCTCCAAAACCCCTCCCCTCCAGCAACCCTCTGTTTCCTGAGATTAAGAGTCTCTTGTGGTTTCTCTCCCTCTCTGGTTTTGTCTTGTTTCCTTTTTCCCCTCCCTTCCTCTATGAGTCTCTGTCTTGTTTTTTGTTTTTTGAAAAGCACGCAAACAATATGGAATATGCTGCTTTCAAATAATTTGAAGAATGAAACAATGTCTAAAAAAGAAAAAAAATCAACTGTAAATAACTTTGATTCTTCTGGGTAAATGCTCAACACTCTTTCTACTTCTCCACGGCAATTTTTACCTTCAGCTAATTTTCTAGCTATTTTCTGGAAATCTGATGAAGGATCAGTGTCAGCTGGATTTATAGACAAAATTGCTTGTGGTAAAAAGGGCCTTTGCTTGGTAAATTGTATCTTGTCTTGGAACACTTGCTGAACTGCAACGAATGTTGTAGTGGGCGTGCCCCTGCAGGGGGATGGAAAGGTACGCCCGTGGAGGTGCTATCAGAGGGACTGGTTCCAAGGGAAATAGGGTGCTAAGCCAGGGCAGAATCCACTCCCATAGGTGTAAATTCTAAACTGTCACTTGTGGATGGATGGGCAGAGACCAGCACCTGGACTGCATTTTGGACTTTCTCAAGAATATCTCCTACCCAAGAGAAACATCTGCTGCTCCCCCCTTGGCATGCTTTGATTCCTGCCTGTCATCCTACTAAGTGAATCTGAGGGCCAAGTATGGCCTAGGGTTATCATGTGATCTGAATATTCAGTGTAAGAAGATCCCCTGGGTCTTGATATATGAGAGTTTTGAGTTTATTTCTTTTATTTTTGTCCATATATGTGTGTGTGTGACACTGATTCTTTATGAGATTTCCAGAAAATAGCTAGAAAATTAACCTCAGGTTAAATTTGTCATGGAGAAGTAGAAGGAGTGTTGAGCATTTACCCAGAAGAATCAAAGTGATTTACAGTTATTTTTTTCTTTTTCAGACATTGTTTCATTCTTCAAATTATTTGAAAGCAGCATATTCCATATTGTTTGTGTGCTTTTCAGAATAAAAAGACAGAGACTCGTATTTTCATGATATCCATGAAAATGTATATATATAACATACAAATGATGTTATCTTATAAATATAGTTTCCTATGATATTTTGAAATATGCATATTTTCATAACTTTGACATAATCTCACATCTGCTGTTTTAGATTAGCTTTCTTTTTGTTAATAAACAATTTACATTAAATAAACATAACATACTTATCTAGGGATAAGTGTGTAGAATTTTAACGTATGTTTTAAAAGATGTCAAAATGAAATCTTGCCATTTGCAATGATGTGGATGGAACTAGAGAGTATTATGCTAAGTGAAGTAAGTCAATCAGAGAAAGCAATGACCTCACTGATGTGTGGAAGTTAAGGAACCAGGGGAAGGATCACAGAGGAAGAGAGGCAAAAATAAAGCAAGAGGAAACCAGAGAGGGAGACAAACTGTAAGAGACTCTTAACCATAGGAAACAAACTGAGGGTTGCTGGATGGGTAGGGGTGGGAGGATGGAGTAACTGGGTGATGAACATTAAGGAAGGCATGTGATGTAATGAGCACTGGGTATTATGTAAGACTGGTAAATCACAGACCTGTACCTCTGAAACCAATATTACATTAAATGTTAATTAATTGAATTAATATAGTTTAAAAAAAGCAACTCCCCTTCCCCCCCAAAAAAGAAAGAAATCTTACAGAATAGCAAAGGAAAGAGAGCTTCTATCTAGCTGGGTGATCAAAATAAGTTTTATGGAAATGACTGGGGGCCACCTGAGTGGCTCAGTGGGTTAAAGCCTCTGCCGTCAGCTCAAGTCATGATCTCAGGGTCTTGGGATCAAGCCCCACATCAGTCTCTGCCTGCCCCTCTGCCTACTTGTGATCTCTGTCAAATGAATAAATAAATTCTTAAAAAAAAAAAGAAATGACTGGGAGTAAAACTATGGATCTACTCTTCTTTTCTGTGGCCATTTTAATAGTAGGATGCCGCTTCTTTATCACTAGTTTCTCTGTTAGCATTGCAAGTCACTGCGCTATTTTTCTGAAAATGGTAGCTGCTTGCTGGATGTCTTTTGCTTTTGTGAAGTGCGTTATCTCATGGAGGTTGGACTGTTTCTAATATTACCTTTTTTCTTCCCCAGGTTGGTGCTTAGTTCATTCCAGCCCTAAAAAGTTTATTTAGGTCTGTTCTAAACTGTCTTGCATTGTGATGTTCAACAACTCAGCTCATCTAGTCTGTGTGTGATACATCAGCCTGGCACTCTAGAGAGTTTGGGGGAATTTTTTTTTAGCATATTTATTTATCCCTTGGTATGTGGTACTGTGTTTATGCCTCATGTTGATGGGTTGTGTACCATTTTTTAATGGGAAAAGTATGACTTTACCAACATTTTATGAACAACTAAATTTACTTATGGTTGGAGAAAAAATGAAAGATGTCAAAATTTTATGGTGAGAGATTTCTGGTATTAGGACAAGACAGAGTAGATACATTTCTACCTATTCTTTTTATTAAGTACAGCTAAAGACAAGCAAAAGGAGACTCCAAAAGGTAGAGAGAAGGAGGCAGATTAACTGTAGTCCTTGGGACTGAGGAATGACATATGGTGAGTTCCTTGGTTTTGCTTGCACTTGAGTTCTTTGTGGGGGCCTCCTTCCGGGTGAGCAGTGTGGATACTGAATGGGGACGAGGCATATCTCCTCTGGAGCAAGAGCCCCTTTACTTCTTTCTCTAAGGATCCCTAGGGGCCTGGCCAACCTCTGCTGAGAGCAGCTGCTAAATTCCAAGGTTCTTATATAAAGTTCACTTTCTAATGTGGCTGGCCTGCCCTAGGTGCTTATTTTTCTCTCTGAGATCCACACAGTTCCACTAGTGGGTCCTGGAACTATAATTTCAATCTTCTACAAATATTCCAATGAATTTGGTTTAATTAACCGGACTTTTAACCTAAATAGTGAGGCAAACCCAGTGGCCTTAGCTTCATGGCTGGCACTGGACCATCGTCTGGGTCAATAAGTCTGCATAACCATGATCTCCAAAAAATTTGGTAGGGGTTTGTGTCCTTGGATTCTTTATTACAATAGGGTCATACTGCACAATCCACCCTGGATAGGATAGCTAGGATGTTGAAGATGGCAGATGATCAGACAGTAAAGGACACATTCATCTGACGAGCAGATATGAATGATATTTCTGATGTCATAGGAGTAGGAGTTTGCAAGGAATTGGTATAATTTCATATTATGTATGAAAATAGGCACCATTATAAGAATTTTTTGAAAATCATTAAATATAAGAATTGTTTTATTTTATTCCCCATTCCCTTTCTTTCTCCTTTTGATTCCTTTTACTTTTCCTCCCTTCCTCATTTCCCCTTCCCTTCCCCCTTCCCTCTCCCCTTTCTTTCTTCCTTTCTTCCCTCCCTCACCCCTTCCTCCCTCTCTTCTCCCTCTTTCCCTTCCTTCCTTCCTTCCCTTCTCTCTACTTTTCTTCTTTCTTTTACTCTACACACTCTTTTCTGTAATTGCTTCATTTGTTTAATTAAAGGTCTTGTTTAGATGACCATTTCAGAAGGCAGGGGAAATGTACGTGATGCTTAGAAACTAGTCAGAGAACACAGTACTGAAAGAGCTGCAATCACCCATCGATTCAGTGTGGAAAGAAATGGGAAGCATCCAGCCTAAATCCAGAACAACTTGCTATAAAAAGTAAATATTCCCCCAGAGACCGGTGATCTCTTTATTCCATAACCTGCTTTCCCTAAAAATCTCCATCTCTTTAATTCATTACCTACAAATAAATAGCAGGTGGAAAACATTGTGTATGACATAATTCACACAGGATGAATTTTTGTTAATGATAATTAAAACTCAACCACACAAATTTGTTTGTCAACATGGAATGGAAATTTTTCTACAGACAAGGAAAGTTTATACAGCTCACTTCCTAGGCAGGGCTCAAATCTACCTGATGACTCTTGTCATGGATTCATGCATGGCAGCCTGGGGATGGCACCAACCATGGGCACAGACCACCATCTGTGTCACATTTGGGGATCCCCACAGAATCTTCTTTCCTACCCCATCTTTATCCTGGCCAGAGAATTGAAATGGCCCAATGATGGATAGTACAGACTGAGAAGTAAAGCTCTTAGGCCAATGGAAGAGAGACCATCCTTAAATAGCTTTAGTATCAGAAGGAACAAGTAAGAGAGGGGAAGTGGTGGAGACATGCAGTAGGAATGAAACAAACAGAAAACTTCAGCTAAATGGGCAAAAAGAGCTGATTTTAAACAAGTTACACATGTTTCGATTAAAGGGGAATTGAAGGAGGTCTCAGAAATGACCATGTTACTCCCATATTTCTAGAGCAAAAATCCCTGATTTAGTGCAGGGTTTACCAACCTCTATTTACTGCCTCAACAGACAATGTCATTTTCTGTCACATCTATTCCTAATGGAAACTTTTTTTTTCTAGTATTTGTTCTTAGACTTAAGCCTAAGAGATGCTTACTGGACAGGTCTCAGTTCCAGAAGCAGGTCACCTCTCAGAGTATCCATATGTGCAGGGAACTACACTCAGGATCTAAGATATAGGGGTTCATGGCCTGGAGCCCGGGGGCCCCAGAGCTATGATGGTCTTGTCAGCTGGAGGGACATGACTTTGGACAGGGAATTACTTTTGTTTAAGCTGTAAATCCCCATCCTGCCATCCTCAGTGATTTCAGCCTCCCTGCAGATACTAGCAAAGGAAAGTCAATAACATTTGAGGCCAGTAGTATAAGAAAGTTCCTTGCTCCCCTTTAGTAGAGGGTTGCAAGTGCTGTGACATCTGTGTGTCTCTTGAAGACACCCAAGTCTATGTCTCCAGCTCTAAACATCCCCTGGGCTCTCTGAGACTGGATTGGCTCTGTCATGCCTTCCAAATGGCTTCTGGTCTCACTATCTAGATTTTCAGTGTCATTAAAAGGCTCCATAAAATGTCTGTTTCCACATTTATACAAATAAAGAGTATACTAATGTATACTCTTACTTTGATCACTTCTTCCTCATTTTCCCATAGTAATATTGTAACCAAAGCCAAGTCTCCATATCATCACTATTTGGTGATTCATCAAAGTGGCAGTAAATTTGGGGGTGGCTAGTTCCCCCGTATGTTCATAATTAAGTCCAACCAATCGATGGGTTTAACTTCCATGTGTCATTTAATACTTGTATTTCTTCTGACTTATCCCAATCTCTATTACAGAAAACACTGAAAAAGAGAGAGAGAGAGAGAGAGAGATAAAGAAAGAGAGAATTAGTTGTTAAAAATACATGTAATTGCCTTAGGGTGATATTTCTAGTCTTTAAACTGTCTTATAAATTTTATTTCTTTGCTGAAAGTCACTCCTACTGCCTATGAATGCTGCTTTTGGAATCAAGAAATCCTACTACTTTGTTTTGCTCCTGATTGGGTGGGTAATTTAAGTTTTGAATATATGTGGATTGAAGAAACACTGATTGGGTGGGTAATTTAAGTTTTGAATATATGTGGATTGAAGAAACACTGATTATCTTTACTCTGTAAGTGCTCATAGCACCTGCTCCTCTGGTGCTATCCTGTCTGTAATGTTTTGATGCCCAGTGCCAGGGAGATGTGCTCCTGCAGCCTCTTATCCCAGTACAAAGCTATGAGTTTCCCTAAAGGGCCCTCTGGACTTCAGTTAGCAAGACATTGGCAAAGGGACCCCCACGTCTTACATGGCTTGATTTTCACTTGGGTTCTGTGGCTATTCCTGAGATTCTGGGGAAAGAGGTAAGGATACAGCGAGCAGTGAGTCTTCTATGAAAAAGTGAAAGAAGGGTTAATATCTAATCCCTTTGGGCACATCTTGTCCATCATTCAGAAGGTCTAGTCTTGAGAGGATCTTCAGTAGCATCAGGAGTCCCTGATGGTGACCTCATATGAATGGCAGAGATGTGCTCCATTTATTTCTGCTCGTACCATGTGACAATGGATCATGCAGAAGTGTACTTGTTAAACAACTAGTGCATCATTGAACAATTAGGCACCGGATGATGACACTGTCCCCATGCGTACCAGACACTCCTTTCCTGTCTCATTTAGGCAGACTTTCTGTCAGACTTCTGTGAGACTGATGTCATGTGTGGTAAAATAAGTCAATACATCCAGCTACAACACCATGTTTTACAATGGATGAGACAGCAAAGCAATGGATGGTCACGGCCAGCAGCTGGAAACCCATACCTGCTTTTATGCAGAGCTTTGTATCTGTGTCTGGAGACTAAAAGGGAAAGCCGATGGTGAAAATTAGGTCCTTAGTCAAACTGCACAGAGTCAGAGTGTCTGCTTTATGCTGGCTCCCACCTAGTGAAGGTGTAAACATAAGGTGTCAACCAGGATGAATGTGCAGTGACTGGTGGTGAAATGAGGATGGAGGGTAGGTGATAAGGTTGCCAGTGGCCCCCATCCTTACCAGAGATCCAGTACCACAATGCAAGAGACACTGGAGAAGAGGTAGGAGACTCAGACATATATTCCTTTTTTTATTCTTTTGTGAAGAATTTGGTACTTTATGGTGAGTTTCCCTGAGAGAGAATCCTGTTCTTTGGATAGTATTCCAGTTCTAGAAGCATCTCTCACCCTTGAAAATCGGAGAAGGAACATGGCAATACCCACATGCTCAGCAACATTAAGGTGAAGGGCTTTGGCAAGTTGGAGCAATACTGGTGCAGAAAGTCAGTCCATAAATCCATAAAAAAATGGCTCTAAGATTGTGCTAGGGTGCATGCTAGGGTTTGAGGGGGCTCCAGTATTTTCTTGATGAAAGTTTCTGCAATACTTCTTCCACATTTTGTTTTATTGCTTCTCAGTCCCACAGTGAAAGCTGCCCAAGGTGTACGTGGAGCTATTAATGCAAAATTATGCGTAACAGGAAAAGACTAAAAACAGTCCGGATGCCCATTACGAGTGACTGGCTGAGCAAATGTAGCCCCACAATGCAGCATAGTGCAGCTGTTAAAGTAACCAATAAAGGAAGGGAGGGGAAGCAGAGAGGTCTTCAAATAGAAGACTTTGGGCCGGGCTGTGCAGCTACTGGTGATTGGAGCAGCCAAAGCGGCAACAGAAGTCAGAAGCTAGAACTGGTTCCAGAAAGTCTGACTGGGCACTGGAGCAAAATATATATTACTGTGGAGAGCTGCCTAATTTCTCCAGCCATTCTTGGATTTCTGTCCATTGTTAATCTCTGCTAATCTAGATGTTTCTTCCTGATCCTCATCCTCATCTCCAGGTTGCCAATTCTGCTGAGACTGAAGCATATTGGACAGCAGCAATTCTCCTATACTTGCCTCATTCCTCACAATATATGAAAAGAAGAGTATGGAAGTGAAGATCTGGGACATTTTAGGACATAACTTGGTTCCTCTCCATCACTTTGAAGTCATTGTGCCTACTTGAAACCTAGTTCATGTTCTTGGCATGCTCGCCATCTACTGGTAATATGAGGAACTGCAATAGCCCGCTAGAACGTGGCGTAGAGGGTGGAGTGCGGAAACCCAGAAGTTTGGCAGGGCAAGTGGGTGCACGTTAGAGGGATTTGGTAGGTTGATGTGCTTTTCTTAGCCCTCTTTCTCTCAGTCTTTAGAAGGTTCTCCTCTTTCCAGTGGAGGACATGCCTTGTTATCTCTGGGGATGCATTTTCTGGGTGCAGGAAAGGGTGGAAAGGCATTAACACACATTCATGATTTTCCTAATCCTCCAAGTGAGGCATCTGTGCTGGTCTGGTAGTTGACTGGTGCGAGTTTCATCCATACTTGTAGCTCTTCTCAGGACCTGACTCCTACAGACTAAAACCCACAGTGGAATCCATTTATTTTAATTTTGCCATTTTCAAAAAATCATGGTTGGTATTAGTGATTTTTTTTTTAAAACTTCTGCCACTTTTTTATAAAAGTAAAATTAGAAGTAAAATTTTAACTTAAAAGTATATAAAATTTTTTAAATTTGAGAGGAATTGGTTTTTCAGAGATGTTTTGGATTCTGAGCAGTGGTGGATGGGACAGTACCTCTTCTTTTCAGACTGTAAGTCTGTCAGAACAAGGATATACCTCAGTCCCCCATCCCTAAATGTCTGGGTCTTTCAAGTACCACTATGCAGAAGTTCTATTGCCTTTTTGAGAAATTCTACTGACTTCTCAAATGAAAATGAAAACATGACATTTCAAAACCTTTGGATGCAGCAAAGGCCGTCCTAGTAAGGATGTATATAGCTATACAGGCCTTTCTCAAGAAACAAGAAGGTTCTCAAATATACAAGCTAAATGTACACCTGAAGGAGCTGGGAAGAGAACAGCAAATAAAGCCTAATCCCAGCAGAAGAAGAGAAATAGTAAAGACTAGAGCAGAAGTCAGTGACCGTAGACATTAAAAAACAAAAAAACAAAAACAGAACAGATCAGTGAAAGTAGGAGCTGATTCTTTGAAAGAATAAAATTGATAAATACTTACCCAGACTTGTCAAAAAGAAATAACCCAGATAAATGCAATCATGAATGAAAGAGGAGAGATCACAACCAACACTGACAAAATAGAATTATTAAGAGAATATTATGAGTGTTATATGCCAACAACCTTAGGCAATCTGGAAGAAATGGATGCATTCTTAGAGACATATAAACTATCAAAACTGAAACAGGGAGAAATAGAAAAGCTTAACAGACCCATAACCAGAAAAGAAATTGAATCAGTAATCAAAAATCTCCCAACAAATAAGAGTTTAGGTCTGGTTGGCTTCCTAGGGGAATTTTACCAAACATTTAAAGAAGAATTAATACCTAGTCTTCTGAAACTTTTCCAAAAAATAAAAATAGAAGGAAAATTTCCAAACTGTTTCTATGAAGCCAGCATTACCTTGATTCCAAAACCAAAGACCCCACTTAAAAGGAGAAGTACAGACCAATATCCCTGATGAACATGGGTGCCAAAATTCTAGTAAGATACTAGCCAATAGGATCCAATTGTACATTAGCGGGATTATTGTGGCACTTGTGTGGCTCAGTGAGTTAAGCATCTGTCTTTGGCTCAGGTCATGATCCCATAGTCCAGAGAATGAGCCCTGCATCAAGATCCCTGCTCAGTGGAGAACCTGCTTCTCCCTCTCCTTCTGCCTGCTGATCCCCATTTGTACTCTCTGTAAAATAAGTTAAAAAATCTAAAACAAAACAAAACAAAACAAAACAAAAACACGATGATCCATGACAGTCAAGTGGGATTTATTCCTGGGTTGTAGCAATAATTCAACATTTGCAAATCAATCAGTGTGATACACCACATTAACAAAAGAAAAGACAAGAACCATATAATCCTCTCAATAGATGCAGAACAAGCATGTGACAAAATCTGGAATCCTTTTTAAATAAAAATCCTCCAGCATGTAAGGATAAAGGGAATAGGTCTCAACATCATCATAAAATATGTTCATTGACAGATGAATGGATTAAGAAGATGTGATACACACACACACACACACACACACACACAGAGTAGAATATTACTCAGCCATCATAAAGAATGAAACTTTGCCATTTACAGCAACATGGATGGGACTAGAGGGTATTATGCTAAGTGAAATAAGTCAGTCAGAGAAAGACAAATACCATGTGATTTCACTCATATGTGGAATTTCAGAAATGAAGCAGATGAACATAGGGGAAGGGAAGGGGAAATAAAAAAGATGAAGTCAGAGAGGGAGACAGACCATAAGAGACTCTTAACCCTAGGAAACAAATTGAGGGTTGCCAGAGGGCAGGTGAGTGGAAGATGGTAACTGGGCGTTAAGGAGAACATGTGATGTGATGAGCACTGGGTGTCATATGCAACTGATGAATCACTAAATTTTACCTCTGAAACTAATAATACACTATATGTTAATTAAACTGAATTTAAATAAAAAATTTAGAAAGAATTCTACTGACTTCTAGTAACAAATCTATAATGTGGGGAGATTTTGCTAAGAAAGTTAAGTCTGGAGGAGTGTCCTTGAGGACACTGCAGTTACCTTTTCTTCTGGCATGAACTTAGAAATCACAATCTTCATTCCTCTCTTAATACCTCCTCAGTCCATAGGATATCCCTTTGTCACTGACTCTTTGTCTTCTTTGGCCAGATGGCAATGCTGTGCTTCCCTTTGATCTGAAGGAACATTGTCACAGTCTTAAGCCCTGGAGGTCTTAGGAGGGGAAGCCCAGTTCCACGTCCATTGTGTCCCCTGATGAGGCCAAGGTGACACTGGGTAAGGTAGGTAGGATGAGGAGATGTACACACCAAGGAGAACTCATAGCTCTTTCCCAAGAGTTTATTCTCAGATCACCCCCCATCTTGATGGCCCAGAGATACCGCAGAAGGTCTCCAATATAGTCATGGATACAAAAGAACTTGTTTCTATCCCAGCAGGGCTTGAGTTGATCTTCAGGCTCTTTATATCTTGGAATACAGTGCTCTGGGGTGTAAGATCCCAGAGGTCAGGGTTGTTGACTGGATTCAGTCAGCTTTCCCCTGCACCCTAACCCCAACCCTAACCCTAATTTGACCTCTGTCCTTGCTGGTCCTATAATGGGCAGCCTGAACTCACCATTTAAGCCTCAAATATTACTTTAAAGTGAGGGAATCATTCCCTTTCTCAAAGCCAACTATCTTCTATCCTGTGTCAGAAAAAAATACACTTGCAAGAAGAACAAATATAAGAAATATTTTTAAACAGTATTTCAAAGCCTCAGACTTCTAAATAGCAACAATGAGAGTCAGGCTTTCTTGTCTGTTGTTCCAAAGCATAAAGGGTGGTGGAGGAGGGAGAAAGAGAAGGGCATGATCCCCTCCCCAAAGTGCGCACTGAACTGCGGTGGTACTTGTGAAGAGAAGCCATCATCCAGTTCCCAGCAGCCGCCCTCCCTCAGTTCTCCTGAGTGCTCCCTCAGGGAACCCAGCATCTGGGTGGGATCTCAGGGCTCTGCCAGTGCTGTCTCTCCTCCTGTCAGAAAACAAACCAAGAAGACTATGAAATGACATATTGCTGTATCACCAGGTTATGAGAGTTGATCATTTTTCTTTCTTTTCCCTGAGAGAACTCTATAGTTATAAGACCCATTGTTATGGGACTCCAGGAAATAAATAATTATTATCTTTCTGGTGAATTGAACTGACAATTCTCAAAAAAGATTTCTATCAGGCCATCACCTAAATTTCTCCAATTTTTTTTAAAAAGATTTTATTTATTTATTTATTTGTCAGAGAGAGAGAGAGAGAGAGAGAGCGAGCGCACAGGCACGCAGAGGGGCAGCAGAGGCAGAGGGAGAAGCAGGCTCCCAGCTGAGCAAGGAGCCTGATGCAGGGCTCGATCCCAGGACACTGGGATCATGACCTGAGCCGAAGGCAGCTGCTTAACCAACTGAGCCACCGAGGCGTCCCAATTTCTCCAAATTTTTAACAAGGCTCTGTACTTCTCTTGCGTTACTGTTTTCTTGTCATTTCTTAACTCCTCTGTTGTCTTATTCTCCCTTCTTTGCACAATGCCACTCCCAATAATGAAATCTATACCTAAATAGGAATTTTGTGTCATGATTATATTCTCACACTACCCTTTTAGAAATGTTTTAATATGAGGAGCACACATATTATCCTTATTCTTACCTTAAAGCTAAGGAAATTGAAGCCCCAGAAATAGACTTATCCAAAATAAAACTTACCCAAATTTATAGCAAAATTATAAATATATACAATCTCGGACATCATAATCTCAGGGTTCCTTTTGTCATACTGGCTGAGGAAGTCATTAATGTGGGTCCCACATGACAGCAGCATTTGAAGGAGGAAACGTCTGAGTGAATAAGGTCTTGAAGAAAAGCCTGTGAAGGTGGAATGGAGAGCATGTCTCTGCTGCCCTCTGGTGACCATGTAGATGCATGACTTGCCTTCCCTTCTGTTCTCCCCGCTGCCTTCTCTGAGATCCTTGTTCTGCCTTGTCTTCCTCAGTGTTTCCTGCCTTTCCCCGCCCCCACATGTCAACATGTCCCTACAGATAAATGGACGTCTGTAATTCATAGCATAATTCAGGACACAGTTCTTATTTCCAAAGTAGAAGACCCTTGAGAAAGTAGATGTAAGGGCTTTTTGAGAAGAGATGTACAAAAATTGAAAGGAGCTTCCTTAAGTGGACATTTGCTACTACTGTAATTGACCACAAACAAAATGCGAAAATAAGTATTAAAGACTCCCAGGGGAATCCCAACATGTTTTATAATTGAGGTGATGCAGAATATCTGCAATGGGTAGAATATTTTCACACTACAAATTTAGGTGTAAAAATAATTCTGTAGTTTCCTATTATGGATTCCAATTTTTATAGCAAGCACTGTAATGTCTTACAGAAGATTAATTAAGCTAGTAACTGCTGGGGAAGCTCAGTGGCATTCACAACAATTAATAATTTAGAAGCAGCCCTCTGCCTAGGGTTATTTCTAAGTCCTGAGGTAGAGATGATTCAGGGTTGGTATGGACGGCTGTCCTCGTATTTCCACCACGATGCCATACATCTTGGTCACATCTTGTGTCCTGGTGGTCATTGTCCATCCCACACTGGTGATGGCTATTCTTTTCACAACATCACTCCCTTCTTGCCGTATCATTCCACACCAGCGTTCTAATTAGCAAACTTTCCCTCCGTATTTGAACCTTATAAGGTTTTCTTGCCTTGGGTGCCTTTTCTTTGCTGCTTCCATGTTATTATGGGAGAGGGCAGTGTGTGGCACTGCAGCCATTCTGGGAACCAGAGGTAAAGTGGGGGCACTTCTCCCATCTACCTAATTGAGAGAAAGTATAAAGAGTCAAAGTCCTCTTTCTCCACAGTGGGAAGGGTCTTTGTCTACGCTGAAGGATAAAGGGTAAAAAATCTTACATCAAGAATAGCAATTTCAAGTTAGGTGCCCAATAATGGGCTTATCATAACAGGGGAGGGAAGACACTTTAGAGGAAAAAAATCAGCTCAAGCCATATCACATCAAAATATCACAAATGTTTATATTTTATATTGAAATGGACAACTAAATTAAATTTTATTTTATTATTTTTTAAGATTTTATTTATTTATTTGAGAGAGACAGAGAGAGAGAGAACCAGAGTGGGGAAAGGGGCAGAGAGAAGCAGACTCCCTGCTGAGCAGGAAGCCTGACTCTGGACTCAATCCCAAGACTCTGGGATCATGACCTGAGTTGAAAGCAGACACTTAACTGACAGAGACTCCCAGGCCCCCTAACATTAAATTTTAAATTATTCTGGAGAACTCTTGAATCCCTGAGAGTATCTCTGCAGAACCCCAGGGGGACGTGCTCTCTGATTCAAGAAAATTGACTTAAGGAGATTTTTTAAGGGTAAATCTAACCTAAACAAGAACACACACACACACACACACACACACACACGTGCCTATAGCCTTAATCATTATAATTTTTGTGCCCAGTTTGTTAAGAAGCATTTTGAATTTCCATAGTATCTGAGAGTTGATATCTAAGTCAGCAAAGGGGGATAAAGAACCAAGATAAAAAGAGAATTAACTTGCACATATGAGACTTTGACTGGGTGTGTGATGCTGGGAGGGTAATCCTTTTCTCTGGCCTCTGTTTTCTCACTAGTAAAAGCAGGGATGGGGCATTTGCTTTTCAATCTTGCTTCCAACTCTGAGCAAGCAAACAGCATTCAGATGCAAACTTGACAGTAGATGGAGGGGACCCTTGATGTGTAAGAGGTGGAGAGAAGGGTGAGGACAGATCTCCAGTACCAGGTGCTCTGTGAGGACCTGACTGGAGATGGCACAAACTGGCTGTCAAATGGAGCCCAGCAGTAGTGCCCTGGCTTTCTGAGGTTGGTGAGGAGTGCTAATGTCACCAGTCTGTCTGCAAGCCTGAAGATTACTCATAACTAAGCCCAGTCAAAGTCCACTTCTTGGAGTTCCACTTTTCTAAAGATTACAGCTGGTGGGTGGTGACTGTGCTATTCTGACTGGAATCTCATGTTTAGGGGCGGCCTCCAGGACTAGGCTGTCCCTTCAGTTTGGGTGAAGCAGCACAATCTCCCTTCACCCAAAGCTGGGGGTCTCAGGGGGCTATCTCATACTGTTGGGTTGTCCCACAGTTCTCACTCCAGTCAGCACCCCAGGACTCTGACCTGCCTTTGGACTCCTGCTGCGTGATGAAGGGTATACCTGAGACCCACTGAGGAGAAGACCCAGCAGCCCCCAGTTTTACGCTGAAGGAGAAAGGAGACACGTGAGTGGCTTGACGAGTCCTTGGTGGAGGATGATCAGGGAAGTTAGAGAAGGCGACTAAGATGAGGAGGTGGGGCATGTAGACAGTCGGCATCCACAGGGAAACTCTGCCACTTGCCATAATGCCTTCTACTTGTCTCTGATACTCGTACCCTACTCCATGTTTTTCAAGGTCTACCATAGCTTATGTGATCCTCATAGTATTGCTGTGCAATGGGCCGGGTGAGAGTCCTAGATTACAGCGCAGAGCAGCAGGATCACGTTACTCGTTTGTCATGCGTGATGTTGTGCTTGTGTCTCTGGGCCTCGCTAGTCTGTCATGTGGTGATGATGCAGCTGAAAAAATGTTATGGATGAATGTCTCTGTCAGAGAAGAGAGACAGGAGAGGTTCAAGAAAACAGAGTGAGACTCTTGGGGTCCCAGAAGTAAACACAAAGTTACCTTGTCTCCTAGAATTTTTAGTTTACGTTGCTTTCTGTCTATAAAATTGTGTTAACCTATGATCAGTTATATCTATTTTTTTAAAATTAATATAGATTTATCAACTTCAAACTTTGTGACAGGAATAAATTTGTTCTCACCAGTTAATTACCGTGGTCACTTGGCATTTTGAGAATTTAACATTCGAGGGTTTTTACTGGAAAAAAAAAAAACACCTCTAATGACCTGTGAAATGTAGTAATTTGTAATTTTTTAAATTAACATATAATGTATTATTAGCCCCGGGGGTACAAGTCTGTGAATCGCCAGGTTCACACACTTCACAGCACTCACCACAACACATACCCTCCCCAATGTCCATAAACCTACCACCCTCTCCCAACCCCCCTCCCCCCAGCAACCCTCAGTTTGTTTTGTGAGATTAAGATTCTCTTACAGTTTGTCTCCCTCCAGATCCCATCTTGTTCCATTTATTCCTTTCCTGCCCCCCACCCAAAGCTCCCACGTTACCTCTCAACTTCCTCATATCAGGGGGATCATATGATAATTGTCTTTCTCTGATTGACTTATTTTGCTAAGCATAATACCCTCTAGTTACATCCATGAGTAATTTGTAATTTTTCTTTGCTGTGAATTTTAACAGTGCATGCATAGACCTTGGAATTCAGAATTGTTATTCACCTAATACCTCAACACAAATCACTACTTATCCCTCATTTATCATCCCATCTTAAGGCGTACATTTTATCCAGAAGATTAAATGAAACGTGGGTTTTTGAATATTCGATAGGGCATATCTATATGAGGTCACATCTCTTGATACCAAAGTTTACTATACTTAGTAGCAATGGCAGTTTCAGAAGAGTCTAGGCCTATAGTAGGTACAAATGGTAAAAATTATCAGGTCAAAAACCTGATAATGAAAATGTTTTCAAGTTTGCAATGTAAGTTCAGTTGTTTATTTAGTAAAAATCTGCCAAGCATTTTCAGCATACTGACAGCAGATGGTCTATGGTAGTGTTTTCCTTTGGCATTAATGACACTTTAAGCTGGATAATTCTTTGCTCTAGAGGCTCTCCTGTGAATTGTAGGATGTGTAGCAACTCATCGGATGTCCCCTTTCCCCAGTTGTGACCACAGAAAATTTCTGCAGACTTTGCCAAATACCCCCCAGGGGCAAGATTCTCCCTTTCCCCTTTCATAACCCTAGTCTAAGGCAGTTACACCCCCTGTTTATACTGGCTCATGAATTTCTCTGAGCACCAGTGAAGGTTAAGATGCATTTTCACAACTTTCTGCAAAAGCTTCATTAATTTGGGCAATTTTTTTT
Source organism: Mustela lutreola (assembly GCF_030435805.1). Lineage (NCBI taxonomy): Eukaryota > Metazoa > Chordata > Mammalia > Carnivora > Mustelidae > Mustela > Mustela lutreola. The sequence goes on from NC_081295.1 coordinate 121,002,702, forward strand.
CTAGTTGCATTTGAAGGTTCTCCCTCTGCTTTAAAATGAAAGACCTAAAGGAACACGTATCTGTAAACTGTTTATAGCAAATGTGAGTCCTTTTAGTTCACAGGACTGAAGGATGCTGCTTGGCATGGGTTTTACCGCTTGTTATTTGCTCTTACTTGTTCAAACGAAATGTTTCTGCTTTTCACAAGAGGAGGCATCTGCAACCTCCTTCGTTCAGAAGGGAAGTGACTGATGTCTCTAGTGGTGAACTATGGATTGTCGATGCTTTCTGTTAATGCTCAGCCCCATTTTCATATTGATATTTGAGTCTCATGTATATCTACGTGTTGTGACTGGGTTTGTATCATCTTCCTAGGGCATTTTAGATGAACGTATGCATCATTTTAAAAAGCAGTTATAATGGAGTATAAATCATCTCCTGAACCATTTGGTTTATAATCTGTATTTCAGTGACTGTTGCTTTCCCCCTGTCCTATAGAATCTTACTGGTATTAGTTTCTGGGGAAAAAAGAAGCAATCGCCAGCTTATTATTGCTCCCAAACAGGTTCTTCTAGTTGGTGTGAAGCAGTAAGAAGCCGGACATGTTAGATGGAATGAGTCTTGGGCATCTTTCACTCTGAATTTTTCAGTTTTCAAAACTAAAGCTGGCATTCGATTTTTGTTCTGGTAGTTTTTAAAACTTTTTAGCTGTGTGGAAGCATTTTTTTTTTTTTAATTTGATAGACAGAGATCACAAGTAGGCAGAGAGGCAAGCAGAGAGAGGAAGGGAAGCAGGCTCCCTTCTAAGCAGAGAGCCAGATGCGGGGCTTGATCTCAGGACCCTGGGATCATGACCCGAGCTGAAGGCAGAGGCTTTAACCCACTGAGTCACCCAGGTGCCCCTGGAAGCATTTTTATAGTGCTGGTATAATGGCATGTTGGGTTTGCGGATCTCTGTAGTTGGGCTATTTCTTTTACTCAACACTTTGTGTTTCAAAATGGCACGAAAGGCAATTTAGGGTGGTTTCCTTGGTAATCTTTTCCTGTAGCACCATTTCCACCACTCTTCCATTCACTTTCCAAGATGTGCCCTGGGCTTTGGGTTCTCCCAAGGCACTCGCGATGGCTTCCTGGCTGAAGAGTGAGGATGCAGAAACTTCCTGCTCTTTCCTGTACACTTAGGAGAAGGTAGTGATGAAGAAATTTGCAGGAGGGGCTGGGAGGCGGGCAAGAAAAAATATTTGAATCCTACTATAAAATTTCTGCAGGCTCCGAATAAATGGACCTTAAGAGATTTTTCAGAATAAAAGAATATTATTCCTTTAACTCAAGAGGACTTTTCATTTCATTTAGAAATCTTCCCTTAGGCCTAAAAAAAAATAGCTTGAAGTACAACACATGAGGTGAGGGGTCAGAAATGATCAGAGAAACTGTGGAGAAATTGAGCCAAGGCCATTTCCTTGTTTGATTGTGGAGGGGTTGATGTTGATTCCTTGTTGTAACTATGTACCTGCTGGAAACCACAGAGCGACTTGCTCCATTGCAGTACGGTTGGGTGTACTCATATTTTTCTTTTGTATTGCCTGCAGGGAGAATGGTGGATTTACCAGGATACAGTGTGTTTGGTGCAGTTGCCTCTTTCTTCTTTGTACTGCTCACCCTAAGGGAGCCAGGTAGGGTGCCCTGCTTCCCTTTACTGTACACCTAAATGTCCCAGCAGAATTCTAAATCAACAGCACTAGGACAATAGTAGGACTGAGGGACCAGGAACCAATGCATCTGTGTTCTGGAAAGGGTCCTCCACTTCCAGCTGGCTTACCTTTGAAAAGCTACTTGAGTGCCTTCTGCCTTATAGTTTTCTCATCTTTATGATAATAACAACATACCTATGTCTTAAAGTCTAGGACAGGCTTTAAGATTAAATGAGGCTGCCCAGGAAGAAGTACCTGGAACACATTAAGTTATTTATCCATTTTCCTGCTTCCACACAGGACAGCACTTTGGGTGCAAGAAAAATGGCTGCTTCTTACCACAAATTAAACATCATAAAAATATTTGGAAATTAAGAAATTAGAAGATTTCCAATAAATGGATTTGGGAATCTCAGTGGCTGAATTGTACCTTTAAAAGGGATTATGAAAATTCAGTGTTGGGGGAAATTCCAGAGTCCCGAGGAGAATTCAGCATGCAAAAGTAGAAAACAAAACAAAACAAAACAAAAAACATTAGACAGGGTGCCAGAAGGCTCAGGCTCCAAACCAAGGGCTGTAGAAACTATGTGATGTGATGTGCAGCTGTCCTGACCTCTGTATAATGCAATTTCCTAACCTGTAAAAGAAGTTAGCCAGGTGGAATGACTTTATATTTGGATTCCATAAATGAAGAATGCAAGCAGATCTCCACTTAAGCTCTGCAGTGAGCTTTTGACTAGCGTCTATTTGATATTCATCAGCAAGTGAGCAAGTTGAGGTTCCTTCCTTCTTGGGATGATTGGATGTGGCAGAGAAAATACAAATGGCCCTAGAGCATTTTAGGATAAGGAAGAATGTGATATATATGACTTATGAGATTATTAAACATAATAACATGTGGAATTATTAAATATCCCTTCGATCTGCAGATAATGACAAGAGGTCAGATGTGATTCAAAATTTGATTAAAAGTCTCAAACTCTTTAGACACACCACTGCCCTTAATCTACCACAAAATGTCCTTGTACAGAAGTGCATTGTGCATACAAAGCTCCAGTTATTGAGGGTACTCCAAACCAAAAATATTTTAAAGTTAAAAAATAATCCCCGTTCCTTCCCTCGAACCAGAGAAATCCCGAAAAGCTGAAAAATCTAATGAATTAATTTATTACCTAAATTTTAGGAAAAATGATTATGAAATCAGTCACTAACAATTTAAAATGGGATCACTAACTATAAAATGAATTATTATAAAATACAAAACAAATCGCTAACAAAGTTCCCAGTGTAAAAAATCAACTTACACATTAACTTATTTGAGAATAAAAACAACCCACAGATGGTGGCTTTAGTATCTTAAAGATGAAGAACTTGAGATTCCAAATCTCAAATCTCATTGAAAATAATGAGTTTGCCCCCCACAAATCGCACAGTGGTGATAGATTTAGCACTAACCCTCAAATTTTTGAACTGCATCTTATTTTCAGTACACAGAATTCTTTTTTGAACAACCAAATGTGCAAACCATCATGTCAGATTTCTCTAAATTATTGAAAATAAAGCTTTCCCTCCTCCAGGTGCGTCTATTTTGATAGGCTGGACATCCCAAAACAAGTATATTAGTCTTCTAATTGGCATTTCCTGGTTCTTCTTTTTCACTCTGTTTTGTAGATACTTGGAGAGTGATTGGTCCTGCATACCCTATCCTAGCCAGGATTGGGGAAGATGTCCTACTAACCTGTCAGCTCCTCCCAAAGAGGACCACAATGCACATGAAGGTGATATGGTACTCCTCAGAGCCCAGCACACCTGTGTTTGCACACTGGGATGGAGCCGATATGACCGAGAAGCAGATGGAGGAGTACAGAGGCCGGGTAGAGTGGATAAAGGATGGCAATCATGAGGGAAATGTGACTCTGAAGATAAACAACATCCAACCATCTGATAATGGGCAATACTGGTGCCATTTCCAAGAGAATAACTACTGTGGAGAAACAAGCTTGCTGCTTCAAGTAGCAGGTGAATATTTTGGAATAGACAGTCTTGGAGGGAGAATATATTAATTCATGGTAAGCCTATTGCCAGTTGAAAAATTCCTTTCTAATCCTCAAGGCAGTTCCTAAATGCCAGTCCTCTGTCCTGACTCATCCGAAGGCAAGTAAACCTGAAGTCTTCAAAGCAAGCTCACTTAAAAAATCTTCTCAAATTTAACTTAACCAGTTTTGACTATTTGTGACCACTAATTGCAATCCATGACATCTGGTCATTAGCAATTTCACTGAGGCACAAATGAGGCTGGTGTATCAGGCTGGTGTGATACAACAAGCCAATCGCTGTATCTAGCAGACTGCCCAGCAGCCATATCTCAGTGGAACGCATTGTCCTCTACCCAACCTCCAACACGCAATAAGTAAATATGAACATTTTGTTTCTTTGTGGAGTGCCTCCAGTTAGAAATCTAGTGCTAGGAAGAAAGAGGATAAGGACTGTGCTTTTATGGAGATTATTAAATATTAGTGTTCAATGATTTGGGGACTCCAGATGCATTTGTGAATGGCAGGGTTTTGCCTGATGCTTTTGTAGTGACAAAGTGAGGAACAGTTGAGAAAAGGGGATCTGTCCTAGGGAAAAAACATGTATCTGAAAAGTAAATTATCATCTATTTCCCTGGCAAGAATAACTCCCCCCATATGCCAAAGACAAAATCAGGCAAATCCACTTACCTTCTCAGGGACATAGTTCTCTGGAGTTGTCACCATCTCTGACTCACACTAAGGCTGTTTCCTAACATCATTTTTTCTTAACACCAATGACTATGATTATTATTATTATGTTATAGGTAATCGAAGATGGATGAAAGAACCTATGTATTTCTGAGATATGGAGAGAGGAAGGCAGCTGTTCACTATCAGGAACCTTTGAAAATAAGTCACACGTTTTCTAAGGCTGTAGGTGAAGGGAGTGAGTCTCTTTCTCCACCAAATGATAGAGAATTATCATCTATGGGAAACAGAGTCCCTTTGTTTTGGTTTGAGAGCAGTGTTGGTTGAAGAAAGAATCTCATGACTACATAAAACTAGGATTTCTCAAAAACATTTTCCCATTGACTGTAAGGAATGTTTAGAAACCAGAGCTCTTCATTCTATATACCCAGGTTATCTAATTGCTCCCCTAAGGTCATAACCACCAACAGAAAAAATGTGAAGAGTATTTCCTGGAGATGATTTCTGGCTTATATTAAACTTTATAATTAATCAGAGTCTAGATATCATCTAAATTGTCAGACAGAGTTTGTGGCCTGGGGAAGCTCAATGAATAAATTATAACACATCTTTGTTGGCAGCACTAGTGACATAAGCAAAATGTCACTATGTCCCTTTCTCTTATTTTCCTCCTGTCTGGATCTGAAGAAAAATACTGCTCATATGCTAAAGTTTAAAGATCCAGAATGAGGAACAAGAAAAGTGTGTATGAACGCCAATTTGAAGGGGAAGAGGACTTTGGACCCACAAACTTCTGCTTTCTCCCTACATGCAATGTCACTGGGATCTTGCTGTCTATGGTTTGTGCCTCCATGGGATCCAGGCCTTAGGGATGTGTCTTCCCTCCACAGGTCTGGGGTCTGCCCCTTACATCCACGTTGGGGGAGTTGTGGAAAGTGGAGTCCAGCTTGTGTGCACTGCAAAAGGCTGGTTCCCAGAGCCCCAGGTTTATTGGACAGATACCACAGGAGAGAAGTTCCTGGCTGTCTCTGAGCATTTCATCCAAGATGTCAATGGCCTGTTCTATGTGGAAACGACTCTTGTGGTCAGGAACGATTCTGTGCAAACTGTGTCCTGCTTCATCCGCAATCCCATCCTCAATGAGGAGAAGAGCTCTGTCATCTCCATTCCAGGTCAGAGCTCTGCTTCTAGGACCAATATGCTAATACACAATGTGATTAACAGGAAAGGTTCAAAGGACTGTTCCATAGCACCTAATATTTTTTTATTAAGGAAAATATCTAAAATTTAGTCCTATGTATTAAAAAATATAAACTATTTATGTCTGGAAATATATACTATATTTTGGTTAAATGGCTATTGTTAATGGTATTCCAGTTATTTTCAAGTTCCACCTTTAATTCTTTCTGTACTAATTTTCTTTACTCACAAGTATGCATCACATGATAAAGAAAATAAAACTATAGTCTTTCAATTAAAATGTTGTCCTATACCACATTGTGCCAGTTGCTTCTAGCAACCTGCATTGTGAAGATAATCAGAGATGGAGACAACTATTTATATAGTAGCATCTTAACTATAGCCTCATTTATAAATAGTAATAAAACAATAGTAAAAAAAGGGCACAATACAACAGTGGAGTGAGTGTTAAGTACCTAATGTGACTATAAATTATAGCATTGATGAAAAATGATATCTCTAAATTATTTTAATGGCTGAAAAAATCCATCAGGGCTATTTTATAAAGATTACATCTATCTACCCACCTACCTATGTGTTTATCTATCTATAAACATTTCCAGTCATGGAAAGAATAATGACTTTAAATAACTTAAAATTGCACTAAGATTTTTGGGACACCTTCTATATTTAGATATAAGAATATAGGTATTCTTATTCATATAAATTGATATATGAAAGAATTTAAAGTAAATGTCACATGTGAAAGTTAAAAGGAACTGAGTATATATTATATAATATGAATATATATTATGTAATATATATCTGAATGCATATTATAAATGCTTTATATATGTTTTACCTCTCAGTTTGGGATTATAGGGGATAACTGTCTATGTCCATATACTTTTATACTTACCATGTACTTATAAGAAGAATATATATAATTTTTACAAGATGTTAAATATCAGTATGTTAAATATCAGCATAAATAAGCTATCATGAGGTAAAGAACTGGGAGACTTTCTGTTGTACAAACAAAAGGAAAAACAGTTGGATCACTGGATGATCTACAGGAAGGAATATTTTTCTGTATTTAATTTCTTTTTTATGAGTTGAGATTTATTTATTTATTTATTTATTTGTTTATTTATTTTAGTATATCAGTCACCATACAGTACATCATTAGTTCTTGATATAGTGTTCCATGATTCATTTTTTCTGTATAACACACAGTGCTCCATGCTATACATGCCCTCCTTAGTACCCATAGCCTGGTGATGAATTGAGTTTTTAGTAACATATAGAGCTTTCTTTTCTTTTAAAATATTTTCTCTCATTTTCTTTAGGTCAAATTCCTTAATATATTTTTCTTTTTCTTTTTCCAGAGAAACTCCAGAGTGAGCTAGGTAAGTAGACATTGGATGCATTAGTATAAAAGAGATACTGCTTGCCCCAAAGGTAATTGGTAATCCCTGGACAAAGCCAGTGGGAGCTAACATGACAATTCGTAATCCAGATGAGAAACAGAGGCATGACTTTACCAAGTCTCAAGTTCATTTAGTACTAGAGGGGACTGGCAAAGCACAGCTTCCTTCAGGCACATTTGCACTGTGTAGCCTATGACTTTAAGTGTTCACAGGGATCCCACTGAACCTCAGATGGATGCCTGTGAGGGGCGAAGACAATCTCTGCTCTATCTGGCTGGAGAAAAAGAGTACTGCCTTTGTGTGTAAGGGGTGGTATAGGACAACTGGTGGGTCTCTGGAGGCCCTTTTAAAATCTTTCCAGCATGAAGACAGTATCATGGTAACTGGAGGTCACCACCCACCATCTCAACCCTCTGGCCTTGCTGTGGTTTCTGCACTTTCTCCTCATGCCAGTAGATCCTAACCTCATCACTACTGGGCGGGAGCCATTACTTTTCTCAGATGTAGCCTGGGATACTGTCTGGGTGGATCAGCCATTTTCCTGTTTTTCCTCTTTTTCTTTCTTTCTTTCTTTCTTTCTTTCTTTCTTTCTTTCTTTCTTTCTTTCTTTCTTTCGTCTTTTTTTTTTTTTAACTTAACGGTTGAACTGTAGTATTATTTTATTGTACCTAAGATATAGATAAATGGTTTAAAAAGTAACCAACTGATATTTGAGCCACTTTGAGTTTCTCCTTTACTCCCTTACCATCTTCCTCTTTTCTGTGACCTCTTCTCCCAGCCCATGATAACCAGCTTGCTCCCTGCCCACGTGCATATGACCTTGCATCATTCATTTTCCATCAATATCCTTCTCACCCTCAAGACACTGGTTACAGGAATGTGTGTGTACACTTGCCTATTGCAGATTAGGTGAAACTGAGCATACTTTTCAGCCTGTGTAGGAATTTGTGAGGAAAATCAGGGTGGAAAACACACCCCAATCTAGTCTAGTCTAGGCAGGGTCTAGTGTGATACTTTCAACCCCATCAGGCCATAAAGATAAAGGGAACAGCCTCAGGAAGGTCAAAGGTAAATCCATAAACTGAGGAGGCCTATACCATTGTAAACCATACCTTTCAAGTCAGATTCCCTTCTGCCTGCGCAGCATCTGCTTATGATCAGACAGAAACCTTTGACGCTTCCAGTCTGCAAACGGGAGAAGAATGAGGCACAAAAAAGTCAGCTGCAAGAGATTGGGAGCAGAGGACAACAGTCAAAAAGACTGTTGCCTCAAGCAACTCCACAGTCTCGCTTTTATTAGATAGAAACAGTAACCAACAGAAGAGTCGATGAAGGTCAAACGTTAGTCATATGTCATGTAGATAGACAAGAAGGACGGCAGAATATGTCTGTCAAGTAGTATAAAGTTTATAGTTGAACAAGCACATTCAAAGGACTTATCTAAGTAGCCACAGGTGCTCTCTGGGGAGAAAGAGGAGATAAGGGAAAAACGAAGCAGGTGGTGTTCAGCCCTGAGTGGGCTGGGCGTTGCCAGCTGCTCAGCTTCAAGGCCATATATTGTCCTCTCCCCCAGAGGCCTGTTGCAGTATCTGTTGTTCTTAAGGCTGTATCTAAATGTGCTTGGTAACTAGTAAAATTTCCTGGGGGTTAATTTTAAGTAATACATTGTTCTGAGGGGCAGTTGCAACCTTAACTGGCAGAACTTGTTAGTTACATGTCAGAAAGTCAAGCCAGTGTTTTGGGCAGGTTGACACATGTCTCTGTCCCTCGGGAAGACTTTGTATTTTTAAATTTTTATTTATTTATTATTATTTTTTTACTTCTAAAATCCATTTATTTTTTGTTTTGTTTTTTCATGCAATATGTTTCCCCTACTTTTAAAAATTATTAACATACAATGTATTATTTGTTTCAAGGGTACAGGTCTGTGATTCATCAGTCTTACACAATTCACAGTGCTCATCACAACACATACCCTCCTCAATGTCCATCACCCAGCCACTCCATCTTGCACCCCACTCCATTTCAGCAACCCTCACTTTGTTTCCTGAGATTAAGAGTCTCTTATGGTTTGTCTACGTTTCGGGTTTCATCTTGTTTCATTTTTTTCCTCTCTTCCCCTATGATCTTCTGCCTTGTTTCTCAAATTCCACATGTCAGTGAGATCATATAATTGTCTTTCCCTGATTGACTTATTTCACTTAGCATAATACCCTCTAGTTACACCCACATTGTTAAAAATTGCAAGATTTCAAATTTTTTGATGGCTGCATAACATTCCATTGTATGTACATTACAACATCTTCTTTATCCATTCATCTGTTGATGGACATTTGGGCTCTTTCCATAGTTTGGCTATTGTATACTTTGCTGCTGTAAACATTGGGGAGCAGGTGCCATTCAGATCACTACATTTCTATCTTTGGGGTAAATACCTAGCAGGGCAATTGCTGGGTCATAAAGTAGCTCTATTTTCAACTCTTTGAGGAGCATCCATACTGTTTTCCAGAGTGGCCGTACCCATTTGCATTCCCATCAACAGTGTAGGAGGGTTCCCCTTTCTCTGGATCCTGGCCAATATCTTGTCATTTCCTGGCTTGTTAATTTTAGCCATTCTGACTGGTGTGAGTGCTATCTCATTGTGGTTTTGATTTATATTTTCCTGAAACTGAGTGATGTTGAACACTTTTTCATGGGTCTGTTGGCCATTTAGATGTCTTCTTTGCAGAAATGTCTGTTCACACCTGCCCATTTCTTGACTGGATTATTTGTTCTTTTGGTGTTGAGTTTGAGAAGTTCTTTGTAGATTTTGGATACCAGCCTTTTATCTGATATGTCATTTGCAAATATCTTCTCTCATTTTGTTGGCTGTCTTTTGGTTTTGTTGACTGTTTCCTTTGTTGTACAAAAGTTCTCCAACAAAAAGGAGAATTACAGACCAATATCCCTGATAAATGTGGATGCAAAAATTCTCACCAAAATCCTAGCCAATAGGATCTAACAGTACATTAAAAGGATTATTGACCACAACTAAGTGAGATTTATTCCTGGGCTACAAGGTTGGTTTGACATCCGTAAATTAATCAATGTGATACATTACATAATAAAAGAAAGGACAAGAACTATATGATCCTCTCAGTAGGTGCAGAAAAAGCATTTGACAAAATATAGCATCCTTTCTTGATTAAAACTCTTCACAGGGGCATCTGGGTGGCTCAGTTGTTAAGCATTTGCCTTTGGCTCAGGTGATGATCCCAGAGTCCTGGATCAAGGCCTACATTGGGCTCCATGCTTAGCAGGAAGCCTACTTCCCCATTTCCTACTCTCCCTGCTTGTGTTCCAATTCTCATTGTGTGTGTCTCTCTCAAACAAACAAATAAAATCTTTTAAAAATAACAACAACAAAAAACCTTCGTCACAGTGTAGGGATAGAGAGTACATACCTCAATAGCATAGAAGTCATCTATGAAAAACCCACAGCAAATATCATCTTCAGGAAGACTTTAGGTGATGAGATACTCCTCTGAGTAATTCGAACCATGTTGACATGTCCATTGGAGACCCAGTGCACAGAATACAATCTTGTATTGTGCTGATTGTTTTGTTCCTAGTTGTACTGACCTTCTGGGCCCACAGTAAAACATGATGAAAATATGGAGCTCTGCCTGGCTCCCTCTTAGGTGGCGTTTAGAGGTCTGCACCCTTAGGAGCTTTGAGGGCTGTTGATTGAGATACCAGAAGTTTCACAGCTACCTCTATATTTTCCTCATTAATTAGAACTCAGAGACAAGGACACACTGCAGTTGGCTGCTGGCAAACTGAGCTTGCTGTAGAAGTCCAAGGCCTGGAATTCCAGTTCCCATTCTGGCAAATAATCTTTTTTAAAAAAATAATTTAAATTTTAGTTAGTTAACATACAGTACAATATTGATTTCTGGAGTAGAATTCAGTGATTCACTTACATACAACACCCAGAGCTCATCACAACAAGTGCCCTCTTTAAGTGCCCACTCATCAAATAATCTTATAAAATTAACGACTAGTTTTCATGCTTCTGAATGTTTACAGCAGCAATATGCACAATAGCCAGACTATGGAAAGAACCTAAATGTTCATCAACAGATGAATGGATAAAGAAGATGTGGTATGTATACCACATCTAATGGAATATATATACCACATATAATGGAATACTATGCAGGCATCAAAAAACCCCAAATCTTGCCATTCGCAGTGAGAAACTAGAGAGTATTAAGCTAAGTGAAATAAGTCAATCAGAGAAAGACAACTATCATATGATTGCCTGATATGAGGAATTTGAGAGGCAGGGCAGGGGTTCATGGGGGAAGGGAGGGAAAAATGAAACAAGATGTGACTGTGGAGGGAGACAAACTATAAGAGACTTTCAATCTCAGGAAACAAACTAAGGGCTTCTGGGAGAGGGAGAAGAGATAGGACTGGGTGATGGACACTGGAGAGGGTATGTGCTATGGTGAGTGCTGTGAATTGTGTAAGACTGATGTTTTACACAAATAATACATTATATGTTAATTATATTTAAAAAAGCATTCTGAAGTTGCAAAAATAAACAGAAAAATAAAAAAAATAAGAATGAGTAGTTTTTAAAAATATTAATTATATGCCAAGTCTGATGCTAAATGCTTTACAGAGATTATTTCTTTTTATTATAGCATAGAAGTCATCTATGAAAAACCCACAGCAAATATCATCTTCAGGAAGACTTTAGGTGATGAGACACTCCTCTGAGTAATTCGAACCATGTTGACATGTCCATTGGAGACCCAGTGCACAGAATACAATCTTGTATTGTGCTGATTGTGCTGTTCCTAGTTGTGCTGACCTTCTGGGCCCACAGTAAAACATGATGAAAATATGTATAAAAGTTAATAGATTTACCCTCATTTTATAGCTGGCAACAATTTTGTAGACATTTGTGGTTTGTAGGAAACCACTGAGAAGTTGTGATTATTTGTCATCTCATCTGACTTAAGAGTGCAAGTTCTTAATTACTTATGTGAGATTTTTGTAAATCATTGTAAATCATTGTCTCTATTTTTCTCATCTTCAAAATGAGTATGTTTGAAAGACTAAATCTTTGATTTAGTGTCAAACTTTAAGAGTGAGAATATGATATGATATAATTAATATTATATTAAAAAATATAAAAATATAAGATATTGAGGAAATGAGATAGTCCACTAAATTGAATATGCTGATTGAAAAAGGATTATATGACATGATGATGGGATTATTATGTTTTAAGGAATTGGTGTATTATTCAGTAAACTGCACACTCCAGAGAAGATTTAATTTTTGGTGAATATTCAGAAGCCATTTTAGCGACATACATATAATACACCAAAAATATAACAAAACAATAAATGTGGGCACAAATTGTGTAGAAGGCACACAGTGTATATAAAAGTATATAAAAAAAGGGGATTATGCAGAGCTTCTCTCAAGGAGCTTGTATTCTAGAAGAATATCACTTATTAACAGATTGGGCTGCATGATTTTTTCCCTGTACTTTCAACTTTATTTTTTACTTGGATTCTGGAATAACAGGGGTTTCATATATCTATCACGCACCTACTCATATGGGTAATGGAGATAAGGAAATTGTCTTTTTATTAAGTAATTTACTGTAAAATACATGGAAGAAGAAATAGCAGCAGACAAATCCCTAGTTTATTTTTTCTGACTTGCCGCTTCCAGTCGGCGAACGGGAGAAGAATGAGGCACAAACAAGTCAGCTGCAAGAGATTGGGAGCAGGGGACAACAGTCGAAAAGACTGCCGCACCAAGCAACTCCACAGTCTCGCTTTTATTAGATAGAAACAGGAACCAGCAGTAGAGTCGATGAAGGTCAAATGTTAGTCATATGTCATGTAGATAAACAAGAAGGAGGGCAGAATATGTCTGTACAAGTAGTATAAAGTTTATTGTTGAACAAGCTCATTCAAAGGACTTATCTAAGTAGCCACAGGTGCTCTCTGGGGAGAAAAGGGAGATAAGGGAAAAACGAAGCAGGTGGCGTTCTGCTCTGAGCGGGCCAGGCGTTCCCAGCTTCTTGGCTTCCATGAAGCAGGCAACGTTCTGCCCTGAGCAAGCCAGGCATCCCCAGCTGCTCAGCTTCAAGGCCATATATCGTCCTCTCCCCCAGAGGCCTGTTGCAGTATTTGTTTTTTTTAAGGCATTTTTTTAAATGCGCTTGGTAACTAGTAAAATTTCCTGGGGTTCATATTTTAAGTAATACATTGTTCTGAGGGGCAATTGCACTGACTCCTACTTTTGTCTTCATATTTTAACAGATACATTATTTTAGGTAAAATTGAAGGATAAAGCAAACAAAATGCTAGAGGTAATCGGGAGTCAAATTTTAGCTAGTATAGGAGATATTAATCTAAAAATTAGGATCATGTTGATTGATGGTAAGTTTCCTTTCTAAAGAAATACCTAGCAGATTGTAGCTAACTACATAATGAGGACATTTTTGCCTTTGATCATTGACTCTCATCCAACAATATACACATTTATGCCTTTATTTCTATTATAAATGACCATAACTTATGTGAAAGTATTTTTGCCATTCGATAGGAAAGGATGATTCTCAATTTAGAACAGAGAAAAACTGGTATGGCTAGAGCCTGATGAACTGGCTGTGAAACATAGCTTGGGTCCAGGAAAGCCATCAGATAAAATCTCCAATTTTTCACAATGGGAGAATTAGACTTTTTGTGTATCCATTTTTTTGTGTGTTTTGCATTTTGCCAACCTCCCCAATTCTTGGTCTTATAATGTTTCTTAATAATCAGGATATTGAACCTGGTGGGTGTTTAGAGTTCCACATATGTTGGACCTCACAGAACTAAAATATGGTGGTTGGATCTGACATATAAGGTGTTATAAAAATCAAACCAGGGGAAGCTTTCTTCACATTTAATTACTAAAAATCCACCTGAAACTCATTTTTATCCTTATCATTATCAAGGCAAAGGGATTGGCTTCAGTGTCCTCAGGTTTCACAGTCTGCATGCCTCCACTCACAGTGCACAGTCAGAGCAATCTTAGGATTTTGATAGTGATATATTTATTTCACAATTTAAGAAACTGAGGCATACACGTATTGAGAAGTAGTTTAAGGAGGTCATACAGATATGGAGTGATAAAATATTTTTATTCCAGGAGTATTTATTACAAAATTATTTTTTGAGTTACAATCTGAATAAAATAGGTTGAGACGGGTGTGGGTTCCATTAATCGTTCTTTTTTTCCAGGGACAAGCACTATCCTGATTCCACCAAACCTCCCCCTCTCTGAAGGATGACCTTGTGCCTCACAACTCCACTGAGATGCCCATGGGTTCTAAACCCACTGGAGATGTTCCTACTGATGACACTATTTGCTCCATTTTTTGTCTTTCATTGTGTTTTGTCTGTTGTATTTCACAGCTTCCTTAAAAGTGATTGGACCGTCCCAGCCCATTCTTGTCAGAGTGGGAGAAGACATACAATTAACTTGTTACCTGTCCCCCAAGACTAATGCACAGAGCATGGAGGTGAGATGGGTCCAATCACGCCGTTATCCTGCTGTTTACACATATGTGGATGGGGAACATGTGACTGAAGAGCAGATGGCAGAATATAGAGGGAGGACATTGTTGGTGAGTGACGCCATTGATGAAGGGAGACTGACACTGCAGATATACAATGCTACAACATCAGATAATGGGCAGTACCGGTGCCTTTTTGAAAAAGACGGTGTGTATCAGGAGGCCAGTTTGGATCTGAAGATAGTAGGTAAGGATTCCAGATGTTTTGGATTCAACCTCTGTTCCTACTGCTTTAACATTCTAGTTTTTGGAAATTTTCCCAGGGACCTGAAATTTTTGGATTTTCACTTGTCAAATTTATACTCAACCCTCTGATGGATAAGAACTGTAGTACATACTTAAAGTTCACAAACTCAAATGGACCAGATATAATTCTCTGGGTGTAAAAACTGTGTACTTCCCATGATCTTTGTAAAATGACCACACATTTAGTAAAATTTGAGAATTTTATTCCACAACTATACACAAAGCTCATTGTTTCATAGAGTGCTCTTAAAATTCTGAACAATGTACAGTTACTGGGAAGTATAGTTATGTGAAGACTAAACTATATCCATATAAAAGAAAAAGTAAAAGCATCAACAGAACTGGCAGGATGGAAGAAGAAAGACAAAATCATTCCTTGCATCATAATTTACCACTGTTTATATTTGTGAGTAAGAATTGATTTTTCAAGATCAGCAAATGCCATTGAAGGCACAGGCCAACATCTTGGATAATTGGTTTGTTTGTCCCATTGATTTTGGGTCTTAATTCATAAACATAATCATAAAATATCCACAGGGGTACATATTGAGAAATTAAATGGACTCTTATTTTATGCCACTGGATGAACATGTTTATATAATGCTGATATTTGAGGATATTCTTTTACTCACTTTCTTTAATCCTGTCCATGTGATTCATATCTTGGTCAAAGCTATTTTGTTTTCAGATACAGAAGAGAAAAGATTGGATTTAAAATTTATCATTCCTGTGACTTTAATTGAGGATGACTTTAGGAATACAAAAAATAAAAATAAGCCTAACATAACAAAACTAGAAGCCATTCCAGCTAGTCTCTCTCATCCTTAGATGGAGTATAATTCCACTATAAACATTGTTCTTTCAGCCAAGGCTTTCCCATCTTTCCTCTCAGTGAAGTTACTGATGATATAACCACTTGCAGATGCTCTAGGTTTTGTTCCTTGATCTCTATTCTCCAGGTCTGGGGTCTTCCCCACTCATCACTGTAAAGGAACAGAAGGATGGAGAAATAGAACTGATATGCAGTTCAGAAGGGTGGTACCCAGAGCCCCATGCGCAATGGAAGGACATGGAAGGAAAGATAATACCATCATTTTCAGAGGTTCTGACTAAAGGCAGCCATGGACTGTTCCATGTGGAGACATCTCTACTGGTCATGAACAACTCTATTGTGAACATAACTTGTTCCATTCGCAACCCCCTTCTTGACGAGGAGAAAAAGGCAACTTTTTCTCTCTCAGGTTGGTGACTCCATGTGTTCCTCTCAACTTTGGGAAATACATATGAAGGTAAACCAAGACTTATTTATTTTATCACTCTATTATTTTTATATTTTTATTTCTTCTTTCTTATAAAATCACCTGCTATCACTTCAGGACATGTGGAGATCCTACTGACATCCCTTGACTAAAGCCCTAAGGTTATATTGTTACATATACACTAACTTCTAAGACTTGACTCTACCATCACTGCAAGGACAAACTCTCTTCCTCTGATGTGAAACCAGTATCACTTTTTCTTTTCCTTATTGTGGATTCTTTTTGTGATTCAAAACTAGTTTTCCTTAATACCATCTTCATGCCTGTGGATTAGGTAATTTTATCCTTTTCCTATCCTTGTTATTTCAGTGATGGCAGTGATATAATTGGAAAAGAGACAAGAAAGAAATGTGTGTGTTTGTGTGTGTGTGTGTGTGTTTCTGACAGGAGCAAACAATAAAGTTAGCATAAACTTTGGGTCTCCCCTCAATTTCTGCAGAGTAGAGAGGAACAGATCAGCTTCTTCCTTAAGAGATCCACTTCTCACTGTCTTCTCTAACTCAAGAGCTGCTCAGATAAAAAGAATGATCTTGGAATTTTCCCAGTTTCATGATTTAATGGGATTCTGGGTTTTCCATTTTAGAGCCCATGATGAGTTTTTCATGGAAGATAGTGCTTGTTTTGGTATTACCTCTTGTCACAACTGTAGTCCTGGTCAAGTGGAAGAGAGGTAAAAAAGGTAAGTCAGGTAAATAGTCAGGTATGGAGCATCCTTTGTAGGGGGAGCCTTGCTGTGCACCTTCCATAGCTTCTTTTTTGAGCAGTCACATGGGGGAGGCATGCAGTGAACATTCAGTCATTAATGAAACATGAGATTCC
The DNA here is from genome assembly GCF_030435805.1 of Mustela lutreola. Lineage (NCBI taxonomy): Eukaryota > Metazoa > Chordata > Mammalia > Carnivora > Mustelidae > Mustela > Mustela lutreola. The sequence goes on from NC_081295.1 coordinate 121,019,722, forward strand.
ATGGCTTACATTCATGTAATGGAGGATCTGTGCTGAATGATACCAGAATTTATAGTGATAAGAGGAGCAAAAGGATTAAAAGACAGTAATTTGTTCCTCCTGTGAATATTCTCAAGTTATCTACTTAAAGGGGATAAAGAAAAAGGTAGCAGAGCCATCCATGCTTTCTCAGCTGAGAAATGAGACCTGATTGAGATTCTGTTGGCATGAACATTTCACTAAGATCTTTAAAAATATGGTGACTTGCTTATTGATGATTCTTGCTCTGTGGATGAAGGACTTCTGTGTGTCAATAGGTTGTTTTGTGTGCCCTATAAACTCCCTTCACTTCAAATTTCTTATGTTACCAAAAACTTTGGTTTGCCTGTTTGGATGTTGTTATCATGGAATTTATATTTTAAAATGCTCCACAAATTGGTTATGATCAGAATTTATTTTTTTCTCTATAGCAAATGTGACATTGGATCCAAATACAGCTCACCCAGGACTTATCCTTTCTGAGAGATATAAGCATGTGAACCATGAACATTCGTACAGCAATACATCTGATGGTGATTCAACAGCTTACTCAAAGGACCAGGCCAGGAGGGGCTCATAAGAGGGATATGGTGCTGAGAAATGGAGGCTGGGGACAAGACAGTATAGATCTTGTCCCAGGTATTGCCAAGAGCAATATAGGGAGGGAGTCATCCCTCTGTCACCTGAGAATGTGTTCAGACAATGAGTTGCTATAGAAGCCAGTACTGGGCCACTACATTTCCTCCAAGCCTCCTTTCCCTAATGATGACTCCAGAAAGGGTCAAAATCTTCCTTGACTAGCCTCCGGACACCTCTCGTTATAATATGACCAACAAGTGTCCTATCTATACTTTTCTTCTCTGAAAATATTTATGCCTTCTTCATTCTTTAATGTGGGTTCTCCTGATATCTTTCCTACACCCAGGAGATTTTACAACGCCTACAAGGGAAAAAAAAACAACCTTGGATTCTGGAAACAAAGATTATATTCCAACTCTGAGTCTTCTTTACCCAGCTGCTTGAAGGGGCTCACATTATCATTCAGCTACAGAATCAAGATGCTTTAATGTCACTCTGGCTTCAAATTTGATCTGGAGGCTGATCCCTTCAAAGAACTCTTATCCCAAGTTCTCTGATATCCTGCCACTGATCACACCCTGATATGTGAGACCAAAGAAAATCCAATGGGAAATGAAATTAGGCATAGAGAAGGAAATGCAAGGAAGTTTATTTATAAGTTTCTTTATGAAGGTGGGGCTGAGGAAATAAGAAATACAGTTAAAGAGTAAAAGAAAATGCAGCTGAATAGAAGGATGAAATCTGATCACTGAGATATAATCTTGAATATCATATGAAATGTGGAATTCCTATTCCAGTCCTTTTTAAGAAAGTGGCTATTTAGAGTGGAAAAGAATTTAGAAATTCTATTCCAAGACAAATACCATATGATCTCATTTATATGTGGAAACTAAAAACAAAACAAATGAATAAACAAACAAAAACCAGAATCAGACCTATAAGTACAGAGAACAAATTGATGGTTGCCAGAAGGGATAGGGTAGAGGTATGGGCAAAATGGGTGAAGGGGTGAAGGCTTCATGTTATGGAATGAATTAGTCACGAGAATAAAAGTACAGCATAGGGAATATAATCAATAACATTGTAATAATGTTGTATGGTGACAGATGGTAGTTACTCTTGTGAGCACTACATAACCTATAGACTTGTCAAATCACCATGTTGCACACCTGAAACTAATGTAAAATTGTGTGTTGACTTCACTCATATGAAAAATTTTAAAGAAAAAGAAATTCTGGTCCCAGTAGAAAATTAATTTCTTTACATTGTATCTATATGAAATGATAGATGTTAACTAAATTGATTGTGGTAATCAATTCACAATATATACAAATTGAACCAACATGCTGTATACCTTAAATTTACATAGTGATTATATATGTCAATTGTTTCACAATAAAACTGGAAAAAAGAGAAAAAATAACTTATATTGTGTATATGAAGATGTCAATTTTATTTTTAAAACAAAAAAGTACACAAAATCAATAATTACAAAATAAATAAATAGAAGCAATAAGTACAACATATGGTAAAAAATATTTTAAAGCTATAATGAATTAAGAGAGACTATAAGTGGAAGAAGAAAGAATATGGGAAAAGAAAGACTTGGAAAAGGTCTTGAAGTATTTTGAATGAGAATGAGGAATACCTACTAATGACAATCTGCTACTTTCTAGGACAGCAGCCATCATAGTCACTCATATATCACATCCTGGAGTGTCTCTTTTGGCTCCTAGTATTTTTTCTTTTTTAAAGACTCATATGTTTATGTTTGAAACTAAGTATTATTTTCCCACTAGTATTTACATATTTATTTTACTTAGTTTTTAAATTTTTAAACATAATGCATAAAACTCATTATTATAGCCATTTATTTATTTATTTATATTGCTTTTTTAATTATGTTATGTTAGTCACCATACATCATTAGTTTTTTATGTAGTGTTGCAAGATTCATTGTTTATGTATAACACCCAGTGCTCCATGCAATATATGCCCTCCTTAATATCTACCACCATGCTCACCCCCACACCCCACTCCCCTCTAAAACTCTCAGTTTCTCAGAGTCCACAGTTTCTCACGGTTCATGTCTCCCCATGATTTATCCCAATTATTTTTCCTTTCCTTCTCCTAATGTCCTCCATGTTATTTCTTATGTTCCACAAGTAAGTGAAACCATATGATAATTGATTTTCTCTGCTTTACTTATTTCACTCAGCATAATCTCCTCCAGTCCAATCCATGTTGATGCAAATTTGGGTATTCATCCTTTCTGATGGTTGAGTAATTAATATTCCATTGTATATATGGCCCTCCTCTTTATCCATTCATCTGTTGAAGAGCATCTTGGCTCTTTCCACAGTTTGACTATTGTGGACATTGCTGTTATGAACCTTGGGTGCATGTGGCCCTTCTTTTCAGTGCATCTGTATCTTGGGGGTAAATACCCAGTAGTGCAATTGCTGGGTCATAGGGTAGCTCTATTTTTAATTTTTTGAGGAATCTCCACACTGTTTTCCAAAGTGGCTGCACCAACTTGGATTCCCACCAACAGTGTAAGAGGGTTTCACTTTGTCCACATCCTCTCCAACGTTTGTGGTTTCTTGCCTTGTTAATTTTTGCCATTCTAAGTGGTGTAAGGTGGTATCACAATGTGGTTTTGATTTGAATTTCCCTGATGACTAATGATGAACAACACCCTCCCAGCGACCCCTCCCCCCAAAACCAAAAAACAAAAAAACAGATAATCAAGTTAAAAAATGGGTATTTTAACAGTCAACTAATCTTCGACAAAGCAGGAAAGAATGTCCAATGGAAAAAAGACAGCCTCTTCAATAAATGGTGCTGGGAAAATTGGACAGCCACATGCAGAAAAATGAAATTGGACCATTTCCTTATACCACACACAAAAATAGACTCAAAATGGATGAAGGACCTCAATGTGAGAAAGGAATCCATCAAAATCCTTGAGGAGAACACAGGCAGCAACCTCTTCGACCTCAGCCGCAGCAACATCTTCCTAGGAACAACACCAAAGGCAAGGGAAGCAAGGGCAAAAATGAACTATTGGGATTTCATCAAGATCAAAAGCTTTTGCACAGCAAAGGAAACAGTTAACAAAATCAAAAGACAACTGACAGAATGGGAGAAGATATTTGCAAACGACATATCAGATAAAGGACTAGTGTCCAGAATCTATAAAGAACATAGCAAACTCAACACCCAAAGAACAAATAATCCAATCAAGAAATGGGCAGAGGACATGAACAGACATTTCTGCAAAGAAGACATCCAGATGGCCAACGGACACATGAAAAAGTGCTCCATATCACTCGGCATCAGGGAAATACAAATCAAAACCACAATGAGATATCACCTCACACCAGTCAGAATGGCTAAAATCAACAAGTCAGGAAATGACAGATGCTGGCGAGGATGCGGAGAAAGGGGAACCCTCCTCCACTGTTGGTGGGAATGCAAGCTGGTGCAGCCACTCTGGAAAACAGCATGGAGGTTCCTCAAAATGTTGAAAATAGAACTGCCCTATGATCCAGCAATTGCACTATTGGGTATTTACCCTAAAGATACAAACGTAGTGATCCAAAGGGGCACGTGCACCCAAATGTTTATAGCAGCAATGTCCACAATAGCCAAACTACGGAAAGAACCTAGATGTCCATCCACAGATGAATGGATCAAGAAGATGTGGTATATATACACAATGGAATACTATGCAGCCATCAAAAGAAATGAAATCTTGCCATTTGTGACAACATGGATGGAACTAGAGCGTATCATGCTTAGCGAAATAAGTCAAGCAGAGAAAGACAACTATCATATGATCTCCCTGATATGAGGAAGTGGTGATGCAACCTGGGGGCTTAAGTGGGTAGGAGAAGAATAAATGAAACAAGATGGGATTGGGAGGGAGACAAACCATAAGTGACTCTTAATCTCACACACACAAAAAAAACTGAGGGTTGCTGGGGGGAGGGGGGTTGGTAGAAGGAGGTGGGATTATGGACATTGGGGAGGGTATGTGCTTTGGTGAGTGCTGTGAAGTGTGTAAACCTGGTGATTCACAGACCTGTACCCCTGGGGATAAAATTATATGTTTATAAAAAATAATAAAAAAATGGGTATTTTAGCCATCTTAAAGTATACAATTAAGTGGTATTTATACCTTCACAGTATTGTCCAAACATCATCAGCATGCAGTTCTAGATTATTACTCTGGAAGAAAACTCCATACTATTAATCAGTCCCTACTCATTTTTTTTCCTTCCCCCTAGCACCTGGCAATCACTAATCTATTTTCTGTCTCTATAAATTTTCCTATGCTAGATATTTCATATAATATATTTCATTCCATATGTCACAAAACACATGGAGTTTTTAGTATCTGGCTTTTTTTTTTTTTGTACTAAATATAGTATTTTTAGGGTTCATACATGTTATAGAATATACCAATGTTTCATTCTTTTTTTTAATTGACAATTTTTTTAAGAGCTGTGTTAGATTCATGCAAAATTGTGTGAAAAATCCAGAGCATTCCCATGTCCCTCCTCTCTCTCCCCATAATTTCCTATTAACACTTTGCATTGGTTTATTACATTTGTTACAACAGATGAACCAATAATGATGCGTTATTTTCAAATACAATCTCTATATGGGGTCCACATTAGGGTTCATTTTTTGTGTTGTACATCCTGTTGGGTTTGACAAATGTTTTACTACTTTTGATTCTTAATATACCTTTTATAATTTTGAAGTCAAATTTATTAGTAGATATGCTGGCTTTGCCTTAAAATATGTTTTATTTTACTCTACTTTGACTTAATGCAATTAAAAATATTTTATTTAATAAATTCTGAAGGTTAACTATCCCCTCCTTTTTTTTCTTCCGCCGTGATCAATCTAATTTTTTGCTTGTTTTTTTTATCTGCTTGTGCAGGCCCAATATATAATTTATAGGTTTTCCCTTGGAAGAGCTCATGAAAATGGTTTGTTTTTTTTTAACAGTCAAATTCTTTCACGATGTATTAAGAAACATGTTTTTCTTTAGCTGAACAAATTGGGGCTTAATTTATTTTCTCAGCTCCAATGCCAGTTTGAAAAACCATGGGGAAAGAGAATGATTGGTGGCTTGATTAAGACACTGCAATCACTGATGCAGTTGCTTTGGCTGATGGATGAGTGACTGGATTGCCCCATCAAAGATCCAGTTCCCTGTCACTCCTGATGTAATTGGAGCTGGTTGTAGTCATGCAAAGCATGGCGATTCTCAGAAGAGATGTATGGATTTGACAGATCTCAGTTTAAGGGAGAGGACCAGAGGAAATCAGAAACCAAATTTTTTAACCCCTCTGCAGGACTTTTTCCTTATTGTCAGTAGACTTTAAGTTCCATTAAGGCAGTGATGTTTTTCCTTTTTTTGTGTGTCCTCACAAAGTAGAAAAGTGTCATATATTAGGAATATTATGAAATAGAGGAATAGATTCATAAATAGTTTATTCAATATCTTATCTGTAGAATACACTTTGCTGGGCTGTAGAGATAAAATGCTTAGTAAGGCATAATTCCTGCCTTAAGATAGTTCTTTATTCTAGTGAAGTCTCTTTGATTTTTGAATGTCTTATCATTCCCTCATAAAGTCTACTCATAATGGGATTGCCAGAACAGTCTGGCAACAAATATTTAATTGATGGTGTCAGATGGTGAATTCAAGGTCACTACTTTGTCAGGAACTGTGGGCTACTTGGAGATCCTTCATTGCTTGTGGATTTGCCCAACCTTAAAGATGAAGATATGATGTATGATATTATCCCTGACATTTCTACAACTGTGATTCCAACAGAACATCACACTTCACATTTTCTTTCATTGCCCACCTCTAGCCTTTGATCCTGAATCTCTAAGTTTAAAAGGACAAAATCCATTAAAATAAGTGGAGGAGCAGCAGAAGCTTGCTGGCTCAGTTGGAGTATGCGGCTCTTGATCTCTGAGTCCTGACCAAGCCAACACTCGGCATTGAGATTACTTAACACAACAACAACGTTTGAAAGCCAGAGAGCCGCCCCCAGGTCACCTGTTGATCAGCCTGCCTGACTAGCATTTGCCATAGTAGCTGTCATGGGATTGCAGGGGAGACCATCTCCCTGGAGTTGGATTCACTTTCCCCAAGTGTGGTCAGACCTACATGGTGCACTATCTGGGGATACTTGAAATGAAGATGGAAAGAAACTTGATTATCTCAGGGACAGAAACAAGCTCTTTACGTTTATCTTAGGCAGCAAGAGATGACCTGAGGCTGAGAAGAAGGGGTTGCCCACAAGAATGTGGATCAGAGAGCCAAACTGACTATCTCTCCAGACATTTCTGGTGTGGTGTCACTGGGCATCCAGTCATCATCCCACCAAATGCCACTATCCTCTTTGACTCAGAGCTTCTGAAACTGGAATAACAGGAATAGCCTCCTCCCTGAGCTCCCCATTCTTAGGTGTGTCATGGAAGGATCTGGTATGTCCAGATGCACTTGTGAATCCTATGGCACTTTTCCTGACTTTCCACTATACTCTTCGTATAAACATGACCCATGAATGTGTTCTGGAACTCAGCTTTGCTCTTTCCTTCTCTCCTTCTATGTGTGTTGCCTTAAATTATATGCCATAAATCTCAAGTTACTCATTTTATTTTGTTTTTGTTTTGGGGTGAAGGTTCAGTTTCAGTCTTTTGGATCTAGATTTCTAGATCCAAATCCATCTAATACTTAAGTATTAGTAAGGTATAAATAGCACAAGTAATGGGTTAACTTTGTTTTAAAAAAATTTTTAAAGATTTTATTTATTTACTTGAGAGAGAGAGTGCACAAGCAGTGAGAAGGGGCAGAGAGAGAGGGAGAAGAAGACTCCCCTCTTAGGAGGAAGCCTGATGTGGATGGGGCTTGATCCCAGGACCCTGAGATCATGACCTGAACCTAAGGCAGACACTTTACCAACTGAGCCACCCAGGTGCCCCATGGTTTGATTAGTGTGGGAGGGAATTTTGTTATTATTTTTTTGGATGAAATTTTCATCTATTACAAATTAAACATTTTTGCTGTTGCACTGAAAGCTTTAGCAGATTTGAGGTTCTGTTGAGGGCTGAATTACTCTCCAAGTTGAGAGATGTCCTTGGGTCAAATTAAAAGCCCTACCTGAAACTGATGTGGGGAGAAGAAGAACCTTTGCATCCACTGCCCAGCCCCAGACTCACCTTAAACTCTGTCTTTTGAAAGCATCTCACTGAGATGTCAGACACTACAGATATCTGTCCCCAGACCAGCAGTGATCGCTGAAGACTTCTTTGTGGCCTAGTTTTATTATTATTAATTATTATTATTATTGTTATTATTATTATTGTTTTCCATCCTGAGGTTTTTCTAATGTATATTCAGGACTTTTGTAATCTCATAGCTATCCAAGTTCCACCTCCCAAGTTTTAGGAACTTAATCAAAAGCTTAAATTGAACATGCTGTTCATAGACACCCAATGAAAAGTCCAGCAATCATGACAAACCCTAGGGTATTGTCTTGAAGAAATGATGCTGGCCATCACAGCTTCAGCATCACCTGGTTTTGATGTTCAGCTCCCCATGCTGAGCTCAGTTTCTTAGCTTTTCCTCCCTCTCCCACCCCTCTGCTGTCCTGCATAGTGAATTGATGAGAGAAAATTATTGCTGTGTACCCTACCTCCTCCACCTCACACTACATAAGGGTTTGAGTTTTATGATTACAATAAAAATGCTTTATGCTGACTTTTCTAAAAAAAAAAATGAGTGGAGAAGTGACAGGGGGAGGAATCCCATTGTAGAACAAAATATGAATTTAGTTTCTTTAGGTAAGATATTTAAAAACTCATTTGGAAATCTCATGCTGATTGCTCTGAGTATTTAAAAAAGTAACATATCCCTAACTGAACCCATTATCCTTCCTGCTCTATATCATAGTTCCAATCCCCTTTGTTCCTATTTTGTGGTTTTCTCCATGTAAAGGGTTCTCATGTCCAGAAATCCATGTCCATTTGATTATAGCTATTAACATTTGTCTACCATTCATTTATCTCTCTCCTCCCTTAATTTTTGCTTGCTTTTGATGTAAGTATTCTCTTTACTGTCAGTAATGTTAATATTCTGGGCTCTGGCTTCATTATTCCTGGTTCCAATACTCGTCTTACCTCTTAGTGTGTCAGTGAAATTTTGCTAAGAAGATATATCTTCCAAGAGAGGTGGTTAATGGGACTTAAACAGTTTAAAAATTGGTTAATAGTGTGGAAAAATCTAAGTGGATTCTTCTCTCTCCAGGAAGAGGGGGCTCATTTAACAGGAGAGACTCATATTTTATATCCTGAAGACATAAGCTTTTGAAGCCTTAGTTGCACTAAAGGCAAAGAATCCCTCAATAGTGGTAAGAAGATGATCAGAACAGGAAAAAAAGAAATATGCCAGTGTTAGCAGTGCCTTTCTCCATGAAGCCTCCAGATGTTTCTTCATTCTTATTTGAACATTTTTCTCTGAAAGCGTAAAGTACAACATCAATTCTTTTTTCATTCACATATTCACATATGACACAATTCAGGACTTGCTAACCAGTGAGAATTTGTTAAAAAAAAAAAAAGTGTGTGTGTGTGTGTGTGTGTGTGTGTGTGTGTGTGTGTCTTTCATCACAGAAACGTTGGGCTCCTGCTCAAATGGTTTATAGCTCCACAGCAGTCCTCCCCACTGCATGGCAAACTCCAGGTTTCAAGGTCAGTGGACATGAACCTGAAGAAAGGGCAAGCCAAACTATTAACTTTCACAAGGCTTGAACAAATTTGTGTATCTACAATAGTAGTAATATGCATTAAGGATCCACTCAACTGATTCTTCCCTTCAAACACCACCGCTCCTTCATATTTGATAACAAAAATAACAGGAAGAGAGATTTTTCTTTTAATGTGGTTTTAAAAATATTTACTTCAATACACAGTACCAGAACAGAGGAGAGGCCATGCATTTTTTGGGAATTTTCTTATGACAAATTGTTGCTGCTCAAAAAGACACTGTATTTCCCCAAAAATAACACAAGAGGAAATTCCCCCAGATATTTTTCAGTTGTCCCATTTCTCTTTCTGCCTTTGCCTCTCTGAAAGGGGCTGAAATCACACGTAGTGAAGCTGACTTACTCTCCACACAAGGACAGCTTTCTTGGAGAACATACCAATAAGAAGCCTGAGCAAGAGCAGCAGAGGTGCTGATACTTCACTTCTTATGCAAGTAATAGATGGTTAGCTTCTTGGGGGACACCCATGTCACCACTCCTTAAATGAGTTACAGAGATATTTGGAGAAGAATCAGGATAATTGTCAGTGTCATCTGAAGTTGTGCAGATGGTCACAGATGTGCCAGCACCCTGAAGGCTAAAATAAGGACGCAGGGTCTGATGTAAGGTAATTCCAATAAAAGAAAAGATGTGAGACCCATCAAGCATGTTGTAAAATGACAAATCTCCATCTTCCTGGTCCAAGAAAACTCCTATCCTTTGATGATGCTGTCTCGGTGACAGTGACTCTGAGGCGATGGGAACCTTGAATTCTCCTTCCTTGTATGCTAACACCCAGAAACCCTTCTCTGGACTTTCTACAAACCATCCATCTCTTGTTACTGAATCTAAACAAACACCCACAGCCCATTTAGTTTCAGGTCCAGCTTCTGTCCCAATATTGACTTCTACCTCCCAGTAATATCTCCCTGTTTCAAAGGAATTCTGGCCCAGAGCACTTAAGACAGCTTCAGATTCCTCTTTTCCTTGGTATACTGAGGCATCACCGTCCTGAGGAATATTTCCCTTTAAAGAAACTTGTTTTTTATTATTAGATATGATGAGACTGCCAGGAGGTCTTTCTGAGTCCAGAGTAACAGCAACTGCAGGTATAGAGGGGAAATAGGTCATTCCACAGTGAAGACCAATTGGCCTTAGGAAAAATGCAAATACAGGGAAAAGAGAATGAAGGAAAATAAGAGGGAGAGCCACAGAAGAGGAGGTAAGACAATTTATGGTTTGTTCTGTGTCCTTCCTCAGGAGATATGTGTATATATCATAGAAAGGCAAGGCTGGATGATCTTGAGTAACCATTTGTTCCAGATGGGTCGAGACTATCTAACCAAGAGGGCTGTCTGCCTGGTCTGAAGATACCCAGAGTCAGGTATTTCAAGATGGGGTCCCTCTAGCTGCTCTCTAATGCTTGACATAATAAGAAAGCCCTGTCAGAGTTCAATCACAGTGTATCTACTTTCATTAAGCTTCTTTGGTATCATTTTCATTTGATATAATTTATTATGTAATTATTAAGTCACCTACTTCTCATGTATTTTTATTAGATTTCTAATGGTTGAAATTGTAGACTTTGTAATCAGACAGTTATGAATTTTTATAATTAATTTATCCTTAGTAAGTGTGATTTTGAAGCTACTTTGCTTCTCTCATCCTTAATTTACCTTCATAATCATATATGCAATTATGATACCTCAGCATAGGACTGTTGTGAGAAATAAACAAGATAATGTGTAGAGAACTTACAACTGTGTCTTGTCCATAATGAACACGTGGTAAATTCTTTAAGCTTCCAATAGTTATAGTAACACTAATACCAGCAGTAATAGCAGCAATAGTACTAATACCTGCAGTAATTTGTTTCTTCTCAAATAAAATATCTTCAACAGTTAGAATTTTTTCTCATAAGAATTTGTATGTGGGGATAGTAGAATGTGCTTTAGTTTTTGGAGAATTAAATTGACTAGGAAATATTTGTGGATGCAGGGATATTCAGAGTAAACCAGCATGCACTAGAAACTGATAATCAACTAATAATTCTGGAAAGATTCTAAGATGGTTTTCCACTTACACTGAGATACAACAAGCTCCTCTGCCTCAGGCCAGTGTAACAGACATCCTTCTGACCAAGTTGCCCTTGCACTGTTATTCCCATTAATAAATCTACCATATCACTTAAGTCTCAGATTAAAAATCAGTTCCTTGGGGAAATTCCTTAAATATACCATTATTTTTTCTCATGGAAATTTATTATTCCTTCACAAACTTCATCACAATTTGTACATGTACTTCTCCATGAAGTCAGAGATCAGATCTGCTTTATTTATTTGGCATTGAATAAATAGTTCTATAAATTAATGCTGGATGAATGAATGATATCAGAAAAGTAAGAAACCTGTTCACAGTTCAGCATGAGATTGAGACTGAACTGAAAATCATGAAATGAATCACCAACCAGGTTTTACTGGGAGTTTATATAAATGTAAGAGTTTCTCATTTGTGTAAGAGATTATGTGGGATAAAATAATAAAGTCGCTCACCTGCTTTGAATTGTTCCTTTCTCCAGTCTAAAAAGAAAAAAAAAATCATATGGGAAAATACATAAAGAACATGTCTTCTCAACCAGTGGGATGCTTAACCCTTATTCCTTTATTCTTTTGGACTCCCACATTCAAAATAAAATTTCTGGAATATACCACATCTCTGAAAAATGCTCTTGAAATGCCTCATGAAATTTTGGGGTACCTGAAGTCCCAAGACAACATGAGTTACTCACCAGCATACAATTTTGCTTTTCTCCAGTCTGAAATAAAACAAAGGAATTAGATTTTCCCATTCACAAGACCTTCACTCCAGAGTATTAAATTGCTGCAACCATGTGAAATTTGCATGAAATCAACCACATGAAGTTTTATGATAGTGCTATATTTCTGTGTTCATCACTTCAATGACAATTCTAGGGTATTTGCCTTCTTTTATTTCTCATATTTCTCACATCCCACTAACATATTGTGATAAAATATGAGGTTATGACTTTTTTGGGAGAGGAGAAGTGTACTGTAAAGCCTAAAATTTCATGTGTTGCCTGATGACTTTGAGCTTCAAAGGTCTCTAAATACCTGTAAGCACCCCTGCTCTCACCAGATATGCTTCCACCCAGTAGAAGAAAATCCACACTCAACTAATTTTCCTATCAGTTGAGCCAGCTGAACCCCACCTGGTCCTCAACCTAATGGCCGTCAGCTCCCTATCAGCCTGCAGAATTACTCCAAAAAAGCCAATCACATACTTCCAAAGAAACCAGTAGCACCTCATCTTATGGTTACTAAAAAGCTTGCCTCCCTCAGCCCCTGCTGGTTCTCTCTGTTCCCAAGTGCAACATGTGATCCTGCATGGCTTATGTTGTCCTCCCCTCCCCCCCCAGGATGTGAGTATAGGTGATTAATAAACTGCTGTCAAGCTCATATGTCCAGTGGTGGGTGTCATGTGTCTAAATATCTTATCCTATTTAGGGTGGAGAAGCCCTCCCTCACTAACAAGGTGAACAGGAGATGATCAGAACAGAGGGATAGACAAGATGCTTGGTCCAACTATAACATTGATATTACTCACCCCGTTGATATAACTCCTTCCTTCTGTCTGAAATGGAACAACAACCTGTGAGATGCAAAGTACATAGCGTGGAGGAAGGACTCTATTTCATCTATTACAACAAAGAAAAATGGAACACTTACCAAGCTCTTTCTTAAGCAACTCTAAAAAGGAAAGAAAACAAGTCTACGGTTTATTTTCTAGACTATATTACCTAAGCCCAGATCCTGAATGCACTTCCACATACCTAGATCAAGAAATTCATCCTGAGAATTACTATAACCAATTCTTCTAACTCCATGTTAATACCAGTGAATTTTCTCTCTCCATTGGACTCTATTATATTTTTCTCCATGTCTTACTGGAGGTTGTGAGGTTCTAACTAAATGCACTCATGTCTGTTTGTTCCAACAGATTCCATCCATATGCTCAGCTAGAAGCCCATAAGTTCATAGATTCCACCCAGCCTGATTCACAGTTTTACCTTTGGCTTCACTTTCTTTCTCTTTTTCCTTTTGAACTTCCTGTACTCTTTTCTTCTCCTGTCGTTCTTTCCAGGCCAAAAACACAACAGCACTGAGGAAAATCCCAAGTAAGAGGAAAGTCCCAGCAAATGCTCCCTTCCAAGGAGAGGTCCTAGGGAAGAAAGATTCTGATACAGAAACCCCCAAAACCTGATTAAGAACATTACCAAGCAATCCTATCCCATCCCAATTCCTAAATATCCCCTCCTCACAACTATCCTGTCCCCCAAATGAGCAACACTGACCTGGAATAGAAATGGTTTCCACCTGCTCTTGTCCAAAGAAAGGGTTCTTCATGGAACAGGACACTTCTGTCTTTGAACTGTCTTTCACAATGAGAGATGCCTCTATTTGAAACAACCCATCATCGTCTTGGTTCTCATCCTCAGAAAGAGATGGTATCTTCTCTCCTGTTGCATCTGTCCATTGTACCTCAGGTTGGGGAAACCACCCCTTGCTTGTGCATGTCAGCCTTATTCCTTTATCTTCTGGACCTACCATAAAAACACGAGGACCAGAACCCAGGCCTGGAGAGGAGAAAGTCATTTGAGACCTAGACACCTTTGATCCAGAGTCCTTAATTTTACACAATAACATCAATGTGGGGACATGGACGAAGCACCATCATTCTTGGTGGGAAGAGAGGGTAGGGTTTCTTTTCTTCCTTCATGAAAAAATGGGTAATTGTAGCTAAATCTCAAGAAATTTGAAGCTGATACTAGGACTACTGATGCCCACCACATCTGCTCTACCCAGGGATATTTGCAATTGGCCATAGAAGGAAAAGAGCAGAGTAAATTTTACAAATGTTAAGTTCTTTCAGAAAAACACCAGGGCTGCCTGGGTGGCTCAGTGGGTTAAAGCCTCTGCCTTCGGCTCAGATCATGATCCCGGGATTCTGGGATCCAGCCCCTCATCGGGCTCTTTGCTCAGCAGGGATCCTGCTTCCTCCTCTCTCTCTACATGCTTCTCTGCCTACTTGTGATCTCTGTCTGTCACATAAATAAGTAAAATCTTAAAAAGAAAAGAAAAGAAAAAGAAAAACACCAATACTTCTATATCTATCCTATATCTATCTGTTTCACTTATTGAAGTCTTAAGGAAGGCTATCTTTGATTAAACTGAGTCTTCTGTAGTGACTTCTTTAAACAATATCATTTTGTAATGTTTCCAAATTTTCTTTCTTCCCCTGAGTGGAGAATATCTAAAAGATGAAGGTTGCCTTATTCCATGAAGGAGTTGATCTATTTTTACTGTTTTTAACTTTTCCACTCTCATTTATTTCTTTTCTCTCTACCACCTCTCCTCTTTAACTTTTCACATGGGCCCACTAGGGGATCCATGTCACTTATATTAAAACATTACATTACCAGAATGTTAGAAAAATCCATTTTCTCTTTGAGAATAATGGCTATCCTGGCTTCTAAGGCTATATATTATTTTATCCTTTTAAAATTTAATATTCATGGTATGGATCCTCTTACACCTAGCTCAGTCCTACTCTGATTCCTCAGATATAGGAAATATAGTAGAAACCTCAGAGATCTTGTCTTTTTTGGATAAAAATAATGCAGCTAATAATTTTTATTACCAAATCCTGACCTGCCTGGGAGGGCCACACTTCTAAAAAACAGAAAGCAATCTGAAAGACAATTTTCAGAATTGTTTGAGGGAGCTGCCAACTGTCCCGAACAAAGGAAATTAATAGAAGTGAGTAAAACTGGTCATAAGCAAAACAGACTCAACTATAGAGCACAAACTGATAGTTACCAGAGGTTGTGTGTGTTGGGGGGTGGGGTGGAGGGGGTGAAATAGATGAAGATTACCATGATGCACACTGAATTGTTGAATCACAATATTGTACACCTGAAACTAATATAACAATGTATGTTAACTACACTTGAATTAAAATAAAAAGCTTTAAAAAAAAGAAGTTAAGAGGAAATAGAAAACAAAAGACATCAAAGAGGAAAAAAAGAAACTGGTCATGAGCAAAATGCAACAGTCAAGGCCTAAGAAGAAAATACTAACAGACAAAAATAGATCTTGTGTCTCCTGGAAGAATATAACCAAAGAAGCTCTAAGCTGAAATAAGCAAAAACTATACCTATGTTAAGAAAGAGGAACAGGACACCTGGGTGGCTCAATCAGTGTCAGCCTTCACTCAGATCATAATCCCAGGGTCCTGGGATCAAGTCCCACATTAGACTCTGCTCAATGGGGATCCTGATTCTTCCTCTGCCTACTGCTGCCTGTGTTTGTGGTCTCTCTCTCTCACACAAATGAATAAATAATTCTTCAAAAAAAGAGAGAGAGAGAGAAAGGAGAACAGAAAGGGATGCCCATTCCTGAGCATAGAAGCAGCTGTACTAGGTAGGCAAAGTTTAACTAACAGAAGATAAGTGTAGATATATAATCAATCAAGTGCTTCTAAAGATTGGATTTATGTACATCAGCCAATGAACAGATATAAAAAAGGTACTGAAAAAAAATGACACGATTTATATGAGGTTAGTTTTGGAACTGAAAAACTTTGCTTTCTACTTAGAAGATACTAGAGTGGTGGGTATTAAGGAGGGCACATATTGCATGGAGCACTGAGTATGGTGCATAAACAATGAATCTTGAAACACTGAAAAAATAAATTAAAAAAAGGAGATCTAGAGTGGGATCACAGTAACAAGGCTCAGAAGAGTTTGTCACTCTTTCCTTCAAGACCTAAAGGATTTGGACTCTTCTTATTAAAGTGATACATAAAGAAGATGGATAAAGTAAGTCTACAGATACCTTGTTGGAAAAATAAAATAAGAAATATTAATTTAAGATAGGCCTAACACGTGCAAAAATGAATAAAAACATTACAATTAAGAAATTTGGGCAGAGAATAAGGTTTAGAAATAGAAACACTATGATATTGTCATTATAAGCGCAAAGTATTTATAATTTGCCCTGTTGTTATGAGTTTATGGAAAATAGGCATTTGTAAATTGGTACAGATTTTCTATATCATTTGCTAATAGTATAGAAATAAGTGATAGAATTAGGAACAAATATTTTAAGCGTTCTATAAACTCTAATACCAAAATAATACTCATATAGATTAAAAATATAAATGTAAAAAGCAAAGCAATAAATCAGAGATAGGAATGAACTACAGCCATATGCATTTAATTACATAGAAAAATCTCACAAAAACAAAAAACGAGCAAAATAAAAACAGACAAAAGAGTCCATCCACATATGTGAACTTCATAAACATACAAAAAGTAATCTGTGAGATTAGAAATCGTAATAGTGATTACTCCTGAGAAAATCATAACTGAAAAAGAAAAAAAATGGATTTTCCTGGATTTTAATTAAGCTCTGTTTCTTGATTTGAGTGCTGATTTCTCAGGTGTATTCACTTTGTGAATATTCATTATGTGGCATTTAAAATCGGTAGCAAATTCTCTTTGTATGTTATATTTCAATATATTTTACAGAAAAGATATTAGGAGGAAGGAAGGTGAAATATTTTTTTGATGTTGGTATAAAGGTGTACATCTAAGAGCACTAAAAAACTAAAAAGACATAGATAATGTTGGCAGATCAGACTATGTAATACTTCTGAATTTCTATAATCATGATCATAACCAAGAAATCACGATCACATGATTTCACTTATATGTAAAATCTAAAAACAAAACAAATGAACAAACAAACAAAACACCGAAAACAAATTCATAAACACAGGAAATAAACTGGCAGTTGTCAGAGGGGAAGGGAGTGTGGGATGGAAGAAATAAGTAAAGGAGATTAAGAGGTACAAACTTCCATTGGAAAGAAGATAGCAGAGGAACAGGAGGACCCTAGGCTCACCTCATCCCATGAACACACTATATAACTATCAAATCACCCTAAATGTCCCCCAAATTGACCTGAGGATGTATGGAACAAACTCCATAACTAAAGGGAGAGAAGAGCCACATAGAAAAATGTAGGAGGTGGGAGATGTGGTTTAGGGGAGAAAGGGATTATGGGTGCTATGATAGGAAGGGAGCCATAGTTATGGAGAATGGCAAGAGAGAGGGGGGAGCACACAGGACAACACACAAGGAGAACATTTCTCCAAAGCCATCAGCTTAGAAAACAAGAATGGCTGAATTTCATTAGTTCTTTCAATCCCATAAAGTGAAAATGACAGAATGGAGACACATTTAACATGCAGTTGGATGTCAAAAGAAAGCCTGAGTAGCAATATTTACATGGGACAAACCAGACTTTAAAATAAAGACTATAACAAGAGATAAAGAAGAGCACTATATCATATTAAAAGGGAAAATCCAATCAGAAGGTCCAACAATTGTAAATATCTATGCTCCCAAAATGGGAGCACTCAAATATATAAGACAATAACCAACATGAAGGAACTAATTGATAATAATATAATAATAGTAGGGGACAGATCATTTAAACAGAAAATCAACAAGGAAACAATGGCTTTGATCGATACACATCCAGATGGACTTTACAGATATATTCAGAATATTCTATTCTAAAACAACAGAATAAACATTCTTTTTAAGTGCATATGGAACATTCTTCAGAATAGATCACATATTAGGTCACAGATCAGGCCTCAAGGCGATTTTTCTAATCACAATGCTATGAAACATGAAGTAAATCTCTCTCTCTCTCTCTCTCACACACACACACACACACACACACACACACACACACACACACATCCATGGAGGTTAAACAACATGTTACTAGCCAATGAATGGGTCAACCAAGAAATCAAATCAAAGAATAAAAACACACATGGAAACAAATGAAAATGGAAACACAGTGGTTTAAAACCTGTGGGTTGCAGCAAAAGGTGTACTAAGAGGTAAGTGTATACCAATACTGGCCTACCTCGAGAAGCAAGAAAAATCTAAAATAAACAACCTAACCATGCACATTAAGGAACTAGATAAAAGAACAACAACTGAAGCCTAAAGACAGTAAAAGGAGAGCAATAATGAAGATTAGAGCAGGGGCGCCTGGGTGGCTCAGTGAGGTAAGTGTCCAACTCTTGATTTTGGCTCTGGTCATGATCTTGAGGATCATGAGATCAAACCCTGCACTGGAAGTGGAGCCTGCTTCAGATCCTCTCTCCCCTTTCTCCATATCCTCACCAACACCTGTTGTTTCTTGTGTTGTTAATGTTAGCTCTCCTGACAGGTTTAAAATGGTATCTCATTGTGGTTTTGTTTTATATATCCCCGATAATGGGTGATGTTGAGCATCCTTCAATGTGTCTGTTGGCCCTCTGGATGTCTTCTTTGGAAAAGTGTCTATGTCTTCTGCCCATTTCTTAACTGGATCCCTGTTTTTTGAGGGTTGAGTTTGATAAGTTCTTTGTAGATTTTGGATACTAACCATTTATCAGATGTATTGTTTACATAGTTTCTTCTATGGTTTTTTTGAGCCCAGCTGGTATCCTTATAATTGTTTTAAATTCTAGTTCAGACACCTTACTTATATCTGTATTAATTAAATCCCTGGTTGGGAGTTCTGCCACATGTTCTTTCTTTTGGGATGAAGTCCTCTCTCTCATCATTTTGTTCAGAAAAGAAAAGAAGAAAGAGAAAAGAACACCAACAACAAAAAACAAAAATCAAAGAGAAAGAAAACACACACACACACACACACCACCAACAACAAGAAAAACAAAAATAAAAAACAAGAAAACCAAATAAAAACAAAATTATGATCCTGGGTGTATTTTGGTCTACTTGCTAAAAGAATCTAGATTCCAAAATAAATAAATAATAATAATAATAATAATAATAATGTAGAATACATTAAATTAGATAAGTGTAAACTATATATATATTAAAATTTAAAAAATAAAAAATAAATTGGAAAATGTAAGAAAATAAGTGATAAAAATAATTTCAAAGAATGAAAGTGAAACAGAAATTAGATCTTATTTCCCCTAGAGCTGAAACTTTGTAGCAGTCTGTGATCAATAAACTTGGTGTGACTAGTTATTTGTGCTGGTCTTCTGGGGGATGGACCAACTGCGTTGAGTCTCAGAATAACTTGTTTTAGTAGAAATGTGTCTTCAGGGTGGAAGAAGGTAGGGCTTGGTGTACACAGCTCCAGCCTCCAATTAGTGGTGCTATTTTGCCCCCTGAAGTCTTTCAGCACTGTTGGGCAAAGAAAAATGGCTGTAACCTGCTCTCTAGCCTCAGAGCTGAAAGTTTGGACCCCTACTTTTCAGTGAACCTTCAGAGAAGAACAATCAATCACCTTATTTGTGTCCTCAGTTTCCCTCTGAACCCTGGACTCACCTGCCTGTGTTTGAGCCTTCTTATCTCAGGTGTGCCTCAGAGTTTGCAAACTCTAAATTTCAGAGACTGTCAGATGGGGACAAATGTAGTTTCTCTAGGGAAGGTTTTCACTAAGCTTGCCAGCCTATCCCAGGAAAGTGGTCAGACAACAGCCTGGTGATTTGCAGTTTATAGCAGAAATCTGGCACCAGGATTTGCTGCTCTCCGCTGGATTCCCAGATCTTATGCCTGGGAACAGCACAGCATCTTGATCTTGGTGCCATCCATTCTTCCTGTGACCTAGGGAATCCTCAGACCATATTGTCCCTCCTGGGATTCTGCCCCTCTTCACCACGTGGGCACCTGTAAGCCAGTCAAGGCCCCCATGATAGCAGACCAAATTATTGAAGAAGCCCAAGTATCCATCAACTGATACGTGGGTAAAGAAGTGGTATATATATAATGGAATATAATTCAGCCATAAAAAAAAAAAAACAATGAAATCTTGCCACTTACAATGACATGGGTGGACCTAGAGAGTATATTGCTAAGCAAAATAAGTGAGAGAAAGAAAAATACCATATGATTTTACTCACATGTGGAATTTATGAAACAAAACAAAGAAGCAAAGTAGGAAAAAAAGGAGAGAGAGAGAGAAATAGTGTTTTAATTATGGGGAACAAACTGATGGTTATCAGAGGGGATAGGGGTAGGGAATGGCTAAGTGTATGTGTATACAGTATATATGGCAGATTATATATATATATATATTATATATATATTTGTGTATATGGAGCAGAAAATTACTTGACATATATATATAATATATATATATTTGTGTATATGGAGCAGAAAATTACTTGACATTTTAATGTGTTGTTAGCTGTGCTGAATTAACTATTGCTTGAGTTTTCCTCTAAACTTTCCCCTCTCTGATTCTGATTGTAATATTTCAGCTTCAGAAATATATGGCTTAAAGTAGGACTGCATGAATAAGACTCTTTAGCTACATTGTTGAGTACACAAATTAGTGAGAGCAATTGTGTAATAAAGGTGGGAAAAACAATGTCAATGAAGGAAACCTTGATAGAGTGATTGGGACGTTTCCCAAAACCTAACAAAGAGAGATCTTTAGATGCTTCTTATAGTGTTGCATCAAAAGTCTTTAATAGGATCACTTGAATGGCTCTGGCAGTTAAGCATATAATTCTTGATTCAGCTTAGGTCATGGTCTCAGTTCATGAGATCAAGCTCCATGAGGAGTTCTGCATGGAGCTCTGTCCTCAGCAGAGAGTCTGCTTGAGATTCTCTTTTTCCCTCCGCCCTCTCTTTCTAAGTAAATAAATAAAATCTTTATTTTTTAAGGTCTTTAATAATATCTGTGATTTAATAACTGGAGTCAAGGGGAGAGATGTAACAAAACCTGAGATGATGAGTATCCTAGCACTAACAAGGGAGGGCCCAAGACTGGAACTCTCCTCTGAATGCTTTGGGCCACATAGGACCTTTGTGTAATTACTACTCGAGGGAAAGAGGGACAGAAGCTCCAGTAAGAACTAAGACAAAGGGCTCAAAGTTTCAATATTGTTTTTAAAAGAGTTAATGTAAACATCTTTTTTTTTTTTAAAGATTTTATTTATTTATCAGAGAGAGAGAGAGAGGGAGAGCAAGCACAGGCAGACAGAATGGCAGGCAGAGGCAGAGGGAGAAGCAGGCTCCCCGCTGAGCAAGGAGCCCGATGTGGGACTCGATCCCAGGACGCTGGGATCATGACCTGAGCCGAAGGCAGCTGCTTAACCAACTGAGCCACCCAGGCATCCCAAAGAGTTAATGTAAACATCTTAAAGATTAGTTTAGGAACAGAGATTAAGTTCTGCTATATAAATATAAGTTATTATAATTACAAATTATATTATGTATTTTATTTTATTATTATATATAATTATTGATATCTTTATATAAATATATAAAAAAGAGATAAAGAACATAGAACAATCTGGTATTAACAGTTACTTAGGAGGAGAAAAAGGAACATTGGAGGGAAAGGAAGGATTATCAATTTGTATTTTTGTATTTTATATTGTTCTGAATTATTTGAGTTTGATACAATGAGTTATAATTTTATTATAATTAAAAATGAAACAGCACTGATGATGATACAATTTACAGTGGTCAATTCAATATCCGGTGGACCAACCTCAGTCCATCTCAGCTTTTCACACTAAGCTCTCTCTTTTTATTCCTCAAAAGCTACTCCTGCTTCACTTAGTCACTGCACATTGATTAATTTCTGGCCTCAATCCTGTGATGACAAGTTTAATTCTCTGCAATACCAGTCCACCCTGTCACAATCCCCACAGTCACTTCCTCCACACTGCATTCAAGACTCAGCCACTGACATTCCCAGCTGAACCTCTGTCCATCATAACAGCCAGCTGGGTTTCTGGTCTCTGCCAGTAATGGTACATTTTGGTAGTCATGATGCCTTCCTTCAAAATGTGTGAAAATATACATACCAGGGAAATAAATGTATAGTAGATATTTATGGAAGTCATTAAATTTTAAAGTACAGCACATTATATGTATGAAAAGATTAAGAAAACTTCAGGTTAAATCCATTTAACCAACATAGGATGTTGACCAGCTCCAAGAATATCTGCCTTTTTGTCTGTGTTCTGTTCGTCATGCCCCCCTCGCCCCAACCAAAATCAAATGCGGAACACTTAGATTCCCGTAGAGTGATCTGTAGTCTCAGATAATTACTCACCGATCACCTTCAGCTCCAAAGTGGCTTCTTCATAGTCACTGCCTTTTTGAAAAAAACACTTGTATATTCCATTGTCTGAGATCCGGAGACCATAGATTCTCACAGCGACTCTTCCCTCGGTGATGTAATCTTTCACCAACTCTGCTCTCCCTTTGAAATCTACCAGCTGTTCTCCCGCCTGCTCCATTCCATCCTTATACACATACACAGCCTCTGAGAACTGGGAGCGGAACCACCTCAGCTCCATGCTCTCCACATTCATGGCCGGGGACACACGGCAGGGCAGAACTGTGTCTGTACCCAGCATGGCAACAATTGGCTCTGATGGGCCAATGACCAAGAATGAATCTGTGGAATAGAGCCACCATGAAAAGAATATCAATGACCTTCCGGGGCATTTTGGAACACAGCATCATTACTGGCCTAGTAGAATCCCATAGACATTCTGCTATTCACATATCAGTTCTCTGCAGCATATATTCAGGCTGAAGATGGCAGTGAACAAGACAAAGGGCATCTCTACCCAGTCAACAGGCTAATCTCTTATTAAACAAATGATTTTTAAAATTGCAATGGTGATAAATTCTATGAAGAAGGAGGGAAGAGTGCTGGGAAATCATGAAACCAGAGTTTTTAATTAGGTCTTGGCCATCAGAAAATGAATTCTTCATGAAGGAGAGGTCTGAATGAATTAGAAAAAATAATTAGTGAAATAATTCCACCTGATTCTTCTCTCTCATTCATATAATGATTTGATTGCCCTCATGTATGGGCAGATAAATCACTATATTGAAATAAAGGATTTAGAATTAATCCAGGTATATATTGAGTAGTGATGGAGTAATTTAATCCTTCTGTTCAGATAATAAAACAATCTAAGCATATAAAATAAAAAAAAATATTGTTACCTGAGCCCCACATGGACACCTGGAGAAGTAGGATAGAGAAGAGGTCTCTTAGTGCAGAGAAGTCCAGGGAACCCACCATCTTTCTCAGAGCAGACAACAGTTTGACACACAGTAAGGTCCTGAAAGTAACTGAATTAAGGACAAAAGTGGAATCCATAAGGTAAAAATAATCATGATAGCTAAGGCAGTTCACAGTGATTCTAAGAAATTACCTCCAGAAACTCTCAAACAACTGTAGTATGTCTCTCAGAGAACATCAGAGAAGACTTTAACACTCACAAAAAAGAACTTTTGTTTCTCTTCCCCAAGGAAACAGTCTTTGTCTTTTTTTTTTTTTTTTAAAGATTATTTAATTTATTTGACAGAGAGAGAGATCACAAGCAGGCAGAGAGAGGGGGGGAAGAAGGCTCCCCACTGAGCAGAGAGCCCGATGTGGGGCTTGATCCCAGTACCCTGAGATCATGACCCAAGCCAAAGGCAGAGGCTTAACCCACTGAGCCACCCAGGCACCCCAACAGTCTTCATCTTAACAACCATGTTCTGCAGTGAAAAATCTGTCCACAATATCTCTAATCTCTTTTCTAACTCAAGAACATCTTGTCCGGTGGACAAAGAGACACAGAGGAGGCAATGAGCAACCACAGAAAGAGATGGGTTTAGCACAAACATTAATTTGGCCTCAGTGAATTCCACCCCGTCCCCCTCCCCACATTCCTATATGATGGAGGAGCATTTGTAACTTGGCCTGTCCTCTGCCAACCCCTAGGATCCTCGCCCAAATGCTCTCAGTTCTCTCTCTCTTGCCCATCACCCACAAAATACAACACTCACATTTTTTATGTTCTTCTTACAGAGATGAAGGCATCTGGAAACTTCTCAGACTCATGGCCACAGGCACCAGGAATAAATACTCTCTGCCATTCCTCTCAGTCACCTGTTCTTGGCTGACCATAGGTCTCTCCTAGGAGAGTTTCTCCAAAATGCCAAGAAGATATCAGACTTTACAAATCATGGGGCCAGGTTTTTTTTATGGGAGTTCAGACAACTGAGAAAAAGATGGCCCCTGCATGGAATCCCTCAGCAGTACACTTCCCTTTGGCCACCCTGACACACTCAAAACCGAAAGTAAAATAAGGTAAAGAAAACAAACTTTGACCTGTCACTTATAATAAGTCATTCTAATGAGGACATACTTAAAAAGTATAGAGGAGTTCAAAAGCAAGTGATTTCTTTCTTTCTAAGAAGTATATTGTCTAGGTTAGTAGCATAGGTATTAGAACTTGACGAACTGATGAGGCTATTTACAGTTTATCATTTTGAATGAGTTATACAACCTCCACATGCCTCAGTTTCCTCATGTGACAGTGTGTTCAATAATAGTATCTATTTTAAGTTTGGGGTGAAGAGTAGACGAATGTATTTAAAGCACTTAGAAGAGTGTCAATAACTTATAATTTAAGTATAGCTTGTTAGCAATTTTTATTATATTATTATTATTAAAATATTATATATTTTTATTTTAATGTCTTGCTCACTCACCACAATATATCTGCTCTGATGATGAATTTTCATCTTCCTGTTGGACCCCTCATTCCATTAGGCAGGAAACTGAGAAGACATGGGCACAGTCACACTCTCTGAATCTTCTTGCAGACATAAATTTTCTCCACTGATATCTAGATTTTATCCATCTTAACCAAGATAAAAGAAAAACAGTGTAAAATTCCCCAAATTATTCTCTGAGACTTTGATCTTCCTTCAATGCTATAAATAATGGAAGTGATAAGGATGAGATTTCTGTCCCTTACCTACCTAACTCATTTTAGTTTTGAAGATCCTTCAAGTTCCATGAATTCTAGAACAATTGTTTCTTGCTTAGAATCACAGAAAGAAATTCTGAACTAGAGATTGGAAAAATTTTTAAAACTTGAATCTACATTTTTGAAATTCTGTATCTAAGATTGAACATCTATATATGGTTTATAAGATACATAACAAAATAAGAAGTAAATTATTACAAACCAGACATATTCTAACACAATGTAGATATTGCACCATTATTTTAAAATAAAAACATTCAGGGAGAAATCATTCAAAGAAACAAAAATATCTTTTCAAATAGATACATTCATTAACAACATGGACTTTCAAGTATTGCATGGTGCTAATAACATACAGCTGGATTTTAAAAGAGCAAAATCAGTTGGGAACTCAAAAAAAGAAATTTGTAGTTATAGTCAGAAGAGAACAGAACTGTTATAGAACATATAAATGAAGTTATAGAGGTTTTAAGTTATATAGATTATGCTATACCAAATCTTTATGACTTTGTGAGATCCACTAATTTCTCTTTATTTTTTATTAATATAAATCCACTGCAGGGAGTTAAGATGAGTTATTAGAAATGACCCGGTGTGACACTTATGGAGTCCCTTTCCCCACTGCGCTGGGAGTGTCAGATCTTTCCCAGGTGTTCTTATATAAACAAACTCCAAAATATCTGCTTATTTAAGTATTCTTTTTGAAACTTGTTCAAGTATTTAATCTCAGTAGAGATTTGGATTTACATTTTCTAAGCAGTCAGGGATTTGACATGCATGTGAATAATACTTGAATTTAAGTTTATGAAATAAGTCACTGCCGCAGGAAAACCACAGTCTCCCTTGAGGCACCTACTCTATTGGGAGAGGCTAGCAGAAAAAGAGAAACACAGATAAAGACAGCATATGGCTCCTCCATTCCTAGGTAGCTAACTTCAACAGACAACATGTACCAAACCGACCCTTCCCCTTACTCCAACTTAAATAATAGTGTCTACCCAAAGTGGAATAAACAGAACTTGGAATGTATCTCTGAACCTTCTCCCTGCTCCAAGCCCCTGTGTTCAAAACTTGCAACCTTCACTCTTTACGTAAGACAAGTTTTGTGAGGCAGAAATTTCTGATTCTTGGTCCAGAAATTTTTTCCTTTTGTCCTTACATTTAGATGTTCATTTTATCATTTAGATTTCTTTTTTTAAAATTTCTTTTTTCTTTTTAATTTCTTTTTTTTTTTTAAGATTTTATTTATTTATTTGACAGAGAGAGATCACAAGTAGGCAGAGAGACAGGCAGAGAGAAGGAGAGGGAAGCAAGCTCTCTGCTGAGCAGATAGCTGGATGCAGGGCTTGATTCCAGGACCCTGGGATCATGATCTGAGCCGAAGGCAGAGGCTTTAACCCACTGAGCCACCGAGGGTACCCAGATTATTCTAATTTCTACTCAGGAATGTAAAGGCTATATTTGTAGTATTGAATCCAAAGTGACAGATGTATGATGGAAGCTGATTCTTCTTCTTTTCTACATAATGGGTTTTCTGGACTGTAGACTTTGGGCTTTTTTGTTTGTTTGTATGTAGTTCTAAAACTTTAAAAAATTTTATATGTAAATGGAATTTTTTCTTCATTAATTTAATGCTTTCTGAAGTGTCCTTTTTCTGATTCTGGCCCCTAATCTGCTTCCCAGTTCAGAAAACCTGTTAAATGACTGTTGAAGCTCTGGATCTAGTATGCTTAATTAAACTTATGTTTCTTAAGTGTTATCTCTTTGATTTAAAGTATCATATTCTGGAAGCATCCAGTAACCCCATTTTTCTAGCCCAATGTATTTTTTTAAGTTTTATTTACAGTTCACTTAGTTAACATACAGTGCAGTAGGAGCTTCAGGTGTACAGTTTTGTGATTCAACACTTTGATGCAATACCCAGCGCTCTAGACCAATATTTTGACCTGTAGAGGTGTCTACTCTGGTATCTGACCCTTCTAGTTGGTTATTATTTTAAGTTAGTTTTCCACTCCCAAGAATGTGAATTATTTCTTTAGTCCTGAATTTCCTACAAATGAATCCTTCTTATTGTGCTTCACATTTGCATTAAAAAAATCTTCATATTCATATTATTTACATTTTCATGTGAGAGAAATCTGAGAATTTGAGATAAGCAAAATAAAAAAAATAAAAAAAAATAGAATCAGCATTTGTATCACTCAGATTTTAGAGTTTAACCTGTCATATTTTAAGCAAATAAGACAATACTGTTTATGCTATTTTAAAACTGCTTTTTGAAGTCAATAATATCAAAGAGCTCCTTTTCCCTCTCCCTTCACTTTTCTCCTTAAACACACGAATGCTTTTATGATGTAATTCCCTTAAAATATTCTCCACAGATTAACTGACTTTCCCCAAACAATTCTCTATTATTGGGAAAAATATCTAAGATATTAATGTGAATTTTTCACATTTATTTTTCTAGCTCTTTTGGAATGTATGTTAATCTTTTTATACTTTAGAATAGAATATACACACAAGCATATTCACAAAATTCAAAGTAAACAAGAGGCAAATAGTAACTTTATTTATTTTTTTTTTATAATTTCTTTTTTTTTTTTTAAAGATTTTATTTATTTATTTGACAGAGAGAAATCACAAGTAGATGGAGAGGCAGGCAGAGAGAGAGAGAGAGGGAAGCAGGCTCCCTGCTGAGCAGGGAGCCTGATGTGGGACTCGATCCCAGGACTCTGAGATCATGACCTGAGCCGAAAGCAGCGGCCCAACCCACTGAGCCACCCAGGCGCCCCAAATAGTAACTTTAACACTTACATTACTATTTTCAGTGTTCCACTCTCATTCCCAAATACTTCAGACTAAACTATTAGGTGGATGTCGGAGCCCAAGTGAGACAAAAGAGCCTCAGTGGTGAGGGCTGCCCAGCATGGCAGGAGAGGGCTTGAGTGGGCCAGCAGGGTATGAGTAAGGTGGGGAGGCAGCCATGAAGAGAACTGCAGAATGTACTGTTTTCAAACAATGTCATATTATGCAGCAATGAAAAATTTTAAATTTACTGACAAATAGAACACAGTTGAATCTCAAAAAGCATTTTGTTTATCCAAAGAAACCAAACACAGAAGTGCACATACTGTACAATTTATTTTTACTGTTTTTGAAGTTTTAGAATAGGCAAGATTAAGCTATTGTGATTTATGTCAGAATACTGTTTGTTTTTCCTGGAATGAGTTGACTGAAAATGAAGATGAGGGAAATTTTCAAGAGGCAAACAGACATGGTCTATATTTTGAGGGAGGTGGTGGTTACATGAGTATAAACATTTGTAAACTTCATTGAAATGTACATTTCAAAACCATACATTCAATTGTATGCAAATTATATTTTCATAAATATGATTTCTAAAAAGTCAAATGTACCTCATTGTTTCTAGAGAATATTTATTTAAGATTTTAGTATCCCTTTGACCAGACTATTAGTGACTTATATGCTAATATTTATGCAATTGCTATTTGTGTCCTTAATTATCTGTAAACCTCGTGTAACGTGCAAAAACAGGTCTTGGACTTGGAAAAAATCTGAAGTGGAAAGAAATCCCTTTTGAGCACATTCTATGTTTAAGACTATACAGTTGTGTTATTATTCCCATTTTACTTTTAGGAGCCCTAAGATTTTGGAAAGACAGCCCTAATCTTCTCATAGCACAGAACCCTCCATTTCTGACCTCTTGTTTTCTCCTGCACAGTTTCCAAAGCCAATTAGGGCGTGGTAGGAGAAAGCTCTTGTATCTCTTGTTCTTCTGTTCTTCCCTAAATCATTTAACTTTGTAAGTTAAACATTGGGATGACCAACATCCTTGAATATCACACAAGAATAGGATTCTCCCTCTCTGAATAATGTGATTTCAGCCCTTTGCAGGTAGGAGGAAGAAGCTACACTAAGCATTTTTGACCAAAGTGCACTCTGGTTCCTATATTTCCAGAGCTGCACCCAGCCCAAAGTCCGCTAGGATGACTTTTATTACCTCCACTTTCACAGTAACTGCAAGAGTTGCAGGCCACCTGTGACTTTCTTACTGGACCCATTCTAGAAGAAGCATTCACATGTCGATGTCTTTTGGTAGCCCTGTTTGTCCCCCCTCCTAAGAATATTTTTACAGTCCAGGGATGGGTTAGAAACCTATATTCCCAGCTCCTGCAGTCACACCTTTGGATTCTGACCACAAGAACAACCAGGTACCCATGTTTCTGGAGCTGGGACTTGTAGTTTAACTGAGGAAATAAGGAGGTCCAGGAAGCCTCCTGGCCCTATCTGGATGGTGAGAGAGAAATGTGTGGTGATGTGGAGGTGTGTCTGTGGAAGTTGTGGGTCCTAAAAACAAAAGGGTTTGAGCTCTGGGTCACACAGTGAGAAAACTCTCTTCTCTTGCTGGAGTTAAGCTGGAGTTGCTGGAGTTAAGCCACAAGAGTGTTTATAGTAAAAATAAATAAGTAAATGTATGAATGAATCAATGAACGAAGGCAAGAAAGAAGAAGTTAGATTGGCCAATAGGAGTGTCTAATTTTGTGTCTGTCTTCCTTCTCAAAAGGAATTCCTTTTCGATTTCAATTTCAAGAAAGCCCACAGGACACAAGAGAGTGGTTTAGGGTTTTCTACAGGGAAAATGGTTTTCAGAAAGAAGAGAGAGAGGGAAAATCCATTGGGGGAGGGTTGGAGTTGGTAGCAGTCTGTGAAGAAGCACAGCCAAAAAACTGTATATAAAAGTAAATCTTTGAACGAGGCTCCCCCCCGCCCCCAAAGTTTTCACTCTGGTGTCTTTCTCACCACCTTCTCTTACAGACTACTTCCTTGTCAGAGTGAACATTTCGTGCTTTCACTTTCTGCTCTGAAGATGGTGGTTTCTACAGACTATTCTCCTGCTGGTTTCTTCCTCCTTCTCCTCCTTCTCCAGGTGTCTACATGGTGCTCAGCAGGTCAGTGTTCTCTCTCCTTCTCTTTATATATTCACTTGTTTTTAACGGCTCTTCTCAGATGATGAAAAAACTTGATCATTCATCAATTGTCTTGTAGTTCCTCTCAAAGACAGTTATATTGGGGGAAACTGTAGCTGTGTTTGTGCCAACAGAATACTGGAATTTTCTGGCTAAGAATGTGACTGATACACACCCCTACTGCTTTGGGTAGATTTTATAAAACTATAGCTGTAATGTTTAGCTAAATCTTTATTGACTATGGGTGATTTTAGCCTGCTTAATTTCAGTGAAGCAGTATCAGTAAAAATATACTTTATAATGTTCACATTGCCAAGAAAACCTAAGTATGAGTACAACAAATTTGGAATCCCTGGTTATGTTCTTTGACAAATCATTTTCCCCCCTCTCTGGCACTTGAGTCCTTCTTTCATAAAATAGAAAAGGCTCTCAGGATAAAGTTTTCAGACTCAAGGTTTGGAGAGAAACCAGCTATGAGATTATAATAATGACATTTTTCAT
The DNA here is from genome assembly GCF_030435805.1 of Mustela lutreola. Classification (NCBI taxonomy): domain Eukaryota; kingdom Metazoa; phylum Chordata; class Mammalia; order Carnivora; family Mustelidae; genus Mustela; species Mustela lutreola. Next base: position 121,050,569 of record NC_081295.1, read on the forward strand.
TAAAATCTCTTTAATTTGATGTCAGTTAGGCAGGGAGTACTAAAATGTTTGATTTCTACACATGTTGACTCAGAAATTCCACAAGAATTTATCATAAAGAAAAGCTCTCTCATGTGTATATGTATAATGTACTAAATGTTTATTGTGGGACTGTTTATAGTAATAATAAATTGGAAGCAATATAAATATTACCCTGATACAGGAAAAGCTTAAACACAATGGTATAGGCAATGTCAAAAACAATAGAGCTAAATTATATGTACTAAAATGGAAATTGATATGTAGTGATTCCATTTATGTGAAATAGAGTAACTTTTATACAGCATTGTAGATATAAGCAATGTCAAATACCCTTTCCTAAATTAAATGACTCATAGAACATGTATAGCCAGTAGCCATGTATCAGTTAACTAAGAACACGTATCTGTTGAGTACTCTGGGTTTTACACAGAAATAGAAAAGAAGGGACACCACAGCCTTCATCCAGCCTAATGGCCAGTGTCATGCTCCTTGCCCAAGACTGCCTGGTCCACATTCTCTGGGACAGTCTGGCCATGGAAATTTTCCTTTAAGCCCACGTGGCCTTGCCATTTGTATGCAACACTCCTGGGCCCCTTCACAGCCATGCTTTTTTTGAATTCTTCCCACTCCAGGGTCACTACATTTGTGGGCCCTTATTCTCTGACCATTCAAAAGAGCCACAATATCTTTGGCCTCTGCCGGTGCAAGTTTTGCACGGGGGCATCAGTCACCTTTTAGTTATTGATTTCTATACTAAAGTAAGTTGCAAACAGATGTTTTAAGTGACTTGACAAAGGAGATTAGCAAAGCTAAGCCAAGTCCCCATTTTTGGCTTGCAGCCTCCTCCTTCTCTGACCCAGGAATCCAACCATCTTCTCTGATAAAGACTGCCCTGTTCTTAAGCCCTGGAACCACTGGCTTCTAAATCCTCTCAAGAAAATAGTTTTTATGAAAAACTATTCCTTATGATTCTAAGCATTCGGAGTTATTTTTAAAAAATTAAAAAGCGACCTAACCTTATAAATTCTACATTTCACTTTGATATAAAACACTGATAATCCTTTTCCTCACCCCTCAACACAGAGGAACCTAAATCTTTAATCAGAAATGGCTACTTAGGGGCGCCTGGGTGGCTCAGTGGGTTAAGCCGCTGCCTTCGGCTCAGGTCATGATCTCAAGGTCCTGGGATCGAGTCCCACGTCGGGCTCTCTGCTCAGCAGGGAGCCTGCTTCCTCCTCTCTCTCTCTCTCTCTCTGCCTGCCTCTCTGCCTACTTGTGATCTCTCTGTCAAATAAATAAATAAAATCTTAAAAAAAAAAAAAAAAAGAAATGGCTACTTATTCTTTTAGGAGTAGTGTGTTGGGAGAGAAAGGGATGAGTGTGGAGAGAAGTAACTTTGCTCCTCTCCTGCCAAAAGAAGAGATAATTGCTTAATAAGTTACTTTGTCTCGGGGCGCCTGGGTGGCTCGGTGGGTTGAGCCGCTGCCTTCAGCTCAGGTCATGATCTCCGGGTGGTGGGATCGAGTCCCGCATCGCGCTCTCTGCTCAGTGGGGAGCCTGCTTCCCTCTGTCTCTCTCTGCCTGCCTCTCCATCTACTTGTGGTTTCTCTCTGTCAAATAAATAAATAAATAAATAAAATATTAAAAAAAAAAAAAGTTACTTTGCCTCATTTAATTCTAAATAAATCTCTTATTTAGTTTTTGTAGGTTTTACATAACTTACACATAAATAGTATTAATAAATGCATAGAAAACGGTCCTTTCAAATGCCAAACTATCAGTAGTTGTTACCTCTGGAGAATATAGTTGAAGAAGTTATTATGAGATATATATTTTAAGACATATAAAACAATGCAAATAAGAAAGAAATGCAGATGGGTCTTTTGTTTCATCCGCCCTCACTCATTTCCCCAATCTGTCTTTGGTTTTCATGCAGTGTCCAGGTTTTTGGTGAAGGGACCGGCTGAGCCCATCATGGTTCTACTAGGGGCAGATGCCACTTTGCCCTGCCAGCTGTCCCCTGAGCAGAGTGCTGCCCACATGCACATTCGGTGGTACCGAAACCAACTCTCCCCCGCTGTGTTTGTGTACCAGAATGGACAGGAACAAGGTGGGGAACAAATGCTGGAATACCGTGGCAGGACAGAGTTCATGAGGGACTCCATCAACAAAGGACGTGTGGCCCTGCTGATCCAACATGTTCGTGCCTCTGATCATGGCCAGTACTGGTGTCATTTTATGGATGGTCAGAGCTCCCAAGAGGCTATTGTGGAGCTGCATGTTATAGGTATGTTTACCTGGCACTAAGTGTCCTGGTGTGAAGCAAAGAGAAAAAGGATGTCTGGTTTCCTAACCTGGCATTTCTTATGATCTTCCATATATTGATATGCTAATTTACCTTGCAGAATGTCAATTTCTTAAAGCATACAGTGATGCTAAGACTATATGCTCTATTCACTTTTAAACATCAAAAAAGGCAATATTTCTGAATATATTTTTGTATCCTAAAAGGCCCCAGAAAATTAATTGACTGTATTAATTCAGACAGGTACTGACATTCTCAGATATTCATTTTCATCCATTCAGTAGAGAAAGACAAGGCTTAAACTTAAAGGCTTAAACTCCTTTTTCTAACTTCAGTTGTACCCTTTTTTCTCTCTCCTTGCTATGACTCCAAGCTCTCTTAGTCTCAGTATAGTGCAAAGGCATCAAGCTGATTTCAAAACCGAATCACAGGTTGCCCTAACATTCACTGTGAGAGGTTTATTGACCTCTGAGCTTCAGTTTACTTATCAGTCTAGTGAGGGCATTTTGGCCTTCAGCCTCAGGGACTCCTGAGCCCCAAAGGATTCCAGGCCTTAAACATGCCTTCTCTCACTATGGACTCTGAAGAACAATCTGAGGGTTTTCAAGGGGCGGGGGGGTGGGAGGTCGGGGTACCAGGTGGTGGGTATTATAGAGGGCACGGATTGCACGGAACACTGGGTGTGGTGCAAAAAGAATGAATACTGTTATGTTGAAAATAAATTAAAAATAAATAAACAAACAAACAAAAAAAAAAAACATGCCTTCTCTCTTTAGGGTTGGGCTCTGCACCTCTTGTTCGTATGATGGGACCTGAGGATGGTGGGATCCAAGTGTTGTGCTCTGCAGATGGCTGGTTCCCAAAACCCAGGGTGCAGTGGAGTGACATGATGGGAGTGAATCTACAGTCCCTCTCTGAGTTTCAGACCCAGGATGAAGATGGGCTCTTCTGTGTGGAAGCATCTCTTGTGGTCACAGATAGCTCTCTGGGCAATGTGACCTGTTCCATCCAGAATCCCCTCTCTGGACAGGAGAAAGCATCTGCAATCTTCCTCCCTGGTGAGTGAGGCACAAAACCCAAAGCAGAGTTGGGTGTGTGGTAAGGGTAGGGAGGAAGGAAGGAGAGCTGAGGGAGCCTTGGAGAAAAGGCAGGATGGCCTCCAGGCTAGTCCTTACTATGTCTTCACTTGCCTGTGTCAGAGCCTTTCTTCCCCAGAATGGACCCATGGAAGGCAGCCCTGGCTGGGACAGTCCCTGTGCTGATGCTCTTTCTCCTTGGGATCAGCTACACTGGCTGGAAAAAACATCAAGCCAAAGAAAGAGAAGTAAAGAAAAAGCAAAGAGAATCTCGTGAAAGATATCAGATGGAAAATGAAAAGGAAAGAGCACTTAAGGCCAAAGGTATTGTGACCCCAGGGCAAATAGGGTTCATGGAGAAGCTGGGGGTGCAGGTTGTATAAGGTGGGTAGGGAAATAAAAGTTGTCAAAGGGGACCTCAAGGAAAACATGGAGTACCAGAATTCCATAAAGCTGGAGTCTTATGGAAAAGAAGAAACCATGGGGGAAACTTGGAGAGTTGTGGGCAGTGGTCTGTACCCAAACTGTGGTGTTGTTTCTCCTTGTGCAAATGTCTTTCCCCATCTTCTCCTCCTATTCTTCCTTCCAGAATTAGCTTCTGAAACACCTAAGGAAGCTTGAATTCCCACAAAGCATGGGCACTTCTTCCTCAGTGACCCTATAACATTTCCCATGTAACTTTTCCTAGCACTTATCATTTAGAGTCCACATGTATGTTTGCTAGTCCTTCCCACCTACTTAATTATGGGACTCCTAATGGTGGGCCACATTGAATCCATTCAGCTACTCCATGAAATCAAGAGCAGCTAAAACCCAATTTGATGGATTTTATATCTCTTCCTTCAGAGAACCTCAAGGCAGAGCTTGGTGAGTCTTACTTCTTATGCCCTGTGTAGAATTTGCTCCCCTTTCCACATCTGTTGTAGGTCTCTCACTGAATGTTGTTTCTTTCAGAACAGCGAAAGGCACTATACCTTAGAGGTAAGAGACTGGGTTTCCCATACCCCTCATTGTTTTGATGTCCAACACTTTCTCAGCTTCCTATTTTCAGAGGTTAAGACTGAAAGATTTAATAATGACTTGTGAAAAAAAAAACAAGGGACGGGGAGAAGAATGTGAGGCTCTGGATATCTTGCCTTGTATAAACTGGATTTTTTCTGTTTTAGATTGGAAGAAGGCCTGGCTTTATCCTGGTAAGTAACTTTCTGGATTAGGTCTTGCCATGTGCCTCTAATATTCCAAGTATAATAAGTAGAGACATAAACACATACATACACACACACACACACACACACACACACCTGAAAGTTGTGAAGATTTATTTGGTATCGATCTACAGCTTTTTTTGTATTTGGAAGGTCAAATATTCAATTGTTTGTCAGCTAAGTATAAAGAAAAAATAACTATTGACTGGTGAATTCCACGTGGCTAGAGTAGGACTCAACACGAATTTTTAACCCATCCACTATAGAGAATGAAGAGACAGAAATCAGAGTAATTTTGGTGGGATTTAGGAGGAATAAAGGACACCCTATAGGATAGCAGCATTTCCATACAGTGAATAAAGTTCAAAAGAAGAAGATATTAATTATTATTTTATTTATTTTACCTATATGAAAAAATCAAAATAAAGTTCAATACACAGGAACAAGGTTTATGTTTGAAAAGCTTGAAAAACAGACTTTCAAAATACTTTAATATCATTGTAAAAATTTGTTTATCTGGTGGTAGAGGGAACTGGCTCTTTTATATCTTCTAATATCTGTGTCCATGTACTACATATGTTTAAGACTGTGTAAGTGCATGTGTAATACAGAGTTAGACCTCAAAAGCATGCTGCGTACTTCCTTAAATATGTAGTTGTGCAATTTTTATATGCCTGATATTGTGCTAGATGTTGGTGGCATAATCCATGGTCTCTGACCCTGAAATCCACTGGAGGAAGTAAGCTAAGAACCAGGCAACTACACACAGACTGATAAGTATTTTGATACGACAGGGTCAAGGTGCTCCTCCCAAGGGTTAAAGTCAGATAAACAGTTTCTACTAAGAGTTTTCTTTTTTCTTTTCTTTACTTTTTTTCTTTTCCTTCTTTTCTATTTTTTCTTTCCTTTCTTTCTCTTCTTCTCTTTTCGTTATTTTCTCTTCTTTTCAAATATTTTATTTATTTATTTGTGAAAGAAAGAGAGAGAGAAAGAAAGAGGATGAGCAAGGAGGAGGGAGAGAAGAAGCAGACATCCCACTAACCAGGGATTCCCTACATAGAGTTCAATCCCAAGACCCTGAGATCATGATATGATCCAAAGGCAGGTGCCCCTCTACTAAGATTTTCCTTCAGGAGCTGCTTTAAAATGTTCCCATGATTCTAGAGGAGAGAGCAAAGTGTAGTAAGGATGAGGACATACAAGTTCTTGTTCCACTTCTATCAATGACAGCTGAGGAATTCAGTCATTTTTGCTTTCTTGAACTCAGCCTTCTTATCTATAAGATGAAGAGATTGCAGAAGTCCCTCTTGACTCATGTATTCATCAATTCTATATATAGAGTCCTACCCTTCTTAGAAGTGGGCAGCTAAGTGAGAGACCATCACGAATTATGGATAAGTTCTTATCTGCCTAGTGCCCCAAGACACTAAAAGTATATCCAATCACAAGACCTGCCATAAGAGAAGTGGCCCAAGGCAGAGGCAGATGTAGTTCTATTCCTCATGAAGAGTCTATCTCTGGAGGAAAATACTAAAAATGTGATTACAAGTATTAACATTTAAAAAGGTCAGTTTAAAAGCCTTGGTCCAAAGCTTAAACTCTACTCTTAAGTGGCCATAGCCTGGAAAACCCCTGAAATAAAATAATAAAGTAAAATAAAAGGACACTTTATAGCTTTCATCCTCAATGAGGAGTGCCACAAAGGTCTTAAAAGCATAGGTGCCTAGAACACTAGATCATGCTCCAGGAGTTCTCCAGACTTACTTCCTCAGCACTGGGCCAAATGAGGGGATCATTTCTAATCTGAGGCAGCACAGAGGAAGTACACCCTCTGTCTTGTAGTTTCAAGAGAGCTGAGAAGAAACAGCAACGCGCCAGGAAAGGAAGTGTGACCCTCCTCTTCATTCTGTGGTTGTGTTTCCATCATAGTCTCAGTTTGTATTGCTCTTTTTCAGACTGGAGGAAGGAAAAGTTCCAGCCTGGTGAGTGGCTTTTTTTTTTTTATCTTTGGACCCCTTTCCAACCTGCCCTTTGATACCCCATTTTTCCCTCCTAACATCATCTCCTACTTGAAAAGACAGAAGAACCACTACTCTGGTAAAGAGAGGGAAGTACATGAAGATCATTAATTTTGGCCTGGACTGAGAATTATGCTAGGATTAGGTACTCTGGTTGTATTTACACCTCCATATATTGGCATGGTTTCTCACCTATGGTTGGGGGAAGGGAGGTACACTTGGTTATGAAGGAAATCCCCAACTGAGTAAAAAGTACTCAAAATCATGAGAGTAACTTAGCTGCTCTTTGTAAAGAGGTCAGCTGACATGGAGCCCATTACTAATTAAAGAACATAGTTCTAATTTGTATATAATTAAGAAAGAACACTATTGTCAAGTAAACACTGCAAGTCACAGCTCACTCCTGCATTCTGCCAAGACACTGATAATAGCATAGGTGAGATAAGTAACATTGAACCCACGGTGAGAGCACCTCATAGCTCCATCTTCCCCAGCACACACACACATCCAGAGGACAAGTGTTCTTTCACTATTTGATTCTGTTTCTCTAAGGTTTCACCTGCACAACAGCCTTCTAAAATATGTAATGTTGGCCCTTCCCTTCCTTTTTCTTTCCCCACAGCCAATGTGATGATAAATCAAGAAATCCATCGGAATAATTGTGACCTAGAGAGCAAAGAGAACTTCAGAGAGGAAACACAGGATCTATCTCTTAGTGATAAGAGATGGGACTGCAACCTTATCACACTAAATCAGCAAGGCTTCACCTCAGGAAGACATTACTGGGAAGTGGATATTAAGGACACTGATGAGTGGACCCTAGGCATTTATGAGAAGCTCATAGGCAAGAGTGGATTATCCACAGATCTACAAAAAAAGAAATTCAGAGTCTTAGAAAAGAAAGGATGTAAATGCAGGGCTCTCATCTGTGGCCCTCAAGGCATTTTCCTGAAAGAAGTTCTCAAGATAGAAAAGTATCCACAAAAGATTGTGATTTTTTTGGATTATGAAGACAAAGACATTTCTTTCTATGACATGATTCAAGGTACCCACATCTTCTCCTTTACCCAGGAAAGCTTCACTGGATCACTCTATCCTTACTTCAACACTAAATCCATGGAGCACTCCCCACATGAGCAATATTAAGTGACTTAGTGGAAGAACTTACACAGTGAAGACAATAGCCTATTCTCTATAAACCCCAAAATGCCAGTTCTGATGTGTGACCTCAAGTTCACTGATTATGAGGCCTCTTGACTTGAGGCTCCATGAGGTCCCATGACCAGCACTGTTTATTAATTGCAGAGACAAAATTGTTTGTTTGTAATTGTTATTGTTATAAATGCTGTTTCTTGTTTTATATCTAATATACCACAGACTGATAATTTTCCAGGAAAAATTACTGGGAAAATGAAGTAAAAACAAAAACAAAAACAAAAACAAACAAACAAACAAACAAACAAAAAACAAATGGATAGAATTACAAGCTGTAATAAGCTTGTTAGATTCAATATGCTTAAAATTACTCTGTCACTTTGCTCTAAAATGTTTATAATACTCTAGTTCTGTATTAGTCTCATAAAGAACCTGTAAGAAACAGTTAATATAGTTCACCAACCAACTGTAATATAGTTCAGTGACCAGCACTTTTGAGTGGCACTGCTAAAGCAGTATTCAGAGGAATAAAAATTAGATAAACCTCTTCACCTCTCTCATAGTAACGCTAAATAAAAGCAACAAAATAGTGCTATTTTCTAATGTTGAGGAAGAAAAGTTAAATTGTAGGTTGAGGGACACGTGGGTGGCTCAGTTGGCTAAATGTCTGTCTTTGACTCAGATCATGACTCCAGGGTCCTGGGATCCTGACCTACATAGCTCCTTACTCAGCAGGGAGCCTGCTTCTTCTATCTGCTGCTCCCCCAGCTTGTGCTCTTTCTTTCTCTCTGTCTCTCTGAGAAATAAATAAATGTTTTAAAATAAATAAATTATAATTTAATACATGCTAATCTATATCTTAAATGCAAGTATAATTTGAGGAAATTAAAAAAGAAGTATCAGTCAGAATCCAATTCTAACAAATGTGATGATGTTAACATGATAAGGTCTGGGAAAACCAAAAGGTAAGAGCATTTTGAGGTATTTAACTAATTAAAAAAAGAGAGAGACATTTTATTTCTTTGCTTAAGATATTAATAAGGGAAGTGACTATTTTATATTTTGGGGAATTATATCTACCAGCAGAGGTAAGGAAAGGCCCTTCTTCTGCATCTAATCAAACCTATCTGTTATATTCAAATGAGATGATAACAGAAGACAGTACTTAGTGTTTAAGCAGGAATAAGAAGAGAGTATGTTCCTATGAGCTAGACTGAAAAACCTGGTAAATTCTGTGGATACAGGATAGAATACCCAGAAGAATCTTTCCCCAACGGCAGGGAATAATGAGACCTAGGCTAAAAACTGATCCAATATTGATGAGCAAATCTTAAAAGCAAGATCAAATTATTTACAAGTTTCTAACTTCATGCCAGAGTGTAGCTCAACCAGATAAAATGAACAGTGTCTGACATCTAATAAAAAATACCAGGCTGGGGCGCCTGGGTGGCTGAGTGGGTTAAAACCTCTGCCTTCGGCTCAGGTCATGATCTCAGGATCCTGGGATCGAGCTCCACATGGGGCTCTCTGCTCAGCAGGGAGTCTGCTTCTAATCCTCCCTCTGCCTGCCTTTCTGTCTACTTGTGATCTTTGTCTGTCAAATAAATAAATAAAATCTTAAAAAAAAAAAAGGTGATATAAAAAAAAAAAATTACCAGGCTTGGAAATAAGCAGGAAAATCCAACTCATAATAAACAAAAAATCAATACCTTGAAATTAACATGGAACTGATATAGGTGTTAGATTTAACACACAAAGGTATTAAAGCAAAAGTTGTAACTATATTCCAGATATTCCTAAAGTTCACTAGACTTTTTTTTTTATTAAAGATTTTATTTCATTATTTGACAGAGAGACAGATCACAAGTAGCAGAGAGGCAGGCAGAGAGAGTGGAGGAAGCAGGCTCCCTGCTGAGTAGAGGGCCCGATGTGGGACTCGATCCTAGGACCCCAGGACCATCCCCTGAGCTGAAGGCAGAGGCTTTAACCCACTGAGCCACTCAGGTGCCCCAAGTTCACTAGACTTTTAAAAGAAAGACACAAATTCAACTTCTTTACATGGAAATGAAAACGTGTTAGATAAAAATTGCCTTGGATATTGTTAGCAGCAGATTAACCATTTCAGAAATAAATGATCAGTAAACCTGAAGACATAGAAATGGAAACTATTCAAAATAAAACACACAGAAAAGGAAAAGTATTTTAAAAATATAGAGTATTAGTGAGTTATGAGAAATCTTTAAAGATGCCAGTAGAAGGGCAATTGAAGTCCTTGAAAAGAAGAGCAAGGTGAACAGAAAAAAAATTTTTTTTCACAAAATAAGGACCAAAAATATACTATAAATTTGATAATTATAAACTCCAGATCAAAAAAGCTATCCTAGTCTGTTTGGGTTGCTCTAAAAAATACCATAGATTTAGTGGTATATAAACTACATAAATTTATTTCTCATGATTCTGGAAGCTGAGACGTCTAAGATCAAGGTGCCTTCAGTTTTGATGTCTAGTGAGAGCTAGTTTCCTGGTTTGTAGATAGTTGTCTTTGCACTGTGTCTTCACATGACTGAAGGGGTGATGGAGTTCTGTGTGGTCTTCTTTATAAGGGCACTGCTTCCGTTGATAAGGGCTTGCCCTAATGTCTTAATTATTTCCCCAAAGTAGAAACACCAAATACCATCACTTTGGAGATCAGGTTTCCACATATGTGTTTTGACAGCACACAGATATTCATTCTATAGCAAAGTTCAATGAATTCAAAGTGCAAAAATTAAGAAAACACGTAGCACATGAAAATCAAATTACTTAAAACCAGAGGTTTAAAGAAGCCAGAATAAAAAATTAAAATATTTACTGAAGAACAAAGATAAAGATGACAGAATATTTCTCACTGTAAACAGTGCAAGTGAGAAAACAGTGGAAGAACACCTAAAATACTGGAAAAAATATACCAGAATAGATTTAATACCCAGTGAAAAATTTTCAAAAGCAAATGTGAAATAAAGATATTTTCATCTACAAAGAAACAGAAAAAAAGCAAAACAAAACAAAAAAAACAAAAAAACAAAGCAAAACAAAAATCATCTCCAGGAGACCCACACTTTAAGAAATGGCAAAAAAAAAAAAAAAAAAAAAAGCCCTTTAGACAGAAGGAAAATGGTAACCAATGTAAATTTGTATCTATACAAAGGAATGAAAAGAATTGGAAATTGTATCTGTCAGGTAATTATAGAATGATTTCTTTTTTTGTTTAAAAATTTTAAAAAATAAGACACACCTTAAACAAAAATGGTAACAATAAACAATAAAGCATGGGATCTACAACAGAAGAAAACATGTAATGTATGACAACAACAGAACAAAGACCAGGAGGGAACACATGAAAATACATTGCTGTAAGTCTCCTAACTGACATGAAGTAACATAAGAGCAGTTAGGTTAGAATATTGTAAGATAAATGTGAATGCTATAAACTGAACAACCACTAATATAACAACAAAATTATGTAGCTACTATATAGCTATATATTTAGCTTATATAGCTATTAAGCCAGAAAAGGAAATAAAATGTATCATTAAAAAGTAATCAACTAATTAAAACAGAAAAAGAAGAAAAAGTTAATATAGTATAGGTAGAACAAATAGAAAATAAACAGTTGATAGACTTGAACCGTATCAGCAATGACATCAATTACAAAAAATGGTCATTGGGTTGATTAAGAAAATAAATAGCAAAATATACGCTGCCCACTAGAGAAATATTTTAAATAAAAAACACAAATAGGTCAAAATTAAAAGGATGGAGAAAGACATAATATACAAACATTAACTCATGATCTTAAGCGACTGCTAAAGTAAAAGAACAGATACATCATTTTTTATGTTATTAGGAATAGTCTCCTTCAGGTCACCCAGCAGTTATGATACCTGGGTGGCTCAGTTAGTTAAGCAGCTGCCTTCGGCTCAGGTCATGATCCCGGCGTCCTGGGATCCAGTCCCACATCGGGCTCCTTGCTTGGCGGGGAGCCTGCTTCTCCCTCTGCCTCTGCCTGCCACTCTGTCTGCCTGTGCTTGCTCTCGCTTCTCTCTCTATGACAAATGAATAAATAAGATCTTTAAAAAAAAAAAAAAAAAGCAACTTTTACATAATCATAAAGTAAATGTTTTTTGGAAGTACTCAGATTGTAGATAACTAATGAGCAAAGGGGAAAAGAGTTGTGTGTACAAAAATATCAATATTAATATCCTTTTCAATAAAGAATAAAAAGTGTAACTGGTATAACTGAGTTAGGACTGGACAAATATGGGGTATCTGGCTGTTTCAGTCAGTAGAACATGAGACTCTTGATCTTGGAGTCATGAGTTTGAGCCCCAAGTTGGGTATAGAGATTGCTTTTAAAAATCAATCAATCAATTAATTAATTAATTTTTTAAAAGGACTGGACAAATACATTGAGTGGGTAGCAGGCTGACTATGTGGAGGAAAGTCAGAAGGAGTGAATAGTCTGATAAAATATATAATTCACAGGGCGCCTGGTTGTCTCAGTCAACACATTAAGCACTCAACTCTTATTTCAGCTCAGGTCATGATCTAAGATGGAGCCCTGCTTTGGGCTCTTGGAGTCTGTTTGAAATCTGGCTTTCTCTCTCCCTCTGCCCCTCCCCTTACCTGCATTCTCTCTCTTTCTCTCTTTCTTTCTTAATTAATTAATTTTAAAAATCTTAAAATATATATATATATATATATATATATATATATAATTCCCAGCAATTCTGTTTGAAGCTAATAATAGTTTTATAGATGCTGCCTTCTCATATTTGTAGACTATACTGCAAATAAGTCTGAGACCAGGTTGAGTATATTAAAAAAAGTTTCTGGAAACAATATCTAAATCAAGAAACAAGGGAATTATTTCCAGCATGTCTTAAGCTGTTGAGAAACACCAATTAAAAAATCAACTACAGTAGTCATGCAATTAATTAATTAGCTAATTAATTAATTATGTTAGGAAAAGAAATAGCACACAAGTGGTGGGGAGGGAGAGAGAGCATCTTAAGCAGGCTCCATGCTCAGCTCAGAGTCCAATGCCAGGCTTTTCTCTTTATTCTGAAAAGAAATCAAAAGTCAAACTCTACCTGAGCCATCCACGTACCCCTACAATAATTTAAAATAAATTGTGCTGTTTAAAATATATCAATAAAATATGTGTTATCATGAGAAGGAAAAAAATGCTTCTATGAAGAGTGAACAAGAGAAAGCAAACCATGAAACTGGAGTGTATGGGAAAGAAATGTCTTATGGAAAGAGCCGATTGTTGTCTGTCTGGGGAAATGAAAGGAAAGGGAAGAATAGGGGTGAAGAATAGGGCTTCTTCTCTAGAGGGAACTGGAAAGTAAACAGAGAATTCCCCCTTGGTAAGAGAATAAGGGAGAATCATCGGTGGGCAAGAAATATCCCCATAAGGGAAACAAAAACTAAAGTAGTCCAATCTCATAGCCACATGTTGAAGCATTTGTTATTTTCTGTGTGAAAAGTATTGCTAACCACAACCTGCGGTCCATTTATAGTCCATAGTTTGTTTCTGTACAGATTACAACTAAGAGCATTTTTTTTTCTTTTTACATTTTTAAAGATCTGTGAGGGAGAAAAGAGAATAATATGTGACAGAGGCTGTATGTGGCCCACATAGACTGAATTATTTCCTCTCTATCCCTTTATAGAAAAAATTTGCTTACCTCTGGTCTTACAGGATTGACTCCCCAGAGCAATGAAATGCTCTTGTGGCAGTACAAAATACTTGTGGTAATTGAACATTTTATATTTTGTTTAAAACTATTTTTTTTCTTCCCAGTCCCTCCTTTATATTGGATACTTTCACTTCCCTGTTCCTTTAAAAATTTTTTTAAAGATTTTATTTATTTATTTGACAGACAGAGATCACAGGCAGGCAGAAAGGCAAGCAGAGAGAGAGAGGAAGGGAAGCAGGCTGCCCGCTGTGCAGAGAGCCTGATGCAGGGCTGGATTCCAGGACTCTGGATCATGACCTGAGCCAAAGGCAGAGGCTTTAACCCACTGAGCCGCAGAGGCTTTAACCCACTGAGCCACACAGGCACCCCTGTTCCTTTTAAATTAACATGAATAATTTATAGTAAAAAACCTCAACTATGATATTCTCGTTCATTTTTATTTTTTACATGATATATATTTTCTCTTTTTTTAGCAAAAAGTCTAAAACTCACACTTATCATTTATTGCTCCATCCTACAGTGGGGTGCACCAGAGTACATAAGTGAAAGCAAACAAATGAGACACGATGAATGGTAACTCTGCCTTGATTCTTTGTGATCTTTGGCATACAGGGGTAGTAGATCTGATTCCAGATTTGCCAGCAGACACATCAGAGTAGATTAACTAAAATAACTTTTTTAAAGAACAAGTTTTATAATTCTCATTATGGAAGTGAGACTTAGGTTAGAGTCCAATTAAGGAATATTAAATTATTTCATGCATTTTTGTGTTGCTTTTCTGATATACCTTGCTTAATTATTCATTAAAGCAGTAATCTGTATTGTTAAAAAAAAAAAAAAAGAAAAGAAAGAAAAGCACAGGCTTAAAATGGTGTCACTTAGAGTGAGTTCCCAAACTGGCACATAATCCATAATCTAATTGCAGTTTCAATCACCTGCATATAGTTGTAACTAGTCAGTTACGAATTTCCAATCCAAGTCTGCCACCTGGGACTTCTCCACTCAACAAAGAAAGCTGAGGTAATCTATATGATAATGATGAGGGAGCAGGAGGCTGGCTGAAAAGCCAGCTGAAATGAGAGTAAAGGAAGAAAAGCTGGCACCTTGCACCCCCTCTTTACCTGCTCCCCTAGGTAATGTGTGTGACATTCCTCAGGCACCCCTGACTGCCATAAATGAGAAACAAATTGTTAACTTGCAGAGATCACAGTCCTGCAAGGCAGGAGTCTCCTTTGGTTTACAAATGTCCTTGAGATTTACAACAAAGAAATTACCTTATCAATAGCCCAATTTCCAGAGGCACATAACTCAGTTCCTCAAGCCCTAATGTCACCCTCCCCTCCATAAAAACTGAAGGAGGCTGAGGTAGAAGGAAAAGTAAATAAAGTTAAATTTCTTCTAAACCCAGATATCACTAACAAGGACGCTTGATAGCAGGAATGTAACATTCCATCAGGAGACTCCCAATTGTCTTTATGTTAGTGCCTCATTAGAGGGAAAGCGGCCTTGGCTTGATAGTAACCAGGCCTTCAATATCCTGACAGTCTTCTTTACCCCAATAGCCCTTCTGAACACCCCTTTGTCCTCACCTACCCAACTCTTGTGTACATAACCAGCCACTCCTCACATGCCCAGTGCAGCATCTCCGTCTGCCCACAGGTCCTGTCCCCGTGCTCTAATAAAACCATCTTTTTGCACCAAAGATGTCTTAAGAATTCTTTCTTAGCCATCGGCTCCGAACCTCACCCCATTGAAACTCACCTAGGTTCAAGAACTTCATCATTTGGCAACCCAGATGGGACTGTGAGTCTTTACATTTTGACTCTGAGCTTTGGTGCAAAATTGGTGAGTACTTTTCTCTTTTCTTCCTTTACTCTCATTTCAGGGGCTTTTCAAGGAGTATGGTCTTATTGGAACACTTGCATGTCAATTGCTCAGGCTATAATCCTCTAGCCCGTGGCTGCTCTATGGGGAGGAGAGAGTCTGCCTTTTGGCTGTAAGTTAGTACCCTGGCCGGAATGGCAATAAGAACCAGAAACTTGATGGCCTCTCTGTATTCCTGTTCTTACATAAAGTTGTCTCTTTTGGGCACAGGCAGCCACCTAAGTCACCAGGATGGCTGCCAAGCTTAGGACTCCCGTGTGAGGTTTCCTCCTGATTGATCTAATGTGATCCCCTCCACCTCCCTGGTCTAGCCACTTCTGGCTGAGAGACTTCCACCAGGAGCCGGCTGAAACTAGTACCTGATTGAATTAAAACACAACCGGGGACCATTTCCTGGGGAAGCTGGCTGCAAGGACCACATGTGTTGGAATGTCACATAGACCATGATGGATTTCAGTCTTTACTGTTTCTTGTCAGTGTCTTCTACAAACTACTTAAAGCTACAAAACTGGGCAATTTCCCCTTGCCAAACTTTTCTAGTATTTCCATGGGTTAAAATGGGAAAACAGTATGCAGTCTTCAGGACAGAAGATGGCATGGCATGGCACAGTGTTTTGGTCCATTCACCAGGCACCCATCATCAGCCTAGCATATGATGGGGAGGGTGAGGGATGCTGGCACCCCTCCAGGGCCTTTTATGGCAGGAATGCCTTCTTGGGGAAGGCAGGATGGTGATCAATAGCAATGGCTTGTGTGAGGGACGCCTCCGGTTGCTTTTGACACATGGGAACCTCTGACATATCCTGCGTGGGATGCCACCCAGGAGTCGGGGGGATTTGGTAATGGACCTTCTTTACTTTTCTGGGAGCATGACCTCAGTAGGCTTCTTCAGTTCCCAAGGGTTCTGATGAAGTTCTAGAACCTAGGTGAGGTTTGGTGGGCTGAGGTCCGGAGCCGATGACCAAGAAAGAATTCTTGAGACATCTTTGGTGCAAAATGGTGCTTTATTAAAGCACGGGACAGGACCCGTGGGCAGGAAGAGCTGCTGCCCCGGGTTGTGAGGGATGGCAGGTTATGTACCCTGCTGTTGGGGGAAGGTGAGGGGAAGGGAGGTTTCAGTGGAGTTTTCATATGCTAAAGAGGGCCTACAAGGTGTCAGGATGTTCCAGGCCTGCCAGAGGCCTTGCCCTTGCTGCTGGATCAATGTTGTCTTTAGACCAGCCATTAACATTAAGATCTTTGGGAGACTTTTTGGTGGGGTGTCACAATCCTGCTATCAATCGTCTTTGTTAGTGAGATTTAGAACATTTGTAAGCCAAGGGAGACTCCTGTCTAGCAGGATTGTGAGCTCTGCAAGTTAACTATTTGCTTATTGTTCATGGCAGTCAGGGCTGCCTGAGGGATGCTACACTTATGGAGGGGAAAGGGTGAAGAGGGGGTGCAAGGCGCCAGCTTTTGCTTTGTCCTCAGCCAGCCTCCTGCTCCCTCATCAGGTTCTACCTTGGGGTGCCTTTTAACCCACTGGAAATAATTTGGATTGCAAAACTTAAGAAAGCACTGAGCTCCTGTAACACTGCATGGCCTCAGTGAGATCTATCAGTAAGATCACCTCTGAAGGAAACAGGGCAAATGGACCTAGGATACCTTCATTGCTCATACCTAGGCCTTCACTGCTACACACCAGGACCCCGACCTAAGGGTCTTTTGCAGAATGTGTTTGCCTGAATGAATTAGCTAGTAAACTCCATCCTGACATATTAGATAATAATTACATAAATAAGCCTTCTTCTAGTAAGGTTGCTGGAGGATACAGAGGCCATCCTTAGCAAAGGGGACTCTGACTTTTATCTCTCTCTGTTCCTCCTAATAGATGTGTAGGCTTCTCCCACACTCAATTCCCGTGTTAATGGCTATAACTGGAGCAAACTGGGGTTAGTCTAACTCGGGGTGGAGACTTAAATGAGTATTCCCAAGCAGCTACCAAAACTCCCTTTGTTTTGGAGAAATTCCCTGTCTTCTCTGGCCTGGTGTATAACACCTAAGCCCTCCCCATTTGTTCGTGGGAAAGCATGGTGTCTGCTCCTCTGTTGGAGCTGATGAGCTCTAAAATGGGGAGTCCTTTCCCTGCCTTCTGGCAGCACTTTGTTCTTCTATCTCCCTCTTCTCCTATTTCTGCACCAATGTGGGTGTGGCCAAATGACTGGCCTCTGCACCATGCACCAAGGCTCATTCTCTCTTCACTGTCAAGGAGCAAGAAGAGCACCCCTTGGACCTAACCCCCCCTCCCCCAGATTTCCCCACCTCTGTCTCAGGTAAACACTGAAAATGGGGTGGACCCATGTGGAACATAAGTCAGTATTTAAACTAAGTTAAGTTTGTTGGTTTAATTAAGATAGACATGTCTTTGAAGTTACCACAGTAAATGTGAAACTTTTATTCTATCAAGGTCTACTGAAAGTCAATCTTGTGTTACCTCTGTTGAAATTTGTTAGCAAAAAGATGACTAAACTGATGGTTAATTGTCTCAAAGTTTTCATGGGTAATTGTTAATATAGCTCTCAAACTCTTTGGTAACCTGAAAGTTTATAAATTTTGCTTGGATGATAAATGGAATTAAATTTGTTTGAAATCTAGGTCTTTCAAAATAGAATAAAATGTTAAGTCCTTAATTACTAGATACAGGTTTGTGCTTTTGACTTCTTACAGCAAAGAAAACAATATTTAAATCTGTTGGTAAACATATTTTGTGCTTAACTTTCATAAATTTGCCATCTAAAGAATTCTGTTGTAACAGTTCACAATTGGTTAATATTTAACTGACTAGAGATTAGGGTGTTTCTACGAATACAAAATTCTGTAACTAAGACTGATGGAAATAAAGGAAACAGCTGTGTGGAAAAGTAGGAGATATGTAAAAAGGTAATGGGAGTGCATTTTGTTGAAGGTAAAAGAAGGTAATTTTGTCCTACTAAATGAGATGGTTGTTTGCAAAGGAAAGTTGTAGAAGGTTTCTGAAGGGGAATTTTCAGAAAGAGAGTTTTAGGTGTGGTACTTATGAAAGAAACTGAGGAAGACACAAAGAAATGGAAAAATATTCCATGCTCATGGATTGGAAGAACAAATATTGTGAAAATGTCTATGCTACCTGGAGCATATGCTACCTAGACCCTCAACTCTATGGTCAACTAATCTTCAACAAAGCAGGAAAGAAGGTCCAATGGGAAAAACAAAAACAAAAACAAAAAAAAAAAAAAACAAAAAAAACAGTCTCTTCAGCAAATGGAGTTGGGAAAATTGGACCGCCACATGCAGAAGAATGAAACTGAACCATTTCCTTACACCACACATGAAAATAGACTCAAATGGATGAAGGACCTCAATGTGAGAAAGGAATCTATCAAAATCCTTGAGGAGAACACAGGCAGCAACTTCTTCAACCTCAGCTGTAGCAATATCTTCCTAGGAACATCTCCAAAGGCAAGGGAAGCAAGGGCAAAAATGAACTATTGGGACTTCATCAAGAACAAAAGCTTTTGCACAGCAAAGGAAATAGTCAATAAAACCAAAAGACAACTGACAGAATGGGAGAAGATATTTGTAAATGACATATCAGATAAAGGGCTAGTATCCAATATCTATAAAGAACTTATCAAACTCAACACCCAAAGAACAAATAATTCAATCAAGAAATGGGCAAAGGACATGAACAGACATTTCTGCAAAGAAGACATCCAGATGGTCAACAGATACATCAAAAAGTGTTCCACATAATTTGGCATCATGGAAATACAAATAAAAACCACAATGAGATACCACCTCACACCAGTCAGAATGGCTAAAACTAACATGTCAGGAAATGACAGATGTTGGTGAGGATGTGGAGAAAGGGGAACCCTCCTACATTGTTGGTGGGAATGCAAGCTGGAAAACAGCATGGAGTTTCCTCAAAAAGTTGAAAATAGAGCTACACTATGACCCAGAAATTGCACTACTGGGTATTTGCCCTAAAGATACAAATGTAGTGATCTGAAGGGGAACATGCACCCAAATGTTTATAGCAACAATGTCCACAATAGCCAAACTATGGAAAGAACCTTGATGTCCATCAGCAAATGAATGAATAAAGAGGAAGTGGTATATATTGAAAGGGCCCCCAATAATGGGTCCGTGATTAAAGGACTGAGACTGATACAAAGCAAAGGTCAAGCAAAGCTTTATTTTGTGGCAAGCATCAAGAATCAAAGCAAACATTGGGGCCATGCCTCTTACAGAGAGGGCAACCCCTCTCTGCTTTACAGACGAGCTTTTAAGGGCAAAGGCCATGTGGTTGGGCCTGGCCACACACAAGTGGCCAATGAAATTGTAACACACAGAGAAAACTGCACAGTCATGCTAGGTCACACATAGGTGACAAATTAAATTACAATTTACCCTAGTAGATACTTGAACTAGCCTATCACCTTGATCAGAATTGGCACCCAAAAGGCGCCCAAAGTGTGGGGTCCATACTCCTTGGTAACTAGGGTTACCAAGATAACAGTATGCACCCCCCGACTGATTGAATGTCTCCACCTGGCCTGACCCACCCTTGTATTTGGGCTTTGTTACCTGGAACTGGTTTCTCGGACTTGTTTTTAATTAAGGCCCCTGGGGGAAGGAGGCAGGGACAGTTTAAGTTTTACTGCATAAACAACAAAATGACTGTTTAATCCAAGATGGAATCGCTCTGGCTAAATAGGCTCTTATATCTATATACAAAGCAATACTATGTAGCCATCAAAATAAATGAAATCTTGCTATTTGCAATGACATGGATGGAATTAGAGGGTTTTATGCTTAGCAAAATAAGTCAATCAGAGAAAGACAATTATCATATGATCTCCCTGATGTGAGGAAGTTGAGAGGCAACATGGGGGCTTATAGGGTAGGAAAAGAATAAATGAAACAAAATGGGATCGGGAGGGTGACAAACCATAAGAGACTCTTAATCTTACAAAACAAACTGAGGGTTGCCATGGGGAGGGGGTTAGGGAGAGGGGGTTGGGTTATGGACACTGGGGAAGGTATGTGCTATGGTGAGTGCTGTGAAGTGTGTAAACTTGACGATTCACAGACCTGTACCCCTGGAGCTAATGCTACATTATATGTTAATAAACAGATAAAAATAAAAAATTAAATAAATTAAAATAAAAATACAACAACAAAAATAATTTAAAAATAAGCATTTTTCAGTTTACCACCTATAGGTAATGATTATTAAGATTTTGTGATTTTTTTTTTTCTGTTCGTATATGTATATACAAAGGTTTTTAACTATTAAACTTTATCACATATTAAAAAAAAATTCTTGAGACATCTTTGGTGCAAAATGGTGGTTTATTAAAGCATGGGGACAGACCTGTGGGCAGGAAGAGCTGCTGCCCTGGGTTGTGAGGCTTGGCAGGTTATGTACCATGGGGGTGGGAGAAGTAAGGAAAAGGGAGGTTTCAATAGAACTTTCATATGCTAAAGAGGACCTACAAGATATGGGATACCAGAGGCTTTGCCACCACCAAGTCATTCTGTCCTTTTTAGCAAACTATTAAGATAGCTGGGATATTCCTAAAGAATGTCACATATGTCCCACCCAGGAGTAGGGGTGGAAGGGAGTTTGCAAGGTGTCAGCTTTGCTTTGTCCTCAGCAAGTCTTCTGTTCCCTCATAATTCCCCCTTGAACAATTTTGACCCTTAAATCTTTAAGGTTGTTGAAGGTGGAAGGTCTCTGCTTCTGTAACATCTTCCTGCAGAACAGGGGCATAGAGTTGTCCCGACCTATTCAGATCAACATTGGTGAATTGGAGAATGTGTCGGGGAGTTAAAAAAAATAGAGACAGCTGAATTCGGGGGACACTGCTCTGAGGACAAAGCAAAAGGCTGACACCTTACAATCTCCACCCCACCCCCACTCCTGGGTGGGACATATGTGACATTCTTTAGGAATCTCCCATCCATCTTAATGTTAATATCTAGCTAGAGGGCAAAATGACATTGGCAATGGCTAAAGAGGACCTAGGATATGAAAATTTAGCATATGAAAGTTCTCTTTAATGGTACATAACCTGCCACGCCTAATAACCCAGGGCAGCATCTCTTCCTGACCATAGGTCCTGTCCCCATGCTTTAATAAACCACCATTTTGCACCAAAGATGTCTCAAGAATTCTTTCTTGGTCATCAGCTCCGGACCTCACCCCACCAAACTTTACCTATATTCTAAAACTTCATCACTGGGTAGCAGGTTTACAGAGCTCTTATAAGGCAGTACAGGGGGTCAGGTTCCAAGGGCTGTGCTGACTGCTGGTAGTCAGCTGACTGGGGGGCGGGGGGTGTGTGGTGTTGCTTTAGGCAGGAACAGCAATTATGGCAGTGCGGGAAGCTCATTGTGGGAAGCCTGTCTAGAGAAGAAGAAATGACTGGTTATCTTTTGCCCCTAGAGGGGATTCTGGTTATCTCTTAGTATTACTGGTAATTTTCCATCTTCTGGGGCCTGCTGGTCTGGGGCTGCTCTGGATAACTTTCCTCTTCACTGAGAACCTCAAAATTCTTTTGAGAAGCCATATCTTCATGTTTTTTGTACTTGAATTGAGTGAGTCTCCAAACCCCAGATTTTGAGTTAAATAGATGATTAAGGTTGAGCCAGTTCATATATCAAATCTCCTCAGCTGCAATAATTGTTTTGGCAAGATACATGTTATCCAAGTTGATCCATTTAGAGGGAATCTCTGGACTGCCAGGACGGAAAGCTTTGTATCTTTTATTGGGATTAAATATTTTAAGTTATGTGCTTGTGGATCACCCTAAAGATGGATCCTACCTCAATTTGAAGTCAATTTGAAGTATGGCAGAGCCAAGAGTGTGGTCCTGTTGATGAAGGATAGTTGGAAGGCAGGCAAGCAGGGACAAGCCCTCCCCTCCCACCCCCCAAAAGAGGAAACCACCCTTAACGGATTTTACACCACCCTGGAAGGAGCCCTCCACTCTTTCCAATGTGACAAAAGCCTGACTGGATGATAGGTGCACGAAGGGTTAATCAGATTAAAACATCTGCCAACAAGAACATAAAGACCTTTAGACTTAGAAATTCCAGTGGCAGTTTGGGTCCCCTCCCTCTTGGGAGCTTTGTGCTATCACTCAATACACCTTGCTTTGCCGCCCACCCCTCTGGTCTACCTCTTCATTCTTCCACGTGGTGATACCAAGAACCACTGGCACTGACAGAGAAAAAAATCCTGTAACACTGTCATCATACTATTTCTGGAAGGCATTTCTTTTTTGTCACAGAAGACACTGAATTCATTTTCTATTCATCAATTAGATTTTTTCATCATTTTAAAATACAAATTTCTAACATACTGATATTATTTATTATTGTTGAATAATTAATATGTGTGAAATTATTTTTGGTAACTACAAGGATTTTCTTTTCCTTCTACTTTCTTCAGACAACCTATTCCATTGCTTATAGCAAATGCTGCCAGTGATGTCATATAAATCTAGATTCTCTGAAGTCAATTCTGTGTCCCATATCCCATATGCAAGGGCATTCATCATTTATTTATTTATTTATTTATCTATCTAAATTTTAGTTCCAGTATAGTCACTATACAGTGTTATGTTTATTTTAGGGTACAGTATTTCACTTTCCTCTTGATTTTTTAAAACTACAATCTCCGCATCTAGATTTATTCGTGAAAATTGCATTAATTCCTGAAATACTGTTTGTGTTGTTAGATTTCTAGAATCATGTAGTATGTACTGTTTTGAACAGCATTTTTGCCAGTTTAGGAGAAAGAAATCGTAATGATGAGATTTTGGAATATAGGTGACATGCAGTGGGTTGAGGTCTGGAGCTGATGACCAAGACAGAATTCTTGAAATGTCTTTGGCGCAAAATGGTGGCTTTATTAAAGCACAGGGTCTGGACAGGTGGGCAGAAAGAGCTGTTGCCTTGGGTGAACTGTTGCCAAGCTCACCCCTTGTGAGGGATGGTTGACTATATACTTGGGAGTAGTGGGAGGTAAGGAAAAGAGAGATTTTTCAAAAGGATTTTCATATGTTAAAGAGTCACAGGATGCCAAGCCCTTGCCATTGCCAAGTTAAGGTTGTTTTTCGCTTTAGCATGGCATTAACATTAAGACAGTTGGGAGCTTCCTGGAAGAATGTGACACAAGTCCTACCTAGGAGTGTGGGAGAGTGTTGCAGGGAGTCAGCTTATGATTTGTCTTCACCTAACCTTCTGCTCCAGAATCAGTTAACTGCAATAATTCTTTTTTTTTTTTTTTTTTTTTTTTTTTGGTGTGAATGTCTTGGTTGATCTATGAAGTTAATCATTAATTCATTTACTCAGAGCAAAAAAGTGAACCAAGGATGCATAGTTATAAAATTGAAAACCTTTGTACTAATAATAAAGTTAGGGAGGAACCAAAGATAAAACCAAAGATAATTTAGTTGCCCATAAATTAATTCTAGGGCTTTTTTTGTGGACCATGGTGTCAGATTATAAAGTTATAAAAATGGCTGTTATATATGTTCTCAGACAACTGCTTACAAAACTATGTTAGAAGTTTGTCATAGTTAAACATCAATGGAAGAAATATGCTGAAGAGGCACAAGAAAAGAAGGAATTGTTTCAGGCATGGTCATGTTTCAGAGGGATAAGGGCAGGGGTCTTACTAGGTGAATTACTTCATCTTCCTTTGGGAGATGGAGAGTCTGTTATAAATTACTTTGGTACTGATGAGAAAAATCACAGATGGATTGGGTTAAAATTTCATTCCTGGCAAGTTGAAACTGCAATTAAGACTTGGTTTGCTGCCCTAGGGGCAAGTGAGTCCATCTTGGGCCTGGCCTTCTGGTTAACACCAGTTTACTTTGAGATTACTAATCAAAACCAAAGCTAATAGTAAGTGTTTTCATAGTGACCAATTTACATTATACTAAATTTCATGTAAAGCATCTTATTAGATCCTTACAACACCTTGTAAATTTTTTTTAATTTTTTATTTTTTATAAACATATAATATATTTTTATCCCCAGGGGTACAGGTCTGTGAATCGCCAGGTTTACACACTTCACAGCACTCACCAAAGCACATACCCTCCTCAATGTCCATAACCCCATCCCCCTTCTTCCAACCCCCCTCCCCCCAGCAACCCTCAGTTTGTTTTGTGAGATTAGGAGTCACTTATGGTTTGTCTCCCTCCCAATCCCATCTTGTTTCATTGATTCTTCTCCTACCCCCTTAAGCCCCCATGTTGCATCACCACTTCCTCATATCAGGGAGATCATATGATAGTTGTCTTTCTCTGGTTGACTTATTTCGCTAAGCATGATACGCTCTAGTTCCATCCACGTCGTCGCAAATGGCAAGATTTCATTTTTTTGATGGCTGCATAGTATTCCATTGTGTATATATACCACATCTTCTTTATCCACTCATCTGTTGATGGACATCTAGACTCTTTCCATAGTTTGGCTATTGTGGACATTGCTGCTATAAACATTCGGGTGCATGTGCCCCTTCAGATCACTACATTTGTATCTTTAGGGTAATTACCCATTAGTGCTATTGCTGGGTCTTAGGGTAGTTCTATTTTCAACATTGTGAGGAACATCTATGTTGTTTTCCAGAGTGGCTGCACCAGCTTGCATTCCCACCAACAGTGTAGGAGGGTTCCCCTTTCTCCGCATCCTCACCAGCATCTGTCATTTCATGACTTGTTAATTTTAGCCATTCTGACTGGTGTGAGGTGATATCTCATTGTGGTTTTGATTTGTATTTCCCTGATGCCGAGTGATATGGAGCACATTTTCATGTGCCTGTTGGCCATCTGGATGTCTTCTTTGCAGAAATGTCTGTTCATGTCCTCTGCCCATTTCTTGATTGGATTATTTGTTCTTTGGGAACACCTTATAAATTTTATATTATTCCCATTTTCTAGGTGAGGAAAGCAAGACTTAAAATGTATAAACTGTAAAATGGTAACTCTAGACTTCAAAAGCTAACTAGCTCAGCTCTAGAGTTTACTAATCATTACAGAGAAAGTGTTTAAAACACGGAGTATGCAGCTGTCCTGACACTAATAATTCTAAATATCAGGATGCAGAGCTGACAAGTATTTTTTTGGCCATTGCCATGTAAATCTCCTTATATTGCAGTTCTCTTTATTGAGGGTACTTCTGATGATGTTCTAGACCCTAGGTGAGGTTTGGTGGGGTGAGGTCCAGAGCCGATTGATGAAGTTCTAGAACCTAGGTGAGGTTTGGTGGGCTGAGGTCCGGAGCCGATGACCAAGAAAGAATTCTTGAGACATCTTTGGTGCAAAATTGTGGTTTATTAAAGCATGGGGACAGGACCCATGGGCAGGAAGAGCTGCTGCCCTGGGTTGTGAGGGATGGCAGGTAATATGCCTTGGGGTTGGGGGTGGTGGTGAAGGGATGGGTGGTTTCAATGGAGTTTTCATATGTTAAAGAGAGTCTACAAGGTGCAGGGGTGGGGGGGTGGGGAGGTGGGTGGGGTTGAGAGGGAGGCCTTGCCCTTATAGCCTGATCAATGTCCTCTTTAGGTCAGGCATGAACATCAAGATAGTTGGGAGATTCTTGGTGGGGTATTATGATCCTGCTATCATTTACATTCCCTTCTACCTCAACCTCCTCCAGTTTATGGTGGGGAGGGAGACATTAGGGCTTGAGGAACTGAGAGTTATTTGCCTCTGGAAACTTGTGCTTTTGATAAGGTAACCTCCCTGTTTAAATCTCTAGGACATCTGTAGAGCAAGGGAGATTCCTGTTCTGCAGGATTGTGATCTCTGTAAGTTAACTATTTATCGTTTTATGGCAGTAAGGGGTGCCTGAGGAATGCTACACATATTAAGAGGGGAGCGGGTGGAGAGGTGGTGCAAGGTGCCAGCTTTTGCTCTGTCCTCAGCCAGCCTCCTGCTCCCTCATCACAATGACCAAGAAAGAATTCTTGAGACATCTTTGCTGCAAAATGGTGGTTTATTAAAGTTTGGGGACAGGACCAGTGAGCAGAAAGAGCTGCTGCCCTGGGTTGTGAGAGATGGCAGGTTATGTACTTTGGGGTTAGGGGAAGGTGAGGGGTAGGGAGGTTTCAATGGAGCTTTCATATGCTAAGGAGGGCCTACAAGTTGCCAGGATACTGGAGGCCTTGGGGCTTGATCAATGTTTTCTTTTGTCAAGCCATTCACATTTCTGCTATCAAGCCTCTTTGTTAGTGAGATTTGGGTTTAGAAGAAATTTAACTTTATTTAGGGCTAGAGGAACTGAGTTATTTGCCTCTGGAAATTGTGCTATTGATAAGGGAACTTCTTTGTAGATCTCTAGGACATTTGTAAACCAAGGGAGATTCTGTCTTGCAGGATTGTGATCTCTGCAAGTTAACTATTTGTTTCTCACTTATGGCAGTCAGGGGTGCCTGAGCAGCAAGGTGTCAGCTTTTGCTTTGTCTTCAGCCAGCCTTCTCCTTCCTCATCATTAACCTCTTATTATAATTTATAATAACTTAGAAATTATAAATTATAATTTTGGCAAACCCACAAAGGATAAAAATCAAGTCATTTATTTTAAAGATTCAAAATGGTACCTAATGATATGGGAAACAAAGGCAGAAGAAAAATTATTAAATTTCCTTACTACCTAGAGCCCACTGACAAGTCTTTGAAACAGGCAGAGTGACATTCCTTTCGGGTCTCATCTATATTAATACTTTGCTAAAGGCAAAAAGCAATCTTAGCCTGACTGCCTCTCCCTACCCCACAAGGATCCCGTAAGTCTACTTTAATGTATAAAAATTCCTTTGGAGACTTCCTTTATCTCTAAAAACCCCAAGATACATATTGGCAATCACATCCCAAGGATATGGCCCACTGACATACATCTAAAGGGTCTCATGACTAAGGTTTTATTAGGTGGTAATAAATTACCTTTCCCAACAATAGCTAGCCTGCTCAAGGTCCTGGAAACCTTGCTTCCAAAATTCCTTAGAGACTTAAGCTATCCCTAACCACCTCCCAATTTGAAAGTATATAATGGGCCACTTCTCATGACCCTGGTGCAGCACTTTCTGCCCATGGGTCCTGTCCCCATGCTTTAATAAAACCACCTTTTTCTACCAAAGACATCTCAAGAATTCTTTCTTGGCCATGGGCTTCAGACCTTAACATCGTCTTTTCTATACCATCTAAGACACTACCAGCCTGGCTGGAGATAGAATTTCTTCTTTTTCTCCTTCTTCTTTCTTTTTCCTTCTTTATTAGAAATGCCTTTGTGATCTCACAGACACAAAAAGGTTGTCTAAGATGCTCAGCAGTCTATATTTTAGACATTAAAATCCCACAGAGATGAAATTTAAATGGTTATCAATAGATCTGAAATCATAAGAAGATTTTTCTAAAGATTATAAGTTGAAATGAAAAAACTAGATACTTCTAGTATACTGACCTTTACAGAATATTTAAAGTCAGAAACAATGAGGGTTCTGACCAGAAGATTACCTACAATGAATTTATAAATTTACATGCTAGAATGATAGGTAGAACTTGCAATTCTCTGATTTACCTAGGAACTGATGATGGAGCAGGAGGCTGGCTGAGGACAAAGCAAAAACTGGCACCTTGCACCCCCTCTCCATCTGATTCCCCTCAGTAATAAGTGTAGCATTCCTCAGGCACCCCTGACTGCCATAAGAAACAAAGAGTTAACTTGCAGAGATCACAATCCTGCAAGACAGGAATCTCCCAACTATCTTGATGTTAATGGCTTGCTAAAAGACAACAGTGGTCTCCTGGCACCTCCTAGGCCCTCTTTAGCATATGAAAACTCCTTGAAACCTCCCTTTCCCTCACATTCCCCCAACTGCAGGGTACATAACCTGCCATCCCTCACAACCTTGGGCAGCAGCTCTTCCTGCCCATGGGTCCTGTCCCTGTGCTTTAATAAACCACCATTTTGCACTAAAGATGTCTCAAGAATTCTTTCTTGGTCATTGGCTCTGAACCTCAGCCCACCAAACCTCACCTAGGTTCCAGAACTAAACCAGAGCAACTGAGGAAAATAAAAAATTAAATAGACCTAGTTAATATAGCAGATATAAGTGACGTAAAAGTTGGGGTTCGGGAGCAAACAGTCAAGAAAGAATACTTGAGATGTCTTTGGTGCAGAAAGAGTGGTTTTGTTAAAGCATGGGGACAGGACCCATGGGCAGAAAGTGCTGCACTGTGGTTGTGAAGAGTGGCTGATGATACACTTTCAAGTTGGGAGGAGGTTAGGCATAGCATAAGTCTCTAAGGAATTTGGAAGCAAAGTTTCCTAGAGGTCAGGCTAATTTCAAGCTAAAATTTTCTTTTTCCCTCTAGGAAAGTATTAACATTAAGGCTGTTGGGTTCTTGGAGGAAGATCACCCTGCCTGTCTGGAGTACTTGTCAATGGGCTGGCTATAAGTTATTAAAAAGTTTAACTTTTTCTATATTTCTTTTGCCCCTGTTTTCCACATTGTAAGGAAATCTGAGCTGACTTTTCTGTTTGTAAGATGGCTGTAAGTTTTCTTTGGTGTAATTACAGAGTAATGACCTTCAATTTCTTCAAAAGCAAGCTCTTATTCTGGTAATTTCATTTCAAAAAACACTCTTGTGTAAAATATTATTTGAAATCAGAGTGTTTAAAAGATAAAGAAAATGAAATAACATATTCAAGATAGAACCAAAGGACTCTACCATAACTTTACTCCAAGGCCAGTTACACTTTAATTACCCTTATGATTTTTATTAACATCCAAAAGATTTATGAGGCAACTCAGTATCTTTATACTCCTGAAGGTAGTGATATTGATTAAAAAAAACCATTCAGTCAATTGTGGGTGAAACTCTGAGTGAAACGAATGGAGTTCAAATATTTCCTTTTTTTTCCATTGTGGTGGGTGAGGTAAGAGGGTCCTTGATCAATACACTCCCTTCCACCTCACTCTGCCCTTAAGTCTCAGCCTGAGATACTAGATAAGGAATAGGAGACAAGGAGATGTCACCCTAGGCCCATGGTTCTTAGGCCTTGGTGCACAGTATAATCACTTGAGAATATCTTTTAAATTACTGATTCATAACCCTACCTTCTCTTCTTCTCCCCCACTTCCAAGAAATTTCTACATATTAGTGTGAGGTGAGACCTTGATAATGGTACTTTTTAAAATAAAGTTGTTCAGGTAAACCTAGCAGGAAGTTGGACTTGAGCCCTGTTGATCAAGAAGTAGGGTTAATATTTCAAACCAGCTGAGTAGCCAAATGAACTTTGATACCAGTCTTTATTGCGCTGTGCCACTTAAGATATATATTTCTAAGCAAAGACAATGATAATTGGTAATGGCTTATTGGCTGACAAAAAATTTTTAATTTTTTGTATTTTTTTTTCTGTTTCCATGCCTCTTTTTAAAAATTTTTTTTTTAATTTTTTATTTTTTATAAATATATATTTTTATCCCCAGGGGTACAAGTCTGTGAATAGCCAGGTTTACACACTTCACAGCACTCACCAAAGCACATACCCTCCCCAATGTCCATAATTCACCCCCCATTCTCCAAACCCCCCTCCCCCCAGCAACAATCAGTTTGTTTTGTGAGATTAGGAGTCACTTATGGTTTGCCTCCCTCCCAATCCCATCTTGTTTCATTGATTCTTCTCCTACCCCCTTAAGCCCCCATGTTGCATCACCACTTCCTCATATCAGGGAGATCATATGATAGTTGTCTTTCTCCACTAGACTTATTTCGCTAAGCATGATACGCTCTAGTTCCATCCACGTCTTCGCAAATGGCAAGATTTCATTTCTTTTGATGGCTGCACAGTATTCTATTGTGTATATATACCACAGCTTCTTGATCCATTCATCTGTTGGTGGACATCTAGATTCTTTCCATAGTTTGGCTATTGTGGACATTGCTGCTATAAACATTCGGGTGCATGTGCCCCTTCAGATCACTACATTTGTATCTTTAGGGTAATTACCCATTAGTGCTATTGCTGGGTCTTAGGGTAGTTCTATTTTCAACATTTTGAGGAACATCTATGTTGTTTTCCAGAGTGGTTGCACCAGCTTGCATTCCCACCAACAGTGTAGGAGGGTTCCCCTTTCTCCGCATCCTCACCAGCATCTGTCATTTCCTGACTTGTTAATTTTAGCCATTCTGACTGGCTTTTGTGGTTTTGATTTGTATTTCCCTGATGCCGAATGATATGGAGCACATTTTCATGTGCCTGTTGGCCATCTGGATGTCTTCTTTGCAGAAATGTCTGTTCATGTCCTCTGCCCATTTCTTGATTGGATTATTTGTTCTTTGGGTGTTGAGTCTGCTAAGTTCGTTATAGATTTTGGACACTAGCCCTTTATCTGATATGTCATTTGCAAATATCTTCTCCCATTCTGTCAGTTGGCTTTTGGTTTTGTTAACTGTTTCCTTTGCAATGCAAAAGCTTTGATCTTGATAAAATCCCAATAGTTTATTTTTCCCCTTGCTTCCCTTGCCTTTGGCAATGCTCCTAGGAAGATGTTGCTGCAGCTGAGGTTGAAGAGGTTGCTGCCTGTGTTCTCCTCAAGGATTTTGATGGATTCCTTTCTCACACTGAGGACCTTCATCCATTTTGAGTCTATTTTCGTGTGCGGTGTAAAGAAATGGTCCAATTTCATTTTTCTGCATGTGACTGTCCAATTTTCCCAACACCATTTATTGAAGAGGCTGTCTTTTTTCCATTGGACATTCTTTCCTGCTTTGTCAAAGATTAGTTGACCATAGAGATGAGGGTCTATTTCTGGCCTCTCTATTCTGTTCCATTGATCTATGTGTCTGTTTTTGTGCCAGTACCATGCTGTCTTGATGATGACAGCTTTGTAATAGAGCTTGAAGTCCGGAATTGTGATGCCACCAACTTTGGCTTTCTTTTTCAATATCCCTTTGGCTATTTGAGGTCTTTTCTGGTTCCATATAAATTTTAGAATTATTTGTTCCATTTCTTTGAAAAAGATGGATGGTACTTTGATAGGAATTGCATTAAATGTGTAGATTGCTTTAGGTAGCATAGACATTTTGACAATATTTATTCTTCCAATTCAGGAGCATGGAACATTTTTCCATTTTTTTGTGTCTTCCTCAATTTCTTTCATGAGTACTTTATAGTTTTCTGAGTATAGATTCTGTGCCTCTTTGGTTAGGTTTATTCCTAGGAATCTTATGATTTTGGGTGCAATTGTAAATGGGATTGACTCCTTAATTTCTCTTTCTTCTGTCTTGCTTTGGTGTAGAGAAATGCAACTGATTTCTGTGTATTGATTTTATATCCTGACACTTTACTGAATTCCTGTACAAGTTCTAGCCATTTTGGAGTGGAGTCTTTTGGGTTTTCCACATATAGTATCATATCATCTGTGAAGAGTGATAGTTTGACTTCTTCTTTGCCAGTTTGGACGCCTTTAATTTCCTTTTGTTGTCTGATTGTTGAGGCTAGGACCTCTAGTACTATGTTAAATAGCAGTGGTGATAATGGACATACCTGCTGTGTTCCTGACCTTAGCGGTAAAGTTTCAGTTTTTCTCCATTGAGAATGATATTTGTGGTAGGTTTTTCAAAAATGGCTTTGATAATATTGAGGTTGTGCCCTCTATCCCTACACTTTGAAGAGTTTTGATCAGGAAGGAATGCTGTACTTTGTCAAATGCTTTTCCAGCATCTATTGAGAGTATCATATGGTTCTTGTTCTTTCTTTTCCAGATTTGTTGTATCACATTGATTGATTTGCAGATGTTGAACCAACCTTGCAGCCCTGGAATAAATCCCACTTGGTCGTCGTGAATAATCCTTTTTATGTACTGTTGAATCCTATTGGCCAGTATTTTGATGAGAATTTTCGCATCTGTGTTCATCAAGGATATTGGTCTATAGCTCTCTTTTTTGATGGGATCCTTGTCTGGTTTTGGGATCAAGGTGATGCTGGACTCATAAGATGACTTTGGAAGTTTTCCTTCCATTTCTAGTTTTTGGAACAGTTTCAGGAGAATAGGAATTAGTTTTTCTTTAAATGTTTGGTAGAATTCCCCCAGGAAGCCGTCTGTCCCTGGGCTTTTGTTTGTTTGGAGATTTTTAATGACCATTTCAATCTCCTTACTGGTTATGGGTCTGTTCAGGCTTTCTTTTTCTTCCTGGTTCAGTTGTGGTAGTTTATATGTTTCTAGAAATGCTTCCATTTCTTCCAGATTGTCAAATTTGTTGGCGTAGAGTTGCTCATAGCATGTTCTTATAATTGTTTGTATTTTTTGGTGTTAGTTGTGATCCTCCTCTTTCATTCATGATTTTATTTATTTGGGTCCTTCTCCTTTCTTCTTGATAAGTCTGGCCAGGGGTTTATCAATTTTATTAATTCTTTCAAAGAACCAGCTCCTAGTTTCATTGATTTGCTCTATTGTTTTTTTGGTTTCTATTTCATTGATTTCTGCTGTGATCTTTATAATTTCTCTTCTCCTGCTGGGTTTAGGGTTTTTTTCTTGTTCTTTCTCCAGCTCCTTTAGGTGTAGGGTTAGGTTGTGTACCTGAGACCTTTCTTGTTTCTTGAGAAAGGCTTGTACCGCTATATATTTTCCTCTCAGGACTGCCTTTGTTGTGTCCCACAGATTTTGAACCACTGTATTTTCATTATCATTTGTTTCCATGATTTTTTTCAATTCTTCTTTAATTTCCCGGTTGACTCATTCATTCTTTAGAAGGATGCTGTTTAGTCTCCATGTATTTGGGTTCTTTCCAAACTTCCTCTTGTGATTGAGTTCTAGCTTCAGAGCATTGTGGTCTGAAAATATGCAGGGAATAATCCCAATCTTTTGATACTGGTTGAGTCCTGATTTGGGACTGAGGATGTGATCTATTCTGGAGAATGTTCCATGTGCACTAGAGAAGAATGTGTATTCTGTTGCTTTGGGATGAAATGTTCTGAATATATCTCTGATGTCCATCTGGTCCAGTGTGTCATTTAAGGCCTTTATTTCCTTGTTGATCTTTTGCTTGGACGATCTGTGTATTTCAGTGAGGGGAGTGTTAAAGTCCCCTACTATTATTGTATTATTGTTGATGTGTTTCTTTGATTTTGTTATTAATTGGTTTATATAGTTGGCTGCTCCCACGTTGGGGTCATAGACATTTAAAATTGTTAGATCTTCTTTTTTGGACAGACCCTTTGAGTATGATATAGTGTCCTTCCTCATCTCTTATTATTGTTTTTGGCTTAAAATCTAATTGATCTGATATAAGGATTGCCACTCCTACTTTCTTCTGATGTCCATTAGCATGGTAATTTCTTTTCCAACCCCTCACTTTAAATCTGGAGGTGTCTTCGGGCTTAAATTGAGTTTCTTGGAGGCAAAATATAGATGGGTTTTGTTTTTTTTATCCATTATGATACCCTGTGTCTTTTGATTGGGGCATTTAGCCCATTAACATTCAGGGTAACTATTGAGCGATATGAATTTAGTGCCATTGTGTTGCCTGTAAGGTAACTGTTCCTGTATACTGTCTCTGATCTACCACTTGTAGGCTCTCTCTTTGCTTAGAGGACCCCTTTCAATATTTCCTGTAGAGCTGGTTTGGTGTTTGCCAATTCTTTCAGTTTTTGTTTGTCCTGGAAGCTTTTAATCTCTCCTTCTATTTTCAATGATAGTCTAGCTGGATATAGTCTTCTTGGCTGCACGTTTTTCTCGTTTAGTGCTCTGAAAATATCATGCCAGCTCTTTCTGGCCTGCCAGTTCTCTGTGGATAAATCTGCTGCTAATCTAATATTTTTGCTATTGTATGTTACAGACTTCTTTTCTTGGGCTACTTTCACTATTTTCTCTTTGTCACTAAGACTTGTATATTTTATTTACTATTTGATGGGGTTTGGGCCTATTCATACTGATTTTGAGTGGCATTCTCCAGACCTCCTGAATTTTGATGCTTGTTCCCTTTGCCATTTTGGGGAAATTCTCCCCAATATTCTCTCCAGTATACCTTCTGCTCCCCTCTCTCTTTCTTCTTCTTCTGGAATCCCAATTATTCTAATGTTGTTTTATCTTATGGTGTCACTTATCTCTCGAATTCTCCCCTCATGATCCAGTAGGTGTTTGTCCCTCTTTTGCTCAGCTTCTTTATTCTCTGTCATTTGGTCTTCTATATCGCTAATTCTTTCTTCTGCCTCATTTATCCTAGCAGTGAGAGCCTCCATTTTTGATTGCACCTCATTAATAGCTTTTTTGATTTCAACTTGTTTAGATTTTTGTTCTTTTATTTCTCCAGAAAGGGTTTTTATATCTCCCGAGAGGTTTTCTCTAATATCTTCCATGCCTTTTTCGAGCCCGGCTAGAATCTTGAGAATTGTCATTCTGAACTCTAGATTTGACATATTACCTATGTCTGTATTGATTAGGTCCCTAGCCTTCAGTACTGCCTCTTGTTTTTTTTTTTTTTTTTTGTGTGTGTGTGTGGTGAATTTTTCCGTCTTGTCATTTTGTCCAGATAAGAGTATATGAAGGAGCAAGTAAAATACTAAAAGGGTGGCAACAACCCCAGGAAAGTATGCTTTAACCAAATCAGAAGAGATCCCAAATCGTGAGGGTGGAGAAAGGGGATAAAAAGAGGTTCAAAAGAAAAAAGAAAGAAAAAAAAAAAGAATGAAAGAAAGAGAAGAATTAAAAAAAGAAAATGAATAAAGAAAAGTATAAAAAATGTATATATATTAGATAAACTAGTTAAAAATGTTAAGAAAGAAAAGGTTAAAGTTAAAAAAAATTAGCAGAAGAAGAGAAATAAAATGAAAAAGAAAAAAAATTAAATTAACTGCAAGACTAAAGAATCATAGGGAGAAAGCCATGAGTTCCGTGCTTTGCTTTCTCCTCCTCTGGAATTCTGCTGCTCTCCTTGGTATTGAAACTGCACTCCTTGGTAGGTGAACTTGGTCGTGTCTGGATTTCTTGTTGATCTTCTGGGGGAGGTGCCTGTTGTAGTGATTTTCAATTGTCTTTGCCTTAGGCGGAATTGCATTGCCCTTGCCAGGGGCCAGGCTGAGTAATCAGCTCGGGTTTGCTTTCAGGAGCTTTTGTTCCCTGAGCACTTTCTGTAGGGTTCCGGGGGACGGGAATACAAATGGTGGCCTCCTGGTCTCTGGCCTGGAGGAGCCAAGAGCCCAGGGCCCCACTCCTCAGTGCGCCCTCAGAGAACAGCGCCCAGTAACTCCTATCTGGCTGACCTCTGCCCGCGCTCCGAGCTCATCGAGCCTGCGACCGGTTAAAGGTACCCCTGAGGTGTGAGCTCACTGTCGGCTCTGTCTCTGTAGCTGCCTTCCCCGTTCTAATACCTGTAAGTTCTGTGACACTCAGATACCCCCAATCCTTCTGTGACCCTGCGGGACCTGAGGCCACGCTGACCCCACATGGGCTTCACCCTGGTTTAGCCTCTGGAGCGATGTCCCTCAGCGGAATAGACTTTTAAAAGTCCTGATTTTGTGTTCCGTTGCTCTGGTGCTTGCCGGGAGCCAGCCCCTCTCCCCGGGTTCTATCTTCCCATTGCTTTGGATTCACTTCTCTTCCAGTCCTACCTTTCAGAAAGTCATTGTTTTTCTGTTTCTAGAATTGCTGTTCTTCTCTTTGATCTGCCGATGGATTTGTAGGTGCTTGCAATCTTTAGATAAGCTATCTAGCTGATCTCCTGCTAGCTGAAGTAGTCTCAGCCTGCTACTTCTCCACCATCTTGACTCCTCTCATAATTTTTTGTATTTTTACTCAGCAGATTTTGGGATTAATCTTGTACTTTTGATAGTCATGATATAAAAGAAGTCTAGTTTTTTTCCCAACCACATTACCTCTGCCTGCTTTTTCGTTCATCCACAGTAGTTAGGAGATGCTATGAATTATACTAATTCAACAATAATAGGATATAATAGGCACTTCCTCTTTTAGGATTATTCACGGTCTTTCCATATGACTGGGAAGAGGGAGAAAATCAAGCTTCTTTCCATAAAGCTGGACAGCTGAGAACACTTTCCAGAAAGCTGGACAGTTTTTGCTGCCTAAGAAAGACTGAGGGAAGTAGCATAGATAAGTTCTGCTTTGGACTTTGAGTGAATGTTCTTGGATAATAACACTGGTGAGGATCTTCCTTTCAGGCAAGTTTTCTCTCCCCATCAATAGTTTAAGTAGAGACCTCGAGGTAAAAGAGAAATTCCCTTTCTCTTTCAGGTATTTTCAAGAGACTTAAAACATTTTCCAACCTTCTGATCACCCATTTACATGGGGCAAAGCACATGATTGTGCTGTCCAAAATTATTCTGCACCTAAGCCCAAGGCATCTGTAACCAGGATAAATGAGATACTCAGCAGAAATACTTAATAGTCCTATAAGAGCTTGGTATCCCCAGTTTCTTCTTCTCACTTCCTTCCCATTATTGACTTATGCTCTTGGGCCAGTGGGTAGAACAAGGAAAATTGGTATTTGTGGGGGCAAAATTTCACATGGAAATTACTAGTTCTCTATAATAGAGTAAATGTCTCTGATGTATCAATTAAACTTCAAGCTAGGATAATGCTATGATGAGCAGGATTTTGGACACAGCAGCCAGATTCTTGTATCAGAGGAGATGGGAAGTAATTTTGAGAGTCAATCAAGGCAGGTTATTCTGCATCTTCAAAAATGTAATCAGTAATTCAAGTAATATAATCAGCCCAAAAGAAGTGAGATATTAAATGAAAAGCTGTTAAAAACAAAAAACAAAAAACTGCTGAATGAATTCTGGACACCAGAATGTATTTCTGGGACCATGGTGGTAAATGAGTAACTAATCCGCAGAGATTACAACAGTGTCCCAGTGAATTATACTACTGTATAACAAATTACTCCAAAACTTAGTAGCTTAGGACAACAAATTGCATAGTGTTTCTCAGGTCAGAAAGTGGGGAGCAGTTTAACTGGGTACTTTGGCTTGTAGTTGTCATAAGATTGCAGTTAAGCTTTTGGCTAAAGCTCAAGTCATCTGAAGGCTTGACTGGGGCTAGTGGATCTACTTGCAAGAGAGTTCATTCACATGACTATTGACTGCAGGCCTCAGTTCCTCATCATGTGTACATTTCCATGGAACCAGCTATTATATTCAAGACATGCAGCTGAGGAAGCAATGAAAGAAAGGGTTCAGAGCTGTAATGTCTTCCATAGCCTGTTCTTGGAAGTCATATACCATCACTTCTACTGTTTCAGTTGATCATAGTGATGTCCAGACCAACTCTGATAAAATGTGGGAGAGGACTGTACAAGAGTGTAATTACTGTGGGTTGAGAGACATGGGGAGCCATTGTGGAGGCTGGTTATCATATCTTCCTAGAAAACAAAACATTTTCATTATTTTGCTGGCCCAATACTGACAGTGGTTTTGCACTTTTTAAAATTTTTAATTCTGTTTCTCACATTGAAACAGAAGGATCATCATATATTCCAGAGAAAATTTTATCTTACTGCTACAGGAATATAGGAGTGAAATAGGATTTCCTTATTTTTTTTTTATTTATTTTTTATTTTTTATTTTTTTTTTAAAGATTTTATTTATTTATTTGACAGAGAGAAATTACAAGTACACTGAGAGGCAGGCAGAGAGAGAGAGAAGGAAGCAGGCTCTGCTGAGTAGAGAGCCCGACGCGGGACTCGATCCCAGGACCCCGAGATCACAACCTGAGCCGAAGGCAGCGGCTTAAACACTGAGCCACCCAGGCGCCCCGGATTTCCTTATTTTGAAACATGACATTCCTAAGGGAGAATTTTGGGGTTTCTCCTCCATATTTGTGAAGCAGAATTTTAAAAAAATATGACTGTTGAAATTGTGGATATGAGAAGTCATGGCTGCAATCAAAGGCTGAAAAGTAATTTTTTTCTCTCTTCCAACCCATATATTAATGTTATAAAGTGAACTAGGATGTGTCTTCCTTACAATTCAGTAGTCTTAAAAATCTAGTAGGATGGTCTGGGGTTTCTGCCCTCATACTGAAAGTGTTGAAGTACCACCTTTTTTAATGATTGAGGTATAGTTTACAGACATATATCTTTATAAGCCCGGATCTCAAGTATAAACTTTGATAAATGTTGACAAGTGTACATATTCAAATAACCCATACCTCAATCAAGATTTAGAATATCAGTTTTCCCCAGGTAACTGTGGGCTAATTTCCATCATTAAGGTTTTTTGTTTTGCCTCTTCATGAACTTCTTATAATGATAATAATACACTATTGTATTTCATTTCTCTCACTAAATATAATGTTGTTGAGACCATGTATATGGTATAAGCTATTGTATATATCCAATATTTTTGAGTTGAATTCCATTATATGAATATGCCACCATTTTTCCACCCATTTTCCTGCTATGAGCATTTGGGATGTTTTTAGATTTTGGCTATTATGAATAAAGTTGTTAAAGATTTGCATTTAAAGTCTATTGTGGACACATTTCGTTTCTTTTATAATTTTATTTTCATTATAAAAAAATTGTCATTTATTGTCAAAAAATTTTTGCGCCATCTATGGTTACAAAGTTTCTGTTGTTACTTGTGCATTGTTGTTCTTTATTTTATTTGTGTTGTATTCTGTTAATGTAGTGAACTAAACTGTATTTGTTCATTATGTATTATGGTTTTGGTTTATTATTATTAGCTGTGACTTATTATTGTTTCAATTAGATTTTTTTTCATCTGTGCAGCCCATTCTGTGGGTTGTGTTTTCTTTCTCTTGATAGTGTCCTCATGTACAAAAATTAAAATAGTCTAATTTATGTATACTTCTTTTGTTGCCTGTGCTGTTGATATCATATTGAAGAAACCATTGCCAAATCCAAAGTCATAGACCAAAAACAAAACAAAACAAATAA
The DNA here is from genome assembly GCF_030435805.1 of Mustela lutreola. Taxonomy (NCBI): domain Eukaryota; kingdom Metazoa; phylum Chordata; class Mammalia; order Carnivora; family Mustelidae; genus Mustela; species Mustela lutreola. The sequence goes on from NC_081295.1 coordinate 121,089,940, forward strand.
AATAAAATAAAATAAAAAAACTGAACTAGAACTTATTCATCATTATCTTCTTAATATGCATCTTCTTCATCTTCCTCTTCTTCCTTCTTTTTTTTTTTTTTCTTTATACAGCCTTGATGACTCCCCTTTTTTGCTGCATCAGACTTCCTTTGGCTTGCTCTGCAGCAATATCTTTTCTGTACTTCTCCCTCCAGCTTAGCAGCCTCCTTTCAAAAGGCTGTTCGTCATCTGCAGCAGTGTTATTCCACATCTCTCCCAGTTTCTTTGCAACATCACCAATGAATAGGTTGGGATGTTCTCTTTTGATTTTTGGGTGATACTCGGAACAAAACAAGTAAAAGGCTGAAGGAGTCTTCTTGGGTGCATTTGGGATCCTCGAACTTCTTTTTTGCTTCTTCTTTAGGGGAGATGTAAGTTTTAATTTTTCTTTCATAATGGGCCTTGCTTGCCTTTGCCATGTCTTCGAATTTTCCTTTCTCTTTAGCAGACATGATCCTCCACCTCGCTAAGCACTTCTTATAAAACTCTGAGAATTGAACTGACTGAAGCATCTAGTTTGTTCTGATTGTGGTCTTATTGGCAAGTTTTCATAAAGAATGCATATGATGATATTTTCCTCTTGGCTTCTTCTTAGGATATCCTCTACACATGTGTAATTATTTTCTCAGTGAGTTACAGAACTGTTTGGTGCATCTGACTCTCATTTGCCATGGAACTGTCTCTCCTTCTGTGAGAGCAGGAGCCCGAAATAGTCTCTTTGTTGTTCTTTTTCAAGATTGTTTTAGTTACTCGGTATTTCTTGGAATCACATAAACATTAGAATGGAAAATGATTTTTTTTTCAAACTTTAAAAATACTATTCCTCTCACATCTGGGTTACATTATTTTAACTGAGAAGTCTGCTGTCATTTTTATGTTTGTTTCACTTTATATAATGTTGCTTTAATCTCTGGCTGCTTTTAAGACTTTTTTTTGTCACTTGTTTTGAGAAATTTGATTATGATGTGCTTTGATTTAGTTTTCTTTGTTTTTAGTATTAGTAGAGATACAGATCTTTGGATTTGTTTTGCAACAAATCTGAGAAAAATTTGGGTCATTATTTCTTCAAATCAGATATTTTGGCCCGTTTGAGTTGTTTCACAGCTCACTGATGCACTCTATTTCTCCCCTAATTTCTTATTTTTCAGGGTTTCATTATAGATAAGACTCTGTCTTCAAAGTCACTAATCTTTTCTTTTGCAACCTCTAACCTACAGCTAATCCTACCTAGTGTAGTCTTCATGTTGAACATTTTAGTTTTCCTATCTAGAATTTTAATTTGAGCCTTTTACATGTATATTTCATATTTCTACTTAACATGGTCAGTCTTTCCTCTTGCTTCTTGAGCATATGAAATATAGTTAAACTAATTTTTAATATCTTTATCTACTAACTCTATCACCAATGTCACTTCTGGTTACTTCTTTAGGTTGAATTTTCTCCGATTTGTGGAGTCATATTTTCTTGTTTCTTTGAATGGCTGGTAACTTTCAACTGCATGCCAAACATTGTTTGGTAAAAATTACCTTTTTAGGTAGTAGATATTTTTGCACTCCATAAATAGTGTGATAATTTAGATTTGTTCTAAAACACAGTTTCTTCATATGATTTGATCCTTTTGGGCATGTTTTTAGGATTGTTAGATTCTAAAACTCTGTTTAAGGTACAGCTAAATTCTCCCCCCTACTCAAGTAAAACTGTTCTCAGTACTCTTCCTGATGTCTCATGAGTTGTGAGGTTTTCTGGTTTGACTGGGGGAGACTAGAACTATTCTGGACCCTGTGTGGATAATAATGATTGTTCCCTTTAATCTTCTCATGTTGTTCATTCTCCAACATGGGATAGTTTTATACACACACACACACACACACACACACACACACTGTTCAATGCTCAGGTGAAGACTAAGGGGAACCCTCTGCAGATTTCCAGGATGTTCTTTCCTTCTGTGTGTGCAGTTATTTCTTCTCTGGCACTTTGCAAACCTTAGGCACTTTTGGTTCCTCTGGATTCCAAGATGGATTCACAAATCAGAAAGTAAAGTAGGTTCTTCTGGGGTTCCTGGAAACTTTATCTAGGCAGTCAGCTGAGACAATTATAGGGCTTACCTCATTTGTTTTCTATCTCTGTTATCATTGTCCTTCAATGTCTGATGCCCAATGTCTCAAAAACTATTGTTTCATTTATTTTATTCAATTTTTGTTGTTGTTTCAAGCCCTTAGTACTCTCTCTTGTTCCAAAGCAGGTTTCATTTGAGATTTCACTGAATCCATCAATCAATTGTGTAATAATTTAAATCTCTTTTAATAGTAGATATTTTAATCATAAACTTAGAATATTGAAGTTTTGAGCTCTTTTCTTAGTATTTATTCAGGTGCAAGTGAAATAATTGTTCATTTAGCTACTGAAAAAATGTCATAGTTAAGTTATTGGCATTAATGATTTTACCAAGATTATTAGCTATAAGAATACTATTTCTAAGTATTTTATGATTTTGATGATAACATGAATTGTGTATCTTTTTCAAATTGTGTTTTCTGTATGTTTTGATTCTAAAGAAATATTATTCTTATACTTAACAACCTTGGTAAGTTCATGAATTCCAACAATTTAACTGTGGAATTCTTTTGCAGTGGCTAAATAGACAATTATTTCACCTGCACATAAGTTTTATTCCCTTTATTCTAATATTCACTGAAACTCCCCAACTCTAAAATATATCTTTTTATCAGAATTTATGATTGGAATACTAAGATATGTTACATTCCCATTTTCTAAGAGATGGGAGATGGAATCAGAGCTAAGTCTTGCTAATTGTTTAGACTCAGATATCTCAGTCATGTGACTGGCTTTTCTTGTTAGATCATGGTTAAACCATGTGGGCTTGAGACCAAGATCCTGGAAGTTGAAGGGAAGGAAAAGTGTGTGCAGGTACAGAGTATGGATTAAAAACAATCAACAAGAAAAGCAAATACCCAAAACAAAGTGTTTAAGATTATGCTCTATCATGCTCAGTCAATACTCTCAACTAATATACTCTCATCAATACTCTCATCTAATATGCCGTCATCTTTAATAAATTCTTATGTAAATACCTGGCACTTAGGAGCCCTCTGATTAAACAATAAACAACTACGCAACTAGATAGAGGTTTCTGTTCTGACAACCCCTCCCATCCTCTTTCTTTTCACCTTGTTTCCCCTCTCTGGTTTCCAGACATTGTCTCAGATGCATTCTTAATTCTTTTAGCTCTAGGCTGCATGATATCTCATTCCCACATTTATGTTCTCCTTAATGCCTAGGTATTGATATTCCTCTGCAATCATCCCTTACCCCCAGGAGAAAACACACACACACACACACACACACACACACACACACACACAACTGCTCCAGATTCAAACATATTTCACCACTTTAGCAATTCACAAACTAGACAGAGATACCATCAGTTATTGCCTGGATCACTTTAACAATAGTCCCTTTGTTTTCTTTCTCGTCCCACTGACTAATCTTACTACAACAGCAATAATAACTGTTGAATATTTTACTAGAGACATAAGTCAAAATGTGTCATTTTTCTACTCAATGATCCATATCATCTTCCTATTTCACTCAACTTAAAAAATGTTATGTTAATGGCTTATTAGATGTCATATGAATCTGTTAATTTTCTGACCTTTTCTCCAATTACTGTACTTCTGGCTCCTTCAAACCATTCATATCAGCTTCTTTCCATTCCTTAACAATACTGGGCATGTTCCTGTCTTACAGAATTTGTTGTAGTTGTTTCCTCTGACTGGAAACTTCTTCATCCAGAAATCTACTCGGACAACTCCCTTATCTCCTCCAGATCTTACTCAAGTATCATCTTCTCACAAAGTCCTGTCCAGGATGACCTGCTCAAATTGAACCCCACCCTGTTCTGCAGCTGTCAGTAGTCTCCATCTACTGCAATGTTTTCTTTTCCTTTAGCAGTTACCACTTTCTAATTAGCTGTATTCCTGAATGGTATGTTAATTTCATTAATGGTCCCAATTCTTCATCTTTTCCCACATGCATCCTAGAAAAACTTCCTCTCAAAATGATAAAACTAAAGAGATGGAGAATAGTTTAGCTATTGCCAGGAGTTAGGAACTGGGGAAAGTACGGGTATGGCCATATACTATGGCAACAAAGGGGTAATATGAGGAAAATCTTTGTAGTGATGCAACAGCCCTGTGTTGTGATTGAGCTGGTGGCTGTATGAATTCACACATGTGACAGAATTGCATGGAACCACACACACACAAATGCAAGTGCATGTGAAACTGGTGATATCTGAGTAAGAGGTGTGAGTTGTATCCATGGTAATTCCCTGGTTTTTGCATTGTATTATAACATATTCAAACACTGATTGTGGGACTAAAAAATAGTACAAACAGTTGGAATTCGATTTGTCAGTGTCTTATAAATTTAAACTTATTTTTCTGGTGTGAGGTGATGATTTCACTCATGATATTTACTCAAGCAAAATGTAAACAAGTATCCACAAAAGAGTTGTATAACAATGTTTAAGTGGAATTATTCCTAAAGACCAAACACTTGAAATAACAAAAACAGCTATCAATAGGTAAATGGATAAACATTTGTCATATAGTCACATAATGAAATAATAGCAATAAAAGAAACAAATTTCTGGTAGACTCAACATTAAGCAGTTATAGTGAATGAAATAAAAACAATATTTGCTTCAAGGTAGAGGAGTCCACTGGAAAGGAGCATAAGGAAGCTTTCTGGGGGCACCTGTGTGGCTCAGTCATCTGCCTTTAGCTCAGGTCATGATCCCAGGGTCCTGGGATTGAGTCACACATCAGGCTTCCTTGTTCCACGGGAAGCCTGCTTCTCCCTCTCTCACTCCCCCTGCTTGTGTTCCCTCTCTTATTGTGCCTCTCTCTGTCAAATAAGTAAATGAAATCTTTTTTTAAAAATTTTTTAAAAAAATTATTTGACAGACAGATATCACAAGCAGGCAGAGAGAGAAGAAGGAAAGCAGGTTTCCCACTGAGCAGAGAGCCTGATGCAGGGCTCAATCCCAGGACCCTGAGATCATGACCTGAGCTGAAAGCAGAGGCTTTAACCCACTGAGCAACCCAGGCACCCCAAGTAAATGAAATCTTAAAAAAAAAAAAAAAAGGAAGTTTCTGGGATGCTCAAAATTCGATTCCTTTTTTGGGTTGGTAGAAACAAGGTTTACATATTTGTTAAAACTCAAAAACATAAGAATGTTATTTTAGATATAAACTAAATCAAGAAAATCACAAGATCTAACTTGATATGTTTTACTGAAATCTTCCTACATCTTCAACTAAGTAACATCTGTCTAACTTATAAGTACAGAGTAAATTTTAATAAAACCCATCATAATGATACTGGTTTTATAAAGTTTACATTCTTTCAACTATAGTCATATATATTGAAATTTTATTATCTGACAAGTACAAGTTGTGTTCATTCTTCATGAATTGAATTCTTAATATTTATTGTTTCTATTTACTTTTCTTTTTTAAAAAATTTTATTTATTTATTTGACAGATAGAGATCACAAGTAGACGGAGAGGCAGGCAAAGAGAGAGAGGAGGAAGCAGGCTCCCTGTTGAGCAGAGAGGCCGATGTGGGGCTCGATTTCAGGAACCTGGGAACATGAGCTGAGCTGAAGGCAGAGGCTTTAACCCACTGAGCCACCCAGGTGCCTCTGTTTCTATTTACTTTTCAAATATACCTTCGCCTTAAAGAATAATTTGTTCCATTTACTTAATAAAGTTACAACTGCTTTACTTTGGTATATACTATGATCATTAATAACTCTTCATATAACCCTTTTCTTTAAACGATCTAACCATATGTATTCCTTTATTTTATAACTTTCTGCTTCTTTGGACTTATGATTGCAATTATTAATATCATACTGTGTAATACTCCAGGAACTTAGTTTTTAAATCCAATATAGATATATTTGTCTTTAATCTGGAGAGTTCAGTTAAATTACACTTCGTTTTTATTATCATTTTGATCTTTTAAGCATTTCTTATTTGTTTTCCATTTTTCCTACTGAATTTTTTCTTCATTATACCCCTTTGTAATGTTCTAGTACACACTTTCTTGGGCTGAGGTTCCACAAAAGAATTAGGCCCTACAGTAAACTATTTGAGTGACTATTTTGTCCATTCTCAAAGGAATATAAATAAGTAGTAACATTCTATATATATAGAAAAAAAGTTAATTTATTACATATAATGGATTTTTAAGTCACTAGGGCTTCATTTTCTCTTAAAATTCTGATTGAGAAAGGCTGCTCTGATGAAAGAAAGAAAACTGACAAGAATATGCAGTATCACAGGTAACAAGGATGGTTTAGATTTCAGAAGTTATGTATAGGGACACCTGGGTTGCTCAGTCAGTTTAGCAGCTGTCTTCAGCTCAGGTCATGATTCTAGAGTTCTAGAATCAAGCCCCACATCGGGCTCCCTGCTCAGCAGAGCCATTCTGCCTACTTGAGCTCTCTCTCTCTGTCAAATAAGTAAATAAAATTTTAAGAAAAGCAGTTCTGTATAGAAACGTGTTCAAAGCCTTCATTGAAATCTTAGCAATAGATTTTACTGTGAAAAAATAAACTACTATAGATCAGGGTTTCTCATCATCACCACTATTGACATATTTGTCTGGATAATTCTTTGTTGTGGGAGAATGCCCATATGTATTGTAGTTATTCAACAACTTCCACCAGATGCCTATAGCAATGTCCCAATTTATAAGAAGGAAAAACGTAAACAGAAATTTCTAAATTCCCCTTGGTGGGCCAAATCCCCTCCACTGAGGGCAGCCATTACAGTCAACTACTTCAAGGAGTTTGAATAAAAATGTAAGGAATGGATAAAAAAAATGAATTGACATGATTAGATTGTCATGTGTCCCAATTTTTAAGCATAATTATTCATATTGCATTTTTTTTCCTAAGTGCCTTGATGATGATAAAAATGTATGGAGACACTGCATAAAAAACTTGATTTTGCTTTTTTCCTGTTGATTTTGACATATGTACCCTAAGTATAGTTTTTTTTAATTAATAATGGTGTGAACTGAGTATTTTCATATGAAGAAAAAAGAGTAAATGGGGAAAAAATTTGAGAAGGAGTGCTAAGTGATAAAGCAAATTTTTAAAGAGAAAATAGTCTAAGGAAATGAGATTTTTAAGAAAGGGAAAGGAAATTTATAGGAAGTAGAATATAATTTTCATGATGAAAGGAAATAAAAATCAAAAGACATGAATTTGTGGTAGAAGAGCAGGATGTTTAAGAATTTTATATTGTGCAAAAAGAGAAACTCTTGTATGGATTTAAAGTTCAAGGTGTGGAGACTGAATAATTAAGGACATAAGTTTTTGAAGGTGTTATTGAAGGTTTAAAAGAGATGTAGTGGGCATAAAGGATAGTGATAAATTATTTGATAACATTTTGAATGTCAAGTTGAAGCTCAGGCCCATGAATTGGAAAACACCAATCCTCTTCTACATTCCATAGAATGTTGGTGTAGGAGAAAAAAAGTAAATGATTGTTACAGGAGAAAAGTTACATAGGATGTGATATTTAATTTAAGATGTAGGTTAAAAATCAGAGTGTTTAAGGGTTTTGATGAGAAAATGGCAGTGGAATTGGAAGACCCTAACCTCACCTTATTGTACAAACAAAGCAAGATAACTATTAAATCATTCTAAATGTCCCAGGAATTAATCTGAAGAATGACGGAACAAATTGCACAGCTAAAAGGAGAGAAGAGGTCACATTGAAGAAGGTAGAAGAGATGGTGGTTTATGGGAGAAAAGGGTCACAGGTGCTACAGAGGGGAGTGAGCCATTATTGCAGATAAGGTAAAAAGAGAGTAGAACACAGAGGGAAATGAATAAGAAGAACTTTTTCCCAAAGCCATTGGTTGGGAAAGATAGGTGCTGAATTTCATGAGTTCTTGTAACCAGCAGGGCTTAAAGTCTAGAATTAAAGGTCAGTGGGCTTAGGCGGGATGGAGACCAGAGTGCCCTGTGCTGCTCATGGATTTAAGGCAGGCTGACAACACGGGTCCAGATGGCATGAGGATAGTGATTTGAAGATTGCCTGGGGCACTCAGTGATGGGATTATACTCTCTTCATGGAGCATATCCATGAGAGGCAGCATTCATGAAGACACCAGTCTGGGGACAAAGGAGCTGGCTGGCACCATTTCCCTTCTCCAACCCTCAACATTAACAAAGAACCACCCATGGGAAGCAACACAGCACTAACAGAGGCTACTTAACTTTTTTACACCAAGTCCCATACCCCTGTGCTCCGGTAGTAAATCCTTTTTCAGTTAGACTTGCTTAGTTCCAGGACAGTGGGCTTCTTAGCCATAAGACCGGAAGAAACCACTGTACACAACACTGCTACCAACTAGAGAGTTCTGCAGGGCTTTAGTTTAGTGGAACTAGCATCAGGTCTCCTTTAACACTCGTTCATTCTGGCCAGGGACAAAACACTACCCATTGTAAGCAAGGAGAGGCTCTGCAGATTACTAGCCTAAAGGAGAAAGTAGCCAAATCACAATAGCAGGCCACACACATAAACACACCACAGACTCTCTGAAGCATCAAGCCTTGGACACTGCATGACCTTTTTTTCACAAAGCCATTATTCTCAGAAGCAAGAAACATGATGAGTTTTTTTAACAGAGAGAAGAGGGCAGAGACCTAGACAAAATGCCAAAATGGAGGAATTCATCCCAAATGAAAGAAAAAGATAAGGTCATGGACAGAAGTCTGAGCAAAACAGATTTACGTACCATGCCTGGTGGATAATTTAAAGCAGCAATCATATACTCACTGGGCTTGAGAGAAAAATGGAAGACAGGGAGATACTTACCACATAGATTAAAGAGCTGAAAAGGTAGCAGTCAGAAGTAAAGAATGCAACTACGGAGATTGTAAACCGGTTTGATGCAATGCACAAGAGGCTAGAAGAAGGAGAGAAATGAATTAGAGATATAGAAGACAAAATAATGGAAAATAAGCTGAACAAAATAGAGAAAGAAGAGTCAAGCAACATGAGAAAAGACTTAGGAACTTAGTGACTTCATTTGTATTATAGGAGTACCAGAAGAAGAGAGAGACAAGGGTTTAGAAAATATATTTGAAGAAATAATGGCTGAAAAATTTCCTAATCTGGGAAAGGAAACAGATAGCCAAATTCAGTAGGCACAGAGAACTCCCATCAAGAACAAGACATATTATAATTCAATTTGTAAAAAGTAGTGATAAAGAAAAATTCTTAAAAGCAGCAAGACAAAAGAAGTCCTTAACTTACAAGGGAAGACTGGTAAGTCTGGCTGGAGATTTTTCAATGGAAGCCTGGCAAGTGAAGGGAATACCACAATATATTCAAAGTGCTAAATGGAAAATATCTGCAGTCAAGAATATTCTATCCAGCAAGGCTAACACTCAAATAGAATGAGAGATAAAGAATTTCCCAGACAAAAAACAACGAAAGGAGTTTGTGACCGCTAAACCAGCTCTGCAATAAATTTTAAGGGGAGTCTGTGAATGGAGAAGAAAAACCAAAAGTGACAAAGACAAGAGGATCAGAGAAAATCTCCAGAAACAATGATAAAACAAGTAAATAAATGGCACTAAATAGGAGCACCTTGGGGCTTCAGTCAGCTAAGCATCTGCCTTTGCTCACGTCAGGATCTCAGGGTCCTGGGATAGAGCCCTGTGTCAGTCTCCCTGCTCAGCAGTGAGTCTGCTTCTCCCTCTGTCCCTCACCCCTACTAGTGCTCTCTATTCTTCTGTCTCTCAAACAAATTAATCAAATATTTTTTAAAAAGTCACTAAATACATATCTATCAATAATTATTCAGAATGAAAGTGGACTAAATGCTCCAATCAAAAGATAAAGGGTGTCAGAATGGATAAAATAATAAAACCCATCTAAATGTTGCCTACAGGAGATTCATTTTCGACCTAAAGACACATTCAAATTTAAAGTGAGGGATGGAAATGTATGTCATTCAAATGGATATCAAAAGAAAGCAAAAGTAGCAATACTTATAAGGGACAAGCTAGACTTTAACACAGACTGTAACAAGAGATGAAGAGGGTATTACATCAAAATGAAGGGGACAATCCAACAAGAAGATCTAACAATTTTAAGTATTTATGTACCCAACATGGAACACCAAATATATAAAACAATTAAAAACAAACATAAAGGAACTAATTTCTGACAATACAACAATAGTAGAGGTCCTTAACACACATTTACATCAATGAACAAATCATCTAATAGAAAATAAACAAGAAAACAAGGACTTTGAAAGACACAATTGGCTAGATGAACTAAACAGATATATTTATAATGTTCCATCCTAAAACACCAAAATACACATTTTTTTTCAAGTGCATACAGGACATTCTCCAGAACAGATGACATATTAAGTCACAGATCAGGCCTCAACAAATACAAAACAAAAACAAAAATAAAAGCAAACAAACAAAAAACAAAACAAAAACAAACAAACAAAAGCCTGCAATAACATCATGTATTTTTTCAGACCACAACACTGTGAAACTTGAAGTCAACCACAAGAAACAAATTTGGAGTGACTGCCAATACATGAAGGTTTAACGTGTTAATAAACAATGAATAAAAAATGAATGAGTCAATGAGGAAGCCAAAGAAGAAATTAAAAAAAAATACATGGAAATAACTGAAAATGAAATCACAATGGTCCCAAACCTTTTGGATGCGGCAAAAGCAGTCTTAAGAGTTAAGTATATATATACAGGCTTATTTCAAGAAGCAAGGAAAATCTCAAATAAACAGTTTAACCTTACACCTAAAGAATCTAGTAAAAGAACAACAAACAAAGCCTAAAGCCAGCAGAAAGAAGGAAATAATAAAGATTAGAGGAGAAATAAATGATATAGAAACTAAATAATAACAATAACAACAATAATGATAATAGAACAGATCAATGAAACATAAAGTTTTTTCGTTGAAAAATTGATAAAATTGAAAAACCTCTCCATTCTTATAAAAAAGACAAGATAAAGGAACCAAATAAATAAAATCACAAATGAGAGAGGAGATATAACAACTAACACCACAGAAATACAAATAATAATAATAATAGGATATTATGAAAAATTATATGCCAACAAACTGGACAACTTAGAAGAAATGAATGAATCCCTAGGAACATTTAAACTACCAAAACTTCAATAGGAAGAAGAAATAGAAAACTTGAAGAGACTGATAAGCAGAAAAAAAACTGAATCAATAATAAAAAAAAACTCTCAAGAAACAAAAGTCTAGGTCCAGACGTCTTCACAGGCAAATTCTAGGTAAATATAAGACATAAATATATATGTACTTTCTTATAATTCATTTTTTCTATCTGATTTTGAGAAGCAACTACATAAAGCAATAATTCCAAATTAAATTGATGGCACATAATGCATAAAGATATGATTTACCACAATAACAGTAAAACATGAAGGGTGGAGTTATGTAGGACCCAAATTTTTGTACACTATTGAGATAAAATTGCTGTTAATATAAACCAAATTTTTATAAATTAACATGTTAGTTGTAATGCCCATTGAAAGAACTAAGAATATAAGCTAAAATTATATAATATGATAACAGAAAAAGAACAGAAATGGTACCCTAGGCAATATTAGTTTCATGCAATGAAGGCATAAATAGAGGCATTGGTGGGAGAAATAATATACAGTGAAGAAAAAACAAAAGTGCCGAAAGTCTTCTTTGTTAGTAATTACATTAAATGTAGATGATTAAACTGTTCAATAAAAGGCAAATTGGAAAAAGGATTAAGAAAAATATGATCCAGTTACATATTTTCAATAAAAGACTCACTTTAGCTTTAAGGACATAAATTGGAAATAAAGGACCATGTGAACAATAAGCAAAGGAGAGCCAGAGTGGTCATACTAATATCACAAAGTATGCTTTAAGATAAAAGTTGTTACAAGAGATTAAAAAATATATATATAATGAAAAAGCATCAGTCCATAGATAAGATATAGCATTTATAAATATATATATGTATCTAACAGTAGAGCCCTAAAACACATCAAAGAGAAACTGACATAATTAAAGGGAGAAAAGAAAAACAGCTTAACAATAGAAGTTGGAGATTTCAATGCCCCACTTTCAATATATCAGAAAAACATCTAGATTTAATATTAATAAAGAAATAGAAGATATTTGGGTGCCCAGGTAGCTTAGCCTTTGGGTGGCTGCCTTCATCTCAGGTCATGATCCTTGAGTCTTGGGCTGGAGTGCTGAATAGGGTTCTCTGCTCAGGAAGGAGTCTACTTCTCCCTCTGACCCTCACCCCACTTGTCTTCTCTCTCTCTTTCTCCCTCTTAAATAAATAAATTCAGTATCTTTTTAAAAAAAGGAAATAGAAGATTTTTTGAACCAACTATACTAATAGACATCTATAGAACACTCCACCCAACAATAGCTGAATATACATTTCCAAGATAGATAATATGTTAGAACACATCTTAATAAATCAAAAAAAAGTCTTAAAATGCATTTTATTTTATCACACTGGAAGGAAATTAAAAATCAATATGAAAATCAAATTTGGGAAACTTACAAATATGTAGAATTAAACAACACACTTATAAACAACCCATGGGTCAAAGAAGAAATACAAGAAGTTAGGAAATACTTTGATACGAACAAAAATTAAATGTAAAACACTGAAACGTATGGTATGCAGCAAAAGCATAGCCAAGAGCAATTTATAGTTATAAACATCTACATTAAAAAGGAAAAAAAAGTAAGACCTCAAACCAGTACCCTAAATGTCACCCTAAGACACTGTGGGGGAAAAAAAAGAACAAATAAACATAAAGCAAACAGGAAGAAGGAAATAATAAAGATTACAGTAGAGAGACAACAGAATAGGAAACAATAGAGAAAATAATAGAAACAGAAGCTGGTTTTCTGAAGATGAGCAGAAGTGACAAACATTCAACAAAAAAGAGAGGACTCAAAAACACTAAAATCAGGAAAGAAGGAGGAGACATTACTAAAGCTTTACAGAATAAAAAGGATTATAAAAGAATACTATAAACAAATGCTGATAAACTAGATCAACTCAATGAAGTGAACAAATTCTTAGAAACACTAAAGTGACTCAGGAAGAAATAGAAAATGTCGATATACCTATAATAATAGATTGAGTTAGTATTTAGAAAAAAAAAAAAAAAAACTATTAAAAAAAAACCCCAGCCCAGATGGTCTTGCTAGTGAATTCTACAAAAGTTTTGAAGAAAAAAAAATTAATACCAATCTTTCACAAAAACCAGAACAGGAGGGAACACTTTTTAACTCAATCTATGAAGCTAGATACCAAAGGCAGAGAAAGACATCACCAGAAAACTACAGACCAATAGTCCTTATGAATACGGATGCAAAAATCATCAACAAAATACTAGTAAACTTAATCCCGCAGAATATTAAAAGAATTCTACATGATAACAAAGTGGGATTTACTCTAGAATGCAGAGTTGGTTCAGCATACAAAAACCAATCAATATAATATACCATATTAAGAGAATGAAGAGAAAAAAAAATAAATTACCATCTCAAAGGATGTAAAAACATTTTTGACAAAATCCAATGTTTTCTCTTAATTACACAAAACAAAACCTTTAACACACTATGGATAGAGGCAATGTTTCAAACTAATGAAGGCCATATATGAAAACAACATCATATTAAATGATGAGAAGTCTCAAGTCTTTCCTGTAAGTCCAGGAACAAAAAGGATATTCACCCTCACCACTTCTATTCAGCAATGCACTGGAGAGCTATTCAGAGACAAGAAAAAATTGTGCATGTATTCAGGTGAGTAAATGAACAACCATAACTGAAATATGTTTTGCCATCTTTAAGGTCCAGAGTCCAGAGTCGTCTTGTTTCTGGAATAAGTCCATATTCCACCTAGCTACGGACAGCCAGGATCAAGATACCTTCATGTTACTGATGCATGTAACTGAGGCTTCTGTCTGACCCGGGATATTGCCCTGAGTGGTATAATCACTCGTCTCTGTGCTTGTGTAAGAAACCCAAAGACAGTTTAGAATTCTGCTAAGACAGGGGGCGCCTGGGTTGCTAGGCGGTTAAAGCCTCTGCCTTTGGCTCAGGTCCTGATCCCAGGATCCTAGGATCGAGTCCCGCATCGGGCTTTCTGCTCAGCGGGGAGCCTGCCACCTCCTCCTCTCTCTCTGCCCGCTTCTCTGCCTACTTGTGATCTGCCAAATAAATTAAAAAAAAAAAAAAATCTTAAAAAAAAAAAAAATCTGCCAAGACAGCTCAGAACGAGTGACCAATCTGAAAAGGACTCCTTCCTGAAATGGTGACTCAGCAAATAACTCAAGATACAAATGCAAGTGTGAATAAAGAGACATGTAAAAAAGTAAGTTTTACTTTTGTTATTGCTATTATTTGATGTGTGTGTGTGTGTGTGTGTGTGTGTGCACGCCCACATGTCCAATGTCCCTAAGAAAAGTATTTGAGCCACATAGAGCAGACACCAAGGTACAAGAGCTAAGAGTTGGATCTGTTACTCTCTCAGGTCTGGTCAACCTAACTTCTCATTTCTTCTCATTCCCTAATTAAAATTGTTCCACAGTTCTCAGTTCAATAACCTCTTTCATTAGATATTCCTTTCTTTCCATCTGATTCTTTTCTCATTTTTGCCCATGCAGTCTAATGCAGTCTAATTTTGGAAAGTCTCTCTGCCCCTATATTTTTCCTCTTCTATTAGTAATGTTCCTGGGTCAGATGCTTTCTGTGTAGTTTAACTTTTTTTCCACTCTCTAGTCCCACAATCCCAAGTCCTAGTTTACTCCAATCCATTCTTTTTTGTATGTCACTAGAATAGCATTTATTTCTAAACTATGTCCAGGAATTAGCATTTAATATGTACGATATTTACATTCTAAAATTTGAGAAAGATGATCTAATAGAATTAAAAACCCAAACTTTCATACTGGCCACTCTGTGTAATAATGAAACAAAAGCTTTTTTAATGGAACACATTGCTGTGGAATTCTAAAAACTATTAATATTCATGGTGAATACGTTTTAATGTGCACCAACTGGGGCTTTTTGAATTAGAGAAGAGATCCAACTTATACTGACAATAGTTCTGATTCACAGTAAGTTCTTTAAAAATCAATGTATAATAAGACTACGAGTAAGCAAGTAACTTCTTATGGTTGAAAAAATACATAATCAAGGACTATCCAGATACAGAATGGAAAAATTCATTCAAGTATCATTCAAGTTATACTAGCATAGAATTTATATTATGCTCTAAAAATACTCCATGCAAGAGTATGGAATTGGACGAATTTGATGTTAACTTTAAAATTTTATTTGCTTTGTAATATTTAAAACAAAACAAAACAAAAAACTGTTTCCTTTTTTCCTCTATAAGTTGTGCGAAACATAGTGGTGTAAAGTTTCTCCTATGTTTTCTTGTTTTGTATATAAGACCATATCTTACACAAAAGCATTTTT
Organism: Mustela lutreola; assembly: GCF_030435805.1. Taxonomy (NCBI): domain Eukaryota; kingdom Metazoa; phylum Chordata; class Mammalia; order Carnivora; family Mustelidae; genus Mustela; species Mustela lutreola. The sequence continues at coordinate 121,105,614 of NC_081295.1, forward strand.
GATACTATTGACTAATATATTTAGAACCTTAGGCAAATATATCAGGATTGGATATATAATTTGTCATATTCTCCTCCTCAATGATAATTCCATATCACTTTTGAAATTTAAGACAAAATCTTGCTAGATCTTGCCCTTTTTATGTCTGAGTAATGTTCAACCCATGAACATTTGGGTTGCGTCTATATCTAGGCTATTGTAAATAATGCTGCAATAAACATAGAGCTGCATATATCTTTTCTATTACTGTTTTTATTTTCCTTGTGGAAATATCCCGTAAAATTACTGGATGGTAGAGTAGGTGTATTTTTTATTTTTTGAGGAACATCCATACTGTTTTACAGAGGCTATAGCAATTTACATTCCCGTCAACAGTGCACAAGGATGCTGCTTTTTCCATATCCTTGTCAACAATTGTTATTTCTTCTCATTTTGATTTTAGCCATTCTAACAGGTGTAGGTGATATCTCAGTGTGGTTTTGACTGGCATTTCCATGATGATTAGTCTTCTAGAGCATCTCCACATGCATTCGTTGGCCATCTGGATGTCTTCTTCAGCAAAATGTTTAGATCCTCTGAGCATTTTTTATTGATTTTTTTTTTTGGCGGGGGGGATGGGTGTTAAGTTGTAAAAATTCTTTTTTCTTTTAACTTATTTTGTTTAAATTCAATTAGGTAACACATAGTGTATCATTAGTTTCAGATGTAACTTTCAGTAATTCATAAATTGGTTAGAAATTCTTTGTATATTTTGGACATTAGTCACATCATTATTTGCAATGTCTTCTCCCCCTCAATAGGTTGCTTTTTTGTTTTTTTTTTAATATTTGTATTAAGCTTTTTATTTTAATTCCAATGTAGTTAATATACAGTGTTATACTAGTTTCAGCTGTACAATGTAGTGATTTAATAATTGTATCCTTATCTCAGTACTCATTGTGATAGGTGTATTCTACCCCCCATTACCTAACTCACCTATCCCCCCATGAAACTCCCTCTGGTCACCCTCTGTTTGTTCTCTATTGTTATTTTTTGGTTTGTTTCTCCTTTTTCTTGTTTGTTTCTTAAATTACACATATTAGTGAAATCTTATGGTATTTGTCTTTCTTTGAATGACTTACTTCACTTAGCTTATACTCTCTACCTTCATTTACATTGTTGTAAATGGCAAGAGTTCATTCTTTTTTATGGCTGAATAGTATTTCCTTGGTGTGTGTGTGTGTGTGTGTGTGTGTGTGTGTGAGAGAGAGAGTGTGATTCCTTTGTATGTGTACATGTGTATGAATGCACAAATTTTTATTTTGATGTAGTCCCAATAGTTTATTTTTGTTTTCATTCTTCTTACTTCAGGAGATATATCCAAAAAACCGTTGTGCCAATGTCAGAGAATTTCTGCCTGTGCCATCTTCTAGAATTTTTATTGTTTCAGCTCTCATGTTTAGGTCCTTAATCCTTAATCCATTTTGAGTTTATTTTTGTGTGTGGTGTAAGAAGTGGTCCTGTATCATTCTTTTGCATATAGCTGTCCAGTTTTCCCAACATAATTTGTTGAAGAGATTGCCTTTTTCCCACTGGATACTGTTTCCTCCTTTGTCAATTAATTGGCCATATAATTCTGGGTTTATTTCTCTATTTTCTATTCTATTCTAATGATCTATGTGTCTATTTTTATGCTAGTACCATTGTGTTTTGATTATTACAGCTGTGCAGTGTAGCTTGAAAGCTGGGATTGTGATACCTTTGGTTTTCTTCTTTCTCAAGATTGCTTTGGCTCTTGAGTGCCTTTTGTGGTTCTGCACAAATTTTAGGATTACTCTAGTTCTGTGAAAAATGTTGTTGGTATTTTAATATGGATTTCAAGAATTTGTAGATTCCTTTAGGTACTATAGATATTCTAACAATATTAATTTTTCCAATTCATGACATATTTTTTCCATTGGTATCATCTTTAATTTTTTCATCAGTGATCTATAGTTTTTGGAGTATAGGTTTTTTATTTCCTTTATTAAATTTATCCCTAGGTATTTTATTATTTAGGTTCAACTGTAAATGGGATAGTTTTCTTTATTTCTTTTTTCTGCTACTTATTTTTAGTATATAGAAATGCAACAGAATTCTGCACCTTGTTTTTGTGTCCTGTGATGTTACTGAATTAACTAAATAATCACTGTAGTTTTATAGTGGAGTCTTCAGAGTTCTCTCTATATAATACTAAGTGATCTGCAATTGGTGAAAGTTTTACTTCTTCCTTATCAATTTGGATGCCTTTTATTTCTTTTTCTTGATTGATTGCTATGCTTAGGACTTCCAGTACCATGTTGAATAAAAATAGTGAGAGTGGACCTCCTTGTTCTACTTGATCTTAGAAGAAAAAAGCTCTCAGTTTTTCACCATTGAGTATGATGACAGCTGTTAGTTTTTCATATTTGGCCTTTATTATGTTGAGGTATGTTCCCTTTGCACTTACTTTCTTGTGAGATTTTGTCATGAGTGGATAATGTACTTTGTCAAATGCTTTATCTTACATCTTTTGAGATGATCATATGATTTTTATTCTTTGTCTAGTTAATTTGATGTATCATGTTGATTTATTTGCAAATGTTGAATCACCCTTGCATTAATGGAGCAAATCCCACTTAATCATGGTGAATAATTATTTTAACATATTATTGGATTCAGTTTGCTCTGAGTTTGTTGAGGATTTTTGTGTCCATGTTCATTAGAGATATGGGCTTCTAGTTTTCTTTTTATGTAGTGTCTTTCTGGTTTTAATATCAGAGTAGTGCTTTTCTTGTAAGATCAGTTTGGAAGGTTTCCTTCCTCTTTCATCTTTTGGAATAGTTTGAGGAGAAAAGCTATTAACTCTTTTATAAATTTTCAGTAGATTTAATCTGTGAGGTCGTCTGGTCCTTGACTTGATTACTGATTCAATTTCATTGCTAGTAATTAGTCTGTTCAAATTTTTAAAATTTATTCTGGATTTAGTTTTGGAAGTTTCTAATTTTCTAGGAATTTATCCATTTCTTCTAGCTTTTCCATTTTTTTGAATATTAGTTTTCATAACATTATCTTATAATATTTGTTATTCTTTGTTATTCTGTGGTGTTTTATTGTTTTCAGACTATAGATCTTTTATGTTTTTGGCTAGGTTTATTCCTACATATCGTACGGTTTTGATGTGATTGTAAGTGGGATTAATTCCTGATATCTCTTTCTGCTGTTTTATTATTAGTGTATAGAAATGAAACAAGTTCTTTACTTTGATTTTGTATCCTGATTTTCCTGAATTTATCTATCGGGTCTAGCAAATTTTTGGTGGAGTCTTTTGGATATTGTATTTGGAATACCATGTCATCTGCAAATAGTGAAAGTTTGGTTTCTTCTTTGCCAGTTTAGATGTCTTTTATTTATTTTTGTTGTCTGATTGCTCAGTCTAGGATTTCCAGTACTACATTAAATAATGGTGGTGAGAATGGACATCCCTCTCTTTTTCCTAATTGTGGAGGAAACGCTCTCAGTTTTTTCTCTATCGAGGATGATATTAGCTACAGGTTTTTCATATAGTGCCTTATTTTTATGAGGTATATTCCTTCCATCCCTGCTTTATTGAGGGGTTTTATCATGAATGAATGTTGTACTTTGTGAAGTGGTTTTTGTCTATCTATTGAGACGATCATGTAGTTCTTTTTTTTTAAAATTAATTGTGACATATCACAGTGATTGATTTGCAAGTGTTGAACCACCCTCACAGTCCAAAAATAAATCTCACTTGATTGAGGTGAATGGTTTTTTCAACATATTGTTGGATTCATTTTGCTGATATTTTGTTGAAAATTCTTGCATCTGTGCTCATCAGGGATGTTGACCTATATTTTCCCTTTTAGTGGAGTTTTTCTGGTTTTGGTATTGGGGTAATACTAACCTTGTAGAATGAATTTGGAAGTTCTCCTTCCATTTCTATTTTTTGGGACAGTGAGAAGAACAGATATTAACTCTTTTTTGGGGGAAGATTTCATTTATTTATTTGACACAGGGAGAGATCACAAGTAGGCAAGCAGCAGATAGAGAGAGAGGAGGAAGCAGGCTTCCTGTTGAGCAGAGAACCTGATGTGGGGCTCAATCCGAGTACTCTGAGATCATGACCTGAACCAAAGGCAGAGGCTTAACCCACCGAGCCACCCAGGTAACCCCAGGAATTAACTCTTTTTTAAATGCTTGGTATAATACATCTGGGAAGTAATCTGGCCCTGGACTTTTGTTTGTTGGGAGATTTTTGATGAATGATTAAATTTCTTTGCTGGTTATCAGTCTATGTGAGTTTTCTATTTCTGCTTCAGTTTTGGTAATTTATATGTTTCTAGGAATATATCTATTTCTTCTAGGTTGTCGAACTTGTTAGTATGTAGTTTTTCATAATATTCTCTTACATTTGTACTTCTGTGCTGTTAGTTATTATTTCTTCTCTCTCCTTTGTGATTTTATTTGGGTCCATTCTCTCTTATTTTTAATAAATGGTCAACATTATTAGTTTTTCAACAAACAAGCTCATGGTTTGATTGATCTGTTCTATACTTCTTTGTTTGTTTGTTTGTTTTAGTTTCTATATTCTGCTCTAATGTTTATTATTTCCTTTCTTCTGCTGACATGAAGCTTTGTTTTTCATTCTTTGTCTAGCTCCTTTAGCTGATAGGTTAGGATGCTTATTTGAGATTTTTCTTGCTTCTTGAAGCAGGCTTGTATTGCTATACACGTCCTTCGTAGGTTAGCATTTGCTGCATCCCAAAGGTTTTGGCCCATTTTGTTTATATTTTCAATTGTTACTACATATATTTAAAAAAAATTTTTTTTTTATTTTCTGGATGGCACATGCATTGTTTAGTAGCAGGTTTTTTAACTCTGTGTATTTGTGGTCTTCCAGATTTTTTTCTTGTGTTTCACTTCCAGTTTCAGAATACTGTGATGAAAAATATGCATGGTATGACCTCAATCTTTTTGTACTTGTTGGGGGCAGCCCTGTGACTGAGGATGTGATCTGATCTGGAGAACGTCCCATGTGTACTTGAAAAGAATGTGTTTTCTGCTCTTAGGATCAAATATTTTGAATATATATGTTAAGTCCATCTGGTCCAATGTGTCTTTCAAAGCTATTGTTTTCTTGTTGATTTTTTTCCTTTTCTTTTAAAGATTTTCTTTCTTTATTTATTTGTTAGAGAGAGAGGGCACACAAGCAAGGGAAGTGGCAGGCAGAGGGCGAGGGAGAAGGAGGCTCTCCACTGAGCACGGAGCCTGAAGCAGGACTCTATCCCAGGACCCTGGGATCATGACTTCAGCCGAAGGCAGATACTTAACTGACTGAACCACCCAGGCATCCCTCTTGTTGATTTTCTGCCCAGATGATCTGTCCATTGATGTATGTGGATTGTTAAAGTTAAAGCTGAATGAGAAAATTCCATACCCAAGTATACTTTATCCAGCAAGGCTATCATTCAGAACAGAAGGAGTATACTTGGCTACAGAATTTTCTCATTCAGCACTTTGAATATATCATGCCATTCCCTTATGGTTTGGAAAGTGTCTGCTGAAAAATTTCCTGCTAGTCTTATGGGTTTTCCCTTCTATGTTACTTCTTCTTTTGCCTTGCTGCTTAAAATTATTTTTTTCTTTATCACTATATTTTGCCAATTTAATTACAATATGTATTGGTGTTGGTCTGCTTTTGTTGAATTTGATGGGGTTCCCTTTCCTCTTTAATCTGGATGTCTGTTTCCTTCCCCAGATTAGGGAAATTTCCAATTATTTCTTCAAATAAATGTTCTCCTTTTTCTCTCTCTTCTTCTTTATTATATTATGGAGCTTCTATATTATGAATGTTATTATGTTTGATGGAGTTACTGAGTTCCCTAAGTCTGTTGTATTTTTGCATAACTCTTCTTTGTCTCTTTTGTTCATCTTCACTATTTTCCATTATTTTCTTCCAGGTCACTAATTTGTTCCTCCGTTTCTTCCAGCCTTGTGTTCATTGCATCAGATCTGCTTCCAATATTACTTACTGTACTCTTCAATTCTGACTGACTCTTTTTTACCTTTTATATCTGTGGTAAGCATCCCTTATTGTCTTTTTTATCCTTTTCTCAACCCCAATGAGTATCCTTGTGATTGTTGCTTTAAATTCTCCATTGGGTGATCTCTGGCTATCGCCTTGTCTTGTTCTTTCATTTGGCAAAAGTTTCTCCATCTTTGCAGTTTGTCTAAGTCTCTGCCTTCTTACTCTGTGTTAGAAATTATGTCTCCTGATCCTGAAAATAGTGACCTTATAAAGAAGAGGTCATGTAGTTTCCAGGGTCTCGTACTTAAAGGAATGTCTCTTACGTGTGCTGTGTGCTCTGCTGTTGTGTTTTGGTTGACTGACTTTCAAGCCAGTCATCTATAGAGGCTTTCCTTGCCTGCTGTGGGCAGTGTTTTGTTCCTGGCCTGAATGTGGAAAGTTTTAAGTAGGTGTGCTCTGGTTTTGTTGTGACATGAAAATTGACACCATTTCCACCAGAATTGAGGACCTGCAGAACTTTCTGGTTGAGAAATATGATGTAGGTGGTAGTCCGTGCTGGTCTTCAGAGTTAGAGAGTCAACACACTGGAACTGAGGCAAGCTTGACTGAGAAGGGCAGTCCTGCCAGAGTACAAGGAGGTGGGGTTTGGTGAGTAAGTTTAGCATTTAAGCATATGCAAGTCCAGCACTTTTCTGCTTTCTGCAAGTGGCTCTGTGTTTACACTGAGGTGTAGGGGAGGGACACAGTGACAACCAGTTTCTTTGTTCTCAGAGATTGTCTCAGTGAATGCTGCCTCTCAGAGATATGCTCCAAGAAGGGTGAATATCTCCTCACTATGTGCCCCAGGTGTTATTCAGATCACCTTTTACATGCTGTCTGTTCCCTAATTTGCCTGTCTTCTCTCCAGAAGCAGGGCAACACCTTCAGTTCTCTATCTTTGCCAAGTCCACCAAACTTTAAAATTCCAGGTTTTAGGTCCCACTGGTTGTAAGAACTCATGAAATTTAGCCTCTTTCATTTGTCAAGCCAAGGGGTTTGGGAAAACTCTCTCCTTGTACATTCCACTGTGTGTTTCTTCTCCCCTGCCCCTCTATGAACATGGCTCCCTCTACTCCACAGCACCTGCTATTCATTTCTCGCATAAACCACGTCTCTCCATGTACTTTTTCAGTGTGGCTATGAGGATGATTTGATAATTATCTAGGTGTATTTGTTGGATGAGTTGAGCCTATGGTCCTTCTACTCTGCTGCTGTTTTCCCTCCCAAAGTCCTCTACTCTTTTTTCAAGTCCAGTCAGTATCTTTATGATCATTGCTTTAAATTCTCCATCAGGCATGATACTTGTATCTGTTTTACTAGGTCTCTGGCTATGGCCTTATCTTATTCTTTCATTTGGAAGAAATTATTTTGCCTAAGTCTCTGCCTTCTTCCCTGTGTCAGAAAAGCCAGCTATGCTCCTGAAAATATGGTCTTATGAAGAAAAGGTCATGTAATGTCCTGGGCGTGGTGTTTCAGGATTTGTCTCCAGTGTGTGCTGCATATGCTCCACAGTTTTGCTCTGACTGCTCTGTCCTTCAGTCAGAATTCTTCACAGCCTTCTTTGCCTGCAGTAGGCACATTTTTGTCCCTAGCCTGAATGTGGTGAATTTTAGCTAGGTGCGTTGTAATCTGTTGGTGAAATTAGACCTGTTACCACCTCCACCAGAACTGAGACTCTGCGAATTTCTTTGGTTGGGAGACATCATGTGGACAAGTGCTGTGTTATCCTCTAGGGGGAGTGACCTGTTATGCTGGGACTAAGGCTAGCTTGACCTATATGGGGAGTTCGACCAGGCTGCAGGGGGCATGTGTCTTGGTGTATGCAAGTTAAGCAGCCAATGTTGGCATTGTGCCAGTTCCCACAGGTGAACGTGTGCTTCTGCTGAGGAATGGGAAAGGGAAATGTTGGCAGTCAGTACCTTTGTTCTGGGAGAGCTGCCTTTGTGAAATATGCCTTTTGGGGACATACTCTGAGAAGAACAAATAATTTCCCAGTGTGTACCCCAGGTACTCTTCAGATCACTGTTTCCATGCTGCTTGTCCATGGACTCTTTGTCTTCTTTCCAAGAGCAGGTTCAATGTTTCCAGGGTCTCCTGGAGTCAAGCCCGCTGACATTTAAAACTTCAGGTTAATCCCCTCTGAAATTTAGGCACTTGGAATGGAAATGTTTCACTTTCTAAGCCAATGGCTATGAGGAAAATTCTGATTCTTCATTCCCCTGTGTGCTCTTTCATCCTTCTCCACGACCAGAGCTCCTTCCCCTCCATAGCTTTCAGGAACCATTTCCCAGCCAAGCCATATCTCTGTGCTTCCTAACTTCTTCAATGTGGTCTCTTCTCTACCTTTAGTTGTGGAGCTTGTTCTGCTCAGGCCAGCTTCTGGGGTATTTAAGATGATTTGATAGTTACCTAATTGTTTTCATAGGTGGGAGCAAGCCTAGGGTCCTCCTAGTCTGTCATTATCTTCCCTCTCTGTTGTTTTCTTTTAGAACAGCTATAGTGTCATTGCATAATGAATACATATAATTCGGTAAGAAACAGCATCCTCACTCCAAGATAACTTAAGACGTTCTATTCAAAATCTACTTTGTTCTTCTTTTCTTGTTTTATCATGATTGATATTCCCTGGTAAGAAAAAAAAGACAATAAACTGTGGCTCTGTTGTAATAGTCAAGCTGTTCAAGTGATATTGTTATAATTGTATCACTGCACTACAAATAGTCTTGAGTGCAGCTCCTCATCTTTGTTATTGTTGTGAAAAACAGCTATAGACTATACACCAAAAAAATATAGTGATCCGAAGGGGCATGTGCACCCAGATGTTTATATCAGCAATGTCCACAATAGCCAAACTATGGAAAGAACCTAGATGTCCATCAACAGATGAATGGAGAAAGAGGTAGTGGTATATATATACAACGGAATACTATGCAGCCATCAAAAGAAATGAGGGGGGGACACCTGGGTGGCTCAGTTGGTTAAGCGTCTGCCTTCAGCTTGGGTCATGATCCCAGTGTCCTGGGATCAAGTCCCACATCGGGCTCCTTGCTCAGAAGGGAGCCTGCTTCTCTCTCTGTCTCTTCCTGCCACTCTGTCTGCATGTGCTCGCTCTCTCTGTGACAAATAAATAAATAAAATCTTTAAAAAAAAAAAAAAGAAATGAGGGGCATCTGGGTAGCTCAGTTGGTTAAGCTACTGCCTTCAGCTCAGGTTATGATTCCAGGGTCCTGGGATTGAGTCCCACATTGGGCTCCCTGCTCAGCAGAGAGCTTGCTTCTCTCTCTCCCTCTGCCTGCCACTCTGCTTTCTTGTGCTATTTCTCTGTCAAATAAATAAAGAAAATTAAAAAAAAAAGAAATGGAATCTTGCCATTTGCAATGATGTTGATGGAACTATAGGGTATTATGCTGAGTGAAATAAGTCAATCAGACAATTATTATATGATCTCTCTGATATGAGGGATTTGAGAGGCAAAGTGTTGGGGGCTTAGGGGATAGGGAAGGAAAAATGAAACAAGAGGGGATCAGGAGGGAAACAGACCATAAAAGACTCTTAATATTACTAAACAAAATGAGGGTTCCTGGGGGGAGGGGAGTAGGGAGAGGGTGTTTGGGTTATGGACATTGGGGAGGTCATGTGCTATGGTGAATACTGTGAAATGTGTAAGCCTGACGATACACAGACCTGTACCCCTGGGACTGATAATACATTATATGTTAATTTAAAAAAGTAGCTGAGTTCTGTTGGCATTGAAATTCAAATTTCATATTATTTTTGTATGACGTGTTTTATTTAAAATTTTTTCAGTGATTTTAAAATGTGAAATCTATCCTGAAATCCCAAGGCTTCCAAAAATACATGCCAGCTTGATTTGATTTGTAGTCCAAAGTATGGCTATATCAGTTTTGGCTTCATAAAGTGTAGCAAAGTGATGAGGAGAGACCTGGAGCTTAACAGAGATTCCCTCTTTTACTGTGAGGTGTCCATTCCCAAGAATTCTTCACAACCCATGGGATAAGCATCTCCCTAACCTCTGAGATATTCTTTCCCATTCTGTCTTCCAAGTAGCTGTTGTGATCTGCTGCTGTGGCGTTTAAGAGTAATGGGATCTCTCAGCTTTATCTTTGAAAACTGAAACTTGGTCAAATACCAATAAGTTATTGGAAGTATAGAATAAAACTTCTATGGCAAAAAAAGTAATAAGATTGTTCTGGATGTTAATAAGGAAATTCTCTGGCATTAATTTTTCAGAATTCCACCTTGAAGATCTAATAATCACCAGTGCTATCCTACGCCTAGGTATCTTCATCATTATTCTTCTGTGGATGGATTATCATAATCATGGTAAGTTAGACAATATGTAAAATCCTGGTATCTTAAGGGTTCACTACTCTCACTGATTTTGACATGGTTCCTGAGTGGTGATTTTAACAGAGATAAGTGGAATCTGACCTTCTTATTACAAAAACAGAATTGGAGGTGAGAGATGTGACAGTCTTGTTTTCTTGTTTACTTCTCACTTTTTCGCATTTACTTTTAATCAACATATTTAAGAGAGATTTTGACAAACTGCAACTCATCAAGTATATTATTCCCCAAACTGTGAAGGTCCTGGAAACATGTCTCTGAAATTAACAGTATAAATAATGTTTAACAGGGAAATCTACAACACTTGAGTTGCTTATAAAATATTTGATTACTTTGATAAGTTGTCATCATTTGATAACTTATCTCAGCTGTTAGGATTAAAAATAACTGGTTGAAGCTGTAAAGAGTAATATTTGAACTTACATTAAGAAAAATTTTAATAATAAGACCTTTCTCCATATTGAGTATTTTTGCAAAGGAAGTTATGAGTTCACTACCACTGATAGCATTTAGTGGAAATCTTAATGACCATATAAAGGACTTGTTTATCTTAATTAGAGAATAGATTCTTATATTAGAGAATGGGTCCTCAGTTAGATGGAAGATCAAAATATAATATATTTTATCATAAGCAATGTGAAAGTATAAGAAAGAAATCCTTCATTCTGAAATAAAATTTATGGGGAAATGCTTTTTCCCATATTTTTCATAATCTTTAGCATTCTTTTGTACAAAAAAAAAATTACCTCCTTAGAAAAGTACACTATGCAGTGCCTACAAATTAAAAAATCCTGAACAGGTAGAGATATCTAAATAAATAAATTGGATTTTTTTTTCAGTGTTCATAGATAGCAATAGGAATAAATTATTATTAATAAATGAAATCCTATAAAGGATATTTTATTCTGAAAACAAACACACGAGATTTAAATAAATGCTGTTTAATAAAAGCAAGACCAAATTTTAAAAAAATCAATTTAAATGAATATAATATAGTCACCCCAATAATAAAAATGTATATTGGTACAAACCGAAGCAAAATTTGAGTGTGTGTGTGTGTGTGTGTGTGTGTGTGTGTATATATAGATACATATATATGTATATATTTATATATAAACTCAATGACTGTTGGCTAATATAGAAGAATAGATAAGATCTATGGTCGCACATGTGTGAGAATATCCAATGTGTCCAGAATAAAATAAAAAATTCACTCATCATGTCAAGATCAAAGACAATCACCACCTGAATGACAGTGGACAATTGTCAGAAACCAACATTGAGATGACACAACTGTTGGAAGTATCTGGCATGAATGGTAAAGCTGCAAAGATAAAAAAGATTCAATGAGCAATTATAGAAACCACTGAAACAAAGAACAATGGAAAATTTTAGGAGATAAATAGATTTTACAAATAACCAAAGGAAAATTACAGAACTAGAAATTATGATAAATGAAATAGAAATGTTACTTGATGATCTCAATGCATGCTAAATTGAAGATGACAGAAGAAGGAAACCAAACATAAAGATAAATCAATAGAAATTATCTCATCAGGAAATAAGTGAGAAAATAGACACAAGAAGAAACAGAGACCTGGAATGTGTAGACGATATAAAAATAATCCATCGTTTTTGTTATCAGAGTCCTCAGAGAAATTACAAAGAGTATGGAGCTAAAAAATATATACATATAGATGAGATAATGGTAAAACGCAAAACTCTACAGATTCAAGATACTGAAATGTCCACAAATGGGAGAAACCTAAAGAAACCCATAATGAGGTATCACTACACATCTTTTAAAATGACTAAAATTAAAGGTTAAACAGACAAAATATCCCAGTAGTGCTGAGAACATGAGGAAACTGGACTTCTAGCATTGCTGGTAAGAATATAAAAACGGTACAGCCATTCTATTCAATAATGTGGCATTTTCCTGTAAAAATGAATATGGTGAGTCTGTGGTGGGTATTAAGGAGGGCACATATTGCCTGGAGCACTGGGTGTTATACATGAAAAATGAACATTGGAACATGACTTCAAAAACTAATGATGTATTGTATGGTGACTAACATAACACAATTAAAAAAATGAAAAAAATGAATATGCACTTGCTGTATAAATCAACAATCAAACACTTAGGCATTTATTCTAAAGAACAAAGAAATAAAACCTTGGGCGCCTGGGTGGCTCAGTGGGTTAAAGCCTCTGCTTTCGGCTCATGTCATGATCTCAGGGTCCTGGGTTCGAGACCCGCATGGGGCTCTCTGCCCAGCAGGGAGCCTGCTTCCCTTCTTCTCTCTCTGCCTACTTGTGATCTCTGTCTGTCAAATAAATAAATAAAATCTTTAAAAAAGAAAAGAAATAAAACCTTACATTCATATGGAATCATCAATGGAGAACAATTTTACTTATATTAGCAAAAAACTGGAAACAAAACAAATACTCTTCAGTGAATGCAGAGTTAAATAAACTATGATAAATGAGTACACTGGAATACTATTCAGCAATAAAATGGAGCAGAGTATTGATTCATACAACAAATGTGGTGGGCTTCAATAGCACTGTGCTTAGTGGGAAAAATGTATATCTCAAAAGATTGTGTACTGTATGATTCCACTTGTATGACATGTGAAAACTGACAAAACTATAGAGATGGAGTATAGATTAGTAGCTGACAGGGGACAAAGGAAGAACAGGGCTGGAGACTGAGAATATAAAGAGATTGCCTAAGAGATTGCAGTTATGGACTAGTTTTATATCTCAATTGTGGTTTCTTGAGTCTATAGATGGGAGAAAATGCATCAACACACATGTGTACATGCACATCAATGCATGAAAAAATGGTGAAATCCGAATGAGGTATGTTCTATAGTTAACAGGATTATAACCATGTCAGTTTCTTGGCTTTGATATTTTACTAGAGTTATATGAGATGTTTTCTTTCATTAGGGGGTCTGGGTAAAGGATATATAGGGCTCTACTTAAAAACATTAGAAAGAGGGGCAAACTATGATTCCTGTGCTTCATCAGGTAAAATAAAAGAGACTAGAAATAAAAAGAATGAAAATTCACAGCAGACAAATGGAAACTAGGAAAAAATAGTCAAATCAAAATTTTAGAATTGAAAGATACATCTGAAATTTAAATACTACTGCATTAGCACAATAAGAAAATGTAGATAACAAGAAAAAAGATCAGAAAATGGAATTGCCAAAATCAAAAATACAAGAAACAATGCCTTGATGAGGATGTAGAGAAAAGGGAACCCTCATGCACTATTGGTGGGAATGCAAACTGGTGCAGCCCCTCTGGAAAACAGTATGGAGATTCTTCAAAAGTTAAAACTGGAACTATCCTATGATCCAACAATTGTCCTACTGGCTATTTACCCCTAAGAATCCAAAACCACAATTCAAAAGGATATAAGCATAGCCTATATTTCTTGCAGAATTATCTACAATAGACAAATTATGGAAGCAGCCCAAGTCTCCATGGATAGATGAATGGATAAAGAAGAAAAGGATTATATACAAAATAGAATATTATTCAGCAGCCATAAAAAGTTATGAAATCTTGACATTTGCAACAATATGGATGGAGCTAGAGAGTATAATACTAAATGAAATAAGACAAAGAAAGGCAAATGCCATAATATTTCAGTCATATGTGGAATTTAAGAAACAAAATTAATGAACAAAGTAAAAGAAATACAACTCAAAAAATGGACTCTTAACTATAGAGAACAAATCAAGAGTTACCAGAAAGGAGGTGAGTGGGGGAATGGGTGAAACAGTTGATGGGATGATCTCCCTGATATGAGGAAGTGGTGATGCAACATGGGGGCTTAAGTGGGTAGGAGAAGAATCAATGAAACAAGATGGGATTGGGAGGGAGACAAACCATAAGTGACTCTTAATCTCACAAAACAAACTGAGGGTTGCTGGGGGGAGGGGGCTTGGGAGAAGGGGGTGGGATTATGGACAATGGGGAGGGTATGTGCTTTGGTGAGTGCTGTGAAGTGTGTAAACCTGGTGATTCACAGACCTGTACCCCTGGGGATAAAAATATATGTCTATAAAAAATAAAAAATTAAAAAAAAAGAATACACTTAACCATGATGATCACTGAGTAGCTTGTAGAATCATTGAGTCACTATATTAGACACCTGACACCAATATAACTGTGTGTTAATTATATTAGCATTAAAGTAGAAAAATCAATTTACAAAGGAAAAGTGGAAATATTTACAGTGTGTGTAAGTTTTATGCATAAATATATTTGGAAATTTTTATATTAATAAAGAAATTCCCAGGAAGAGAGGAGAGAGATTGGAGCATATAATCTATTTGAAGAAGACTGTCAAAATTCTCTCACACTTGGTAAAAAATGTAAACTTAAAGATGCAAAATGCTTGGCAAAGTATGAGCAGAATAAACTTAAAGAATACCGACATGCCTAGAATTATTATGATTATAATTTTTGAAAGCCAAATTAAAGAAACAACTCTTGAACTTATCTAAAGTAAAATGAGAAAGGACAAATGATTCGAAACCAGGTGACTTCACACGAGAAATCATTGAAGCAAGAGTAAAATAAAGCAAAGTCATTAAAATACTGAAAGTAAAGACTGTCAACCCACTAGTCTATATATTCAGTGAAAAGAGACTTCAGCAAAAAGACAAAAGAAAATCTTTAATGCATGGAAGAAAGAAAATCAAGAAAAGAAAGATAAGACAGAAACTAGTTAACAGATTTGTCTCATACGAAATCCTAAAGAAACTTCTGGAACATAAGGGAAATAACAGAAGGAGCAAATGAGAAGAAGGGAAAACATGTGGATAGAAAAAAGAGATTGTAAATTCTGAAAATCAAAAATTTATTTTATTTTGTTTTGAAAATGTAAAAAGGTGTTTTCTATTGATCCATAAAAATTTATTTAGTGATCTAATAAATTTTACCCTTTTGAATTCATTTTTATGTTGTATAAATTATTTGAAATAAATAAGCTTAATGAATTTATTCAGAGAAAGGGAGCAGTTTAAAGGGAAATTTATCTCCACCAGAACAGAAAATGTATTAATAAAGGAAACCCTGTCCTGGATTATAGAAAAGCAATGCTTTTGGTACTTTGGCATTTTGTAAAAATAGTTTGCCCCTAAAAGAACTAATATTTGATCCTCTGTACTTTTATTTATGAATTACTTCAATTGTTTTAATCAATATTTCTCATTTGATATGGACATTGAGGAAGGTATGTGTTATGGTGAGTGCTGTGAAGTGTGTAAACCTGGCGATTCACAGACCTGTACTCCTGGGGCTAATACTACATTATATGTTAACTTAAAAAATTAGGGGCACCTGGGTGGCTCAGTGGGTTGGAGCCTCTGCCTTCAGCTCAGGTCATGGTCCCAGGGTTCTGGGATCAAGCCCCACATTGGGCTCTTTGCTCAGCGGGGAGCCTGCTTCTTCCTCTCTCTCTCTCTCTCTGCCTGCCTCTCCGCCTACTTGTGATCTCTGTCAGATAAATAAATAGAATCTTTAAAAAAAATTTAAAAAGTATTTCTCATTTGATTTTCAGAGAAAATAAATGATGATCTTCAAATCTTAAATCACTTAGAAAGGATATCATTGCAGCAAACTCAGTTTCAGACAATAAAAAGAAAAGGTGTTTGGTATCTTGACCTTATACCAAATAAAACTTTCTTCCTTGTATACCAATCTACTGGTAACTCTATTGTTGCACTTGCAATTTGTTTCAGTTTAATATGTAATAAAACTTTCCTGTTTGTTTTTTTTTCTAAACTGTCTAAATTTTTGTCTAATTTCTTTTTCAGAGAAAAGGAAGAAAGAAGAGCAAGGTAGCCATTTTATCTTCACATAAGTACAAATCATGCAATTAAATATTGTCAGCTCTTGACTGTATGAGAGCAGCCCTGGGCATCTTGGCATTGTGTTGAACCAAGGACATTTTCCCCTAGTAAATGAATTGATTTGACCTTCTGTTACTTTATTTGCAGACCACTTCTGTTGCTCTAACTTCAGTTTACTCTTTTGCATAAGCATCATGATATCTGAAGCACTTTTGGTGATCAAATGTGATGTTGCTTGTGAAGCATGTTATCACAGAGCTTAATGCAGAAAAAGCGATTAGTGAATGTCAGTGGGGATGTTGGGAATGATGGTGACAATGATAGTGATGATGATGGTGATGGTGATGATTATTATCACAATGATATGCCTACAGAAGACTTCAGGAAATTATTTTGGGAGATGTTAAGTTAAGTCACAAGAAATTTAAAATTATTTTTCTGCTTTATCATTTCACATAAAACAATTTAGAAACCCATAAGTTTTTGAGTAAAACACCTATAAAATAAACATAATCTTTTTTTCTCTGAAGTGACTAACCTCTATACACAACAGGAGAAAAGATTTTTGCAAGGTTTTTTGTTCATTTTGTTTGTTTCATAATGATTCATATACTACTTTCTTTTAATTTTTCAAGTGAACCTAGGAAAGAAAATGGTAAAATTTAACGACTATTTACAAAATATGATATTCCTATTGTCTATGTCATAGTGATTTTCATATTACTCTGTTTTATTTTCAGGTGAACCTAGGAAAGGAAATGGTAAAATTTAATGACTATTTATAAAATACGATATTCTTATTGTCTACGTCATAGTGATTTTCATATTACTCTTTTTTATTTTCAGGTGAACTTAGGAGAGAATATGGTAAAATTTAATGACTATTTACAAAATATGATATTCCTTTTGTCTATGTCATAGTGATATTCATATTGCTCTGTTTTGTTTTCAGGTGAACTCGGAAAAAAATGGTAAAATTTAATAGCAACTTATTTTCAAGATATGATCTTCCTATATGAATTTTTGCTGCTTTTCCTTTTCCATCCCCCTACTTTCTCTGTATAATTTCTCTCATGATTTTCATTCATGTTTATTATATTACTATTTCCCTTCCTGTTTCTTTCTTTGTTGTTCTCCCATTAGTTAACTCACTTCTTTCATTCACCTTGTCTTAATTTAATGTATTATTTTTCAGCCGTCTGTATGACAGTAATAACTTCTTCTCTTGGCTCTGATATAAGTCAAATCTAATCTGAAAATATATTTGAAAGAGCTCTCACCATGCTTGTTGTGCCCACAACCTGATTCTAAGTAAAACTGAAACTCTTCTAAATAAGACAGTATTTTATCAAAAAATGTGCAATAGGTTGTTCCTTACACAGAGCAAACACTACTACTCTACCTTTCGACTGAAGCATCAGCTGGCTGGACCAAAAGTGGAGGATTATGGCATAGTGATTGAGTCTTTTATTTTCAGCTTAACTTACTTAGATTTAAATCTTTGATCTGTTCAATTACCAACAGAAACTTCACCATGTTGTTCACCCTTTTGATTCTCAGATCTTTATTCTGTAAACAGAGGAATACTACTTCCCCATTATTTTGCTAGGATTCAATTGGGTAATTATATAAAGCCATTGAATAATACCTATCTCAGTGAATGCATTGAATAAATTGTAACTGTTGCCACACAGATGATGGATAGTATCACATTACAGGTGATGATATTTATTAGTATCAGCATTCTAAACAACTTCAAAAACAATATATCACTGGGGACTTGGGGTATTTTCTCTTGAATTTCAAATGTAAAATAATTTATCCTTGTAAGCATGTGATATATTTTTGTATTGTTTTGCTTCTGGTAAGTTCTAAAGAAGTGAGGGCTTTTTATAAAAAACTTTAATTAAAGTAACTTATTTCATGTTTAATTCATTTAAGGAACTTTAATTTTTCTTTTCTCTGTGATATTAAAATGGGGTTTTGTATTTCAGGAGAATTGCAAAAGGAAATTGGTCATTGTATTCCAATAGTTAAAATATTTGCAAGATATATTGTGGAAATCCCATGCTTCATTTTATCCTGTTTCTTTACCTCTTTATTTTGGGTGTCTTTTAATTTTCCTATAGCCTCTCTATATTGTAGTTATCATGCTAGGAATGATTTACCTGTTTACCTTGATTAAGTCCTAAAAATCATGTGAGTCATCTTTATTATAATCCATAAGAAATAATTTATAAGGAGCAATGGCTTGACTAATATGATAGTGATAATTAGATTATCAAAGAATGCATGTCTTCATTTGCATTTTTATCTCTTCATGAGTCTAAGTCTTCTGTGTACTTTTCCTTTCAGATCAGAGAAGAGCCCAATTTAGGAATGGTAAGTAGCTCAGAAGTTCTTTCGTGGCAGTTCTTAAATTCCATAAATAATAAGACTCCTAACTCAGCTCTAAACCCTGCTCCCAGAGAGTCAGGCGTATTATACCACTGCCTGTGTTCACATGGAAGATAATCTATAGTTAGTTAACTCATTTTTCCCTAATTTGGAATATTCTTTTCACTTCATCTCACTTTCTCAATTCTTTATTCCTTTACTCTGTTGTTCCTAATTCCTTCCTTTTCTTCTTCCTTCACCTCTCTTCTTTCCTTCCATTTTCCCATCCTTCTTATCTATCTTTATCTCAAACTACCCACCTTCCTATCATTACTTCTTCATTTTCTATCTCCCTTATTTTTTCTCTTCTTTTTATTGTTTTTAGTTTGCCTTTTTTTCTGACTTTATATTTTTCCACACACATACACAACTCAACCATTTTCTAGTTTAAGAAAGGGATGGTCACATGCTTGTGAGAAAGGAAAGCAACAGACAAATATGTCACTGAATGCTTAGAGAATGTCAGTGATGAGAAGAGAGGAAAAGATATAAGAAGGACCAGGAGAGAGTAATAATATTTCATCATTTTGTTCACCTGCAGACTGGCAGAACGCATCATTGTACCCTGGTGAGTACATTATCCTGACCATAATAATTTTCCCTGAATCTAAGATATGTATCTAAGCTCCTAATTTCTGCAAGATTTCATGCTACCAACTACCACATGACGGAGGAAAAAATGTATTGTACATAACTTCTGTTCCATAGAAAACTTACCAAGAAATATAAATTACTTTTCTTTCCATCTTTTTCTAGTCTGTGTCTCGCAGGACACTTACAAGTTAACTAAAGAAGATATTAAGAAATAAAAATAGTATCTTGTCAATTTAATAAATTTCCTTTTTTCTTTATCACAATTAAAGGAAGTTTTATATTTATGTGAATTAATCCTAGCTACTCTTTCAAATAAACATCAAAACATGAAACAGTTTATCAAGCTATAGAGTGTATCTTTAATGTGTATACAAATATTTCTGGTTAAGAAGATCTCTTGGGGAGCGCCTGGGTGGCTCAGTGGGTTGGAGCCTCTGCCTTTGGCTCGGGTCATGATCCCGGGGTCCTGGGATCGAGCCTCGCATCAGGCTCTCTGATCTGTGGAGAGCCTGCTTCCTCCTTTCTCTCTCTGCCTACTTGTGATCTCTCTCTGTCAGATAAATAAAATCTTAAAAAAAAATCTACTTGGAAGATGCCCTCTAAGCAAAAACTTAGACCCACACTCTTTCATTGTGTAACTTCCCAATATTCTAGATGTCCTTCAAAGACAGTCACAATTTTTTGAGAAAAAGAAATGTGAAGATCACCAGAATCTATAGCGTTTTGTGGCAGGGCATTGACCATGTACACCTACATAGGCCAATTCTGTCATGTGGTTTCACCTAGGCACAAAGGGAGCTGGGAAAGGTGGTTTAGCTGTTTTCCCAGAAAACAGAAAAGCAGTAAGTATTGTTAGACTTTTTCCATCTCTACAACAAGCTGACTTTCAGGTATCCAAAGATCAACTTAATGCTTCTTTTCCTGTATCTATCTAACTTGGTCTTTTTTCAAAAGAGAAGCCAAGGGTCCATGGAATCACTGCAACTACCTCTAAGGCCAAGATCTCTAGGAGATGCCCACTTGTCTTCTGTCAGTGGATGTTACTCTTCTGAATCTTGAAATCTGTGTACTCATAGACAGGAGTTGTCTGCACCCTTCATTCTATACTTAGATAATGCAATAAAACATGGATAACAATTTATGTTTGGAATAAGGAAGGAGAAATCACCACAGTCATCATTTACCAACAGCCGTAAGAATTTCCATCAGGGATACTGTGAAGACCCCCTATTCTGAGGGTGGAAGTGTTTTCCTGATTATGTAGATCCTTGTTCTGTTCTTGAGATGTAACTTGCTTCCAGATTCCTTCAATAGCCCTTGGCTCTTCCTCACATCAAATGCATAGTGGCAAAGCACTCTTCTGGCTCATGCAAATTTATTTCAAAATATGCTTTGCAGCTTTCAAAGCTTTTCATGCTTACAGTATGTGTTACTACAAGCTCTTTTTTTTTTTGAGAAAATGTTATTGGATATAATATACATACCAGACATCTAATTAAGTGTTCACTCATTTTTTGAAAATCAATTCAATGATTTGTTAATACATTTACACAGTTGGGCAACAATCATCACATCCAGTTTTAGAAGATTTCTATTACCTGGAAAAATCTTTTGTTTCCATTTTCTGCCAGTCCTTTCCCAGGCTCAGGCAATCCCTAGTCTCCTTACTAGGTCTTTCTTTTCTTTTTCTTTTTTTTTTTTCCATTTAACATGTTTTTGAGACTCTCCTTTTAGCGTGTTTTAGTACTTTGTTCTTTTATATTGCCAGATAGTATTCCATTGTAAGGATATGCCACATTATGCCTATTTACACCCTAGATAATAGGAATTTAGAATGCTTCCACTTTATTTTATAGTTTTAAGTTTTAATTTAAATTATAGTTAGTAAACACATAGTGTAATATTAGTTTCAGAAATAGAATTTAGTGATTCATTCACATATAACACCCTGGGCTCACCACAGCAATTGCCCTCCTTATTACTCATCACCCATTTAGCCCATTCCCTGAACCCATCTCCCCTCCAGAAATCCTGTTTGTTCTGTGTCGTTAAGAGACTGTTTTACAGTTTCTCTCTCTCTCTCTCTTTTTTCTCACCCTATGTTCATTTATTTCGTTTCTTAAATTCCACATATGAGTGAGGTCTGGTATTTGTCTTTCTCTGACTGACTGACCTCACTTAACATAATACACTCTAGCTCCATCCATGTTGTTGCAAAATGACAAGATTTTATTCTTTCTTATGGTTGAGTTGTATTCCATTATATATATGTGGGTGTATGTATATGTATACATTCATATACACAAAAATGAATACATATATACATACATATACATGTATATATATATATATATAATACACACACCCACCACAGTTTCTTTACTTATTCAACATCCAATGAACATATGGGCTCTTTCCATAATTAAACCTTTGTAAATAATGCTGCTATAAACATCAGTATGCATGTGTCCCTTCAAACCAATATTTTTTTAGCTTTAGTTAAATACTTAGTAGCACAATTGCTGGATCATAGGGTAGTTCTATTTTTAACTTTTTGAGGAAACTCTAGACTGTTTTCCAGAGTGAATGCACCAGTTTCCACATTTGAAGACTTATGAACAATTCTGCTAGGAACATTCACATACACATCTTTGATCAAAAATACTTTTTCTTGGTTATAGATTAGGAGTGGGAATTCTAAATCACATGATAACTTTATGTTTAACATGCAATGAAATTGTCAAACTGTTAACCAAAGTGTCTGTACCATTTTACATTTTGGATAGCAGTATATGACTGCATTTGTTATTATCTATAATTCTCATAATGGTCTTCTTAGTGGATGTGAAGTGTATCTTTTTGTGGTATTAGTTTGACTTTCTCTAATGTAAAATGATTGAATATTATTTGATGTGGTTTATAGCCTTTGTATTCCTTCCTTGATAAAATATCTATTTATTATTTTGCCATTTTAAATTAAATTTTTATTTTTTAAATAGAATTTATTTATTTATTTGAAAGAGAGAGCAAATGAGAGAGAGTGAGCAAGTGTACATGAGCAGGGAAGGGAAGGGCAGAGGAGAGGGAGAAACAGATTCTCCACTGAGCAGGAATCCTGACAAAGGGCTCCATCTTAGGACCCTGGGATCATGACCTAAGCAGAGGCTTAAACAATTATGCCACCCACGCACGCTATTTTGCCATTTTTCAATTGGAATGTTTGTCATCCCATTTTTGACTTTTAAGAAATCTCTTTTATTTGGATACAAATCTTTTATCAGATAAATTGTTTGAACATATTTTTTTTCTAGTCTTTGTATTGTCATCTTCTTTTTTAAAATTATTTTGATTAACATATAATGTATTATTTGCCCCAGGGGTACAGGTCTGTGAATCATCAGGCCTACACATTTCACAGCACTCATCATAGTACATATCTTCCCCAATGTCCATAACCCAACCACATTCTCCCTACCTCCCCACCCCCCAGCAACCCTCAGTCTGTTTGTGAGATTGAGTCTCTTATGGTATGTCTCACTCCCGATCCCATCTTGTTTCATTTTTCTCCTTCCCTACCCCCAAACCCCTACCCTGCCTCTCAAATTCCTCATATCAGAGAGATCATATGATAATAGTCTTTCTCTGATTGACTTCTTTCATTCAGAATAATACCCTCTGGTTCCATCTACATCATTGCAAATGGCAATATTTTTTATGGCTGCATAGTATTCCATTGTGTGTGTGTGTGTGTGTGTGTGTGTACACACACCACTTCTTCTATATCCATTCATCTATTGATGGACATCTCGGTTCTTTCCATAGTTTGCCTATTGTGGACATTGCTGCTATAAACATTCGGGTGCATATGCCCCTCTGGATCACTACATATATATTTTTAAGGTAAATACTCAGTAGTGTGATAGCTCGGCCTTAGGGTAGCTCTAATTTAAACTTTTTGAGGAATCTTAATGTTGTGGAGTGATTGCATCACTTACATTCCCAGAGTGGAATTTTCCAGAGTGGCTGCACCAGCTTGCATTCCCACCAACAGTGTAGGAAGATTCCCCTTTCTCCACATCCTCACCAGCATCTATCATTTCCTGGCTTGTTAATTTTAGCCATTCTGACTGGTGTGAGGTGGTATCTCATTGTGGTTTTGATTTTTATTTCCCTGATGCAGAGTGATGTGGAGCACTTTTTCATGTGTCTGTTGGCCATCTGGATGTCTTCTTTGCAGAAATGTCTGTTCATGACTTCTGCCCATTTCTTGATTGAATTATTTGTTCTTTCAGTGTTGAGTTTGATAAATCTATATAGATTTTGGATACTAGCCCTTTATCCATTATGTCATTTGCAAATATCTTCTCCCATTCTATCAGTTGTCTTTTGGTTTTGTTAACTCTTTCCTTTGCTGTGCAAAAGCTTTAGCTCTTGATGAAGTCCCAATAGTTTGTTTTTGCCCTTGCTTCCTTGCTTCTGGTTATGTTTCTAGGATAAAGTTGCTGTGGCTGAGGTTGACTGTGTTCTCCTCAAGGATTTTGATGGATTCCTATCTCACATTGAGGTCTTTCATTCATTTAGAGTCTATTTTTGTGTGTGGTATAAAGAAATGGTCCAGTTTCATTCTTCTGCATGTGGCTGTCCAATTTTCCCAACACCATTTGTGGAAGAGACTGTCTTTTTCCCACTGGACATTCTTTCTGGCTTTGTCGAAGATTAGTTGACTATAGAGTTGAGGGTTCATTTCTGGGCTCTCTATTCTGTTCCATTGATCTATGTGTCTGTTTTTGTGCTAGTACCATACTGTCCTGCTGATTACAGCTTTGTAATAGAGCTTGAAGTCTGGATTTGTGATGCCACTAACTTTGACTTTCTTTTTCAACATTCCTCTAGCTATTTAGGTTCTTTTCTGGTTCCATACAAATTTTAGGATTATTTGTTCCATTTCTTTGAAAAAATAAAGGATGGTATTTTGATAGGGATTACATTAAATGTGTAGCTTGCTCTCAATAGCATAGACCGTTTTACAATATTTGTTCTTCCAATCCAAGAGTGTGGAAAGTTTTTCCAGTTTTTATGTCTTCCTCAATTTCTTTCATGAGTACTTTATATTTTTCTGAGTACAGATCCTTTGCCTCTTTGGTTAGGTTTATTCCTAGGTAACTTATGCTTTGGGTGCAATTATAAATGGGATTGGCTCCTTAATTTCTCTTTCTTCTGTCTTGCTGTTGGTGTAGAGAAATGCAACTGATTTCTGTGCATTGATTTTATACCCTGACTCGATTGAATTTCTGTATGAGTTCTAGCAATTTTGGAGTAGAGTCTTTTGGGATATCCACATAAAGTATCATATGATCTGCAAAGAGTGAGAGTTTGACTTCTTTGCTGATTTGGATGCCTTTTATTTTCTTTTGTTGTCTGATTGCCAAGGCTAGGACTTCTAGTACTATGTTGAATAGCAGTGGTGATAGTGGACATCCCTGCCGTGTTCCTGACCTTAGGGGAAAAGCTCTGTTTTTCCCCATTGAGAATGATATTCGCTGTGGGTTTTTCATAGATGGCTTTGATGATGTTGAGGTATGTACCCTCTTCCTACAATTTAAAGAGGTTTTTTGATTTTTTTGTTTGTTTTTTAAAGACTTTATTTATTTATTTGACAGAGAGATGTAAAGAGAGAGGGAACACAAGCAGGGTGAGTGGGAGAGGGAGAAGCAGGCTTCCTGCCAAGCAGGTAGCCCAGTGTGGGGCTTGATACGAGGACCCTGGGATCATGAACAGAGCTGAAGGCAGACACTTATCAACTGAGTCACCCAAGCCCCCCTGAAGACTTTTGATCATGAAAGGATGCTGTACTTTGTCATATGCTTTTTCAGCATCTACTAAGAATGTCATATAGTTCTTGTTCTTTCTTTTATTAATGCATTGTATCACATTGATTTGTGGATATTGAAACAAACTTGCAGCCCAGAAATAAATCCCACTTGGTCATTGTGAATAATCCTTTTAATGTACTGTTGGATTCTATTGGCTATTATTTTGGTGAGAATTTTTGCATCCATGTTCATCAAGGATAATGGTCTGTAATTCTCCTTTTTGATGGGGGTCTTTGTTTGGTTTAGGGATCAAGGTAATTCTAGCTTCATAAAAGGAGTTTAGAAGTTTTCCTTCCATTTCTATTTTTTGGAACAGTTTCAGGAGAATAGGTATTAATTCTTTAAATATTTGCTTCTTCTGGGTAGTTGTCTAGCCCTGGGCTCTTATTTGTTGGGAGAGTTTTGATGATTGCTTCAATCTACATACTGGTTAAGGGACTATTCAGGTTTTCTATTTCTTCCTGGTTCAGTTTTGGTAGTTTATATCAGTCTAGGAATGTGTCCATTTCTATAACATTGTCAAATTGGCTGACGTATAGTTGCTCATAATATGTTCTTATAATTTTGTTTATATCTTTGGTGTTGTTCATGATCTATCCTCTTTCACTCATTATTTTATTTTTTGGGTCCTTTCTCTTTTCTTTTTGATAAGTCTGGCCAGGGTTTTATCAATCTTATTAATTCTTTCAAAGAACCTGCTGCTCCTGGTTTTATTGATTTGTTCTACTGTTCTTTTGATTTCTATTTCATTGATTTATGCTCTGATCTTTATGATTTCTCTTCTCCTGCTGGGTTTAGGCTTTTTTTGCTGTTCTTTCTCCAGCTCCTTTAGGTATAGGATTAGGTTGTGTACTTGAGACCATACTTGTTTCCTGAGAAAGGCTTCTATTGGTATATACTTTGCTCTCAGGACCACCTTTGCTGTGTTCCAAAGATTTTGAACAGTTGTGTTTTCAGTATCATTCGTTTCCATGATTTTTTCAATTATTTTTTAATTTCATGGTTGACCCATTCATTCTTTAGTAGAATGCTCTTTAGCCTCCATGTATTTGAGTTCCTTCCAACTTTCCTCTTGCAGTTGAGTTCTAGCTTCAGGGCACTGTGGTCTGAAAATATGCAGGGAGTGATCCCAATCTTTTGGTACTGGTTGAGACCTTATTTGTGAACCAGGATGTGATCTATTCTGGAGAATGTTCCATGTGCACTAGAGAAGGATGTGTATTCTGCTGCTTTGGGATAGAATGATCTGAATACATCTGTGATGTCCATCTGGTCCACTGTATCGTTTAAAGCCTTTATTTCCTTGTCGATCCTTTGCTTGGATGATCTGTCCATTTTAGTGAGGGGAGTGTTAAAGTCCCCTACTATTATTGTATTAATGTTGATGTGTTTCTTTGATTTTGTTATTAATTGGTTTATATAACTGGCTGCTCCCTTGTTAGGGGCAGAGATATTTAAAATTGCTAGCTCTTCTTGTTGAACAGACCCTTTGAGTATGATATAGTGTCCTTCCTCATCTTTTATTTGTCTGATATAAGAATTGCTGCTCCAGCTTTCTTTTGATATCCATTAGCATGGTACATTGTTTTCTAACCCTTCACTTTAAATCTGGAGGTGTCTTCAGGTCTAAAATGAATTTCTTGTAGACAGAATATCGATGGATCTTGTTTTTGTATCCATTCTGATGCCCTGTGTCTTTTGATTGGGGCATTTAGTCCATTTACATTCAGAGTAACTATTGAAAGATATGAATTTAGTTTCATTGTATTGACTATAAGGTGACTGTTACTGCATATTGTCTCTGTTCCTTTCGGTTCTATTACTTTTAGGCTCTCTCTTGGCTTAAAGGGACCCTTTCAATATTCTTTGTAGGGCTGATTTGGTATTTGCAAATTCTTTTAGTATTTGTTTGTCCTGGAAGCTTTTTATCTCTCCTTCTATTTTCAATGATAGCCTAGCTGGATATAATATTCTGTCTGCATATTTTTCTTATGTAGTGCTCTGAATATATCATGCCAGTTCTTTCTGTGGAAAAGTCTGCTGCTAATCTAATATTTCTACCATTGTATGTTACAGACTTCTTTTCCCAGGCTGCTTTCAGGATTTTCTCTTTGTCACGGACTTGTAAGTTTTATTATTAGATGATGGGGTTTACCTATTTTTATTGATTTTGAGGGGGGTTCTCTGTGCCTCCTGCTCGTTCCTTTTGCCATATTAGGGAAATTCTCTACAATAATTTGTTCCAATACACCTTCTGTCCCCTCTCTCTTTTTTCTTCTGAGATTCCAATTATTCTAATATTGTTTTCCCTTATGATATCACTTATCTTTCAAGTTCTCCCCTCGTTGTCCAGTAATATTTTGTCTCTCTTTTGTTCACCTTCTTTACTCTCTCTGATTTGGTCTTCTATATCACTATTTCTCTCTTCTGCCTCATTTATCCTAGCAGTAAGAGTCTCCATTTTTATTGGACCTCATTAATAGCTTTTTAAAATTTCCACTTAGTTATATTGTTTTTTTTTTTTTTATTTCTCCAGAAAGGGATTTAATTTCTCCAGAAAGGAATTCTCTAATTTTTCCATGCCTTTTTTGAGCCCAGCTGGCACCTTGATGATCATTTTTCTGAACTCTAGTTCTGACATATTACCAACAGCTGTTTTAATTTGGTCCCTAGCCATTGGTACTGCCTCTTGTTCTTTTTTTTTTTTTTTTTTTTTTTTTTTTTTTGTGGTGAGTTTTTCTGCTTTGTCATTTTATACAGATAAGAATATATGAGCAAGAGAATAAAATACTAAAAGGGTGGCAAAGATCCCGGAAAAAAATACACTGACCAAGTTAGAAGAGACCCAAAACTGGGAGGAAAAAACAGAGAGGAAAATAAAAATAAAAAAATAAGAAATAAAAATAAATATTAGACTGGTGTATAGAGCACAGCACCCACTTGATTTTGGCTGTATTCTGGCTCTTAGAAGAAACTATCTCCCAAAATTTTAAAGAAAGAAAAACATATATATATATACATATATATATGTATATATATATATGGATAAACATGATGAAGGAATGGAATATGACTGTAAAGATGAAAAGTAAAAGATGATTCTAAAAAGGAATTCTAAAAAGGAATTTTAAAAAAGGAATTGATAAGTTAATTGGGAAAAAAGAGAGAGAGAGAATGTGATCAGGCTGGAGACTAGAACAAAGCCACGTGCTAGATTTAGGGTATATTTTGATATATTAGAAGAAGTTGTACCCCAACATTTTAAAGAAAAAAAACTATATGTATACAAAAATAAGTTTAAATACAGTGAAGGGATAAATTCTGATTATAACAATGAAAATTAAAAAAATTTTTTTAAAAAGGTATTGTTAAGATAAAATAGTTTAAAAATGTTAAAATAGGAAAGAGAAAAAGTTGAAAAAATAAAATTAAAATAATTTAACTTTGCAAGACTAAAGGATCATGGGGAAAAAGCCATGAATTCTGTGTTGCTTTTCCCTAGCTCTGGAGTTCTCTTTGGTCAGTGAATTTGGTCTTGCCTGGATGATACTGCTGATCTTCTGAAGGGGGCGAGGGCTGTTGCAGTGATTCTCAAATGTCTTTGTCTGAGGCATATTTGCACCTCCCAGGGGCAAGGCTAAGTAATCTACTCGGGTTCACTCTTGGTAGCTTTTGTTCCCTGAACACTTTCTGTAGAGCTTTGGAGGAAGGGAATGAAAATTGCAGCCTCCCAGTCTCTGGCCTGTCAGAGCAGAGAGCTCAGGGCCCCACTCCTCAGTGCACCCTCAGAGAAAAGTGATCAATCCCTTCCATCTCCCTGGTCCCCAGCTGCATTCCATGCTCACACATCCCGTGGCCAAGTTTTCTATCTCTGGTGCACAGTACCCTTTGGAGTCCCCAAACCCAGCAGAATACTGCCTTGTGCTCCTGACCAGTCCTCCCGGAGGAGGATGGATGGAGTCTCTCCAGATCTGTCACTTGTGGGGGTCCCTGTTTGAAAAACAGTGGTCTGCCTGTGCCTTGGAACAGAGAATAAGGTAACCCAAGTTGAGAGCTCACCATTTGCTCCATATCTTTATCTGGCTTCCCCTCTATGATACCTGGGAGCTTGCCACACTCAGACACCCCCGGTCTTTCTGTGATCCTGTGGGTCCTGAGACCACACTGTCCCCTTGAGGGCTCCACCACTGCTTAGCCTCTGGAGCAATATCCCTCAGTGGAACAGACTTTTAAAAGTTCTGATTTTTTGCTCCACTTCTCCACTGCTTGCCAGGAGCCAGTCCCTCCCCCTGCATTCTATCTTTTTGTCACTTTGGATTCACTTCTTCACACATCCTACCTTCCAGAAAGTGGTCAATTTTCTGTGCCTAGAATTGCTGCTCTTCTTCTCCTCTATCTCCTGTTGAATTTGTAGGTGTTCAGACTCATTGATAACTATCTAGCTGAACTCCTGGGACCTAATGATTTTTTAGTCTGCTACTCCTCCACCATCTTGCTTCCCCCCCAAAGATTAATTAATTTTAAAGAAGCATTTGGTGGTTATGTGCTCACTAGAAAAATATATCATCCTTTCATTTTCCTACTGGTGTATTTTGAAATGCTTAAGATTTTATTTTGATAAGGTTCAACATATCAGTTTATTTTTTCTCAAGCTTTTGGCTTCACATTTCAGAAAACCTTGCATAATTTGAGGTTTCAAATATTTTTCCTCCAATTTTTTCTACTGGAAGTCTTATGGTTTTAGCTCTTGCCTTTGGGAATATGACACTTTTTGAGTTCATATTTTGTGTGGCGTGAGGGAAACATCCCAATACATCTTTTTGCATGTGGATATCTGATGTGCCAACACCAACTCTTGAAAAGACTATACCTTTCCCCATGAAATGCCTTGGTTCTTTTGAAAATATCAATTGATCATGAGTTTATTAATGGATTTAAACTTTTGTTCTACTGATCTATTTGTCTGTTTTCATGCCATTCTCTTCATTACTATCATTTTATAGTATGTTTTGAAATTTGAAGATGTTTCCTTTTTCAATTGTTAATTTCTCTGCTATTTTTAGTCCAAACTGAAGAAGAAACACTGATGAATGTTGGATTCTCATGCTTTAGGTGTGCTTCCTTTTTAGATTGTTCAGTTCTCTGCTATTTTTAGTCCAAACTGAAGATAAAATTTGAAGATGTTATGTCTTCTCATTTTGATCTTTAAAAAAAATGTATTTTGGCTGTTTTTTTTTTCATTTCCATATGAATTCTAGAATCTACTTGAAAGTTTCTCAAAAAGAAAAACAAAAACAAAAACCTGGAACAATTCTGTTAGGAATTCTGTTGAATCTGTAGGTAACCTTGGGTTGAATTGCCATTTTAAAGACTTATTTATTTATGTATTTATTTGTCAGAGACAGGGAGCACGAAAAAGGAGGGGGAGCTGCAGGCAGAGGGAGAAACAGACTCCCCACAGATCAGGGAGCCCCATGCAGAACTCAATCCCAGGATCCTGGGATCATGAACTGTGCCAAGGCAGATGCTTAACTGTGGGCCACCCAGGCACCCTCAATTGCCATTTTAATATTAGACTTTCTATTCATGAGCATAGAATATTTCTCTTTTTACTTTATATCATCTGTGTTGTCTCAGCAATGTTTTGTAGTTTTAGTGTACAAACCTTTCACCTTTTCATTAAATTTCTTCTTATTTGACATTCTTTGAAATAGTGAATGAATAGTTCAATTTCATTTTAGACATGATTAGAGTTTGTGTGTCGATTTTTTTTTTTTAATACTTTAACCTTACTGAATTCATTGGTCAAGTTCTAGTAGACTTTTGTGGACATTTGTATGATTTTCTACAGGAATAATGAGTCAACAGTGAATAAAAGGAGATTTGCTTCTTTTTTCAAATCTGGATTCTTTTTTTTTTTTTTTTTAAACTAACTGCATAGAATCTCCATTACAATGTTTGTTTGTTTGTTTCTTCCATTACCATGTTGAATAGAAATAGCAAAAGCAGATATCCTTGCCTTGATTCCTACCATGAAGTGAAAAAAAGCACATTATTTTATTATTATTTCATCGGTTGTATATTTTTCATAGATACACTTTATCAGTTGAAAGCTGCCCATCTGTTTCCAGTTTATTGATTTTTTTTATCACGATGGTATTGGATTTTATGAAATGCTTTTTCTGTGCCTTTTGAAATGATTATGTCATTTTATTGATTATTTTATTAGTATGGCTTGTTACATCAATTGATGTTCACACATTAAGCTGGTCTTACTTCCTGGGCACAAGCCCCATTTGATGGTGATCTATAATCTTTTTTGCATGTCTTGTTATATTCTATTTGTTAATTTTTATTGATAGTTTTTGCATTTGTATTCATAAAAGATATTTGTGATATTTTTCCGAATTTGAATTCAGTGTGATACAATCCTCCTAGAATGAGTTTAGAAATATCTCTCCCTCCTTTATGTTCTAGAGGATTCTGTTGAATATTTCTATTTTTTTTTTTTATTTTTTTTTTTAATTTTTTATTTTTTATAAACATATATTTTTATCCCCAGGGGTACAGGTCTGTGAATCACCAGGTTTACACACTTCACAGCACTCACCAAATCACATACCCTCCCCAATGTCCATAATCCCACCCCCTTCTCCCAAACCCCCTCCCCCCAGCAACCCTCAGTTTGTTTTGTCAGATTAAGAGTCACTTATGGTTTGTCTCCCTCCCAATCCCATCTTGTTTCATTTATTCTTCTTCTACCCACTTAAGCCTCCATGTTGCATCACCACTTCCTCATATCAGGGAGATCATATGATAGTTGTCTTTCTCTGCTTGACTTATTTCGCTAAGCATGATACGCTCTAGTTCCATCCATGTTGTTGCAAATGGCAAGATTTCATTTCTTTTGATGGCTGCATAGTATTCCATTGTGTATATATACCACATCTTCGTGATCCATTCATCTGTTGATGGACATCTAGGTTCTTTCCATAGTTTGGCTATTGTGGACATTGCTGCTATAAACATTCGGGTGCATGTGTCCCTTTGGATCACTACATTTGTATCTTTAGGGTAAATACCCAATAGTGCAATTGCTGGGTCATAGGGCAGTTCTATTTTCAACATTTTGAGGAACCTCCATGCTGTTTTCCAGAGTGGCTGCACCAGCTTGCATTCCCACCAACAGTGTAGGAGGGTTCCCCTTTCTCCGCATCCTCGCCAGCATCTGTCATTTCCTGACTTGTTGATTTTAGCCATTCTGACTGGTGTGAGGTGATATCTCATTGTGGTTTTGATTTGTATTTCCCTGATGCCGAGTGATATGGAGCACTTTTTCATGTGTCTGTTGGCCATCTGGATGTCTTCTTTGCAGAAATGTCTGTTCATGTCTTCTGCCCATTTCTTGATTGGATTATTTGTTCTTTGGGTGTTGAGTTTGCTAAGTTCTTTATAGATTCTGGACACTAGTCCTTTATCTGATATGTCGTTTGCAAATATCTTCTCCCATTCTGTCAGTTGTCTTTTGATTTTGTTAACTGTTTCCTTTGCTGTGCAAAAGCTTTTGATCTTGATGAAATCCCAGTAGTTCATTTTTTCCCTTGCTTCCCTTGCCTTTTGCGTTGTTTCTAGGAAGATGTTGCTGCGGCAGAGGTCGAAGAGGTTGCTGCCTGTGTTCTCCTCAAGGATTTTGATGGATTCCTTTCGTACATTGAGGTCCTTCATCCATTTTGAGTCTATTTTTGTGTGTGGTGTAAGGAAATGGTCCAATTTCATTTTTCTGCATGTTGCTGTCCAATTTTCCCAGCACCATTTATTGAAAAGGCTGTCTTTTTTCCATTGGACATTCTTTCCTGCTTTGTCGAAGATTAGTTGACCATAGATTTGAGGGTCTATTTCTGGGCTCTCTATTCTGTTCCATTGATCTATGTGTCTGTTTTTGTGCCAGTACCATGCTGTCTTGATGATGACAGCTTTGTAATAGAGCTTGAAGTCCGGAATTGTGATGCCACCAACGTTGGCTTTCTTTTTCAATATCCCTTTGGCTATTCGAGGTCTTTTCTGGTTCCATATAAATTTTAGAATTATTTGTTCCATTTCTTTGAAAAAGATGGAAGGTACTTTGATAGGAATTGCATTAAATGTGTAGATTGCTTTAGGTAGCATAGACATTTTCACAATATTTATTCTTCCAATCCAGGAGCATGGAACATTTTTCCATTTCTTTGTGTCTTCCTCAATTTCTTTCATGAGTACTTTATAGTTTTCTGAGTATAGATTCTGTGTCTCTTTGGTTAGGTTTGTTCCTAGGTATCTTATGGTTTTGGATGCAATTGTAAATGGGATTGACTCCTTAATATCTCTTTCTTCTGTCTTGCTGTTGGTGTAGAGAAATGCAACTGATTTCTCTGCATTGATTTTATATCCTGACACTTTACTGAATTCCTGTATAAGTTCTAGCAGTTTTGGAGTGGAGTCTTTTGGGTTTTCCACATATAGTATCATATCATCTGCGAAGAGTGATAATTTGACTTCTTCTTTGCCGATTTGGATGCCTTTAATTTCCTTTTGTTGTCTGATTGCTGAGGCTAGGACCTCTAGTACGATGTTGAATAGCAGTGGTGATAATGGACATCCCTGCCGTGTTCCTGACCTTAGCGGAAAAGCTTTCAGTTTTTCTCCATTGAGAATGATATTTGCGGTGGGTTTTTCATAGATGGCTTTGATGATATTGAGGTATGTGCCCTCTATCCCTACACTTTGAAGAGTTTTGATCAGGAAGGGATGTTGTACTTTGTCAAATGCTTTTTCAGCATCTATTGAGAGTATCATATGGTTCTTGTTCTTTCTTTTATTGATGTGTTGTATCACATTGACTGATTTGCGGATGTTGAACCAACCTTGCAGCCCTGGAATAAATCCCACTTGGTCGTGGTGAATAATCTTTTTAATGTACTGTTGAATCCTATTGGCTAGTATTTTGTTGAGTATTTTCGCATCTGTGTTCATCAAGGATATCGGTCTATAGCTCTCTTTTTTGGTGGGATCCTTGTCTGGTTTTGGGATCAAGGTGATGCTGGCCTCATAAAATGAGTTTGGAAGTTTTCCTTCCATTTCTATTTTTTGGAACAGTTTCAGGAGAATAGGAATTAGTTCTTCTTTAAATGTTTGGTAGAATTCCCCCGGGAAGCCGTCTGGCCCTGGGCTTTTGTTTGTTTGGAGATTTTTAATGACTGTTTCAATCTCCTTACTGGTTATGGGTCTGTTCAGGCTTTCTATTTCTTCCTGGTTCAGTTGTGGTAGTTTATATGTTTCTAGGAATGCATCCATTTCTTCCAGATTGTCAAATTTATTGCCGTAGAGTTGCTCATAGTATGTTCTTATAATAGTTTGTATTTCTTTGGTGTTAGTTGTGATCTCTCCTCTTTCATTCATGATTTTATTTATTTGGGTCCTTTCTCTTTTCTTTTTGATAAGTCGGGCCAGGGGTTTATCAATTTTATTAATTCTTTCAAAGAACCAGCTCCTAGTTTCGTTGATTTGTTCTATTGTTTTTTTGGTTTCTATTTCATTGATTTCTGCTCTGATCTTTATGATTTCTCTTCTCCTGCTGGGCTTAGGGTTTCTTTCTTGTTCTTTCTCCAGCTCCTTTAGGTGTAGGGTTAAGTTGTGTACCTGAGACCTTTCTTGTTTCTTGAGAAAGGCTTGTACCGCTATATATTTTCCTCTCAGGACTGCCTTTGTTGTGTCCCACAGATTTTGAACCGTTGTATTTTCATTATCATTTGTTTCCATGATTTTTTTCAATTCTTCTTTAATTTCCCGGTTGACCCATTCATTCTTTAGAAGGATACTGTTTAGTCTCTAGGTATTTGGGTTCTTTCCAAACTTCCTTTTGTGGTTGAGTTCTAGCTTTAGAGCATTGTGGTCTGAAAATATGCAGGGAATGATCCCAATCTTTTGATACCGGTTGAGTCCTGATTTAGGACCGAGGATGTGATCTATTCTGGAGAATGTTCCATGTGCACTAGAGAAGAATGTGTATTCTGTTGCTTTGGGATGAAATATTCTGAATATATCTGTGATGTCCATCTGGTCCAGTGTGTCATTTAAGGCCTTTATGTCCTTGCTGATCTTTTGCTTGGATGACCTGTCCATTTCAGTGAGGGGAGTGTTAAAATCCCCTACTATTATTGTATTATTGTTGATGTGTTTCTTTGATTTTGTTATTAATTGGTTTATATAGTTGGCTGCTCCCACATTGGGGGCATAGATATTTAAAATTGTTAAATCTTCTTGTTGGACAGACCCTTTGAGTATGATATAGTGTCCTTCCTCATCTCTTATTATAGTCTTTGGCTTAAAATCTAATTGATCTGATATAAGGATTGCCACTCCTGCTTTCTTCTGATGTCCATTAGCATTGTAAATTCTTTTCCACCCCCTCACTTTTAATCTGGAGGTGTTTTCGGGCTTAAAATGTGTTTCTTGGAGGCAACATATAGATGGGTTTTGTTTTTTTATCCATTCTGATACCCTGTGTCTTTTGACAGGGGCATTTAGCCCATTCACATTCAGGGTAACTATTGAGAGATATGAATTTAGTGCCATTGTATTGCCTGTAAGGTGACTGTTACTGTATATGGTCTCTGTTCCTTTCTGATCTACCACTTGTAGGCTCTCTCTTTGCTTAGAGGACCCCTTTCAAGATTTCCTGTAGAGCTGGTTTGGTATTTGCAAATTCTTTCAGTTGTTGTTTGTCCTGGAAGCTTTTAATCTCTCCTTCTATTTTCAATGATAGCCTAGCTGGATATAGTATTCTTGGCTGCATGTTTTTCTCGTTTAGTGCTCTGAAAATATCATGCCAGCTCTTTCTGGCCTGCCAGGTCTCTGTGGATAAGTCAGCTGCCAATCTAATATTTTTACCATTGTATGTTACAGACTTCTTTTCCCGGGCTGCTTTCAGGATTTTCTCTTTGTCATTGAGACTTGTAAATTTTACTATTAGGTGACGGGGTGTGGGCCTATTCTTATTGATTTTGAGGGGCATTCTCTGAACCTCCTGAATTTTGATGCTCGTTCCCTTTGCCATATTGGGGAAATTCTCCCCAATAATTCTCTCCAGTATACCTTCTGCTCCCCTCTCACTTTCTTCTTCTTCTGGAATCCCAATTATTCTAATGTTGTTTCGTCTTATGGTGTCACTTATCTCTCGAATTCTCCCCTCGTGGTCCAGTAGCTGTTTGTCCCTCTTTTGCTCAGCTTCTTTATTCTCTGTCATTTGGTCTTCTATATCACTAATTCTTTCTTCTGCCTCATTTATCCTAGCAGTTAGAGCCTCCATTTTTGATTGCACCTCATTAATAGCTTTTTTGATTTCACCTTGGTTAGATTTTAGTTCTTTTATTTCTCCAGAAAGGGCTTTTATATCTCTCGAGAGGGTTTCTCTAATATCTTCCATGCCTTTTTCGAGCCCGGCTAGAACCTTGAGAATTGTCATTCTGAACTCTAGATCTGACATATTACCGATGTCTGTATTGATTAGGTCCCTAGCCTTCGGTACTGCCTCTTGTTCTTTTTTTTGTGTTGAATTTTTACGTCTTGTCATTTTGTCCAGATAAGAGTAAATGAAGGGGCAAGTAAAATACTAAAAGGGTGGCAACGACCCCAGGAAAATATGCTTTAACCAAATTAGAAGAGATCCAAAATCGTGAGTGGGGAGAAAGGGGATAAAAAGAGGTTCAAAAAGGAAGTAAGAAAGAAGAAAAAAAAAAAAAAAAAAGAAAAGAAAAAGAAAAAAAAAGAAAAGAAAAGAAAAGAATTTTTAAAAAAAGAAAACACCTAAGAAAAATGTAAAAAATATATATATATATATTAGATAAACTAGTAAAAAATCGTTAAA
Organism: Mustela lutreola; assembly: GCF_030435805.1. Lineage (NCBI taxonomy): Eukaryota > Metazoa > Chordata > Mammalia > Carnivora > Mustelidae > Mustela > Mustela lutreola. The sequence continues at coordinate 121,142,748 of NC_081295.1, forward strand.
AAAGAAAAAGGTAACAGTTAAAAAAAAAATTTTACGCGAAGGCGAGAAAAAAAGAAAAAAAAAATGAAAAAGAAAAAATTAAATTAACTGCAAGACTAAAAAAAATCACAGGAAAAAAGCCATGAGTTCCGTGCTTGGCTTTCTCCTCCTCTGGAATTCTGCTGCTCTCCTTGGTATTGAAACCGCACTCCTTGGTAGGTGAACTTGGTCTCGGCTGGATTTCTTGTTGATCTTCTGGGGGAGGGGCCTGTTGTAGTGATTCTCAAGTGTCTTTGCCCCAGGCGGAATTACACCGCCCTTACCCGGGGCCGGGGTGAGTAATCCGCTCGGGTTTGCTTTCAGGAGCTTTTGTTCCCTGAGCGCTTTCCGTAGAGTTCCAGAGGACGGGAATACAAATGGCGGCCTCCTGGTCTCCGGCCCGGAGGAGCCGAGAGCCCAGGGCCCCACTCCTCAGTGCGCCCTCAGAGAACAGCGCCCAGTTACTCCCGTCTGCCTGACCTCCGGCCGCGCTCCGAGCTCACCGAGCCTGCGACAGGTTCAAGGTAACACGGAGCTGCGAGCTTATTGTCAGCTCTGTCTCTGTAGCCGGCTTTCCCGTTCCAATACCCGCAAGCTCTGCGACACTCAGACACCCCTGATCCTTCTGTGATCTGCGGGACCTGAGGCCCTGCTGACCCCGCGTGGGCTTCGCCCCGGTTTATCCTCTGGAGCGATGTCCCTCAGTGGAACAGACTTTTAAAAGTCCTGATTTTGTGCGCGGTTGCTCCGCCGCTTCTCGGGAGCCGGCCCCTCCCCCCGGGGTCTATCTTCCCGTCGCTTTGGATTCACTTCTCTGCCGGTCCTACCTTTCAGAAAGTGGTTGTTTTTCTGTTTCCAGAATTGCTGTTCTTCTTCTCTTCGATCTGCCGATGGATTTTCAGGTGTTTGCAATCTTTAGATAAGCTATCTAGCTGATCTCCGGCTAGCTGAAGCAGTCTCAGCTTGCTACTTCTCCGCCATCTTGACTCCTCCCCCTATTTTTTTTTTTTAAATTTTGGTAAAGTACACCAGTAAAGCCAACTGGAACTGGGAATTTCTTTGTGGAAAGTATATAATTAATAATAATTCTTATAATTATATCACTAATAGTAACTAATATATTAAGAAATTAGTAAATTTTAGTTAGTAAATAAGTAAATTAGCAAATATTAATAAATTAGTAAGTTTTATTACTTAATACTTAATAATTACTTAATTTATTGGTAATAAATTAATAAATAAGATATTAAATCTTACTTGTTAGAGCTCTGTCTAGATTTTCTATTTCTTAAGTCATTGTCAATAATTTGTATTTTAAAGAATTTTTGCATTTCATCTAAGTCTAATTTAGTGGCATAGGGATTTTCATAGAAATCCCATTTTAGCCTTCTAATTTCTGAGAGTTTAATAGTGATGTCCTGTCTTGCAAAATGCCCTCATGTGTGTGTGTGAGTCGATTACTGTGGCTTTAAATATTTTTTTCTCTTTTTCTTTTTTTTTTAAGTTTTTAAAAATTTTTTAAATTACAGTTAGTTCACACACTGTGTAATGTTAGTTTCAGGTGTATAGTTTCATAATTCAGAACTTCCACACAACATCTGGTGCTCAATATAACAAGTGCCTGTGCTTCTTATTATTGAACTTTGCTGGCTTTTCTAAGAAGGAACATTTATTTAACTGACACAGTCAAATAATGAATTTAGGGTTTTCATTGATTGATCTTTTTATAAAGATTTTATTTATTTATTAGAGAGTGAGAGCATGAAGGGGGGGAGGCACAGAAGGAGAAGGGAGAAGCAGACTCCCCACTGAGCAGAGAGTCCACAACATGGCTCCATCCCAGGATCCTGAGAACATGACCTGAGCCAAAGGCAGATGCTTAACCGATAGAACCATCCAGGCGTCCCTTCATTGATTTCTAATTTCATAACTTTTGATTGCTTTAAGCTCAGTTTATTACTTACTTTTTGGTCTCTTTAAGGAGAAGCTTAGTTTATTGGTTTAATTAGTAATTGGTTTAATTCTCCTTTTCTATAGAAGGCATTTAAAACTCTACATATCCCTTTAGGCTCTGCTTTTAGCTGCATCCAGTAGATTTTAGTTTTTAATATTTTCATTTTCATTCAACTCAAAATAGCTTCTAAATTCTCCTTTGATTTCCTTTTTGTTCCACAGATTATTTATAAATATGTTGTTTAATACCAAATTTTTCTTTATTTCTAAAATTTGCTCCTGTTTTCATTTTCAACTTGATTCTACTGTAATGAGATAAGATCCTTTTATGGACTTTTTTTATTAGTCATTTTAGTTTTTCCTGAGTGTATCTCATTTTTCTGTGTGTCCTTGTCAGTTACCTTTGTGCATTTCTAGAATTCAAAAGTTCCAATTTGAGAACTTTTCCAGTCTTATGTTGTTTTGGGAGAGAATTTATCAAGCCATTTATTAAGTTATTACAGAAGCCCTTTGCTTCATGTTCCTTTGTTTTTTTTTTTTTTCAAAGATTTTATTTATTTATTTGACAGAGATCACAAGTAGGCAGAGGCAGGGAGAGAGAGAGAGGAGGAAGCAGGCTTCCTGCTGAGCAGAGAGCCTGATGTGGGGCTTGATCCCAGGACTCTGGGATCATAATCCGAGCCAAAGGCAGAGGCTTTAACCCACTGAGCCACCCAGGCACCGTGCTTCATGTTATTTTTGACAACTTTTTCATCTGAATTTCATAGACCTCTCATATATTTCCTCCCAGTTAGCTTCATATAGTGATAATTATATCCAAAGTAACTGTAGACATATTTGCCAATCTGATATATTTTCTTATACATCTCCTTTTATGGTTGGTTTCTTGAAGCCACCTGAACCAACTATGAAAAATTCATCATTTTAACTTTTTCTTTTCCTTAAGTCACTTTGTTCATTAAAGAAATTGTGCTCTTCCTTTGTGCTAAAAAACCCCCCAAAACCCAAAAATCAAAACAACCCCCCCCCCACTATTTAACTACTCTCTGGAGTAGTCTAGAAAAGTGATTGCCATACTCATTCTGTAAAGATTCGTATTATAAGGTTGTGGGCTGTATGGTCTGCTCACAATTACTCAGTGGTGCCTTGTACACTAAGGAGCCATAGACAATACATAATGAATTAGTGCGGCTGTCTTCCAATAAAACTGTTTTTACAAAGGCAGTTGGGCTGATTCTTGGTTTAGAAAAGGTCACCTTTTACACTCTAATAATTGCCCATTTATTGGAGTTTTTCTATTTATTTTGATTTATGCCAGAAAAAAAGTAAATAATTATTTTGAGAATGAATAGGTTTTTCAATAGGATGTCAATAGCAGATTCAATGAGTGCTCTCTTTTCAAATATATTCCTTCATATCTGCAGTGTGTGTTTAGGAACACATGATGTGCTTTCCAAATGATCATGGGAAACAGTTTTAGCAAATGTTTTCTCTACATATTATGGATGTCCATGTTTGTGGTCAGTTTTATCGGTTTTGTCATGTCTATTGCCTAAGCACTAAACCAGACCACACATTTTCTTGTTTAATAGTAGCATTTTCATCTTTAGGCTGTACTTTCTGCATTGAGTAGTATAATTAACTTTGTTTTTTGTAAAAATACCTATATTGCCATGGTTAAGACAATGGCTTTGTATTCCTCACTTCTGCAAATGATAATATGAGAATATCTGGTTCTATGGCTCTCCTGGGCAACCCCCTTCAAAATAGTACCTCTGAGAACCAGGAATCTTCTGATCTCCTGTATTCTCCATTTTTAGAGTCATTGCTCTTAGCCTTGCACCGAGGGAGGAGTGGGAAAGTGTTACAATGGGAACGAGAATGACAAAAATATCATATGAACTATTTATTGTCAAAAGTATAAATGGTATGTGTTCTGCTGTGCACATTTTATTGACCATAACTCAGTCACATAAAGTCATCTAAATGCAATGGTATGGGGAATGGAAACATGTAAATTCACTGCCTATTTAAAAAGAGGATAATTATCTTGGGACATCTCTATTCTATACCAAAGAAAATACAAGTTAGAGGAATTAATTCTTATGGGAATATTTAACAAGAAAAGCAGTGAAAACTTTAGGTCAAGCAAAAGTTACTGAATAAATTTGGGAAATAAACAAAATAAGTGTTAGAGGGAAGAAATTACCTCTTGTGTCAATAAATTCAAGTATTAGGGCTGATGATGCATATTTATGTTTTTTTCAGACTGGAGGAAAGGATTTTTCCAGGCTGGTGAGTCATTCCCTGGTCGTCTAAGAGGACCTCTACTCCTGACACTCCACCTCAGTCTCTGGAGAAGTTTCTGGAGGGCAGATGAAAAACTCCACTGAGAATATATACACCTCCCACAGCCCCAAGATATCTCAGGCTAACACAGCTATCTCTGTTTCCAGGATCACTTTAACCTTTTCAGAGAATATTATTCTGTCTAGGGTGCCTAGCTGGTTCAGTGAGTTAAAGCCTCTGCCTTCAGCTCAGGTCATGATCCAGGGTTCTGGGATCCAGCCCCACATCAGGCTCTCTGCTCAGCAGGGAGCCTGCTTCCTCCTCTCTCACTCTCTGCCAGTCTCTCTGCCTACGTGTGATCTCGCTCTCTGTCAAATAAATAAATAAAATCTTTAAATAAAAGAATATTATTCTGTCTTTCAGAGAATATTATTGTCTTTGCAGCAAATGTTATTCTAGATCCATCCACAGCCCACACTGCACTCATCTTGTCTGAAGAGAACAGATGTGAAAGCTGTGGAAAGAAGCCTCAAGATCTACCTAAGGACCCGCAGAGATTTAATTCCCTTCCCTGTGTTCTGGGACACCCAGTCATAACCTCAGGAAGGTGCTACTGGGAAGTAGACATCAGAGATAGTGGAGCCTGGGACCTGGGAATATGCAGGAATAATGTAATAAGGCAGGGGAGGATTTGTATAAAACCTGGGGATGGTTTCTGGGCCATCAGGTTTTATAAAGATGAGTACTGGGCACTCTCTTCTCCAGAAATGCAGCTTACTGTAAGAAAGCACAGAATGTGTATTTTCTTAGAATATGAGGATGGATGTATCTCATTCTACAATATTGCAGATAAATCCCACATTCACACCTTCTCTTTAATGGGTCTGTAAGGCCTTTTTTCAGGCTTTGGCTCAGTGATTTAAAACATTTGACCATCTGTCCAGTACCTGAAGCATAACCCTTACTGTGATCCCTCCCCTATATTAGCAGCATCTGAACACCTGCAGGTCAGTCTGGATAGAAGTACAAGGACATGACATGAATTCTCCTATACCAGAAACAAATTATTTTTTCTTGTCCTTTTCTTTGATTGTCCCTAACATTTTATCTCCTTTATCAATGACTCCTCAAAGGTATGGTGCAGCATGGAAAAATGTGTGCTGCTTATGCTATGTTTAATGAAAATGAAAATGTATATACAGATAAAACATATGCACATTCATATAATATAACCATTTTATTACTATAAATGTACACAAAGAACTAGTGCGTGTGATTGCCCAAACAATGTTGAAACTTCTTTAATATCTGACAAAGGTAGGAATAAGGAGAATGACCTTTTATTTTATACTCCTTTGTATCTTTGGGTTTTGAACTATGTTTATAGAATGATATGCAGAAAAATAAAATTAGTTTCAAATACATGAAGAATTGAAGTGTTCTCAGTTGTCTAATCAGTAAGACATTCACAGGAAAGCAAATATTTCCTAGTTTATCCCTCAAATTATCCTTTCCTTTTTATGAAATTCATTCTTACACTTTTTATTCTCTTCACTCTCTTATGAAATATGGGTTCATTCCTTTCTGCTCCTATCACCATTTATATTTTTAGAGGCCATTTGCTTAGTTTACATGTAGCAAAATTGACTTTTTAAAATACAAGTCTGTGTGTTTTAACATTTTTAGACATTCATGTGGCCACTGCTAGACTCAAGATACAAGATAAGGACCCAAGTCCCATTGCCCCCATGAACACTTTTATGCTGTTCTCTTGTAGTCAAAATTTTTGTAAATACCCTACAAGCAAAACAAACAAACACCAACAAAACAGATTTCTGTCTCTATGCTTTTGTATTTTTTTCTGTTTATACATGTATTTATTTAATGCTAAAAAACATCTTTTTAAAAAAAATTATGTTAGTCAACATGCATTGAATCATTAGTTTTTTTTTTTAAACATATGAGGTGATTTAATTTATGTGAAAACATACAAATTGTATCGGTGGTTGTCTGGTTGTCTGGTTCTTGTTCACAAGAACGAGAAAAGGGTACTGAATGTAAAAATATTAATTAATTAATTAATTAACAAAAACTTTCTGGATCAATGAAAATATTCTATATGATTACTTATATATGTGTATGTATATCTTAAAGCAAATCAAATCATATACTTCCAATTTCTACATTTTATTTGTGTAACTTATACTGTAATAAAGCTCAAAAAAATCTATTGAGCTGTAATGTTTTTATCAAAAGTTTTCTTTGTCTATTTAACAAACATCAACAATCATTTTTTCTTTTCTAATAGAACACCAGTTTTGTTCACTCCCTAACTCTCAACTATGGTACTTGCCTAGAGAGTTAGGCCCACTCCCATCTCAAGCAGTTAATTGATTGATTGCTGTAATCCACTTTTATCAAAGCATTGTCCTTCCAAAAATTGTTTTAAGCATGCGCATGTGTTGGGGATCCTGGGTGGCTCAGTTGGTTAAGCATCTGATTCTTGATTTTGGCTCAGGTCATGATCTCAGAGTCCTGAGATGGAACTCAGCATCTGGCTTCCTGCTAAGCCTAGAGTTTGCATGTGGTTCTCCTCCCTCTGCCTCTCCTCCTGCTCACGCTCTCCCTCTCAAATACTAAATGAATAAATAAGTAAATAAATAAATAAATAAAATATTTGGGGGAGGAACATAAGCATGCATCAAAATCCTGGCCAATGGGAGATTGTTGTCGCATAACGTCTTATAAAGTTCCCCTTACTCTTTTAACATGTATCCAAATGGCCAATTTTCAAATATTTGTGTGTTGTTACTAAAGATCAGTGTTTTTACCCTGTAATATGATCTAAGTTACCTGACAGTTCTTTTTTTTTTTTATTTTCAGCATAGCAGTATTCATTATTTTTGCACCACATCCAGTGCTCCATGCAATCCGTGTCCTCTATAATACCCACCACCTGGTACCCCGACCTCCCACCCCCTGACCCTTCAAAACCCTCAGACTGTTTTTCAGAGTCCATAGTCTCTCATGGTTCACCTCCTCTTCCAATTTCCCTCAACTCCCTTCTCCTTTCCATCTCCCCTTGTCCTCCATGCTATTTGTTATGCTCCACAAATAAGTGAAACCATATGATAGTTCACTCTCTCTGCTTGACTTATTTCACTCAGCATAATCTCTTCCAGTCCCGTCCATGTTGCTACAAAAGTTGGGTATTCATCCTTTCTGATGGAGGCATAATACTCCATAGTGTATATGGACCACATCTTCCTTATCCATTCATCCTTTGAAGTGCATCTTGGTTCTTCCCACAGTTTGGCGACCGTGGCCATTGATGCTATAAACATTGGGGTGCAGATGGTCCTTCTTTTCACTACATATGTATCTTTGGGGAAAATACCCAGTAGTGCAATTGCAGGGTCATTGGGAATCTCTACTTCTAATTTCTTGAAGAATCTCCACACTGTTCTCCAAAGAGGCTGCACCAACTTGCATTCCCACCAACAGTGTCAGAGGGTTCCCCTTTCTCTACATCCTCTCCAACACACATTGTTTCCTGTCTTGCTAATTTTCACCATTCTAACTGGTACAAGGTGGTATCTCAATGTGGTTTTAATTTGAATCTCCCTGATGGCTAATGATGATGAACATTTTTTTATGTGTCTGATAGTTATTTGTATGTCTTCATGGAGAAGTGTCTGTTCATATCATCTGCCCATTTTTTGACATGATTATCTGTTTTGTGTGTGTCGAGTTTGATGATGTTCATCCATGTTAATGTAGGCATTAGTACTTTATTTCTAATATTTGCTGAGTAGTGTTTTATTGAATGAATATACCACAGTTTGTCTCTTCACTCACTGAATATCATTTTTGTTGTTTCCACTTTGGGATTGTAATCAATAAAGCTGCTATAAACACTCACGTGTACTTTTTTTGTGTGGACATTATTTTTCACTTTTTTATAATACCTAAAAATGGAATTACTGGGTCATCTGGTAAGAGTGGCTTCAACTTTGTAAGAAACTGTGAGACTCTCCAGAGGAGCTTTACCATTGTGAAGTCCCACTAGAAACATATGAGAGCTCCACTGCTCCACATCCTTACCAGTGCCTGGTACTGTCAGTTTACCTTTTTTTGTTGTTTCATTTTTCTTTTATTATTTAATATTATTTATAATAACTTTATATTTCACTAAATTTTTGCTTAAATTTCTCTAATGGGTAGTAAACCATCTTGTGCTTGTATACCATTTGTTCATCTTCTGCATAAAGTGTCTGTTTAAATCCATAGTCTATTTTCTAAACATTTCAATAGACTTTACATGAAGAGCAGTTTTAGGCTTACCAAAAAATTGTGCAGAAAGTACAAAAAGTTTATATATGCATCCACTCTTCCCTAGTGGAATTTCACCTAGTAATGTCTTGAAGTGGTGCTTTTTTTACAATTGAGGAGCCAATTTGATAGATTATTATTAACTTATTACATCATTTACATTAGATCCACTCTTTGTTGTACCTTCTATGGGGATTTTGACAAATAAGTAATGTCATGGCATTACAGTACCATACAGAATAGTTTCGTGCCCCTAAATATGTTCTGTGCTCCACTCATTTATTCTCCTTCTTGTCCTTCTGGCTTCTGGCAATCCCTGATCTTTTTACCCTTTCAATAGTTTTGCCTTTCCCAAATGCAGAGAGTTGAAATTATACAGATAAGTAGCTTTTTAAGAATGGTTTCCTTCATTTAGAAAAATGCATTTAAGGCTTTACCATGTCTTTTTGTTGCCTGATAGCACACTTTGTTTTATTGTTGAATAATACTTCATCATAAGGATATACCATACTTTGTTTGTGTATCCATCCTCCTGGTGAAGGTCATTTGGGTCCTTCCAGTTTGGGGCAATTATGAATAAAGCTGATATAAATACTCAAGTGTAAATCATTTGGGGAAATACATTTTCAGCTCATTTGTGTAAATACGTGGAAGTATGATTGCTGTACTCTAGTGTATGACTATCAACAAGGAATTAGAGTTCCTGTTGTTTCATATCCTTGACAGTAGTTAGTGTCAGATTTTCACTGTTCTAACAGGTGTGTCATGGTGCCTCATTGTTTAAATTACAAATTCCGTAATGACATATGATGTAGGACATCTTTTCATAAGCTTCTATTCTAGTCATTATGAGAGATGTAAGGTCTATCTATAGATTAATTTTATTTTTTTGCATGTGGATGCCCCGTTGTTCCAGCACCATTTGTTGAAAAGAATCTCCTTTCTTTATTGACTTGCCTTTGCTCCTTTCTGAAAGATCAGTTGACTATATATGTGTGGATCTATTTCTGAAAGTAGTCCATTTGAGAAGCATGTTTGTTTCTCATTGTTCAGTTCTAAGAGTTCTTTATGTATTTTAGATACAAGTCCTTTATTGGATACATAATTTGCAAATAATTTTTATCAGTCTTAAGCTTGTTTCATCCTTTTAACAATACATTTTGCAGATAAAAGTTTTTACTTTAAGTTCAACTTATCCTTTCTTTCTTTTATGGATCATGATTTTTGTGCTATTTCAAAACTATTTGACTTACAAAAAATCAAAGATATTCTGCTGTATATTTTTTTAAAGTTTAACTATTTAACATTTTATATTCAGATCTATAATCTATTTAGAATTTGATTTTTGTTAGATATAGAGTTTGAGTCAAGTTTACCTTTTTTGCATATGGATATATGTTATGTAATGAATTGTGTTCCCAAAAAAGATATTTTCAAGTCCCTATCCCTGGTACCTTATTTGAAAGTAAGGTCTTCACAGACCTTTGGAATGAAAAATAGATGCATTTGCATTGTACAAAATAAATGATATTTTCATTATCCACTAATGGCTAACTTAAAAATGATATTAAATGAAATATAATTTAATAGGACATGAAAAACACACACTGCCAGGGCCTTCAATATTTTCCTGTTCCTCCTCACTGGTGTCTAATTACTATTGTCTTTGCTTATCCAGCTAGAAGATATATATATATTTTTAAATTAATTTATTTATTTTCAGAAAAGCAGTATTCATTATTTTTTCACCACACCCAGTGCTCCATGCAATCCGTGCCCTCTATAATACCTACCACCTGGTACCCCAACCTCCCAACCCCCGCCACTTCAAACCTCTCAGATTGTTTTTTAGAGTCCATAGTCTCTCATGATTCACCTCCCCTTCCAATTTACCCCAACTCCCTTCCTCTCTCTAACACCCCTTGTCCTCCATGATATTTGTTATGCTCCACAAATAAGTGAAGCCATATGATAATTGACTCTCTCTGCTTGACTTATTTCACTCAGCATAATCTCTTCCAGTCCTGTCCATGTTGCTACAAAAGTTGGGTATTCATCCTTTCTGATGGAGGCATAATACTCCATAGTGTATATGGACCACATCTTCCTTATCCATTCGTCCATTGAAGGGCATCTTGGTTCTTTCCATTGTTTGGCGACCGTGGCCATTGCTGCTATAAACATTGGGGTACAGATGGCCCTTCTGTTCACTCCATCTGTATCATTGGGGTAAATACCCAGGAGTGCAATGGCAGGGTCATAGGGAAGTTCTATTTTTAATTTCTTGAGGAATCTCCACATTGTTCTCCAAAGAGGCTGCACCAACTTGCATTCCCACCAACAGTGTAAGAGGGTTCCCCTTTCTCCACATCCCCTCCAACACATGCTGTTTCCTGTTTTGTTGTATGTTGTTTCCTGTCTTGTTAATTTTGGCCATTCTAACTGGTGTAAGGTGATATCTCAATGTGGTTTTAATTTGAATCTCCCTGATGGCTAGTGATGATGAACATTTTTTCATGTGTCTGATAGTTATTTGTATGTCTTGATTGGAGAAGTGTCTGTTCATATCTTATGCCCATTTTTTGATATGTTTGCCTGTTTCGTGTGTGTTAAGTTTGAGGAGTTCATTATAGATCCTGGATATCAACCTTTTGTCTGTACTGTCATTTGCAAATATCTTCTCCCATTCCGTGGGTTGCCTCTTTGTTTTGTTGACTGTTTCCTTTGCTGTGCAGAAGCTTTTGATTTTGATGAAGTCCCAAAAGTTTATTTTCACTTTTGTTTCCTTTGCCTTTGGAGACATATCTTGAAAGAAGTTGCTGTGGCTGATATCGAAGAGATTACTGCCTATGTTCTCCTCTAGGATTCTGATGGATTCCTGTCTCACGTTGAGGTCTTTTATCCATTTTGAGTTTATCTTTGTGTACAGTGTAAGAGAATGGTCGAGTTTCATTCTTCTACATATAGCAGTCCAGTTTTCCCAGCACCATTTATTGAAGAGACTGTCTTTTTTCCACTGTATATTTTTTCCTGTTTTGTGGAAGATTAATTGACCATAGAGTTGAGGGTGCATATCTGGGCTCTCTTCTCTGTTCCACTGGTCTATGTGTCTGTTTTTATGCCAGTACCATGCTGTCTTGGTGATCACAGCTTTGTAGTAAAGCTTGAAATCAGGTAACGTGATACCCCCAGATTTATTTTTATTTTTCAATATTTCCCTAGCGACTCATGGTCTCTTCTGATTCCATACAAATTTTAGGATTATTTGCTCCAGCTCTTTGAAGAATACCGATGGAATTTTGATCGGAATGGCATTAAAAGTATAGATTGCTCTAGGCAGTATAGACATTTTAACAATGTTTATTCTTCCGTTCCAAGAGCATGGAATGGTCTTCCATCTTTTTGTGGCTTCTTCAGTTTCTTTCATGAGTGTTCTGTAGTTCCTCCAGTACAGATCCTTTACCTCTTTGGTTAGGTTTATTCCCAGGTATCTCATGGTTCTTGGTGCTATAGTAAATGGAATCGATACTCTAATTTCCTTTTCTGTATTTTCATTGTTAGTGTATAAGAAAGTCACTGATTTCTGCACATTGACTTTGTATCCTGCCACGTTGCTGAATTGCTGTATGAGTTCTAGTAGTTTGGGGGTGGAGTCTTTTGGGTTTTTCATATAAAGAATCATGTCATCTGCGAAGACAAAGAGTTTGACTTCTTCATTGCCAATTTGGATACCTTTTATTTCTCTTTGTTGTTTGATTGCTGTTGCTAGGACTTCTAATACTATGTTGAACAAGAGTGGTGAAATTAGGCATCCTTGTCTTGTTCATGATCTCAATGGGAAGGCTGCAAGCTTTTTCCCATTGAGGATGATATTTGCTGTGGGTCTTTCATAGATAGATTTGATGAGGTTCAGGATTCTTCCCTCTATCCCTATACTTTGAAGCATTTTAATCAGGAACTGATGCTGGATTTTGTCAAATGCTTTTTCTGCATCAATTGAGAGGACCATGTGGTTCTTCTCCCTTCTCATATTAATTTGTTCTATCACATTGATTGATTTGCGAATGTTGAACCATCCTTTTAGCCCAGGGATGAATCCCACCTGATCATGGTGGATAATCTTTTTAATGTGCTGTTGGATCCTGTTTGCTAGGATCTTGTTGAGGATCTTAGCATCCATATTCATCAGTGATATTGGTCTGAAATTCTCCTTTTTGGTAGAGTCTTTGCCTGGTTTGGGGATCAGGGTAGTGCTGTCTTCATAGAAAGGGGCTGGGAGTTTTCCTTCTGCTTCAATTTTTTGGAACAGCTTCAGGAGAATAGGTGTTATTTCGTCTTTAAAAGTTTGGTAGAGTTCCCCAGGGAATCTGTCAGGTTCTGGGCTCTTGTTTTTTTTTTTTTTTTTTTTTTTGGAGTTTTTGATCACTGCTTCAATCTCGTTATTAGATATCGGTCTGTTCAGGTTGTCGATTTCTTCCTGGTTCAATTTTGGTAGTTTATAGTTTTCCGGGAATGCATCCATTTCTTCTAGGTTGTTAAGCTTATTGGCATATAACTGTTGATAATAACTTCTGATGATTATTTCCACTTCCTTGGTGTTAGCTGTTATCTTTCCCTTTTCATTCATAATTTTATGAATTTGGGCTTTGTCTCTTTTCTTTTGGATTAGTGTGGACAATGGTTTATTGATCTTATTGATTCTTTCAAAAAACCAGCTTCTAGTTTCATTGATACGTTCTACTGTATCTCTGGTTTCTACCTCATTGATCTCAGCTCTAATCTTGATGATTTCCCTTCTTATGTGTGGAGATGGTTTGATTTGTTGTTGATTCTCCAGTTTTTTAAGGTGTAGAAACAGCTGGTGTATTCTGGATTTTTCAGTTTTTTTGAGGGTGGCTTGGATGGCTATGTATTTCCCCCTTAGGACCTCCTTTGCTGTATCCCATAGGTTTTGGACAGAAGTGTCTTCATTCTCATTGGTTTCCATGAATTGTTTCAGCTCTTCTTTGATCTCCTAGTTGATTCAAGCATTCTTAAGCAAGGTGGTCTTTAGCTTCCAGATGTTTGAGTTCCTTCTGAACTTTTTCTGTGATTGAGCTCCAGTTTCAAAGCATTGTGATCTGAGAATATGCAGGGAATAATCTCAGTCTTTTGGTATTGGTTGAGTCCTGATTTGTGACCCAGTATGTGGTCTATTCTGGAGAAGGTTCCATGTGCACTTGAGAAGAATGAGTATTCTGTTGTTTTAGGGTGGAATGTTCTATATATATCTATGAGGTCCATCTGGTCCAATGTGTCATTCAATGCTCTTGTTTCTTTATTGATTTTCTACTTCAATGATCTGTCTATTTCTGAGAGAGGTGTGTTAAGATCTCCTACAATTAGTGTATTCATATCAATATGACTCTTTATCTTGATTAACAATTTTCTTATGTAATTGGCTGCTCCCATATTGGGAGCATAGATATTTACAATTGTTAGATCATCTTGGTGGAGAGTCCCTTTAAGGATTATGTAGTGTCCTTCTGTTTCTCTGACTACAGTCTTTAGTTTAAAATCTAATTTATCTGATATGAGAATCACTACCCCAGCCTTCTTTTGAGGTCCATTGGCATGAAAGATGCTTCTCCATCCCTTCACTTTCGGTCTGGGTGTATCTTTAGGTTCAAAATGGGTCTCTTGTAGACAACATATGGATGGGTCCTGTCGTTTTATCCAATCTGCAACCCTGTGCCATTTTATGGGCGCATTTAGGCCATTCACATTGAGAGTGATTATTGATAGATATGTTTTTATTGACATCGAGTTACCTTTGAAGTCTTTCTTTCTGTCTCTATATTTCTGTTCAATGCTATTCTTAGGATTTTTCCTCTTTTATAGAACCCCCTTAATATTTCCTGCAGTGTCAGCTTGGTGGTTGCATAGTCTTTTAAGCCTTGCCAGTCTTGGAAACTCTTTATCTCTCCATCCATTTTGAATGTCAGTCTTTCTGGGTAAAGTATTCTTGGCTGCATGTTCTTCTCATTTAGTGCCCTGAATATATCTTGCCAGCCTTTTCTGGCTTGCCAGGCCTCTGTGGACAGGTCTGACGTTATTCTGATGGGCTTCCCTCTATAGGTAAGGAGCCTCTTTGCCCTGGCAGCTTTCAAGAGATTATACCTACAATTATAATTCTTCAATTTGACTATCAGGTGTTGTGATTTTTTTTTTTGAATGTATAATCTTGGGTGGAGACTGTTCAGCCTCTAGTACATGAATGCTGGTTCCATTCACGAGATTGGGAAAATTTTCATGAAGCACTTGTTCCACTATATCTTCTAGACTTTTTTCTTTCTCCTCCCCTTCAGGGATTCCAATAATTCTGACATTGGAATGCTTCATGGCATCATTTATTTCCCTGATTTTGTTTTCGTGGCTTCTAAGCTGTTTGTTCCAGGCTTCCTCCTGATCCTTTCTCTCTATCTGTTTGTCTTCCAGATCACTAATTCTATCTTCTGTCTCAGTTACCCTAGCTTTGAGAGAGTTTAGATTAGATTGGAACTCATTGAGAGCATTGTGAACCTCCTCCCTGGTAGCTTTAAGCTCCGCCCTAACATTGCGAACATCCTGTGTCTGGTCGCTTTCAGTTTGGCCCTAATCAATTCCATTTGGTCATCCATGGCTTTCTCCAACCTAGCTATTGCCTGGATAATTGTTAGCCTGAATTCTCTTTCCGACATATTGTCTATGTTGATAGCCATTATTTCTGTTGCAGAAGGTCCATCCTTTGTATTTTTCTTCTGTTGGGCATTCCTCCTCCTCATTTTGGTGGTTATGACTGAACAGATGTAGCTGGATGTATCAACTGTGGTGCAGTCATGGTGCACTCTGAGCAATCAGGATTCCCCACCCAAACGAGAGACAAAAGAAAAAAAAAAAGAAAAAACAAAAAAGAAAATAAAATAAAAGAGAGAGAGACAGGAAAGAAAGGGAAGATGAAAGAGAAGGTTCAGCCCAGATGGGCCCAAAGGTAAGATTTATGAAGTAGACAAACAAAAAGAGACAAAAAGACTGATACAAGTATATGACAAGAGAAAAAAAATTATATATGCAAATAAAGGAAGAACCTCGTCAAAAAGAACCCCAAGTGTAAGATTTATATGCTATCAGGACAAACACAAAAACACAGAAACACTGGTGCAAGAAGAAGATGGGAGAGTTCTTATAAATTCTCAGTGTGTTCAAGGAAGGTTGTTTTGATTCTTCCTGGATGTATCTTGATATCTTTGTTAAGGAACTCAACTTTCCCAAGATAAAGGGGATTAAAAATTGGTTTACCTATAGGGGTAGTATTGATTGGGGAAAGGGGATTACTTTGAAATTTAACTCTATACGAATATTAGAGTATAAAAATAAAAAGGAATTAACTAGACTAAACTACACTAAAATTAAAAAAAAAAAGGAATTCCAAAAATAAAAATGCAAAAGAAAAAACATAGGTGTATGTATCAAAAAGTTCAGGTTAGAAGGGTATTATGGAATTTGATGTACTGTACAGCTCGCTGTGATGGTAAATAGGTTAAAAAAATTGCCTATGTGTTAAAAAAAATGAACTGGAATAGTGGGGACGAGTGAACAATACAAGTTTTCCTATGAATTAGTGGTTGTTCTCTTGTAGTCCTTTTTTTTTTCTTTCTTGGTTTGTTTTCTGGGGGAGGGGCCTGCCACGTGGGTTGTCAGTCAATGACGTTTCCTGAGTTAAGTTCTCCCGCCCCCCTCAAGGGGGTGGGCTCTGAGGAAACTGTTTTTTTTCAGGCTTTTGTTCTCTGTCAGTTTTTATGTTTGTTCACTTTTTTTTTCTCTCACCTTGACTGCCTTTGATGGTTTTTGTAGTTTTACAGGAGAACAAACCGCACCCTGATCTCCCCCTCAGAGAGAAGTCTCAGTCTGGGTGCAGAGCCTAAATAAATTACCCCTTGGCCGCTGGCAGAGCAGGTACCAAGTTGCAGACCCTGGGGGCGCAGGATCTTTTGCTTGTACCCAAAGCCAAGGCAGCAGCAGCTGTCTGGGAGCTCCGGACCGCCAGAGAGGTTCCAAGCAGCAATCGCACACTGAGATTTTGCTGCTGGCCCAGGCTGGGAGTGCCTGGTCTTGCTGGGTCTAAGAGTCCCTGGCTAGCGTGCACCTCTTTCAGGGGCGGCTGTGGGTCCCACGGGAGCGTCTCAGGGACTGAGAACGGGGCGCCGGTCTGAAAGCACCGGGCTGGGCTTTTGCGCACCTCTGTCAGGGGAGAGTTTGGGGCGCACATCTTAGGCTTTGAAACAATGGCGTGGGTCAAAGAGCGCTGACTGGGCCTTTGTAACTCTCTCAGGGGAGCATGAGGGACATGCGTGAGTATCTCAGGCTTTGTAGTAGGGCTCGCGCGTTCTGGCTCCCATCCCCTCACAGGAGCCAGAGCCCATGCATTCTCGGGTGCACTGGCGGCTTAGGGACCAAGACCTGGTTTCTCTGCTGCACTTTCTCTGCCTCAGTGCTGGGGAGGCTGTCCTGGGACCGGGGACTTAAGCCCCTGTCCCTAGCCGCCCGGATTCCCACAATTTCCCCCCATGATCCTTTGCTCTTTTGGAGTGCTTTCAACCAGTCTCCAAGTTAATGCTGGTCCCCAGATGCAGGGCACTCTCGCTCATATTGGGGTATTACTTTCCAACCAGTCACCTCTGGTGGCTCCCTCCCCCTTTTGTTTTATCTTCTGATATCAGTCTGCCTTCCCATTCCACTTTACCTGCCCACTGGCATCTTCTGTCCCTGTAGAGATCCAGACGAGTATAATTCTGATCTCAGGATGATTTCATGGGTGAATGGAGTTCTTTGGTAGGTAATCAGCTCACTTTGGGGTACCGGCTGAAAAGGCGCCTCCTCCTACTCCCCCGCTATCTTGTCCCCACTAGGTAGAAGATATTTTTAATTATTAGGTTTCCTGGTATCACGTTTCAGACATTTCTCCCAATACTCTTCGACATATTATCTTTGGTAGGGCTGACATTTGTTAACTTACTGTGGCAAAACTGATCACCCATCTGAATTTTTCTTATCTCTTTGAAATTTATATGAGACATGATATCACTGAAATAAAAACACTCTTTTAATGAAAGCTGCAAGAAAGGTGTAAATTGCTTAGGCCAACCAAGTGGAGTACCTCAGCATCTAAGGCAATTTTACAAGATTTAGGTGCATAAGCTCTTATTAATGAGGTATTCAAACTTATTAATTCCAGAAGGAACATATGTGTCCTAGTTATAAAGTTATGAGTTCAATATTTCATTTCATTAAATCACACCAGACATTCCTAACAAAGGAAACCATCCTACACAGGTACTTATTAAGAACTTTTACTATGTTAACTAGTAGCTTGGAGCCGCTGGTTGAATGAAATGATCTACTTCTCAAGAATGGCACATCGTGCGTGATTTGACAGAAAGTCGCCAAGATTCCCATTTCTTGTGCAATACCAAACAGCAGTACTAATGGCTTAAATTCTTGGGTGATTCATTATGTATAAACAAATATCCTTCAGGGCAAAACTACAATATTCTGAATTCCTAATTATTGAAAGAGCAGTAGCCATTTCATCACTTTATAGTACTTTAGACTGAATAAAACAATAAATTCTGAGACAATCAGTTGGTGAGACAGGCATAGATCAGGATCAGTACCAAGGAAGTTGGAGATGGAAGACCCTAAGGTGTGCAAGTGGCTCACAAAGAGGTTACTTGGAGGAAAGTGAGGCTCAAGGGAGCACAGCTACATTCAGAGGAGTAATACCAGGAAGCCAAAAAAAAAAAAAAAAAAAATCCTCAAAAGAGAAAGGTGAATCATTGAAGGATTTAACTTCTACATTTTCTACTATAGGTACTTAAAAATTCATTTATCCTGAATCTCCTAATTTAAAATAATTATAGCAAGGAAGGATTTTGTTTGTTTTTAATAAATAAACCAATTTTCTCTATTTTGTTGTACATTGATATATGTATTTAAAATTATAAATTTGAAAATGAGGTTTGTCTAATTCTTTTTTTTTTTTTTTTGGATCTCAAGAAAGGATTTATTATTTTTTTATTATGTTCAATTAGCCAAAATATAATACACCATTAGTTTTTGAGGGAGTGTTAAATAATTTATCAGTTGTACATAACACCCAGTGCTAATCACCGCACATATCCTCCTTAATACCCATCACCTGGTTACCCAAACCTCCACCCCCCTCCACTCTGGAATGTTAATGTGGTTCCTAGAGTCAATAATCTCTCATGGTTCATTTCACTCTCTGATTTCTCCCCCTTCAGTTTTCCCTCCCTTCCCCTTTGGTCTTCTGTGCTATTTCTTATGTTCCATATGAGTGAAACCATTTAATAATTATCTTTCTCTAGTTATTTCACTTAACATAATCCCTTCCAGTTCCATTCATGCTGATGCAAATCGTGGTTATTCATCCTTTCTAAAAGCTGAATAATATTCTGTTGTATATATGGACCACATCTTCTTTAGCCATTCATGTGTTGAAGGACATCTCACCTCCATCCACAGTCTGGCTATTGTGAACATTGCTGCTATGAACATTGAGGTGCATGTGGCCTTTATTTTCACTACGTTTATATCTTTGTGGTAAATACCCAATAGTGCAATTACTAGGTTATAGGGTAGCTCTATTTTTAACATCTTGAGGAATGTCCATACTGTTTTCCAGAGGGACTGTACCAGCTGCATTCTCACCAACAGTGTAAGAGGGTTCCCTTTCTCCACATCCTCACCAACATTTGTTGTTTCCTGCCTTGTTAATCTTTGCAATTCTAACTGGTGAAAGGTAGTATCTCATTGTGGTTTTGATTTGTACTTACTTGATCGATAGTGATGTTGAACATTTTTTCATGTATCTGTTAGCCATTTGTACGTATTTTTGGAGAAGTGTCTCTTTATGTCTTCTGTCCATTTCTTGACTGGATTTTCCTTCTTTCTTTATTTTTTGACAGAGAAAGACATAGAGACAAAGCAAGAGAGGGAACACAAACAGGGACAGTGGGAGAGGGAGAAGCAGGCTTCCCCTAGAGCAGGGAGCCTGATGTGGGGCTTGATCCAGGATCCTGGGATCATGACCTGAGCCAAAGGCAGATGCTTAATGACTGAGCTATCCAGGTGCCCCAAGAATATTTGTTTTTTGAGTGGTGAGTTTGAGAAGTTCTTTATAGATCTTGATACCAGCCCTTTATTTATAATGTCATTTGCAAATATATTCTCCCATTGTAAGTTGCTATTTAGTTTTGTTGACTGTTTCTTTTGCTTTGGAAAAGATTTTATCTTGATCAAGTCCCAAAAGTTCATTTTTTGCTTTTGTTTCCCTTGATTTTGGAGACGTATCTTGAAAGAAGTTGCTGTGGCTGATGTCGAAGAGGTTACTGCTGATGTACTCCTCTAGGATTTTAAGGGATTTCTGTTCATCCATTTTGAGTTTATATTTGTGTATGCTGTGAGAATGATCTAGTATCATTCTTCTGCCTGTGGCTGTCCAATTTTCCCAGCACCAATTATTTGAGAGACTGTCTTTTCTCCATTGGATATTTTTTCCTTCTTTGTCATAGATTAGTTGACCATAGAGTTGAGCACCCATTTCTCATCTATCTATCTGGTTCCATTGGTCTATGTGTTTGTTTTTGTGCCAACACCATGCTCTCTCGAGCACAACTTTGTACTACAGCATTTAGTCAAGCATTGTGATGCCCTCAGCTTTTTTTTTTTTTTTTTTTATTCTTTTTTTTTTTTTAATTTTTTATTTTTTATAAACATATATTTTTATCCCCAGGGGTACAGGTCTGTGAATCACCAGGTTTACACACTTCACAGCACTCACCAAATCACATACCCTCCCCAATGTCCATAATCCCACCCCCTTCTCCCAAACCCACTCCCCCCGGCAACCCTCAGTTTGTTTTGTGAGATTAAGAGTCACTTATGGTTTGTCTCCCTCCCAATCCCATCTTGTTTCATTTATTCTTCTTCTACCCACTTAAGTCCCCATGTTGCATCTCCACTTCCTCATATCAGGGAGATCATATGATAGTTGTCTTTCTCTGCTTGACTTATTTCGCTAAGCATGATACGCTCTAGTTCCATCCACGTTGTTGCAAATGGCAAGATTTCATTTCTTTTGATGGCTGCATAGTATTCCATTGTGTATATATACCACATCTTCTTGATCCATTCATCTGTTGATGGACATCTAGGTTCTTTCCATAGTTTGGCTATTGTGGACATTGCTGCTATAAACATTCGGGTGCATGTGTCCCTTTGGATCACTACATTTGTATCTTTAGGGTAAATACCCAATAGTGCAATTGCTGGGTCATAGGGCAGTTTTATTTTCAACATTTTGAGGAACCTCCATGCTGTTTTCCAGAGTGGCTGCACCAGCTTGCATTCCCACCAACAGTGTAGGAGGGTTCCCCTTTCTCCGCATCCTCGCCAGCATGTGTCATTTCCTGACTTGTTGATTTTAGCCATTCTGACTGGTGTGAGGTGATATCTCATTGTGGTTTTGATTTGTATTTCCCTGATGCCGAGTGATATGGAGCACTTTTTCATGTGTCTGTTGGCCATCTGGATGTCTTCTTTGCAGAAATGTCTGTTCATGTCTTCTGCCCATTTCTTGATTGGATTATTTGTTCTTTGGGTGTTGAGTTTGCTAAGTTCTTTATAGATTCTGGACACTAGTCCTTTATCTGATATGTCGTTTGCAAATATCTTCTCCCATTCTGTCAGTTGTCTTTTGATTTTGTTAACTGTTTCCTTTGCTGTGCAAAAGCTTTTGATCTTGATGAAATCCCAGTAGTTCATTTTTTCCCTTGCTTCCCTTGCCTTTTGCATTGTTCCTAGGAAGATGTTGCTGCGGCAGAGGTCGAAGAGGTTGCTGCCCGTGTTCTCCTCAAGGATTTTTATGGATTCCTTTCGTACATTGAGGTCCTTCATCCATTTTGAGTCTATTTTTGTGTGTGGTGTAAGGAAATGGTCCAATTTCATTTTTCTGCATGTGGCTGTCCAATTTTCCCAGCACCATTTATTGAAAAGGCTGTCTTTTTTCCATTGGACATTCTTTCCTGCTTTGTCGAAGATTAGTTGACCATAGATTTGAGGGTCCATTTCTGGGCTCTCTATTCTGTTCCATTGATCTATGTGTCTGTTTTTGTGCCAGTACCATGCTGTCTTGATGATGACAGCTTTGTAATAGAGCTTGAAGTCCGGAATTGTGATGCCACCAACGTTGGCTTTCTTTTTCAATATCCCTTTGGCTATTCGAGGTCTTTTCTGGTTCCATATAAATTTTAGAATTATTTGTTCCATTTCTTTGAAAAAGATGGATGGTACTTTGATAGGAATTGCATTAAATGTGTAGATTGCTTTAGGTAGCATAGACATTTTCACAATATTTATTCTTCCAATCCAGGAGCATGGAACATTTTTCCATTTCTTTGTGTCTTCCTCAATTTCTTTCATGAGTACTTTATAGTTTTCTGAGTATAGATTCTGTGTCTCTTTGGTTAGGTTTATTCCTAGGTATCTTATGGTTTTGGATGCAATTGTAAATGGGATTGACTCCTTAATATCTCTTTCTTCTGTCTTGCTGTTGGTGTAGAGAAATGCAACTGATTTCTGTGCATTGATTTTATATCCTGACACTTTACTGAATTCCTGTATAAGTTCTAGCACTTTTGGAGTGGAGTCTTTTGGGTTTTCCACATATAGTATCATATCATCTGCGAAGAGTGATAATTTGACTTCTTCTTTGCCGATTTGGATGCCTTTAATTTCCTTTTGTTGTCTGATTGCTGAGGCTAGGACCTCTAGTACGATGTTGAATAGCAGTGGTGATAATGGACATCCCTGCCGTGTTCCTGACCTTAGCGGAAAAGCTTTCAGTTTTTCTCCATTGAGAATGATATTTGCGGTGGGTTTTTCATAGATGGCTTTGATGATATTGAGGTATGTGCCCTCTATCCCTACACTTTGAAGAGTTTTGATCAGGAAGGGATGTTGTACTTTGTCAAATGCTTTTTCAGCATCTATTGAGAGTATCATATGGTTCTTGTTCTTTCTTTTATTGATGTGTTGTATCACATTGACTGATTTGCGGATGTTGAACCAACCTTGCAGCCCTGGAATAAATCCCACTTGGTCGTGGTGAATAATCTTTTTAATGTACTGTTGAATCCTATTGGCTAGTATTTTGTTGAGTATTTTCGCATCTGTGTTCATCAAGGATATCGGTCTATAGCTCTCTTTTTTGGTGGGATCCTTGTCTGGTTTTGGGATCAAGGTGATGCTGGCCTCATAAAATGAGTTTGGAAGTTTTCCTTCCATTTCTATTTTTTGGAACAGTTTCAGGAGAATAGGAATTAGTTCTTCTTTAAATGTTTGGTAGAATTCCCCCGGGAAGCCGTCTGGCCCTGGGCTTTTGTTTGTTTGGAGATTTTTAATGACTGTTTCAATCTCCTTACTGGTTATGGGTCTGTTCAGGCTTTCTATTTCTTCCTGGTTCAGTTGTGGTAGTTTATATGTTTCTAGGAATGCATCCATTTCTTCCAGATTGTCAAATTTATTGCCGTAGAGTTGCTCATAGTATGTTCTTATAATAGTTTGTATTTCTTTGGTGTTAGTTGTGATCTCTCCTCTTTCATTCATGATTTTATTTATTTGGGTCCTTTCTCTTTTCTTTTTGATAAGTCGGGCCAGGGGTTTATCAATTTTATTAATTCTTTCAAAGAACCAGCTCCTAGTTTCGTTGATTTGTTCTATTGTTTTTTTGGTTTCTATTTCATTGATTTCTGCTCTGATCTTTATGATTTCTCTTCTCCTGCTGGGCTTAGGGTTTCTTTCTTGTTCTTTCTCCAGCTCCTTTAGGTGTAGGGTTAGGTTGTGTACCTGAGACCTTTCTTGTTTCTTGAGAAAGGCTTGTACCGCTATATATTTTCCTCTCAGGACTGCCTTTGTTGTGTCCCACAGATTTTGAACCGTTGTATTTTCATTATCATTTGTTTCCATGATTTTTTTCAATTCTTCTTTAATTTCCCGGTTGACCCATTCATTCTTTAGAAGGATACTGTTTAGTCTCCATGTGTTTTGGTTCTTTTCAAACTTCCTTTTGTGGTTGAGTTCTAGCTTTAGAGCATTGTGGTCTGAAAATATGCAGGGTATGATCCCAATCTTTTGATACCGGTTGAGTCCTGATTTAGGACCCAGGATGTGATCTATTCTGGAGAATGTTCCATGTGCACTAGAGAAGAATGTGTATTCTGTTGCTTTGGGATGAAATATTCTGAATATATCTGTGATGTCCATCTGGTCCAGTGTGTCATTTAAGGCCTTTATGTCCTTGCTGATCTTTTGCTTGGATGACCTGTCCATTTCAGTGAGGGGAGTGTTAAAATCCCCTACTATTATTGTATTATTGTTGATGTGTTTCTTTGATTTTGTTATTAATTGGTTTATATAGTTGGCTGCTCCCACATTGGGGGCATAGATATTTAAAATTGTTAAATCTTCTTGTTGGACAGACCCTTTGAGTATGATATAGTGTCCTTCCTCATCTCTTATTATAGTCTTTGGCTTAAAATCTAATTGATCTGATATAAGGATTGACACTCCTGCTTTCTTCTGATGTCCATTAGCATGGTAAATTCTTTTCCACCCCCTCACTTTAAATCTGGAGGTGTCTTCGGGCTTAAAATGTGTTTCTTGGAGGCAACATATAGATGGGTTTTGTTTTTTTATCCATTCTGATACCCTGTGTCTTTTGACAGGGGCATTTAGCCCATTCACATTCAGGGTAACTATTGAGAGATATGAATTTAGTGCCATTGTATTGCCTGTAAGGTGACTGTTACTGTATATGGTCTCTGTTCCTTTCTGATCTACCACTTGTAGGCTCTCTCTTTGCTTAGAGGACCCCTTTCAAGATTTCCTGTAGAGCTGGTTTGGTATTTGCAAATTCTTTCAGTTGTTGTTTGTCCTGGAAGCTTTTAATCTCTCCTTCTATTTTCAATGATAGCCTAGCTGGATATAGTATTCTTGGCTGCATGTTTTTCTCGTTTAGTGCTCTGAAAATATCATGCCAGCTCTTTCTGGCCTGCCAGGTCTCTGTGGATAAGTCAGCTGCCAATCTAATATTTTTACCATTGTATGTTACAGACTTCTTTTCCCGGGCTGCTTTCAGGATTTTCTCTTTGTCATTGAGACTTGTAAATTTTACTATTAGGTGACGGGGTGTGGGCCTATTCTTATTGATTTTGAGGGGCATTCTCTGAACCTCCTGAATTTTGATGCTCGTTCCCTTTGCCATATTGGGGAAATTCTCCCCAATAATTCTCTCCAGTATACCTTCTGCTCCCCTCTCACTTTCTTCTTCTTCTGGAATCCCAATTATTCTAATGTTGTTTCGTCTTATGGTGTCACTTATCTCTCGAATTCTCCCCTCGTGGTCCAGTAGCTGTTTGTCCCTCTTTTGCTCAGCTTCTTTATTCTCTGTCATTTGGTCTTCTATATCACTAATTCTTTCTTCTGCCTCATTTATCCTAGCAGTTAGAGCCTCCATTTTTGATTGCACCTCATTAATAGCTTTTTTGATTTCACCTTGGTTAAATTTTAGTTCTTTTATTTCTCCAGAAAGGGCTTTTATATCTCTCGAGAGGGTTTCTCTAATATCTTCCATGCCTTTTTCGAGCCCGGCTAGAACCTTGAGAATTGTCATTCTGAACTCTAGATCTGACATATTACCGATGTCTGTATTGATTAGGTCCCTAGCCTTCGGTACTGCCTCTTGTTCTTTTTTTTGTGTTGAATTTTTACGTCTTGTCATTTTGTCCAGATAAGAGTAAATGAAGGGGCAAGTAAAATACTAAAAGGGTGGCAACAACCCCAGGAAAATATGCTTTAACCTAATTAGAAGAGATCCAAAATCGTGAGTGGGGAGAAAGGGGATAAAAAGAGGTTCAAAAAGGAAAAAAGAAAAAAAAAAAAACAAAAAGAAAAGAAAAAAAAAAAAGAAAAGAAAAGAAAAGAATTTTTAAAAAAAGAAAACACCTAAGAAAAATGTAAAAAATAATATATATATATATTAGATAAACTAGTAAAAAATCGTTAAAAAAGAAAAAGGTAACAGTTAAAAAAAAAATTTTACCCGAAGGCGAGAAAAAAAAAAAATGAAAAAGAAAAAATTAAATTAACTGCAAGACTAAAAAAAATCACAGGTAAAAAGCCATGAGTTCCGTGCTTGGCTTTCTCCTCCTCTGGAATTCTGCTGCTCTCCTTGGTATTGAAACCGCACTCCTTGGTAGGTGAACTTGGTCTCAGCTGGATTTCTTGTTGATCTTCTGGGGGAGGGGCCTGTTGTAGTGATTCTCAAGTGTCTTTGCCCCAGGCGGAATTACACCGCCCTTACCCGGGGCTGGGGTGAGTAATCCGCTCGGGTTTGCTTTCAGGAGCTTTTGTTCCCTGAGCGCTTTCCGTAGAGTTCCAGAGGACGGGAATACAAATGGCGGCCTCCTGGTCTCCGGCCCGGAGGAGCCGAGAGCCCAGGGCCCCACTCCTCAGTGCGCCCTCAGAGAACAGCGCCCAGTCACTCCCGTCTGCCTGACCTCCGGCCGCGCTCCGAGCTCACCGAGCCTGCGACCAGTTCAAGGTCACCCCGAGCTGCGAGCTTACTGTCGGCTCTGTCTCTGTAGCCGGCTTTCCCGTCCCAATACCCGCAAGCTCTGCGACACTCAGACACCCCCGATCCTTCTGTGACCCTGCGGGACCTGAGGCCACGCTGACCCCGCGTGGGCTTCGCCCCGGTTTAGCCTCTGGAGCGATGTCCCTCAGCGGAACAGACTTTTAAAAGTCCTGATTTTGTGCGCGGTTGCTCCGCCGCTTGCCGGGAGCCGGCCCCTCCCCCCGGGGTCTATCTTCCCGTCGCTTTGGATTCACTTCTCCGCCGGTCCTACCTTTCAGAAAGTGGTTGTTTTTCTGTTTCCAGAATTGCTGTTCTTCTTCTCTTCGATCTGCCGATGGATTTTCAGGTGTTTGCAATCTTTAGATAAGCTATCTAGCTGATCTCCGGCTAGCTGAAGCAGTCTCAGCTTGCTACTTCTCCACCATCTTGACTCCTCCGGGCTGCCCTCAGCTTTTTTAACAATCCCCTGGGTATTCTGAATCTTTTCTGGTTCCTATACAGTTTCTATACAAACTTTAGGATTGTTTGTTCCAGCTTTGTGAAAAATGTCAACCGTATTTTGATAGGGATTGTATTGAATTTGTAGATTGCTTGGGGCAGCATAGATATTTTCACAGGGTTTATTCTTCCAATCCATGAGCATAGAATATTTTTCCATCTCTTTGTGTCTTCCTCAATTTTTTCATAAGTGTTCTGTAATTTCTAGACTAGAGATCCTTTACCTCTTTGGTTAGGTTTATTCCTAGGCACCTTGTGCTTTTAGGTGCTATTGTAAATGGAATCAGTCCTTAATTTCTCTTTCTTCAGTGAGAGTATAAAAGTGTATAAAAGTGTAGCTGATTTCTGTGCATTGATTTTGCATTTGCCACATTGTTGAATTGCCATATGAGTGCTTGTAATTTGAAGGTGCAGTCTTTTGGGTTTTCCACATACAGTATTATGTCATTTGCAAAAAGAAGAGAGTTTTACTTCTTCTTTGCCAATTTGAATGTCTTTTATTTCTTTTTGGTGTCTAATTGCTGAGGCTAGGACTTCCAGTATGTTGAACAAGAGTTGTGAGGGTGGGCATCCATGTTGTTTTCCCGACCTTTAGGGAAAAGTTCTCAGTTTTTTATATTGAGAAAGATATTCACCATTACTCTTTTCATACATGGTTTTTATGATACTGAGGTATGTTCCTTCTATCCCTGCCCTTTGACGTGTTTTAATCAAGAAAGTATACTGTACATTGTCAAATGTTTTCTCTACATCAATCGAGAAGATCATATGGTTCTTGTCTCTTCTGTTTGTAATATGATCTATCACTTTGATTGATTTCTGAATGTTGAACCACACTTGCATCTCAGGAATAAATCCCATCTTGTCAGGGTGAATAATTCTTTTAATGTACAGTTGGAGCCTATTGGGTAGGATCTTCTTGAGTATTTTGTCATCCATGTTCATCAGGGACATTGGTCTGTATTTCTCCTATTTGATGGGGTCTTTGCCTGGTTTTTAGATCAGGGTAATACTGGCCTCATAGAATGAGTTTGGAAGTTTTCCTTTCATTTCTATTTTTTTGGAACAGCTTCAGTAGACTAGGTATTAATTCTCTAAATGTTTGGTAGAATTCCCCTTGGAAGTCATTCAGCCCTGGACTCTTGTTTTTTTGGGAGTTTTTTGATTATTGTTTCGATTTTTTTTCTTTCTAAATTGTTTTTATTGCTTTTTTAAAAATTTCTTTTCAGTGTTACAGTATTCATTGTTTTTGCACCACACCCAGTGCTCCATGTACTCTGTGCCCTCTCTAATATTGGTTCCCACCTGGTTCCCCTAACCTCCCAATCACTGCCCCTTCAAAACCCACAGGTTGTTTTTCAGAGTCCATAGTCTCTCATGGTTCACCTCCTCTTCCAATTTCCCTCAACTCCCTTCTCCTCTCCATCTCCCCTTGTCCTCCATGCTATTTGTTATGCTCCACAAATAAGTGAAACCATATGATAGTTCACTCTCTCTGCTTGACTTATTTCACTCAGCATAATCTCTTCCAGTCCCATCCATGTTGCTACAAAAGTTGGGTATTCATCCTTTCTGATGGAGGCATAATACTCCATAGTGTATATGGACCACATCTTCCTTATCCATTCGTCCTTTGAAGGGCATCTTGGTTCTTCCCACAGTTTGGCGACCATGGCCATTGATGCTATAAACATTGGGGTGCAGATGGTCCTTCTTTTCACTACATATGTATCTTTGGGGAAAACACCCAGTAGTGCAATTGCAGGGTCATTGGGAATCTCTATTTTTAATTTCTTGAAGAATCTCCACACTGTTCTCCAAAGAGGCTGCACCAACTTGCATTCCCACCAACAGTGTAAGAGGGTTCCCCTTTCTCCACATCCTCTCCAACACACATTGTTTCCTGTCTTGCTAATTTTGGCCATTCTAACTGGTGCAAGGTGGTATCTCAATGTGGTTTTAATTTGAATCTCTCTGATGGCTAATGATGATGAACATTTTTTTTATGTGTCTGATAGTTATTTGTATGCCTTCATTGGAGAAGTGTCTGTTCATATCTTATGCCCATTTTTTTAACATGATTGTTTGTTTTTTGTGTGTTGAATTTGAGGAGTTCTTGATAGATCCTGGATATCAACCTTTTGTCTGTACTGTCATTTGCAAATATCTTCTCCCATTCCGTGGGTTGCCTCTTTGTTTTGTCTACTGTTTCCTTTACTGTGCAGAAACTTTTTATCTTGATGAAGCCACAGCAACTTCTTTCAAGATATGTCTCCAAAGGCAAAGGAAACAAAAGTGAAGATGAACTATTGTTTCAATTTCCTTCCTTGTTATTTGTCTATTCTGATTGTCTATTTCTTCCTGTTTCAGTCTTGGTAGGTTATAAGTATCTAGTAATACATTCATTTTTTCCAGATTGCCTAATGTTTTTGGCAGATTGTTGCTGGCAAAAAGTTATAATAGTTGTCTCTATTTTCATGGTTTTGGTAGTGATTTCCCCACTTTCATTCATGATTTTATTAATGTGGGTTTATTCTCTTTTCTTTTGGAGAAGTCAAGCCAGAGGTTCATTGATCTTATTAATTCTTTCAAAGAACCAGCTTCTATTTTTGTTAATATGTTCTACTATATTCTTCTACTTTCAATTTCATTGGTTTCTGGTCTAATCTTTATTATTTCTCTTCTGCTGTTGGGTTTAAGCTTTCTTTGCTTCTTTTTATCCAGGTCCTTTAGATGTGCATTTGGGATTTTTCTAAATTTTTTGAGAGAGGCTTGGATGGCTATGTATTTTCCTCTTAGGAATACCTTTGCAATATCCCATAGGTTTTGATTCAATGTGTTTTCATTTTCATTGGTTTGAATGAATTGTTTAATTTCCTCTTGAATTTCCTGGTTGACTCATTCATTTCTTAGCAGGATGCTTTTTGACTTCCGAGGGTTTGTGTTCCTTCCAAGTTTTCCCGTAGTTGAGTTCTAGTTTCAAAGCATTCTGGTCTGAAAAATAGACAGGGAATCATCTCAATCTTTTGGTTGAGACCTTGAATTGTGACCCAGTATGTGATCTATTCTGGAGAAAATTCCATGTGCACTTGATAAGAATGAGTAGTCTGTTGTGTTAAGAGAATGAGTAGTCTGTTGTGTTAAGATGGAATGTTTTGAATATATGTACAAAGACCATCTGGTACAATATGTCCTTCAAAGCTCTTGTTTCTTTTTTGATGTTGTACTTAGATGATCTGCATATTGCTGTTGAGTGGAATGTTGAAGTCTAGTATTAAATGTATTATCATTGATATCATCTTGTTCACGATGAGAGTAACTATTAAAAGGTATGAATTTAGTGTCATTGTATTACTTGTAAAGTCCCTGTTTCTATAGACTGTCTCTGTTAATTTCTGGTCTATATCACTCCTGGGGTTTTTCTCCTTTTATAGAAGGCCCCTTAATATTTCTTGCAGGACTGGTTGGTGATCACGTATTCCTTCATTTTCTGACAGTCCTGGAAGCTCTTTATCCCTCCATCTGGTCCGAATGAAAGCCTTGCTGGATAAAGTATTCTTGGCTGCAAGTTCTTCTCATTTACTATTCTGATTATGTTTTGCCAACCCTTTCTGGTTTGCCAGGTCTCTGTGGATATGTCTGAGGGTATTCTGATGTACCTCCCTCCATGCCTATGAAATCTCTTCCACCTACCTGCTCTCAGGTTGATTCCCTTGGCTCTAAGATTTGCAAGCTTCACTATTATATCTCAAGATGTTGATCTGTTTTTATTGATTTAGGGAAGGGTCTTCCCTGCCTCAGATAGGAATGCTCATTTCCTTTCCAAATTGAGGAATTTCTCAGCTATTATTTGCTCAAATATACCTTTTAGTCCTCCCTCTCCTTCCACTTCCTCAGGGTTTCCAATAATTCTGACATTAGAATATTTCATGGTGTCATTGATCTAAGTCTATTTTCATGTGCTACCGGCTGCCTCTCCCTATCCTCCTCAACTTCCTTCTTTTCTATCAGCTTATCTTCTAGATAACTAATTTGTTCTGCTTCGTTTGTCCTGGCTGTTAGAGTATCCAGATTAGACAGCACCTCTTTCATAGCATTTTTAAGTTTGGCCTGATTCGATTTCATTTCTGTGCTTAGAGGTTCTATATTGTCACTAATGTTTTTTTCAAGCCTAGCTATTGACTTCATAATTGCTATACTGAAATCTATATCTGACATCTTGCTTATATCCATATCCATTAATTGTGTGGCAAAGGACATTATCTCTGGTTCTTTCCATGGTGGGATTTCCTCCTCCTGGTTAAACAATTGGACAAAGTCCAAAATATCAACTACTATCCAAGCAAAATGCACCTTAGAAAAAATCCAAAGTGGTCAAAATCTACCACAAATATGCCACCAAAAGCCAAGATAGTCCAAAACAATCAAATAGAAAGGAAAAAGAGGGAGGGGAGTGTTGGTGAGAGAGATTGTAATCTCTCAGGGTGGACAAAACAGGGTGATCTGCCTGCTCCCGATTGATTTTTAGTCTGCGTGTTAGGAGACACTATAACCCAAAATTGTAAGAAAGTCAGAATATATATGTATATATACATATACATATATATGTGTGTGTGTATTTATACATATACATACATGTATATGTGTATATATATATCAAAGTAAAAGTGGATAGAGTGACAAACTTACTAGTATGGGACATAAATCTATAAAACATATATATGAAGAAAATAAAACTTGAAAAAATGACTTAAAAATATAGGTTGGGGAAAGGGAAGGGAGGGAGACAAGATGGCAGAGAAGTAAGAGGAGGCACCTTTTCAACCTATCCCTTAAAGTGAGCTGATTACCTACCAAAGAACACTGATCACCAATGAAATCATCACGAGATTAGAATTATACACTTCTGGATCTCTATAGGGGCAGAAGACGGAAGAGGGCAGGTAAAGCAGAGTGGGAACATCAGACTGATATCAGAAGATAAACAAAAGGGCAAGGGAGCCACCAGAAGTGACCCATTGGAAAGTAATACCCCAACACATGAGTGCCCTGTGATTGGGGACCAGCATTAACTTGGAGTCTGGTAGAAAGCACTCAAAAAGAGCAAAGGATTGTAGGGGGAAATTAGGGGAATCAGGTAGTTAAGGACAGGGGCTTAAGCCTGCCAACCCAGGACAGCCACAGCTGGTGCTGAGCCAGAGAGAGTGCAGGAAAGAAGCCAAGTCTTGGTCCCTGAGCCGCTGGTGCACCTGAAAGCATCTGGGTGGCAGTGCCCATGAGGGTGAGGGAGCCTCGCCAGCTGGCAGAACCACAGCCTTTTGCACTCTCCACATGCACTGCGTGACCAGAGTCTAAGTCGTGCCCACACCCTCCTCTGAGAGGTGCATGCAGGTACCATCCAGTGTTCTCTTGGACCTGGAGAATCTGAGCACTCCCAGCCCAGTCCAGCTCGAAAATCCCAATGCACTATCACTGCTTGGAACCTCTCTGGTGGTCTGGACCTGCCCAGAAAGCCATGACTAGTATTTCTCATTGTTTTGGGTACAAGTGGGAGTTCCTGTAACCCGGGAGACAAGACTGGGAACATACTCTGTCAGTGGCAGAGAGGGAATTTATGTGCTCTGGAGCACCCTGAGGGGAAGAAACTCAGGCTTCTCTCTGAAAGGGAGGTCTGGGTGCAGTTTGCTTTTCTCTAAACCTCCAAAACCATCAAAAGTCACCAAGGGGAGAAAAAACAAATGAACAAACAAACATAAAACCCTCCAGATGGGGCAGGAGGACTTAACTCTAGGGACATTGCCTGAAAACCCATGCAGGAGGCCCCTCCCCCAGAAAGCCAACCAAAAAAAAAAAAAAAAAAAAAAGACAAGAGGACAACCACCACTACTTCATAGATACAACTTTTTTTTTTTTTAAAGATTTTATTTATTTATTTGACAGAGAGAGATCACAAGTAGATGGAGAGGCAGACAGAGAGAGAGAGATAGAGGGAAGCAGGCTCCCTGCTGAGCAGAGAGCCTGATGCGGGACTCGATCCCAGGACCCTGGGATCATGACCTGAGCCGAAGGCTGTGGCTTAACCCACTGAGCCACCCAGGCGCCCCGTAGATACAACTTTTATTCTTAATCCATTCCCACTATTCTGCTTCTTCTTATTTTTTTTTAATATATAACTTTTTAACCTATTTACCATCACAGTGAGATGTTCATTACATCAAATTCCATAATAACCTTTTAACCTGAACTTTTGGAAACATATACACTGTTTTTCTTTTCCTTTTCTATTTTAAAATTTATTTTATTTTATTTTTTTAAATTTTCATATAGAGGTAAGCTTCAAGGTAATCCTGTTTTTCCAATCAATGCTATGTCTATAGATAAACCAGTTTTAATCTTCCTTTATCTTAGGAAAGTTCAGTTCTTTAACAAAGATATCAAGATACATCCAGGAAGAATGAAAATAACCTTCCTCGCCCACACAGAGAATTTATAACCATTCTCGCATCTTTTCTTCTGTCAGTGTTTCTGTGTATTTGTTTTTGTCCCGGCAGTATATAAATCTTATACTTGGGGTTCTTTTTGATTTTTTTTTTTTTTTCCTCTCTTGTCATCTACTTTTGTCAATCTTTTTGTTTGTCTGTTTCAGTTTGTATACTTCATAAATCTGACCTTGGGGCCCATTTGGGCTGGGTCTTCTACTTTACCTTTTGTTTTTTCTTTATTTAATTTCTTTTCAGTGTTTAATTTCTTTTCAGAATTCATTGTTTATGCACCACACCCACTGCTCCATGCAATACATGCCCTCCATAATACCCACCACCAGGCTCCCCAAACCTCCCACCCCCCACCCCTCCAAAACTCTCAGATTATTTTTCAGAGTCCATAGTCTCTCATGTTTCATCTCCCCTTCCAGTTTCCCTCAACTCCCTTCTCCTCTCCATCTTCCCATGTCCTCCTTGTTATTTGTTATGCTCCACAAGTAAGTGAAACCATATGATAATTGCCTCTCTCTGATTGACTTATTTCATTCAGCATAATCTCTTGCAATCCCGTCCATGTTGATACAAAAGTTGGGCATTCATCCTTTCTGATGGAGGCATTCTGATGGAGGTACTCCAAAGTGTATATGGACCACATCTTCCTTATCCATTCATCCGTTGAAGGGCATCTTGTTTCTTTCCACAGTTTGGTGACTGTGGACATTGCTGCTATAAACATTGGGGTACACCTGTATTTTGGGGGTAAATACCCAGTAGTGCAATTGCAGGGTCATAGGGGAGTTTTATTTTTAATTTCTTGAGGAACCTCCACACTGTTCTCCAAAGTGGCTGCACCAACTTGCATTCCCACCAACAGTGTAAGAGGGTTCCCCTTTCTCCACATCCTCTCCAATACTCGTTGTTTCCTGTCTTGCTAATTTTGGCCATTCTAACTGGTGTAAGGTGGTATCTCAATGTGGTTTTAATATGAATCTTCCTGATGGCTAGTGATGATGAATGTTTTTTCATATGTCTGGTAGCCATTTGTATGTCTTCATTGGAGAAGTGTCTTCATATCTTCTGCCCATTTTTTTAACATGATTATCTGTTTTTTGTGTGTTGAGTTTGAGTAGTTCTTTATAGATCCTGGATATCAGCCTTTTGTCTGTGCTGTCACTTGCAAATATCTTCTCCCATTCCATGGGTTGCCTCTTTGTTTTGTTGACTGTTTCTTTTGCTGTGCAGAAGCTTTTGATTTTGATGAAGTCCCAAAAGTTTATTTTCGCTTTTGTTTCCTTTGCCTTTGGAGACATATTTTGAAAGAAGTTGCTGTGGACTTTGTATCCTGCCACATTACTGAATTGCTGTATGAGTTCTAGTAGTTTGGGGTGGATTCTTTTGGGTTTTCCATAAAAAGTATCATGTCATCTGCGAAGAGAGAGTTTGACTTCTTCATTGCCAATTTGGATACCTTTTATTTCTCTTTGTTGTCTGATTGTTGTTGCTAGGACTTCTTTTTTTTTAATTTTTTATTTTTTATAAACATATATTTTTATCCCCAGGGGTACAGGTCTGTGAATCACCAGGTTTACACACTTCACAGCACTCACCAAAGCACATACCCTCCCCAATGTCCATAATCCCACCCCCTTCTCCCAAACCCCCTCCCCCCAGCAACCCTCAGTTTGTTTTGTGAGATTAAGAGTCACTTATGGTTTGTCTCCCTCCCAATCCCATCTTGTTTCATTGATTCTTCTCCTACCCACTTAAGCCCCCATGTTGCATCACCACTTCCTCATATCAGGGAGATCATATGATAGTTGTCTTTCTCTGCTTGACTTATTTCACTAAGCATGATGCGCTCTAGTTCCATCCATGTTGTCACAAATGGCAAGATTTCATTTCTTTTGATGGCTGCATAGTATTCCATTGTGTATATATACCACATCTTCTTGATCCATTCATCTGTGGATGGACATCTAGGTTCTTTCCATAGTTTGGCTATTGTGGACATTGCTGTTATAAACATTCGGGTGCATGTGCCCCTTTGGATCATTAAACAAGAGTGGTGAGAGTGGGCGTCCTTGTCGTGTTCCTGATCTTTCTTTCTTTCTTTCTTTCTTCTTTCTTTCTTCCTTTCTTTTCTGTCTCTCTCTTTTTCTTTTTTCTTTCTTCTTGGTGGGGACTCTCAATTGTTCAGAAGCATCCCTGGATGCACCTTGCCTGCACCATGGTTGATACATTCAGCTACACATCCATTCAGCCATCTCTCACCAAAATGACTAGGAGGAGGAATGCCCAACAGAAGAAAAATTCAGAGACTGGGCCTTCTGCATTAGAGATATTGGATATGCACATAGACAGTATGTCAGAAAGGGAATTCAGGCTAACATTATCCAGGCAGTAGCTAGGTTGGAGAAAGCCTAGGATGACAAAATGTAATTGATTAGGGCAGAAGTGAAAGC
The DNA here is from genome assembly GCF_030435805.1 of Mustela lutreola. Classification (NCBI taxonomy): domain Eukaryota; kingdom Metazoa; phylum Chordata; class Mammalia; order Carnivora; family Mustelidae; genus Mustela; species Mustela lutreola. The sequence goes on from NC_081295.1 coordinate 121,178,516, forward strand.
CACCAGGGATGATATTCATAATATTCTCAATGAGTTCCAATCTAATCTAAATTCTCTAAAAGCTAGGGTAACTGAGGCAGAAGATAGAATTAGTGATCTGGAGGACAAACAGATAGAGAAAAAGGATCAGGATGAAGCCTGGAACAAACAGCTTAGAAGCCACAAAAACAGAATTAGGGAAATAAATGACACCATGAAACATTCCAATGTCAGAATTATTGGAATCTGTAGGGGAGGAGAAAGAAAGAAGACTAGAAGATATAGTTGAAAAAATTCTCCATGAAAAATTTCCCAGTCTTATGAAAGGAACCAGCGTTCGAGTACTAGAGGCAGAAAGGCATCCCCCCAATATCATAGAATCTAGAAAGACCTCGAGACACCATGAAAATGATGAATCATAATTGTCTACAGGAGCTCTTGAAAGCAGCTATGCAAAGAAGTTTTTTACGTACAGAGGAAAGCCCATCAGAATAACATCAGATCTGTCCACAGAAACCTGGAAAGCCAGAAAGGGCCGGCAAGATGGATTCAGGGCAGTAAATGAGAAGAATATGCAGCCAAGAATACTTTTTCTAGCAAGACTGATGTTCAGAATGCAGGGATAGATAAAGAGCTTCCAAGACCGGAAAGGTTTAAAAGATTATGGGACCACCAAGCTGACTCTTCAGGAAATATTAAGGGAGGTTCTGTAAAAGAGGAAAAATCCTTATAATATAATTGAACAGAAATATATGGAGACAATCTATAGAAGCAAAGACTTCATAGGTAACACAATGTCAATAAAAACGTATCTCTCAATAATCACTCTTAACGTGAATGGCCTAAATTCACTGATAAAATGACAGGACCCATCCATATGTTGTCTACAAGAGACCCATTTTGAACCTAAGGATACATCCAGACTGAGATTGAAGGGATGGAGAAGCATCTTTCATGCCAATGGGCCTCAAAAGAAAGCTGGAGTAATGATTCTCATATCAGATAAATTAGATTTTAAACTAAAGACTGTAGTCAGAGATGGAGAAGGACACTACATCATTCTTAAAGGGACTATCCACCAAGAAGATCTAACAATTATAAATATGTATGCTCCCAATATGGGAGGAGCCAATTATGTAGGAAAACTGTTAATCAAGATAAAATGTCATATTGATATGAATTCAGTAATAGTAGGAAATCTTAACACACCACTCTCAGTAACAGACAGATCATCCAAGCAGAAAATCTATAAAGAAACAAGAACATTGAATGGCACATTGGGCCAGATGGACCTCATAGATATATATAGAACATTTCACCCTAAAACAACAGAATTCTCTTTCTTCTCAAGTGCACATGGAACATTCTCCAGAATAGACCACATACTGGGGTCACAAATCAGGGCTCAATTGATACCAAAAGATTGAGATTATTCCCTGCATATTCTCAGATCACAATGTTTGAAACTGGTGCTCAACCACAAGGAAAAGTTTGGAAGGAATTCAACAGCTGGAAGGTAAAGACCACCTTGCTTAAGAATGCTTGGATCAACCAGGAAATCAAAGAAGAACTTGAACAATTCATGGAAACCAATGAAAATGAAGACACTTCTGTCCAAAACCTATGGGATACAGCAAAGGCAGTCCTAAGGGGGAAACATCTAGCCCCCTAAGCCTCCCTCAAAAAAAAATTGAGAAATCCAGAATACACTAGTTGTCTCTACACCTTAAAGAACTGGAGAATCAACAACAAAATAAGCCAATGCCACACACAAGAAGGGAAATAATCAAGATTAGAGCAGAGATCAATGAGATAGAAACTAGAGATACAGTAGAATGTATCGATGAAACTAAAAGCTGGTTTTTTAAAAGAATAAATGAGATTGATAAACCATTGGCCAAACTAATCCAAAAGAAAAGAGAAAAGGCGCAAATTAATAAAAATATGAATGAAAAGGGAAAGATCACAACTAGCACCAAGGAAATAGAAACAATAATCAGAAGTTACTATCAACAGTTTTATGCCAATAAGTTAAGAAAAATAAACTTATCATTCACCTGTTCTTCCAGTCTGTTGTCTGAGGAAGACCTGTTTCTCTGCTTCTCAGGTGCCTGTGCCTGGGTGGAGTTCCACCACACTTTGTCAGGGGGATGAGCTTAATGTGAGCATGTTGGCTGTGTGGCTTTTTGTTCCCTGGCATCTTTCTGCTTTTCTTTGGAGGCTCAGTGCAAACATGGCCCTGCAGGAATCCACCGCCCAGAGCCACAACCTCGTGGTCTCCTCCCTCAACAAATCCTCCAGGTCAAACCATCTCCAACTCTGTGAGCATTAAAGTATACAAACTCAAGCATATCATGCACGCTATATCTCTTCCAGGGGAAATCAAGGAGACACATAAGCATATCTGTGCTTTGTGACTTTGCAACTGCTAGCAGCTGTGGGCTTATGCATGCACCCTCTTCCACAGCTCTTAATTAATGTTGGGTACTGCCCCAATGTCCTTTCAGGGGTCACACCACCCTGAGAGCTATACCTGTCATGAGCACAAGCTATTTTATAGCTCCCCTAGGATTTTAAACATCCTGCACCTTCTAAGTCCTTTTCAGGGTCGTCAGGCAGAGGGCAGTCTCCCTATCTGCTCAGCTAATAGTTTATGGTGACCAGAGCTGAGAATCCCTTCTGGGCTTGCTGAACATAACCTCCCCACCCCTGCTTCCCACTTGGGCACTCTATCATTTCAGAATCCCCCATTCTTTCTGAGTCTCCTGGAATCCTGAGACCACAGTGTTCCACCTAGAATTTTTCCCCATTCATATCGTGTGCTATTTTCAGAAGGGGGTCCCCTCATTAGATGAGATTTCCAAGAGTCCTGATTTTCTGCTCCATTGAATCACTTTCCAATGGCCAGCTTATGGAGGTTCTGTTCCCCCTTCATTTATCTTTGGATATTTCCCCCAAAGATTCAAGGTTCCACACCTCCTACCTTGCAAAAGTAGTCTTTTTTTTCTGCTTGTGGAAATCCAGATAAATCTTTTAACATCTCAGGTTGAATTTGTGTGTGTTCAGAATGTTTTGATAGATGTCCAGCTAAATTCAAGGGACTAGATGAAATGAGGTTCCCTACTCTGCTGCTATCTTGCCCCCACACTCTCTAATTCTTTTTATTTAAAATGTTATATGGAAAGGATAAACATGATAGGTGGAATTTGGCTTCTATCATATAAAATTTAATCAAGTTAAATAGGGAAAATTCACATTAAAGTTCATTCCCCTTAAACATGTAATTAACTGGGGTACTTGGGTGGCTCTGTTGGTTATGTAACCATCTCTTGATTTTAGCTCAGCTCATGATCTCAGGTGGTGAGATCAAGCCTCATGTCAAGCTCCCTGCTGCTCCTGCAGCCTGCTTAAGATTTTCTCTCTCCTTCTTCCTCTATTCCCCCCACACCCTTGTGGTCTTTCTCTCTCTCTCAAAAAAATAATTAATTGATGGCTTGCATTTATGGGTAAAATGTGGGGATAACAGCAGGATAACACTCTCTACCAACAACTTGAAAAATTGGCAAATTGAATGAGAATCTTATATTGAAAAATTTAAAAAGCTGCGGAGTTAATATTGACTTGCTGTACTAGATTAGTGATTCAATGACCCTTTTATTTCCAGGGACATTTGCTGATTCTGGCAAGAGGCTTGGCCCAAGCAGAGGGACTCTGCTTCTGACAGCACATTGGACAATGAGGTGGATTTGGAGAAATGAATGAGAAAGTAGAGACTCTTAAAATGAGGGTTATCATTTCCATGGGATAATTACTAGGTGCTGGAGCAGTACAGGAGGTCAGCAGAGGCAAGAGGAGAGAAGAGGGGGGCAGTGTACAATTTCCTATAATTTTGAGGTGCAAGCAGCATAAACTAGCAAAATGAGAACAAGCTGGTTATGAAAGAAATTGTTCTCTGACCATTACAAGGGACAAATTATTGTCCCCTAATTTGATATATAATTTAGTTCCATTGTTGGAAATAAATTTTGAGAGAATGCTATGTACCTGTAGAACTGCATACCATGGCATTTCCTGATCTGCCTCAGTGGAAGGTGTGATGCCTCAACTGGAGACCTGGTGCCAACAAGATAATCATGGAGTGCACATTTAAGGTAACACAAGCACAAAATCTAAAGTGTGGAAAGAAAAAAATAACACATAACTAATAGGAGTGCTAAAAACTAAAATGCAAATATAGTTATACAGAAAAGTGGTATATCTGTTTCAGGCAGTGTCTTAAATTTAAAAAGCAGAAGTACTTATGCTAAGTGAAATAAGTCAATCAGAGAAATGCAATCATCATATGGTTTCACTTCTATGTGGAGCATAAGGAATAGTGCAGAGACCAATAGGGGAAGGGATGGAAAACTGAATGGGAAGAAATCAGAGAGGGATACAAACCATATGAGACTCTGGACTCTGGGAAAGAGAGTTGCAGAAAGGGAAGTGGGTGGGGGGATTGGAATAACTAGGTGATAGGTTTCAAAAAGGGCACGTGATATGATGAGCACTGGGTGTTATATTCAGCTAATGAATCATTGAATATTATATCAAAAACTAATAATGTACTGTACCTTGGCTAATTAAATTTTAATTAAAAAATTACTTTAATACCACTGAATTGTTGAACACTACATCAAAAACAAATGATGTAATACATGCTAACTACATAATAATAATTTAAAAATACACAATTAAAGAGTAGTTGTTTTTACCAAGTAAGGTCAAGATTTAAAGTGAAAGAGCTCCAATAATGTCCTTGTTGATTTTTTCCTGGCCTTCATAAAGATTAATGATAGAGAAACCAACTCCTATGCTCCAGTCAACAGTGGCCAAAGTCTCTTACTTGAGGAGCTCAGAATTATAGTAGGTTTACTTGGTGGGAATTCCTGATAATTTTAATGGATTTTTTTGTGGTAGAAGTTGGGTATTACTTGTTGGCTTAGATTTTTCCTGTTTAACATTTTGTTTTTTACACTGACCATGGAGCTAACAATCCAACCATTAGTAAGAGAGTTATTAACAATTATTAAGTTCACAGGCTGAGACATGTGAGAAACAGTACGTTGATATCCTGATATCTGTGCAGTTGCAAGGCAATAAATTCCTTCAAATCTCTGAAATTCTCCAAAGCAAAGAAAATTTTTTTTGTGCAGTTTGCTCTTCTGATGGTTTCTTGTTCATGCAAGACCATTTATCTAAAAAAGCAGCCTCCAAACAGTACATTTTTGCATTTCTCCCCTACAAGTATTTTGTACCCACATTTTTTCAACTCTAAATGACAGGAGAAGGTAGGATGGGAATTTATCTCACTAAGTCATGCAATTTCTCATCTGAAAGGGAGGACTATGCAGAGGTTTTTCACACATGGAACAAACTACCTCAAGGCCAAAAATATCCATGATGCTGATAGTGGTGTGAGGAGATCAGAGTCAACAGGGCCAGTTGGGGGTCTTCAATCCTGGGAATAAATCCAAGAAATCAAGAGATATCTGGTAAATTCAGTTTATGATCCCTAGGATTTAGTGTGTCCTAAGGGGCGAAACAGTGCAGGTAATCCAAAAACATGGAAGGTGGATAGTTCTTGAGTTCTTACCTAGAACAACTATTATAATATAATTATAATTATAATATATAATTCTGTAGACTGACATTTATTGAATGCATGGAGCATCTTGGAGAAATCAAATGTGATGATTGTAAATATCGGCAGTAGCTTTTTGCATAGACAGGTTATATATAGTTTTGGGGCATGGGATGTAAAAGTAAAAATAAGCTACTCTCAACATCCTGGGGAGATTTTCCATAAACTGGGAGATTAATTATGCTAGACTATAAAAAATTATAGAAGTAGCAGATATACCCAATCCTTACTCTATACAAGGTATATATGTTGGTCCAGGAAGTTGGTGTTGAGAATGTTTCACTTAAATTTCTATTATATGCTGTTATTTTGAAAATAATAATATACACAATAAAAGCAGGAAAAAAAGCCATTCTTCAGAAGGTGTGTGTGTGTGTGTGTGTGTGTGTGTGTGCCTTCATTCACACTCAAAACAGCATATAAATATTTGGATTAAATATTGTCTTTATGGTCATGCGAGGTCTTTATTACCATCATATAAAAGGAGAAGGGCGAAGTACTGGTCAGAGTACACTCCCTCATATTCCACGTCCTTATGTCACTCTCACATTCCTGTTTTTTGCACCACAGAGAGGAAGACAACTGAATGTGGAGTGAAGCTTCCAAGTAATGGGTTTCAGTATTTCAGAGGGGGTTGAAGAGGGGAAGTTAGCTGTCCAGTGTTTCCCGAGAAACTAATATTTTGGGGTTGGTGATTAAGTAAGGTGAGTGAAAAGAAATTTTTACGGTGGGGGAAAAAAGTCAGAGTTGGTGTGTCTGTGTGTATTTGTGTGTGTGTGTGTGTGTGTTTATGAAGAAGCTGAGAAATGTCAATAGGGACAGGAGAAAGTGTCTCCATTTAATGTCTTTCACCCTCATGATTAGTCTATATTTGTTCTAACTAGATCCTTTCTCTAGTTAGAAAATATTAAGGATTGTTCTAAAATAAAAAGCTGTACTCCTCTCCAACCTTAGATACTAGGTGTTCATCTTATTCTCTCTGGTTCTTAGAAATTATGTAGCTTTATCCTGTTTATGATAGATCATTCCATGGTCCTTATATTTTTCCTTAGATCCCTTATTTCCCTTATCACTGCCTTTCCAGAAGAAAATTTGTTTTGTGTCAGATTAGAACATTCTGAATCTCTTTCTTCCCTGGGCCCTCTCCCCAATGTAAATCTCTCACTCAAAACCCACTCATGAATTCATTCAGGCAAATCAAGATCTTCTCTATATCTTCTAGCTTTTCACACCTCCTTCAGGAAAATGGGGGTGACAGAAGTCTTGTAATCAGGCAGGACTTCCTGAAGTCCCCTAAATTGGGGCTGATGAATGATATTCCCTTTCTCAAAGTACACATCTGATCCAGAACAAAAGCTCCTTCCAACCCCAACCTTGTCCTCGATTTACCACCATAGGCTAACCCCAGAGAGCACTTTTGCCCTGTATCCCTAGGAAATGGTAGAGGTCAGATTCCTGAGGAAAACTATCTGGGTAATGGTTTTTCTGTTTGTTTGCAGGAAAGAAGTAAAGAAAAACACTTTTAAGCATACAGGAGTCATCTTTGGTCTCTGGGATTTCATATTTCACATCTTATAATGACTAAATTGTCCAAGATGATGTTAGCTGCCCTTCTAATCATGGTGCTATTTTTTTTAAATCAAGTCATCATTGAGAAAGTCACCAGAGAAAATGGTAAGTTTATAAATGATTGATGCTATCGATCTGGATATTTTGGGGATCATGACCTGAACTGAAAGCAGATGCTTAACCTACTGAGTCACCCAGGCACCAGATGGACTATCATGTTTTTATTTTCATCTGCTTCCATGTAGTTTTTAATTTCTTCTTTGAATTTCTGGTTAACCCATCCATTCTTTCATAGGATGTCCTTTAACCTCCATGTATCTGTCCTCTTTCCAAATTTTTTCTTGTGGTTGACTTCAAGTTTCATAGCCCTGTGGCCTAAAAGCATGCATAGTATCATCTCGGTCCTTTTGTAACTTGTTGATGACTGATTTGTGACCACAAATAGAATAGAAATAGAAATAGAATGTGATCTATTCTAGAGAATGCTCTATATGTACTTAAAAAAAAAATTTATTCTGCTGCTTTAGGACAAATTATTCTGAATATCTATATCTATCTATATCTATTTCTATAGATATTATATATTTCTATAGATATTTCTATAAATATTTCCATAGACATAGAAATAGGTATAGATAGATATAGATCCATCTGGTCCAGTGTATAGTTCAATGTCATTGTTTCCTTGTTGATTTTCTGCTTAGATGATCTGTCCATTGATGTAAGTGGGGTGTTAAAGTCCCCTACTATTATTGTTTTATTAGAAATGAGTTTATGTTTGCTATTCATTGATTTATATACTTGGGTTCTTCCATATTGGGGGCATAAATACTTACAATCGTTAGATCTTCTTGATGGAAAGACCCCTTAATTATGTTATAGTGCCATTCATCATCTCTTTTACAGTGTTTGGTTTAAAATCTAGTTTGATATAAGAATGGTTACTACAGCTTTTTGTCACCCATTATCATGAGAGAAGGTTCTCCATTCCCTCACTTTCAATTTGAAGGTGAATTTAGGCCTAAAATAAGTGTCTTGGGGTGTCTGAGTGTCTCAGTCAGTTAAGATTCCAATGCTTGATTTCAGCTCAGATCATGATCTCAGGGTGCTGGGATGGAGTCATGCAATGACTTCATGTTCAGTGGTGAGTTTGCTGGAGGATTTCTCTCCCTCAACCTCTGCCCCTTCTTTCTCTCTCTCTTAAATAAATAAATTTTTTAAGATTTTATTTATTTATCAGAGAGAGACAGGGGGAGAGAGTGAGCACAGGCAGACAGAATGGCAGGCAGAAGTAGAGGGAGAAGCAGGCTCCCCGCCGAGCAAGGAGCCTGATGTGGGACTCGATCTCAGGACGCTGGGATCATGACCTGAGCCGAAGGCAGCTGCTTAACCAACTGAGCCACCCAGGCGTCCCTTAAATAAATAAATTTTTAAAAGATTAAAATAAAATAAAATAGTCTCTTGTAGGCAGCATATAGATTTTTTTATCTATTCTGATATTTTGATTGGAGCATTTATTCCATTTACATTGAGTGATTATTGATAGATATGAATTTAGTTACATTATATTACCTGTAAAGTTGGTGTTCCTTGTGATGTTTTCTCTTCTTTTCTAGTCTTCATTGCTTTTGGTCTTTCTTTCCCACTCAAAGGATCCCTTTTAATATTTCTTGCAGGGCTGTTTAGGGGTCATGAAGTCCTTTTGTTTTTGTTTGTCTTGGAAACTCTATCTTTCCTTTTAAATGAAAGCTTTGTTAGATAAAGTATTCTTGGGTGTGAATTTTTCCCATTCAGCACATTGGGCCACTCTCTTTTGGCCTACATGGATAGATCTTTTACATACGTGGTTTGTCCCTCCTTGAAGGCTGAGGACTTTTTTTCTCTGTGCTCATTTCAGGTTTCCTTCCTTTTCTGTGTATTTTGTGACTTTGACCATGATAAGTCTTGGTGTGCACTGGCTTTTGTTGAATTTTATGGAAGTTCTCTGTGCCTCTTGGATTTTGATATCTATTTCCCTCCCCACAATTAGGGAACTTTTCAGCAATCATTTGCTCAAATAAACTTTCTGCCCCTTCTTCCCTCTCTTATTCTTCTGGAACTTATATGACATTCATGTTATTACACTTTGAAGATTTGCTGAGTTCCTTAAGTCTATCTTCATCATCTAATACTTTTCTTTCCCTCTCCTTTTCAGCCTCATTATTTTCAATACTTGTATCATCTATATCCCTGATTCATTCCTGTGCTTCAACTGTCCTTGCTGTCATTGTATTCAGTCAATTTTGCATCTCAGTTACAGCATTTTTAATCTTGGCTTAACTACTTTTTCATTCTTTAATTTTTGCAGTAAGAGATTCTCTGGTATCTTATAAGCTAACCCAGCTAGCACCCTTATTATTGATGTTTTAAATATTGTTTCAGGCAATTACTTATATCAATTTTGATTAAATCCTTGGTCATTACTCCTTTATGTTTTTTTTTCTTTTTGGGTGAATTCCCCCATCTTGTCTTTTTTGTCTAGGTCACTGTGCGTGTGTGTGTGTGTGTGTGTGTGTGTGTGTGTGTTAGGAAAGCTTGTTATATTTCTGCTCCTGAGAGTAATGGCTATATTGAGACTAGGTCCTATACTTTCTTGGGCTTCAGGAGGTGTTTCAGAGTGTGCAATCTGGTGTTGTGTTTTGACTGTTTTTTCTCTCAGGCCAGTCTTCTGCAGAGTTTCTCCTTTCCTGTTGTGGAGACTTTTAGACCTTGCCCACTGTGTAGCACGTTTGAACTGGATGTGGTTGGGTCTCCTATTAAAGGAAGCTAGATCCTAAGGTGCCAGGGTGGCTCAGTCAGTTAAGCATCTGTCTTTGTCTCAGGTCATGATACCAGGGTCCTGGAATTGAGCCTCACATAGGGATTCCTGATCAATGTAGAACCTGTTTGTCCCTTTCCTTCTGCTCCCTACTCCTTTGCTTGCTTGCTTTCCTGCCTTCTCTCTCTCAAGAAAATACATAAAATCTTAAAAAGAAAATGTAAGCTAGATCCTATTCCCTCTGGAGGTGAAGCGTTGCAGCGGTGTATGGTCAGTTTGCACCTGCCACTCGTCAGGAGGCCTTCTCAGAAGAGCAAACAATCTCCCCTCTTGTACTGCCAGCTTCTGTCAGATCCCCACCTTCACCCTGTCAGGGTCCAAACTGTCTGCCTGCCAGGTGGCACAACACTCTAGTGTTTTATCTCAGACATTAGGTTGGGTTTCAAAACTCCAAATTTTAGGTACCAGCATAACAATGACCTTCACTGATCGTCTGGAGTTCGGTGTTACTGCACTCTGGCTGTTGCGGGTTTGTCCCAGAAAAGCAGTTGCAGGCCTGCTCTGTGGTTGAAAGTTTATGGTATAGTACTGCAAAATGCAAGCACAAAGTTTTGTTGCCCTCATCATGTATCTTTGTTTCTATAGTAGTGACCAAAGTAAAATGTTGGTGCCCACCAGATCCTAAATCCCTGAAGCAGCTGTGCCATGACTTCCAAAGTCACTCCAATAATTGGAACTGTTTCTTATCGCATGAACACTGGGATCATCAGACCACACTGTGTCCTCCCAGGACTCTGCTCTGCTTCCCCACAATAACACCACTAAGAATGTCAGGAATGACCCTGTTTATGGTGTGAACTTCTATAACTTCATATTTTGAGCCCTCCTGCTTATAAAAATAGTTGTGGACAGCCCTTCTCCTTTTCGTAGTCAATGGTTTTGGGAAATAATTTTTCATCTGCATTCTCCTGCAAGTTTCTTTAACTATCTCTTTTTCTTTTTCTGTCTCCTTCCTTTCTCCATGATCAGGGCTACCTCTCATCCACAGCACCTACAGTTCTTTTATCACCCTAATCAACTCTCTGTAGCTTCTACCTTCATTGATGTTGCCATTTTTCTTCTTCTAGATGTGAAATTTGTTCTCTAAGTTCTCAGATTGATTTCTTGGGTGTTCATAATGGCTTGATATTTATCTAATTGTATTCATAATGGGCATTTTAATTGACATTTATAGTTGTAAGATAATTTTCTAGATATATAATATAATATGAAAGGTGTGGGGAAGTGCTTCATGTGATTCATAGGCTTACATGTGACTCATAAGCCTTCTTCAATTCTGGAATTTATATTTCATGTTTTCTCTGGAGTTTTTCTTCATTTGGTGATGTCACATCTGATAAGTATGAAGATATATTGACAGTTTCTAAAAAATTATTATCAAGAGTTTGATCAAAGGATCAAATTAAATTATGAAGATTGAGAGGCCGAAACTATAAGAATATAAAAATTGAATTATGGCAGATTTAAATCATTGAAACCAAAATGAGAAAGAGTTGTAACAAATGAAATTTCTCAAACATGATATCAAATGCAGAGATATCCAAAAAAGTAAAATACAGAAATAAAGTTTGATAGAGCAAATAGAAAAAAAATTTCATTTTATGAATTTAAAGTGATAAGTATGATTTAATTAGAGCACAAATTATATGGGAAAAATGAATGCTAATTAATGATAATCTTAAAGATGTTTATTTTTAGGAAGAAAGGTAAGAATATAAAAAAAGATTTTAAAGGTCATTTGTTGAATGAAAGATATGCAGTCATGAGAGGGAAAGAGAGAGAGGGAGAGGAGTATGTATAAGAAGAATTAAAAAAAATCATAAATCAGTATCTCACTGGATATTGGAGAGATAACAAATGGAACATGTATAGGTAGTTATTCACATCATAACTATAAGAGGGAGTTTAGTAAGATTAGTATAATACTCTAAGGAATTAAAACATATTTATTTTTCTATGAAAAGAAAGGCTTATATTTTGAAAATGAAGTAGGGGATTGAATAAGGAAATGAGGAAATTGAGGATTTACTTATATAACTATACATATTTATAAAATTTCCTATCTGAATTTATTTTTAAAATTAAGGTTATTGAGGTATAATTTACATGTGATAAATGTGCCTGTTTTATATGTTCTTTTTAATGACTTTTGACAAAATATATATACTTATGTTACTGCTCACAATCACGAAAGAATATTTCCATTATATATATATTTTTAAAGATTTTATTTATTTGACAGAGAGAAATCACAAGTAGTCGGAGAGGCAGGCAGAGAGAGAGAGAGGGAAGCAGGCTCCCTGCTGAGCAGAGAGCCCGATGCGGGACTCGATCCCAGGACCCTGAGACCATGACCTGACCTGAAGGCAGCGGCTTAACCCACTGAGCCACCCAGGCGCCCATATTTCCATTATATTAAATGTTTCTTAAGGGTTCTGTTTTAAGAAGGTGATGTAAGGGAACCCTAATCTCACTTCCTCCAGGCACAAACTGAATCTAAGCTACGTATGGAAAAATTTCCTCTGAAAAAACCTAAAACAAGTTCAGTGACTACTATGCATCCAAACAAAGAAGATCCTCAACAAACAAATAGAAGAGAAACAATGGGAAACAATGTCACCCTAAACCCCACCATCAACATGGCAACCCACAGTTGAAAGGGAACTCAAAACCTAGACCTTCTTCCTAAGGGGTAAATGTTGGAACACCACATCAGGCACCATATACTTTTAAGATCTGCATCTGAAAGATGAGTCTGAAAATACTTATTTTTGGAAACTAGCAGGGCTCACAACCATGGTACTCATAAGGCTATAGTGAGCTGAGAAGTAAATCTTAATGTTTCACTCACTCTGTCTCACCCACCTCAGAGAACAGCATGGAAGGAACCAATCTAGGGGTTCCCATAATTTGTAAGGGGGAGGTTCATTTACTTCTTTTGGAACATTGGCCCAAAAGGCAGGCATCTGATTAGACAATTGGGTGACTGCTGTGATGCCGTCTAAGGATAAAGACTGGCCCAGGCAACATCTTTGTGCTTTCCCTATGTCTTCCTCAACTAGTGGGCAGCATTAGGTTTTTTTCTATTTCTTTTTTCAAGTTCCTTTCCCAATGAACACATGTCTACTCTTTCTCTCTGTCTTACTCTAGCAAATAGGCACCATGTCTTACCCTTCCTCTATTCCTCACTCCAGCTAGTGGGCATCATCTTCACAATCTTTCTTTCCCACACTCCAGATCACAAGTCTCTCCTGGAAAGGAGAGTCCCTCCCCCCAATATTTATTTATTTATTGTTAGAAAGAGAAAGAACATGCACAAGCAGGAGAGGTAGAGGGAGAGGAAGAATTCCAAGCAGGCTCTGCACCGAGTATGGAACCTGATGTAGGGCCCAATCTCACGAACCTGAAGTCATGACCTGAGCTGAAACCAAGAATCAGACACACCTAGCCAACTGCATCACCCAGGCACCCCAAGGAGATTTCACATATGTCTGTTGACACAGGTTTTATTTCTGGTGCCACAGTTTTTACAGCTACAATCCAGGTTCTTCCCTTGAGTGTCTAGTTCTGGTGGTCAGGAGTTCCTCGGTCTCACAGGACTGTAACATTGGAGAAACAGTTCTTAGAAGGCTTTCATATCCAGGGCATTACACAAACAGCAGATTGATACAGACTTCCACTCTTTCTATGAAAGAGGCCGATTTGCTTCTCCTGGAGATATAGCCTGAAGGGCAGCTTCAGATAGTAGATGCATTTAAAACTCTGCTGTGCTTTAGGGAATGTAGACCAGTGTACATTATTTCTCACTGTCCCTTTGCCTTCCTCACCAATATCTCCAAGACAGGATTTATACCCTCATCTGGAGTCTTGATTTTTGAGACTGCCACCTAACAGACACCTCTAGATTACTGGCACTAATTTTTGGTGGGCTATATGTTTGTGTCCACAGGACTGTATGTATATTCATACTTTAAAAGTTGAAGAAAAACAGCTGCTGAGTTTCTACATGCCAATCAGACTAAATCTAGGTGTTAACTATAACCCTTCCTTTTGAAACACTGAAAGGTGTTGGGACCCCCTTTACTACTGAGAGCCACTAAAATAAAATTAACTTTTTAGACAATCACAAAGGTTTGAGAAACAAGATCTAAGGCAGAGTCAAACAACAACTTTTATCATCTATATGAGAACATTCCTTCAAGAATGGGAGAGGTTAATGTTCCATATAATAACAGAAACCAGCATGGAAAGTCAAACATAATGAGGAATCAGAGAGTAAGTTACAAATGAACAAGATAAAACTCAGAAAAAAAAATCCTTAATGAAACAAAGATAGGTAATTTAACTGGTAAAGAGTTCAAAGTATGATTATCAAAATTCTCACCAACTTGAAGAAAGAATGGATTAACACAGTGAAAACATCCACAAAGATAAAAAACATAAGAAAGTCACAAATGGAAATATTGGAGCCAAAGAATACAATAACTAAATGGAAAAATACACTAGAAGGAATGAACAACAGGCTAAATGAAGAGGAAGAAAGGATCAGTGCATTCCAAAACAAGGCAGTAAGACTCGCTCAAAGAAAGCAGCAGAAAGTAAGAATAATGAAATAAGTGATATGGTTTAAAGGACTTATGGCACAAGAAGCAGATGAAAACATTCACATTATAGGGATTCTAGAGGAGAGGAAATAAAGGGCAGAAAACTTAATGGCTGAAAATTTCCCTAACCCAGAAAAGAAATAGACACCCAGATCAGGAAGCCCAGAATTCCAAATACAATGAAATCAAAGAGGGGAACCTAGGTTAAGTGGTCAACTCTTGATTTTTGGTTCAGGGAATGATCTCAGGGTCCTGGGATCTAGCCCTGCATTGGGTGTCATACTCAGTGAGGAGTCTGTTAGAGGATTCCTTCTCTTCCTCTCCCTCTGCCCCTCCCTCCACTCATGCTCTTCTTCTTTAAAATAAATAAATAAATCTAAAAAAGAAAAAAAATGAATGCAAGGAGAATGACACAAAGACACAGTATAATTAAAGTATCAAAAACTAAAGACAGAGAAAAATATTAAAAGCAGCAAGAAGAAATCCCAACTTGCCATATATAGACAAACCACAGATCAAAAACTAGTAAGAGATGGGAAAAGAAAGAAAGAAAGACAGAAAGAAAGAAAGAAAGAAAGAACAAAAGAAAGAAATCCAAGTATATCACAAAGAAAGCTAACTTAAGATGAGAGGAGTGCAAAGGAAGAAAGGAGCAGAACATTCACAAAAATGAACACAAAACAAATAACAAATTGGTAATAAACACATGCCTATCAATAATTAATTTGAATGTAATTGGACTAAATGCTCTAATCAAAAGGCATAGGTGATGGAATGGATAAAAAACAAGACTCATATATATTGTCTGCCAGAGACTCACTTCAAACCTAAAGACATGCTTAGATTGAAAGTGAGGATATGGAGAAAAATTATCATTTAAATGAATATGAAAAAGGAAAGAGGGTAGTAACACTTTTATCATAAAAAATTGACTTTAAAACAAACACTAAAACAAGAGAAAAATGATATTATATAAGCATTAAGAGGACAATTGAAAAAGAAGACATAACAAAGGAAAATATTTATGCACTTAAAAAGGGAGCACCCAAATACACAGAACACTTAATAACAAATATGAAATAACTAATCACTAGTAATAAAATTGTACTGGGGAACTTTAATACTCCACTTACATCAATGGATAGATCATGTAAACAAAAAATAAACAAGGAAATCATGACTCTGAATGACACATTGGACCAGATGGATTTACCAGATATATTCAGAACATTCCATCCTAAATAGCAGAATATTTCAAGTGCACATGGAATATTCTCCAAAATAGATCAAATTTTAGGCCACAAAAGAAACCTTAAAATTTCAAAAATATCAGTTACACAATGCATCTTTTTTACTACAACACTATGAAACTAGAAATCAAGAAGAAAAAATCTGGAAAGAGCACAGATACATGAAGTTAAATAGCATGTTACTAAACAATGAATGGTTAACAATGAATGGAAATAAAAAAGATACAAGGAGACAAAAATGAAAATAGAAGAATCCAAAATCTTTGATATGCAGTGAAAGTGGTTGTAAGAGGGAAGTTTATAGCAATATAGGTTTTCCTCAAGAAGCAAGAAAATGTTTAAATAAACAATCTACCTATACACCTAAAGGAGTTAGAAAAGGACAAACTAAACCCAAAACCAACAAAAGGAAGAAAATAACACAGATGAGAGCAAAAATAAATGATGCAGAAATAATTGATATAGAAAATTTAAAAATAGAACTAATCAATGAAATCCAAAGCTGGTTCTTTGAAAAGATCAATAAAACTGATAAAGGTTTAGTCAGTTATCACAGAGAGAGAGTCATCTTAAATAAACAAAATCAGAAATTAAAGAGAAGTAATATCAACTTATATCACAGGAATACAAAGATTGTAATAGGCTATTATAAAAAAGAATTATGTGTCACCAAACTGGACAACCTAGAAAAGGTGGGTTAATTCCTAGTAACACACAACCTATCAAAATTGAAAGAGAAGGAAATAATAAAATTTGAATGAACCAATTACTAGCAATAAAATTGAATAGGTAATTAAAAAAAAAAAACCTCATAACAAAAGTCCAGGAACAGCTGGCTTCACAGGTGAATTCTACCACACATTTTATGAAGAGTAAATACCTATTCTCAAAAATTTCAAAAATAGAAAAGGAAGGAAAACTTCCAAGTTCATTCTATGAGGCCCACATTACATTGATACCAAAAGCACTGAAGCACACAACAACAACAACAAAACACAACTACAGGCTAATAACTATAATGAACATGGATGCAAAAATTCCCAACAAAATATCAGCAAATCAAATCCAACAATACATTAAAAAAATCATGTGATCAAGTGAGATTTATTTCTGGGATGCAAAAGTGGTTTGATATTTGCATATCAGTGTGATATATCACATCATTATGAAAAGATATAAAAACATTTGATCATCTCAGTAGATGCAGAAAAAGTATTTGACATAGTACAACATTTATTAATAATAAAAACCCTCAACAATATAGGTTTAGAGGGAACATACCTCAACATATGAAGCCTATCTAAGCAAACATCATACTCAATGAGAAAAAAACCAGAATTTTCCCCCCAAGGTCAGGAACAAGACAAGGATATCCACTCTCACCATCTTTATTCAACATAGTACAGGAAGTCTTAGCTCCAGGAATCAGAAAACAAATGGAAAAAAAAATGCAACCAAGTTAATAAGGAGGAAGTAAAACTTTCACTATTTGCAGATGACAGATACTATATATATAAAACCCTAAAGACTCCACTGAAAAACTACTAGAACTGATAAATGAACTCAGTAAAGTTGCAGAAAACAAAATCAATGTACAGAAATCCATTGTATTTCTATACAGTAATAATAAAGAAGCAAAAAGAGAAAGTTACAGAACAATCTGATTTACAATTGTACCAGAAATTATAAGATACCTACGAATAAACCTAACCAAAAAGGAGAAAGACTTGAAAACTATAAAACATTGATGAAAAAAATGAAGATGACACAAACAAATGAAAAGAAACTCCATGCTCATGGAATGGAAGAACAAATATTGTTAAAATGTCCATATTACCCAAAGTAATCTATAAACATAATGCAATTTCTATCAAAATACCAACACTATTTTTGACAGAACTAGAACAATCTTAAAATTTGTATGGAACCACAAAAGATCTGAATATCCCAAATATTTTTTTTAATTTTTTATTTTTTATAAACATATATTTTTATCCCCAGGGGTACAGGTCTGTGAATCACCAGGTTTACACACTTCACAGCACTCACCAAAGCACATACCCTCCCCAATGTCCATAATCCCACCCCCTTCTCCCAAACCCCCTCCCCCCAGCAACCTTCAGTTTGTTTTGTGAGATTAAGAGTCACTTATGGTTTGTCTCCCTCCCAATCCCATCTTGTTTCACTGATTCTTCTCCTACCCACTTAAGCCCCCATGTTGCATCACCACTTCCTCATATCAGGGAGATCATATGATAGTTGTCTTTCTCTGCTTGACTTATTTCGCTAAGCATGATACGCTCTAGTTCCATCCATGTTGTCACAAATGGCAAGATTTCATTTCTTTTGATGGCTGCATAGTATTCCATTGTGTATATATACCACATCTTCTTGATCCATTCATCTGTGGATGGACATCTAGGTTCTTTCCATAGTTTGGCTATTGTGGACATTGCTGCTATAAACGTTCGGGTGCACATGCCCCTTTAGATCACTACGTTTGTATCTTTAGGGTAAATACCCAATAGTGCAATTGCTGGGTCATAGGGCAGTTCTATTTTCAACATTTTGAGGAACTTCCATGCTGTTTTCCAGAGTGGCTGCACCAGCTTGCATTCCCACCAACAGTGTAGGAGGGTTCCCCTTTCTCCGCATCCTCGCCAGCATCTGTCATTTCCTGACTTGTTGATTTTAACCATTCTGACTGGTGTGAGGTGATATCTCATTGTGGTTTTGATTTGTATTTCCCTGATGCCGAGTGATATGGAGCACTTTTTCATGTGTCTGTTGGCCATCTGGATGTCTTCTTTGCAGAAATGTCTGTTCATGTCCTCTGCCCATTTCTTGATTGGATTATTTATTCTTTGGGTGTTGAGTTTGCTAAGTTCTTTATAGATACTGGACACTAGTCCTTTATCTGGTATGTCGTTTGCAAATATCTTCTCCCATTCTGTCAGTTGTCTTTTGATTTTGTTAACTGTTTCCTTTGCTGTGCAAAAGCTTTTGATCTTGATGAAATCCCAATAGTTCATTTTTGACCTTGCTTCCCTTGCCTTTGGCGTTGTTCCTAGGAAGACGTTGCTGTGTCTGGGTCGAAGAGGTTGCTGCCTGTGTTCTCCTCAAGGATTTTGATGGATTCCTTTCTCACATTGAGGTCCTTCATCCATTTTGAGTCTATTTTTGTGTGTGGTGTAAGGAAATGGTCCAATTTCATTTTTCTGCATGTGGCTGTCCAATTTTCCCAGCACCATTTATTGAAGAGGCTCTTTTTTCCATTGGACATTCTTTCCTGCTTTGTCGAAGATTAGTTGACCATAGAGATTAGGGTCTATTTCTGAGCTCTCTATTCTGTTCCATTGATCTATGTGTCTGTTTTTGTGCCAGTACCATGCTGTCTTGATGATGACAGCTTTGTAATAGAGCTTGAAGTCCGGAATTGTGATGCCTCCAACGTTGGCTTTCTTTTTCAATATCCCTTTGGATATTGGAGGTCTTTTCTGGTTCCATATAAATTTTAGAATTATTTGTTCCATTTCTTTGAAAAAGATGGATGGTACTTTGATAGGAATTGCATTAAATGTGTAGATTGCTTTAGGTAGCATAGACATTTTCACAATATTTATTCTTCCAATCCAGGAGCATGGAACATTTTTCCATTTCTTTGTGTCTTCCTCAATTTCTTTCATGAGTACTTTATAGTTTTCTGAGTATAGATTCTGTGTCTCTTTGGTTAGGTATTTCTAGGTATCTTATGGTTTTGGGTGCAATTGTAAATGGGATTGACTCCTTCATTTCTCTTTCTTCTGTCTTGCTGTTGGTGTAGAGAAATGCAACTGATTTCTCTGCATTGATTTTATATCCTGACACTTTACTGAATTCCTGTATAAGTTCTAGCAGTTGTGGAGTGGAGTCTTTTGGGTTTTCCACAAATAGTATCATATCATCTGCGAAGAGTGATAATTTGACTTCTTCTTTGCCGATTTGGATGCCTTTGATTTCCTTTTGTTGTCTGATTGCTGAGTCTAGGACCTCTAGTACTATGTTGAATAGCAGTGGTGATAATGGACATCCCTGCCATGTTCCTGACCTTAGCAGAAAAGCTTTCAGTTTTTCTCCATTGAGAATGATATTTGCAGTGGGTTTTTCATAGATGGCTTTGATGATATTGAGGTATGTGCCCTCCATCCCTACACTTTGAAGAGTTGTGATCAGGAAGGGATGCTGTACTTTGTCAAATGCTTTTTCAGCATCTATTGAGAGTATCATATGGTTCTTGTTCTTTCTTTTATTGATGTGTTGTATCACATTGACTGATTTGCGGATGTTGAACCAACCTTGCAGCCCTGGAATAAATCCCACTTGGTCGTGGTGAATAATCTTTTTAATGTACTGTTGAATCCTATTGGCTAGTATTTTGTTGAGTATTTTCGCATCTGTGTTCATCAAGGATATTGGTCTATAGCTCTCTTTTTTGGTGGGATCCTTGTCTGGTTTTGGGATCAAGGTGATGCTGGCCTCATAAAATGAGTTTGGAAGTTTTCCTTCCATTTCTATTTTTTTGGAACAGTTTCAGGAGAATAGGAATTAGTTCTTCTTTAAATGTTTGGTAGAATTCCCCCGGGAAGCCGTCTGGCCCTGGGCTTTTGTTTGTTTGGAGATTTTTAATGACTGTTTCAATCTCCTTACTGGTTATGGGTCTTTTCAGGCTTTCTATTTCTTCCTGGTTCAGTTGTGGTAGTTTATATGTTTCTAGGAATGCATCCATTTCCTCCAGATTGTCAAATTTATTGCCGTAGTGTTGCTCATAGTATGTCCTTATAATAGTTTGTATGTCTTTGGTGTTAGTTGTGATCTGTCCTGTTTCATTCATGATTTTATTTATTTGGGTCCTTTCTCTTTTCTTTTTGATAAGTCTGGCCAGGGGTTTATCAATTTTGTTAATTCTTTCAAAGAAGCTGGTAATGATTTCTAATTTGTTTCTATTTCCTTGGTGTTAGTCGTGATCTCTACCCTTTCATTTACGATTTTATGAATTTGGATCCTTTCTCTTTTCTTTTGGATAAGTCTGGCCAGATGTTTGTCAATCTTGTTAAAATTCTTTCAAAGAACCAGATTCTAGTTCCATTGATCTATTCTACTATATTTCTGGTTTCTTATTCATTGATCTCTGCTCTAATCTTTACTATTTCTCTTCTCCTGCTTTAGGTTTTACCTGTTGTTCCTTCTCCATCTCTTTTAGGTGTAACTTTAGCTTGTACTTTTGGGATTTTTCTACCTTTCCAAGAGAGGTTTGGATGGCTATGTATTTCCCCCTAAGGACTGCCTTTGTAGTATCCCATAAGTTTAAGACTGCACTGTAGGGGATTATGCTAAATGAAACAAGTCAAGCAGAGAAGGACAATTATCATATGGTTTCACTCATATGTGGAACATAAGAAATAGCACGGAGGACCATAAGGGAGGGGAGAGAAAACTGAAGGGGGAGAAATCAGAGAGGGAGAGAAACCATGAAAGACTATGGACTTTGGGAAACAAACAGGGTTTCAGAGGGGTGAGGGATGGAGGTAGGGTGATGGGTATTAATGAGGGCATGTGTTGTGATGAGCAATGGATGTTATATGCAACTAATGAGTCATTGAACACTACATCAAATACTAATGAAGTATATAAAATGGCTAAATGAACATAATAATTTTTAAAAAGTAGAGAATATGATTTTCATTAAAAAATTGATCCTGGAAAATCTCCATTACCAGAATTTCTCCATGTATTTTTCCTTTAGTTTCATTGTTTAGCTTTTATGTTGTGTTTCCCTATGAATGAATTATTGTACATGGTATGAGGTAAGTACATGGTTAATCTTTAAAATACATATTCAATTATTTAGGTGTCAAAATACTAATTACCTTGACACCTTTGTAAACTATGAATTGACAACACCTAATGCTGGTGGTAATGTGGAGTAGCAGGAATGCACATGCATGTGTGGTAGGGATGCAAAATGATATAACTATTTTGGAAGACAGTTTTGTTGTTTCTTGCAAAGCTACACATAGCTTTACATACATTCCAGCAATTGAATTCTTAGGTATTTACCCACATGAGTTGAAAATGGCTGTCTAAACAAAACCTGAACATAAATGCTGGTAACATCTTAAAACATAATTGCCAAACACTGGAAGCAACCAAATGCTTCAATGGGTGAATGAATAAATGGACTATGGTACATTCATACAATGAAACATTATAAAGCAATACAAATAAATTAGTCATTTGTATTAATGCTCATCCAAATTATAGACCTGAAATTTTCTTCTCTTATTGTGTCATTGTCTGGCTTTGGTATCATGATTATGCTGACTCTATAAAATTAATTTGGAAGAGTTCTCACTCCTTTTTTTTTGGAAGAATTTAAGAATAATTGGTATTAGTTAGGTAGAATTCACCTGTGAATCCACCTGGTGCTAAATCTTCTTGGGACTTTTATTTTCAATTTCTTATTTTTTTATTAACATATAATGTATTATTACATGTTATGTTATATGTTATATATGTTATATGTGAACCTCCAGGTTTACACACTTCACAACACTCATCGTAGCACATACCTTCCCTAGTGTCCATAACCCAACCACCCTCTTCCTACCTGCCTCCCCCTGGCAACCCTCAGTTTTGTGAGATTAAGAATCCCTTAGAGTTTGTCTCCCTTCCAATCACCATCTTGTTCCATTTTTCCTTCCCTACCCCCCAAGACCTCCACATTGCCTCTCAAATTCCTCATATCAGGGAGATCATATAATAATTGTCTTTCTCTAATTGACTTATTTTGCTAAGCATAATACCCTCTAGTTTCATCCACGCCATCTCAAATAGTAAGATTTCATTTCTTTTGATGGCTGCATAGTATTCCATTGTATACATCTACCACTTCTTCTTTATCCATTCATCCATTGATGGACATCTAGGTTCTTTCCATAATTTGGCTATTGTGGATACTGCTTCTATAAACATTTGGGTGCATGTGCCCCTTCAGATCACAACATTTGTATCTTTAGTGTAAATACCCAGTAGTGCGATTGCTGGGTCAAAGGGTAGCTCTATATTCAACTTTTTGAGGAACCGCCATGCTGTTTTCCAGAGTGGCTGCACCAGCTTGCATTTACACCACCAATGTAGGAGGGTTACTCTTTCTCTGCATTCTTGCCAACATCTGTCATATCCTGACTTATTAATTTTAGCCATTCTGACTTGTTTGAGGTAGTTTCTCATTGTGGTTTTGATTTGTATTTCCCTGATGCTGAGTGATGTGCAGCACTTTTTAATGTGTTTGTTGGCCATCTGGATGTCTTCTTTGCAGAACTGTCTGTTCATGTCCTCTGCCCATTTCTTGACTGGATTATTGGTTCTTTGGGTGTTGAGTTTGATAAGTTCTTTATAGATTTTGGATACTAGCCCTTTATCTGATACGTTGTTTGCAAATATCTTCTCCCATTCTGTCAGTTGTCTTTGGTTTTGTTAACTCTTTCCTTTGTTGTGCAAAAGCTTTTGATCTTAGTGAGGTCCCAATAGTTAATTTTTGCCCTTGTTTCCCTTGCCTTTGGTGATGTTTCTAGGAAGAAGTTGCTATGGCTGAGGTCGAAGAGGTTGCTGCCTGTGTTCTCCTCAAGGATTTTGATGGATTCCTTTCTCATATTGAGGTCCTTCATGCATTTTGAGTCTATTTTCATGTGTGGTATAAGGAAGTGGTCCAGTTTCATTTTTCTTCATGTGGCTGTCCAATTTTCTGAACACATTTGTTGAAGAGACTGTCATTTTTCCATTGGAAATTCTTTCCTCCTTTGTTGAAGATTCATTGACCATAGAGTTGAGGATCTATTTCTGAGCTTTCTATTCTGTTCCATTGATTTATGTGTCTGTTTTTGTGCCAGTACCATACCGTCTTGATGATGACAGCTTTGTCATAGAGCTTGAA
Organism: Mustela lutreola; assembly: GCF_030435805.1. Lineage (NCBI taxonomy): Eukaryota > Metazoa > Chordata > Mammalia > Carnivora > Mustelidae > Mustela > Mustela lutreola. The sequence continues at coordinate 121,202,430 of NC_081295.1, forward strand.
GTCTGGAATTGTGATGCCACCAACTTTGTTTTTCTTTTCCAACATTCCTCTGGCTATTTGAGGTATTTTCTAGCTCCATATAAATTTTAGAATTATTTGTTCCATTTCTTTGGGGAAAAAAAAGGATGGTATTTTGATAAGGATTACCTTAAACATGTAGATTGCTTTAGGTAACATAGACATTTTCATATTTGTTCTTCCAGTATATGAGCATGGAACATTTTTCCATTTTTTTGTTTCTCCCTCAATTTATTTCATGAATACTTTATAGTTTTCTGAGTACAGATTCTTTGCCTCTTCAATTAGGTTTATTCCTAGGTATCTTATGGCCTTGGGTGCAATCGTAAATGGGATTGAATCCTTAATTTCTCTTTCTTCTGTCTTATTGGTGTATAGAAATGCAACTGACTTCAGTGAATTTTTTGTATATCCTGACACGTTAATGAATTCCTGTACAAGTTCTAACAGATTTGGAGTGGAGTCTTTTGGGTTTTCCACATAAAGTATCATATCATCTGCAAAGAGTGATAGTTTGACTCTTCTTTGCCAATTTGGATGCCTTTAATTTCTTTTTGTTGTCTGATTGTTGAGGCTAGGACTTCTAATACTATGTTAAATAGCAGTGGTGATAGTAGACATCCCTGCCATGTTCCTGACCTTAGCGGGAAACCTCTTAGTTTTTCTCCATTGAGAATGATATTTGCTGTGGGTTTTTCAGAGATGGCTTTGATGATGTTGAGGCATGTATCCTCTATTCCTACACTTTGAAGAGTTTTGATCAAGAAAGGATGCCATACTTTGTCCAATGCTTTTTCCGCATCTATTGAGAGTATCATGTGTTTCTTATTCTTTCTTTTATTAATGTATTGCATCACATTAATTGATTTGCGGATGTTGAAGCAACTTTGCAGCAATGGAATAAATTGCACTTGGTCGGGGTGAATAATCCTTTTAATATATACTGTTGGGTCCTATTGACTAGTATTTTGGTGAGAATTTTCACATCTGTGTTCTTTTAGGATATTGGTCTGTAATTCTCTTTTTTGATGGGATCTTTGTCTGGTTTTGGGATCAAGGTAATGCTGGCCTCATAAAATGATTTTGGAAGTTTTTCTTCCATTTCTATTTTTTGAAACAGTTTCAGGAGAATAGGAGTTAATTCTTCTTTAAGTGTTTGGTGGAATTCCCATAGGAAGCCTTCTGGCCCTCGGATCTTGTTTGTTGGGAGATTTTGATGACTGCTTCAATCTCCTTATTGGTTATGTATCTGTTCAGGTTTTCCATTTCTTTCTGGTACAGTTGTGGTAGTTTATATGTCTGTAGGAATCATCCATTTCTTCCAGCTTGTCAAATTTGCTGGCATATAATTGCTCATAATATGTTCTTATAATCGTTTGTATTTCTTTGGTGTTGGCTTTGATCTCTCCTCTTTCATTCATAATTTTATTTACTTGGGTCCTTTCTCTTTTCTTTTTGATAAGTCTGACCAGGGTCTTATCAGTCTTATTAATTCTTTCAAAGAACCAGCTTCTAACTTTGTTATTTGTTCTACTGTTTTTGTTTGTTTGGTTTCTATTTCATTGATTTCTGCTCTGATTTTTATTATTTCTCTTCTCCTTCTGCGTTTAGGCTTTCTTTGTTGTTCTTTCTTCAGCTGTGTTAGTTGTAGGGTAAGGTTGTGCACTTGATACCGTTCTTGTTTCTTGAGAAAGGCGTGTATCACTTTATATTTTCCTCTCAGGGCTGCCTTTGCTGTGTCCCACAGGTTTTGAGCTGTTGTGTTTTCATTATCATTTGTTTCCATGATTTTTTTTCAATTCTTCATTAATTTCATGGTTGACCCATTCATTCTTCAGTAGAATGCTCTTTAGGCTCCATGTATTTGGATTTTTTCCCAAGTTTCCTCTTATGGTTGAGTTCTAGCTTCAGATCACTGTGGTCTGAAAATATGCAGGGAATGATCCCAGTCTTTGGTACCATTTGAGACCGGATTTGTGACCCAGGATGTGATCTATTCTGGAGAATGTTCCATGTGCACTAGAGAAGAATATGTATTCTGTTGCTTTGGGATGGAATGTTCTGAATATATCTGTGGTGTCCATCTGGCCCAGTGTGTCATTTAAGGCCTTTATTTCCTTGTTAATCTTTTGCTTGGATGATCTGTCCATTTCAGTGAGGGGGGGTGTTAAAGTCCCCTAATATTATTTTATTATTGTCTATGTGTTTCTTTGATTTTGTTATTTATTGGTTTATATAGTTGGCTGCTCCCATGTTAGGGCAGAAATATTGAAAATTGTTAGATCTTCCTGTTAGACAGACCCTTTGAGTATGATATAGTTTCCTTTCTCATCTCTTATTATAGTCTCTGGCTTAAAGTCTAATTGATCTGATATAAGGATTGGCACACCAGCTTTCTTTTGATGTCCATTAGCATGGTAAATTGTTTTCCACTTCCTCACTTTAAATCTGGAGGTGTCTTTGGGTCTAAAATGAGTTTCTTTTTTTTTTTTTTTCCCATTCTGATATCCTGTGTCTCTTGATTGGGGCATTTAGCCCATTTACATTCAGGGTAACTATTGAAAGATATGAATTTAGTGTCTAATATTGCCTCTAAGGTGACTATTACTGTATATTGTCTCTGTTCCTTTCTGGTCTACTACTTTTAGGCTCTCTCTTTGCTTAAAGGACTCCTTTCAAAATTTCCTATAGGGCTGGTTTGTTTACAAATTCTTTTAGTTTTTGTTTGTGCCAGAAGCTTTTTATCTCTCCTTCTATTTTCAATTATGGCCTACCTGGATATGGTATTCTTAGCTGCATGTTCTTCTTCTTGTTTAGTGCCCTGAGTATATCGTGCCAGTTCTTTCTGGCCTGCTAGGTCTCCGCCGATAAGCCTGCTGCCCATGTAATATTTTTACCATTGTATGTTACAGACTTCTTGTCCCAGGCTGCTTACAGAATTCTCTCTTTGTTACTAAGACCTGTATATTTTACTATTAAATGATGGAGTGTGGACCTATTCTTACTGATTTTGAAGGGGGTTCTCTGTGCCTCCTGGATTTTCATGCTTGTTCCCTTTTCCATATTAGGAAAATTCTCTATAATAATTCCATCCAATATACCTTCTGCTCCCCTCTCTCTCTCTTCTTCTTCTGGAATCCCAATTATTCTTATGTTATTTCATCTTATGGTATTGTTTATCTCTTGAATTTTCCCCTCATGTTCCAGTTGTTGTTTGTCTCTCTTTTTCTCAGTTTCTTTATTCTCTGTCATTTGGTTCTATATCACTAATTCTCTCTTCTGTCTCTTTTATCCTAGTAGTAAGAGCCTCCGTTTTTGTTTACACCTCATTAATAGCTTTATTTCAGCTTGGTTAGACTTTAGTGCTTTTATTTCTCCAGAAAGTGCTTTTATTTCTCCAAACAGGGCTTCTCTAATATCTTCCATGCCCTTTTTGAGCCCAGCTAGCACCTTGAGAACCATCATTCTGTACTCTGCATCTGACATATTTCTAATGTCTGTACTGATTAGGTCCCTAGCCTTCAGTACTGCCTGTTTTTTTGTTTGTTTGTTTGTTTGTTTTTGTGGTGAGTTTTTTCCACCTTGTTTTATCCAGATAAGAATATATGAAGGAGAGAATAAAAATACTAAAAGGGTAGCAAAGACCCCAGAAAAATGTGTGTTAATCAAAGCAGAAGGGATCCCAAATCATGGTGGGTGGGGAGAAAGGGGATAGAAAGAAGTTAAAAATTTTTTTTAAAAAAAGAAAATATAGATTTTTGACTGGTGATTAGTACAGGGTCACCCACTTAATTTTGGGAGTACTTTGGTCTCTTAGAAGAAACTGTGAAGAGTTTTCATTAAGAAAGAATGCTGTACTTTATCAAATACTTTTCTGACATCTATTGAAAGGAACATATGATTCTTGTTCTTTCATTAATATACTGTATCACATTGATTGATTTGCGGATGTTAAACCAAACTTGCAGCCCAGGAATAAATCCCACTTGGTCATGGTGAGTAATCCTTTTAATGTACTTTTGGATCCTATTGGCTAAGATGCTGGTGAGAACTTTTGCAGCCATTTTCATCAGGGAAATTGGTTTCTAGTTCACCTTTTGATGCGGTCTTTGGTTTAGGGATCAAGGTAATGCTGGCCTCATAAAATGAATTTGGACGTTTTCCTTCCATTTCTATTTTTTTGGAACATTTTCAGAAGAATACATATTAAATCCTCCTTAAATGTTTCATAGAATTCCCCTGGGAAGTCATCTGGTCCTGGGCTCTTTTGTTTTTTGGGAGATTTTTTATGATTGCTTTAATTTCTTTACTGGTTATATGTCTGTTCACATTTTCTAGTTCTTCCTGGTTCAGTTTTGGTAGTTTATACCTCTCTATGAATTCATCCATTTCTTTAAGATTGTCTAATTTGCTAGCCTATAACTGCTCATAATAGGTTCTTATAATTGTTTGTATTTCTTTTCTGTTGGTTGTGATCTCCCCTCTTTTCCTCATGATTTTATTAATTTGGGTCCATTTTCTTCTCTTTTTGATAAGTCTGGCCAGGGGTTTATCAATCTTATTAATTCTTTCAAAGAATCATCTTCTAGATTCATTAATCTGTTCTTTGGATCTTTATTTCATTGATTTCTGCTCTGATCTTTATGACTTCTCTTCTCCTGCTGGATTTAGGCTTTATTTGTTGTTATTTCTCCAGCTCCTTAGGTGTATTGTGAGGTTGTATATTTGAGACCTTTCTTGTTTCTTGAAAAAGGCTTGTAGTGTTATATACTTTCCTCTTAGGATCACCTTTGTGGCATCCTAAAGGTTTTGAATAGTTCTGTCTTCATTTTCACTTGTTTCCGTGATTTTTAAAAATTCTTCTTTCATTTTCTGATTGACCAATTCATTCTTTAGTAGGATACCCCTTAGCCTCCATGTTTTTGGGTTCACTCCTCCTTTCCTCTTGTGGTTGAGTTCTAGTTTCAAAGCAGTGTGATCTGAAAATATGCAGGGCATGATTCCAATCTTTTGGTACTATTAGAGACCTGATTTATGACCCAGGATGTGATCTATTCTGGAGACTGTTCCTTGTGCACTAAAGAAGAATGTGTATTCTGTTGTTTGGGGATAGAATGCTCTGAATGTATCTGTGAAAGCAATCTTGTCCAGTGTGTCATTTGAAGCCTTTATTTCCTTGTTGATCTTTTGCCTCCATGATCTTTCCATTTCAGTGAGGAAGGTGTCAAAATTCCCTACTGTTATTGTATTATTGTTGATGTATATCATTGATTCTGTTATGAATTAGTTGACATAATTGGCTGCTCCCATGTTAGGGGCACAGATATTTAAAATTGTTAGATCCTCTTGTTGGATGGACACTTTAAGCATAATATGGTGTCCTTCCTCATCTCTTATTATAGTTTTTGGTTTAAAATCTAATTGGTCTGTCATAGGGTTTGCCACCCCAGTTTTCTTTTCATGTCCACTAGCATGGTAAATTGTTTTTTACCCCCTCACTTTAAATCTGGAGGTGTCTTTGGTCTAATGTGAGACTCTTGCAGACAGCATATCTAGGGATTTTTTTTTAATCTATTCTGATACACTGTGTCTTTTGATTGGGTCATTAGCCCATTCACATTCAGCGTAACTACTGAAAGATATGAAGATATCATTGTATTGCCTGTAATGTGACTGTTACTTTATATTGTCTTTGTTTCTTTCTGCTCTATGCTACTTTTAGGCTGTCTCTTTTCTTAAAGTACCCCTTTCAATATTTCCTGAAGGCTGGTTAAGTGTTGGCAAATTCTTTTAGTTTTTGTTGGGCTTGGAAGCTCTTTATTTCCTTCTATTTTCAATGGCAGCCTAGCTGGATAAAGTATTCTTGTCTGCATATTTTCTCATTTAATGCTCTGAATGCATCATGCCAGTCCTTTGTGGCCTGTCCGTTGTCTGTGGGTATGTCTGCCATTCTAATATTTCTACCATTGTATGTTACCGACCTCTTGTCCTGAGCTGCTTTCAGGATTTTTTCTTTGTCTCTGAGACTACTATGTTTTGCTATTGAGTGACAGGGTGTTGGCCTATATTTCTTGATTTTGGGGGGGATTCTGTGTCCTTCTGCATTCTGATGCCTGTTTCTTTCCCCAAATTAAGGAAGTTGTCTACTATAATTTGCTCTAATATAGCTTCTTCCCCCCTCTCTCTCTTTCTTCTGGAATTCAAATTATTCTAATATTGTTTCACTTTATGTTATCACTTATGTATCAAATTCTCCCCTCATTATCCAGTAGTTGTTTTTCTGTCTTTTTCTCATTTTTTTTTTTATTCTCCATTGTTTGGTCTTTTATATCACTAATTCTCTCTTCAGCCTCATTTATCCTAGCAGTAAGAGCTTCTATTTTTTATTGTACCTCATTAATGCCTTTTTAAAAATTTCAACTCAGTTAGATTTTAGTTCTTTTATTTCTCCAGAAAGGGATTCTCTAGTATCCCCTATGCTTTTTTTCAAGCCCAGCTAGTATATTTATAATTGCCATTCTGAACTCTAGTTCTGACATCTTACTAATGGCTGTATTGATATGATCCCTAACAGTTAGGACTGATTCTTGTTTTTTTTTTTTTTTTTTTTTTGAGGTGAGATTTTCCATTTTGTCATTTTGTCCAGACAATAGATTAATGAGAGAATAAAATGCTAAAAGTGTAACAACGACCCCAGGAAAATATATTGTAAACAAATAGGAAGAGACCTTCAACCAGAAAAATCAAGGGGGAAAAAAAAAAAAGGATCAAGCGTGTTTTGGGACTGTTAGAAGAAACTGCATCCCAAAATTTTGAGTAAAGAAAAACTTATATATATACAAAAGAAGGGTAAGTATGATGAAGGGATGGAATATGATGAAGGATTGGAATAGTCCATATAAATATAGAAGATGAAAATTAAAAAAAAAAATTTAAAAACGAATTGATAAGAAGTTGAAATAAAAAGGGAAAAATTAAAAAGGGAGAAGAATATGATAAGGTGGCAGACTAGAATAAAGCCATACACTATATTTAGGGTATATTTTGGTCTGTTAGAAGAAACTTCTCCCCCAAATTTATTCATTTATTTTTAAAATATTTTATTTATTTATTTGATAGAGATCAGAAGTAGGCAGAGAAGCAGGCAGAGAGAGGGGAAGCAGGATCTCTGCTCAGCAGAGAGCCTGATATGGGGCTTGATCCCAGGACCCTGAGATCATGACCTGATCCAAAGGCAGAGGCTTAACCCACTGAGCCACCCAGGTGCCCTGTATCCCAAAATTTAAAAAAAAAAAAAGGATATATATGTACATGTATGTGTGTGTGTATATATATATGTTAAATAAAATGAAGGGATAGAATATGTCTAAAAATGAAAATTAAATAAGTTTTTAAAGAAGGTGTTGATAAGATGGTTAAAATAGAAAGAGGAAAAATTTTAAAAATAGATAAAGAAAAAATAAAGAAAATTAAAAATATGTAACTTTGAAAGATTGAAGAATCATTGGGGCCATGAATTCTATGTGCTGTATTCCTCTAGGGCTGGAACTTTGTACTTCTCATTGATCAATAAACTTGGTCGTGTCCAGATATTCTTACTGATCTTCTGAGGCAGGGGCCTGTTGTAGCTATTCTCAAATGCTTTTGCCTGAGGCAGAATTGCATGGCCCTTGCCAGGGTCCAGGCTAAGTAATCTATTCAGGTTTGATCTTGGTAGCTTATGTTCCTTGAAAACTTTCCATACAGCTTTGGAGATAGAGACCTGGTCCTATCTCCCTGGTCTCTGAGTGTACTCTGTGCCTACCCGGCCTATTACTAAGCATTTCTATCTCTGGCACATAGCTCCATTTGGAGTCTCCAAGCCCATTGGATTCCTGCAGCACACTCCTCTCCACTCCTCCCATTGAAGGAAAGGTGGGGTCTCTCTGGATCTGTCACTTGTGGGGTCTCTGCTCAAAAATTAGTGACCCAACTCTTCTTTTGGATAACAGTTTATGGCAACCCTGAGCTGAGAGCCCACTCCTCAGCTCCATCTTTTCACCCGGTTTCCCTACTCCAATACCTGGGAGCTCTGTCACACTCAGGCACCACCAGTCCTTCTGTGACCCCGAGTTTCCTGAGACCACACTGTTCCAGTGAGGAGTACACTCCCTGCTTAGGCACTGGAGTGACATCCCTTTGCAGAGCAAACTTCTAAAAATTTTGATTTTGTGTTCTGGTGTTCTATCACTTGCTGGTAGCCAGCTGACGGAGGCTTCCTCCCCCACTTTCTATCTTCCTATATATGGCCTTGGATTCACTTCTCCATACATCCTACCTTCCAGAATTGGTCAGTTCTCTGTTCCCAGAATTGCTGCTATTCTTTTCTTTCATCTCCTGTTGAGTTTGTAGGTATTCAGAATGGTTTGATAACGATCTAGCTGAATTTCTGGGACCAGATGAATTTAGGTCTACTCTTCTGCCATCTTGCTTCTCCATCTCCATTCATTGTTTAGTAGCATGTTGTTTATCCTCCATGTGTTTGAAGTCCTTCCAGTTTTGTTTATTTGTTTGATTTTAGGTTTCTTGTTTAGTTTGATTATTATTAATTATTTTTATTTTTATCTTGTGGTTGATTTCAAGTTTCATATGCTTGTTGTCAGAAAATATTCACAGTATGGCCTCAAACTTTTTATACCTGCTGAGGAATGATTTGTGACCTAGACTGTGTTCTATTTTGGGGAGTGTCTCAGGTGCACTTGAAAAGAATGTGTATTTTGCTGCTTTAGGATGAAATGTTCTGACTATATCTTTTAAGTCCCTCTGGTCTAGTGTGCCATTCAAAGCCATTGTTTCTTTGTTGATTTTCTGCCTGGATGACCTATCCATTGAGATAAGTGGGGTGTTAATATCCCCTACTATTTTTGTATTATTGTCAATGAGTTCCTTTGTGTTTGTTTTATATATTTGGATGCTCCTTTGTTGGAGTCATAAATACTTGCAATTTTAAGTCTTCTTTTTGGATAGTCTTCCTTGTATGCTATAGTGCCTTCCTTCATCTCTTGTTACAGTCTTTGGTTTGAAATCTACTTTGTCTGGTAGAAGTATTTCTACTCTGGCTTTCTTTTTATATCCATTTGGAAGACACATGTTTCTTCATCACCTCACTTTCAATCTGTAGCTGTTTTTAGTTCTAAAATAAGTCTCATGTGAGCAACATATATGTGGGTTTTGAATCCATTTTGATAGTCTATGTCTTTTGATTCGAGCAACTGGTCCATTTACATTCATAGTAATTATTGATAGATATGTATTTAGTGCCATTTTATTACTTGCTTTGTCATTATTTTTGGAGATTTTTCTCTGATTTTCTCTTACTTGTCACTTTCCACTCAAAGATTTTCCTATAATATTTCTTGGAGGATTGGTTTAGTGGTCACAAACTCCTTTAGTTTTTGTCTGGAAAACTCTTTATCTTTCATTCTATTCTGAATGATGGTATTGCTGGACAGTGTATTCTTTGTTGCATATTTTCTCCATGAAGCATGTTGAATATATTATGCCACTCTCTTCTGGCTTACCACTTTCCTCTAGAGAGATCTACACCTAGGCTTATGGGTATTCCCTTATAAGTTAGGGGCACTTCGTTTTACTTGCTGTTTTTAAGATGTTTTCTTTATCACTATAATTTGCAAATTCACTTTAATATGTTTTGGTGTTGGCCTGCTTTTGTTGATTTTGATGGGAGTTCTCTGGGCTCCTCTGGATTTGGGTATCTTTTTCCTTTCCCAGATTAGGGAAGTTTTCTGCTATGATTTTCTTAAATACATTTTCTGTCGCCTTTTCTCTTTCTTGTTTTTGTATGACTCCTATAATGACAATGTTATTATGCTTGATGGAGTGACTGAATTCCCTAAGTCTTTTACCGTGTTGCATAATTCTTCTTTCTTTCTTTTGTACAGCTTCATTATTTAGCATTATTTTTATCTTTTGTATCACTTATTAGTCCTTAGAGTCTTCCAAATTTGTGGCCATCTTATTATGTGTGCTTTGAATTTTAGTCATTGAATTTTTTCTTTCTGATTATTTCTTCTCTCTTTTCTATCTCCAGTAAGGGCCTCTGTGAAGTCTTCCATTCTTTCTTAAGCCCAGCAATTATTCTTATGACTGTTGCTTTAAGTTGTCCAACAGGCAGATTATTTATATCTGTTTCACTTAGATCACTGGCCATGGCTTTATCTTGTTTCATTTTGGATGAATTCTTCACCTTTACATTTTGTCAAAGTCTCTGTATTCTTCTGTGTATTGGAAAAGCCTGTTATGTTTCCTGTTCCTGAGATTAATGGCTTTATGAAGATGAGATCATATAGTGTCCAAGTTTGACAATTCAGTGAATGTATCTGGTGTGTACTATATGCACTCTCTTCCTGTGTTTTGGCTGCTCTATCCTTTAGGGTGGTAATCTGCAGAGACTCTTCTTGCCTGTAGCAGGCAGTTAATCCATGGCCAGGGTATGGTGGTTTTAACTGGGGATGCTCTGTTCTGCTTGTTAAATGAGACCTAAAGCTACCTCCACTAGAAATGAAGCATTGCAGAAATTTCTCACTGGGAGACATGGTGTGGATGGTATTTCTGTTGGTTTTCTTGGAAAGGGAGCTGTTGCACTGGGACTGATGCCAAATGGTTCAAGAAGGGCAATGCTGGCAAAGTGCAGGGGTGTGGGAGCTGGTGTAAGCAAATTAGGCAGCCAGTGTCTGTACTGCACTGTTTATGGAAGGTGTTTCAGTGTTTATGCTGAGGGGTGAGAGAGAGAAATGGTGATATCCAGCTCCTTTCTCCCTGGAATGGGGTCTCCATGTTTGTTGTTCTCAGGGAAGCTATCTGAGAAAAGTGAATAATCTCACTCCTGTGTTTCTCAGGCATTTTTCAGATTGCTGTTTTCATGATTTCTCCCTCCAGACTTTTTTGCCTGCCTCCTCTCCAGGAGCAGAGCAGAGTCCTCCAGACTCTTCCCCAGCCAAGTCTGATGACTTTTGCAACTCAAGGCTTTAGGGAAGAGGTATGGGCAAGGGCCTGTGCTAGTCTCCTGGGGGAGGTTGTTGCTGCATCAAGACTGAGGCAAGTTTGAGCATGAGAGGCTTTGTGCCAGAGTGCAGTGGCATAACACTTGGAGCAAGCAGGCTAGGTAGCCAGTGTCAGGGACCAGCTGCCCTCAACAGATGGTTCTGTATTTATGCTGAAAGTGGGGGAGGGAATTGGCACCCACTGGCTCCTTTTTCCTTAAAGAAGCATCTGTGTGAATTCTACCTCTCCTAGACAAGTTCCCAAAATAGTAAATAATCTCCCGAATGTGTGACTTGGGTGACCCTCTAATCATACCCTTTGCCCCTGGGGGTTATTTGCCTGCCTTCTCTTCAGTAGTAGGGCAGGGGAGGAAAATGGTACCAACCAGCTCCTTTGTTACTAGAGAGGGGTAGCATACTGCTCTCAGGTGCACTCTCTGAAGAAGAGGGAATAATTTCCACCCTGTGCATTCCAGGCATTTATTAGACCTCTTTTTTCATGGTCTATTCTTACACTGCTTGCCTTTCTTCTCTCCTGGAGCAGTTCAGTACACTGTGGATTCTATCTCAGCCAAGCCAGCTGACTTTTGTACCTCCAAATTTTAGGATGCAGTGTGGGTGGGAGCCTATTCTTTTCTTCAGAGGAGGATCTTTCTGAGCTTAGGACCAGTGGGAGGTTTGATCAAGAAAGGCATTTGTGCCAGAGTACAGGGGCATGTGAGTTGGAGCAAGCATGTGGCAGGCAGCTCTGCACCTATGCTGTGTGTAGGAGAGTGGAAATGGTCCCTAGGCTCTGTTGTCCCTGAAGGGGGTCTCTGTGAATGCACTCCAAGAAGAAGGAGAAATCTCCTTATTGTGTGCCTTTGGTATTCCTCAAAAGCACACTCTGATCCTGGGTTGTTTGCCTGGCATCTCTCCAGGATTAAGGTAGTGTGCTTAGGGCTCTATCCCAGCCAAGTTTGCTGACCTTCAAAACTTCAGGCTTCAAGTCCTGCTGGTGTCAAAAATAAAACAAACAAACAAACAAACAAACAAAAATCTAGCCGTTTTCATTTTTCCTGCTGATGGCTAGTAGTAGTATTCCCCTTGCCTATTCCTTTGTGTGTTCCCTTCTATGTTGTCTTTCTTGCAACAAGGGCATGCTCCTCTCTATATTGCCCATGATCCTTTCCTCCCCAAAACAACATCTCCAAATTTTCTACCTTTCTTGATGTGGCCTCTTCTCTCCCTCTAGTTGTGCAGTTTGTTCTGTCAGTCCTCAGGCTGATTTCTTAGGGATTCAGAAAGATTTCAGAGTTATCTAGTTGTGTTTAAGATATGAGATAAGCCTAGATTCTTCTTACTACACCTCCATTTAAACTCCCATCATCACATTTTTATACACTAGTGATGAAGCAGTATAGAGATATTAAGAAAACACTCTTATTTAGAACTGTACCAAAAATAATAAGATGCTTGGGAAGAAACTTAACAAAAAAAAGTGGAAGACTTGTACTCTGCAAAGTATAGAACTTTGATGAAAGAAATTGAAAACAACACAAACAAATGGAAAGATACTCCGTGTTCATAGACTAGCACAACAACCATTATTAAAATGTCCATACAACAAAATGAGCCTACACATTTAATGCCATCCCTATCAAAACACCTGTAACATTTTTCAAAAAATTAGAAAAAACAATTCTATGGAACTATCCTGAATAGCCAAATCAATCTTGAAAAAGGCAAACAAAGCAGGAGGTATCACTATTCCAGTATTCATTTTAAACTACAAAGCTGTAGTAATCAAAACGTTATGGTACTGGAATAAAAATAGATTCATAGATCTGTGCAACAGGATAGATAATGCAGAACCAACCCACATTATATGGTAAATTAATCTTTGACAAAGGAGGAAGAAATATCCAATTGGAAAAAGACAGTCTCTTCAACAAATAATGTTGGGAAAATTGGGAATGGAACATGACCATTCTCTTGCACCATACACAAGAATAAACTCAAAATGGATTAAAGACCTAATCATAAGACCTGAAACCACAAAAAATCCAAGACAGCACAGGCAGTAATGTCTCTGACATTAGCCATAGCAACATTTTCTTAAATATGTCTTTTTAGGCCAGGGAAATAAAACAAAAAATAAGTTATTGGAACTATATCTAAAGAAAAATCTTTTGCCCAGCAAAGGAAAAAAAAAAACAACAAAACTAACAAAAAATCTACTGATGGGAGAAGACATTTGAAATGACATATCCAATACTGAGTTAGTATCCAAGATATATGAAAAACGTATGCAACTCTATGCCAAAAATCCAAACAATCTGATGTAATGGTTATGTCCAAAAGAATGGACAGAAGACATGAACAGACATTTCTCCGAAGACATTTAACCAGATGACCAAAAGATACATCAACATCATTCATCATTAGTGAAATTCTAATCAAATCCCTAGTAAGATAACACTTTACACCTGTCAGAATAGATAAAATAAAAAACAGAAGAAATAACCGGCAGTGTGGGTGGGAGCCCACACTGGAGAATGGAGGATGTGGAGAAAGAGAAACCCTTGTGCATTACTGGTGGAAATGCAACTGTGGAAAACAGTTTGGAGATTACTCAAAAATGAAAGATAGAACTACCCTATGATCAGTGACCACATTACCTGGATTTACTAAAATAATTTGGAACATTAATTCAAAAAGCTATATGAATCCCTATGCTTATAGCAACATTATTTACAATAGCCAAAATATGGAAACAGTACAAGTGTATACCAATAGATGAATAAATAAAGAGGAAGGGGAGATATATACAATGGAATATTATTCAGCTATAAAAAGAATGAATTCTCCATTTGCACCAACAATGATGGCTCTAGAGAGTATAAGGCTAACTGAAATAAGTCAGAGAAAGGCAATAACATAAGATTCTTTTACATGTGGAATTTAAGAAACACAATAAAAGAGCAAAGAAAAAAGCATAGAGGAAAAAAATAGACTATTGACTATAGAGTACAAACAGTGGGGTACCAGGCGAGGTGGATTGTGGGAATGGAGGAAATAGGTAAATGGTGTTAATAGTGCACTCATTTTGATAAATACTGAGGAATACGTTGTTGAATCCCTGTATTCTACACCTTAAACTAATATAACACTGTATGTTAACTATGCTGGAATTAAAAGAAAAGGCGCCTGGGTGTCTCAGTGGGTTAAGCCGCTGCCTTCGGCTTGGGTCATGATCTCAGGGTCCTGGGAATCGAGGCCCGCATCGGGTTCTCTGCTCAGAGGGAAGCCTGCTTCCCTCTCTCTCTGCCTGCCTCGCTGTCTACTTGTGATCTCTCTCTGTCAAATAAATAAATAAAATCTTTAAAAAAAAATAAATAAAATAAAATAAAATAAAGTAAAATTCATAATGCTTTTTTTGAAGTTTATCTTACAGAAAAAAGGGGAAAATAAGCTTTTTAAAGGTAACATAATATAACAATGCATATGGGATGCCTAGGTGGTTCAATTGTTTGAGTATCGAACTCTTCATTTTGGCTCAGGTCTTGGTTTATTCCAGGTCTTGGGGTCCTGGGATAGAGTCCTGGAGCATGGGCTCCATGTTCATGGTGAGAATATTTGAGGATTCTCTCTCTCCTTCTAACCCCTCCCCCATATATATAATAATATATGCTAATTATACTTTTAATTAATTAATTAATGACACAAAACCCAGAAAATTGGTAAAGGAAAACATTAAAAATCATCTCTGAATATAAGTAGAAAATAAGATGAATATAGATAGAAAAAATCAGCCTAACCCGTATAGGTTTTGCTTAAAAAGTTAAATAAAAAATTGGAGGAAGTACAGTTAACTCTTGAACAAAATGGATTGACCTGCACTAATCCACTTGTACTGAATTGTTTGTGTTAAGTTGATAACAAAAGCCCTAGGCATTTATTTACAATTGCCCACCCTAGTCTCCCCAGGACCAAATCAAAGGCAACTGGTGCTAAAATTGTGCCTACTGGCTTCACAATACCTAGGGAGGCCCACTGAGGTTTTCAGTAGCCCCTAGGGGTCCCAAGACCTGGCAGTGTTTCAGGTCATTGTTGTGCCCACAGGATGGTCTGTAGAGCACACAAACGTGGCATACAAGAGGACAGGCTGAAGCAAAGAAATGTGCCCAGAGTATAGGTATGGCCCTGTATTGGGAGCCTCATGTCCTTGATGCCCTGTGGCAGCCCCAGTTCTTTACACACCATGGACTATGGAGGTCTGGGCCAGGGAGGTTGTTGGTTTCCAGTTTTTCCTGGACAGGTGCAGACATCTTCCCACAAAGGTCCCCCAGATACAGGAGACTCTCCTGGGGAACCAGTGCACTCAGTTGCTGCTCAACTCAACTGCTGATGCCAATAGTTACAGGCCAGTAATACAGCTATAAGTCAGATTGAGTGCATGTACTGTGCCTCTAGGTCACTGTCATTGCCACCTACAAAGCTGCCTCACAGCTTTACACTGCTAAGCCTAGGCAATCAAGCTATAAAACATCACCATCCAGGGCCACACCTACCATCACCACTTCCCTTTCCCAGCTTGGCCTAGCCTAACCTAACCTATAGGTTCACCTACCTATATTTGGATTTTTTTTTTATAAGTATGTCTACACTACTGTGAATATATTTTCTCCTCCTTCTGATTTTTAAAAATAATATTTTCTTTTCTCTAGCTTGCTTTATTATAAGAAGACAGGCTATAATGCATGTGACATACAAAATGTGTTAATAGGCTGTTATGTTATTGGGAAGGATTTCTAATCAGTAGTAGACTATCTACAGTGGTAATTTAGCTTTTTTTTTTTTTTTTGAAAGATTTATTTATTTGACAGACCACAAGTAGGCAGAGAGACAGACAGAGAGAGGAAGGGAAGCAGGCTCCCCGCCAAGCAGAGAGCCAGACGTGGGGCTTGATCCCAAGACTCTGGGATCACTACCTGAGCCGAAAGTAGAGGCTTTAAGCCACTGAGCCACCCAGGCACCCCAGTGGTAATTTAGCTTTGGGAGAGTCGAAAGTTACACTTGAATTTTGATTGCACAGGGGTTCACTGTTCCAACCCCTCCATTGCTCGAGGGCTAAATGTATTTTTATTCAACACTGAGATTATACTCTGATATAAATTATTTTTCCACTAAATATTTTGAATTCTTGTCCTTTTTTGCATTTCTTTTATTATGAGATATTGAGCTTCTTCTCACATGTTCATTTGTATTGTGAACTGTATTCATACTCTTTGCTTATTTTTCATTGGATTGTTGGTTCTTTCATTAATTAGCAAAATATATTTGTGTCATGGAAATAATGCTTTTGTCTAACTATAATGTGTAAATAATCAAAATACCTTGGAATTTTCCATTTATTTCCATCTGTAGCCACTACAGTAGTCCTAGTCAGTATTTATTTTTCTTTCTTGAGTGATTGCAACAACCTGCTAACCAGACTTTTTATTTTTAATCAGAAGAGATGACTAAGCAGTTGCGCTGGTTTAAGTTTGGGGATTAATTTAAACAGAAATCAGTAAAGAAACTTTTAGTAATAAATTTGAAATATTGTTGACTATCTATTAAGTGCTTTAAAAAGGGTACATCTTGATAAGAAAAGAAACAAAACCAAGAAAGAAATGGTGAATTGGGAAATTGGGGCAGTACCAATGGCCAGGAAGTCTAAGGGCTGTATTGCTTGTTTCTTATTAATAGTTGTATTGGTATATAATTGGCACATTATAAAGTGTACTTATTAAAAATGTACCATTGGATATGTTGTGAAATATGTATGCATTCTTGAAACCATAACCATAATCCAAAAAATACACATGTTCATTATCTTAAAACTTCCCTCATGAGACTTTATAATATTTCTCTCTGTCCCTATCTTCCCCTCCTTATTTCTTGCCCTCCTTGCCCTCCTTATTTCTACGCAGTCATTGTGTTCCACACATTCTGACATTGCAGATTAGTTTTCACTTTCTATAATTTTCTAAATGGAATTGAACACTATGTATAACTTTGTACTCTCTTCTATCATTCAGCATAACTATTTTAAGATTCTCCCATGGTGTTGCATGAATCAATAGTTCATTACTTTTTATTGATATATATTATTCCATTTTATGTACATGTAATAACATTTTCTATTCACTCTCCTACTGATAAATATTTAGGTTCTCTTTAGTCTTTACACCTTATAAGGAAAGTCATCATGGATACTCATATAGAAATATCTTTATGGACATACATTTTTATTTTTATTTTGCACAGGAGAATGGCTGAATCATATGGTAGATTTATAACTTATATTTTCAAGAAACTATCAAATTTTCTTCCAAAGTAGTAGTATCATTTCATATTCCTAAGAGCAATGTGTATGAGTTTCAATTCCTCTACAACCTTGCCAACACTTGATATGGTCAAGCTTTTTAATTTTAGACATCCTAATAGATGGGTAGTGATATTTCATTTTGGTTTATATTTGTAATCCTTCATGACTAATGACACCAAATATCTTTTCATGTACCTATTTTCCATCATATATCCTATTCAATGAAGTATCTGCTCAAATCTCTTGCCTATTTTGTATTATATTTATATTAGCATTTTGAGAGTCCTTATATATTCTGGATAGAAAGCTTTAATAAGATTTTCGGGTTACAATTACTTTCTTCCAAACCATGGATTATCTTTTCATTATCTTAAAAGTGTCTTGCAAAAAAAAAAAAAAAAAAAAGAAGTTGCTGACTTTAATGAGATTTAATGTATCACTGTTTCCTTTTTTATGTAGCATTTTTGGTGTCATATCTAAGAAAATATGTTTAACCCAAGGTCACAAAGATTGTCCCCTGAGTTTTCTTGGAGACCTTTCATAGGTTTAGGTTTTATATTTACATCAATGATTCATTTATATATTCACTTATATAGTCAAGGTTTGAATTAAAGCTTTTATTTTCATATGGATAGCCATATGTATCTATTGTCTTTTCACCTTTGTTGGCAATCAGTTGTTCAGCTATGTGTGGATCTGTTTCTGGACTTAAGTTGATCTGTTTGGTTTTTCCTTACACCAACATCAAATCGTCTTCATTAAAGTAAATTTATAATAAATTTTGGAGTTAGATAGTAGGACTCTGCCATTCTTGGTCTTTGTATTTTTGTTTGGTTTGGGCTATTCAAATGCTTTTGAATTTCTATGAGAAGTTTATAATTATCATGTCATTTTTAACAAAAAGAATATACTGATTTTTAAAAAATAATTTAATTATTTCACAGAGAGAGAGAAAGCACATGAGAGAACACAAGCAGGGAGAGGAGCAGAGAGAGTGGGAGAAACAGGTTCCCTGCTGAGTAGGGATCCTAATGCAGGGCTCCATCCCAGGATCCCAGGATCACAACCTGAGCTGAAGGCAGACACTCAACCTACTGAGTCATCCATGTGCTTCAAGGGTATGCTGAATTTTAATCTAACATATTAAGTCTTCTAATTTATAAACATGGTATGATCATACATTTATTTAGGTCTTGTTAAGTTACTTTCAGATGGTTTACATCCTTATATAGTTTCTTCACATGCTGGTGATGTCCAATTCGTGCTGGAGGAATTAGAGTGGACCCTCTGCAGATCTCTTGAGTTCTATCTTTGGGCAGCTTTATTCTCTTCTATACTCTGTCTTAGTCCCTCCACTCAGGGATTCTTCCAGGCTCAGCCTGTTTTCTCTTTTTCTTTGATGCAATGTAGAAACCTTCTTAAGAGAATAAGCTGTGGAAAATTTAGGACTTTCCTCATTTTTTTTCCTATCCCTTTGAGATCACTCTCCTCTATTGTCTGATTCCTGATATCTTGGATTCTGTTGTTCCAGGCATTTTGTTCAATTTTTTTATGATATTTCAGGCTGGAGAGTAAATGCATCTTGACTAAAATCAGAAATCTTGAACAGATTATAAAGTAATCTTAACCAAACAATATTTAAAAAAAATTAAAAACATGTTTTATGGAACTGTAGCACATTTAACCAAGAAACAGAATTTTTGTTTAAAAATAAAGGATTCCTAACTGATTTTTTTAAATTTTTTGAGCTACCCAGGCACCACCCTAACTGATTTTTTAAAAGGAATATTGAAATTGTGAAAAAAATATGTCATGATTTTATGAAAAGTTTGCTTAAACACATTGGAAATATCAACTATGGATGTAAAAGAGTACAAGTAAGAGTAACGGACAGTTTTGAAGTGTACCATCAATGAATTCTCTCAAGTTGTTCAGGTTTCAACCTAAATGTTAAAGAGAAGAAAAAATTTGAAATAAATCTGGGAAAATGATCAGAAGGTCAATATATATTCAAACTAAACATGAGAGTTGAATTGCTTACCAGACAGGACTAAAATAAATAAATAAAAGAAGTGGATTTGTTATTAAGCCTCTGCATATAATATCCTGAAAGCAGCCTCAACGTCTGTAGGAAGATAATTTCACTTCTATGATCAGAGAAATAGAGATTTGGGTTAAATAATTAACCAATCCTTAACAGGAAATGAATAAGTAGTGTTTATCCTAGGAAATTCCAGTATCACTATGTGTTAATGAAGAACCCTCGAAAAACTAATTGATAGTATATGCTAATTTGTGGTTATTGAATGGACATGAAAAATGAAGAGAGGGAGAAAAGATATTGTCAGAAATACTGTAATTCAGAATAGAACATCTAAATTAAATGGAAATAAGAATATAATAGAGAAATGGAAAATTTTCATCTTGGGCTGCAATTATGCATTGCATAGATAAGAGATATAGGAAATTAAGAGGTAGAAAATGTAGTAAGTTAAAAAGTAGAATGAGAAGTATGAGTGGAACAAGTCTTTCTCAGAATTCCAGTTCAAATATTGATGTAGAATGACAGATTTTTCCATCTCACAGATAGTTACATAGCCTTGATTCTGTCCCATAAAATCATCCCATAAAATGTTTTTTCAAAGTGCATTTTCTAGTTCAGTCCTCCAAAGTTAACTGAGATTAATCAAGCATCATTGTTATGGGATTTTGAAGAGAAGAATTCCTAGAAAGCCAGCTGTATAACTCAAGTGAAACTTTCTTAGCACTGGAAGGGTAATTTCTCTTTTGATGTATTTCTCCCAGCAACTAGTATAATGTCATTAAAGTAGCTGATGTTCAAAAACATGTTTCTGTTGTTTAAACAAAGACAACTCTCAGACCTCCCACAGTGGGAGCAGAAAAAATACAAGTGGGCTTTTCTTGGGTGAAAGATGACTAAGAATGAAAATTGAATCTAATTGCACATCTTTTTTTTTTCTTTGTTTTTCAGAAAACATCATAAAATATATAATTATAGTTATATTTGGAATCATCATTTTAATACTTCTAGGATTATTTATTTATAAATATAATTTCAAGAAAAATGACAATAAAAACGGTAAGATATAAAAAATGGGAAATAAGTCAAGAGGAGAAAGACAACTATCATATGATCTCCCTGATATGAGGAAGTGTTGATGCAACATGGGGGGTTAAGGGGGTAGGAGAATAAATGAAACAAGATGGGATTGGGAAGGAGACAAACCATAAGTGACTCTTAATCTCACAAAACAAACTGAGGGTTGCTGGGGGGAGGGGGTTGGGAGAATGGGGGTGGGGTTATGGACATTGGGGAGGGTATGTGCTATGGTGAGTGCTGTGAAGTGTGTAAACCTGGCGATTCACAGACCTGTACCCCAGGAAATAAAAATGTATTATATGTTTATAAAAAATAAAAAATAAAAATTTGAAAAAAACAGGATACAGTAAATTATGAAAAATCCAATAGAATGAGTGGGACAGGTGAAAATAGGGAAAGAATATCATCATTTTTTTTTCCTTTGAGATATTAAGCTGTTTAGGAAAACAAAGATCAAAATAATAAGTTTTTCTTCCATAACATATCAATAGTTGCTTATAATCAGTCTACTAATGGTCATATTTTGAAGTAAAACGAATGGGTATTTCAGGTATATTTTTGTTGTTGACATTGTTAGTGTTGAGAAAACAGCATTTGAGGCAAATTTCATTCTAAACTCAAATTTTCATTTCAGTCCCAAAGTTCTCTGTTTCTTAGTACCCATGGCCTATGTACTCCTTCCCTCTTGAATAACCCTATTCTTATCTGAAGTTTGAAGTGATATTAGTTTCCCCATTAAGTATAAAATATTCTGATATCTGTCTTGTTAGCTGACTCTTTCCCTTATTAACAAAAAGTAAGTTACTATGTTGAGGAAAACCGTTTGGTAAGGATCTGATGGCAGCCTTAGTTCAACAGCCAGCTAGAAACTGTTGGAATTATGTCTGCAGCCATATAAATGAGAGAGCGCTGAATCCTAACCACTAAACCACCAGGGAGGGTCAAGCAGTCATATAAATGAGCTTGTGAGCAAATCCTTCCCTAGCCAAGAAACCAGTGGTGCCCAATATCATGACTGCAGTTTCATGAAAAACCCTAAGGTGGAGAATCAGGTGAAGCTGTATTATGTGATGATAAATGAAACTGTGAGATAATAAATGTATGTTGTTTTAATCCACTAAATTTGTGGTTATCTGCTATTTAGTAATAGATAATAATACAATACAATACAGGCATAATCTTGGAATATCTCAAGCAAAATGAAAGTTTTAGTCATCTTAATGGGCAGTGAAGCTAGTGATGTTTTTTAAAGAAAACCTTTGTTTATTAAGTGGACAACCTTGTTTAGTTCACTTATTATTTTTAAAATATAATTTTATTGATCTTCTTGAGTTTTTGAAGTACTATAGTTATATCATTTCAAGATGACAATTTCCCTCTATCTACAGTAAAGTTGTATATAGATGATAGGAGACAAATCATTTTTTTTAAATTTTAATATGGCATTTCCTAGAATATCTGAATTATATTGAATGTCCTTGCTTTTTTCATATTTATAATAGATTTTAAAAAATTATGTATTTGATAAAAAGAGAACAAGCAAAGCTTATGTTTTAGTTTTTGCTATTTAGAAAAAATGTTTGCTATCAGTTTCTGATGGATACTCTTTATTGAGTTAATCATGTTTTCTTCTATGCCTAATTTTCTAAATATTTTCTTTCTCTCTTTTTAATTTTTTTTATGTTCCCTTAGCCAGCATATAATACATCATAAGATTTTGATGTGGTGTTCAACAATTCATTAGTTGTATATAAATCAAGAATGAATCTATGATGATCACTTAATTTTTTGCACATATCAAAATGATTATTCTTATTTCATTTATATTTTGGAAATATACATTAACAAAATTTCCACCTTTTAAATCATTCTTGTAATTTTATAAAAACTTACATGTTCATATGCATAATTTCTTAGTATACTGCTCTAGGTTAACTAAATCTTGGTTGAGTTTATAAATCTCATTTGTTCATTTATCATCAAATTTCATTTCTTCAAGACTTGACTAGGATAATCCCATGATTTTTTTTTCTCTTCTTAGTTTCATAGTATCTCTCATTTAAAATTTGGTCAGGACCCTTATTTTGAGCCTTACATAATATAACCACTGATGAATGTATTTCTGAGTCATTAGGAGGATGGAACAGTGGGATTTTAAAACTTTGAATACATGATAATGATTGAAAATATAACTTCTTTAGCAAGTTAGCAAAAAGTTTTATAATCATATAAAGGAAAACTTTAATGTTTGACATGCTGTTATAGCATAAATAATTAATTTAATAATATGTCTCTGTCCTTTATTCCTCATAAATATGAGTCTTAATAAAAGATTCCTTTCCCTTTCAGGTTTACTCAGTGGAAATTCAGGTAAAAGGGGAACATCAAATTTTTCAAAAAAACAAAAAAAGAGGAAATAACCAATTAAAACAAGCATAAGAAGAAAATATGATTTTCACTAAATTAGAACATATTTATAAAAATTTGTGTGTTCATTTGCTAGAGCTGCTGTAACAGAGAGCCAAACACTAGGTAGCCTAAATAAAATAAATATATTGTCTCATAATTCTGGAGGAAGTAAGTCTGAGATCAAGATGTCACCAGAGTCCGTTCCTTTGAGTGTGGTGAAAAATGCTGTATTCCATGTCTCTTCCTTAACTTCTTAGGTTTGTTGGCAATCTTTGGCATTTTTTGAATTTTATTGTTGTAATTTTTTTTATTATGTTAGTCAACATACAATACAACACTAGTTTTTGATGTAGGGATCCATGATACACTGTTTGTGTATAATACCCAGTGCTCCATGCAATACATGTCCACCTTAATACCCATCAGCAGGCTAACACATCCACCTATCCCCCTCCCCTCTAAAACCCTCATTTGTTTGCCAGGGTGCATAGTCTCTTATGATTTCCCTCACCCCTCTTAAATTCCCCCCTTCATTAGTCATTTTCCTCTCCTAATATCTGCCATGCTATTCCTCATATTCCACAAATAAGTGAAACCATATAATTTTCTTTTTCTGCTTGACTTATTTCACTCAGCATAATCTCCTTCAGTTCCAGATATGCTGATACAAAGCTGGGTATTCATCCTTTCTGATGGTTGAGTAATATTCCATTGTATATATGGACCACATCTTCTTTATCCATTCATCTGTTGAAGGCTATCTCAGTTATTTCCACATTTTGGTTATTGTGGACATTGCTGCTATGAACATTGGGTTACATATGGACCTTCTTTTCACTACATCTGTATCTTTGGGGTAAATACCCAGTACTGTAATTGCTGGGTCAGCGAGTAGCTCTATTTTTAATTTTTTGAGGAAACTCCACACTGTTTTCTAAAGTGGCTGCAGCAATTTTCATTCCCACCAACAGTGTAAGAGGGTTCCCCTTTATCTACAATTTCTCTAACATTTATTGTTTCTTGCCTTGTCAATTTTTACCATCCTAACTGGTGTAAGGTGGTTTTGATTTGAATATCCCTAATGGCTAGTGATAATGAACATTTTTTCATGTGTCTGATAGCCATTTGTATGTCTTCATTGGAGAAGTGTCTGTTCATATCTTCTGCCCATTTTTTGATATGATTAGCTGTGTTGTGTGTGTTGAGTTTCAGAAGTTCTTTATAGACCCTGGATATCAATCTTTTGTCTGTACTGTCATTTGCAAATATCTCCTCCAATTCGGTGGGTTGCCTCTTTGTTTTGTTGACTGTTCCTTTTGCTGTGCAGAAGCTTTTGATCTTGATGAAGTCCCAAAGTTCATTTTTGCTCTTGTTTCCTTTGCCTTTGGAGACATATCTTGAAAGAAGTTGCTGTGGCTGATATCAAAGAGGTTACTGCCTATGTTCTCTAGGATTCTGATGGATTCCTGTCTCACGTTGAGATCTATTAAATTTAATTGCATTAAAAGTATAGATTGCTCTAGGCTGTATAGACATTTTAACAATGTTTATTCTTCCAATCCAAGAGCACGGAATGGTCTCCCATCTTTTTGTCTCTTCTTCAGTTTCCTTCATGAGTGTTCTGTAGTTCGTCGAGTACAGTTGCTTTACTCCTTTGGTTAGGTTTATTCCCAGGTATCTTATGGTTCTTGGTGCTATAGTAAATGGAATCGATTCTCTCATTTCCATTTCTGTATTTTCATTGTTAGTATATAAGAAAGTCACTGATTTCTGTACATTGATTTTGTATCCTGCCACATTACTGAATTGCTGTATGAGTTCTAGTAGTTGGGGGTGGAGTCTTTTGGGTTTTCCATATAAAGAATCATGTCATCTGAGAGGAGAGAGAATTTGACTTCTTCATTGCCAATTTGGATACCTTTTATTTCTCTTTGTTGCCTGATTGCTGTTGCTAGGACTTCTAATACTATGTTGAACAAGAGTGGTGAGAGTGGGCATCCTTGTCTTGTTCCTGATCTCAATGGGAAGACTACAAGCTTTTTCCCATTGAGGATGATATTTGCTGTGGATCTTTCATAGAAAGATTTTATGAAGTTCAGGAATGTTCCCTCTATCCCTATACTTTGAAGCATTTTAATCAGGAACAGATGCTAGATTTTGTCAAATGTTTTTTCTGCACCAACTGAAAGGACCATATGGTTCTTTTCTCTTATTAATTTGTTCTATCACATTGATTGATTTGTGAATGTTGAACCATCCTTGTAGCCCAGGAATGAACCCACCTGGTCATGGTGGATAATCTTTTTAATGTGCTGTTGGACCCTGTTTGCTAGGATCTTGTTGAGAATCTTAGCATCCATATTCATCAGTGATATTGGTCTGAAATTCTCCTTTTTGGTGTGGTCTTTGCCTGGGTTGGGGATAAGGGTAATGCTGGCTTCATAGAAAGAGTCTAGAAGTTTTCCTTCTGCTTCAATTTTATGGAACAGCTTCAGGAGAATAGGTGTTACTTCTTCTTTGAAACTTTAGTAGAATTCCCCAGGGAATCCATCAGGTCCTGGGCTCTTGTTTTTTGGGAGGTTTTTGATCACTGCTTCAATCTCGTTACTAGATATCAATCTATTCAGGTTGCCAATTTCTTCCTGGTTCAATTTTGGGAGTTTATAGTTTTCCAGGAATGCATCCATTTCATCTAGGTTGCTTAACTTATTGGCATATAACTATTGATAATAACTTCTGATGATTGTTTCTACTTCCTTGGTGTTCGTTGTGATCTCTCCCTTTTCATTCATAATTTTATTAATTTGAGCTTTCTCTCTTTTCTTTTGGATTAGTGTGGCCAATGGTTTAAGTCAAGCAGAGAGTCAATTTTCATATGGTTTCACTTATTTGTGGAGCATATCAAGTAACACAGAGGACATGGAGAGATCGAGAGGAGAGGGGAGTTGGGGGAAATTGGAGGGGGAGATGAACCATGGGAGACTGTGGACTCTGAAAAGCAACCTGAGGGTTTTGAAGGGGGGGGTTGTTGGTTGGGATCCAGATGGTGGGTATTATGGAGGGCACGTGTTGCATGGAGCACTGTTTGTGGTGCAAAAACAATGAATTCTGTTACGTGGAAAAGAAATAAATAAAATAAAAAGAATTTTTTAAAAAATTGAGATAAGCCCAATCATCTAAGCATATTTGGCTTAAGAAGTCCAGAAGGGGAAATCGTTCTTTGTTCATTTCTGACATTATGACATTCTGAAATATAATTTTTATTAATGATGGAAAAAAAAGAAAGAAATCACAAGCTATTATTTGTAAAGATAAAATTGACAAATCTTTAGCTAGACTAAGAAAATAGAGAGACAACAGTCTTCTATAAATTCTTGATAATGCTGCCTAGTCTCTCTACCACATCTTAATTTGGGGATTTTTATTGTTTAGAAATTTTAAAATCTCACCCAACTAAGTTCATTCTATTTTGTGTTAAAAAAAAAAAAGATTGTTATAAAAATGCAAAATACACAAAAAGGAAATAATGTGCCACAATAGTAACTATACATATTCACATATAAACCGGCACATTTCTGGTGTACTTTTATTTACATGTTTTGTATATATATTATATGTAAATGAACATGCTTTGTATATGTATGTAATGTGTAAAATTACACATTTAGATTGTTACCAAATTATAATTTAAAATACTGTAGTGAGGAAGAACTTTGTGCAAAAAACTTATCCATAAAACTATATAATTTTAAGGGTACAATCATGCATATGGAATTTCTAGGTTAAAGTCTATACATGTTTATATTATGTTTGCTGGATATTTTTTCTTAAAAATTTCCATCAGTTGTGGCTATGTTTTCTTGAACCTTCCCTGAACTTACCAGTATTTTCCTTTTTGAAAATCTGGCAGGATATATTTTCTTTGACTCTAGTCATTTTACCAAATTGAAAGGTTTTATGGACCTTTGCTCTCAAAGTCTCTTTTAGTCCCATTTGTTAATACTTGAGATTCAGGAGAATTTGGTTTTTTTCAGTCCTTTAAAGCTCTGAATTTCTGGTCTTCCTCTATTTACTTTAATACCTGCTTGTTGCACACTGGATGAATAATTCCCAAGACTCTTTATTTCTTGACACACTTTGATAACTGGAGTCAATGCAACTATATATATGGTATAATTATAGATATGAGCATAAATATAGACATAGAGATGATATTCCATAGTGCAATCTGCTTTTGTGTTTTCATAAAGATAAGCAGTTTATGTGTCCATGTTTGTGTGTGATTTTGACCCTTTTATATTTCTTAACTTGTTATCTATCTGAGTTAGTGTACCTAAATGATAGATAATAGACTTTATTTCTGAGTCGATCTAGGTAATTATGAATTAAATGAAAGTCACATAAGTCCTATGAATTATAGTTTTCTATAAAGCGGGGATAAACAACACCTATATCCCAGGGCTGCTGTGAAGATAAAGTATAATTATGAGAAAAAAGCACAATGATCAGAATTTAGAATATAGTATATATTCAGTAAATGGTAGATTTATTTTTGCTGAAGTTGTATTCAGATATCTGATTCAGTGACTGATTTTTAGATAATCTGATTATTTATTTTTTAGATGATCCAATTTTTAAGTATAAACAAATATTAACTATCCATTCTTATCATTTGCTTTCTCACTTTCTTTATGATGGCTTTTGAATTGGAAAATATTCCTGTTTGGTCAAGTATGTTAATTTTGGGTATAATGTTTATTGGATATTATTTTTAGAAAGCTTGACTGTTAGAAATATATTCATCTGTATTTGCTATTTTTTAATGATTTCACTGTTTCATATTTATTCATATGATTTATTTGGTGTATGGAGAGAAGTGTGGCTCTTCATTCTTTTTTTCTTCTCCAACTGTTGACTGTTTTAAAATCTATCAAACTAAGTGATACCTCCTTTTTCAGTCATTAATTCTTTTCAGAGTTATTAGGTTGAGATGCACACTTCATGATAACCAAATTATGGTCAAATGATTTTACCCTCCCTTCCCTAGCAAATTCAAAGCCGGATATAAATAAATGTTCCCCATTCTTTAGTCTTTTGACATTGGTGTGATTCTTTAATTATCTGATAGCTTTTGGCCCTAAGAATGATGTTGTTCATTTGAATATACAGCTGCTTACAAAGGAGTTTCCCTTCATTCCACGGGGAAGGAAAACCTGCAAGAAACACTATTATTTAAGGATGCCCTTTCAAGTAAAATCACTTTTCCTGGGACAGAAACTCTTGGCCTACGGTATTATTTATCTAATCACTACTCTTTTATGTTATTTGGAATTACAAGTAATGTCTATATCAATTTCTTCTGAAATTTTAAAGGAGACTCAAGATTTCCATGCAAAAGAGTTTTCTGTAGGAGATTTAAATTTGTTACATATTAATTGTGGAGTGCACATCTAATTCTAGAACATTTTTAGCATCACAAAA
Organism: Mustela lutreola; assembly: GCF_030435805.1. Taxonomy (NCBI): domain Eukaryota; kingdom Metazoa; phylum Chordata; class Mammalia; order Carnivora; family Mustelidae; genus Mustela; species Mustela lutreola. Next base: position 121,230,856 of record NC_081295.1, read on the forward strand.
TAAACTATAATCATTAGTAGTCACTTCCCATTTTGCCCTCCTTCCAGTTTTTGGAAACCATTAATCTACCTTCTGTCTCTATGGATTTGCCTATTCTGGATATTTCATATAAATGGAATGATTTAACATGTAATTGTGATGGGTTTCTTTCACTTTCAAGGTTCATCCAGGTTGTTGCATGTATCTGTACTTCATTTACTTTTACTGACAAATTTTATTCCTTGTACGGATATAACACATCAGTTTATGAACATTTCAGTTGTTTTCACTTTTTGAATATTCTGACAATATTAGTATGAATATTCATACAGAAGGTTTTGTGTGGATTTATGTTTTCATTTATTTGGGGCTTATAGTTAGGAACAGAATTCCAGGGTCATATGGTAGTTCTCTGTTTACTATATTACCAAATGTCCATAGTGTCAGCACTTCTTCTTCTTCTTCTTTTTTTTTTAAGATTTTATTTATTTATTTGACAGAGAGAGATGACAGGCAGAGAGGCAGGCAGAGAGAGAGGAGGAAGCAGGCTCCCCGCTGAGCAGAGAGCCTGATGGGGGGCTCGACCCCAGGACACTGAGATCATGACCTGAGCCAAAGGCAGCAGCTTAACCCACTGAGCCACCCAGGCACCCCAATAGTGGCAGCACTTCTTTCATGAGATCTTGATTCCTTGTTTTTCTGGCTATTATTGACCATATTGGTTATTTTAGTTTAAAAAAAAACACAAAATGAACAAACAAAAACCAAAAAACTTGCATAAGTAATTTGATGACTGTAACATCATTATTACCCCAGAGAGCATTCATCTAATTTTGATACTTTTCTTTGATCTACAAAAGATTTTAATTTTGATAAAGTCACATTTATTTATTTTTTTCTTTTGTTGTCTCTGTTTTTGATGTAATGTCCAAGAATTCATTACCAAAACAATGTTGTGAAGATTTTCTCTATGTTTTCTTCCAAAAGTTATATGGTATTAGCCCTTATTATTATGTCTTATTCTATCTTGGGTTAATTTTTGTGTATGGAAAGAGAAAGGTCCAATTTTATTATTTTGCATGTGGATATCCAATTTTCTTAGCATTTTGGTTGAGAAATCTGTTCTTTCCCCAGTGAATGGTCATGGAACCTTATCGACAATCAATTGACCATATATATAAAAATTTATTTCTGGGCTTCTTTTCTTATTTCATTGGTCCATATATCTGTCCTTATGGCAGTATCACAGTGTTTTGATTACTGTAGCTTTGTAATAAATTTTGAAACCAGGAAGTGTAAGTCCTTCCATTTTGTTCTTTTCCAAGATTGTTCTGGTCATTCAGAGTCTTTTGGAGTGCCATATGAATTTTATGATGTTTTGTCTGTTTTGCACACACAAAAAACCCTAAGTGTTATTATGGATTACATTGAGTTTGTAGAATATAGGGGGTATCACTATAATCTTAATAAGTAGTAAGCCTTCCATTTGGTGAAGTTAGGATGCCTTTCCATTTATTTATGTCTTCAATTTTTCTCAACAATATTTTGTAGTTTACAGCGTATCAGTCTTCTGTCCATTAAATTCGATTTTATCTAAAGAATTTTATTCTTTTTTGATGCTACTGTAAATGAGATTGTTTTCTTAATTTCCTTTTAAATTCCTCATTGTTAATGAACAAAAGTGAAAGTAATTCTGCATGTTAGCTTTGTATCCTGCAACTTTGCTGAATTTGTTTTTTAGCTCTAAAATTTTTTTTTTTCTTTAACCTTGCAAATGCAGTTTTGGTGTTTATTAGCTGTGAGATCCTATCATTTGTGAAGATAAAAATTTACTTTTCCTTCCAATTTGGATGCCTTTGATTCCCTTTTCTTGTAATTCTCTAGCTAGAAATTTCAATATATTTAATTTAAGTGGCAAAACTAGCCATCCTTGTCTTGTTCATGAATTTAGAAAAAAAAAAACTTTCAGTCTTTCACAACTAAGAATATATAATGTTAGTTGCAGGTTTTTTTTTACAAATGTCTTTGCTTGTGTTAAGGAAGTTACTTTCTATTCCTAGATTATTGGGTGTTTTATTTTTTGTCATGAAAATGTGTTGGATTTTTTTCCCAAATTACTTTTTCTGCACCAACTGAGGTGATCATGGATTTATTCTCTTCCTTTCCATCCTATTAATGTTGTGTATAACACTGACTTTTGTACATTGAACCATCCTTATATTCCAGGAATAAATCCAAGTGTATCTTCAAGACTAATCCTCTAAGTATGTTGCTATTTTGGTTTGCTTTAGTATTTTGTTGAGGCATTTGCTCCAGTATGCATGATGGATACTGGTTATGTGGTTTTATTTTCTTGGAATGCCTTGTCTGTCTTTTGTATCCTAATTAGGAGAGCAGAGGAATTTATAATAGGATGATTGGCTAACAAAAATCACTTATATACTAAATCTCTTTTTTTCTACCCTCCAAAGCCAGGGAGTTTACCTCCTTTTAGTCCATAAGATTTGTCTTCTCTACAGAAATGGCACAGGGATCATCAGGCATAAGGTGATTGACTTCTTACCATGGTAAATACTGGCATATTAGTTGAACAATTACAAACTAACTGATGAAAATTTCTTTTTTTAATTTAAATTTTTAAACTTCTTAAATTATTTTTAATTTAAAATCAATCAATTAACATACAGTGTACTAGCAGTATCAGAGATAAAGTAGTGATTTAAAACTTACATTGAACACTCAGTGCTCATTATACCACATGTCCTCCTTAATGCTCATCAACCAGTTACACAATCCTCCTGCCTCCCATCCAGCCACCGCCAGTTTGTTGGCTATAGTTATGAGTCTTTTTGGTTTGTCTTCTCTGATTTTGTCTTATTGTATTTTTCCCTCCTTTTCTTATGTTCATCTGTTTTTTTTTCCTTAACTTCTACATATGAGTGAAATCATATGATAATTGTCTTTCTCTGACTGACTTATTTCACTTAGCATAATACCCTCTAGTTCCATCCACGTCATTACAAATGGTAAGATTTCATTTTTTTTTTTTGGTATTTTATTTTATTTTTTTAATTTTATTTTTTATAAACATATAATGTATTTTTATCCCCAGGGGTCCAGGTCTGTGAATGGCCAGGTTTACACACTTCACAGCACTCACCATAGTACACACACTACCCAATGTCCATAACCCCACACCCCTCTCCCAAACCCCCTCCCCCCAGCAACCCTCAGTTTGTATTGTGAGACAAAGACTCACTTATGGTTTGTCCCCCTCCCCATCCCATCTTGCTTCATTCATTCTTCTCCAACCCCCTTATTCCTCCATGTTGCAACTCCACTTCCTATATCAGGGAGATCATATGATAGTTGTCTTTCTCTGATTGACTTATTTCGCTAAGCATGATACCTTCTACTTCCATCCACGTTGTCGCAAATGGCAAGATTTCATTTCTTTTGATGGCTGCATAGTATTCCATTGTGTATATATACCACATCTTCTTTATCCATTCATCTGTTGATGGACATCTAGGTTCTTTCCATAGTTTGGCTAGGGTAGACATTGCTGCTATAAACATTCGGGTGCACGTGCCCCTTCAGATCACTACGTTTGTATCTTTAGGGTAAATACCCAGTAGTGCAATTGCTGGGTCATAGGGTAGTTCTATTTTCAACATTTTGAGGAACCTACAAGCTGTTTTCCAGAGTGGTTGCCCCAGCTTGCATTCCGATCAACAGTGTAGGAGAGTTCCCCTTTTTCCATATACTCGCCAGCCTCTATCATTTTCTGACTTGTTAATTTTAGCCATTCTGAATGGTGTGAGGTGATATCTCATTGTGGTTTTGATTTGTATTTCCCTGATGCCGAGTGATGTGGAGCATGTTTTCATGTGTCTGTTGGCCATCTGGATGTCTTCCTTGCAGAAATGTCTGTTCGTGTCCTCTGCCCATTTCTTGATTGGATTATTTGTTCTTTGGGTGTTGAGTTTGCTAAGTTCTTTATAGATTTTGGACACTAGCCCTTTATCTGATATGTCGTTTACAAATATCTTCTCTCATTCTGTCAGTTGTCTTTTGGTTTTGTTAACTGTTTCCTTTGCTGTGCAAAAGCTTTTGATCTTGGTAAAATACCAATAGTTCATTTTTGCCGTTGCTTCCCTTGCCTTTGGCGATATTCCTAGGAAGATGTTGCTGCGGCTGAGGTCAAAGAGGTTGCTGCCTGTGTTCTCCTCAAGGGTTTGGATGGATTCCTTTCTCACACTGAGGTCCTTCATCCATTTTGAGTATATTTTCATGTGTGGTGTAAGGAAATGGTCCAGTTTCTTTTTTCTGCATGTGGCTGTCCAGTTTTCCCAACACCATTTATTGAAGAGGTGTCTATTTTCCATTGGACATTCTTTCCTGTTTGATCGAATATTACTTGACCATAGAGTTGAGGGTCTATTTCTGGGCTCTCTATTCTGTTTCATTGATCTATGGTTCTGTTTTTGTGCCAGTACCATGCTGCCTTGATGATGACAGCTTTGTAATAGAGCTTGAAGTCCGGAATTGTGATGCCACCAACTTTGGTTTTCTTTTTCAATATTCCTTTGGCTATTCGAGGTCTTTTATGGTTCCATATAAATGTTAGGGTTATTTGTACCATTTCTTTGAAAAAAAAAAAAAAAAGAGGATGGCATTTTGATAGGAATTGCATTAAATATGTAGATTGCTTTAGGTAGCATAGACATTTTCACAATATTTATTCTTCCAATCCATGAGCATGGAATATTATTCCATTTCATTGTGTCTTCCTCAATTTCTTTCATGAGTACGTTACAGTTTTCTGAGTATAGATTCTGTGCCTCTTTGGTTAGGTTTATTCCTAGGTATCTTATAGTTTTGGGTGCAATTGTAATTGGGATTGACTCCTTCATTTCTCTTTCTTCTCTCTTGTTGTTGGTGTAGAGAAATGCAACTAATTTCTGTGCATTGATTTTATATCCTGACACTTTATTGAATTCCTGTATAAATTCTAGAAGTTTTGGAGTTGAGTCTTTTGGTTATTCCACATATAGTATCATATTATCCACAAAAAGTGATAGTTTGACTTCTTCTTTGCCAATTTGGACACCTTTAATTTCTTTTTGTTGTCTGATTGCTGAGGTTAGAACTTCTAGTACTATGTTCAATAGCAGTGGTGATAATGGACATCCCTGCCGTCTTCCTGAACTTAGCGGAAAAGTTTTTAATTTTTCTCCATTGAAAATATTATGCGCGGTGGGTTTTTAATAGATGGCTTTGATGATGTTGAGGTATGTGCCCTCTATCCCTACACTTTGAAGAGTTTTGATCAGGAAGGGATGATATACTTTGTCAAATGCTTTTCAGCATCTATTGAGAGTATCATATGGTTCTTGTTCTTTCTTTTATTAATGTGTTGTATCACATTGATTGATTTGTGGATGTTGAACCAACCGTGCAGCCCTGGAATAAATCCCACTTGGTCGTGGTGAATAATCCTTTTAATGTACTGTTGAATCCTATTGGCTAGTATTTTGGTGAGAATTTTCGCATCTGTGTTCATCAAGGATATTGGTCTATAGCTCTCTTTTTTTATGGGATCCTTGTCTGGTTTTGGGATCAAGGTGATGCTGGCCTCATAAAATGAGTTTGGAAGTTTTCCTTCCATTTCTATTTTTTGGAACAGTTTCAGGAGAATAGGAATTAGTTCTTCTTTAAATATTTGGTAGAATTCCCCTGGGAAGCCGTCTGGCCATGGGCTTTGGTTTGTTTGGAGATTTTTAATGACTGTTTCAATCTCCTTACTGGTTATGGGTCTGTTCAGGCTTTTTATTTCTTCCTGGTTTGGTTGTGGTAGTTTATATGTTTCTAGGAATGCATCCTTTTCTTCCAGATTGTCAAATTTGTTGGCGTAGAGTTGCTCATAGTATTTTCTTATAATAGTTTGTATTTCTTTGGTGTTAGTTGTGATCTGTCCTGTTTCATTCATGATTTTATTTATTTGGGTCCTTTCTCTTTTCTTTTTGATAAGTCGGGCCAGGGGTTTATCAATTTTATTTTATTTTTTTATTTTTTTTTTTTTAATTTTTTATTTTTATAAACATATATTTTTATCCCCAGGGGTACAGGTCTGTGAATCACCAGGTTTACACACTTCACAGCACTCACCAAATCACATACCCTCCCCAATGTCCATAATCCCACCCCCTTCTCCCAATCCCCCTCCCCCCGGCAACCCTCAGTTTGTTTTGTGAGATTAAGAGTCACTTATGGTTTGTCTCCCTCCCAATCCCATCTTCTTTCATTTATTCTTCTACCCACTTAAGCCTCCATGTTGCATCACCACTTCCTCATATCAGGGAGATCATATGATAGTTGTCTTTCTCTGCTTGACTTATTTCGCTAAGCATGATACGCTCTAGTTCCATCCATGTTGTTGCAAATGGCAAGATTTCATTTCTTTTGATGGCTGCATAGTATTCCATTGTGTATATATACCACATCTTCTTGATCCATTCATCTGTTGATGGACATCTAGGTTCTTTCCATAGTTTGGCTATTGTGGACATTGCTGCTATAAACATTCGGGTGCACGTGTCCCTTTGGATCACTACATTTGTATCTTTAGGGTAAATACCCAATAGTGCAATTGCTGGGTCATAGGGCAGTTCTACTTTCAACATTTTGAGGAACCTCCATGCTGTTTTCCAGAGTGGCTGCACCAGCTTGCATTCCCACCAACAGTGTAGGAGGGTTCCCCTTTCTCCGCATCCTCGCCAGCATCTATCATTTCCTGACTTGTTGACTTTAGCCATTCTGACTGGTGTGAGGTGATATCTCATTGTGGTTTTGATTTGTATTTCCCTGATGCCGAGTGATATGGAGCACTTTTTCATGTGTCTGTTGGCCATCTGGATGTCTTCTTTGCAGAAATGTCTGTTCATGTCTTCTGCCCATTTCTTGATAGGATTATTTGTTCTTTGGGTGTTGAGTTTGCTAAGTTCTTTATAGATTCTGGACACTAGTCCTTTATCTGATATGTCGTTTGCAAATATCTTCTCCCATTCTGTCAGTTGTCTTTTGATTTTGTTAACTGTTTCCTTTGCTGTGCAAAAGCTTTTGATCTTGATGAAATCCCAGTAGTTCATTTTTTCCCTTGCTTCCCTTGCCTTTTGCGTTGTACCTAGGAAGATGTTGCTGCGGCAGAGGTCGAAGAGGTTGCTGCCCGTGTTCTCAAGGATTTTGATGGATTCCTTTCGTACATTGAGGTCCTTCATCCATTTTGAGTCTATTTTTGTGTGTGGTGTAAGGAAATGGTCCAATTTCATTTTTCTGCATGTGGCTGTCCAATTTTCCCAGCACCATTTATTGAAAAGGCTGTCTTTTTTCCATTGGACATTCTTTCCTGCTTTGTCGAAGATTAGTTGACCATAGATTTGAGGGTCTATTTCTGGGCTCTCTATTCTGTTCCATTGATCTATGGGTCTGTTTTTGTGCCAGTACCATGCTGTCTTGATGATGACAGCTTTGTAATAGAGCTTGAAGTCCGGAATTGTGATGCCACCAACGTTGGCTTTCTTTTTCAATATCCCTTTGGCTATTCGAGGTCTTTTCTGGTTCCATATAAATTTTAGAATTATTTGTTCCATTTCTTTGAAAAAGATGGATGGTACTTTGATAGGAATTGCATTAAATGTGTAGATTGCTTTAGGTAGCATAGACATTTTCACAATATTTATTCTTCCAATCCAGGAGCATGGAACATTTTTCCATTTCTTTGTGTCTTCCTCAATTTCTTTCATGAGTACTTTATAGTTTTCTGAGTATAGATTCTGTGTCTCTTTGGTTAGGTTTATTCCTAGGTATCTTATGGTTTTGGATGCAATTGTAAATGGGATTGACTCCTTAATATCTCTTTCTTCTGTCTTGCTGTTGGTGTAGAGAAATGCAACTGATTTCTGTGCATTGATTTTATATCCTGACACTTTACTGAATTCCTGTATAAGTTCTAGCAGTTTTGGAGTGCATTCTTTTGGGTTTTCCACATATAGTATCATATCATCTGCGAAGAGTGATAATTTGACTTCTTCTTTGCCGATTTGGATGCCTTTAATTTCCTTTTGTTGTCTGATTGCTGAGTCTAGGACCTCTAGTACGATGTTGAATAGCAGTGGTGATAATGGACATCCCTGCCGTGTTCCTGACCTTAGCGGAAAAGCTTTCAGTTTTTCTCCATTGAGAATGATATTTGCGGTGGGTTTTTCATAGATGGCTTTGATGATATTGAGGTATGTGCCCTCTATCCCTACACTTTGAAGAGTTTTGATCAGGAAGGGATGTTGTACTTTGTCAAATGCTTTTTCAGCATCTATTGAGAGTATCATATGGTTCTTGTTCTTACTTTTATTGATGTGTTGTATCACATTGACTGATTTGTGGATGTTGAACCAACCTTGCAGCCCTGGAATAAATCCCACTTGGTCGTGGTGAATAATCTTTTTAATGTACTGTTGAATCCTATTGGCTAGTATTTTGTTGAGTATTTTCGCATCTGTGTTCATCAAGGATATCGGTCTATAGCTCTCTTTTTTGGTGGGATCCTTGTCTGGTTTTGGGATCAAGGTGATGCTGGCCTCATAAAATGAGTTTGGAAGTTTTCCTTCCATTTCTATTTTTTGGAACAGTTTCAGGAGAATAGGAATTAGTTCTTCTTTAAATGTTTGGTAGAATTCCCCCGGGAAGCCATCTGGCCCTGGGCTTTTGTTTGTTTGGAGATTTTTAATGACTGTTTCAATCTCCTTACTGGTTATGGGTCTGTTCAGGCTTTCTATTTCTTCCTGGCTCAGTTGTGGTAGTTTATATGTTTCTAGGAATGCATCCATTTCTTCCAGATTGTCAAATTTATTGCCGTAGAGTTGCTCATAGTATGTTCTTATAATAGTTTGTATTTCTTTGGTGTTAGTTGTGATCTCTCCTCTTTCATTCATGATTTTATTTATTTGGGTCCTTTCTCTTTTCTTTTTGATAAGTCGGGCCAGGGGTTTATCAATTTTATTAATTCTTTCAAAGAACCAGCTCCTAGTTTCGTTGATTTGTTCTATTGTTTTTTTGGTTTCTATTTCATTGATTTCTGCTCTGATCTTTATGATTTCTCTTCTCCTGCTGGGCTTAGGGTTTCTTTCTTGTTCTTTCTCCAGCTCCTTTAGGTGTAGGGTTAGGTTGTGTACCTGAGACCTTTCTTGTTTCTTGAGAAAGGCTTGGACCGCTATATATTTTCCTCTCAGGACTGCCTTTGTTGTGTCCCACAGATTTTGAACCGTTGTGTTTTCATTATCATTTGTTTCCATGATTTTTTTCAATTCTTCTTTAATTTCCCGGTTGACCCATTCATTCTTTAGAAGGATACTGTTTAGTCTCCATGTATTTGGGTTCTTTCCAAACTTCCTTTTGTGGTTGAGTTCTAGCTTTAGAGCATTGTGGTCTGAAAATATGCAGGGAATGATCCCAATCTTTTGATACCGGTTGAGTCCTGATTTAGGACCGAGGATGTGATCTATTCTGGAGAATGTTCCATGTGCACTAGAGAAGAATGTGTATTCTGTAGCTTTGGGATGAAATATTCTGAATATATCTGTGATGTCCATCTGGTCCAGTGTGTCATTTAAGGCCTTTATATCCTTGCTGATCTTTTGCTTGGATGACCTGTCCATTTCAGTGAGGGGAGTGTTAAAGTCCCCTACTATCATTGTATTATTGTGGATGTGTTTCTTTGATTTTGTTATTAATTGGTTTATATAGTTGGCTGCTCCCACATTGGGGGCATAGATATTTAAAATTGTTAAATCTTCTTGTTGGACAGACCCTTTGAGTATGATATAGTGTCCTTCCTCATCTCTTATTATAGTCTTTGGCTTAAAATCTAATTGATCTGATATAAGGATTGCCACTCCTGCTTTCTTCTGATGTCCATTAGCATGGTAAATTCTTTTCCACCCCCTCACTTTAAATCTGGAGGTGTCTTCGGGCTTAAAATGTGTTTCTTGGAGGCAACATATAGATGGGTTTTGTTTTTTTATCCATTCTGATACCCTGTGTCTTTTGACAGGGGCATTTAGCCCATTCACATTCAGGGTAACTATTGAGAGATATGAATTTAGTGCCATTGTATTGCCTGTAAGGTGACTGTTACTGTATATGGTCTCTGTTCCTTTCTGATCTACCACTTGTAGGCTCTCTCTTTGCTTAGAGGACCCCTTTCAATATTTCCTGTAGAGCTGGTTTGGTATTTGCAAATTCTTTCAGTTGTTGTTTGTCCTGGAAGCTTTTAATCTTCCTTCTATTTTCAATGATAGCCTAGCTGGATATAGTATTCTTGGCTGCATGTTTTTCTCGTTTAGTGCTCTGAAAATATCATGCCAGCTCTTTCTGGCCTGCCAGGTCTCTGTGGATAAGTCAGCTGCCAATCTAATATTTTTACCATTGTATGTTACAGACTTCTTTTCCCGGGCTGCTTTCAGGATTTTCTCTTTGTCATTGAGACTTGTAAATTTTACTATTAGGTGACGGGGTGTGGGCCTATTCTTATTGATTTTGAGGGGCATTCTCTGAACCTCCTGGATTTTGATGCTCGTTCCCTTTGCCATATTGGGGAAATTCTCCCCAATAATTCTCTCCAGTATACCTTCTGCTCCCCTCTCACTTTCTTCTTCTTCTGGAATCCCAATTATTCTAATGTTGTTTCGTCTTATGGTGTCACTTATCTCTCGAATTCTCCCCTCGTGGTCCAGTAGCTGTTTGTCCCTCTTTTGATCAGCTTCTTTATTCTCTGTCATTTGGTCTTCTATATCACTAATTCTTTCTTCTGCCTCATTTATCCTAGCAGTGAGAGCCTCCATTTTTGATTGCACCTCATTAATAGCTTTTTTGATTTCAACTTGGTTAGATTTTAGTTCTTTTATTTCTCCAGAAAGGGCTTTTATGTCTCTCGAGAGGGTTTCTCTAATATCTTCCATGCCTTTTTCGAGCCCGGCTAGAACCTTGAGAATTGTCATTCTGAACTCTAGATCTGACATATTACCGATGTCTGTATTGATTAGGTCCCTAGCCTTCGGTACTGCCTCTTGTTCTTTTTTTTGTGTTGAATTTTTACGTCTTGTCATTTTGTCCAGATAAGAGTAAATGAAGGGGCAAGTAAAATACTAAAAGGGTGGCAACAACCCCAGGAAAATATGCTTTAACCAAATTAGAAGAGATCCAAAATCGTGAGTGGGGAGAAAGGGGATAAAAAGAGGTTCAAAAAGGAAGAGAGAAAAAAGAAAAAAAAAAAAAAAGAAAAAAAAAAAAAGAAAAGAAAAGAAAATAATTTAAAAAAAAGAAACACCTAAGAAAAATGTAAAAAAAATATATATATATATTAGATAAACTAGTAAAAAATCGTTAAAAAAGAAAAAGGTAACAGTTAAAAAAAAAAAAATTTTACCCGAAGGCGAGAAAAAAAAAAAATGAAAAAGAAAAAATTAAATTAACTGCAAGACTAAAAAAAATCACAGGAAAAAAGCCATGAGTTCCGTGCTTGGCTTTCTCCTCCTCTGGAATTCTGCTGCTCTCCTTGGTATTGAAACCGCACTCCTTGGTAGGTGAACTTGGTCTCGGCTGGATTTCTTGTTGATCTTCTGGGGGAGGGGCCTGTTGTAGTGATTCTCAAGTGTCTTTGCCCCAGGCGGAATTACACCGCCCTTACCCGGGGCCGGGGTGAGTAATCCGCTCGGGTTTGCTTTCAGGAGCTTTTGTTCCCTGAGCGCTTTCCGTAGAATTCCAGAGGACGGGAATACAAATGGCGGCCTCCTGGTCTCCGGCCCGGAGGAGCCGAGAGCCCAGGGCCCCACTCCTCAGTGCGCCCTCAGAGAACAGCGCCCAGTTACTCCCGTCTGCCTGACCTCCGGCCGCGCTCCGAGCTCACCGAGCCTGCGACCGGTTCAAGGTAACACGGAGCTGCGAGATTACTGTCGGCTCTGTCTCTGTAGCCGGCTTTCCCGTTCCAATACCCACAAGCTCTGCGACACTCAGACACCCCCGATCCTTCTGTGACCCTGCGGGACCTGAGGCCACGCTGACCCCGCGTGGGCTTCGCCCCGGTTTAGCCTCTGGAGCGATGTCCCTCAGCGGAACAGACTTTTAAAAGTCCTGATTTTGTGCGCGGTTGCTCCGCGCTTGCCGGGAGCCGGCCCCTCCCCCCGGGGTCTATCTTTCTGTCGCTTTGGATTCACTTCTCCGCCGGTCCTACCTTTCAGAAAGTGGCTGATTTTCTGTTTCCAGAATTGCTGTTCTTCTTCTCTTCGATCTGCCGATGGATTTTCAGGTGTTTGCAATCTTTAGATAAGCTATCTAGCTGATCTCCGGCTAGCTGAAGCAGTCTCAGCTTGCTACTTCTCCGCCATCTTGACTCCTCCTCCTCAATTTTATTAATTCTCTCAAAAAACCAGCTCCTAGTTTTGTTGATTTGTTCTATTGTTTTTTTTTTTTTTTTTTTTGGTTTCTATTTCATTGATTTCTGCTGTGATCTGTATGATTTCTCTTTTTCTGCTGGGTTTAGGGTTTCTTTCTTTTTCTTTTTCCAGCTCCTTTCGGTGTATGGTTAGGTTGTGTACTTGAGACCTTTCTTGTTTCTTGAGAAATGCTAGTACCACTATATATTTTCCTCTCAGGACTGCCTTTGTTGCGTCCCACAGATTTTGAACTTTTGTGTTTTCATTAGCATTTGTTTCCCTGATTTTTTTCAATTCTTCTTTAATTTCCTGGTTGACCCATTCATTCTTTAGAAGGATGCTGTTTAGTCTACATGTATTTGGGTTCTTTCCAAACTTCCTCTTGTGGTTGAGTTCTAGCTTCAGAGCATTGTGGTCTGAAAATATGCAGGGAATTAACCCAATATTTTGATACCGATTGAGACCTGATTTAGGACTGAAGATGTGATCTCTTCTGGAGAATGTTCCATGTGCACTAGAGAAGAATGTGTACTTTGTGGCTTTGCGATGAAATATTCTGACAATATCTGTGATGTCCATCTGGTCCAGTGTGTCATTTAAGGCCTTTATTTCCTTGTTGATCTTTTGCTTGGATGATCTGTCCATTTCAGTGAGGGGAGTGTTAAAGTCCCCTACTATTATTGTATTATTGTTGATGTGTTTCTTTGATTTTGTTATTAATGGGTTTATATAGTTGGCTGCTCCCACGTTGGGGACATAGATATTTAAAATTGTTAGATCTTCTTGTTGGACAGAATCTTTGAGTATGGCATAGTGTCCTTCCTCATCTCTTATTATTGTCTTTGGCTTATAATCCAATTGATATGATATAAGAATTGCCATTTCTGCTTTCTTCTGATGTCCATTAGCATGGTAAGTTTTTTTCCACCCCCTCACTTTAAATCTGGAGGTGTCTTCGGGTTTAAACCAAGTTTCTTGTAGGCAACATATAGATGGGTTTTGTTTTTTTATCCATTCTGATACCCTGTGTCTTTTGATTGGGGCATTTAGCCAATTAACTTTCAGGGTAATTATTGAGAGATATGAATTTAGTGCCATTGTATTGCCTGTAAGGTGACTGTTACTGTATATTGTCTCTGATCTACCACTTGTAGGCTCTCTCTTTGCTTAGAGGACCCCTTTCAATATTTCCTGTAGAGCTGGTTTGATGTTTGCCAATTCTTTCAGTTTTTGTTTGTCCTGGAAGCTTTTTATCTCTCCTTCTATTTTCAATGATAGCCTAGCTGGATATAGTATTTTTGGCTGCATGTTTTTCTCATTTAGTGCTCTGAATATATCATGCCAGCTCTTTCTGGCCTGCCAGGTCTCTGTGGATAAGTCTGCTGCCAATCTAATATTTTTACCATTGTATGTTACAGACTTCTTATCCCGGGCTGCTTTCAGGATTTTCTCTTTGTCACGAAGACTTGTAAATTTTACTATTAGGTGATGGGGTGTGGACCTATTCTTTTGATTTTGAGTGGGGTTCTTGCACCTCCTGGATTTTGATGCTTGTTCCTTTTACCATATTGGGGAAATTCTCTCCAATAATTCTCTCCAGTATACCTTCTGCTCCCCTCTCTCTTCTTCTTCTGCAATCCCAATTATTCTAATATTGTTTTGTCTTATGGTATCACTTATCTCTTGAATTCTCCCCTCGTGGTCCAGTAGCTGTTTGTCCCTCTTTTGCTCAGCTTCTTTATTCTCTGTCATTTGGCCTTCTCTATCACTAATTCTTTCTTCTGTCTCATTTATCCTAGCAGTGAGAGCCTCCATTTTTGATTGCACCTCATTAATAGCTTTTTTGATTTCAACTTGGTTAGATTTTAGTTCTTTTTTTTTCCAGAAAGGGCTCTTATATCTCCCGAGAGGGTTTCTCTAATATCTTCCATGCCTTTTTCGACCCCAGCCAAAACCTTGAAAATTATCATTCTGAACTCTAGATTTACATAATACCAATGTCTGTATTGATTAGGTCCCTAGCCTTCGGTACTGTCTCTTGTTCGTTTTTTTTGTGGTGAATTTTTTGGCCTCCTCATTTTGTCCAGATAAGAGTATATGAAGGAGCAAGTAAAATACTAAAAGGGTGGCAACAACCCCAGGAAAATATGCTTTAACCAAATCAGAAGAGATCCCAAATCATGAGAGGCGAGGAAGGGGATAAAAAGAGGTTCAGAAAGAAAAAAGAAAAGAAAAGAAACAATTAAGAAAACTAATAAAGAAAAAGTATAAAAAAGAATATATATATATATATATATATATATATATATATTAGATAAACTAGTTAAAAAACATTAAAAAAGAATAGGGTAAAAGTTAAAAAAAATAGCAGAAGAAGAGAAAAAAAATTGAAAAAGAAATAAAATTAAATTAACTGCAAGACTAAAGAATCAAGAGGAGAAAGCCATGAGTTTCATGGTTAGCTTTCTCCTCCTCTGGAATACTGCTGCTCTCCTTGATATTGAAACTGCCTTCTTTGGTAGGTGAACTTGGTCCTGGCTGGATTTATTGTTGATCTTCTGTGGGAGGGGCCTGTTGTAGTGATTCTCAAGTGTCTTTGCCCCAGGCAAAATTTCACCACCCTTACCAGGGGCCATGCTGAGTAATCAGCTGGGGTTTGCTTTCAGGAGCTTTTGTTTCCTGAGAGCTTTCTGTAGAGTTCTGGAGGACGGGAATGAAAATGGCAGCCTACTGGTCTCTGGCCCGGAGGAGCCAAGAGCCTGGGGACCCACTCCTCAGTGAGCCCTCAGAGAACAGCGCCCAAGAACTCCCGTCTGCCTGACCTCAGGCCGCGCTCCAAGCTTACCAAGCCTGCGACCGGTTCAAGGTAACCCTACGCTGTGAGCTCACTGTCAGTTCTGTCTCTGTAGCCAGTTTCCCAGTTCTTATATCTGTAAGTTCTGTGACACTCAGACACCCCCGATCCTTCTGTGACCCTGTGGGACCTGAGACCACGCTGACCCCATGTGGGCTTCACCCCAGTTTAGCCTCTGGAGTGATGTCCCTCAGTAGAACAGATTTTTAAAAGTCCTGATTTTGTGCTCCATTGTACCACCAGCTTGCTGGGAGCTGGCCCCTCCCCCCAGGGTCTATCTTCCTATCGCTTTGGATTCACTTCTCCGCCAGTCCTACCTTTCAGAAAGTGGTTGATTTTCTGTTTCTAGAATTGCTGTTCTTCTTCTCTTGGATCTCCCATTGGATTTGTAGGTGTTTGCAATCTTTATATAAGCCACCTAGCTGAAGTAGTCTCAGCCTGCTACTTCTCCGCCATCTTGACTCCTCCCCCTATAGCACATTTCTTAAACTCAAAGATTAAGAAACCATCAGACTTACAGAAAAATCTGTGTCCATATGTCATATCCATTCATTTTCTCAATGATATTAACATCTACAAAAAAGACTTTCCCAAGATTTACAAATTGGTTATTACTTATACAAGTTGTGTATTCACTTAAAGACAACTTGCTTAATCGTGTACTTGTAAAAAAAAAAAATTGGCAAAATTTAGAAAATAATTTTTGAAAACCACTACCAGAAAAATATTTTGTAAAATTATTTTATCAAATATGTGTTTTGTTCCAAACCTTGAGTTCTTTAAATACCTAAAGCCGTCTATAAGGAAATATGTGTGGGATGATATTCTAGGTAGTCTTTCTGACATTTCTTCAATATTTGCTTATCATATACTCATTTGAGAAAATTAACTCATTTTTATCCCTTTCTGAGGACAAGCATGTGCTCTTTTGCCAATTTTTCGGTATTTGTGTGTTTTCTGCTTACTTTTATCTCATCATATTCATCCTACCAATTTACATTGCATTGGAATTTTTTTAAATTTTATTTATTTATTTGACAGAGAGATATCACAAGTAGGCAGAGAGTCAGGCAGAGAGAGGGTGGGGGAAGCAGGCCCCCTGCTGAGCAGAGAGCCCGATGTGGTGCTTGATCCCAGGACCCTGAGATCATGACCTAAGCTGAAGAGCTGAAGGTAGAGGCTTAACCTACTGAGCCACCCAGGCGCCCCTGCATAGGAAATTTTCCATTCATCTTACTTTTACATATTTAATAAAAGTTTGTGCAGCCACTTTGGAAAACAGTGTGGGGATTCCTTAAGAAATTAAAAAAATAGAGCTACCCTGCAATTGCACTACTGGGTATTTTTCTTTAAATTTACAAAGTGTTCTCCATTTCTTTTTCAGAAGACCATCTGGAAGAAAATGGTAATTTTTTTTTTCCAGACTCACATTCCTTTGGTGATGCACTGCATAGAAATGATTTTGTTCTTGTCATTTCCTGATTCTTTAAGTCACTACCCACCCCTATCTTTGTCCTTTGTTTTCTTGAATGTCTAATTATTCTATCCACTTTGTTTTGTTCCCTGAGATTCTCCCATTGTCCCTTCTCATTCAGTCTCCTCTAGGTTTTCATTTCCTTGCTTTTATTTGCCATATATTCTTCAACATTCTATCTTCCAGATGCTTATCATAATTTCATTTTAAGATTGGTGAGATGCAGAGGATTAGGCAGGAAGAATGTGCTTGTTTCCATGCAAGATATGTTCCAGAAAATATCCTCTCACTTGGGTTTTCCAACATGTTCTTTGACTAGGAGTGTCCTTTACTGTGAACAGAAAAATATCTTAAATATGAAGGTAAGGAATCAGATTCCAAAGTTTCTGAATTAAGTTTTTTCTTCTATTGGCCTCTTAAACACTCTGAACATACTGTAGTCAAGTGTAACCTTGAGACTTGCTGTTCAACTTCCCTTGACCATTTTCTCAAGTGATCAAACCTATATAAATATTCTTTGCATGATTTTGACTGGTTATTTTCTCCTTCCAACCACACTTATTACTCTTCTTTCATTTGAAGTTTTATCTATTCAATTAGTAATTCAACAAATTGTTGAATAAATATTTTAACTATTTTATTTATTTATTAATTATTTCTCAATTGTGTTATGTTAGTCACCATACAATAAATCATTAGTTTTTGTTGCAGTGTTCCAAGATTCATTGTTTACATATAATACCCAGTGTTCCATGTAATACAGCCTCTCCTTAATAACAATCACCAGGCTAACCCATCAGCTACACTCCTCCCCTCTAAAACACTGTTTCTTGGAGTCCACAATCTCTCATGGTTTGTCTCTCCTCCAATATTTTTTAAAATATTTGTTTATTCATCAGAGAGAGAGAGGAGCAAGGGGCAGAAGGAGAGGGTGAGAGTGTCCTAACAGATCCCCCAATGATCATGGAGCCTGTTGTGGGGCTCAATTCCAGGATCCTGACATTGTGACTTCCAAAATCAAGAACTGCACTTCACTGATGAACCACCCATATGTACCATACATACATTTTTCATTCAATTATGAATGAAATCATTCAATTTCATTCATTGATACTTTATCTCTGGAGTCTAAGGGTATGTTCTAAGTTTTTTCTACACCGACTTTATTACCTCACCAAAAGAATTATTTAAATCTTCACATCCCTACATATCCCATGGTATTCAATGAGATATCAATGGAATGGATCTCAGAGATGTAATTCCTTAATTATGGAATGGACATGACTTGGTCAGTTATCAAAAAACAATCAGTAGCAGGTGTAGGACTTTGGTTGTACCTTCTTTCTAATGTTTAGAAAATCTGTCTCAGAGGTACTGTATGGTGACTAACATAACATAATAAAATAAAATAAAAAGTAAAAAAAGAAAAGCTCTCTCATATACACATTTCTATATATTTTCTCTCAGATAGGAGGAAGGCACAGTATAACTCTGGTAAGAAACAGAATCTTTCTCCAAGAACACTATTCATTTCCCTGTCCTGGATTTCACACTCTGTTCATTTAAGATGATTTTCATGCACGCATGAGTTAACATAGAATTCAAATAAAATAAGGTTATGAATTAATCAGTGAAGAAAAATATGAATAGAAGCAACCTGAAACCTAATCTTTCATTATTTAAGTGAGCAATATTTCAGTATTCCCTTGTACAGTATTTATGGCAAATTTATACAACGTAGCTACTGCAATACTGCAACTTGACAAATGAATTTAAAGTAGCCATAGCCCCGCTGAGCAAGGAATCCTATGCAGGTCACTATCCCAGGACTTTGAGATCATGACCTGAGCTGAAGGCAGGTGCTTAACTGACTGAGCCCCCCCAGGTGTCCCTCAAATACTGCTCTCTACAAAATGTTAACTTAATAAATGAGCTAACCTTTTGAAATCTCCATGAATGTTTTCTAAGAAACTTTAATAAAGCACAGAGCCACATTTTAGGGAAAAGATAAGAGTGTTTAAAGCACCACTCTTCTAATAATTTAATTTACAATCATAGCAGTTGTTTTCCTCCATAACTCATTTTAAAAGTTATATTTCCTGGTTGGGAGAGGTTGGTGGGGTTATGGACATTGGGGAAGGTATATGCTATAGTGAGTGCTGTGAAGTGTGTAAACCTGGCAATTCACAGACCTGTACCCCTGGGGCTATTAATACATTATATGTTTGTAAAAAATTATAATAAAAATTATATTTCCCCCAAATACATGAGTCAGTAATCAATATCAATTTTCTTGACGTTGACTGGCATTTACATGAGTTTTTTCCTTTTTACTTTTCAGGATTTCAACAGGAAATTGGTAACTTTTTCTAGCATTCTTTTTACTGATGTATTTCCTAGGAATATTTTTTGTCATTCCTTTTCATTCCTTTGATTTATTTGCAGGGTTCTATCTTCTAGATGATTGCCATAATATCATTATAAGCTTGGTGAGCTGAGGGGATTAAGCTAAGGAGAAGTGGTCTTCTCCATTTAATAGAAAGCTGTCCTTTAAATTGAGTTCTCCAACACATCTTCTGAGACAAAGTGCCCATCGTTTTGTATATAATATTACCCCAGTTCTTAATGGATGGGCTCAGACTCCAAAACTGCCAAGTGACAGAAGTTCCTCTTTTTGATTGCCTTCCACACATTTCTCATACTGATGTCAAGTGTAACCTTGACATATGACAGTTTTCTTTTGACAAATTTCCAGTGATCCACGGTATATAAGTATTTTTGCATGCTTTGCCTGCTTACTGTCTCTTTCCAGCCATAGTTATTACTCTTCTTTCATTTTTACTTAAATCTATTTACTTATTAATTCAATAGGTTGCTCTTCTTTTATGGTCTTTTATACATTCTTTTTTTTTCACTCAAACTTTATTGCTTATTAGCTTCATAGCTTATTATCTCTAAAGTCCAAGGTTATCTTCTAAGATATCTTTATGCTATTTTTAGTATTACATAAGAAGAATTATTTAAATCTTCATATTAAATCTATAGTGTATTGTATAGAGACTGTATTCTGCAAATTGCAGTAAAATTTCTACATGAAATGGACTTTAGAGATTCCTTTTATTACTTTTGAAATGGGATTTACTTGACCAATAAACATACATAAATGTTACCAAATGTATGCTTAATTATATCTTCCTTATGATGTTAAGATCTGTCTCATACATCTGTTTTCTCTCAGCTAGGAGGAAAGCTCAATACAAGGCTGGTGAGTAATGTTTGTCTCTCAGAAAGCTCTATTCTACCATCTCTCAGGTCTTGTCCTAAAGTTGTAAGACAGTATGTAGAAATACAAAAAAAAAAAAAAAAAAAAAAAAAGTCTATGGTTGGCAAAGAAGTATCTGTATCATTAGCTTTCTAAATTTAAAGAGGTTTAGTAAAATCTCTCAGAAGAGCAAACCTTAAGTGATTTGGCAATTTTTCCCTCCTCCCCTCCAAACTTATCTTGATTTTATGTTATCTTTCCTGTTCCTCCATCTCTCCTACTTTGTCTTCCTTCTATATTCGTACCTACCCTACTCGTGATCTTTTTAAAATGATATTTGAAAAAAAGAGAGTATGAGAATAATACAGTATTAAACAGGAAATCCAAGAATTTCAGAAGGAATTGGACAAAGACAGGGAGAAATGGAAAAGACAATGAGAGAAAACAGGTAAGAGTTTTATTTATTTATTTTTTCTTTCTTCCAGCCTGGAGGAAGGCACAATTATATCCTGGTGAGTGCTATGAACTCTGATGAAGAAAGTCCTAGTATCAAAGATATTTTAAATCAATACCTACTGTGTATAAAACAATGTGCTAAAAATCAAAGCCACTCCAAAGCATATATTCCATAAACTTGGCAGATTACTCAATATTTGAATTGATAATAATGTGTTGGAAATACTAAATTTTAGCAGTTTCTTTACTTTTGAGCATAAGTTGAACATAGGTAGAATGGTTATTTTCTGCTAAAAATCTGAAAAAACTAAAGCAAAAAATAAGTTATTTGATCAGATTCACCATATTTCCTGTTTCCTCTCAACATCCTAAATACTTAAATGAAATTTTTCCCGAGGGAACATTATATAAAGAGAGCATTACATGTGTCAAATCTTCAAGTTAAACACAATTTGGCAAAAGGTAAATAAATAGATATTTAAGGATATAAAAGAGTATTTCCTTTGGTTGCTATTATTCCTGAATTAATCCTAGGGAATTTATACTCATGGTATTCTGGTGAGAAAGGCAGCTATATTTTAGAGGGTAGGTTCTCATGTACACTTGTTTCTTGTAGACTGGAGGAAAGAAGAGTTCCAGGCTGGTAAGTCTATGATGATGCAGAGGGACACTGCTTCTTGTGGGGTAGTCTTGCAGAAAGATGGGTGGAGGTGAGTTAGATTTACCCAAGGCAAAAGAAACCTTCACCGAAAGGGGAATCCTCTGGTCCAAGCTTACTTGGTCCTTCCCAGAAAAATAATAATCTACTTGTCCACAGTAAATGTGACCCTGGATGAAGACACTGCCCATCCTTCCCTTCTTCTGTCTGAAAACAGGAGACGAGTGACCTGGCAAGAAAGTCATCAAAATCTGTCCAGCTCCACCCAGAGATTTGACTCCCTCCCCTGCGTGTTGGGTCAGCAGCACATCAACTCTGGGAGATCCTTCTGGGAGGTTAAGGTTAAGGATGCACCTTCTTGGGACCTGGGAATTTGTCTCAATAATGTAACAAGGAAGGGGAGGGTCACTGTGTCACCACAGAATGGTTTCTGGGCCATCAGATTCTATAATAGAGAGTGCTGGGCCCTCACCTCCCCAGAAACCTGTCTCACTGTAAGAGAAATACCCCATATTGTGGGGATATTCCTGGATTATGAAGATGGAGATGTATCTTTCTACAATATGACAGATGGATCCCACATTTTCTCCTTTACTAAGAACACATTTAGTGGTGCCCTACGACCACTTTTCAGGCTTTGGTCCTCTGAAGCAGGTTCCCTAAGCATCTGTCCAATGGAAGAAGAGAATGATGTTGTAATTAACATACCTGAATAGGAGAAATTTTTATTTGGGGCCTCAATGATTATTATAATTCTCCCCTAAGGAGATGCAAAGGATTTTTTCCTTCTTCTTATAAGTCATTCTTAAGATGATGCTCTGAGATAAAAACTGGTGATTGTTCCTCATATCAGTTCTCCCCTCTTCCTTAATTGTAATGTTTTCATACTATTACCCTGTTTTATGACAACCTCATATAAACATTAGATTTCTTAGCTTCCCCTGTTGCATGTGACTAGTTGATGACCAGTGTGTTATAACCTGAATTATTCTGTGTGATTCCTGGAATGTGTCCTAAAAGAGAAATTGTATCCTTCATTTTTTTTTTCTTTATCTTTTCTGCTGGCTGAATGTGTCATGGTGAATGAAACTGAAAGACCATCTCTGACTATGAAATACAATATGCATGGCAGAGAAATTACAGTAGACTTGGGTTTTTTTGGCAACTTTATGGAACTACTCTATTATGTAACTTTAGAATTCTTTTCTAAAGTGAGAAATAAACTTTTATCTTTAAGCCATTTGTTTATTGGATATTTGTCATTTGTGATTGAATCTATTCCTGACTTATGCACTCTCTCTTTAAACATGGCAACAGATGGCATCCACAACTGATTATTTAGATGGAACAGGAAGTATAAAGTCCGGTAGCTTATTACTTAGGTACTCACATTCCTCCAGTGTGTCAGTCTCATTTAGGTCCCTCAACTTTTCTGAGGAGTCAGTTTCTCCTGACTTCACTACTACTACTACTACTACTACTACTACTACTACTTCTCCTTTCTTCTTCTCCTTCTTCTTCTTCTCCTTCTCCTTCTCCTTCTCCTTCTCCTTCTTCTTCTTCTTCTTCTCCTTCTCCTTCTTCTCCTTCTCCTTCTCCTCCTTCTTCTCCTCCTCCTTCTTCTCCTTCTCCTTCTCCTCCTCCTTCTTCTCCTCCTTCTTCTTCTCCTCCTTCTCCTCCTCCTCCTCCTTCTTCTTCTTCTTTCTTCTTCTTCTTCTTCTTCTTCTTCTTCTTCTTCTTCTTCTTCTTCTTCTCTTCTTATTCTTTTTTGAAGATTTTATCTGTTCATTTGACAGAGAGAGATCACAAGTAGTCAGAGAGGCAAGCAGAGAGAGAGAGGAGGAAGCCGGCTCCCTGCTGAGCAGAGAGCCTGATGCGGGGCTCCATCCCAGGATGCCGAGACCATGACCTGAGCCGAAGTCATAGGCTTCAACCCACTGAACCACCCAGGTGCCCCCTGACTTCACTTATTAACCTTCCCTAATTTAGTTCCATGGTTAATAATTTCTAGCATTCTCTTACTGATAAATGAAAATCCCTGGCATCATTATCTTTCTGTTACGTTGTCTTGCCAAAACTCAAAATATGAACCAATCTAATTATCCATTTCTCATACTGGCAGCTTAATATGTTATAGCACTCCAGATATATGAGGAGATTGGTTCCCCTATACATGCATAATCACCTATGAGAACTTGAACACCAGCACTATCCAATAATCCTCCCATGTGTCTTCAGCCATTTGCATGTCCTTATTTTTCAGTCAGTTTCATTAGTAATTCCACCTACTTTGGGACACCTGTGTGGTTCAGTTAAGCATCTGATGCTTGATTTCAGTTCAGATCGTGATTTCAGGGTTGTGAGTTTGAACCCTGTGTAGGGGCTGCATGCAGGGCATGTTCCCAACTTAAAAAAAAAAAAATCTACCTTCTTTAAATTTCCAAGTCTACTGCCCCCTTAATCTCAGTGTATGACTATATTCTTACTTTGTTTTTTTTTAATTTTTCAAAATTTACATTTAATTAATTAAAATATAATATATTATTTGTTTCAGGGATACAGACCTATGATTCATCAGTCTTATATAATACCCAGTACTCATTACAACACATACCCAGTTATTCTATCCCTCAATCCCACTCCCCTCCAGTTACCCTCAGTTTGTTTTCTATGATTAGGAGACTCAGGTTTTGTCCCCCTCTGGTTTCATCTTGTTACATTTTTTTCCCTCTCTTCCTCTATGATCCTCTGCCTTGTTTCTTAAATTCCACATATCAGTAACATGATAATGGTAATTGTATTTCTCTTATTGACTTATTTTGCTTACCATAATAACCTCAAGTTTCATTCACATTGCTGAAATGGCAAGATTTCAGTTTTTGATGGCTGCATAGAATTCCATTGTGTATATATACCAATCTCTTTATCCATTCATCTATTGATGGACATTTAGGCTCTTTCCACAGTTTGGCTATTATGGACATTGCTGCTATAAACATTTTTGGTGCATGCACTCCTTTGGATCACTGCATTTGCATCTTTAGGGTAAATACCTAGTAGTGCAATTGCTGGGTCATAGGGTAGCTCTATTTTCAACTTTCTGAGGAACCTCCATACTCTTTTCCAGAGTGGCTGTACCAACTTACATTCCCACCAACAGTGTAGGAGGGTTTCCCTTTCTCTTCATCCTCACCAAAATCTGTCATTTCCTGACTTGTTAATTTTAGCTATTCCAACTGGTGTGAGGTAGTATCTCACTGTGGTTTTGATTTGTATTTCCCTGTGGACTGATGTTGAGTACTTTTCATGTGTCTGTTGGCCGTTTGGTTGTCTTATTTGGAGAAATGTCTGTTATTGTCTTCTGCCAATTTCTTGATTGGATTTGTTCTTTGGGTGTCAAGTTTGATAAGTTCTTTATAGATTTAGGATACTAGCCTTTTAACTGATATGTCATTTGCAAATATCTTCTCCCTTTCTGTCAGTTGTCTTTTGATTTTGTTGACTGTTTCTTCTGCTGTGCAAAAGCTTTTGATCTTGATGAAGTCCCAATAGCTCATTTTTGTCTTTGTTTCATTTTTCTTGGACACATGTCTAGCAAGAAGTTGCTGCGGACAAGATTGGAGAGGATGCTACCTGTGTTCTTTTCTAGGATTTTGATGGATTCCTGTCTCACATTAGGTCTTTGGTCTGTCTTGAGTCTATATTTGTGTATGGTTTAAGGAAATGTTCCAGTTTCATACTTCTGCATGGGGCTGTCAAATCTTTTCTACACCATTTGTTGAAGAAATAACACCATTTGTTGAAGAGTATCATGTCAGCTGCAAAGAGAGAGAGTTTGACTTCTTCTTTGCCATTTCAAATGCCTTTTATTTCTTTTTGTTGTCTGATTGCAGCCCAGGAATAAATCTCACTTGGTTATGGTTAATAATCCTCTTAATGATCTTAATGGATCCTATTGGCTCATATTTTGGTAAGAATTTTTGCATCCATGTTCATCAGGGATATTCAAAATTCTCCTTTTTGGTGGGGTCTTTGTATGGTTTGGGGATCAAGGTAATGCTGGCTTCATAAAAAGAGTTTGGAAGTTTTCCTTCCATTTTGATTTTTTGAGACATCTTAAAGAAAATGTACTAATTCTTTAAATGTTTGGTAGAATTTCCCTGGGAAGTCATCTGGCCCTGGGCTCTTATTTGTTGGGAGATTTTTGATTACTGCTTCAATTTTCTTGCTGCAAATGTATTTGTTCAAGTTTCTATCTTTCTAGTTCAGTTTCTATATAGTTTATACACATCTATAGGAATGCATCCATTTCTTCCACATATGCCAAATTTGTTGGCATATAGTTGCTCACATGTTTCTAGAATTGTTTGTGTTTCTTTAGTTTGTTGTTATCTCTCTGATTTCATTCATAATTTTATTTAATTCATGATAATTATTTATTTATTTATTTCTCTTTTCTTTTTGATAACTCTAGACAGGGGTTTATCAATCTTATTAATTCTTTCAAAGAACCAGCTCCTACTTTCATTGATCTTTTCTACTGTTCTTTTGGTTTCTATTTCATTGATTTCTGCCCTAATCTTTATTATTTCCCTTCTTCTGTTGGATTTAGGCTTTTTTGCTGTTTTCTCTAGCTCCTTTAGGTGTAGTGTTAAGTTGTGTATTTGAGACCTTTCTTGTTTCTTGAGAAAGGCTTGTATCACTATATACTTTTCTCTCAGGACTACTTAGAGGTGTTAGATCTTCTTGTTGGAAAGACTCTTCAAGTAGGATATAGTATCCTTCCTCATTTCTTATTTCAGTCCTTGGTTTAAAATCTAATTTTTCTGATATACGGGTTTGCTATCCCAGCTTCCTTTTGATGCTCATTAGCATGATAAATTGTTTTCCAGCCCCCCTCACTTTAAATCTGCAGGTGTATTTGGTTCTAAAATGTGGCTCTTGCTGACAGTATATTAATGGGTCTTGCTTTTTTATCCAATCTGATACCCTGTGTCTTTTGATTGGGCCATTTAGCCCATTTACATTCAGAATAACTATTGCAATATATGACTTTAGTACCATGGTATTGCCTGTACCGTGATTGTTACTGTGTATTGTCTCTGCTCCTTCCTGGTCTATGTTAATTTTTGACTCTCTTTGTATAGAGGACCCCTTTCAGTATTTCTGATAGGACTGGTTTGGTAATCATAAATTCTTTTTCTGTTTCTGTTTGTACTGGAACCTATTTTGAATGACATCTTAGCTGGATATTCTTGGCTGCATGTTTTTCTCATTTAGCACCCTGAATATATCTTGTCAGTCTTTTCTAGTCAGCCAGATCTCTGTGGACAGATCTGCTGCCAATCTAATGTTTCTACCCTTATAGGTTACTGCTCTCTTGTCCTGAGGTGCTTTCAGGATTTTCTCTTTGTCTCTGAGATTTTTAAGTTTCACTATTATATGTTAAGGTTTTGACCCATTTTTATTGATTTTGAGGGTGGTTCTCTGTGCCTCTTGCATCTTGATTCCCGTTTCCTTCCCAAGATCAGGGAAGTACTCTGCTATAATTTGCTCTTATATACTTTCTGCTCCTCTCTATATTTTTTCTTCTTTTGGGATACCAATTATTCTTTTTTTTTTTCCTTTAAACTCTCTTTTATTTTATATAGTTCCTCTCAACTGTTTTGGTAAAAACAGAAACAAACTCCAAAACCTCAAAACAAACAAACAAAAAACCCCAGAAGACAGCAGCAGACAATTTGAGATTATACTTTTTGGAAAGGGAACAGACTGGATTATAGTTTAATATTTTGAATTTTCCCCTTTCCTGGGATTTGGTATTGGATAATAAGTGATAATATCACTACATCTTTTAAAGACCACTTTTTAAAACATTTTTTATTTTTTATTAGGATACCAATTATTCTAATACTGTTTCACTTTATGGTGTCATTTATCTCTTGAATTCTCCCCTCATGATCCAGTAGTTGTTTTTCTTTTTCTCAGCTTCCTTATTCTCCACTTTTTGGTCTTCTATATCACTATTTCTTCATTTATCCTAGCAGTTAGAGCCTCCATTTTTTATTGCATCTCATTAATAGTCTTTTTGAGTTCCATTTGATTAGATTTTAGTTCTTTTTATTTTTTCTCCAGAAAGGTATTTTCTAGTGTTTTCTAATCATTTTTCAAGCCCAGCTAGTATCTTTATAATTGTTATTCTGAACCCTGGTTCCAATATCTTACTAATGTCCATATTGATTAGGCCCTGGCAGTCAGTACTGCCTCTTGTTCTCTTTTTATGAGGTGAGTTTTTCTGTCTTGTCAGTATGTCCAGAGAAGAGTAGATGAACAAGAGAACAAAATACTAAAAGTACAACAACCCCAGATAAATATACACTAAACAAATCAGAAGAGATCCAAAACCAGGGGGAAAAATATGTATAATCAGACAGGTGAGCAGAATAGAGCAATATGCTGGATTCTGTTTGTATATTGCTCTGTTTTTTAGAAAGATGGATTCCAAAATTGTAAAGAAGGAAAAACTTTTATATGTACAGAAATAAAGTTAAATACAATGAAAGGATAGAATGTGATTATAAAAATGGAAATGACAAAACAAGGTAGCACAAATAAAATGGAAAAAAATGACAAAATAAGAACAAAAAGGAAGAGATATAAACAGATAGGTGAATATAAATGAGCAATACTCTACCTCCTGAGTGTACCTTGGTCAGTTTGTTAGAAGAAACTACATCTTGAAATTGTAAGAAAAAAATAAAACCTTTTATAAAAAAGTAAAATTAAATACATTGAGAGGATAAAATGTAACTATAAAGAAGAAAGTTAAAAAGACTCTAACAAAAGAAAACAAAAAAGAAGAAGAAGAAAAACAAGCAAACAAAAAGATTATGATCTGGCAGGTGAATAGAACAGTCATACACTAGATTTTAGTTGTTTTCTGGTCTGTTAGAAGAAACTGGATCCCAAAGTTTGAAAGACAGACAGACAGAAAGCAAGAAACCTATATACATATATATGTGCACACACACACACACACACACACACATATATATATATATCTTTTTTCTTTCAGATAGCTTTATATCTATATTTATATCTTTATATATGTAAATTAAGATATATTAAGGCTAAGTACCATAAAGGGATAGAATGTGATTGTAAAAATAAAAATTAAAAAATATCTTTAAAAAGGAGGAAAAAATTTTAAGAAAAATAAAGAAAATTTAAAAATTAAAGGTGGAAGACTAATGAATCATGGAGAAAAATTTGTAAGTTCTATGTGCTATATTCCCCTAGCGCTGGAGTTTTGAAGTTCTCAGTCGTTAAACTTGGTCTTGGCTGGATGTTTTTGCTGATCCTCTGAGGGAGAGGTCTGTTGCATTGATTCTCAAATGTCCTTGCCAAAGTTGGAATTGCACCACCTTTGCCAGAGGTGTCAACTAAGTAATCTGCTCCCATTTGCTCCAAGTGGCTTTTGTTTCCTGAAGGCATTCTGCTCAGCTGTAGAGGTTGAGAAAGAAAATGGTGGCCTCCCATTTTTCGGGCCCTGAGCTCAGGTCCTGACCTCAGCGAGCCTTCAGAGAAAAGAAGTCAGTCACTCCTGTCTCCCTGGTCTCTGGCCATAGTCCGTGCTCACACAGCCTTGTGACCGAGCATTTCTATCTCAGACATTTCAAGTCTCAAAACCCTGCAGACTCCTGTGGCATGCTTCCCTTCTACTCATCCTGGGAGGGAAGGGGAATATCACCCAATGGCTGCTTGCTGGGCCCTTGCTCAGAAACAGTCATCTGACTGTGCCACAGTTCAAGGGTTATGGCAAACCTCAGCTGAGAGCCCACTCCTGGACTCAGTGATTGCAGCCAGTTTCCCTGCTCTGATACCTAGGAGCTCTGCCACACTCAGGTACTCTAATCTTTGTGTTGCATTGAGGATCCTAAGAGCACATTGTCCCAGCGAAGTTTCCACCTGCCCACCCTCCACTGGCATTTACTCACCTGACCAATGTCCTTCACTGGAACAGAATTCTAAAATTTCCAGGTTTGTGCTGCACTGCTCTATCACTTGCAAGTAGCTGGCTGATGGAGGATCCCTCCCCCATGGTCTGTCTTCCCATATATTGCCTCATACTACCTTCTCCACACCTCCTACCTTGCAGAAAGAGGTCACTTTTCTATTTGTAGAGTTGCAGTAATTCTTTTCTTAGATCTTTGGTTGAGATTGCAGGTGTTCAAAATGGTTTGATAGCTTATGTAGCTGAAGTCCTGGGACCAGATGAAATTAAGGTCTCTTACCCCTCTATCATCTTGGACTGCTTTATTGTTTCTATTACATTTCTAATTTTATTTATTTGGGTCATTTCTATTTTATTATTCATAAGTTTGGCTAAAGGTTTATCAATTTTGTGCATCTTTTGAAAGAACCAGCTCTTACTTTCATGGATTTTTTTTTTTTTAATTCAACAGAGAGAGATCACAAGTAGGCAGAGAGGCAGGCAGAGAGAGAGAGAGGAAGAAGCAGGGCTCCCTGCTGAGCAGAGAGCCCAATGCGGGGCTCGATCCCAGGACCCTGGGATCATGACCTGAGCCAAAGGCAGAGGCTTTAACTGACTGAACCACCCAGGTGCCCCTCATTGATCTTTTCTATATTTTCTTTTTTTCTTCTTCAATTTTTAGTCTTCAAGTCATTTATTTTTGCTCTGATTTTATTATTTCCTTCCTTCGGCTCACATTGGCTTTTTTTTTTTAATTAAATTTATTTATTTTCAGCACAACAGTATTCATTCTTTTTTCACCACACCCAGTGCTCCATGCAATCCGTGCCCTCTATAATACTCACCACCTAGTACCCCAACCTCCCACCCCCCCGCCACTTCAAACCCCTCAGATTGTTTTTCAGAGTCCATAGTCTTTCATGGTTCACCTCCCCTTCCAATTTCCCCCAACTCCCTTCTCCTCTCTAATTCCCCATGTCCTCCATGCTATTTGTTATGCTCCACAAATAAGTGAAACCATATGATAATTGACTCTCTCTGCTTGGCTTATTTCACTCAGCATAATCTCTTCCAGTCCCGTCCATGTTGCTACAAAAATTGGGTATTCATCCTTTCTGATGGAGGCATAATACTCCATAGTGTATATGGACCACATTTTCCTTATCCATTTGTCTGTTGAAGGGCATCTTGGTTCTTTCCATAGTTTGGCGACTGTGGCCATTGCTGCTATAAACATTGGGGTATTGTTTGTCTTGTTCCTTAAGGTATTAGGTTAGATTGATTGGGGTTTTTTCTTGTTTCCTGAATTAATTCTATAGTGCTATAAATATTCCCTCAGAACTGCTTTAGCAACACCCCAAAGATTTTGGACAATTGTATTTCCATTTTCATTTGTCTCCATGTATTTTTTTAAATTTCTTCTTTGATTTTGTTTTTGACCTTTTGGTTGTTTAATATCATGTTGGTTAACCTCCACATGTGTTTTTTCTAGTTTTTTTTTTCTTTTTTCTTGTGATTTATTTCATATTTCATACTATTGTGGTCAGAAATGTATGACATGGGGCGCCTGGGTGGCTCAGTGGGTTAAGCTGCTGCCTTCGGCTCAGGTCATGATCTCAGGGTCCTGGGATCGAGTCCCGCATCGGGCTCTCTGCTCAGCAGGGAGCCTGCTTCCTCCTCTCTCTCTGCCTGCCTCTCTGCCTACTTGTGATCTCTCTCTGTCAAATAAATAAATAAAATCTAAAAAAAAAAAAAGAAATATATGACATGATTTGAACCTTCTTAAATTCATTGAGACTTCTTTTGTCACCTAACATTTGAACTATCCAGAGAATGTTTCATGTTCACTTACAAAGAATATTATGTTGGTTTTGGATGTCTTTTCTACCTTTCCCTCTGTCTTCTCCTTCTGAGACTACTATAAAGTGAATGTTTGTTCACTTCATATCATCTAAGACATCCCTTAATCCACGCTTGGTTTTTAAAATTCTTTTTTTTCCTTTTACTGTCTAAGTTGGTTGCATTACCCTGTCTTCCAGATCACTGAAATTTTCTTCTGCATCTACTAATCTTCTAATGATTCCCTCCTGTGTGTTTTTTATATTAGTTATTGTAGTCTTCAACTCTTTTTCATTTTTTCTTTGTTGTTGTTGTTGAAGTTCTGAGTTCTTTTGTTCTTCTCTCCAGCCTGGTGAGCATGAGATTTACTATAAACTCTTTTGTCAGGCACATTGATAATATCCATTTCATTTAGTTCTTTTTCTGAGGTTTTGTCTTGTTCTTTCATTTGAAGCATATTCCTCTGTCTCTCTATTTTGCTTAACTTTCTGTTTGGTTCTATGAATTAAATAGAATAGTTATTTCTTCTAAACTTGAGGGAATAGTCTTATGTATAGTCATCTCCTGTGTGAACTATGTGTGCCTAGTCATTTTTGCTGACTGGCTGGAGTTGTGGCTGGCATGGACCGAGGGTCCATAATGGGGCTGCCTTGGTAGGATGGCTGAAGCTGAAGTGCACATGGTCTGGGGCATCCTGAGGCTCTATGTACAGATAGTGAACTTTCAGAAAAGTTGAAATGAAGTGTGTGCATGACAGGAGGTCCCAGAGCTCTCCACACAGTGATTGTCCTAGAATAGCTGAAGCTGAAGTGGATTAAGGTGGGGGAACTCAGATATTTTCATTCGGAAGGTGCCCTAGCAGGGTAGCTGAAGGTGAAGTGAGTACAAGCTGAGGGATTCCATGGCTCTATGCACTGAAGGCTTCTTGGCAGTATAGAGGAAATCAAGTGAGTATAAGCTATGGTGTTCCAGGGCTCTCCCCTCAGAGAATGCCCTGGTGGGACAGCTGGAATTGAAGCAGGTGTGTGGTGGGAGGTCTATGGTTCTCCACGCTGGGGCATCATGGCAGGACAGGATTTCAATGGTCTAATCTTGTACCAGGAATGAATCTGTGTTAATGGGTGAGTCCTAACTGAACTAAAATATGGGATGCTTATTAAAATGTTGGTAATTTAAACTGATACATGTAAAATTTTAAGTGCTCCTTCATCAGTCTAGACCATAAAAACAGACTAAATAAATCTCAGCCATCATAGTTGATTTTAAAAATCAAACACAATGGTCCAAAATCTTTGATCCAAATTTTTTGGCAGCAAAAGTGATTCCAAGAAGGACGTTTATAGCAATATAGCCCACCTCGAGTAGAAAGAAAAATCTCAAATATATAGCCTAAACTTACACTTAAAGGAGCTAGAAAAAGAAGAACAGATAAATTCCAAACCCAGTAAAAAGAAGGAAATTATAATGATTAGAGCAGAAATAAATTAAATGAAAACTGAAAAAAAAATGAACAGATCAAAGAAGGTAGGAACTGGCTCTTTGAAGAAAAAAATCAACAATATTGATAAATCTCTAATCAGACTCATAAAAAAGGGGGGGTGAGAGAGGACCTAAATAAATAAAATAGCTCATGAAAGAGGTGAAATAATACCACAGAAATACTAACAATTATAGCACAATATTATGAATACCTATATACCAACAAATTGACAACTTTGAAGTGGGTGAATTAGGGGCACCCGGGTGGCTCAGTGGGTTAAAGCCTCTGCCTTCAGCTCAGGTCATGATCCCAGGGTCCTGGATTCAAGCCCCACATCGGGCTCTCTGCTCCTTGGGGAGCCTGCTTTCTCCTCTTTCTCTATGCCTGCCTCTCTGCGTACTTGTGATCTCTGTCAAATAAATAAATAAAATCTTAAAAAAAAAAAAGAAGTGGCTAAATACATGGAAATATATAACCTACCAAAATTAAAACAGGGAAAAAAAAGTAGAAAATTTGAATAGGCCAATTATCAGAAATAAAATGGATTCAGTAATGGGAAAACAAGACCAGAGTGCTTCACAGGCAATTCTACCAAAAGTTTTAAAAAGTTAATTAAAAATAAAAGAATAATAATAAAATAAATAATAAATAAATAAATAATGAAGTTAAAATATAAATATATATAAATATATGTATAAATATACATATATAATAAATAAAATAAAAAAATAATAAAATATAAAAAGTTAAAAAGTTACTAGTTATTCTCAAACTATTTCAAAAAACAGAAAACAAAGAAAAACTTTATTCTATGAGGTCAGTATCACCTTGATATCAAAAACAGATAACAATACAACAAAAAAGAGTACTACAGGCCAATATCTCTGATAACTATAAATGCAAAAATTATCAGCAAAACATTCATCCACCAACATATTAAAAAAAAATCATACAACACAATCAACTGGGATTTATTCCCATTATATAAGGGTGGTTCAAAATTCACAAAGCCATCAATGTGATATGCCACAACAATAAATGAAAGGATAAAAACCATATGATCATTTCAATAGATGTGTGAAAAACATTTCTTTTTTTTAAATTAACATATAATGCATTATTAGCCCCAGGGGTACAGGTCTGTGAATAGTCAGGTGTACACACTTCACAACATTCACCATAGCACATACCCTCCCCAATGTCCATAACCCAATCACCCTCTCCCTACTCCCCACCCCCAGCAACCCTCAGTTTGTTTTGTGAGATTGAGAGTCCCTTATAGTTTGTCTCCCTCCTGATACCATCTTGTTTCATTTTTTCCTTCCCTACCCCCAAACTCCTCACTGTGCCTCTCAACTTCCTCATATCAGGGAGATCATATGATAATCGTCTTTCTCTGGTTGACTTATTTGGCTCACCATAATACCTTCTAGTTCCATCCACATCATTGTAAATGGCAAGATTTCATCTTTTGATTTCTCCATTGTATCCCACTATATACATATACACTACATCTTCTTTATCCATTTATTTGTGGATGGACATCTAGGTTCTTTTCATAGTTTGTCTGTTGTGGACATTGCTGCTATAAACATTTGGGTGCACCTGACCCTTCAGATCACTACGTTTGTATCTTCAGGGTAAATACCCAGTAGTGGCGATTGCTGGGTCATAGGGTAGCTCTGTTATCAATTTTTTGAGGAACCTCCATGCTGTTTTCCAGAGTGGTTGCACCCGCTTGCATTCTCACCAACAGTGTAGGTGGGTATCCCTTTCTCCACATCCATGCCAGCATCTGTCATTTCTTGACTTGTTCATTTTATCTATTCTGACTGGCGTGAGGTGGTATCTCATTGTGGTATTGATTTGTATTTCCCTGATGCCGAGTGATATGGAGCACTTTTTCATGTGTCTGTTGGCCATCTGGATGTCTCCTTTGCAAAAATGTCTGTCTGTTCCTGTCCTCTGCCCAATTCTTGATTGGATTATTTGTTCTTTGGGCGTTGAATTTGATAAGTTCTTTATAGATTTGGATACTAGTCCTTTATCTGGTATGTCATTCACAAAAATATTCCCCCATTATGTCAGTTGTCTTTTGGTTTTGTGGACTGTTTCTTTTGCTGTGCAAAAGCTTTTTTTGTTCATTTTTTTTAGTTCTTTTTTGCCCTTTCTTCCCTTGTCTTTGGTGATGTTTCTAGGAAGAAGTTGCTGAGGCTGAGGCCTGTGTTTTCCTCAAGGATTTTTGATGGATTCCTGTCTCACATTGAGGTCTTCTATCCATTTTGAGTCTATTTTTGTTTGTGGTATAAGGAAATGGTCTGTTTCATTTTTCTGCATGTGGCTGTCCAATTTTTCCCAACACCATTTGTTGAACAGACCATCTTTTTCCTTTGGACATTCTTTCCTGATTTGTCAAAGATTAGTTGACCATAAAGTTGAGGGTCTATTTCTGGGCTCTCTACTCTGTTCCATTGATCTGTATGTCTGTTTTTGTGTTGGTACCATACTGTCTTGATGATGACAGCTTTGTAATAGAGCTTAACGTCTGGAATTGTGATGCCACCAACTTTGGCTTTTTTTTCCCAACATTCCTCTGGTGATTGGAAGTCTTTTCTGTTTTCTTATAAATTTTAGGATTATTTATGTTCCATTTTTTGAAAAAAATAGATGAGATTGTGATAACGATTGCATTAAACGTGTAGATTGCTTTAGGTAGCATGGACATTTTCACAATATTTTTTCTACCAACCCATGAGCATGAAACATTTTTCCATTTCTTTATGTCTTCCTCAATTCCTTCATAAGTGTTCTATCGTTTTCTGAGTACAGATCCTTTGCCCCTTTGGTTAGTTTTATTCCTATGTATCTTATGGGTTTGGGTGCAATTGTAAATGGGATTGACTCCTTAATTTCTTGTTCTTCTGTCTTGTTGTTGGCATATAGAAATGCCACTAATTTCTATGCATTATTTTATATCTTGACACTACTTAATTCCAATACAAGTTCTAGCAGATTTGGAGTAGCGTCTTTTGGGTTTTCCACATAAAGTATCATATCATCTGCAACGAGTGATAATTTGACTTCTTCTTTGCCAATATGGATGCCTTTAATTTAATTTTGTTGTCTGATTGCTGAGACTAGGAGTTCTTCTCCTATGTTGAATAGCAGTGGTGATAATGAACATCCCTGCTGTGTTCCTAACCATAATGGAAAAGCTCTCAGGTTTTCTCCATTGAGAATGATATTCACAGTGGGTTTTTCATAGATGGCTTTGATGATATTGAGGTATGTACCCTCTATCCATACACATTGAAGAGTTTTATTAAGAAAGGATGCTAGGGGTACCTGGGTGGTTCCGTGTGTTAAGCCTCTGCCTTTGGCTCAGGTCATGGTCTCAGGATCCTGGAATCAAGCCCTGCATCTGGCTTTCTGCTCAGCCTCTTTGCCTCTTTCTGTGAACTTGTGATCTCTCTATTTCAAATAAATAAATAAAATCTTTTTTTAAAAAAAAGAATGCTGTACTTTGTCAAATGCTTTTTCAGCATATATTGAGAGTACTTTATGGTTCTTTTTCTTTCTTTTATTAATGTATTGTATCATATTGAATGATTTGTGGATGTTGAACCAACCTTGTGGTTCTGGAATAAATCCCACTTTGTCGTGGTAATAATCCTTTTCAGGTGCTGTTGAATCTTATTTGCTAGTATTTTTGTGAGAATTTTTGCTTCTGTGTTCATCAAGGATATTGGTCTGTAATTCTCTTTTTTGATGGGATCTTTGTCTGGTTTTGGGATCAAGATGATGCTGGCTTCATAAAATGAATTTGGAAGTTTCCCTTCTATTTCTTTCTTTCTTTTTCTTTTCTTTTTTTTTTTTTTTTTGGAATAGTGTCAGGAGAATAGGTATTAATTCTTCATTAGGTGTTTGGTAGAATTCCCCTGGGAAGCTGTCTGGCCTAGGCTCTTGTTTTTTGGGAGATCTTTGATGACTGCTTCAATCTCCTTACTGGTTAGGGGTCTGTTAAGGTTTTCTATTTCTTCCTAGTTCAGTTTTGGTAGTTTATACATCTCTCAGAATGCATCCATTTCTTCCAGATTGACAAATTTGCTTGTGTATAATTTCTCATAATATGTTCTTATAATTTTGTGTATTTCCTTGGTGTTGGTTGTGACCTCCCCTCCTTCACTCATGATTTTATTTATTTGGATCCTTTCTCTTTTCTTTTTGATAAATCTGGCCAGGTAATTATCTTATTAATTCCTTCAAAGAACCAGATCCTAGTTTTGTTTTTGTTGTTCTTGTTGTTGTTCTACTGTGTTTTTTGTTTGTTTGGTTGGTTGGTTTCTATTTCATTGATTTCTGCTCTGATCTTCATGACTTCTCTTCTCCTGCTGGATTTTGGCTTTCATTGCTGCTCTTTCTCCAGCTTCTTTAGGTGTAAGGCTAGGTTGTGTATTTAAGAGTTTTCTTG
Organism: Mustela lutreola; assembly: GCF_030435805.1. NCBI lineage: Eukaryota > Metazoa > Chordata > Mammalia > Carnivora > Mustelidae > Mustela > Mustela lutreola. Next base: position 121,267,810 of record NC_081295.1, read on the forward strand.
TTTCTTGAGAAAGTCTTGTATCACTATGTACTTTCCTCTCAGGACTTCCTTTGTGTGTACCACAGAGTTTGAACAGTTGTGTTTTCACTATCATTTGTTTCCATAATTTTTTTTTTCAATTCTACTTTAATTTCTTGGTTGACCTATTCTTTCTTTAGTAGGATGAGCTTTAGCCTCCATGTATTTGGGTGCTTTTCAACTTTTCTCATGTGATTGAGTTCTAGCTTAAAATCATTGTGGTCTGAAAATATGCAGGGAATGATCCCAATCTTTGGTACAGGTTGAGATCTGATTTGTGACCCAGTATATGATCTATTCTGGAGAATGTTCTATGTGCACTAGAGAAGAATGTGTATTCTGTTGCTTTGGGATGAAATGTTCTGAATATATTTGTGATGTCTATCTGGTCCAGTGTGTCACTTAAGGCCTTTATTTCCTTGTTGATCTTTTGCTTGGATGTTCTGTCCATTTCAGTAAGGGGGGTGTTAAAGTCCCCTACTATTATATCATTATTGTCATTGTGTTTCTTTGATTTTGTTATTAATTGGTTTATATATTTGGCTGCCCCCATGCTAGGGGCAGAGATATTTAAAATTGTTAGATCTTTTTGTTGGACAGACCCTTTGAGTATGATATAGTGTCCTTCCTCATCTCTTATTATAGTCTTTGGCTTAAAATATAACTGATCTGTAATAAGGATCACCACTCCAGCTTTCTTTTGATGTCCATTAGTATGGTAAACTGTTTTCCACCCCCTCACTTTAAGTCTGGAAGTATCTCTGGGTCTAAAGTGAGTTTCTTGTAGGTGGCATATTGATGGGTCTTGTTTTTTTACCCATTCTGATACCCTGTGTCTTATGATTGCAGAATTTTGCCCATTCACATTCACTGAAATATTGAAAGATATGAATGTAGTGCCGTTGTGTTGCCTGTAAGGTGACTGTTACTGTATATTGTCTTTGTTCCTTTCTGGTCTATGTTACTTTAAGGTTCTCTCTTTGCTTAGAGGACCCCTTTCAAAATTCCCTGGAGAGCTGCTTTAGTGTTTATAAATTTTTTTAGTTTTTGTTTGTCCTGGAAGCTTTTTATCTCTCCTTCTATTTTCAATGATAGCCTAGCTGGATATAGTATTCTTGGCTGCATGGTTTTCTCATTTAGAGCACTGAATATATCTTGCCAGTTCTTTCTGACCTGCCAGGTCTCTGTGGATGTCTCCTGACAGTCTAATATTTTTACCATGTAGGTCATAGACTTCTTTTCCTGGGCTCCTTTCAGGATTTTCTCTTTGTCACTAAGACTTGTAAATTTTACTATTACATGATGGGGTGTGGATCTATTTTTATTGATTTTTGAGGGGTGCTCTCTGTGCCTCCTTGATTTTGATGCTTGTTCCCTTTGCCATATTAGGGAAATTCTCTACAATAATTTGCTCCAATACACCTTCTGTTCCCCCTTACTTCTTCTTCTGGAAACCCAATTATTCTGGTACTTTTTTGTCTTATGGTATCACTTATATCTCGAATTCTCCCCTTGTGGTCCAGTAGTTGTTTTTCTATCTTTTGCTCAGCTTCTTTATTCTCCATCATTTGGTCTTCTATGTCACTAATTCTCCCTTCTGCTTCATTTATCTTAGCAGTAAGAGCCTCCATTTTTTATTGCACCTCATTAATAGCTTTTTTTATTTCAGTTTGGTTAGATTATAGTTCTTTTATTTCTCCAGAAAGAGTTTTTATTTCTCCAGACAGGGTTTCTCTAATATCTTCCATGCCTTTTTCAAGCCCAGCTAGCACCTTGAGAATTGTCATTTTGAACTCTAGATCTGATATATTACCAATGTTCATATCAATTAGGTCCCTAGCCTTTGGTAATGCCTCTTGTTCTTTTTTTTTTTTTTTTTTTTTTTTGTGGTGAGTTTTTCCAGCCTTGTAATTTTATCCAGATAAGAATATATGAACAAGAGAATAAAATACTAAAAGGGTAGCGATGTCCCCAGAAAAATGTATGCTAACCACATCAGCAGAAACCACAAGTTGGGGGGAGAAGAAAGGGGGGTAAAAAGGTTTTTAAAAATTTCCTTTATAAAATTAAAAAAAAACCCATACATATATATGTATGTTTTTATGTATATATATACACACTCACACACACACACACACACACACACACATATATATATATATATATATATATATATATATGTATTAGACTGATGAATGAACAGATCCACCCACTTGATTTTGTGTATATTTTGACTCTCTTAGAAGAAACAAACTCCCAAATTTTTTAAAGAAAGAAAAATTTATATATCTACAAAAATAAGAGTAAACATGATGAAGGGATGGAATATGACTGTAAAGATGAAAATTTTTAAAAAATTCTAGAAAAAGAATTAATAAGGTCAGTTGGTTTGGAAAAAGAAAGAAAAAGAAAGTGGAGTGAATTTGGCTAGAGACTAGAACAAGGCCCTGTGTTAGATTTAGGGTATATTTTGATCTTTTAGAAGAAATTGTATTCCAAAATTTTTTGGAATTAAAAACCCCTATATATATACAAAAATAAAGTTAGATACAATGAAAGATAAAATATGACTAAAATAATAAAAGTTTAAAAAGATTTTTTTTAGAATGGCATTGTTAAGATAAACTAGTTAAGAAACGTTAATAGAGGGAAAGGAAAAGCTACCAAAATTAGAATAAGGAAAAAGTAAAGTTAAAAAAATTAATTAACTTTGCAAGACTAAAGAATCGTTGATTTGTTCTATTGTTTTTTTGGTTTCTATTTCATTGATTTCTGCTCTGATCTTTATGATTTCTCTTCCCCTGCAGGGCTTAAGGTTTCTTTCTTGTTCTTTCTCCAGCTCCTTTAGGTGTAGGGTTAGGTTGTGTACCTGAGACCTTTCTTGTTTCTTGAGAAAGGCTTGTACCGCTATATATTTTCCTCTCAGGACTGCCTTTGTTGTGTCCCACAGTTTTTTAACCGTTGTATTTTCATTATCATTTGTTTCCATGATTTTTTTTAATTCTTCTTTCATTTCCCGGTTGACCCATTCATTCTTTAGAAGGATGCTGTTTAGTCTACATGTATTTGGGTTCTTTCCAAACTTCCTTTTGTGGTTGAGTTCTAGCTTCAGAGTATTGTGGTCTGAAAATATGCAGGGAATGATCCCAATCTTTTGATACTGGTTGAGTCCTGATTTAGGACTGAGGATGTGATCTATTCTGGAGAATGTTCCATGTGCACTAGAGAAGAATGTGTATTCTGTTGCTTTGGGATGAAATGTTCTGACTATATCTGTGATGTCCACCTGGTCCAGTGTGTCATTTAAGGCCTTTATTTCCTTGTTGATCTTTTGCTTGGATGATCTGTCCATTTCAGTGAGGGGAGTGTTAAAGTCCCCTACTATTATTGTATTATTGTTGATGTGTTTCTTTGAGTTTGTTATTAATTGGTTTATATAGTTGGCTGCTCCCACGTTGGGGACATAGATATTTAAAATTGTTAGATCTTCTTGTTGGACAGAATCTTTGAGTATGATATAGTGTCCTTCCTCATCTCTTATTATTGTCTTTGGCTTAAAATCTAATTGATATGATATAAGGATTGCCATTTCTGCTTTCTTCTGATGTCCATTAGCATGTTAAGTTTTTTTCCACCCCCTCACTTTAAATCTGGAGGCGTCTTTGGGTTTAAAATGAGTTTCTTGGAGCCAACATATAGATGGGTTTTGGTTTTTTTATCCATTCTGATACCCTGTGTCTTTTGATTGGGGCATTGAGCCCATTAACATTCAGGGTAACTATTGAGAGATATGAATTGAGTGCCATTGTATTGTCTGTAAGGTGACTTACTGTATATTGTCTCTGTTCCTTGCTGATCTACCACTTGTAGGCTCTCTCTTTGCTTAGAGGACCCCTTTCAATATTTCCTGTAAAGCTGGTTGGTGTTTGCAAATTCTTTCAGTTTTTGTTTGTCCTGAAAGCTTTTAGTCTCACCTTCTATTTTCAATGATAGCCTAGCTGGATATAGTATTCTTGGATGCATGTTTTTCTCGTTTAGTGCTCTGAATGTATCATGCCAGGTCTTTCTGGCCTGCCAGGTCTCTGTGGATAAGTCAGCTGCCAATCTAATATTTTTACCATTGTATGTTACAGACTTCTTTTCTTGGGCTGCTTTCAGGATTTTCTCTTCATCACTAAGGCTTGTAAATTTTACGATTATTTGATGGGGTGTGGACCTATTCTTATTGATTTTGAGGGGCATTCTCTGAACCTCCTGAATTTTGATGCTCGCTCCCTTTGCCATATTGGTGAAATTCTCCCCAATAATTCTCTCCAGTATACCTTCTGCTCCTCTCTCTCTTTCTTCTTCTTCTGGAATCCCAATTATCGTAATGTTTTATCATCTTATGGTGTCACTTATCTCTCGAATTCTCCCCTTGTCGTCCAGTAGCTGTTTGTCCCTCTTTTGCTCAGCTTCTTTATTCTCTGTCATTTGGTCTTCTATATCACTAATTCTTTCTTCTGCCTCATTTATCCTAGCAGTGAGAGCCTCCATTTTTGATTGCACCTCATTAATAGCTTTTTTGATTTCAACTTGGTTAGATTTTAGTTCTTTTTTTCTCCAGAAAGGGCTTTTATATCTCCCGAGAGGGTTTCTCTAATATCTTCCATGCCTTTTTTGAGCCCGGCTAGAACCTTGAGAATTGTCATTCTGAACTGACATATTACCAATGTCTGTATTGATTAGGTCCCTAGCCTTTGGTACTGCCTCTGTTCTTTTTCTTTGTGGTGAATTTTTCCGTCTTGTCATTTTGTCCAGATAAGAGTATATGAAGGAGCAAGTAAAATGCTAAAAGGGTGGCAACAACCCCAGGAAAATATGCTTTAACCAAATCAGAAGAGATTCCAAATTGTGAGGCGGGAGAAAGGGGATAAAAGAGGTTCAAAAAGAAAGAAAGAAAAAGAAGAAAAAAGAAAAAAATTAAAAAAAGAAACGAATAAAGAAAAGTATAAAAAAGAAAAAATATATATATTAGATAAACTAGTTTAAAAAACGTTAAAAAAGAAAAGGATAAAATTTAAAAAAATTAGCAGAAGAAGAGAAAAAAAATGAAAAAGAAAAAAATTAAATTAACTGCAAGACTAAAAACCACTGGGAGAAAGCCATGAGTTCCATGCTTTGCTTTCTCCTCCTTTGGAATTCGGCTGCTGTCCATGGTATTGAAACTGCACTCCTTGGTAGGTGAACTTGGTCTTGGCTGGATTTCTTGTTGATCTTCTGGGGGAGGGGCCTGTTGTAGTGATTCTCAAGTGTCATTGCCCCAGGCGGAATTGTACAGCCCTTACCAGGTGCCAGGCTATGTAATCCGCTTGGGTTTGCTTTCAGGAGCTTTTGTTCCCTGAGCGATTTCCGTAGAGTTCTGGAGGACGGGAATACAAATGGCGGCCTCCTGGTCTCCGGCCTGGAGGCCCTGGGGCCCCACTCCTCAGTGCGCCCTCAGAGAACAGCGCCCAGTAACTCCCGTCTGCCTGACCTCCGCCTGTGCTCTGAGCTCACCGAGCCTGTGGCCGGTTCAAGGTAACACTGAGCTGTGAGCTTACTGTCGGCTCTGTCTCTGAGCCGGCTTCCCCGTTCCAATACCCACAAGCTCTGTGACACTCAGACACCCCCAATCCTTCTGTGACCCTGTGGGGCCTGAGGCCACGCTGACCCCGCATGGGCTTCGCCCCAGTTTAGCCTCTGGAGCGATGTCCCTCAGCGGAACAGACTTTTAAAAGTCCTGATTTTGTGCTCCGTTGCTCTAGGGCTTGCTGGGAGCCGGCCCCTCCCCCCGGGGTCTATCTTCCTGTCGCTTTGCATTCACTTCTCCACCAGTCTTACCATTCAGAAAGTGGTTGTTTTTCTGTTTCTAGAATAGCTGTTCTTCTTCTCTTCAATCTGCCGATGGATTTGCAGGTGTTTGCAATCATTAGATAAGCTATGTAGCTGATCTCCTGCTAGCTGAAGTAGTCTCAGCCTGCTACTTCTCTGCCATCTTGACTCCTCCCCTTGTCTCCAGATTTTTTAGACAATGTTTTTGTGACATTACTAAGTTTTAGGTTGTAAGATGCACATCCAATCACAATGTGTGTGTGTGTGTGTGTGTGTGTGTGTTATCATTATACTTTGCCATCTCCATTAAATTTGCCACTCTTCATTAAATTTGAACTCTCAATTAGTTGAATAAATATTTTGCCATTTTTTCTCTTACTTTACCTTATTTTATAACTACTGTGCTCTTCTGTTTCTGTGTTTCTTTCCATGTATAATTATTATCTCTTCTCACTATGTATTTACCTTTGTTAATCTTTGCCTGGTTTTTCATGTCATTTGACTCATAAATTAAGTCATTAGAAGATTTTTGCCCCCAGTTTCTTGCCTACCTGGATATTTGAGGACGTTGATTGGGTAATCCTCTGTAATGATATTGAAACTATAGAAACAGAAAATTCAAACTTATTTTTCTTGGTTTTATTTTTGTTTTTAGAGGGATCCAAAGTAGATTACAGTAAGTATTCTTTTGTTTTTCAACAAAAATTAGCTTCCCTAGATTGTAAATGCTTTGAGAAAAGAGAAATGCCATCTCATATGAATACTAAGTAATAAGTGAAGTCTCCTAGTGCTGGTTTAAGATAGTTTGTCATTAACAAACTGTCAGTTTCCAAACTTGGTCTGCTGGTTTCAGAACTGACTGAGAGAAAAGAAAAAAAAAAAAAGATGAGTGACAGGAAAGGAAAGTGAAAGGAGTGGAAGAAGAAAGGAAAGGAATGGGGGAGGGGTTAGAACAGAGATGTAAGCCACAGAGTTTCATGGGAATAGCATCTGTCTACTAAAAGCTGAAACACTTTATAGAGATGGAAGGGATGGAGTTGGAAAGTGGCTTCTGGTACCCACAACCAGGTCAATAGGTCTCCCTGGGCCTGGACCTCTTCCTGAGAAGAGGTCACAGTAATTAATATGCAAGGTCAGTGATCCAAATTTTGACAATTCACCTCCTGTTTCTGTGTGTGTGTTTTAGCACCATCAGCCACCTCCTTAGGCAAGTTCCTTGTGGCTTTTCTACTATCATCTGGTTTGCACGTCCTGTGTAGTTTCTGTATTTTATTTCTATCTCTTAAAGAAGTTTTAATGTACAAAAATAATTGACCCTTGTAAATCCATAATCTAGATTTAACTGATATGTTGTCGTATTTCTCAAGTGACATAATACAGAAATCTCTTTTGTCCCCATCTGTACATACATTCCACTCCTCCCAACTCCCAAATTCTTATAAATGTACCATAAATCCTATAAGTTTATTTTCATCTATTTATATAGAAAATAGTGATCTTATGGATCACTGAACAATACACAGTATTTTTGTACATATTTATTTAAAAATTTTACTGAAATGACATCATTCTGAAAGTATCATTACAACTTGCTTCCCCCCCAAATATTATAACATTAAAAACATACAGAAATCCAGATTATACATTTTAATTGTTAAATAAATATCCCAATTTATGAACATATTTTTTCTATTCTTTCTCCTACTCTTCTGTTCTCAATGTGTTCGATTTCTGCTATAATAAATAATGCTGCAAAATCTCAAGTAATTAAAAAAATAATTAATCCAGGTACACACCCAGAAATGGCATTAGTAAATCAGTGTGCATGAATATTTATGTAATTTAAGCACTTCTTTACTTTACTAGCTGTTGTTTAATTGAATTCCACATAGGAGGCACACAGAAATCTATAAAAGTTTCCCATTTTCCTGCATCAGTAACAACCCCAATTTTGTCATATTTCCACCTTATTGCCACTTGGGTTAGCATAAAATTTTTTTCGCATTTTTCTGCTCAATCCTGAAACTGAGTATCTTACATGTTTACTACCTACTTAAGGCTTCACCTTATACAAACTGTTTATTTAGTTTACCCATTTATCCATGAGGTTATTGATTTGTAGAAATTTTTTATAATTATGAAAGCAATCTTTTATATTTTGTTAAATATCTGCATATATCTTCTCTGATTCTCTTACTTTAAAATTTTTTTATTATGTTCAATTAGCAAACATTAGTACATCATTAATTTTTGATGTAGTTCAGTGATTCATTAGTTGTGTATAACACCCAGTGCTCATCATAACACGTGCCCTCCTTAATACCCATCACCCAGGTACCCCATCCCCCAATCCCCTCCCTTCTGTAACCCTCAGTTTGTTCCCCCAGAGTCCAGAGTCTCTCACAGTTTGTCTCCCTCTCTGATTTCTTCCCATTCACTTTTCCCTCTTTTCTCCTATGATTCTCTGCACTATTCTTAAATTCTTATGGTGTCTTTTGACATTTAGAAGGCCCATTCTCCCTCCTTCCCACCCACACACAATTAGTTGTAATAATATTTGTCAATCTTTTGTTCTGTTTTATATATTTTTTTTTTCCTTTCTGGTCTGGATATCACAGAGATGTTATTCTACACCTTCTCTTAATAGCTATAAATTTTCTCTTTACACACACAGGATGTTAATCCAAATGGAGGTTTTTGCATTTGGGATTTTTGTTTGTTTATAAATAATATAGATGGGGTTTAATTTTCTTCTGTAAAACCAATGGTTCCAACTGAATTTATTGACTCATGCATTCTTTACCCACTGATTTGTAATATCTCTTTTACCTTACACTTAATTTTTCCATGGATTTTCTGTTTTAGTGAACTTTTGTCTTTTGCTCAACAGATACTAAATTGCTTCCATTTCTAAAGCTTTATGACATTTACTATGAGGAATAACATATTTTTTCCTCTTTGTTGTTGTTTCAGAAATGCTTTGCCTATTCTTGGACCTTAATTCTTACACAAAATTTAGTCCATTTCTCAAGTTTGTATGAGTCACAGTAGGATTTCATTGGAATTTCACTGAGTCTGTAGATTTATAAAATCAATTTTTCTGGTGCATTACTATGATAATGTATCATACTCAAATATTCTTATGTGCCCTTTAGTAATTTTCTCTAAAAGATCTGGAGCATCTTTTGTTAGATTAATTACTATGCATATATTTGTTTTTGTTTCTGTTGTGAATGATTTTTTTTCTATTGGATTTTAGAGACGATTACTGCTGCTATATAAGTTGTATGTTGTACTGTTGAGAGTAGATGTTGTACCTAGCCACCCTGCTGAATTTCTAAGACTTCTAATAATTCAGAGTCTTGGATTTTGTATGTAAAAAATCCCATCTACAAAAACTAACAATTTTTGAATCTTCCTTTTAGTTCTTAAACTTTCCTCTTATCTTACTGTTTTATCCAAAATATCCAGTACTGACACCAGCAATAATCACAGGCATTCATCTTGGTATCTGATTTTAGCAAGAATGCTTCTGTTTTCACCACTAAACATGATGCTTGCTTCCACTTGTCAGTTCCATTTTATAGGGTTAAGAAAACTCCTATTTCTAGTTTGCTAACAAAAATCTTATTAAGAATAAGTACTGAATACATTTTAATTATTTTTTAAAATTTAATGACATAAAAGTTTTTTAATGATTCTAAAAATTGTGCACTCTATATATGGATATGACCTATTTTTTTTAAAGGTTTTATTTATTTATTAGCCATAGAGAGAGAGAGAGAGTGAGAGAAGGAATGCAGCAAGGGAGTGGGAGAGGGAGAAGCAAGCTTCCTGCTGAGGAGGGAGCCCAATGCGGGGCTCTATCTCAGGACCCTGGGATAATGACCGGAACCAAAGGCAGACGCTTAACTGACTGAGCCATCTAGGCGCCCCAGGATATGACCTATTTTTTTAAAAAAGATTTTATTATTTATTTATTTATTTATCTGTGCACGCAGGCGCGCGCGCGAGAGAGAAAAAGATTGATTGTGAGAGAGAGAGAGCACAAGAGGAGGGAGAAGCAGACTCTCTTCTGAGTGGAAAGCCCAATGAGGGCTCCATTCCAGGACTCTAGGATCATGATCAGAGCTTAAGGCAGACCATTAACTGACTGAGCACCTCCTAGATATATGCTATTTTTTATTCCTAGTATAATTGGGTTTGTGCTTTCTTTCTTTGGTCATTCTTCCATGTCAAAGATGTTTTAATTACTCTATTTGAAAATCAATTTTGGTTTTGTTGAATATCTACTAATTATTTTTTCCTATTTTATTACTTTTTCTTTTAAACTTTAGTATTTCCTTCTATTTTATTTGTTTTTAAGATTTTATTTATTTATTTGACAGACAGAGATCACAAGTAGGCAGAGAGAGAGGAGGAAGCAGGCTCCTGGCTAAGCAGAAAGCCCCATGTGGGGCTTGATCCCGGGACCTGGGATCATGACCTGAGCCAAAGGCAGAGGCTTTAATCCACTGAACCACCCAGGCATCCCATTTCCTTATATTTTAGTTCCCTTTTCTCGTTTACTATGTGAAACCCTTCATTAATTTTCAGAATTTCTTATTTTTTTAATGTAAATATTTACGTTCATTCTAAGTTCATTTGTTATTTTTGTTGTTGATTATTAACTGTATTATGATTTACAAATCAGATGTGTGTGATTTATATTCTCTGAAATATGTTGCATCATAGCCTGGTGCAAACAGATCACTTCCTGGCAAACCCAGACAAACAGATATGAATTAATAGTGACCTTCTCACAAATAGTGTTTTTGTGAGCCTTAGATATATAGAATGTCTTGTCCCATGTTCTTCCACAGCATGAGGTCTGTGGCCTTAATTTTTGCCTCTGATCATGTATTGAAAAGTCAACCTCCCACTACGATATATGGGAGATGAACCTTCTCACTTGCTAACAAAATTATGGGCTCCTTCTTGATATATGACCCTTGGAGACTTTTCTTTCTAGTTTTCAAGTTCAGCTTTATGTTTTAAAACTTTAAAAATTATCATGCTCAACTTTTCCAAGTGGTTAGAGGAGAGGGTGAAATATCCATCTTGACAACAAGTCCCTTTTCCCTGCCTTGACTCTTTATCTTTTAGTATCTAGAGTCACCCTTATTTTGTTTTCTTGTTATTGAGCATCCCCACAGGACACAAATGATTTCTGAGAAGTATAAATCCTCTGTTGAAGCTGTCATGTAGTATTAGTTTGGTGCAAAGATCTTTCAAAGGGGGAAAAAGAGAAAGAAAATTGAGAGAGAAGAGGAGGAGGAGAAATATAGGTAGAGAAGGAAACAGAACAAAAGCAGCACGATCACAAAGAAGAAAGTCAAAGAGGGAGAAAAGTTTCTGGGGACCAGAAAGCTAGCAATCCTCACAAACATTATTATTCCCTTACTAAGAGAAATTAAAAGATAGGCTGCATACATGTTGTAATCTTGGCCTGCCATAAGAGTATTGCTAAGTAAATACACAAAAGCCCCCAAAATAATCTGTAGATGGATGTCCATCTGCCCAGCACACTGCATTGCACCTGGTAATAGAAAAGGAGATGTAACACATTGCTGCTCTCTTTCCCACAACCTTTTCCTCATATGTAATCTATGTTATCTTAGATTCTCCCTGAAATACACAAATCTCATTCTTTTTTGCTTTTTTTTTTTTTTTTTTTTTTTTTTTAGCACTGTCTGGCTCAAGTATTGGTAAGTTCCTTTACCTTTCTCCAACTCAATTCAAGGTATCCCCAGGTTTGAATGGCAACAATGGAGGAGATATATAATCTCATAACTCCCTGAGCCACAGCTGACACTCAGGGGTTGGTTAGCTCCCAGGGGTTCCCTGTTCTGATAGTCCCAAAATGAAAAGCAGCAATAAAAAAAAAAAGTGCCAGACAACCCCATAAACTTTTCTGTGTTTATTTTTAGGAGAACAAAGAGGTAAGTTCCTCTAATTCCCTTTGGTGTATCACAGACCTGGGGGTCATACCCTAACTGCCTAGCTTTGTCCCTCAACTTTTCTTCCTTCTCTATAATCAAGCACTTTACCTGAAGTTAATGAGAGCTTTGGAAAATGAAAAGTCTACTGATTCTGAATACAGAAAAGATTCAAATTGTTTTAGCTGGCTATGAGGGTTTCAGCAAAACAAAATACCTTCTTTTGCTCAGAAGCAGGAGGAAAGAAGTAGGTTGTGAAAAGGGCAGGGAATGAGAGTAAGGGGGACAGCTGTAATTACATAAGCCAGGTTTGTTGAATCCATATTCATGGTCTTATAAATAAGAAAATGAACTCAAGGATATTATCTAACTTACCCAAAGGCACATAGTTCATAGAAGGTAAAACTGAGGTTCTACACAAAGAGCTTTTTTTTTTTTTTTTTAAGATTTTATTTATTTATTTGACAGAGAGAGATCACAAGTAGGCAGAGGAGCAGGTAGAGAAAGAGAGGAGGAATCAGGATCCCTGCCAAGCACAGAGCCTGATGCGGGACTCGATCCCAGGACCCTGAGATCATGACCTGAGCCAAAGGCAGAGGCTTAACCCATTGAGCCACCCAGGCACCCTACACACTTAGCTTTTAATTAAGTCATGAGCTTCTCCAACTATCCCCAGGACACCATTAAAATTTACTTTTTAAAATTTAAAGTATCTTCTTGAAATTAAATTTAGAACATTATGCATATGTAAAAAATATTACTTCAATTTTTAATATGTAATCTAAAAATGCAAAAAATATGGATTAATCTAAATCTCAAAATCATTTTTCTAGTCCATTGACATAACTGCATGTGATGAATAAGGTTGCTTTATTACATAGACATATAATATGTATATGTAAGATATAGATATATCTCTATATATCTATAGATATTATGTAAGATATAAATATATCTTTTTCTGGGTATATATTGATATTGGGTAATACCGGGTGAGATATTGATATATCTATATCTTACATAATAACCTTAGAAAACCATCAAGCTCAATATTTCATTACTGTTATAATCAAATCAGGTTTTATTTAGTTTTGCTTTGTTTTCATCCAGTTAAGTCACAGAAATAACTTACCACAGGAACAAAGTCAATATCTTCAGTTTGACATGTATTAAATAATCAACTCAAGTCTTCAATTTCTCCTGCAATATTTCAAAGCCCTGTGGTATATGAGTATGGAATCAAAAATAACCATTGCTCAGAGGGCTACAAGAGGCATAGTACTTTACAGGACAATTGGGCTTTTTTTTTTAAAGATTTATTTATTTGACAGAGAGAGATCACAAGTAGGCAGAAAGGCAGGCAGAGAGAGAGAGGAAGGGAAGCAGGCTCCCTGCTGAGCAGAGAGCCCAATGCGGGACTCAATCCCAGGACCCTGAGATCATGACCTGAGCTGAAGGCAGCAGCTTAACCCACTGAGCCACCCAAGGGCCCGACAATTGGGCTTGTTAAAACAAAATGATGAACAGAACATTTGGAGAAATTAAAGATACAGGGGAATCTGCTGATGGTAATTTCAGACAGCATGGTGTATGGGATTTTAGAGTGTAAGAAAGAAAATCAGATTAGGAGTTATACTAATCATTATGATAATAAGCTCCTTAAAATGAGAATTATCTTCTGATGGCAAATAACGTAAATGGATATGTGACACATGTTGGGGTTAATCTCAGAGGAAGGTGAGTAATTAGTTATTATATATAATATTTAGCTGAAAGATGCTTGTGGCCATTCACCCCTGAATTTCAATACACTGTGTGGTCCTAGAGGATGAATGAGGCCCTTTTGAGAGGTCATTCTCAGAGACATCTCAGGGGACTATGATAACTTGGGGAAGGGTTCTCAAACCAGGAACACAAATGGTTTGATTCTATTATTTCTCTGAAAATCTCAAACCAGCACAGTGCCAGAGGCAGAGGAGGCTATGGTCCATCTGTCCCACGCAGGTTTATACAGGTATACATAGATAAGGACTGCAATTTGAAACTATTGTTATAATATAGATGAGTATATGTGTTATGCCTTCATAGCAATCCTACAAATTATATATTACTATAAATTTTGTACTTAAAATGAATACTCTAAGACACAAAAAATTAAATGACTTGTGCAAAGTCACACAGGTAGTAAATAGAGGAATTAGGATTGAAATCCAAGCATTCTAGCATCTGAACACCCACTGTATGTATCTCATGAACTAATCTGGACCCCCTCTTTAAAAAGAGTTCCATGAGAATCATAAGCTTTTCACACTGTTCATCCAAACTCTTGTGGATTTTTGCTATTATTCCTCAGTGTCAACTCCAGAATATTTAAGTCCCTTTCTATTTCTCAATTCAGGAAAGACACACATGAGTAAGCAAGAGGTGAAAAGAAAGGAGTACATAGGACAACTAAAGAAAGTTTAACCAAGACTTAACGTCTTCCATGTTCCCTACAGAGTTTCAGCCTTTACAAAGAAGACATAAATGACCTCCCTGTTCATCCCCAGTCCTTTGTCTGGCCTCTGGGCCTCTGTCACGGCACCAAAGCACAGGATCTTTCCACTCTCTGTGACCAAATCACAGGGGAAGGGAGTGGAGAGCTTCTTCCTGAAGCTTCTCGTCAAAGGGGTTTAACTCTGATGACTTTAAACAGCTGACCTCATGAATTTACCTGTGTGTCCATTTAGCACAGTTTACAAGGGAACTGAGCATGTTTCTGACTGTTTCTCTGCTATGAATCTTTGATATCTGGATATCTTTCTCCCTGTTTTCTCTTTCCAGGCAGGTCTTAAACTTAGAATGTCAGTCTTTTTCCTTCCCCTTATCCTAGATTTGATTAGCTAAGGCTAACAAGCCTAGGAACACAGGATTTCAGTTTGTGGATTTAGACTAAATGAGTCATTAAAAGTTGAACCTAACAGAGCGTTGTTAAATCTTGTCTTTTTAGAGATTGGTTAAATAAATTTCCAAAAAGATGACGGAAATGATCTAAGATCAAACTTCACATAGGAATTTAACCTCCACCATAAGGCAAATAAGACAAATGCTCAGTCTTCTGCCACTGAATAAAGTGGGGTTCATGCGATAGTAGTTTACATATTACTAGTACTGTCATGATTTAATACTGAATGTTCCAGAAACATTCCTATTATTTAATGTTTTTTTTTTCTTTATATAAGAGGAACACTCTGGAGGGTAATAAAAAGAAGACGAGAGAGAGAGAGAGAGAGACAGACAGACAGACAGAGAGTCAATTTGTAGGAAGAAGATAATTCAATTTTAAAGCAATATTCCAGAAAGAACAGAAAGAGAAAACTCTATGCAGTACAGAGGAAAGTGCATTGAACTTTGAATCAGAAAAATTGGAGGTAAAAACTACATATATTTTTTTCACATACTCAGGCACAGACTCTCTCCACCTCGGTATTTTTTTGTTATAAAATTGGAACCTTTGTAACATTGTCTTTCTTCAGTTCTTGAAGCTGTTACTTCATGGAGAGGAGATTCTCCAAACTAAGAAGAAGAAAGAAAGAAAGAGGGAGGAGTGGAAAACAGGGGAAAAGAAAGGTGCTGGATGAAATCAGAATATTGAAAATACAGCTAACCTGGAGACTTCCCTGAGAGTTTCACAGCTGGGTAGTGTCCAAGGGGGAGGAAGATTCAAGATCCGTGGGTGGTAATCCATGTGCCTACTGGGGAATGGAGAGTATAGTTTCTGTAAAGACCTCTGGGAAATGGATGGATTATTTAAAGCATTAACTCTAAACTCATTTGAATATTTGTTATTGTTCTTTAGTATTACTGCAAGGATCCATGAGTAAGTTTTTCTTCTTCTTTCAAAATCTGTTATTATAGGGCTCCCACACTAGGCAGAGGATAGATATCTTGTCTTATCTGGGGAGATATGCTATGTCAGAGTGAGAGCATTCGAGGTTCATCATTCTCCACCTTCTTATTCTTTAGTTATCTTACCTGCACCATGCTCACCTATCTCAACTTTCTCCCCAAGACAATGACACACCCCTTCTTGCTTTCAAGCAAATTCCTGCACTCATGTTATGTCATGGGACCTCTACTCCCAGCCCAACCTCTTCTTCAGCAGCCATAACTTCTCTTTTCTGTATCCTTGTACTTTGCCATTAACTCCCTCTCCCTCCTAGAGCAAATTTGATTTTCTTCCATCCCAACAGGCCTTCCCTGGATTCTGTGTCCCTTTCTAACTACATTACCACCCCCACAAAGAAGGAAATTATGCTATTTACTTTGGCTGTGGAGTTGGGAATAAGTTACTGCTTACCCCATTACTGAAAATGTGCATTATTTCTCCATGAATTGCGAGTGGCATAATAACTATTAAAAAGCACTTTAAAAATAAGTTTTGTTGTTAATTAATGTATTATAAATATACACGGAGACTGTTACAGATGATGGTTCTGGAGCCAGGCTGCCTAGAGTTGTATGCCAGCTCCCTATTTATTGGTTCTTTGAACATAGGCAAGTTATTTAATTTCTCATTAAACTGTTACAATTTCAACTACCAATTGAAAACTAACAGAAAAGAACAGAGAAGTGAGAGAATATAGAATACATGAATGGAGAAAGAAGATTATTGAGGTGATAAGTCTTAAATCAGTCTACTGGAACTGATTTCCATTTATTGCCAAAGCAAAATGAATACATTTTCTAAATAAAGGGAAGACAGAGAGAGGAATGAGGGGCAGAAAAGTAAGGAATTAGGGAAAGTTACACAAACATTTTTAAAAATTTAAAAAGATAATCTTGGTTGACAGATCTTTTTTTCTTCTGAGCTATATGCTTCTGATAAAATTTTTCATATTGAATATTATATTTTTGGTCACAATGAGTAAAATTACTTCTTGCTCTAAAATCATGATTTCATTATTTCATGATTTTTCTAAAAATATCACAACTTCCAGGTGCTTCACAACTGGAACAAGTTTGTGAATTACAGGTTTTAATTAAATGTGACCCAACTAACTCCTATGATTAAATTAGTGAAACAAAGGAATTTATTTGGTCTATTCTTGATCCAGGCCACAATCTGTGGTGATGTGAAGCTCACACTCTACTACTGTTGAAATATGTAGGGTACTCACCTGAACCCCTTCCTTTTCCAAAGTAGAGCTCCCAAATTGGCAACCCACTAGCCCAGTGCCACCTGTACATGTGTTCTGGTTGACCAGCATTGCGTTATTTTAAACTCTGAATGTGAATGCTTCTAGATAGAGTTTGTACTTTTCAAGTGCCCAATTTCCCCACTATCCCCTTAAACTGACAGATTCACAACTCATGAGACTTGCTGCGTCAATTGGGCATGTGACCCCCATAAAGACTATGAGGATTTCCATTTAGAGTGGAAAATTTGGCACTCTCTAAGATAACTAATTCTGATAGTCTCATTAGGCAGACTGTCCACAGAAGCTATGCCCTTAATCTAAACATACACAATACTTAAGTGTTTTGGCAGGATATTCAAGTCTTACAATTTAGATTTTTATCTGATTTTTCACTTTGAAATTAAGTGGAAACATTTCACTGTCATGCATAATTATTTGTCTTCAACTGGACAAGGCTACAAAACACTAAGTTCAAAAATTTCCAAGAACATATGATATATGTTCCTCTCTTTATACCTTTGCCTGTGGCAGGTACCAGTGGGTGATCATAGTTCTCTTTCCTGCTCAGCCCACATACAATCTAAAATTTTTCTCATGTCCTGGAATGCTACTAATCAATGCTACTAATTGATCAGAATTAGCCTATTAAATATATTCATCATGCCTAATATGGATCAACATTCTTAAATCCTAAGTATATGGGTGCTATCTTTTATAAATTATCTTTGTTTGGTAGTGGAAGTGGAAGTATGTTACCTTAGTCTATAGCACCTAGAAAAGGCAGAATCTCTTCCCAAGTGCCGAGATCTTAACATTTCTGTGAAAAGCTACTATTTCCCCCTAAACTCAACAAACTGGCAAACAAAAACGGAGTCATAAATATACAAGTAAAAACAATAATTTTAAGAGAAATAAGCTGCAAATTTTTAACTGCCTAAATGCTTTCTTACTAAATATAATTTTTTTAAAAAAATAATATATCAGCCCTTAAACAACATTCCTATAGAAATAAAACTACATAAGTAAAAAAGATTTGAATAGGTAAAAGAAGAAAGAGTGGAGAAGAAAACAATAAGGAGGAAGAATTTCAGCAAAAATTTCTAGAACAGGGGTGCCTGGTGGCTCAATGGGTTAAAGCCTCTGCCTTCAGCTCGGGTCATGGTCCCAGGGTCCTGGGATCGAACCCCACATCAGGTTCCCTGCTTGGCAGGGAGCCTGCTTCCTCCTCTCACTCTGCCTGCCTCTCTGCCTACTTGTGATCTTTGTCTTTCAAATAAATAAATAAAATCTTTAAAAAAAATACCAGAACAGGAAAATGGAAGTCCAAGGTCTAAAACTTCAAATCATAATTTTACACATAAACAAAGCCTTTGAAATTCCATGAGAAAATTAGTTCATCACATACATAAACTTGTTTCAGTAAAGAGGTCTTGACATCTTAAATTAAGACTCGTTCCTCTTAAGGAAGAAACAATGGTTCTCCACTGCTGCCAATCTCACTGGAACATCAATGGGTATAACTAAGGTACTGAGGTAACCAAGGAATAAAAGGGATTTTTTTTTTTTAAAGAGTGAAATCACACAGATCAGCAAACCAAAACAACACAATGAAGTGCTCATGAAAATGCCCTGTCACTGGCATTTAGAACTTTCCAAATGACAATAAAAGATGTAAGAGGGAAAAATAGAGGAAACAGAAAAAAGTAAGCTAAAGCTGAAGACTTTAAACACAATGAAAACTTCCTATTTTGCATAAGAGTTTCATTCCTTTGTAGTCACTGAATAGTTCTTTCCATAATAATTCTGAAAGAACTTATCAGCTTTACTATCCATTGTTATTCTTGATTTTTCACTGTAGCCATGCCTCTAAGAAAGGAGATATAATTCCCATTTTAAAGATAAGGAAAGTAATGTTTTGAAAGTTTAGTGACTTACATAGTCATAAAACTAAAGAGTAGTGAAGCTGGGACTCTCTGGTCTTGGATGTTTATTTATTTATTTAAGAAAGAGATTATTGTGCTGGAGAGAATGGGGAGGGGCAGAAGGAGAAGGTGAGAGAATCTTAAGCAGGCTCCACACTGACCCCATCACAGGGCTTGATCTCATGATCCTGAGAACATGACCTGAGCCAAATTAAGAGATGCTTAACCGTCTGAACCACCCAAATGCCCCTAGTCTTGGATCTTTAATCTCAAGACTATTTGTACCACACATGTGGGCAGGAAGGAGTAGGATTGCCTGCACTTCATGTTATCTGAAAGTCTAAATCGAGATGACATTATATTTGTCTTTTTTTTTTTTTTTTTTGCTTAAACAAACTTTATCTCTCATAGTTCTCATCATTTTTCATCACAGGTGATGCAAAAACCCTCAAAGTAACTCCAGAACCTTTATGCAAGTTTCTCTTATTTTTTTTTATTATTATTTTTTTGTTTCTATTATTTTTTAACTCCAGTTTTTTTTTTGTTTGTTTGTTCTTTTGTTTTTTGTTTTTGTTTTTGTTTGGTCTTCTATAAAGTGCCTACTATTGGGGGGGGTGCTGGAGCAGAGGTTAAGTAGGCACATAAAGGAAGAGGAAAGGAGACATCTCACTATTTTACTGTTCTCCTTTTCCTTTACCAGTGTGAGGAACTTGAGGATGATTTCAGGATCCCTCTAAGTGACTATTTTCTTATTTAGCAAAGTGGAAACTCTGCTAATAAAATTAATTCATGGGTGAAAGGAAAAATTCTGTGGTTGGATGAAGTTGTTTACCAAAAACAAACAGAACATTTTAGAAGGATTTGATAATAGGAAGATAGTAAAAATTGAGAACAAGAACAATAATTGTAGGAAATATGATTTTAAGAGTCTCTTTAAGGAAAAAAAGGGGAGGAGGGAAGCCAGACTTACTTTTCCTGCTTTCCACATAAATATAATAATGCAGTAAATGCTTGACCTGAAGTTCCCTGAAATGTACATCTTTCAGTCATGTTCTCTCCAGATTTACCTCTTCGCGTTCGTATTTTAGCAGGCTCAGCAGGACCCATAAGTAAGTTCCTTTCCTATGCTTTAATTCCCATGTGCTTTGCTTTACTACACTTTAGAATATGTAAGACTCTGCTATTCATGGATGTTTTTATTTCCTCCTACACAAATTGTCAATTCTTTTATCCTTCTTTATTCCCTATTCTTATTTTATTAAGCTGGGAGTCTTCTGAGGAAGTACTATTACTTTTAAATTTCTCAAAATCTTGAGACTCAATTGGCAAGGGAAAAGTGTTAAAAATAAAAGTGTTAGAAAAGTAGGATGGTCCCTTGCTAGAAATCCCAGTCACACTAAGAGGAAGAGAGCAGCAAGTCCCAGCTCACTGACTGAGGGTCCCCCACTGTTAACAAAGAATAAGTCTGAAAGATGTGTCCTGGTAGCATCTTAATGACATTACAACAAATATCTCTGGCAGAAGCACTTGGAATGAGGGATGGGTGAGAGACAGTTGACACAGAAAAGAAAAAAAAATCATAAATGTAAACAGTGTCCTATACATGTTCTGAGATTTTACCAGTCACTTAATGGCCTATTGCTTAAATTGGGCCCAGGGATCTGCATTAGCCTCACCTTGGAGTTTCTTGGCAGTGAAGAATCTCCACCTAAGACCTACTAAATCAGAATATGCATTTTTAAGAAAATCCCCAGGTGCCTTAGAACCATTACTAACAGAGTTTCAATCCCTTATAGCTAGAAAAGAAATAAAAATTTGAGTGCACTAGATCCAAGTTTAACCAGGTCTTCCATCCCTTCAGATTCTCCATAGCAAGAGTAACCTTAAAGTCAATGACAAGAAAAATAAAACTCACTAAGGGTTCATTCATTTATTAACGTATTTCTATCCATCACTTCTGAGGATGTTCGTAGGGCAGGGGAAACACTAAAGGAAGAAGAAGAACTTGAGGGTTTGAGCTCATGACAAATCACACGCTGTGATTTTTTTTCCTGGAGCATTTATACACATGAAACCTGATTAAAATAAAGCCAATCAAGAATAAACACTGGGGAAGTGTCACTAAAGCACATGTAGCCCTAGAGATACAGAGAGGTGTCTATATGTATAGTGTTTGTAAAGAAGGCTGTTATTGGTAATCATGTGGGTCTAGTGCCTCAAGCTCTTTACCAGCCTACTGCACCTATGAAAGTCTTGAGCCATCTGAGAGTTCCTATTCCTTTTATGCCTAGATATTGCAGGCCAAATTACTCTAATTAATAAGAGTAATTATTAATCTATTACTCTAAGAGTAATTATTAATCTTATTACTATAATTAATAAGGTCACCCACAGGAGACAGAAATTCCCATTGCCTCCTTCAGAAGATGAGGCCATAGGTTCTGGCTAAACAAGTTCAGATTAGCCCAGCTGGAAGGAAAGCAATGGCCTGTGGAATCTGAGTTTCAGTGATCCATCAAGAAAGGCACCCTGAGCACTGCATCCCTGACACTCCAGCTGTCAGATACCAGTGTTGCGGGGATCTTCCATGGTGGAGAATGAAGAAAAAAATATATTTATTCTTCTTCTGAAGTAGAAATTTTGTTCCCTCTGTCTGCATTTATGATGTTCTCCCAAAATTAATTTTAGTGCAAACTAAATTTTCTGTGCTGAAGAACAATTCTAATTAGTGTTTCTTGTTTTTCTCATATTTTAGCTGGAACCATTGGATCCATAAGTGAGTTCCTTTTCTGTTTCTTAATTCTAACACTCTTTAGTCTTCTGTGAGCTATGGGACTTCTCCTTACCCAAGCTCTTTCTATATACAGGCTTTCTTACTCATGCTAATTGACTGCATGATTACATTTGAATTACTGACCCCTCCTGATGCCCAAGACATCAGAAAAACAAAACAAAACAAAACAAAAAACAACTCAACTTTCCTAAGATAAAGGGGGATTAAAAATTGGTTTACTATAGGGGTAGCATTGATTGGGGAATGGGGATTACCTTGAAGTTTAACTCTATATAAATATTAGAAAATAAAGATAAAAAAGGAATAAACTAGACTAAACTAAACTAAAATTAAAAAAAAATAGAAATGCAGAAGAAAAACACAGGGGTATGTATCAAAAAGTTCAGGTTAGAAGGTTATTATGGAAATTGATGTACTGGATGTCTCGCTGTGATGGTAAATAGGTTAACAAATTATTTCTCTATCTCTCTATATATTAAAGAACCAGAATAGTGGGAATGAGCTAAAAATAAAAGTTTTCCTATGAAGTAGTGGTGGTAGTTCTCTTGTAGTCCTTTTTTTTTTTTTTTTTCTTTCTTTCTTTCCTGGTTGGTTTTCTCAGGGAGAGGCCTGCCACATGGGTTTTCAGTCAATGATGTTCCCTGAGTTAAGTCCTCCCACCCCCCTCAAGGATTTTTTTTTCAGGCTTTTGTTCTCTGAAGGTTTTTATGTTTGTTCAATTTTTTTTTCTCTTGCCTTGACTGCTTTTGATGGTTTTTGTAGGTTTAGGGGAAAGCAAACTGCACCCTGACCTCCCTCTCAGAGAGAAGCCTCAGTCTGGTCCCCTGTGGGTGCTCCAGGGCCCATATAAATTCCCCCTTGGCTGCTGGCAGAGCAGGTTCCAAGTCGTGGTCCCAGAGGTCACAGGATGTTCTGCTTGTACCCAAAACCACGGCAGTGGTGGCTGTCTGGGCAGCTCCAGCCCACCAGGGAGGTTCCAAGCAGCGATTGCATACTGAGATTTTCCTGCTGGCCCGGGCTAGGAGTGCCTGCTTTTTCTGGGTCTAAGAGCACCAGGTTTGCTCGCATCTCTCTCAGGGGAGGGTGTGGGTCACTTGTGTGTCTCAGGCTCTGGTAGCAGGGCACGGGTCTGAGAGCACCATGCTGGGCCTTCGAGCACTTCTTTCAGGGAAGGGTTTGGGGCACCCTCGGTCATCTCAGGGCTCTGGTAGAATGGCGTGGGTCTAAGAACGCCAGTCTGGGCCTTTGTGCACCTCTCTCAGGGGAGGGTGAGGGGTGCGCTCAACTCAGGCTCTGTTAGCAGGGCTCAGCATTCTGCCATCTGACGAGGCTCCCAGCCCTCACAGGAGTTGGACCCCACGCATTCTCGGGTATGCTGGCGGCCCAGGGACTAAGACCTGGTTTCTCCACCACACTCTCTCTGGCTCAGCACCAGGGGAGGCTGTCCTGGGTCCAGGGACTTAAGCCCCTGTCCCTACCTGCCCCGATTACCACAATCCATCCACCCCTCCCCGCCATGTTCCTTTGCTCTTTTTGAGTGCTTTCAACTAGTCTCCAAGTTAATGTTGATCCCCAGACGCAGGGAACTCTTGTATTAGGGGTATTAACTTTCCAATCAGTAACCTCTGGTGGCTCCCTCCCCCTTTTGTTTATCTTCTGATATCAGTACGACATTCCCACTCCACTTTACCTGCCCACTGGCATCTTCTGCCCCTATAGAGATCCAGATGTGTATAATTCTGATCTCAGGCTGATTTCATGGGTTATAGGAGTTCTTTGGGAGGTAATCAGCTCACTTTAGGGTACAGGTTGAAACAGAGCCTCCTCCTACTTCCCCGCCATCTTGTCTCCCTCCCAAACTGCTAATTCTTAACACAAAGTCAGCAAAGTTGCTAGATACAAAAACAAACAGAACTTAAAACATTCTTATGTCAGCAATAACATTTTAAAAAATATAATTTGAAAATAAAATTATACCATTCACTAAAGAAACAAAATTTACAAACCTCCTAAGAATAAACCTCCAAAAAATGTGTTGTCTTTTATAGAGAGAAATCAATGGACCACCTTATTTTTACCTAGCCAACTCAGCTATTCTTTTTGAGCACTTGATATTACAGGAGATGGAAAAACTTGTATCCTGAAATAAACTGAGAGAGAATAAAAGGAGATTAAATAGGTAGGGTAAGAGAAAGGAGAAGAAGTAAGGAGGAAGAAGGGATGGGTGGGAGGGAAGACAGGTTAACCATCTAACTGGTATTGTCTACTGTTAAATAGATCAATAGTTCAGTTTAGCACGAGGCCTTCAAGCCCATTTGCTTCTCTATATTATTGACTCCCTGTTGGAAATAATTTGTGTCGACTTTTACAATGTTGATGTAGACACGTGTGTAGTGATTATCGTCAATATATAATTATAATGCAGAATTCATCTATTTACTAATGATAATAATGAGAAAACTGATTATAACTTTGTAGATATTTCCCCTTATATTCCTGCTATGTCTTTTACTCTGTGAGCCAGTTCTGAATCATGACAACTTAGAGAGAGGGCATAAGAAAGAAAGAAAAATGATTCTTGGTATTCAGTTTGCCTCCAGTTTTTGAGAATACCTTTAAAAAACATAATATAAGACATGAATAAATACATAAACCATTTTCAGAGATAGGAAAATCCAACAACAATATAAATGTTAATTATCCCCCAACCAATTTACAATTCAATAAAATTCAAGTAAAAATCCCCAACAGGAATTTTTGTGGATTTTGACAAATCAGTTCTATATATATAAAAAAGAAGAAAACAATCCAAGAATAAATATTTGTAAACATCAAGTTCCCAAGAGGGAAGGCTCACCAAATTATCAAATCAATCATTTGATTATCAAGTCATTTTAAAAAGAATACTGATTGAATGCATGTGGTCAAAGCACAGGAATAAACTAATCACTGGAGGTCTGTTAACCAGTGGAGTAAAAGGGAGTGGCATCAGCAAAATGGCAGCAAAAAAATTTCTAGCACTTATCTGATCCATAAACACCAACTTGAACAACTACTCATGTATGATAATACCTTCACAAGAGCCAAGGATTCCAGATGAGGAACTACAGAACCTGTGTAAATCCCAGAAATAAGAAACTATCTACTGAGGAAGGTAGGAGAGATAGAGTCACAAAATTTCTATCACCCCTTTTCCAGGCACAAGTGGCTCAGCACAGAGGGAGACACCTTTGGGAGGAGAGACCTCAGCTCACACTGGCATGTATTGGCCAACTCCTATGCCATCAGGCTCCTAATGAATTCCCATGGATCAAACTCCCCAACATATCCCAGCACTGGTGGGCTCCTGTGACATAAGGCTCCAGGATAACCTTATCACCAGGCCATTTCTCCTCATTTCTAGCTGCCACACCCATTCCCAAGAAGCCAGGCTCAGGACCATCCCTATATTAGACCAACTTCCATGGGCTCAGATGCTAGGCACACCTCAGTGGTTAACAATGCCTGGTGGGCAGCTGTGGACACAGGATCTAAGTCTGCCTATGCTGATTCAGGGCTCAGTCCCTTCACCACACACTCAAGGACCAGGCTCAGCACAATGAATCCAGGCTTCAGGCTTGACTCACAGACCCATGTACCAGGCTGGTCTCCATATACCCCAAAATAAACCTACCTACTTGCTGATCTAGGAATCAGACCATCTTTCCCAAACACTCTAGAAGCAAGCCTGCGCACTGCACTGCAAGAGGGCCTATCCATAAATTCTTAATGGCCTGAATGGTAGAGTTTTGCCTGCCAAATCCAGTCTGTAAAGACTGGAAGTGGTGCCTACTTCCTCAAACACATAGATACCACCACAAGGCCACAGCCATCATGAATAATCAAGAAAAAAATAATTCCATCAAAGGAAACTAATAAAAAATCCAATGACTGACCCTAAAGAAATGAAGATTTATGGACTATTTGACAAAATATTCAAAATTCAAAATGACTCATCACTTTTTTTCTGTATAGTTGAGTCTTTCATGGAACCTCACTATTGAATTCTTCAGTTCAATGTTTTCTTCAGCTCTAAGATTCTTTTTTTTTTTTTAATGGTTTCTATTTCTTTGTTGAATTTCTCATTTTGTTTATGCATTCTTTCCCTAATTTCATTTAGTTGTCTATTTTACAGTTCTCTAAATAGTGAACTAGAAGACAAGTTATTTGAAATCATCTAGTCAGAAGAGCAAAAAAAAAGAAAAATAATGAAAAACAGTAAAGAAAGCCCACATGAATTATGGGACACAATTAAAAAACAATCTGCACATTCTTGGAGTCCCAGAAAAAGATGAGGAAAGGAATAGAAAGCTTATTTAAAGTAATAATGACAAGAAATTTCCCAATCTGGGAAGAAATTTGGAAATCCAAATTCTTGAAGCTAGTGAATCATTTCAAAATTTCCACCCAAAATGCTTTTGTCCAAGCACATTAATTACACTATCTAAAAGCGAAGACTAAGAATTTTAAAAGCAGCAAGAGGAAAAAGTGCTGTACATCACTCAGCATTAGGAAGATACAAAGCAAAACCACGATGAGATACCACCTCACACCAGTCAGAATGGCTAAAATTAACAAGTTAGGAAATGACAGATGTTGGCGAGCATGCAGAAAAGGGGAACCCTCCAACCTGTTGGTGGGAATGCAAGCTGGTGAAGCCACTCTGGAAAACAACATGGAAGTTCCTCAAAAAGTTGAAAATAGAGCTACCCTGTGACCCAGCAATCACACTATTACCCTAAAGATACAAATGTAGTGATCCAAAGGGGAAAATGCAACCGAATGTTTATAGTAGCAATGTCCACAATAGCCAAATTATGGAAAGAACCTAGATGTCCATCAACAGATCAATTGATAAAGAAGATGTGGTGTGTGTGTGTGTGTGTGTGTGTGTGTGTGTGTGTATCTATGTATATATACATAGGGTATATACTAAAGGGTATTATGGTAAGCAAAATAAGTCAATCAGAGAAAGATAATTATCATATGATCTCTTTGATATGAAGAATTTGAGAGGCAGGCAGGGGGTTGTGGGGGGTAGGGAAGGAAAAAGTAAAATAAGATGGGATGGGATCAGGAGGAAGACAAACCATAAGAGTCTCTTAATCTCACAAAACAAACTGAGGATTTCTGGGGAGTATGGGGGTAGGGAGGGGGGCTGGGTTACGGACATAGGGGAGGGTATGTGCTTTGGTGAGTGCTGTGAAGTGTGTAAACCTGGCGATTCACAGACCTGTACCCCTGGGGATAAAAATACATGTTTATTAAAAAAATAAATGAATAAACAAAAAACAAATCCAAAAAAAAAAAAAGAAATGAAACAAATGCCATTACAATTAAAATCTTTTTTTTTTTTTAAGATTTAATTAATTTATTTATTTTACAGAGAGATCAGGCAGAGAGAGAGGAGGAAGCAGGCTCCCCCCTGAGCAGAGAGCCCAATGTGGGGCTTGATCCCAGGACCCTGGGATCATGATCTGAGCTGAAGGCAGAGGCTTTGACCCTCTGAACCACCCAGGTGCCCCTTTTACAAGTGAAACCTATGGAAACACAGAAGATCATAAGACTACTATGAACACTTATATGCTAGCAGCTGGATAACCTAGAAGAGAAGGATAAATTACCAGGAACGTACAATTTACCAGGACTGAATCAGGAAATAATAAAATTTGAACTGACCAGTACTGTGTAAGGAAATTATAGTAATAATCAAAACCTCCCAACAACAAAATGCCCAACAGCAGACAGTTTTACCGGTGAATTACCTCAAACACATAGAAAGAAGTGACACTAGTCTCTGCCAAGCTCTTCACCCAAAAATGAAGTGGAGGAACACTTACAAATTTTATGAGGCCAACATTAACCTTGTGATAAAGACAAATAAAGACATTACAATAAAGAAAATTACAAACCAATAGTCCTGAGAAATAAAGATGCAAAAAAGTCTAAACAAAATACTAGTATAAATATCACATTTACATGATCATACACAATGATAAAGTGGGATTTATGCCTGGATGGCTCAATACATGCAAATCAAAAAAAGTGCTACATCGCATTAGTAGAACAGAAGATAAAAATCATATGATCATATCAATATATGCAAAAAAAAGCATCTGACAAAATTCACTATCTTTTCATGATAAAAATTCTCAACATATTAGATGTAGAAGAAATATACCTCAATATAATAAAGCCCATATATAAAGAACCCACAGCAAACATCACATTCTATAGCAAAAGTTGAAAGCTTTTCCTTAATATGAGACAAGGCAAGGATGCCCACTCTCACCATCCTAGTCAATATAGTATTGAAGTCCTGTCCAGAGAAGTTAGTTAAGGAGAAGAAATTAAAGGCATTCAGATTGGAAAGGAAGAAACAAAGCTTTCTCTGCACTCTCTGCATGCATGTGATATAATTTTATATACACAAATCTTTAAAGATTCTACCAAAATCTGTTAGAACTAACCAATTCAGTACTTGCTGGACACAAAATACACACAAAAAATCAATTGCATTTCTATACACTAGCAATGAAACATCTGAAAAAAATGAACAAATCCCATTAACAATAGCATCAAAAACAATGAAATACTTAGAAATAAATTTAACCAAGAATGTGAAAGATCTGAACACTGAAAAGTACAGGGAAGTCATGAAGAAACTTGAAGACAAAAATAGGGGTGCCTGGGTGGCTCAGTTGGTTAAGTGTCCACCTTTGGCTCAGGTCTTGATCTCAGGGTCCTGGGATCTAGCCCTGGGTCAGGTTCCCTGCTCAGCAAAGAGTCTGCTTCTCCCAGTCCCTCTACTATCCCCCCACTTGTGCTCTCTCCATCTTTCAAAAATAAATACAATCTTTAAAAAAAATGAAGAAGACACAAATAAATAGAAAGATATTCCATGGATTGGAAGAATTAATACTGTTTAAAGTCTGTACTACCCAACGCCGTCTGGAGAGTTGGAATTCCTATCAAATTCCCATTGTTCATAGAAACAGAAAACACAATTCTAAAATTTGTGTGGTACCAAAAAGACGCTGAATAACCAGTCATCCCAAGGAACAAGAACAAAGCTGGAGGCATCACATCACATCTAGGCTATTACAAAGCTATAGTAATCAAAATAGTATGTCAGTGGCATTAAACAGACACAGAGACCAATGGAATAGAACTGAGAGCCCAGAAATAAACCCATTCATAGACAGTCAAGTAACATTTGACAGCAGACCCAAGAATATTCTATGGGAAAAGGATAGTATCTTCTCTAAACGATGCTGGGGAAAAAATATTCACATGCAAAAGAATGAAATTAGACTCCTATCTTATTCCACTCACAAAAATAAACTCAAAATGGACAAGACTGAAAACTGTAAAATTCTTAAGAAAAGCTAAAGGGAATAACTCCTTAACATCGGACAAAATAGTAAGATGGAACTACACCAAACTAAAAGGCTACTGTATAGAAAAAAAAAAAAAAAAAAAGAACTGCAAAATGAAAAGGCAATTTATGGAATTAGAAAAAAAAAATAGCTGCAAAATGCCCTACTTGATAAGGAGTCGTTTTATACATATATCCCATATGTTATACATATGGAACTCATCAACTCAATAGCAAAATACCTGATTTAAAAATGAGTATCAGGGGCACCTGGGTGGCTCAGTGGGTTAAGCCTCTGCCTTTGGCTCAGGTCATGATCCCAGGGTCCTGGGATTGAGCTCTGCTCAGCAGGGAGCCTGCTACCTCCTCTCTCTCTGCCTACTGCTCTGCCTATTTGTGTTCTCTCTATCAAATAAATAAAATATTTTAGAAAAAATCAGTGTGATAAAATCAAGAACCCAGAGACAGACCCTTATATAGGAGAATAGATTTATGACTCAGATAAGGGGGCTTTCTTTTAAAATACTGAGAAAACATGGGATGCCTGGGTGGCTCAGTTGGTTAAGCCACTGCCTTCAGCTCAGGTCATGATCCCAGCATCCTGGGATCGAGTCCCATCGGGCTCCTTGCTCAGCAGAGAGCCTGCTTCTCTGTCTCTGCCTGCCATTCTGTCTGCCTGTGCTCGCTCTCGCACTCTTTCTCTCTCTCTGACAAATAAATAAATAAAATCTTAAAAGAAAAATTAAAAAAAAATAAAATACTGAGAAAACAGGTAACATAAATGTTGACTAATAAAATTCAAATTTTGTATTGACCAAATACACTACAAATAATGTTAAAAGATAAGAGGCAGTCAGATTGAGAGAAAATATTTGCAGTGTGCATAACTATCAATGTTATTAGCATTAAGAATATAAATAAAATTTCACAATTAGTAAGAAAAATAAATGATTTAAGGATAAGAATAAACAGTTCACAAAATAGGGAAACTGAATGTCTAATAAACATAAGTTTTCAAACCTCATTAATAATAAAAAATACAACATAAAAATGAAATACTTATTTTCTCCACATATATCGGTAAAAATTTTAAAGCTTGACAAGATCAAATATTTATTAAGACATGTGGTAAAACGGCACCTGGGTGGTACAGTTGGTTGAGCATCAGACTCTGGTTTTCCACTCAGGTCATCATCTCAGGTTTTGAGATCGAGCCCCAAGTCAGGTTCTGTGCTCAGTGTGGAGTCTGTTCAAGACTCTCTCTCCTTCTGTCCACCCCATCCCCCCAACACCACACTCCCTCCCTCTCAAATAAATAAAATCTTGAATTTACTTCTGGGTATAAACACAAGAGTAAAGTCTTACATTTGTACATAAAATGTCATGTACAAATATGTTTATTGTGACATTCAAAAATCAGAAATAAATTAACATATGTAAACTCATAAAATAGAATAATATACAGTAGTTTAAAATGAACTAACTCTATGTGTCTGTATATTGTAATTGAAAAAAGATCTCCAGTTCTAGTGTTGAATGGAAACAAGTCAGATGAAAGATGGTATTTCCTGATACAAACTAATAATAAAAGATGACACATAATAATAGAGAATAAGTATTTCAGAGAATTGAATAACAATTTATGTATCAATATTTTTAAAAAGACACACACAAGTTAAAGCAAAAAATATAGAAACCCACTCTATTGCTTAAGAATCCACATATGTATGAAAGTACTTTTTAAAATTGCTGGATACACATTTAATGCTAAATTAAGGGAAGAAAATGAACCTGGGATTGGTGATTCAAAGGGTAATCTTGGACATCCCTATACTATCCTTTTTCTTAGGAGAAAAATTGGGAACAACTATGACAAACATTACAAGTAGTATGATGTTTTGATTTCTGAAATATTATTTTTTACAGTATCTCAAAGTGAAAAGAAAGCAAATAAAACAATAATACTGTGAAACCCTAAGGAGGCAGGTCATCGTGACATTTGCTGTGGATCACCAGTGTGCCCACCCACAAAAGATTCAGCCTCTCTTGCAATGCATCCTGATCCTTCAAGCTCTGAGAATCTCTAAGGGGGTGATGACACATTTTCACCCACTAGTCTACCAGAATGAACCTCTGGTTCCTCTTATTTTATTCACTGTCCATGAGGCTATTTGAAGGAACCCCACTTACTTCCATGAGTGATGCCCTTGTTTGTCAAGGTACAGCTTCTAAAAAAAAAAAGGATCACCGATCTTCAAAATTATTTGGGGTGCTGGGTTCCATGAAAAATGAAATTTTTATACTCTGCACTGATACTTATAACCTGAGCCCCAAAATAGCACATCTGGAGTTCAGTATCGTAACAATACTTCAGTGAAATTGTTGCTTAGTCAACTGTGAACAAGAATACACATACGCACACACATTCTTCCACAGTCAAAGAACAGTTTTCACCATTAATGCAACCCAAATTCATACTTAGAAAACAATAATTTTCTTCTTTGTGTGTTATCTCATTCTTACATGTAGCTTGATTTCTCAGAGTCATAGTGTATCAGATACTTCCTTTTCAAATCTTACTTTGTCATCTCATCTCTGCTTTGCTTTGTCACACCTGGATCTTTCTAGTGATTCTCTAGAACCAAAAAAGCTGCCCCAAGTGTATCAAGCTGCCCCAAAAGTATATTAATTATTTCACTTCTTGTTAGATTATTAAAAAAAAAACACTCCTTATAACTTTGAACTCATTTTTCCTAGACTGATCAAGTTTTCAAAATCTTACAACTAAAAATTTTCCAGGACTTAGGCACAGAATGTTATATGTTCACCATTCTCCCTGCAATCTCTTTTGCTCACCCTCATGCATCTTGTAGCAGAGATCTCTTCATGCCTTCATATACCCCATACCTGTTTCACCTATAAGGCTCAAAATCTTCTTAATGGGTGCTTGAAGAAAACAGAGGGAAAGCATTCTGATGCTGGCTACATAAAGTAGGGTGATTTTTTTCCTTGATTCAGTAAACATTTGTTAAATGCCTGCTCTTGTAGAGGCCATGCTAAGTGTGGGATTCGATGACGAAAAAATAAAACCTCTCTTACTGAAGGGAGTGACAGGCTGGGCAAATTAAGTAAGGAATCTTGGTGAGGACCCCAAAGATTAAGATTATCTGTTCAGGGGTGCCTAGGTGGCTCAGTGGGTTAAAGCTTCTGCCTTCAGCTCAGGTCATGTTCCCAGGGTCCTGGGATCAAGTCCCATGTCGGGATCTCTGCTCATTTGGGAGCCTGTGTCGTCCTCTCGCTACCTGCCTGCCTCTCTGCCTGCTTGTGATCTCTGTCTGTCAAATAAATAAAATCTTTAAAGAAAAAAAAAAGATTATCGGTGCAGAATGGAAAAGTAAAATGACAATGGAGGAAAGTAGCTCAACTAAAATAGGTTGGGATATGACATATTTCCTGACTCCACAAAATCAGGGATCTAGAAAGGAAAAGGATAAGTGAGTTCCATCACTAGCTCTGGATTCTTCCAGAACATTCCCAAGGCAAAGTGATCCCTGCTTAATCATCCTTTTCATTATTGTTCAGTGTGTGATACTCATACTGGAATGACATCAGTGAAAATGTGTTTCTGTTTCATCAAACAACCACACTAATTTGTTTGTTTGTCTTTTCTATTAAAGCAAGACCTGAGAAATCTAAGAGTAAGTTCCATGTTTCTCTCAATTATATTGTTAACATTGGTTTTTTATGGAATCTAGAAGCCATTTTGGGCTCTGCTTTAGTATGAATGCACCAAGACTTAAGATTTATATTTCTGACTCTGTAGTTTATTAATATTTTCAGCATTTCTCACCTCCTAACTTCTTATTTCTCTATTCCTATTTCCAGTAGTTTGTTCCATTTTCAACTATCAAGGTCCATTTAGAGGCTATAATTGAAACTAACGTGTACTTAATGTGGTACTATAATAATAAATAATATTTATTCGGTTTTTATTTAATTTTAATTTTAATTTTTATATTTTAATTTTTATATTTATTAATATTAATTCAATGTACAAGGCACTGTACTCAGAACTTTATATATGCATATACATTGCATCAGATAGGGATTATTACTCCTATTACAAAGAGAATAAAAGAGTGATACTAGGTAACTTGCTCATGATGCCACAATATAAGCAGCAGAAATTGGGATTCAAATCCAGGCTCTAAAGTTCCATCAGTGCCTCCCTCCCAGTCAAATGGTGAGAAATACAGTCACCCAGCCCTGCAATATGTATGTTTATAGGGAAAAGAGAAAACTTTCTAAAATTAACATAAGGAAAAGCAATTAGCAAAACAAGAATCATGGCAATGCTCATGATAAACCAATACAATCATTCCAAAGAAGTGATGGGAAGAGAGAAATAGTAAGAAGAAAACAAAGTGTCAGTAACCTAAAAATCTCTCTAGTTGATGAAGAGTTTGAATTAGCAGGGAGAAACCAGAAATAGCATCTCCCATCTCTTAACCTTTCTTTCCAAAAAGGCATCCAAATTTAAAGGGACATTAGCAAAACAATGTGAAGATATTCATTCTCAAATCATGTTGAACTGATTCTAAGTGCAGCATCTGGTGGTCTCTCTTATTTCAAAACTTCTAGCATAAATTTTTAGAAATAACTCTGCTGTTCATCCAGAAATCTTTCACTCATTCACTCATTTGATTTCATTTTGCAGCAAGACAAGAAGAACCAAGTAAGTTCTATATCTAATCATCAATTCTCGGTTGGTTCCAACATTAGTTATATCCTTTTCTGAACATGAAAGACCTTAACATTCAAATTTTTCAAGCTTGGCTCTCTTGTTTTTATATTAAATAACTTCCTCTGTAGTAACTGAGGAATTATTTTAGAAAGTAAAAAACCCACGGAGGGCAAACCAAATACTGAGATGGCTAAATCTGACCTGGAATTAGAAATAATGCTTCTGAACATTTGTTGTAAATAGTCACCTATGGAAAAATATGCTAGTTGTAACTACTTTACTAGAGTTTATAAATAGTTTTGGTAGAAAATTTTAAATGTAGGAGATGTCAGAAGTAAAATTCAATTGGCAGAGTTAAATCAATTGAGATCTTAATTAATTAATTAATCATTTATTGAGGGCCTACTCTGTGTCAACCACTGGGGATATAGAAGGGACCAAAACTGAAGAAAATAACTGCTCTCTGGGAGTTTACTTATGAATTTAAACATTCCTGACACCCTTCTTCAGAGAAACTGGAGAGAATGCAAAGAAAAAGTAGTTCATTTCTCCCACTTCTAAAAATGGAGCTCTTGCGTCTGACATATATGCTTTATTAGTAACTGAGAATATATTTGTCTTCAGTCATTGAACAGTATCAATGGAAGTCATGTTCTCTGTATCCACTTTAAGACACTTGCAATTCTAAGAAACTCCCTTTTTGTTTCTGCTATGCACTCTTGTGGGTTTTTTTCCCCCTTAATGCAGCTATTTCCATTTCAAAAGAAAGATAAACATTATATTTCCCATACCCTCTACTCAGAATTCTACTAGAATATCTATGATTTTATATAAAACAGAGACCATAAAGATTGGTGGAAAAAATAAACATGATTGATTTTTTTTTTTCTCAGTAAGTTAAAATGTCCCACTTAAAACAAGACTTTATCTGCTTAAAAAGACTCATGATTTCTTGAGGAATCTCCACACTGTTCTCCAAAGAGGCCACCAATGTTTATAGCAGCAATGGCCACGGTCACCAAACTGTGGAAAGAACCAAGATGCCCTTCAATGGACGAATGGATAAGGAAGATGTGGTCCATATACACTATGGAGTATTATGCCTCCATCAGAAAGGAGGCATACTTTTGTAGCAACATGGATGGGACTGGAAGAGATTGTGCTGAGTGAAATAAGTCAAGCAGAGAGAGTCAATTATCATATGGTTTCACTTATTTGTGGAGCATAACAAATAGCATGGAGGACAAGGGGAGTTAGAGAGGAGAAGGGAGTTGGGGTAAATTGGAAGGGGAAGTGAACCATGAGAGACTATGGACTCTGAAAAACAATCTGAAGGGTTTGAAGTGGCGGGGGGGGGGTTGGTTGGGGGAACCAGGTGGTGGGTGTTAGAGAGGGCACAGATTGAATGGAGCACTGGGTGTGGTGCAAAAATAATGAATACTGTTATGTTGAAAAAAAAAAAAGACTCATGATAAGGACATAAAAGAGATCACATACTATATCCTGAGGAACGAAGCAGGAAAAATCAAGTTTATCCTCGTTTCTAATTGGGCTGGTGCCACTCCTATGCACTGATCTTTGCTTACACATCGACCAACTTCTTCCCTCTTGGATTACTGAATAATATCTGGAAAATGAAACTGAGAAACAGAAATATTAAGAGTGAGGTGAAAACTTCTTTGGATTGCCTCTACTGACTTTTCAACAAAATACTTTTTCAACTAAATATAAGGTAGAAATCACAGATAAAAGTAGGAAAACTCATAAAAGAGTAAGCAATGAGAGAAGGGAGTAGAATGAAAATGGAAGAAAAATTTATAGAAAATGAGGCTTTTCCAGCTCTGTGGTATTTCAGTTTCTGAAAGAACTGGATGATAAGAGAAAAATGACACTTCTTTGCCACTTTTTCAAAATGACTATGTTACTACTGGAAAGGAGAGATTAAAGTAACTCAGGTCAAAGTTCTGGAGTTTACTTTCCCTTTTCATTCTGGAAATTCCTGTCTGAGAACAGTATCAGTAATATTATTATCAATGTCAATTTCATTATCAGTGTCAACCTATACTAATAATTTTATATTTGTGTTTTCACACATGGAGCAGTAACTATCAGTAAGTTTCTTTTGTTTTCATAAATCTGGTACAAGTTGGGATCCCAAAATAAGGAGAACATTTTTTCAAACTTTGACCAATTCCATTCAATGCTTGTATTGATAAATATTTCTTCTCCCTCTTGGTAACTTGCTGAGTAATTACTCACTCAATAGAAAGAATAAACATTTGACTAAGAGACTAAGTATAAAAGAAACATTTTGTTTTCTAAAAACAATTTCAAATACCTTTTAATAACAAATAAAAATTGCCATACAGCCAAAAGGAAAGATATATACTATACAGTGGGATATCCCAAATGTGGAGATACCAAGAGAGGATAAAGGAAAAATCAGGAAGATATCTAAGGTGTAAGGAAAGGAAAGAGAATAACCACAATTAGCATTCAAATTTGCTATTGTTTAAAGTTCTCTGCAGGATTTAAATCCTCTATACTAGATGAGAAAGAAAAAGAATGGCAGAAGCATATGTCCCAGCCTGCTCTATCTTTCCACTAAACTGAAATACACGAAAGCCAGTTAAGTCAGACTGAAACTATTCTTGTACCACAAAAGAAATATTAATCCCTCTTATTTTACTGTGGATGTTTTTATTGGGGGAGGTTTGGTGTCTCTCAAAGGTCTCTTTGCGAATACCTTGGAAAAAGAAAAGAAGGAAATTCTATTTTTGGTCCAAAACTCTGGTTAATGTATTTTTATTCATGTTATTCTGCCAGTTACTCCAGTACCTCTTGGTAAGTTATTATTCATCTATTTCTCTTTTCTTTATTCATCTATTTCTTAATTCCAGTGTCCTTTAGAAAAATTTCCCTGAAGCAAAGTGTTTCACATTCATGTTTTCAAGCCCCCTTACCTCCCCATTATCTAGTACCTCTTTAAGTTACAAATGAATTTAGAAACTATAATATGCCCAATGCCTGGGTAAATAGATAAATAAATGATGGAAAATTAAGACCCTGAGGTAGTATTTTTCACCTAATAAAAGGAAAAATTTAAATATGAAAAGCAGTGTCAGCAATGCTTTGGTAAAAATATATATATTTATACATCATTGATCTTTTTTAAACTTATGTGAACCTTTTAGAAAGCAAACTTACATTATGTTGCAAGATACAATGAAATATAGTATCTCTTAAACTCATATTTCCGTTTCAAGAGATATGCTCTAAGGAATAATTCTAAATATGAGATAAAACCATATATATGATACTAAATTATAAAAACAAAAATGCTAAGATGATATATTGCAGTGGTTAATAAAGCAATCAGATAGAACTAGGTTCAGATCCCAATCAGAACACTTAACCAGATATGGGGCTCTGGGTAAAGCATTTAATTTCTCTAAAACTTTAATCTGTGTAACCTCTAGGGCCTTTAAATCTGATGTTTTCATTATCCCTATTCCATATTACTGGAACAACTGATTTATTTCTGTATAAATCAGTGGCAACCCTAAACCACGACTGTTAAAAAAAAAAAAAAGATGATTAGGGAAAACAAGTTTAAATATTTTGCCAAAAAACCAAGCTACAAGGGAAATCTAAAGACGAAGAGCAAGAAAGAGCAGAAAAACTAGGACTCAGTCACAAGAGTAAGGATATGAAAATTGTGAAGATTCAAATATGGCAACACTTGATTCTTTCCTCTTACTAGGGCTACAAGGTTCTACTTTAGCATACTTTTTAGTGGATGATTTCCAAGAGAGACGCTTTCAAAAATTACCCATGAATGTGGGATTTTTTCTCCAAATTTCCTAAGAATTGTATATATTTCCCTATCTTTATCAATACCACCTAAAATAGACTTAAATTTTTCATGCTCTAGTTAGTAAAGGATGATGACTTTAACAACTCAATTACTCGAAAGATCATAGTAGTTACTCTTCCAAAGTAATCTTTCCAGAGAAGATCTATTTGTCTGTTTTGGGTTTTGTTTGTTTGTTTGTTTGGTTGATTGGTTAGTTGTTGTTCTTTGATTAAAGTACAGTGGACAGACAATGATTTCTACAGGTATTTCAGGCATACAACAAAATGACTGGACAACTCTGTACACTATGCTATGTTCACCACAAGTGCAGCAACCTTTTGTCACCATACAATACCATTGACTATATTCCCAATGCTTGTATATTTTTGGCTTTGATACAGGATTCTGAAGTACCTCTAGGAGTTTAGTCCCTTCTTTGGCAGTCATAAAGAGCTTCGAAGCTGACATAAGCTAATGCAATCACTAAGTGTTGTGAGAGAGCTGGGTATTTTTACCAGATTACATAACATTTGTCTGTTCTTACCATAATTAACAGCACTAGAATTAAGACAAATTCTGTTCAAGACCCTAGGTGGAGGTATGACTTTGACTCAAATGAAATTTTCTATATAAACTCAACAGCTGCCTGTCTTTCAGCAGCTCTCCATATTCCCTCTACCTCATATAAAAAGGGCAGCCATTTCCTTTGAATGACTGTATTTCAACTCTTTTCTAAAGGACTGATGAGCAAAGAATGAATATTTTATTGTAATAACAGTCTTTACAGTCACTATTAGCTCAAAACTCATAAACAATGCTTATCAACAATGACTATAAGAAATTAATATTTGATACTCACTGGAAACTAATATCCAGACATTAATGATTCCTAATAACATAGCTAACAATAATGGTTTGGCAGGCACTCTGTTGCCTGGAATTTATATAAAGTTGGGGGTATACTGATGCCTCCAGCTTTGTCCTCTGTCCTTTCCCAAGGTTACTGGACAAAACAATGATGGAATTGATATATCATATTTATTTGCAGCTGCCTTCTTAGAAGGAAAGATAGTTTCAGGAATTCTTTTCTACTTCTGCTATAAAGAATATGATTAGTAATTGAGTTTTGGTGAAGTTAAATTCTCTGGTAGGTTGATTAGAGTTTTGTTTTGTTTTGTTTCCCCCCCAAAACCCTCAACACCATTGCTTGACAATTCTAGCATCCTTTGGACTCCCACAGGGTTGAGGTTTCATGCTTTCATGGGCTATAATCACTTCTGTTAATGCAAACTTAAGTGGCATATTTTCCCATCTCTTTACTCTCAGATTTTTCTGCATGGCCTAAAATTAATGATTTTAAGTAAAAAAATCTATTGATGCAAAGGAAAAAAAGGGACAGGCATAATATGAACTTTTCAATTAAAAAAAAATTTCCTAAAGTAATGAAGAATTTAGCTCAGATTTAAAAACAAAACAAAACAAACAAAAAACCTAAAATAATAATGTTATGAAAAGTAAAGTATAGCCCCAAAACATTATGAGGTAAGAGACTGAAATGGGAAGAAAAGCAAAATAAGTGAAATCTAAATAATCATTGCTAGCTCCTAAGGAATTTTACATTATCATAAAACTGATAAGAGGGGCTAACCTCAACTCCATTTTGTTCACTCTAAAGTTAACTATCATGAAAGATTTAGGACTAATGAAGAGGATCAGGAGATTGAAACTCTTGGGATTTCTCATTTGTTGTTATAACTGATTTTCACTATACCCTATTCTCCACCCTTGAAAGATGTGCAAGAACCATCATCTTACATGGTTTACAGGTCTTACTTGTGCTACTTCTTAGGCCAGATTTAAAATTCTGATTAAACCCCAGAGATTATCAGAAAGAAAAAGAAACACACAGAGAAATATTATCATGACAAAAGTGTTTAAGTTGATAGTTATAAACTTTCTGTACTACAAAAAGGAACATGATGAGAGCTGACATGGTGACAGTTTTGAAAGTGAGATAGAATGCTGAAAGAGAAGTAAATGAAGAAGGAACTTATGTTACTAACCTTTAACTGGTAGCCAGTTTCCTGTAAGATTGTGACCCTTGGACAGGTTAAGAATGTTTAAAAAAAGTTATTGCATTAGAAAAAGTAATTTTACTCATATAACTCATCAAAATAGCCTTAGGTTATTAAAGAGTAGTTAATACTGAGTTAATAAGGTAAAGCATATTCATATAAGATTTCATGTTTCCCAAAAGTCCCTTTTCCAATGTTCCAATTAGATTTTATAGGAACAAAGTACATAATTTTTTAAAAATAATAATAAATTTTATTTTCTTTTTTAGTAATTGGTTCAGTAGCAACTGGTAAGTTTTAATTGCTTTCTCAGTGTCCTCTGGTCCTCTGTAACATCTGGGTTCCTTTACTTACACTACTACTTTTCACACCTGGCCAGTCTGATCCCTGAGAGTTAGATTATTTTGCATCTCTTCTCCTCCACATTTTCTAGTATTCTTTTAATTTACAAAAAGTTTTGGAGTGATGGGTAGTATGTCAAAGGTCCACAGAACAGCAAAGACAACGAAGTAAGTTGTTCTTTGGTTAACATATTAAGTTACAAAAGAGAAACAAAGGGAAACAATGCTGATAAAATATGTTGGGGTCAGATGACAGGAAAAAACCATGAAAATAACACCTAAGAAAATTAGGTGTTTACCACAAAACAAAATTCCAAAAGATAATAGGGGAAAGCATATCATGAGAAGATATGAATGAGAGCATTAATATTCCATGTGCACTCAAAAAGAATGTGTATTCCACTGTTCTGGGGTGGAATGTTCTGAATGTACCTAATATATTAGTTCCAGTGTGTCATTCAAAGTTTTTGTTTCCTTGTTGATTTTCTGTTCTGATGATCTGTGCATGGCTGTAAGTGGGGTGTTAAAATCCCCTACTTTTATTGCTGTTCTCCATATTTGTGTCTTGTTTGCCCAGCACCATTTGTTAAAAAGATTGTCCTTTCTCTTTTGAATGTTTTTGGCTCCCACCTTGACTATCAGTTAACTGTGTATGTGAGGGTTTTATTCTGGACTATCTATTATGTCCTGTTAGTCCATGTATCTATCTTCATCTCAGTACCCAACTGTTTTTATTATTATAGCTTTATAGTATAGTTTAAAATCAGCAAGTGTGATACCACTAACTTTTTTTCCCACCCGTCTGAATTGCTTAACTTGACTGAGCCACCCAGGCTTCCTTCCCAACAATGCACATTTCTAAGGAGTTGACAGGGATGCTGATACTGATGTTCCAGGGACCACACCTGAGAACCACAGCTCTAACCTGGTCCTGTTAACAGGACAGAATACTGACTAAAGAGCACATCTGTGGCCTTGGTGGAATCTCTCTGTTCATTGGTCCACACCTGGAACTGCCCTGTGCATGTTCCTAAGTTTATTTTTTCTGTTCATGTGTTTGTCCTCAGCTGAATTACATATGGCCTAAAAACTGAGCCCACAGCTATTTCTGTTAAAATCTGTTCCCACTCCATCAATCACAGGATCCAAACTACTACTTCTTATAATGGAAGGTTTCTTTCACTCTCAACATTCCCTCACAAACCTTGGTCTTCTGAGACATAGAAGACATGTCACAACATACACTTCTGCAGGAAGAGCTCTGCAGGACCACTGAAGAGGGACTTTCACCCCTTGTGCTACTCAAGTTTGGTTAAGTCACTATCTGTCTTGCTGGGAGGATGAAAGTTTCTTCTCCCTCTGACTTGTATGTTTCATTCCTTCTCAAGGTTTGAGAAGTTCTCAGCTAATATTTCTTTAAGTAAACTCTTTGCATCCTTCTCCCTCTCTTCTCCTTTAACCTCTTGTAGCTGGAAGTATTTCTATATTCCTATTCTCCAAGTCATTTTTTCTTTCTTTCATCTACCTGCCCTGTTACCTATGCTCTGTATTGCATTATTCATCTCATTTATGACTTTTGTAGTTTCAGAATTTTTTTTTAATAATTTTAATCTCTTAAGTAAAGAACTTATTCTTTTCATTAATTTTATTTCTGAATTTACTGGATTATCTGAGTTTTCTTATAGCTCATTGCATTTCTTCATAACAGGTACATATAAGAAACAAGTGTTACATGAAACAAAAGAGTTTCAAAAAAAATGGGAGAAAATACTGATAGAACTGAAAAGAAACATAGAAAAACTCACAGTTATACCCAGGAAATTCAACACCCCATTCTCAGCAGTTGATAGAACTACTAGAAAGAATATGAAAGAGGTGAGAGGATCAGCCATGCAGATGTTTGAGTGGAAAATTCAGGCAGAGAGGACAATGACTAAACCAGTCTGGGGTAGGAATCTTTCTAGACTATTTGAGTGACAGAAAGAAAGCAAGTGTGGCTGGAACAAAATTAAAAAATAAGATGAAGGAAAGCTATTAGAGAGTTGTGGGGGACAGATGTCCCAACCCAGGACCTTTTTTTTTTTTTAATGATTTTATTTATTTATCGGAGAGGAGAGAGAGAGAGAGAGAGAAAGAGGGCGTGCAAGCGGGGGGAAAAGCAGAGGCAGAGGGAGAAGCAAGTTTCCCACTGAGCAAGAAGCCCTATGTGGGTCTCAATCCCAGGACCCTGAGATCATGACCTGAGCTGAAGGGAGATGCTTAACTAACTGAGCTACCCAAGCATCCTCAGGACTTTTTTTTTGAGCGGTGCTTTAATGACTTTG
Source organism: Mustela lutreola (assembly GCF_030435805.1). Lineage (NCBI taxonomy): Eukaryota > Metazoa > Chordata > Mammalia > Carnivora > Mustelidae > Mustela > Mustela lutreola. Next base: position 121,310,312 of record NC_081295.1, read on the forward strand.
AATTTTAATCAAGAAAGATGGAGAGTTATTCATGGATCACAGCAGATGGGAACCTGAATCTTAACAGTATCCTTGTGGATGCTGTATTGGTATGACTGGAAGGTAAGAGTAAAATAGAGCAACCAGAAATATGGAAGTAACTTTGATCACAGTTAGAGTGATAAAGATCATGAGAAATACCAGGTAAAGAAGTACTGAGGGATCTGCTCTCCTACTATATAGTATTGTATCCTGCTAGGAATCTTGAATGGAACCTTAGAAGAAAGAATTAGGGAAATGGGAAGAGAAAACTGTGTTTCTGATCCCCAAACACCATCATTTATATACTTTCTTGTTTCAATTTTCATGAATACCTCAAATAGCTACTAGTAAGTTCCCAATCGGTTTCTTTTAGGGCAGAGGTAGGCAAACTTTGCTGTAGAGCACCAGATAATAAATATTTTAAACTTTGCAAGCCACAAGATCTTGTCATAACTACTCAACTTTGCTTCTGTGGCACAAAAGTAGTCATAGACAATATGTAAAAAAAAAAAAGATATGTCCCCATAAAACATTATTTGTAGACCATGAAATTTAGATTTCATATAATTTTCACATGTTACAAAATACTATTCTTATTTTTCGTGTTACGGGTTGTTGGTTTCTAGGTCTTTTTGGTGTATTCTGTTTATCATTATGTAATGTTCCTTCTTCTGATAAATTTTTTTTTCTGAGGTCTACTTTATATGATATTAATATCACATTAACTTTTAAAAATTTTTTTATTTCTTTTCAGCGTAACAATATTCATTGTTTTTGCACCACACCCAGTGCTTCATGCAATCCGTGCCCTCTCCAATACCCACCACCTGGTTCCCCCAACCTCTCACCCCCCACCCCTTCAAAACCCTCAGATTGTTTTTCAGAGTCCATAGTCTCTTATGGTTCACCTCCCCTTCCAATTTCCCTCAACTCCCTTCTCCTCTCCATCTCCCCTTGTCCTCCATGCTATTTGTTATGCTCCACAAATAAATGAAACCGTATGGTAATTGACTCTCCCTGCTTGACTTATTTCACTCAGTATAATCTCTTCCAGTCCCATCCTTGTTGCTACAAAAGTTGGGTATTCATCCTTTCTGATGGAGGCATAATACTCCATCGTATATATGGACCACATCTTCTTATCTATCATCCGTTGAAGGGCAACTTGGTTCTTTCCACAGTTTGGTGACCATGGCCAATGCTGCTATAAACATTGGGGTACAGATGGCCCTTCCTTTCACTACATCTGTATCTTTGGGGTAAATACCCAGTAGTGTAATTGCAGGGTCATAGGGAAGCTCTATTTTTAATTTCTTTTCTTTTTTTTTTTTTTTTAAGATTTTATTTATTTATTTGATGGAGAGAGAGAGAGAGATCACAAGTAGGCAGAGAGGCAGGCAGAGAGAGGGGGAAGCAGGCTCACTGCTGAGCAGAGAGCCTGATGTGGGGCTCGATCCAAGGACCCTAAGATCATGACCTGAGCCGAAGGCAGAAGCTTAACCAACTGAGCCACCAATGTGCCCCTATTTTTAATTTCTAGAGGAATCTCCACACTGTTTTCTAAAGTGGCTGCATCACCTTGCATTCCCAACAGTATAAGAGGGTTCCCCTTTCTCCACATCCTCTCCAACATATGTTGTTTCCTGTCTTGTTAATTTTGGCCATTCTAACTGGTGTAAGGTGGTATCTCAATGTGGTTTTAATTTGAATCTCCCTGATGGCTAGTGATGATGAACATTTTTTCATGTATCTGATAGCCAGTTGTATGTCTTGATTGGAGAAGTGTCTGTTCATGTCTTCTGCCCATTTTTTGATATGATTGTCTGTTTTGTGTGTGTTGAGTTTGAGGAGTTCTTTATAGATCCTGGATATCAACTTTTTATCTGTACTGTTTACATTAACTTTTTAAAAAAAATAATGTTTTCTGGGCACCTGCATGGCTTGGTTGCTAGGCAGCTGCTTTTAGCTCAGGTCATGATCACAGTTCCTGGATTGAGGCCTGCGTTGGGCTATCTGTTCAGTAAGGAGTCTGCTTCTTCTTCTCCCTCTGCCTGTCCTCCTGGCTCATGCTCTCTCCCTCCCTCTCTCACCATCAAATAAATAAAATATTTTAAAAAATAAATAAAATAAACAAAAAATAATGCTTTCATGGTATATACTTTCTATCATTTTCTTTTTATTGTTAAATTTAAAGTGAATTTTTTAAAGATAGCATAAAGTTGGGTCATTTTTTAATTTTTATTTTTTTTAAGTTTTATTTAGAATCTAGCTAGTTAACACACAGTATAATATTAATTTCAAGTGTATACATTAGTGATCCTACACTTCCACACATCACCCAGTACTCTTTATAAGTACACTCCTACCACAGACCCATGGTGGCTCTTAAGGTGGGCACATATTACATGCAGCACTGGGTGTTGTACATAAACAATGAATCTTGGAACACTGGATCTAAAACTAATGATGTATTGTATGGTGACTAATATAACACAAAAATTTTTTTAAAAGTGCATTTCTTAATCCCCCTCATCACTGATTTAACTTATTCCCCCACCTGCCTCCCTTCTGGTAATTCTCTATAGGTAAGAGTCTGTTTCTTGGTTTGTGTCTTTCTCTTTTTCCCACTTTGCTCATTTGTTCTGTTTCTGAAAGTCCACAAATGAGTGAAATCATATGGTATTTATGTTTTTTTCTGAGTGAATTATTTTGCTTAGCATAATATTCTTTAGCTCCAGCCATGCCATTGCAAATGGTAAGATTCCATTCTTTTTTATGGCTGAGTAATATTCCATGGTGTGTGTGTATGTACTCAACATAATAACTTCTGGTTCATCCATGGTGTTGCAAATGGCATAATCATATCCTCTTTGTGGCTGTAATATATAGATACAGATACAGATATAGATATATCTATCTATCTTAATCTTTTCTCTATTGATGGACATTTAGGTTGCTCCTATATCTTGGCTATTATAAATAATGCTGTGATAAAACATAAGGGCATATATCTTCAAATTAATGTTTTTGTTTTCTTTGGGTAAATTATTGGATCACAGGGTATTTTTTTTAAATTTGAGAAACCTCCATGTGTTTTCCACTGGGGAAACCAAACAATTTGCATTTCCCACTAACAGTGCACCAGGGTTCCTTTTTTCCACATCCTTAGCACTTGTTTCTTGTGTTTTTGATTTTAGCCCTCTGACAAGTGTGAGGTGATATCTCATTGTGGTTTTGATTTGTGTTCCCCTGATAACATAGTAGCATTGAAGATCTTTTTATGTGTCTCTTGGCCATCTGTATGTCTTCTTTGGAAAATATCTACTCAAGTCCTCTGTCTGTTTTAAAATCAGATTGTTTGTTTTCAGATGTTCTTAATTTTAGTGAAGTCCAGCTGATCAGTTATTCCTTTAATGAATCATGCCCTTAGGGTTATATCTAAAAAGTTGTTACCAGCACTCAATTTGGCAGCACATTACTAAAAAGTCATTACCATACCCAAAGTCATTTAGCTTTTCTCTGATGTTATATTCTAGGAGTGTTATATTTTGAATTTTGTATTTAGGTCTGTGATGCATTTTGAGCTAATTTTTGTGAAGAGTGTAAGTTATGGGGGAAGATTGACTTTTTTGTAAGTGGATGTCCAGTTGTTCTAACATTATTTCTTGAAAAGAATATCTTTGCTCCATAGTATTGCCTTTGCTCTTTTGTTGAAGATTATTTGACTATATCTATGTGGGACTATTTCTGAGCTGTCTATTCTGTTCCACTGATTTGTCTGTTTGCTTACCAATACCACACTATATGGATTACTGTAGCTTTCAGGTAAGTCTTGAGGGTGAATAGTAGTGTCAGTCTCCCAAATTTGTTCTCCTTAAATATTGTATTGGATATTCTGAGTCTTTGGCTTCTTCATTTAAATTTTAGAATCAGTTTTTCAATATCCACAAAACACCTTGCTGAATTTTGATGGCATGGAACTCAATCTATAAATTACTTTGGGAAGAATTGACATTTTGACAATATTGAGTCTCCCTATTCATGAACATGGAATAGCTTTCCTTTTATTTTGTCCTTTTTTGGTTTTATTGATAAGAGTTTTGTTAATCATGTTTTTTTTTTAATTCATTCATTTAAAACAGTTTTTTTAAAATTTTTATTTACTTTTAAAATTTATTTTCAGTGACTAATGGGGTGGTGGTGTCAGATGGGGGGCAGTGTTGCTTTGGGTGGGAACAGCAGTTAGGGCAGTGCAGGAAGCTCATGGTGGGAAGCCTGTCTAGAGAGGCAGAAATGACTGGTTATCTCTTGCTCTCAGTGGGGTTTCTGGTTATCTCTTAGTATTACTGCTAATTTCCCATCTTGTGGGGTCTGCTGATCTGGGGCTCCTCTGGATAATTTTCCTCTTCACTGAGAACCCCAAAATTCTTTTGAGAAGCCATATCTTCATGTTTTTTTGTACTTGAATTTTGAGTGAGTCTCCAAACCCCAGACTTTGAGTTAAATATATGATTAAGGTTGAGCCAGTTCATATATCAAATATCCTCAGCCATAATAATTGTTTTGGCAAGATGTATGTTATCCAAGTTGATCCATTTAGAGGGAATCTCTGGGCTGCCAAGACAGAAAGCTTTGTATCTTTTATTGTGCTTAAATATTTTAAGATATGTGCTTGTGGATCACCCTAAAGATGGATCCTACCTCAATTTGAAGTCAACTTGAAGTATGGCAGAGCCAAGAGTGTGGTCCTGTTGATGAAGGATAGTTGGAAGGCAGGCAAGCAGGTACAAGCCCTCCTCTCTGGCCCCCATTCCTCTACAAGAGGAAATCATCCTTAATAGATTTTACACCACCCTGGAAGGAGCCCTCCACTCTTTCCAATATGACAAAAGCCTGATTGGATTTAATCAGATTAAAACATCCACCAACAAGCCCATAAATACCTTTAGACTTAGAAATTCCAGTGGCAATCTTCTTGAGTCCCCTCCCTTCTTGGGAGCTTTGTGCTATCACTTTGCTATCACTCAATACACCTTGCTTTGCTGCCCACCCCTCTGGTCTACCTCTTCATTCTTCCATGTGGTGATACCAAGAACCACTGGCACTGACAGAGAAAAAAATCCTGTAACACTGTCATCATGCTATTTCTGGAAGGCATTTCATTTTTGTCACAGAAGACACTGAATTCATTTTTTATTCATCAATTAGATTTTTCATCATTTTAAAATACAAATTTCTAACATACTGATATTATTTATTATTGTTGAATAACTAATATGTGTGAAATTATTTTTAGTGACTACAAGGATTTTCTTTTCCTTCTACTTTTTTCAGGCAACCTATTCCATTGCTTATGGCAAATGCTGCCAGTGATGTCATATAAATCTAGATTCTCTGAAGTCAATTCTGTGTCCCATATCCCATATGCAAGGGCATTCCACCACTTACTTGTTTATTTATTTACCTAAATTTTAGTTCCAGTATAATCACTACCCAGTGTTATGTTAGTTTTAGGGTACAATATTTCACTTTCCTCTTGATTTTTTAAAACTACAATTTCTGCATCTAAATTTATTCGTGAAAATCACATCCATTCCTGAAATACTGTTTGTGTTGTTAGATTTCTAGAATCATGTAGTATGTACTGCTTTGAACAGCATTTTTGCCAGTTTAAGAGAAAGAAATGGTAATGATGAGGTTTTGGAATATAGGTGACATGCAGTAGGGTGAGGTCTGGAACTGATGACCAAGACAGAATTCTTGAAATGTGTTTGGTGCAAAATGGTGGTTTTATTAAAGCACAGGGTCCAGACAGATGGACAGAAAGAGCTGCTGCCTTGGGTGAGCTGTTGCCAAGTTCACCCTTTGTGAGGGATGGTTGACTCTATACTTGGGAGTAGGGGGAGGTAAGGAAAAGAGAGATTTTTCAAAAGGATTTTCATATGTTAAAGAGTCACAGGATACCAAGCCCTTGCCATTGTCAAGTTAAAGTTGCTTTTCCCTCTAGCATGGCATTAAGACAGTTGGGAGCTTCCTGGAATAATGTCCCACATGTCCCACCTAGGAGTGTGGGAGAGTGTTGCAGGGAGTCAGCTTAGGATTTGTCTTCACCTAACCTTCAGCTCCAGCATCAGTTAACTGTGCAATGATTTTTGTGTGTGTGTGTGTGTGTAAATGTCTTGGTTGATCTATGAAGTTAATCATTAATTCATGTACTCAGAGCTAAACAAGTGAACCAAGTATTCATAGTTATAAAACTGAAAACGTTTGCATTTATAATAAAGTTAGGGAGGAACCAAAGATAAAACCAAAGATAATTTAGTTGCCCATAAATTAATCCTAGGGCTTTTTTAGTGGACCATGGTGTCAGATTATAAAGTTATAAAAATGGCAGTTATATATGTTCTCAGATAACTGCTTACAAAACTGTGTTAGTGGTTTGTCAAAGTTAAACATCAATGGAAAAAATATGCTGAAGAGACAGAAGAAAAAGGAATTGTTTCAGGCATGGTCCTGTTTTAGAGGGATAAGGGCAGGTGGTCTTACTAGGTAAATTAGCTTATCTTCTTGGGAGATGGAGAGTCTTTGTTATAAATTACCTTGGTAATGATGAGAAAATCACAGATGGATTGGGTTAAAATTTCACTCCTGGCAGGTTGAAACTGCAATTAAATCTTGGTTTGCTGCCCTAGGGGCAAGTGACTCCATCTTGGGCCTGACCTTCTGGTTAACACCAGTTTCTTTTGAGATTAATAATCAAAACCAAAAATAATAGTGTTTTCATAGTGCCCAATTTACATTATACTAAATTTCATGTACAGCATCTTATTAGATCCTTACAATGCCTTGTAAATTTTATATCATTCCCACTTTCTAGGTGAGGAAAGCAAGACTTAAAATGTATAAACTGTAAAATGGTAAATCTAGACTTCAAAAGCTAACTAGCTCTGCTCTAGAGTTCATTAACTACTACAGAGAAAATGTTTAAAACATGGAGTATGCACCTGTTCTGACACTAGTAATTCTAAATATCAGGATGCAGAGCAGACAAATATTTTTTTGGCCATTGCCATGTAAATCTCCTTATATTGCAGTCCTCTTTATTGAGGGTACTTCTTTTATGACCATCTATGCACTCCCTCCCATAACTCAAGCATTCATTGTGGACTACTAAGAACAAAACAAAAAAACAGCAAAAGTTAACCTCTTATTATAATTTATAATAATTTACAAATTATAAATAATAATTTTGGAAAACCCAAAAAGGATAAAAATCAAGCCATTTATTTTAAAGATTAAAAATGGTACCTAATGTTATGGGAAACAAAGGCAGAAGAAAAATGAAATTTCCTTACTACCTAGAGCCCACTGACAAGTCTTTGAAACAAGCAGAGTGACATTCCTCTCAGGTCTCATCTACCTCATACTTTGCTAAGGGCAAAAAGCAATCCTAGCCTGACTGACTCCCCCCACCCCCCAGGGATCCTGTAAGTCTACTTTAATGTATAAAAATTCCTTTGGAGACTTCCTTTATCTCTAAACACCCCAAGATACATATTGACAATCACATCCCAAAGATATGGCCCAAGGACATACATCTGAAGGGTCTCATGACTAAGGATTTATTAGATGGTAATAAATGACCTTTTCCAACAATAGCTAGGCTGCTCAAGGTCCTGGACACCTTGCTTCCAGAATTCCTTAGAGACTTAAGCTGTCCCTAACCACCTCCCAATTTGAAGGTATATAATGGGCCATTTCTCATGACCCTGGTGCAGCACTTTCTGCCCATGGGTCCTGTCCCCATGCTTTAATAAAACCACCTTTTTCTACCAAAGACATCTCAAGAATTCTTTCTTGGCCATGGGCTTTAGCCTTTAACATCGTACTTCCTACATCACCTAAGACACTGGCAGCCTGGATGGAGATAGAATTTCTTCTCTTTTTCCTTTTCCTTCTTCCTTTCTCCTTCTTTACTAGAAATTCCTTTGTGATCTCACAGACACCAAAAGGTTGTCTAAAATGTTCAGCAGCCTATATTTTAGAACAAAGCCTTTAAAATCCCACAATCTGTATGTAGAGATGAAATTTAAGTGGTTATCAATAGATCTGAAATCGTAAGAAGATTATTCTAAAGATTATAAGTTGAAATGAAAAACTAGTTACTTCTAGTATACTGACTTTTATGGAATATTTAAAGTCAGAAACAATGAGGGTTTTGACCAGAAGATTACCTACAATGAATTTATAAATTTACATGCTAGAATGATAGGTAGAACTCACAATTCTCTGATTTATCTATGAACAACTAAAAAAATAATTAAATAGACCTAGTTAATATAGCAGATATAAGTGATGTAAAAGTTGGGGTTTAGGAACAAACAGTCAAGAAAGAATTTTTGATATGTCTTTGGTGCAGAAAGAGTGATTTTATTAAAGCACAGGAATGGAACCCATGGCCAGAAAGTGCTGCACTGTGGTTGTGAAGAGTGGCTGTTTATACACTTTCAGGTTGGGAGGGGGTTAGGCATAGCATAAGTCTCCAAGGAATTTGGAAGCAAAGTTTCCTAGAGGTCAGGCTAATTTCAAGCTAAAGTTTTCTTTTTCCCTCTAGGAAAGTATTAACATTAAGGCATTTGGGTTCTTGGAGGAAGATCACCCTGCCTGTCCCAAGTACTTGTGAATGGGCTGGCTGTAAGTTATTAAAAAGTTTAACTTTTTCTATATTTCTTTTGCCCCTGTTTTCCACATTGTAAGGAAATCTGAGCTGGCTTCTCTATGTTTATAAGATGGCTATAAGTTTTATTTGGTGTAATTACAGAGTAATGACCTTCAATTTCGTTAAAAGCAGTCTTTTATTCTGGAAATTTCATTTCAACGATCACTCTTGTGTAATATATTATTTGAACTCAGAGTGTTTAAAAGATAAAGAAAATGCAATAACTTACTCAAGATAGAACCAAAGGATTCTACCATAGCTTTACTCGAAGGCCAGTTACACTTTAATTACCCTTATGATTTATGAGGCAACTCAGTATCTTCATACTCCTGAAGGTAGTGATATTGATTAAAAAAAAAAAAAAAAACATTCAGCTAATTGTGGGTGAAACTCTGAGTGAAAAGAACGGAGTTCAATATTTCCTTCTTTTCCATTGTGGTGGGTGAGGTAAAGAGGGTCCTTGAACAATACACTCCCTTCCACCTCACTCTGCCCTTAAGTCTCAGCCTGAGCTACTAGATAAGGAATAGAAGACATGGAGATGTCAGCCTAAGCCTATGGTTCTTAGTCCTTGGTGCACAGTATAATCACTTGAGATTATCTTTTAAATTACTGATTCATAACCCTACCTTCTCTTCTTCTCCTCCACTTCCAAGAAATTTCTACTTGATTAGTGTGAGGTGGGACCTTGATAATGGTACTTTTTTTTTTTATAAATTTGTTCAGGTAAACCTAGCAGGAAGTTGGACTTGAGCCCTGCTGATCAAGAAGTAGGGTTAATATTTCAAACCAGTTGAGTAGCCAAATGAACTTTGATACCAGTCCTTATTGAGCTGTGCCACTTAGAATATATATTTCTAAGCAAGGACAATGAGAATTGGTATATGGCTTATTGGCTGACTAAAATTTTTTAGTTTTTTGTATTTTTATTAAGCAGACTTTGGGATTAATCTTGTACTTTTGAGAGTCATGATATAAAAGAAGTCTTTAGTTCTTTTCCCAACCACATTGCCTCTGCCTGCTTTTCGTTCACCCATAGCAGTTAAGAGATGCTATGAATTATACTAATTCAAGAATAATAGGATATAATAGGGACTTCCTCTATTAGGATTATTCATGGTCTTTCCATATGACTGGAGAAGAGGGAGAAAATAAAGCTTCTTTCCATAAAGCTGGACAACTGAGAAAGTCTGAAGAAGATAAGACTCCAGTTGTCGCTGCCTAAGAAGGACTGAAGGAAGTAGAATAGATAAATTCTGCTTTAGACTTTGGGTGAATGTTCTTGGAAAATAACACTGGTGAGGATCTTCCTTTCAGGCAGGTTTTTTCTCTCCATCAGTAGTTTAAGTAAAGACCTTGAGGGAAAAGAGAGAAAATTCCCTTTCTCTTTCAGGTATTTTCAAGAGACTTAAAACGTTTTCCATACTTCTGATCACCAATTTATATGCGGTAAAGCACATGATTGTGCTGTCCAAAATTATCCTGCACCTAAGCCCAAGGCATCTGTAACCAGGATAAATGAGATACTTGGCAGAAATACTTAATAGTCCTATAAGAGCTTGGTATCCCCAGTTTCTTCTTCTCAAGTCCTTCCCATTATTGACTTGTGCTCTCAGGCCAGGGGGTAGAACAAGGGAAATTGGCTTTTGTGGGGGCAAAATTTCACATGGTAATTACTAGTTCTCTATAATAGAGTAAATGTCTATGATCTATCAATTAAACTTCAAGCTAGGATAATGCCACGATGAGCAATATTTTGGAAACAGTAGCCAGATTCTTGTATCAGAGGAGTTGGAAGCTAATTTTGAGGGTCAAGGCAGGTTATTCTGCATCTTCAAATATGTAATGTAATCAGCACAAAAGAAAGTGAAATATTAAATGAAAAGCTGTTATATTGAAATAAAAACTGCTGAACGAATTCTGGAGACCAGAATGTATTTCTGTACCATGGTGGTAAATGAGTAACTCATCCGCAGAGATTACAACAGTGTCCCAGTGAATTAAACTACTGTATAACAAATTACTCCAAAACTTAGTAGCTTAGGACAACAAATTGCATAGTATTTCTCAGGTCAGAAAGTGGGGAGCAGTTTAACTGGGTAGTTTGGCTTGTGGTTGTCATAAGATTGCAGTTAAGCTTTTGGTTAAAGCTGTAGTCATCTAAATGCTTGACTGGGGTTGGTGGATCTACTTGCAAGAGAGTTCATTCACATGACTATTGACTGCAGGCCTCAGTTCCTCATCATATGTACATTTCCATGGAACCAGCTATTATATTCAAGACATGCAGCTGAGCAAGCAATGAAAGAAAGGGTTCAGAGCTGCCATGTGTTCCATAGCCTGGTCTTGGAAGTCATATACCATCACTTCTACTGTTTCAGTTGATCATAGTGATGTCCAGACCAACCCTTATAAAATGTGGGAGAGGACTGTACAAGAGTGTGATTACCGTGTGTTGAGAGACATGGGAAGCCATTGTGGAGGCCAGTTATCATATCTTCCTAGAAAGCAAAACATTTTCATTATTTTGCTGCCCCAGTACTGACAGTGGTTTTTGCACTTTTTGAAAATCAACCTTATTCTCATTCTCCCTGTTTCTAATTCTGTTTCTCACATTGAAACAGAAGGATCATCATATATTCCAAAGAAAATTTTATCTTACTGCTACAGGAATATAGGAGTGAAATAGGATTTCCTTAGTTTGAAACATGATATTCCTAGGGGAGAATTTTGGGGTTTCTCTTCCATATTTGTGAAGCAGAATTTTCAAAAATATGAGAATGATGAAATTGTGGATATGAGAAGGCATGGCTGCAATCAAATGGTGAAAAGTAATTTTTTTCTCTCTTTCAACCAATATATTAATGTTATAAAGTGAACTAGGATGTGTCTTCCTTACAATTCAGTAGTCTTAAAAGTCTACTAAGATGGTCGGGGGTTTCTGCCCTCATACTATAAGTGTTGAAGTACCTCCTTTTTTTAATGATTGAGGTATAATTTACAGACATATATCTTTTTTTTAAAAGATTTTATTTATTTATTTGACAGACAGAGATCACAAGTAGGCAGAGAGGCAGGCAGAGAGAGAGGAAGGGAAGCAGGCTCCCTGCTGAGCAGAGAGCCCGATGCGGGGCTGGATCCCAGGAACCTGGGATCATGACCTGAGCCAAAGGCAGAGGCTTTAACCCACTGAGCCACCCAGGCGCCCCATCTTTATAAGCCCAGATCTCAAGTGTAAACTTTGATAAATGTTGACAAGTGTACATATCCAAATAACCCATACCTCAATCAAGATTTAGAATATTAGTTTTCCCCAGGCAATTGTGGTCTAATTTCCATCATGAAGGTTTTTTGTTTTGCCTTTTCATGAATTTCTTATAATGGTAATAATACACTATTGTATTTCATTTCTCTTACTAAATATAATGTTGTTGAGACCATATATATGGTATAAGCTATTGTATATATCAATAGTTTATTCCTTTTATATTTTTGAGTTGAATTCCATTATATGAATATGCCACAATTTTTCTACCCATTTTCCTGCCGATGGGCATTTGAGATGTTTTTAGGTTTTGGCTATTATGAATAAAGTTGTTAAAGATTTGCATTTAAAGTCTATTGTGGACACATTTCATTTCTTTTATAATTTTATTTTCATTATAAAAAAATTGTCATTTATTGTCAAAAAATTTTTGCACCATCTATGGTTACAAAGTTTCTGTTGTAACTTGTGCATTATTGTTTTTGATTTTGTTTTTGTTTTATTCTGTTAATACAGTGAATTAAACTGTATTTATTCATTATGTATTATGGTTTTGGTTTATTATTAGCTTTGACTTATTACTGTTTCGATTAGATTTTTTTCATCTGTGCAACCCATTCTGTGGGTTGTGTTTTCTTTCCCTTGACAGTGTCCTCATGTACAAAAATTAAAATAGTCTAATTTACATATACTTCTTTAGTTGCCTGTGCTATTGATGTCATGTTGAAGAAACCATTGCCAAATCCAAAGTCATGAGGATTTTACCTACTTTTCTTTCAATAGTTTTATAGTTTTAGTTCTCAAATTTAGGTTTTTGGTATATTTTGAATTAATTTTTATATGTGAAGGTAGAGGTCTGACTTCATTCTTTTGCATATGGATGTCAATTTTCACAACACTGTGTGACTATTCTTTTCACATTGAGTGGTCTTGGCAACCTTATTAGAAATTATTTTAGCATATATGTGACAGCTTGCTTCTGGAGTCTCTGTTCTGTCTCATTACTCTATATGCCAGTACTCTGTTTTAATTACAGTGGCTTTGTGGTTTGATTTTAGATTATGAAGTGTGAGTCCACAATCTTTGTGGGATTTTTTATATTAAAAAATTGTATTTACTTAGAAGTATTCAGAATGTCAATAAAGCAGCTGTAACTTCTTTTTTTTTTTTTGCAATTACAGATTAGGATTCAATTAACAGAACAACAACTATTTCATATAAGTTGTTCCAGAGACAGCTGAAAATGGAAACTACCACCCATATACAATTAATTTGTGCTGTTCACCAATAAAAACATACTTTAAATTTTCATGACAATTTCCAACCCCCATACTGTACCAAACAAAGTTAGTGGGTACTTAAATTTTCACCGTAACAAGGCTATCTAAAGATGCTTTTGGTAGTGTATTAACTATACCAAAAAAGACCGTACAGGTTAAAAGCATATCTTACACAGCCTTATATTTCTATTCTTTCCCTTTAAAAGGAAAAACTATTGTACAGGCCTTTAAGTGCTTTATAGACCAAAACAAAACAAAACAAAACAAAACAAAATAAAAACAAAACAAAAACTGAACTAGAACTTATTCATCATTATCATCTTCTTCATCTTCCTCCTCCTCATCATCCTTGTCTTTCTCTTCCTTCTTCTTTTTTTTTTCTTTATACAGCCTTGATGACTCCCCTTTTTTGCTACATCAGACATCCTTTAGCTTGCTCTGCAGCAATACCTTTTCTGTACTTCTCCCTCCAGCTTAGCAGCCTCCTTTCTAAAGGCTGCTCCTCATCTGCAGCAGTGTTATTCCACATCTCTCCCAGTTTCTTTGCAACATCACCAATGAATTGGTTGGGTTGTTCTCTTTTGATTTTTGGGTGATACTCGGAACAAAACAAGAAAAAGGCTGAAGGAGACTTCTTGGGTGCATTTGGGATCCTCGAAATTCTTTTTTGCTTCTCCTTTAGGGGAGATGTAAGTTTTAATTTTTCTTTCATAATGGGCCTTGCTTGCCTTTGCCATGTCTTCAAATTTTCCTTTCTCTTTAGCAGACATGATTCTCCGCCTCACTAAGCACTTCTTATAAAACTCTGAGAATTTGACTGACTGAAGCATCTAGTTGCTGCTTCTTGTGGTTTTATTGGCAAGTTTTCATAAAGAATGCATATGATGATATTTTTCTCTTGGCTTCTTCTTAGGATATCCTCTACACATGTGCAATTATTTTCTCAGTGAGGCACAGAACTGTTTGGTGCCATCTGAAGCTCCCTTGCCCTGGAACTGTCTCTCCTTCTGTGAGAGCAGGAGCCAGACATAGTCTCTTTGTTGTTCTTTTTCAAGATTGTTTTAGTTACTTGGTATTTCTTGAAATCACATAAACATTAGAATGGCAAATGATTTTTTTTCATATTCCTCTCACATCTGGGTTACATTATTTTAACTGAGAAGTCTGCTGTCATTTTTATGTTTGTACCACTTTATATAATGTTGCTTTCATCTCTGGCTGCTTTTAAGATTTTTTTGTCACTTGTTTTGAGAAATATGATTATCATGTGCTTTGATTTAGTTTTCTTTGTTTTTAGTATTAGTAGAGATACAAATCTTTGGATTTATTTTGCAACAAATCTGAGAAAAATTTGGGTCATTATTTCTTCAAATCAGTTATTTTGGCCCATTTGAGTTGTCTCACAGCTGATTGATGCACTCTATTTCTCCCCCAATTTCTTATTTTTCAGGGTTTCATTATAGATAAGACTCTGTCTTCAAAGTCACTAATCTTTTCTTTTGCAACCTCTAACCTGCAGCTAATCGTACCTAGTGTAGTCTTCATGTTGAACATTGTAGCTTTCCTATCTAGAATCTTAATTTGAGCCTTTTACATGTATATTCCATATTTCTACTTAACATGGTCAATCTTTCCTCTTGCTTCTTGAGCCTATGAAATATAGTTAAACTAATTTCTAAAGTATTTATCTACCAATGCTATCATCTATGTCAATTCTGGTTACTTGTCTTTTGGTTGAATTTTCTCCTATTTGTGGAGTCATATTTTCTTGTTAATTTGAATAGCTGGTAACTTTCAATTGCATGCCAAACATTGTGAATTTACCTTTTTAGGAGGTAGATATTTTTGACTCCATAAATAGTTTCAATATTTTTTCTAAAACACAGTTTCTTCATATGATTTGATCTTTTGGCCATGTTTTTAGGATTGTTAGATTCTAAAACTCTGTTTAATGTACAGCTAAATTCTCCCCCCAACTGAAGTATAATTGTGCTCAGAATTCTACCTGATGTCTCATGAGTTGTGAGGTTTTCCACTTTGACTGTTGGAGATTAGAACTATTCTGGACCCTGTGTGGATAATAATGATTGTCCTCTTTAATCTTCTTATGTGGTTCATTCTCCAACATGGGATGGTTGTATATAGATATATATGGTTCAATGCTCAAGTGAAGACTAAGGAGAACCCTCTGCAGATCTCCAGGATGTTCTTTTCTTCTGTGTGTGCAGTTATTTCTTCTCTGGAACATTGCAAACCTTAGTCACTTTTGGTTTCTCTGGATTCCAAGATAGATTCACAAATCAGAAAGTAAAGTAGGTTCTTTTAGGGTTTCTGGAAACTTTATCTAGGCAGTCAGCTGAGACAATTATAGGGCTTACATCATTTGTTTTCTACCTCTGTTATCATTGTCATTCAATGTCTGATGCCCAATGTCTAAAAAACTATTGTTTCATTTATTTTATTCAATTTTTGTTGTTGTTTCAAGCCCTTAGTACTCTCTCTTGGTCCAAAGCAGATGTCTTATGTTTAGGTTTCATTTGAGATTTCACTGAATCCATAGATCAATTGTGTGCTAATTTAAATCTCTTTTAATGGTAGATATTTTAACCATAAAATTAGAATATTGAGGTTTTGAGCCTTTTTCTTAGTATTTATTCAGGTGCAAGTAAAATAATTGCTCATTTAGCCACTGCAAAAACTGTCATAGTTAAGTTATTAGCATTAATGATTTTACCAAGATTATTAGCTATAAGAACACTATTTCTAAGTATTTTATGATTTTGATGATAACATAAATTTTATATATATTTTTCAAATTGTGTGTTCTGTATGTTTTGTTTCTAAAGAAATATTATTTTTATATCTAATAACCTTGGTAAGTTCATGAATTACAACAATTTAACTATGAAATTTTTTTTGCAGTGTCTAAATATACAATTATTTCATGTGCACATCAGTTTTATTCCCTTTATTCTAATATTCACTGAAACTCCCCAACTCTAAAATATATCTTTTTATCAGAATTTATGATTGGAATACAAAGATATGCTACATTCTGATTTTCTTTTTTTTAATTTATTTTTATTTTTTAATTTTTTAATTTTTTTCCATTTTAATTTTGTATTTTTATAAACATATATGTTTATCCCCAGGGGTACAGGTCTGTGAATCACCAGGTTTACACACTTCACAGCACTCACCAAAGCACATACTCTCCCCAATGTCCATAATCCCACCCCCTTCTCCCAAAACCCCTTGCCCCAGCAACCCTCAGTTTGTTTTGTGAGATTAAGAGTCACTTATGGTTTGTCTCCCTCCCAATCCCATCTTGTTTCATTGATTCTTCTCCTACCCACTTAAGCCCCCATGTTGCATCACCACTTCCTCATATCAGGGATATCATATGATAGTTGTCTTTCTCCACTAGACTTATTTCGCTAAACATGATACGCTCTAGTTCCATCCATGTTGTCGCAAATGGTAAGATTTCATTTCTTTTGATGGCTGCATAGTATTCCATTGTGTATATATACCACATCTTCTTGATCCATTCATCTGTGGATGGACATCTAGGTTCTTTCCATAGTTTGGCTATTGTGGACATTGCTGCTATAAACATTCGGGTGCACGTGCCCCTTTGGATCACTACGTTTGTATCTTTAGGGTAAATACCCAATAGTGCAATTGCTGGGTCATAGGGCAGTTCTATTTTCAACATTTTGAGGAACCTCCATGCTGTTTTACAGAGTGGCTGCACCAGCTTGCATTCCCACCAACAGTATAGGAGGGTTCCCCTTTCTCCGCATCCTCGCCAGCATCTGTCATTTCCTGACTTGTTGATTTTAGCCATTCTGACTGGTGTGAGGTGATATCTCATTGTGGTTTTGATTTGGATTTCCCTGGTGCCGAGGGATATGGAGCTCTTTTTCATGTGTCTGTTGGCCATCTGGATGTCTTCTTTGCAGAAATGTCTGTTCATGTCCTCTGCCCATTTCTTGATTGGATTATTTGTTCTTTGGGTGTTGAGTTTGCTAAGTTCTTTATAGATTCTGGACACTAGTCCTTTATCTGATATGTCGTTTGCAAATATCTTCTGCCATTCTGTCAGTTGGCTTTTAGTTTTGTTAACTGTTTACTTTGCTGTGCAAAAGCTTTTGATCTTGATGAAATCCCAATAGTTCATTTTTGCCCTTGCTTCCCTTGCCTTTGGCGTTGTTCCTAGGAAGATGTTGCTGCGGCTGAGGTCGAAGAGGTTGCTGCCTGTGTTTTCCTCAAGGATTTTGATGGATTCCTTTCGCACGTTGAGGTCCTTCATCCATTTTGAGTCTATTTTTGTGTGTGGTATAAGGAAATGGTCCAATTTAATTTTTCTGCATGTGACTGTCCAATTTTCCCAGCACCATTTATTGAAGAGGCTGTCTTTTTTCCATTGGACATTCTTTCCTGCTTTGTCGAAAATTAGTTGACTGTAGAGTTGAGGGTCTATTTCTGGGCTCTCTATTTTGTTACATTGATCTATGTGTCTGTTTTTGTGCCAGTACCATGCTGTCTTGATGATCACAGCTTTGTAATAGAGCTTGAAGTCCAGAATTGTGATGCCACCAACGTTGGCTTTCTTTTTCAATATCCCTTTGGCTGTTCGAGGTCTTTTCTGGTTCCATATAAATTTTAGAATTATTTGTTCCATTTATTTGAAAAAGATGGATGGTACTTTGATAGGAATTGCATTAAACATGTAGATTGCTTTAGGTAGCATAGACATTTTCACAATATTTATTCTTAGAATCCAGGAGCATGGAACATTTTTCCATTTCTTTGTTTTTCCTCAATTTCTTTCATGAGTACTTTATAGTTTTCTGAGTATAGATTCTGTGCCTCTTTGGTTAGGTTTATTCCTAGGTATCGTATGGTTTTGGGTGCAATTGTAAATGGGATTGACTCCTTAATTTCTCTTTCTTCTGTCTTGTTGTTGGTGTAGAGAAATGCAACTGATTTGTGTGCATTGATTTTATATCCTGACACTTTACTGAATTCCTGTATAAGTTCTAGCACTTTTGGAGTGGAGTCTTTTGGGTTTTCCACATATAGTATCATATCATCTGTGAAGAGTGAATATTTGACTTCTTCTTTGCTGATTTGGATGCCTTTAATTTCCTTTTGTTGTCTGATTGCTGAGGCTAGGACCTCTAGTACTATGTTGAATAGCAGTGGTGATAATGGACATCCCTGCCGTGTTCCTGACCTTAGCAGAAAAGCTTTCAGTTTTTCTCCATTGAGAATGATATTTGCGGTGGGTTTTTCATAGATGGCTTTGATGATATTGAGGTATGTGCCCTCTATCCCTACACTTTGAAGAGTTTTGATCAGGAAGGGATGCTGTACTTTGTCAAATGCTTTTTCAGCATCTATTGAGAGTATCATATGGTTCTTGTTCTTTCTTTTATTGATGTATTGTATCACATTGATTGATTTGCGGATGTTGAACCAACCTTGCAGCCCTGGAATAAATCCCACTTGGTCGTGGTGAATAATCCTTTAAATGTACTGTATTATCCTATTGGCTAGAGTTTTGTTGAGTATTTTCGCATCTGTGCTCATCAGGATATTCGTCTATAGCTCTCTTTTTTGATGGGATCCTTGTCTGGTTTTGGGATCAAGGTGATGCTGGCCTCATAAAATGAGTTTGGAAGTTTTCCTTCCATTTCTATTTTTTGGAACAGTTTCAGGAGAATAGGAATTAGTTCTTCTTTAAATGTTTGGTAGAATTCCCCCGCGAAGCTGTCTGGCCCTGGGCTTTTGTTTGTTTGGAGATTTTTAATGACTGTTTCAGTCTCTTACTGGTTATGGGTCTGTTCAGGCTTTCTATTTCTTCCTGGTTCAGTTGTGGTAGTTTATATGTTTCTAGGAATGCATCCATTTCTTCCAGATTGTCAAATTTATTGCCGTAGAGTTGCTCATAGTATGTTCTTATAATAGTTTGTATTTCTTTGGTGTTAGTTGTGATCGCTCCTCTTTCATTCATGATTTTATTTATTTGGGTCCTTTCTCTTTTCTTTTTGATAAGTCAAGCCAGGGGTTTATCAATTTTATTAATTCTTTCAAAGAACCAGCTCCTAGTTTGTTGATTTGTTCTATTGTCTTTTTGGTTTCTATTTCATTGATTTCTGCTCTGATCTTTATGATTTCTCTTCCCCTGCAAGGCTTAGGGTTTCTTTCTTGTTCTTTCTCCAGCTCCTTTAGGTGTAGGGTTAGGTTGTGTACCTGAGACCTTTCTTGTTTCTTGAAAAAGGCTTGTACCGCTATATATTTTCCTCTCAGGACTGTCTATGTTGTGTCCCACAGATTTTGAACCGTTGTGTTTTCATTAGCATTTGTTTCCATGATTTTTCAATTCTTCTTTAATTTCCCGGTTGACCCATTCATTCTTTAGAAGGATGCTGTTTAGCTTCCATGTCTTTGGGTTGTTTCCAAACTTCCTTTTGTGGTTGAATTCTAGCTTTAGAGCATTGTGGTCTGAAAATATGCAGGGAATGATCCCAATCTTTTGATACCGGTTGAGTCCTGCTTTAGGACCGAGGATGTGATCTATTCTGGAGAATGTTCCATGTGCACTAGACAAGAATGTGTATTCTGTTGCTTTGGAATGAAATGTTCTGAATATATCTCTGATGTCCATCTGGTCCAGTTTGTCGTTTAAGGCCTTTATTTCCTTGCTGATCTTTTGCTTGGATGATCTGTCCATTTCAGTGAGGGGAGTGTTAAAGTCCCCTACTATTATTGTATTATTCTTGATGTGTTTCTTTGATTTTGTTATTAATTGGTTTATATAGTTGGCTGCTCCCATGTTGGGGGTATAGATATTTAAAATTGTGAAATCTTCTTGTTTGACAGACCCTTTGAGTATGATATAGTGTCCTTCCTCATCTCTTATTATAGTCTTTGGCTTAAAATCGAATTGATCTGATATAAGGATTGCCACTCCTGCTTTCTTCTGATGTCCATTAGCATGGTAAATTCTTTTCCACCCCCTCACTTTAGATCTGGAGGTGTCTTCGGGCTTAAAATTAGTTTCTTGGAGGCAACATATAGATGGGTTTTGTTTTTTTATCCATTTTGATACCCTGTGTCTTTTGACAGGGGCATTTAGCCCATTCACATTCAGGGTAACTATTGAGAGATATGAATTTAGTGCCATTGTATTGCCTGTAAGGTGACTGTTACTGTATATGGTCTCTGTTCCTTTCTGATCTACCACTTTTAGGCTCTCTCTTTGCTTAGAGGACCCCTTTCAATATTTCCTGTAGAGCTGGATTGGTGTTTGCAAATTCTTTCAGTTTTTGTTTGTCCTGGAAGCTTTTAATCTCTCCTTCTATTTTCAATGATAGCCTAGCTGTATATAGTATTCTTGGCTGCATGTTTTTCTCATGAATGCTCTGAAAATATCATGCCAGCTCCTTCTGGCCTGCCAGGTCTCTGTGGATAAGTCAGCTGCCAATCTAATATTTTTACCATTGTATGTTACAGACTTCTTTTCCTGGGCTGCTTTCAGGATTTTCTCTTTGTCACTGAGACTTGTATATTTTACTATTAGGTGACAGGGTGTGGGCCTATTCTTATTGATGTTGAGGGGCGTTCTCTGAACCTCCTGAATTTTGATGCTCGTTCCCTTTGCCATATTGGTGAAATTCTCCCCAATTATTCACTCCAGTATACCTTCTGCTCCCCTCTCTCTTTCTTCTTCTTCTGGAATCCTAATTATTCTAATGTTGTTTCATCTTATGGTGTCAATTATCTCTCAAATTCTCCCCGAGGTCTAGTAGCTGTTTGTCCCTCTTTTGCTCAGCTTCTTTATTCTCTGTCATTTGGTCTTCTATATCACTAATTCTTTCTTCTGCCTCATTTATCCTAGCAGTGAATGCCTCCATTTTTTATTGCACCTCATTAATAGCTTTTTTTATTTCAACTTGGTTAGATTTTAGTTCTTTTATTTCTCCAGAAAGAGCTTTTATATCTCTCGAGAGCGTTTATCTAATATCTTCCATGCCTTTTTCGAGCCTGGCTAGAACCTTGAGAATTGTCATTCTGAACTCTAGATCTGACATATTACCAATGTCTGTATTGATTAGGTCCCTAGCCTTCGGTACTGCCTCTTGTTCCTTCTTTTGTGTTGAATTCTTCCGTCTTGTCATTTTGTCCAGATAAGAGTATATGTAGGAGCAAGTAAAATACTAAACGGGTGGCAACAACCCCAGGAAAATATGCTTTAACCAAATTAGAAGAGATCCCAAATCGTGAGGGGGGAGAAAGGGGATAAAAAGAGGTTCAAAAAGGAAGAAAGAAAGAAAAAAAAAGAAAAAAGAAAAAAGAAAAGGAAAGAATTATGAAAAGAAAACAAATAAGATAAATATAAAAAAGAAAATATATATATATATTAGATAAACTCTTTAAAAAATGTTAAAAAAGAAAAAGGTAAAAGTTAAAAAAAAATTTAACCAGAAGGTGAGAAAAAAAAATCAAAAAATGAAAAAGAAAAAAATTAAATTAACCGCAAGACTAAATAAAATCACAGGGAAGAAGCCATGAGTTCCGTGCTTTTCTTTCTCCTCTCTGGAATTCTGTTGCTCTCCTTGGTATGCACTCCTTGGTAGGTGAACTTGGTCTCGGCTGGATTTCTTGTTGATCTTCTGGGTGAGGGGCCTGTTGTAGTGATTCTCAAGTGTCTTTTCCCCAGGCGGAATTGCACCACCCGTACCAGGGGCCGTGCTGAGTAATCTGCTCGGGTTTGCTTTCAGGAACTTTTGTTCCCTGAGCGCTTTCCGTAGAGTTCCGGAAGACGGGAATACAAATGGCGGCCTTCTGGTCTCTGGCCCAGAGGAGCCGAGAGCCCAGAGCCCCACTCCTCAGTGTACCCTCAGAGAACAGCGCCCAATTACTCCCGTCTGCCTGACCTCCGGCCGCGCTCTGAGCTCACCGAGCCTGTGACTGGTTCAAGGTAACACCGAGCTGGGAGCTTACTGTTGGCTCTGTCTCTGTAGCCGGCTTTCCCGTTCCAATACCCGCAAGCTCTGCCACACTCAGACACCCCCGATCCTTCTGTGACCCTGCGGGACATGAGGCCACGCTGACTCTGCGTGGGCTTCGCCCCGGTTTAGCCTCTGGAACGATGTCCCTCAGCGGAACAGACTTTTTAAAAGT
Source organism: Mustela lutreola (assembly GCF_030435805.1). NCBI lineage: Eukaryota > Metazoa > Chordata > Mammalia > Carnivora > Mustelidae > Mustela > Mustela lutreola. The sequence continues at coordinate 121,332,792 of NC_081295.1, forward strand.
CCTGATTTTGTGTGCGGTTGCTCCGCTGCTTGCCGGGAGCCGGCCCCTCCCCCCGGGGTCTATCTTCCCGTCGCTTTAGATTCACTTCTCCGCCGGTCCTACCTTTCAGAAAGTGGTTGTTTTTCTGTTTCCAGAATTGCTGTTCTTCTACTCTTCGATCAGCCGATGGATTTTCAGGTGTTTGCAATCTTTAGATTAGCTATCTAGCTGATCTCCGGCTAGCTGAAGTAGTCTCAGCCTGCTACTTCTCTGCCATCTTGACTCCTCCCCTCTACATTCTGATTTTCTAAGAGTTGGGAGATGGAATCAGAGCTAAGTCTTGCTAATTGTTTAGACTCAGATATCTCAGTCATGTGACTGACTTTTCTTGTTAGATCATGGTTAAACCATGTGGGCTTGAGACCAAGATCCTGGAAGTTGAAGGGAATGAAAAGTGTGTACAGGTACAGAGTATGTATTAAAAACGATCAACAAGAAAAGCAAATGCCCAAAGCAAAGGGTTTTAGATTATGCTCTACCATGCTAAGTCAATAGTCTCCTCTAATATACTCTCATCAATACTCTCATCTAATATACTGTCATCTAATAAATTCTTATGTAAATAACTGCCACTTAGGAGCCCTCTGATTAAACAATAAACAACTACGCAACTAGATAGAGGTTTCTGTTCTGACAACCCCTCCCATTCTCTTTCTTTTCACCTTGTTTCCCCTCTCTGGTTTCCACACATTGTCTCAGATGCATTCTTAATTCTTTTAGCTCTAGTCTGCATGATATCTCATTCCCACATTTATGTTCTCCTTAATGCCTAGGTATTCATATTCCTCTGCAATCATCTCTTACCCCCGGAAAGAAAAAAACAAACAAACAAAAAACTGCTCCAGATTCAACCATATTTCACCACTTTAACAATTCACAAACTAGACAGAGATACCATCAGTTATTGCCTGGATCACTTTAACAATAGTCCCCTTGTTTTCTTTCTCGTCCTACTGACTAATCTTACTACAACAGCAATAATAACTGTTGAATATTTTACTAGAGACATAAGTCAAAATGTGTCATTTTTCTACTCAGTGATCCATAGCATCTCTCTATTTCACTCAACTTAAAATTAAAGTTATGTTAATGGCTTATTAGATGTCATGTGAATCTGTTAATTTTCTGACCTTTTCTCCAATTACTGTACTTCTGGCTCCTTCAAACCATTCATATCAACTTCTTTCCATTCCTTAACAATACTGGGCATGTTCCTGTCTTACAGAATTTGTTGTAGCTGTTTCCACTGACTGAAAACTTCTTCATCCAGAAATCTACTCAGACAACTCCCTTTATCTCCTCCAGATCTTACTCAAGTATCATCTTTTCACAAAGTCCTGTCCAGGATGACCTGCTCAAATTGAACCCCACCCTGTTCTGCAGCTGTCAGTAGTCTCCATCTACTGCAATGTTTTCTTTTCCTTTAGCAGTTACCACTTTCTAATTAGCTGTATTCCTGAATGGTATGTTAATTTCATTAATGGTCCCAATTCTTCATCTTTTCCCACATGCATCCTAGAAAAACTTCCTCTCAAAATGATAAAACTAAAGAGATGGAGAATAGTTTAGCTATTGCCAGGAGTTAGGAACTGGGGAAAGAATAGGTATGGCCATATACTATGATGACAAAGGGATAATATGAGGGAAATCTTTGTAGTGATGCAACAGCCCTGTGTTGTGATTGAGCTGGTGGCTATATGAATTCATACATGTGACAAAATTGCATGGAACTACACACACACAAATGCAAGTACATGTGAAACTGGTGATATCTGAATAAGAGGTGTGAGTTGTATCCATGGTAATTCCTTGGTTTTCACATTGTATTATATTCAAACACTGATGGTGGGAACAAAAAATGGTACAACCAGTTGGAATTCAATTTACCAGTGTCTTATAAACTTAAACTTATTTTTCTGGTATGAGGTGATGATTTCACTCATGATATTTACTCAAGCAAAATGTAAACAAGTATCCACAAAAGAGTTATATAACAATGTTTAAGTGGAATTATTCATAAAGGTCAAACACTAGAAATAACAAAAACAGCTCTCAGTAGGTAATTGGGTAAACATTTGTCATATAGTCACATAATGAAATAATAGCAATACAGGAAACAAATTTCTGATAGACTCAACATTAAACAGTTATAGTGAATGAAATAAAAACAATATTTGCTTCAAGGTAGAGGAGTCCACTGGAAAGGAATAGAAAGAAGCTTTCTGGGGGTGCCTGGGTGGCTCAGTTGTTAAGCATCTGCCTTTAGCTCAGATAGATAATAGATTAGATAATATTAGATAATATTATTAGTCTAATAATAGATTAGACTGCGAAAATATAAACGACTATAGATCAGGGTTTCTCATTATCACCACTACTGACATATTTGTCTGGATAATTCTTTGTTGTGGGAAAATGCCCTGTATGTATTGTAGTTATTCAACAACTTCCACCAGATGCCATTAGCAATGTCCCAATTTATAAGAAGGAATAACATAAACAGAAATTTCTCAATTTTCTTTGGTGGGATAAATCTCCTCCATTGAGGGCAGCCATTACAGTCAACTACTTCAAGGAGTTTGAATAAAAATGTAAGGATTGGATTAAAAAAAAAATGAATTGACATATGATTAGATTGTCACGTGTCCCATTTTTAAAACATAATTACTCAGAGTGCTTTTTTTTTTTTTTTTCTAAGTGCCTTGATGATGATAAAAGTGTATGGAGACACTGCATAAAAAACTTGATTTTGCCTTTTTCTATTGATTTTGACTTATACACCATAAGTATTGTTTTTTAAATTAATAATGGTGTGAACTGAGTATTTTCATATGAAGAAAAAAGAGTAAATGGGAAAAAAAATTTGAGAAGGAGTGCTCAGTGATAAAGCAAATTTTTAAAGAGAAAATAGTCTAAGGAAATGAGATTTTTAAGAAAGGGAAAGGAAATTTATAGGAAGTAGAATATAATTTTCATGATGAAAGGAAATAAAAATCAAAAGACATGAATTTGTGATAGAAGAGCAGGATGTTTAAGAATTTTATATTGTGCAAAAAGAGAAACTTGTATGGATTAAAAGTTCAAGGTGTGGAGACTGATTAATTAAGGACATAAGTTTTTGAAGGTGTTATTGAAGGTTTAAAAGAGATGTAGTATGCATAAAGGACACTGATAAATTATTTGATAACATTTTGAATGCCAAGTTGAAACTCAGGCCCATGAATTTGCAAAACACCAATCCTCCTCTACATTCCATAGAATGCTGGTGTAGGAGAAAAAAAGTAAATAATTGTTACAAGAGAAAAGTTACATAGGATGTGATATTTAATTTTAAACTGTAGGTTAAAAATCAGAGTATTTAAGGGTTTTGATGAGAAAATGGCAGTGGAATTGGAAGACCCCAACCTCACCTCACTGTACAAACACAGCAAGATAACTATTAAAACATTCTAAATGCCCCAGGAATCAATCTGAAGACTGACAGAACAAATTCCACAGCTAAAAGGAGAGAAGAGGTCACATTGAAGAAAGTAGAAGAGATAGTGGCTTATGGGAGAAATGAGTCACAGGTACTACAGAGGGGAGGGCACCATCATTGCAGATAAGGTAAAAATAGAGTAGAGCACAGAGGGAAGTGAACAAGAACTTTTCCCCAAAGCCATTGGTTGGGAAAGACAGGTGCTGAATTTCATGAGTTCTTGTAACCAGCAGGGCTCAAAATCTAGAGTTAAAGGTCAGTGGTCCTAGGTGGGATGGAGACCAGAAGGCACTGTTCTGTGATGGTCGTAAGGCAGGCAGACAACACAGGTATAGATGGCATGAGGGTAGTGATTTGAAGAATGCCTAGGGAACACAGTGGTGAGATTATTCTCTCTTCTTGGAGCATATCCATGAGAGGCAGCATTCATGAAGACACCAGTCTGGGGACAAAGGAGCTGGCTGGCACCTTTTCCCTTCCCCAAACCTCAGCATTAACAAAGAACCACCCTTGGGAAGCAACAAAGGGCTAACAAAGGCTACTTAACTTGCTTACATCAAGTCTTACACACTTGTGCTCTGCCAGTACATCCTTTTTAAGATAGACTTGCTTAGTTCCAGCACAGTGGGACTCTTAGCCATAAAACCAGAAGAAAGCACTGCTCACAGCACTGCTACCAACCAGAGAATTCTGCAGGGATTTAGGTTAGTGGAACTTGCATCAGGTCTCCTTTAACACTCGCTCCATTCTGGCCAGAGACAAAACACTGTCCATTGTAAGCAAGGAGAGCCTCTGCAGATGACTAGCCTAAAGGAGAAAGTAGCCAAATCACAATAGCAGGCCACACACAAAAACACACCACAGACTCTCTGAAGCATCAGGCCCTGGACACTGCATGACTTTTTCTTCACAAAGCCATTATTCACAGTAGCAAGAAACATGACCAGTTTTTTTAACAGAGAGAAGAGGGCAGAGACCTAGACAAAATGCCAAAATGGAGGAATTCATCCCAAATGAAAAAGATAAGGCCATGGACAGAAGTCTAAGCAAAACAGATTTATTTACCATGCCTGGTGGATAATTTAAAACAGCAATCATAAGGATACTCACTGGGCTTGAGAGAAAAATGGAAGACAGGGAGATACTTACCACATAGATTAAAGAGCTGAAAAAGTAGCAGTCAGAAGTAAAGAATGCAACTACGGTGGTTGTAAACCGGTTTGATGCAATGCACAAGAGGCTAGAAGAAGGAGAGAAATGAATTAGAGTTATAGAAGACAAAAAAATGGAAAATAAGCTGAACAAAATAGAGTCAGAAGAATCATGCAACATGAGAAAAGACTTAGGAACTCAGTGACTTCAGTTGTATTATAGGAGTACCAGAAGAAGAGAGAGACAAGGGTTTAGAAAATATATTTGAAGAAATAATGGCTGAAAATTTTCCTAATCTGGGAAAGGAAACAGATAGCCAAATTCAGTAGGCACAGAGAACTCCCATCAAGAACAAGACATATTATGATTCAATTTGTAAAAAGTAGTGATAAAGAAAAATTCTTAAAAGCAGCAAGACAAAAGAAGTCCTTAACTTACAAGGGAAGACTGGTAAGTCTGGCTGGAGATTTCTCAATAGAAGCCTGGCAAGTGAGAAGGAATACCATAATATATTCAAAGTGCTAAATGGAAAATATATGCAGTCAAGAATATTCTATCCAGCAAGGCTAACACTCAAACAGAATGAGAGATATAGAATTTCCTAAAGAACAACTAAAGGAGTTTGTGACCACTAAACCAGCTCTGCAATAAATTTTAAGGGGAGTCTGTGAATGGAGAAGAAAAACCAAAAGTGACAAAGACAAGAGGATCAGAGAAAATCTCCAGAAACAATGATAAAACAAGTAATAAAATGGCACTAAATAGGAGCACCTTGGGGCTTCAGTCAGTTAAGCATCTGCCTTTGCTCACGTCAGGATCTCAGGGTCCTGGGATAGAGCCCTGTGTCAGGCTCGCTGCTCAGCAGTGAGTCTGCTTTTCCCCCTGCCCCTCACCCCCACTAGTGCTCTCTCTTCTTCTGTCTCTCAAACAAATAAATATTTTTTTAAAAAGTCACTAAATACACATATATCAATAATTATTCAGAATGTAAGTGGACTAAATGCTCCAATCAAAAGATATAGGGTGTCAGAATGGATAAAATAATAAAACCCATCTAAATGTTGCCTTGAGGAGATTCATTTTTCAACTGTTGCTGTACAGGTTGCCACTTCAAAACTGTCCACGGCATGAAAGACTTGAACCGCCATCTGAGAATCCACACTGCAGATGGAGAGAGTGTAGATTATTAGGCTGTGAGGACCGTGTCCATCTCTGGGACAAATGAAGACCACTCAGTCCCTTTCAGTGTCCTCCAGAGTCTGTCACCACTCTGGCTTTGCTGTCTTCTGTCTTCTGTCCAGGACCCGGCCAGTGGAGCAGCCTCTGTCTGGAACCTGCCAGATAAAGGCAATATTGACCGGTTTTTCCTTCAGTGGAATCCTGGCAATTTTGTTGACTCCTGACAATGAATGAGTCAATGAGGAAGCCAAAGAAGACACATTCAAATTTAAAGTGAGGGATGGAAATGTATGTCATGCAAATGGATATCAAAAGAAAGCAAAAGTAGCAATACTTATAAGGGACAAAGTAGACTTTAACACAGACTGTAACAAAAGATGAAGAGGGTATTACATAAAAATAAAGGGGACAATCCAACAAGAAGATCTAACAATTGTAAGTATTTATGCACCCATCATGGAACACCAAATATATAAAACAAAAACAAACATAAAGGAATTAATTTCTGACAATACAATAATAGTAGAGGTCCTTAACACACATTTACATCAATGAACATATCATCTAATAGAAAATAAACAAGGAAACAAGGAGTTTGAAAGACACAATTGACTAGATGAATTAAACAGATATATTCATAATGTTCCATCCTAAAACACCAAAATACACGTTGTTTTCCAATGCATACAGGACATTCTCCAGAACAGATGACATATTAAGTTACACATCAGGCCTCAACAAATACAAAACAAAAACAAAAGCAAACAAACAAAAACAAACAAACAAAATTCTGCAATAATATGATGCGTATTTTCAGACCACAACATGGTGAAACTTGAAGTCAACAAGAAAAAAATTTGGAATGACTGCAAATACATGAAGGTTTAACATGTTAATAAACAATGAATGAGTCAATGAGGAAGCCAAAGAAGAAATTTTTAAAAATACATGGAAATAACTGAAAATGAAAACGCAATGGTCCCAATCCTTTGGGATGCAGCCAAAGCAGTTTTAAGAGTGAAGTATTTAGGAGGGGAGGAGTCAAGATGGCGGAGAAGTAGCAAGCTGAGACTGCTTCAGCTAGCCGGAGATCAGCTAGATAGCTTATCTAAAGATTGCAAACACCTGAAAATCCATCGGCAGATCGAAGAGAAGAAGAACAGCAATTCTGGAAACAGAAAAACAACCACTTTCTGAAAGGTAGGACCGGCAGAGAAGTGAATCCAAAGCGACGGGAAGATAGACCCCGGGGGGAGGGGCCGGCTCCCAGCAAGCGGCGGAGCAACCGCGCACAAAATCAGGACTTTTAAAAGTCTGTTCCGCTGAGGGACATCGCTCCAGAGGCTAAACCGGGGCGAAGCCCACGCGGGGTCAGCGTGGCCTCAGGTCCCGCAGGGTCACAGAAGGATCGGGGGTGTCTGAGTGTGGCAGAGCTTGCGGGTATTGGAACGGGAAAGCCGGCTACAGAGACAGAGCTGACAGTAAGCTCGCAGCTCCGTGTTACCTTGAACCGGTCGCAGGCTCGGTGAGCTCGGAGCGCGGCCGGAGGTCAGGCAGACGGGAGTAACTGGGCGCTGTTCTCTGAGGGCGCACTGAGGAGTGGGGCCCTGGGCTCTCGGCTCCTCCGGGCCGGAGACCAGGAGGCCGCCATTTGTATTCCCGTCCTCTGGAACTCTACGGAAAGCGCTCAGGGAACAAAAGCTCCTGAAAGCAAACCCGAGCAGATTACTCACCCCGGCCCCGGGTAAGGGCGGTGTAATTCCGCCTGGGGCAAAGACACTTGAGAATCACTACAACAGGCCCCTCCCCCAGAAGATCAACAAGAAATCCAGCCGAGACCAAGTTCACCTACCAAGGAGTGCGGTTTCAATACCAAGGAGAGCAGCAGAATTCCAGAGGAGGAGAAAGCCAAGCACGGAACTCATGGCTTTTTTCCTGTGATTTTTTTTTTAGTCTTGCAGTTAATTTAATTTTTTCTTTTTCATTTTTTTTTTTTTTCTCGCCTTCGGGTAAAATTTTTTTTTTAAACTGTTACCTTTTTCTTTTTTAACGATTTTTTACTAGTTTATCTAATATATATATATAATTTTTTACATTTTTCTTAGGTGTTTTCTTTTTTTAAAAATTCTTTTCTTTTCTTTTCTTTTTTTTTCTTTTTCTTTTCTTTTTGTTTTTTTTCTTTCTTTCTTCCTTTTTGAACCTCTTTTTATCCCCTTTCTCCCCACTCACGATTTTGGATCTCTTCTAATTTGGTTAAAGCATATTTTCCTGGGGTTGTTGCCACCCTTTTAGTATTTTACTTGCCCCTTCATTTACTCTTATCTGGACAAAATGACAAGACGTAAAAATTCAACACAAAAAAAAGAACAAGAGGCAGTACCGAAGGCTAGGGACCTAATCAATACAGACATCGGTAATATGTCAGATCTAGAGTTCAGAATGACAATTCTCAAGGTTCTAGCCAGGCTCAAAAAAGGCATGGAAGATATTAGAGAAACCCTCTCGAGAGATATAAAAGCCCTTTCTGGAGAAATAAAAGAACTAAAATCTAACCAAGGTGAAATCAAAAAAGCTATTAATGAGGTGCAATCAAAAATGGAGGCTCTAACTGCTAGGATAAATGAGGCAGAAGAAAGAATTAGTGATATAGAAGACCAAATGACAGAGAATAAAGAAGCTGAGCAAAAGAGGGACAAACAGCTACTGGACCACGAGGGGAGAATTCGAGAGATAAGTGACACCATAAGACGAAACAACATTAGAATAATAGGGATTCCAGAAGAAGAAGAAAGTGAGAGGGGAGCAGAAGGTATACTGGAGAGAATTATTGGGGAGAATTTCCCCAATATGGCAAAGGGAACGAGCATCAAAATTCAGGAGGTTCAGAGAATGCCCCTCAAAATCAATAAGAATAGGCCCACACCCCGTCACCTAATAGTAAAATTTACAAGTCTCAATGACAAAGAGAAAATCCTGAAAGCAGCCCGGGAAAAGAAGTCTGTAACATACAATGGTAAAAATATTAGATTGGCAGCTGACTTATCCACAGAGACCTGGCAGGCCAGAAGGAGCTGGCATGATATTTTCAGAGCACTAAACGAGAAAAACATGCAGCCAAGAATACTATATACAGCTAGGCTATCATTGAAAATAGAAGGAGAGATTAAAAGCTTCCAGGACAAACAACAACTAAAGAATTTCCAAATACCAAACCAGCTCTACGGGAAATATTGAAAGGGGTCCTCTAAGCAAAGAGAGAGCCTACAAGTGGTAGATCAGAAAGGAACAGAGACCATATACAGTAACAGTCACCTTACAGGCAATACAATGGCACTAAATTCATATCTCTCAATAGTTACCCTGAATGTGAATGGGCTAAATGCCCCTGTCAAAAGGCACAGGGTATCAGAATGGATAAAAAAACAAAACCCATCTATATGTTGCCTCCAAGAAACACATTTTAAGCCCGAAGACACCTCCAGATCTAAAGTGAGGGGGTGGAAAAGAATTTACCATGCTAATGGACATCAGAAGAAAGCAGGAGTGGCAATCCTTATATCAGATCAATTAGATTTTAAGCCAAAGACTATAATAAGAGATGAGGAAGGACACTATATCATATTCAAAGGGTCTGTCCAACAAGAAGATTTAACAATTTTAAATATCTATGCCCCCAATGTGGGAGCAGCCAACTATATAAACCAATTAATAACAAAATCAAAGAAACACATCAACAATAATACAATGATAGTAGGGGACTTTAACACTCCCCTCACTGAAATGGACAGGTCATCCAAGCAAAAGATCAGCAAGGAAATAAAGGCCTTAAATGACACACTGGACCAGATGGACATCACAGATATATTCAGAATATTTCATCCCAAAGCAACAGAATACACATTCTTCTCTAGTGCACATGGAACATTCTCCAGAATAGATCACATCCTCGGTCCTAAATCAGGACTCAACCGGTATCAAAAGATTGGGATCATTCCCTGCATATTTTCAGACCACAATGCTCTAAAGCTAGAACTCAACCACAAAAGGAAGTTTGGAACGAACCCAAATACATGGAGACTAAACAGTATCCTTCTAAAGAATGAATGGGTCAACCGGGAAATTAAACAAGAATTGAAAAAAATCATGGAAACAAATGATAATGAAAATACAACGGTTCAAAATCTGTGGGACACAACAAAGGCAGTCCTGAGAGGAAAATATATAGCGCTACAAGCCTTTCTCAAGAAACAAGAAAGGTCTCAGGTACACAACCTAACCCTACACCTAAAGGAGCTGGAGAAAGAACAAGAAAGAAACCCTAAGCCCAGCAGGAGAAGAGAAATCATAAAGATCAGAGCAGAAATCAATGAAATAGAAACCAAAAAGACAATAGAACAAATCAACGAAACTAGGAGCTGGTTCTTTGAAAGAATTAATAAAATTGATAAACCCCTGGCCCGACTTATCAAAAAGAAAAGAGAAAGGACCCAAATAAATAAAATCATGAATGAAAGAGGAGAGATCACAACTAACACCAAAGAAATACAAACTATTATAAGAACATACTATGAGCAACTCTACGGCAATAAATTTGACAATCTGGAAGAAATGGATGCATTCCTAGAAACATATAAACTACCACAACTGAACCAGGAAGAAATAGAAAGCCTCAACAGACCCATAACCAGTAAGGAGATTGAAACAGTCATTAAAAATCTCCAAACAAACAAAAGCCCAGGGCCAGACGGCTTCCCGGGGGAATTCTACCAAACATTTAAAGAAGAACTAATTCCTATTCTCCTGAAACTGTTCCAAAAAATAGAAATGGAAGGAAAACTTCTAAACTCATTTTATGAGGCCAGCATCACCTTGATCCCAAAACCAGACAAGGATCCCACCAAAAAAGAGAGCTATAGACCGATATCCTTGATGAACACAGATGCGAAAATACTCAACAAAATACTAGCCAATAGGATTCAACAGTACATTAAAAAGATTATTCACCACGACCAAGTGGGATTTATTCCAGGGCTGCAAGGTTGGTTCAACATCCGCAAATCAGTCAATGTGATACAACACATCAATAAAAGAAAGAACAAGAACCATATGATACTCTCAATAGATGCTGAAAAAGCATTTGACAAAGTACAACATCCCTTCCTGATCAAAACTCTCAAAGTGTAGGGATAGAGGGCACATACCTCAATATCATCAAAGCCATCTATGAAAAACAGACTGCAAATATCATTCTCAATGGAGAAAAACTGAAAGCTTTTCCGCTAAGGTCAGGAACACGGCAGGGATGTCCATTATCACCACTGCTATTCAACATCGTACTAGAGGTCCTAGCCTCAGCAATCAGACAACAAAAGGAAATTAAAGGCATCCAAATCGGCAAAGAAGAAGTCAAATTATCACTCTTCGCAGATGATATGATACTATATGTGGAAAACCCAAAAGACTCCACTCCAAAAGTGCTAGAACTTATACAGGAATTCAGTAAAGTGTCAGGATATAAAATCAATGCACACAAATCAGTTGCATTTCTCTACACCAACAGCAAGACAGAAGAAAGGGAAATTAAGGAGTCAATCCCATTTACAATTGCACCCAAAACCATAAGATACCTAGGAATAAACCTAACCAAAGAGACACAGAATCTATACTCAGAAAACTATAAAGTACTCATGAAAGAAATTGAGGAAGACACAAAGAAATGGAAAAATGTTCCATGCTCCTGGATTGGAAGAATAAATATTGTGAAAATGTCTATGCTACCTAAAGCAATCTACACATTTAATGCAATTCCTATCAAAGTACCATCCATCTTTTTCAAAGAAATGGAACAAATAATTCTAAAATTTATATGGAACCAGAAAAGACCTCGAATAGCCAAAGGGATATTGAAAAAGAAAGCCAACGTTGGTGGCATCACAATTCCGGACTTCAAGCTCTACTACAAAGCTGTCATCATCAAGACAGCATGGTACTGGCACAAAAACAGACACATAGATCAATGGAACAGAATAGAGAGCCCAGAAATAGACCCTCAAATCCATGGTCAACTAATCTTCGACAAAGCAGGAAAGAATGTCCAATGGAAAAAAGACAGCCTTTTCAATAAATGGTGCTGGGAAAATTGGACAGACACATGCAGAAAAATGAAATTGGACCATTTCCTTACACCACACACAAAAATAGACTCAAAATGGATGAAGGACCTCAATGTACGAAAGGAATCCATCAAAATCCTTGAGGAGAACACGGGCAGCAACCTCTTCGACCTCTGCCGCAGCAACATCTTCCTAGGAACAACGCAAAAGGCAAGGGAAGCAAGGGAAAAAATGAACTACTGGGATTTCATCAAGATCAAAAGCTTTTGCACAGCAAAGGAAACAGTTAACAAAATCAAAAGACAACTGACAGAATGGGAGAAGATATTTGCAAACGACATATCAGATAAAGGACTAGTGTCCAGAATCTATAAAGAACTTAGCAAACTCAACACACAAAGAACAAATAATCCAATCAAGAAATGGGCAGAAGACATGAACAGACATTTCTGCAAAGAAGACATCCAGATGGTGAACAGACACATGAAAAAGTGCTCCATATCACTCGGCATCAGGGAAATACAAATCAAAACCACAATGAGATATCACCTCACACCAGTCAGAATGGCTAAAATCAACAAGTCAGGAAATGACAGATGCTGGCGAGGATGCGGAGAAAGGGGAACCCTCCTACACTGTTGGTGGGAATGCAAGCTGGTGCAGCCACTCTGTAAAACAGCATGGAGGTTCCTCAAAATGTTGAAAATAGAACTGCCCTATGACCCAGCAATTGCACTATTGGGTATTTACCCTAAAGATACAAATGTAGTGATCCAAAGGGCACGTGCACCCGAATGTTTATAGCAGCAATGTCCACAATAGCCAAACTATGGAAAGAACCTAGATGTCCATCAACAGATGAATGGATCAAGAAGATGTGGTATATATACACAATGGAATACTATGCAGCCATCAAAAGAAATGAAATCTTGCCATTTGCAACAACATGGATGGAACTAGAGCGTATCATGCTTAGCGAAATAAGTCAAGCAGAGAAAGACAACTATCATATGATCTCCCTGATATGAGGAAGTGGTGATGCAACATGGAGGCTTAAGTGGGTAGAAGAAGAATCAATGAAACAAGATGGGATTGGGAGGGAGACAAACCATAAGTGACTCTTAATCTCACAAAACAAACTGAGGGTTGCCGGGGGGAGGGGGTTTGGGAGAAGGGGGTGGGATTATGGACATTGGGGAGGGTATGTGCTTTGGTGAGTGCTGTGAAGTGTGTAAACCTGGTGATTCACAGACCTGTACCCCTGGGGATAAAAATATATGTTTATAAAAAATAAAAAATTAAAGATTTAAAAAAAAAAATTAAAAAAAAAAAAGAGTGAAGTATATAGCAATACAGGCTTATTTCAAGGAGCAAGGAAAATCTCAAATAAACAATCTAACCTTACACCTAAAGAATCTAGTAAAAGAACAACAAACAAATCCTAAAGTCAGCAGAAAGAAGGAAATAAAGACTAGAGGAGAAATAAATGATATAGAAACTAAATAATAATAACAATAACAATCTTAATAGAACAGATCAATGACACCTAGAATTTGTTCCTTGAAAAATTAATAAAATTGAAAAACCTCTCTCCATTATCAAAAAGAAAAGAGAAAGGAACCAAATAAATAAAATCACAAATGAGAGAGGAGAAATGACAACCAACACCACAGAAATACAAATAATAATAGTAGGATATTATGAAAAATTATATGTGAACAAATTGGACAACTTAGAAGAAATGAATGAATCCTTAGAAACATTTAAACTACCAAAACTGCAATAGGAAGAAGAAATAGAAAACTTTAAGAAACTGATAAGCAGAAAGGAAACAATCAATAATTAAAAAACTCCCAAGAAACAAGAGTCTAGGTCCAGATGTCTTCACAGGAAAATTCTAGGTAAATATAAGACACAAATAAATATGTATCTTTCTTATAATTCATTTTTTCTATCTGATTTTGAAAAGCAACTACATAAAGCAATAATTATAAATTAAATTGATGACACATAATGCATAAAGATATGATTTACCACAATAACAGTAAAACAAAAAGGGTGGAATTATGTAGGACCCAAATTTTTGTACACTATTGAGATAAATTTGCTGTTAATATAAACCAAATTTTTATAAATTAACATGTTAGTTGTAATGCCCATTGAAAGAACCAAGAATATAAGCTAAAATTATATAATATGATAACATAAAAAAGAACAGAAATGGCACCTTAGGCAATATTAGTTTCATGCAATGAAGGCATAAATAGAGGCATTGGTGGGAGAAATAATATACAGTGAAGAAAAAACAAAATTGCAGAAAGTCTACTTTGTTAGTATTACATTAAATGTAGATGATTAAACTGTTCAATAAAAGGCAAATTGGAAAAAGGATTAAGAAAAATATGATCCAGTTACATATTTTCAATCAGAGACTCACTTTAGCTTTAGGGACGTAAATTGGAAATAAAGCACCATGTGAACAATAAGCAAAGGAGAGCTAGAGTGGTCATACTAATATCACAAAGTATACTTTAAGATAAAAGTTGTTACAAAAGATTAAAAAAAATTATATAATGAAAAAGCATCAGTCCATAGATAAGATATAGCATTTATAAACATATATGTATCTAACAGTAGAGCCCTAAAACACATCAAAGAGAAACTGACATAATTAAAGGGAGAAAAAAAAAAAACAGCATAACAACAGTAGTTGGAGATTTCAATGCCCCACTTTCAATATATAGGTAAAACAACTAGATTTAATATTAATAAAGAAATTGAAGATATTTGGGTGCCCAGGTAGCTTAGCCTTTGGGTGGCTGCCTTCATCTCAGGTCATGATCCTTGAGTCTTGGGTTAGAGTGACGCATTGGGCTCCCTGCTCGGGAAGGAGTCTACTCCCTCTGACCCTTACCCCACTTGTCTTCTCTCTCTCTTTCTCCCTCTCAAATAAATAAATAAAATATCTTAAAAAAAAAAAAGGAAATAGAAGACTTTATTAATCAACTATACTAACAGACATCTATGGAACACTCCACCCAACAATAGCAGAATATACATTTCAAGATAGATAATATGTTAGAACACATCTTAATAAATCAAAAAAATAACATCTTAAAAAGCATTTCATTTTATCACACTGAAAGGAAATTAAAAATCAATATAAAAATCAAATTTGGGAAACTTACAAATATGTAGAATTAAACAACACACTTATAAACAACCCATGGGTCAAAGAAGAAATACAAGAAGTTAGGAAATACTTTGATATGAACAAAAATTAAAATGCAAAGCACTGAAACATATGGTATGCAGCAAAAGCATAGCCAAGAGAAATTTATAGTGATAAACATCTACATTAAAAAGGAAAAAAGTAAGATCTCAAACCAGTACCCTAAATGTCACCCTAAGACACTGTGGGGGGAAAAAAAAGAACAAATAAACGTAAAGCAAACAGGAAGAAGGAAATAATAAAGATTAAAGTGGAGAGACAATAGAATAGAAAACAATAGAGAAAATAATAGAAACAGAAGCTGGTTTTCTGAAGATTAGCAGAAGTGACAAACATTCAGCAAAAAAGAGAAGACTCAAAAACACTAAAATCAGGAAAGGAGGAGGAGACATTACTAAAGCTTTACAGAATAGAAAGGAATAGAATAGAATACAGAATAGAAAGGAATAGAATAGAAAACAGAATAGAAAGGAATACTATAAACAAATGCTGATAAAGTAGATCAATTCAATGAAGTGAACAAATTCTTAGAAACACTGAAGTGACTCAGGAAGAAATAGAAAATATCAATATACCTATAATAATAGAGTTAGTATTAAAAAAAAAAAACTATTAAAAAACCCCAAACCAGATGGTTTTGCTAGTGAATTCTACCAAAGTTTTGAAGAAAAAAATTAATACCAATCTTTCACAAAAACAGGAGGAACACTTTTTAACTCAATCTTATGAAGCCAGATACCAAAGGCAGAGAAAGACATCACCAGAAAACTACAGACCAATAGTTCTTATGAATACAGATGCAAAAATCATCAACAAAACACTAGTAAACTTAATCCCGCAGAATATTAAAAGGATTCTACACAATAACAAAGTGGGATTTACCCTAGAATGCAGAATTGGTTCAGCATACAAAACCAATCAATATAATATACCATATTAAGAAAATGAAGAGAAAAAAATACAATACCATCTCAAAGGATGTAAGAACATTTTTGACAAAATCCACTGTCTTCTCTTAATTGAAACAAAACATTTAACACACTAGGTATAGAGGCAATGTTTCAAACTATTGAATACCCTTTATGAAAACAACACCATATTAAATGATGAGAAGTCTCAAATCTTTCCTCTAAGTCCAGGAACAAAAAGTATATCCACCCTCACCACTTCTATTCAGCAATGCACTAGAGATCTATACAGTGACAAGAAAAAATTGTGCATGTATTCAAGTGAGTAAATGAATAACCACAACTGAAATATGTTTTGCCATCTTTAAGGTCCAGAGTCCAGAGTCGCCTTGTTTCTGGAATAAGTCCATATTCCACCTAGCTATGGAGAGCAGGATCAAGATACATTCATGTTACTGATGCATGTAACTGAGGCTTCTGTCTGACCCAGGATATTGCCCTGAGTGGTATAATCACTCGTCTCTGTGCTTGTGTAAGGAACCCAGAGACATTTTAGAATTCTGCCAAGACAACTCAGAACGAGTGACCAGCCTGAAAAGGACTCCTTCCTGAAATGGTGACTCAGCAAATAGCTCAAGATATGAATGCATGTGTGAATGAAGGGACATGTAAAAGTAAGTTTTACTTTTGTTATTTCTATTATTTGATGTGTGTGTGTGTGTGTGTGTGTGTGTGTGTGCACGCCCACATGTCCAATGTTCCTAAGAAAAGTATTTGAGCCACAAAGAGCAGACTCCAGGGTGCAAGAGCTTAGGTCTGTTGTTCTCTCAGGTCTGGTCAACCTGACTTCTCATTTCTTCTCATTCCCTAATTAAAATTGTTCCACAGTTCCCAGTTCAATAACCTCTCTCATTAGATATTCCTTTCTTTCCATCTGATTCTTTTCTCATTTTTGCCCATGCAGTCTAATTTTGGAAAGTCTCTCGGCCCCTATATTTTTCCTCTTCTATTAGTAATGTTCCTGGGTCAGATGCTTTCTGTGTAGTTTAAATTTTTTTCCACTCTCTAGTCCCTCAATCCCAAGTCCTAGTTTACTCCAGTCCATTCTTTTTTGTATGTCACTAGAATAGCATTTATTTCTAAACTATGTCCAGGAATTGGCATTTATTTTTTATTTTATTTTATTTTATTTATTTTATTTATTTTTAAAGATTTTATTTATTTATTTGACAGAGAGAGATCACAAGTAGGCAGAGAGGCAGGCAGAGAGAGAGGAGGAAGCAGGCTCCCCCCTGAGCAGAGAGCCCGATGCGGGGCTCGATCCCAGGACCCTGAGATCATGACCCGAGCCGAAGGCAGTGGCTTTACCCACTGAGCCACCCAGGCGCCCCAGAAATTGGCATTTAATATGTATCATATTTACGTTCTAAAGTTTGAGAAAGATGACCTAATAGAATTAAAAACCAAAACTTTCTTACTGGCCAGTCTGTGTAATAATGAAATAAAAGCTTTTTTAATGGAACACATTGCTGTGGAATTCTAAAAAGCTATTAATATTCATGGTGAATACGTTTTAATGTGCACCAACTGGGGCTTTTTGAATTAGAGAAGAGATCCAACTTATACTGACAATAGTTCTGATTCACAGTAAGTTCTTTAAAAATCAATGTATAATAAGACTACGAGTAAGTGAGTAACTACATAATCAACTATCCAGATACAGAATGGAAAAATTCATTCAAGTATCATTCAAGTTATACTTGCATAGAATTTATATTATGCTCTAAAAATGCTTCATGCAAGAATATGGAATTGGACCACTTTGGTGGTAACTTTAAAATTTTATTTGCTTTGTAAGATTTAAAACAAAATAAAACAAAACAAAACACTGTTTCCCTTTTTCCTCTATAAGTTGTGTGAAACATAGTGGTATAAAGTTTCTCCTATGTTTTCTTGTTTTATATATAAGACCATATCTTACACAAAAGCATTTTTGCTACTATTGACTAATATATTTAGAACCTTAGGCAAATATAACAGGATTGGATATATAATTTGTCACATTCTCCTCCTCAATGATAATTCCATATCACTTTTGAATTTTAAGACAAAATCTTGCTAGATCTTGCCCTTTTTATGTCTGAGTAATAGAGAATAGATGGATAACCCATTTTTTTTTTCCATTCATCTATTCATGAACACTTGGGTTGCTTCCATATCTAGACTATTGTAAATAATGCTGCAATAATCATAGGGCTGCATATATCTTTTCTAATTACTGTTTTCATTTTTCTTGTGGAAATATCCCATAAAATTACTGGATGATAGGGTAGTTATATTTTTTGTTTTTTGAGGAACATCCATACTGTTTTACAGAGGCTACAGCAATTTATATTCCCATCAACAGTGCACAAGGATGCTTCTTTTTCCATATCCTTGTCAACATTTGTTATTTCTTTTCATTTTTATTTTAGCCATTCTAACAGGTGTAGGTGATATGGTTTTGACTGGCATTTCCATGATGATTAGTCTTCTAAAGAGCATCTCCACATGCGTCCGTTGGCCATCCCGATGTCTTCAGCAAAATATTTAGATCCTCTGAACATTTTTTATTGATTTTTTTTTGGGGGGGATTGGTGTTAAGTTGTAGAAGTTCTTTTTTCTTTTAACTTATTTTGTTTAAATTCAAGTAGGTAACATATAGTGTATCATTAGTTTCAGATGTAACTTTCAGTAATTCATAAATTGGTTATAAATTCTTTGTATATTTTGGACATTAGCTACATCATTATTAGCAATGTCTTCTCCCTCTCAATAGGTTGCCTTTTTGGTTTTGAAAATATTTGTATTAAGCTTTTCATTTTAATTCCAATGTAGTTAATATACAGTGTTATACTAGTTTCAGCTGTACAATGTAGTGATTTAATAATTGTATCCTTATCTCAGTGCTCATTGTGATAGGTATATTCTAACCCCCATTACCTAACTCACTTATCCCCCCATGAAACTCTCTCTGGTCACCCTATGTTATTTCTCTATTGTTATTTTTTGGTTTGTCTCTCCTTTTTCTTGTAAGCTTCTTAAATTCCACATATTAGTGAAATATTATGGTATTTGTCTTTCTTTGAATGACTTACTTCATTTAGCTTATACTCTTCAATCCCTATTAACATTGTTGCAAATGGCAAGAGTTCATTCTTTTTTATGGCTAAATAGTATTTCCGTATGTGTGTGTGTGTGTGTGTGTGTGTGTGTGTGTGATTCCCTTGTATGTGTACGTGTGTGTGAGTGCATGAATTTTTATTTTGATGTAGTCCCAGTAGTTTATTTTTGTTTTCATTCTTCTTGCTTCAGGAGATCTATCCAAAAAACTGTTGTGGCCAATGTCAGAGAATTTCTGCCTGTGCCATCTTCTACAATTTTTATGGTTTCTTTTCTCATGTTTAGGTCCTTAATCCATTTTGAGTTTATTTTTGTGTATGGTGTAAGAAGTGGTCCTGTATCATTCTTTTGCATATAGCTGTCCAGTTTTCCCAACACAATTTGTTGAAGAGATTGCCTTTTTCCCACTGGATACGGTTTCCTGCTTTGTCAATTAATTCGCCATATAATTCTGGGTTTATTTCTCTATTTTCTATTCTATTCTAATGATCTATGTGTCTATTTTTATGCTAGTACCATTGTGTTTTGATTATTACAGCTGTGTAGTGTAGCTTGAAATCTGGGATTATGATACCTTTGGTTTTCTTCTTTCTCAAGATTGCTTTGGCTCTTGAGTGCCTTTTGTGGCTCTGCACAAATTTTAGGATTACTCTAGTTCTGTGAAAAATGTTGTTGGTATTTTTATATGGATTTCAAGAATTTGTAGATTCCTTTAGGTACTATAGATATCCTAACAATATTAATTTTTCCAATTCATGAAATATTTTTTTCCATTGGTATCATCTTTAATTTTTTCATCAGTGATCTATAGTTTTTGGAGTATAGGTTTTTTATTTCATTTATTAAATTTATCCCTAGGTATTTTATTATTTACTTTCAACTGTAAATGGGATGGTTTTCTTTACTTCTTTTTTCTGCTACTTATTTTTAGTATATAGAAATGCAACAGAATTCTGCACCTTGTTTTTGTATCCTGTGATGTTACTGAATTAACTAAATAATCACTGTAGTTTTATAGTGGAGTCTTCAGGGTTCTCTCTATATAATATTAAGTGATCTGCAATTGGTGAAAGTTTTACTTCTTCCTTATCAATTTGGATGCCTTTTATTTCTTTTTCTTGATTGATTGCTATGCTTAGGACTTCCAGTACCATGTTGAATAAAAATAGTGAGAGTGGGCCTCCTTGTTCTACTTGATCTTAGAAGAAAAAAGCTCTCAGTTTTTCACCATTGAGTATGATGACAGCTGTTAGTTTTTCATATATGGCCTTTATTATGTTCAGGTATGTTCCCTTTGCACTTACTTTCTTGAGAGATTTTGTCATGAGTGGATAATGTACTTTGTACAATGCTTTATCTTACATCTTTTGAGATGATCATATGATTTTTATTCTTTGTCTAGTTAATTTGATGTATCATGTTGATTTATTTGCAAATGTTGAATCACCCTTGCATTAATGGAGCAAATCCCACTTAATCATGGTGAATAATTATTTTAACATATTATTGGATTCAGTTTGCTCTGAGTTTGTTGAGGATTTTTGTGTCCATGTTCATTAGAGATATGGGCTTCTAGTTTTCTTTTTATGTAGTGTCTTTCTGGTTTTAATATCAGAGTAGTGCTTTTCTTGTAAGATCAGTTTGGAAGGTTTCCTTCCTCTTTTATCTTTTGGAATAGTTTGAGAAGAAAAGCTATTCACTCTTTTATAAATATTCAGTAGATTTAATCTGTGAGGTCATCTAGTCCTTGACTTGATTACTGATTCAATTTCATTGCTAGTAATTAGTCTGTTCAAATTTTTAAAATTTATTCTGGATTTAGTTTTGGAAGTTTCTAAGTTTCTAGTAATTTATCCATTTCTTCTAGCTTGTCCATTTTTTGAATATTAGTTTTCATAACATTATCTTATAATATGTTATTCTTTGTTATTCTGTGGTGTTTTATTGTTTTCAGACTACAGATCTTTTATGTTTTTGGCTAGGTTTATCCCTACATATCGTACGGTTTTGATGTGATTTTAAGTGGAATTAATTCCTGATATCTCTTTCTGCTGTTTTATTATTAGTGTATAGAAATGAAACAAGTTCTTTACTTTGATTTTCTATCCTGATTTTCCTGAATTTATCTATCGGGTCTAGCAACTTTTTGGTGGAGTCTTTTGGGTATTGTATTTGGAATACCATGTCATCTGCAAATAGTGAAAGTTTGGTTTCTTCTTTGCCAGTTTAGATGTCTTTTATTTCTTTTTGTTGTCTGATTGCTCAGTCTAGGATTTCCAGTACTACGTTAAATAATGGTGGTGAGAATGGACATCCCTGTCTTTTTCCTAATTGTGGAGGAAACGCTCTCAGTTTTTTCTCCATTAAGGATGATATTAGCTGTAGGTTTTTCATATAGTGCCTTATTTTTATGAGGTATATTCCTTCCATCCCTGCTTTATTGAGGGTTTTTATCATGAATGAATGTTGTACTTTGTGAAGTGGTTTTTGTCTATCTATTGAGAGGATCATGTAGTTTTTTTTTTTTTATTAATTGTGACATATCACAGTGATTGATTTGCAAGTGTTGAACCACCCTCACAGTCCAAAAATAAATCTCACTTGATTGAGGTGAATGATTTTTTCAACATATTGTTGGATTCATTTTGCTGATATTTTGTTGAAAATTCTTGCATCTATGCTCATCAGGGATGTTGACCTATATTTTCCCTTTTAGTGGAGTTTTTCTGGTTTTGGTATCAGGGTAATACTAACCTTGTAGAATGAATTTGGAAGTTCTCCTTCCATTTCTATTTTTTGGGACAGTGAGAAGAACAGATATTAACTCTTTTTGGGGGAAGATTTCATTTATTTATTTGACACAGGAGAGATCACAAGTAGGCGAGCAGCAGGTAGAGAGAGAGGAGGAAGCAGGCTTCCTGTTGAGCAGAGAATCTGATGTGGGGCTCAATCCCAGGACTCTGAGATCATGACCTGAACCAAAGGCAGAGGCTTAACCCACTGAGCCACCCAGTCAACCCCAGGTATTAACTCTTTTTTAAATGCTTGGTATAATACATCGGGGAAGCAATCTGGCCCTGGACTTTTGTTTGTTAGGAGATTTTTGATGAATGATTAAATTTCTTTGCTGGTTATCAGTCTATGTGAATTTTCTATTTCTGCTTCAGTTTTGGTAATTTATATGTTTCTAGGAATATATCTATTTCTTCTAGGTTGTTGAACTTGTTAGTATGTAGTTTTTCATAAAATTCTCTTACATTTGTACTTCTGGGCTGTTGGTTATTATTTCTTCTCTCTCTTTTGTGATTTTATTTATTTGGGTCCATTCTCTCTTATTTTTGATAAGTGATCAATTTTATTAGTTTTTCAACAAACCAGCTCATGGATCTGTTCTATAGTTCTTTGTTTGTTTGTTTTACTTTCTATATTCTGCTCCAATCTTTTTATTATTTCCTTTCTTCTGCTGACTTGAAGCTTTGTTTTTCATTCTTTGTCTCGCTCCTTTAGGTGAAAGGATAAGATGCTTATTTGAGATTTTTCTTGCTTCTTGAAGTAGGCTTGTATTGCTATACACTTCCTTCTTAGGTTAGCTTTTGCTGCATCCCAAAAGTTTTGGACCATCTTGTTTTTATTTTGAATTGTTTCTACATATATTTAAAAGTTTTTTCTTTGATTTTTCTGGATGGCGCATGTATTGTTTAGTAGTAGGTTGTTTAACTCTGTGTATTTGTGGTTTTCCAGATTTTTCTTGTGGTCCACTTCAAGTTTCAGAATATTGTGATGAAAAATATGCATGGTATGACCTCAATCTTTTTGTACTTGTTGGGGGCTGCCCTGTGACCAAGGATGTGATCTGATGTGGAGAACGTCCCATGTGTACTTGAAAAGAATGTGTTTTCTGCTCTTAGGATCAAATATTTTGAATATATATGTTAAGTCCATCTGGTCCAATGTGTCTTTCAAAGCTATTGTTTTATTGTTGATTTTTTAAAATTTTCTTTTAAAGATTTTATTTATTTATTTGTTAGAGAGAGAGGGCACACAAGCAAGGGAAGTGGCAGGCAGAGGGTGAGGGAGAAGCAGGCTCCCCATTGAGCACAGAGCCCGAAGAAGGACTCTATCCCAGGACCCTGGGATCATGACCTGAGCCAAAGGCAGAATCTTAACTGACTGAATCACCCAGACATCTCTTTTGTTGATTTTCTGCCCAGACAATCTGTCCATTGATGTATGTGGGGTGTTAAAGTTAAAGCTGAATGAGAAAATTACATACCCAAGTATACTTTATCCAGCAAGGTTGTCACTCAGAACAGAAGGAGTACACTTGGCTATGGAATTTTCTCATTCAGCACTTTGAATATATCATGCCATTCCCTTATGGTTGGAAAGTGTCTGCTGAAAAACTTCCTGCTAGTCTTATGGATTTTCCCTTCTATGTTACTTCTTCTTTTGTCTTTCTGCTTAAAATTGTTTTATTTCTTTATCACTATATTTTGCCAGTTTAATGACAATATGTATTGGTGTTGGTCTGCTTTTGTTGAATTTGATGGGGGTACCCTCTGCCTCTTTAATCTGGATGTTTGTTTCCTTCCTAAGATTAGGGAAATTTACAATTATTATTTCTTCAAATAAATGTTCTCCTTTTTCTCTCTCTTCTTTATTATATTGTGGAGCTTTTATATTATGAATGTTATTATGTTTGATGGAGTTACTGAGTTCCCTAAGTCTATTCTCCTTTTCCGTAACTCTTCTTTGTCTCTTTTGTTCATTCACTATTTTCCATTATTTTGTCGTCCAGGTCACTAATTTGTTCCTCTGTTTCTTCCAGCCTTGTGTTCATTGCATCAAATCTGCTTCCAATATTATTTACTGCACTCTTCAATTCTGATCAACTCTTTTTTACCTTTTATATCTGTGGTAAGCATCCCTTATTGTCTTTTTTATCCTTTTCTCAACCCCAATGAGTATCCTTATGATTGTTGCTTTAAATTCTAAATTGGGTGTGTAACTTAAATCTGTTTTTCTCCAGATCTCTGGCTATGGCCTTGTCTTGTTCTTTCATTTGGCAAAAGTTCCTCCATCTTTGCAGATTGTCTAAGGCTCTGCCTTCTTATTCTGTGTTAGAAATTATGTCTCCTGCTCCTGAAAATAGTGACCTTATGAAGAAGAGGTCATGTAGTTTCCAGGGTCTTGTACTTAAAGGAATGTCTCTTATGTGTGCTGTGTGCTCTGCTGTTGTGTTTTGGTTGACTGTCTTTCAGGCTAGTCATCTCCAGAAGCTTTCCTTGCCTGCTGTGGGCAGTGTTCTGTTCCTGGCCTGAATGTGGAAAGTTTTAAGTAGGCATGCTCTGGTTTTGTTGTGACATGAAAATTGACACCATTTCCACCAGAATTGAGGCCCCGCAGAACTCTCTGGTTGAGAAACATGATGGAGGTGGTAGTTTGTGCTGGTCTTCAGAGGTAGAGAGTCACCACACTGGGACTGAGACAAGCTTGACTGAGAAGGGCAGTCCTGCCAGAGTACAAGGAGTTGGGTTTTAGTGAACAAGTTAAGCATTTAAGCAGATCCAAGTCCAGCACTTTGCTGCTTTCTGCAAGTGGCTCTGTGTTTACTCTGAGGTGTAGGGGAGGGACACAGTGACAGCCAGTTTCTTTGTTCTCAGAGATTGTCTCAGTGAATACTGCCTCTCAGAGATATGCTCCAAGAAGGGTGAATAATCTCCCCAGTATATGCCCCAGGAGTTATTCAGATCACCTTTTACATGCTGTCTGTTCCCTAATTTGCCTGTCTTCTCTCCAGAAACAGGGCAATACCTTCAGTGCTCTATCTTTGCCAAGTCCACCAAACTTTAAAACTCCAGGTTTTAGGTCCCACTGGTTGTAAGAACTCATGAAATTTAGCCTCTTTCATTTGTCAAGCCAAGGGTTTGGGGAAACTCTCTACTTGTACATTCCACTGTGTGTTTCTTCTTCTTCTTTTTTTTTTCCCCCTTTATCGATGGTCATGGCTCCCTCTCCTCCACAGCACCTGCTATTCATTTCTCGCATAAACCACGTCTCTTCACGTACTTTTTCAGTGTGGCTACTTTTTTCCCTTTAGTTATCTCCATCAGTCTTCAGGTTCATTTCTTGGATATTTAGGATGATTTGATAATTATCTAGTTGTGTTTGTGGGATGAGTTGAGCCTATGATCCTTCCACTCTGCTGCCGTTTTCCCTCCCAAAGTCTTCTACTCTTTTTTCAAGTCCAATTGGTATCTTTATGATCATTGCTTTAAATTCTCCATCAGACATGATACTTATATCTGTTTCCCTTAGATCTCTGGCCCTGGCCTTATCTTATTCTTTCATTTGGGAGAAATTCCTCCATCTTTTTTATTTTGCCTAAGTCTCTGCCTTCTTCCCTGTGTTAGAAAAGCCAGCTATGCTCCTGAAAATAGTGGTCTTATGAAGAAGAGGTCATGTAATGTCCTGGGCCTGGTGTTTCAGGATTTGTCTCCAGTGTGTGTAGCATATGCTCCACAGTTTTGCTCTGACTGCTCTGTCCTTCAGTCAGTAGTCTTCAGAGGCTCTCTTTGCCTGCAGGAGGCACCATTTTGTCCCTAGCCTGAATGTGGTGAATTTTAACTAGGTATGTTGTAATCTGTTGGTGAAATTAGACCTGTTACCAATTCCACCAGAACTGAGGCTCTGTGAACGTTTTTGGTTGGGAGACATCATGTGGATAAGTGTTGTGCTGTCTTCTAGGGGGAGTGACTTGTTATCCTGGGACTAAGGCCAGCTTGACCTTGAAGGGAAGTTCCACCAGACTGCAGGGGGCATGTGTTTTGGTGTATGCACGTTAAGCAGCCAGTGTTGGCACTGTGCCAGTTCCCACATGTGAACATGTGCTTCTGCTGAGGAATGGGAAAGGGAAATGATGCCAGTCGGTACCTTTATTTTGTGAGAGCTTTCTCTGTGAACTATGCCTCTCTGTGACATACTCTGAGAAGAATAAATAATTTCCCCACTGTGTACCCAATGTACTCTTCAGATCACTGTTTCCATGCTGCACATCCATGGACTCTTTGCCTTTTTTCCAAGAGCAGCTTCAATGTTTCCAGAGTCTCCTGGAGTCAAGCCTTCTGACATTTAAAACTTCAGGTTAATCCCCTCTGGTTGAAATTTAGCCACTTGGAATGGAAATGTTTCACTTTCTAAGCCAATGGCTATGAGGAAAAATCTGCTTGTTCATTCTCTGTGCTCTTCTCTCTCTTTCATCCTTCTCCACGACCAGAGCTCCTTCCCCTCCATAGCTTTCAGGAACCATTTCCCATCTAAGCAATATCTCTGTGCTTCCTAACTTCTTCAATGTGGTCTCTTCTCTACCTTTAGTTGTGGATCTTGTTCTGCTCAGGCCAGCTTCTGGGGTATTTAAGATGATTTGATAGTTACCTAATTGTGTTCATAGGTGGGAGCAAGCCTAGGGTCCTCCTAGTCTGTCATTATCTTCCGTCTCTGTTGTTTTCTTTAAGAACTGCTATAGTGTCATTGCATAATGAATACATATAATTCGGTAAAAAAATAATCCTCACTCCAAGATAACTTAAGACGTTCTATTCAAAATCTACTTTGTTCTTCTTTTCTTGTTTTATCATGACTGATATTCCCTGGTAAGAAAACAAAGACAAAATAATCTGTGACTGTGCTTTAATAGTCAAGCTGCTCAAGTGATTTTTTTTTTTTTAAGATTTTATTTATTTATTTGAGAGAGAAACAGTGAGAGAGAGCATGAGCAAGAAGAAGGTCAGAGAGCGAAGCAGACTCCCCATGGAGCTGGGAGCGGGACTCGATCCTGGGACTCCGGGATCATGACCCGAGCTGAAGGCAGTCGTCTAACCAACTGAGCCACCCAGGCGTCCCAAGTGATGTTGTTATAATTGCATCACTGCACTACAAACAGTCTTGATTGCTGCTCCTTTGTTATTGTTGTGAAAAACAGCTATAGACTATACACCAATAAAAATATAGTAATCTGAAAGGGCATGTGCACCCTGATGGTTACAGCAGTAATGTCCACAAGAGCCAAACTATGGAAAGAACCTAGATGTCCATCAACAGATGAATGGATAAAGAGGAAGTAGTATATATATACAATGGAATATTCTGCAGCCATCAAAAGAAATAAGGGGCATCTGGGTGGCTCAGTTGGTTAAGCTACTGCCTTAGGCTCAGGTTATGATTCCAGGGTCCTGGGATTGAGTACCGCATCAGACTCCCGCTCAGCAGAGAGCCTGCTTCTCTCTCTCCCTCTGCATGCCACTCTGCTTACTTGTGTTATTTCTCTGTCAAATAAATAAATAAAATCTTAAAAAAAAGAAATGAAATCTTACCATTTGCAATGATGTTGATGGAACTAGAGGGTATTATGCTGAGTGAAATAAGTCAATCAGAGAAAGACAGTTATTATATGGTCTCCCTGATATGAGAAATTTGAGAGGCAAAGTGTGGGGGGCTTAAGGGGTAGGGAAGGAAAAAATGAAACAAGAGTGGATCAGGAGGGAGACAGACCATAAGAGACTCTTAATATCACTAAACAAAATGAGGGTTCCTGGTTGGAGGGGAGTAGGGAGAGGGTGGTTGGGTTATGGACATTGGGGAGGGCATGTGCTATGGTGAATGTTGTGAAGTATGTAAGCCTGATGATCCACAGACCTGTATCCCTGAGGCTAATAATAAATTATATGTCAATTAAAAAAATATCTGAGTTCTGTTGACATTGAAATTCAAATTTCATATTATTTTTGCATCACGTGTTTTATTCACAATTTTTTCAGTGATTTAAAAATGTGAAATCTATCCTGAAATCCAAAGTTTTCCAAAGATACATGCCAGCCGTGATTTGATTTGTAGACCAAAGTATGTCTATATCAGTTTTGGCTTCATAAAGTATAGCAAAGTGATGAGGAGAGACCTGGAGCTTAACAGAGATTCCCTCATTTACTGTGAGGTGTCCATTCCCAAGAATTCTTCATAACCCATGGGATAAGCATCTCCCTAACCTATGAGATATTCAGTCCCATTCTGTCTTCCAAGTAGCTGTTGTGATCTGCTGCTGTGGTGTTTAAGAGTAATGGGATCTCTCAGCTTTATCTTTGAAAATTGAAACTTGGCCAAATACCAATAAGTTATTGGAAGTATAGAATAAAACTTCTATGGCAAAAACAGTTGGTCTGGATGTTAATAAGGAAATTCTCTGGCATTCATTTTTCAGAATTCCACCATGAAGATCGAATAATCACCAATGTTCTCCTATACCTAGGATTTTTCTTCATCGTCATTTTTTTTGTGTGGATGGAATATCATAATCATGGTAAGTTAAAAAATATGTAAAGTCCTGATATCTTAAGGGTTCACTACTCTCACTGATTTTGAGTGGTGATTATAACAGAGATAAGTGGAATCTGACCTTCTTATTATAAAAACAGAATTAGAGGTGAGAGATGTGACAGTCTCGCTTTATTGCTTACTTCTCACTTTTTCACATGTACTTCTAATAAACATATTTAATAGAGGTTTTGAAAAACTGCAATTAACCAAGTGTATTATTCCCCAAACTGTAAGGGTTCTGGAAACATGTCTGTAAAATTAACAGTATAAATAATGTTTAACAGGGAAATCTACAGCACTTGAGTTACTTGTAAAATATTTGATTACTTTGATAATTTGTCATCATTTGATAACTTATCTCAACTGTTAGGATTAGAAATAATTGGTTGAAGCTGTAAAGAGTAATATTTGAGCTCTATATAAAGAAAAAGTTTAAAAATAAGACCTTTCTCCTTATTGAGTATTTTTGCAAAGGAAGTCATGAGTTCACTATCACTGATAGCATTTAATGGAAATCTTAATGGTCATATAAAGGACTTGTTTATCTTAATTAGAGAATAGATTCTTATATTAAAGAATGGATCCTCAGTTAGATGGAAGATCAAAAATAATATATTTTATCATAAGTAATGTGAAAGTGTAAGAATGAAATCCTTAATTCTCAAATAACATTTATGGGGAAATGTTTTTTTCCCTTATTTTTCATAATTTTTAGCATTCTTCTGTACAAAAAAAATTACCTCCTTAGAAAAATACACTATGCAGTGCCTACAAATTAAAAAATCCTGAACAGATAGAGATATCCAAATAAATAAACTGGGATTTTTTTCAGTGTTTATAGATGGCAATAAGAATAAATTATTATTAATAAATGAAATCCTATAAAGTATATTTTATTCTGAAAACAAACACACTAGATTTAAATAAATGCTGTTAAATAAAAGCAAGACCAAATTTTTAAAAAATCAACTAAATAAATATAATATAGTCACCCCAATAATAAAAATATATATTAAAAATATATATTGGTACAAACAGAAGCAAAATTTGAGTATATATATATATATATATATATATATATATATATTGCCCTCCTTGGTTAAATTTATTCCTAACTTTTTATTCTTTTATGAACTATTGTTAATGGAATTGTTTTGTTAGTCTCATTTTTGGAAAGTTCATTGCTTGTATATAGGATAAAGCCATTTGTATGTTGATCTCATATACTACAGCTTAGCTGAATTTGTTTAGAAAAACTATGAGGGAAACTATGGCCTACCAGAACAGAAGAGCTTTAGGATAACACCTGCCTTACTCTAGGACAAGTAACAACAGTTTTCCCCAACCTCCCAATAGTTTCAGTCTTAGAGAATAACTAAGCTTCCACTTTTAGCTGGCAGCATGAGGCAAAAGGAGGCAGTGCAAGGCTGTGGCATTCTGTTTTCATTCCACCCAGGCATCTGTGTGTTCTAGCTAAGCTTTCTCCCTATACAGAGTGAGGAGGAGATGTGAGGAGATATGAGACCATGTTCTGCTTTCTTCAGGAAAGTTATCACTGGGGCAGAGGGGCAAGCTGAATTAGACTTCTGCTAGTAGCCAATGTGGCAGTAATAGTCAGCATTCCATTTCTACCAGTGACCAACAGGGAATTTATATACACTCCCACCCTGGAAACACTTGCTATATATAAACCCAATGACTGTTGGCTAATATAGAAGAATAGATAAGATCTATG
Source organism: Mustela lutreola (assembly GCF_030435805.1). Classification (NCBI taxonomy): domain Eukaryota; kingdom Metazoa; phylum Chordata; class Mammalia; order Carnivora; family Mustelidae; genus Mustela; species Mustela lutreola. The sequence continues at coordinate 121,363,159 of NC_081295.1, forward strand.
GTCTCACATGTGTGAGAATATCCAATGTGTCCAGAATAAAATAAAAAATTAACTCATCATGTCAAGGTCAAAGACAATCACCACCTGAATGACAGTGGATAATTGTCAGAAACCAACATTGAGATGACACAACTGTTGGAAGTATCTGGCATGGATGGTAAAGCTGCAATGATAAAAAAGATTCAATGAGCAATTGTAGAAACTCCTGAAACTAAGAACAATGGAAAATTTTAGGAGATAAATAGATTTTACAAATAACCAAAGGAAAATTACAGAACCAGAAATTATTATAACGGAAGTAGAAAAGTTACTTGATGATCTCAATGCATGCTAAATTGAAGATGACAGAAGAAAGAAACTAAACATGAAGATAAATCAATAGAAATTACCTAATCAGGAAATAAGTGAGAAAATAGACACAAGAAGAAACAGAGACCTGGAATGCATAGACGATATAAAAATAATCCATCGTTTTTGTTATCAGAGTCCTCAGAGAAATTACAAAGAGTATGGAGCTAAAAGAAATATACATATAGATGAGATAATGGTAGAATGCAAAACTCTACAGATTCAAGATACTGAAATGTCCACAAATGGGAGAAACCTAAAGAAACCCTCAATGAGGTATCACTACACATCTTTTAAAATGACTAAAATTAAAAATTAAACAGACAGAATATCCCAGTAGTGTTGAGAACATGAGGAAACTTGACTTCTAACATTGCTGGTAAGAATATAAAAACAGTACAGCCCTTCTATTCATTAATATGGCATTTTCTTGTAAAAATGAATATGGTGAGTCTGGTGGTGGGTATTAAGGAGGGCACATATTGTCTGGAGCATCGGGTGTTATACATAAACAATGAACCTTGGAACACAACATCAGAAACTAATGATGCAGTGTATGGTGATTAACATAACACAATTTAAAAAATTAAAAAATGAATATGCACTTGCTGTATAAATCAACAATCATACACTTAGGCATTTATTCTAAAGAATATAGAAATAAAACCTTATGTTCATATGGAATCTTCAATGCAGAACAATTTTACTTATATTAGCAAAAAACTGGAAACAAAACAAATACTCTTCAGTGAATGCAGAGTTAAATAAACTATAATAAATGAGTATACTGGAATACTATTCAGCAATAAAATGCAGCAGAGTATTGATTCATACAACAAAAGTGGTGGGCTTCCATAGCACTGTGCTTAGTGGGAAAAATGTATATCTCAAAAGATTGTGTACTGTATGATTCCATTTGTATGACATGTGAAAACTGACAAAACTATAGAGATGGAGTATAGACTAGTGGCTGCTGGGGACAAAGGAAGAACAGGGGTGGAGACTGAGAATATAAAGAGATTGCCTAAGATATTGTGGTTGTGGACCAGTTTTATATCTTGATAGTGGTTTCTTGAGTCTATCGATGGGAGAAAATGTATCAACACACACGTGCACGTGCACATCAATGCATGCAAAAATGGTGAAACCCGAATGAGGTATGTTGTATAATTAACAGGATTATAACCATGTCAGTTTCTTGGCTTTGATATTTTACTACAGTTATATGAGATGTTTTCTTTCATTAGGGTATCTGGGTAAAGGATATATAGGTCTATATATAAAAAACATTAAAAAGAGGGGGAAACTATGATTCCTGTGCTTCGTCAGGTAAAATAAAAGAGACTAGAAATAAAAAGAATGAAAATTCACAGAAGACAAATAGAAACTAGGAAAAATGCTCAAATCAAAATTTTAGAATTGAAAGATACATCTAAAATTTAAATACTACTGCATTAGCACAATAAGAAAATGTAGATAATAAGGAAAAAGACCAGAAAATGGAATTTCCAAAATCAAAAATACAGGAAAAAACAAGTCTTGATGAGGATGTAGAGAAAAGGGAACCCTCACTCACTATTGGTGGGAATGCAAACTGGTGCAGCCACTCTGGAAAACAGTATGGAGATTCCTCAAAAGTTAAAACTGGAACTATATTATGTCCCAACAATTGTCCTACTGGCTATTTACCCCTAAGAATCCAAAACCACTAATTCAAAAGAATATAAGCATAGCCTATATTTCTTGCAGTATTATCTACAACAGACAAATTATGGAAGCAGCCCAAGTCTCCATGGATAGATGAATGGATAAAGAAGAAAAAGAATATATACAAAATAAAATATTATTCAGCCATAACAAGGAATGAAATCTTGACATTTGCAACAATATGGATGGAGCTAGAGAGTATAATACTAAATGAAATAAGACAAAGAAAGAAAAATACCATAAGATTTCAGTCATATGTGGAATTTAAGAAACAAAACTAATGAAAAAAGTAAAAGAAATACAACTCAAAAAAATGGACTCTTAACTATAGAGAACAAATCAAGAGTTACCAGAAAGGAGGTGAGTGGGAGAATAGGTGAAACAGGTGATGGGGATTAAGAGTACACTTAACCATGTTTAGCACTGAGTAGCTTGTAGAATCATTGAGTCACTATATTAGACACCTGACACCAATATAATTGCATGTTAATTATATTAGCATTAAAGTAGAAAAATTAATTTACAAAGGAAAAGTGGAAATATTTACAGTGTGTGTAAGTTTTCTGCATAAAGATATTTAGAAATATTAAAAAAAGTTTTTGCACATTAATAAAGAAATTCCCAGGAAGAGAGGAGAAAGATTGGAGCATATAATCTATTTGAAGAAGACTGTCAAAACTCTCTCACACTTGGTAAAAAATGTAAACTTAAAAATGCAAAGTATAATTTCATTTTTCTGCATGTGGCTGTCCAATTTTCCCAGCACCATTTATTGAAGAGGCTGTCTTTTTTCCATTGGACATTCTTTCCTGCTTTGTCGAAGATTAGTTGACCATAGAGTTGAGGGTCTATTTCTGGGCTCTCTATTCTGTTCCATTGATCATTGTGTCTGTTTTTGTGCCAGTACCATGCTGTCTTGATGATGACAGCTTTGTAATAGAGCTTGAAGTCCGGAATTGTGATGCCACCAACGTTGGCTTTCTTTTTCAATATCCCTTTGGCTATTCGAGGTCTTTTCTGGTTCCATATGAATTTTAGAATTATTTGTTCCATTTCTTTGAAAAAGATGGATGGTACTTTGATAGGAATTGCATTAAATGTGTAGATTGCTTTAGGTAGCATAGACATTTTCACAATATTTATTCTTCCAATCCAGGAGCATGGAACATTTTTCCATTTCTTTGTGTCTTCCTCAATTTCTTTCATGAGTACTTTATAGTTTTCTGAGTATAGATTCTGTGTCTCTTTGGTTAGGTTTATTCCTAGGTATCTTATGGTTTTGGATGCAATTGTAAATGGGATTGACTCCTTAATATCTCTTTCTTCTGTCTTGCTGTTGGTGTAGAGAAAAATGAAATTGGACCATTTCCTTACACCACACACAAAAATAGACTCAAAATGGATGAAGGACCTCAATGTGCGAAAGGAATCCATCAAAATCCTTGAGGAGAACACGGGCAGCAACCTCTTCGACCTCTGCCGCAGCAACATCTTCCTAGGAACAACGCAAAAGGCAAGGGAAGCAAGGGAAAAAATGAACTATTGGGATTTCATCAAGATCAAAAGCATTTGCACAGCAAAGGAAACAGTTAACAAAATCAAAAGACAACTGACAGAATGGGAGAAGATATTTGCAAACGACATATCAGATAAAGGACTAGTGTCCAGAATCTATAAAGAACTTAGCAAACTCAACACCCAAAGAACAAATAATCCAATCAAGAAATGGGCAGAGGACATGAACAGACATTTCTGCAAAGAAGACATCCAGATGGCGAACAGACACATGAAAAAGTGCTCCATATCACTCGGCATCAGGGAAATACAAATCAAAACCACAATGAGATATCACCTCACACCAATCAGAATGGCTAAAATCAACAAGTCAGGAAATGACAGATGCTGGCGAGGATGCGGAGAAAGGGGAACCCTCCTACACTGTTGGTGGGAATGCAAGCTGGTGCAGCCACTCTGGAAAACAGCATGGAGGTTCCTCAAAATGTTGAAAATAGAACTGCCCTATGACCCAGCAATTGCACTATTGGGTATTTACCCTAAAGATACAAATGTAGTGATCCAAAGGGACACATGCACCCGAATGTTTATAGCAGCAATGTCCACAATAGCCAAACTATGGAAAGAACCTAGATGTCCATCAACAGATGAATGGATCAAGAAGATGTGGTATATGTACACAATGGAATACTATGCAGCCATCAAAAGAAATGAAATCTTGCCATTTGCGACAACATGGATGGAACTAGAGCGTATCATGCTTAGCGAAATAAGTCAAGCAGAGAAAGACAACTATCATATGATCTCCCTGATATGAGGAAGTGGTGATGCAACATGGGGGCTTAAGTGGGTAGGAGAAGAATCAATGAAACAAGATGGGATTGGGAGGGAGACAAACCATAAGTGACTCTTAATCTCACAAAACAAACTGAGGGTTGCTGGGGGGAGGGGGTTTGGGAGAACAGGGTGGGATTATGGACATTGGGGAGGGTATGTGCTTTGGTGAGTGCTGTGAAGTGTGTAAACCTGGTAATTCACAGACCTGTACCCCCGGGGATAAAAATATATGTTTATAAAAAATAAAAAATTAAAAAAAATGCAAAGTATAAGCAGAATAAACTTAAAGAATACCGACATGCCTAGAATTATTTTGATCATAATTTTTGAAAGCCAAATTAAAGAAATAACTCTTGAACTTATCTAAAGTAAAACGAGAAAGGACAAATGATTCGAAACCAGGTGACTTCACACCGAAAATCATAGAAGCAAGAGTAAAATAAAGCAAAGTCATTAAAATACTGAAAGAAAAAACTGTCAACCCACTAGTCTATATATTCAGTGAAAAGAGACTTCAGCAAAAAGACAAAAGAAAATCTTTAATGCGTGGAAGAAAAAAAAGTCAAGAAAACAAAGACAAGACCAAAAGTAGTTACCAGATTTGTCTCATACGAAATCCTAAAGAAACTTCTGGAACATAAGGGAAATAACAGAAGGAGCAAATGAGAAGAAGGGAAAAACATGTGGATAGAAATAAGAGATTGTAAATTCTGAAAATCAAAAATTTCTTCTATTTGTTTTGAAGATGTGAAAAGGTGTTTTCTCTTCATCCACAAGCAATTTAATTAATGATTGAATAAATTTTGCCCTCTTGAATTCATTTTTATGCTGTATCAATTATTTGAAATAAATAAGCTTAATGAATTTATTCAGAGAAAGGGAGGAAGTTAAAGGGAAATTTATCTCCACCAGAACAGAAAATGTATTACTAAAGGAAACCCTGTCCTGGATTATAGAAAAGCAATGCTTTTGGTACTTTGGCATTTTGTAATAATAGTTTGCCCCTAAAAGAACTGATATTTGATCCTCTGTACTTTTATTTATGAATCACTTCAATTATTTTAATCAATATTTCTCATTTGATATGGACATTGGGGAGGGTATGTGCTATGGTGAGTGCTGTGAAGTGTGTAAGCCTGGTGATTCACAGACCTGTACCCCTGGGGTAATACTACATTATATGTTAATTTAAAAAATTTTTTTTAAAATTCTCATTTGATTTTCAGAAAAAAATAAAAGATGATGAGTTTCAAATCTTAAATCACTTAGAAAGGATATCATTGCAACAAACTCAGTTTCAGACAGTAAAAAGAAAAGTGTTTGGTATCTTGACATTATACCAAATAAAACTTTCTTCCTTGTACACCAATCTACTGGTAACTCTATTGTTACACTTGCAATTTGTTTCAGTTTAATATGTAATAAAACTTTCCTGTTTGTTTTTTTTTTCTAAACTGTCTAAATTTTTGTCTAATCTCTTTTTCAGAGAAAAGGAAGAAAGAAGAGCAAGGTAGCCATTTTACCTTCACATAAGTACAAATCATGCAATTAAATATTGTCAGCTCTTGACTGTATGAGAGCAGCCCTGGGCATCTTGGCATTGTGTTGAACCAAGGATATTTTCCCCTAGTAAATGAATTGATTTGACCTTCCGTTACTTTATTTGTAGATCACTTCTGTTGCTCTAACTTCAGTTTACTCTTTTGCATAAGCATCATGATATCTGAAGCACTTTCGGTGATCAAATGTGATGCTGCTTGTGAAACATGTATCACAGAGCTTAATGCAGAGAAAGCAGTTAATGAATGTCAGTGGGGATGTTGGGTATGATGGTGACAATGATCGTGATGATGATGGTGATGGTGATGGTGATGATTATTATGACAATGATATCATGCCTACAGAAGACTTCAGGAAATTATTTTGGGAGATGTTAAGTTCAGTCACAAGAAATTTAAAATTATTTTTCTGCTTTGCCATTTCACATAAAACAATGTGGAAACCCATAAGTTTTTCAGTAAAACACCTATAAAATAAATGTAATCTTTTTTTTTCTCTGAAGTGGCTAACCTACTCTATACACAACAGGAGAAAAGGTTTTTGTTCATTTTGATTGTTTCATAATGATTCTTATGCGACTTTCTTTTAATTTTTCAAGTGAACCTAGGAAAGAAGATGATAAAAATGTAACAAATATTTACAAAATATATTTCTATTATGTGTGTCATAGTGATTTTCATATTACTCTGTTTTATTTTCAGGTGAACCTAGGAAAGAAAATGGTAAAATGTAACGACTATTTACAAAATATGATATTCCTATTGTCTATGTCATACTAATTTTCATATTACTCTGTTTTATTTTCAGATGAACCTAGAAAAGAAAATGGTAAAATTTAATGACTATTTACAAAATATGATATTCCTTTTGTCTATGTCATAGTGGTTTTCATATTGCTCTGTTTTATTTTTAGGTGAACTCAGGGGAAAAAATGGTAAAATTTAATAACTTATTTTCAAGATATGATCTTCCTATATGGATTTTTGCTGCTTTTTCCTTTTCTATTCCCCCTACTTTCTCTGTATAATTTCTCTCATGATTTTCATTCGTGTTTATTATATTACTATTTCCCTTCCTGTTTCTTTCTTTCTTATTCTCCCATTAGTTAACCCACTTCTCTCATTCACCCTTGTCTTAATTTAATGTATTATTTTTCAGCTGTCTCCATGACATTAGCAATAACTTCTTCTAGTGGCTCTGAAATAAGTCAAATATAATCTGACAATATATTTGAAAGAGCTCTCACCATGCTTGCTGTGCCTACAACCTGATTCTAAGCAAAACTGAAACTCTTCTAACTATGACACTATTTTATCAAAGAAATGTGCAATAGGTTGTTCCTTATGCAGAACCAACACTACTACTCTACCTTTTGACTGAAGCATCAGCTGGCTGGACTAAAAGTGGAGGATTATGGCGTAGTGATTGAGTCTTTAATTTGCAGTTTAACTTACTTAGATTTAAATCTTTGATCTGTTCATTTACCAACAGAAACTTCACAATGTTGTTCACCCCTTTGATTCTCAGACCTTTATTCTGTAAACAGAGGAATACTACTTCCCCATTATTTTGCTAGCATTCAATTGGGTAATTATATAAAACCATTAAATAATACCTATCTCAGTGAATGCATTGAATAAATACCGCACAGATGATGGATAGTATCACATTGCAGGTGATGATATTTATTAGTATCAGCATTCTAAACGACTTCAAAAACAATGTATCACTGTGGACTTGGTGAATTTTCTCTTGAATTTCAAATGTAAAATAATTTATCCATGTAAGCATGTGATATATTTTTGTATTTTTTGTTTCTGGTAAGTGTTCTAAAGAAGTGAGGGCTTTTTAAAAATCTTTAATTAAAGTAACTTATTTCACATGTTATTCATTTAAGGAACTTTAATTTTTCTTTTCTCTGTGATACTAAAATAGTGTTTTCACTTTTGTATTTCAGGAGAATTGCAAAAGGAAATTGGTAATTGTATTCCAATAGTTGAAATATTTGCAAGATATATTGTGGAAATCCCATGCTTCACTTTATCCTGTTTCTTTACCTCTTTAATTTTGAGTGTCTTTTAATTTTCCTATAGCCTCTCTATATTGTAGTTATCATGCTAGGAATGATTTACCTGTTTACCTTGATTAAGTCCTAAAAATCATGTGAGTCATCTTTATTATATCTGTAAGAAATAATTTATAAGGAATAATGGCTTGACTAATATTATAGTGATAATTAGATTATCAAAGAATGCATGTCTTTATTTGCATTTTTACCTCCTCAAGAGTCTCAGTCTTCTGTGTACTTTTCCTTTCAGATCAGAGAAGAGCCCAATTTAGGAATGGTAAGTAGCTCAGAAGTTCTTTCATGGCAGTTCTTAAATTCCATAAATAATAAGACTCCTAACTCAGCTCTAAACTCTGTTCCCAGAGAGTCAGGCATATTATACCATTGCCTGTATTCACTGTGTAGGAGCATAAATGAAAGAGAATCTGTAGTTAGTTAACTTATTTTTCCCTAATTTGGAATATTCCTTTCACTTCATCTCACTTTCTCAATTCTTTATTCCTTCACTCTGTTGTTCCTAATTCCTTCCTTTTCTTCTTCCTTCACCTCTCTTCTTTCCTTCCATTTTCCCATCCTTCTTATCTATCTTTATCTCAAACTACTCACCTTCCTATCATTACTTCTTCATTTTCTATCTCCCTTATTTCCTTTCTTCTTTTTATTGTTTTTAGTTTGCCTTTTTTTCTGACTTTATATTTTTCCACACACATACACAACTCAACCATTTTCTAGTTTAAGAATGGAATGGTCACATGCTTGTGAGGAAGAAAAGCAACAGACAGATAAATATGTCACTGAATGCTTAGAGAATGTCAGTGATGAGGAGAGGAAAAGATATAAGAAGGACCAGGAGAGAGTAATAATATTTCATCATTTTGTTCACCTGCAGACTGGCAGAATGCATCATTGTACCCTGGTGAGTACATTATCCTAACCATGATCATTTTCACTGCATCTAAGATATGTAGCTAAGCTCCCCAATTCTGCAAGATTCCATGCTACCAACTACCACATGACAGAGGAAAAAAAAGTATTGTACATAACTTCTGTTCCATAGAAAACTTACCAAGAAATATAAATTACTTTTCTTTCCATCTTTTTCCAGCCTGTGTCTCGTGGGACACTTACAAGTTAACTAAAGAAGATACTAAGAAATAAAAATAGTATCTTGTCAATTTAATAAATTTCCTTTTTCCTTTATCACAATTAAAGGAAGTTTTATATTTTTGTGAATTAATCCTAGCTACTCTTTCAAATAAACATCAAAACATGAAACAGTTTATCAAGCTAGAGTGTATCTTTAATGTGTCATACAAATACTCCTGGTTAAGAAGATCTACTTGGAAGATGCCCTCTAAGCAAAGACTTAGACCTAGACTCTTTCACTGTGTAACTTTCCAATATTCTTGATGTCCTTCAAAGACAGTCACAATTTTTTGAGAAAAAGAAATGTGAAGATCACCAAAATCTATAGTGTTTTGTGGCAGAGGTTGAGAGGGTATTGATCATGTACACCTACATAGGCCAGTTCTTTCATGTGGTTTCACCTAGGCATAAAGGGAGCTGGGAAAGGTGGTTTAGCTGTTTTCCCAGAAAACAGAAAAGCAATGAGTATTGTTAGAGTTTTGCCATCTCTACAACAAGCTGACTTTCAGGTAACCAAAGATCAACTTAATGCTTCTTTTCCTGTATCTATCTAACTTGGTCTTTTTCAAAAAGAGAAACCAAGGGTCCATGGAGTCATTGCAACTAACTTTAAGGCCAAGATCTCTAGGAGATGCCCATTTGTCTTCTGTCAGTAGATGTAACTCTTCTGGATATTGAAATCTGTGTACTCATAGACAGGAGTTGTCTGCACCCTTTATTCCATACTTAGACAATGCAATAAAACATGGATAACAATTTATGTTTGGAATAAGGAAGGAGAAAGCACCATAATCATCATTTACCAACAGCAGTAAGAATTTCCACCAGGGATTCTGTGAAGGCCCCCTATTCTGAGGGTGGAAGTGTTTTCCTGATTATGTAGATCCTTGTTCTGCTCTTGAGATGTAACTTGCTTCCAGTTTTCCTCAATAGCCCTTGGCTATCCCCCACTTCAAGTGCATAGTGGCAAAGCACTCTTCTGGCTCGTGCAGATTTATTTCAAAATATGCTTTGCATCTTTCATGCTTACAGTATGCTTTACTTTAAGTTCATTTTCTTTTTTGAGAAAATGTTATTGGATATAATTCATATACCATACATCTAATTACGTGTTCACTCATGTTTTGAAAATCAATTCAACGATTTGTTAATACATTTACACAGTTGGGCAACAATCATCAGATCCAGTTTTAGAAGATTTCTATCACCTGGAAAGATCTTTTGTTTCCATTTTCTGCCAGTCCTTTCCCAGGCTCAGGCAATCCCTAGTCTACTTACTCTCTCTTATAGCTTTGCCTTTTGGACATGTATGATTGGGATCATGTAATAAATGGTCTTTCTTTTTTTTTCCCATTTAACATGTTTTTGAGACTCTCCTTTTAGCATGTTTTAGTACTTTGTTCTTTTATATTGCCAGATAGTATTCCATTGTAAGGATATGCCACATTATGCTTATTTATACCCTAGATAATAGGTTTTTAGAATACTTCCACTTTATTTTATAGTTTTAAGTTTTAATTTAAATTATACTTAGTAAACACACAGTGTAATATTAGTTTCAGAAATAGAATTTAGTGATTTATTCACATATAACACCCCAGGCTCACCACAGCAATTGCCCTCCTTATCACCGATCACACATTTAGCCCTTTCCCTGAACCCACCTCCCCTCCAGAAATCCTGTTTGTTCTTTGTCATTAAGAGCCTGTTTTATGGTTTCTCTTTCTCTCTTTTTTGTTACCCTATGTTCATCTCTTTCATTTGTTAAATTCCACATATGAGAGAGTTCCGGTATTTGTCTTTCTCTGACTGACTGACCTCACTGACACTCTAGCTCCATCCAAGTTGTTATAAAATGATAATATTTTATTCTTTCTTATGGTTGAGTAATATTTCATTATATATATGTGTGTATATATATTTATATATTCATATATACAAAAATGTATACATATATACATATATGTATGTATATATAATGTGTATATATGTATACATTTTTGTATATACAAATATGTATAACATTTTGTATACATATATATGTATATGTATATATGTATACATATATGCATACATATATGTATACATTTTTACATATATACATACATAAATGTATATATATGTATACATTTTTGTGTGTGTATATATATATATATATACACATATACACACACACACCCCCCACAATTTCTGTCCATTCAACAGTCAATGAACATATGGGCTCTTTCCATAATTAAGCTATTGTAAATAATGCTGCTATAAACATCGGTATGCATGTGTCCCTTCAAACCAATATATTTTTTTAACTTTAGTTAAATATTTAGTAGCAAAATTACTGGATCATAGGGTAGTTCTCTTTTTAACTTTTTGAGGAAACTCCAGACTGTTTTCCAGAGTGAATGCACCAGTTTCCACATTTGAAGCCTTATGAACAATTCTGCTAGGAACATTCACATACACATCTTTGGTCAAAAATATGTTTTACTGGGCGCCTGGGTGGCTCAGTGGGTTAAGCCGCTGCCTTCGGCTCAGGTCATGATCTCAGGGTCCTGGGATCGAGTCCCGCATCGGGCTCTCTGCTCAGCAGGGAGCCTGCTTCCTCCCCTCTCTCTCTCTCTCTCTCTCTCTGCCTGCCTCTATGCCTACTTGTGACCTCTCTCTGTCAAATAAATTAAAAAAAAAATCTTAAAAAAATATGTTTTACTTTTTCTTGGTTATAAATTAGGAGTGGGAATTCTAAATCATATGATAAATTTATGTTTAACATGAAATGAAATTGTCAAACTGTTAACCAAAGTGTCTGTACCATTTTACCTTTTAGACAACAATACATTACCGCATTTATTATTATCTGTAATTCTCATTATGGTCTTCTTAGTGGATGTGAAGTGTATCTTTTTGTGGTATTGGTTTGACTTTCTCTAATGTAAAATGATGTTGAATATTATTTGATGTGGTTTATAGCCTTTGTATTCCTTCCTTGATGAAATATCTATTTATTATTTTGCCATTTTAAATTTAATTTTTATTTTGTAAATAGAATTTATTTATTTATTTGAAAGAGAGAGCAAATGAGAGAGAGTGAGCAAGTGTGCATGAGCAGGGAAGGGAAGGGCAGAGTAGAGGAAGAAACACATTCTCCACTGAGCAGGAATCCTGACAAGGGGCTCCATCTTAGGACCCTGGGATCATGACATAAGCAGAGGCTTAAACAATTATGCTACCCAGGCACCCTATTTTGCCATTTTTCAATTGGAATATTTGTCACTCCATTTTTGATTTTTAAGAAATCTTTTTAATTTGGATACAAATATTTTATCAGATAAATTGTTTGAACATAATTTTTTTCTAGTTTTTGTATTGTCCTTTCATTTTCTTTTCAAAAATTATTTTGATTAACATATAATGTATTATTTGCCCCAAGGTACAGGTCTGTGAATCATCAGGCTTACATATTTCACAGCACTCATCATACTACATACCTTCCCCAATGTCTATAACCCAACCACACTCTCCCTACCTGCCCAACCCCCAGCAACCCTCAGTTTGTTTGTGAGAGTAAGAGTCTCTTATGGTTTGTCTTCCTCCTGATCCCATCTTGTTTCCATTTATTCCTTCCCTACTCCCAAGCCTCCAATCTGCCTCTCAAGTTCCTCATATCAGAGAGTTCATATGATAATTGTCTTTCTCTGATTGACTTACTTCATTCAGAATAATACCCTCTGGTTCCATCCACATCATTGCAAATGGCAAAGTTTCATTTTTTATGGCTGCATAGTATTTCTCTCTCTCTCTCTCTCTCTCTCTCTCTCTGTGTGTGTGTGTGTGTGTGTATACACACCACTTATCCATTAGGTGGACATCTTGGTTCTTTCCATAGTTTGGCTATTGTGGACATTGGTGTTATAAACATTTGGGTGCATATGCCCCTCTGGATCGCTACATATGTACTTTTAGGGTAAATAACCAGTAGTGTGATTGCTGAGTCTTAGGGTAGCTCTATTTTCAACTTTTTGAGGAATCTTCATGTTGTGGAGTGGCTGCACCACTTGCATTCCCACCAACAGTGTAGGAGGGTTACTCTTTCTCTGCATCCTCACTAACATCTGTCATTTCAAGACTTGTTAATTTTAGCCATTCTGACTGGTGTGCGGTGATATCTCATTGTGGTTTTGATTTGTATTTTCCTGATGCTGAGTGATGTGGAGCACTTTTTCATGTGTCTGTTCGCCATCTGGATGTCTTCTTTGCAGAAATATCTGTTCACGTCTTCTGCCCATTTCTTGATTGGATTATTTGTTCTTTCAGTGTTGAGTTTGATAAATCTATATAGATTTTGGATACTAGCCCTTTATCCATTATGTCATTTTCAAATATCTTCTCCCATTCTATCAGTTGTCTTTTGGTTTTGTGGACTGTTTGCTGTGCAAAAGCTTTTGATCTTAATGAAGTCCCAATAGTTAATTTTTGTCCTTGCTTCTTGTGATGTTTCTAGGAAGAAGTTGCTGTGGCGGAGGTTGAAGAGGTTGTTGACTATGTTCTCCTCAAGGATTTTGATGGATTCCTATCACACATTGAGGTCTTTCATCCATTTGAAGTCTATTTTGGTGTGTGGTGTAAGGAAATCGTCCAGTTTCATTCTTCTGCATGTAGCTGTCCAATTTTCTCAACACCATTTGTTGAAGAGACTGTCTTTTTTCCATTGGACATTCTTTCCTACTTTGTCGAAGATTAGTTGGCCATAGAGTTGGGGGTCCATTTCAGGGCTCTCTATTCTGTTCCAATGATCTATGTGTCTTTTTTTGTGCTAGTACCATATTGTCCTGCTGATGACAGCTTTTTAATAAAGCTTGGAGTCTGGAATTGTGATGCCACTAACTTTAGCTTTCTTTTTCAACATTCCTCTAGCTATTTAGGGTCTTTTCTGGTTCCATACAAATTTTAGGATTATTTGTTCCATTTCTTTGGAAAAAAGGGATGGTATTTTCATAGGGATTGCATTAAATGTGTAGCTTGCTCTCAGTAGTGTAGACATTTTTACAATATTTGTTCTTCCAATCCAAGAGTGTGGAAAGTTTTTCCATCTTGTGTGTCTTCCTCAATTTCTTTCACAAGTACTTTATATTTTTCTGAGTACAGATCTTTTGCCTCTTTGGTTAGGTTTATTCCTAGGTAACTTATGGTTTGGGTGCAATTATAAATGGGATTGGCTCCTTAATTTTTCTTTCTTCTGTCTTGCCATTGTTTATAGAAATGCAACTGATTTCTGTGCATTGATTTTATACCCTGACACTTTACCAAATTTCTGTATGAGTTCTAGCAATTTTGGAGTGGAGTTTTTTGGGATATCCACATAAAGTATCATATCATCTGCAAAGAGTGAGAGTTTGACTTCTTTGCTGATTCGGATGGCTTTTATTTCCTTTTGTTGTCTGATTGCCGAGGCTCAGACTTTTAGTACTATGTTGAATAGCACTGGTGATAGTGGACATGCCTTCCGTGTTCCTGACCTTAGGGGAAAAGCTCTGTTTTTCTCCATTGAGAATGATATTCGCTGTGGGTTTTTCATAGATGGCTTTGATGATATTGAGGTATGTACCCTCTATCCCTACACTTCGAAGAGGTTTTTTGTTTTTTTGTTTTGTTTTGTTTTTAAAAGACTTTATTTATTTGTTAGAGAGACACAGAGAGAGAGGGAACACAAGCAGGGTGAGTAAGAGAGGGAGAAGCAGGCTTCCTGCCAAGCAGGGAGCCCAATGTGGGGCTTGATACCAGGACCCTGGGATCATGGACTGAGCTGAAGGCAGACACAACAACTGAGCCCCCAAGCCCCCCTGAAGACTTTTGATCATGAAAGGATACTGTACTTTGTCAATGCTTTTTTACAATCTACTAAGAATACATATGGTTCTTGTTCTTCTTTTATTAATGTATTGTATCACATTGATTTGTGGATGTTGAAACAACCTTGCAGCCCAGAAATAAATCCCACTTGGTTGTAGTGAATAATCCTTTTAATGTACTGTTGGATCCTATTGGCTAGTATTTTGGTGAGAATTTTTGCATCTGTGTTCATCAAGGATATTGGTCTGTAATTCTCCTTTTTGTTGGGGGTCTTTGTTTGGTTTTGGGACCAAGGTAATTCTAGCTTCATAAAAGGGGTTTAGACGTTTTCCTTCCATTTCTGTTTTTTGGAACAATTTCAGGAGAATAGGTATTAATTCTTCTTTAAACGTTTGCTTCTTCTGGGCAGTTGTCTGGCCCTGGGCTCTTATTAGTTGGGAGATTTTTGATGACTGCCTCAGTCTCCATACTGTTTATGGGACTGTTCAGGTTTTCTATTTCTTCCTGGTTCAGTTTTGGTAGTTTATATCACTCTAAGAATATGTCTATTTCTTCCACATTGTCAAATATGTGACGTATAGTTGCTCATAATATGTTCTTATAATTGTTTGTATTTCTTTGGTGTTGGTCATGATCAATCCTCTTCCACTCATTATTTTATTTATTTATTTATTTATTTTGGTCATTTCCCTTTTTTTTTTTTTTTTTTGATAAGTCTGGCCAGGGTTTTATCAATCTTATTAATTCTTTCAAAGAACCTACTGCTCCTAGTTTCATTGATTTGTTCTACTGTTCTTTTGATTTTTATTTCATTGGTTTATGCTCTGATCTTTATGATTTCTCTTCTCCTGCTGGGTTTAGGCTTTCTTTGCTGCTCTTTCTCCAGCTCCTTTAGGTGTAGGTTTAGGTTGTGTACTTGAGACCATACTTGTTTCTTGAGAAAGGCTTCTATTGGTATATACTTTCCTCTCAGGACCACCTTTGCTGTGTCCCAAAGATTTTGAACAGTTGTGTTTTCATTATCATTTGTTTCCATGATTTTTAAATTATTTTTTAATTTCATGGTTGACCCATTCATTCTTTAGTAGGATGCTCTTTAGCCTCTATGTATTTGAGTTCTTTCCAACTTTCCTCTTGCAATTGAGTTCTAGCTTCAGAGCACTGTGGTCTGAAAATATGCAGGGAATAATCCCAATCTTTTGGTACTGGTTGATACCTGATTTGTGAACCAGGATGTGATCTATTCTGGAGAATGTTCCATGTGTACTAGAGAAGAATGTGTATTCTGTTGCTTTGGGATAGAATGATCTGAATACATCTGTGATGTCCATCTGGTCCACTGTTATCATTTAAAGCCGTTATTTCCTTGTTGATCTTTAGCTTGTATGATCTGTCCATTTCAGTGAGGGGGGGGTTAAAGTCCCCTACTATTATTGTATTAGTGTTGATGTGTTTCTTTAATTTTGTTATTAATTGATTTATATAAATGGCTGCTCCCTTGTTAGGGGCAGACATATTTAAAATTGCTAGCTCTTCTTGTTGAACAGACCCTTTGAGTATGATATAGTGTCCTTCCTCATCTTTTATTTGTCTGATATAAGGATTGCTGCTCCAGCTTTCTTTTGATATCCTTTAGCATGGTAAGTTGTTTTCTACCCCTTCACTGTAAATCTGGAGGTGCCTTTGGATCTAAAATGAGTTTCTTGTAGACAGAATATCAATGGGTCTTGCTTTTTTGTATCCATTCTGATACCCTGTGTCTTTTGATTGGGGCATTTAGCCCATTTACATTCAGGGTAACTACTGAAAGATATTAATTTAGTGTCACTGTATTGCCTGTAAGGTGACTGTTACTGCATATTGTCTCCGTTCCTTTCACTTCTATTACTTTTAGACTCTCTCTTGGCTTAGAGGAACTCTTTCAATATTCCCTGTGGGGCTAATTTGGTGTTCTCAAATTCTTTTAGTTTTTGTTTGCTCTGGAAGCTTTTTATCTCTACTTCTATTTTCTTTTTTTTTTTTTTTTAAGATTTTATTTATTTATTTGACAGAGAGAGATCACAGTAGACAGAGAGGCAGACAGAGAGAGAGAGGGGGGGAAGCAGGCTCCCTGCCAAGCAGAGAGCCCGATGCGGGACTCGATCCCAGGACCCTGAAATCATGACCTGAGCCGAAGGCAGCGGCTTAATCCACTGAGCCACCCAGGCGCCCTCTACTTCTATTTTCAATGATAGCCTAGCTGGATATAATATTCTGTCTGCATATTTTTCTCATTTAGTGCTCTGAATATATCATGCCAGTTCTTTCTGGCCTGCAAGGTCTCTGTGGATAAGTCTGCTGCCAATCTAATATTTCTACCAGTGTATGTTTCAGAGTTCCCGAGCTGCTTTCAGGATTTTCTCTTTGTCACTAAGAATTGTAAGTTTTACTATTAGATGATGGGGTTAACCTATTTTTATTGATTTTGAGGGGGGGTTCTCTGCGCCTCCTGGGTTTTGATGCTTGTTCCCTTTGCCATATTGGGAAAATTCTCTACAATAATTTGCTCCAATACACCTTCTGCCCCCCTCTCTCTTTTTTCTTCTGAGATCCCAATTATTCTAATATTGTTTTCCCTTATGATGTCACTTATCTCTCAAATTCTCCCCTCATTGTCCAATAATTGTCTCTCTCTCTCTTTTTTTTGTTCAGCTTCTTTATTCTCCATTATTTGGTCTTCAATATCACTAATTCTCTCTTCTGCCTCATTTATCCTAGCAGTAAGAACCTCCATTATTTATTGGACCTCATTAATAGCTTTTTTAAATTTCAACTTAGTTAGATTGTAGTTCTTTTATTTCTCCAGAAAGTGATTTAATTTCTTCAGAAATTTCTTCAGAAAGGGATTCTCTAATATGTTCCATGCCTTTTTTGAGCCCAGATTGCACCTTGATAATCATCTTTCTGAACTCTAGTTCTGACATATTACCGATATCCATGTTAATTAGGTCCCTAGCCATCAGCATTGCCTCTTATTCTTTTTTTTTGGGGGGGGGGTGGCTGGTGAGTTTTTCCACTTTGTCATTTAATACAGATAAGAATATATGAGCAAGAGAATAAAATACTAAAAGGGTGGCAAAGATCCCGGAAAAATATACACTGACCAAGTTAGAAGTGTCCCAAAACCGGGGGGGGGGGAGGGAGGAAAATAAAAATTAAAAAATAAGAAATAAAAATATATATTAGACTGGTGAATAGAGCACAGCACCCATTTGATTTGGGGTGTATTCTGGCTCTTAGAAGAAACTACCTCCCAAAATTTTAAAGAAAGAAAAACATATGTGTATACACACACACACACACACACACACACACACAAATAAGGGTAAACATGATGAAGGGATGCAATATGCCTGTAAAGGTAAAAAGTAAAAGATGATTCTAAAAAAGAAATTGATAAGATAAGTTAATTGGGAAAAAAACGAGAGAGAGAGAGAGAGAGAGAGAGAATGTGATATGGCTGGAGACTAGAACAAAGCCATGTGCTAGATTTAGGGTATATTTTGATCTATTAGAAGAAATTGTATCCCAACATTTTAAAGAAAAAAAAACTATATGTATACAAAAAATAAGGTTAAATAGAGTGAAGGGATAAAATATGACCATAACAACGAAAATTTAAAAAGATTTTTAAAAAAGGTATTGTTAAGATAAAATAATTTAAAAACATTAGAAGAGGAAAGAGGAAAAGTTAAAAAAATAGGATTAGAAAAAAATAAAATTAAAAACATTTAACTTTGCAAGACTAAAGACACTGGGGAAAAAAGCCATGAATTCTTTGTGTTGCTTTCCCCTAGCTCTGGTTCTGCAGCTTTCCTTGATCAGTGAATTTGGTCTTGCCTGGATGATATTGCTGATCTTCTGGAGGGGGTGGGGGCTGTTGCAGTGATTCTCAAATGTCTTTGTCTGAGGCAAATTTGCACGTCCCAGGGGCCAGGCTAAGTAATCTACTCAGCTTCACTCTTGGTAGCTTTTGTTCCCTGACCACTTTCTGTAGAGCTTTGGAGGATGGGAATGAAAATTGCAGCCTCCCAGTCTCTGGCCTGTCAGAGCAGAGAGCTCAGGGCCCCACTCCTCAGTGCACCCTCAGAAAAAAGTGATCAATCCCTCCCATCTCCCTGGTCCCTGGCTGCATTCCATACTCACACATCCTGTGACCAGGTGTTTCTATCTCTGGTGCACAGCCCCATTTGGTATCTCCAAACCCAGCAGATAACTGCCTCGTGCTCCTGCACCAGTCCTCCCAGAGGAGGAAGGATGGAGTCTCTTCAGATCTGTCACTTGTGGGGGGTCCCTGCTTGAAAAACAGTGGCCTGACTATGCCTTGGATCACAGTTTAAGGTAACCCAAACTGAGAGCTCACTCCTTTGCTCTATCTCTGTAGCCAGCTTTCCCTCTATGATACCTGGCAGCTTGCCACACTCAGACAGCCCCAGTCTTTCTGTGATCCTGTGGGTCCTGAGACCACATTGTCCCCTTGAGGGCTCAACTACTGCTTAGCCTCTGGAACAATATCCCTCAACGGGACAGACTTCTAAAAGTTCTGATTTTTTTGCTCCACTTCTCCACTGCTTTCCAGGAGCTAGTCCCTCCCCCTGCATTCTATCTTCTTGTCACTTCAGATTCACTTCTCCACACATCGTACCTTCCAGAAAGTGGTCAATTTTCTGTTCCTAGAATTGCTGCTTTTCTTCTCCTCTATCTCCTGTTGAATTTGTAGGTGTTCAGACTCATTTGATAACAATCTAGCTTAATTCCTTGGCCCTAATGGTTTTTCAGTCTGCTACTCCTCCACCATCTTGCTTCCCTCCCAAAGATTAATTAATTTTAAAGAAGCATTTGGTGGTTATGTGCTCACTAGAAGAATATATCACCCTTTCATTTTCCTATTGGTGTATTTTGAAATGCTTAAGATTTTATTTTGATAAGATCCAACATGTCAGTTTATTTTTTCTCAAGCTTTTGGCTTCACATTTCAGAAGACCTTGCATAATTTGAGGTTTCAGATATTTTTTCTCCATTTTTTTCTACTGGAAGTCTTATGGCTTTAGCTCTTGCCTTTAGGTATATGACACTTTTTGAGTACATATTTTGTATTGCGTGAGGGAAACATCCCAATACATCTTTTTGCATGTGGATATCTGATGTGCCAACACCAACTCTTGAAAAGACTATACCTTTCCCCCTTGAATTGCCTTGGTTCTTTTGAAAATATCAATTGATCACAAGTTTATTAATGGATTTAAACTTTTGTTCTACTGATCTATTTGTCTGTCTTCATGCCATTCTCTTCATTACTATCATTTTATATTATGTTTTGAAATTTGAAGATGTTTTCTTTTTCAATTGTTAAGTTCTCTGCTATTTTTAGTTTGAACTGAAGAAGAAACACTGATGAATGTTGGACTCTCATGCTTTAGATGTGCTTCCTTTTTTGATTGTTCGGTTCCCTGCTATTTTTAGTCCAAACTGAAGATAAAATTTGAAGATGTTAAGTCTTCTCATTTTGATCTTTATAAAAATGTATCTTGGCTATTTTGATTCCTTTGCATTGCCATATGAATTCTAGAATCTACTTGAAAATTTTTCAAAAAGAAAAACAAAAACAAAATCCTGGGACAATTCTGTTAGGAATTGTGTTCAATCTGTAGGTAACCTTGGGTTGAATTGCCATTTTAAAGACTTATTTTTTTATGTATTTATTTGTAAGTGACAGCGAGATAGAGAGCATGAAAAAGGAGGGGGAGCTGCAGGCAGAAGCAGACTCCCAACAGATCAGGGAGCCCTATGCGGAACTCAATCCCAGGACCTTGGGATCATGACCTGCCCCAAGGCAGATGCTTAACCTTCAATTGCCATTTTAATGTTAGACTTTCTATTCATGAGTATAGAATGTTTCTCTTTTTACTTATATCATCTGTGTTGTCTCAGCAATGTTTTGTAGTTTTAGTGTACAAATCTTTCATCTTTTCATTAAATTTCTTCTTATTTGACATTCTTTGAAATTGTGAATGAATAGTTTAATTTCACTTTAGACATGATTAGAGTTTGTGTGTCAATTTTTTTTTAATCCTGTAACCTTACTGAATTCATTGGTCAAGTTCTAGTAGACTTTTATGGACATTTGTATGATTTTATTCAGGAATAATGAGTCAACTGTGAATAAAAGGAGATTTGCTTCTTTTTTCAAATCTGGATTTTTTAAAAACTAACTGCATAGAATCTCCACTACAATGTTGAATAGAAATAGCAAAAGCAGATATCCTTGATTCCTACCATGAAGTGAAAAAACACATTATTTTATTATTAAGTATTTCATCTGTTGTATATTTTCATAGATACACTTTATTAGGTTGAAAACTGCCCATCTGTTTCTAGTTTATTGATTTTTTTTATCATGATGGTATTAGATTTTATCAAATGCTTTTTCTGTGCCTATTGAGATGATTATGTCATTTTGTTGATTATTTTATTAGTATGGCTTGTTACATTAATTGATGTTCACACATTAAACTAATCTTACATCCTGGGCACAAAACCCACTTGATGGTGATCGATAATCTTTTTTGTATGTCTTTTTATATTCTATTTGTTAGTTTTTATTGACAGTTTTTGCATTTGTATTCATAAAAGATATCTGTGATATTTTTTCTGGCTTTGAAATCAGTGTGATACTATCCTCCTAGAATAAGTTTAGAAATATCTCTCCTCCCTTTATTTTCTAGAGGATTTTGTAGAATATTGCTATTGTTTATTGTTTATTTTTTTATTTTTTATTTTATTTTTATTTTTATTTATTTATTTTTATTTTATTTTTTATTTTTTATAAACATATATTTTTATCCCCAGGGGTACAGGTCTGTGAATCACCAGGTTCACACACTTCATAACACTCACCAAAGCACATACCCTCCCCAATTTCCATAATCCCACCCCCCTTTTTCCCAAACCCCCTCCCCCCAGCAACCCTCAGTTTGTTTTGTGAGATTAAGAGTCACTTATGGTTTGTCTCCCTCCCAATCCCATATTGTTTATTTTTTAAAATATTGATAAAGTACACCAGTAAAATCAACTGGAACTGGGAATTTCTTTGTGGAAAGTTTATAATTAATAATATATATAATATTATATATTTATAATAATATAATTAATAATATAATATAAATAATATTTATAATAATATAAATAATAATAATAATATAGTTGTGTCACTAATAAGTAACTAAGATATTAACAAATTAGTAAATTTTAGTTAGTAAATAAGTAAATTAACAGATTAGTAAATATTAATGAATTAGTTTTATTACTTAATATTTAATAATTAATTAATTAATATTACTATTTATTGGTAATAAATTAATAAATAAGATATTAAATCTTACTTGTTAGAGCTCTATCTAGATTTTCTATTTCTTAAGTCATTGTCAGTAATTTGTATTTTAAAGAATTACTGCATTTCATCTAAGTCTAATTTAGTGGCATAGAGATTTTCATAGAAATCCCATTTTAGCCTTCTAATTTCTGAGAGTTTAATAGTGATGTCCTGTCTTGCAAAACCCCCTCATGTGTATGTAAGGTGATTATTGTGGCTTTAAATTTTTTTTCTCTTATTCTTTTTTTTTAAGTTTTTATTATTATTTTTTTAATTTCAGTTAGTTCAAACACAGTGTAATATTAGTTTCAGGTGTATAGTTTCATGATTCAGAACTTCCACACAACACCTGGTTCTCAATATAACAAGTGCCTGTGCTTCTTATTATTGAACTTTGCTGACTTTTCTAAGAAGGAACATTTATTTATTTATTTATTTATTTATTTATTTATTTTTAAATTTGTTTATTTGATAGACAGAAATCACAAGTAGGCAGAGAGGCTGGCAGAGAGGGAGAGAGAGGGAAGCAGGCTCCCTGCTGAGCAGAGAGCCTGATGCGGGACTCGATCCCAGGACCCTGGGATCATGACCTGAGCCGAAGGCAGAGGCTTTAACCCACTGAGCCACCCAGGTGCCCCAGAAGGAACATTTATTTAACTGACTGACACAAATATTGAATTTAAGGTTTTCTTTATTGATTGATCTTTTTATAAAGATTTTATTTATTTATTAGAAAGAGAGAGAGAGCATGAAGGCAGGGGGAACAGAAGGAGAAGGGAGAAGCAGACTCCCCACTGAGCAGAGAGTCCACAACATGGCTCCATCCAAGGACCCTGAGAAAATGACATGAGCCAAAGGCAGATGCTTAACCGATAGAACCATCCAGATGCCCCTTATTCATTGATTTCTAATTTCATTACTTTTGTTTGCTTCAAGCTCAGTTTATTACTTACTTTTTGGTCTGTTTAAGGAGCAGCTTAGTTTATTGGTTTAATTAGTAATTGGCTTAATTCTCCTTTTCTATAGAAGACATTTAAAACTCTACATTTCCCTTTAGGCTCTGCTTTTAGCTGCAGCCAGTAGATTTTGGTATGTAATATTTTCATTTTCATTCAACTCAAAATAGCTTCTAAATTTTCCTTTGATTTCCTTTTTGTTCCACAGATTATTTATAAATATATTGTTTAATACCAAATTTTTCTTTATTTCTAAAATTTGCTCCTGTTTTCATTTTCAACTTGATTCCACTGTAATGAGATAAGATCCTTTTGTGGACATTTTTTATTAATCATTTTAGTTTTTCATGAATGTATCTCAATTTGCTGTGTGCCCTTGTCAGTTGCCTTTGTGCATTTCTAGAATTCAAAAGTTCCAATTTAAGAACTTTTCCAGTCTTATTGTTGCTTTGGGAGAGAGAATTTATCAAGCCATTTATTAAGTCATTTCAGAAGCTTTTTGCTTCATGTTCTTTTTTTTTTTTTTTTAAGATTTTATTTATTTGACAGAGATCACAAGTAGGCATAGAGGCAGGCAGAGAGAGAGAGAGGAGGAAGCAGACTTCCTGCTGAGCAGAGAGCCCAATGCGGGGTTCGATCCCAGGACCCCGGGATCATGACCTGAACAGAAGGCAGAGGCTTTAACCCACTGAGCCACCCAGGCGCCCTGCTTCATGTTATTTTTGACAACTTTTTATCTGAGTTTCGTAGACCTCTCATATATTTCCTCCCAGTTAGCTTCATTTAGTGATAATTATATCCAAAATAACTGTAGACATATTTGCCAATCTGATTTACTTTCTTATACATCTCCTTTTATGGTTGGTTTCTTGAAGCCACCTGAAGCAACTATGAAAAATTCATCATTTTAACTTGTTCTTTTCCTTAAGTCACTTTGTTCAATAAATAAATTGTGCTCTTCCTTTGTGCTAAAAAAAACACTATTTAACTTCATCTCTTCTCTGGAGTGGTCTAGAAAAGTGATTGCCATACTTGTTCTGTAAAGATCCATATTATAAATAGTTTAAGGTTTGTGGGCTGGATGGTCTGCTCACAATTACTCAGTGGTGCCTTGTACACTAAGGAGCCATAGTCAGTACATAATGAATTAGTGTGGCTATCTTCCAATAATACTGTGTTTACAAAGACAGTTGGTGGGCTGATACTTGGTTTAGAAAAGGTCACCTTTTTAAACTCTAATACTTGCCCATTTATTGGAGTTTTTCTATTTATTTTGATTTATGCCAGAAAAAAAGTAAATAATTATTTTGAGAATGAATAGGTTTTTCTATAGGATGTCAATAACAGATTCAATGAGTGCTCTCTTTTCAAATACATTCCTTCATATCTGCATGTTTAGGAACACATGATATGCTTTCCAAATGATCATAGGAAACAGTTTTAGCAAATGTTTTCTCTGCTTATTATGGATGTTTTGTGGTCAGCTTTATCTGGTTTGTCATTTCTATTGCCTAAGCACTAAACCAGACCACACATTTTCTTGTTTAAAAGTACCATTTTCATCTTTAGACTGTACTTTCTACATTGAGTAGTATAATTAACTTTGGTTTTTGTAAAAATAACTATATTGCCATGGTTAAGAAAATGGCTTGGTATTCCTCACTTCTGCAAATGATAATATGAGAATATCTGGTTCTATGGCTCTCCTGGGCAACTCCCTTCAAAATATTACCTCTGAGAACCAGGAATCTTCTGATCTCCTGTATTCTCCATTTTTAGAGTCTTTGCTCTTAGCCTTGTACCTAGGGAAGGAGTGGGAAAGTGTTACAATGGGAATGAGAATGAAAAAATATCATATGAACTATTTATTGTCAAAAGTATAAATGGTATGTTTTCTGCTGTGCACATTTTATTGACCATAACTCAGTCACATAAACTCACCTAAATGCAATGGGATAGGGAATGGAAACATGTAACTTCACTGCCTATTTAAAAAGTGGATAATTATCTTGGGACATCTCTATTCAATATCAAAGAAAATACAAGTTAGAGGAATTAATTCTTATGGGAATATTTAACAAGATAAGCAGTGAAAACTTTAGGTCAAGCAAAAGTTACTGAATAAATTTGGGAAATAAACAAAATAAGTATTAGAGGGAAGAAATTACCTCTTGTGCCAATAAATTCAAATATTAGGGCTGATGATGCATATTTATGTTCTTTTCAGACTGGAGGAAAGAATTTTTCCAGGCTGGTGAGTTATTCCCTGGTCGTCTAAGAAGGCCTCTACTCCTTACACTCCAGCTCAGTCTCTAGAGAAGTTTCTGGAGGGAAGATGAAAAACTCCACTGAGAATATATACACCTCCCACAGACCCAAGATATCTCAGGCTAACACAGCTATCTCTGTTTCCAGGATCACTCTAACCTTTTCAGAGAATATTATTCTGTTTTTCAGAGAATATTATTGTCTTTGCAGCAAATGTTATTCTAGATCCAGCCACAGCCCATCCTGCACTCATCTTGTCTGAAGAGAACAGAGGTGTAAGCTGTGGAAAGAAGCCTCAAGATCTACCTAAGGACCCACAGAGATTTAATTCCCTTCCCTGTGTTCTGGGACACCCAGTCATCACCTCAGGGAGGTGCTACTGGGAAGTAGACATCAGAGATAGTGGAGCCTGGGACCTGGGAATATGCAGGAATAATGTAATGAGGCAGGGGAGGATTTGTATAAAACCTGAGGATGGTTTCTGGGCCATCAGGTTTTATAAAGATGAGTACTGGGCACTCACTTCTCCAGAAATGCAGCTTACTGTAAGAGAGCACCCTACCAGAGTGTGTATTTTCTTAGAATATGAGGATGGACGTATCTCATTCTACAATATGACAGATAAATCCCACATTCACACCTTCTCTCAAGGTTCCTTTAATGGATCTGTTAGGCCTTTTTTCAGGCTTTGGCTCAATGATTCAAAACATTTGACCATCTGTCCAGTGCCTGAAGCATAACCCTTACTGTGATCCCTCCCCTATATTAGCAGAATCTTAAGACCTGCAGGTCAGTCTGGATTGAAGTACGAGGACATGACATGAATTCTCCTATATCGGAAATAAATTATTTTTTCTTGTCCTTTTCTTTGATTCTCCCTAACATTTATCTCCTTCATCAATGACTCCTCAAAGGCATGGTGCAGCATGCTTATGCTATGTTTAATGAAAATGTATATACATATATAACAAATGCACATTCATATAATATAACCATTTTATTATTATAAATGTACACAAGCAACTAATGTGTGTGATTGCCCAAACAATGTTGAAACTTCTTTAATATCTGACAAAGGTAGGAATAAAGAGAATGACCTTTTATTTTATACTCTTTTGTATCTTTGGGTTTTGAACTATGTTTATAAAATGATATATAGAAAAATAAAATTAGTTTCAAATACATGAAAAACTGAAGTGTTGTCAGTTGTCTAATCAGTAAGACATTCACAGGGAAGCAAGTATTTCCTAGTTTATTTCCTCAATTTATCTTTTCCTTTTCATGAAATTCATTCTTACACTTTTTATTCTCTTCACTCTTGTGAAATATGGATATTCCTTTCTGTTCCTATCACCATTTATATTTTTAGAGACCATTTTCTTAATTTACATGTGATCAAATTATCTTTTTACAATACAAGCCTGTGAGTTTTAACATTTTTAGAAACTCATGTGGCCACTGCTACACTCAAGATACAAGATAAGGACACAAATCCCTTTGTCCCCAAACATACTTTTATGTTGTTCTCTTATAGTCAAACTTTTTGTAAATACCCTACCAGCAAAAAAAAAAAAAAAAAAAAAATCAGATTTCTGTCCTTATGCTTTTGTATTTTTTAGATGTCACAAAAATAAAATCATATAGTATGCTATATTTGGAGATTGCTTTTCATTCAGAATGAGGCTGTTGATGTTCATCCATGTTAACGTAGGCATTAGTACTTCATTTCTAATATTTGCTGAGTAGTGTTCTATTGAATGAATATACCACAGTTTGTCTCTTCACTCACTGAATACCATTTTGTTGTTTCCACTTTGGGATTGTAATCAATAAAGCTGCTATAAACACTCACATGTACTTTTTTGTGTGGACATTATTTTTCACATTTTTATACTAAATACCTAAAAATGGAATTACTGGGTCATCTGGTAAAGAGTGGTTTCAACTTTGTAAGAAACTGTGAGACTTTTCCCAGAAGAGTTTTACCATTGTGAGGTTCCACTAGAAACATATGAGAGCTCCAGCTGCTCCACATCCTTACCAGTGCCTGGTACTGTCAATTTGCCTTTTTGTTTTTTGTTTCATTTTTATTTTATTATTTAATATTATTTATAATAATTTTATAGTGATATTTCACTAAATTTTTGCTTGATTTTCTCTAATGACTAGTAAAGCATCTTTTCTTGTGCTTGTATACCATTTGTGCATCTTCTGCATGAAGTGTCTGTTTAAATCCATAGTCTATTTTCTAAACATTTCAATAGACTTTACTTGAAGAGCAGTTTTAGGTTTGTCAAAAAATTGTGCAGAAAGTACAAAAAGTTTATATAGGTATCCACTCTTCCCTAGTGGAATTTCACCTAGTAATGTCTTGAAGTAGTGCTTTTGTTACAATTGAGGAACCAATTTGATAGATTATTGTTAACTAAATTACATCATTTACATTAGACCCACTCTTTGTTGTACCTTCTATGGTGATTTTGACAAATAAGTAATGTCATGGCATTACAGTAACATACAGAATAGTTTCGTGCCCCTAAATATGTTCTGTGCTCCACCCATGTATTCTTCTCCCCTTTCTGACTTCTGGCAACCCCTGATTTTTTACCCTTTCAATAGTTTCGCCTTTCCCAAATGTCAGATAGTTGAAGTTATACAGATAAGTAGCTTTTTTAGAATGGTTTCCTTCACTTAGAAAAATGCATTTAAGGTTTTGCCATGTCTTTTTATTGCCTGATAGCACACTTTGTCTTATTGTTAAATAATATTTCATCATAAGAATATACCATACTTGGTGTATGGTATCCTCCTGGTGAAAGACATTTGGGTCCTTCCAGTTTGGAGCAATTATGAATAAAGCTGATATAAATACTCAAGTGTAAATCATTTGTGGACATACATTTTCAGCTCATTTGTGTAAATACGTAGGAGTATGATTGCTGTACCCTAGTGTATGACTATCAACAAGGAATTAGAGTCCCTGTTGTTTCAGATCCTTGACAGTATTTAGTTTCAGATTTTCACTGTTCTAACAGGTGTGTCATGGTACCTCATGTTTAAATTACAAATTCTGTAATGACATATGATGTAGGACATCTTTTCACATGCTTAGATTCTAATCATTATGAGAGATGTAAGGTTTATCTATAGATATATATATTTTTTTGCATGTGGATGTCCAGTTGTTCCAGCACCATTTGTTGAAAAGAATCTCCTTTCTTTATTGACTTTCCTTTGCTCCTTTGTGAAAGCTCAGTTGACTACGTATGTGTGGATATATTTTTGAAAGTAGTCCATTTGAGAAGTATGTTTGTCTCTCTTTATTCAGTTCTAAGAGTTCTTTATGTATTTTAGATACAAGTCCTTTATTGGATACATAATTTGCAAATATTTTTACCAGCCTCAAGCTTGTCTTTTCATTCTTTTAACAGTACATTTTGCAGATAAAAGTTTTTACTTTAAGTTCTACTTATCCTTTCTTTCTTTTATGGATCATGATTTTTGTGCTGTTTCAAAAACTATTTGACGTTGGTGGCATCACAATCCCGGACTTCAAGCTCTATTACAAAGCTGTCATCATCAAGACAGCATGGTACTGGCACAAAAACAGACACATAGATCAATGGAACAGAATAGAGAGCCCAGAAATAGACCCTCAAATCTATGGTCAACTAATCTTCGACAAAGCAGGAAAGAATGTCCAATGGAAAAAAGACAGCCTTTTCAATAAATGGTGCTGGGAAAATTGGACAGCCACATGCAGAAAAATGAAATTGGACCATTTCCTTACACCACACACAAAAATAGACTCAAAATGGATGAAGGACCTCAACGTGCGAAAGGAATCCATCAAAATCCTTGAGGAGAACACGGGCAGCAACCTCTTCGACCTCTGCCGCAGCAACATCTTCCTAGGAACAACGCAAAAGGCAAGGGAAGCAAGGGAAAAAATGAACTACTGGGATTTCATCAAGATCAAAAGCTTTTGCACAGCAAAGGAAACAGTTAACAAAATCAAAAGACAACTGACAGAATGGGAGAAGATATTTGCAAACGACATATCAGATAAAGGACTAGTGTCCAGAATCTATAAAGAACTTAGCAAACTCAACACCCAAAGAACAAATAATCCAATCAAGAAATGGGCAGAAGACATGAACAGACATTTCTGCAAAGAAGACATCCAGATGGCGAACAGACACATGAAAAAGTGCTCCATATCACTCGGCATCAGGGAAATACAAATCAAAACCACAATGAGATATCACCTCACACCAGTCAGAATGGCTAAAATCAACAAGTCAGGAAATGACAGATGCTGGCGAGGATGCGGGGAAAGGGGAACCCTCCTACACTGTTGGTGGGAATGCAAGCTGGTGCAGCCACTCTGGAAAACAGCATGGAGGTTCCTCAAAATGTTGAAAATAGAACTGCCCTATGACCCAGCAATTGCACTATTGGGTATTTACCCTAAAGATACAAATGTAGTGATCCAAAGGGACACATGCACCCGAATGTTTATAGCAGCAATGTCCACAATAGCCAAACTATGGAAAGAACCTAGATGTCCATCAACAGATGAATGGATCAAGAAGATGTGGTATATGTACACAATGGAATACTATGCAGCCATCAAAAGAAATGAAATCTTGCCATTTGCAACAACATGGATGGAACTAGAGCGTATCATGCTTAGCAAAATAAGTCAAGCAGAGAAAGACAACTATCATATGATCTCCCTGATATGAGGAAGTGGTGATGCAACATGGAGGCTTAAGTGGGTAGAAGAAGAATCAATGAAACAAGATGGGATTGGGAGGGAGACAGACCATAAGTGACTCTTTATCTCACAAAACAAACTGAGGGTTGCCGGGGGGAGGGGGTTTGGGAGAAGGGGGTGGGATTATGGACATTGGGGAGGGTATGTGATTTGGTGAGTGCTGTGAAGTGTGTAAACCTGGTGATTCACAGACCTGTACCCCTGGGGATAAAAATATATGTTTATAAAAAATAAAAAATAAAAAAAAAAGTAAAAAAAAAAACAAAACTATTTGACTTTAAAAAATCAAAGATTTTCTGCTGTATATTTTTTAAAGTTTTTTTAAAAGTTTAACTATTTATCAGAATCAGCTCCTTCTAAATCTCTATCTGCAGTGCCCAGTCAAGAAAGGAAAATAAAATTTTATATTGTTCACTGGTTATTTACCTTTTCTTTCCCAAAGGTAATTATTGTCTTCTAATTTGTCTCACTTTGTGTAATTGAGCTTGCCTTTCTTCCTGTCTGGAACATGCAGGTTGTTGGTTTTCTTTTGATTGTCATTGGAAATGACTCTGTATTTTGGGAAGGTAATCAATCACCTTTGCACCCTGTTTGAAGACTCCTCTTACACCCAGTGGGGGTTATTCAATACCGCCAGAAATATTTAAAATTAAAACTGTGTGTCTAGAGGAAAAGAAGCAAGTTGAGAATGCTGTAATGGGATATCTAGATCAACCTATGATGCCATTTAGGCTACAACCCATTCTTTGAAAAAATTGAAAGCAACTTTCCTTATCTTATAAATGTTTGCAAAACTAGAAATACAGTTCTGAAGTTTTAAAAATCAGCCACATGACTGAGACAAAACACAAGAGTATTATGACACCTGACAGGCAGATAGCTCAGACACAGACAGGATGAAGGCAGAGATCTGATGGTAGCTAGGCTTCTGTGACGGCTTCTTGAACAGTGACAGGTGAAAACTTTCTGTTTCAGGGAGGGGAGAAAAGGGAGGCAACACAATTTTGTCTCAACTCATCAACACAGACAGACTTCAGTGAGCAAGACAGTGTCCCCAAGTGGAGGCTGGTCTTTATACCAAGACCTGCCCCCCTGTGCCCTATAGGTACATCTTTGCTAGGGCAAGTCTTCCTGAGAATCAGTGCAACAGCTAGCCCTCCCACCAGAAGACCAGCACAAACCCGTTACATACGCCAAGAGTACTGATCAAAACCACTGCAAAGCTTTGCCTGTAGGGGGAAATAGGATCTAGCTTTTTTTAACAAGTAGACCAAACACTGAGTTCAGACTTGCCACTTACTGGAAAAGTTCCAAACACTCCCTTCAACAGGCAAGGAGAAATTCCTCAGAAACTGACTAGAAGGAAAGAGCAGTCAAAACACAACACCAGAATGCACACTCTGAAACACCTCCTGAAGCACAAGACCCAAGTATAAGATCTTTACTCAATATAGCTGTTATTCTCAAGAGCAGGAATATAATATGAAAATAAACTGGAAAATCCAGAAGAAACTGACAAATTCATAGAAATATCCAAACTACTAAAGCTTTAATAGGAATAAATAGAAAATTTGAACAGACTGATAACCAGCAAAGAAATTGAATCAGTAATCAAAAATCTTCCAATAGAATCCAGGGCTTGATGGCTTCCCAGGGGAATTCTACCATTTAAAGAAGAGTTAATACCTATTCTTCTGAAACTGTTCTAAAATACGGAAAGGGAAGAGAAACTAGGCCAGCATGACCCTGGTTCCAAAACCAAAGACCCCAATCTAAAGGAGAATTAAAGCCAATACCCCTGATGAAGACAGATGCAAAAATTCTCACCAAGATACTAGCAAACTGAATAAAATAGTACCTTAAGAGAATTATTTACCAAAATCAAGTAGGATTTATTCCTGGGTTGCAGGGGTGGTTCAGTATTCACAAATCAATCAATCTGATACATCACATTAAAAAACAAAAAAGTGTATAAGAACCAAGGAGGTACTTCACTTGAAGAAGGAAGCTTTCAGATTGATTTTCTAGTTTGAATATGAATTAGCACCATGTTCAGTGAGGTGGAGTGAACCCATGAGGGAAGATCAGGGGAACGGATGGGGTGGGAATGTTATTCTCAACTGAAGTGTATGTCTCTACTGCATTCCTGCTACTTGCTCACAAAGAACCTTTGGAAACTAGACCCTTAAAGACCTCCTAATATGAATCATAACCAAGCAGTTAGGTCCTTCAATATTTTCCTATTCCTCCTCACTGGTGTCTAATTACTATTGTCTTTGCCTATCCAGCTAGAAGATATTTTTAATTATTAGGTTTCCTGGTATCACGTTTCAGACATTTCTCCCAATACTCTTTGACATATCATTTTTGATAGGGCTGACATTTGTTAACTTACTGTGGCAAAACTGATCACCTCTCTGAATTTTTCTTATCTCTCTGAAATTTATATGAGACATGATATCACTGAAATAAAAACACTCTTTTAATGAAAGCTGCAAGAAAGGTGTAAATTGCTTAGGTCAACCAAGTGGAATAACTCAGCATCTAAGGCAATTTTACAAGATTTAGGTGCATAAGCTCTTATTAATGAAGTATTAAGACTTACTAACTCCAGAAGGCACATATTTGTCCTAGTTATAAAGTTATGAATTCAATATTTCATTTCATTAAATCACACCAGACATTCCTAACAAAGGAAACCATCCTGCACAGGTACATATTAAGAACTTTTACTATGTTAACTGATAGCTTGGAGCTGCTCGTTGAATGAAATGATCTACTTCTCAAGAATGGCACATCCGGGCATGATTTGGCAGAAAGTCCCCAAGATTCCCATTTCTTGTGCAATACCAAACAGCAGTACTAATGGCTTAAATTCTTGAATGACTCATTATGGATAAACAAATATCCTTCAGGGCAAAGCTACAATATTCTGAATTCCTAATGACTGAAACAACAGTAGCCATTTCAGCACTTTATAGTACTTTAGACTGAATAAAACAATAAATTCTGAGACAATCAGTTGGTGAGATAGGCACAGATCAGGATCAGTACCAAGGAAGTTGGAGAAGGAAGACACTTTGCAAGTGGCCCACAAAGAGGTTACTTGGAGGAAAATGAGGCTCAAGGGAGCACAGCTACATTCAGAGGAGTAATACCAGGAAGCTTAAAAAAAAAAAAATCCTCAAAAGAGAAAGGTGAATTATTGAAGGATTTAACTTCTACATTTTCTACTATAGGTACTTAAAAACTCATATATCCTGATTCTCCTAATTCAAAATAATTATAGCAAGGAAGGTTTTGTTTGTTTTTAATAAATAAATCAATTTTCTCTGTTTTGTTGTACATTAATATATGTATTTAAAATTACAAACTTGAAAATGAGGTTTTTCTAATTCTTTTATTTTTTTTTTGGATCTCAAGAAAGGATTTTTTTTTATTATGTTCAATTAGCCAAAATATAATACATCATTAGTTTTTGAGGTGGTGTTAAATGATTCATCAGTTGCATAGAACACCCAGTGCTAATCACCACACATACCCTACTTAATACCCATCACCTGGGGGTGCCTGGGTGGCTCAGTGGGTTAAGCCTCTGCCTTTGGCTCAGGTCATGATCCCAGGGTCCTGGGATCGAGCCCCCCATTGGGCTCTCTGCTCAGCAGGGAACCTGCTTCCCTCTCTCTCTCTCTCTCTCTCTCTGTCTGCCTGTCTCTCTGCCTACTTGTGATCTCTGTCAAATAAATAAAATCTTAAAAAAAAAAAATACCCCTCCACTCTGGAATCCTAATGTGGTTCCTAGAGTCAATAGTCTCTCATGGTTCATTTCCCTCTCTGATTTCTCCCTCTTCAGTTTTCCCTCCCTTCCCCTGTGGTCTTCTGTGCTATTTCTTATGTTCCTTATGAGTAAAACCATATAATAATTATCTTTCTCTACTTGATTATTTAACTTAGCATAATCCCCTCCAGTTCCAGTCATGCTGATGCAAATCGTGGTTTTTCAACCTTTCTAAAGGCTGAGTAATATTCTGTTGTATATATGGACCACATCTTCTTTAGCCATTCATCTGTTGAAGGACATCTCACTTCCTTCCACAGTCTGGCTATTGTGAACATTGCTGCTATGAACATTGGGATGCATGTGGCCCTTCTTTTCACTACGTTTATATCTTTGGAGTAAATACCCAGTAGTGCAATTACTAGGTTATAGGGTAACTCTATTTTTAACATCTTGAGGAATGTCCATACTGTTTTCCAGAGGGACTGTACTAGCTTGCATTCTCATCAACAGTGTAAGAGGGTTCCCTTTCTCCACATCCTCACCAACATTTGTTGTTTCCTGTGTTGTTAATCTTTGCCATTCTAACTGGCATAAGGTAATATCACATTGTGGTTTTGATTAGTACTTCCTTGATCGATAGTGATGTTGAACATTTTTTCATGTATATGTTAGCCATTTGTACGTCTTTTTGAGAAGTGTCTTTTCATGTCTTCTGTCCATTTCTTGACTGGATTTTCTTTCTTTCTTTATTTTTTGAGAGAGAAAGACAGAGAGACATAGCAAGAGAGGAAACACACACAGGGACATAGGGAGAGGGAGAAGCAGGCTTCCTGTAGAGCAGGGAGCCGGATGTGGGGCTTGATCCTAGGATCCTGGGATCATGACCTGAGCCAAATGCAGATACTTAATGATTGAGCCACCCAGGCAATCCAAGAATATTTGTTTTTTGAGTGTTGAGTTTGAAAAGTTCTTTATAGATCTTGATACCAGTCCTTTATAATGTCATTTGCAAATATATTCTCCCATTGTAGGTTGCTATTTAGCTTTGTTGACTGTTTCTTTTGCTGTAGAAAAGATTTTATCTTGATCAAGTCCCAAAACTTCATTTTTTGCTTTTGTTTCCCTTGCTTTTAGAGACGTATCTTGAAAGAAGTTGCTGTGGCTGATGTCGAAGAGGTTACTGCCGATGTTCTCCTCTAGGATTTTAAGGGATTTCTGTTCATCCATTTTGAGTTTATATTTGTGTATGCTGTGAGAATGATCCAGTATCATTCTTCTGCCTGTGGCTGTCCAATTTCCCCAGCACCAATTATTTGAGAGACTGTCTTTTCTCCATTGGATATTTTTCCTTCTTTGTCATAGATTAGTTGACCATAGAGTTGAGCACCCATTTCTCAGCTGTCTGTCTGGTTCCATTGGTCTATGTGTCTGTTTTTTGCCAATACCATGCTCTCTTGATGAACACAGCTTTGTACTACAGCATTAAGTCAAGCATTGTGATGCCTTCAGCTTTGGTTTTCTTTTTCAACAATCCCCTGGGTATTCTGAATCTTTTCTGGTTCCTATACAGTTTCTATACTAACTTTAGGATTGTTTGTTCCAGCTCTGTGAAAAATGTCAACCATATTTTGATAGGGATTGTATTGAATTTGTAGATTGCTTGGGGCAGCATAGAGATTTTCACAGGGTTTATTCCCCCAATCCATGAGCATAGAACATTTTTCCATCTCTTTATGTCTTCCTCAATTTCTTTCATAAGTGTTCTGTAGTTTCTAGACTAGAGATCCTTTACCTCTTTGGTTATGTTTATTCCTAGATACCTTATGGTTTTAGGTACTATTTTTTTTTTTAGTTTAATGTTGATTTATTTAAAAACTTAAAAACTACTAAGTATAAGCTAAATAATACATAATAAAATTTTTTTTTTCATAATAAAAATTTTTAATTCACCACTTAAACTCTAGAGTTATCAAAGGAAACAAGAAAATAATCAATACTCCTATTTTTTATAACAAAGAAGTACTAAAAATTTTCAAATAAGCAGAAGTAGCCACAAGACTGCATCTGGTCCGTTAACTGCGGTTAGTCTCCTGTGGCGGGCTCGCTCAGTGACTTTAGGCTCAACGGAACAAACCGGAAACACAGGAAGTTAACAAGAACTCTTCATGCTTTCATGCTACCGTAGCACAGCACAAACTTCAGCTTTTCCCTCGGGTTTAGCAGAAAGAATGTCCATTTATTACGGTTAAATAATTAATTTATCTTTTGTATGTCCAGAAGACTCCCAAAATAGAGATGCACACAAAATTACTTCAGAATATTCCCTGACAGCAGTCCTCCCTCCCAGATAAACTGATTTCCAAATGATTCAATCTTTGCCACTTTAAGACGGTCAGAACAAGGTAACTTTTAAAAACGCAAACTACCCCAACTGTCCGAACGTGCCTTGCAGACAGACCTTCACTTCTGGATGATCCTTAGAAAATGAGAGAGAAGGCGAGGCTAACGGGGAAACGGGACTCATGAGAAGCTTCCCTGCTTCCCACCTGTCCCGTTCTCCAGATTCAGAGCCTCTGCATCAAGCCACAGAACACCACAACATGTCTCTTTCCTGAAAAAGACAATCTCTTTACTTACGCGCAACATTTGACTCTCAGGAAGGACCTGGGCAGAGCAGAGTCCAGGTGTCCAGAGGCCGTGGCCACTTAACACACTTATGATACTCCCTGCAAAATCCAATTTCTCTAAACAGCAGAAGTTCCTCCTTGTCTGTTACTAGCTCCTGACTGGTAAATATGCAGCTTCGGGTACACGTCTGCACACCTCAAATACCACAGGAGCGGCCCGAGGGCCAGCGCCCGGCGTACCTTGCTGGTGGAGGCCTTGTACGTGGTCTTCAGCTTCTGCGACAGCTGGCTGGTGCTGTGGCTGGCTTTCGTCTTGAGCTGGCCCTTGCTCAGTTCCGCCCCTTCGACCGCTTGTCCTTCAACGGCTAAACGTTCATTAAGAGTCTCGATTTCCCTAAGTCAAGCAGAGAAAGACAACTATCATATGATCTCCCTGATATGAGGAAGTGGTGATGCAACATGGAGGCTTAAGTGGGTAGAAGAATAAATGAAACAAGATGGGATTGGGAGGGAGACAAACCATAAGTGACTCTTAATCTCACAAAACAAACTGAGGGTTGCTGGGGGGAGGGGGTTTGGGAGAAGGGGGTGGGATTATGGACATTGGGGAGGGTATGTGATTTGGTGAGTGCTGTGAAGTGTGTAAACCTGGTGATTCACAGACCTGTACCCCTGGGGATAAAAATATATGTTTATTAAATAAGAAAAAAAAAATAAAAAAAAATAAAAAAAAAAAAAGAGTCTCGATTTCCCTACGCAGTTCTAAGTTCTCAATATAAAGGTTTTCAAACTCTCTCTCTATTTTACCAAATAGTTCCAGAAGTGTACTGCGAACCGAGGAAGGCAGCTTAGAATCCTGTCCTTCGAGCATCTCTCTCGGCAGACCCGTCCTCTCCTGCTCCGAGCTGTTGGTCCTTCCTATGGAAAGGCTGTGAGATTTGCGTTTCTGTTTTGCTTGGCGAGCAGTGGAGCAACTCCCGCTTTCTGTGGGCATTACTTCTAGAAGGTGATTTCCCGGTCGCTCCGGGACACGCAGGACACCGACTCCCGCCCTGACGCGGCCGCGCGACCCGGCAGCCCTACGCCCCGCACTTCCGGAGCCGCCGGAAGCTCCGGCCGGTTTTAGGTACTATTTTAAATGGAATCTGTCCTTAATTTCTTTCTTCAGTCACATTGGTAGTGTATAGAAGTGCAGCTGATTTCTGTGCATTGATTTTGCATCCTACCACATTGTTGAATTGCCATATGAGTGCTTGTAATTTGGAGGTGCAGGCTTTTGGGTTTTCCACATACAGTATCATGTTATTTGCAAAGAGAAGAGAGTTTTACCTCTTCCTTACCAATTTGAATGCCTTTTATTTCTTTTTGTTGTCTGATTGCTGAGGCTAGGGCTTTAAGTATGTTGAACAAAAGTTGTGAGTGTGGGCATCCCTGTTGTGTTCCTGAACTTTAGGGAAAAGTTCTCAGTTTTTTTATATTGAGAAAGATATTCACCATTAATCTTTTCACAGGTGGCTTTTATGATACTGAAGTATGTTCCTTCTATCCCTACCCTTTGAAGAGTTTTAATCAAGAAAGTATGCTGTACATTGTCAAATGTTTTCTCTACATCAATCAAGAAGATCATATGGTTCTTGTCTCTTCTGTCTGTAATATGATCTATCACTTTGATTTCTGAATGTTGAGCCGCACTTGCATCTCAGGAATAAATCCCATCTGGTCAGGGTGAACAATTCTTTTAATGTATAGTTGGAGCCTATTAGGTAGGATCTTCTTGAGTATTTTGGCATCCATGTTCATCAGGGACATTGGTCTGTAATTCTCCTATTTGATGAGGTCTTTGCCTGTTTTCAGATCAGGGTAATACTGGTCTCATATAATGAGTTTGGAAGTTTTCCTTCCATTTCTATTTTCTGGAACAGCTTCAGTAGACTAGGTATTAATTTTCTAAATGTTTGGTAGAATTCCCCTTGGAAGTCATTCATCCCTGAACTCTTCTTTTTTCGGAGCTTTTTGATTATTGTTTCAATTTCCTTGCTTGTTATTTGTCTGTTCTGGTTGTCTATTTCTTCCTGTTTCAGTCTTGGTAGTTTATAAGTATCTAGGAATATGTTCATTTTGTCCATATTGCCTAGCTTTTTGAGCAGATAGTTGCTGGCAATAAGTTCTAATAATTGTCTCTATTTCCCTGGGTTTGGTAGTGATTTCTCCCATTTCATTTATGATTTTATTAATGTGGATCCTTTCTCTTTTCTTTTGAAGAAGTCTAGCCAGAAGTTCATTGATCCTATTAATTCTTTCAAAGAACCAGCTTCTACTTTTGTTAATATATTCCACTATTCTTCAAGTTTCCATTTCATTTGTTTCTGCTCTAATCTTTATTATTTCTCTTCTGCTGCTGGGTTTAAGCTTTCTTTGCTTTTTTTTTTTTTTTTTTATTCAGGTCCTTTAGATGTGCATTTGGGATTTTTCTAAATTTTTGAGAGAGGCTTGGATGGCTATATATTTTCCTCTTGGGACTGCCTTTGCAATATCCCATAGGTTTTGAACCAATGTGTTTTCATTTTCATTGGTTTGAATGAATTGTTTAATTTCCTCTTGAATTTCCTGGTTGACTCACTCATTTCTTAGCAGGATTCTTCTTAACTTCCAAGGGTTTGTGTTCCTTCCAAGTTTTCCTGTTGAGTTCCATTTTCAAAGCATTGTGGTCTGAAAATAGACAGGGAATCATCTCAATCTTTTGGTTGAGACCTTGAATTGTGACCCAGTATGTGATCTGTTGTGGAGAAAATTTCACGTGCACTCAAGAAGAATGAGTATTCTATTTTAAGATGGAATGTTTTGTATATATGTACAAAGACCATCTGGTCCAATGTGTCCTTCAAAGCTCTTGTTTCTTTTCTGATGTTCTACTTAGATGATCTGCATTTTGCCATGAGTGGAATGTTGAAGTCTAGTAATAATGTATTATCATTTATATCATCTTGTTCACGATGAGAACAACTATTAAAAGGTATGAATTTTGTGTTATTGTGTTACCTGTAAAGTCCCTGTTTCTATAGACTGTCTCTGTTAATTTCTGGTCTATATCACTCCTGGGGTTTTTCTCCTTTTATAGAATGTCCCTTGATATTTCTTGCAGGACTTGTTGGTGGTCACATATTCCCTCAGTTTCTGAACAGTCCTGGAAGCTCTTTATCCCTGTATCTGTTCTGAATGAAAGCCTTGCTGGATAAAGTACTCTTGGCTACATGTTTTTCTCATTTACTATTCTGAATATGTCTTGCCAACCCTTTCTGGTTTGCCAGTTCTCTGTGGATATGTCCGATGGTATTCTGATGTACCTCCCTCCATGTCTAAGAAATCTCTTCCACCTAGCTGCTCTCAGGTTGATTCCCTTGGTTCTAAAATTTGCAAGCTTCACTATTATATGTCAAGATGTTGACCTGTTTTTATTGATTTTGGGAAGGGTCCTCCCTGCCTCAGATAGGAATGCTTGTTTCCTTCCCAGTATTAAGGAAGTTCTCAGCTATGATTTGCTCAAATATACCTTTAAGTCCTCCCTCTCCTTCCACTCTCTCAGGGTTTCCAATAATTCTGACATTAGAACATTTCATGGTGTCATTGATCTCTCTAAGTCTATTTTCATGTGCTACTGGCTGCCTCTCCCTATCCTCCTCAATTTCCTTCTTTTCTATCAGCTTATCTTCTAGATCACTAATTCGTTCTGCTTCATTTATCCTGGCTGTTAGAGTATCCAGTTTAGACTGCATCTCTTTCATAGCATTTTTAAGTTTGGCCTGATTAGATTTCATTTCTGCCCTTAGAGGTTCTATATTGTCACTAATGCTTATTTCAAGACTAGCTATTGACTTCATAATTGTTATACTGAAATCTATATCTGACATCTTGCTTATATCCATATCCATTAGTTGTATGGCAAAGGGCATTGCATTTCCTTTGTTGGTATTTCCTCCTCCTTGTCATTCTCTTGAGGGTTGGTTAAACAAATTGGACAGAGTCCAAAATATCAGCTATTATCCAAGCAAAATGCACCTTAGAAAAAATCCAAAGGGGTCAAAATCTACCACAAATATGCCACCAAAGCCTAGATAGTCCAAAACAATAAAAAAGAAAGAAAAAAGAGGGAGGGGAAAGTTGGGGAGAGTAATTTTAATGTCTCAGGGTGGATAAAACAGGGTGCTCTGCCTGATCCTGATTGATTTTTAGTCTGAGTGTTAGGAGACACTATAACCCCAAATTGCAAAAAAGTCAGAATATATATATACACACACACATATACATATATATGTGTGTATATATATACATATCAAGGTAAAGGTAAAAGTGGATAGAGTGAAAAAGTACTAGTATGGGACATAAATAAATCTATAAAACATATATATGAAGAAAATAGAACTTGAAAAAAATGACTTAAAAATGTAGGTTAAGGAAAGGGAAGGGAGGGAGACAAGATGGCAGAGAAGTAGGAGGAGGTGCCATTTCAACCTGTTCCCTAAAGTGAGCTGATTACCTACCAAAGAATTCTAATCACCCATGAAATCAGCGTGAGATTAGAATTATACACTTCTGGATTTCTATGGGGGCAGAAGACTGAAGAGGGGAGGTAAAGTGTTCAAAAAGAGCAAAGGATTGTAGGGGGAAATTGGAGGAATCAGGTGGTTAGGTACAGGGGCTTAAGCCTGCCAACCCAGGACAGCCAAAGCTGGTGCTGAGCCAGAGAGAATGCAGCAAAGAAGCCAAGTCTTGGTCCCTGAGCCACTGGTTCACCTGAGAGCATCTGAGTGGCAGTGCCCATGAGGGTGAGGGAGCCTGCTGGATGGCAGAACCACGGCCTCTTGCACTCTCCACGCATGTTGCCCTACACCCTCCTCTGAGAGGTGCGTGCAGGTGCCAGCAGGTGCTCTATCGGACCTAGAGAATCTGAGCACTCCCAGCCCGGGCCAGCTTGAAAATCTCAGTGCTTGGGACCTATCTGGTGGTCTGGACCTGCCCAGACAGCCATGGCTAGTATTTCTCATTGTTTTGCATACAAGTGGGAGTTCCTGTGACCCAGGAGACCGTGACTGGGAACGTGCTCTGTCAGTGGCAGAGAGGGAATTTATGTGCTCTGGAGCACCCTGAGGGGAAGAAACTGAGGCTTCTCTCTGAGTGGGAGGTTTGGGTACAGTTTGCTTTCTTCTAAACCTCCAAAAACCATCAAAAGCCAC
This sequence comes from Mustela lutreola, assembly GCF_030435805.1. NCBI lineage: Eukaryota > Metazoa > Chordata > Mammalia > Carnivora > Mustelidae > Mustela > Mustela lutreola. Next base: position 121,405,238 of record NC_081295.1, read on the forward strand.
CAAGGGGAGGACTTAACTCTCGGGGCATTGCCTGAAAGCTCCCTTCTCCTCTCCACCTTCCCATGTCCTCCATGTTATTTGTTATGCTCCACCCAGGAGGGCCCTCCCCCAGAGAGCCAACCAAAAAACAAAACAAAAAAACAATAAAAGACAAGAGGACTACCACCACTACTTCATAGATACAACTTTTATTCTTAATCCATTCCCACTATTCTGCTTATCATTTTTTTAATATATAACTTTTTAACCTATTTACCATCATAATGAGACGTTCAGTACATCAAATTCCATAATAACCTTTTAACCTGAACTTTTGGAAACATATACACTGTGTTTTTCTTTTGCTTTTCTATTTTTAAATTTATTTTATTTTATTATTTTTAAAAATTTTCATATAGAGATAAGCTTCAAGCTAATCCCATTTCCCCAATCAGTGCTACCACTATAGGTAAGCCAGTTTTAATATGGAAGGTTCAGTCCTTTAACAAAGATATCAAGATACATCCAGGAAGAATCAAAATAAACTTCTTCGCCCACACTGAGAATTTATAACCACTCTCCCATCTTTTCTTCTGTCAGTGTTTCTGTGTATTTGTGTTTGTCCCAGTAGTATATAAATCTTATACTTGGGGTTCTTTTTGATGGGCTGGTTTTTTGTTTTTTGTTTTCCTCTCTTGTTATCTATTTTTGTCAGTCTCTTTTTTTGTCTGTTTTTGTTTGTATACTTCATAAATCTTACCTTGGAGCCCATTTGGGCTGGGTCTTCTCTTTTATTTTATCTTTCTATTTTTTTTCTTTATATAATTTCTTTTAAGTGTAACAGAATTCATTGTTTATGCACCACACCCACTGCTCCATGCAATACATGCCCTCCATAATACCCACCACCAGGATCCCCAAAACTCCCACCCCCGACCCCTCCAAAACCCTCAGATTGTTTTCAGAGTCCATCGTCTCTCATGTTTCACCTCCCCTTCCAATTTCCCTCAACTCACTTCTCCTCTCCATCTTCCCATGTCCTCCATGTTATTTGTTATGCTCCACAAGTAAGTGGAACCATATAATTGACTCTCTCTGCTTGACTTATTTCACTCAGCATAATCTCTTGCAATCTCATCCATGTTGATACAAAAGTTGGGCATTCATCTTTCTGATGGAGACATTCTTATGGAGGTACTCCAAAGTGTATATGGACCACATCTTTCTTATCCATTCATTGTTGAAGGGCATCTTGTTTCCTTCCACAGTTTGGCGACTGTGGACATTGCTGCTATAAATATTGGGATACAGATGGCCCTTCTTTTAACTACATCTGTATCTTTGGGTTAAATAACCAGTATTGCAATTGCAGGGTCCTAGGGAAACTCTATATTTAATTTCTTGAGGTATCTCCACACTGTTCTTCAAAGTGGCTGCACCAACTTGCATTCCCAACAACAGTTTAAGAGGGTTCCCCTTTCTCCACATCCTCTCCAACACATGTTGTTTCCTGTCTTGCTAATTTTGGCCATTCTAACTGGTGTAAGGTGGTATCTCAAGGTGGTTTTAATTTGAATCTTCCTGATGGCTAGTGATGATGAATATTTTTTTCATATGTCTGATAGCCTTTTGTATGTCTTCATTGGAGAAGTGTCTGCTCAAATCTTCTGCCCATTTTTAGACAGATTATCTGTTTGGTGTGTGTTGAGTTAGAGTTCTTTATAGATCCTGGATATCAACCTTTTGTCTGTACTGTCATTTGCAAATATCTTCTCCCTTTCTGTGGGATGCCTCTTTGTTTTGTTGACTGTTTCCTTTGCTGTGCAGAAGCTTTTGATCTTGATGAAGTCCCAAAAGTTCATTTTTGTTTTTCTTTCCTTTGCCTTTGGAGACATATTTTGAAAGAAGTTGCTGTGGCTGATATCAGAAAGGTTACTGCCTATGTTCTTTATGATTCTGATGGATTCCTGTATCACGTTGAGGTCTTTTATCCATTTCTAGTTTATCTTTGTGTACAGTGTAATAGAATGGTAGTATTTCATTCTTCTACATATAGCTGTCCAATTTTCCCAGCACCATTTATTGAAGAGACTGTCTTTTTTCGACTGGATATTTTTTCCTGTTTTGTAGAAGATTATTTGACCATAGAGTTAGGGTTTATATCTGGGCTCTCTACTGTGTTCCACTGGTCTATGTGTCTGTTTTTATGCCAGTACCATGCTGTCTTGGTGATCACAGCTTTGTAGTAAAGCTTGAAATCAGGTTACGTGATGCCACCAGTTTTGTTTTTTGTTTTTCAGCATTTCCTTAGCAATTCAGTGTCTCTTCTGATTCCACATAAATTTTAGGATTATTGCTCTAGCTCTTTGAAAAATAACAGTGGAATTTTTATCAGAATGCATTGAAAGTACAGATTACTCTAGACAATATAGACATTTTAACAGTGTTTATTCTTCTGATCCAAGAGCATGGAACGGTCTTCAATCTTTTTGTGTCTTCTTTGGTTTCTTTCATAGTGTTCTGTAGTTCCTCAAGTACAGATCCTTTACCTCTTTGGTTAGGTTTATTACCAAGTATCTTATGGTTCTTGGTGCTATAGTAAATGGAATCAATTCTCTAATTTCCCTTTCTGTATTTTCATTGTTAGTGTATAAGAAAGCCACTGATTTCTGTACATTGACTTTGTATCCTGCCACATTACTGAATTGCTGTATGAGTTCTAGTAGTTTGGAGGTGGATTATTTTGGGTTTTTCATATAAAGTATCATGTCATCTGTGAATAGAGAGAGTTTGACTTCTTCATTGCCAATTTGGATTCCTTTTATTTTTCTTTGTTGTCTAATTGCTGTTGCTAGGACTTCTAATACTATGTTGAACAAGAGTGGTGATAGTGGCCTTCCTTGTCGTGTTCCTAATCTATCTTTCTTTCTTTTTTCTTTTTTTTTTCTGTCTCTCTCTCTCTCTCTTTTTCTTTTTTCTTTCTTCTTGGTGGGGACTCAATTGTTCAGAAGCATCCCTGGATGCACCTTGCCTGCACCATGGTTGATACATTCAGCTACATATCCATTCAGCCATCTCTCACCAAAATGACTAGGAGGAGAAATGCCCAACAGAGGAAAAATTCAGAGACTGGGCCTTCTGCATTAGAGCTATTGGATATGGACATAGTATGTCAGAAAGGCAATTCAGGCTAACAATTATCCAGGCAGTAGCAAGGTTTGAGAAAGCCTTGGATGACAAAATGGAATTGATTAGGGCAGAAGTGAAAGCCACCAGGGATGATGTTCACAATGTTCTCAATGAGTCCCAATCTAATCTAAATTCTCTAAAAGCTAGGGTAACTGAGGCAGAAGATACAATTAGTGATCTGGAGGACAAAGAGATAGAGAGAAAGGATCAGGAGGAAGCCTGGAACAAACAGCTTAGAAGCCACAAAAACAGAATTAGGGAAATAAATTATGCCATGAAACGTACCAATGTCAGAATTATTGGAATCCCTGAGGGGGAGGAGAAAGAAAGAAGTCAAGAAGATATAGTTGAACAAATTATCCATGAAAATTTTCCCAATCTCCTGAATGGAACCAGTGTTCAAGTACTAGAGGCAGAAAGGCATCCCCCCGAGATCATAGTATCTAGAAAGACCTCGAGACACCTGACAGTGAAAATGATGAATCATAGTTGTAGACAGGAACTCTTGAAAGAAGCTAGGGCAAAGAAGTTCCTTATGTACAGAAGAAAGCCCATCAGAATAATATTAGATTTGTCCACAGAAACCTGGCAAGCCAGAAATGGCTGGCAAGATGGATTCAGGGCACTAAATGAGAAGAACATGCAGCCAAGAATACTTTATCTAGCAAGACTGGTGTTCAAAATGGATGGAGAGATAAAGAGCTTCCAAGACAGGCAAGGTTTAAAAAAGTATGTGACCACCAAGTCGACACTGCAGGAAATATTAAGGGAGGTTCTGTAGAAGAGGAAAAATTCTTATAGTATAATTGAACAGATATATATGAAGACAATCTATAGAAACAAAGACTTCACAGGTAACACAATGTCAATAAAAACGCATCTCCCAATAATCACTCTTAACGTGAATGGCCTAAATGCACTGATAAAATGACAGGACCCATCCATATGTTGTCTACAAGAGACCCATTTTGAACCTAAGGATACATCCAGACTGAAAGTGAAGGGTTGGAGAAGCATCTTTTGTGCCAATGGGCCTCAAAAGAAGGCTGGAGTAATGATTCTCATATCAGATAAATTAGATTTTAAGCTAAAGACTGTAGTCAGAGATACAGAAGGACACTACATCATTCTTAAAGGGACTATCTACCAAGAAGATCTAACAATTATAAATATTTATGCCCTCAATATGGGAGCAGCCAATTACATAAGAAAACTGTTAATCAAGTTAAAGTGTCATATTGATATTAATACATTAATAGTAGGAGATCTTAACACACCACTCTCAGTAATAGACAGATCATCCAAGCAGAAAATCAATGAAGAAACAAGAGCATTGAATGACACATTAGACCAGATGGACCTCATAGATATATACAGAACATTTCACCCTAAAACAACAGAATTCTCTTTCTTCTCGAGTGCACATGGAACTTTCTCCAGAATATACTACATACTGGGTCACAAATCAGGGCTCAATTGATACCAAAGATTGGGATTATTCCCCGCATATTCTCAGATCACAATGCTTTGAAACTGGCGCTCAACCACAAGGAAAAGTTTGGAAGGAATTCAAACAGCTGGAAGCTAAAGACCACCTTGCTTAAGAATCCTTGGATCAACCTGGAAATCAAAGAAGAACTTGAAGAATTCATGGAAAACAATAAAAATGAAGGCACTTCTGTCCAAAACCTATGGGATACAGCAAAGGCAGTCTTAAGGGGAAACGCCTTGCCACCCAAACCTCCCTCAAAAAAATTTAGAAACCCACAATACACCAGTTGTCTCTACACCTTAAAGAACTGGAGAATCAACAACAAAATAAGCCAACTTCACACACAAGAAGGGAAATAATTAAGATTAGAGCAGAGATCAATGAGATAGAAATTAGAGATACAGTAGAATATATCGATGAAACTAGAAGCTGGTTTTTTAAAAGAATCAATAAGATTGATAAACCATTGGCCAAACTAATCCAAAAGAAAAGACAGAAGTCCCAAATTAATAAAATTATGAATGAAAAGGGAGAGATCACAACTAGCACCAAGGAATTAGAAACAATCATCAGAAGTTATTATCAACAGTTATATGCCAATAAGTTAAGGGAAATAAGCTTATCATTCACCTGTTCTTCCAGTCTGTTGTCTGAGGAAGACCTGTTTCTCTGCTTGTCAGGTGCCTGTGCTGGAGTGGAGTTGCACCACACTTTGTCAGGGGGATGGGCTTAAAGTGAGCATGTTGGCTGTGTGGCTTTTTGTTCCCTGGCATCTTTCTGCTTTTCTTTGGAGGCTCAGTGCAAACATGGCCCTGCAGGAATCCACCGCCCAGAGCCACAACCTCGTGGTCTCCTCCCTCAACAAATCCTCCAGGTCAAACCATCTCCAACTCTGTGAGCATTAAACTCCACAAACTCAAACATATCATGCACACTATATCTCTTCCAGGGGGAATCAAGGAGACACATAAGCGTTTCTGCGCTTTGTGACTTTGCAACTGCTAGCAGCTGTGGGCTTATGCATGCACCCTCTTCCACAGCTCTTAGTTAATGCTAGGTACTGCCCCAATGTCCTTTCAGGGGTCACACCACCCTGAGAGCTATACCTGTCATGAGCACAAGCTATTTTAGAGCTCCCCTAGGATGCTAAACATCCTGCACCTTCTAGTCCTTTTCAGGGTCTTCAGGCAGAGGGCAGTCTCCCTATCTGCTCAGCTTACAGTTTATGGTGACCAGAGCTGAGAATCCCTTCTGGGCTCGCTGAACATAACCAGTCTCCCCACCCCTGCTTCCCACTTGGGCACTCGATCATTTCAGAATCCCCCATTCTTTCTGAGTTTCCTGGAATCCTGAGACCACAATGATCCACCTAGAATTCTTCCCCATTCATATCCTGTGCTATTTTCAGAAGGGGGTCCCTCTCATTAGATGAGATTTCCAAGAGTCCTGATTTTCTGCTCCATTGAATCACTTTCCAATGGCCAGCTTGTGGAGGTTCTGTTCCGGCTCCATTTATCTTTGGATATTTCCCCCAAAGATTCAAGGTTCCATACCTCCTACCTTGCAAAAGTAGTCTTTTTTTCTGCTTGTGGAAATCCAGATAAATCTTCTTACATCTCAGGTTGAATTTGTGTGTGATCAGAATGTTTTGATCGATATCCAGCTAAATTCAAGGGACTGGACGAAATGAGGTTCCCTACTCTGTTGCCATCTTGCCCCCACACTCTCTAATTCTTTTTATTCAAAATGTTATATGGAAAGGATAAACATGATAGGTGGAATTTGGTTTCTATCATATAAAATTTAATCAAGTTAAATAGGGAAAATTCACATTAAAGTTTGTTCCACTTAAAAATGTAATTAACTGTGGTACTTGGGTGGCTCCATTAGTTATGTAACCAGCTCTTGATTTTAGCTCAGCTCATGATCTCAGGGTGGTGAGATCAAGCCTCATGTCAAGCTCCCTGCTGGGTGTGCAACCTGCTTAAGATTTTCTCTCTCCTTCTCTTTCTCTCTCCTTCTCCTTCCCCCCGCACCCTTGTGGTCTTTCTCTCTCTCTCAAAAAAATAATTAATTGCTGGCTTGCATGTATGGGTAAAATGTGGGGATAACAGCAGGATAATACTCTCTACAAACAACTTGAAAAATTAGCGAATTGAATGAGAATCTTATATTGAAAAATTTAAAAAGCTGCAGAGTTAATATTGACTTGCTGTACTAGATTAGTGATTCAATGAATATTTTATTTCCAGGGACATGTGATGATTCTGGCAAGAGGCTTGGCCCAAGCAGAGGGATACAAACCATATGAGACTCTGGACTCTGGGAAAGAGGGTTACAGAAAGGGAAGTGGATAGGGGGATTGGAATAACTAGGTGATAGGTTTTAAAAAGGGCACGTGATATGATGAGCACTGGGTGTTATATTCAGCTAATGAATCATTGAATATTATATCAAAAACTAATAATGTACTGTACCTTGGCTAATTAAATTTTAATTAAAAATTATTTTAATACCACTGAATTGTTGAACACTACATCAAAAACAGATGATGTAATATATGCTGACTAACTACATAATAATAATTTTAAAATACACAATTAAAGAGTAGTTGTTTTTACCAAGTAAGGTGAAGATTTAAAGTGAAAGAGCTCCAATAATGTCCTTGTTGATTTTTTCCTGGCCTTCATAAAGATTAATGATAGAGAAACCAACTCCCCTGCTCTAGTCAACAGTGGCCAAAGTCTCTTACTTGAGCAGCTCAGAATTATAGTGGATTTACTTGGTGGAAATTCCTGATAATTTTAATGGATTTTTTGTGGTAGAACTTGGGTATTACTTTTTGGCTTAGATTTTTCCTGTTTAACATTTTGTTTTTTATACTGGCCATGGAGCTAACAACTCAACCAGTAGTGAGAGAGTTACTAGCAATTATTAAGCTCACAGGCTGAGACATGTGAGAAACAGTATGTGGATATCCTGATATCTGTGCAGTTGCAAGGCCATAAATTCCTTCAAATCCCTGAAATTCTCCAAAGCAAAGAAAAATTTTTTTTGTGCAATTTGCTCTTCTAATGGTTTCTTGTTCATGCAAGACCATTAATCTAAAAAAGCAGCCTCCAAATAGCACATTTTTGCATTTATCACCTACAAGTGTTTTGTGCCCACATTTTTTCAACTCTAAATGACAGGAGAAGATGGGTTAAGAATTTATCTCACAAAGTCATGCAATTTCCCACCTGAAAGGAAGGACTATGTAAGGTTTTTTCACACTTGGAACAAACTACTTCAAGGCCAAAAATATCCATGATGCTGATAGCAATGTGAGGAGATCAGAGTCCACAGGGCCAGTTGGGGATCTTCAATCCCTCAGTTTGATTCAATCCTGGCAACAAATCCAAGAAATCAAGAGATATCTGGTAAATTCAGTTTATGATCCCTAGGATTTAGTGTGTCCTAAGGGTCTAAACAGTGCAGGTAATCCAAAAACGTGGAAGGTGGATAGTTCCTGAGTTCTTACCTGGAACAACTATTATAATATAATTATAATTATAATATATAATTCTGTGGACTGACATTTATTTAATGCATGGAACATCTTGGAGAAAGCAAACATGCTGATTGTAAATATCAGCAGTAGCTTTTTACATAGACAGGTTATATATAGTTTGGGGGCATGGGATGCAAAAGTAAAAATCAGCTGCTCTCAACATCCTTGGGAAATTAATTATGCTAGACTATAAAAAATTGTAGAAGTAGCAGATATACCCAATCCTTACTCTAAACAAGGTATATATGTTGATTCAGGAAGTTGGTGTGAGAATGTTTCACTTAACTTTCTACTATATGCTGTGATTTTGAAAATAATAATATACACAATAAAAGCAGGAAAAAAAGCCATTCTTCAGAAGGTGCGTGTGTGTGTGTGTGTGTGTGTGTGTGTGCCTTCATTCACACTCAAAACAGCATATAAATATTTGGATTAAATATTGTCTTTATGGTCATGTGAGGTCTTTATTACCATCATATAAAAGGAGAAGGGCAAAGTACTGGTTAGAGTACACTCCCTGATATTCCACGTCCTTATGTCACTCTCACGTTCCTGTTTGTTGCACTACAGAAAGGAAGACAACTGAATGCTGAGTGAAGCTTCTGAGTAATGGGTTTCAGTATTTCAGAGGGGGTTCAAGAGGAGAAGTTAGCTGTCCAGTGTTTCCCAAGAAACTAATATTTTGGGGTTGGTGATTAAGCAAGGTGAGTGAAAAGAGATTTATACAGTGGGGAAAAATGTCAGAGTTGGTGTGTGTGTGTGTGTGTGTTCATGAAGAAGCTGAGAAATGTCAATAGGGACAGGAGAAAGTGTCTCCATATAATGTCTTTCCCCCTCATGATTAGTATATATTTGTTCTAACTAGATCCTTTCTCTAGTTAGAAAATATTAAGGATTTTTCTAAAATAAAAAGCTGTACTCCTCTCCACCCTTAGATACTAGGTGTTCATCCTATTCTCTCTGGTTCTTAGAAATTATGTAGCTTTATCCTGTTTATGATAGACCATTCCGTGGTCCTTATATTTTTCCTTAGATCCCTTATTTCACCTATCACTGCCTTTACAGAAGAAAATTTGTTTTCTGTCAGATTAGAACATTCTGAATCTCTTTATTCCCTGGGCCCTCTCTCCAATCTAAATCTCTCACTCAAAACCCACTCATGCATTCACTCAGGCAAATTAAGATCTTCTTTATATCTTCTAGCTTTTCACACCTCCTTCAGGAAAATGGGGGTGACAGAAGTCTTGTAATCAGGCAGGACTTCCTGAAGTCTCCTGAATTGGGGCTAATGAATGATATTCCCTTTCTCAAAGTGCACATCTGATCCAGAACAGAAGCTCCTTCCAACCCCAACTTTGTCCTCAATTTACCACCATAGGCTAAGCCTGGATAGCAATTTTGACCTATATCCCTAGGAAATCGTAGAGGTCAGCTTCCTGAGGAAAACTACCTGAGTAATGGTTTTTCTGTTTGTTTGCAGGAAAGAAGTAAAGAAAAACACTGTTAAGCATACAGGAGTCATCTTTGGTCTCTGGGATTCCATATTTCACATCTTGTAGCATAATGACTAAATTGTCCAAGATGATGTTAACTGCCCTTCTAATCATGGTGCTATTTTTTTTAAATCAAGTCACTCTTGAGAAAGTCACCAGAGAAAATGGTAAGTTTATAAATGATTGATGCTATAGATCTTGATATTTTGGGGATCATGACCTGAACTGAAAGCAGATGCTTAACCTACTGAGTAACCTAGGCATCACATGGACTGTCATGTTTTTATTTTCATGTGCTTCTATGTAGTTTTTAATTTCTTCTTTGAATTATGGTTAACCCATTCATTCTTTCACAAGATGTTCTTTAACCTCCATGTATCTGTCCTCTTTCCAAATTTTTTCTTGTGGTTGACTTTAAGTTTCATAACCCTGTGGTCTAAAAACATGCCATAGTATCATCTCGGTCTTTTTGTACTTGTTGATGACTGATTTGCGACCCAGAATGTGATCTATTCTAGAGAATGCTATATGTGTACTCAAAAAAATATGTATTCTGCTGCTTTAGGACAAAATGTCTGAATATCTATATCTATCTATATCTATTTCTATAGATATTATACATTTTTATAGATATTTCTATACATATTTATATAGGCATAGAAATAGATATAGATAGATATAGATCCATCTGGTCCAGTGTGTAGTTCAATACTATTGTTTCCTTGTTGATTTTCTGCTTAGATGATCTGACCATTGATGTAAGTGGGGTGTTAAAGTCCCCTACTATTATTGTTTTATTAGCAATGAGTTTATGTTTGCTATTCATTGATTTACATATTTGGGTTCTTCCGTATTGGGGGCATAAACACTTAAAATCGTTAGATCTTCTTATGGACAGACCCCTTAATTATGATATACTGCCATTCATCATCTCTTGTTACAGTATTTGGTTTAAAATCTAGTTTGATATAAGAATGGGTACTCCAGCTTTTTGTCACCCATTATCATGAGAGATGGTTCTCCGTCCCCTCACTTTCAATCTGAAGGTGAGTTTAGGTCTAAAATAAATGCCTTAGGGTGTCTGAGTGTCTCAGTCAGTTAAGATTCCAATTCTTGATTTCAGCTCAGATCATGATCTCAGGGTTCTGGAATCGAGTCATGCGTTGGACTTCATCCTCAGTGGCAAGTTTGCTGGAGGATTTCTCTCCCTCAACCTCTGCCCCTTCTTCCTCTCTCTCTTAAATAAATAAGTCTTTAAAAGATTAGAATAAAATAAAATAAATAAAATAAAATAGTCTCTTGTAGGCAGCATATAGATTTTTTTTAATCCATTTTGATACCCCTTGTTTTTTGATTGGAGCATTTATTCTATTTACATTCAGAGTGATTATTGATAGATATGTATTTAGTTACATTATATTATCTGTAAATTTTGTGTTCCTTGTGATGTTTTCTGTTCCTTTCTAGTCTTCATTGCTTTTGGTCTTTCTTTCCCACTCAAAGGATCCCTTTTAATATTTCTTGCAGGGCTGTTTAGGGGTCGTGAAGCCCTTTGTTTTTGTTTGTCTTGGAAACTCTATCTCTCCTTTTGAGTGAAAGCCTTACTGGATAAAGTATTCTTGGCTGTGAATTTTTTCCCATTCAGCACATTGGGCCACTGTCTTTTGGCCTACATGGACAGATCTTTTACGTACGTGAATTGTCCTCCCTTGCAGGTTGAGGACTTTTATCCTCTGTGCTCATTTGAGGTTTCCTTCCTTGTCTGTGTATTCTGAGAATATGACTATGATAAGTCTTGATGTGGGTTGGCTTTTGTTGAATTTTATGGGAGTTCTCTGTGTCTCTTGGATTTTGATATCCATTTCCTTCCCCACAATTAGGGAACTTCTCAGCAATCATTTGCTCAAATAAACACCCTGCCCCTTCTTCTGTCTCTTATTCTTCTGGAACTTATATGACATTCGTGTTATTACACTTTGAGGATTTGCTGAGTTCCTTAGGTCTATCTTCTTGATCCAATACTTTTCTTTCCCTCTTCTTTTCAGCTTCATTATTTTCAATACTTGTATCATCTATATCACTGATTCATTCCTGTGCTTCATCTATCCTTGTTGTCATTGTATTCAGTCAGTTTTGCATCTCAGTTATAGCATTTTTAATCTTGGCTTAACTAGTTTTTCATTCTTTCATCTCTGCAGTAAGAGATTCTCTAGTATCTTATATGCTAATCCAGCTAGCATCCTTATGATTGATGTTTTAAATATTGTTTCAGGCAGTTGCTTATATCAATTTTGATTAAATCCTTGGTCATTACTCCTTTATGTTTTTTCTTTTTGGGTGAATTCCCCCATCTTGTCATTTTTGTCTAGGTCACTGTGTGTGTGTGTGTACATGTGTGTGTGTGTGTGTGTGTGTGTGTGTGTGTATGTGTGTGTGTGTTAAGAAAGCCTGTTATATTTCTGCTCCTGAGAGTAATGGCTATATTGAGAAGAGGTCCTATATTTTCTTGGGCTTCAGAAGGTTTTTCAGAGTGTGCAATCTGGTGTTGTGTTTTGACTATTCTTTCCCTCAGGCCAGTCTTCTGCAGAGTTTCTCCTTTCCTGCTGTGGGGACTCTTTGGACTTTGCCCTGTGTGTAGCAAGTTTGAACTGGATGTGGTTGGGCCTCCCATTAAAGGAAGCTAGATCCTACAGTGCCTGAGTGACTCAGTCAGTTAAGCATCTGTCTTTGTCTCAGGTTATGATATTGATATCAGGTACTGGGATTGAGCCTCGCATAGGGATTCCTGGTCAATATGGAACCTGTTTCTCCCTTTCCTTCTGCTCCCTACTCCCTTGCTTGCTTGCTTTCCTGCCTTTTCTCTCTCAAGAAAATACGTAAAATATTAAAAAAAAAAAAGTAAGCTAGATCCTATTCCCTCTGGAGGTGAAGCTTTGCAGTCCTGTATGGTCAGTTTGCACCTGCCACTCTTCAGGAGGCCCTCTCAGAAGAGCAAACAATCTCCCCTCTTGTACTGCCAGCTTCTGTCAGATCCCCACCTTCACCCTGTTAGGGTCCAAACTGTCTGCCTGCCAGGTGGCACAGTACTCTTGTATTTTATCTCAGGCCATTAGGTTGGGTTTCAAAACTCCAAATTTTAGGTACCAGCACAGCAATGACCTGCACTGATCCTCTGGGGTTTGGTGTTACTGCACTCTGGCTGTTGCCGGTTTGTCCCAGAAAAGCAATTGCAGGACTACTCAGTGGTTAAAAGTTTATGGTATAGTGCTGCAAAAAGCAAGCACAAAGGTTTGCTGCCCTCATCATGTATCTTTGTTTCTATAGTAGTGATCAAAGTAGAATGTTGGTGCCCACCAGATCCCAAATCCCTGAAGCGGTTGTGCCATGACTTCTAAAGTCACTCCAGTAATTGGAACTGTTTCTTGTCGCATGAACCATGGGATTATCAGACCACACTGCCTCCTCCCAGGACTCTAGCTCTGCTTCCCCACAAAAGCACCACAAAGAATGCCAGGAATGACCCTGGTGATGGTGTGAACTTCTAAAACTTCATATTTTGAGCCCTCCCTCCTGCTTATAAAAATAGTTGTGGACAGTGCCTCTCCTTTTCACAGTCAATGGTTTTGGGAAATAATTTTTCATCTGCATTCCCTGAAAATTTCTTTAACTCTCCCTTTCTCTCTTTCTGTCTCCCTCCTTTTTCCATGATCAGGGCTACCTCTCATCCACAGCACCTACAGTTCTTTTACCCCCCTAATCAACTCTCTGTAGTTTCTACTTTCATTGATGTTGCCATTTTTTCCTTCTAGATGTGAAATTTGTTCTCTAAGTTCTCAGATTGATTTCTTGGGTGTTCAGAATGGCTTGATATTTATCTAATTGTATTCATAATGGGCATTTTAATTGACATTTATAGTTGTAAGATAATTTTCTAGATACATAATATAATATGAAAGGTGTGGGGAAGTGTTTCATGTGATTCATAGGCTTACATGTGACTCATAAGCCTTCTTCAATTCTGGAATTTATATTTCATGTTTTCTCTGGAGTTTTTCTTCATTTGCTAATGTCACATTTGATAAGTATGAAGATATATTGACAGTTTCTAAAAAATTATTATCAAGAGTTTGATCAAAGGATCAAATTAAATTATGAAGATTGAGAGGAAGAAACTATCAGAATATAAGAATCGAATTATGGCAGATTTAAATCATTGAAACCAAAATGAGAAAGAGTTGTAACAAATGAAATTCCTCAAACATGACATCAAATGCAGACATATCCAAAAAAGTGAAATATAGAAATAAAGTTTGATAAAGCAAATAGAAAAAAAATCTCATTTTATGAGTTTAAAGTGATAACTATGATTTAATTAGAGTGCAAATTATATGGGAAAAATGAATGCTAATTAATGATAATCTTAAAGATGTTTATTTGTAGGAAGAAATATAATAATATCAAAAAAGATTTAAAAGGTCATTTGTTGAATGAAAGATATGCAGTCATGAGAGGAAAAGAGAGAGAGGGAGAGGAGTATGTACAAGAAGAATTTTTAAAAAATAAATCATAAATCAGTATTTCACTGGATATTGGAGAGATAACAAGTGGAAAATGCATAGGTAGTTATTCACATCATAACTATAACAAAGAGTTTAAAATGATTAGTATAATACTCTAAGGAATTAAAACATATTGAATTTCTTTTTCTATGAAAAGAAAGGCTTATATTTTGAAAATGAAGTAGGGGATTGAATAAGGAAATGAGGAAATTGAGGATTTACTTATATAACTATACATATTTATAGAGTTTCTTATCTAAATTTATTTTTAAAATTAAGGTTATTGAGGTATAATCTACACATGATAAATGTGCCTGTTTCATATGTTCTGTTCAATGACTTTTGACAAAATATATATACTTATGTTACTGCTCACAAAAACATGAAATAATATTTCTGTTATATTAAATGTTTCTTAGGGGTTCTGTTTGAAGTAGGTGATATAAGGGAACCCTAATCTCACTTCCTCCAGGCACAAACTGAATCTAAGCTACACATGGAAAAATTTCCTCTGAAAAAAACAAATTCAGTGACTACTATGCATCCAAACAGAGAAGATCCTCACTAAACAAGTAGAAGAGAAACAATGGGAAACAATGTCACCCTAAACCCCACCACCAACATGGCAACCCACAGTTGAAAGGGAACTCAAAACCTAGAGCTTCTTCCTAAGAGGTAAAAGTTGGAACACCACATCAGGCACCATATACTTTTAAGATCTGCATCTGAAAGATGAGTCTTTGGACACTAGCAGGGCTCACAACCATGATACATATCAGGCTATAGTGATCCGAGAAGTAAGTCTTAATGTTTCACTCATTCACTCTAACTCACCCACCTCAGAGCACAGCATGGAATCAACCAATCAAGGGGTACCCATAATTTGCAAGGGAGAGGTTCATTTGCTTCTTTTGGAGCATTGGCCCAAAAGGCAGGCATCTGATTAGACAATTGGGTGACTGCTGTGGTGCGGTCTAAGGATAGAGATTGGCCCAGGCAACATCTTTGAGCTCTCCCTATGTCTTCCTCAACTAGTGGGAGCATTATTTTCTCAAATATTAGGTGTTATATTTTTTTAAGTTTTTCTCTCTATTTCTTTTTTCAAATTCCTTTCCCAGTGAACACATGTCTACTCTTTCTCTCTGCCTTACTCTAGCCAATGGGCACCATGTCTTACCCTTCTTCTCTTCCTCACTCTAGCTAGTGAGCATCATCTTCACAATCTTTCTTTCCCACACTCCAGATCACCAGTCTCTCCTGAAAAGGAGGTTTTTTTTTTTTCTCTTAAGATTTATTTATTTATTGTTATATAAAGAACATGCACAAGCAGGAGGGGTAGAGGGAGAGGAAGAATTCCAAGCAGGCTCTGCACTGAGTGTGGAAACTGATGTAGGGCCCAATTTCATGAACCTGAGGTCATGACCTGAGCTGAAACCAAACGTCAGACACTTAGCTGACTGCACCACCCAGGCACCCCAAGGAGATTTCACATATGTTTGTTGATACAGGTTTTATTTCTGGTGCCACAGTTTTTGCAGCTACCATCCAGATTCTTCCCTTGAGTGTCTAGTTCTGGTGGTCAGGAGTTCCTTGGTCTCACAGGACTGTAACATTGGAGAAACAGTTCTTAGAAGACTTGCATATCCAGGACATTACACAAAGAGCAGATTGATACAGACTTCCACTCTTTCTATGAAAGAGGCCAATTGCTTCTCCTGGAGATATAGCCTGAAGGACAGCTTCAGATAGTAGATGCATTTAAAACTCTGTTGTGCTTTAGGGAATGTAGACCAGTGTACATTATTTCTCACTGTCCCTTTGTCTTCCTATAGCTCACCAATATTTCCAAGACAGGACCTATACCCTCATCTGGAGTCTTGATTTTTGAGACTGCCACCTAACAGACACCTGTAGATCACTGGGCACAAATTTTCGGTGGGATATATGTTTGTGTCCACAGGACTGTATGTATGTTCATACTTTATAAAAGTTGAAGAAAAACAGCTGCTGCCTGAGATTCTACATGCCAATCAGACTAAATCTAGGTGTTAACTATAGCCCTTCCTTTTGAAACACTGATAGGTGTTGGCACCCCCTTAACTACTGAGAGCCACTACAATAAAATCAACTTTTTAGACAATCACAAAGGTTTGAGAAACAAGATCTAAGGTGGAGTCAAATAACAACTTTTGTCATCTATATGAGAACACTCCTTCAAGAATGGGAGAGGTAAATGTTCCATCTAATACACAGAAAGCAGCACAGAAAGTCAAACTTAATGAAGAAACAGAGGAGTAAGTTACAAATGAACGAGATAATACTCAGGAAAAAAATCCTTAATGAAACAAAGATAGGTAATTTAACTGGTAGAGTTCAAAGTATGATTATCAAAATGCTCACCAACTTGAAGAAAAAATGGATTAACATAGTGAAAACATCCACATCCATATATATATGAAAGTCACAAATAGAAGTATTGGAGCCAAAGAATACAATAACTAAATGGAAAAATACACTAGAAGGAATGAACAACAGGCTAAAAGAAGAGGAATAAAAGATCAGTGAATTCCAAGACAGGGCAGTGGGACTTGTTCAAAGAGAGTAGAAGAAAGTAAGAAGAATGAAATAAGTGATCTAGTTTAAGGGACTTATGGCACAATAAGCAGAAGAAAACATTTACATTATAGGGATTCTAGAGAAGAGAGGAAATAAAGGGCAGAAAACCTAATGGCTGAAAATTTCCCTAACCCATAAAAGAAATAGACACCCAGATTCAGGAAGCCCAGAACTTCAAATACAATGAAATCAAAGAGGGGCACCTAGGTTAAGTGGTCAACTCTTGATTTTTGGTTCAGGTCACGACCTCAGAATTTTGGGATCGAGCCCTGCATTGGGTGCCATGCTCAATGAGGAGTTTGTTAGAAGTTTCCTTCTCTTCCTCTCCCTCTGCCCCTCCCTCCACTCATGCTATTTCTCTTTAAAATAAATAAATCAATCTAAAAAAGAAAAAAAAACATGAATGCAAGGAGACTGACACAAAGACACATTATAATTAAAGTGCCAAAAACTAAAGACAGAGAAAAATATTAAAAGCAGCAAGAAGAAAATCCCACCTTGCTATGTATAAGAGAATTCCCATTGGAGTATCAGCATTTCTTAGCAGAAACTTGAAAGACAGACGTGAGTGGCATGATACATTCAAAATGCTGAAAACAAAACAAAACAAAACAAAAACAAAACAAAACAAAACTTTTTACCAGGAAACTCTATTCAGCAAAGTTATCATTCAGAATTGAAAGAGAGTTAAACAATTTTCCAGACAAGGAAAAGCTTAAGGAGATCATCGTCACTACACTTGACATAAAAGAAATATTAAAGGGACTTGTTCAAACCAAAAAAGGGGTCAATAATCACTACAATAATAACCACAACATCAAACATATGAAAGCATAAATCTCATTAGTAAATACCCAACTTGCATACTGCAACCCACCACTCCTTCCAGTCAGGCCTATCTGCTGGCTTGTAGGTCCCTTCCCCAAAAATCCTGGGGCAAACCTTGCTGACACTTGTTTCCTTACCTCCTGTGGACAGCACACACACCTTTTTAAGACTGCACCTTCCACCCACATATGCATTGCAAAGTGACCCTGGCCATGCTGGTCTCCAGGGTATCTGTGCATCTCCTGTGGAAAAGGACCAAGACCACCTTGGTAAAAGTGTGTGCCCCACCCACTACTTTAAAGAGTAAGAGACATACCTGACTTTCCCAATACACAGAAAGAGAGAATTAGGCAAAAAAGGAGACAGACGAACATATCCCATGTGAAAGTACATGGAAAAATCACTTCAAGCAACCTAAGTGAAATGGAGACAAGTAATATGCCTGAAAGAGAATTTTAAAAAAGAATGATTATAGATAGTCACTTGCATTGAGAAAAAAATGGAGAACATCAGCAAGACCTTTTACACAGGGATACAAAAGAGCCAATCAAAGGTGAAGAACACAATAACTGAAATTAAAAATACACTACATGGAATAAATAGCAGGCTATAGGAAGAAGAAAAGCAAATGAGCAACCTGGAGGACAGAGAAATGTAAAGTATCTTGAGCATATAAGGGAAAAATGTTATGCAAATGGGAATAATGTTAGGGAACTCACTGACTCCATCAATCATAATATTTCAATTATAAGGATCTTAAGAAGAGAAAAGGGGAAAGGGGGGGGAAGAAATTTTATTTGAAGAAATGATAGCTGAAAACTTCCAGATTTGAGGAAATTCAGATCCAAGAGGCACAGAGATCCTCCAAAAAAATCAATCCAAGGAGGTCCACATCAAAACGCATAGTAATTAATGGCAAAAAACAATAAAGACAGAATTTAAATAGCAGTAAGAGAAAAAGAAAACAATTACACACAAAGGAAACCTTATGAGTTATCAGTGAAATTTTGAATGGAAACTTTGCAGCCCAGAAGGGAGTGGCATGACCTATTCAATGAGCTGAAAGGAAAAAAAAAAATCTGAAAGCAAGAATTCTCTATCCAGCATGGCTATCATTTAATATAAAAGGAGAGATAATGAGTTTCCCACACAAATAAAAGTTAAAGAAATTTATGAGCAATTAAACCAGCCAATCACAAATGTTAAATGGGACTCTGGGTGGAAGAGAAAGACTATTCCTAAGAGTGAGGAAAGTAGAAACCACAGAAGCAGTAAAAATAGGTATACTGACAAAAATCAGTGAGGGGAATCACAAAATAAAAGGATATGAAGTATGACACCATATACTTAAAACATGGGGAGAAGAGGAGTAAAGAATGGGTTCTCACATAATTGACCATCAACTTAAGAAAGACTGCTATATACAGAAGATGTTATAGACAGACCACAGATCAAAAACTAGTAATAGATGGGAAAAAAGAAAGAAAGAAATAATTAAAGAGGAAAGAAAGAAAGAAAGAAAGAAAGAAAGAAAGAAAGAAAGAAAGAAAGAAATCCAAGTATATCACAATGAAAGCCAACTCAAGATAAGAGGAGTGCAAAGGAAGTAAGGAGCAGAGCAACCACAAAAACGAACACAAAACAAATAACAAATTGGTAATAAACACATGCCTATCAATAATTAATTTGAATGTAATTGGACTAAATTCTCTAATCAAAAGGCATAGGTGATGGAATGGATAAAAAAGACTAATATATATTCTGTCTACCAGAGACTCACTTCAGACCTAAAGACATGCTCAGATTGAAAGTGAGGAAATGGAAGAAGAATCAATGAAACAAGATGGGATTGGGAGGGAGACAAACCATAAGTGACTCTTAATCTCACAAAACAAACTGAGGGTTGCTGGGGGGAGAGGGGTTGGGAGAAGGGGGTGGGTTATGGACATTGGGGAGGGTATGTGCTTTGGTGAGTGCTGTGAAGTGTGTAAACCTGGCGATTCACAAACCTGTACCTCTGGGGATAAAAATATATGTTTATAAAAAATAAAAAACTTAAAAAAAAAAGAAAGTGAGGAAATGGAGAACACTTATCATTTAAATGAATATGAAAAAGGAAGAAGGGAAGTAACACTTTTATCATACAAAACTGATTTTAAAACAAACACCATAACAAGAGACAAAGGACACTATATAGGCATTAAAAGGACAATCAAACAAGAAGACATCACAAAGGAAAATATTTATGCACCCAACAAGGGAGTACCCAATTACACAGAACACTTAATAACAAATATGAAGTAACTAACCACTAGTAATACAATTGTATTGGGGAACTTTACTCCACTTACATAAATGGACAGATCATGTAAACAAAAAATAAACAAGGAAATTGTGACTTTGAATGACATTGGGCCAGATGGATTTACGAGATATATTCAGAACATTCCATCCTAAAATGGCAGAATACACATCCCTTTCAAGTGCATATGGAATATTCTCTAAAATAGATCACATTTTAGGCCACAAAAGAAACCTTTAAAATTCCAAAAATACCAGTTATACAATGCATCTTTTTTTACTACAACACTATGAAACTAGAAATCAACAAGAAAAAATCTGGAAAGAGCACAGATACATGAAATTAAATAAACATGTTACTGAACAATGAATGGGGGCGCCTGGGTGGCTCAGTAGGTTAAGCCTCTGCCTTCTGCCCAGGTCATGATCCCAGGGTCCTGGGATCGAGCCCCGCATCAGGCTCTCTGCTCAGAAGGGAGCCTGCTTCCTCCTCTGTCTCTCTGCCTGCCTCTCTGCCTACTTGTGATCTCTCTCTGTGTCAAATAATAAAAATCTAAAAAAAAAAAAAAGATGTTCTTTAAAAAAAGCAAACAAACAAACAAACAAAAACAATGAATGGTTAACCAAGAAATCAAAGAGGAAATGAAAAAAAATATAAGGAGACAAAATGAAAATAGAAGAATCCAAAATCTTTGAGATGCACTGGAAGTGGTTGTAAGAGGGAAGTTTATAGCAATATAGGTCTTCCTTAAGAAGCAAGAAAGTGTTTAAATAAACAATCTAACTTTACCCCTAAAGGAGTTAGTAAAGGACAAACTAAACCCAAAACTAACAAAAGGAATAAAATAATACAGATGAGAACAGAAATAAGTGATACAGAAATAAATGATATAGAAATTTAAAAAATAGAACTAATCAGTGAAATCTGGAGCTGGTTCTTTGATCAATAAAATTGATAAATGTTTAGTCAGAGTCATCACAAAGAGAGAGACATCTTAAATAAACAAAATCAGAAATTAAAGAGAAGGAATAATAACTTATATCACAGAAATACAAAGATTGTAATAGACTATTATTAAAAAAAATTATGTGTCACCAAACTGGACAACCTAGAAGAAATGGGTAAATTCCTAGAAATACACAACCTATCAAAATTGAAGCAGAAGGAAATAACAAAATTTGAATGAACCAATTACTAGCAATAAAATTGAATAAGTAATTAAAAAAAAAACTCATAACAAAGGTCCAGGAACAGCTGGCTTCACAGGTGAATTCTACCACACATTTTATGAAGAGTAAATACCTATTCTTTTCAAAAATTTCAAAAATAGAAAAGGAAGGAAAACTTCCAAGTTCATTCTATGAGGCCCACATTACATTGATACCAAAACCACTGAAGCACACAACAACAACAACAACAACAAAACACAACTACAGGCTAATAACTCTGATGAACATGGATGCAAAAATTCTCAACAAAATACCAGCAAATCAAATCCAACAATACATTAAAAAAAAAAAAATCATGGGATCAAGTGAGATTTATTTCTGGGATGCAAACGTGGTTTGATATTTGCATATCAATCAATGTGATACCTCACATCATTATGAAAAGATATAAAAACATTTGATCATCTCAGTAGATGCAGGAAAAGTATTTGACATAGTACAACATTTATTAATAATAAAACCCCTCAACAATATAGGGTTAAAGGGAACATACCTCAACATAATGAAGCCTATCTAAGCAAACATGGGAATGTTTGGGAAACATGGGAAAAAAACAGAATTTTCCCCCCAAGGTCAGGAACAAGACAAGGATATCCACTCTCACCATCTTTATTCAACATAGTACAGGAAGTCCTAGCTCCAGGAATCAGAAAACAAAAAGAAATAAAATGCATCCAAGTTAATAAGGAAGAAGAAAAACATTCACTATTTGCAGATGACAGATACTATATATACAAAACCCTAAAGACTCCACTGAAAAACTACTAGAACTGATAAATGAACTCAGTAAATTTGCTGAATACAAAATCAATGTACAAAAATCCATTGCACTTCTATACAGTAATAATGAAGAAGCAGAAAGAGAAAGTCACGGAACAATCTGATTTATAATTGCACCAGAAATTATAAGATACCTAGGAATAAACCTAACCAAAAAGGGGAAAGACTTGAAAAATATGAAACATTGATGAAAAAATGATGATGACACAAACAAATAGAAAGAAACTCCATGCTCATGGACTGGAAGAACAAATATTATTAAAATGTCCATACTACCCAAAGTAATCTATAAACTTAATGCAATTTCTATCAAAATACCAACACTATTTTTGACAGAACTAGAACAAACAATCTTAAAATTTGTATGGAACCACAAAAGATCTGGAATATCCCAAATATTTTTTACAAAGAAAAGCAAAACTGAAGCTATCATAATTCCAGACTTCAAGTCATATTAAAAGCTATGATTCAAACAGTACTGGATTAAAAATAGACACAAAGATCAATATACCAGGATAGAAAAACCCAGAAATTAAGTCAAATATAAAAATTTAAGTCATTAATTTAATTTAATTATTCAAGTTATTATTTAATATTAAGTAAATCAATAAATTAATTTAATTTAAATATTTAATTTAATTAATATTTATAAATTAAATTATTTATTTTATTTAAAAATTAAAAAATAAATTAAATCCACAATTATATGGTCAATTGATCTTCAATGAAAGACAAAAGAATATGTACTAAGAAAAAATAAATCCCTTCAAAATATGTTGGGAACACTGGTCAGCTACATGGAAAATAATGAAACTGAACTACTTTCTCACATATTTTTACAAAAATAAGTTCAGAATGGGTCAAGGTCCTAAATGTGAGACCAGAAACCAAAAAAATCCCAGAAAAGAGCATAATTTTTCTGACATCAGTTGTAACAACATTTAACATGTTTAACAACATTTAACATGTATCTTAGCCTCTGCTGAGGAAAGCAAACATAAATCTTTAGAATTACCTTATAATAAGAAGCCTATGCACAGTGGAGGAAACAATCAACAAAACTAAAAGTCAGTCTTCAGAATGGGAGAAGACATTTGCAAATGACATATCTGATAATGGTTTAGTATCCAAAAAATTATAAAGAACTTTTACAACTCAACACCAAAAACCAAATCAGTTTAAAAACTGGACAGGAAACATGATCAGACATTTCTCTGAAGACATCCAGATAGCCAACATACACATAAAAAGATGCTCAAAATCACTCATCACCAGGGAACTGTAACTAAAACCACAATGAGATATCACCTCACATCTGTCAGAATGGCTAAAATAAAAAACAGAAGAAACAGCAAGTGTTGGTGAGTATGTGGAGAAATATGAGCTCTTGTGAACTGTTGGTGGAATGCAAACTGGAGCAGCCACTGTGGAAGATGGCACGGAGATTCCTCAAAAACATAAAAATGTAATTACCATATGATCCAGTAATTGCACTACCAGGTATTTACTCAAAGTAAACAAAAACAATTCAAAGAGATACATGCACCCTTTTTAAAAAAATTTTTTATTTTTTATAAACATATATTTTTATCCCCAGGGGTACAGGTCTGTGAGTCGCCAGGTTTACACACTTCACAGCACTCACCAAAGCACATACCCTCCCCAATGTCCATAACCCCACTCCCCTTCTCCCAACCCCCTCCCCCCAGCAACCCTCAGTTTGTTTTGTGAGATTAAGAGTCACTTATGGTTTGTCTCCCTCCCAATCCCATCTTGTTTCATTGATTCTTCTCCCACCCACTTAAGCCCCCATGTTGCATCACCACTTCCTCATGCTTAGCGAAATAAGTCATGCACCCTTTTTTAATAGCAGTATTATTTACACTAAGATATGGAAAAGAGGGAATGAATGGAAGTGGAATTGAAAAAGATAATGAAATCCTGACATTTGCAACACCATGGATAGATCTAGAAAGCGTGATTTTAAGCAAAATAAACTATTTGGTGAAAGACAAATGCCATATACAAATACTTCTATGTGGAATTTAAGAAATAAAACAAATGAACAAATGAAAAAGAAAAGAGGAAACCAAAAAACAGATTTTTAACCATAGGGAACAAAGCGACGTTTAGCAGAGGGCAGGTGGGCGGGGGGGATGAGTGAAATAGGTGAAAGATATTGAATACACTCATCTAGATGAGCATTGAGTAATACATGGAGTTGTTGAATCACTACATTGTATAATAAAGTAAATATAACACTATATACTAACCACACTAAAATAACATTTTTAAAAATTACATAAGTGCTACAAACTAAGTGATAAGGAGTCTATTTAAAGTATACTATTTTAATAAAATCACTAATATATAAATAAAAAAACCTCACTAGTAAAAGTAAACATATAGTAATGGTAGTGTAATAATCACTTATAATGCTAGTATGAAGGTTAAGAGACAAAAGTAATGTCAACTAAACTAGAACAATTAATTTAAAAATACATATTATACAAAGATACAAATGTACCATCAAAAACAAAAAAAGAGTAAAACGTAGAAATTTGGAACATGTTCAAACTTAGTTGTTATCAACTTAAAGTAGACTGTTACAGACAAATTCTATGTGTTAACCTCATTGTAACCACAAAGTGAAATCTATAGCGAATATACAAAAAATAAAGGAATTTAAGCATACCACTAAAAAAGCCATCAAGCCACAAAGAAAGTGAGCAAGATAGAAGACAAAGAACTGTAAAACAGCTAGGAAGAAATTAATAAAGTGTCAGTCAGTACAAACCTATCAATAATTATGTTAAATTTAAATGGACTAAATTCTCTAATCAAAGCACTTCAAGTTACTGAATGGATAAATAACAAGGCCCATCTATATGCTGCCTTAAAGAGACTCACTGCAAATAAGGACAGACATGGGCTGAAAGTTGAGAGATGGAAAGATATAGTCCATGTGAATGGAAAGCAAAATAAAGCTAGGGTAGGTACTCTTGTATTAGACTAAATAGACTTTAAACAAAGACTACAAGAAGATCAAGGGTCATTAGTAATGATGACGGGGTCACCCTAACAAGACAATATAACATTTGTGAACCCTTAGGTGCCCAACATAAGAGTGCAGATATATACTAAAATAAATATTAACAAACTAAAGAGAAATAAACAGCACTACAGTAATAATAGGGAAATTTAATACCCCACATACAATCAATAGATAAATCACCCAGGCAGAAAATAGATAAGAAAACATTCATCTTAAACTATGTGTTAGACCAAATGACCTTAGCAAAAGAAAATTTTTGTGTTAATAATAGAGTTTATGGAATAAATGATATGAACCCTCTTCAAAAGATGCCTTCAGAGAGTCTGGAAAATTACTAAAATATAAAATTAAATTCCAGATATGAGTAAAATTATATGGCATTTGTCTTTCTCTTACTGACTTATTTCACTTCACATGATATACTCTAACTCCCTCCATGTTATTTCAAATGGAAAGATTTTTTTTTTTTAAGATTTTACTTATTGAACAGAGAGAGAAAGCATGTGTGCACACATGCACAAGCAGGGGGAGCAGCAGGCAGAGGCAGAGGGAGAAGCAGGCTCCTCACTGTGCAGAGAGCCCAACATGCGGCTCAATCCCAGGGCCCTGGAACCATGAACAAGCCAAAGCCAAACACTTAACAAACTGAACCACCTAGGCACCCTGATTTCATTCTTTCTGATGACTAAGTAGTATTCCATTGTGTATATACCGCATTTTCTTTATTTATTCATTAGTCAATGGACATTTAGATTCTTTGTGTAGTTTGGCTATTGTTGATAATCGTGCTATAAACATCAGGTGCAGGTACCCCTTTGAATCTATATTTTTGTATTCTTTGGGCAATTGCTGGATCTTAGGGTAGTTCTATTTTCAACTTTTTGGGGAACCACCATATTGTTCTCCAAGGTGACTATACCAGTTTGCTTTCTCACTAACAGTACATACTTGCCACTACCTCCTGCTTCTTGTGTTGTTAATTGTTAATTTTAGCCATTCTGAACAACAGGATGAGGCAAAGAGAGGGCAAGAAACCATGAGACTCCTAATGATAAAGAACAAACTGAGGGTTGATGGAGGGGGTGAGTGGGAGTTGGGTTAGATAGATGATGGATATTAAAGAGGATACTTGTTATGATGAGCACTGGGTATTGCATGTAAGTGATAAATTACTGAATTCTACTTCTGAAACCAATATCATACTGTATTTAAATCAAATCTGAAAAAAAGAATTTAAATCAAAATCTGAAAAAAACAAAAAGAAACAAACAAAACCCCATGATGAATTTTGTGTATATTTATCGAATAGAAAAAAATAAATAAAAGACAAAATTACACAATATGAAAAGTCACTATATTATCCCAGGTTTTTGAAAGACTAAGTTCAATATATGTGTATTTAATTGGAAACTTATGACTTGAAAACAATTACCAATTCATTGACTTCTTTGCCATGAAAAATAGAAGCAAGAAAAGCAAAACCAAAAAAAAAAAAAAAAAAAGAAAGGTGTGGTTCCTGGAGGGGGATTAAAGCCCACCATGAAAGATGATCTGGCAGATTATGATGGTTGTGATAGAAGATGTGTACAAGACCATGAAGACTTCATGTGACATTTTATCTTCTCCTGATGTCTTTCCAGTTGCCCACATTCCTTCAACATGTAGCACAACTTCCTTTCCTTTCAATTCTCTCAAGTGCTACAATCAGAAGTACAGTAATTTTTGTGCTGGTTATTTAACTTCTTGATATTTAGGTGCTAATGTGTAAATGAGGAAACTTGGCTCTTGTTGCCAAGGAGTTAAAACTGGGAATATCAGTTGCTACTAAATCATAGTTCAAAAGGTAAACCTAACAATGTTGTCATTGTTGCTATCTGATTCCATAGTTGCAGTCACTGAATTGGACATAAAGTTTGCAACATGACAAAAATTGTGTAGTATTTCCCAGCAACATTTAGTAATAGAGCCTCAACCATACCTCCTTGAACTACTTCATAACTTGCCAAGAAAAGTCGTTTGCAAGAAGGGCATATGGTGTGCACCTAATATTAAAATTCCTTTGTCATGAAGAAATGAAAAATACATTGTAAAGAAGACTGTTTATCTCAGAGTGAAGATACAACAGCTGAAAACCACTGGCTTGGTATTTAAAAATTAAATGACCAAAACACTCAATGTTGGAGCTGA
The DNA here is from genome assembly GCF_030435805.1 of Mustela lutreola. Classification (NCBI taxonomy): domain Eukaryota; kingdom Metazoa; phylum Chordata; class Mammalia; order Carnivora; family Mustelidae; genus Mustela; species Mustela lutreola. The sequence goes on from NC_081295.1 coordinate 121,432,497, forward strand.
TGAAGATAAACCTCTCCATTATTGCATTGCATTATAAGTTTTAGAATATTTTGAATGCATATATTGACTAGTTTCTGTTTATCAGACTGTTCTATTGATGGAGTACTTCAAATGGGGGAATCTCTTTTTCTGTTTAATTTCCCTGACTTAAGTGTCTGAGAAACAATTCTCATTTATTCTCCTAGGCTTCAATGGAATGACTTTAACAGGGTTTTGGAATTTCCTTTCTTATGAAACATGCTCAGCCAACTGTACCACTTGACTACATTTTGATCAACTGTTATGTTTAACAATTATGGCATCTCCAATGTCTTATAAAGCAACTAGCATAATAAAATCAGTATTGTGAGAAAAAAAAAAAAAGGAAGTTCAGGATGTGAGGACAATCTGGCTGCAATATCTCTTACCCCATTGATCACCAAGGTTGATTTGGCTGATCTAGCTGGCTAAGCTTCCTCCTTCACCACTTCATGTGCCTCCCTCCCAAAGATGCATTCTCAGTTAAGGACAGCCTTCTCTGAAAGAAGAGGACCATTCTTTGGACAAGGGTATGAGTAGTTGTTGACTCCTGCAAGAACCTCCAAACAAGCTCTCAAGGTCCATTTGTTGGAAAATGTAAGCTTCTAAGACTCCAGACACATGCAAATGAGGTGTTGCTGTATGTAGCAGTCTGCCTTTCTTAAGGGGGTGAGGGGGAGAAAGTTTATGGTGCTAAACACCTAACACAAAAACCAACAGAAATCTCACATAAAGTACCTAACTTTAGACCTCAAAGAACAAGAAGAACAAACAAAGCCCAAAGTTAGTAGAAGGAAAGAAATGAAAATGATCAGAGTAAAAGTAAATAAAATCGAGACCAAAATAAAATAGAAAATAGCAGTGAAATTAAGAGCTTGTTTTTGAAAAGATAAACAAAATAGACAAACTTTAGTGAGACTCACTAATAAAAAAGTGGAGTCAAATAAATACCAGAAATGATGGCTGAAATGTTTGATCTGATACCACAGAAATACAAAGGATCATATGCAACTACTATGAACAATTGCATGTCAACAAATTGAACAAGTCAGAAGTAAATTCCTACATACATACAACTGGGTCATGAAGAAAGAAAGCCTGAACCTATTATTGGTAAGGAGAATGAGTAAGTAGAAAAAGAAGAAGAAGAAGATAGAGAAGAAAGGAAGAAGGAGGAGGAGGAGGGGGAAAAAAAAAAAAAACCTCCTAAGAAACAAAGGCCCAGGATCAGATGGCTTTATGGATGAATTCTAGCTAACATTTAAAGAAGAATTAATAGCAATCTTCCTCAAACTCTTCTAAAAAGTAGGAGAGTAAGGAATATTTCCAAAATCATTTTATAAGGCCAACATCAGCCTGGTCTTGAAAAACTAGATGAAGGATAGCCCAAATTACAGGCTGATATCCCCGATGAACATATATGTAAAAACCCTCAACAAAATATTAACAAACAGAATTCAGTAATACATTAAAAAGATGATTCACCATGACCAAGTGGGATTTATTCCAGGGATGCAAAGATGGCTCAGCACTCACTAATTAATCAGTATGATACACCACATTAATAAAAGGAAGGAGAAAATCATATAGTCATGTTAACAGATGCAGAAAGAACATTTGACAAAATTCAACATCTATTTATGATAAAAAAAGTTTCAAAAAAATGAGTAGAGGAAATGGATCTTAATATAATAAAGTCCATATATGACAAGTCCATAATAACATCATATTCAATGGTCAAAAACTGAAATCTTTTCCTCTAAGATAAGATACAAGACAAGGATGTTCATTATCACTACTTTTATTCAACATAGTATTAAAATTTCTACCCAGAGCAACTGGGCAGGAAAAATTAATAAAAATTGAGAAGGGAGTTGAGGGAAATTGGAAGGGGAGGTGAACTATGAGAGACTATGGACTCTGAAAAACAATCTGAGGGTTTTGAAGGAGTGGGGGGTGGGAAGTTGGGGGAACCAGGTGATGGGTATTGGAGAGGGCATGGATTGCATGGAGCACTGGGTGTGGTGCAAAAACAATGAATACTGTTACGCTGAAAATAAATTAAAAAAATTAAAAAAATATTGGAAAGAAAACTGTCATTATGTGCAGATGACATTATACTGCATCTAGAAAACCCTAAAGACTACAAAAATAAACAAACAAACAAACAACAAACCTATTAGAACCAGAGTCAATGAACTAATTCAGTAGTGTTGTAGGATACAAAATCAACATACAAAAATCCGTTGTACATTAATATCTTACTATCAGAAAGAAATTAAGAAGACAATCCCATTTCTGATTACATAAAAAACCATATACTTGGGAATCCATTTAAGCAAAGAACTGAAAGACCTTTAAACGAAGAACCATAAGACATTGGTGAAAGAAATTGAAAAAGACACAAATACATGGAAAGATATTTTGTGCTCATAGACTGGAAGAATTAATATTGTTAAAATATCCATGCTGCTCAAGTATCTACAGGTTTAATGCAATCCCTATTAAAATTCCAATAGCATTTTCCTCAGAAATAAAAGAAACAATCCTAAAATCAGTATGGAATCAGAAAAGGCCTTAAACAGCCAGAGCATTACTGAGAAAGAAGAAAGCTAGAAGCAATGCACTCCCTGATTTTAAATATCAAGCAATATAGTATGTGCATAAAAACAGTCACATAGATCAATGGAACAGAATAGAGAACCAAGAATTAAATCCATATATGTTGTAAATTACTTTAAGACAAAGGAGTCAAGAATATACTATGGGGAAAGAAGTTTGTTCAAAAAATTGTGCTGAGAAAACTGACAGCCATATGCAGAAGAATGGAACAAGAACACTACCTTATTCTGTACACAAAAAATAATTCAAAATGTATTAAAGACTTGAAACCATAAAACTCCTAGGAAAAAACATAGACAGCTCTCTGACATCCAACTTCTTCTTCTTTTTTTTTTTTTTTAAAGATTTTTATCCATTTGACAGAGAGAGAGAAATCACAAGTAGGCAGAGAGGCAGGCAGAAAGCAGGTTCCCCGTGGAGCAGAGATCCCGACGCGGGGCTCGATCCCAGGACCCTGGGATCACGACCCCAGCCGAAGGCAGAGGCTTCAACCCGCCGAGCCACCCAGGTGCCCCAACATCCAACTTCTTTTTTGTTTATTTGCTTGTTTAGTTTTTACCCAAAAGCAAAGACATAAAAAGTAAAGTAAACAAGTGGAACAAAGAGACCCAGCATGGCAAAGAAAAAAATTAAAATGAAAAGAAACCTACTGAATAAGATTAAATTTTTGTAAATGGTATATTTGATAAGAGGCTAATATCCAAATTATATAAAGAACTCATGCAAAACAAGAACAAAAGGATCTGAATCTGAGGATCTGAATAGATATTTTTCTAAAGAAGATATCCAAGTGGTTTACAGGTACAGAAAAGATATTAAATATCACTAATCATCAGGAAAATACAATCAAAACCACAATGAAATATCACCTCACATGCTTTAGAATGGCTATCGTCAAGAACACAATAGTTAATGAGTATTGATGAGATTATAGAATAAAGGAAACATTTGTACATTATTGATGGGAATGCTAATTGGCTCAGCCAGTATGAAAAACAATATGGAACCCCTTAAAAATTAAAATAGGACTACTGTACAACTGAATAATACCACTCTGGACATTTATCAAAATAATACAGTAATTCAAAAAATTTATTTTGATATAATCCCAATTGTTCATTTTTGCTTTTGTTTCCCTTGCCTCAGGAGACATACCTAGAAAGAGGTTGCTACAGCCAATGTCAAAGCAGTTACTGCCTGTGTTCTTATCTAGGATTTTTATGGTCTCATTTAACACATTCAGGTCTTTAATCCATTTTGAGTTTCTTTTTGTTTATGGTGTAATAAAGTGGTCCAGTTTCTTTCTTTTCCATGTTCCTGTCTAGTTTTCCCAGCACCGTTTGTTGAAGACACTGTCTTTTCTCCCATTGGATATTCTTTCCTCCTTTGTTGAAGATTAATTGACCAAATACTTGTGGGTTCATTTCTGGGTTTTACATTCTGTTATATTGATCTATGTTATGTATTTTTGTGCCAGTATCATACTGTTTTGATTACTACGGCTTTTTAATATAACTTGAAGTCAAGAGTTGTGATGTCTCCAGATTTGCTTTTCTTTTTCAAGATTGCTTTGGCTGCTTGGTGTCCTTTGTGGTTCCATGTAAATTTTAATATTGTTTGTTCTAACTCTGTGAAAAATGCTGGTGACATTTAACAGGGGTTGCATTAAATCTGTAAATTGTTATGGGTAGTGCAGACATTTTAACAATATTTGTTCTTTCAATCCATGTGTGTGGAGTGTTTTTCCATTTCTTTGTATCATCCTCAATTTCTTTAATTGATGTTATAGTTTTCAGAGTACAGATCTTTCACCTCTTTAGTTAGGTTTAGTCCTAAGTATCTTATTGTTTTTGGTGGAATTGTAAATGGGATTAATTTCTTAATTTATCTTTCTGGGGCTTCATTATTTGTGTATAGAAAAAAAGCTTCTGTGCAGCAAAGAGAAGAATAAACAAAACAAAAAAATAACATATAGAATGGGAGAAGATATTTGCAAATGACATCCTTTGTAGGTCATAACCTGATAAAGGGATAAATAACCTGATAAAGGGTTAGTATTCAAAATATATAAAGAATTTATAAAATTTAACAACCCAAAGATGAATAAGTAAATCATTAAATTAAAATTGGGAAATTAATTTCATTTCAATTAAAAATGGGCAGAGGCCATGAACAGACGTTTTTCCACAGAAGACATCCAGAAAACCAACAAACACTTGAAGAGATCCTTAACATGACTTATCATCAGGAAAATATAAATCAAAACTACAATGAGATATCACCTCACACCTTTCAGGATGGCTGACAAGGATGTGGAGAAAGGGGAACCCTCCTGCAATGGGAGTTTCAGAGAATGCAAACAGTGTCTTCACTGTATAAAATAATATAGAGGTTACTCAAAAAGTTAAAAACAGAACTACTCTATGATCCAGTAATCACATTACTGGGTACTTGCCCCCAAAATACAAAAACACTTACATAAGGGAGACATGTTTAGAGTAGCATTATCTACAATAGCCAAATTATGGAACCATTCCAAGTGTCCATCAACTGATGGATGAATAAAGAATATGTGGCATATATTATTAGTAATATTCTATTATATAATATGCATATATATTATATATATATATTACTTGCTCAGAGAAAATGAGATCTTGCTATTTGCAATGACATGGATAGCACTAGGATATTATTCTAAGTGAAATAAGTCAGTCAGAGGAAAACAAACACCATATAATTTCACTTATATGTGTAATTTAATAAACAAAAATAAGTAAGGAGGGAAAAAGAGAGAGAGACAAAAAACCAAAAACCAAAAACCAAAACAAACAAATAATAATAATAAAAAAAGCAGACTATTAACTATAGAGAACAAACTGATAGTTACCAGAGGGCAGGTGGGTGAGGGAATGGTTTAAACAGTTGATAGGGATTAAGGAGGGCTCTTGTCATGATGAGCCCTCAGTGTTGTATGAAGGTGTGGAATCACTATATTGTACCCCAGAAACTAATATTACACCGTATGTTAATTAATGAATTAAAAAAAAAACTTCAAAAATATTTTATCCCAATTTATATACTAGCTTTTTATTAACTTACCAATGTATTTTTGAGAATAGGATTTTCTTTATAGGGAGGGCAATGAAAGTGTAGATTGCTCTGGGAACCTTACACATTTTCACAATATTCATTTTTCCAGTCCATGAGCATGGAATGTTTTTCCATCTCTGTGGCTTCCTTAATCTTGTTCATAAGTGTTCTGTATTTTCTAGCATATAGATCCTTTATTCTGAGGTATCTTATGGGTTTTGGTGCTATTGTAAATGGAATAGATTCCTTAATTTCTCCTTCTACAGTTATACCGTTAGTGTATAGGAAAGCATGTGATTCCTGTGCATTGATTTTGTATCCTGTTACATTGTTAAATTGCTGTATGAGTTCTAGTACTTTGGTGGTGGAGTCTTTGGGTTTTCTAAAGTATCACATCATCTTTGAAGAGTTTGACTTCTTTGCCTTTTATTTCTTTTTGATGTCTGATTGCTAAGGCTAGGACTTCTAACCCTGTGTTGAACAGTAGTGGTGAGAGTGGGCATCCCAGTACTTTTCTTGGCCTTAAGGGAAAAGCTCTTAGCTTTTCCCCAATGAGAATGATATTCAATGTGGGCTTTTCTTATATGGTTTTTATATTGATGTATGTTCCCTCTATCCCTACACTTTGAAGAGTTTTAATCAAGAAAGGATGATGTATTTTGTCAATTGCTTTCTCTGCATCAATTGAGAGGATCACATTTTTTTTTCTTTTATTAATATGCTCTATCACTTTGAATTATTTGTGATTGTTGAACTACCCTTGTATCCCAGGAATAAATCCCACTTAGTAGTGGTGAATAATCCTTTTAATGTACTATTGGATGTTACTGTGTTGTGTAGGATCTTGTTCAGTATTTTTGCATCCATGTTCATCATGGTTATTGGTCTGTAATTCTCCTTGGTCTTTGGTCTTTACCTGATTTTTGGATCAAGGTAATGCTGGCTTTATGGAATGAGTTTGGAAGTTTTCCTTCCATTTCTATTTTTGAGACAGCTTCAATAGAGTAGGTTTTAATTCTTCTTTAAATGTTTGGTAGAATTCCCTTGGGAACCCATCTGGCCCTGGACTCCTATTTTTGGGGAGATTTTTTCATATATATATATATATATATATATATATATATATATATATATACATTTTTTCAATGTTCCAGAATTCATTGTTTATACACCACACCCAGTGCTCCATGCAATATGTGCCATCCATAATACCCACCATCAGGCTCACCCAACCTCCAATACCCCTCCCCTCCAAAACCCTCAGTTTATTTCAACTTCCTTAGGGTTATTGGTCTGTTCAGATTGTCTACTTCTTCCTGTTTCAGTCTTGGTAGTTTACAAGTTTTCAGGAAGGCATCCATTCTTCCAGGTTACTTAATGTGTTGGCATATAGTTGCTGGTAATGATTTCTAATTTGTTTCTATTTTCTTGGTGTTAGTCATGATCTCTACCCTTTCATTTATGATTTTATTAATTTGGATCCTTTCTCTTTTCTTTTGGATAAGTCTGGCCAGATGTTTATCAATCTTGTTAATTCTTTCAAAGAACCAGCTTCTAGTTCCATTGATCTGTTCTACTATATTTCTGGTTTCTTATTCATTGATCTCTGCTCTAATCTTTACTATTTCTCTTCTCCTGCTTACTTTAGGTTTTATCTGTTGTTCCTTCTCCATCTCTTTTAGGTGTAACTTTAGCTTGAACCTTTGGGATTTTTCTACCTTTCCGAGAGAGGTTTGGATGGCTATGTATTTCCCCCTAAGGACTGCCTTTGTAGTATCCCATAAGTTTAAGACTGCACTGGAGGGGATTATGCTAAATGAAACAAGTCAAGCAGAGAAGGACAATTATCATATGGTTTCACTCATATGTGGAACATAAGAAATAGCACGGAGGACCATAAGGGAGGGGAGAGAAAACTGAAAGGGGAGAAATCAGAGAGGGAGAGAAACCATGAAAGACTATGGACTCTGGGAAACAAACTGAGGGTTTCAGAGGGGTGAGGGATGGAGGTAGGATGATGGGTATTAATGAGGGCATGTGTTGTGATGAGCAATGGATGTTATATGCAACTAATGAGTCATTGAACACTTCATCAAATACTAATGAAGTATATAAAATGGCTAAATGAACATAATAATTTTTAAAAAGTAGAGAATATGATTTTCATTAAAAAATTGATCCTGGAAAATCTCCATTACCAGAATTCCTCCATGTATTGTTCCTTTAGTTTCATTGTTTAGCTTTTATGTTGTGTTTCCCTACGAATGAATTATTGTACATGGTATGAGGTAAGGACATGGTTAATCTTTAAAATACATATTCAATTATTTAGGTGACAAAATACTAATTATCTTGACAGCCTTGTAAACTATGAATTGACAACACCTAATGCTGTTGGTAATGTGGAGTAGCAGGAATGCACATGCATGTGTGGTAGGGGTGCAAAATGATACAACTATTTTGGAAGACAGTTTTGTTGTTTCTTGCAAAGCTACACATAGCTTTACATACATTCCGGCAATTGAATTCTTAGGTATTTACCCACATGAGTTGAAAATGGCTGTCTAAACAAAACCTGAACATAAATGCTGGTAACATCTTAAAACATAATTGCCAAACACTGGAAGCAACCAAATGCTTCAATGGGTGAATGAATAAATGGACTATGGTACATTCATACAATGAAACATTATAAAGCAATACAAATAAATTAGTCATTTGTATTAATGCTCATCCAAATTATAGACCTGAAATTTTCTTCTCATATTATGTCATTGTCTGGCTTTGGTATCATGATTATGCTGACTCTATAAAATTAATTTGGAAGAGTTCTCACTCCTTTTTTTTGGAAGAATTTAAGAATAATTGGTATTAGATAGGTAGAATTCACCTGTGAATCCACCTGGTGCTAAATCTTCTTGGGACTTTTATGTTCAATTTCTTATTTTTTTATTAACATATAATGTATTATTACATGTTATGTTATATGTTATATATATTATATGTGAATCCCCAGGTTTACACACTTCACAACGCTCATCATAGCACATAACCTCCCCAGTGCCCATAACCCAACCACCCTCTTCCTACGCTTCTCCCCCTGGCAACCCTCAGTTTGCTTTGTGAGATTAAGAGTCACTTATGGTTTGTCTCCCTCCAGATCCCATCTTGTTCCATTTTTCCTTTCCTATCCCATAAGACCCCCACTTTGCCTCTCAAATTCCTCATATCAGGGAGATCATATAATAATTGTCTTTCTCTGATTGACTTATTTTGCTAAGCATAATACCCTCTAGTTCCATCTACATCATCTCAAATAGTAAGACTTCATTTCTTTTGATGGCTGCATAGTATTCCATTGTATACATCTACCACTTCTTCTTTATCCATTCATCTGTTGATGGACATCTAGGTTCTTTCCATAGTTTCGCTATTGTGGACATTGCTGCTATAAACATTCGGGTGCAAGTGCCCCTTCAGATAACTACATTTGTATCTTTAGGGTAAATACCCAGTAATGCAATTGCTGGGTCAAAGGGTAGCTCTATATTAAACTTTTTGAGGAATCTCCATGCTGTTTTCCAGAGTGGCTGCACCAGCTTGCATTTACACCACCTTTGTAGGAAGGTTCCCCTTTCTCTGCATCCTTGCCAACATCTGTTATTTCCTGACTTATTGTTAATTTTAGCCATTCTGACTTGTGTGAGGTAGTTTCTCATTGTGGTTTTGATTTGTATTTCCCTGATGCTGAGTGATGTGCAACACTTTTTAATGTGTTTGTTGGCCATCTGGATGTCTTCTTTGCAGAACTGTCTGTTCATGTTCTCTGCCCATTTCTTGATTGGATTATTGGTTCTTTGGGTGTTGAGTTTGATAAGTTCTTTATAGATTTTGGATACTAGCCCTTTATCTGATACGTTGTTTGCAAATATCTTCTCCCATTCTGTCAGTTGTCTTTGGTTTTAACTCTTTCCTTTGTTGTGCAAAAGCTTTTGATCTTAGTGAGGTCCTAATAGTTCATTTTTGCCCTTGTTTCCCTTGCCTTTGGTGATGTTTCTAGGAAGAAGTTGCTATGGCTGAGGTCGAAGAGGTTGCTGCCTGTGTTCTCCTCAAGGATTTTGATGGATTCCTTTCTCATATTGAGGTCCTTCATGTTTTTGAGTCTATTTTCATGTGTGGTATAAGGAAGTGGTCCAGTTTCATTCTTCTTCATGTGGGGGTTCTTCTTCATTGAAGGGGGTTCTCTGTGCCTCCTGGATTTTCATGCTTGTTCCCTTTCCCATATAAGGAAAATTCTCTATAATAATTCCATCCAATATACCTTCTGCTCCCCTCTCTCTCTCTTCTTCTTCTGGAATCCCAATTATTCTTATGTTATTTCATCTTATGGTATTGTTTATCTCTTGAATTTTCCCCTCATGTTCCAGTTGTTGTTTGTCTCTCTTTTTCACAGTTTCTTTATTCTCTGTCATTTAGTTCTATATCACTAATTCTCTCTTCTGTCTCTTTTATCCTAGCAGTAAGAGACTGTTTTGTTTGCACCTCATTAATAGCATTACCATTAGCATGGTAAATTGTTTTCCACTTCCTCACTTTAAATCTGGAGGTGTCTTTGGGTCTAAAATGAGTTTCTTTTTTTTTTTTTTTCCCCATTCTGATATCCTGTGTCTCTTGATTGGGGCATTTAGCCCATTTACATTCAGGGTAACTATTGAAAGATATGAATTTAGTGTCTAATATTGCCTCTAAGGTGACTATTACTGTATATTGTCTCTGTTCCTTTCTGGTTTACTACTTTTAGGCTCTCTCTTTGCTTAAAGGACTCCTTTCAAAATTTCCTATAGAGCTGGTTTGTTTACAAATTCTTTTAGTTTTTGTTTGTGCCAGAAGCTTTTTATCTCTCCTTCTATTTTCAATGATAGCCTACCTGGACATGGTATTCTTAGCTGCATGTTTCTCTTCTTGTTTAGTGCCCTGAGTATATCGTGCCAGTTCTTTCTGGCCTGCTAGGTCTCCACCGATAAGCCTGCTGCCCATGTAATATTTTTACCATTGTATGTTACAGACTTCTTGTCCCAGGCTGCTTACAGAATTCTCTCTTTGTTACTAAGACCTGTATATTTTACTATTAAATGATGGAGTGTGGACCTATTCTTACTGATTTTGAAGGGGGTTCTCTGTGCCTCCTGGATTTTCATGCTTGTTCCCTTTTCCATATTAGGAAAATTCTCTATAATAATTCCATCCAATATACCTTCTGCTCCCCTCTCTCTCTCTTCTTCTTCTGGAATCCCAATTATTCTTATGTTATTTCATCTTATGGTATTGTTTATCTCTTGAATTTGTCTCACTTTTTCTCAGTTTCTTTACTCTCTGTCATTTAGTTCTATATCACTAATTCTCTCTTCTGTCTCTTTTATCCTAGTAGTAAGAGCCTCCGTTTTTGTTTACACCTCATTAATAGCTTTATTTCAGCTTGGTTAGACTTTAGTGCTTTTATTTCTCCAGAAAGTGCTTTTATTTCTCCCAACAGGGCTTCTCTAATATCTTCCGTGCCCTTTTTGAGCCCAGCTAGCACCTTGAGAACCATCATTCTGAACTCTGCATCTGACATATTTCTAATGTCTATACCGATTAGGTCCCTAGCCTTCAGTACTGCCTGTTTTTTTTTTGTTGTTGTTTGTTTGTTTTTTTGTTTTTGTGGTGAGTTTTTTCCACCTTGTTTTATCCAGATAAGAATATATGAAGGAGAGAATAAAAATACTAAAAGGGTAGCAAAGACCCCAGAAAAATGTGTGTTAATCAAAGCAGAAGGGATCCCAAATCATGGTGGGTGGGGAGAAAGGGGATAGAAAGAAGTTAAAAATTTTTTTTTAAAAAAAGAAAATATAGATTTTTGACTGGTGTTTAGTACAGGGTCACCCACTTAATTTTGGGGAGTACTTTGGTCTCTTAGAAGAAACTGTGAAGAGTTTTCATTAAGAAAGAATGCTGTACTTTATCAAATACTTTTCTGACATCTATTGAAAGGAACATATGATTCTTGTTCTTTCATTAATATACTGTATCACATTGATTGATTTGCGGATGTTAAACCAAACTTGCAGCCCAGGAATAAATCCCACTTGGTCATGGTGAGTAATCCTTTTAATGTACTTTTGGATCCTATTGGCTAAGATGCTGGTGAGAACTTTTGCAGCCATTTTCATCAAGGAAATTGGTTTCTAGTTCACCTTTTGATGCAGTCTTTGGTTTAGGGATCAAGGTAATGCTGGCCTCATAAAACGAATTTGGACGTTTTCCTTCCATTTCTATTTTTTTGGAACATTTTCAGAAGAATACATATTAAATCCTCCTTAAATGTTTCATAGAATTGCCCTGGGAAGTCATCTGGTCCTGGGCTCTTTTGTTTTTTGGGAGATTTTTTTATGATTGCCTTAATTTCTTTACTGGTTATATGTCTGTTCACATTTTCTAGTTCTTCCTGGTTCAGTTTTGGTAGTTTATACCTCTCTATGAATGCATCCATTTCTTTCAGATTGTCTAATTTGCTAGCCTATAACTGCTCATAATAGGTTCTTATAATTGTTTGTATTTCTTTGCTGTTGGTTGTGATCTCCCCTCTTTTCCTCATGATTTTATTAATTTGGGTCCATTTTCTTCTCTTTTTGATAAGTCTGGCCAGGGGTTTATCAATCTTATTAATTCTTTCAAAGAACCATCTTCTAGATTCATTAACCTGTTCTTTGGATCTTTATTTCATTGATTTTGATTTCTGCTCTGATCTTTATGACTTCTCTTCTCCTGCTGGGTTTAGGCTTTATTTGTTGTTATTTCTCCAGCTCCTTAGGTGTATTGTGAGGTTGTATATTTGAGACCTTTCTTGTTTTTTGAAAAAGGCTTGTAGTGTTATATACTTTCCTCTTAGGATCACCTTTGTGGCATCCCAAAGATTTTGAATAGTTCTGTCATTTTCACTTGTTTCCATGATTTTTTAAAATTCTTCTTTCATTTCCTGATTAACCCACTCATTCTTTAGTAGGATGCCCCTTAGCCTCCATGTTTTTGGGTTCATTCCACCTTTCCTCTTGTGGTTGAGTTCTAGTTTCAAAGCAGTGTGATCTGAAAATATGCAGGGGATGATTCCAATCTTTTGGTACTATTAGAGATCTGACTTATGACCCAGGATATGATCTATTCTGGAGACTGTTCCAGGTGCACTAAAGAAGAATGTGTATTCTGTTGTTTGGGGATAGAATGCTCTGAATGTATCTGTGAAAGCCATCTTGTCCAGTGTGTCATTTGAAGCCTTTATTTCCTTGTTGATCTTTTGCCTCCATGATCTTTCCATTTCAGTGAGTAAGGTATCAAAATTCCCTACTGTTATTGTATTATTGTTGATGTATATCATTGATTCTGTTATGAATTAGTTGACATAATTGGCTGCTCCCATGTTAGGGGCACAGATCTTTAAAATTGTTAGATCCTCTTGTTGGATGGACACTTTAAGCATAATATGGTGTCCTTCCTCATCTCTTATAGTTTTTGGTTTAAAATCTAATTGGTCTGTCATAGGGATTGCCACCCCAGCTTTCTTTTCATGTCCACTAGCATGGTAAATTGTTTTTTACCCCCTCACTTTAAATCTGGAGGTGTCTTTGGTCTAATGTGAGACTCTTGCAGACAGCACATCAAGCGGTCTTTTTTTTTTTTTTTTAATCTATTCTGATACACTATGTCTTTTGATTGGGTCATTAGCCCATTTACATTCTGGGTAACTACTGAAAGATATGAACTTAGTATCATTGTATTGCCTGTAATGAGACTGTTACTTTATATTGTCTTTTGCTCTATGCTACTTTTAGGCTGTCTCTTTTCTTAAAGTACCCCTTTCAATATTTCTTGAAGACTGGTTAGGTGTTGGCAAATTCTTTTAGTTTTTGTTGGGCTTGGAAGCTCTTTATTTCCTTCTATTTTTAATGGCAGCCTAGCTGGATAAAGTATTCTTGTCTGCATACTTTCTCATTTAATGCTCTGAATGCATCATGCCAGTTCTTTTTGTCCTGCCTGTTGTCTGTGGTATGTCTGCCTATCTAATATTTCTACCATTGTATGTTACAGACCACTTGTCCTGAGCTGCTTTCAGGATTTTCTCTGTTTCCGAGACTACTATGTTTTGCTATTAAGTGACAGGGTGTTGGCCTATTTTTCTTGATTTTGGGGGGGGATTCTGTGTCCTTCTGCATTCTGATGCCTGTTTCTTTCCCCAAATTAAGGAAGTTGTCTACTATAATTTGCTCTAATATAGCTTCTGCTCCCCCCTTTCTTCTGGGATTCCAATTATTCTAATATTGTTACACTTTATGTTATCACTTATGTCTCAAATTCTCCCCTCATGATCCAGTAGTTGTTTATCTGTCTTTTTCTCAGTTTTTTATTCTCCATCATTTGGTCTTTTATATCACTAATTCTCTCTTCAGCCTCATTTATCCTAGCAGTAAGAGCTTCTATTTTTTATTGTACCTCATTAATACCTTTTTTAAAAATTCAACTCAGTTGGGTTTTAGTTCTTTTATTTCTCCAGAAAGGGATTCTCTAGTATCCCCTATGCTTTTTTTCAAGCCCAGCTAGTATATTTATAATTGCCATTCTGAACTCTAATTCTGACATCTTACTAATGGCTGTATTGATATGGTCCCTAGCAGTTAGGACTGATTCTTTTTTTTTTTTTTTTTTTTTTTTGAGATGAGATTTTCATTTTGTCATTTTGTCCAGACAATAGATGAATGAGAGAACAAAATGCTAAAAGGGTAACAACAACCCCAGGAAAATATATTCTAAACAAATCAGAAGAGACCTTCAACCAGAAAAATAAAGGGGGGAAAAAAAAGGATCAGGCTGGTGAATAGAACAGAGCCACATATTTAATTTTGGGTGTTTTTGGACTATTAGAAGAAACTGCCTCCTAAAATTTTGAGTAAAGAAAAACGTATATATATACAAAAGAAGGGTAAGTATGATGAAGGGATGGAATATGATGAAGGGATGGAATAGTCCATATAGAATAAAGAAGACGAAAATTAAAAAAATATATTTTAAAAAACAAATTGATAAAGTAAGAAGTTGAAATAAAAAGGGAAAAAATTAAAAGGGAGAAGAATATGATAAGGTAGCAGACTAGAATAAAGCCATACACTATATTTAGGGTATATTTTGGTCTGTTAGAAGAAACTTTTCCCCCAAATTTATTTATTTATTTTAAAAATATTTTATTTATTTATTTGATAGAGATCAGAAGTAGGCAAAGAGGCAGGCAGAGAGAGGGGAAGCAGGCTCCCTGCGCAGCAGAGAGCCTGATGTGGGGCTTGATCCCAGGACCCTGAGATCATGACCTGAGCCAAAGGCAGAGGCTTAACCCACTGAGCCACCCAGGTGCCCTGTATCCCAAAATTTAAAAAAAAAAAAGGATATATATGTACATGTATGTGTGTGTGTATATATATATGTTAAATAAAATGAAGGGATAGAATATGTCTAAAAATGAAAATTAAAAAAGTTTTTAAAGAAGGTGTTGATAAGATGGTTAAAATAGAAAGAGGAAAAATTTTAAAAATAGATAAAGAAAAAATAAAGAAAATTAAAAATATGTAACTTTGAAAGATTGAAGAATCATTGGGGCCATGAATTCTATGTGCTGTATTCCTCTAGGGCTGGAACTTTGTACTTCTCATTGATCAATAAGCTTGGTCGTGTCCAGATATTCTTACTGATCTTCTGAGGCAGGGGCCTGTTGTAGCTATTCTCAAATGCTTTTGCCTGAGGCAGAATTGCATGGCCCTTGCCAGGGTCCAGCCTAAGTAATCTATTCAGGTTTGCTCTTGGTAGCTTATGTTTCTTGAAAACTTTCCATACAGCTTTGGAGATAGAGAATGAAAATGACCACTTTCCAATCTCCAGCTCTGAAGGAGCCAAGAGCTTAAGGTCCCCCTCTTCTGTGAATCCTCAGAGAAAAGCAGTCAATCACTCCCATTTCCCTGGTCTCTGAGTGTACTCTGTGCTTACCCAGCCTATTACTGAGCATTTCTATCTCTGACACATGGCTCCATTTGGAGTCTCCAAACCCATTAGATTCCTGCAGCACACTCCTCTCCACTCCTCCCATTGAAGGAAGGGTAAGGTATCTCTGGATACCCCTTGTGGGGTCTCTGCTCAAAAAGTAGTGACCCAACTCTTCTTTTGGATAACAGTTTATGGCAACCCTGAGCTGAGAGCCCACTCCTCAGCTCCATCTTTGCACCCAGCTTCCCCACTCCAATACCTGGGAGCTCTGCCACACTCAGGCACCCCCGGTCCTTCTATGACTCCGAGGGTCCTGAGACCACACTGTTCCAGTGAGGATTCCACTCCCTGCTTAGCCACTGGAGTGACATCCCTTTGCAGAGCAAACTTCTAAAATTTTGATTTTGTGCTCTGGTGTTCTATCACTTGCTGGTAGCCAGCTGATGGAGGCTCCCTCCCCCACTGTCTATCTTCCTATACCTGGTCTTGGATTCACTTCTCCATACATCCTTCCTTCCAGAAGTGGTCAGTTCTCTGTTCCTAGAATTGCTGCTATTCTTTTCTTTCATCTCCTGTTGAGTTTGTAGGTATTCAGAATGGTTTGATAACTATCTAGCTGAATTCCTGGGACCAGATGAATTTAGGTCTACTCCTCTGCCATCTTGCTTCTCCCTCTCCATTCACTGTTTAGTAGCATGTTGTTTATCCTCCATGTGTTTACGGCCCTTCCAGTTTTGTTTATTTGTTTGATTTTAGGTTTCTTGTTTAGTTTGATTATTATTAATTATTTTTATTTTTATCTTGTGGTTGATTTCAAGTTTCATATGCTTGTTGTTAGAAAATATTCAAAGTATAGCCTCAAACTTTTTATACCTTCTGAGGAATGATTTATGACCTAAACTGTGTTCTATTTTGGGGAATGTCCCAGGTGCACTTGAAAAGAATGTATATTTTGCTGCTTTAGGATGAAATATTCTGACTATAACTTTTAAGTCCCTCTGGTCCAGTGTGTCATTCAAAGCCATTGCTTCTTTGTTGATTTTCTGAGGTAAGTGGGGTGTTAACATCCCCTACTATTTTTGTATTATTGTCAATGAGTTCCTTTGTGTTTGTTTTATATATTTGGATGCTCCTTTTGTGGAGTCATAAATACTTGCAATTTTAAGTCTTCTTTTTGTATAGTTTTCCTTGTATGCTATAATGCCTTTCTTCATCTCTTATTACAGTCTGGTTTGAAATCTAGTTTGTCTGAGAGAAGTATTTTTACTCTGGCTTTCTTTTTATATCCATTTGGAAGACACATCTTTCTTCATCACCTCATTTTCAATCTGTAGCTGTTTTTAGTTTTAAAATAAGTCTCATATAAGCAACATATATGTGGGTTTTGAATCCATTTTGATAGCCTATGTCTTGATTGGAGCATCTGGTCCATTTACATTCATAGTAATTATTGATAGATATGTATTTAGTGCCATTTTATTACTTGCTTTATCATTATTTTTGGATATTTTTCTCTGATGTTCTCTTGTCACTTTCCACTCAAAGATTTTCCTATAATATTTCTTGGAGGACTGGTTTAGTGGTCACAAATTCCTTTAGTTTTTGTCTGGAAAACTCTTTATCTTTCATTCTATTCTGAATGATGGTATTGCTGGACAGTGTATTCTTTGTTGCATATTTTCTCCATGAAGCATGTTGAATATATTATGCCACTCTCTATGTCTTACCACTTTCCTCTAGAGAGATCTACAACTAGGCTTATGGGTCTTCCATTATAAGTTAGGGGCACTTCGTTTTTCTTGCTGTTTTTAAGATGTTTTCTTTATCACTATACTTTGCAAATTCATTTTAATATGTCTTGGTATTGGCCTGCTTTGTTGATTTTGATGGGAGTTCTCTGTGCTCCTCTGGATTTGGTGTCTTTTTCCTTTCCCAGATTAGGGAAGTTTTCTGCTATGATTTACTCAAATACATTTTCTGTCGCCTTTTCTCTTTCTTCTTTTTTTTATTTTATTTTATTTTATTTTATTTTTTATAAACATATATTTTTATCCCCAGGGGTACAGGTCTGTGAATCACCAGGTTTACACACTTCACAGCACTCACCAAATCACATACCCTCCCCAATGTCCATAATCCCACCCCCTTCTCCCAAACCCCCTCCCCCCGGCAACCCTCAGTTTGTTTTGTGAGATTAAGAGTCACTTATGGTTTGTCTCCCTCCCAATCCCATCTTGTTTCATTGATTCTTCTTCTACCCACTTAAGCCTCCATGTTGCATCACCACTTCCTCATATCAGGGATATCATATGATAGTTGTCTTTCTCTGCTTGACTTATTTCGCTAAGCATGATACGCTCTAGTTCCATCCATGTTGTTGCAAATGGCAAGATTTCATTTCTTTTGATGGCTGCATAGTATTCCATTGTGTATATATACCACATCTTCTTGATCCATTCATCTGTTGATGGACATCTAGGTTCTTTCCATAGTTTGGCTATTGTGGACATTGCTGCTATAAACATTCGGGTGCATGTGTCCCTTTGGATCACTACATTTGTATCTTTAGGGTAAATACCCAATAGTGCAATTGCTGGGTCATAGGGCAGTTCTATTTTCAACATTTTGAGGAACCTCCATGCTGTTTTCCAGAGTGGCTGCACCAGCTTGCATTCCCACCAACAGTGTAGGAGGGTTCCCCTTTCTCCGCATCCTCGCCAGCATCTGTCATTTCCTGACTTGTTGATTTTAGCCATTCTGACTGGTGTGAGGTGATATCTCATTGTGGTTTTGATTTGTATTTCCCTGATGCCGAGTGATATGGAGCACTTTTTCATGTGTCTGTTCGCCATCTGGATGTCTTCTTTGCAGAAATGTCTGTTCATGTCTTCTGCCCATTTCTTGATTGGATTATTTGTTCTTTGGGTGTTGAGTTTGCTAAGTTCTTTATAGATTCTGGACACTAGTCCTTTATCTGATATGTCGTTTGCAAATATCTTCTCCCATTCTGTCAGTTGTCTTTTGATTTTGTTAACTGTTTCCTTTGCTGTGCAAAAGCTTTTGATCTTGATGAAATCCCAGTAGTTCATTTTTTCCCTTGCTTCCCTTGCCTTTTGCGTTGTTCCTAGGAAGATGTTGCTGCGGCAGAGGTCGAAGAGGTTGCTGCCCGTGTTCTCCTCAAGGATTTTGATGGATTCCTTTCGTACATTGAGGTCCTTCATCCATTTTGAGTCTATTTTTGTGTGTGGTGTAAGGAAATGGTCCAATTTCATTTTTCTGCATGTGGCTGTCCAATTTTCCCAGCACCATTTATTGAAAAGGCTGTCTTTTTTCCATTGGACATTCTTTCCTGCTTTGTCGAAGATTAGTTGACCATAGATTTGAGGGTCTATTTCTGGGCTCTCTATTCTGTTCCATTGATCTATGTGTCTGTTTTTGTGCCAGTACCATGCTGTCTTGATGATGACAGCTTTGTAATAGAGCTTCTCTTTCTTCTTTTTGTGTGACTCCTATAATGACAATGTTATTATGCTTAATGGAGTGACTGAATTCCCCAAGTCTTTTACTGTGTTGCATAATTATTCTTTCTTTCTTTTTCCAGCTTCATTATTTAGCATTATTTTTATCTTTTGTATCACTTATTAGTCCTTAGAGTCTTCCAAACTTGTGGCCATTTCATTAAGTGTGCTTCAAATTTTAGCCATTGAATTTTTTCTTTCTGATTATTTCTTCTCTCTTTTCTCTCTCCAGTAAGGGCCTCTGTGAAGTCTTCCATTCTTTCTTAAGCCCAGAAATTATTCTTATGACTGTTGCTTTAAGTTGTCCAACAGGCAAATTATTTATATCTGTTTCACTTAGATCATTGGCCATGGCTTTATCTTGTTTCATTTTGGATGAATTCTTTACCTTTACATATTGTCCAAGTATCTGTATTGTTCTGTGTATTGGAAAAGCCTGTTATGTTTCCTGTTCCTGACATTAATGGCTTTATGAAGATGAGATCATATAGTGTCCAAGTTTGACAATTCAGTGAATGTATCTGGTGTGTACTATGTGCACTCTTTTCCTGTGTTTTGGCTGCTCTATCCTTTAGGATGGTAATCTGCAGAGACTCTTCTTGCCTGTAGCAGGCAGTTAATCCATGGCCAGGGTATGGTGGTTTTAACTTGGGATGCTCTGTTCTGCTTGTTAAATGAGACGTAAAGCTACCTCCACTAGAAATGAAGCATTGCAGAAATTTCTCGCTGGGAGACATGGTGTGGATGGTATTTCTGTTGGTTTTCTGGGAAAGGGAGTTGTTGCACTGGGACTGATGCCAAATGGTTCAAGAAGGGCAATGCTGGCAAAGTGCAGGGGTGTGGGAGCTGGTGTAAGCAAATTAGGCAGCCAGTGTCTGTACTGCGCTGTTTATGGAAGGTGTTTCAGTGTTTATGCTGAGGGGTGAGAGAGAGAAATGGTGATATCCAGCTCCTTTCTCCCTGGAATGGGGTCTCCATGTTTGTTGTTCTCAGGAAAGCTATCTGAAAAAAGTGAATAATCTCACCCCTGTGTTTCTCAGGCATTTTTCAGATTGCTGTTTAAATGATTTCTCCCTCCAGAATCTTTTGCCTGCCTCCTCTCCAGGAGCAGAGCAGGGTCCTCCAGACTCTTCCCCAGCTAAGTCCGATGACTTTTGCAACTCAAGGCTTTAGGGAAGAGGTATGGGCAAGGGCCTGTGCTAGTCTCCTGGGGGAGGTTGTTGCTGCACCAAGACTGAGGCAAGTTTGACCATGAGAGGCTTTGTGCCAGAGTGCAGTGGCATAACACTTGGAGCAAGCAGGCTAGGTAGCCAGTGTCAGGGACCAGCTGCCTTCAACAGATGGTTCTGTATTTATGCTGAAAGTGGGGGAGGGAATTGGCACCCACTGGCTCCTTTTTCCTTAAAGAAGCATCTGTGTGAATGCTACCTCTCCTAGACAAGTTCCCAAAATAGTAAATAATCTCCCCAATGTGTGACTTGGTTGGCCCTCTAATCATACTCTTTGCCCCTGGGGTTATTTGCCTGCCTTCTCTCCAGGAGTAGGGCAGGGGGAGGAAAATGGTACCAGCCAGCTCCTTTGTTACTGCTCTCAGGTGGACTCTCTGAAGAAGAGGGAATAATTTTCACCCTGTGCATTCCAGGCATTTATTAGACCTCTGTTTTCATGGTCTATTCTTACACTGTTTGCCTTTCTTCTCTCCTGGAGCAGTTCAGTACACTGTGGATTCTATCTCAGCCAAGCCAGCTGACTTTTGTACCTCCAAACCTTAGGATGCAGTGTGGGTGGGAGTCTATTCTTGTCTTCAGAGGAGGATATTTCTGAGCTTAGGACCAGTGGGAGGTTTGATCAAGAAGGGCATTTGTGCCAGAGTACAGGGACATGTGAGTTGGAGCAAGCATGTGGCAGGCAGCTCTGCACCTATGCTGTGTGTAGGGGAGTGGAAATTGTCCCTAGGCTCTGTTGTCCCTGAAGGGGGTCTCTGTGAATGCACTCCAAGAAGAAGGAGAAATCTCCTTATTGTGTGCCTTTGGTATTCCTCAAAAGCACACTCTGATCCTGGGTTGTTTGCCTGGCATCTCTCCAGGATTAAGGTAGTGTGCTCAGGTCTATATCCCAGCCAAGTTTTCTGACCTTCAAAACTTCAGGCTTCAAGTCCTGCTGGTGTCAAAAAATAAAACAAACAAACAAACAAAAAAAAACTAGCCGTTTTCATTTTTCCTGCTGATGGCTAGTAGTAGTATTCCCCTTGCCTATTCCTTTGTGTGTTCCCTTCTCTGTTGTCTTTCTTGCAACAAGGGCATGCTCCTCTCTATAGTGCCCATGATCCTTTCCTTCCCAAAACAACATCTCCAAATTTTCTACCTTCCTTGATGTGGCCTCTTCTCTCCCTCTAGTTGTGCAGTTTGTCCTGTCAGTCCTCATGCTGATTTCTTGGGCTTTCAGAAAGATTTCAGAGTTATCTATTTGTGTTTAAGATATGAGATAAGCCTAGATTCTTCCTACTACACTTCCATTTAAACTCCCATCATCACATTTTTATACACTAGTGATGAAGCCGTATAAAGAGATATTAAGAAAACATTCCTATTTAGAACTGTACCAAAAATAATAAGATGCTTAGGAAGAAACTTAATAAAAAAAGTGTAAGACTTGTACTCTGCAAAGTATAGAACTTTGATGAAAGAAATTGAAAACAATACAAACAAATGGAAAGATATTCCGTGTTCATAGTCTAGGACAACAACCATTATTAAAATGTCCATACAACAAAATGAGCCTACACATTTAATGCCGTCCCTATCAAAATTTTGATAGGGACTTTTCACAAAATTAGAAAAAACAATTCTATGGAACTATCCTGAATAGCCAAATCAATCTTGAAAAAGGCAAACAAAGCAGGAGGTATGGAGGTATCACTATTCCAGTATTCTTTTTAAACTACAAAGCTGTAGTAATCAAAACATTATGGTACTGGAATAAAAATAGATTCAATGATCTGTGCAACAGGATAGATAATGCAGAACTAACCCACATTATATGGTAAATTAATTTTTGACAAATGAGGAAGAAATATCCAATTGGAAAAAGACAGTCTCTTCAACAAATAATGTTGGGAAAATTGGTCAGCTACATGCAAAAGAATGGAACATGACCATTCTCAAGAATAAACTCAAAATGGATTAAAGAATAAACTCAAAATGGATTAAAGACCTAACCATAAGACCTGAAACCACAAAAAATCCAAGACTGCACAGGCAGTAATGTCTCTGACATTAGCCATAGCAACATTTTCTTAAATATGTCTTTTTCGGCCAGGGAAATAAAACAAAAATAAGTTATTGGAACTATATCTAAAGAAAAATCTTCTGCCCAGCAAAGGAAACAACCAACAAAACTAACAAAAAATCTACTGAATGGGAAAAGACATTTGAAATGACATGTCCAATACTGAGTTAGTATCCAAGATATATGAAGAACTTATGCAACTCGATGCCAAAAATCCAAACAATCTGATGTAATGGATATGTCCAAAAGAATGGACAGAAGACATGAACAGACATTTCTCCGAAGACATTTAACCAGATGACCAAAAGATACATCAGCATCATTCATCATCAGGGAAATTCTAATCAAATCCCTAGTAAGATAACACTTCACACTTGTCAGAATAGATAAAGTAAAAAACAGAAGAAACAACCGGCATTGAAAAGGATGTGGAGAAAGAGAAACACTTGTGCATTAGTGGTGGGAATGCAACCATGGAAAATAGTTTGGAGATTACTCAAAAATGAAAGATAGAACTACCTTATGATCAGCGATCACATTACCTGGATTTACTAAGATAATTCGGAACATTAATTCAAAAAGATGCATGAATCCCTATGTTTATAGCAACATTATTTACACTAGCCAAAATATGGAAGCAGTACAAGTGTATACCAATAGATGAATAAATAAAGAGGATAAATAAATAAAGAGGGAGTGGAGATACATACAATGGAATATTATTCAGCTATAAAAAGAATGAATTCTCCATTTGCACCAACATTGATGGCTTTAGAGAGTATAACGCTAAGTGAAATAAGTCAGAGAAAGACAATAACATAAGATACATTTACATGTGGAATTTAAGGAACAAAATAAAAGAGCAAAGAGAAAAGAAGAGAGAAAAAACAAACAAACAAAAAAACAAATAAAAAAAACAGACTCTTGACTATAGAGTACAAACAGTGGGTGACCAGGGCAGGTGGGTTGGGGGAATGGATGAAATAGGTAAATGGTGTTAATAGTGCACTCATTTTGATACATACTGAGGAATACGTTGTTGAATCACTATATTCTACACCTGAAACTAATATAACACTGTATGTTAACTATGCTGGAATTAAAAGAAAAATTAAAATGAAACAATAAAATAATAAAATAAAATAAAGTAAAATTCATAATGCTTTTGTTGAAGTTTATCTTACAGAAAAAAGGGGAAAATAAGCTTTTTAAAAGTGACATAATATAACAATGCATATGGAGTACCTAGATGGCTCAATTAAAAATAATATTTTCTTTTCTCTAGCTTGCTTTATTATAAGAAGACAGGCTATAATGCATGTGACACACAAAATGTGTTAATAGACTGTTTATGTTATTGGGAAGGGTTTCTAATCAATAGTAGGCTATCTACAGTGGTAATTTAGCTTTGGGAGAGTCCAAAGTTACACTTGAATTTTGACTGCACAGGGGTTCACTGTTCCAACCCCTGCATTGCTCAAGGGCTAAATATATATTTATTCAACACTGAGATTATACTCTGATGTAAATTATTTTCTCACTAAATATTTTGACTTCTTGTCCTCTTTTGCATTTCTTTTATTATGAGATATTGAGCTTCTTCTCACATGTTCCTTTGTGTTGTGAACTGTATCCATACCCTTTGCTTATTTTTTATTGGATTGTTGGTTCTTTCATTAATTAGCAAGATATATTTGTGTCATGAAAATAATGCTTTTGTCTAAATATAATGTGTAAATAATCAAAATACCTTGGAATTTTTCCATTTCTTTTCATCTGTAGCCACTACAGTAGTCCTAGTCAATATTTATTTTTCTCTCTTGAGTGATTGCAACAACCTGCTAACCAGACTTTTTATTTTCAATCAGAAGAGATGACTAAGCAGTTGGGCTGGTTTAAGTTTGGTGATGAATTTAAACAGAATTCAGTAAAGAAACATTTATTAATAAATTTAAAATATTGTTGAATATCTATATATTAAGTGCTTTTAAAAAGGGTACATCTTGATAAGAAAAGAAACAAAACCAAGAAAGAAATGGTGAATTGGGAAATTGGGGCAGTACCAATGGCCAGAAAGTCTAAGGGCTGTATTGCTTGTTTCTTATTAATAGTTGTATTATAAAGTAGTACTTATTAAAAATGTACCATTGGATATGTTGTGAAATATGTATTCATTCTTGAAACCATAACCATAACCCCCAAAATACACATGTTCATTATTCTAAAACTTCCCTCATGAGACTTTATAATATTCTCTCTCTCCCTTTCTTGCCCTCCTTCTTTCTTGCCCTCCTTGCCCTCCTTATTTCCACACAGTCATTATGTTCCACACATTCTGACATTACAGATCAATTTTCACTTTCTATAATTTTCTAAATGGAACCAAACACTATGTACAACTTTGTACTTTCTTCTATCATTCAGCGTAACTATTTTAAGATTCCCCCATAGTGTTGCATGTATCAATAGTTCATTACTTTTTATTGCTATATATTATTCCATTTTATGTACATATAATAACTTTTTCTATTCACTATCCTACCGATAAATATTTAGGATCTCTCTAGTCCTTACAACTTACAAGGAAAGTCATCATGGATACTCATATAAAAATGTCTTTATGGACATACATTTTTATTTTTTATTTTGCACAGGAGAATGGCTGAGTCATATGGTAGATTTATAGCTTATATTTTCAAAAAACTATCAAATGTTCTTCCAAAGTAGTGGTATCATTTCGTATTCCTAAGAGCAATGTGTATGAGTTTCAATTCCTCTACATCCTTGCCAACACTTGATATGGTCAAGCTTTTTAATTTTAGACATCCTAATAGATAGATGGTTAGTGGTATTTCATTTTGGTTTATATTTGTAAACCTTCATGACTAATGATACCAAATATCTTTTCATGTACCGATTTTCCATCATATATCCTATTTAATGAAGTATCTGTTCAAATCTCTTGCCTATTTTGTATTATATTTGTATTAGCATTTTGAGAGTCCTTATATATTCTGGATAGAAATCTTTTATAAGATTTTTGGGTTACAATTATTTTCTTCCAAACCGTGGAGTATCTTTTCATTATCTTAAAAGTGTCTTGCAAAAAAAAAAAACAAAAACAAAAACAAAAGTTGCTCACTTCAGTGAGATTTAATATATCACTGTTTCCTTTTTTATGTAGCATTTTTTGTATCATATCTAAGAAAATGTGTTTTACTCAAGGTCACAAAGATTGTCCCCTGTGTTTTCTTTGAGAGCTTTCATAGGTTTAGGTTTTATATTTACATCAGTGATTCATTTATATATTCACTTATATAGTCAAGGTTTGGATTAAAGCTTTTATTTTCATATGGATAGCCATCTGTATCTATTGTCTTTTCACCTTTGTTGGCAATCAGCTGTGTGTGGATCTGCTTCTGGACTTAAGTTGATCTGTTTGGTTTTTCCTTACACCAACACCAAATTGTCTTCATTAAAGTAAATTTATAATAAATTTTGGAGTTAGATAGTAGGACTCTGCCAATCTTGGTCTTCATATTTCTGTTTGTTTGTTTGTTTGTTTGTTTTTTGTTTGTTTGTTTGGGCTGTTCAAGTTCTTTCGAATTTCCATGAGAAGTTTACAATTATCAAGTCATTTTCAACAAAAAGAGTATGCTGATTTAAAAAAAATGTATTTATTTATTTCACAGAGAGAGAGAAAGCACATGAGAGAACACAAGCAGGGAGAGCAACAGAGAGAGAGGGAGAAACAGGTTCCCTGCTGAGTAGGGATCCTAATGCAGGACTCCATCCCAGGATCCCAGGATCACAGTCTGAGCTGAAGGCAAACACTCAACCTACTGAGTCATCCATGTGCTTCAAGGGTATGCTGAATTTTAATCTAACATATTAAGTCTTCTAATTCATAAACATGGTATGATCATCCATTTATTTAGGTCTTTTTTAGTTACTTTCAGTTGGTTTCCATCCTTACATAGTTTCTTCACATGCTGGTGCTATCCATTTGTGCTGGAGGGATTAGAGTGGACTCTCTGCAGATCTCTTGAGTTCTATCTTTGGGCAGCTTTCTTCTTTTCTATACTCTGCCTTAGTCCCTCCACTCAGGGATTCTTCCAGGCTCAGCCTGTTTCCTCTTTTTCTTTGATGCAACCTAGAAACCTTCTTAAGAGAATAAGCTGTGGAAAATTTAGGTCTTTCCTCATTTGTTTCCTATCCCTTTGAGATCACTCTCCTCTGTTGTCTAATTCCTGATATCTTGGGTTCTGTTGTTCCAGGCATTTTGTTCAATTTTTATGATATTTCATAAAAATTGGAGATTAAATGCATCTTGGCTAAAATCAGAAATCTTGAACAGATTATAAAGTAATCTTAACCAAACAATATTTTTTTTTAAATAAAAACATGTTTTATGGAACTGTAGCACATTTAACCAAGAAACATAATTTTTGTTTAAAAATAAAGTATTCCTAACTGATCTTTTAAAAGGAAAATTGAAATTGTGAAAAAACATGTCATGATTTTATGAAAAGTTTTCTTAAATACCTTGGAAATATCAATTAGGGATGTAAAAGACTACAAGTAAGAGTAACAGGCAGTTTTGAAGTGTACCATCAGTGAGTTATCTCAAGTTGTTCAGGTTTCAACCTAAATGTTAAAGAGAAGAAAAAATTTGAAATAAATTGGGGAAGATCAGAAGGTGATCAGAAGGTCAATATATATTCAAACTAAACATGAGAGTTGAGTGGCTTACCAAAAGGACTGAAAAAATAAATAAATAAAAAGTGGATTTGTTATTAAGCTTGTGAATATAATATCCTGAAAGCAGCCTTCAAGGTCTATAGGAAGATAATCTCACCTCTATGATCAGAGAAACAAAGATTTGGGTTAAATGATTAACCAATCCTTGACAGGAAATGAATAAGCAGTGTTTATCCTAGGAAATTCCAGTATCACTGTGAGTTAATGAAGTACCCACAAAAAACTAACTGACAGTATATGCTAATTTGTGGTAATTGAATGGACATGAAAAATGAAGAAAGTGAGAAAAGATATTGTCAGAAATGCAAGAAAAGAGATTGTCAGAAATACAGTAATTCAGAATATAACATCTGAATTAAGTAGAAATGAGAATATAACAGAGAAATGGAAAATTTTCATCTTGGGCTGCAATTATGCATTGCATAGATAAGAGATGTAGGAAATTAAGAGGTAGAAAATGAAGTAAGTTAAAAAGAGTGAGAAGTATGAGTGGAACAAGTCTTTCTCAGAATTCCAGTTCGAATATTGAGGTAGAATGACAGACTTTCCCATCTCAGAGATAGTTACATAGATTTGATTCTGTCTCATAAAAGCATCCCATAAAATGTTTTTGCAAAGTGCATTTTCTAGTTCAGTCCTCCAAAGTTAACTGAGATTAACCAAGCATCATTGTTATGGGATTTTTGAGGAGAAGAATTCCTAGAGAGCCAGTTGTATAACTCAAGTGAAACTTCCTTAGCACTGGAAGGGTAATTTCTCTTTTGATTTATTTCTCACAGCAACTAGTGTAATGTTATTAAAGTAGCTGATGTTCAAAAACACGTTTCTGTTGTTTAAACAAAGACAACTCTCAGACCTCCCACAGTGGGAGCAGAAAAAATACAAGTGGGCTTTTTTGGGTGAAAGATGACTAAAAATGAAAATTGAATCTAACTGCACATCTATTTTTTTGTTTGTTTTTCAGAAAACACCACAAAATATCATATAATTATAGCTATATTTGGAATCATCATTTTAATACTTCTAGGATTATTTATTTATAAATATTATTGCAAGAAAAATGACAATAAGAATGGTAAGATATAAAAATGGGATACAGTAAATTATGACAAATCTAATAGAATGAGTGGGACAGGTGAGAATAGGGAAAGAGTATTGTCATTTTTTTTTTCTTTGAGATATTAAGCTGTTTAGGAAAACAAAGATCAAAATAATAACAGTTTTTCTTCCATAGCATGTTAATAGTTGTTTATAATCAGTCTACTAGTGGTCATATTTTGAAGTAAAAAGAATGGGTATATTAGGTATGTTTTTGTTGTTGACGTTGTTAGTGTTGAGAAAACAGAAACCAATAAGATGTGGGCATTTGAGGAAAATTTTATTCTAAACTTAAATTTTCATTTCAGTCCCAAAGTTCTCTGTTTCTTAGTATCCATGGCCTATGTACTCCTTTCCTCTTGAATAACCCTATTCTTATCTGAAGTTTGAAGTGATATCAGTTCCCTCGTTAAGAGGGATTCTGATATAAATAAAAAAAGATTCTGATATCTGTCTTGTTAGCTGACTCTTTCCCTTACTTAACAAAGCAAGTTACTGTGTTGAGAAAACCGTTTGGTAAGGATCTGATGGCAGCCTTAGCTAGAAACTGTTGGAATTATGTCTGCAGCCATATAAATGAGAGAACGCTGAATCCTAACCATTGAATCTTAACCCACCAGGGAGGGTCAAGCAGCCATATAAATGAGCTTGTAAACAAATCCTTCCCTGGCCAAGATCCCAGTGGTGCCCAATATCATGATTGCAGTTTTATGAAAAACCCTAAGGTGGAGGATCAGGTGAAGCTGTATTGTGTGATGATAAATGAAACTGTGAGATAATAAATGTGTTGTTTTAATCCACTAAATTTGTAGTTATCTGCTATTTAATAACAGATAATAATACAATACAATACAGGCATAATCTTGGAATATCTCAAGCAAAATGAAAGTTTTAATCATCTTAATGTGCAGTGGAGCTAGTGATTTTTTTAAAGAAAACCTTTGTTTATTAAGTGGACAACCTCATTTAGTTCACTTACTATTTTTATAATATAATTTTATTGATCTTCTTGAGTTTTTGAAAACTATATTTATATCATTTCAAGATGACAATTTCCCTCTTTCTACAGTAAAGTTGTAGATAGATGATAGGAGACAAATCTTTTTTTTTTTTTTCATTTTAATATGTCATTTCCTAGAACATCTGAATTATATTGAATGTCCTTGATTTTTTCATATTTAAAATAGATTTTTAAAAAATTTTCATGTATTTGCTAAAAAGAGAGCGAGCACAGCTTATGTTTTAGTTTTTCGTTATTTAGAAAAAATGTTTGCTATCAGTTTCTGATGGATACTCTTTATTGGGTTAATCATGTTTTCTTCTATGCCAAACTTTCAGTTTTTTTCTTTCTCTCTTTTTAATTTTTTTTATGTTCCATTAGCCAGCATATAGTACATCATAAGGTTTTGATGTAGTGTTCAACAATTCATTAGTTGTTTATAAATCAAGAATGAATCTATGATGATCACTTAATTTTTGCATATATCAAAATGATTATTCTTATTTAATTTATTATTTTGGAAATATACATTAACAAAATTTCCACCTTTTAAATAATTCTTGTAATTTTTATAAAAACTTACATGTTCATATGTATAATTTCTTAGTATACTGCTTTAGGTTAACTAAATCTTGGTTGAATTTATAAATCTCATTGGTTCATTTAGACTCCTCCCTTCATTAGTCCTTTTCCTCTCCTAATGTCTGCCATGCTTTTCCTTATGTTCCACAAATAAGTGAAACTGTATGATAATTGTCTTTTTCTGCTTGACTTATTTCACTTAGTATAATCTCCTTCAGTTCCAGCTATGCTGATACAAAGCTGGGTATTCATCCTTTCTGATGGTTGAGTAATAGTCCATTGTATATATGGACTACATCTTCTTTATCCATTCATCTATTGAAGGGTATCTCAGTTATTTCCACATTTTGGCTATTGTGGACATTGCTGCTATGAACACTGGGGTGCATATGGCCCTTCTTTTCAATACATCTGTATCTTTGGGGTAAATACCCAGTAGTGTAATTTTTAATTTTTTTGAGGAAACTCCACACTGTTTTCCAAAGTGGCTGCACCAATTTTCATTCCCACCAACAGTGTAAGAGGGTTCCCTTTTATTTACAACTTCTCTAATGTTTATTGTTTCTTGCCTTGTCAATTTTTGCCATTCTAACTGGTGTATGGTGGTATCTCAATGTGGTTTTGATTTGTATTTCCCTAATGGTTAGTGATGATAAACATTTTTTCATGTGTCTGCTAGCCAGTTGTATGTCTTCATTGAAGAAATATCTGTTCACATCTTCTACCCATTTTTTGACTTGATTATCTGTATTTTGAGAGTTGAGTTTGAGAAGTTCTTTATAGATCTTGGATACAGCCCTTTATCTCTAGTGTCATTTGCAAGTATATTCTCCCATTCTGTGGGAGGACTCTTTGTTTTGTTAACTGTTTCCATTGCTGTGCACAAACTTTATTCTGATGAAGTCCTAAACGTTCATTTTTGCTCTTCTTTCCTTTTAATGTAGTTGCAAAAGTTGAACTGTTGGATCATATCATTTCCCTAATTTCTCTTTCTACAGTTACATTTTTAGTGTGAAGGAAAGTAACTAATTTCTGTGCTTTGATTTTGTATCTTGTCATATTACTGAATTGCTGTATGAGTTCCAGGAATTTGGTGTTGGAGACTTTTGGGTTTTACTTATGGAATTTACTCATCTGCAAAGAGAGAGAGTTTGACTTCTTCTTTGCCAATTTGAATACCTTTTATTTCTTCTTGTTTTCTGATTGCTGTTGCTAGGACTTCTAGTACTGTGTTGAACAACAGTGGTGAGAGTGGGCATCCCTATTGTGTTCCTGACCTTAAGGGAAAAGTCCTCAGTTTTTTCATATTGAGAATGATATTCATCATGGTCTTTTCATAGATGGCTCTGATATTGAAATATGTTTCCTCTATCCCTACACTTTGAAGAGTTTTAATCAAGAAAGGACACTGTATTTTGTCAAATGTTCTTTCTGCATCAATTTTGAGGACCATATGGTTCTTCTCTCTCTTCTTATTAGTGTGTTCTATCACACTGATTGTTGAACCACCCCTGCATCCCAGGGATAAATCCCACCTAGTCATGATGGATAATCTTTTTAATGTACTATTGGATCCTATTAGCTATGGTCTTTTTGAGAATTTTGGCATCCATATTCATCAGGGATATTGGTCCAAAATTCTTTTTTTTTTTTTTCAACTTATTTTCAGCATAACAGTATTCATTGTTTTTTTGCACCACACCCAGTGCTCCATGCAATCTGTACCCTCTCTAATACCCACCACCTGGTTCCCCCAATCTTCCACCCCCCACCCCTTCAAACCCCTCAGATTGTTTTTCAGAGTCATAGTCTCTCATGGTTCACCTCCCCTTCCAATTTCCCCCAACTCCCTTAAATTCTCCTTTTTGAATGGGCCTTGCCGGATTTTGGGATCAAGGTCATGCTGTCCTTATAAAAACAGTCTGGAAGTTTTCTTTCTGTTTATTTTTTTGAAACAACTTCAGGAGAATAGCTATTATTTCTTCTTTGGCTGCTTGGTAGAATTCCCCCAGGTAATCCCTCAGTCCTAAATGCTTGTTTTTTGGGAGGTTTTTGATCACTGCTTCAATCTAATAACTGGTTATTGATCTATTCAGTTTGTCAGTTTCTTCCTATTTCAGTGTTGGTAGTTTATAGGTTTTTTAAGAATGCATTTCTTCCAGGTTGCTTAATTTATTGGCATATAGTTGATAATAATTTCTGATTATTGTTTCTATTTCCTTGGTGTTGTGATCTCTCCTTGTTCATTCATAATTTTATTAATTTAGGCCCTTTCCTTTTTCTTTTGGATAAGTCTGGTCAGTGGTTTGTTGATCTTATTAATTCTTTCAAAGAAGCAGCTTCTAGTTTTGATGATTTGTTCTACAGTATTTCTGGTTTCTAATTCACTGATCTCTGCTGTAATCTTAATTATTTCTCTTCTTGTGTATGGTTTAGGGTTAATTTGTTGTTTTATTCAGTACTCTAAGGTGTAAATTTATTTGGTTTACACTTTGCTTGAAGTGGTGGAATGTTCATTTTAAGTAGAATAAGAAAGTTTTTGTATGCATTTTTTAAACTCCTAAAGCAAACATAAGCAAATAGAATATAAAGATATATTGCCAAAATACAATAATCAAGTTAAAATGGAATACTGAAAAGTGCTAGAATAATTCATAACAAGGCAATAATAAAAGAACAGAGGAAAAAAGCACAGGGACAAATGTTAACCAAATGTAATACAGAAGCCTTAAATTCAACTATATGAATAGCTTTATTAATTACAAATGGACTAAATATGTTAATTAAAATGAAAGAGATCATCATATTGGACTTTTTAAAAGGCCCAATTATACATTATTAGAAACCTACCTTGAAAATAAATATTGGTTAAAATAAATAAATATATATATATATATAATGGATGAATAGGATAGAAAAGCATGTACAATACTAACACTAAAATCTGGAGAAGATATATTGATAAGAAAAATTGACTTTAAATCAGGATATAAGGGACATTAAATAATGATAAGGGTATGTGGATGGCTCAATTTGTTAAGGGTCTGCCTTCAGCTCACATCATGATCCCATGGTCCTGGGATCAAGCCCCATGACAGCAAGGAGTGTGCTTCTCCCTCTTCCCTCTCCCCCTACCACTGCTCATGCTCGCTCTCTCTCTCCCTCAAATAAATAAAGTTTTTAAAAACAAAAACAGAAAAAACCTAGTAAATTCTCTGAGACCATTAATACTTCTGAATTAGCAAATTTTAACTTCATAACAAAACCTCAAATACATGAAGTGAAAACTGATAGAATAATATCTGAAAACATCAGCACTCCTCTTTTCGTAGACTGGAAACAATAGAAGTTAGAATACCTAGATAGAAATCTCAATCAATTAGACATTGATAAAAGACTCTAAAAACAACTGTAGAACTATTTTTCAATTGCACATAAAACATACCCTACAAACAAAGTACAGGTGACAGACATACTTTAACCTGTTTGAAGTAATAGAAATCATGCAAATTGTGTTCTATGATCATAAATTAATTATATATCAAAAACAGAGATATAAATAAATTACACCCCACCCAACTCCCCCTGGTATTCAAATATTAAGCAACACACTGATAAATAGAACATGAATCAAGGAGGAAATAACCAAGAAATAAAAAGTATTTTGGATGAAAATGAAAATCCATCATATCATTTTTTATGGGTAGAGTTAAAACAGTGCTTATATGTCGTTTGCAAATATCTTCTCCCATTCTGTCAGTTGTCTTTTGATTTTGTTAACTGTTTCATTTGCTGTGCAAAAGCTTTTGATCTTGATGAAATCCCAATAGTTCATTTTTGCCCTTGCTTCCCTTGCCTTTTGAGTTGTTCCTAGGAAGATGTTGCTGCAGCTGAGGTCGAAGAGGTTGCTGCCTATGTTCTCCTCAAGGATTTTGATGGATTCCTTTCGCACATTGAGGTCCTTCATCCATTTTGAGTCTATTTTTGTGTGTGGTATAAGGAAATGGTACAATTTCATTTTTCTGCATGTGGCTGTCCAATTTTCCCAGCACCATTTATTGAAGAGGCTGTCTTTTTTCCATTGGACATTCTTTCCTGCTTTGTCGAAGATTAGTTGACTGTAGAGTTGAGGGTCTATATCTGGGCTCTCTATTCTGTTCCATTGATCTATGTGTCTGTTTTTGTGCCAGTACCATGCTGTCTTGATGATGACAGCTTTGTAATAGAGCTTGAAGTCCGGAATTGTGATGCCACCAACGTTGGCTTTCTTTTTCAATATCCCTTTGGCTATTCGAGGTCTTTTCTGGTTCCATATAAATTTTAGAATTATTTGTTCCATTTCTTTGAAAAAGATGGATGGTACTTTTATAGGAATTGCATTAAATGTGTAGATTGCTTTAGGAAAGGACTAGTGTCCAGAATCTATAAAGAACTTAGCAAACTCAGCACCCAAAGAACAAATAATCCAATCAAGAAATGGGCAGAGGACATGAACAGACATTTCTGCAAAGAAGACATCCAGATGGCCAACAGACACATGAAAAAGTGCTCCATATCACTCGGCATCAGGGAAATACAAATCAAAACCACAATGAGATATCACCGCACACCAGTCAGAATGGCTAAAATCAACAAGTCAGGAAATAACAGATGCTGGCGAGGATGCGGAGAAAGGGGAACTCTCCTACACTGTTGGTGGGAATGCAAGCTGGTGCAGCCACTCTGAAAAATAGCATGGAGGTTCCTCAAAATGTTGAAAATAGAACTGCCCTATGACCCAGCAATTGCACTATTGGGTATTTACCCTAAAGATACAAACATAGTGATCCAAAGGGGCACGTGCACCCGAATGTTTATAGCAGCAATGTCCACAATAGCCAAACTATGGAAAGAATCTAGATGTCCATCAGCAGATGAATGGATCAAGAAGATGTGGTATATATACACAATGGAATACTATGCAGCCATCAAAAGAAATGAAATCTTGCCATTTGCAACAACATGGATGGAACTAGAGCGTATCATGTTTAGCGAAATAAGTCTAGTGGAGAAAGACAACTATCATATGATATCCCTGATATGAGGAAGTGGTGATGCAACATGGGGGCTTAAGTGGGTAGGAGAAGAATAAATGAAACAAGATGGGATTGGGAGGGAACAAACCATAAGTGACTCTTAATCTCACAAAACAAACTGAGGGTTGCTGGGGGGAGGGGTTTTGGGAGAAGGGGGTGGGATTATGGACATTGGGGAGGGTATGTGCTTTGGTGAGTGCTGTGAAGTGTGTAAACCTGGTTATTCACAGACCTGTACCCCTGGGGATAAAAATATATGTTTATAAAAAATAAAAAATTAAAAGTAAAAAAAAAAAAAAGTTCTTTAAATGAATGAAATAAGCCCAAAGCCATTAAAAGGAAATAAACATAAAAATAATATCAGAAATAAATGATATTGATAATGGAAAAACAGTAGAGAAAATTAATAGCTAAGAATATATTTTTTTAATTTTTTTTCAGCATAAAAGTATTCATTGTTTTTGCTCCACACCCAGTGCTCCATGCAATAGGTGCCCTCCCCAATACCCACCACCTGGTTCCCCAACCTACCACCCCCCGCCCCTTGTAAATCCTCAGGTTGTTTTTCAGAGTCCATAGTCTCTCATGGTTCACCTCCCCTTCCAGTTTCCCTCAACTCCCCTCTCCTCTCCATCTCCCCTTGTCCTCCATGCTATTTGTTATGCTCCACAAATAAGTGAAACCATATGATAATTGACTCTCTCTGCTTGACTTATTTCACTCAGCATAATCTCTTCTAGTCCTGTTATGTTGATGTAAATGTTGGGTATTCATCCTTTCTGATGGAGGCATAATACTCCATAGTGCATATGGACCACATCTTCCTTATCCATTCATCTGTTTAAGGGCATCTTGATTCTTTCCACAGTTTGGCGACCATGGCCATTGCTGCTATAAACATTGGGGTACAGATGGCCCTTCTTTTCACGACATCTGTATCTTTGTGGTAAATACCCAGTAGTGCAATTGCAGGGTCCTAGGGAAGCTCTATTTTTAATTTCTTGAGGAATCTCCACACTGTTCTCCAAAGTGGCTGCACCAACTTGCATTCCCACCAAAAGTGTAAGAGGATTCCCCTTTCTACACATCCTCTCTAACACACTTTGTTTCCTGTCTTGCTAATTTTGGCCATTCTAACTGGTGTAAGGTGATATCTCAATGTGGTTTTAATTTGAATCTCCTTAATGGCTAGTGATGATGAACATTTTTTCATGTGTCTGATAGCCATTTGTATGTCTTTATTGGGGAAGTGTCTGTTCATATCTTCTGCCCATTTTTTGATATGATTATCTGTTTTGTGTGTGTTGAGTGTACTTTGAAAAAAACAATGAAATTGACCAACCTCTAGTAAAACTGGCAAGTAAAAAATATACATATATGTATGAGAAGGCTTTGATTACCAAGATTAAGATGAAGGAAGGCAACAACTAAAAATTTAGAGACATTGAAAAATAGACAATATTATTATCAAATTCAAGCCTAAAAGTCCAAAAGATTACAAGAAATAGGCAATTTCTTTGAGAGATGTAAATGGCAAAACTTCTTACAGAAGAAATAGTTAAGTGAATAGTCCTTTATCTATCATCAAATAAATTGAATTTGTAGCTTAAATTTTTTTAAAGATTTTTATTTACCTATATGACAGAGAGAGGGAGATCATAAGCAGGCATAGAGGCAGGCAGAGAGAGAGGGGAAGCAGGCTCCCCGCTAAGCAGAAAACCCGATTTGGGGCTCGATCCCAGGACCCTGAGACCACAACCTGAGCCGAAGGCAGAGGCTTAACCCACTGAGCCACCCAGGCACCCCTGTAGTTTAAAATTTTTAAAGAGGGAAAAATCTAAGCCCAGTTGGTTTCAGTGGGAATTCCAGTGAACATCTGAAGAAGAAATAACATCAATCCACAAACCACTTCCAGAATATAGAAGAGGTGGAAAAATATTTTACCTCACTTTATTAAAAAAAAATAGCATGATATAAGAATCAGGTGAAAATTCTAAAAGTATAGGCCAATATTTATAAGAACATAGAGAAAATTTCTGAAAAAAAATATTAACAAGTAAACACAGCAATACATGGAAAAGATAATGTAGTCTGACTGAATCAGGTTTATTCCAGGAATGCAAAATTGTCCTAAACTTAAAAAAAAAAAAAGTGACAAATACAATGTACCATATCACAATCTAAAAAATAAAAATAATGTGATCACTATAATAAAGACATAAAACACATTAGATTAAAAAATCAATATCTATATCTCCATTCCTATTGAAAACTATCAGCAAACTAGAAATATATGTAAAAATCTTTAACTTGATAAAGGGCACCTACAAAGAAAACTACAGTTAACATTACCATTAATGAAGAAAGACTGAATAACTTCTCCCCCAAAAACCAGATGAGACAAGGATGTCTGCTCTCATCAGTTTCATTAAACATCATAATAGAAGGTCTAGCCAGATCAATATGGTAAGAAAAAGAAATTTAAATATGCATATTGGAAAATAATAAGACATTATCTGCTTCTAGGTGATGTGATTGTCTACACACAGGGGATGCAAGAAATTAGATTCTAGAAAGAATAAGTAAATTTAGCAAGAGAAACTAAGTCCCATAAGGATAAATTAAATTGAAAAAAAGAAAATAACTAAACAAGTTGGGAACTGGCAGATCAAAGTCTAAATGTGGAAAAGGGATTTCAAAATATGTGGGGAGTAAAGCAGCAGCCCAGGAGAGTCATTGCCTCTGGGGGGAAAAGAAAAAAAAGAGATCTATAGAGAAAAGAAAGGAGGAATGAATCTACTAAAAGAGATAAACTAAGGATCATTCAGAATGAAAGAGATAAAAGGATACATAATACTTGGTCTCCCCTGTTCCCAAAAACATTAATAAAGTAACTGCAAAGATGAGAACATACTGATAGATGAAAACATCCTGAAATAGATATTGCGTCCATTAAATACTCAAGCCACTTCCATATAAGACTATAACTAAAAGTCAGAAAATGCAAACTAAATCTTTCATGCAAACAAAAATATCCCCCAAATTAAATATAAACTTAAGAAGATAATTATATCATACTAAAAACTATATTAAATATGTTTAAGCATTTCATGACATGGAAAAAAAATAAAGAGCACCTTGAATCAAAAATGTGAATACAAAGCACAGAAATGGAAAAAGAATAAAGAAATTGCACAAGGGTTCACTGAAATAAGAAGAGAAAGTTTGAAAGAATGAAGAATAAAGGAATAAAGATGATGGATTCAGATGAAAACTTTGTAAAAAATATTGAAGCAAAAGAAAAAACTACAGAGAATTTTAAAGTTTTGTTTTGTTTTGTTTTGTTTTTTTGTTTTTGTTTTTGTTTTTAAGCAAAAAGGATCAGAAACGAGTGATAGAAATGCCGGAAAAAAAGACTGAACATTCTTCATTGGTGACTCAGAAGAATGAAGAAAATTGTAAGAAAAAGAAAATGAAAATAGTGAACCAATAATCATATTTAAAAGCAAAACTCAAGAAAACAGTTCAAGTAAAAGAAACATTGACCCAGGAAAATCAAATCTAAAACAAATTCTAGTATTGCTATTAAGATTTAAATTTAATTTAAAAAAATCTTTAGGACCTCCAGAAGAAAACAAAAACTCTGCATAACTGCAGAGCTTGGTCCCCTGTGGCAGAAACAAAGAAAAGGAATGAGTTTTCTCACAAAGCTGGCACTATTTGGCTTGACTGAGATGGAGCACAGACTGAGGTTTTTTGTTTTTTTTCAAAGATCAGAGGAAGCAAAGGTGTCATTGGCCATAGTCTTAGTGTGCACACCTCAAGAGATCAGCCTCAAACACCACAGACCACTGAAATTCTTTTTCAGTCAAAACCAGTCCATAAAGGCTGGGAATGGTAGCTTCATTTTCAGATATGTAGATAACAAAGCAAACATACAAGGAACATGAAGAATCAAGAAAATATGAGACAAAGGAAGAAGGCAAATCTCCAGTAACAATCCCTAAAATATAGAGATCTGTAAATTGTCTGGCAAAAAATTGAAAATAATAATCTTAAGAAGCTTAGTGTATTACAATGGAACACAAATAGACACCTCAACAAAAACAGGAAAATACATGAATAACATGAAATTTCAACAGTGAGATAGAAACTTCTTTTTAAAGATCCAAACAGAAATACTGTAGCTGAAGAATATAATAACTAAATTCAAACATTCACTAAAGGTTTTCAAAAACAGACATCATTGAGCTGAAGGTACAACCAACAAAAACAAAGATAATTTAAAATTATGCTCTCAGAGGAACAAAAAGAAAAAAAATAATAAAAAAAGAGAGAAGAATATCTAATGCACTACGGGATGCAATCAAGGAATCCATACATACATTATGAGACTCCCACAATGAGAAGAGAAAGAAAAAGAGTGCAGGAAGTCTGTACGAAGAAATATTTACAAATACAAGGAGAGAAGTAGACATTCAGGTTCATGAAGCCCCAAGAATGTTAATAGGTTTAATGTATGCATTATAATTAAATTGTCATAAGTTAAAGACAGAAAATTTTGAAAGCAGCAATAAAAAAATGATTCATCCAAAAAAACCCCATGGAGCACCCAAAAAGACTGTAAGTGGGTTTCTCAGCAGAAATCTTGCTGGAGAGTAGGATGATATGTTCAAAATACTGAAAAAGAAAAAGTGCCAAACAAGAATATTATAGTTAGAAAATCTGTACTTCAAAAATAAAGGAGAGATGAGCACATTCTCAGACAAAAGGAGTTCTTCATCACTAGGCATGCCTTACCAGAAATGCTAAATGGAGTTCTTCAAGCTGAAATGAAGGAAAATAATTAGCAGCATTAAAGCATGCAAAAGTATAAAACTCACTGGTTAAAGAAAATAATTAAATACAATATATTATATTACTGTATTGGTGGCACATAACCACTTTCAAGTCAAGTACAAAATTTAAAAGATAATAATAATAAAAATAATTAAAACTATAATAATTTATTAATGGTTACACAATATAAAAAGATGTAAACTGTGACATCAAAATATACAGACAGTGTTGGGAGGAGGAAAGTGTAATGTCATCTAAAGCAATCAAAAGTTGCTCTCAGTTTAAAATAGACTGTTATAAGACATTTTATACCAGCCTCAAATTTATGGAAACACAAATTAAAAAGTTGTAGTGGGGGGAGGGGGGAAGAAGAGGGTGGCGGGTTTATGGACAATGGGGAAGGTATGTGTTATGAAGTATGTAAACTTGGCGATTCACAGACCTGTACCCCTGGGGCTAATACATTATATGTTAAAAAAATTAGAAAAACATGTATACAAATTAAAATGAAAAAGTTGTAGATTCACAAACTATAAAAGAGAAAGGAATGAAAGCATACCACTACAAAGTAAGACAGCAAGAGAAGAAACAAAGAAATAGAAAACACTCATAAAATAATTAACAAAATGGCAAAAATGAGTTCTCACCTATATATAGTTACTTAAAGTATAAATAGATCAAATTCTACATCAAAAGACTCTAAATCAAATTAGCTAAATCAAGTTTTTAAACAGTAAAACTCAATTACTCATTTTAGATGTAAGGATACACACAGGCTGAATGTGAGGAAATGGGAAATTTTCCATAAAAATTGTAAGCAAAACAGAGCAGGGGTGGCTATAGATCATACAAAATAGATTTTAAGTCAAAACTGTCAAAAGAGAAAAAGAAGGTCATTTATTTTAATAAAAATGATCAATTTATCAATAAAATATAACACTTTAAAAACATATATCCCAACATTAGAGCCCCTGAATATAGAAAGCACATATTAACCAACCTAAAGAAAGAAAGAAATGACAATACAATAATGGTGGGGATCTTTGGCACCCCATTTTCTACAATGGATAGATCATCTACATAGAAATCAAAAGGAAACAGCTATTTTGACAGCACCATAGAATAAATGAACCTAACAAATACAGATTATTCCATCTAGCAGTAGTAGAACACACATTATTCTCAAGTCTCAATGAAAATTCTCCAGAATAGCTAATATGTTAGGTTGATACAGAAACCAGAGAAACAACTGAAAATATCAATGAAATAACAAGCTATTATTTTGTAAAGATAAAATTGACAAATCTTTAGCTAGACTAAGAAAATAGAGAGACAGCAGTCTTCTATAAATTCTTGATATCTCCCTAGTTTCTCTACCGTATCTTAATTTGGGGATTTTTACTATTCAGAAATTTAAAAATCTCACCCAACTAAGTTCATTCTATTTTGTGTTAAAAAAAAATGATTGTTATAAAAATGCAAAATACACAAAAAGAAAATAATGTGGTACAATAGTAACTATACATATTCACATATAAACAGGCACATTTCTGGTGTACTTTTATTTAAATGTTCTGTGTATTTATTATATGTAAATGAACATGCCTTGTATATGTATGTAATGTGTAAAATTACATTTATTGTTACCAAATTATTATTTAAAATAATGTAGTGAGGAAGAACTTTGTGCAAAAAATTTATCCATAAAAGTATATAATTTTAAGGATACGATCATGCATATGGAATTTCTAGGTTAAAGTCTGTAAATGTTTATATTAAGTTTGCTGGAATTTTTTCCTTGAAAATTTCCATCAGTTGTGGCTGTTTCCTTGAATCTTCTCTGAACTTACCAGTATTTTCCTTTTTGAAAACCTGGCAGGATATACTTTCTTTGTCCCTAGTCATTTTACCAAATTTAAAGGTTTTATGGACCTGTGCTATCCAAGTCTCTTTTAGTCCCATCTGTTAATACTTGAGATTCAGAAGAATTTGGTTTTTTTTTCAGTCCTTTAAGGCTCAGAATTTCTGTTGTTCCTCTATTTACTTTAATACCTGCTTGTTGCACACTGGATGAATAATTCCCAAGACCCTTTATTTCTTGACACACCTTGATAACTGGAGTCAATACAACTATATATGGTATAATTATAGATATGAGCATAAATACAGACATAGAGATGATATTCCATAGTGCAATCTGCTTTTGTGTTTTCCTAAAGATAAGCAGTTTATATGTACATGTTTGTGTGTGATTTTGACCCTTTTATATTTCTTAACTTGTTATTTATCTGAGTTAGTGTACCTAAATGATAGATAATAAACTTTATTTCTGAGTCTATCTAGGTAATTATGAATTAAATGAAAGTCACATAAGTCCTATGAATTATAGTTCTCTATAAAGCGGGGATAAACAACACCTATATCCCAGGGCTGCTGTGAAGATTAAGTATAATTATGAGAAAAAAACCACAATGACCAGAATTTAGAATATAGTATATATTCAGTAAATGGTAGATTTATTTTTGCTGAAGTTGTATTCAGATATCTGATTCAGTGACTGAATAATAATAATAATTTTTAGATAATCTGATTATCTATTTTTTAGGTGATCCAACTTTTAAGTATAAACAAATATTAACTATTCATTCTTATCATTTGCTTTCTCACTTTCTTTATGATGGCTTTTAAATTGGAAAATATTCCTGTTTGGTCAAGTATGTTAATTTTGGGTATAATTTTTATCAGATATTATTTTTAGAAAGCTTGAATGTTAGAAATACATTCATCTGTATTCGCTTCAGTTTTTAATGATTTCACTGTTTCATATTTATCCATATGATTTATTTGGTGTATGGAGAGAAGTGTGGCTCTTCATTCTTTTTTCCTTCTCCAACTGTTGACTGTTTTAAAATCTACCAAACTAAGTGATACCTCCTTTTTCAGTCATTAATTCTTTTCAGAGTTATTAGGTTGAGATCAACACTTCATGATAACCAAATTATGGTCAAATGATCTTACCCTCTCTTTCTTCCCTATCAAATTCAAAGCTGGATA
The DNA here is from genome assembly GCF_030435805.1 of Mustela lutreola. NCBI lineage: Eukaryota > Metazoa > Chordata > Mammalia > Carnivora > Mustelidae > Mustela > Mustela lutreola. The sequence continues at coordinate 121,475,504 of NC_081295.1, forward strand.
TAAATAAATGTTACCCACTCTTTAGCCTTTTGACATTGGTATGATTCTTTAATTATCTGATAGCTTTTGGCCCTAAGAATGATGTTGCTCATTTGAATATACAGCTGCTTACAAAGGAGTTTCCCTTTATTCCACAGGGAAGGAAAACCTTCAAGAAAAACTATTAATAAAGGATACCCCTTCAAGTAAAATCACTTTTCCTGGGACAGAAACTCTGGGCCCACGGTATTATTTATCTAATCACTACTCTTTTAGGTTATTTGGAATTACAAGTAATGTCTATCTTAATTTCTTCAGAAATTTTAAAAGAAACTCAAGATTTCCACGCAAAGGGGTTTTCTGTAGGAGATTTTTTTTTTTAAAGATTGTATTTATTTATTTGACAGACAGAGATCTCAAGTAGGCAGAGAGGCAGGCAGAGAGAGAGGAGAAAGCAGGCTCTCCATGGAGCAGAGAGCCCGATGCGGGGCTGGATCCCAGGACCCTGGGATCATGACCTGAGCCTAAGGCAGAGGCTTTAACCCACTGAGCCACCCAGGCACTCCTTCTGTAGGAGATTTAAATTTGTTACATATTAATTGTGGAGTGCACACCTAATTTTAGAACATTTTTAGCATCACAAAATAAACTATAATCATTAGTAGTCACTTCCCATTTTCCCCTCCTTCCAGTTTTTGGCAACCATTAATCTACCTTCTGTCTCTATGGATTTGCCTATTCTGGATATTTCATATAAATGGAATGATTTAACATGTAATTGTGATGGGCTTCTTTCACTTTCAAGGTTCATCCATGTTGTTGCATGTATCAGTACTTCATTTATTTTTATTGGCAAATCGTATTCCTTGTATGGATATAACACATCAGTTTATGAACATTTCAGTTGTTTCCACTTTTTGGATATTTGACAACATTAGTATGAATATTCATATACAAGTTTTTGTGTGGATTTATGTTTTCATTTATTTTGGGCATATAGTTAGGAACAGAATTCCAGGGTCATATGGTAGTTCTCTGTTTAATATATTATCAAACGTCCATAATGGCAGCACTTCTTTCATGAGATCTTGATTCGTTGTTTTTCTGGCTATCATTGACCGTATTTGTCATTTTAGTTAAAACAAACAAACAAACAAACATACAAATTGCATAAGTAATTTGGTGACTGTAACGACATTCTTACCACAGAGAGCATTCATCTAATTTTGATACTTCACTTTGATCTACAAAAAATTTTAATTTTGATAAAGTCAAATTTATCTGTTTTTTTCTTTTGTTGTGTTTTTGATGTAATGTCCAAGAATTCATTACCAAAACAATGTTGTGAATATTTTATTTATGTTTTCTTCCAAAAGTTATATGGTATTAGCCCTTATTATGTCTTATTCTATCTTGGGTTAATTTTTGTGTATGGTAGAGATAAAGGTCCAATTTTATTATTTTGTATGTGAATATCCAGTTTTCTTAGCATTATGGTTGAGAAATCTGTGCTTTCCCCAGTGAATGGTCATGGTACCTTATCAACAATCAATTGACCATATATATAAAAATTTATTTCTGGGCTTCTTTTCTTATTTCATTGGTCCATATATCTGTCCTTATGGCAGTATTATGGTGTTTTGATTACTGTAGTTTTGTGATAAATTTTGAAACAAGAAAGTGTAAGTCCTTCCATTTTGTTCTTTTCCAAGATTGTTCTGGTCATTCAGTGTCTTTTGGGGTGCCATATGAATTTTATGATGTTTTGTCTGTTTTGCACACACAAAAAACCCTAAGTGTTATTATGGATTACATTGAATTTGTAGACTATAGTGGGTATTACTATAATTTAACAAGTAGTAAGCCTTCCATTTGGTGAACTTAGGATGCCTTTCCATTTATTTATGTCTTCAATTTTTTTTCAAAAATATTTTGTAGTTTACAGTGTATAAGTCTTCTGTCCATTAAATTAAATTTTATTTATAGTGTTTTATTATTTTTTGATGCTACTGTAAATGAGATTGTTTTCTTACTTTCCTTTTAAATTCCTCATTGTTAATGCTCAGAAGTGAAACTAATTCTGCATGTTAACTTTGTATCCTGCAATTTTGCTGAATTTGTTTATTAGCTCTAAAAGTTTTTTTTTTTTTCTTGCAAGTGCACTCTTGGTGTTTATTAGCTATGAGATCCTATCATCTGTGAAAATAAATATTTACTTTTTCATTCCAATTTGGATGCCTTTGATTCCCTTTTCTTGTAATGCTCTAGCTAGAAATTTCAATATATTTAAGTGGCAAAACCAGCCATCCTTGTCTTGTTCATGAATTTAGAAAAAAAAAAAAAAAAAACTTTCAGTCTTTCACAACTAAGAATATATAATGTTAGTTGTAGGTATTTTACAAATGTCTTTGATTGTGTTAAGGAAGTTACTTTCTATTCCTAGATTATTGAGTGTTTTATTTTTTGTCATGAAAATGTGTTGGATTTTTTTCCCAAATTACTTTTTCTGCACCAACTGAGGTGATCATGGATTTATTCTCTTCCTTTCCATCCTATTAATGTTGTGTATAACACTGACTTTTGTACATTGAACCATCCTTATATACCAGGAATAAATCCCAGTGTATCTTCAAGACTAGTATGTTGCTATTTTGGTTTGCTTTAGTATTTTGTTGAGGCATTTGCTCCAGTATGCATGATGGATACTGTTTATGTGGTTTTCTTTTCTTGGAATGCCTTGTCTGTCTTTATTATCCTAATTAGGAGAGCAGAGGAATTTATAATAGGATGATTGGTTAACAATGATCACTTATATACTAAATCTCTTTTTTCTACACTCTAAAGCCAGGGAGTTTACCTCCTTTTAGTCCATAAGATTTGTCTTCTCTACAGAAATGACACAGGGATCATCAGGCATAAGGTGATTGACTTGTGACCATAGTAAATACTGGCATATTAGTTGAACATTTACCAACTAATTGATGAAAATTTCTTTTTTTAATTTAAATTTTAAATTTCTTAAATTATTTTTAATTTAAAATCAATCAATTAACATACAGTGTACTAATAGTACCAGAGATAGAGTTTAGTGATTCATAAGTTGCATTGAACACTCAGTGCTCATTATACCGCATGCCCTCCTTAATGCTCATCACCCAGTTACACCAGCCTCCTGTCTCCCATCCAGCCACCGTCAGTTTGTTTGCTGTAGTTATGAGTCTTTTTGGTTTGTCTTCTCTGATTTTGTCTTATTGTATTTTTCCCTCCTTTTCTTATGTTCTTCTGTTTTTCTTTCTTAACTTCTACATATGAGTGAAATCATGTGATAATTGTCTTTCTCTAACTTATTTCACTTAGCATAATATACCCTGTAGTTCCATCCACGCCATTGCAAATGTTAAGATTCATTCTTGTTGATGAATCAGTAATATTCCATTCTGTATATATATACCACTTTTTTACCCATTCATCTACTGATGAATGGCTCTTTCCATATTTTGGCTATTGTGGAAATTGCTGTTGGAAATATTGGAGTTCAGGTATCACTTCAAATTACCATATTTGTATCCTTTGTGTAAAACCTAGTAGTGTAATTGCTGGGTTGTAGGCTATCTCTATTTTTAACTTTTGATTTCCAGAGTGATGCGCCAGTTTGTATTCCCACCAACAGTGGACGAAGTTCCTTTTTTCTGCATCTTTACCAATACCTGTTGTTTTTTGGTGCTGTTGTTTTAGCCATTCAGATGGGTGTGAAGTGTTACCTCATCATAGTTTTACTCTGTATTTCCCTGACGATGAGCATATTTTCATGTGTCTGTTAGCCATCTGAGTTTCTTTGGAAAAATGTCTATTCTTGTCTTCTATCCACTTCTTAACTGGATGTGTGTGTGTGTGTGTGGTGTTGAGTTTGATAAATTCTTTATGTTTTGCACATGAACCCTTTATCAGATACATCATTTGCAAATATCTTCTCCCATTCTGTAGGATGCCTTTAGTTTTGTTGACTGCTTCCTTCACTGTGAAAAAACTTTTTCTCTTGAGGAAGTCTCAGTTCATTTTTGCTTTTGTTTCCCTTGTCTCCAGAGGCATGCTTCATAAGAATTTTCTCAGGTCAAAGTCAAAGTGATTGGTGCCTGTGTGCTTCTCTAGAATTTTGATGATTTCCTGTCTCATATTTAGGACTTTCATCCATTTTGAATTTATTTTTGTGTAAGGTATAAGAAGGTGGTTCAGTTTTTTTCTTCTGCATGCAGCTATGGAGTTTTCAAAATACCAATTGTGGAAGAGACTATCTTTTTTTCCATTTGAATATTCTTTATTCTTTTATTGAAGATTAGTTGAACATATAGTTGTGGCTCCATTTTTAGGTTTTCTATTCAGTTCCATTGATCTATGTGTCTGTTTTTGTGACAGTACCATACCGCCTTGATGATTACAGCTTTGTAATATGAAGTGAAGTCTGGAATTATGTTGCCATCAGCATTATAAATGTGGTATATGTTGTTGATTGATTTGTGAATACTGAACTCCCCCATCCAGCCCAGGAATATATTTCACTTGATTGTGGTGAATAATTCTTTTCGAAATTGCCAGCATCTTGTTGAAAATTCTTACATCCATGTTCATCAGAGATATTGGTCTTATAATTCTTCTTTCAGTGGGGTTGTTCTCTGTTTTTGGAATAAAGGTATTGTTGAGCTCATAGAATGAGTTTGGAAGATTCCTTCCACTTCTATATTTTGGAACAGTATGAGAAAAAAAAAAGTTATTAACTATTTTTAAATGTCTAACAGAATACCCCTGGAAAGTCGTCTGGCCCTGAACTTTTATTTGTTCATAGATTTTTGATTCATTTTCTTTGTAATGAAAGTTGTAAGTCTGTTCAAATTCTCTATTCCCTCCTGTTTTGGCTTTGGTACTTTGCATTTTTCTAGGCATCTGTTCTTTCCTTCTAAATTGTCCAGTTTATTGGCATAAAATTTTTCATAATATTCTCATAATTATTGTATTTCTAAGGTGTTGTCTGTGATGTCTCCCCTATCATTCACGATTTTATTCATTTTGGATCCATTCTCTTTTTGCTAAATCTGGCCAGGGGTTTGTCAATTTTACTAATTCTTTCACAAAACTAGCTCTTAGTTCCATTTAACTGTTCTTTTTTTTTCTTTCTTTCTTTTTTCTTTTTTTTTTTTTTAAAGATTTTATTTATTTATTTGACAGAGACAGTGAGAGAGGGAACACAGCAGGGGGAGTGGGAGAGGGAGAAGCAGACTTCCTGCTGTACAGGGAACCCGATGTGGGGCTCAATCCCAGGACCCCGGGATCATGACCAGAGCTAAAGGCAGATGCCTAACGACTGAACCATCCAGGCGCCCCCCATTTAACTGTTCTAACTTTTTTTCTTTGTTTGATTCTATACTACATATTTTTGCTCTAATCATTTTTATTTCCTTTCTTCTGCTGGTTTTGGGTTTTATTTGATTGCATTTCCAGCTTCTTTTGGTATAAGGTTACACTGTATATTTGAAACTTTAAATGCTTCTTGAGGTAGCCCTCCATTGCGTATACTTCCCTCTTAGGACAGCCTTTGCCATATCCCAAAGTTTTGGGACTATCATCTTATTATTATTATTTCACTTTTTTCCATATTTTTTTATAAAAATGCATATCTTTTATTTTTTATTATTTTTAAATGTGATTTTTACAAAAATTAAAAAAATTAATTTATTTATTATCTTCAGCATAATAGCATTCATTATTTTGGCACCACAACCAGTGCTCCATGCAATCCATGCCCTCTATAATACCCACCACCTGGTACACCGACCTCCCATGCCCCGCCCCTTCAAAATCCCTCAGATGGTTTCTCAGAGTCCATAGTTTCTCATGGTTCACCTCCCCTTCCAATTTCCCCCAACTCCCTTTTCCTCTCTATCTCCCCATGTCCTACATGCTATTTGTTATGCTCCACAAATAAGTGAAACCATATGATAATTGACTTTCTCTGCTTGACTTATTTCACTCAGCATAATCTCTTCCAGTCCCTTCCATGTTGCTACAAAAGTTGGGTATTCGTCCTTTCTGATGGAGGCATAATACTCCATAGTGTATATGGACCACATCTTCCTTATCCATTCGTCTGTTGAAGGGCATCTTGGTTCTTTCCACAGTTTGGCAACCATGGCCATTGCTGCTATTGGGGTACAGATGGCCCTTCTGTTCACTACATCCGTATCTTTGGGGTAAATACCCAGGAGTGCATGACAGGGTCATAAGAAAGTTGTATTTTTAATTTCCTGAGGAATCTCCACACTGTTCTCCAAAGAGGCTGCACCAACTTGCATTCCCACCAACAGTGGAAGAGGGTTCCCATTTCTCCACATCCCCTCTAACACATGTTGTTTCCTGTCTTATTAATTTTGGCCATTCTAACTGGTGTAAGGTGGTATCTCAATGTGGTTTTAATTTGAATCTCCCTGATGGCTAGTGATGATAAACATTTTTTCATGTGTCTGATAGCCATTTGTATGTCTTGATTGGAGAAGTGTCTGTCCAAATCTTCTGCCCATTTTTTGATATGATTGTCTGTTTTGTGTTTGTTGAGTTTGAGGAGTTCATTATAGATCCTGGATATCACCTTTTGTCTGTACTGTCATTTGCAAATATCTTCTCCAATTCCGTGGGTTGCCTCTTTGTTTTCTTGACTGTTTCCTTGACTGTGGAGAAGCTTTTGATTTTGATGAAGTCCCAAAAGTTCATCTTCGCTTTTGTTTCGTTTGCCTTTGCAGACCTATCTTGAAAGAAGTTGCTGTGGCTGATATCGAAGAGGTTATTGCCTATGTTCTCCTCTAGGATTCTGATGGATTCCTGTCTCACATTGAGGTCTTTTATCCATTTTGAGTTTATCTTTGTGTATGGTGTAACAGAATGGTCAAGTTTCATTCTTCTACATATAGCTGCCCAGTTTTCCCTGCACCATTTAATTGAAGAGACTGTCTTTTTTCCACTGTATATTTTTTCCTGTTTTGTCAAAGATTATTTGACCATAGAGTTGAGGGTCCATATCTGGGCTGTCTACTCTGTTCTATTGGTCTATGCGTCTGTTTTTATGCCAGTATCATGCTGTCTTGGTGATCACAGCTTTGTAGTAAAGCTTGAAATCAGGTAGCGTGATGCCCCCCGTTTTATTTTTGTTTTTCAACATTTCCTTAGCGATTCGGGGTCTCTTCTGATTCCATACAAATTTTAGGATTATTTGCTCCAGCTCTTTGAAAAATACCGGTGGAATTTTGATCAGAATGGCATTAAAAGTATAGATTGCTCTAGGCAGTATAGACATTTTAACAATGTTTATTCTTCCGATCCAAGAGTATGGTCTTCCATCTTTTTGTGTCTTCTTCAATTTCTTTCATGAGTGTTTTATAGTTCTTCGAGTACAGATCCTTTACCTCTTTTGTTAGGTTTATTCCCAGGTATCTTATGATTCTTGGTGCTATAGTAAATGGAATCGATTCTCTAATTTCCCTTTCTTTATTTTCATTATTAGTGTATAAGAAAGCCACTGATTTCTGTAAACTGACATTGTATCCTGCCACGTTGCTGAATTGTTGTATGAGTTCTAGTAGTTTGGGGGTGGAGTCTTTTGGGTTTTCTATATAAAGAATCATGTCATCTGCAAAGAGAGAGAGTTTGACTTCCTCATTACCCATTTGGATACCTTTTATTTCTCTTTGTTGTCTGATTGCTGTTGCTAGGACTTCTAATACTATGTTGAACAAGAGTGGTGAGAGTGGGCATCCTTGTCATGTTCGTGATCTCAATGGGAAGGCTGCAAGCTTTTTCCCATTGAGGATGATATTAGATAGATTTTATGAAGTTCAGGAATGTTTCCTCTATCCCTATACTTTGAAGTGTTTTAATCAGGAATGAATGCTGGAGTTTGTTTAATGCTTTTTCTGCATCAATTGAGAGGACCATGTGGTTCTTCTCTCTTCTCTTAATTTTTTCTATCGCACTGATTGATTTGTGAATTTTGAACCATCCTTGAAGCCCAGGGATGAATCTCACCTGGTCATGGTGCATAATCCTTTCAATGTGCTGTCAGATCCTGTTTGCTAGGATCTTGTTGAGAATCTTAGCATCCATGTTCATCAGTAATATTGGTCTGAAATTCTCCTTTTTGGTAGGGTCTTTGCCTGGTTTGGGGTTCAGGGTAATGCTGGCTTCTTAGAAAGAGTCAGTAAGTTTTCCTTCTGCTTCCATTTTTTGAAACAGCTTCAGGAGAATAGGTGTTATTTCTTCTTTGAAAGTTTGGTAGAATTTGTAATTTAAAAAAAATCTTTTAAAGTTTTTCAGCATAACAGTATTCATTATTTCTGCACCACACCCAGTGCTCCATGCAATCTGTGCCCTCTCCAATACCCACCATGTGGATCCCCCAACCTCCCACCCCTGGTCCCTTCAAACCCTCATATTGTTTTTCAGAGTCCATAGTCTCTCATGGTTCACCTCCCTTCCAATTTCCTTCAACTCCCTTCTCCTCTCCATCTCCCCTTGTCCTCCATGCTATTTGTTATGCTCCACAAATAAGTGAAACCATATGATAATTGACTCTCTTTGCTTGACTTATCTCACTCAGCATAATCTCTTCCAGTCCAGACCATGTTGCTACAAAAGTTGGGTATTCATCCTTTCTGATGGAAGCATAATATTCCATAGTTTATATGGACCGTATCTTCCTTATCCATTTATCCACTGAAGGGCATCTTGGTTCTTTCCACAGTTTGGCGACCATGGCCATTGCTGCTATAAACATTGAGGTACTGATGGCCCTTCTTTTCACTACATCTGTATCTTTGGGGTAAATAACCAGTATTGCAATTGCAGGGTCCTAGGGCAGCTCTATTTTTAATTTCTTGAGGAATCTCCACACTGTTCTTCAAAGTGGCTGCACCAACTTGCATTCCCACCAACAGTGGAAGAGGTTTCCCATTTCTTCACATCCTCTCTAACACATGTTGTTTCCTGTCTTGCTAATTTTTGGCCATTCTAATTGGTATAAGGTGGTATCTCAATGTGGTTTTAATTTGAATCTCCCTAATGGCTAGTGATGATGAATATTTTTTTCATGTGTCTTATAGCCATTTTTATGTCTTCATTGGTGAAGAGTCTGTTCATAGCTTTTTTCCATTTTTGATATGATTGTCTGTTTTTTGTGTGTTGAGTTTGAGGAGTTCTTTATAGATCCTGGATACCAACCTTTTGTCTGTACTGTCATTTGCAAATATCTTCTCTCATTCCATGGGTTGCCTCTTTGTTTTTTTGACTGTTTCCTCTGCTGTGCAGAAGCTTTTGATCTTGATAAAGTCCCAAAAGTTCATCTTTGCTTTGGTTTCCTTTGCCTTTGAAGAAATAACACCTATTCTCCTGAAGCTGTTTCAAAAAAATGAAGCAGAAAGAAAACTTTCAGACTCTTTCTATGAAGCCAGCATTACCCTGATCCCCAAACCAGGCAAAGACCCTACCAAAAAAGAGAATTTCAGACCAATATCACTATGAATATGGATGCTAAGATTCTCAACAAGATCCTAGCAAACAGGATCCAACAGCACATTAAAAAGATTATCCACCATGACCAGGTGAGATTCATTCCTGGGATCTTGGATCGGAAGAATAAACATTGTTAAAATGTCTATACTGCCTAGAAGAATCCATACTTTTAATGCCATTATGATCAAAATTCCACCGGTATTTTTCAAAGAGCTGGAGCAAATAATCCTAAAATTTGTATGGAATCAGAAGAGACCCTGAATCGCTAAGGAAATGTTGAAAAACAAAAATAAAACGGGGGGCATCATGCTACCTGATTTCAAGCTTTACTACAAAGCTGTGATCACCAAGACAGCATGGTACTGGCATAAAAACAGACACACAGACCAGAGGAACAGAGTAGAAAGCCCAGATATGGACCCTCAGCTCTATGGTCAATTAATCTTCGACAAAACAGGAAAAAAATATACAGTGGAAAAAAGACAGTCTCTTCAATAAATGGTCCTGTGGAAACTGGACAGCTATATGCAGAAGAATGGAACTCGACCATTCTCTTACATCATACACAAAGATAAACTCAAAATGGATAAAAGACCTCAATGTGAGACAGGAATCCATCAGAATCCTAGAGGAGAACATAGGCAGTAACCTCTTCGATATCAGCCACAGCAACTTCTTTCAAGATATGTCTGCAAATGCAAAGGAAACAAGAGCAAAGATGATCTTTCCATATATTTTTAAATATCTTCTTTGATATTCTGTTGACCCATTCATTGTTTAGTGACATGCTCTTTAACCTCCATATATTTGTGTTCATTCCATGTTTTTTCTTGATCGACTTCAATTTTCATAGCATTGTGGTTTGAAAATATGCATGGTATTATCTCATTCTTTTTGTAGTTATTGAGGGCTGATTGATGACCTGGTATGTGATATACCCAGAGAATGTTCCATGTGCACTCAAAAAGAACATGTATTCTGCTGCTTTAGGATGAAATGTTCTGATTGTATCTTTTTAGTCCATCTGGTCCAGTGTGTGATTCAAAGCCACTCTTTCCTTGTTGATTTTCTGCTGATATAATCTGTCCATCATTGTAAGTAGGGTGTTCAAGTCTCCTACTACTATGGTATTATTATCATTGTGTTTCTTTATGTTTGTTATAAATCCATTTATCTATCTGGGTGCTTCCAATTTGGGGGCATAAACATTTATAACTGTCTTCTTGATTGATAGATCCTTTCTTCATCTCATTTCACAGTCTTTGGTTTGAAATCCAGTTTGTGTGATATAGGTATGGCTACTTCAATTTTCTTTTTTTTTTATATTTTATTTTTTATAAACATATATTTTTATCCCCAGGGGTACAGGTCTGTGAATGGCCAGGTTTACATACTTCACAGCACTCACCAAAGCACATACCCTCCCCAATGTCCATAACCCCACCCCCCTTCTCCCTACCCCGCTCCCCCCAGCAACCCTCAGTTTGTTTTGTGAAATTAAGAGTCACTTATAGTTTGTCTCCTTCCCAATCCCATCTTGTTTCATTTATTCTTCTCCTACCCACTTAAGCCCCCATGTTGCATCACCACTTCCTCATATCAAGGAGATCATATGATAGTTGTCTTTCTCTGCTTGACTTATTTCAATAAGCATGATACGCTCTAGTTCCATCCACGTCATCGCACATGGCAAGATTTCATTTCTTTTGATGGCTGCATAGTATTCCATTGTGTATATATACCACATCTTCTGATCCATTCATTTGTTGATGGACATCTAGGTTCTTTCCATAGTTTGGCTATTGTGGACATTGCTGCTATAAACATTTGGGTGCACGTGCCCCTTTGGATCACTACGTTTGTATCTTTAGGGTAAATACCCAGTAGTGCAATTGCTGGGTCATAGGGCAGTTCTATTTTCAACATTTTGAGGAACCTCCATGCTGTTTTTCAGAGTGGTTGCACCAGCTTGCATTCCCACCAACAGTGTAGGAGGGTTCCCCTTACTCCGCATCTCGCCAGCATCTGTCCATTTCCTGACTTGTTGATTTTAGCCATTCTGACTGGTGTGAGGTGATATCTCATTGTGGTTTTGATTTGTATTTCCCTGATGCCGAGTGATATGGAGCACTTTTTCATGTGAGTGTTGGCCATCTGGATGTCTTCTTTGCAGAAATGTCTGTTCATGTCCTCTGCCCTTTTCTTGATTGGATTATTTGTTCTTTGGTTGTTGAGTTTGCTAAGTTCTTTATAGATTTTGGACACTAACCCAAAAGACTCCACTCCAAAACTTCTAGAACTTGTACAGGAATTCAGTAAAGTGTCAGGATATAAAATCAATGCACAGAAATCAGTTGCATTTCTCTACACCAACAACAAGACAGAAGAAAGAGAAATTAAGGAGTCAATCCCATTTACAATTGCACCCAAAACCATAAGATACCTAGGAATAAACCTAACCAAAGAGGCACAGAATCTATACTCAGAAAACTATAAAGTACTCATGAAAGAAATTGAGGAAGATTCAATTTTCTTTGAATGTCCTTTAGCTTGGGGCACCTGGGTGGCACAGTGGGTTGAGCCTCTGCCTTTGGCTCGGGTCATGATCTCAGGGTCCTAGGATTGAGCCCCGCATCGGGCTCTCTGCTCGGTGGGGAGCCTGCTTCCTCCTCCCTCTCTGCCTGTCTCTCTACCTGCTTGTGATTTCTCTCTGTCAAATAAATAAATAAAATATTTTTAAAAAATTAAAAAAAAATTTAATGTCCATTAGCTTGATTGATGGCTCTTGTTCCCCCACTTTCAATATGCCAGTGTCTTTTGTTCTAAAATAAGTTTCTTGTAGGTAGCACATAGACAAATCGTGTGAGTGTGTGTGTGTGTGTGTGTGTGTGTGTGTGTTTAATCATTATCATATCCTATGCCTTTTGATCAGAACATTTGTTCCATTTCCACTTGGACTGATTATTGGTAGATATGAATTTGGTGCCATTGTGTTACCTGTAATGCTGGTAGTTTGGGTGATGTTCTCTGTTCCTTTCTAGTCTTTTTTGCTTTGTTGTTGTTGTTGTTGTTTTGGTTTGGTTTGGTTTGGTTTGTTTGTTTCCACTCAAAGAGTCCCCTTCAATATCTCTTGCTGGATTACTTAGTGGTCAAGACTCCTTTAGTTTTTGCTTATCTGGGAAACTGTCTCTCCTTCTATTCTGAATGAGAGCCTTGCTGGATAAAGAATTCTTGGTTGCTTATTTTTTCCCATTGAGCACTTTGACTCTATCATGCTACTTTCTTCTGGCCTGTCAAATTTCTGTGGACAGATCTGCTGCAACTGTGATTTATCTTGCCTTGTAGCTTAAGGGTTTTTTTTTCCCCTCCTTGCTTCTTTCAGAATTATTTTCTTGTGTGTCTGTAAATTTGACTATGTGTCTTGGTGCAAATTGTTGAATTTGATGGGAGTTATCCATACTGTCCATACTGTTTAGATTTTGATGTATATTTCTTTCCCCAGATTAGAGAAGTTTTCAGTTATAATCTGCTCAAATTAAAATTCTGTCTCTTTTCCCACTCTTCTTTGGGACACCTATGATATGACTATTATTATGTGTTAAGGAGTCACTGAGGTTCTTAAGTATACATTCATGATCCAATAAGTTTCTTGCCCTCTTCTTTTTAGCCTCATTATTTTCCATATTTTGATCATCTATAGCTCTGATTTATTTTCCAGTGTCATCCATCCTTGTTGTTGCATCTGGTCAGTTTTGCATCTGAGCTATATCATTTTTTATTTTGGCCCAATAAGTGTTTAGTTCTTTTATCTCTGCAGTAAGGGATTCTTAATTTCTTCTATGCTTTTCAAATCCAGCAGTATCCTTATGATTGTTGTTTTAAATTTTGCTTCAGGCATCTTAGTTATATCAATTTTGATTATATACCTGGCCATGACTTCTTCCTATTCTTTCTTTTGACATGAATGTCTTCATCATGTCATTTTGCGTAAGTCACTGGTGTGTGTGTGTGTGTGTGTGTGTGTGTGTGTGTGATTATTAGGAAAGTCTGTTATATTCTTTCTCCTGAGAGTAATGGCCATATTAAGAGAAGCTACACTGTCTTAAGCCTAGTGCTTCAGGAGGTACTTCAGAATACACACTTTGGTATTGTGTTTTGGTTCCTGTTTCCCTGAGTTCAGTCTGATGCAGAGTTTCTCCTTGCCTGCCATGGGAGCTGTTTGGATCTTTCCCTCTGTGTGGAAAGTTTTAACTAGGTATTTTTGGTCTGCTTGTTAAAAGGAGCTACATTCTTTTTCCCCTACAGCTAAAGCCTTGCACAGTCTATGATTAGTAGACTTGGTGCATGTGTGGGGTTTGTGCTGGTCTTCTGTGGGAGAGGCTTGCTGTGCTAATTCCTAGACAGACATGCACTAGTGGAGATAAGGCTGAAGGGTGTAGGAGGGTGGGGCTTGGTGTAAGCAGCTCCAGCTTTCACTGGGGATGCTGTGTTTCTCATTGAGGTTGTTCAGTGCTGATTGGCTGGGAGGAAGTGACATCACTACAGTCTCTTATCCCCATAGCAGGTACTTTGCACCTGCCACTCTTCAGAAAGCCCTCAGCAAAGAGCAGACCATCTGCCCTCCTTTGTCACTAGCTTCCTTTAGATCCCTGACTTCACCCTCTCTGAGTCCAGGCTGTCTGCCTAGTGGGCAGTACACTACCCCTCTGCTTTATCTCAGTAGTGCAGCTGAGTTTCAAAACTCCAAATTTTAGGGACCTGGTGCAACATGGACCTGCAATCATCCTTTGGGAGAGGGCCTTGCTGCAATGTGGCAGGTAGTGGTTTGTCCCATAAAGGCAGTCTAGGGAGTATGCAGTTTTTCAGACTTTATGGTAAAACATAACAGAAAGCTGACACTATGATTTGGTACCCAGAGCTGATGTCTCAGTTCTTATGCTGGCAACCAGGGCAATGCCAATAATTTGTCCCATGAAAGGCTGTGCCACCATTCCCAAATGCACTTGAATAATTCAAATGGTTTCTTGCCATACTACCTAGGGGTTTTTCAGACCATATTACCTATTCCTGGGCCTCTGCCTGACTTCCTTTTAGGATCACCAGTAAGTCCACCAGGAATGACCCTGATGGCCAAGATTTTAAAAACTTCAGACTTGGAGCTCCACTTCTTATAAAAACTTTCAGTAGTCAGTCCCTCTCCATTTCCCAATCAATGGTTTTGGGCAATGATCTGCACACTGCCTTTACAGTCTTTCTCTCTCCTCTCTCCAAGATCAGGAACCTTTCCCCTTGCAACACCTGCAATTTTTTTTCTCCCCCAAATCAACTCTTTGCTGCTCCTACCTTCCAAAGTGTGGCCATTTTTCTATTTCTAGTTGCACAGTTTGTTCTTTCAGTCTTCAGACTGATTTTGTGTTCAGGATTATTTGATATTTATGTAGCTATGTTCAATGGATGAAGCAAGCTTAGAGTCCTACTCTTCCATCATCTTAACTTGTCCTCTTTTTAAAATATTTTTGTTTACTTCTAATTCTGCCCTTTTCCAATTATGCCCACTTCCACTTCTTGTAAGTTTGGTAAGTCATTATGTAATCCTTTAACTTTTGTTTGTTAACAAAAACTCCAAGAAACTCTAACTTTCCTTCTAGTCTGAATGATAGCACTCCTGGGTAGAATATTCTTGTTTTTTGTTTTGCTTTGTTTTTTGTTGTTGTTGTTGTTTATTTGTTTGTTTGTTTTTCCTTTCAACAGTACAGGCTTATTAGATTTGTTTTTATTTTTGTTTTTGTTTTTGTTTTTTAATTAGCTTATAGGGGTTTTAATTAGTTTATGGGGTTTCCCTTGTATGAAACTGCTTTCTTTTCCCTTGCAGATTTTAGAAGTCTGCCTTATAATAAAGGTATCTTTCTGCTATTTTCATTGTTATGTGTCTTTTTGTAAACATGTTTGGATTCCTCTTGCTCAGAGGCTGCTGTGCTTTGTGGGCCTGAATGTCTGATCCTTCCCCAGATTAAGGAAGTTTTAGCCATTATGTTTTTGGTTAACTTCTCTTCCCCTTTCTTTCTCCTGAAATCCCTATAATGTAAAAGGTATGCTTGATGATTTCATAGAGTTTCCTGAAACTTTTCTCATTTTTTATCCTTTTTTTTTCTTCAGTTTTATTTTCTATTACCTTGCATTTCATATTGCTATCTGTTCTTCTGCATCCTCTACTCCACTGTTGCTTCTATCTAGTGTATTTTTATTCAGTTATTGAATTTTTCAGCTTCGATTGGTTCTTTTTTATATCTTTGTTGAAGTTCTCATTGAGTTCATCCACTCTTTTCTCAAGTCCAGTGAGGTTTTTATAACCATTATGTTGAATTCTTTATTGGGCATATTACCTATCTAAGTTTTATTTAATAATTTATTGTGATTTTGTCTTATACTTTGATTTGGGACATAATCCTCTGTCTCCTCATTTTGCCTAATTCTCTGTGCTTGTTTCGATGTATTAGGAAGGCCAGGTATTTCTACAGGTCTTGAGAGTAGTAATCTTGTGTAGAGAAGTTCCTGTGGTGCCCTGAAGACTAACCCCTCTTGGTCACCAGAACTAGACATTCCAGGGTTATTCCCTATGTAGGCTACATGTATCATCCTGTTTCAACTGACAACCATTGTCCAGCTGGTTGCAATCACCCTCTTTGTGGGTGTGCTGGGTAGGATTTGATCCCTGGACTGATGAGAGTAGTTGCTTAGTCTGTTGTGAGATGTTGGTGGGTGTGGCTGGAGTAGCTGGGTGTACCTATTTGCACTTAACCTCTCCCTGCATAGCCAGCTAAGAGACTTGGCTTCAAGAACTGGGTGTGCTCATGTGCAAGCTTATCTCCTCTCTTCCACAGGGCAAGAGTTATTTGTAGGGGAGGTGGTCCTCACTGAAGCTGCTGGCTTGGTGTTGCCGGGCACTAGATGCGTTAGAGGGATGCCTGCCAAATGGGTGATTTGAAAGGGATGTGTCTGCATGGGATGCCAGGGTGAGGCTTGTGGTGCTAGCAAGGCAGATAGTATTAACAGGGCTTCCACAAGTGCCTGATTACCTAGGTTGGGGAAGGGGGTGGGAAATCTTCAGGAGATCCCTGCCCCTCCAGAACATGTTATGAGTTTAGTCAATAAATCTCCCTCAGAAATACCCCAGATATCTTAATTGCTGTGTTTCTTGCCAATTTATTTAGTATGCTTGCTCTTTGAGGGTAGTAACTTGGTATCCCATTGGCCTCCAGCTCTCCCAGGGTTAAGCTTGATAATTTTTTTAAAGATTTTATTTATTTGACAGACAGATCACAAGTAGGCAGAGAAGCAGGCAGAGAGGTAGGGGGAACCAGGCTCCCTGCCAAGCAGAGAGCCCAACATGGGGCTCAATTCCAGGACCCTGGGATCATGACCTGGGCCGAAGGCAGAGGCCCCAACCCACTGAGCCACCCAGGCTGATGATTTTTAAACCCCCAGGAGTTAAATTATGCTGGTTTTCAATGCCAGATGTTATAGGGACTCATCTTACCAGTGCGCATCCCAGGGACATAGGAGCCTAGTGTGGGGTCTGATCTCAGTTTTCTGCAATTCTGTTGTTCCTTTAGATTATGGTTAGTCAGGCTGGGGAATTGGTTCCTAACCAGATCTCTCTACCACTATATTACTTTTCCAGATCTGCCTTGTCTCTACAATTAGCTGTGAAATATCTGTTCTGCCCATTCCTGGGTCATTCTCAGAGTTGCATAGATATAGATGTTACCTGGGTGTGTCATGGAATGAGATGAGGTCAGGGTCCTCCTATGTCATCTTCCCTGGCTCTTAGTTTAAATTTTTTGAAGATCTTCTCTACTGTTTTTTGGTGGTTTGTTATTGTTGTTGTTATTGTTTTTTTTTTTTTTTTTTTTTTATTAAGGCTGTACCAATTGATAATTCCACCAACACAAGATAACAACTGTTGGCGAGAATGTGGAGAAGAAGTTAGTTTTTAGTCTATTGATTGTTTGCTTTATCAGTCATAATGTGTTTTTCAATATAGTTCATTGAAATCTTCTTCAATTTTTCTAAGGTAATGTAAATAAGATCTGTCAATTTTGTTTATCTTCCCCAAACCAACTTTTAGTTTCATTGATATTTTATATTGTTTTTCTGGCTTTTATTACATTTACAAAATCTCGGGACGCCTGGGTGGCTCAGTTGGTTATTACATTTACAAAATCTTTATTATTTCTTTCCTTTATTAACTTTGAGGTAGTAAGCCTTGAAGTTTCAAGTTAAGTTGTATATTTAGGACCTTTCTTCTTTATTAGTGTAGGATTGATCATTATAAATTTTCCTCTTATAAAGGTTTTGCTATTTCCCTTATGTTTCTGTATGTCGTGATTCCATTTTCATATATCTCAAGACATTGATTTCCCTTTTGTTTACTTCTTTGACAAATTGGGCTTTCAGAACACTTTGTTTAATCTAATTGTATTTGTGACTCTGTCACCTTTCCTCCCATTACTGACCTGTAGTTTCATATCACCGTGACAAAAAATTATATACTTGATATGATACCAATTTTCATAAATTTTTCAAAACTTATTTTGTGACTAAAACATGATCTATCCTAGAGAATACCCTGTGTGCACTTGAGGAAAATGTCCATTTTGATACTGTTGAATGGCATGATCTGTATGTGTCTGTTATGTCCATCTGATATAAAATGTAGTTCAAATCTAGTATTTCCTTATTTTCTTTATGTCTGGATGATGTATTCATTGATGAAAGTGGGACACTGAAATTCTCACCATTATTATTTCTCCCTGGCTTTTTTCCCCCTACATCTCTATAATGTAGATGGCTTCTTCAGAGTGCAAACAACAGAGCCATTTTACAAATACCTCTGCTTCTTCAATTTACTCCCTACCTTTCCTTTCTTTACTCTCATTTCTTTCCTCTCAACTTTCATTCTTATTTTCTTCTTCTCAGTACTTTACTTCAATATTATAATAACAATCATCATCATGTGATGAAGGCAAAGCTTGGAAACACAGGAACAATTGAGGATAAGGAGTGGAAGGAAGGCAGAAAAGGAAAAAAAGAAGGATGAAGTGATAGGAGAAAGAAGAACAAAATTATGACAATATTTTACCTTTAAACATTTTTTTCCAATTAAATACTCAAAATTCTTAAGTTCTCCAGTGATTTTTTAATCAAATAATTAATTGTGAGGAATTAACTAACAAACAAATTGAATACTCTTGCAATATTTTCTGAAGTAAAAAAGTGAACATGACCAGAGTTGAGGAAAGAATCGTATGCATCATTGAATTATTCACTTTCTAACTTTTTGTGATGAATTCCAAAATCACATACCAAGAGTTGGCAAATGGGTACTACTTGTTGCTATGTATCTGTGTGTGTGTGTGTGTGTGTGTGTGTGTGCATATCACATATATATGAATAGCGTATATATAAGCATGTAATTGGTGAGATTATATTTGTGTATACACACACACATCTGGAGAGAGAGAAAGAGAACATCTCTATGTGTGTGTGCATGTGTTATATATAAAGATAGAGGTAGATTAAAAGAGTTAAAGAACCTATTAGGGTAAGAAAGTGTGAGGACATTTTAAAAAGATATTCATAAAATGTAACCTCCAAAAATAACATTTCTCATTTATTCTCTAATGCAGTAAAATCATCACTCTTTCCCTTTCCTTTTATATTTTCTGGAGAGCATTATGTAAATCAAAATGAGTTCTCCTGCTACTAATGGGATGTGAGTGTGTGTGTGTGTGTGTGTGTGTGTGCATGTGTGCCTGTGTGCAGCATCTTGTTAGTTTTAACTTTACATTGTTTTTTATTTTTAAAAAATATTTCATTTATTTATTTGAGAGAGAGACAGAGAGAGAAGGAAAGGGGGGAAGGGCAGAGGGAGAGGGAGAATCAGACTCCCCACTGAGCAAGGAGCCAGATGTGGAGCCTCGATCCTTCGACTCCAGGATCATGTCCTGACCTGAAGGCAGACACTTAACCAACTGAGCCACTCAGACACCCAAACACATTCTAATTTTTTAAACAAATTTTAATTTTTTTCATTTACATTTACTTTGACATTTACATTAATATCAAATTAATATTTTTGATCTGTTTATCAGAAGAACCTCAAAAAAGGAATTATAAATATCCTGACAACACTTTAGTTCTGCACTATGATGCCTGTCACCATTGACATTTCCTGCCTCTTCACTTGCATGCATCCTTTGGCTCCCCCTTTTGAATATCTGCTCTCCCTCCCCATTATTTGGTTTCTGCACCATTCCCATATATTTCCTTCACTTCTGTTTCCCATCTTTCCCATATTTCTTTTATTCATCCTATGCCTTGCCAGTGCCAGTGTAAAATTATGAAGTTGATAAAATAAAGGGATTTAGTTAACAAGCACATGGTTTCCACTCAATTACATTTACTGACAAGTCTTTATGTAAGTGCCATATCATGTATTCCAGGGAAGGGTCCTATTATTATATACATGATATTATCTCAATCTTTAAGACATGGGAGAGCACTCCAAAGTCACTGAGTTAATCCTTTATCATTTGTCTTTCAAACACGTGTAAATTCTGGGAGGGGGGCAAGATGGCAGAGAAGGAAGGGACTATATTTCAATTGGTCCCCTGAATTGAGCTGGATATCTACCAGAGTACTCTGAACATCCATGAAACCAGTCTGAGAAGTAAAATTATACATGCCTGGATATCTACAGGAGCAGAGGATCATCAGTTGAGAGTTATAAAAGATACAGTTGGGTTTGTGTGGGAAAATATCAGAGGATAAACATAAGGGGGAAGGAGGCACCAAAAGTGAGCCATTGGAAAGTAATACCCAATACAAAAGTGCCCTGTGTTCCTTGGCTGTGAGACAGAAAGGGACTGATAACAGCAAACAGAAAAAAGGGGTTTAAAGGACAATTTCTGGGACCTGGGACACAGGCATGGGCCTAAGCCCATGCTCCACAATGGGTGCAGCCACCACCTGCCCACACCTGAGAGGAGCCAGTGTGGACTTGAGTCAGCAGTCCCAGGAATGGCAGACACGAGGGTTGAGTTCACCCAGACAAGTATCACTTTGGTTTTGGTGGCAAGGGGGTGTAGAGAAAAGCAGGGACCTTGGTCGACCACTGAGAGGGTTGCTGGGGGTGCACACTTACTTCCAGACTCACTCTATGAGGCCAGCATTACCTTGATCCCAAAACCAGGCAAAAGGAAAATTTCAGGCCAATATCCTTGATGAATATGGATACGAAGATTCTCAACAAGATCCTAGCTAAGAGGATTGAATTGTACATTAAAGAGATTATCTATCATGACAGGTATATTTATCCCTGGATACAAAGGTGGTTCAACAATGGCAAATTAATCAATGTGATAGAACAAAATCAATAAGAGAAGAGAGAAGAACCACATGGTTCTCTCAATTGATGCAGAAAAAGCATTTGACAAAAATACAGCATCCTTTCCAGATTAAAACTCTTCAGAGCATAGGGATAGAGGAAATACGCCTCAGCTTCATAAAGTCCATCTGTGAAAAACCCACAGTGAATATCATTCTCAATGGGGAAAAGCTAACAGCCTTCCCTTTGAGATGAGGAACAGGACAAGGATGCCCAGTCCTGCCACTGTTGTTCTATGTACTAATAGAAGTCCTAGCAACAGCAATCAGACACCAAAACGAAATAAAATGTATTCAAACTGGCAAAGAGGAAGTCAAACTCTTTCTCCTCACAGATGACATGATACTTTATGTGGAAAACCCCAAAGACTCCACCCCCAAATTAACAGAACTCATGCAATAATTCAGTAATGTGGCAGGATACAAAATCAATGCACAGAAATCTGTTGCTTTCTTTTTTTTTTTAAATTTTTTAATTTTTTATAAACATATATTTTTCACCAGGTTTACACACTTCACAGCACTCACCAAAGCACATACCCTCCCCAATGTCCATAATCCCACCCCCTTCTCCCAAAACCCCTCCCCCCAGCAACCCTCAGTTTGTTTTGTGAGATTAAGAGTCACTTATGGTTTGTCTCCCTCCCAATCCCATCTTTTTTTTTTTTTTTTTTAAGATTTTATTTATTTATTTGACAGAGAGAAATCACAAGTAGACGGAGAGGCAGGCAGAGAGAGAGGAAGGGAAGCAGACTCCCTGCTGAGCAGAGAGCCCGATGCGGGACTCGATCCCAGGACCCTGAGATCATGACCTGAGCCGAAGGCAGCGGCTTAACCCACTGAGCCACCCAGGCGCCCCTTCCCAATCCCATCTTGTTTCATTTATTCTTCTCCTACCCACTGAAGCCCCCATGTTGCATCACCACTTCCTTATATCAGGGAGATCATATGATAGTTGTCTTTCTCTGATTGACTTATTTTGCTAAGCATGATACGCTCTAGTTCCATCCATGTTGTCACAAATGGCAAGATTTCATTTCTTTTGATGGCTGCATAGTATTCCATTGTGTATATATACCACATCTTCTTGATCCATTCATCTGTTGATGGACATCTAGGTTCTTTCCATAGTTTGGCTATTGTGGACATTGCTGCTATAAACATTCGGGTGCACATGCCCCTTTGGATCACTACGTTTGTATCTTATACATTAACAATAAAACTGTAGAAAGAGAAATTAGAGAATTGATTCTATTTCCGATAGCACCAAAAACCATAAGATACTTTGGAATAAACCTAACCAAAGAGGTAAATGATCTATACTCTAGAAACTACAGAACACTCATGAAAGAAATTGAAGACACACGAAAATGGAGAAATATTCCATGCTCATGGACCAGAAGAATAAACATTGTTAAAATGTCTATGCTGCCCAGAGCAA
Source organism: Mustela lutreola (assembly GCF_030435805.1). NCBI lineage: Eukaryota > Metazoa > Chordata > Mammalia > Carnivora > Mustelidae > Mustela > Mustela lutreola. Next base: position 121,497,921 of record NC_081295.1, read on the forward strand.
TCTATACTTGCAAAAACATCCTGCTCAAAATACTAGTGTTTGTGCTGGAACAAACACTCCTAAAATTTGTATGGAACCAGAAAACACTGAATTTCCAAGGAAATGTTGAAAAAGAAAAATAAAGCTCAGGGCATCACACTGCCTAATTTCAAGCTTATTACAAAGCTGTGATTGATCACTAAGACAGCATGGTACTGGCCAAAAACAGACACATAGACAAATGTAACAGAACAGAGAGCCCAGATATGGACCCTCAACTCTATGGTCAAGTAATCTTCAATAAGCAGGAAAAAATATCCAGTGGAAAAAAGACAGTCTCTTCAATAAACAGTGCTGGGAAAATTGGACAGCTATGCATAGAAGTATGAAACTTGACCATTCTCTTTCACCATACAAAAAGATAAACTCAAAATGGATGAAGGACCCCAATGTGAAACAGGAATCCATCAAAATCTTAGGGGAGAACATAGGCAGTAACCTCTTTGGCATTGACCACAGCAACTTCTTTCAAGATATGTCTCCAAAGGCAAGGGAAACAAAGGCAAAAATGGACTTTTGGGACTTCATCAAGATTAAAAGCTTCTGCACAGCAAAGGAAATAGTCAACAAAACAAAGAAGAAACCCACGGAATGGGAGAAGATATCCACAAATGACACTACAGACAAAGGTCTATTATCCAAGATCCATAAAGAACTTCTCAAGCTCAACACCCTAGAAACAGATAAGTCAAAAAATGAGCAGAAGACAAGAACAGACACTTCTCCAATGAAGACATACAAATGGCTATCAGACACATGAAAAAGTGTTCATCATTAGCCATCAGGGAAATTCAAATCAAAACCACATTGAGATACCACCTTACACCAGTTAGAATGGCAAAAATTGACAAAGCAAGAAACAACAAATTTTAGAGAAGTTGTAGATAAAGGGAACCCTCTTACATTGTTGGTAGGAATGAAAATTGGTGCAGCCACTTTGGAAAACAGCATGAAGGTTCCTCAAAAATTAAAAATAGAGCTACTCTATGATCCAACAATTACACTGCTGGGTATTTACCCCAAAGATACAGATGTAGTGAAAAGAAGGGCCATCTGTACCCCAATGTTTATATGTTTATATGTTCTTGCACATCATCATCTTTCTCAACACCAAGATACATGTATTTTCCTATGATATTGCCTCGTTATTTTATCTTTCCAATGAAGTTCGCAGTCTTATTTTATATTTCAACTTCCCTCATTATTACTTCTGCAACTTTTTATGTCCTTTGATTTATGTAAACTAATCACTTCTTCCAGGTAAATTTTATTAATATTGTGTGTGTGAGTGGCAGTATTTTTGTTTGGCAGATGTAGAAGTGTCACCTTAAGGTAGGATTAGGTCATTAGTTTTAAACCTAATTCACATCATGTCTGCTTTATCTTCCTTCCTTTTAAGTCATTTAGTTTAGAAATAATTAAACTCTCTTTCCAGTAATGAATAGAGCTGATAAAAACCTCATTTTTCATAGGAGGAAAGTTAGACCAGAAGGTATATAATTGAAGAATATCTAAAATTTGGGAGATAGAAATGAGGACTAATAGGTGTAATGGGGATCTAAACAATGCAAGAAAATTGGGGAAGAGTCAGGCAGAGCGATTAACACCAATAACAGAGTGGAGGTTGAGGGATTATGCACATGAGAGTGCCTTTCCCAACATTCACAGTTGCATTTTATGTACACCACACTCAATTTAAAAATACATGAAGGTGCATTTCTATAGCACTCAAGATATTTATAGAATTCCTATATTACCATTAACACATATTTTATTTCCCCCAATTAATCGCAGCATAAATTTTAATCCTCTTATTTTCTTCTTTGCTTATAAGAGACACAGGTGCTTAGCAAGTGCATCCTTATATACATGTTAGTGAGAATGGGAAAAGTGGGTTAGGGCAACATCACTCAATTCTTTGAATTTCTTCTGAGTTAAACATTAAAAATCTTAGTGTTTACCAAAGCTAGTTTTTAAAAGTTCTATATATTGGGGCGCCTGGGTGGCTCAGTGGGTTAAGCCGCTGCCTTCGGCTCAGGTCATGATCTCAGGGTCCTGGGATCGAGTCCCGCATCGGGCTCTCTGCTCAGCAGGGAGCCTACTTCTCTCTCTCTCTCTCTCTCTCTCTCTCTGCCTACTTGTGGTCTCTGTCAAATAAATAAATAAAAATCTAAAAAAAAAAAGTTCTATATATTGACAATTAAGTTATGGCACATTTCTTAAACTCAAAGAATTAGAAACCATCAGACTTACAGAAAGATCTGTGTTCTCACGTTATATCCATTCATTTTCTCAATGATTTTAACATCTACAAAAAAGACTTTCCCAAGATTTACAAATTGATTACTACTTATACAAGTTGTGCATTCACTTTAAGACAACTTGCTTAATCATGTACTGGTAAAAAAATGGCAAAATTTAGAAAATAATTTTTAAAAACCACCACCAGAAAAATATTTTGTAAAATTATTTTATCAAATATGTGTTTTGTTCCAAACCTTGAATTCCTTAAATACCTAAAGCCATCTAAAAGGAAATATGTGTGGGATGATATTCTAGGTAGTCTTTCTGACACTTCTTCAACATTTGCTTAGCGTATAGTCATTTGAGAAAATTAACTCATTTTTATCCCTTTCTGAGGATAAGCATGTGCTCTTTAGCCAATTTTTCATTTTTTGTGTGTTCTCTGCTTACTTTTATCTCATTATATTCATCCTACCAATTTACATTGCATTGGAAATTTTCAATTCATCTTACTTTTCCATATTTATAATACAAGTTTGTGCAGCCACTTTGGAAAACAGTGTGGGGATTCCTTAAGAAATTAAAAATAGAGCTAACCTATAACCCTGCAATTGCACTACTGGATATTTCTCTTTAAATTTACAAAGTGTTCTCCGTTTCTTTTTCAGAAGACCATCTGGAAGAAAATGGTAATTTTTTTTTTTCAGATTCACATTCCTTTGGTGATGCACTGCATAGAAATGATTTTGTTCTTGTCATTTCCTGATTCTTTAACTCACTACCCGCCCCTATCTTTGTCCTTTGTTTTCTTGAATGTCTAATTATTCTATCCACTTTGTTTTGTTTCCTGAGATTCTCCCATTGTCCCTTCTCATTCAGTCTCCTCAAGGTTTTCATTTCTTTGCTTTTATTTGCCATATATTCTTCAACATCTTCTATCTTCCAGATGCTTATCATAATTTCATTTTAAGGTTGGTGAGATGCCGAGGATTAGGTAGGAACAGTGTGCTTGTTTCCATGCAAGATATGCTCCAGAAAATATCCTCTCACTTGGGTTTTCCAACATGTTCTTTGACTAGGAGTGTCCTTTAGTGTGAACAGGAAAATATCTTAAATCTGAAGGTAAGGAATCAGAATCCAAAGTTTCTAAGTTTTTTCTTCTATTGGCCTCTGAAACACTCTGAACATGCTATAGTCAAGTGTAACCTTGAGACTTGCTGTTCAACTTCCCTTGACCATTTTCTCAAGTGATCAAACCTATATAAATATTCTTTGCATGATTTTGAGTGGTTATTTTTTCCTTCCAGCTACACTTATTACTCTTCTTTCATTTTAAGTTTTATCTATTCAATTAGTAATTCAACAAATTGTTGAATAAATATTTTAAATATTTTATTTATTATTTCTTAATTGTGTTATGTTATTTGCCATATAATAAATCATTAGGTTTTGTTGTAGTGTTCCAATATTCATTGTTTACATATAACACCCAGTGCTCCATGTAATACATGCTCTCCTTAATAACAACCATCAGGCACCCATCACCTACCCTCCTCCCCTCTAAAACACTGTTTGTTTCTTGGAGTCCACAATCTCTCATGGTTTATCTCCCCTCCAATATTTTTTAAAAGATTTGTTTATTCATCAGAGAGAGAGAGAGAGAAAGGAGCAAGGGGCAGAAGGAGAGGGTGAGAGCATCCTAACAGATCCCCCATTGAGCATGGAGCCTGATGTGGGGCTCAATCCCAGGACCCTGACATTGTGACTTCCAAAATCAAGAACTGGGCACTTAACTGATGAACCACCCATATGTCCCATACATACATTTTTCATTCAATTAATCTCATTGATACTATATCTCTGGAGTCTAAGGGTATGTTCTAGGTTTTTTCTACACTGACATTATTACCTCAGCAAAAGAATTATTTAAATCTCCACATCCCTACATATCCCATGGTATTCAATGAGATATCAAATGAATGGATTTCAGAGATGTAATTCCTTAATTATGGAATGGACATGACTTGGTCAGTTATCAAAAAACAATCATTAGCAGGTGTTGGACTTTGGTTGTACCTTCTTTCTAATGTTTAGAAAACCTGTCTCATGAAGTACTGTATGGTGACTTACATAATAAAATAAAAAATGAAAAAAGAAAAGCTCTCTCATATACACATTTCTATATACTTCCTCTCAGATAGGAAGAAGGCACAGTATAACTCTGGTAAGAAACAGAATCTTTCTCCGAGAAACCTATTCATTTCCCTTCCTGGATTTCACACCCTGTTCATTTAAGATAATCTTCATGCAGGCATGAGTTAACATAGAACTCAAAATAAGGTTATGAATTAATCAGTGAAGAAAAATATGAATAGAAACAACCCAACACCTGACCTTTCATTATTTAAGTGAGCAATATTTCAGTATTCCCTTGTACAGTATTTATGGCAAATTTATACAACGTAGCTACTGCAATACTGCAATTTGACAAATGCATTTAAAGTAGCCATAGCCCTGCTGAGCAAGGAGCCCTATGCAGGACACTAACCCAGGACCTTGAGATCATGACCTGAGCCGAAGGCAGGCAATTAACTGACTGAGCCCCACTGGTGTCCCTCAAATACTGCTTTATACAAAATGTTAACTTAATAAATGAGCTAACATTTGAAATTTCCATGAATGTTTTCTAAGAAACTTTAATAAAGCACAGAGCCACATTTTAGGGAAAAGATAAGAGTGTTTAAAGCACACTCTTCTAATATTTTACTTATACAATCATAGCATTTGTTTTCCTCCATAACTCATTTTAAAAATTATATTTCCCAGTTGGGAGAAGGTGGTGGGGTTATGGACATTGGGGAATGTATGTGCTATGGTGAGTGCTGTGAGGTGTGTAAACCTGGCAATTCACAGACCTGTACCCCTGGGGCTAATAATATATTATATGTTTATAAAAAATTATAATAAAAATTATATTTCCTCCAAATACATGAGTCAGTAATCAATATCAATTTTATTTTCTGTTTTTAAGAGATTTATGTTCTGAGAAATTCTCTACTTATATGTAAGTTAGTAGGAATAGAAAGATTTTAGTTAGAGCCTTCTCACTTGCTTCTTTGACCTTCTAAAGTAAAGGATAAAATCCAAGAGGACAGATTTTTAAAGTTAATTTGGAAAGTCCTATCATGTGACAACTAAATTAAATTTTATTAAAGACAAAGAATTAGATATCAACAGAATTGAAAAAGATTATAACCAGGCCCAGAGTCATTTTTTTGTCAATGGCTGTGAAATCTTCTAGAAAGATCATTCAGGATTTATACATATGTGTCTTCACTAAAGGCATCTTATTTAGTCTGACATAGTCCAATAAATTTTCAAGATTACTAATCTACTCAATAAGCTACTAATAATATAACATCTTTTAGAAAATTATTTTATTAAATATATGTTTTGGTCTAAACCTTGAATTATTTATATCCTTAAAACTGACTATAAGATGAATATAGTAGATGAAATTCTAGTTCTCTCTTTCCACATCTTCACCATTCTTCTTTTGTTCAATTGTTAAAATCCACACTCTGTTCTCACTTTTCTAAGATAAAAATGTTCTTTCTTGTTATTTTTTCACTTTCTATTTCCTGGGTTTTGTTTTTGTTGTTGTTTTCTGATTGCATTTATCTTACCAATATTTTGTGCATGGAAAGTTTTTGACTCATTTTAATTTTCTGTGTTGGTTTTCCTTGATGTTGACTGGCATTTACATGAGTTTTTTTTCCTTTTTACTTTTCAGGATTTCAACAGGAAATTGGTAACTTTTTCTGGCATACTTTTTACTGATGTATTTCCTATGAATATTTTTTGTCATTCCTTTTCATTCCTTTGATTTATTTGCAGGGTTCTATCTTCTAGATGATTGCCATAATCTCATTATAAACTTGGTGAGCTGAGGGGATTAAGCTAAGGAGAAGTGGTCTTTTCCATTTAATAGAAAGCTGTCCTTTAAATTGAGTTCTCCAACACATCTTCTGAGACAAAGTGCCCATCGTTTTGTACATAATATTACCCCAGTTCTTAATGGATGGGCTCAGACTCCAAAACTGCCAAGTGACAGAAGTTCCTCTTTTTGATTGCCTTTCACACATTTTGCGTACTACTGATGTCAAGTGTAACCTTGACATATAACAGTCTTCTTCTCTTGACAAATTTCCAGTGATCCATGGTATATAAGTATTTTTGCATGCTTTGCCTGCTTACTGTCTCTTTCCAGCCATAGTTATTACTCTTCTTTCATTTTTACTTAAATCCATTTACTTATTAATTCAATAGGTTGCTCTTCTTTTATGGTCTTTTATACATTTTTTTTTATTTCACTCAAACTTCATTGCTTATTAGCTTCATAGCTTATTATCTCTAAAGTCTAATGCTATCTTCTAAAATATCCTTATGCTATTTTTAATATTATATAAGAATTATTTAAATCTTCACATTAAATCTACAGTGTATTGTATAGAGACTGTATTCTGCAAATTAGAGATTCCTTTTTATTACTTTTGAAATGGACTTTACTTGACCAATAAACAGACATAAATGTTAGCAAATGTATGCTTTTAATTATATCTTCCTTATGATGTTAAGAAGATCTGTCTCATACATGAGTGTTTGTGTGTGTTCTCTCAGCTAGGAGGAAAGCTCAATACAAGGCTGGTGAGTAATGTTTGTCTCTCAGAAAGCTCTATTCTATCATTTCTCAGTTCCTGAGAAATTTAAAAAAAAAATTCTATGGTTGGCAAAGAAATATTTGTAGCATTAGCTTTCTAAATTTAAAGAGGTTTAGTAAAATCTCTCAGAGAGCAAACTTTAAGTGATTTGGCATTTCTTTCCCTCCTCCCCTCCAACCTTGTCTTGATTTTATGTTATCTTTCCTGCTCCTCCATCTCTCCTACTTTGTCTTGCTTCTATGTTTGTACCTACACTACTTGTGATCTTTTTTTTTTAATGATATTTGAAAAAAAGAAAGTATGAAAATAATACAGTATTAAAACAGAAAATCCAAGAATTTCAGAAGAAATTGGACAAAGAAAGGGAGAAATGGAAAAGACAATGAGAGAAAACAGGTAAAAGTTTTCCTTTTTTGATTTTTTTTTTCTTTTTTTCTAGCCTGGAGGAAGGCACAATTATATCCTGGTGAGTGCTATGAACTCTGATGAAGAAAATCCTACTATCAAAGATATTTTAAATCAATACCTATTGTGCATAAAACAATGTGCTAAAAATCAAAGCAACCCCAAAGCATATATTCCATGAACTTGGCAGATTACTCAATAAGTTAATAGATAATAATGTGTTGGAAATATTAAATTTTATCAGTTTCTTTACTTTTGAGCATAAGTTGAACATAGGTAGAGTGGTTATTGTCTGCTAAAAATCTGAGAAAACTAAAGCAAAAAATAAGTTACTTGATCAGATTCATCATATTCCCTGTTTCATATCAACATCCTAAATACTTAAATGAAATTTATCCTGAGGGAACATTATATAAAGAGAGCATGACATGTGTCAAATCTTCAAGTCAAACACAATTTGGGAAAAGGTAAATAAATAGATATTTGAGGATATAAGAGTATTTCCTTGGGTTGTTATTATTCCTGAATTAATCCTAGGGAATTTATACTCATGGTATTCTGGTGAGAAAGGCAGCTATATTTTAGAGGGTAGGTTCTCATGTACACTTGTTTCTTGTAGATTGGAGGAAAGAAGAGTTCCAGGCTGGTAAGTCTATGATGATGCACAAGGGACACTGCTTCTTGTGGGGTAGTCTTGCAGAAAGATGGGTGGAGGTGAGTTAGATTCACCCAAGGCAAAAGAAACCTGCACTGAAAGGTGGATCCTCTGGTGCAAGCTTACTTGGTCCTTCCCAGAAAAATAATAGTCTACTTGTCCACAGTAAATGTGACCCTGGATGAAGACACTGCCCATCCTTCCCTTCTCCTGTCTGAAAACAGGAGACAAGTGACCTGGCAAGAAAGTCATCAAGATCTATCCAGCTCCACCCAGAGATTTGACTCCCTTCCCTGTGTGTTGGGTCAGCAGCACATCAGCTCTGGGAGATCCTTCTGGGAGGTTAAGGTTAAGGATGCACCTTCTTGGGACCTGGGAATTTGTCTCAATAATGTAACAAGGAAGGGGATGGTCACTTTGTCTCCACAGCATGGTTTCTGGGCCATCAGATTCTATAATAGAGAGTACTGGGCCCTCACCTCCCCAGAAACCTGTCTCACTGTAAGAGAAATACCCCATTGTGTGGGGATATTCCTAGATTATGAAGATGGAGATGTATCTTTCTACAATATGACAGATGGATCCCACATTTTCTCTTTTACTAAGAACACATTTAGTGGTGCCCTAAGACCACTTCTCAGGCTTTGGTCCTCTGCTCCAGGCACCCTAACCATCTGTCCAATGGGAGAAGAGAATGGTGGTGCAATTAACATAACTGAACAGGAGAAATGATTATTTGGGGCCTCAATGATTATTATAATTCTCCCCTAAGGAGATGCAAATGATTTTTTTCTTCTTCTTACAAGTCATTCTTAAGATGATGCTCTGAGACAAAAACTGATAATTGTTCCTCATACCAGTTCTCTCTTCTTCCTTAATTATAATGTTTTCATAGTATTACCCTGTCCTGTGACAAACTCATATAAACATTAGATTTCTTAGCTTCCCCTGTTGCATGTAACTAGTTGATGGCCAGTGTGTTATAAACTGAATTATTCTGTGTGATTTCTGGAATGTGTCCTAAAAGAGAAATTGTATCCTTCATTTTTTTTTTCTTTACATTTTCTGCTGGCCAAATGTGTCATGGAGAATGGAACTGAAAGAACATCTCTGACTATGAAATACAATATGCATGGCAAAGAAATTACAGTAGACTTGGGTTTTGGGGGCAACTTTATGGAACTACTCTATTATGTAACTTTAGAATTCTTTTCTGTGAGAAATAAACTTTTATCTTTAAGCCATTTGTTTATTGGATATTTGTCATTTGTGATTGAATCTATTCCCGACTTATGCACTCTCTCTTAAAACATGGCAACAGTTGGCATCCACAACTGATTATTTAGATGGAACAGGAAATATAAAGTCCCGTAGTTTATTACTTAGGTACTCACACTCCTCCAGTGTGTCAGTCTCATTTAGGTCCCTCAACTTTTCTGAGGCATCAGTTCTCCTGATTTCACTTCTTAACCTTCACTAATTTAGTCCCATGGTTAATAATTTCTAGCATTCTCTTACTGATAAATGAAAATACCTGGCATCACTATCTTTCTGTTATGTTGTCTTGCCAAAACTCAAAATATGAACAAATCTAATTATCCATTTCTCATACTGGCAGCTTAATATGCTATAACATTCCAGATATATGAGGAGATTGGTTCCTCTATGCATGCATAATCACCTACGAGAACTTGAACATCAGCACTATCCAATAATCCTCCCATGTGTCTTCAGCCATTTGCATGTCCTTATTTTGCAGTCAGTTTCATTAGTAATTCCACCTACTTTGGGACACCAGTGTGGTTCAGTTAGCATCTGATGCTTGATTTCAGTTCAGATGTTGATCTCAGGATTGTGAGTTTGAACCCTGTGTGGGGTTGCATGCAAGGCATGGTCCCACATTAAAAAAAAAAAAAAAAAATCCACCTTCTTTAAATTTCCAAGTCTACTGCCCCCTTAATCTCAGTGTATGACTATATTCTTACTTTGTTGTTTTTTTTTTAAATTTTTCGAAATTTACATTCAATTGATTAAAATATAATATTTGTTTCAGGGATACAAGCCTATGATTCATTAGTCTTATATAATACCTAGTGCTCATTACAACACATACACAGTTATTCTATCCCTCAATCCCCCTCCCCTCCAGTTAGCTTCAGTTTTTTTTCTATGATTAAGAGACTCAGGTTTTGTCCCCCTCTGGTTTCATCTTGTTACATTTTTTTCCCCTCTCTTCCTCTGTGATCCTCTGCTTTGTTTCTTAAACTCCATATATCAGTAACATGGTAATGATAGTTGTCTTTCTCTGATTGACTTATTTCACTTACCATAATACCCTCTGGTTTCATCCACATTGCTGAAATGGCAAGATTTATGTTTTTTGAATGCTGCATAGTATTCCATTGTGTACAAAACTTCTTTATGCATTCATTTATTGATGGACATCTAGGCTCTTTCCACAGTTTGGCTATTATGGATATTGCTGCTATAAACATTCAGGTGCATGCACTCCTTTAGGTCACCGCATTTGTATCTTTTGGGTAAATGCCCAGTAGTGCAATTGCTGGGTCATAGGGTAACTCTATTTTCAACTTTTTGAGGAACCTCCACATTCTTCCAGAGTGGCTGTACCAACTTACTTTCTCACCAACAGTGTAGGAGGGTTTCCCTTTCTCCTCATCTTCACCAAAATCTGTCATTTCCTGACTTGTTAATTTTAGCCATTCTGACTGGTGTGAGGTAGTATCTCACTGTGGTTTTGACTTGTATTTCCCTGCCAAGTGATATTGAGCACTTTTCATGTGTCTGTTGGCCATTTGGATGTCTTATTTGGAAAAATGTCTATTCGTGTCTTCTGCCAATTTCTTGATTGGATTTGTTCTTTGGGTGTTGAGATTGATAAGTTCTTTGTAGATTTCAGATTCTAGCCCTTTAACTGATATGTCATTTGCAAATATCTTCTCCCATTCTGTCAGTTGTCTTTTGATTTTCTTGACTGTTTCCTTTGCTGTGCAAAAGCTTTTGATGAAGTCCCAATAGTTCATTTTTGCCTTTGTTTCATTTTCTTTGGACACATGTCTAGCAAGAAGTTGCTGCAGACGAGATTGGAGAGGATGCTACCTGTGTTCTCTAGGATTTTGATGGATTCCTGTCTCACATTAGGTCTTTGGTCTGTCTTGAGTCTATATTTGTGTATGGTGTTAGGAAATGGCCCAGTTTCATTCTTCTACATGTGGCTGTCATATATTTCCTATACCATTTGTTAAAGAGATAACACCATTTGTTGAAGAGTATCATGTCAGCTGCAAAGAGAGAGAGTTTGATCTCTTCTTTGCCATTTCAGATGCCTTTTATTTCTTTTTGTTGTCTGATTGCATCCCAGGAATAAATCCCACTTGGTTGTGGTAAATAATGCTCTTAATGAACTCTTGGATCCTATTGGCTCATATTTTGGTAAGAATTTTTGCATCCATGTTCATCAGGGATATTGGTTTGCAATTCTCCTTTTTGGTGGGGTGTTTGGTTTGGGGATCAAGGTAATGCTGGCTTCATAAAAAGAGTTTGAAAGTTTTCCTTCCATTTTGATTTTTTTGAGGCATCTTAAAGAAAAGGTACTAATTCTTTAAATGTTTGGTAGAATTTCCCTGGGAAGCCATCTGGCCCTGGGCTCTAGTTTGTTGGGAGGTTTTTGATTACTGCTTCAATTTTCTTGTTGCAAATGTGTTTGTTCAAGTTTTCTATCTTTCTGGTTCAGTTACTATATAGTTTATACACATCTCTGGGAATGCATCCATTTCTTTCTTTTTTTTTTTTTAGGTTTTAAAAAATTTATTTTTTAAAAGTTAACATGTGCATAAAAGGAAACTCAAAAACACAAGAAGCAAAGAACAAAGTCATCCATAATCACAAACAGTTTACAGTTTGACTTCTAGGTCCCATGTGTGTATCTACTAAAGTAAGCATTTTAATGTAATTAAGCATTTCTTCCACATTGTCAAATTTGGTGGCATATAGTTGCTCACATGTTTCTAGAATTGTCAGTGTATCTTTAGAGTTTGTTTTGATCTCTGCTTTCATTCATAATTTTATTTAATTCATGATTATGATTTATTTATTTCTCTTTTCTTTTTGATAAGTCTGGACAGGGGTTTATCAATCTTATTAATTCTTTCAAAGAACCAGCTCCTAGTTTCATTGATCTGTTCTACTGCTCTTTTGATTTATATTTCATTGATTTCTTCTCTAATCTTTATTATTTCTCTTCTCCTGCTGGATTTAGGCTTTCGTTGCTGTTCTTTCTCCAGCTCCTTTAGGTGTAGGGTTAGGTTGTGTATTTGAGACCTTTCTTGTTTCATGAGAAAGGCTTGTATCACTATATACTTTTCTCTCAGGACTGCCTTTGCTGTGTCCCATAGATTTTGAACAGTTGTGTTTTCATTCTCAATTGTTTTTATGAATTTTTTAATTCCTTTTTCACTTCCCGGTTGACCCATCATTCTTCAGTAGAATGCTGTGTAGCATCTATGTATTTGAGTTCATTCCAACTTTCCTCTTCTGATTGAGATCCAGTTTCAAAGCAATACAGTCTGAAAATATATAGGGAATGATCTCAATATTTTGGTATGAGTTGAGGTCTGATTTGTGACTCGGAAAGTGATCTATTCTAGAGAATGTTCCATGTGCATTCAAGAAGAAAGTGTATATGTTGCGTTGGGATGGAAGGTTTTGAATATATCTGTGAAGTCCATCTGGTCCAGTGTGTCATTCAAAGCCCTTATTTCCTTGTTGGTCTGTTGCTTAGAAGATCTGTCCATTGCAGTGAGGAGGGCTCCCCTCACTACTATTAAAATTCCCTATTATCATTGTATTATTATTTACATGATTCTTTGATTTTGTTATTAATTGGCTTATATAATTGGCTGTGCCCAGGTTAGGGGCATAAATATTTAGAGTTGTTAGATCTTCTTGCTGGAAAGACCCTTCAAGTAGGATATAGTATCCCTCCTCATCTCTTATTTCAGTCTTTGGTTTAAAATTTAATTTGTCTGATATAAGGGTTTGCTATCCCAGCTTTCTTTTGATGTCCATTAACATGATAAATTGTTTTCCACACCCCTCACCCCTAACCTTAAATCTGCAGGTGTCTTTGGTTCTAAAATGTGTCTCTTACTGACAGCATATTAATGGGTCTTGCTTTTTTTTTTTTTTTTAAGATTTTATTTATTTATTTGACAAACAGAGATCACAAGTAGGCAGAGCAGCAGGCAGGGGGGGGGGGAAGCAGGCTCCCTGCTGAGCAGAGAGCTTGATGTGGGGCTCGATTCCAGGACCCTGGGATCATGACCTGAGCTGAAGGGAGAGGCTTAACCCACTGAGCCATCCAGGTGCCCCGAGTCTTGCTTTTTTATCCAGTGTGATACCCTGTGTCTTTTGATTAGGTCATTTAGTCCATTTACATTCAGAATAACTATTGCAATAAATGACTTAAGTATCATGGTATTGCCTGTAAGGTGATTGTTACTATATATTGTCTCTGTTCCTTTCTGGTCTATGTTAATTTTGGACTCTCTTTGTGTAGAGGACCCCTTTCAGTATTTCTTACAGGACTGGTTTGGTAATCACAAATTCTTCTTCTGTTTCTGTTTGTTCTGGAACCTATTTTGAATGACATATTAGCTGCATATTCTTGGCTGTATGTTTTTCTCACTTAGCACCCTGAATATATCTTGTCAGTCTTTTCTGGCCAGCCAGATCCCTGTGGACAGATCTGCTACCAATCTAATGTTTCTACCCTTGTAGGTTACTGCTCTCTTGTCCTGAGGTGCTTTCAGGGTTTTCTCTTTGTCTCTGATATTTTTAAATTTCACTATTATAAGTCAGGGTATTGACCCATTTTTATTGATTTTGAGGGGGGTTCTCTGTGCCTCCTATATCTTGATGCCTGTCTCCTTCCCAAGATCAGGGAGGGTCTCTGCTATAATTTGCTCCAATATACCTTCTGCCCCTCTCTCTCTTTCCTCTTCTTTTGGGATACCAATTATTCTAATACTGTTTTACTTTATGGTGTCACTTATCTCTTGAATTTTCCCCTTGATCCAGTAGTTGTTTCTCTCTCTTTTCCTCAACTTCTTTATTCTCCACTGTTAGTCTTCAATATCACTATTTCTTCATTTATCCTAGCAGTTAGGGCCTCCATTTTTTATTGCATCTCATTAATAGCCTTTTTGAGTTCAATTTGATTAGATTTTAGTTCTTTTTTTTTTCTCCAGAAAGGTATTTTCTATGCTTTTTTCAAGCCCAGCTAGTATCTTTATAAATGTTATTCTGAACTCCAGTTCCAATATCTTACTAATGTCCATATTGATTAGGCCCCTGGCAGTCAATACTGCCTCTTGTTCTCTTTTTATGAGGTGAGTTTTTCTGACTTGTCATTATATCCAGAGAAGAGTAGATGAACAAGAGAACAAAATACTAAAAGTACAACAACAACCCCAGAGAAATATACACTAAATAAATCAGAAGAGTTCCAAAACCAGGGGGAAAAGTATGTCTAATCAGACAGGTGAGCAGAATAGAGCAATATGATGGATTCTGTTTGTATTTTGGTCTGTTTTTTAGGAATATGGATTTCAAAATTGTAAAGAAGGACTTGTATATGTACAGAAATAAAGTTAAATACAATGAAAGGATAGAATGTGATTATTAAAATGGAAATTAAAAAACAAGATAGCACAAAGAAAAAGGAAAAAAAACAAAATAAGAACAAAAAGGAAGAGATATAAACAGATAGGTGAATATAACAGAGCAATACCCTTCCTCCTTAGTGTATCTTGGTCAGTTTGTTAGAAAAAACTACATCTTGAAATTGTGAGGAAAAAAAAACCCTTATATATAAAAAAATAAAATTAAATACATTGAGAGGATAAAATGTAATGATAAAGAGGAAAGTTAAAAAAGACTCTAACAAAAGAAAACAAAAAAGAAGAAGAAAAAAACCAAGCAAACACAAAGATGATGATCAGGCAGATGAATAGAACAGAGCCATACACTAGATTTTGGGTGTTTTTTGGTCTGTTAGAGGAAACTGGATCCCAAAATTTGAAAGAAAGAAAGAAAGTAAGATATCTATATCTATCTATATCTATAGATAGATATCGATATATATATAATCTTTAAGATATCTTTATATCTATATTTATATCTTTATACATGTAAATTAAGATATGTTAAGGTTAAGTACAATAAAGGGATAGAATGTGATTGTAAAAATGAAAATTAACAAAAAATTTTAAAAAGGCAGAGAAAAAAAATTTTTTTAATTTTATTTATTTATTTGACAGAGAGTGAGAGAGAACACAAGCAGGCAGAGCAGCAGGCAGAGGGAGAGGGAGAAGCAGGCACCTTGCCAAGCAAGGAGCCCGACATGGGGTTTGATCCTAGGACCCTGGGATCATGGCCTGAGCCGAAGGCAGTTGCCTAACCAACTGAGCCACCCAGGCACCCCAAGGTGGAGAAAATTTAAAAAAAAATAAAGAAAATTTAAAAATTAAAGGTGGAAGACTATTGACTATTGAATCATGGAGAAAAAAGTCATAAATTCTACGTGCTATATTCCCCTAGCGCTGGAGTTTTGCAGTTCTCAATCTGTAAACTTGGTCTTGGCTGGATGTTTTTGCTGATCCTCTGAGGGAGAGGCCTGTTGCATTGGTTCTCAAATGTCCTTTCCAAAGGTGGAATTGCACCACCATTGCCAGAGGGGCCCACTAAGTAATCTGCTCCCGTTTGCTCCAAGTGGCTTTTGTTTCCTGAAGGCTTTCTGCTCAGCTTTAGATGTTGAGAATGTAAATGGTGGCCTCCCATTTTCCAGGACCTGAGGTAAAATCTCAGAGCCTCACCTCAGCGAGCCTTCAGAGAAAAGCAGTCAGTCACTCCTGGCTCCCTGGTCTCAGGCCATAGTCCATGCTTACACAGCCTTGTGACCGAGCATTTCTATCTCAGACATTTCAAGTCTCCAAACTCTGCAGACTTCTGTGGCATGCTTCCCTGCTACTCCCCCTGGGGACTAAATGGAATATCACCCATTCTGCTGCTTGCTGGGCCCCTGCTCAGAAAGTCATCTGACTGTGCCACAGTTCAAGGGTTATGGCAACCCCCAGCTGAGAGCCCACTCCTGGACTCAGTGATTGCAGCCGGCTTCCCTTTTCTGATACCAAGGAGCTCTGGCACACTCAGGCACTATAATCTTTGTGTGACCCTGAGGATCTTAAGAGCACACTGTCCCAGCGAAATTTCCACCTGCCCACCCTCCACTGGCATTTACTCACCGTCACCAGAGCAGACTTCTAAAAGTTCCACTTTTGTGCTTCACTGCTCTATCACTTGCCAGTAGATGGCTGATGGAGGCTCCCTTCCCCACAGTCTCTCTTCCCATTTATTGCCTCAGACTACCTTCTCCACACCTCCTACCTTGCAGAAAGTGGTCACTTTTCTATTTGTAGAGTTGCAGTTATTCTTTTCTAAGATCTTTGGTTAAGTTTGCAGGTGTTCAAAATGGCTTGATAGCTATGTAGCTGAAGTCCTGGGACCAGATGAGATTAAGATCTCCTACTCCCCTACCATCTTGGACTGCTTTATTGTTTCTTTTTCATTTCTAATTTTATTTATTTGGGTCCTTTCTATTTTATTATTCATAAGTTTTGCTAAAGGTTTATCAATTTTGTGCATCTTTTGAAAGAACCAGCTCTTACTTTCATTGATCTTTTCTATATTTTCTTTTTTTCTTCTTCATTTTTTAGTCTTCATGTCATTTTTTGCTCTGATTTTATTATTTCCTTCCTTCTGCTCACCTTGGTTTTTGTTTGTCTTGTTCCTTAAGGTATTAGGTTAGATTGATTGGGTATTTTTCTTGTTTCCTGAATTAGTTCTATAGTGCTATAAACATTGCCTCAGAACTATTTTTTCAACACCCCAAATATTTTGGACAATTGTATTTCCATTTTCATTTGACTCCATGTATTTTTTTAAATTTCTTCTTTGATTTTGTTTTTGACCTTTTTGTTGTTTAGTAGCATGTTGGTTAACCTCCACATGTGTTTTTTCTAGTTTTTTTGTCTTTTTTCTTGTGATTTATTTCATATTTCATACTGTTGTGGTCAGTAATGTATGACATGATTTGAACCTTCTTAAATTTATTGAGACTTATTTTGTCACCTAAAATTTGAACTATCTGGGGAATGTTTCATGTTCACTTACAAAGAATATTATGTTGGTTTTGGATGTCTTTTCTACCATTCTTTCTGTCTTCTCCTTCTGAGACTATATAAAGTGAATGTTTGTTCACTTCATGTCATCTAAGACATCCCTTAATCCACCCTTGGTTTTTAAAATTATTTTTTTTTTTTTTTACTGTCCAAGTTGGTTGCATTACCCTGTCTTCCAGATCAGAGATTTTCTTCTGCATCCACTAATCTTCTATTGATTCCCTCCGGTGTGTTTTTCATATTAGTTATTATATTCTTCAACTCTTTTTCATATTTTCTTTGTGGTTGTTGTTGTTGAAGTTCTGAGTTCTTTTGTTCTTCTCTCCAGCCTTGTGAGCATGAGCTTTACTATAAACTCTTTTGTCGGCACATTGATAATATCCATTTCACTTAGTTCTTTTTCTGAGGTTTTGTTTTGTTCTTTCATTTGGAGCATATTCCTCTGTCTCCATTTTGCTTAACTTTCTGTTTGGTTCTATGAATTAAATAGAATAGTTATTTCTTCTAAACTTGAGGGAATAATCTTGTGTATAGTCATCTCCTGTGTGAACTATGTGTGCCTAGTCATTTTTGCTGACTGGCTGGAGTTGTGGCTGGCATGGACCGAGGGTCCATAATGGGGCTGCCTTGGTAGGATGGCTGAGGCTGAAGTGCACATGGTCTGGGGCAGTCCTGAGGCTCTATGTACAGATGGTGAACTTTTAGAAAAGTTTAAATGAAGTGTGTGTATGACAGGAGGTCCCAGAGTTCTCCACACAGTGATTTTCCTAGCAGAACAGCTGAAGCTGAAGTGGATTAAGGTGGGGGGACTCAGATCTTTTCATTCAGAAGATGCCCTAGCAGGGTAGCTGAGGGTGAAATGAGTACAAGCTAAGGGATCCCATGGCTCTGTGCACTGAAGGTTTCTTGGCAGTATAGAGGAAATGAAGTGAGTATAAGCTACGATGTTCCAGGGTTCTTCCCACAGAGAGTGCCCTGGTGGGACAGCTGGAACTGAAGGTGTGCGTTGGGAGGTCTATGGTTCTCCATGCAGGGACATCATGGCAGGACAGAATTTCAATGGTCTAATCTTATACCAAGAATGAATCTGTGTCAATGGGTGAGTCCTAACTGAATTAAAATATGGGATGCTTATTAAAATGTTGGTAATTTAAACTGATACTTGTAAAATTTTAAGTGCTCCTTCACCAGTCTAGACCATAAAAACAGACTAAATAAATCTCAGCCATCAAAGTTGAATTTAAAAATCAAACACAATGGTACCAAATCTTTGATCCAAATTTTTTGGCAGCAAAAGTGATTCTAAGAGGGAAGTTTATAGCAATACAGGCCCTCCTCAAGTAGAAAGAAAAATCTCAAATATATAGCCTAAACTTACACTTAAAGGAGCTAGAAAAAGAAGAACAGATAAAATCCAAACCCAGGTAAAAGCAGGAAATTATAATGATTAAAACAGAAATAAATTAAATGAAAACTGAAAAAAAAAATTGAACAGATCAAAGAAATTAGGAATTAGCTCTTTGAAGAGAAAAATCAACAAAATTGATAAATCTCTAATCAGACTCATAAAAAAGAGGGGGGGCATGAGAGGACCTAAATAAATAAAATAGCTCATGAAAGAGGGGAAATAATACCACCACCACCACAGAAATATTAACACTTATAACACAATATTATGAATACTTATATCCCAACAAATTGACAACTTAGAAGTGGGTAAATTCATGGAAATATATAACCTACCAAAATTAAAACAGGAAAAAAAGTAGAAAATTTGAATAGGCCAATTACCAGAAATAAAATGGAATCAGTAATCAGAAAACAAGACCAGAGTGCTTCACAGGCAAATCTACCAAAAATTTTTAAAAAATTAATAGCTATTATTCTCAAACTATTTCAAAAAAATAGAAAATTAAGAAAAATTTCATTCTATGAGGTCAGTATCACCTTGATATCAAAAACAGATAAAAATACAACAACAAAAAAGAGTACTAAAGGCCAATATCTCTGATGACTATAAATGCAAAAGTTATCAACAAAACATTCATCCACCAAAATATTAAAAAAATATCATACAACACAATCAATCGGGATTTATTCCCAGTATATAAGGGTGGTTCAAAATTCACAAAGTCATCAAAGTAATGTGCCACAACAATAAAAGAAAGGATAAAAACATATGATCATTTCAATAGATGTGTGCAAAACATTTCTTTTTTTAAAATTAACATATAATGTATTATTAGCCCCAGGGGTACAGGTCTGTGAATAGTCAGGTGTACACACTTCACAACATTCACCATAGCACATACCCTCCCCAATGTCCATAACCCAATCACCCTCTCCCTACTCCCCACCCCCAGCAACCCTCAGTTTGTTTTGTGAGATTAAGAGTCTCTTATAGTTTGTCTCCCTCCTGATCCCATCTTGTTTCATTTTTACCTTCCCTACACCCAAAACCCTCACTCTACCTCTCAACTTCCTCATATCAGGAAGATCATATGATAATCGTCTTTCTCTGGTTGACTTATTTGGCTCACCATAATACCTTCTAATTCCATCCACATCATTGCAAATGGCAAGATTTCATTTCTTTTGTTGGCTCCATAGTATTCCATTGTATATATATATACACCACATCTTTTTTATCTATTCATTTGTGGATGGACACCTAGGTTCTTTCTATAATTTGTCTGTTGTGGATATAGCTGCTATAAGCATTCAGGTGAACCTGACCCTTCGGATCACTACATTTGTATCTTCAGGGTAAATACCCGGTAGTGGCAATTGCTGGGTCAT
Source organism: Mustela lutreola (assembly GCF_030435805.1). Lineage (NCBI taxonomy): Eukaryota > Metazoa > Chordata > Mammalia > Carnivora > Mustelidae > Mustela > Mustela lutreola. The sequence goes on from NC_081295.1 coordinate 121,518,044, forward strand.
AGGGTAGCTCTGTTATCAGCTTTTTGAGGAACTTCCATGCTGTTTTCCAGAGTGGTTTCACCAACTTGCATTTCCACCAACAGTGTAGGAGGGTTTCCCTTTCTCTGCATCCATGCCAGCATCTGTCATTTCTTGACTTGTTCATTTTACCTATTCCAACTGGCATGAGGTGGTATCTCGTTGTGGTTTTGATTTGTATTTCCCTGATGCCGAGTGATCTGGAGCACTTTTTCATGTGTCTGTTGGCCATCTGGATGTCTCCTTTGCAAAAATGGCTGTTCCTGTCCTCTTCCCAATTCTTGATTGGATTATTTGTTCTTTGGGTGTTGAATTTGTTAAGTTCTTTATAGATTTGGAGACTAGCACTTTATCTGGTATGTCATTCACAAATATCTTCCCCCATTAGGTCAGTTGTCTTTTGGTTTTGTGGACTGTTTCTTTTGCTGTGCAAAAGCTTTTGATCTTGATGAAGTCCCAATAGTTCATTTTTGCTCTTGTTTCCCTTGCCTTTGGTGATGTTTCTAGGAATAAGTTGCTGAGGCTGAGGTCGAAGAGGTGCTGCCTGTATTTTCCTCAAGGATTTTGATGGATTCCTATCTCACATTGAGGTCTTCCATCCATTTTGAGTCTATTTTTGTGTGTGTGTGTCATTTTTCTGCATGTGGCTGTCCAATTTTCCCAACACCATTCGTTGAAGAGACCATCTTTTTCCTTTGGACATTCTTTCCTGCTTTGTCAAAGATTAGTTGACCATAGAGTTGAGGGTCTATTTTTGGGCTCTCTGTTCTGTTCCACTTACCTATATGTCTGCTTTTGTGTTGGTACCATACTGTTTTGGTGATGACAGCTCTGTAATAGAGCTTAAACTCTGGAATAAGGAAGCCACCAACTTTGGCCTTCTTTTTCAACATTCCTCTGTCAATTTGAGGTCTTTTCTGCTTCCATATAAATTTTAGGATTTTTCCATTTCTTTGAAAAAAAATGGATGGGATTTTGATAAGGATAAACGTGTAGATTGCTTTAGGTAGCATAGACATTTTCACAATATTTTTTCTCCTAACCCATGATCATGAAACATTTTTCCATTTCTTTGTGTCTTCCTCAATTTGTTTTATGAGTGTTCTATAGTTTTCTGAGTACAGATCCTTTGCCTCTTTGGTTAGGTTTATTCCTAGGTATCTTATGGTTTTGGGTGCAATTGTAAATGGGATTGACTCCTTAATTTCTTGTTCTTCTGTCTTTTTTTTTTTTTTTTGGTGTATAGAAATGTCACTAATTTATGTGCATTATTTTTATCTTGACACTACTGAATTCCAGTACAAGTTCTAGCAGATTTGGAGTGGAATCTTTTGGGTTTTCCACATAAAGTATCATATCATCTGCAACTAGTGATAGTCTGACTTCTTTGCTGATTTGGATGCCTTTAATTTTCTTTTGCTGTCTGATTGCTGAGACTATGACTTCTTCTACTATGTTGAATAGCAGTGGTGATAATGAACATGCCTGCTGTGTTCCTAACCATAGTGGAAAAGCTCTAAGGTTTTCTCCATTGAGAATGATATTCATGGCAGGTTTTTCATAAATGGCTTTGATGATATTGAGGTATGTACCCTCTATCCCTACACATTGAAGAGTTTTATTAAAAAAGGATGCTAGGGGCCCCTGGGTGGCTCAGTGGGTTAAGCTTCTGCTTTTGGCTCAAGTCATGGTCTCAGGGTCCTGAGATTGAGCCCTGCATCAATCTTTCTGCTCAACCTCTCTGCCTTTCTCTGCCTGCCTCTCTGACAACTTGTGATCTCTCTCTGTCAAATAAATAAATAAAATATTTTTAAAAAAGAATGCTTTACTTTGTCAAATGCTTTTTCAGCATCTATTGAGAGTACCATATGGTTCTTATTCTTTCTTTTACTAATGTATTGTATTACACTGAATGACTTGTGGATGTTGAACCAACCTTGTGGTCCTGGAATAAATCCCACTTGGTCGTGGTGAATAATCCTTTTCAGGTACTGTTGAATCCTATTCGCTAGTATTTTTGTGAGAATTTTCACATCTGTGTTTATCGAGGACATTGGTCTGTAATTCTTTTTTGTCTGGTTTTGGGATAAAGATAATGCCAGCTTCATAAAATGAGTTTGGAAGTTTTCCTTCTAATTCTATTTTTTGGAACAGTGTCAGGAGAATAGGTATTAATTCTTCATTAGGTGTTTGGCAGAATTCCCCTGGGAAGCTGTCTGGCTTTGGATCTTGTTTTTTGGGAGATCTTTGATGACTGCTTCAATCTCCTTACTGGTTATGGGTCTGTTCACGTTTTCTATTTCTTCCTAGTTCAGTTTTGGTAATTTATACGTCTCTCAGAATGCATCCATTTCTTCCAGATTGACAAATTTGCTGGCGTATAATTTCTCATAATATGTTCTTATAATTTTGTGTATTTCTTTGGTGTTGGTTGTAACCTCTCCTCCTTCATTCATGACTTTATTTATTTGGGCTTTTGATAAGTCTGGCCAGAGAATTATCTTATTAAGTATTTCAAAGAACCAGCTCCTAGTTTTGTTTTTTTTGTTGTTGTTGTTCTACTGTGGTTTTGTTTGTTTGTTTTGTTTTAATTTCTATTTCACTGATTTATGCTCTGATCTTTATGCTTCTCTTCTCCTGCTGGATTTCAGCTTTCATTGCTTTTCGTTCTCCAGCTTCTTTAGGTGTAAGGTTAGGTTGTGTATTTAAAACCTTTCTTATTTCTTGAGAAAGGCTTGTATCACTATATACTTTCCTCTCAGGACTTCCTTCGTGTGCCCCACATATTTTGAACAGTTGTGTTTTCATTATCATTTGTTTCCATGAATTTTTTCAATTCTTCTTTAATTTTCTGGTTGACCCATTCATTCTTTAGTAGGATGCGGTTTAGCCTTCATGTATTTGGGTGCTTTTCAACTTTGCTCTTGTGATTGAGTTCTGGCTTCAAATCATTGTGGTCTGAGAATATGCAGGGAATGATCCCAATCTTTGGTATGGGTTGAGATCTGATTTGTGACACAGGTTGTGATCTGTTCTGCAGAATGTTCCAAGTGCACTAGAGAAGAATGTGTACTTTGTTTGGGATGGAATGTTCTGAATATAGTTTTGATGTCCATCTGGTCCGGTGTGTCATTTAAGGCCTTTATTTCCTTGTTGATCTTTTGCTTGGATGATCTGTCCATTTCAGTAAGAGGGGTGTTAAAGTCCCCTAATATTATTTTATTATTGTTAATGTGTTTCTTTGATCTTATTATTAATTGGTTTATATATTTGGCTGCTCCCATGTTAGGGGCAGAGATATTGAAAATTGTTAGATCTTGTTGGACAGACCCTTTGAGTATGATATAGTGTCCTTCCTCATCTCTTATTATAGTCTCTGGCTTAAAGTCTAATTGATCTGATATAAGGATTACCACGCCAGCTTTCTTTTGATGTCCATTAGCATGGTAAACTGTTTTCCATACCCTCACTTTACATCTGGAAGTGCCTTTGGGTCTAAAATGAGTTTCTTGTAGGCAGCATATTGATGAGTCTTTTTTTTTTTTTTTTTTTTTTTACGCATTCTGATACCCTGTGACTTATGATTGCAGAATTTTTCCCATTCCTATTCACGGAAACTGTTGAAAGATATGAAATTACTGCCATTGTTTTGCCTATAAGGTGACTGTTACTGTATATTGTCTTTGTTCCTTTCTGGTCTGTGTTACTTTTAGGCTCTCTCTTTGCTTAGAGGACCCCTTTCAAAATTTTCTGTAGAGCTGCTTTGGTGTTTGCAAATTCTTTTAGTTTTTGTTTGTCCTGGAAGATTTTTATCTCTCCTTCTATTTTCAATGATAACCTAGCTGGATATAGTATTCTTGGCTGCATGGTTTTCTCATTTAGTGCTCTGAATATATCATGCCAGTTCTTTCTGGCCTGGAGGTCTCTGTAGATAAGTCTCCTAACAGTCTAATATTTTTACCATTGTAAGTTATAGACTTTTTTTCCTGAGCTCCTTTCAGGATTTTCTCTTTGTCACTAAGACTTGTAAATTTTACTATTAGATGATGGGGTGTGGACCTATTTTTATTGATTTTTGAGGGGTGCTCTCTGTGCCTCCTCGATTTTGATGCTTGTTCTCTTTGCCATATTAGGGAAATTCTCTATAATAATTTACTCCAATACACCTCTGTCCCCCTCTCTCTTTCTTCTTCTGGAATCCCAATTATTCTAATACTTTTTTGTCTTATGGTATCATTTATCTCTTGAATTCTTCCCTTGTAGTCCAGTAGTTGTTTTTCTCTCTTTTGCTCAGCTTCTTTATTCTCCGTCATTTGGTCTTCTATGTCACTAATTCTCTCTTGTATCTCACTTATCCTAGCAGTAAGAGCTTCCATTTTTTTATTTCACCTCATTAGTAGCTTTTTTGATTTCAGTTTGGTTAGATTTAAGTTCTTTTATTTCTCCAGAAAGAGCTTTTATTTCTCTAGACAGGGTTTCTCTAATATCTTCCATGCCTTTTTCAAGCCCAGCTAGCACCTTGAGAATTGTCATTCTGAACTCTAGATCTGACATATTACCAATGTTCATATTGATTAGGTCCCTAGCCTTTGGTAACACCTCTTGTTCTTTTTTTTTTTTTTTTTTTTTTTTTTTTTTTTTTGTGGTGAGTTTATCTGCCTTGTCATTTTACCCAGATAAGAATATATGAACAAGAGAGTAAAATACTAAAAGGGTAGCAATGTCCCTAAATTTTGTGTGTATCTTGGACTCTTAGAAGAAAGTACCTCCCAAATTTTTAAAGAAAGAAAAATTTATATATCTACAAAAATAAAGGCAAACATGATGAAGGGATGGAATATGACTGTAAAGATGAAAATTTTAAAAAAAATTCTAGAAAAGGAATTGATAAGATCAGTTGGTTTGGAAAAAGAAAGAAAAAGAAAGTGGAGTGAATTTGCTCAGGTTAGAAATTAGAACAAGACACTGAGCTAGATTTAGGGTATATTTTGATATTTTAGAAGAAATTGCCTCCCAAAATTTTTTTTTCTTTTTTTTTTCCAAAAATTTTTAGAAGAAAAAACCCCTAATGTATACAAAAAATAAAGTTAGATACAATGAAAGATAAAATATGACTAAAATAATGAAAGTTTTAAAAAGAATTTTTTTAGAAAGGTATTGGTAAGATAAACTAGTTAAGAAACATTAAAAGAGGAAAAGGAAAAGTTACAAAAATTAGAATAAGGAAAAAGTAAAATTAAAAAATTTAATTAACTTTTCAAGACTGAAGAATCATGGGGGGAAGGCCATGTATTTCATACTTTACCTTCCCCTCTCTGGAATTCTTCTGTTCTCCTTGATCAGTGAGCTTGGTCTTAGCTGGAAGATCTTGCTGGTCTTGGGGGGGACACTTTTGTAGTGATTATCAAATGTCTTTGCCAGAGGTGGAGTTGGGCCACCCTTGCCAGAGGCCAGGCTAAGTAATCTGCTCGGGTTCACTCTCGGTAACTTCTGTTATCTGAACACTTTCCCTTAGAGCTCTAGAGGATGGGAATGAAAATGGCGGCCTTTGAATCTCTGGCCCAGAGGAGCTGAGAGCTTGGGGCCCCACTCCTCAGTGCACCCTCGGAGAAAAGCTTTCAGTCTCTCCCATCTCCCTGGTCTCCGGCCGCACTCCAAACTCACCCAGTCTGTGACTTAGTATTTCTGTCTCTGGCACACAGTCCTGTTTGGAGTCTCCAAACCCAGCAGATTCCTGCTTCTCTGCTCGTCCAGTGGGTGAAGTTGAGTCTCCCTGGGTCTGCTACTTGTGGGGTCCCTCTCAAAGAGCAGTGGTCCAATTGTGCTGCAGATCACAATTTAAAATAGCCCCAAGCTGAGAGCTCATGCCTTGGGTCCATCTCTGTAGCTGGCTTCCCCGCTGTGAGACCTGTGAGCTCTGCTACACTCAGACACCCCAATCATTCTGTGACCCCATGACCTGAGACTACACTGTCCCCACAAGGGCTCATTTAGCCTCTGGAGCTATGTGCCCCAGTGGAGCAGACTTTTAAAAGTTTGAATTTTGTGCCCTGTTGCTCCACTGCTTGCCAGGAACTGGCCCCTTCCCCTATGGTTTATCTTTCCATCACTTCGGATTCACTTCTCCTCACGTCCTAGCTTTCAGAAGTTGTCAATTTTCTGTTTATAGAATTGCTGCTCTTCTTTTCTTTGATCTTCAGTTGGGTTTGAAGGTGTTCATAATTGTTTGATAACTATTTAGCTGACTAGGCCCTGATGTCATCTCAGTCTGCTACTCCTCTGCCATCTTGACTCCTTCCTGGAAAAGGCATTTCACAAAGTACATATATTTATGATAAAAACCCTCTGCAAAGTGAGTTTAAATGGAACATGTCTCAACATAATAAAGGCCATTTATGAAAAATCTATGGCCAGCATCACACTCAATGGTAAAAAATTGCGACCTTTTCCTCTAAGGTCTGGAACAAGAGAAGGATATCCACCTTCACCACTTTTATTCAACATAGTAATGGAAGTCCTAGCAACAGTACATAGAAAATGAAAAAAGTAAAAGGCATCCAAACTGGAAAAGAAATAAAATGTAAAACTCTCACAATTCATTGATGACATGGTACTATACATAGAAAATCCACCAGTCAGAATGGCTAAAATTAATGTCAGGAAATGACAGATGTTGGCGAGGATGGAGAAAGGGGAGCCCTCCTACAGTTGGTGGGAATGCAAGTTAGAGTAGCGACTCTGGAAAACAGCATGGAGGTTCCTCAAAAAGTTGAAAATAGAGCTACCCTATTACCCAGCAATCACCCTACTGGGTATTTACCCTAAAGATACAAATGAAGGGGCACATGCACCTGAATATTTATAGCAGCAATGTCCACAATAGCCAAACTATGGAAAGAACCTAGAGTCCATCAACAGATGAATGGATAAAGAAAAAGTGGTATATATATATATATATATATATATATATATATATATATATACACACACACAATGGAATACTATGGAGCTATCAAAAGAAATGAGATCTTTCCATTTGCCATGGTCTGGATGGAGCTAGAGGGAATTATGCTGAGCAAAATAAATCAATCAGAGACAGACAAAGATCATATGATCTCTCTGATATGAGAAATTTGAGAGGCAGGGCAGGGGTAGGGAAGGAAAAAATGAAACAAGATGGGATTGGGAGAGAGATAAACCACTAGAGACTCTTAATCTCACAAAACAAACAGGATTTCTGGGACGTGGGAGGGTAGGGATAGGGTGGTTGGGTTATGGACACTGGGGATGGTATGTATTGTGAAATGTATAAGTCTGATGATTCACAGACATGTACCCCTGGAACAAATAATACATTATATGTTAATAAAAATAATTTTTATATGATAATAAAAATAATTTTAAAAGAATCCTAAAGACCATCATATAACTACTAGATCTACTAGACAAGTGAATTTGGTAATGTTACAGAACGCAAAATCAATGGGCATAAATATCCTGCATTTTTCTACACTAGTAATGAAGCAACTAAAAGTGACATTAAAAAAAAAAAAAACTACTCCGTTTGGAAGAACAAATATTGTTAAAAGGTCTGTACTACCCAAAGCAATCTACAGATAAAATGCAATCTCTATCAAAATACTAACAGTATTCTTCACAGAACTAGAACACACAATCCTAAAATCTCTATGGGAACTCAAAGGACCCTGATTAATCAAAACAACCTTGAGAAAGAAAAACCAGGAGGTATTAAAATTCCAGAATTCAAGTTATATTGCAAAGCAGTAGGGAGTAAAACAGCACAGTACTGGCATAAAAACTGACACATAGATCACTGGAACAAAAGAGAAAATCCACAATTATATGGTCAATTGATCTTTGACACAGGATAAATGAAGATACAGTGGCCAAAAGATAGTCTTTTCAACAACTGGTGCTGGCAAAATTGGACAGTTATATCCAAAAGAATGAAACTAGACCATTCTCTTGCACCACACAAAATAAACTCAAAATTGGTTAAACATAAATGTGAGACCCAAAACCATAAAAATCCTTGAGGAGGGCACAGGTGGTAATTTCTCTGATGTTGCCCATAGCAACATCTTTCTAGATATATCTCCTAAGGCAATGGAAACAGAAGCAAAAATAAACTATTGGTGCTACATCAAAATAAAAAGTTTCTGCACAGCAAAGGAAACAACAAAACTAAAAGGCAATCCATGGAATGGGAGAAGATATTTGCAAATGGCACAGCCGATAAAGGGTAATATCCAAAATATATAAAGAACTGATACGATTCAACTCAAAACATAATCCCATTAAAAATTGGGCAGAAGGTTCTTTCCATAGTTTGGCTATTGTGGACATTGCTGCTATAAACATTCGGGTGCATGTGTCCCTTTGGATCACTACATTTGTATCTTTAGGGTAAATACCCAATAGTGCAATTGCTGGGTCATAGGGCAGTTCTATTTTCAACATTTTGAGGAACCTCCATGCTGTTTTCCAGAGTGGCTGCACCAGCTTGCATTCCCACCAACAGTGTAGGAGGGTTCCCCTTTCTCCGCATCCTCGCCTGCATCTATCATTTCCTGACTTGTTGATTTTAGCCATTCTGACTGGTGTGAGGTGATATCTCATTGTGGGGATAAAAATATATGTTTATAAAAAATAAAAAATTAAAAAAAAAATTCCATAAAAATTGGGCAGAAGGGGTGCCTGGGTGAATCAGTTGGTTAAGTGACTGCCTTTGGCTCAGGTCATGATCCCAAGGTCCTGGGATTAAGCCCTGTATTGGGCTCCCTACTCAGCTGGAGGCCTTCTTCTCCCTCTCCCACTCCCCCTGCTTTTGTTCTCTCTCTCACTCTCTCTCTCTCTCTCTCTCTGTGTCAAATAAATAAATACAATCTTTAAAAAAGATGGGCAGAAGACATAAGCAGACATTTCTCCAAAGAAGACACCCAGATGGCCAATAGACACATGAAAAGATCTTCAACTTCATTCAGCATCAGGGAAATGCAAATCAAAATGACAATCTACATAAGCAATGAATTCTGGTACACTGAAAAGAAATTAAAAAAATAAAAATAAATAAAAAAACAGTGCCTGGGGAAAAAAAAAAACAATGAATTATCACCTCACATGTATCAGAATGGCTAAAATTAAAAAAAACACCACAAGAGATGATGAATGTGAGATTATATATATATATGTATGTATGTATATACACACATGTATGTATATACACATACACATGTGTATATACATACATGTGTACATACATATATATTATATATATACAATGCAGTATTATATATAGTATATATATATACTCTATATATAATGCAGTATTATTACACACATGTGTATATACATACATGTGTACATACATATATATAATATATTATATATTTTTATATATATATATAATATGCAGTATTATTCAGCCATAAGAAAGAATGAAATCTTGCCATTTGCAACAACATGGATGGACTTAGAGACTACAATGCTAAGTGAAATAAATCAGACAGATAAGTACCATATGTGGAATTTAAGAAACGAAACAAATGAACAAAGGAAAAAAAAAGGAGAGAGAGAGAGACTAACCAAGAAGCAGCCTCTTAATTATAGAGATCAAACTGATGGTTGCCAGAGGGAAGTCAGTGGGGCGATGGGTGAAAAATAAATCAGTAGTCCAGAGCTGCCCAAAACATGGAGGGTAGAGCATCCTAAAACTGGCCATTACTTTGCTCCTCCAGCCTATAACACACTATACCACACTACCATGAAGAGTAGGCCCCCAAGATTGAAATGAAATGTGATTTTGTGAATAGAGTGTGCTCTGGAGTCAGAAACTCTGCCAGTTGTTGGCTAGGTGACTTCAGATGTCTCAGGTGGAGGGTTTCATTGTAAACATTATTAAGGATTAAATAAGTTTGTACATGTAAGGTATGTATCTACCATAAAGCATTATAGTTATAATAAAGCTGTATGGTTTTATTACTCCTCTTGTTCTCCACAGTGGCTTGAAATCCCATTCACTGGCTTTTTCTTCCTAGCACCACAGACCTCTTCACTTTCTCTTACTATCTAACCTTAATATCTGGGCTTCACTGGCCCACCCTCCATTTGTTTCAAGGTCCTTCTTTTAAATAGATTTGGGAATTTTTCTCATTTCTAATTATTAAACATGTATTAATTGCCTATTCCATAGGACGTTCTCTGCCTCAAGAGTTACAAGGATGATGGAAATAGAGTCTCTGGCCTCAAAATCGCTAGAAAATTAGAACTTATTCCAGAGTACAGATAAACTCCCTTCAAAAATCACAAGTTTAAAGTCTTTTAAAATATTCTGAAATCTTCCCAGTATCTTGGTTCTCCTCTTCCTTTCTTCTTGCCTCTCTAAAGTTCCAGTTCTTTGTTATGACATAGATTCTGGAACCTTCATAGGCCACACTCTTGTAGCCTGCTTAGGTCTGATCAGCCTAAGTCACACAGTCCCCTGCAACCTTCTGCATGCTTGTCTACAAGGGTCTTCCCCCCATTCAAGTTCATACTTCTCAGAAACAGTGAGCTTGGAGTGTTCCTTTTTTCTTCATCACCCTCTGACAAAGAAATCCAGATGACACAGAAACCACTGAAGATAATACCTGGAAAATGGCAGTTTTGGGTATGGACTGAGTCCCTCTCTAAGGCCTCCCTTACCCTACTGAATCAGAAGAGTCTCCTCCTTAGAGACTTTAACACGTGGCTTTACTTTTCTTGCCTGCTTACTTTCAAATTCAATATTCTTTCTTTCATTCTCATTGATTCCTTTGGGAGCCTGGGGAAAACGACCCACATAGTCAACTAAACTCTAGAGTAAAGATATTAATCTTTTCTTTGGTTTCAGGAGTTTGAATTACTAAAAGAAAATAACTATCCTCTGGAATAATAAGAAAATTCTTTAGCCTGTTATCTCATTTCTGGTAATACTAGTCACTTTATAATCTGCCTCAACTCTTCCTCTTATTTTCCTCATAAATGGAGTATATCATTAGCCAGAATGATCTGTCCAATAGCCAGAACATTTCTGACACTATTCAAAGGGAGTACCAGAAGCTTGGTCCAAGTATACCAGCTGGTTATCCCTTCCACCCCTAAGGATTACTTCACATCAGTTATGAAATTCTGATTTGCATTAAAGAGTCCAACTACTTCCTATTCATTTTAGTGGTCCATTAGGAAAAAATCTCTGAAGGTTGTATTTTTGGGATGATTTTCTTGCATGATCTAATACTTGAAAGATTTGGTAGACATTTGCCCAATTTTCCCCAATTGGAGGTGTGTCATTACATCTTGAGATGAATTCATCTATTGCTTTTTTGAAGCATTTTTAATCTTAGTGTAATTAATTTTCTTAGCCCTTCATAGTCAATTGTCTTCAACATTTTTCACTGTTACAGGCAGATGTAGGATTCCTTTGTTCATTCATTCCTTCTTTCCTTCCTCCTTCTTTCTTTACTATCTCTTCTTCTCTTTCTCTTGTTCTTTCTCCCTTCCTTCTTTCTCCACTCTTTCCTCCCTTCCTTCCTTCCTTCTGCTTCACTGCCTGCCTTTCTTCTTCCAAAGGCTCCTTAGTTTCAGTTTTTCATTAACTGTAGCAAAGTATATAATTAAGATTTGTCTCTCCAATTATACATAGACAGATATAGTTTAGGCAGTTCAAGCATTCTTTCTCCTAGTAATCAAAGTAACATTCATCACAGATAACTGTCTTATCATGAGGGGCTTTGTTGATGATGACTGAAAGGTCTTTCCCAATGGTAAGAAATTTTTGCCCTCTGCTGTGGTTTTCATTAATATAACCACCTTCTGTCAGGGGCCACTAAGTTTTGATTGCTCAAAAAACTTTTGCTGTAAAAATTTTTCACACACATTATGTATGTGTGTATATCACACACACACACACACACACACACACATATAAAACATACTACTGTATTAATACATGTTTCAAAACAGAAAACCTAGAATTTTAAAGTTGTAATATAAAATTACATAAAAGTAAAACTAATATTTTTTCCTCACACCCCAGTGGATTGCTTTGCATATCACTGAATTTCCTCTAGCCTTCTGTCTGTAGAGAGTAAGGGATTCAATTGAGGAGGAAATCTGTCACATTTTCCACTCTAAATCAAGAGTTAGACAGCAACTGTGGTTCTTGGTATATGACCAAAAGGAGCAACATAAAAAATGGGTAGGGGAAGGAATGTGGGGACATAAGATGAAGAATATAAAGGAAGAAAGGAGCTCAGGTAGCAGAAAAAGAAGTTTATCTATTTGGCGAAAACAATAAAGAGGTAATCGGTAATTGTCTCTGATAATGACCAGGTCTAAATAAGCAGGCCTACAGGTGAGATTTTGTTGCAGAAATAACTTTGGCTGTCATCCTGACTCTACTGGGACTTGCCATTCTGGCTATTTTATTAACAAGATGGACACGGCGCAAGCAAAATGGTGAGTAACAAGTCAAAATGGAAATTCCCCATGAAAGTCACAATTGAAGGGATGTCAAGATTCAGTTTCACTTCGTTTATACTTATTAGATGGCTAGGAACTTTGCTAGAGATAGCTAGAGACTTTTTAAACCCCCAAAGCTCACATAGCCAATAATGTCAAGCCCCCCAAAAAGCAGATTAAATTTAAAAATAGTAATAACAAGAATACTCTAAAATTATCTAAGTTCCAAGGGAAATTATCTACATAATAAAAATGGAAAAGAAAAGATACTGTGCTGATGGACACCACTAGCTAGTATTATACCAAAAAATTTCAAGAATTTTAGTTACTGGGGTGCTTGGGTGGCTCAGTGGGTTAAGCCTCTGACTTCGGCTTGGGTCATGATCTCAGGGTCCTGAGATCAAGCCCCACATCAGGCTCTCTGCTCAGGAGGGAGCCTGCTTCCCCTTCTTTCTCTGCCTTTCTCTCCCCCCTCTCCTCCTCCTCTGCCTACTTATGATATCTCTCTCTTTCAAATAAATAAATAAATAAAATCTTTTAGAAAAAAAAATTAGTTACTTAGTACTACAGAGATGATAAGAAGAAACAAATATAGAGTAGTATTTGTCAAGGAAACAGAGATGGGGCTCATGTAGCCAATGACCTATTTCTATGCCATAAGGTGTCTCTTTCCAGGATTTTCCTTAGTATTTTCTCCATTGCCTTGTATCCGTCCCCCACCCCTCTTTCTCATCTCAGCACCTATAAGCCCTCAAGAATAAGTGTGGAAATAGAACTGGGCTGGCTGTAGGTGCTGGAAAGGGGTAGGAACCAGTAATACATCATATCAAGAGTGCCACATTGGGAACACAGAAGCACAGTTTAGAGTGACGAGAGATTGGTCAAGAGGATGAACACCTCTCACAAATAGTTAATAGTAATATTTTTGCTTGATTCTTCCACAGAAATTGATGTCTCAAGATACAGTTCAGAACAAAGTAAGTACTTAGACCCAAGAGAGAAAGAAAAATAGAAAGTGTAATGGAATTTCCTTAAGTCAGGGACCAAGTCTGTCTTATTTACCATTGTATTCCTAGTACCTTGCAAAATGAATCATTCCATAAACTGAACTTCTAACTTACTCAGAGAAATATACCAGAGATTTCTATGTAACTCTGAGTGCCAAACTGAATTGGGCAGAATAAACTAATAGGAGGTAGGGTTGCATGATTCTGAGGCTCTCTTCGGATACCTTCTGTGGAACAACAGCAACAGGAATACCAAGTCATGAAAACAGCAGACTCCTCAGGCAATGGAATCGAAGGTCTAAATCTGGTAGTGAAGAGGGCCTCATCAAGGTGGCTGGGTAGAAGAATCAAATTTTCTAGGAATAATAAAAGAGTAAACACAACTAAGATAATTGTGATTGAGAAGAACACCAAGTTCAAGATATGAAGAGATGAAGCATATTTTCCATGGCAATATCTAGTGAGATGTCAAAATTGCTGAAAGATAGCCCAGGATTAGTAAGAGAAGGAAAACAGGAGCCAAATTCTGGAGCACCAAGAAGGAAAAGCAAATTGAGGCCCTTTCTGATTACTGTCTAGTCTAGTGAAACTGGTGACTGGCATAGTCACTCATCATCTGCTCCAGCTATGCAGTCCTTAGTTCCTACAAAATAAATAAATTCCCATCATCATTCATTACTGGGAGTTCATCTCTGCATTAGCTCTGAGTCTTAAAGCCCCACTCCTTTTCAAGAAGCAAAACCATGAAGTACTCTTTTTTTTTTTTTTTTTACTCCAGGTGCTGGTCTTCTGGACTATGAGGATGGTAGAGGTAAATAGATTAAGAACTACTACAGAATGAATAGAGAAATGTGTTCTTATAGAACAAAAAAAGCCCATCTCCTTTTGAGCACAATTTGTGAGGTCAGCACACCTTTTATTATTATAATATCCAACTGCCAATCTACCTTTCTATGCATATATATGTGTGTGTGTGTGTGTGTGTGTATAAATAATATGATTTGTATATTTTTCTCAGAAAAGACAAATAGGTCCCCTTTCTGAGACATAAAAAATATTCTTTCCAACTCCTAATTATACCAAGATCTTGGAAATGGAAGAAACCTCTGTGAAACAATTTCCTAGATATATAAAATAGGGATGATGCATGGGTCGTCATGAAGACTGCATAGCATACATGAAAAGAAATAGTAAACTATACAAGACAATAGGCAAGCACAACTTCTATTATCATTTTAGAAGATGAAATTGATATAAAAAATGTTAAAAGTTAAGACTTACCCAAATGCACCTAGCAAAAAAAATTAGATAGCAAATCCAGGTGGCTGTGGCCTTGAGTTCAGTACTCATATTCTCACATGACACTATCCCCATTTGGTTAAGACAACAAAGGCTCATTTTAAACTGAATTTTTGTATTTATTATTAATATTATTAATATTAACTATTAATATTAATCAAATCAGGACATTTAGTCTGACATGATGCAAAAATAATAATAAAGCTTATTTGAAATTAAACAACCAGAAATCTAATGGTTCGAAGTAGAGGCCAAGGATCCTTACTTTTTTGTAGGGACACACACACACACAGATGCACACACGTACACACTCTACAGGCATAAAGATTCATATTTCCAAAAGGAGAGAGGAGACAGTTTGGTCACTCTGCTTCCCGTCATGCCCCACACTTGGCCTCTTGGTCCTTGCCTTCTCCTTTTATATCTATGATTCATCTGTCATGAACAGAGTGAGGAGCCATGGGATCCTCTCTTTCTTTCCTGAAATGGGATCCAAGGGAAATCTAGGAAAGGAGAAAAATTTAGGGAAGAGAAATCCTACTAGTTGGATTTAGACATATGATGAAACATTTCTTGATGAGCTGTTAGTAAACTTAATCTGTTTTTTTTCCTCCAAAAAAGATGTTCCCTCTCAGAGATCTGAAAGAGGAAGAGGTAAACAGATTTTCACCTAGAAAGAAAATAATGTAGACATAGTTGTCAAGGTAGAATCTCATTATGTTTTCATCTTGTCTTTTAGGATTCCGTCATTTGTATTCAACAGAAAGTGGTAAATAAATATTGAATTATTAAGAAATTAATACAGACATATATTTATGAGAAATTAAGAATCTTATGTTTTTCCTTCAATCCTCTAGACACTTCATATGATGATCAAGGTAAGTATATTTGGATCTGATTTCTTTCCTGTTATAACATGAGGGGCTGTACAATTTAGGTAAAAAGACAGGAAACCAATGTAATGTATAGAGGATTCTGAGAAGCATTCAGAAATGGTCACCTTGACACCATGAGGTGTCTTTTCCGCCAGTACCATCCAATTCCTCTTCTATTCACTTCCTGATCATCTTAAAGTAGTCTGAGTACTCAAGGTACATTCAATATCCCAGAGCACAGGAATGTTAGCCACTAAGTGCATCTTTTTTAATATAAATTTTAAGAAATGGAGGAATAAATCCCTTAAAATTTGTCATATTAAGATTTGACCTGTGCACTGAAATTCCAGAGGGCAAAGAAAGCCTGATCTTGTCTACTGTCGTCATTTACATGTCATGTTTCTTGGGAAACAAACCTCCTTAGAATAGTCAGTCATCACGACACTGCATTAAACCAGTGCAAGAAGCTACCTGACTGTGAGAAACGTAAGGGTACACAGATAAGTAAAATGCAACTATAAACAAAGGGAGAGAATTAACATGCATTCAGTACCTTCTATGTGCCAGCCACTCTTGTGGACGCTTTTCACTTTATTTTAATATCTACAAATGACCTTTAATATCTACAAATGAACCACAAAGAATGAAACTCCTGTGGCTGCTCAAGGTCTCTACAAGTTAGCCTACAGGATGCTTTGGTGCAAATTAGTAGAGTCTTCCTTTCTCTAGGCAGATGCAGTCCCACTCAAGGACGCTACTGGGATTTTAGCCCCCAAATCCCTCTGCACAGTGAACAACCTATGCAACCATAATAAGGTGGTCCTGAAGATATAAGAATGGTAGTTCATTCTTAACATGTCCAAAACCCAAGTCCTGATCCTATTTACATACAGGTACCAGTACATGCATTCCCACAATTGCTCAGGCCATCCACCTCTGTAACTTCTTTCTCTTACTTTCCTTAGACAATCCACCAGCAAATCCCATCCCCACTACTTTCCCATTATATTACAAATTAGATCACTTCTCACCATGACGACAATCTTAGCTCAAACACCAACATCTCTTGCCTGATCTACTTTGACCCCTAACTGGTTTCTTCCTACTCTTGCCCTCTTACAATATATTTTCTTCATCAGTAAGGATAATCTTTAGCAAGCAAGTCTTAAATCAATTAACTTACTATATATTGTCATCCTTGATTTTTTATCCCTAATTAGAGAAAGGTACACATGAAAAATGTTAGTGACTTGCCCAAAGACACAGGGTTTGCAAATGACTCAACCTGATAGAAAGATAGAATTATCTGACTCTATATCTCATGTTCCTTATTTTTACACAATTTAGTAATACCTTACTAATTTCCTGCTATGGATCTTTAGCGTAGAGTTTGCATACTTAGCTTCTTTCTATTCCAGGCTACCCTTGCATTTTTCCCTAAAAACTTGGATCAGTAAAAACTTTATTGTGGTCTAAATAAGCCATAATTTAAAATTCATAGAGCTAAATGACAACTTAGTTCTTAGTTCTCTAAAGTAGCCTTATGAAGCTCAATGACCTCGTTTCTACGTTCCCACGCTCTACCAGTATGCCCTCTATCTTTTCTGGACATGGAAATATAAATTTGCTGGTCAGCTAAAGACTACAAAAATCCTCTGACAGGAAAATATTGGGCAAAGTCATCAGATCAGTTTAGGTGCATGAAATTTAGTACTTAAATTTTGATATTTAAATATATCATGTATTACATATTAAATTTGCCATGATAATTCAAAAATTTTGAAAGGCTCTAAATTTATTTTTAATGTTATTAAGTTTTACAGCAAGTGTAAATGAGGCACATTTGGTATATACATCTTGGTATTTTCTGTTTTTAAAATACCCACAGGAAAAAGAGAAGTAAGTAACAATAGTGTAAACCAGAGGTTTTGTGTGTCTTGGACTTAATCCCATCACAATGACACCCAAGTATGGGTGGGAAAGCATTCATTTTCAGGATGGGGATGAGAAAGAAAAAAAAGTTGTCTTTACATTTCCAGGTAGATCTTTACTTATACATCAGTAAAATAGAAAATTAGACCATCGTGCAACATAATTTCTCATTTCCAGAGTGTTGGTATTATTTATTTTTATACTTTCATGAAAACAATAGTGATAGGATGGCAAGTTTTCATGTAATTTACTTTGTCTCCAGATTTTTTAGACAATGTTTTTGCAACATTACTAAGTTTTAGGTTATAGGATGCATATCCAATCACAATATGTGTGTGTGTGTGTGTGTGTGTGTGTGTGCGTGTGTGTATTCATTATAGTTTGCCATCCCTTCATTAAATTTTGCCATCTTTTCATTAAATTTGCCACTCTTCATGAAATTTGAACTCATTAAATTTGAACTCTCAATTAGTTGAATAAATGTTTTGCCATTTTTTTCTCTTACTTTACCTTAACTTATTTTATAACTACTGTGCTCTTCTGTTACTGTATTTCTTTCCATGTATAATTATTATCTCTTCTCACTATGTATTTACCTTTATTCTTTGCCTGGTTTTTCACATCATTTGACTCATAAATTAAGTCATGAGAAGATTTTTGCCCCCAGTTTCTTGCCTATTTGGATATTTGAGGGTGTTGATTGGGTAATCCTTTGTAATGATATTGAAACTATAAAAATAGATAATTCAAACTGATTTCTCTTGGTTTTATTTGTGTTTTTAGAGGGATCCAAAAGAGATTACAGTAAGTATTCTCTTGTTTTTCAACAAAGATTTGCTTCCCTAGATTGTAAATGCTTTGAGAAAAGAGAAATGCCATCAGTTCATATGAATACTGAGTAATAAGTGAAGTCTCCTAGTGCTGGTTTAAGATAGTTTGTTATTAACACTAACACCAAAGAAATACAAACTATTATAAGAACATACTATGAGCAACTCTATGCCAACAAATTTGACAATCTGGAAGAAATGGATGCATTCCTAGAAACATATAAACTACCACAACTGAACCAAGAAGAAATAGAAAGCCTGAACAGACCCATAACCAGTAAGAAGATTGAAACAGTCATTAAAAATCTCCAAACAAACAAAAGCCCAGGGCCAGACAGCTTCCCGGGGGGGGGGGGAATTCTACCAAACATTTAAAGAAGAAATAATTCCTATTCTCCTGAAACTGCTCCAAAAAATAGCAATGGAAGGAAAACTTCCAAACTCATTTTATGAGGCCAGCATCACCTTGAACCCAAAACCAGACAAGGATCCCATCAAAAAAGAGAGCTATAGACCAATATCCTTGATGAACACAGATGCGAAAATACTCAACAAAATACTAGCCAATAGGATTCAACAGTACATTAAAAGGATTATTCACCACGACCAAGTGGGATTTATTCCAGGGCTGCAAGGTTGGTTCAACATCCGCAAATCAGTCAATGTGATACAACACATCAATAAAAGAAAGAACAAGAAACATATGATACTCTCCATAGATGCTGAAAAAGCATTTGACAAAGTACAGCATCCCTTCCTGATCAAAACTCTTCAAAGTGTAGGGATAGAGGGCACATTACCTCAATATCATCAAAGCCATCTATGAAAAACCCACCGCAAATATCATTCTCAATGGAGAAAAACTGAAAGCTTTTCCGCTAAGGTCAGGAACACGGCAGGGGTGTCCATTATCACCACTGCTATTCAACATAGTACTAGAGGTCCTAGCCTCAGCAATCAGACAACAAAAGGAAATTAAAGGCATCCAAATTGGCAAAGAAGAAGTCAAATTATCACTCTTCGCAGATGATATGATACTATATGTGCAAAACCCAAAAGACTCCACTACAAAACTGCTAGAACTTATACAGGAATTCAGTAAAGTGTCAGGATATAAAATCAATGCACAGAAATCAGTTGCATTTCTCTACACCAACAGCAAGACAGAAGAAAGAGAAATTAGGGAGTCAATCCCATTTACAATTGCACCCAAAACCATACGATACCTAGGAATAAACCTAACAAAGAGGCACAGAATCTATACTCAGAAAACTATAAAGTACTCATGAAAGAAATTGAGGAAGACACAAAGAAATGGAAAAATGTTCCATGCTCCTGGATTGGAAGAATAAATATTGTGAAAATGTCTATGCTACCTAAAGCAATTTACACATTTAATGCAATTCCTATCAAAGTACCATCCATCTTTTTCAAAGAAATGGAACAAATAATCCTAAAATTTATATGGAACCAGAAAATACCTTGAATAGCCAAAGGGATATTGAAAAAGAAAGCCAAAGTTGGTGGCATCACAATTCCGGACTTGAAGCTCTATTACAAAGCTGTCATCATCAAGACAGCATGGTACTGGCACAAAAACAGGCACATAGATCAATGGAACAGAAGAGAGCCCAGAAATAGACCCTCAACTCTACGGTCAACTCATCTTTGACAAAGCAGGAAAGAATGTCCAATGGAAAAAAGACAGTCTCTTCAATAAATGGTGCTGGGAAAATTGGAGAGCCACATGCAGAAAAATGAAATTGGACCATTTTCTTACACCACACACGAAAATAGACTCAAAATGGATGAAGGACCTCAATGTGCAAAAGGAATCCATCAAAATCCTTGAGGAGAACACAGGCAGCAACCTTTTCGACCTCATCTGCAGCAACATTTTCTTAGGAACATCAACAAAGGCAAGGGAAGCAAGGGCAAAAATGAACTATTGGGATTTCATCAAGATCAAAAGCTTTTGCACAGCAAAGGAAACAGTTAACAAAATCAAAAGACAACTGACAGAATGGGAGAAGATATTTGCAAATGACATATCAGATAAAGGACTAGTGTCCAGAATCTATAAAAAACTTAGCAAACTCAGCACCCAAAGAACAAATAATCCAATCAAGAAATGGGCAGAGGACATGAACAGACATTTCTGCAAAGAAGACATCCAGATGGCCAACACTCACATGAAAAAGTGCTCCATATCACTCGGCATCAGGGAAATACAAATCAAAACCACAATGAGATATCACCTCACACCAGTCAGAAAGGCTAAAATCAACAAGTCAGGAAATGACAGATGCTGGCGAGGATGCGGAGAAAGGGGAACCCTCCTACACTGTTGTTGGGAATGCAAGCTGGTGCAGCCACTCTGGAAAACAGCATGGAGGTTCCTCAAAATGTTGAAAATAGAACTGCCCTATGACCCAGCAATTGCACTACTGGGTATTTACCCTAAAGATACAAATGTAGTGATCCAAAGGTGCACGTGCACCCGAATGTTTATAGCAGCAATGTCCACAATAGCCAAACTATGGAAAGAACCTAGATGTCCATCAACAGATGAATGGATCAAGAAGATGTGGTATATATACACAATGGAATACTATGCAGCCATCAAAAGAAATGAAATCTTGCCATTTGCGACAACATGGATGGAACTAGAGCGTATCATGCTTAGCGAAATAAGTCAAGCAGAGAAAGACAACTATCATATGATCTCCCTGATATGAGGAAGTGGTGATGCAACATGGGGGCTTAAGTGGGTAGGAGAAGAATAAATGAAACAAGATGGGATTGGGAGGGAACAAACCATAAGTGACTCTTAATCTCACAAAAGAAACTGAGGGTTGCTGGGGGGAGGGGGTTTGGAAGAAGGGGGTGGGATTATGGACATTGGGGAGGGTATGTGCTTTGGTGAGTGCTGTGAAGTGTGTAAACCTGGCGATTCACAGACCTATACCCCTGGGGATAAAAATATATGTTTATATAAAAAAAAAAAAAGAAGGGAATCTTCCTGCCCTTCAACGGATGAATGGATAAGGAAAATATGGTCCATATACACTATGGAGTATTATGCCTCCATCTGAAAGGATGAATATCCAACTTTTGTAGCAACATGGATGGGACTGGAAAAGATTATGCTGAGTGAAATAAGTCAAGCAGAGAGAGTCAATTATCATATGGTTTCACTTACTTGTGGAGCATAACAAATATCATGGAGCACATGGGGAGTTGGAGAGGAGAAGGGAGTTGGGGGAAATTGGAAGGGGAGGTGAACCATGAGAACCTACGGACTCTAAAAACAATCTGAGGGGAATGAAGTGGTGGGGGGGTGGGAGGTTGGGATACCAGGTGGTGGGTATTATAGAGGGCACAGATTGCATGGAGCACTGGGTGTGGTACAAAAATAATGAATACTGTTATGCTGAAAATAAATAAATTTTATTAATAATAATAAAAAAGTTTGTTATTAACAAACTGTCAGTTTCCACACTTGGTCTGCTGGTTTCAGAACTGACTGAGAGAAAAGGAAAAAAAAAAGAGGTAATGATGAGTGACAGGAAAGCGAAGTGAAAGGAGTTGAAGAGGAAAGAAGAAAGGAACGGAATGGGGGAGGGATTAGGACAGAAATGTAAGCCACAAAGTTTCATAGAAATAGCATCTGTCTACTAAAAGCTGAAACACTTTATAGAGATGGAAGGGATGGAGTTGGTGGGAGTGGCTTCTGGTACCCACAGCTAGGTCAATAGGTCTCCCTGGGCCTGGACCTCCTCCTGAAGGAGGTCACAGTAATTGATATGCAAGGTCAGTGATCCAAATTCTGACAATTCACCTCCTTTTTTCTGTGTGTGTGTTTTAGCATCATCAGCCAACTCCTTAGGTAAGTTTTGTGGCTTTTCTACATCATCTGGTTTGCACCTCCTGTATAGTTTCTGTATTTTATCTCTATCTCTTAAATAAGTTTTAAGTATAAAAATAATTGACCCTTGTAAATCCATACTCTGGATTTGACAACTGATATTTTGTCGTATTTCTCAAGTGACATAATATAGAAATCTCTTTTGTTCCCATCCCTACACACATTCCACTCTCCCCATTCCCAAATTCTTAAAAATGTACCATAAATCCTGTAAGTTTATTTTCATCTATTTATATAATTTTTATGGATCATTGAACAATACATAGTATTTTTGTACCTATTTATTTAAAAATTTTATTGAAATGACATCATTCTGAAAGTATCATTACAACTTGCTTTTATCCCCCAAATATTATATATTGAAAACATACAGAAATCCAGGTTATACATTTTAATTGTTAAATAAATATCACAACTTATGAGCATATTTTTTCTCTTCTTTCTCCTATTATTCTGTTCTCAATGTGTTCAATTTCTGCTATCATAAAGAATGTTGCAAAATCTCCTTACGTAATTTATAAATAATTAATCCTAGGTATGCATCCAGAAATAGGATTAATAAATCACAGTGTGTAGGAACATTTATGTAATTTAAGCACTTTTTTACTTTACTAGCTGTTGTTTAATTGAATTCCTCATACTAGGCACACAAAAATCTGTAAAAGTTTCCCATTTTCCTACAACAGTAACAACCCCAATTTTGTCATATTTCCACCTTATTGCCACTTGGATTAGCATAAAATTTTTAATTTGCATTTTTCTGCTCAATCCTGAAACTGAGTATCTTACATGTTTACTACCTACTTAAGGCTTCACCTTATACAAACTGTTCATTTAGTTTACCCATTTATCCATGAGGTTATTGATTTGTAGAAATTCTTTATAATTATGAAAGCAAATCTTTTATATTTTGTTAAATATCTGCAAATATCTTCTCTGATTCTCTTACTTTAAAATTTTTTTATTATGTTCAATTAGTAAACATTAGTACTTCATTAATTTTTGATGTAGTTCGGTGATTCATTAGTTGCATATAACACCCAGTGCTCATTACAACACATACCCTCCTTAATACCCATCATGCAGGTATCCCATCCCGCCATCCCCTTCCTTCTGTAACCCTGTTTGTTCCCCCAGAGTCCACAGTCTCTCACAGTTTGTCTCCCTCTCTGACTTCTTCCCATTCGATTTGCCCTCTTGTCTCCTATGATCCTCTGCACTATTCTTAAATTCTTATGGTGTCTTTTGATAATTAGAAGGCCTCATTCTCCCTCCTCCCCACCCACACACAATAAGTTGTAATAATATTTGTCAATCTTTTGTTCTCTTTTAGATTTGGGGGGTTTGGTTTTTGTTTGTTTTGTTTTGTTTTGTTTTGCCTTTCTGGTCTGGGTATCACATAGATGTTATTCTACACCTTCTCTTAATAGCTATAAATTTTCTCACTCCACATTCAGGATGTTAATCCAAATGGAGGTTTTTGCATTTGGGATTTTTGTTTGTTTATAAATAATATAGATGGGGTTTAATTTTCTTCTGAAAAAACAATGGTTCCAACTGAATTTATTGACTCATGCATTCTATACCCACTGATTTGTAATACCTCTTTTATCTTACACTTAATTTTTCCATGGATTTTCTGTTCTAGTGAACGTTTGTCTTTTGCTCAACGGATACTAAATTGCTTCCATTTCTAAAGCTTTATGACATTTACTATGAAGAATGACACATTTTTCCTTCATTGTTGTTGTTTCAGAAATGCTTTGCCTATTCTTGGACCTTAATTTTTACACAAAATTTAGTCCATTTTTCAAGTTTGTATGAGTCACAGTAGGATTTCATTGGAACTTCACTGAGTCTGTAGATTTGTAAAATCAATTTTTCTGATGCATTACTATGATAATGTATCTTACTCAAATCTTCTTATGTGCCC
The DNA here is from genome assembly GCF_030435805.1 of Mustela lutreola. Classification (NCBI taxonomy): domain Eukaryota; kingdom Metazoa; phylum Chordata; class Mammalia; order Carnivora; family Mustelidae; genus Mustela; species Mustela lutreola. The sequence goes on from NC_081295.1 coordinate 121,542,367, forward strand.
TTCAGTAATGTTCTATAATTTTCTCAAAAGGGTCTGGAGCATCTTTTGTTAGATTAATTACTATGCACATATTTGTTTTTGTTTCTGTGTGAATGATTTTTTTTCTATTGGATTTTACAGATGATTACTGCTGCTATATAAGTTGTATGCTGTACTGTTGAGAGTAGATGTTGTACCTAGCCACTCTGCTGAATTCTAAGACTTCTAATAATTTAGAGTCTTGGATTTTGTATGTAGAAAATCCCATCTGCAAAAACTAACAATTTTTGAGTCTTCTTTATAGTTCTTAAACTTTCCTCTTATCTTACTGTTTTATCCAAAATATCCAGTACTGACACCAGCAATAATCACAGGCATTCTTCTTGGTATCTGATTTTAACAAGAATGCCTCTGTTTTCACCACTAAACATGATGCTTGCTTCCATTGGTCAGTTCCATTTTATTGGGTTAAGAAAATTCCTATTTCTCGTTTGCTAACAAAAATCTTATTAAGAATAAGTACTGAATACATTTTAATTATTTTTTTAAATTAATGACATAAAAGTTTTTTTATGATTCTAAAAATTGTGCACTCTATCTATGGATATGACTTATTTTTTTAAAAAGATCTTATTATTTATTTATTTATTTACTTGAGAGAGAAAGAGATTGTGAGAGAGAGAGAGCACAAGAGGAGGGAGAAGCAGACTCTCTGCTGAGTGGGAAGCCCAATGGGGCCTCCATCCCAGGACTCCGAAATCATGACCTGAGCTGAAGGCAGACCCTTAACTGACTGAGCACCTCCTACATATGTGCTATTTTTTTTTTATTCCTAGTATCATTGGGTTTGTGCTTTCTTTCTTTGGTCATTCTTCCATGTCAAAGATAGTTGTTTTTATTACTCTATTTGAAAATCAAATTTGAATGTCTACTAATTATTTTTCTTATTTCATTACTTTCTCTTTTTAAACTTTAGTATTTCCTTCTACTTTTTTTTTAAGATTTTATTTATTTATTTGACAGAGATCACAAGTAGGCAGAGAGAGAGGAGGAAGCAGGCTCCCGGCTAAGCAGAAAGCCTGATGCAGGGCTTGATCCCAGGATCTGGGATCATGACCTGAGCTGAAGGCAGAGTCTTTAACCCACTGAACCTCCCAGGCACCCCATTTCCTTCTATTTTAATTTTTTTTCTAGTTTACTATGTGAAACCCTTCATTAATTTTCAGAATTTATTTTTTAATGTAAATATTTAAGTGCATCCTAAGTTCATTTGCTATTTTTATTGTTGATTATTAATTGTCTTATGATTTACAAGTCAGATGTGTGTGATTTATATTCTCTGAAATGTATTGCACCATAGCCTGGTGCAAACAGATCATGTCCTGGCAAACCCTGACAAACAGATATGAATTAATAGTGACCTTCTCACAGATAGTGTTTTTGTGAGCTTTAGATATATAGAATGTCTAGTCCCATGTTCTTCCACAGCATGAGGTCTGTGGCCTTAATATTTGTTCCTGATCATGTCTTGAAAAGTCAACCTCCCATTAAGATATATGGATGATGAACCTTCTCACTTGCTAACAAAATTATGGGCTCCTTCTTGATATATGGCCCTTGGAGACTTTTCTTTCTAGTTTTCAAGTTCAGCTTTATGTTTTAAAACTTTAAAAATTATCATGCTCAACTTTTCCAAGTGGTTAGAGGAGAGGGTGAAATATCCATCTTGACAACAAGTGCCTTTTCTCTGCCTTGACTCTTTATCTTCTAATATCCAGAGACATCCTTATTTTGTTTTCTTGTTATTGAGCATCCCCACAGGACACAAATGATTTCTGAGAAGTATAAATCCCCTGTTGAAGCTGTTATGTAGTATTAGTTTGGTGCAAAGATCTTTCAAAGGGGGAAAAAGAAAAAGAAAATTGGGAGAGAAGAGGAGGAGGAGAAATATGGGCAGAGAAGGAAACAGAACAAAAGCAGCAGGATCACAAAGAAGAAAGTCAAAGAGGGAGAAAAGTTTCTGGGGACCAGAAATCTAGCAATCCTCACAAACATTGTTATTCCTTTACTAAGAAAAATTAAAAGATAGGATACATAGATGTTGTAATCTTAGCCTGCCATAAGAGTATTACTAAGTAAATACACAAAAGCCCCCCAAATATACCATAGATGGATGTCCATCTGCCCACCACACTGCATTGCACCTGGTAATAGAAAATGAGATGTGACACATTACTGCTCTCTTTCCCACAACCTTTACCTCATATATAATCTATGTAATCTTAGATTCTCCCTAAAATACACAAATCTCATTCTTGTTTGCTTTCTTTTAGCACTATCTCGATCAAGTATTGGTAAGTTCCTTTACCTTTCTCCAACTCAATTCAAGGTATCCCCAGGTTTGAATGACAACATATAATTTCCTAACTCCCTGAGCCACAGCTGACACTCAGGGGTTGGTGTTCCCAGGGGTTCCCTTGTTCTGATATTCCCAAAATGAAAAGCAGAAATTAAAAAAAAAAAAATGCCAGACAACCCCATAAACTTTTTTGTGTTTCTTTTTAGGAGAACAAAGAGGTAAGTTCCTTTACTTTTTCTCAACTCTAATTCCCTTTGGTGTATCACAGACCTGGGGCCATAAACTAACTCTGCCTAGCCTTGTCCCTCAACTTTTCTTCCTTCTCTATAATCAAGCACTTCACCTGAAGTTAATGAGAGCTTTGGAAAATGAAAGGTCTATCGATTATGAATACAGAGAAGATTCAGATGGTTTTGGCTGGCTATGAGGGTTTCAGCAAAACAAAATACCTTCTTTTGCTCAGAAGCAGGAGGAAAGAAGGTTGTGAAAAGGGCAGGGAATGAGAGTAAGGGGGGCAGCTGTATTACATAAGCCAGGTTTATTGAATCCATATTCACAGGTCTTATAAATAAGAAACAACTCAAGGATATTATATAATTTACCCAAAGGCACATAGCTCATAGAAGGTAAAACTGAGGTTCTACACACAGAGATTTTTTTAAAGATTTTATTTATTTATTTGACAGAGAGAAAGAGCACAAGTAGGCAGAGGGGCAGGTAGAGAAAGAGAGGTGGAAGCAGGCTCCCTGCTAAGCAGAGAGCCTGATGCAGGACTCGATCCCAGGACCCTGAGATCATGACCTGAGCCAAAGGCAGAGGCTTAATCCACTGAGCCACCCAGGTGCCCTACACACTGAGCTTTTAATTAAGTCATGTGCTTGTCCAAGTATCCGCAGGACACCATTAAAATTTATTTTTTCAATTTAAAGTATCTTCTTGAAGTGAAATTTAGAACATCATGCATATGTAAAAAATATTACTTTAATTTTTAATATGTAATCTAAAAATGCAAAAAAATGTGAATTAATCTAAATCTCACAATTATTTTTCTAGTCCGTTACTAACATAACTCATGTGATGAATAAGGTTGCTTTATTACATAGACATATAATATGTATACGTAAGATATAGATATATCTATATCTTACATAATGACCTTGGAAAACCATCAAGCTCAATATTTCATTACTGTTATAATCAAATCAGGTTTTATTTAGTTTTGCTTTGTTTTCATCCAGTTAAGTCACAGAAATAACTTACCACAGGAACAAAGTCAAATATCTTCAGGTTGACATGTGTTAAACAATCAACTCAAGTCTTCAATTTCTCCTGCAATATACCTGCCCTGTGGTATATGAGTATGGAATCAAAAATAAACACTGCTCAGAGGGCTGCAAGAGGCATAGTACTTCAAAGGACAATTGGGCTTGTTAAAACAAAATGATGAACAGAATATTTGGAGAAATTAAAGATACAGGGGAATCTGCTGATAGTAATTTCAGACAGCATGGTGTATGGGATTTTAGAGTGTAAGAAAGAAAATCAGATTAGGAGTTATACTAATCATTATGATAATATACTCCTTAAAATGAGAATTATCTTCTGATGGCAAATAAGGTAAATGGATATGTGACACATGTTGGGATTAATCTCAGAGGAAGGTGAGTAATTAGTTATTATATATAGTATTTAACTGAAAGATGCATGCGGCCATTCCCCCCTGAAGTTCAATACACTGTGTGGTCCTAGAGGATGAATGAGGCCCTCTTGAGAGGTCATTCTCAGAGACATCTCAGGGGACTACGGTAACTTGGGGAAGGGCTCTCAAACCAGGAGCACAAAGGGTTTGATTCTATTATTTCTCTGAAAATCTTAAACCCACACAGTGCCGGAGGCAGAGGAGGCTATGGTCCATGTGTCCCATGCAGGTGTATATAGGTATACGTAGATAAGGACTACAATTTGAAACTACTGTTGTAATATAGATGAAGTATATGTGTTACACATTCATAGCAATTCTATGAATTATATTTTACTATAAATTTTGTACTTAAAATGAATAAGACACAAAAAATTAAATGACTTGTGCAAGGTCACACAGGTAGTACGTAGAGGAATTAGAATTAAAATCCAAGTGTTCTAGCATCTGAACACCCACTGTATGTATCTCATGAAGACTAATCTGGACCCCCTCTCTAAAAAGAGTTCCATGAGAATCATAAGCTTTTCACACTGTTCATCCAAACTCTTGTGGATTTTTGCTATTATTCCTCAGTGTCAACTCCAGAATATTTAAGTCCCTTTCTATTTCTCAATTCAGGAAAGACACACATGAGTAAGCAAGAGGTGAAAAGAAAGGAGTACATAGGACAACTAAAGAAAGTTTAACCAAGACTTAACGTCTTCCACGTTCCCTACAGAGTTTCAGCCTTTACAAAGAAGACATAAATGACCTCCCTGTTCATCCCCAGTCATTTGTCTGGCCTCTGGGCCTCTGTCACGGCACCAAAGCACAGGATCTTTCCACTCTCTGTGACCAAATCCCAGAGGAAGGGAGTGGAGAGCTTCTTCCTGAAGCTTCTCGTCAAAGGGGTTTAACTATGATGACTTTAAACAGCTGACCTCATGAATTTACCTGTGTGTCCATTTACCACAGTTTACAAGGGAACTGAGCATGCTTCTGACTGTTTCTCTGGCATGAATCCTTGATATCTGGGGATCTTGTTCTCCTTGTCTTCCCCTTCCCAGGCAGGTCCTAAACTTAGAATGTCAGTCTTTTTGCTTCCCCATTATCCTAGATTTGATTAGGTAAGGCTAAAAAGCCCAGGAACACAGGACCTCAGTCTGTGGATTTAGACTAATATATGTTTATAAAAAATAAAAAATTAAAAAAAAAAAGTTGAACCTAACAGAGCATTGTTAAATCTTGTCTTTTTAGAGATTGGTTAAATACGTTTCCAAAAAGATGATGGAAATGATCTAAGATCAATCTTCACACAGGAATTTAATCTCTACCATAAGGCAAATAAGACAAATGCTCAGCCTTCTGCCACTGAATATAGTGGGGTTCATGCTATAGTAGTTTACATATCACTAGTACTGTCATGATTTAATACTGAAAGTTCCAGAAACATTCCCTATTATTTAGGGTTTTGTTTTTGTTTTTGTTTTTTAATAAGAGGAACACTCCAGAGAGTAATAAAAAGAACAAAAGAGAGAGAGAGAGTGAATATGTAATAAGAAGTTAATTTACTTTTTAAAGGAATATTCCAGAAAGAGAAAACTCCATGCAGTACAGAGGAAAGTGCATTGAACTTTGAATCAGAAAAATTGGAGGTGAAAACTACATATACTTTTTTCACATACTCAGGCACAGACTCTCTACACCTTGGTCTTCTTTTGTTATAAAATTGGAATGTTTGTAACATTATCTTTTTTCAGTTCTTGAAGCTATTACTTCATGGAGAGGAGATTCTCCAAACTGAGAAGAGGAAAGAAAGAAAGAGGGAGGAGTGGAAAACAGGGGAAAGGAAAGGTGCTGGATGAAATCAGAATATTGAAAATACAGTAAACCTGGAGACTTCCCTGAGATTTTCACTCCTGGGTAGTGTCCAAGGGGGAGGAAGATTCAAGATCCATGGGTGGTAATCCATGTGCCTACTGGGGAATGGAGAGTACAGTTTCTGTAAAGACTTCTGGGAAATGGATGGATTATTTAAAGCATTAACTCTAAACTGATTTAAATATTTGTTATTGCTCTTTAGTATTACTGCAAGGATCCATGAGTAAGTTTTTCTTCTTCTTTCAAAATCTGTTATTATAGGGCTCCCACACTAGGCAGAGGATATCTTGTCTTATCTGGGAAGATATGCTATGTCAGAGAGAACACTTGAGGTTCATCATTCTCCACCTTCTCCTTCATTAGTTATCTTACCTGCACCATGCTCACCTGTCTCACCTTTCTCCCCAAGCAATGACACACCCCTTCTTGCTTTCAAGCAAATTCCTGCACTCATGTTATGTCATGGGACCTCTACTCCCAGCCCCACATTTCTTCAGCAGCCATAACTTCTCTCTTCTGTATCCTTGTACTTTTCCATTAACTCCCTCTCCCTCTTAGAGCAAATTTGATTTTCTTCCATCCCAACAGGCCCTCCCTGGATTCTGTGTCCCTTTCTAACTACATTACTCCCCCACCCCCACAAAGAAGGAAATTATGCTATTTACTTTGGCCGTGGCCTTGGGAATAAGTTACTGCTCATCCCATTATTGAAAATATGCATTATTTCTCCATGAACTGAGAGTGGCATAATAAGAACTATTAAAAACCACTTTAAAAATAAGTTTGGTTGTTAACTAATGTATTATAAATATACAGGGAGACTGTTACAGATGAGGGTTATGGAGCCAGGCTGCCTAGAGTTGTATGCCAGCTCCCTATTTACTGGTTCTTTGAACAAAGGCAAGTTATTTAATTTCTCATTAAATTGTTACAATTTCAACTACCAATTGAAAAACTAACAGAAAAGAAGAGAAAAGTGAGAGAATATAGAATACATGAATGGAGAAAGAAGAAAATTGAGGTGATAAGGCTTAAATCAGTGTACTGGAACTGATTCCCATTTATTGCCAAAGCAAATGAATACATTTTCTAAACAAAGGGAAGACAGAGAGAGGAATGAAGGGCAGAAAAGTAAGGAATTAGGGAAAGTGACAAAAAATTTTAAAAATTTAAAAAGAGATAATCCTAATTGACAGATTTTTTTTTCTTCTAAGCTATATGCTTCTGACAAAATTTTTCCTATTGAATATTATATTTTTGGTCACAATGAGTAAAATTACTTCTTGCTCAAAAATCTTGATTTCATGATTTTCCTAAAAATATCACAACTTCCAGGTGCTTCACAACCTGAATAAGTTTGTGAATTACAGGTTTTAATTTAATGTGACCCAACCAACACCTATGATTAAATTAGTGAAACAAAGGAAATTATTTGGTCTATCTTGATCCAGGCCACAATCTGTGGTGGTGTGAATCTCACACTCTACTATTGTTGAAATATGTAGGGTACTCACTTAAACCCTTCCTTTTCCAAAGTAGAGCTCCCAAATTGGCAACCACTAGCCCAGTGCCACTAATACATGTGTTCTGGTTGACTAGCATCACATTATTTTAAATTCTGAATGTGAATGCTTCTAGATAGAGTGTGCACTTTTCAAGAACCAACTTCCCCACTATCCCCTTAAACTGACAGATTCACAACTCATGAGACTTGCTAATGCAATTGGTCATGTGACCCCCACACAGACAACCAGGATTTCCATTTAGAGTGGAAAATTTGGCACACTCTAAGATAACTAATTCTGATATTCTCATTAGGCAGACTGTCCACAGAAGCTATGCTCTTAATCTAAACATACATAATACTTAAGTGTTTTGGCAGGATATTCAAGTCTTATAATTAAGATTTTTATCTGCTTCTTCACTTTGAAAGTAAGTGGAAACATTTCACTGTCATGCATTTGTCTTCAATTGGACAAGACTACAAAATTCTAAGTTCAAAAATTTCCAAAAATATATGATATATGTTCCTCTCTGTATACCTTTGCCTGTGGCAGGTACCAGTGGGTGATCATAGTTCTCTTTCCTGCTCAGCCCACATACAATCTAAAATTTTTTTCATGTCCTGGGATGCTACTAATCAATGCTACTAATTGATCAGATTTAGTCTATTAACTGAAATACATTCATCATGCCTAATATGGGTCAATGTTCTTAAATCCTAAGTATATGGGTGTTATCTTTTATAAATAATCTTTATTTGGTAGTGGAAGTAGCAGTATGTTACCTTAGTCTATAGCACCTAGAAAAGGCAGAATCTCTTTCCAAGTGCTGAGATCTTAACATTTCTGTGAAAAGCTACTATTTCCCTCTAAACTCAACAAACTGGCAAACAAATATGGAGTCATAAATATACAAGTAAAAACAAAATAATTTTAAGAGAAATAAGCTGCAAATTTTTAACTGCCTAAAAGCTTTCTTACTAAATATAATTTTTTAAAATAATACATCGGCTCTTAAACAACATTCAGTAGAGAAATAAAGCTACATAAGGAAAAAAGATTTGAATAGGGAAAATAAGAAAGAATGGAGAAGAAAACAATAAGGAGGAAGAATTTCAGCAAAAATTTCCAGAACAGGAAAATGGAAGACCAAAGTAGGTTCTAAAACTTCAAATCATAATTTCACACATAAACAAAACCTTTTTGAAATTCCATGGGAAAATTAATTCATCACACACATAAACTTGTTTCAGTAAAGAGGTCTTGACATCTTAATGTAAGATTGGTTCCTCTCAAGGAAGAAACCATGGTTCTCCACTGCTGCCAATCTCACTGGAACATCAATGGGTATAACTAAGGTACTGAAGTAACCAAGAAATAAAAGGGATTTTTTTTTAGAGTGAAATCACACAGATCAGCAAACCAAAACAACACAATGAAGTGCTCATGAAAATGCCCTGTCACGGGCATTCAGAACTTTCCAAATGACAATAAAAGGTGTAAGGGGAAAATAGAGAAAACAGAGAAGAAGTAAGCTAAAGCTGAAGACTTTAAACACAATGAAAGCTTCCTATTTTGCATAAGAGTTTCATTCCTTTGTAGTCACTGAATAGTTCTTTCCATAACAATTCTGAAAGAATTTATCAGCTTTTCTATCCATTATTATTTTTGATTTTTCACCGTAGCCATGCCTCTAAGAAAGGAGATATAATTCCCATTTTAAAGATAAAGAAAGTAATGTTTTGTGACTTATGTAGTCATAAAACTAGAGAGAAGTGAAGCTGGGACTCTCTGGTCTTGGATGTTTATTTATTTATTTAAGAAAGAGATGATTGTGCTGGAGAGAATGGGGAGGGGCAGAAGGAGAAGGTGAGAGAATCTTAAGCAGGCTCCACACTGACCCCATCACAGGGCTTGATCTCATTATCCTGAGAACATGACCTGAGCCAAATTAAGAGATGCTTAACCGTCTGAACCACCCAAATGCCCCTAGTCTTGGATCCTTAATCTCAAGACTATTTGTACCACACATGTGGGCAGGAAGGAGTAGGATTGCCTACACTTCATGCTCTCTGAAAGTCTAAATCAGGATGACATTATACTTGTCTTTGTTTGTTTGTTTAAACAAATTTTATCTCTCATAGTTCTCGTCATTTTTCATCACAGGTGATGCAAAAATCCTCAAAGTAACTCCAGAACCTTTATGTAAGTTTCTCTTATTTTTTAACTCCAGTTTTTTGTTTGTTTGTTTGTTTGTTTTGTTTCTTCTTTTGTTTTGTTTTTATTTTTGTTTGGTCTTCTACAAAGTGCCTACTATTGGGTGGGGGGGCTGGAGTGAGGTTAAGTAGGCACATAAAGGAGGAGGAAAGGAGACATCTCACTATTTTACTGTTCTCCTTTTCCTTTACCAGTGTGAGGAACTTGAGGATGATTTCAAGATCCCTCTAAGTGACAATTTTCTTATTTAGTAAAGTGGAAACTCTGCTAATAAAATTAATTCATAGGTGAAAGGAAAAATTCTGTGGTTGGATGAAGTTCTTTACCAAAAACAAACAGAAAATTTTAGAAGGATTTGATAATAGGAAGATAGTAAAAATTGAGAACAAGAACAATAATTGTAGGAAATATGATTTTAAGAGTCTCTTTAAGAAAAAAAAAAGGGGGGGGGGAGGATGTAAGCCAGACTTACTTCCTCCTGCTTTCCACCTAAATATAATAATGTAGTAAATGCTTGACCTGAAGTTCCCTGAAATGTACATCTTTCAGTCATGTTCTCTCCAGACTTACCTCTTTATGTTTGTATTTTAGCAGGTTCAGCAGGACCTATAAGTGAGTTCCTTTTCTATGCTTTAATTCCCATGTGCTTTGTTAGAATATGTAAGACTCTGCTACTCATGGATGTTTTTATTTCCTCCTGCACAAATTGTCAATTCTTTTCTCCTTCTTTATCCCCTATTCTTATTTTAATAAGCTGGGAGCCTTCTGAAGAAGTAATAGTACTTCCTCAGTACTAGTACTATTAGTACTATTACTAGTACTATTACTATATTATAGTAATATATATTACTAGTACTATAGTACTAGTACTATTACTGAGTACTACTACTAGTACTACTACCACTAGTAGTAGTACTCAGTAATAGTACTAGTACTTTTAAATTTCTCAAAAAAAAAAAAAAAAAAAAAAAAAATCTTGAGACTCAATTGGCAAGGGAAACATGTTAAGAATAAAAGTGTTAGGAAGGTAGTACGGTCCCTTGCTAGAAATCCCAGTCACACTCAGAGGAAGAGAGCAGCAAGTCCCAGCTCTGACTGACTGAGGGTCCCCCACTGTCAACAAAGAATAAGTCTGAAAGAAGTGTCCCAGTAGCATCTTAATGACATTACAACAAACATCTCTGGCAGAAGCACTGGGAATGAGGGATGGGTGAGAGACAGTTGACACAGAAAAGGAAAAAAAAGTCATAAATGTAAACAGTGTCCTATACATGTTCTGAGATTTTACCAGTCACTTAATGGCCTGTTGCTTAAATTGGGCCCAAGGATCTATCTGCATTAGCCTCACCTTGGAGTTTCTTGGCAGTGAAGCATCTCCACCTAAGACCCACTAAATCAGAATCTGCATTTTTAAGAAAATCCCCAGGTGCCTTAGAACCATTACTAACAGAGTTTCAATCTCTTATAGCTAGAAAAGGAATAAAAATTTGAGTGCACTAGATCCAAGTTTAACCAGGTCTTCCATCCCTTCAGATTCTCCATAGCAAGAATAACTTTAAAGTCGATGACAAGAAAAATGAAACTCATCAAGGGTTCATTCATTTATTAACGTATTTCTATCCATCACTTCTGAGGATGTTCCTAGGGCACAGGCAACATTAAAGGAAGAAGAATAATTTGAGGATTAGAGCTCATGACAAATCACACGCTGAGTCTGCTCTTCCTGGAGCATTTATACACATGAAACCTGATTAAAATAAAGTCAATCAAGAATAAACACTGGGGAAGTGTCACTAAAGCACATGTAGCCCTAGAGGTACAAAGAGGTGTCTGTATGTATGGTGTTTGTAAAGAAGGCTGTTATTGGTAATCATGTGGGTCAAGCCTCAAGCTCTTTACCAGCCTACTGCTCCTATGAAAGTCTTGAGCCATCTGAGAGTTCCTATTCCCTTTTGTGCTCAGATATTGCAGGCCAAATTACTCTAATAAGGGAGCTGAGGTCACCCACAGGAGACAGAAATTCCCACTGTCTCCTTCAGAAGATGAGGCCATAGGTTCTGGCTAAATTAGTTCAAATTAGCCCAGCTTGAAAAAAATCAATGGCTTGTGGAATCTACTGAGTTTCAGTGATCCATCAGGAAAGGCACCCTGAGCACTGCATCCCTGCAACTCCAGCTGTCAGATACCAGTGTTACAGGGATCGTCCATGGTGGAAAATGAAGAAAAAATGTATTTATTATTCTTCTGAAATAGAAATTTTGTTCCCTGTGTCTGCATTTATGATGTTCTCCCAAGAATAATTTCAGTGCAAACTAAATTTTCTGTGCCGAAGAACAATTCTAATTAGTCTGTCTTATTTTTCTCATATATTAGCTGGAACCATTGGACCCATAAGTGAGTTCTTTTTCTGTTTCTTAACTCTAACACTCGTTGGTCTTCTGTGAACTATGGGACTTCTCCTTACAGGAGCTCTTTCTATATCCAGGCTTTCTTACTCATACTAATTGACTGCATGATTACATTTAAATTACTGACCCCTCCTGATGCTGAAGACATCAGAAAAAACAAAAAACAAAAAAACAAACTACCCTGAACTGTCACTGAGTTTAAGACAAGGGAAAGTAAAATCATTCATATTTAAAATAATATGAAATACAAATAAATATTTAAAACCAGAGGAAACATCCCATTATTATTATGAAAATAATTAAAATAACTATTTGTGGACTTCCTTAAACTGAGGAAGCACTCCCAGAACAGGTGGTTCTAGGAGGAGGAAAAGAATAAGCATAATAAAGACAAAAGAGGAGGTGGTAATGGGAAAAAAAAAATACAGAACTGACATCCCACTTACCCCAGGAATGTTAGTCCTTTGAGAGAGCTGAGTGTTGGGTGGGCAGACAGAGAAAGGAAAGAGGAATGAAAGTGAAGGAAAGATTTACAACCTTTAACCCCAGTTTTATATGTTCACCTCTGCCATAGTTTTCTCATTTAAGATGAATGCCAAATGACTTAATCTGGAGGGAAGGCTATGGGGCTTCTTTGTTAAAATTATCTACTGAATTGCAGTAGTAATGCTCCCTCTGGTTCAGCTGCTTCACAGTTTCTTTAAAAAATATTGGTGGCATGAGCATTCATAATGTCAAACCTGCTGATTTTCCTCTTCTTTGTATTTTAGTGCAATTCACAGCACCAATTCGTAAGTATCAAATTTGCTTCTGCACTCTGGTTCCTTTAATTTCTCACCCATAAAATCTTAAGTACTGATCTGCCCTGCTTTCTTGATGCCATGTTTCTCAACTTCTCTAGTATTCCTATTACACAGTTTCCAAAGAAGCCATGCATGAAGTAGAAAGACTACAAAGCCCATGGGCTAGCATAAGAAAATAGAAAAGAAAAGGATCCTCTTAACAGCAGTCACAATGCCCTGTCAGCAAAGGAAGGTTTGCTTTTCAAATAACAGTGAGATCTTAATGGAATGAGAGAAAAAAGAGAGAGGAAAATTTTTAAAGGAGACATTATGAATTAGTATGGAATAAGTTTATTGCAATCCTCTAAAGGTTGCAAATATTACTGTAAACAAGGGGAGGTCCCATTCCTGGAAGTCCCCTATATTGTACAACATGGAGCCTGCCTGAGGATTGCCATGCAAACAACCCTTGATGTTCCTAGGATTTCTACTTACGACACTCCCTCTAGAATAAGGGTTAAAGAATGGCTATTTCCCTCAGAGTGATAAAGCATACTGATTATCTCCCTCTCTCTCCTCTTCTCTTTCTCTCTTTCCCTTTCTGTTTCTCAGCAGGAGCTACGGGACCTATCAGTAAGTTTACTGCCTGATTCTTCACTGTAGAGAATTTTAATTTAGTTTAGTGTCTTAGGGACCTTTCCCTGGATTCTATGTTGGGATTTCAGGGGTTTGGGGTCCACATTTTCTTGGTCTTTTTGTTGTCTTCTATCTACCATTTCAGTAAATCATTAATGATAATGTGGATGTACATTCCAGTACCAAACACAAACTATAAAGTGGAAGATGAACTCTTGAAAGTTTCCAGTGGCTTATCAACATCACATGAAGGACTTTTAAAAACAGAATGAGATAGACACAAGTGAAATTATAGGGGAAAGGAAGAAAATTAAGTTTAAATGTAGAAGGATTTTTCCAACCCTCTGCGGGGTTTATATGGGCCAAAAGCGTGACTTCTATTTAGTACCTTTGCTACTTAGCCTCTCAGTGAATCCATTAGATAAGGAAGCCTTTATATGTATTAGCATCCATGAAGAAAGTCAACATCCCTACTACCCCATTGTAGCTGAGCCCAAGTTTAATGGCACAGATTCTCACCAGGAAAGCATGCAAATGAGAACTATGGGCTCCAGAACCAGAGAGCAGCTACTGATTTCTTTTCTCTTTCCTTTTGTTTGTTTTTCTAGAGCTCTCTCAAAAAACCATTGGTAAGTCATCTAATGCTCAGTTGATTTTTATTTCAAATGATTCATGCCTATGGACTCCAAGATCAGATTTTTCCACTGTCTCATTATCCCACTCAGAATTCTTAGAGGGTAGATTCCCCCAGGTTCTGCAATAAAAAGATACAATGAAGCTGAAATACGAAGTGAAAAAATAACCCCCCACTAGGAGAGGTCTTTTCTAAATTCTATAATCTAGCTTTCTAGAACCAACATGTAATAAAGATTTGGAACATTACACCTAAACTTCTTGCTTTCCTTGAAAATAATTTTTACTAGATTATGTTCTTAGATTAATTTATTAGATTATGTTTTTCTTACTATCTAATTTCTATGAAAAATTCTGTCCACTATAGTTAGGTTTTATTTTTGTCAACTTTTAGAAACTTGTCCTATTGCATTTTTCCATGGAAACATTAGAAATAATGGTTAGGTTCCAAGATATAGTTGTCCATAATTACATATTTACAAACTAAGAGCAAATAGTTATTGCTTCACACACTAGGTTATAGGATTCCTAAAAAAAAAAAAAAAAAAAAAAAAAAAATAGGAATTTGTGAAATTAGAAACCTAAAAAAATATTTGCCTGACAGAATGAATGTAAGTCCTGTATCTGTACCTAGTCACTCTTGGTGTGATTCCTTCATGAATCTGCATATCATCCTTGCACATGGGCCACGCTAATCTTCTCTGTATTGTTCCAATTTTAGTATATGTGCTGCTGAAGTGAACACTCCCTATATGATTCCTGTAATGGTTTACCATTTTTCTAATTCTCCCATGCATTATTTTGTTGGCTTTACATAGTATTTCAATGGTGGTAGGTAAGTGGGTATTATACCCATCTTGAGAGATGAAAAAGTTGAAATTCAGAAGTCATTCCTCAAAAAATAGGGAAGTAAGATGATTAATGAAGTTAGAACTAAAGTTATGCTAACTCTTGAGTTCTTTCCACTACCATTTTGAGTGTTCAAAAGGGTTTTAGTTAGAAATACAATGCACTTGCACTTAGAATATTAAAAATAGTGGACAAAAATGCCTATGGGGAGAGAAAGTGAGAGAAGATGCAATACAAGGAATAACAGAATAAAGGTATATGTTAAAAAGAGAAAAATCGAGAGAAATTTAAAAGGAACAAAGTAGGAAGGAAGTTGAAGGCAGGAGATTGAGTTGGAGGCAGGAGAAGAAAAAAGAATAAATGAATATAAATAAAGCTATGAAAGAAGTCTACAAAGAGTCACAAGTTAAAAAAGAAATGGGTAAGACATACAGGAAAACAAAGAAAACAAAATAATATTTGAAATGATTATCTGTCTAAATTTTTAGTGGCTTATACCAGAGGGTAAATGTCCTAAGAAATCTAATCCAGGATCAAGGGCATTTTTAAAAAGCAAATATTAAATATTAAATTACTTTTGCAAAATACCTAAATTTCTGGCTTGTCTACAACTCATGGCCTACAATATCCACAACCGGTAATCTACCTTCTAGCTTTTTTACACGGAAAAAAAAAAAAGTTCAGAGCTAAAGGTTGGGGACTTATGGGTTAGAACTGGGATATTTCCCATGATGAGTGCCATGAAGCAAGGAGCTATGGAGAAGAAAGATAATGTAATGCCCACTGAAAGGCGGGGTGGTCTTTTTAGACTCAGTTAACCATACAGACTCACATAATGATCCCAGCTTTCGCCAGGCTACTCAGTGGGACTTAAAGAAGGAAACACAGCTTGCCACTAGGGAAGCATCAACCACCTCTTGTCTGTGACAGTAGTCCTTGATGTGGTCTATGCAAGTGTCTGCATCGCCACCCAAGCACCCATTGCCTCCCATAGGAGTTGCTTGGAATTAGAAGCCCAAGAACCAAAATAACCTATAAGAACTCCACAACATAACCTGCAGGGATTCTATAAGGAACATGATCAAATACATGGTCACTACACTTAGGGAAGCCCAAAAATAAGGCTTTCTGAAGGGTATTTATAGTTCTCCCAGTTAACATGCAATTTATCAACAAGAATCATTCTTCCTTACATTTTTAAAAATTTTTATTATTTATTATTTGTTTATTTATTTATTTTAGAGAGAGAGTGATTGAGGGAGATGGGAGGGAAAGAGAGAGTCTTAACAAGTCTGTGTTCTGAGCATGGAGCACAATGTGGGGCTCGATTTTGTGATCCAGATGTCATGATCAAAACTGAAATCAAGAGTCAGATGCTTAACTGACTGAACTACCCAGGTGCCCCAAGGATCATTCGTAAATTAAAGGAATGTTGTCAAGTAAGATAGCAGGTTTAGTCAGAACTAGAAAATCAACTGAAGGCCAAATTCTCATTGAAAACTGAAGGTTTTGTTGACTTTTCCCCAGAGATACAAGCCAATCAAAGCAGTAGTCAGTAAACTGGAAACTGAGAAGACTATATCCTACATCCTACCTTCATGGCTACCCTAGAGCATATAGAAATAGGAAATAGAAATATTTTAGTACAGGGTGATCCTTTAAAAGAGCACCATCTTTTGTTACTGACAGGAAAGAAAATATAAAGAAAAAGACAAAGTTTATATCTTTAATGTCTCTAGCCTTTCCTAGGTTGACAGTGATTCTAGAGAGATCCTCGTCTCAGGTTGAGTTGTAATATATGCTAAATATCTCTTTTGCTATGTATTTATCATACTTGGATTAGTTCTCCCTAATGTTATTACTATTATCACTTCTTCTCGACCTCCCAAAGCCTCACCCTAGAATAAAATTAATGAAAAGTTTATTCTTCATACAAACAGTCATACTAATATCCCAATCTTGATTTCTTTTTAGTGCAAACTCCAGGACCTATTGGTAAGTTTCCTATATATACATCAACTCATATATATTACTCAAATTCATAAAAGGCAGCATAACATTTTTCTAATAATAATTATGGTAGGGGCGCCTGGGTGGCTCAGTGGGTTAAAGCCTCTGCCTTCAGCCCAGGTCATGAACCCAGGGTCCTGGCATCAAGCCTCACATCAGGCTCTCTGCTTGGCAGGAAGCCTGTTTCATCCTCTCTCTCTCTCTCTCTCTCTGCCTACCTCTCTGCCTACTTGTGATCTCTGTTAAATAAATAAATAAAATCTTAAAAAAAATTATGGTAGTTTGTCAGTATACATTAGAAGAATGTTCCAAAGCAAAGATGCAATAGAGAGAATCTGGGGGAAGACATAAAAATGAGAAAGAAGACAAAAGAAGGAAGGCCAAGAGAGTGAAAAACAGTGACATGAGAGAAAAAAGATGAGGAAAATGAAGGGAAAGTAATACAAAGATTACACTTCAAACACCTGTAATAGTTAAAGGCAAGCATGAAATGTTTCTCCCTCTAACTACAACAGGGTTACAAGTCTCCTAGGGAAAGATCTGATTCTTATGGTGAGGACACAGTCCAGTAAAAATATTTAATCCTGGTGACTGGGATTTAGTAATTCTGGCAAGGTATTTAACTGTTCTCCTTTGGAAAACAGTGGTATGTGTGTTTATCATGTTCAACAATCACAATAATTTGTTTGTTTCTATTTTTAGTGCAATATACTGGGCCCAGTGGTAAGTCTCTTATCTATCTTTTTCCTCTGGTGTTTTCTTTGATCTTCTACACTGTATAGAGGACTTGTCCCCTGTCCCAAATGTATCTATTACCATAAGGACAGTGGTTTTAGACACGTTTTCATGCATCTCAGTTTCATTTGCTGAGAATTCCCTAAAGTTATTTCTTAAGAAAAAAAAGTAAGAAAATGTCCCCAGGAATGGTCATAATGGCTTCTATAATAATACAGAATTTTCTAAAGTAACAGAGAAAGAATAATGGTATCTTTTTACTTCTGAAATAATTTGTTGTTCATAAAGGGCCTCTTCAAAGACAACAGAGACAATATAAAGAAAATTTTTAAAAAAGGAAGCAAATTTTAAAAGAAATATAAAAGAATAGAAAAACAATCAAATTTAAATAGACTGAGGTCTTATCAGTTTTCTTCCAAGTGTCCTGGGAAAAGTGCACCAAAGAATAATACTAAGGTTCTAGTCTGCACAGAATTCCCCAATCTTTTCTCCCAATACCTTCTCTTTCTTCATGTCCTATCCTGTCCCATGTCCCAAACACCAACACCAGCACACACACACACACACACCCCTTCAGTGAACAGGATATTATGGTAGGTGGGCTGCAATTATAGAAACTGCCAGATACATCAGACAACTACAAACTATAAATGAAAGAGAGTGAAGGGTAAGCTAATATTGTGACTAAGTAGGGCAAAACCAATGTCAAACTCGAGGGTGTCAAAATAAACCAAACTCAAGTCATTGTAAATTCTGAGTCTGGAAATTACGAAATAGCATTCCAAAGTTTAAGCCAAACAAGAGGACATTATCAGAAGGCAAGTCAGATATACTCAAACATTCCTTCAACTAGCTGAGCTCTTGTATCAGAAGCCGAGCTGAGTCTTTGGGATGAAGTCATGAACACTACATCAAAAAACTTATGAAGTGCTATAGGCTGGCTAACTGAACATGATAAAAATAATAAGATGGAAAGAATAAATGACTTTCAAAATAAGTCATGAATAAGAGAGGACGATTTGGTTAACCTCTAGTGCCATGGAGTTTAAGCGCCCTGAAAAGGGATGGAAAGGAAGGAGGACAGCCATATTCCTGTCCCAGACCAGCAAAGACCTGAGGATGTGAAGCATGGGGGTAGGAGCTTAAGACCAGATGATGCACTGATCTAACAGGAAGGTTTTAGAGTTCCCTGCATCCTCCCTGTGGTTACCCTTTCAACCCCATCATGGAAGAACTGAGTTTTCTTCCTTCTATACACACTGATTTCTCCCTTTCTTTCCCTTCCATTTTTCCACCAGGTGAAACTTCAGAAATGACTAGTAAGTTCCACACTTGTTCTTATACAGTAGTTGCCTTTGGCTTCCTGCAGAGTCTGTAATCCTTTGCTTCTGTCTTGTGGGTATAGATATTCATGTTTCTCCGCCTCTTGCTTATTCCACTATCTGCCTGCATCCCCACCCAAGGAATGAATGAGTGAAGAGGAATACAAACCCCCTTAATAACCCAAAAAACTTAGATATATAGATAGATATACTATATTACATATCTATATATAGATATACTATATTACATAAACATATCAGAGGAAACTATTGTCAACAAGGGTGGGGGAGGACATTTCTATGAATGAATGAAAGCTTGCACAGAGTGGCAGAAACAGGGAGTAGGAAAGTAAAAGCAGCACAGTTTAAATTACCAATCTCCTGTAGGATTTGAAACATTTACCACTCACTGCAAAAAGGGAAGAGATAACTCTCTTTCCTGAAGCCTCTCAGACTAAGCAGGAGGCAGAATCACCCAAGGCATGATGGCAGCTGGGTTCTCCAGTACAGTACACAACATCTATAAGGGTTAGATGGTCCCTCCATGAACATTTCTGATACTCCCTCTCAGAAAACGAGAAGGAAAATTAACTCCTCTTTTCACCAGTTTTCTACACTGACTTCTCTTTTTGTTTTTCAGCTACAGGATCCTCTTGTAAGTTTCACTGTCTCCCTTCATGATGGAACTCAATTATCTCCAGCACTGTCTAACAGATCTACTTAAACAAAAATTATCCATCCATATTGAGATAGCCATAGCTTAAGGCTCCTATTTCCTTTACCCTTATTTTCCCATTACCCAGAATTCCACTAGGTTATTAATAAGTTTCTAAAATGTTCACAGAGTCACATAAAAAATTAAAGAGCAGAGAAAAAAGTTTCTCCATGTTTCTAAAGATTGGGAGGGACTTTCCATACAGAAGAAAAAAAAATGAACAGGGAAAACAAATTCAGGAGATATTTCTATTTTCCAGCTGGGTCATCTATATGAGCAATTAGTAAGTTGTTTGTTTGTTTCTTTGCTGTTCACTTAATCAAAGTCCAGCAATGTCTATTGAAATTCGAGTTCTAGTACACGAACTTGAAACTTAATTTCTTAGCGTTTGCTTCTCCATTAACCTGAATTTCACCAGCTGACTGTAAGTTTTCTGCAAAGTTCAAATACACCTGATCAGAAAAACTTTTCAAGAAGTTTTATCACTAGAAAATTTACCAATAGAAAAAATGAGTAGGAGAGTAAATGAGCAGGGGGCAATAAGAAATGTCTCTGCTTATTTTTTAGTAGGATCAACTCGTCACAAGAACAGTAAGTCTGCGTATTCATTTAATTCTCTGCCAGGGACTCAACTGGCTTTTAGTGGGGTCCAAGAGTCTTTATCTGACCATGTTGTTGTGCAAAGGGCTTGAGGTACTTTGCGGCTCCTTGCTATTTCATTATCAAAGTCCCTCTGGGTGATTCATGATTAAAGAAAGTTCTAACAGTACAGATTTACATTAATAGGGGAGAAAAAAAGTTTTGCTTAGTTACAGAGACCACCAAGAGGCTGCCTACAGAAAAGGAAAAAATGATGGAAGAGAAAGGAGGGGATCAGAAGTTTCTGAAACGGTTTTTCATTTGGACCTCCTGCCCTACCTATCCAGTTTGTTTTTCCACATTTGAATTCCAAGACATCTGAGGACAATTTCCCCGACCATTTGGGATTTTAGAGGCTTGAAGCTCCTATTTCTTAGACATCCTGTATTCAAACTACCGATAATTCTCCTAGTTTTTAAATAATTTTATGGAAGAAGTCAAATTGCATGATTTACATATATAATGAAGATCAGAAATGAAGGCTTCCCAGTGGTTAAAAATAGCTTGTTACAAGGGACAAAGCAAATTGAATGGGGAAGAAAGGAAATGGAGGTAACAATTTTCTCTGTTCTGTTTTCCAGTTGGATCAGTTCCACCTGCCCTCAGTAAGTCCTTCCATGTTTCTTCCACCATGGCGTCCTATAGCTTCTTTCCCTGGCTATGCTGGGATTTCTGCGCATGGTTACATATTTCCTTAACCACTAGCCGTTCCATGGACAAATTCCATGCTTATTAATGTTTTTTGAAAGTTCAAATCTTGCTCATTTACACTGAAAGTAAATAAAGACCAAAGGGAACATTTTCCCTATTGTTATAATGACTTAATGAGAAAGAACTCTAAACCGAGAGTGGGGAGAAAAAGTGGAAAAGGCTTACAAAAATACTTCTTTGTATTTCAGCTGGTCCACCACCTTCAATGCCCAGAGGTAAGTTTAGTCTGTTTTGGTTTTTGTGTGTGTTTTTTTTTTTTTTAATCTTTAATTTTTTATTTTTTATAAACATATATTTTTATCCCCAGGGGTACAGGTCTGTGAATCACCAGGTTTACACACTTCACAGCACTCACCAAAGCACATACCCTCCCCAATGTCCATAATCCCACTCCCTTCTCCCAAACCCCCTCCCCCCGGCAACCCTCAGTTTGTTTTGTGAGATTAAGAGTCACTTATGGTTTGTCTCCCTCCCAATCCCATCTTGTTTCATTGATTCTTCTTCTACCCACTTAAGCCTCCATGTTGCATCACCACTTCCTCATATCAGGGAGATCATATGATAGTTGTCTTTCTCTGCTTGACTTATTTCGCTAAGCATGATACGCTCTAGTTCCATCCATGTTGTCGCAAATGGCAAGATTTCATTTCTTTTGATGGCTGCATAGTATTCCATTGTGTATATATACCACATCTTCTTGATCCATTCCTCTGTTGATGGACATCTAGGTTCTTTCCATAGTTTGGCTATTGTGGACATTGCTGCTATAAACATTCGGGTGCATGTGTCCCTTTGGATCACTACATTTGTATCTTTAGGGTAAATACCCAATAGTGCAATTGCTGGGTCATAGGGCAGTTCTATTTTCAACATTTTGAGGAACCTCCATGCTGTTTTCCAGAGTGGCTGCACCAGCTTGCATTCCCACCAACAGTGTAGGAGGGTTCCCCTTTCTCCGCATCCTCGCCAGCATCTGTCATTTCCTGACTTGTTGATTTTAGCCATTCTGACTGGTGTGAGGTGATATCTCATTGTGGTTTTGATTTGTATTTCCCTGATGCCGAGTGATATGGAGCACTTTTTCATGTGTCTGTTCGCCATCTGGATGTCTTCTTTGCAGAAATGTCTGTTCATGTCTTCTGCCCATTTCTTGATTGGATTATTTGTTCTTTGGGTGTTGAGTTTGCTAAGTTCTTTATAGATTCTGGACACTAGTCCTTTATCTGATATGTCGTTTGCAAATATCTTCTCCCATTCTGTCAGTTGTCTTTTGATTTTGTTAACTGTTTCCTTTGCTGTGCAAAAGCTTTTGATCTTGATGAAATCCCAGTAGTTCATTTTTTCCCTTGCTTCCCTTGCCTTTTGCGTTGTTCCTAGGAAGATATTGCTGCGGCAGAGGTCGAAGAGGTTGCTGCCCGTGTTCTCCTCAAGGATTTTGATGGATTCCTTTCGTACATTGAGGTCCTTCATCCATTTTGAGTCTATTTTTGTGTGTGGTGTAAGGAAATGGTCCAATTTCATTTTTCTGCATGTGTCTGTCCAATTTTCCCAGCACCATTTATTGAAAAGGCTGTCTTTTTTCCATTGGACATTCTTTCCTGCTTTGTCGAAGATTAGTTGACCATAGATTTGAGGGTCTATTTCTGGGCTCTCTATTCTGTTCCATTGATCTATGTGTCTGTTTTTGTGCCAGTACCATGTTGTCTTGATGATGACAGCTTTGTAATAGAGCTTGAAGTCCGGAATTGTGATGCCACCAACGTTGGCTTTCTTTTTCAATATCCCTTTGGCTATTCGAGGTCTTTTCTGGTTCCATATAAATTTTAGAATTATTTGTTCCATTTCTTTGAAAAAGATGGATGGTACTTTGATAGGAATTGCATTAAATGTGTAGATTGCTTTAGGTAGCATAGACATTTTCACAATATTTATTCTTCCAATCCAGGAGCATGGAACATTTTTCCATTTCTTTGTGTCTTCCTCAATTTCTTTCATTAGTACTTTATAGTTTTCTGAGTATAGATTCTGTGTCTCTTTGGTTAAGTTTATTCCTAGGTATCTTATGGTTTTGGGTGCAATTGTAAATGGGATTGACTCCTTAATATCTCTTTCTTCTGTCTTGCTGTTGGTGTAGAGAAATGCAACTGATTTCTGTGCATTGATTTTATATCCTGACACTTTACTGAATTCCTGTATAAGTTCTAGCAGTTTTGGAGTGGAGTCTTTTGGGTTTTCCACATATAGTATCATATCATCTGCGAAGAGTGATAATTTGACTTCTTCTTTGCCGATTTGGATGCCTTTAATTTCCTTTTGTTGTCTGATTGCTGAGGCTAGGACCTCTAGTACGATGTTGAATAGCAGTGGTGATAATGGACATCCCTGCCGTGTTCCTGACCTTAGCGGAAAAGCTTTCAGTTTTTCTCCATTGAGAATGATATTTGCGGTGGGTTTTTCATAGATGGCTTTGATGATATTGAGGTATGTGTCCTCTATCCCTACACTTTGAAGAGTTTTGATCAGGAAGGGATGTTGTACTTTGTCAAATGCTTTTTCAGCATCTATTGAGAGTATCATATGGTTCTTGTTCTTTCTTTTATTGATGTGTTGTATCACATTGACTGATTTGCGGATGTTGAACCAACCTTGCAGCCCTGGAATAAATCCCACTTGGTCGTGGTGAATAATCTTTTTAATGTACTGTTGAATCCTATTGGCTAGTATTTTGTTGAGTATTTTCGCATCTGTGTTCATCAAGGATATCGGTCTATAGCTCTCTTTTTTGGTGGGATCCTTGTCTGGTTTTGGGATCAAGGTGATGCTGGCCTCATAAAATGAGTTTGGAAGTTTTCCTTCCATTTCTATTTTTTGGAACAGTTTCAGGAGAATAGGAATTAGTTCTTCTTTAAATGTTTGGTAGAATTCCCCCGGGAAGCCGTCTGGCCCTGGGCTTTTGTTTGTTTGGAGATTTTTAATGACTGTTTCAATCTCCTTACTGGTTATGGGTCTGTTCAGGCTATTTCTTCCTGGTTCAGTTGTGGTAGTTTATATGTTTCTAGGAATGCATCCATTTCTTCCAGATTGTGAAATTTATTGCCGTAGAGTTGCTCATAGTATGTTCTTATAATAGTTTGTATTTCTTTGGTGTTAGTTGTGATCTCTCCTCTTTCATTCATGATTTTATTTATTTGGGTCCTTTCTCTTTTCTTTTTGATAAGTCGGGCCAGGGGTTTATCAATTTTATTAATTCTTTCAAAGAACCAGCTCCTAGTTTCGTTGATTTGTTCTATTGTTTTTTTGGTTTCTATTTCATTGATTTCTGCTCTGATCTTTATGATTTCTCTTCTCCTGCTGGGCTTAGGGTTTCTTTCTTGTTCTTTCTCCAGCTCCTTTAGGTGTAGGGTTAGGTTGTGTACCTGAGACCTTTCTTGTTTCTTGAGAAAGGCTTGGACCGCTATATATTTTCCTCTCAGGACTGCCTTTGTTGTGTCCCACAGATTTTGAACCGTTGTATTTTCATTATCATTTGTTTCCATGATTTTTTTCAATTCTTCTTTAATTTCCCGGTTGACCCATTCATTCTTTAGAAGGATACTGTTTAGTCTCCATGTATTTGGGTTCTTTCCAAACTTCCTTTTGTGGTTGAGTTCTAGCTTTAGAGCATTGTGGTCTGAAAATATGCAGGGAATGATCCCAATCTTTTGATACCGGTTGAGTCCTGATTTAGGACCGAGGATGTGATCTATTCTGGAGAATGTTCCATGTGCACTAGAGAAGAATGTGTATTCTGTTGCTTTGGGATGAAATATTCTGAATATATCTGTGATGTCCATCTGGTCCAGTGTGTCATTTAAGGCCTTTATTTCCTTGCTGATCTTTTGCTTGGATGACCTGTCCATTTCAGTGAGGGGAGTGTTAAAGTCCCCTACTATCATTGTATTATTGTTGATGTGTTTCTTTGATTTTGTTATTAATTGGTTTATATAGTTGGCTGCTCCCACATTGGGGGCATAGATATTTAAAATTGTTAAATCTTCTTGTTGGACAGACCCTTTGAGTATGATATAGTGTCCTTCCTCATCTCTTATTATAGTCTTTGGCTTAAAATCTAATTGATCTGATATAAGGATTGCCACTCCTGCTTTCTTCTGATGTCCATTAGCATGGTAAATTCTTTTCCACCCCCTCACTTTAAATCTGGAGGTGTCTTCGGGCTTAAAATGTGTTTCTTGGAGGCAACATATAGATGGGTTTTGTTTTTTTATCCATTCTGATACCCTGTGTCTTTTGACAGGGGCATTTAGCCCATTCACATTCAGGGTAACTATTGAGAGATATGAATTTAGTGCCATTGTATTGCCTGTAAGGTGACTGTTACTGTATATGGTCTCTGTTCCTTTCTGATCTACCACTTGTAGGCTCTCTCTTTGCTTAGAGGACCCCTTTCAAGATTTCCTGTAGAGCTGGTTTGGTATTTGCAAATTCTTTCAGTTGTTGTTTGTCCTGGAAGCTTTTAATCTCTCCTTCTATTTTCAATGATAGCCTAGCTGGATATAGTATTCTTGGCTGCATGTTTTTCTCGTTTAGTGCTCTGAAAATATCATGCCAGCTCTTTCTGGCCTGCCAGGTCTCTGTGGATAAGTCAGCTGCCAATCTAATATTTTTACCATTGTATGTTACAGACTTCTTTTCCCGGGCTGCTTTCAGGATTTTTTCTTTGTCATTGAGACTTGTAAATTTTACTATTAGGTGACGGGGTGTGGGCCTATTCTTATTGATTTTGAGGGGCATTCTCTGAACCTCCTGTATTTTGATGCTCGTTCCCTTTGCCATATTGGGGAAATTCTCCCCAATAATTCTCTCCAGTATACCTTCTGCTCCCCTCTCACTTTCTTCTTCTTCTGGAATCCCAATTATTCTAATGTTGTTTCGTCTTATGGTGTCACTTATCTCTCGAATTCTCCCCTCGTGGTCCAGTAGCTGTTTGTCCCTCTTTTGCTCAGCTTCTTTATTCTCTGTCATTTGGTCTTCTATATCACTAATTCTTTCTTCTGCCTCATTTATCCTAGCAGTTAGAGCCTCCATTTTTGATTGCACCTCATTAATAGCTTTTTTGATTTCACCTTGGTTAGATTTTAGTTCTTTTATTTCTCCAGAAAGGGCTTTTATATCTCTCGAGAGGGTTTCTCTAATATCTTCCATGCCTTTTTCGAGCCCGGCTAGAACCTTGAGAATTGTCATTCTGAACTCTAGATCTGACATATTACCGATGTCTGTATTGATTAGGTCCCTAGCCTTCGGTACTGTCTCTTGTTCTTTTTTTTGTGTTGAATTTTTACGTCTTGTCATTTTGTCCAGATAAGAGTAAATGAAGGGGCAAGTAAAATATTAAAAGGGTGGCAACAACCCCAGGAAAATATGCTTTAACCAAATTAGAAGAGATCCAAAATCGTGAGTGGGGAGAAAGGGGATAAAAAGAGGTTCAAAAAGGAAGAAAGAAAGAAAAAAGCAAAAAGAAAAGAAAAAGAAAAAAAAAAGAAAAGAAAAGAAAAGAATTTTTAAAAAAAGAAAACACCTAAGAAAAATGTAAAATATATATATATATATATATATATTAGATAAACTAGTAAAAAATCGTTAAAAAAGAAAAAGGTAACAGTTAAAAAAAAAAATTTTACCCGAAGGCGAGAAAAAAAAAAAATGAAAAAGAAAAAATTAAATTAACTGCAAGACTAAAAAAAAAAAATCACAGGAAAAAAGCCATGAGTTCCGTGCTTGGCTTTCTCCTCTCTGGAATTCTGCTGCTCTCCTTGGTATTGAAACCGCACTCCTTGGTAGGTGAACTTGGTCTCGGCTGGATTTCTTGTTGATCTTCTGGGGGAGGGGCCTGTTGTAGTGATTCTCAAGTGTCTTTGCCCCAGGCGGAATTACACCGCCCTTACCCGGGGCCGGGGTGAGTAATCCGCTCGGGTTTGCTTTCAGGAGCTTTTGTTCCCTGAGCGCTTTCCGTAGAGTTCCAGAGGACAGGAATACAAATGGCGGCCTCCTGGTCTCCGGCCCGGAGGAGCCGAGAGCCCAGGGCCCCACTCCTCAGTGCGCCCTCAGAGAACAGCGCCCAGTTACTCCCGTCTGCCTGACCTCCGGCCGCGCTCCGAGCTCACCGAGCCTGCGACCGGTTCAAGGTAACACGGAGCTGCGAGCTTACTGTCAGCTCTGTCTCTGTAGCCGGCTTTCCCGTTCCAATACCCGCAAGCTCTGCGACACTCAGACACCCCCGATCCTTCTGTGACCCTGCGGGACCTGAGGCCACGCTGACCCCGCGTGGGCTTCGCCCCGGTTTAGCCTCTGGAGCGATGTCCCTCAGCGGAACAGACTTTTAAAAGTCCTGATTTTGTGCGCGGTTGCTCCGCCGCTTGCCGGGAGCCGGCCCCTCCCCCCGGGGTCTATCTTCCCGTCGCTTTGGATTCACTTCTCCGCCAGTCCTACCTTTCAGAAAGTGGTTGTTTTTCTGTTTCCAGAATTGCTGTTCTTCTTCTCTTCGATCTGCCGATGGATTTTCAGGTGTTTGCAATCTTTAGATAAGCTATCTAGCTGATCTCCGGCTAGCTGAAGCAGTCTCAGCTTGCTACTTCTCCGCCATCTTGACTCAAACCCCCTTTGTTACTATTTTCTATTGTTGTTGTCCTCTACATGGCCTATAGAACTATTTCTGCCCTACTCATTTCTAACTCCTGTGCAGCAGCCAGAGACTCAGCTCTCACATTACTTTGACTTCTGTTCATTCAGTGAAGTAAACTTCCATTTAATTTCAAACATTTGTTAAATTTGCATCTCTTCAGTGATAAGAACTATACACGTGCTTTAACTACATTATATCCCATTTAATCCTTGGAGTAAATTAACTCTTTTAAGGGCTAAGAAACCAAGGCCA
Source organism: Mustela lutreola (assembly GCF_030435805.1). Taxonomy (NCBI): domain Eukaryota; kingdom Metazoa; phylum Chordata; class Mammalia; order Carnivora; family Mustelidae; genus Mustela; species Mustela lutreola. Next base: position 121,570,357 of record NC_081295.1, read on the forward strand.
CATACTTGCCCAGGAACACAGTTCACTGAACCATAGTTGGAACCAAGAGCCATGTGACTACCAAACTTCTTCCTCACACAAATATGCTTCCCTAGAAGGGAACTTGTTCTTTTAAATAATTACTCACATATCTATTTTTCTTTTTAGGTGTGCCCCCGCCTCCCATAAGTAAGTATTCTGTTTCTCTACTATGGTTCTCAGGTCTTAAAGTCTCTTAAAGTTATTTGAGTTTCTTATTGCTCTCTTGCTTTCTTACTACACAGCTTCCCCTACGTTACAGATAATTTAAGAATATACTGATGAAAAGAAGTAAAGTAGCATATGTCAACAAAAACAACAAAAAAAAAATCCTGAAAAATATAAAAGAGGTAGCCAAAATTTTTGAAAGAAAACAGGAAGTTCAAAGTAATGTTTAATTGGAGAAAGAATTTTGAGTGTTCCCTCAAAGTATGCTTTCTTCTTAGTCTACCCAGGTACTCCTCTCAGAGACACCAGGGGAAAATGTTAGATAATACTATGTTTACTCTATTTAAGAAAAATTACATGGCTTTCTTTTTGCTTATTTTTTAGTGATTTCACAGAGAACCTCAAGTAAGTTCTTTGCTTCTCAGCCTGTCAAATGTGAGATTTTCCCCAAGAAGATATATTCTATTCCTAAAGTGTACAAAAGATTGAGATTCGTGTTTCTCATATTTGTTTGCTTTCACATTACCCAAGTCTTCGAGATTAGACTTCCAGACAATCTTTTTGATCCATAACTACAAGAGTTCCCATTATTTCCATTCCTAACTCAATTTCCCAGGAAACAGCAACAGTGATTCATTATTTAAACCAGATCAAATACTGACAATGGTGATCTTTAACATAGAATTCATGAAACCACATTACACACTATGTTCAAATTTTCCATTATTCAAATCTGGTCCTTGTATCTATGTTACAAAAGATTTTTATGCAATACCAATATCCTTTGGGGTTCCTCAGATTGAAATTAAATTACATTCCTATTAAAACCCAAAGTTCTGGTTAAGACTTTAAAAATTCAGATGCTAGTGGAGCCCAGGAAGATAATACAAATGAGTAGGTGAAGCACATCACCTAGAAACAGTAAAAAGATCATGTATAGTCTAAAGAGGGTAGCTGCTGCTCAGGTCTAGCCAATTTCTCCATGCAAGAATATAGAAGTAGAGTTGTCAAAACATCTCACTTAATCCAGATTTTAGATAAAATGTCCTAATTTTTAAACCATGGATCTCTCTAACAGATTGCAAACTTGCTTATATAACCCTCTATTTCCATCTAAACACATTCTGATTGTATTTTATAATACTAACTTTTGAACAATTGCAATAATGTTAAGACACAAGGATTAGTATCTTAGAAGGGAGAATTGGAACAGTTAACGTAGACATTCTACATGTTCTTTCTGAATCCTGAACAAGGAGACTAACCAGCTATGTAATCTCACTGCCAGATGAAATACTGAGTCAAAAGGGTCAATGGAGCAGACCCAAGGATGAGGTTGGAAACCGCAGATGTTCATGTTTGGGAATAAGCCCTATAATTGGGAACAACTGAGTTTAGCAAAAGGCACTATTGGTTTCGCAGGTGGAAATTATAATCCAGAACCTAAAGTGAAGAATTTAGTGTCCTTTTCAGTGGAGGTACCAGAAAGGGTGGAAGGAGAGATTTTAAAATCTAAGATTCAAGAGATTGGGAGGAGATAAAAACATGCCAAAGGCACTAGAGAATACACCACCTTCTTTCTGGCTGGCTTGGTTTTGCCTGCATTGTTTATTATTATTATTATTATTATTATTATTATCATTATTACACAGCTAAGCTTAAGCATAAATAAAGAGGGGCTGGAGGGTAGAATGATTTCAGAACCCAGAATGGTTAAGAATTGGAATTGAGACTCCAGAGCAAAGCTGGGATCAGAAAATACCCTACATATCTGCCCTAGCCATGAAAACAAAGTCACCTGCACAGGACCAGACCTAATCTGCTCAGGGCTCAAAGCCCTGCTGGAAGTGTGCCATCCATGCTATACAGGATCCCAAGCCAAAACACTTGAGATCTGGTTTGGTGATGCGGCACCCTGTTAGCTAAGGCAATGAAAACCACAAAAACTCCCCACAAGAAGGGAACTGCAGTGGAATATCCACAGGATAAAACATGACCCACAAAACTCATTCTCAAGGAATAAGAGACACCAAAAATATATGAAATGCATGAAGAAACCCAGCACCAATGTGACATTTCACAAGCCCCAACAAATTGAAGAATTTCAACCCAAAGAAATACAATCTGAAAGAAATAAAATAATAAACTTTAAATCGTCAGAGATACTAATGCATTTAACAAAAATATACTGGGTGCCTATTCTAGACATTTAGAATATAATAGTAGGGGAAAAGCCACTGCACTCAAGAAGTTAACAGTTTGAAATAAAAACAGGAAAATAATAACAAATTAACATATAATTACTTTCCAATAAATACCATGAAGAATTATAAGCAGAGTAACAGAAAAGACTGGAGAAAGATGGTATATAGAGGGGAGAAAGAGTGTTTCAGGCAAAAGAACAAGGATGTAGGTTCTGCTGTAGGGATGCATATTCTAATGCAGATAGATGAAAAGAAAGATGGAGGATGGTAGAAGATGAGGTCAGAGAAACGGGCCACATATGTGAGGCCTTCAGTCCTTGGTAGAAAGCAGTAGATTTTTATTCCAGCCATAATGAGGGCTCACTAGTGGGTTTGAACAGGGAGTCATAATGTCTGCTTTATAATTTTATATCATCTCTCTGACTACTGAATGGAGAATTAACTGCCAGAGAGTGACAAGGTCAAGCAGCTCAAGAGAAGAAGCAGGAAGTCCAGTTAGTAGGACTGGAATTAAAGAACCACCAGTTACATGTGAGTGTGACAAGAAGCATAGTGATCAGGGTGAAGGTGGGGAGAAGTCTCCACATTCCATGTATTTTTAGGGTACAACCAACAGAGTCTGCCATTACACTGGATGTGAGTTTAAACGGAAAAGAACTAAAAGTAATTCTTGGGTTTGGGGCCAAAGCAACTGGAAGAATGGGACTACTTACTGAACTAGGTAAGATGGGAAGAAGGGCAGATTTAGAGGAGGCAATCGAGCTCAGTTTTGTACATGTTAAATTCAAGATGTCTTGAACATTTTTGACTAGTTTATTAAAAAGTCTGCACTTAGTAGGCCATGGGCATGGTCTCTGACACATATCTCTTCCTTACCCATTAACTTTTGGGGTAGAACCTATAATTTTTAGTCATTTTAAACTATTAAAAGCCCTCAGGCCACTCCTCTGGAAATACTCCATTTTAGCAATCAATCTTAGGCACACTGACTCAGAACAGGGAAGAAGTACAGTCTCCTTCTCCTTTCCGTCCACCTCCTTTGATTATAGTTCCCACTGAGCTGAAGCTGGAAAGATGGGTTTCACTTAATTAGGTGCGCAATTTCCCTCCTCTGTTAGTTGCGGTCTTTCTTCTGAGGATATGAGACTGGATACCTTTCAATGTCATTTAGGTTAGGCACTCCAATGTCTTGTAGAATATGTGTTGAATTTTTTGAAGGAATCTGCAAGAACTTGCCCAGTTCTGAGGACTCTACTGCACAATCTCTGATGTGAGAGTATTGACTCCAGTATGGCCTATTCCAGAGCCCCTCAACTCCCTCTCCACAGTATACCTCATAGTCTGTTACTACCATCACCAAATAGGTGTAAAGTTGAGTAAGACACCAACACAAAATCTCAAGTTTGGATTGCTATGTCTGTTTTGCTTTTTTTTTTTTTTTCTTTCAAGATATTATATTAATTTGAGTTAGTTAATACATAGTATAGTATTAGTTTCAGGGGTAGAATTTAGTGATTCATCCCTTGCATACAACAGTGCTCATTACTTAATGTAATAAGTGCCCTCCTTAATGTCCATCACCCATTTACCTCATCCCCCAACTCACCTCCCCTCTAGCAGCCCTGAGTTTGTTCCCTATCATTAAGAGTTTCAGAAACATACATATATAATATATATGTGATATATAATATATGTAATATATGTGATACATACATATATAAATCTACATATTTATATATCACACGTTTTTTAAAACTTGGATTTTACAAACTTAATATATAGTGCAATATTGATTTCTGGAGTAGAATCCAGGTGATTCATCACTTATAACACCCAAATGCCCTCCTTAATACCCATCACCCATCTACCCACCCCAACCAACTCCCTCCATCAACCTTCAGTTTGTTCTCTGTCATGTCTTGTCTCTTATGGCTTGTTTACCTTTTTCCTTTTTTTCTTTACCCCCTTCCCATATGTTCATCTATTTTCTTTCTTAAATTCCACATATACACAAGATCATATGGTATTTTTCTGACTTAGTTCACCTAGCATAATACATTCTAGCTCAATCCATGTTCTTGCAAATGGCAAGATTTAATTCTTTTTGATAACTGAGTAATATTCCAGTATGTGTGTGTGTGTCTCATGTATTTTTTTATCCACTCATCAGTTGATGGACATTTGCACTTTCTCCATGGTTTGACTTTGTTGATAATGCTGCTATAACATCAGAGTGCACATATCCCTTCAAATCTGTATTTTTATATCCTTTGAATAAATTCCTAGCAGTGAAATTTTTGGATCATATGATAGTTCTGTTTTAACATTTTGAGGAAACTCCATACTGTTTTCCAGAATGGCTGTGCCAGGTTGCATCCCCACCAACAATGCAAGAAGGTTCCCCTTTTCCACATCCTCACCAATACCTGTTATTTCTTGTATTGTTAATTATAGCCATCCTGACAGGTACGAGGTAGTACCTCATTGTGGTTTTGATTTGTATTTCCCTGAAAATGAGTGATGCTGAGCATCTTTTCACATGTCTATTAGCTATCTGGATTTTTTGGGGGTGTGTGTGGGGGAGTATCATTCATATCTTATGCCCATTTATTAACTGGATTGTTTGGTTTTTAGGTGTTGAGTTTTATAAGTTCTTTGCAGATTTTGGATACTAACCCTCTACTCAGATACGCCATTTTCAAGTATCTTCTTCCATTCTGTAGGCTGATTTTTAGTTTTGTTGATTGTTTCCTTTGCTGCACAGAAGCTTTTTACCCTGATTAAACCCCAAGAGTTCATTTTGGTTTTGTTTCCCTTCCCTGTGGTGACATGTCTGGGAAGAATTTGCTATGGCTGAGGTCAAAGAGGTTTCTACCTGTGTTCTTCTCGATGACTTCAATTATTTCTTGTCTCACAGGTATTTCATCCATTTTGAACTTATTTTTGTGTATAGTGTCAAAAGTGGTCCAGTTTCATTCTTCTACATGTCTGGCTTTCTCAACACCATTTGTTGAAGAGACTCCCCCCACCCCCACAGTGGATATTCTTCCTGGCTTTGACAAAGATCAGTTAACCATTTAGTTGTGGGTCCATTACTGGGTTCTCTGTTCTATTCCATTGACCTATGTGTCTGTAGAGTATCATAGTGTCTTGCTTTGTAATAAAGCTTGAAGTCCGGAATGATTATGTCTCCAGTTTTGTTTTCTATTTCAGAATTGTTTTGGCTATTCAGGGTCTTTTGCAGTTCCATACAAATTTAAGGATTGTTTGCTCTAACTCTGTGAAAAATTCTGGTGGCATTTTGATAAAACTGCATTAAATATATAGATTCACTTGGGTAGTATAGACATTTTTTTTTAAAGATTTTATTTATTTGACAGACAGAGATCACAAGTAGTCAGAGAAACAGGCAGAGAGAGAGGAGAAAGCAGGCTCCCCGCTGAGCAGAGAGCCCGATGCGGGGCTCGATCCCAGGACCCTGGGATCATGACCTGAGCCGAAGGCAGAGGCTTTAACCCACTGAGCCACCCAGGTGCCCCAGTATAGACATTTTTAACAATGTTTGTTCTTCCGATCCATGAGCATGGGATGCTTTCCAAATTCTTTGCAACCTCTTCAATTTCTTTTATAAGTGTTTTATAATGATCAGAGTATAGATCTTTTACTTCTTTAGTTAAATTTATTTCTAGATATCTTTGTTTTGATATAATTGCAAATGGGATCGATTCCTTGATTTTTTTTTCTTCTGCTTTGTTTGCTGTATAGAAATGCAACAGAATTCTGCACATTGATTTTATATTCTGTGACTTTGCTGAATTCATGTATGAGTTTCAGGAATTCTTTGGTAGTGTCCATCAGGTTTTCTATGTAGAGTATCATGTTGTCAACAAATATTAAGTTTTATTTCTTCCTTACCAATTTGGATGCCTCCTTTTTCTTTCTGTCATCTGATTGCTGAGGCTAAGACATCCAGTACTATACTGAACAACAGTGGTGAGAGTGGACATCCCTATCATGTTCCTGACCTTAGGGGAAAAGTTCTCAGTTCTTCCCCGTTGATGTTGATAACAGCTGTGTGTCTTTCATATAATAGCCTTTATGATGTTGAGACAGTTCCTTCAGTTCTTCCTTTCTTGAGGGTTTTTATCAAGAAAGGATACTGTATTTCTGTAAAATGCTTTTTCTGCATCTATTGAGAAGATTATATGATGCTTATCCTTCCTTTTATTAATGTGGTACATCATATTGATCAATTTGCAGATGTTGAACCACCCCCCTGCAAGTGTAAAACTTGGAGTAAAACTTACTTGGTTGAGGTGAATTATCATTTTAATATACAGTTGGATTCAATTGGCCAGCATCTTGCTGACAATTTTTGCTTCCATGTTCATGAGAGATATTTGTCTATATTCTCCTTTTTAGTGGGGTCCTTGTCAGTTTTGAAATTATGGTAATGCTGACCTTATAGAATGAGTTTGGGAATTTTCCTTACATTTCTATCTTTGGAAAGAGTTTCAAAATAATAGGTATTAACTCTTCCTTAAACGTTTGTAATAATTCTGCTAGGAAGCCATCCAGCCCTGGGTTCTTGTTTGTTGGGAAATTTTTGATTACCACTCCCAATTTCTTTGCTAGTTATTGGACTGTTCAGATTTTCTATTTCTTCCTGATTCAGTTTTGGTCATTTATATGTTTCTAGGAATGTATCCACTTCTTCCAGATTGCCTAATCAGTTGGCATATAATTGCTTATAATATTCCCTTATACTTGTTTATATTTCTGTGGTGTTGGTTGTGATCTCTCCTCTTCCATTTATAATTTTATTTATTTAGGTCCTTTCTCTCTTTTTTCCCATAAATCTGGCTATGGGTTTATCAATTCTGTCAATTCTTTCAAAGAACCAACTCCTAGTTTCATTCATCTATTCTACTTTTTTTAAAAAAATTCTATATCCTTTATTTCTGCTCTAACCTTTATTATTTCCCTTCTCCTGCTAGATTTAGACTTTATTTGTTGCTCTTTTCCCAGTTTCTTTAGGTTGAAGGTTTGGTGATTTATATGAGAGCTTTCTTGTTTCTTGAGAAAAGTCTGTATTGCTATATACTTCCCTCTTAGGACTGCCTTTGTTGCCTCCCAAATGTTTTGAACTGTGGTGTTTTCATTTTCATTTGCTTCCATGTATTTTTAAAATTCTTTAATTTCCTCATTAACCCATTCATACTTTAGTAGAATGTTCTTTAGCCTCCGTGTATTTGTGGTTTATCCAGACTTTTCTTGTGGTTGACTTAAAGTTTCATAGCACTGTAGTCTGAAAATATGCATGGTATGATCTCAATCTTTTTTGCATTCGTTGAGGCCCAATTTGTGACCCAGAATGTGATCTATTCTAGAGAATGTTCCATGTGCACTTGAAAATAATGTGAATTCTGTTGCTTTAAGATGTTCTGAATATATACCCAACCATGTGATCCAGTGTGCCATTCAAAATCCTTTTTCCTTGTTCCTCTCCTGCGTGGATGATCTGTCCATTGTTGTGAATGAGGTGGTAAGGTCTCCAACTAGTACTGTGCTTTGTCAATGACTTTCTTTAGCTTTGCTATTAATTGATTTATATATTTTTCTGCCCCCAACTTAGAAGCATAAATATTCACAATTGTTAGATCTTCTTGTTAGATAGACCCCCTTTTCTATGCTATAGTGCCCTTCTTCATCTCTTATTACAGTTTTTGGTTGAAGCTCTAGTTTGTCTGATAAAATGGCTACGATGCCCACTCACTCCTTGTGAAGCTCAAGCATCCTTGCCGCAAAGGAAAGGAAAGGAAGACCTGTTGCTCCATTGCACCCTTGCCACTCTGCACTGTTTCCTCTTCCCAATTTTCTTTTCCTAATGCTTAAATAGTCACAAAACAAATCAACAAATCTACTATGAAGGCATACACCCAAGGGAAAGTTGCCACACATCCTTTCCCACAGACATCCCAATCTTTGTAAGCAAATCTCTTGAATTCCTTCTCATTTGCTTTCAGAAAGGATATTACTATCCCTTCCTCCCCCACAACACTGTTCCTTGTCAACTACTCACAACTTTGAAGATTTATTTAAATCTCCATTCTCGTACAGTTGTCTTCTTATTTAGACTTAAAAGGAAAGTGACATTTGGTACAGGAGAACTAATTTAGATGCCACTTGTTAAGGCCTGAGAGAAGCACCTGTGCCTTGCAACAACTCCAGGAATCCCTTCCCATTGTGTCCGGTAGCACAGACTTCGCAACTATGCCAATCTCTTCATGAGGGCTTGTCTCACTTCAGCTGGGACAGGAGGGACATGGGAGATTATAAACTATTTTCCTCAAATTTTTGATGCTAGTTGTTAATTTGAGGATAATAGGAAAACTCTCCCTCAACCTACTGTTCCCATCCAAGCATATACTCTGTATCAAAAAACAATTGAATATTTGAATCTGAAGCTACCAGGAGAGGCCAGGTAAAGCATACATTTGACAGTGATTAGCACATAGTTAACACTTAAAACCACTGAACTAAATTAGATCACCAAAGGTGATCTAAGGATTGAGCTCAAGAACATCAATTTTAGAGGTTGGGAAAAAGAGACATATCTGGCAAAGAATATGCCAAAATATAGGAATATAAATATCTGGTATATAAAGTACGTAGGAAGAAAATGAAAACAGGGTGGATATGTCATAGAACTCAGAGTATTTCAAGATAGAAAGGATGAAATGAATGAATGACTACATCAAGAACTGCTGAGAAATAAAATTTTGGACTGGGAACTGATCACTGAATTTTATAAAACAGAAGTAATCAGTAACCCCTGATAGAGTAGATGGGAACAAAAGCCTAATTGGAGGGGTTAAGGAGATAATTTTCATTCTCATAGAAAATTTCCACTTTCAAACAAAGAGCAGATGATACAGCATATAGCATAGAAACAAGATAGCAAAACACCAAAGAGGAACCAAAGGCTGGAGTTTTGATAAGTCTTGGCTTCCCTGGCGGGAAATAAAAGAAAGACTATCCATTAGGGCAAATATATTTTAAAGATATTTTGGAAAAAGAAGAGGTAGATATAAATAACAAAGCCAAAATCTTAGAAATAAAAAACCTGTTACTGAAGTTGAAACAATAGATAATTAAATAATATATTAATATTTATAGTTATGTAAGCATATAGTTATTTCAGTAACAGGTATTATACTAATCACATTTTAAAAGAGCAAACTAGAAGATAGAACTGAGGAACTCTCTCAGAAGAGTACACAGAGATGAAGAAAAATATGAAAGAAAAGAACCATGCTTGCATAGAATAAGAAGGTCAAGTATAACATGAATTTAGAGAATTCAGAGAACAAGTACCAAGTAATATTTTTAAGAAATAGTAATTAACAACATTTGAGAAGAAAACAGACTTAAATCCTCAGATCAAAAATGCTGAGTGCTAGAAGTAGACAACTTTAAAACAGACATACACACACACGCACACATACACAGGACTTATCATAGTAAACTGACAGAGATTAAAAAATAATAACAATAAAAACAACCAGAGAAGCAGAATTAATCTACCAGAAGTCATTTTGATGTTAACTTCTCATTAGCAATACTATATTCCAGAAGACAGCAAAACAATGTCATTAGTAAACTGAAAGAAAATTACTGTAAACTCATATGATACAATGAGTCAAATTATCAGTTATGAGTGAAGATGAATTGAAATCTTATATTTCTATATATTCAAGAAGCTCACTAACCTCAGTGAAAGATTTGCTGAGGAGACATACTTTAGTGAAAATAAAACTTAAAAAGGAGTTAGAAGCAAAACATATATATAATATATTATATACATATTATATATATGAAATTAAACTAACAAAAACAATGTTAAATCCAAAATGTTGACTATAAAGAAGAAAAAGAACAAAAAGAAAAGGAAACAAGAAGAGAAGGAGAAGGAACTGAAAGAGGAGAAATTTACTAGTATGTTTTAAAATGAGTAGATCTCAAGCATCAGAAAAAATAACAGAGAAGCAAGGTCAGTGATTACATATGAAGATAATTTGTCAGAAGGACAGAAGTATTGCTTAACATTAAACTTTGTTTAAATTGAATATTAAGCTACAAAAAATCTACTACTAATACAATAGAAACGCAACATATACCTTCTGAACCTATAGGGTAAAAGTAAAGGAACCTGGTAAAACAAAACTTGGTTAAGCTCAAAAAAAAAAAAAAGCTTCAAAAAGAGAAAAAAAAACAAAAACAAGTTTTTTTGTTTTTGTTTTTTTAAATGAGGTGACAGGAAAATATCTATACATGTCCCTTAACACAATATAATAATAAAGTAAATTGAATAAATATTTAACATGGAATCACAAAAGACCCTGAAGAGCCAAATCAATCTTAGGAAAGAAGAACAAACTTAGAGGCATCATATTTCCTGATTTCAAACTATATTACAAAACTGTATAGCAATCAAAACAGTATGATATTGGCAAAAAAAGAAAAACACATATCAGTGGAACAGAACAGGGAGCTCAAAAGTAAACCCATGTATATTTGGTCAATTTAAACAAAGGAGCCAAGAATATGCAATGGCGGAAAGGACAGTTTTTTTTTTTTTTTTTTTTTTTTTTTTTAAATAAATGGTGTTGGGAAAACTGGATAAACACACATGCGAAAGAATGAACCTGGACCAATACTTACAACCATTTACAAAAATCCATTCAAATGGACCAAGGAATTAAATTTAAGACCACAAGCCATAAAACTCCTAAAGGAAAACATTGGTTTCGGACATTGGTCTTTGCAATGAACTTTTTGGATTTGACACCAAAGCCAAGGCAAGAAAAGCAAAAATAAACAAGTGAGAGTATATAAAACTTAAAAGCTTCTATATACCAGAGGGAACATTCAACAAAATAAAAAGATAACCTACTAAACAGGAGAAAATATTTGCTAATCATATATATAATAAGGGGTTATATCCAAAATATATAAAGAAGACATACAACTCAATAATGAAAAAATAAAGCTTGATTTAAAAATGGACAGAGAAACAGAATAGACTTTTTTTTTTTCCGAGAATGACATCTAAATGAGTAGGAGGTTCATGAAAAGGTGTTTAAAAATAAGTCATCAGGGAAATGCAAACCAAAATCACGAGATGTCATTTCACACTGGTTAGAAGGGCTACTATGAAAAAATACAAGAGAAAGCAAATGTTGGCAATGATGTGGAGAAAAGGGAATCCTGTGTGTTGTGGGTGGCAAATAAATTGGTTGAGCCACTATGGAAAACAGTATAAAGTTTTCTGAAAAAATTAAAAATAAAACTATGGTATAATCTAGTAAGCCCATCTAAGAATAACTCCAAAGGAATGAAAATAGGGTATCAAAGAACTATCTGTACTTTCATGTTCACTGTAGCATTACAACAGAGGAATGGATAAAGAAAATACTGTGTGTGTGTACACACATATACACACACAATAGAATATTATTCAGTCATGAGACAGAAGGAAATTCTGTTGTTTGTTACAACATTAATGGACCTTGAGGACATTACACTAAGTGAAATAAGACTGAGAAAGACAAATACTTTGTGGTATCACTTATATCCAAAATCTTAAAAAGAAATATCAAACTCATAGAAAGAGAGAGGAGAAAAGTGGTTGCCAGGAGTTGAGGAGTGGGGAAGACATGGAAAGTTTGGTAAAAGGATATATACTTTTATCTATAAAATGAATAAACTCTGAAGACCTAATGTAGAACATGGCAACTATAGTTGATAATACTGCACTATATAATTGAAATTGTATAAATGAAATTTTCTGAGAGTAGAACTTAAATATTCTTGCAAAAATTATATATATAATGAGGTGATAGATGTGTTAATTAACTAGATGGGAAGAAATCTTACACAACAAATTTGTGTATCAAATCATCACAATGTACACTTTAATTATCTTACAGTTTTACTTGTCAGGTATACCTCAAAAAGCTGAAAGAATAAAAAAAGAAAAAACACTAAAAGTAGAAGAAATTAATAAAATTAAAATTAAACATTAAAAAATAATCTTTTTTTATTTTGTTGAAAAAATTTTAATAGAAAAAAGGAAAAACACTAATGTAGGAATAAAAAAGGAACTTACTTATCAATACAATAAAAATTTCTAGCATCATAAAAGAAGGCAGTAAACTAAAGGAATACATTAAAAACAAATACCAATTTTTTGAAAAATATGTGAATTATCAAAACTGACTCAAGAAGAAATAAAATCCAAATATTGTCAATATTTATAAAATAAAATGAAAAGTGAGTCAGAAAAACCCTCTCACTTTAAAAGCCCAGGAGTGCCTGGGTGGCTCAGCTGGTTAATTGTAGACTTCAGCTCAGGTCACTTCTGGGTCATGATCCCAGGCTCCTGGGATCGAGCCCCGCATTAGGCTCCCTGCTCAGCAGGGAATCTGCTTCTTCCTCTCCTTCTACCCCTCTCTCCACTCATGTTCTCTCTGTCTCTCTCTCTTTCAAATAAATAAATCTTAAAAAAAAAGTCCCAGACAAGATGGTTTTGCCAAATTTTCAAAAAACAAATAATTCTTGTATTTGGAACTCTGTCAAGGAATAGGAAAGAAATGGAATCTACTTGAACTCATTTTATGATGTTGTAATTCCTTGATTGCAAAGCAAGGCAAAAATTGTACAAGAAAAAAAATGCATAGTGTCACCTGGGACTGGGGGGCTTAGTCAGTTAAGCCACTGCCTTCTGCTCAGATCATGATCCCAGAGTTCCAGCTGAGCCCTGCACTGGGTTCCCTGCTCAGTGGGAAATCTGCTTCCCTCTCTGCCCCTCACTCAGCCTGTGCTCTCTCTCTCATTCTTTCTCTCTCTCAAATAAATAAATAAATATATCTTTTAAAAAATGCATAGACATATTTTACTTAGAAACACAGATACAAAATTCCTAAACAAATAGTGCAATGATATACTGATCATAAACACAGTGATACTATATTTATTTTAATGCCTCATAACCTTGATAGAAATTATTTTTAAAACTATCAATAAATTTGCTAAATTCATAGATAAAAGGAGAAAAATGTATGATCATTTAAAAAGATGAAGAAAACTTATTTTATAAGATTCAACACAGAATTCTAACCAAAACTCTTATTAGCAAGAAATAAAAACTCAAAAGGGGATAAATAAGAACTTCTTTATTCTAATAAAAGAGATTTATTCCTTTATCTTTCTTAAGAATTCTAAAAAACAACATTTTAGAACCATTGCCACTCAAGTCAAAATCAAGAACAATATTACTAATACTAATTAATGCCAGCCTGTGCAATAAAACAAAAAAGATATAAAGACAAAGAAAAGGAAGAATTTTGTCATTATTTTCAGACTATGATTATTTGCATAAAAGACTATGAAACATGAACAAACTGCTAATTCTTAATACAAAGGCAGCAAAGTTGCTAGATACAAAAACAAACAGAACTTAAAACATTCTTATGTCAGCAATAACATTTTAGAAAATATAATTTGAAAATAAAATTATACCATTCACTAAAGAAACAAAATTTATAACTCTCCTAAGAATAAACCTCCAAAAAATGTGGTGTCTTATATATAGAGAAATCAAATGGAATACCTTATTTTTACCTAGCCATTTTCTCTGAGCACTTGTTATTACAGAAGATGGAAAAACTTGTATCCTGAAATAAACTGAGAGAATAAAAGGAGATTAGATAGGTAGGGTAAGAGAAAGGAGAAGAAGTAAGGAGGAAGAAGGGATGGGTGGGAAGGAAGACAGGTTAGCCATCTAACCGGTATTGTCTACTGTTAAATAGATCAATAGTTCAGTTTAGCACCAGGCCTTCAAGCCCATTTGCTCTTCTATATTATTGACTCCCTGATGGAATAATTTCAGTGTCGACTTTTACAATGTTGATGTAGACACATGTGTAGTGACTATTGTCAATATATAATTATAATGCAGAATTCATCTATTTACTAATGATAATAATGAGCAAACTGATTATAACTTTGTAGATTTTTCCCCTTATATTCCTGCTATGTCTTTTACTCTGTGAGCCAGTTCTGAATCATGACAACTTAGAGAGAGGGCATAAAAAAGAAAGAAAAATGTTTCTTGGTATTCACTTTGCATTCAGTTTTTGAGAATACCATTAAAAAACATAATATAAGACCTGAATAAATACATAAACCATTTTCAAAGATAGGAAAATTCAACAACAATATAAATGTTAATCCTCCCCTCAACCAATTTATAATTCAATAAAATTCAAGTAAAAATCCCCAACAGGAATTTTTGTGGATTTTGACAAATCAATTCTATATATATATAAAAGAAAAAACAATCCAAGAATAAATAACATATTTGTAAACATCAAGTTCCCAAGAGGGAAGGCTCACCAAATTATCAAATCAATCATTTGATTATCAAGTCATTTTAAAAAGAATACTGATTGAAAGCATGTGGTCATAGCACAGGAATAAACTAATCACTGGGGGTATGTTAACCAGTGGAGTGAAGGGGAGTGGCATCAGCAAAATGGCAACAACAAAGTTTCTAGCACTTGCCTGATCCATAAACACCAATTTGAACAACTATCCATGTATGATAATACCTTCACAAGAGCCAAGGATTCCAGATGAGGGACTACAGAACCTGTGTAAAGCAAAGAAATAAGAAAATATCCACTGAGGTGAGTAGGAAAGATAGAGTCGCATTATTCCTATCACCCCTTTTCCATGCACAAGTGGCCCAGCACAGAGGGAGACACCTTTGGGAGGAGAGACCTCAGCTCACACTGGCATATATTGGCCAACTCCTATGGCATCAGGCGCCTAATGAATTCCCATGGATCAGACTCCCCAACATATCCCAATACTGGTGGGCTCCTGTGACATAAGGCTCCAGGATAACCTTATCACCAGGCCATTACTCCTCAGTCCTAGCTGCCACACCCACTCCCATGAAGCCAGGCTCCAGGATCATCCCTATATTAGACAAACCTCCATGGGCTCAGATGCTGGGCACACCTCAGTGATTAACAGCACCTGGTGGGCAGCTGTGGACACAGGATCTAAGTCTGCCTATGTAAGCCTCATAATAACCACAAGGCGAAAACCTACAGTATATCCACAAAAGAGAAAAAAGGGGGGGGTCAAATCATACCACTTGGGAAATCATTAATTCACAAAGAATGACAGCAAAAAAGGAATACAGGAACAAGGGGCCTAAAAACATCCAAAAATCAATAAGATAGTACTAGTAAATCCTTACTTATCAATAATTACCTTATATATAAATTGATTAAATTCTTCAATCAAAGGGCAAAATGGATTAAAAATCAAGATCTAGGTATATGCTACCAACAAAAAACTCACTTCACCTTTAAGGACATACTTAGACTTATAGTGAAGGATGACAATGACATTACCTGCATGAGGAAGTCATAAGAGGGCACAGAGATAGCTGTACTTGAATCAAACAAAAAAGATTTTAAAACAAAGATTGTAACAAGAGACAAAGTTCATTACATCACTATAAAGTGATCAATTCTTCAAAAGGATATAATAATTGTAAATGTATATGCACCCAACATTGGGGCAACTAAATATATTAAGCAAATACTAACATATAAAAGGAGAAGTAGACAACAATAGAATAAGAGGAGGGGACTTCAATACCTCACTTTCAACAATGAAAAGATCATATATAGATTGAAAATCAGTAAGGAAACACAAGATTTGAAACATACCTTAGACCAATGAATCTATAGACATATACAGAACTTTCTACCAAAAGCTAAATAAACATTCTTCTCAAGTGCACACACATATTCTCCAGAAAGGATCATATTCTAGGTCAAAACATAAGGCTTAGCAAATACAAAAGATTGAAATCATAAAAAATACCTTTTCCATCACAATGCTATGAAACTAGAAGTCAAACTAAGAGAAAAAGAACTGCATTCAATGTGTAGATTGCTTTAGGTAGCATAGACATTTTGACTATATTTATTCTTCCAATCCAGGAGCATGGAACATTTTTCCATTTCTTTGTGTCTTCCTCAATTTCTTTCATGAGTACTTTAATGCAATTCCTATCAAAGTACCATCTATCTTTTTCAAAGAAATGGAACAAATAATAGCCAAAGGAATATTGAAAAAGAAAGCCAAAGTTGGTGGCATCACAATTCCAGACCTCAAGCTCTATTACAAAGCTGTCATCATCAAAACAGCATGGTACTGGCACAAAAACAGACACATAGATCAATGGAACAGAATAGCCCAGAAATAGACCCTCAACTCTATGGTCAACTCATCTTCGACAAAGCAGGAAAGAATGTCCAATGGAAAAAAGACAGTCTCTTCAATAAATGGTGTTGGGAAAATTGGACAGCTGCATGCAGAAAAATTAAACAGACCATTTCCTTATACCACACACGAAAATAGACTAAAAATGGATGAAGGACCTCAATGTGCAAAAGGAATCCATCAAAATCCTTGAAGAGAACACAGGCAGCAACCTCTTTGACCTCAGCCACAGCAACATCTTCCTAGGAACATCGCCAAAGGCAAGGGAAGCAAGGGCAAAAATAAACTATTGGGATTTTATCAAGATCAAAAGCTTTTGCACAGCAAAGGAAACAGTTAACAAAACCAAAAGACAACAGACAGAATGGGAGAAGATATTTGCAAGCGACATATCAGATAAAGGACTAGTGTCCAAAATCTATAAAGAACTTAGCAAACTCAGCACCCAAAGAACAAATAATCCAATCAAGAAATGGGCAGAGGACAGGAACAGACATTTCTGCAAAGAAGACATCCAGATGGCCAACAGACACATGAAAAATTGCTCTATATCACTCGGCATCAGGGAAATACAAATCAAAACCACAATGAGATATCACCTCACACCAGTCAGAATGGCTAAAATTAACAAGTCAGGAAATGACAGATGCTGGCGAGGATGCGGAGAAAGGGGAACCCTCCTACACTGTTGTTGGGAATGCAAGCTGGTGCAGCCACTCTGGAAAACAGCATGGAGGTTCCTCAAAATGTTGAAAATAGAACTGCCCTATGACCCAGCAATTGCACTACTGGGTATTTATCCTAAAGATACAAACATAGTGATCCAAAGGGGCACGTGCACCCGAATGTTTATAGCAGCAATGTCCACAATAGCCAAACTATGTAAAGAATCTAGATGTCCATCAACAGATGAATGGATCAAGAAGATGTGGTATATATACACAATGGAATACTATGCAGCCATCAAAAGAAATGAAATCTTGCCATTTGCGACAACATGGATGGAACTAGAGCATATCATGCTTAGTGAAATAAGTCAAGCAGAGAAAGACAACTATCATATGATCTCCCTGATATGAGGAAGTGGTGATGTAACATGGGGGCTTAAGTGGGTAGGAGAAGAATCAATGAAACAAGATGGGATTGGGAGGGAGACAAACCATAAGTGACTCTTAATCTCACAAAACAAACTGAGGGTTGCTGGGGGGAGGGAGGGTTGGGAGAAGCGGGGTGGGGTTATGGACATTGGGGGGGTGTGCTTTGGTGAGTGCTGTGGGGTGTGTGGACTTGGTGATTCATAGACCTGTACCCCTGGGGATAAAAATATATGTTTATAAAAAATAAAAAATTAAAAAAAAACAATGCTGGGGAAAAAATATTCACATGCAAAAGAATGAAATTAGACTCCTATCTTACTCCACTCACAAAAATAAACTCAAAATGGATAAGACTGAAAACTGTAAAATTCTTAGGAAAAGATAAAGGGAACAACTCCTTAACATCAGACAAAATAATAAGATGGAACTACACCAAACTAAAAGGCTACTGTATAGAAAAAGAAATGAACTGCAAAATGAAAAGGCAATCTATGGAATTAGAAAAAAAAATCTGCAAATGCCCTACCTGAGAAGGAGTCATTATATACATATATCCTATATGTTATATACATGGAACTCATCAACTCAATAGCAAAATATCTGATTTAAAAATGAGCAGCAGGGGCACCTGGGTGGCTCAGTGGGTTAAGCCTCTGCCTTCAGCTCAGGTCATGATCCCAGGGTCCTGGGATGGAGCCCCACATCGGGCTCTCTGCTCAGTAGGGAGCCTGCTTCCTCCTCTCTTCCTGTCCCCCGCTCTGCCTACTTCTGATCTCTCTCTCTATCAAATAAATAAAATCTTTTTAAAAAAATGAGCAGCAGAAGTTGGGAAAAAATCAGTGTGACAGAATCAAGAATCCAGAGACAGACCCTTATATAGGAGAATAGATTTAGGACTCAGATAAGGAGGCTTTCTTTTAAAATACTGAGAAAACAGGTAACATAAATGTTAATTAATAAAAATTCAAAACATTTATTGACCAAACACACTACAAATAATGTTAAAAGATAAAAGGGAGTCAGACTGAGAGAAAATATTTGCAGTGTGCATAACTATCAATGTTATCAGCATTAAGAATATAAATAAAATCTCACTATCAGTAAGAAAAATAAGTGTTAAAATGAGATACTTCTTTTTTCCACATATATTGGTAAAAATTTTAAAGCTTGACAAGATCAAATATTTATTAAGTACTGGGTAATACAGTTGGTTGAGCATCAGACTCTGGTTTTCCACTCAGGTCATCATCTCAGGATTTTGAGATCGAGCCCCAGGTCAGGTTCTGTGCTCAGTGTAGAGTCTGTTCAAGACTCTTTCTCCCTCTGTCCACCCCATCCCCCTAACACCGCACACCCTCCCTCTCTAATAAAATCTTGAATTTACTTCTGGGTATAAACACAAGAGTAAACTCTTACATTTGTACATAAAATGTCATGAACAAAGATGTTTATTGTGACATTCAAAAATCAGAAATAAATTAACATATGTAAGCTCATAAAATAGAATAATATACAGTAGTTTAAAATGAACTAACTCTAGTGTCTGTATATGCAATTGAGAAAAGAGCTCCCGTCATAGAGTTGAATGGAAACAAACCAGATGAAAAATGGTATTTCCTGATACAAACTAATAATAAAAGATGACACAGGGGCACCTGGGTGGCTCAGTGGGTTAAGCCGCTGCCTTCGGCTCAGGTCATGATCTCAGGGTCCTGGGACTGAGTCCCACATCGGGCTCTCTGCTCAGCAGGGACCCTGCTTCCCTCTCCCTTTCTCTCTGCCTGCCTCTCTGCCTACTTGTGATCTCGGTCAAATAAATAAATAAAAGATTTTTTTAAAAAATGACACATAATAATAGAGAATATTTCAGAGAATTGAATAACAATTTATGTATCAATATTTTAAAAAAAAACATGCAAGTTAAAGCAAAAAATACTGAAAACTATCCTATTGCTTAATGATCCATATATGTATGAAAGTACTTTTTAAAATTGGTGGATACACAATTAATGCTAAATTAAGGGAAGAAAATGAACCTGGGATTGGTGATTCAAAGGGTAATCTTGGACATCCCTATATTATCTTTTTTCTTAGAAGAAAAATTGGGAACAACTATGACAAACATCACAAGTAGTATAATGTTTTGATTTCTGAAATATTATTTTTTACAGTATCTCAAAGTGAAAAGAAAGCAAATAAAATAATAATACTGTGAAACTCTAAGGAGGCAGGTCATCGTGTCATTTGCTGTGGATCACCAGTGTGTCCACCCACAAAAGATTCAGCCTCTCTTGCAATGCATCCTGCTCCTTCAAGCTCTGAGAATCTCTAAGGGGGTGATGACACATTTTCGCCCACTAGTCTACCAGAACAAACCTCTGGTTCCTCTTATTTTATTCACTGTCCATGAGGCTATTTGAAGGAACCCCACTTACTTCCATGAGTGATGCCCTTGTTTGTCAAGGTGCAGTTTCTGAAAAAAAAAATCACTGATCTTCAAAATTACTTGGGGTGCTGGATTCCATAAAAAATGAAATTTTTATACTCTGCACTGATACTTATAACCTAAGCCCCAAAACAGCACATCTGAAGTTCAGTATCATAACAATACTTCAGTGAAATTGTTGCTAAGTCAACTGTGAACAAGAATACACATACGCACACATATTCTTCCACAGTCAAGGAACAGTTTTCACCATTAATGCAACCCAAATTCATACTTAGAAAACAATAATTTTCTTCTTTGTGTGTTTTCTCATTCTTACATGTAGTTTGATTTCTCAGAGTCATAGTGTATCAGATACTTCCTTTTAAATCTTACTTTGTCATCTCATCTCTGCTTTGCTTTGTCACACCTGGCTCTTTCTAGTGATTCTCTAGAACCAAAAAAGCTGCCCCAAGTGTACTAAGCTGCCCCAAAAGTATATTACTTATTTCACTTCTTCCTAGATTATTTTAAAAAACCACTCCTTATAACTTTGAAATCATTTTTCCTAGACGATCAAGTTTTCAAAATCTTATAGCTAAAAGTTATCCAGGACTTAGGCACAGAATGTCATATGTTCACCACTCTCCCTGCAATCTCTTTTGCTCACCCTCATGCATCTTGTAGCAGAGATCTCTGCATGCCTTCATATACCCCATACCTGTTTCACCTATAAGGCTCAAAATCTTCTTAATGGGTGCTTGAAGAGAACAGAGGGAAAGGAGGAACATTCTGATGCTGGCTACATACAGTAGGGTGATTTTTTCCTTGATTCGGTGAACATTTGTTAAATGACTGCTCTTGCAGAGGCCATGCTAAGTGTGGGATTTGATGAAGAGAAAATAAAGCCACTCTCACTGAAGGGAGTATAAGTAAAGAATCTTGGTGAGGACTACAAAGATTAAGATTATCAGTTGAGGGGCGCTTGGGTGGCTCAGTGAGTTAAAGCCTCTGCCTTCGGCTCTGGTCATGTACCCAGGGTCCTGGGATAGAGTCCCATGTCAGGCTCTCTGCTCATTGGGGAGCCTGCGTCGTCCTCTCGCTGCCTGCCTTTCTGCCTGCTTGTGATCTCTGTCTGTCAAATAAATAAAATCTTAAAAAAAAAAAAAAGATTATTGGTGCAGATTGGAAAAGTAAATTTTGACAAAGGAGGACCAAGAAATTAGCTCAACTAAAATAGGTTGGAATATGACACATTTCCCGACTTCACACAGTCAGGGATCTAGAAAGGAAAAGGAAAAGAGAGTTCCATCACTAGCTCTGGATTCTTCCTTCCAGAACATTCCCATGGCAAAGTGGTCCCTGCTTAATCATCCTTTTCATTACTGTTCAGTGTGTGATGCTCATACTGGAATGACATCAGTGAAAATGTGTTTCTTTCTTTTTTTTTTTTTTCCTAAGATTTTAATTATTTGAAAGAGAGAGAGAGCATGAAAGGGGCGAGAGGCAGAGGGACAAGCCGGCTCCCTGATGAGCAGAGGGCATGATGTGGGACTTGATCCTGGGACTCCAGGATCATGACCTGAGCTGAAGGCAGTTGCTTAGCCAACTGAGCCACCCAGGTGCCCAGTGAAAATCTGTTTCTGTTTCATCAGACAACCACACTAATTTGTTTGTTTGTCTTTTTTATTAAAGCAAGACCTGAGAAACCTAAGAGTAAGTTCCATGTTTCTCTCAATTCTCTCAATTATATTGTTAACATTGGTTTTTTATGGAATCTAGAAGCCATTTTGGGCTCTGTTTTAGTATGAATGCACCAAGACTTAAGATTTATATTTCTGACTCTAGTTTATTAATATTTTCAGCATTTCTCACCTTCTAACTTCTTGTTTCTCTATTCCTATTTCCAGTAGTTTGTTCCATTTTCAACTATCAAGGTCCATTTAGAGGCTATAATTGAAACTAATAGGTACTTAATGTGGTACTATAATAATAAATAATATTTATTCAGTTTTTATTTAATTTTAATTTTAATTTTTATATAATTTTTATTTTTTATTAATATTTATTCAATGTACAAGGCACTGTACTCAGCACTTTATATATGCATATACATTATATCAGATAGGGATTGTTATCCCTATTACAAAGAGAATAAAAGAGTGAGACTAGGTAACTTGCCCATGATGCCACAATATAAGCAGCAGAAATTGGGATTCAAATCCAGGCTCTAAAGGTCCAGCAGTGCCTCCATCCCAGTCAAATGGTGAGAAATACAGTCACCCAACCCTACAATATGTATGTTTATAGGGAAAAGAGAAAACTTTCTAAAATTAACATAAGGAACAGCAATTAGCAAAACAAGAATCATAGCAATCCTCATGATAAACCAATAAAATCATTCCAAAGAAGTGAAGGGAAGAGAGGAATAGTAAGAAGAAAACAAAGTGTCAGTAACATAAAAATCTTACTAGTTGATGAAGAGTTTGAATTAGCAGAGAGAAACCAGAAATAGCATCTCCCATCTTTTAACCTTTCTTTCCAAAAAGGGATCCAAATTAAAAGGGACATTAGCAAAACAATGTGAAGATATTTATTCTCAAATCATATTGAACTGATTCTAAGTGCATCATCTGGTGGTCTCTCTTATTTCAAAACTTCTAGAATTAATTTTGAGAAGTAACTCTGCTGTTCATCCAGAAATCTTTCACTCACTCACTCATTTGATTTCTTTTTTGCAGCAAGACAAGAAGAGCCAAGTAAGTTCTATATCTATTCATCAATTCTGGCGTTGGTTCCAACATTAGTTATATCCTTTTCTGAACATGAAAAACCTTAACATTCAAATTTTTCAAGTTTGTATCTCTTGTTTTTATATTAAATAACTTCCTCTATAGTAACTGAGAAATTATTTTAGAAAGTAGAAAAAACCCACGGAGGGCAAATCAAATCCTGAGCTGGCTAAAGCTGACCTGGAATTAGAAATAATGCTTCTGAGCATTTGTTGTAAATTGTCACCTATGGAAAAAATACTAGTTGTAACTACTAGGGTTTATAAATGGTTTTGGTAGAAATTTTTAAATGTAGGAGATGTCAGAAATAAAATTCAATTGGCAGAGTTAAATTAATTGAGATCTTAATTAATTAATTAATTAATTATTGAGTGCCTACTCTGTGCCAAACACTGAGGATACAGCAGGGACCAAAACTGAAGAAAATAACTGCCCTCTGGGAATTTACATATGAATTTAAACATTCCTGACACCCTTCTTCAGAGAAACTGGGGAGAATGCAAAGAAAAAGTAGTTCATTTCTCCCACTTCTTCTAAAAATGGAGCTCTTCCGTCTGACATACATGCTTTAGTTGTCATTGAGAAGATATTTATCTTCAGTCATTGAACAGTATCAATGGCAGCCATGTTTTCTGTATCCACTTTAAGACACTTGCAATTCTAAGAAACTCCCTTTTTGTTTCTGTTATGCACTCACTGTGGGTTTTTTCCCCCTAAATGCAGCTGTTCCCATTTCAAAAGAAAGATAAACATTATATTTCCCATACCCTCTACTCAGAATCCTACTAGAATATCTATGATTTTATATAAAACAGAGACCATAAAAATTGGTGGAAAAATAAACATGATTGATTTTTTTTTTCTCAGTAAGTTAAAATGTCCCACTTAAAACAAGACTTTATCTACTTAAAAAGACTCATGATAAGGACATAAAAGAGATCATATACTATAGCCTGAGGAAAGAAGCAGGAAAAATCAGATTTATCCTCATTTTTAACTGGGCCGGTGCCACTCCTATGCACTGATCTTTGCTTACACATTGACCAACTTCTTCCCTCTTGGATTACTGAATAATATCTGGAAAATGAAACTGAGAAACAGAAATAATTAAGAGTGAGATGAAAACTTCTTTGGATTGCCTCTACTGACTTTTCAACAAAATACATTTTCAACTAAATATAAGGCAGAAATCACAGATAAAAGTAGGAAAACTCATGAAAGAGTAAGCAATGAGGGAAAGGAGTAGAATGAAAATGGAAGCAAAATTTATGGGAAATGAGACTTTTCCAGCTCTGTGGTATTTCAATTTCTGAAAGAAACTGGATGATAAGAGAAAAATAACACTCCTTTGCCACTTTTTCAAAATTACTATGTTACTACTGAAAAAGAGAGATTAAAGTTCTGGAGTTTACTTTCCCTTTTCATTTTGGAAATTTTGTTTGGGAACAGTCTCAGTAAGATTATTATCAATGTCGGGGCACCTGGGTGGCTCAGTGGGTTAAAGCCTCTGCCTTCAGCTCAGGTCATGATCCCAGGGTTCTGGGATTGAGCCCCACTGGGCTCTCTGCTCAGTGGGGAGCCTGCTTCCCCCTCTCTCTGTCTCTGCCTGCCTCTCTTCCCACTTATGATCTGTCTGTCAAATAAATAAATTTAAAAAAAAGATTATTATCAATGTCAATTTCATTATCAGTGTCAACCTATACTAATAATTTGTATTTGTATTTTAGCACATGGAGCAGTACCTATCAGTAAGTTCCTTTTGTTTTCATAAATCTGGTACAAGCTGGGATCCCAAAATAAGGAGAATATTTTTTCTAACTTTGACCATTCCATTCAATGCTTGTATTTATAAATATTTCCTCTCCCCCTTGGTAACTAGCTGGGCAATTAATTAATCAATAGAAAGAATAAACATTTGACTAAGAGACTAAGTATAAAAGAAATATTTTGTTTTCTAAAAACAATTTCAAATATCTTTTAATAACAAATAAAAATTGCCACATAGCCAAAAGGAAAGATATATAATGGGATATCACAAATGTAGAGATACCAACAGAGGATAAAGGAAAAATCAGGAAGATATCTAAGGTGTAAGGAAAGGAAAGAGAATAACCACAATTAGCATTCAAATTTGCTATTGTTTAAAGTTCTCTGCAAAATTTAAATCCTCTATACTAGATGAGAAAGAAAAAGAATGGCAGAAGAGCATATGTCCCAGTCTGCTCTATCTTTCCACCAAATTGAAATATACGAAAGCCAGTTAAGTCAGACTGAAACTATTCTTGTACCACAAAAGAAATACTAATCCCTCTTATTTTACTGTGGATGTTTTTATTGGGGGAGGTTTGGTGTCTCTCAAAGGTCTCTTTGCTAATACCTTGGAAAAAGAAAAGACAAAAACTATATTTTTGGTCCAAAACTCTGGTTAATGTATTTTTATTCATGTTATTCTGCCAGTTACTCCAGTACCTCTTGGTAAGTTATTATTCATCTATTTCTCTTTTCTTTATTCATCTATTTCTTAATTCCAGTGTCCTTTAGAAAAATTTCCCTGAAGCAAAGTGTTTCACATTCATGTTTTCAAGCCCCTTTACCTCCCCATTATCTAGTATCTCTTTAAGTTACAAATGAATTTCGAAACTATATATGCCCTAGGTAAATAGATAAATAAATGATAGAAAATTAAGACCCTCAGGTAGTACTTTTCACCTAATAAAAAGAAAAATTTAAATATGAAAAGCAATGTCAGCAATGCTTTTGTAAAAAATATATATTTATACATCATTGATCCCTTTTAAACTTATGTGAACCTTTTAGAAAGCAAACTTACATTACATTGCAAGATACAATGAAATGCAGTATCTCTTAAACTCATATTTCCATTTCAAGAGATATGCTCTAAGGAATAATTCTAAATATGAAATAAAACCATATACATGATATTAAATTATTAAAAACAAAAATGCTAAGGTAATATATTGCAATGGTTAATAAAGTAATCAGATAGACCTAGGTTCAGATCTCAACCAGAACACTTAACCAGATATGTGGCTCTGGGTAAAGCATTTAATTTCTCTAAAACTTTAATCTGTGTAACCTCTAGGGCCTTTAAATTTTATGTTTTCATTGTCCCTATTCCATATTACTGGAACAACTGATTTATTTATGTATAAATCAGCGGAAACCCTAAACCACGACTGTTTAAAAAAAAGAAAAAGATAATTAGGGAAAACAAGTTTAAATATTTTGCCAAAAAACCAAGCTACAAGGGAAATCTAAAGATGAAGGGCAAGAAAGAGCAGAGAAACCAGGACTCAGCCACAAGAGTAAGGATATGAAAATTGTGAAAATTCAAATGTGGCAACACCTGATTCTTTCCTCTTACTAGGGCTTCAAAGGTTCCACTTTAGCATACTTTTCAGTGGATGATTTCCAAGAGAGACACTTTCAAAAATTACCCATGAATGTGGAATTTTTTCTCCAAATTTCCTAAGAATTGTATATATTTCCCTATCTTTATCAATACCACCTAAAATAGACTAAATTTTTCATGCTCTAGTTAGTAAAGGATGATGACTTTGACAACTCAATTACTCGAAAGACCATAGTAGTTACTCTTCCAAAGTAATCTTTCCAGAGAGGATCTATTTGTCTGTTTTGGGTTTTGTTTGTTTGTTTGTTTGGTTGGTGGTTGTTGTTTGATTAAAGTATAGTGGACACACATGATTTCTACAGGTATTTCAGGCATACAACAAAATGACTGGACAACTCTGTACACTATGCTATGCTCACCACAAGTGCAACTACCGTTTGTCACCATACAATATCATTGACTATATTCCCAATGCTTATATATTTTTGGCTTTGATACAGGATTCTGAAGTACCTCTAGGAGTTTAGTCCTTTCTTTGGTGGTCATAAAGAGTTTCAAAGTTGACATAAGCTAGTGCAATCACTAAGTGTTGTGAGAGAGCTGGGTATTTGTACCAGATTATAGAACCTTTGTCTGTTCTTACCATAATTAAGAGCACTAGAATTAAGACAAATTCTGTTCAAGACCCTAGGTGGAGGTATGACTTTGACTTGGATGAAATTTTCTATATAAACTCAACAGCTGCCTGTCTTTCAGCAGCTCTCCATATTCCCTCTACCTCATATAAGACAGCCACTTCCATCAAATGACTATATTTCAACTCTTTTCTAAATGAATAATGAGCAAAGAATGAAACTGTATTTTATTGTAATAGTCTTTACAGTCACTATTAGCTCAAAACTCATAAACAATGCTTATCAACAATGACCATAAGAAATTAATATTTGATACTCACTAGAAACTAATATCCAGACATTAATGATACATTAATGATTCTTAATAACATAACTAACAGTAATTGTTTGGCATGTACTCTGTTGCCTGAAATTTATATAAAGTTGGGGGTATACTGATGCCTCAAGCTTTGTCCTCTGTCCTTTCCCAAGGTTACTGGACAAAACAATGGAGGAATTGATATATCATATTTATTTGCAGTTGCCTTCTTAGAAGGGAAGATAGTTTCAGGAATTCTTTTCTACTTCTGCTATAAAGAATATGATTAGTAATTGAGTTGGTGAAGTTAAATTCTGTGTTAGGTTGATTAGAGTTTTGTTTTGTTTTTTGTTCCCCCCACCCCCTCCAAAACCCTCAACACCATTGTTTGGCAATTCTAGCATCCTTTGGACTCCCACAGGGTTGAGGTTTCATGCTCTCATGGGCTATAATCACTTCTGTTAATGCAAACTTATGTGGCATATTTTCCCATCTTGCCCTCAGATTTTTCTGCATGTCCTAAAATTAATGATTTTAAGTGAAAACTCTATTGATGCAAAGGAAAAAAAGGACAGGCATAATATAAACTATTCAATTAAAAAAATTTCCTAAAGTAATGAAGAATTTAGCTCAGATTTAAAAAAAAACCCTAAAATAATAATCTTATGAAAAGTAAAGAATAGACCAAAAACATTATGAGGTAAGAGACTAAAATGGGAAGAAAAACAAAATAAGTGAAATCTAAATAATCATTGCTGGCTCCTAAGGAATTTTAAATTATCATAAAAACTGATAAGAAAAGAAAGAGGGGCTAACCTCAACTCCATTTTGTTTACTCTAAAGTTAACTATCATGAAAGATTTAGGACTAATGAAGAGGATCAGGAGATTGAAACTCTTGGGATTTCTCATTTGTTATTATAACTGATTTTCACTAGACCCTATTCTCCACCCTTGAAAGATGTGCAAGAACCATTATCTTACATGGTTTACAGGTCTTATTTGTGCTACTACTTAGGTCAGATTTAAAATTCTGATTAAACCCCAGAGATTATCAGAAAGAAAAAGAAACACATAGAGAAATATTATCATGACAAAAGTGTTTACGTTGATAGTTATAAACTTTCTGTACTGCAAAAAGGAACATGATGAGAGCTGACATGGTGACAGTTTTGAAAGTGAGATAGAATGCTGAAAGAGAAGTAAATGAAGAAGGAACTTAAGTTACTAACCTTTAACTGATAGCCAGTTTCCTGTAAGATTGTGACCCTTGGACAATTAAGAATGTTTAAAAAAAGTTATTGCATTAGAAAAAGTAACTTTACTCATATAACTCATCAAAATGGCCTTAGGTTATTAAAGAATAGTTAATACTGAATTAATAAGGTAAAACATATTCATATAAGATTTCATGTTTCCCAAAAGTCCCTTTTCCAATGTTCCAAGTAGATTTTCAATAGGAGCTAAGTACATATTTTTTTAAATAATAATATATTTTCTTTTCTTTTTTAGTAATTGGTCCAGTAGCAGCTGGTAAGTTTTAATTACTTTCTCAGTGTCCTCTGTAACATCTGGGTTCCTTTACTTACACTAATACTTTCACACCTGGCCAGTATGACCCTGAGAGTTAGATTGTTTTGCACCTCTTCTACTCCACATTTTCTAGTATTCTTCTAATTTACAAATAGTTTTGGAGTGATGGGTAGTATATAAAATGTCCACAGAACAGCAAAGACAACTAAAAAAGTTGTTCTTTGGTTACCATATTAAGTTACAAAAGAGAAACAAAGGGAGACAGTGCTGATAGAATATGTTGGGGTCAGATCACAGGAAAAACCATGAAAATGACACACTAAGAAATTTTTTTTTAAAGATTTTATTTATTTATTTGACAGAGAGAGATCACAAGTAGGCAGAGAGGCAGGCAGAGAGAGAGAAAGGGAAGCAGGCTCCCTACTGAGCAGAGAGCCCAATGCGGGACTCGATCCCAGGACCTCGAGATCATGACCTGAGCTGAAGGCAGCAGCTTAACCCACTGAGCCACCCAGGCGCCCAACACACTAAGAAATTTATATTTCAGTCTGAAGCTCTACAGTCACAAAACAAAATTCCAGAAGATAATAGGTGGAAAGCATATCATGAGAAATATGAGTGAGAGAATTAGGAGGAACAGACTGCACATGCAAACAAAGAAAACACTAAAATAGAGCTGAAGACAAAAAAGAAAGGCTGATTTTTGTCCTCTCCTTCATAAAGTTTATCATATCTAAACCTGAACCACCACTCTTATTCAGTGAAAAAGAGTCAGGGTACTTTAAAAGCCTCTTCTGATTTCTTCTCCTTCAAAGGATTGAGACTTGCCTTTCATACTATTCAGACAAACTACAAAAATTTGTGCTTCCGTAAAAACAAACAAACAGAAGTTTTTGATCTTGATGAAGTCCCAAAAATTCATATTCACTTTTGTTTCCTTTGCCTTTGGAGACATATCTTGAAAGAAGTTGCTGTGGCTGATATCGAAGAGGTTACTGCCCATATTCTCCTCTAGGATTCTGATGGATTCCTGTCTCACACTGAGGTCTTTTATCCATTTCGAGTTTATTTTTGTGTAGGGTGTAAGAGAATTGTCGAGTTTCATTCTTCTACATATAGCTGTCTAATTTTCCCAGCACCATTTATTGAAGAGACTGTCTTTTTTTCCACTAGATATTTTTTTCTGCTTTGTCGAAGATTATTTGCCCATAGAGTTGAGGATCAATAACTGCGCTCTCTACTCTGTTCCACTGGTCTATGTGTTTTTATGCCAGTACCATGCTGTCTTGGTGATCACAGCTTTGTAGTAAAGCTTGAAATCAGGCAACGTGATGCCCCAGTTTTGGGGGTTTTCTTTTTGTTTATTTGTTTGTTTTTTCTTTTTCAACATTTCCTTAGCGATTCGGGGTCTCTTCTGATTCCATACAAATTTTAGGATTGTTTGCTCCAGGTCTATGAAAAATACCAGTGGAATTTTGATCAGAATGGCATTGAAAGTATAGATTGCTCTAGGCAATATAGACATTTTAACAATATTTATTTCTCTGATCCATGAGTGTGGAATGGTCTTCTATCTTTTTGTGTCTTCTTCAACTTCTTTCATGAGTGTTCTGCAGTTCCTCAAGTACAGATCCTTTACCTCTTTGGTTAGGTTTATTCCCAGGTATCTTATAGTTCTTGGTGCTAGAGTAAATGGAATTGATTCCCTAATTTTTCTTTCTGTATTTTCATGGTTAGTATATAAGAAAGCCACTGATTTCTGTACATTGACTTCGTACCTGCCACATTATCGAATTGCTGTATGAGTTCTAGTAGTTTGGGGGTAGAGTCTTTTGGGTTTTCCATATAAAGTATCATGTCATTAAGATCAAAAGCTTCTGCTCAGTAAAGGAAACAGTCAATAAAACAAAGAGACAACCCACAGAATGGGAGAAGATATTCGCAAATGACAATACAGACCAAGGGCTGATATCCAGGATCTATAAAGAACTCCTCAAATTCAACACACACAAAACAGATAATCATCCCCCAAAATAGGCAGAAGACATGAACAGACACTTCTCCAAAGAAGACATACATGACTAACAGACACATGAAAAAATGTTCATCACTAGCCATCAGGAAGATTCAAATCAAAACTACATTGAGATACCACCTTACACCAGTTAGAATGGCCAAAATTAGCAAGACAGGAAACAATGTGTGTTAGAAAGTATGTGGAGAAAGAGGAACCCTTTTACACTGTTGGTGGGAATGCAAGTTGATACAGCCACTTTGGAAAACAGTGTGGAGATTCCTTAAGAAATTAAAAATAGAGCTTCCCTATGTCCCTGCAATTGCACTACTGGTATTTACCCCAAAGATACAGATGTAGTGAAAAGAATGGCCATCTGTACCCTAACGTTCATAGCAGCAATGGCCACATTGCCAAATTGTGGAAAGAACCAAGATGCCCTTTGATGGACCAATAGATAAGGAAGATGTAGCCCATATACACTCTGGGGAATTATGCTTCCATCAGAAAGGTTGAATATCCAACTTTTATATCAACATGGACTGGACTGGAAGAGATTATGCTGAGTGAAATAAGTCAAGCAGAGAGAGTCAATTGTCATATGGTTTCACTTATTTGTGGAGCATAAGATTTAACACGAAGGACATGGGGAGATGGAGAGACTGGAGTTGGGGAAAATTGGAAGGGGAGACGAACCATGAGACTATGGACTCTGGAAAACAATCTGAGGGCTTTGGATGGGTCGGGCGTGGGAGGTTTGGTAAGCCTGATGATGGATATTATGGAGGGCACGTATTGTATGGAATACTGGGTGTGGTACATAAACAATGAATTCTGGAACACTGAAAAGAAATTTAAAAAGTAAATAAAAATTTTAAAATCTGTTGTTTTAAATATACCAATTAAGAAAAAAAAAAGAGTAACAAAACTCTTATCAAGCAAAAAAAGAACAAAATAAAAAGAAAGATATTCCATGTTCATGAATAGGGAGACCCAATATTGTCAAAATGTCAATTCTTCCCAAAATAATTTATAGATTGAGTGCAATGCCATCAAAATTCAGCAAGGTGTTTTGTGGATATTGACAAACTGATCCTAAAATTTAAATGAAGAAGCCAAAGACTCAGAATAGCCAATACAATATTTAAGGAGAACAAATTTGGAAGACTGACACTACTACTCACCCTCAAGACTTACCTGAAATCTACAATAATCCGGATAGTGTGGTATTGGTAAGCAAACCAACAAATCAGTGGAACAGAATAGACAGCTCAGAAGCAGTCCCACATAAATATAGTCAAATAATCTTTGACAAAGGAGCAAAAGCAATACTATGGAGCAAAGATATTCTTTTCAAGAAATAATGTTAGAACAACTAGACATTCACTTACAAAAAAGTCAATCTTCCCCCATAACTTATACTCTTCACAAAAATTAGCTCAAAATGCATCACAGACCTAAATATAAAATTCAAAATTAAACACTTCTAGAAGATAACATCAGAGAAAAGCTAAATGACTTTGGGTATGGTAATGACTTTTTAGTATATGTGCTGCCAAAGTGAGTGCTGGTAACAACTTTTTAGATATAACCCTAAGGGCATGATTCATGAAAGGAATAATTGATAAGCTGGACTTCACTAAAATTAAGAACATCTGAAAACAAACAACCTGATTTTAAAACAGGCAGAGGATTTGAGTAGATATTTTCCAAAGACAAACATACAGATGGCCAACAGATCCTCCATGCTACTATGTATCAAGGGAACACAAAACCACAATGAGATATCACCCCACACTTGTCAGATGGGTAAAATCAAAAACACAAGAAACAAGTGTTGAGGATGTGGAAAAAAAGGAACCCTGGTGCACTGTTAGTGGGAATGTAAATTGTTTCCCCAGTGGAAAACAGATGGAGGTTTCTCAAATTAAAAAAAAAAACAAAACAAAACATGTGATCCAATAATTTACCCAAAGAAAACAAAAACATTAATTTGAAAAGATATATGCACCCTTATGTTTGTCACAGTATTATCTATAATAGCCAAGATATAGGAGAACCCAGTTGTCCATCAATAGAGAAAAGATTAAAATAGATAGATATATCTATATTTGTATCTGTATCTATATATTACAGCCACAAAGAGGATATGATTATGCCATCTGCAACACCATGTATGAACCAGAAGTTATTATGTTGATTACATACACACACACCATGGAATATTACTCAGCCATAAAAAAGAATGAAATCTTGCCATTTGCAATGGCATGGCTCGAGCTAGAGAATATTACGCTAACCAAAATAATTCACTCAGAAAAAACACAAATGTGCTTTCACTCATTTGTGGACTTTCAGAAACAGAACAAATGAGCAAAGTGGGAAAAAGAGAAAGACACAAACCAAGAAACAGACTCTTACCTATAGAGAATAAACAGGTGGTTACCAGAAGGGAGGCAGGGGGGAGAATAGGTTAAACCAGTAATGAGGGGGATTAAGGAGTGCACTTAAAAAAAAAAAAAATGTTTGTGTTATGTTACTCACCATACAATACATCATTAGTTTTTGATCCAGTGTTGCAAGATTCATTGTTTATGTACAACACCCAGTGCTACATACAATATGTGCCCTCCTTAAGAGCCACCACCAGTCTGTGGTAGGAGTGCACTTATGAAGAGTACTGGGTGATGTGTGGAAGTGTAGGATCACTAATGTATACACTTGAAACTAATATTATACTGTGTGTTAACTAGCAGGATTTTAAATAAAACTTTAAAAAAATAAAAATTAAAAAATGACCCAACTTTATGCTATCTTTAAGAAACTCACTTCAAATCTAACAATAAAAAGAAAATGATAGAAAGTATATACCATGAAAACATTATTTTTTTAATTTTTTTAAAGATTTTATTTATTTGATGGTGAGAGAGAGAGGGAGAGAGCATGAGTCAAGAGGAGAGGCAGAGGGAGAAGAAGAAGCAGACTCCTCACTGAGCAGATAGCCCGATGCAGGGCTTGATCCAGGAACTGTGCTAAAGGCAGTTGCCTAGCAACTGAGCCACCCAGGTGCCCAGAAAACATTATTTTTTTTAAAGTTAATGTGGTCCATATACACTATGGAATATTATGCCTCCATCAGAAGAATGAATATCCAACTTTTGTAGCAACATCGATGGGACTGGAAGAGATTATGCTGAGTGAAATAAGTCAAGCAGAGAGAGTCAATTATCATATAGTTTCACTTATTTGTGGAGCATAATAAATAGCATGGAGGACATGGGGAGTTAGAGAGGAGAAGGGAGTTGGGGGAAATTGGAAGAAAAGGTGAATCATGAGAGACTATGGACTCTGAAAAACAATCTGAGGGGTTTGAAGTGGCGGGGGGGTGGGAGGTTGGGGTACCAGGTGGTGGGTATTATAGAGGGCACAGATTGCATGGAGCACTGGGTGTGGTGAAAAAATAATGAATACTGTTATGCTGAAAATAAATAAATTTAATTAATAAAAAAGTTAATGTGATATTAATATCATATAAAGTAGACCTCAGAGAAAAAATTTATCAGAAGAAGGAACATTACATAATGATAAACAGAATACACCAAAAAGACCTAAAAGCCAACAACTCATAACACAAAAAATAAGAATGGTATTTTGTAACATGTGAAAATTATATGAAATCTAAATTTCATTGTCTACAAATAATGTTTTATTGGAGCACATACTTATTTATTTATTTACATATTGTCTATTACTACTTTTGCACCACAGCAGCAAAGTTGAGTAGTTATGACAGAGATCTTGTGGCTTGCAAAGCTTAAAATATTTATTATCTGGTGCTCTACAGCAAAGTTTGCCTACCTCTGCCCTAAAAGAAACTAAAGTACAAGAAATAGATTGGGAACTTATTAGTAGCTATTTGAGGTATTCATGAAAATTTAAACAAGAAAGTATATAAATGATGGTGTTTGGGGATCAGAAACACAGTTCTCTATTCCCATTTCCCTAATTTTTTCTTCTAAGGTATCATTCAAGATTCCTAGCAGGATACAATACTATATAGTAGGAGAGCAGATCCCTCAGTATGGTATAAGAACCTGGTACTTCTCACGATCTTTATGACTCTCACTGTGATCCAAGTTACTTTCATCTTTCTGGTTGCTCTATTTTACTCTTGCCTTCCAGTCACTACCAATACAGCATCCACAGGGATGACCTTTTAGATTCAGGTCACCCCTCTGTTATGATCCATTAATAACTCTCCATCTTTCTTGATTCAAATTCAAAGTCATTACAGCACCTCTTGAAAGAAATCCTGAGGATGCATGGGTGTCTCAGTCAGTTAAGCATCTGCCTTTGGCTCAGGTCATGATCTCAGGGTCCTGGGATTGAGTCCCACATTGGGCTTCTTGCTCAGCGGGAAACCTACTTCTCCCTTTGCTGATGCTTTCCCCCCTGCTTGCATGCCCCCTTTCTCTATCTCTATCTCTCTCTCTCCTCTCTGAAAATAAATAAAATCATAAAAAAAAAAAAGGTCCTGGGTTGGGATATCTGTTCCCCACAACGCTCTAATAGCTTTCCTTCATCTTATTTTTTTTGTTAATTTTGTTTCAGCCACACTTACTTTCTTTTTGTCACTCAAATAGTCTAGAAAGATTCCTAGAGGAATCCTAGAGGTTTAGTCATTGTTCTCTCTGCCTGAATTCTCCACTCAAACATCTGCATGGCTGATCCTCTTACCTCTTTCATATTCTTTCTAGTAGTTCTACCAACTGCTGAGAATGGGGTGTTGAATTTCCCAGGTAAAACTGTAAGCTTTTCTATTTCTCTTTTCAGTTCTATCAGTTTTTTCTCCCATGTATTTTGAAAGTCTTTTGTTTCATGCAACACTTGTTTCTTATATGTAGCTGTTATGAAGAAATGCAATAAGCTACAAGAAAACTCAGATAATCCAGTAAATTCAGAAATAAAATTAATGAAGAGAGTAAGTTCTTTACTTAAAAGATTAAAATTATTAAAAAAATAAATTCTGAAACTACAAAAGTCATAAATGAGATAATAATGCAATACAGAGCATAAGTAACAGGGCAAACTAGATGAAAGAAAGAATAAATGACTCGGAGAATAGGAATATAGAAATACTTCCAGCTACAAGAGGATAAAGGAGGAGAGAGGGAGAAGGATGCAAAGAATTTACTTAAAGAAATATTAGCTGAGAACTTCTCAAACCTTGAGAAGGAATGGAATATACAAGTCAGAGGTAGAAGACACTTTCATCCTCCCAGCAAGACAGATAGTGACTTAACCAAACTTGAGTAGCACAAGGGGTGAGAAACCCCTCTTCAGAGGTCCTGCAGAGCTCTTCCTGCAGAAGTGTATGTTTTGACATGTCTTTTATGTCTCAGAAGACCAAGGTTTGTGAGGGAATGGTGAGAGTGAAAAAAACCTTCCATTATAAGAAGTAGTAGTAGTTTGGATCCTGTGATTGATGGAGTGGGAACAGATTTTAACAGAAATAGCTGTGGGCTCGGTTTTTAGGCCACATGTAATTCAACTGAGGACAAACACATGAACAGAAATAATAAAGTTAGGAACATGCACAGGGAAGTTCCAGGTGTGGACCAATGAACAGAGAGGTCCCACCAAGGCCACAGATGTGCTCTTTAGTCAGTTTTCTGTCCTGTGAACAGGGCCAGGTTAGAGCTGTGGTTCTCAGATGTGGTCCCTGGAACATCAGTATCAGCATCCCTGTCAACTTCTTAGAAATGTGCATTGTTGGGAAGGAAGCCTGTGTGGCTCACTCAAGTTAAGCAATCCAGAGGGGTGGGAAAAAAGTTAGTGGTATCACACTTGCTGATTTTAAACTATACTATAAAGCTATAATAATAAAAACAGTTGGGTACTGAGATGAAAATAGATACACGGACTAACAGTACATAATAGAGAGGCCAGAATAAAACCCTCACATATTAAGTTAACTAATAGTCAAGGCAGGAGCCAAAAATATTCAAAAGAGAAAGAACAATCTTTTTAACAAATGGTGCTGGGCAAACAAGATACAAATATGGAGAACAGCAATAAAAGTAGGGGATTTTTAACACCCCACTTACAGCCATGCACAGATCACCGGAACAGAAAATCAACAAGGAAACAAAAACTTTGAATGACACACTGGAACTAATATATTAGGTACATTCAGAACATTCCACCCCAGAACAGCAGAATACACATTCTTTTCAAGTGCACATGGAACATTCTCTAGAATAGATCACATATTAGACCACAAAGCAACCCTCAACCAAAAGGTCAAAATCATACCATGAATCTTTTCTGACCACTTTGCTATAAGTTAACCATAAGAAAAGGAAATAGGGATAGACTACAAATACACAGAGTTTAAATAATATGCTACTAAACAATGAATGGGTCAGCCAGAAAATAAAATAAAGAAATTTTAAAATATATGGAAACAAATGAAAGTGAAAATACAATGAATGGTTTATGGCATGTAGGTGGCTCAGTCAGTAAAGTGTCTGTCTTCATTCAGGTCATGATCCTGGGGTCCTGGGATCAAGCCCCACATTAGGCTCCCTGATCAATGGGGAGCCTGCTTCTCCCTCTGCCTCTCTCTTTCTCTGTCTCTTATAAATAAATAAATAAAATATTTAAAAATAATACAACAGTTCAAAACCTTTGGGATGTAGCAAAAGTGGTTCTAAGAGGGAAGTTTATAGCAATACAGGCAATACAAGAAAAATCTCAACTAAACCACCTAACCTTACACATAAAGGAGCTAGAAAAAAAAAAAAACAACAAACAACTCAAAACCAGCAGGAGGAAGTAAATAATACAGATTAGAACATAAATAAATTGTATAGAACTAAAAATCAAAACAAAACAAAACAACAAAAAAATCCAGGAAACCAATAATGAAGCAGCAGAAGGAAAAACTAAGAAAAGTATAATTTACAATTTTACCCAAAATAATAAGATACCTAGGAATAAACCTAATCAAGGAGATAAAAAAACCTGTACTCTGAAAACTATGAAACACTGATGAAAGTAATTGAAGATGACACAAAGAAATGGAAAGACATTTCATGCTCATGGATTGGAAGAAAAAATATTGTAAAAATGTCTATACTACCCAAATCAATCTACACGTTTAAGGAAATTCCTATCAAAATAACAGCAGCACTTTTCACAGAACTAGAACACATAATTCTAAAATTTGCATGGAATCACAAAAGGACCTGAATAATTAAAGCAATCTTGAAGAAGAAAAGCAAACCAGGAGGTACTGTGATTCTGGATTTGAAGTTATATTACAAAGCTCTAGTAATCAAAGCAGTATGATACTGGCACAAAAACAGACACACAGATCAATGGAACAAAATAGAAAACCCAGATATAATAATAATACTGTCAATTCAACTTTGACAAAGCAAAAAGAATATCCAACAGAATAAAGACAGTCTCTTCAACAAATGGTGTTGGGAAAACTGTACATTTACATGCAAAAGAATGAAACTGGACCACTTTCTTACACCACACACAAAAATAAATTCAAAAGTTTGAAATCCTAAGCATGAGACCTGAAACCATGAAAACTGTAGAAGAGAACAGAAGAAATGACATCTTTGACATCAGCTATAGCAACATTTTTCTAGATACGTCTTCTGAGGCAAGGAAAACAAAGCAAACATAAACTATTAGGAATACATCAAAATAAAAATCTTCTGCATGACAAAGAAAATTATCAACAAAACTAAAAGGCAACCTATGGAATGGCGGAAGATACTTGCAAAGGACATATCTGATAAAGGATTAGTATAGAAAATACATAAAAAACATAAAATTCAACAGCCATTAAACAAACAATCCAATTAAAAATGGACAGAAGACATGAAAAGACATTTTTCCAAAGAAGACATACAGATTGCCAACAGACACATGAAAAGTTGTTCATCATTAATCACCATTATGGAAATGCAAATCAAAACTACTGTGAGATACCACTTCACACCTGTCAGAATGGCTAAAATCAAAAAGAGAACAAATAACAGGTATTGGTGAGAATGTGGAGAAAAAGGAACACTGATGCACTGTTCCTGGGAATGCAACTCGTGCAATCACTGTGGAAAACAGTATGGAGATTCCTCAAAAGGTGAAAAATAGGGGCACCTGGGTGACTCAGTGGTTTAAAGCCTCTGCCTTTGGCTCAGGTCATGATCCCAGGGTCCTGGGATCGAGCCCCACGTCAGGTGCTCTGTTCAGCGGGGAGCCTGCTTCACCCTCTCTCTCTGCCTGCCTCTCTGCCTACTTGTGATCTCTGCCTGTTAAATAAATAAACAAAATCTTTAAAAAAAAAGTGAAAAATAACTACCCTATGATCCAGTAATGTAAATTGGAAAACAACACGGAGGTTCCCCAAAAAATTAGAAGTTGGCCTACCATCCATATGATGCAGCGATTCCATTCTGGGCATATATCCAAAGGAAGTGAAAATAAGATATCAAAAAAATACAAAAAATATAAGTTCATGAATATTACAACATAATTCACAACAGCCAAGGTACAGAAATAAACTTAATTGCCCATACCAATGGATGACTGGATAAAGAGGATGTCATACACACATGCACACACAAACAAACATGATATATTATTCAACAGTGAGAAAGGAGGACATCCTGCCACTTGCAACAACATAGATGGACCTTGAGAGTATCATGCTGAATGAGTAAGTCGAGAGAGGAAGACAAGTATTGCATGGTATCATTTATATGTGGAATCCAGAAAGCCAAATTTATTGAAAAAAAAAAAAAGGTAAAATGAGAGTTACTAAGGGATTGTGTGGGTGGAGGATAGGGCATGTGCTATTCAAAGGTAAACATTTACAAGTAGTAAATAAGCCCTAGAGATCTAATGCATAGTATAGTGAATTTAGATAATAAAATTGTATGACAATCATCAAACTTACCAAGAGATTAGAACTTTGATTCCAACCACAAGAAAGGATCACTATGTAGTATCATAGAGGTTCTAGTTATTGCTACAATGAC
The DNA here is from genome assembly GCF_030435805.1 of Mustela lutreola. NCBI lineage: Eukaryota > Metazoa > Chordata > Mammalia > Carnivora > Mustelidae > Mustela > Mustela lutreola. Next base: position 121,610,345 of record NC_081295.1, read on the forward strand.
ACTCATATTATAATTATATTATAATATACCAAATTGACATGTTGCACACCTTCAATATGCACAATATGTCAAATATATTCTAATAAATTTTTTTTCATAAAATAGCTAATCACGAGATCTTTCTAAACAATAACAGGTCAAGAGGAGGGGCAGGGAAATAAAAAGAACTTAGTTGTTCATGACACAGATCCTGTACATCCAGTCCAGAGGAGTGTGGGTTTGTGTAAGAAGGGAGAGCCCAACACCTACTAATGATTTTTTCTGGTCTCTTTCAGTGGACAGTTCTGGAAAAATCAGTAAGTTTAGATCACTTCTTTGCCTTACCTATTTCTGGTCTAGGACCTTTGAGGATTTGTTTTTTGTGATGTATTTTATATTTCATGTTCTTCTCATTTATTTTGTATTTCATGTTCTTCTACCTTAGAGTAGTCAATATTTCTTAAATAAGTTATTTTCTCATACTTTGATTTCTTTTTTTCTATTTCCCTTTTGGAACAAAATATAATGATCTTGTCTCATAATTCTGGCTATTTACCACAAGGAAGCCCATTTTCCTGGTGTTAGCATCTGACAATGGATAATTTTTACTAAAAAAAGAAAATCACCTAAACTTGATATAAAGAACAAGTGTCAGGACAAGATAGTGATTTTGATAATTGGCCAAATATGTATTTTCCAACTTACCTAAAGGTGAGTGGGTTAAAAACTGATTTGTGAGAGAACAATGAAAGTAGGAAATGTGATAGTTTGAAATTTGGTAGAATAGATATTACCAACACAAGGATTCCATCCCATACATTAACTAAGGGCATCCTAAAGAAAACCATCTCTGTGAAGTAGGATGTAGAGCATTGGGCTCCAGCACTCCTGAGGATGAAACAGAGGGTTTTATAGTACCTAGAGGTGCTGCTTCTGCATTCACCTACAAAAGATATTATTGAGAGTGGGATTTTCCTTGAGTTAGAAAAGTCCCACTGATCGATTTTTTGTGTTTTATTTTTAGCACTATCTCCTATGGGTAAGTTTTTTATTCTCAACTGTGATATTTTACATTGTTTATATTTTCTGGACTGGCTCTTTCTACTCCCAAGATGGAGACTTTTGTTACTAAGGACATTTTAAGTGTTCCTATTCTCCAGAATCTTCTAATATTTTAAATAACTATTTTTGGAGAGTCAGCTGTAGAGGAGATGAAATTCATACAAAAGGATGCCATAATCTCTGGCCATCTTCTAGGCTCTGAAAAAAGAATCTCCTTTCTAACTCCCAGCAAAATATAATGACAAAAAGATTGGTTTCTAGATTTTGTGTTTTTTGCTGGTAATTGAGAACTCCTTTTTGGTAACAAGTGAAGGTCCACTGAATCATATTAACAGGAAAAATAACCAGTTAAGAAAAAAACTTTATTTTCTCTTGCCTTCTAAGTAACTTTACTTTGGAGGAATAGTAGGTATTGAGCCCCTCTCTATACTGTGCACTGTGCTAGGCATTTTCAGAAACATTATCTCTTATTCTTACCATAGCCTATCTGCTAGTTATTGTTATTCCCTACTTTACACATCAGTAAATTTGCTCACACTTGCCCAAGGTTTAAGAGTTGGTAAACCAGGTGGTGGGTATTGGGGAGGGCACGTATTGCATGAAGCACTGGGTGTGGTGCAAAAACAATGAATACTGTTACACTGAAAAGAAAAAAAAAAAAAAAGAGTTGGTAAACAGCACGGCTGCAATCTAAATCCAGAACTTCCTGTCTCCAAAGTACATACTCTTTCCATACCAACACATTGCCTTCTACACTGAACCACAAAGAGCTTTTCTGTGATAAGTCCTGAAACCATATCTATAAATAAAATGTTTGTAAATACAAATATACATCCACTAGAGAAGGTATATAATGAAATGTACACAAAGGATAGTTTTAAAAATAAAAGACATCCCATTTAAATCAATGTTTGGTTTTTATCTGTTTTCTAAATTCAGATTTCCCATCAGGATTATTAATGCTTCAGCTCCTCAATAAAATCATATGAAACAGAATAATAATTCTTAAAACCTGTCAATATACAACTATAAGAAACAAGTAAAACTTAAATTTAGTAAGATAGATTCAAGCATCTCGAACTTTTCCAACACTAAGAAACACAAAATATATCTTTATATTTAATTGTTCTTTCTCAGTTCACACTAGGAGAGAGGGTTTGTGAGTGGGAGGTGGGGAAGTTGAAAAGGATAATTATTTTCTTTGCATTCACAGTCCAAAAAATAATATGCATTCAGAGCACTCATGATGTATCTGCATCTTTCAAATGCACATGGAGAGGGTGATAAGAGAGTGTATGTTTTCTTTACAAAAAGAAAGAGGGCTTTGGGAAGGCACCATAGGCTAAGGCCCTTGCTGAAAGTGAACTCATTTTTAATGAATATGCTTTTTTAAATTGCCAGGAGAAAAATCAGCTAATCTTTTAAAACTTTTCTTGTAAAAGATCTATTCTTGTTGACAATATTTCAAACATATTCTTTCCTGTTGATACTTTTAGCAAAAAGAGATTAAGATTTAATTCATTGTTCAAAGAAAGATTTAAGACAGATCAGCTTATCAAACTTTACCACCCTCTCAAGTTGAGTATATTAATTTCTCATCTCCACATTCAGCTAATTAAGTATATGATTTTTTTAATATTAATTAATGGACTGAGATCTACAATGAGTCCTTTCCCTGATGCTTAACAGATCTTTATGATCTAGATCTGTGTGTGCTCTCCTTGACAGCCACTGGTTTAGGGACTTAATAGGAATAATTTCCTAATAAGGCGCATGGTCTAGTCACCACATTATTTTAAGTATCATATGATAGCTAACTCATGATATCTTTTACCTTTAACAAATTTTTAATCCAATTTAAAATATTTAAGTATCCTGAATACATTAGAATAAGTGCCAAGTTCTTGATTAAATATTTCCCTTATAATTAGAATTTCAGACTTTCAGCCAGGGCTTACAAATCTTTGTATTATAGAGATTATGAGATCTGGGTTGGGGGCGGAGATCTATGTACCATGTAGAAATTTGAGAGAAGGGAGGGAAGAACTTAGAAATTGGTGGAATAATGATTTGTAGCTGACATCTACAATGCAATTAAGTTCCAGATGGAAAATATACAGCAAAGATATTAAAACAAACAAGCATATTATATTAGAAGTGACTAGAAGTATTTTTTAGGGTAGAGGGAAAGACAGTAAAATTTTTTAAATCCTATAAAATTATAAAAAGTATAGCTAGAATAAACATTTTATTTGAATCCTAGGATTCTTACCTTTGATTAACAAAAATCGATATAATTTAGGTGGTAAAGTTAGCTTTAAAATGGGTCCTGCAGTAGTATACACAGTAGTAAATATGAAACAAACTAAAGATGTTAAAACTAAAGATAGTCATATATTAAGAAAAGTCAGCTTGTTAAGGAACACATTGCACAGAATTTGTAAGGTTGGAAGCTTCAGTGGAAAAACATTCTCTTCCTCACACAACACCACATCATCCCAAAAAACAAGTGTCCACTGGTAGTTCTGTCAAAAATCAAAATATTCTGAACTCTCTTCTTCGGTACAAAAATGCTTAGGATATATTACTACTGATTTTCATTAGTAAATTGGAAGTGGGTTTGTCTAGAATAAAATGTCAGTACCCATATCTTATTAAATAATCATTGGGGAGGAAAAAATACACAAAAAGTTCAGAAAGCACTGCTGTAAGGTTCTTAATGTTATTGTTATTTTGCGTCAGAGTCTAAAATATCAAAAAGGCAACACTGAACTACATCATCTCTTCTCACTTACAGTTACCTTCTTACCTAATGCAGATGTGTCTCACATTTGGCAACTTGTTATTTGGTTATGTGTACATCAATATTTCAGACATCGAACCCTAAACAAACCAAAAGCCTTTCTAAGTCAAAAAAAAAAAAAGTTGTTTTGTTTTGTTTTGTTTTGTTTTAGTCAAGAAATCTTCCTGTGAAGCAATTAACCATTGCTCTAAAGTATTTGGTTGGAACTAAGAATCCCTTGTCTTGATAGATCAGACTTTCTGCCTGTATGATCTCATTTGGCAGTAGTTATAGTCAATATTAGACTACTTACTATGCTCCATGTACTGTATTGAGTACTTTACTTAGGTAATATTATTTAATGTTTATAACACTTCTGTGAATTAGCTACTACTACTGCACCCATTTTACAGATAAAAAAGTAAGATTCACCCAAGCTCACCTGGCTAGTTATTAATGAAGCCAGGATTTGAACCAGTCTGTTTGTAAAAGCCATGCTCCTTAAACATTTGTCTAGAATCCTTAAATAACTTTACAAAATGGGCAGAACAAGTTAAATATAAGGAAGGTGAGTCTTTGGGGATTAACTGGCTTACCCAAATAAACCCAGCTAGCAGAAATACTAAGCCCAGGTGTTCTAATTCAGCTTTTATATTCAATATTCTTTCTATTACATTATTTAAATAGGTTTTCTTAAAGGAAGTCATGCCACTGCTCCATAGGAAGAACCCACAAAATTCTTCCTGGTAACATATATGATATATATATATTTTTCTTAATCCAGGGATCCAAATCACTAAAATAAGAAAAGAAAACAGAAACTAAAAAATTCAGTTTTTATTAGATCACACAGAAATTGAGACATAGTAGAGCTCACTTACCTGTGTTTGGAAAAAGGGAACAGAAATTTTTGCAAAGTGAGTTTGCAGGTATTGTAAGGAACGTCTAAAGCATTGGTTTAGACTGAACTCTGAAGTCTGACTTTTCAGGTTCAAATCCAACTCCACCACTTACTGATTCCAGGGCATATTCACATTCATTTAAAGTTCCTGTACCTCAGTTTTTTAATCTGTAAAATGGGGATAATAATAGTACCTGCCCTATATGGTTGTTATTAAGATTAAATGAGTTAATACTTTATATAAAATGTTCAGAACAATGAGTGCCTGATATATGATAAGAACCCAATGATTACCAGCTAATATTATTATCACTTTTGAATAATGAGACATTCTTATATTCAATATCCAAAGCATATTTTGAGTTTTTTCTATTTTAAGAAATAATTATTGCTTCTTTTCACATTTTTTTCTAAAAATAAATTCCATTTCTTTTCAGAATACATCCTCCTTTAGCTATTAAGCATTAATCATCAGCCATAATATACTGAACATATGCCAGCCACTTCATTTTTAATACATTTTACCTCTTCTTTCAATAATCTTCCAATTTATTGAAAAGAGTCTGGAATATTATCAATACCTGTATAACTTTAAGTATAAGAGTTCTATTATTTTATATTTTCAGGAAATCTCAAGTTATCTCCAGTTTTTCAGTTTTAAGACAAAAAATAAACCAGTATCAGGGGAAAAATAGGAATAAAGAAAAAGTACTTGATATCTGAATTGTGCACTTTTGTTGTGTGCTCAGTTATATTTCCAGGTTACATGGATGCAGAACTTGCAAAAAAATCTGATTTCAAGGCCAAGATCCTAAAAAATGGAGCCACTACAAAGTCTGAGAACAGCCAAGAAGAAAACAAGAAAACATTAAAGAAGGAAAAGTTAGTCACAAATTCTGATGAATCCTTGATTTCAGGGCACACACCAGAGACAAAAACCAAAGCAAAAGATACTGAGTTGGAGAAAGGTGAAATAAAAATGGAGGTCAAGTTAAAGGAGAGTGACACCAGGATACCAAAAGAGGAAGACCAGGTAAATGTGAGTGACACTGGAATACCACAAGAACAGGAGGCTCATGTAGAGATGAATGATACCGGAATACCACAAGAACAGGAAGACCAAGAAAAAAAGAGTGAGTCTGGAATACTACAAAGACAGGGATCCCAAGTAAAGAAGAGTGAGTCCGGAATAAAAGAAGGACAGGGATCCCAAGTAAAGAAGAGTGAATCTGGAATAAAACAAGAACAGGGATCTCAAGTACAGAAGAGTGAGTCTGGAATAAAAGAAGGACAGGGATCTCAAGTAAAGAGTGACACCAGAATACAAGAAGGACGGGAGTCCCAGGTGGAGAATAGTGAAGCTGGAATACCACAAAGACAGGAGTCTCCAGTAGAGAATAGTGAAGCTGGAGTACCACAAGGACCACACGAGTCCCCAGCAAAGACTAGTGAAGCTGGAACACCCCAAGGACATGAGTCCCCAGTAGAGAGTAGTGAGTCTGAGATACTGCTAATTCAGGGGCCTCAAGTAAAGAGAGAGAGTTCTGAGGATCAAGGAGAACAGGGAAATGCAAGGAAGAAGACAGATACAGAAGAAAATGATGCTCTGAAGAAAAGTGATGAAGGAAAGCACAAAGTTAAAGGAAAGAAAGAATCCGAAGTTAAGAGTAAAAAAATAAGGTTCAGTAAGGGGCAAAGGCAAATAAAGGAAGAAGTACAACAAAAAGATGGAAAGAGTAAGGGGAAATAAAAGGAAGGCTCATAAGTCAACTGATTATTATGATTCCCATCCCCTAGATACAAGTCACCACCCATTTATTGCTTAAATGGATCATAATTAGAGAATCCCTTTAATTTATATGTCTACAATAGATGTTTCACCATTTTTAGTCCTCCCAGCTACAAATCTTGGCTTCCAATTCTTTGCTTTCTAAGTTGATACTTTTATGACTTAGTCAAGAAAGATGATACTTTCTGAAATAAAACATTTTGAGAATGTTTGAAATGTATAATTTCACTGGAAAGAAATGTATAATTTCCTTCGACTACTATTAAAATTAACTCAGTAACAGCCAAACAATCAACCAATCAGTGGTCTTCATGGTAGGCTAAATGTTCATGAAATGCTGTTCTAGCAATAAGTGGTACAGAAAAATATGTCTGACTCCCTGCAATAAAACAGCTTTTAACACACACAGTGATATAATGTGTGTATAGAGAACAATTTTTTAGAAAAAAATCTGTCAAAATGTAGTTTAGATGGATGTTATAATATGAGTTAGGAACCTCTTGGGATAAAAATATAAAGAGGATAGCTCCCTGAGGAAGAGAATGGTGATATATATGTCTCAAAAGATGGATAAGATGTTGATACACTGAGAGAGGTAGGAAGAGTACAAGAAAGGCAAATAAATTCAGGACTGCCACACTGTGCTCTAGAAGAATTAGCCAATTATACTGTTGCCATAGCCTCATGAGTGCACTCTGGAATATAATTTTGAAAAGGAGGGTTATAAGAAGATTCTGAAAGAATATGAAAAACAAACCAGGCAACTGGGAAGCTTTCTAGGGTATTTGGGAAGGAGAGTTAGGTGAATACGTTTGCATTACCAAAGCGTTAATCTTGTGATTATACAAAATAGACTGAAGAGGAGAAACCTCGAAAGTAGTAAGTCTAGTGAAGAAGTGTTCGGGTTAGAGTAATAAATGATGGAAAGAGAATAAATGGTAGGGATAGGTATGAAGTATTTTTTCAAAGAAGAGATCACTACTTCATGATGACTATGTATGAGTAAAGAAAAGGAAAACAAAAATTGATGACTCCATAACTTTTGAAACTGAGTGACCAAAAATCCATAACAAACTGGTAGCTAGTTTGTGGGACAGGGAGAGAATAACAAATTGCTGAATTTAAGGAAACAAACTAACACTTGTCATTCCAGAGGGTTCTGAAGTCAGACCAGTAGAGATAATTGAAGTTATAGAGTAAATGAGTTTCCCAAGAACAAAGTACAGAGCTAACAAAAGCACAGTCCTAAGAACTGAGCTTGTTAGAGGTCAAAGAAAAAAATTAACGTATAGGAAGATGTAAGGAAAACCTGTACAACAAATGTTCTGATAGGAAAATGAAAACTTAAAGGAGTGCATTCCAATTTGCAGGTCAAAACATTTTCATTCCCAGTAGGTCCTGCAGGCAAATACGTCATACAATGAGAAACTACAATTATGAAAACTATGTGTGCCCTTCTCTAAAGGCCACCAAAAAGCAGGCCAGTTAAAAATAATTGCTAATCTTCCCTTAAAAGTACAGGCATCAAAGTTTTAAAGGATCCCAGAAAAAGGAAGGGGAGGAGTGAGCTATCAAAAGAACACCATGTTTGGCAAAATGATGCAAATACTAGGAAAATGAATAAGTACATGCAATTTCAATATAATTTAGATATAAAGATAGTAAAGTGGGACTTAAAAAATCAACAGCGGTAAATTGTTTCACAAATAAACTAACATATGTCAAATGCCCTGTTCACAAATGCCCAGTTTAGAACTTAGTTCTTATCACAAGGAAAAAAGAAAATTTGTAACTATGTGGGGTGACAGATGTTAATTGAACTTACTGTGGTAATCATTTTATAAAATATACACACATCATTAGGTTGTATACCTTAAACTTATATGATGTTATATGTCAATTATATCTCAATAAAACTGGGCAGGGCAGGGAATCAAGTCTTATGACTTCAATATGTACATTTTGTGTCAGTTTTACCTCAATAAAGACAGAAAAAAATGAGTAGAAGTCTTACCATTAGTCATTTTATGTGTAGGAAAAGAGCATAAGAAAAGCAGGAACTGAATTAAAGATGACAAAGTTGAATAAGAAATGCAAAGATATTGGGAAGTAAAAAATTTATGTAAAATCAGATAATGTGACTCCTACTCCAACTGAAGATTTCTGGGTTAGAACTGCATTAAAAATGCAATTTACCATCACCCATAAACATTTCTTACCCCAAGTTATAACGGGCATATCTAAGAAATGAATACAGGGAGCGGATGAAAGAAAAAGCATAGAATTTAAAACAGGATCCAAAGAGATAAAAAGTTAAACCAAGAAATTGATTAGGATGCTCAGTTTTACATTTGATGAAACTTCATTGCCCACACTTTAAAATAGTTAAGAATAGGAAAAACAACAAACATCACTACTCTGTACCTGGGAGGTCCCAATTAGGTTTTAAGGAAATAGAGAAGCCTGTTTTCCTAGGGGTTAGAACTAAAGATACTCTCATCCATCATCATCCAGAATCCTAAGCATCTGCCAAGGCTGTGAAGTAAAATCTGATATGACACTACAGATTATAAACATTGTAACCCTGTTCTCAAGAGTATTTTAAATCTTTATTAAATTTATCTGCAAAAATTAAAACTCATGACATTATCAGTGTTAACTTCCTATGAATCTCTCCATATCTTAACCTATGCTCTCCATATCTTAACCTATGCTCATATAAACATATATACACATGGAGTCAATCTACACACATTATTCTGCAACCTGATTTCCACATCTAACGCTATAACATGTGCATCACTCCAGGTCTAAGGATATCATTCTAAAGCATTACCATCACAGTATAGTGGATGAATTACTGCATATTCAACCAAGTCCTTAACAATGGACATTTGGCTTTCCAGCTTTTGCCATTAGCCAAATGGTGATATAATAAACATCTTTGTACAATATAAAGATTTTATTTCTGTAGGATAGATTTCCAAAATGGAACTGGCAAGTCAAGAGAAAAAGGAAATATGCATTTTTAATGTTAAAATATGTAATCACTTTCCTGAAAATTTGTAATCACTCATATTCTGACCAGGCATGTCTGAGTTCTATTTTCCCTACACACTCACGGGTGCTACAGAGTATCTACTAAGAAAAATAGTAATGAGAAAAGTGGTAGCTAATTCTTTTTTGTCTGTGTAATGGGAACAGTAATATCTAACTCTTGCTTTGATTGTATTTCCCCAACACCTAGTGAGACTGAGCAGTTCTTATAGGTTTCTTGGTCTTTTGGACTCACTCTTCTGTGAATTACTCATTTTCCATAGTGGCAGTTTGTCCTTTTCTTATTCAGATTCAACTCAAGTAAGTGCTTTTTGTCTATTAATGTTTTTCACCTGCCATTTGTGTTAAGAAAAAAAAATTTCTCTATCTACTTCTTCTTGCCAACATCCAATTCATTCATCCTGTTCCCTAAAATTATATCCTGATTCTGACCACTTCTCACCTCCTTCATCAGGTAATCCAAAACTTCCCCATAGCTCATCTGTACTACTGTGATAACCTCCAAAGAGAGCTTCTCTCTTTGTCTGAATCATACTTTTGTTCTAATTGTTTTTTAATTTTACTTTTAGAGAGAGAGCACACAAGCCCAGTGGTTGGGGCAGAGGTGAGAGAGAGAGAGAGAGAGAATCTCAAACAGCCCCCATGCCCAGTGCCAAGCCCTGTACAGGCTTGATCTCACCACCCCGAGACCATGACCTAAGCTGAAACCAAGAGTCAATCACTTTACCAACTAAACAACCCAACTGACTCAGAACATACTTTTAAAATGTAAACTTGTAAATGTAAAAAAAATGTAAAATCTAAAATGTAAACATTTTACTAATGTAAAAATGTAACTCATGTTACTTCTCTGCTCAAGACCCTCCAAAGGTCTTCCAGTCATTTCTGTGTGAAAGTTCAAAATTCTCAGGACCTTCACAGCCTCATAGTATGCAGCTTCTGGGTTCTCCTCCAGCCTCATACCTCATTGCTGCAGGCACACTGTGGTTTCATTTTTCTTCATGCCCACCAAGCATGTTCCCACTTCAGGGACTGCCTCAAAGACTTTCCCCAAAACATGTACACAACTCACTTCCTTAATTCTTTAAGACGTCAGCTTAAATGACTACCCTAACTCAAACAGTATTTCTCCACTCTCTATCCTTTTGTCCTGACTTTTCTTCATACCATTTATCCCTACCTCACATTACACATTTATGTGTTTACTGATTTTCTGCTCCCATAGATGTAAACTCGGAAACTCTGAAGACAGGAACTATGTTTTATTCACTGCTGAATCTCTAGGGCTTAAAAAAGTGTGTCACACACAGTAGATGTGAAAAAAGAATTGTTAAATGAAATGAAATAAAATAAAATAAAATGAAGGTATCATTTACTCTATAGAAATTTATTGCATTTAGTCAAATGTGTCTGCCTTAATTCTGAGAATTTCTAGGCTTTCAATGCGTTTCCCCTACTACTGTGGTAAACATACTCATTTTTTTTCCTAAAAATTCTCTTTCACACTTATTAAATCCATTTGTTTATGTTGTAAAATTGGTGTTTAGTTTTCTCTTCTAGATGGAGATCAAATTTATCAGCAGCATTTGTAAAATAAACCTTTCTCCACTACATAATTCATTTTAAATGGCAGTAATGTTTCCCTCCAGGAAGCAAAAATTGGTTCTTGAGGGTCAAAAAAATTGTATTCTATTAATGTATAAATCACAGATATTCATAAAGTACATAGGCAGATGTATAGTATATTCATGAAATACATAAGCAAACATATAGTCTATTTGTAATATGGAAATCTTATGAAGGGAATGATTAGAATAAAAATGTCTCAAGGTTCCTTATGAGATTATAATAAGAAAATATGTCAAAGTCATACTGCTTTGATTACACAAGCTGTAGGAAAGTTTGAATGTCTATGAGGCATGTCTGGATCTACTCTTCTTTTTTTATTGTTTTCTTGGTCTTTTGGGCATATGGTCTACCATGTGAACTATATATATTTTTCAGTTCTCCCTCTAATCTTCTTTGCTTTTTTCCAAGTTATTTAAATTCCAGTTAGTTTACATACTTTATAATACATACTTTGTAATATTAATTTTAATTTCAGGTGTACAATTTAATGATTCAAAAATTCTATACAACACTTGAAACTCATGACAACAAGTGCATTTCATCTCCACACTCACCTCTCCTCTGGTAACCATCAATTTTTTCTCTATAGTTAAGAGTGTTTCTCAGTGTGCATTTTAGAATCTTTTAGAAAACATTTTAAGTCACACACACACCAGCAAAGAATAGAAAAGAAAAGGAAAAAGCTGCATGCATTTTGTTTAGAATTGCATTGAATCTATAATTTATTTGGGGATAATTTACCTAATTTACATAAATTACATAATTTACATCTTAACATTTGTGAGTCTTCCAATCCATTAATAAGATTTTTCTTTCCATGTAACAGTCTTCTTTAATTTTCCTGAGTATAGTTTTATAGTTTCCTACGTTGAAGTCTTGCATATCTTCCAATATCTTTATCCTAAAATTATTCAGATTTTACATTTCTTCTTATATTTTATTTTACCTTTTTCATCTTAATGAATTTCTGCTCTTATCTTTACTACTCCTTTAGTCCTACTTGCTTTGGTTCAATTTGCTTTTTTTTTTTAATTTCTTGAGTTGAATGTTTATATAATTAATTTTTAACAATTTTCTTTTCTAACATTTGCATTTAAATTTCTAAATTTAAGGCTTTAACGGGATCCCATAAATTTTGAAACATAGTATTTTCAATATCCCTCATTAAAAGTATATCTACTTCCATTGTAGTTTTTACTTAACCTATCAGTTTATTTTTAAGATATAATTCTTTATTTCTGAATATATAGAAATTCTCTAATTATCTTTCTTTTTTATTAAATTCCAGTTTAATTTCACTGTGAGAAAAAATCTTTAATTTTACTTTTGATGTACTTGATAAAAAATGCATTTTTCTGTTGCTGAATACAGTGCCATATACATATAAATAACAATTATATTGTCCATCATCTATATCAAACCATTTTTTTGGGCCTCATCCATATTTTACTGGGATGTATCATCCATTCTGTTTGCAGACTGCAGGTCAGTCAATTTATGCTTTATGTATTTTAAGGCAATGTGATTTCATGCATATATATTTAGATTTGCATAATCTTCATGAACTGATTGTTTTATCATTGTGAAATGATCATCTTTATTCCTAATAATGATTTTTGACTTAAAGTTTGCGTTGTAGGAAATTTAGTTATTCCAGCTCCTTTTTTTTTTTTAAAGATTTTATTTATTTATTTGACAGATAGAGATCACAAGTAGTCAGAGAGGCAGGCAGAGAGAGAAGGAAGCAGGCTCCCTGCTGAGCAGATAGCCTGATGTGGGGCTCGATCCCAGGACCCCAAGATCATGACCTGAGCCGAAGGCAGAGGCTTAACCCACTGAGCCACCCTGGCACCCCTCCAGCTTCCTTTTTTTTAAATTTATTTTTATTTATTTTCAGCATAACAGTATTCATTATTTTTGCACCACACCCAGTATATACCCCAGAACTATATCCACGCAATCCATGCCCTCTCCAGCTTCCTTTTGAATAGTGTTTGCATCGTTTCTTTTTGATTATTTCACTTATAACTTTTCTGTATTTTAACGTTTTGGGTGTGTCCCTTGTAATGCAGGTGTGTTTCTAAACTGATCTAATAATCATATTTTATGGGACGCGCTGCCTACTGCGCTAAGGAGGCAGGTAATAATCATATTTTAAATGAAACATTTAATCTACTTAAACTCAATATTATCATAGGTATATTTGGACTTAAATATGCTCTAGTATTTCTATTTTTGCTTCACACATCCTTTTTGACTTTTCTATTAGCTGGTTATGCATTACTTAACCATTCTTCTAATGAGCACTTTAAAATATACATAATGTGTCCCTGACTTGATCTAGTTTTATACAAATTAGAAAATTTACCTCTTCTACATAATGCAAGGACATTAGAAGTTTTAACTTCATTAGTTCCAACTTAAATCTTACTTTTGTTATAGATTTTAATTCTATATAAACTTTAACTCATAAAATTTTGTTTCATAAGTCAGTATTTATTTAGATAGACTCACATATTTACCTTTCCATTCCTCTTCAGTCTTACCTGTATTTGCTAGCATATATACAGAGCAATAGTTTTCTTTCTGCCTGAAGAATACCTTTTGGGTTTTTGCTAGTGAAGAACTATATGTGACAAACCTCCCCCCTCCCTTTTTCTCCATCTGAAACTATCTTTATTTCACCTCCATTTTGTAAAATGTCATTATTGGGCACAGAATTCTCGATAATTATTTTCCAAATTCATTTTTATAGAAATAACACCTTTTTTGCATTACAATGCGTTGGTTTGCTTAAACTGTGTGATTTCAAAACAAAGACCATGCGTACATGCTTTGAGTACAAACGCAACTCTCAAGGTGAGCATATAACTTAAATGGCAAGAGTTATAGTTAATGGACACAGAACAGAGCAGCCTACAAGTCACATAAGCACTGGTCAATATATTATATTGAAGGATGAAAATTTGAGAACTTGATTAAGTTAAGGTTGCTGAAGAGAACATCCAATTCATGGATTAAAGTATTTCCTCTTTCCCATCCTGAAAACTTTATTACATTAGTCAGTTTACCTCAGAGAGCATTAAAAAAAAAAAAAATCATACTCTTGAAATAGTGCCTGTTGGAACTTGTTTTTCTATGATCTGACAAATGAATTTTTACCATGGCTGGGTATAGATATATTGGATTATAAGCTTATTTTCTCAATTACCAGTGTTATTTTTGACAGTCTTACATCTAGTACTGCTGATGAGGAATCAGACACTGCTTTGACTCTTCCCATCATACAAAGCCTAATAGTTTTGGCTTTAATAGTTGTACTTTTATCCTCCTTTAACAAGCTATGCCTGTCCCTCATTTCAATTTATAATCTTGTGTCTGTCCTCAACTCAGGAAACACTAATTTATTACTTTATCTGTTCAAGCACATCCTTCTGGGTCTCCCAATATTCTCCTGTTAGATGAATTGGGTCTGACCTCCAAATTTCTCTTCCCTTGGCTTCTACTTCTTCGTGTTTTATCTCTTTATTGAGAGACATTTCTTCCATTCAATCTTCCAAAGCACTAATTCACTTCTCATTAATAAACATTCTCTTTTCCAATTTTCTCATCAATTTTTTAAAATAGTTTTATTTTTTTAGGGCAGTTTTAGGTTCACAGAAAAATTGAGCAGCAAGTACTGAGTTCTCATATCTCCTCTGCACCCCATATGCATAGCTTCCCCCACTACCAATATCCTGCACCAGCATGGTGCATTGTCACAATCAATGAACCTACACTGCGTTATCATTATTGCAAAAGTCCATAGTTTATTTTACATTTCACTCCTGATGCAGTACATTCTATGGATTTTGACAAATATATGACATGTATCCGCTAATACAATATCACACAAAATAGTTGGTTGCCCTGGATATCCTATGGGCTCTGCTTATTTATTTATCCTTCCCACCCATGAACCAACACCTGACAAACACTGATATTTTTGCCTTGACCACAGGTTTTCTTCTTCAAGAATATCAAATACTTAGAATGACAGTGTATGTAGTATTCTCAGATTAGTTTCCTTTATTCAGTAATATGCATTTTAGTTTTCTCCTGTCTTTTTATCATTTGGCAGCCTATTTTTTCCATGTTTATTGACATGTAATTGACATACAGTACTGTATACCTTTAAGATGTACAGCATAATGATTTGACTTACATATATTGTAAAATGATTAGCACAATAAGTTTAGTTAATATTCATCATCATATATCATACTCCCCAAAATGAAAGTGTTTTTCTTTGTGGTGAGAACTCTTAGGATCTTCTTTCTAAACAACTTTCAAATATACCCTATGATGGTGTTAACTAAGTCACCATGTTGTACATTATATGTACATCCAGTATTTAGGTCTCTTATAACTGGAAGTTTGGACCTTTTGACCACCTTCAATCCAGTCTTCCCCCATCTTCCCTCCTACCTCTAGTAACCACAAATCTGTTCACTCTTTCAATGAATTTGTTTTGTTTTGTTTAAGATTCCACATATAAGTGAGATCATACAGTTTTTGTCTTTCTCTGACTTCCTTCGCTAAGCATAATGCCCTCAAGAGCCATCCATACAGCTTAAAATGGCAAAATTTAATTCTATTTTATGAAGTTATGTTCCCTCTATGCCTAACTTTCAGATTTTATCATGAATTGATGTTGAATTTTGTCAAATATTTTTCTCTGCATCCATAGAAATGATCATACTATTTTTCTTTCATTCTATTAATTTGATACATATTTATTGATTTTAATATATTGAGCCATCCTTGCATCCCAGGAATAAATTCTACCCAACCATGGTGAATGCTGCTTTTAATGTGCTGTTGAATTTCATCTGCTGGTATTTTATTGATAATTTTTGCATCCATATTTATCAGGAACATGGACCTGTAGTTCCTTGTCTCATAGTGCCATTTTCTGGCCTTGTTATCATAATGATGTTAGCCTCATAAAATGATTCTGATGGTGTTCCTTCTTCATTGATTTTTTTGGAAGAGTTTGAGAAGTATTGGCATTAATTCTTCTTTAAGTGTTTGGTAAAATTCAGTGAAATCATCTGGTTCTAGGATTTTCTTTGTTGGAAGATTTTTTATTTGATTCAATCACCTTACTAGTAATAAGCATGTTTAGATTTTCTATTTCCCCTTGATTTAATCTTGGTAGGTTGCATGTTTCCAAATATGTTCCCATTTCTTCTAGGCTATCCAGTTTGTTGGCATATAGTTGCTCATAATAGCTTCTTATAACCCTTTGTATTTCTGTGGTACCAGATATAATGGCTCCTCTTTCATTCATAATTTTGTTGATTTAGGTCCTCCTTCTTTTTTCTTAGTTTAGCCTAATTTAAAGTTTGTCAATTTTATCTTTCCAAAGAACAGACTCTTAGTTTGTTAATACTTTCTATTGTTTTCCATTTCATTTATTTCTGATCTAGTCTTTTATTGTTTCCTTCCTTCTGTTAACTTTGGGTTCAATTTGGTTTTTTATCCATGAAAGACCTGAGGTCGTAGCTCATATCTTTTTACCACTGAATAATATTCAAATACCTGAGTGTCCCACAGTTCATTTATCGATTCACTTACTGAAGGACAGCTTAGCTGCTTCCAAGTTTTGTCAATTATGAGTAGAGCTGCTAGACACATTCATGTGTAGATTTCTGTGTGGGTATAAGTTTCGAACTCCTTGGGGAATACCGAAGTGCAGGACTGTCTAATCATATGGTAAGATTTGCATGAAATCATCAAACTATACCAAAGTAGCTGTACCATCTGCATCCCACCAACAAGGGATTAGAGCTCCTGTGGCTCCACCTCCTTACCAGCATTTGATGATGTCAGAGTTTTTGCCCACTCTAATAGGTATGCAGTGGTTTCTCATTGTTTCTTCATTTACACTTTCCCTGTTGACACAGGACATGGGGCACTTACTCACATGCTTATTTGCCATCTGTGTATCTTCTTGGTGAGGTGTCTTCAGATTTTTGTGCATTTTTTAGCCAAGGTGTTCCTTTTTTTTATTATTAAGTTTCAAGAGTTAGTCTATATTTTGGATAACAGGCTTGTATTAGAAATATCTTTTGCAAATACTTTCTCCTAATCTGTGGCCTATCATTTTTTTTACCGTCTTTCACAAAATAGGAATTTTTAATTTTAATAAAGTATAGCTTATCAATTATTTCTTTCATGGGTGTTGTGTGTTATATCCAAAAACTCATCACCAAACCCAGGCTAAGTTCAAATAGTTCGTTAGGTTGATTTTGACTCCCTTTAAAAATTTTTATCTTAATGTTCTTTTTTGAACTTTCATTAGTTCTGCTTCATTAGAAGACATGTTTTAGACATCCAATTTGGTTTCCCTCCCTCCAGATTTTGAGTAACATATATTATCTGCTTGTTCAGGACAATTTTCTCTTAGTCATCAGATTAACTAAGCAACTCTTAGGATTTCTCACTCATTGACAGTCACTATGCCATAGAAATGGCAGGACCTGCTTATATTGGTTGTCTGTGTACAAAATGGTAAATCCCTGTTCTTATATTGAGACAGAGAAAGGAAGATTTTTCCATGTCCCCCATCCCTTAGCTAACTCTTCCTTTAAGACAAGAAGTGGTAGCAATTTGGCCCAGCACAATGGGCAGGATCAAGGATACACTCCTAGGAACACAAATGAGTGGAAAATAATGGCCTTTCTTAATAAGCTCCATAGGTTTTCATGTGCTACACTCTCTCAATGAACCAGAAAATCCTGATTATTTTCCCTAGGCCACAAGAAAAGTCCCCAATTCTAGTACAAACACCTTAGCTCTATCATAGTGGCAAGGAAAAGCTTTCTTACTCTTTCTCCCTGAAGATCTCTATAGAACCAGCAGATTCAAATAGATCCTCCAGGTTCCATCAGCTGGCCTTCCTATGGCCATCATATTTCTTCAGAGAGTAAACTGAGAAGAATAAGGAGTCCTGATGTACTCACATCACTACATGTCACCATTCTACATATAATATACGATAAATATGAACTAAATATTGCAGAAGAACAACAGAAAAGAGCCCACTGGTTATAATCCAGCACATCAAGTCCTTTAGAATGAAATAGGTATCAAGCATAGGGAACAATGACCCATACTAAGACTATAACGCAGTGAACACCCTATAATATATATATTTTTTCTAACTCAACAAATAAGTGAGAGTCTTGAATTCCTTGAATTCAATTCCTTGAATTCTTAAATTTCCAGAGTTCCTGTTCTGAATTCTTTCCCTCAGATAAACAGTCCCATGAAGTAAGAGGAAACAAACTTCCTTTTAGATGAAATTGTGCTTCCAATCATGGTCACTCGAGAGAATGAGACAGGTAGAAAAGGCTCTGGCAGTCTGAGGACTCACTCGAAATATCCATAAGCAGGAGACCAGACATGATGATATAGGAAGAACTGAATTTAAAATCAACAGATTTGTTTCTTGTCTGACTATGGATTCCTTTTTAGGTTAATTATTTGGAAATGTCAATTTACTTCTCTGGACCTTAATTTCCTAGTCTGTAAAATCTAAGCTACCTTTTATTAGAAAATAGATGGTAAATACCTATGCTTTGAAACTCTTTCTTTTTATACTTTTATTACTTTTCTCAGAAACTAAGATAAAAAAAAATTGCCTCTGTACATAGAAGATGTCATTATCTGTGGATGGAACAAAGGGGAGAATGTTTGGTCCATTTTATAAGTAAGAAAAGAGTGAAACTGCTACCACACTGTGTCCAATTGTGGCAGCCTGGAGCCAACTTGCCAGCTAGAGTGATAACAGAGGAGAAAGGGCAGATACCATGCAAGTAATGGTGTCTATACTCTTCCCCTTTCCATGAAGATCTTCCACATTGTCAAGCAGGCCTGACATGGGTGACTAAACAATAACAACAAACACAATAGGAAAATGAACAATTGAGCCACTGGCCTCTCCAGAGCACAAGCAACCTGGGTAAACAAAAGAGATCATCCCTCAGTATTACTAAAGAAACAAAGCAAAACTCATAATGCAAACACTCTAATTTCCTGATTTGACTCTCCACTGAGATATGATAACCCTTTTTTCTAACTTAGTAGTGATGACCCAGTAATCAGACACCCAGAAAATTAATAGTCCATTGAAAAACTAGCACTCTTTAGTTTCTGCAAAAGTTATGGTGAATCTGGATTTCTTTGGATTTTCCTAATTAGGGTTTTATAATAATTCTCATAACTGGGAACTTCTCTAGGTTTGTATTTTCTACAAAGAAGGATTCCGTTTTGGAAATAAGGCATATTTTTTTTTATTCTCTCTCTTTAAGATTATTTATTTATTTGACAGAGATCACAAGTAGACAGAGAGGTAGGCAGAGAGAGAGGAGGAAACTGGCTCCCTCCTGAGCAGAGAACTCAATGCGGGGCTCGATCCCAGGACCCTGGGATCATGACCTGAGCTGAAGGCAGAGGCTCAACCCACTGAGCCAGCCAGGTGCCGTGGAAATAAGGCATATTTTAAAGTATAATTTTCCATTATATATTCAACAAATATTAACTTATACCTACCATGCCAAGTTGCTAATGTCAGTCTGTTTAAGGAACTCAGAAACCATTTGAAAAAAAAAAAAAAAACCACACATG
Source organism: Mustela lutreola (assembly GCF_030435805.1). Taxonomy (NCBI): domain Eukaryota; kingdom Metazoa; phylum Chordata; class Mammalia; order Carnivora; family Mustelidae; genus Mustela; species Mustela lutreola. Next base: position 121,630,217 of record NC_081295.1, read on the forward strand.
TAACCACAAACTCAGTGTAACCAACTAATAACCTAATCACATCTCTTCATTAAAGCAAATAACCTGTGGAGAACAATAAGACTACACTTGATTATTAAACAACTTATATCCTATCACATATATTTTAAAAAATAAAAAGTCCCTTTTCTTTACAAAACATATAGATCATTCAACCATTGCCTTAGTCAAAGAAACGAACTCTTTACAAATTAGTAATCTAAAGATTTCTACAGTAATGATGTAAGAAATAATGCTAATAGCCCTATGAGAGCAATTTGAAATGTGTTCAAGTCTGGAAAGGAGAACACAAAATCAATGGCTTTCCCACCAAAAGTAAGATTCATAAATATTAATTACAGTTTCTAGTTCTCTCACCCTGCTTTACTTAATATTATTAGGATGATCTGATGTCACTGACAATTTCACATCAAATGCCAGACATGAAAGAGTGGGAACTGTTCCATATCTAATAAAATCTATGTAAATTTTCCTGTCCACTATTACAACAAAAAGAATAAACAACAATAGAAGCTGTCTTAATCTTTTCTGGATGAAGAAATAGCAAACTTATTTACACATACATATGTATTCTACATGCATATTTATATATGTGTACATGTGTATATAATTTTATGTGTTTCTTAAGTTGTAAAAAAATCTCTTAGTATCACTAATATTTCCTTTTCAACAAACAGGAAGAATGAGGGTGAGGTGGTGTGAGTGGACAGTGAGAGTATGAGAGAAAAGATAAGAACAGTTAGAAGGGGTAGAAGTGGAAATACAATATATGTAGTGTTTTAACATCCTCAAGGCTCGATTCAAATCCCCGTTTGTTTTTAAAGAGAATTTTTGGGGCATCTGGGTGGCCCAACAGGATAAGCTTCCGCCTTCAGCACAAGTAATGATCTCAGGGTACTGGGATCAAGCCCAGAATCTGGTTTTCTGCTTAGCAGGGAGTCTGCTTCCCCCTCTCCCTAGGCCCCTCCTCTCTGCTCATGCTTTCTGTCTCTCTCAAATAAATAAAATCTTTAAAAAAGAGAGAGAGAATTGTGGCCTTCGAAAGAATCATAGGCAATAATAATAACAACTTTATATCCAAGCCAAATCATGGTCATTTATGTATTTTATAGGCATTTGGGGAAAAATGCAGAAATTATCAGCGATTCCTTATCTATGTAACATTTCTACTTTGCTTTCTCCATGATAGGTACAGAAGGCAGTATTAATAACTATGGATATTACAAAAATCTCCATGTTCCTAATTTCATTCCCGTTTTCCTCTTGCCCAATAATTAGCATGCCACTGCCACTAGCTTACCAACAATGGGCAGGAGCATTTAAGAAAGGTGATCAATAAAATCTATTTTTCTACTATCCATATGTAGTCAAGAGTTCTGATGTGGGATCCCTAACAAATAGGGAAATGGTAAGAATATGATGAAAATGTGAATAAAGCAAGATTTGTGAATTCTAATGCCTTCATTTATAATGAAAAGTTTTAGTCAAAGACATAGAAAAATATTCATGGATGTTGTTGCCCCGAATCTACCAAACTCAGGAAATCTGAAAACCATCAGATTGGTTGTTCTTAAATTACAACAAAAGATGCACACAATGATTAATTCCACTGAAGCTGACTTTTTCTGATGCAATAGTATAGGTTCATTTTCATGTTCCTCACTACAAAATAAAAATAGTATCCTTTTTCTTAAACAAACAAATCAAAAGATTTGATAATCTGTGATTAAACTTTCTGAATAAAAATAGATGTTACTTTCCTATTTCTCAGCAAATTTATAGAAATCTTGATATAAATAAATAACCCTGAAATAATAAATAAATAAAATAAGATAAAAGTAAAATATAATAAGTATAATAAATAAATATATAAATAAATAAAATGAATATAAATATATAATAAATATAAATTTTAAAATCTGTGAAATAATAAATAAAATAAAATATAAATAAATAAACAGATATCTCTGAAATAAAAAGAGATGTAAAGGAGGATAGAATAGATGCACAATTCCCAAACCTATGACATTTCTACTATAAAGACCAAGAAGAGCAGATAAAGATAACAAAGGGCTCTAAAATTGTCTAATTTGAAAATGAGTCTCCCCAAAGGAGTACAGAGGAAAATGTCACATTGGGCTTCTTCCCTGAAGAAAACCACACTCATATATTTACATCTGTATTCTGTGGAAGACTCAGAACACTCAGCAAGTACCTGGATACTTCCTTAACTCTGCTGGACTTTTGTTTATAACTTCCTTGAAAAGCTTTTGATCTCTCTACTCACTGTTGCTGTCAATGACTTATTAGTCATACACAAAAATAGTATTAAAGAAAGCTAGAGTTTCCTTCCCTTAGGCAAATGATACTTATATGTTCATTTGTGTTTATATTTCAGAAAAGACAACAGAACCCTGCAGTAAGTTTCTTTTTTATTTCTTATTTGTGATTTAGAATTAATGGTCTGGAAGACTCCTGTGTATATTACCAGTTTCATGTCTATCATGTTTAAATATAAGACCCCTGAATTCAGGGGTCAGGAGAGGAGGGAGTTTAACAAGGCATTTACCTCAACTGCCTGCCTAAAATCCTGCTGGAATGAAATAAAGAAATGGAAAAAGCATATACACAAGGAATACAAGGAAAGGAAATGAGATCAGTTTGTAAGTGCTGAGAAATTTTTGAAAACAGATTACTGACAGAAGAGATAGAAGAAACCTGAAAATAAGCAGTAGAGAAAGGAAAGAAGAATGTCAATTCAAAATTCAGAAAAGACTCACAAATTGAAGGCAGAAATACAGGGCGGGATGGCCAGTTAACAGTCGTTATCTGACTAGTTCCCATTCAAGATGGCTGCATAGGATGATCCTGAACTCACCTTCTCTGACAGACCCGCTAAATCTTTGGCTATATATGTGTGTGGAATGATTTCCTCTGGGGGCGGGGGACGGACTGGTGAACTAACCCTCTCACATGGGGTAAACAAGGGGGTAACCACATCGAAGTTATTAGGAAAGGTTAAGACACAACAATCCTGCCATATTTCCCATGCATTGAGCAGCAATCCATAATCAGTGCAAAGAACTCACAACCTGGAGCTTCTCCTTAAGGGGCAAAGGATTCATACCCCACACAGCCCCATCCACCCAACTTGAGAGATGAACCCCCAAAATATCTGGCTTTGAAGATCAATAGGACTCATGCCCACAAAAACCAGAGAGATGGAGCCAATTGAGGATAACCTTTAAAGGGCACCCAGACTTACTACTCCTCCACCAGGACCCAAGACAGAAGCAGTCCCTTGAAATGTGTATAGCTATTATGTGAAAGAGATTCATTTCCTAGTTTTAAAATATTTATCTGAGGTATATGGTCTTGCTGGATAATCTCTGGAGATGGAGACTGGTGACCACCAACTTCCTATTCTCCTTCCATCTTACTAAAGTCAATGGTTACCATTTTCTCCCTCATTTTTCCCCCTTTTCTTTGTTTCTTTTTATTTTTAATTTTTTCTTTCTTTTTGACTCTCCTTTGGCCTCACTCCAGCCCATGTGTACCATCTTTGCACACTCCCTCTGCCACATGACAGTGCCAGCATCTCCCAGAAGGGAGCTTCTACACACAACTGGTACCTCAGTTTTATTTTTGTTTGTTTGCTTTTTTAATCTACTGACTCATATTTTGTCACTGCCACCCACGCTTGCTTGCCTGGCTCTGGAAATCATGGAGGCTTGCTTTCTTGGGTCCCATGAGACTTTATCAATCAGAGAAACAGATCTAGGCAGACTACCACCTCAGTCTGTCTGAGAAAAAGACCACTTTGCTGGTCCATGAACTTTGGCCTGAGGAAATCTTCCTTCTGGTTTGACACACTTTAGGAGCCTACAGAGATGTTGTCTGGGAATGGTGGCCAGTGGATAGATCTTTGTGCTTTTCCTTTGCCTCACTCCAGTTCATTGGTATCTTACAGAAAGGAGTCTATACCCTTCTCTGGTATCCAGATTTTTGTGGCTGCCAGAGAACTCCTCCACGTCACCTGGCTTTGGGGGCCAGTGAGGCTTATGTGCACTGTTCCATGGGACTATAACCAATGGACAAAGTGTTCTTAAACAGCTAGTACCTCCAGAGCAAAGAAAGGAGCTCAATCATGCTGTGAAAGAAGTCAATTGTTTTATCATCACAGCCACAGACAGAGTGGCAGACTTCTAGGTAAACAGATCATAAATGTCTCCTGAGACTTCAGAGGGTAGGAAAAATCTTCAGAGTAGCAGCATCTCTCAATAGGGAGCTCTTATGTATGTCCAGTGCTCCTGTTTTTATACCTGGTGATCTGACTTTCACATATGCTGACCAGGGGATACCTGTTGATCACCTAGCTTTAATGGACAAAGGAGCTTGCCTTCCTGAGTCCCATGAGACTACAAGAGTCAGAGCAGCTCTTGGTAGGCTATAATCTCCAGCCGTACTGCATAGACAGCAGACTGAAACACAACCCCAGCCTTTCTGTGAAAGAGGCCTACTTCCAAGTCCTGGCGCTTCAGACTTAGGGGCCGACATCAGCTCTGGCACACATCCAGAGGCTACAGAGGCACTCTCAGGAACACAGGCCAAAGAACGCCAACTCAACAATCTCCTTCTGCCTCACTATACCTCACTTTTTATCTCCTACAAGGGAGCTTGTAACTAGACTACTGATTTTTACAACTGCTGCCCAGGGGACACCTCCAGATCACCTGTCTCTGGGGACCAGGAGAGCTTATATATGTAGGCCCACAAGACTGCCTAAATACGAATTTATTTCAAGCTGTCGTGTGGCTTCCAATTAGCCTGAATCTAGGTGGGCTGGCAGATCCTCCTCTTTGGGACACTGACTGGTCTTGGCACACCCTCAACAACCAGGAGGTATTAAAAGTCAAATAGGCTGCTTGCACAACCATAAAGGTTTGATAGACATCCAAGGGCTAAACCAGGATTTAGTGATAAAGTTCATTTGCACAAGAAGACAATCTTTGAAGATTGTGAGAAGTGGCTAATGAATAGAAACCAATATAGAGAGAGAGAGCAAAATGAAGAAAATGACACTATGTTCCAAACGAAAGAAAATGATAAAACGTTGGAGGGGGCAATCTTAATCAAACAGAGATAGGTAATTTACCTGATAAAGAGTTCAAAGCTATAGTCCTACAGATACAGTGAAAACTTCAGGGAGATGAAAATACAAGAAAGTTACAAAAAGAAGAGACAGAACTGAAGAATACAGTAACTGAGCTGAAAAATACACTAGAGGGTTCCAAAGGAGACAAGGTGAAGCAGAGTAAAGGATCATTGTCTCAAAGACAGAGCAGTGGAATTCATCCCAACACAGCATTAGAAAGAAAAAAGAATGCAATATATATTTGGATTTTATTTCTTAATCTAGTCTGAAAATACTTTCATTTAATAGGAATATTTATTTATCCATTTGTGTCCAGTATAATTGTTCATATATTTGTATTTTTAATAATAATGTTACTAATCAGTTTGCTAATTCTCATATTTTTGTCTTTTTTTTTTTGCCTTCTTTTGAAATAATTTCTTTTTTATAATTCTATTTTCCTGATCTCATAGGATGTTAGCAACACACTGTTTTACTATTCTTTTAGGAATTACCATAGAGATGATAACATTCATCTTTATGTTACAAAACTGTAACATAAATTGCTACATTTTTTAAAAGAGATTTTATTTATTTGAGAGAAAGAGAGAGAGAGTAAGAGTGAGAAGGAGGGAGTGGGAGAGAGAATCTGATGTGATTTCAAGCTGAGCATGAAGTCCAAGCTAGGGCTCAACCCCACAACAGCAAGATCATGACCTGAGCAGAAACCAAGAGTCAGATGCTTAACTGACTGAGCCACCCAGGCACCCCTAAATTATTATATTTAACATTGAAAATTAATAAGACAATATAAGGGGTATAAGAACACTGGAACACTATTTCTTTACTATTTATGCTTTCATTGTCATGCTCATTAAAAATGCATTTACTTTAATCCCTCAATGTATTGTCATCACCATCACCATCATCATCATCATCATCACCATTTTTTATTCTAGATTTTCAATTTTCAAAATTTCTTTGGTCTCCTGGTTGCAAGGAAAATTTTTGCATTTTCAAGCTGCTATAACTTCAGGCTTTCCCATCAGTCTAAACTAGATTAGGAAGGAAAAATACTAATCTCCTTCTCTCAGGAAAATCAAACTGATGGATTTATTTGTATTGTATGAAAGATCTTAGAATGCATCAGTACCCTCCCTTTCTATTTCTAATCTGGGGATGGTCTGGTCTGCTCAAGTGAGGCAGTTGAGATTTCTGGATATTACCATATCTGATTATAAAACCACCCATAAAGAGAGTATAAAAACTTACATTAGGCAATTTGGAAATGAGCATTTTTTTCCTTTTTTTTCTTTTCCCTTCAGAACACAATAAAACCAATGAAAAAGAATAACAAAAGGCATAAGCCTGAAAAACATTCTTAAAAATCACCAAAAGTGGGGCACTTGGGTGTCTCAATGGGTTAAGCCTCTGCCTTCAGCTCAGGTCATGATCTCAGGGTCCTGGGATTGAGCCCTGCATTGGGTTCTCTGCTCAGCAGGGAGTCTGCTTCCCCCTCTCTCTGCCTGTCTCTCTGCCTACTTGTGATCTCTCTCTCTCTCTCTCTCTCTGTCAAATAAATAAATAAAATCTTTTTAAAAATCACCAAAAGAGGGGCGCCTGTGTGGCTCAGTGGGTTAAGCCTCTGCCTTCTGCTCAGGTCATAATGTCAGAGTCCTGGGATTGAGCCCCATGTGGAGTTCTCCACTCAGCAGGGAGCCAGCTGATTATCTGATACCTGGTTCCAGGGAGATTAGGGCAGCAAAGCCCAAAGTGACCTAGAGTGCAAGAGCCCAACAAGGGAATAGTCTCTGGACTTGTTAGTTTGCATATGAAAGTGTGCTAGCAGAAGAAATATTTTATGATCCCTAGGAATTGGCTAGACACAGGAGGGGCAGTTTTTCCAGAGTCAGCAAGGCTCCAGATGTCAAAGCAACAGAAATACAGAAAGCAAAGAGGAATGATTAGTATAATTAATTGACTTTTACATTTTGAACATATATGACTTTGATTACAAAATTTAAATATTAATAATATATCCAATTACATCAATGTTGCATTTTTTTTATTTTTTTATTTTTTTATTTTTTTATTTTTTATTTTTTATAAACATATATTTTTATCCCCAGGGGTACAGGTCTGTGAATCACCAGGTTTACACACTTCACAGCACTCACCAAATCACATACCCTCCCCAATGTCCATAATCCCACCCCCTTCTCCCAAACCCCCTCCCCCCGGCAACCCTCAGTTTGTTTTGTGAGATTAAGAGTCACTTATGGTTTGTCTCCCTCCCAATCCCATCTTGTTTCATTGATTCTTCTTCTACCCACTTAAGCCTCCATGTTGCATCACCACTTCCTCATATCAGGGAGATCATATGATAGTTGTCTTTCTCTGCTTGACTTATTTCGCTAAGCATGATACGCTCTAGTTCCCAATGTTGCATTTTACTCACAATGAAAAGCCTGTTGGAGAAACTAGTCTTTTTTGCAGGGTCAGATAACAATTTTGTATTTGTTTTGTTTGTGTTTCAGTTAAGACTCCAGAATCTGTTGGTAAGCCCATTTTCAATCTTTCACATACACTTTAGTCTCCCATACAGAAAAACGTCTTTCAACTTTGCAGGTATGATAATTTACATTTTTAAAATCTCCCTAGACAAGATTACGGAATGAAAATATTAATCTCCTCTCGGACAAATTACACTTATATTATTTGTATTCTAGGGAAGAGCCTAAACCTATCAGTAGCCTCCTTTCCTATTTCTAATCTGTGGTTCCTTCTGAAGTTTGGTTAAATGGCTAATAAAATTATAAGAAGCACAAACTTATAAAACATTCTAAGAAAACAGGAAGGATTGAAGCAGAGAGAAGATTACACAGGAAATCTGTTATGTAGCTCAGCTATGAAGGTTCTTTACACATCATGATATACTAACATAACATTAATATATGCTTAAAATGTGACATGACTTTGTGGGAGAAATAGGAAGAGGAGAAGTATATGGGAAAGGGCTAAAAAAAGAGGTAAAACTTTGATTTCCACGAGAGGAATCTAGTGTACCTTGTCCAAATTGGAGAAATCATAAAATATTATGTAGGTGTTCTAGAACTGCATATTGGTCAATAGCTTCCTCCCCTGAACAAAACTAATGTGAAAAAGAAACTGACAGTAAGATTTGGTGGGCCAGAGACCTAGTGTTTTAATTTAGAGAAAATAATTTAACTTTTAAAGTAAGTACCTATACTTAGATATATTAAAAGTTAAACTTAAATAAAACTATAAATTTTACATTCTAGTACATAACTTTATAAAGATAGAAAGCAAAACTAATCTCCTTCTAATGAGCAAACAACACCTATATTTTTATTTGCCTTCTTACTTCAATTGCATCTTCCAAATGTGTCAGTAATTTGATTTTTGGGAGTGCTTGGGTGGCTCAGTTGGTTAAGCATCTGCCTTCAGCTCAGGTCATGATTCCAGGGTCCTGTCACGTTCCCTGCCCCCCTGCTCCTTCCCCTGCTTGTGCTCACTCTCTTTCTGTCTCTCTCAAATAAATAAATAAATCTTTTTTTTTCTCACTTTTTGTTATATAATTTTTTATTTTTTATAAACATATATTTTTATCCCCAGGGGTACAGGTCTGTGAATCACCAGGTTTACACACTTCACAGCACTCACCAAAGCACATACCCTCCCCAATGTCCATAATCCCACCCCCTTCTCCCAACCCCCCTCCCCCCAGCAACCCTCAGTTTGTTTTGTGAGATTAAGAGTCACTTATGGTTTGTCTCCCTCCCAATCCCATTTTCTTTCATTTATTCTTCTCGTACCCACTTAAGCCCCCATGTTGCATCACCACTTCCTCATATCAGGGAGATCATATGATAGTTGTCTTTCTCTGCTTGAATAAATCTTTTTTTTTAAGTTGATTTTTCAACACTATGTGCATTCATTACCAACTTACATGGAAGTTTTACATTCTCTGGCTGTCATCATTTCTACTTTTGTAAGTTCTTACTTTAGAGAAATAAAGAAAATGGCAATCCCATCACCAATTTAGCCAAATGTTTGAACAAACTAGTAAGTCCCTTTTCTATCCCTTATCTCTAGTATGCTTAATTTCTTAGTAAGAGATGATTGTTTTCCCCTAAGAATTACAAGTAACAGTCCTATAAAGGAATTAAAAGTAACAGTCCTATAAAGTCCTTCTTTTAAAAATATAATTGTGAGATTGAAGTTAAATATAAAAATTTTTTAAACTTAATTTTCCTTCAAGAAGTTTGAAATCACACTATATTAAAAGAATTTTTTTTAAAGACAAAACCTAAAAGTCTAAAAAAGACAACAGAAACCATAAGTAATGAAAATTTAAAACAGAAGTATTAAAGCATAAGAAGCACAGTTAAGCACACTAAAAGTTAAGTCAGCTATTACTTATGATATACTAAAAACTTTTATATGACATACAAAACTCCAATCTTCAGAGACCTAATCTCCAATCTCAAGAGACCTTGAGATATACTAAAAACTTTTATATGACATACAAAACTCCAATCTTCAGAGACCTAATCTCCAATCTCAAGAGACCTAACCCTGAACTACAGAAACCAAACTGACTCAGTACCAGCTAACTTTTCAATCAGAGATGTAAAGTTGTGGTTGAGGAAAAGATAATTTCTAAAAACATTGTTTAAATAAGTCCATATACATGATCATATACATGATCTCCTCCATTCCCTTCCATCAGGCTTCCACACTGGTACATACAACGTACCAGAGTTGTGAATGCAAGTTGGTGCAGCCACTTTGGAGAACAGTGTGGAGATTCCTCAAGAAATTAAAAATAGAGCTTCCCTATGATCCTGCAATTGCACTACAGGGTATTTACCACAAAGATACAAATATAGTGAAAAGAAGGGCCATCTGTGCCCCAATGTTTATAGCAGCAATGGCCATGGTTGCCAAACTATGGAAAGAACCAAGATGCCCTTCAACGGACGAATGGATAAGGAAAATGTGGTCCATATACGCTATGGAGTATTATGCCTCCATCAGAAAGGATGAATACCCAACTTTTGTAGCAACATGGATGGGACTGGAAGAGATTATGCTGAGTGAAATAAGTCAAGCAGAGAGAGTCAATTATCATATGATTTCACTTATTTGTGGAGCATAACAAATAGCATGGAGGACATGGGGAGTTAGAGAGGAGAAGGGAGTTGGGGGAAATTGGAAGGCGAGGTGAACCATGAGAGACTATGGACTCTGAAAAACAATCTGAGGGGTTTGAAGTGGTGGGGGGGTGGGAGGTTTGGGTACCAGATGGTGGGAATTATAGAGGGCACGGATTGCATGGAGCACTGGATGTGGTGAAAAAATAATGAATACTGTTATGCTGAAAATAAATTAATTCATTTTAAAAAAGCAGAAAATTGAAAAAAAAATTAAAATAACAGTCCAAGAGTATGTAATGCACAATAATAGGAGTACGAGACAAGAGAATATTTTTTTAATGGTGGGATAAAATAACGAGAGTGAGTCATGAGACTTCAAAATTGAAAAAGCCCAGAGTGCCTTTAAAAAAAATAAAAATAAAAAGCTCTCTGCACAATGAATAGTGAAAAAAGACACACATCAGATCACATCAAGTATTTTCAAAATATGCTAGGAATGAAAAAAAAATGATACATACAAATGATCACCAATCTGAATGGCATCATATTTCTCAACAGTGGACTTAGGAAATATTGGAGCAAATGCTTCTCAATTCTAAAAGACTTCCAATGGATTGGTCCAAATCCCCAAGGAAATCTGTCATGCAAATGTAAACATCATATGATTTAAAGTCTCAAAATTTTCATCTTCCATGCATTCCTTCTCCAGGAAAAACTGGAGAATATACTCCATCGAAACAAGGAATGTAAACCAAGGAAGAGGAAATCAAGAAATCCCCAAAAGATGTTGTTTAATGCAGAAGGTCAAAATGTGGATTCCCAAATGAAATGGTCTTTTGATATGTCAAATAGGGTAGGCACAGTACCAGTTTTTCAATCAAACACTAATCTAGGTGTTGCTGTGAAGGTGCTTTTTGTGTGTGATTAAAGTCTGTATCAGGTTGGCACTAGGTAAAAGAGATTATCCTACATAATCTGGTGGTCCTAACACAATCCCCTGGATAGCCCTTAAAGCAGAAGTGAATGGAAGCTGAAGCAGGAATCAGATGAGTCTGATTCACAAAAATCTAAGACTCTGGTCATTTGATAATGGTATCCCTAAAGAAGAAACAGATGCACGGTTTTCTAAATTCATACTTAGTGAAAGGATCCGAGGTCTAGGGAACAGAAGTCAGTTGAATCACTACTGATAAATTACTCAATCTCTAATAGGAGACAGATCCAGAAATCATGGGATAAAGTGGAGGCCAGATCCTCTTGTAGACAGCCCCTGCTATTTTTCCAGCAATGTATAATATTAATCTTTCTCTAAGCCTTTCACAAAGGGACCTAGGACCAATTACCAGAAATATTATAAATTAGGGAAAGGGAAATAATTACTTTTCAGGGATTACTGTCCACTGGCTCCAAACTAATCCTTGAAGACCCAAAACATCTTTATGGTCCATCGGTCAGAGTAGGATCCTATAAAGATAAGGGATTGATGGGTTTTAGCTCAGGTCTGTCTGACTCTGTGGTTCCCCAAATCCACTCTACAGTTATTTATCCAGTTTCAGAATGAATCATTAAAACAGATATACTCAAAAACTGGCAGTATTATAACATTGGTTCCCTGATATGTGGAGTAAGGGCTATCATGCTAGTAACGGCACAGTGGAACCCACAAAAATTGCTTTACCTAAACCAAAAATACCACATTCCCAGAGGATCTCAAACATTTGTGGCATGACCAAAGTCTTGATCCTCATTTAACTCACCTATTCAACCTATGCAGAAAATAAATGGATCTTGGAGAATGGCAGGTTATCATAAATTCAATCAAATAATGACTCAAATTGCACTGCTATTCCGGTTGTGGTTTCAATGCTTGAACAAATTAACACAAGCCCTGCTGCCATGCTGCTACAGATCTGCCAAACAATTTTTTTTTCCTCTATTCTCTTAGTAAAGACCACCAGAAGCAGTTTGCTTTCAGTTGACAAGATAATCAGTATACATACACTGTCCTACTTCAGATCATTACAACTATACATCTGTGTCATAATTCAGTCTACAGGAATTTATATCACTTTTCCGTTCTAGGATACTATGGTGATACCATGCTGACTAGCCCTGGCAAACAAGGAGAAGCAACTGCTATAGATATTTAGATTAAAGTTTAGTATATCAGAAGTAGAAAATAAACACAACAAGAATGCAGGGGCCTTTCACCTTAGCAAAATTTCATGGGGAGCACTAATGTAGGGTATGTCGAGATTTATTTTCAATGCTAAGGTATAAGTTGTTGCCTCTACCCCTCCTACCCCTGCATTGTGAAAAATGCACAATGCCTAGTGGACCTCTTTGTAATTCGAAGGCAACACAATACCCATTTGGGTGTGCTGCTTCACCTCACTTACAGAATGACCTGAAAAGCTGCTAGTTTTGCATGGGACACAGCACAGGAAAAGGTTTGGTAGTAGATCCAGGCTGCCAGGCAAGTTGCTCAGCCACTTAGGCTTTATGATCCAGCAGACATGATGTGCTTGAAGTGTTACTGGCAGACAGAAATGCTGTGGAGCCTTTTGTAGGCCCTTAGGATTTTAAAGTTAAGTATCTGCCGTCCTCTGCAAATAACTATTCTCATTTTGAAAACAAGCTTTTGGATTGCTACTGAGGCTGAATGCTTAACCGAGGACTACCAGATTGCCATGAGATCTTAGCTGCCCATCATGAACTGGCTGTTGTCTGAAACACAAACCCATAAAGCTGGACATGCACAGTGACCCCTGTAAACCCTTTCTGAGACATCCTGGAAGGAACGTGAAGGAAAGTCCTCCCAGTGGGCACACTTTCAAGCAGCACACATGACTGTTCATTTTGTCTGAAAGGGGCAATAACCAGATATAGGAGTCTAAGTAAATTCATAGGCTATAGCCAATGGTTTGGCAGGATGGTCAGGAACTTGGAAGAGCACTGTAAATTGGTAACAGGGGAACCTGGGTGGCTCGGTGGATTAATCCTCTGCCTTCAGCTTGGGTCATGATCCCAGGGTCCTGGGATCGAGCCCCGGATCAGGCTCTCTGCTCAGCAGGAAGCCTGCTTCCTCCTCTCTCTCTGCCTGCCTCTATGCCTGTTTGTGATCTCTCTCTGTCAAATAAGTAAATAAAATCTTTAAAAAACAAAGCAAAACAGAGTCAAGATGGCAGAGAAGTAGCAGACTGAGACTACTTCAGCTAGCAGGAGATCAGCTAAATAGCTTATCTAAAGATTGCAAACACCTGCAAATCCATCGGCAGATCGAAGAGAAGAAGAACAGCAATTCTAGAAACAAAAACAACCACATTCTGAAAGGTAGGACAGGCGGAGCAGTGAATCCAAAGCGACATGAAGATAGACCCCGGGGGGAGGGGCTGGCTCCCGGCAAGTGGCGGAGAACCGGAACACAAAATCGGGACTTTTAAAAGTCTGTTCCTCTGAGGGACATCGCTCCAGAGGTTAAACTGGGGTGAAGCCCACGTGGGGTCAGCGTGGCCTCAGGTCCCGCAGGGTCACAGAAAGATCGGGGATGTCTGAGTGTCACAGTGCTTCTGGATATTGGAACGGGTAAGCCAGCTAAGAGACAGAGCCGACAGTAAGCTAACAGCTCGGGGTTACCTTGAACCGGTCCCAGGCTCGGTGAGCTCGGAGCGCGGCCGGAGGTCAGGCAGACGGGAGTTACTGCGCTGTTCTCTGGGGGCCGCACTGGGGAGTGAGGCCACGGGCTCGTGGCTCCTCCAGGCCAGAGACCAGGAGGCCGCCATTTGTATTCCCGTCCTCCAGAACTCTATGGAAAGTGCTCAGGGAACAAAAGCTCCTGAAAGCAAACCCTAGTGATTACTCAGCCCCTGGTAAGGGCGATGCAATTCCGCCTGGGGCAAAGACACTTGAGAATCACTACAACAGGCCCCTCGCCCAGAAGATCAACAAGATATCCAGCCAAGACCAAGTTCATCTACCAAGGAGTGCAGTTTCAATACCAAGGAGAGCAGCAGAATTCCAGAGGAGGAGAAACCAAAGGATGGAACTCATGGCTTTCTCCCTGTGATTCTTTAGTCTTGCAGTTAATTTAATTTTTTTTCTTTTTCATTTTTTTTTATTCTTCTGCTAATTTTTTTTAACTTTTACCCTTTTCTTTTTTAACTAGTTTATCTAATATATATATTTTTGTTTTTTATACTTTATTTGTTTTCTTTTTTATTCATTCTTTTCTTTTCTTTTCTTTTTCTTTTTCTTTCTTTCTTTCTGAACCTCTTTTTATCCCCTTTCTCCCCCCTCATGATTTGGGATCTCTTCTGATTTGGTTAAAGCATATTTTCCTGGTGTTGTTGCCACCCTTTAAGTATTTTACTTGCTCCTTCATACATTCTTATCTGGACAAAATAACAAGGCGGAAACATTCACCACAAAAAAAAGAACAAGAGGCAGTACTGAAGGCTAGGAACCTAATCAATACAGACATTGGTAATATGTCAGATCTAGAGTTCAGAATGACAATCCTCATGGTTCTAGCGGGGCTCGAAAAAGGCATGGAAGATATTAGAGAAAACCTCTCGGGAGATATAAAAGCCCTTTCTGGAGAAATAAAAACTAAAATCTAACCAAGTTGAAATCAAAAAAGCTATTAATGACGTGCAATCAAAAATGGAGGTTCTCACTACTAGGATAAGTGAGGCAGAAGAAAGAATTAGCGATATAGAACACCAAATGACAAAGAATAAGAAGCTGAGCAAAAGAGGGACAAACAGCTACTGGACAAAGAGGGGAGAATTCAAAAGATAAGTGACATCATAAGATGAAACAACATTAGAATAATTGGGATTCCAGAAGAAGAAGAAAGAGAGAGGGGAGCAGAAGGTATACTGGAGAGAATTATTGGGGAGAATTTCCCCAATATGGCAAAGGGAACGAGCATCAAAATTCAGGAGGTTCAGAGAATGCCCCTCAAAATCAATAAGAATAGGACCACACCCCGTCACCTAATAGTAAAATTTACAAGTCTTAGTGACAAAGAGATAATCCTGAAAGCAGCCCAGGAAAAGAAGTCTGTAACATACAATGGTAAAAATATTAGATTGGCAGCAGACATATCCACAGAGACCTGGCAGGCCAGAAAGAGCTGGCATGATATATTCAGAGCACTACACGAGAAATACATGCAGCCAAGAATACTATATCCAGCTAGGCTATCATTGAAAATAGAAGGAGAGATTAAAAGCATCCAGGACAAACAAAAACTGAAAGAATTTGCAAACACCAAACCAGCTCTACAGGAAATATTGAAAGGGGTCCTCTAAGCAAAGAGAGAGCCTACAAGTGGTAGATCAGTAAGGAACAGAGACAATATACAGTAACAGTCACGTTACAGGCAATACAATGGGAATAAATTCATATCTCTCAATAGTTACCCTGAATGTTAATAGGCTAAATGCCCCAATCAAAAGACACAGGGTATCAGAATGGATAAAAAAACAAAACCCATCTATATGTTGCCTCCAAGAAACTCATTTTAAGCCCGAAGACACCTCCAGATTTAAAGTGAGGAGGTGGAAAAGAATTTACCATGCTAATGGATATCAGAAGAAAGCAGGAGTGGCAATCCTTATATCAGAACAATTCGATTTTAAGCCAAAGACTATAATAAGAGATGAGGAAGGACACTATATCATACTCAAAGGGTCTGTCCAACAAGAAGATCTAACAATTTTAAATATCTATGCCCCCAACATGGGAGCAGCGAACTATATAAAACAATTAATAACAAAATCAAAGAAACACATCAACAATAATACAATAATAGTAGGGGACTTTAACACTCCCCTCACTGAAATGGACAGATCATCCAAGCAAAAGATCAGCAAGGAAATAAAGGCCTTAAACGACACACTGGACCTGATAGACATCACAGATATATTCAGAACATTTCATCCCAAAGCAACAGAATACACATTCTTCTCTAGTGCACATGGAACATTCTCCAGAATAGATCACATCCTCGGTCCTAAATCAGGACTCAACCGGTATCAAAAGATTGGGATCATTCCCTGCATATTTTCAGACCACAATGCTCTGAAGCTAGAACTCAACCACAAGAGGAAGTTTGGAAAGAACCCAAATACATGGAGACTAAACAGCATCCTTCTAAAGAATGAATGGGTCAACCAGGAAATTAAAGAAGAATTGAAAAAAATCATGGAAACAAATGATAATGAAAATACAACGGTTCAAAATCTGTGGGACACAACAAAGGCAGTCCTGATAGGAAAATATATAGAGGTACAAGACTTTCTCAAAAACAAGAAAGGTCTCAGGTACACAACCTAGCCCTACACCTAAAGGAGCTGGAGAAAGAACAAGAAAGAAGCCCTAAGCCCAGCAGGAGAAGAGAAATCATAAAGATCAGAGCAGAAATCAATGAAATAGAAACCAAAAAAACAATAGAACAAATCAACGAAACTAGGAGCTGGTTCTTTGAAAGAATTAATAAAATTGATAAACCCCTGGCCAGACTTATCAAAAAGAAAAGGAAAGGACCCAAATAAATAAAATCATGAATGAAAGAGGAGAGATCACAGCTAACACCAAAGAAATAAAAACTATTATAAGAACATACTATGAGTAACTCTACGCCAACAAATTTGACAATCTGGAAGAAATGGATGCATCCCTACCACAACTGAACCAGGAAGAAATAGAATTTGACAATCTGGAAGAAATGGATGCATCCCTACCACAACTGAACCAGGAAGAAATAGAAAGCATGAATAGAACCATAACCAGTAAGGAGATTGAAACAGTCATTAAAAATCTCCAAACAAACAAAAGCCCAGGGCCAGATGGCTTCCTGGGGGAATTCTGCAAAACATTTAAAGAAGAACTAATTCTTATTCTCCTGAAACTGTTCCAAAAATAGAAATGGAAGGAAAACTTCCAAACTCATTTTATGAGGCTAGCATCACCTTGATCCCAAACCAGACAAGGATCCCATCAAAAAAGAGAGCTATAGACCAATATCCTTGATGAACACAGATGCGAAAATTCTCACCAAAATACTGGCCAATAGGATTCAACAGTACATTAAAAGGATTATTCACCATGACCAAGTGGGATTTATTCCAGGGATGCAAGGTTTGTTCAAAATCCGCAAATCAGTCAATGTGATACAACACATCAATAAAAGAAAGAAAAAGAACCATATGATACTCTCCATAGATGCTGAAAAAGCATTTGACAAAGTATAGCATCCCTTCCTGATCAAAACTCTTCAAATTGTAGGGATAGAGGGCACATACCTCAATATCATCAAAACCATCTATGAAATACCACTGCAAATATCATTCTCAATGGAGAAAAACTAAAAGCTTTTCCGCTAAGGTCAGGAACACGGCAGGGATGTCCATTACCACCACTGCTATTCAACATAGTACTAGAAGTCCTAGCCTCAGCAATCAGACAACAAAAGGAAATTAAAGGCATCCAAATCAGCAAAGAAGAAGTCAAATTATCACTCTTTGCAGATGATATGATACTATATGTGCAAAACCCAAAAGACTCCACTCCAAAACTGCTAGAACTTGTACAGGAATTCAGTAAAGTGTCAGGATATAAAATCAATGCACAGAAATCAGTTGCATTTCTCTACACCAACAACAAGACAGAAGAAAGAGAAATTAAGGAGTCAAACCCATTTACAATTGCACCCCAAATCATAAGATACCTAGGAATAAACCTAGCCAAGGAGGCACAGAATCTATACTCAGAAAACTATAAAGTACTCATGAAAGAAATTGAGGAAGACACAAAGAAATGGAAAAATGTTCCATGCTCCTGGATTGGAAGAATAAATATTGTGAAAATGTCTATGCTACCTAAAGCAAACTACACATTTAATGCAATTCCTATCAAAGTACCATCCATCTTTTTCAAAGAAATGGAACAAATAATTCTATAATTTATATGGGACCAGAAAAGACCCGAATAGCCAAAGGGATATTGAAAAAGAAAGCCAAAGTTGGTGGCATCACCATTCCGGACTTCAAGCTCTATTACAAAGCTGTCATCATCAAGACAGCATGGTACTGGCACAAAAACAGACACATAGATCAATGGAACAGAATAGAGAGCCCAGAAATAGCCCCTCAACTCTATGGTCAACTAATCTTTGACAAAGCAGGAAAGAATGTCCAATGGTAAAAGGACAGCCTCTTCAATAAATGGTGTTGGGAAAATTGGACAGCCACATGCAGAAAAATGAAATTGGACCACTTCCTTACACCACACACAAAAATAGACTCAAAATGGTTCAAGGACCTCAATGTACAAAAGGAATCCATCAAAATCCTTGAGGAGAACACAGGCAGCAACCTTTTCGACCTCATCTGCAGCAACATTTTCTTAGGAACATCAACAAAGGCAAGGGAAGCAAGGGCAAAAATGAACTATTGGGATTTCATCAAGAAACTTTTACACAGCAAAGGAAACAGTTAACAAAACCAAAAGACAACTGACAGAATGGGAGAAGATATTTGAAAATGACATATCAGATAAAGGACCTGTGTCCAAAATCTATAAAGAACTTAGCAAACTCAACACCCAAAGAACAAATAATCCAATCAAGAAATGGGCAGAGGACATGAACAGACATTTCTGCAAAGAAGACATCCAGATGGCCAACAGATACATGAAAACGTGCTCCACGTCAGTTGGCATTAGGGAAATACAAATCAAAACCACAATGAGCTATCACCTCACACCAGTCAGAATGGCTAAAATCAACAAGTCAGGAAATGACAGATGCTGGAGAGGATGCGGAGAAAGGGGAACCCTCCTACACTGTTGGTGGGAATGCAAGCTGGTGCAGCCACTCTGGAAAACAGCATGGAGGTTCCTCAAAATGTTGAAAATAGAACTGCCCTATGACCCAGCAATTGCACTACTGGGTACTTACCCTAAAGATACAAACGTAGTGATCCGAAGGGGCATGTGCACCCGAATGTTTATAGCAGCAATGTCCACAATAGCCAAACTATGGAAAGAACCTAGATGTCCATCAACAGATGAATGGATCAAGAAGAAGTGGTATATATACACAATGGAATACTATGCAGCCATCAAAAGAAATGAAATCTTGCCATTTGCGACAACATGGATGGAACTAGAGCGTATCATGTTTAGTGAAATAAGTCAAGCAGAGAAAGACAACTATCATACGATCTCCCTGATATGAGGAAGTGGTGATGCAACATGGGGGCTTAATTGGGTAGGAGAAGAATCAATGAAACAAGATGGGATTTGGAGGGAGACAAACCATAAGTGACTCTTAATCTCACAAAACAAACTGAGGTTTGCTTGTGGGAGGGGGGTTGGGAGAAGGGGGGTGGGGTTATGGACATTGGGGAGGGTATGTGCTTTGGTGAGTTTTGTGAAGTGTGTAAACCTGGTGATTCATAGACCTGTACCCCTGGGGATAAAAATATATGTTTATAATAATAATTAAAACAAAACAAAAATGCTGCATAACTATTTGTCACTAAAAGAAGAAAGAAAGAAAATGGGCAATTTATTCTCTTCCCTTCAGAAATCTACTAAAATGACTGACAAAAAATAATAAAAGGCATAAACTTGAAAAAACGTTCATTGAATTCTCCCAAAATGTCAAGAATCAACTAGAGCGAAAAGAAAACCTCAAATAGGAAAGCTAACATAATACATTACTCAACAATGAACATTATTCACATTGGCAGGCTACTGCTAACACAATATGCAGATTTACTACAAAAAAAAAAATAAGTGAGCTGGAGGGCATCTAAGGTGGCTCCATCAGTTAAGCATCTGCCTTCAGCTCAGGTCATCATCTCAGGGTCCTGGGATTTATCTAGCCCCATATCAGGCCCTCTTCTCCACGGGGGTCCACTTCTCCCTCTCGCTCTGCCTGCTGTTCCCTCTGCTTGTGTGTTTGCTCTCTGTGTCTCTTTTTCTGTCAAATAAGGGGATAAAAAGAGGTACTCACTTGTTTCTCATATGTGGAAGCCAATGTGCATCATCCAAATTTGAGAACTCATAACATATCATACAGACATTTTATAATTAAATATTAGTTTTAGAGCCCCTGCCCCCAAAGAGTGTAAGTTAAAAAGAAATAAGAGTTAAGAAGGAGTGGGTCAGAGAACTTTTGGTTTTATTTACATTAAATAATTTGACTTTTAAATTAAACACATGCACTTTGATATGAGAAATTACATTTAAATAAGTAGTGCAAACTTTGCACTTGACAGATTGATTTTAGGAGATATCCCTATTTTCTTTTCTTTTTCAGTTGTGACTTCAAAACCTGTCGGTAAGTTCCTCTTTTGAATCCGAAGTATTCTGTGCAATCATAACATCCCACAAGAGATTCTTGTGTACTTTCATTTTCATAATTTGTAGCTTTATAAATTTGCTGTTTAGAGAATTGAGAAAAATAATAACTTTTTAAATTAGCTTACAAGTTTATTTCTGTTTGTTTCTATAGAAACTACCTCAGGACAAACTGGTAAGTTTCTTATCTGTCTCTTATCACTAGTATAATTTGATATCTAAGGAATGGAAAAACATTTTGCTCCAATAGTGATTGTCATAATAACTTAAGTCCCATCATTATGAGAGTATTACTGGGTACTGAAAAACTTCATTTTCCTCCATGTACCCTGGAAACACACTAAAGTAAAAGAAAAGTGTTTGTTTGTTTGTTTAAGGCAAAACTATGAGATCTCAGAAATAGCAGCAGAAATAAGCAAATGAAAATTTGAAACTATTAAAGCTGAAAAGCCAATCGATGAGTAATGATTAATTTAGCTATCCACAAAGCATGAATCCTAAGGAAATTCAAAAGGACTAATTGTAAAGATGAGAACCAGAGAGCTCAGGATTTCCAGGGACCAGGTAACATTTTAGTCAAGCATGTGAAAGTGATTATTAATATAGGATGATTATCTGAAAGTGTGTTAAAACAACTCCATATAAATCATCTCTTCCACTCTTCTCAATCACGCTTCTACTTTGGTCCCACACAGTAGAGTAGAAGAAAAATGGTTTATGCTCAGGAGAGGTTAGATGAAAGGAACCCTGGATATGGAAACTTCCTATACAGGCAAAATAAGGGTGACATGTAACAACAGAGGGAAAATATAACAATCTAGATCCTACTTTTTCCCCAATGTACTCAGGAAACTCAGACAGTATAAATAACCCGTGTTTGGAGAAAATGAACTACCCCAGGGAAAAGACAGACTGATTCTCACATGAAGGGTTATACAGAGAAATCTGACTAGCCTGGAACTTGTAGCCAGGAACACAAGATCAACTATTTAGTTTCATTTTTCAATATAAATGGACTCCCAAGGGTCATAAGATGTTGTAAGACAGACCTGAAACCCAAAGACAAAAACTAAACCATCAGAGTAAAGAGGAAATTAGGGAAACCAAGAAAGTTCAGAGAAAAATGTAAAACTAAAAAAAATGTATTTTAGATATATGAGATAATTCACTCATAAATCAACAGTATAAAGTACATTAAAAAAAGAGGTGGTATATTAAAAAAAAGTTAGAAATGACATACTAATAATCCATAAGATAATATACATATATTTTTTTTAAAAAAAGCTTCTTTGGGGCAGAATCCCATGTGGGACAGCACAGTCTCAGAATCCCTAGGGTAACAAAAAGACTGGAGGTGTCTAAGTGTGGCTGAATTTCCAAACATCTGCACAAGGAAGTAGCTGAAAAGGGGGAATCTAGGTGTCAGTTTTCTGTTTGCCATTAACCCAGAACCACTGCACAGTCAAGCGACTGCTTGCCAAGCAGGGACCCAGCAAAAGGCAGACACCTGGAGAGAGACCACCCTACCCTCCTCTGGGGGAATGGCTCAAGTGCCAACCACAGAAGTCTGTTATGTTTGGAGACCGGAAACTGGGTCACATGCTTAAGATAAAAACGCTGGGTCACAGGCTGGGCGAACACAGAGTTAGAACAGAAAAGATCAGCAGGGAACAACCTGATAACTCCAAGTTTATTGATTATAGAAACCTGCAAAACTTCAACTCTTAGGGAAAACAGTATATAGCACTCATTTTTTTTTTATTCTTTAGTCTTTCAGTTTTATTTTTGTCAGCTATTTTATTTTATCAATTCTTTTTTAACTATTTTAATGTTCTTTTATATATATATATATATTTAACTATTTTAATGTTCTTTTATATATATATAGATAGATAAATAGATACATATATATTATTTTTCTTACTTTTCATTTCCATTGTATCTTACTTGTGTGTATATATAAATTTTTCTTTCCTATTTTGGAATCTAGTTTTTCTTAACAAACAGACTAAAATACACCCAGGATCTAGCTTATTGTTTTGTTCTGTTTTACTTCTTATTTGCTTTTTTCTTAATTTATTTTGTTTCTGTTTTCTTCCAGTTTTGTTTGTATTTTTCTGGTGTTGTTGCTAATTTTGTCTTTTCTCTCTTGTTCATCTATTTTTTCTGACATAATGACAAGACAAAGAAACTCACACTAAAAAAAAAAAAAAAAAAAAAGGAGGCAGTACTCATTACCAGGGATTTAATCAATATGGATGCAAATAAGATGTCAGAACCAGAACAATGATTATTAAAAAAAAATGGTAGCTGGGCTTGGGAAAAAAAAAAAAAACATAGAAGACAGCAGAGAATCCCTTACTGTAGAAATAAAAGAACTAAAATCTAATCAGGCTGAAATAAAAAATGTTATTAATGAGCTGCAGTCAAAAATGGATGCTCTAACTATTAGGGTGAATGAGGCAGAAGGGAGAGTCAGTGATATAGAAGACAAAATGATGGGAAAGAAGGAAGCTGAGAAAAAGAGAAAAAAATAACTGCTGATTTGCAAAGGGAGAATTTGAGAAATCAGCAATACCATAAAGTGAATCAATATTAGAATAATTGGGGTCCTATAAGAAGAGGAAAGGGGATATGCAGAAGATTTATTTGAAAAAGTTATACCTATCACTTCTCGGCGTTTTGGCTAAGATCAAGTGAAAAAGTTATACCTGAGGACTTTCCTAATCTGGGGAAGGAAACAGACATTCAAGAGCAGGAGGCACAGGGAACCCTCCCAAAATTAAAAAAAAAAAAAAGAAAGAAAGGTTAACACCTCAATATCTAATAGGGAAGCTTGAAAATTTCACAGATAAAGAAAAAATCCTGAAAGCAGCTTGGGACAGCAGGTCCTTAACCTACAAAAGAAGAAACATTAGACTGGCAGCAGACCTGTCCACAGAGACCTGGCAGGCCAGAAAGGACTTCATGATATAGTCAATGTGTTAAGTAGGAAAAATATGGAGCCAAGAATACTTTATCCAACAATGTTCCCATTCAGAATAGGAGGAGAGATATGGAGTTTTCAGGACAAACAGAAATTAAAGGAATTAGTGAACATTAAACAAGCCCTGAAACAAATATTAAAGAGGATCCTTTGGGTGAAGAGAGAGCCCAAAAGTAACAAACGAGAAAGGAACAGAGACAATCTATAGGAACGGTGACTTTACAGGTAATACGATGGCACTAAATTTATATCTTTCAATAATTACTCTGAAAGTAAATAGCTTAAATGTTGCAGTCTAAGACTTAGCATATCAGATAGAATTAAAAAAGAAAAAGACCCCCTCAATATGCTGTCTCTAAGAGACTCATTTTAGAGCCCAAGAAACTCTCCAGATTGAAAGTGAGGAGATGAATGAGTTGCCTGTGTGGTTCAGTCAGTTAAGCACCTGCCTTCGGCTCAGGTCATGATTTTGGGGTCCTGGAATCAAGTCCTACACTGGACTCTCTGCTCAGTGGGGAGTCTCCTCCCTCTCACTCTCCCTCTGTGTGCTCTCTCTTTCTCAATTAAATAAAGTCTTAAAAAAAGTAAGGAGGTAGAGAAGAATTTGCCATGCTAATGGACATCACAAGAAAACTGGAGTAGCAATCCTTATATAATACAAACTAGATTTTAAACCCAAGGCTGTAATAAGGGATGAAGAAAGTCACTATATCACAATAAAAAGACCTATCCAACAAGAAGATTTAACAATTAAAGTATTTATGCTCTTAACTTGGGAACAGCCAATTCTATTAACCAATTAATAACAAAACCAAAAAAACATATTACTGATAATAAAATAATAGTAGGAGACTTTAACACCCTACTCACAGCAATAGATATATCATCTAAGCAAAAGATTAACAAGGAAACCAGGGCTTTGAATAACACACTGGACCACATGGCCTTAACAGATATATTCAGAATATTTCAACCTAAAGTATCAGAATATACATTATTTTTTTGTTTTGTTTTTTAAATTTACATTATTTTTTAGTGCACATGGAACATTCTTCAGATTAGACCACATGTGGATCACAAATCAGGACTCAAGGGGTTAAAAAAAAATTGAGAGAATATACCATGCATATTTTCAGACCACAATGCTTTAAAACTTGAACTCAACACAGGGGAAAATTTGGAAGGAACACAAATACATAGAGGTTAAAGAACATCCTACTAAAGAATGAATGGATCAACCAGGAAATTAAAGAAGAATTTTTAAAAGTCATGGAAAAAAATGAAAATGAAAACATGGCAGTTCAGAACTTTTGGAATTGAACAAAGATGGTCCTAAGAGAGAAGTATATAGCAATACAAGCCTTCCTCAAAAAACAAGAGAAAGTTTCAAAAACACAACCTAAACTTATACCTAAAGAAGCTGGAAAGAGAACAGCAAATAAAGCCTAAACCTGGAAGAATAAGAGAAATAGTAAAGATTAGAGCAGAAACCAATTCACATAGAAATGGAAAAAAAAAAAAACAAAAAAAAACAACAGTAGAACAAATCAACAAAACTAGGAGCTGCTTCTTTGAAAGACTTAACAAGACTGATAACCCCCGAGCCAGGTTAAGAAAAAGAAAACAGAAAGAACACAAATACATAAAATTATGAATCAAAGAGAAGAGATCACAATCAACACCAAAGAAATACAAACAACTGTAAGAGGATATTATAAGCAACTATATGCCAATGAATGAGGCAATCTGGAAGAAGTGGATGGATTCCTAGACACATATAAACTACCAAAACTGCAGCAATAAGAAAGAAAATCTGAAAATACCATAAAGAGCAAAGAAATTGGGCAGTAATCAAAAATACCCCAACAAACAAGAGTCCAGTAGACAAGAGTCTACCAAGTATTTAAAGAAGAATTAACATGTATTCTTCCGAAAATATTCTAAAAAATTTGAAATGGAAGGAAAACTTCCACACTCATTCTATGAATGAATCATTACCTTGATTCAGAACTCACTAAAAAGGAGAACTACAGACTAATCCCTGATGAACATGGATGCAAAAATTCTCACCAAGACACTAGCTAATAGGATCCAACAGTACTTCAAAGGGATTAATCACCACAACTTAGTGGGTTTTATTCCTGGGCTATAAGAGTGGCTCGACAACCACAAATCAATCAATATGATATGCAACATTTAATAAAAGAAAGGACAGGAACCATATGATTCGCTCAACAGATGCAGAAAAATCATTTGACAAAATACAGCATCTTTCTTGACAAAAACTCTCTGCATTGTAAGGATAGAGGGAACATAACTCAATATCATAAAAGACATATATGAAAACCCACAGTGAATATCATCTTGAAAACCTGAGAGCTTTTCCCCTAAGGTCGGAAAAGTGACAGGGATGTCCACTTTCACCAGTGTTGCTCAACTAGACATGTCTCCAAAGGCAAGGGAAATAAACATATAAATGAACTATTTGTGGAGCTTCAAGATAAAAAGGTTTTGCACAGAAAGAAAAAAAAAGTTTTTGCACAGCAAAGAAAAGAGTTGACAAAACTAAAACGTAACCTACAGAATGGGAGAAGATATTTGCAAATGTTTTATCAGATAAAGGGCTAATATCCAAAATCTATAAAGAACTTATCAAACTCTACCCCCCCCAAAAAAAAATAATAATCATCAAGAAATGGTCAGAATACATGAACAGACATATCTCCAAAGAAGACAGCCAGATGACCAACTCACTCAGCATCAGGGAAGTACAAATCAAAACCACAGGCAGGGAGGAAGCAAGATGGCAGAGGAGAAAGATACGGAGATATAATCAAGACCCAGAAGTTCAGTTAGATAGTTGTCAAATTATGCTTAACATCTACAAACTCAACAGGAGATAGAAGAGAAGAGTGGCAACTCTAGGAACAGAAAATCAGCTACTTTCTAGAAGGTAGGACATGCGGAGAAGTGAATCCAAAGCGATGGGAAGAGAGGCCACAGGAGACAGCTGGCTCCTGACAAGTGGTGGAGCAGCACAGCACCAAATCAGAACTTTTAGAAGTCTGCTCCACTGAGGGATGTCACTCCAGAGGCTAAGCAGGGCATGGAGCCCTCGAAGGGACAGTGTGGTCTCAGGACCCGTGGGATCACAGAAAGACCAAGGGTGCCTCAGTATGGCAGAGCTCCCAGGTATCAGAGTGGGGAAGACACTGCAGAGATGGAGCCAAGGAGTGGGCTGTCATCTCAGGGTTACCTTAAACCATGAACTGAGGCACAGTCAGGTCACTGCTCTTCGAGCAGGGACCTCCACAAGCAGCAGATCCAGGGGGATACTCTTCTTCCTCCTCTGGGAGGAGTGGTGCAGGAACACACTGCAGGAATCTTCTCGGTTTGGAGACTCCAAATGTGGCTGTGCGCCAGAGATAGAAATGCTCAGTCATAGGCCGGGTGAGCTCAGAGTGTGGCTGGAGATCAGGGAGACGGGAAGGATTGACTGCTTTTCTGCGGGTGCACTGAGGAGTGGGGCCCTAAGCTCTCCGCTTCTGTGGGCCAGAGATTGGGAGGCTGCCATTTTCATTCCTGTCCTTCAAAGCTGTACAGAAAGTGTTTAGGGAACAAAGTTCCCGAGAATGAACCCAAGCAGATTACTTAGCTTGGCCCCTGGCAAGGGCAGTGCAATTCTGCTTTGGGCAGAGACATTTGAGAATCACTGCAATAGCCCCCCAACCCATGAAAATCAGCAAGAACATCCAGCCAAGACCAACTTCACTGATAAATGAGAACTGTGGGACTCCAGAGCTAAGGGAAAATGACAAATAGAATTCATGGCTTTATTCTCATGATCCTTTGGTCTTTTAAAGTTAATTTAAATTTTTTTTTCTTATTCTATTTAACTTTTCCTCTTTCCTATTTTAACATTTTTAACTATTTATCTTATCAATATCTTTTTAAAAATATTTTAAAATATTCATTCTTATAGTATTTTATTATTTCATTGTATTTAAGGTATATAGGTATTTTTTTTTACATGTTGGGATACAATTTCTATTAATAGATCAAAATATACCCTAAATCTAGTGATGGCTTTGTTCTAGTCTCCAGTCTGATCACATTCTCTCCCTTTTTTTTTCTTTTTCCTTCCAACTTATCTTGTCAATTTCTTTTTTTAGAATCATTTTAAATTTTCATCTTTATAGTCATATCTTATCCCTTCATCATCATGTCTACCCTTTTGTGTGTGTGTGTGTGTGTGTATACACAAAGATATATATATATTTCTTTAAAATTTTGGGAGGCAGTTTCTTCTAAGAGATGAGAATATACCCAAAATCAAGTTGGTGTCTCTGTTCTATTCACATATATATGCCTATCTGTGTTTATGTGTGTATGTGTGTGTGCATATATATCTTTATTTTTTATTTTTTATTTTTTTATTCCCCCCCCTTGGTTTCAGCTCACTTCTGATCTGGTTAGCATATATTTTTCTGGGGTCTTTGCCACACTCTTAGTATTTTCTTCTCTCCATCTATTCTTATCTGACAAGGCAGAAAAACTCATCACACACACACACACACACACACACACACACAATGAGAGGCAGTGCTGATGGCTAGGGACCTAATCAATACAGACATTAGTAATATGTCAGAACTAGAATTAAGAATGATGATTATCAAGGTGCTGGCTGGGCTTAAAAAAAAGCATGGAAAATATTAGTGAATCTCTTTCTGGAGAAATAAAAGAACTGAAATCTAACCAGGTTGAAATAAAAAAGCTACTAATAAGGTGCAATCAAGAATAGAGTCTTTTACTGCTAGGATAAATGAGGCAGAAGAGAGAATTAGTGATATAGAAGACCAAATGATGGAGAATAAAGAAGCAAAGCTAAAGAGAGACAAACAACTGCTGGACCACGAGGGGAGAATTCGAGAGATAAGTGATACTATAAGATAAAACAATATTAGAATAATAGGGATCAGATGAAGAAAGAGAAGGTATATTGGAGTAAATTATAGTAGAAAATTTCCCTACTATGGCAAATGGAACAAGTATCAAAATTTGGGAGGCACAGAGAACCACCCTCAAAATCAACCACACTCCATCATCTAATAGTAAAACTTATAAGTCTTAGTGACAAAGAGAAAATCCTGAAAGCAGAAAAATAGAATCCTGGAAATAGAAACCAAAAAAATAGTAGAACAAATCAATGAAACTAGGAGCTGGTTCTTTGAAAGAATTAATAAGATTGATAAACCCCTGGCCAGACTTATCAAAAAGAGAAAGGACCCAAAAGAACAAAATCATGAATGAAAGAGGAGAGATCACAACCAACACCAAAGAAATACAAACAATTATAAGAATATATTATGAGCAACTATACGCCAGCAAATTTGACAATCTGGAAGAAATGGATGCATTCCTAGAGATATATAAACTACAAAAACTGAACAAGGAAGAAATAGAAAACATGAACAGACCCATAGCCAGTAAGGAAATTGAAGCAGTCATCAAAAATCTCCCAACAAACAAAAGCCCAGGGCCAGACAGCTTCCCAGGGGAATTCTACCAAACATTTTTTTTTTTAAGATTTTATTTATTTATTTGACACAGAGATCAGAAGTAGGCAGAGACACAGGCAGAGAGAAGGCAGAGAGGAGGAAGCAGGCCCCCCGCTGAGCAGAGAGCCTGATGTGGGGCTTGATCCCAGGACCCCGAGATCATGACCCGAGCTGAAGGCAGAGGATTAACCCACCAAGCCACCCAGGCACCCCAGAATTCTACCAAACATTTAAAGAAGATTTATACCAATGCTCCTGAAACTGTTCCAAAAAATAGAAATAGAATGA
The DNA here is from genome assembly GCF_030435805.1 of Mustela lutreola. Classification (NCBI taxonomy): domain Eukaryota; kingdom Metazoa; phylum Chordata; class Mammalia; order Carnivora; family Mustelidae; genus Mustela; species Mustela lutreola. The sequence goes on from NC_081295.1 coordinate 121,659,758, forward strand.
AAACTCCCAAACTCATTTTATGATGCCAGTGTTACCTTGATCCCAAAACCAGACAAAGACCCCATCAAAGACATGGAGAGGAGAAATAAGTTGGGGGAAATTGGAGGAAGAGACAAACCATTAAAGACTGTGGACTCTGAGAAACAAACTGAGGGTTCTGGAGGAGGGGTTGGGGGGTTGGGTGAGCTTGGTGGTGCATATTAAGGAGGCACATATTGCATGGAGCACTGAGTGTGGTATATAAACAATGAATCTTGGAACACTGAAAAAAATAAAATAAAATTACAAAAAAGAAAAAGACCCCATCAAAAAGGAGAACTACAGACCAATATCCTTGATGAACACGGATGTAAAAATTCTCACCAAAATACTAGCCAATAAAATCCAACAGTACATTAAAAGAATTATACACCATGACCAAGTGAGATTTATTCCTGGGTTGCAAGATTGGTTCAACATCAACAAATTAATCAATGTAATACAATACATTAATAAAAGAAAGAACAAGAACCATATGATACTCTCAATAGATGCTGAAAAAGCTTTTGACATATACAGCTCCCTTTTTCTGATCTAAACTTTGCAAAGTATAGAGATCGAGGATACATACTTCAATATCATCAAAGTCATCTATGAAAAACCCACAGCGAATATCATTCCCATTGGGGAAAAACTGAGAGCTTTCTCCTAAGGTCAGGAACATGGCAGGGATGTCCATTATCACCACTGCTATTCAACATAGTACAAGAAGTCATAGCCTTGGCAATCAAACAACAAAAAGAAATAGAGGGCATCTGAATCAGCAAAGAAGAAGTCAAACTCTCACTCTTTGCAAATGATATAATACTTTATGTAGAAAACCCAAAAGACTCCACTCCAAAACTGCTAGAACTCATAAAGGAATTTAGCAAAGTGTCAGAGTATAAAATCAATGCACAGAAATAAGTTGCATTTCTATAGACCAATAACAAGACAGAAGAAAGAGAAATTAAGGACTCAATCCCATTTACAATTGCACCCAAAACCATAAGATACCTAGGAATAAATCTAACCAAAGAGGCAAAGAATCTGTACTCATATAACTATAAGGTACTCATGAAAGAAATTGAGGAAGACACAAAGAAATAAAAAAACGTTCCATGTTCATGGATTGGAAGAACAAATATTGTGAAAATGTCTATGCTACCTAAAGCAATCTACATGCTTAATGCAATTCCTATTAAAATGCCATCAATTTCTTTTCAAAGAATGGAACAAATAATCCTAAAAGACCCTGAATAGCCAGAGAAATGTTAACAAGAAAGCCAAAGTTGGTGACATCACAATCCCAGCCTTCAAGCTCTAATACAAAGCTGTAATCGTCAAGATAGTATAGTACTGTCACAAAAACAGACAGATAGATCAATGGAACAGAATAGAGAGACCAGAAATAGACCCTCAACTCTATGGTCACTAAACCTCAACAAAGCAGGAAGAATGTCCAATGGAAAAAAGACAGTCTCTTCAACACATGGTGTTGGGAAAATTGGACAGCCACATGCAGAAAAATGAAAACGGACCATATCTTTACCCCACACACAAAAATAGACTCAAAATGGATGAAAGACCTCAATGTGAGAGAAGATTCCCTCCAAATCCTTGAGAAGAAAACAGACAGCAACCTCTTCGACCTCATCCACAGCAACTTCTTCCTAGAAACATCTCCAAAGGCAAGGGAAACAAGGGTAAAAATGAACTATTAGGACTTCATCAAGATCAAGAGCTTTTGCACAGCAAAGGAAACATCCACAACACCAAAAGACATCTGATAGAATAGGAGAAGATATTCGTAAATGACATATCAGATAAAGGGCTAGTATCCAAAATCTATGAAGAACTTATCAAACTCAACACTCAAAGAACAAATAATCCAATCAAGAAGTGGACAGAATACATGAACAGACATTTCTGCAAAGACATCCAGATGGCCAACAGACACATGAAAAAGTGCTCCACACCACGCAGCATCAGGGAAATAGAAATCAAAACCACAATGAGATATCACCTCACACCACTCAGAATGGCTAAAATTAACAAGTCAGGAAAAGACAGATGTTGGCGAGGATGCTGTGAAAGGGGAATTCTCCTAACACTGTTAGTGGGAATGCAATCTGGAAAACAGTATGGGGGTTCCTCAAAAAGTTTATAACAGAACTACCCTATGACCCAGCAATTGCACTACTGGGTATTTACCCTAAAGATACAAATGTAGTGATCTGAAGGGGCACATGAACCAAATCTTTACAGTAGTAATGTACACAATAGACAAACTATGGAAATATCCTAGATGTCCATCAACAGATGAATGGATAAAGAAGAAGTGGTATATATATACAATGGAATACTATGCAGCCATCAAAACAAATGAAATCTTGCCATTTGCAATGTCATGGATGGAACGAGAGGGTATTATGCTGAGTGAAATAAGTTAATCAGAGAAAGACAATTATCATATGATCTACCTGGTATGAGGAATCCGAGAGGAAGGGAAGAGAATTGTGGGGGTTAGGGAAGGAAAAAATGAAACAAAAGGGGATCAGGAGGGAGACAAACCATTACAGACTCTTAATTTCATGAAACACACTGAGGGTTGCTGGAGGGGTTGGGGAGGTAGGGATAGGGTGGCTGGGTTATGGACATTGGGGAGGGTATGTGCTATGGTGAGTGCTGTGAAATGTGTAAGTCTGATGATTCACAGACCTGTACCCCTGGAGAAAATAATACATTATATGTTAATAATAAATAAATAAACAGCAATTAAACACACACACACACACACACACAGATATCACCTCACACTAGTCAGAAAGATGAAAATTAACAACTCAGGAAATGAGATGTTGGCAAGGATGTCGAGAAAGGGGAACCCTCTTACACTGTTGATGGGAATGGAGACTGGCACTGCCACTCTGGAGAACAGTAAGCAGATTCCTCCAAAAGTTGAAAATAGAAATACCCTACAACCCAACAATTACACTACTAGGTATTTACCCAAAGTATACAAACATCGTGATTCAAAGGGACACATGCTTTCCAATGTTTATAGAAGCAATGTCCCATAGACAAAATATGGAAAGAGCCCAGATGTCCATCAACAGATAAATGGATAAAAAGTAATATCCGTGTGTGTGTCTGTGTGTGTGGTAGAGGATATTATACTAAGTGAAGTAAGTCAGAGAAAGACAAATATGATATAATTTCACTCATGTCAAATTTAAGGAACAAAACTGATGAACGTAGAGAAAGGGAATGAAAAATAAAATAAAATGAAATCAGAGAGGGAGACAAACCAAAAGAAACTCTTAACTATAGGAAGCAAACTGAGGGTTCTGGAGGAGAGGTGGGGGATGGTGTAACTAGGGTGATGGGCATTAAGGAGGGCACCTGATGGAATGAGGACTGAGTGTTAAATGCAACTGGTGAATCTCTAAACTCTATCTCTGAAACTAATAATACATTATATGTTAATTAATTGATTTTAGTAAATAAATAAATAGATAGATAAACAGATAAATAAATAGTTTCCAGAGTCTTGGTGAACACAAGCAAGAAATGCTGGAAGAGCAGTTTGCCCTTTTCCATATTCTTTGCCCTCTACATTCCTTCCATCCAGATGTTCATCTCCATTCCTTGGGGAAATGCACCAGCATTAAAGAGAGTATAATTGCATTAAAGAGAGCACTATAAGACTAATAATTCCCTCAGGGAAAATATTTTTCTTCCGTTCCAAGTGACTACAAAGGAGGAGAGCAGTGTGGATAAGGAAACTTCTTAACATATATACCTGAAAAATCCTCATACCCAACATTGTTGTCAACAGAAAAAGCAATTCAAAATTAGTTACTTTGGCAAATCTGTGACATAGCAGTCTTTAATAACAAAACAAAATAAAACAAAACTTCCAGAGAGGAAACTGAAATAAAACACAGAAGATGGGAATAAAACAAAACAAACCTCCAAAAAATCTGCTCCTCTTTAAAAGGAAAGCAGGACATTTATGAATCAACAAGAAGGTGGTATGAAAAGCATATCATGGGAAAAGAAGAGCTGTAGTATATTAAAAATATGAAGGACTTAAATAGTAATACTCTGTACAATGGCTGGAAAATGATGTCAATCAAATTCTTAGAAAGTCATCTGAATCAAACAAAACAAAGACAGAATAAGAATTAAGAGAAAAGAACTCAGAAAGATTTACTCTACATTAACAAGAGTAACAGTCATAGATCAAACATTTTTTTTATCAAACCCAACAGTCACCGAGATTTTCACACCATGAAAAGTTAAAATGGAATGAGTCCACCAGGGCTCTTCACAATAAGTGGGAAAAGGCACATAACAAGACGTTGCATCATGCATTTTCAGAACATAAGAAATAAAGAAAAGTTAAAAAATACCAAGGTTCAAGATTCAGAATAGCATAAGATTTCTCACAACAGTTGAAATTAGAAAACAAGGGACCATCGCTTTCAAATTCTAATGGAAATAATTCCAGTGGAGAATTCTGTATCCCCTAAAATCTTATCAAACAAATGTGAAGGTCAAATGATGCTATCTTCATGAATGCAAGGTGATAAAATTTTCATCTCCCATTTTCTTTCTATTCAGAAGAAACAGGTGAATGTAGTCCATGAAAACAAAGGTGTAAACCAAGGAAGAGAAATCCAAGGGATCCAAAAGAGATTGCAAAAACATACAATTCAACACAAAGATCAAATTGCATCTTCCCAGTTTGTTAGTGACAAAAATCCCAAAGTGACTACTAATCCACAAAAAATCAACTAGTCCAGTTGAAATACTGAGGGATTTGTGGCAGATGTCTTTGAAAGACAAGAAACTGGACAAATGTCCACATGTATTTCAACAAACTAAATGATTATACATTTCAGGCATTAATTTTGGAGATACATTAGTGATCACTGCAAAGAAAATTAAATGAAAAAACAAAAGCAATATAAATTCCAGGAAATACTAAAAATTTGTAAAGAACTGAAGTAAAGCCACACTGATAAGTTGATTGCTCTTTAATAGTATTTATTAGATCACAATAATGCAAACATATAATAATGATTTTTAGCAGAAGTTGTGATATACAAAATGAGAATAGTAACATGTATGGGGTAGTAGGCTCAAAATAGAGAGCCCCACCTCATAACGAAGAAGCTATCGAGATGTCTCATTCTTCACTCCTAATGTTGGGAAATGAGTATTCTCTATCTTTTTAGTATTCTTGTCAGTGGGGTACTACCTTCTTCAGTAATTTTTCAAAGAACCAGTTTTGAGCCAAATGAAAATATTTAGAAAGGAGCATGTAAACAAAACATTGCAGAATAAAGGAAAGCATATCAGAGTAATACCAGTTACAGAGAAAAAGACAAACATCTACATGATTAATATGCCAGAAGGAAAAAAGAGAAGAATGGGAAACAAGGAATACCGTAACAAGGAATTTCCCAATACCAGGAAGATAAGATAATACAGATTTTAAAATCACTAATGGGGCACCTGGGTGGCTCAGTCCATTAAGCAGCCAACTCTTGATTTCAGCTCAGGTCATGATCTTGGGGTCCTGAATACAGTCCCAAGTTGAGCTTTCCACATGGAGCAGAGTCTGCTTGAGATTCTTTCTCTCCCTTTCCTTCCGCCCCCCCTCCACTCACACATGCAATCTCTCTCTAGAATAAATAAATAAATCTTTTAAGAAAATGAAACAAATACAATAAAAATCACTATCAACTCCAAACTAGATATGTTTAAAAACAAAATAAGATCTAGAATAACAGAATAATACTGCTAAGGAACCAAAAAAACTGATGGACAATGAGGAGGCTATGTGTTATGGTGAGCACTGTGTATTGTGTAAGACTAATGTACCCTGGAACAAATAATACATTATATGTTAATTAAAAAAAAAAGAAACTCAAAAAGCAAATCTTAAAACAGAGAAAAGAAATACTGTACCTTCAGAGGTAAACTGTAAGATTAAGTTCTCAACAGAAACAATGGTAGCCAAGATAAAAGAAAATGAAAGCTTCAGTGTACCAAAAGAAAATAACTGCCAATATTTAATTCCATACAAGACCAAAATATTGTTAATATGAAGGTGAGATAAAAGCAATTACAAGCCAAAAAAGAGTAAAATTAATTAGAAGATTCCTACTAAATATCCTAGATAAAAGTTCCAAAAATGCTGTGAGGAATTTCCAACCTGAAAAAGTAAATACACAGAAAACCTTAATAACTACTAACTGCAAAACAGTAACATCCTGAGGGTTTTTTAACATCAATGCTCATGTTTACATGTGCATAAAATTAAAATAAATGAGAATAATAACATATAAGTAGAGTCAAGTAAAAACAAAGTATGCTTGCTTTATACACAGAAGTGAAAATACTAGTTTTTTCAGACTTGGACAAACCACGGTTACAACTTGTAATCTCCATAATAACAACAAGTAAAATACTATAGTAATATAAAATACAAAGATAAAGAGGCAGAACATGAAAAAAATTGAAAGTCCACCAGCATAAAAGAAGAAGAAAAGAAAGGAAAGAAGGGAGGAATTAGCGAGGAAGGGGGAAGGGGGAGGCTGAGGAAGAGGCAGACAGAAATAGTACAGGTACTATGGTTGGAAAGCATGTAGTAAAACTATTTTAAACTCAGTTATATCAATAATTCCTTGAATTACAAACGGATCAACTGCTTCCATTTAAAACACAAAGATAATCCGACTAGATAAATAAAAACATAAAATAAAACCCACATCCATATTTATTTATTTTTTTTTTAAGGGATAAATATAAAATCGGACAGCCAAAGAGTGAAAAATGTAAAGATAAAAAAATACTGCAGAAACTCTAACCTAAAGAGAGTAGTTACCGATATATTAATTGTAGGAATCTAAGGCAAAAAGCAATATTAGCGAATAATATAGATATCATATAATGATAACAGGTTGATAGGCCAGAAAAATCAAGCAACCTAAAATTTGCATACCAGGTGCCCTTAAACAACCGCAGACCCCGCGCAGCAGAAATTCGGGCTGTAACTTTTGACTCCCTAGAAATTGGATAGCCGTAATAGCCTGTTGACCTGAACCTCACCAATATTTATAAACAGTCAAACACACATTCTGTATATTATACATATTATACACTATATTCTTACCACAAAGTAGACTAGAGAAAAGAAAACGTTAAGTACACCATAAGGCAGAGAGAAATATTTACAATAGTCTACCGTAAATAATCTGGTAATAGAGCCATGGCAGGCTTGGAGCAGAGATGCACCTCGGGGAACTCGCAGCTGGCCTCCCACAGAGCCCCAGCAGCCAGGCCTGCCGGAGGCAGTCAGGTAGGAGAGTGAGGCCACAGCTGGAGAGAGGCAGCGAAGGAACACCTCCTCTGGGAAACCGCCCCTGAAGCCAGCCCAGCAGCCAGTCTGGACTGGCCCCGCCCCTCCCTGCGCAGCTCAGGCCTCTGCCTCCCCAGCAACCTCGAAGACCTTTGCTACCAGGGATAGAGCAGGGACAGGGTCCAGAAACTGCGGCAGCTCAACTTGGAGGGCTCTGCCAAGCGTCCCCGGAGACACTGCATTACCAGCACTCGTGGAGCACACAGGAGGCTCCCACTGTGGAGCGGTCCTCTGAAATTTTGGCCTCAGTGCACCTGCACGTCTTTGACCGCAGCTGCAACATTTGCAAGAAGTAGGATACACATTTCATCATTCCAGCTCCTGAAGGAAGCCCAGAGAGTAACTACACACAGTCAACATGCACAAAGCACAGCCCAACTTCTGTGTAAGAGATGGGACGTTCAGAGCTTTTCCACTCACCTCTCAAACCCTGGAGGCTTCTCAATCGCCCCACAACGTCTAGATGAGGTCATTACTGGAGTGTGGTCCTTGAGGAATTCAATGGTAACAACTGGGAGAAGACCAGAAAAGGCCACAAGGGCATCAAGATCATGTCCAAACAACTGGTGATACCAGGACCTTGAACGGATTCTCCTTTATTATTTAGTATATTATGTTTAATTAGTAAGAATTATAGCAACCATTATGCATTTTTTGTCCTTATTTTTTTTTTAAGAAATACAGGTATTTTTACAACCACCATTTATTTAAATGCTGTCCAGAAAAAAAAAAAAAAATCACCTCCAGACAGTGAGCTATTGTTGCTCCCTTACAGGAAAGGAGACTTTAGGTCCCCACTGTACCCTAGTGGCGCTCATCAGTGTGGCTGACCCAGGCTGCTGGATCCGCTGGCTAGGGCCAGTCTCAATTTCTAGTTTGCTCCAGCCATCAGTTTCTTTAGGTAGCTCTTTGTCCTTCCTCAGACCAGATTTTTTTTTTTAATTTTTTATTTTTTATAAACATATATTTTTATCCCTAGGGGTACAGGTCTGTGAATCACCAGGTTTACACACTTCACAGCACTCACCAAAGCACATACCCTCCCCAATGTCCATAATCCCACCCCCTTCTCCCAAACCCCCTCCCCTCAGCAACCCTCAGTTTGTTTTGTGAGATTAAGAGTCACTTATGGTTTGTCTCCCTCCCAATCCCATCTTGTTTCATTTATTCTCCTCAGACCAGATTTTGATCTGGTTTAGTTAACATCCTTCTTTTTCTTCCCAGCTTTGTGTGATCTTTTAGAAAACTGAATATTTTTAACAATAAAACAAAAAGAAAAAAATTATGTATAAGTGGTCCAATGCAGTTCAAATTTATCTTGTTCAAGGCTCAACTGTATATGGGATAACATAGCCTCAAATATATATAAAACAAACCATGAAAGCATAAAAAGAGAGCAATCCATAGTCATTTGGAAGATTTACTATTTTTTTTTTACTGTCATAACTGATAAATACACACGGGCACATACAGAATATAAAAGATTTTAACATGATTAACAAATTTGACATCACAAAGGAATATAGAGTCCTACATTGCAAAACAGCAGGTGTATAATTTTCAAATATAAATAATGTTTTAAAAAATTGACCATATGCCATCTTGTTTCATTTACTCTTCTCCTACCCACTTAAGCCCCCATGTTGCATCACCACTTCCTCATATCAGGGAGATCATATGATAGTTGTCTTTCACAGACCTGTACCCCTGGGGATAAAAATATATGTTTATAAAAAATAAAAAATTTTAAAAAATGACCATATGCTAATCCATAAATCAACTTTCAACAATTTTCAAAGAGCAGAAATTACAAAGCATATTCTCTGTCACATATGTCACAACTAAATTAGATTTATTCCAATAACCCAAGATGCTTTATCATTAAAAATCAATCAATATGAAACATCATCACATATGTTAGGTAGTATGATGCTTCCCTTTGCCCTTAAGATGTCCATATCCTGATCCCTGGAATCCACATGGTACCTTATATAGCAAAAGGGACTTTACAAATGTGATTCAGTTTGGGATCCTGAAATGGGAAGATTAGCCCGAGTTATCCAGGTGGGCCCAATGTAATCACAAGGATCATTTTAAGAGAGAGGCAAGAGGATCAAAATCAGAATGGATCACTCCAACCTCTCTATGAGAAGGGGACCATAAATCGAGGAATGCAAGCAGCCTCTAGAACCTTTCTGGAAAATGCAAAGAAACAGATTCTCCCCTAGATCCTCCAGAAGGAACACAGCCATGCCAACACCTTAATTACGGTTCACGGAGCCCGACTTTGGAGTCAAACCTCCAAAACTGTAAGACAATACATTTGTGTCCTTTATGCCACTAAATTTGTGGCATTTTTTTTTACAGAGGCAATAAGAAACCAATACAACACAAATTTGTGTGTGTGTAGGGGGGGTAGGTTGAAAAAACTTTTTAACTAAGTAGGAAGATAAAAACTTCTTAAACTGGAAAGTCTGTTTTAAAAAACTTCAGGCAATCTCATTTTTAATTAAAAAAAATTAAGTTCTGGGCACCTAGGTGACTGCCTTCAGCTCAAATCATGATCTCAGCGTCCTCGAATCAAGTCCTACATCGGCCTGCCTGCTCAGCAGGGAGTTTGCTTCTCCCTCTCCCTCTGCCCCTCCACCTACTTGCACTCTTTCTCTCTCTCTCTCTCTCTGTTTCTGTCTGTGTCTTTCAAATAAGTAAATAAAGTATTTTTTAAAAAAAATTAAGTTCTCCAAAATTTAAAAAAAGACAAGAATGGCCAGTATTATCTATTCTAATGAAGTAGAACTAGAGGTCTGAGCCATTCATTAAGATTTTTTTAAGTGAAATAAAAGTCATTGCCATTTGAAAGAAAAAAGCAAGCTCATTTTTAAAGATGGTATGATTATGCATACAAGAAATTCAGATTTCACAGATAAATTGTTAGAATTAATAAAATAATTTAACAATGTTGCTAAATACAAAGTCATTATATACAAAACTATATTTTTACACACATGTACAGAAAAATTAGAAAATGAAATTTGGAGAAACATTACCATGTATAATAGCATCGAAGTAATAAATGCTTAGAAATAAATCTAATAAAAGATGTGCAAGGCTTCTATATAGAAAACTACAACACAGTATTATAGAAATTAAAGAAGGAGTGCTTGGATGGCTCAGTCATGGAGCTGCCAACTCTTGGTTTCAGCTCACATAATGATCCCGGGGTGGTGAGACTGAGCCTTGCAATCTGCTCTGTTCTGAGCAGGGAATCTGCTAGAGATTCTCTCTCCCTTCCTGTCTCCCTTTACCCCTCCCCTGTCTTGCTTTTCCTCCCTCTGTCTCTCTCTCTCTCTCTCAAGTAAATAAATCTTTTTAAAAAGAGAGAGAAAAGAAGACTTAAATAGTAGTCATATTTATCAATTGGAAAACTCAATATTGCAAAAATGATAGTCCTTCAAAACTTAAGCTATAGATTCAATGTAGTCAAAAGCCAAAGAAGTTGTTTTGGTTGAAAATGGCAGATTCTAAAACATACATACTAAAAAGCGGGGAAAGAGAGCAAAGGATCATGAAGTACAAGACACTTTTAAATGAGAACAAGCAGGAAAACTTAGCCACTATCAGGTATTGTCTTACTACGAAGCAACTGTAATTAAAACAGAGTACGATTGGGATGAAGACAGACAAATGGATCAGAGGAATAAAACAGCAGATTGAGAAACAATTCCACGAATATCTCGAAACTTACTTATGAATAAGGTGTCACTGCATAGTATTGAGGCAAAGGAAGTCTTTTTTTCAATAACTAGTACTGGATCAATTTAATATCAATATGGAAAATAAAACTTGACCCATAATTAGCGTAACCAACTTGTTCCATTTACTCAGAACTTTCCTCATTTTAGCACTGAAAGTTCTGTATCCTAGAAGCTCCTCTCAGTGCCAGACAAACTGAGACGGTCACTCAATCTGTAAGTCAAATTGTACACAAAACTGATTCTAGTCAGATTTAGATCTAAATGCGAAAAGTGAAACAAAAATGCTCACAGAAGGACTAAATAGAAGAGTATTTTTTTAGTATTTATATTTTAATTCAATTAGCTAATGAATAGTACATCATTAGTACTTTATATAGTTTTTATATAATGTTCAATGATTTTTAGTTGAGTATATCACCCAGTGATCATCATACCATGTGTCCTCTTTAATGCTCATCACCCAGTTGCCCTATTCTCTCACCTACCTCCCTTTCTGCAACCCTCAGTTTGTTTCCAGAGTCAAGAATCTCACATGGTTTGTCTCCCTCTCTGATGTCTTCGCATTCAGTTTTCCCTCCCTTCACTTATTGTCTTCTGCACTGTTTCTTATTTTCCACATATGAGTGAAACCATATAATTGTGTTCTCTGATTGAGTTATTTCATCTGGCATAATACCCCCCAGTTCCAGCCATGTTGATGATGTAAATGGTAAATATGCACCATTTCTGATGGCTGAGTAATATTTCATTGTATATATGAGCCATATCTTCTTTTTTTCTGATTTTCTTGCTTTTTTTTGTAAATTTCTTTTCAGCATAACAGAATTCATTGTTTTTGCACCACACCCAATGCTCCATGTGTACGTGCCCTCCTTAATACCCACCACCTGGCTCCCCCAACCTCCCACCCCCCGCCCCTTCAAAACCCTCAGATTGTTTTTCAGAGTCCATAGTCTCTCATGGTTCACCTCCCCTTCTTCTTTATGCATTCATGTTTGGTTATTGTGGACATTGCTATTGTGAACATTGGGGTTCATGTGCTCCTTCTTTTCACTACATCTTATCTTTTGGGTAAATACTCAGTAGTGCAATGCTAGGTCATAGGGTAGTTCTATTTTTAACATTGTGAGGAAACTGTATACTGTTTTCCAGAGTGGCTATACCAGCTGGCATTCCCACCAACAATGTAAAAGAGTTGCCTTTTCTCCACACCCTCACCAACATTTGTAGTTCCCTGTCTTGTTAATTTTAGCCATTCTAACTGGGATAAGGTGGTATCTCATTGTAGTTTTGATTTGTATTTCCCTGATGGCAAGTGATGTGGAACATTTTTTCAGTTGTCTGTTGGCATTTGTATGTCTTCTTTGGAGAAGTGTCTGTTCATGTCTTCTGCCCATTTCTTGACTGGATTATTTGTTTTTTGGTGGTTGAGTTTGATAAGAATACAGGCAGCAACTGCTTCAACTTTGGAAAAGGAAACTTCTTGCAAGATATGTCTCTAAAGGCAAGAACCACAAAAGCAAAACTGAACAATTGGGACTTCATCAAGATAAAAAGCTTATACACAGCAAAGGAAACAATCAACAAAACTAAAATCAACCTACAGAATAGAAGATGTTTGCAAATAACATTACAGATAAAGGGCTGGTATCCAAGATACATAAGAGAATATCTTGCTAACCTTAAGTTAGATAAAGATTTCTTGATCAGGAGACAAAAGGCAGTAACCCTAAGCAGCAACAACAAAAACAAATAAACTGATGTTGGTATATACTAAAATTAAGAACCTCATTCATAAAAAAAAAAATCCACAGTGAAAGGATCAGTCAGATTTAAATAAAGTATGTATAACCCATATACCTAAAAAAGAGCCAATATCCAGAACACACAGGATTCTATAAATCAGTACGGAAAAAGATAAATAGTTCAATTTAAATCACCAAGAGTGTTTGTTGAAAATATACTTTACAAAAGGATATCCAAATGGGAACCCCCCCCCAAAAAAAAGAAAGGAAGAAAGAAAGAAAGAGTAAGAGTAAGACACGGAGAGGTGCTTAGCAGCTTAGCCATTAGGGAAATACAAATAGTGATCACAGTGAGATACCTTACACACTTACAAGTATGGTTAAAATTAAAAAGATTAACAATTCCAATGTTGCTGAATGGGAGCAATATAAACTACTGCTAGTGGGAGTATGAATTGGTGTATTTATTTTGAAAATAAAAAGTATAATATTATATACTAAAGTTAAACAACTCTGTGACCAAGAAACTCAACTCCTAGACTTATCCAAGGTTTGTAGGCATAGGGACACCTGGGTGGCTCAGTTGGTTAAGCATCTGGCTTTGGCTCAGGTCATGATCCCAGGGTCTTGGGATCAAGTCCCACATCAGGCTCCTTGCTCAAAGGGGAGGCTGCTTCTCCCTTTGCCTGCTGCTGCCTCTGCTTGTACTCTCTTTCTCTCTGGCAAATAAATAAATAAATCTTAAAAAAAAAAAAAAAAAAGATTTGCAGATAGATTCATTGCACACCAAGAGGGGCAAAAATTACCAAAGTAACATTATTCACAATAGTCAAGTACTTAAAAACAAAGCAAAACAAAAACCTCAAATGCCCATCAGCGGTAGAAGAGATAAGTAAATTTTGTTATATTCAAATAGTGGGGAGGAAGGAGTCAAGATGGCGGAGAATTAGCAAGCTGAGACTGCTTCAGCTAGCCGGAGATCAGCTAGATAGCTTATCTAAAGATTGCAAACACCTGAAAATCCATCGGCAGATCGAAGAGAAGAGAATACTATACCACAATGAAAATAAATTATACTGAAAGGAAATAACAGGAGAATCTTATTAACCTAATATCAAATGAAAGATGCTAGACCTAAGGGGGGAAATGTGCTCTATAATTGCATTCATATAAATTCAAAACTTATGGCTTTAGAAGTCAGACTAATTATTACCTTTGGAGGAAGAAGAGTGGATCAGTGTTTTGAAGGTGCCTGAGAAGAGATAAACTACAGTTAATGTTCTATTTCTAAATGTGGGTGGTGGCTACATGGGTAGGTTCACATTGAGATACTTCACTGATAGACATACTTCTGATTGGGACACTATTCTCTCTGTATTTATACTTTAATACAAAAGTTTTTTAAAAGATAGAGTTATATAAAAATAATGGTGGTATTTCTGGTATTTTTACATGCTGCAAAACAGATTTTAAAAATTTAAAGAGCTTCTCTTTGCCCATACAGAATTAGATTTATAGAGATTTATAGAATATAGATTTATAAATATATAGATTTAATATATAAATATATATAAATCTATAAATCTACATATAGATATATATAAATCTATATATGATATACATATAGATATAGATATTTATAGAATATATAGATAGAATATATAAATATATATAGAATATATAAATCTATAGATTTATACATAGGTTATGGAATTATAAAATATATATTTACAATATATATTATAGATATACATATATAGATATATACATATCTATAATATATAGAGTATATAGAATTATAGATAAATCTATATTATAGATAAATCTATAATTCTATATATTATAGATTTATGTAATGGGAGATAATTGGGTTTTGTTGTTGTTGCTATAAGTCTGTAAAATTAATTGAACACAAACCTTTACATTTGTCACTGTCACATGAAAGTTAAAACATTTCGAAGTTGTGCGAATTTTATAACATACTTCATAATTTTTAACCATAAATTATCATTAGAGAAAACCATCTTCCATCCTTGGGAGAAATCACAATATTTGTATTTATTTGTTTATGTTTTAGTTTAGAACCTACCCACATATTCCTTATCTATGATATTCTATAGACTCATATGCATATATTTTGAACTCTGATAATTACCAACTTCAGTTGTATAACTGAAAAGGATTAAAATGGTATTTTCATGTTTAACTTAGCAGTCTAACTATACATATCTTCTTCTCCTCCCTCCAGAAATACCACTAAAATTATAGTAAAAGGATAACATGGGACAGAAATTCATACAGATTAACCAAGTCCAGAAAAGAGAGAGCAAGAGAGGCAAAGATTAACTTCACAAAATTCTTAAAGATTACTAAAAGATAAAAGGAATGTGACCAAAGTGTATTTTTGGCTCAAGAATGAAGAGTATTCACATAGATAAAATAACACTGACTATTGAGTTAACCAAAAATTGTGACTCGGTGACTTCAAAAGAAAGAGAGGGAAAGACAGAGTAAGGCTAAGGCAACATCATGCATAATAGTAAATTAATAAATAATCTGTACATTTGAAGAAATATTACTTTAAGAATTTTAAGGAAAATAAAAACAGACAAAAATGACATCAAAACCCCAAAACAACATCTAAAAGATTTGGAAGTGTTTGCCTCTAAGGAGAGGGAATTGGGGGTTTAAGGGAATAACTTAAGAGGCTAATTTTCATAATAAGCCAATACAACTTTAAATTTTTAAAAAAATGTACATATATTTTTACTGTGAAAAATCAAGTTTTAAGATATTTCATGTGAATTTTGCATTTTGCTGAAAATGAAGACTATTAAGAGAACTGTATTCTCCTCTCCATAGAATAACACTTATTTCTCTTATTTGTATTTGTATTTCAGTTAAAACTAAAGAACCATTCAAAATTAAGCTCCTTCTCTGTTTCTCATATCTAAATTTGTCTCCTAGTTGTTTGAAAATTCTTTGCTTTCTCTGATTATTACTTCTGGTTTTAAAAATAACCCTGAAAAGAATTCTTGCAAAGAAAAGAATAATCTCCTTTCAAGAAAACTACACTTGAGCTTTTATTTATGTTTGCACAATAGTTAAGACTCCACAATCCATTACTCAGTTTCCTTTTCAACTTTCATCTCTATTGTGCTTTAGTCTTCTAATTATATGAAAGGCTTTTTTTGCTCACTCAGGCTTTTACTATCTCCAATTGCAAAACCGCCTAAGAGAAAAGTATTAAAGAGGGCTTCAAGAGGGTGTAACAGTTCAAGCACACTCATTTCATCTACTTGTCAGAGCACAGGAAGTGACAACCAAAGCCCTAAAATGGCATGAGACTTAAAGGACCAACTAAGCAATCTGTTTAGAACAAAAAGGGTAAAGATTAAGTATAGGAAATACAGAGTTGTACATTAAGCACAATATAAGCACATCACAGTATACGCCTTAGCTGTGGAGATATGCTGGGTTGTGACAATGTTTTACTGAATATATTAATTTCAGTGAAAATTGGGACAAACTAAACTAGGAGGTTTGGCTCATGGTGGGAAGAGGAGACAGATAAAAAAAGTGGGTAAGAAAAGAATACAAACACATTAATTCAAATTCAAAAAAATACATGTACCCCTGTGTTTATTGCATTATTTATAATAGTCTAATTATGGAATAAGCCTAAGTGTCCATCAACAGATGAATGGATAAAGAAGATAATGGTATATACACATATATATATACACACCATTGTACAATTTGAACAATATACACTGTACATATACATATATTATATATAATGTATATATATATATATATATATATATATATATATATAACTCAGCCATAAAAAAGAATGAAATCTTGCCATTTGTCACAACATGGATGGATCTAGAGGCTATAATGCTAAGTGAAGAAAGTCAGTCAGAGAAAGACAAAATACCATATGCTTTCACTGATATGTGAAATTTAAGAAACAAAACAAATGAACAATGAAAAAAAGAGAGGGTTGCCTGTGTGGTTCAGTCAGTTAAGTGTCTGCCTTTGACTCCTGTCATGATCCCAGGGACCTAGGATGGAGTCCCACATCGGGCTTCTTGCTCAGTGGGGAGTCTCTTCTCCCTATGCCTGCCTCCCACTACTTGTGCGTGCTCTCGCTCTCTCTCTCTAACAAATAAATAAAATCTTAAAAAGAGAGAGAGAGACAAACCAAGAAACAAACTCTTAACTATAGAGGACAAACTGTTACCAGAGGGGCGGTGGGTAGAGAGATGGGTGGTCAGTCAAGGGGATTGAAACTACACTCGTTGTGATGAGCACCGAATAATGTATAGAATCATTGAATCGCTATATTGTACACCTGAAACTAATAAAACACATTATGTTAACTATACTGGAATTAAAATAAAAAAAAAATCAAGCCTGGTAAGAAGTCAAAATTTAAGATGGAATTTTATAAGTCAAGAAAGAGCTCTATAAATATATTATTTAGAAAAGAAGATGTAGGGGCATCTGGGTGGCTTAGTTGGTTAAGTATCTAATTTAGACTCAGGTCATGATCTCAGGATCCTGGGATTGAGTGTGCACACACTGGGCTCTGCACTGAGCAGGAAGTCAGTTTATCCCTTTGTCCTTCCCCCTGCTTCTGTTCTCTCTCTGTTTCTCAAATAAATAAATAAAATCTTAAATAAAAAATAAAAGCAGATGTAAAAGCACAAGAAAGTAACAACAAAAAAATGTTAAAAGTGGTTCCTGCCAAGGAAGAAAACTGGGAATAAATGGGGGGGCAGATTATTGCAATTTTTATATGTTTATAAAATGAAATGAGGTTTCAAAATATATATGTTACTTTCATAAAACTAAATTAAAAATTTTAGAATCGTGAATTTTTTAAGTGTTCAAAGACAGGATAATTATTATTTTGTGGGGAGATTTATTTATTTAGGTGCATTTTAAATTCAATTTAGTTAATGTATAGTGTAATATTAGTTTGGAAGGGGCATAATTTAGTGATTCATCAGTTGCATATAACACCCAGTACTCATTACATCAAGTGCCATCCTTAATGCCCATCACCTAATTACCACATGCCCCCACCCATGGCCCCTCCAGCAACGTTTAGTTTGTTCCCTACAGTCAAGACTCTCTATGGTTTGCCTCACTCTTAGTTTTTCTTATTTTACTTCTCTTTCCCTTCCCCTTTTGTTCATCTTTTTTTTTTTTTTTTTGATAAACATATATTTTTATCCCCAGGGGTACAGGTCTGTGAATCACCAGGTTTACACACTTCACAGCACTCACCAAATCACATACCCTCCCCAATGTCCATAATCCCACTCCCTTCTCCCAAACCCCCTCCCCCCGGCAACCCTCAGTTTGTTTTGTGAGATTAAGAGTCACTTATGGTTTGTCTCCCTCCCAATCCCATCTTGTTTCTTTTATTCTTCTTCTACCCACTTAAGCCTCCATGTTGTATCACCACTTCCTCATATCAGGGAGATCATCTGATAGTTGTCTTTCTCTGCTTGACTTATTTCGCTAAGCATGATACGCTCTAGTTCCATCCACGTTGTTGCAAATGGCAAGATTTCATTTCTTTTGATGGCTGCATAGTATTCCATTGTGTATATATACCACATCTTCTTGATCCATTCATCTGTTGATGGACATCTAGGTTCTTTCCATAGTTTGGCTATTGTGGACATTGCTGCTATAAACATTCGGGTGCATGTGCCCCTTTGGATCACTACATTTGTATCTTTAGGGTAAATACCCAATAGTGCAATTGCTGGGTCATAGGGCAGTTCTATTTTCAACATTTTGAGGAACCTCCATGCTGTTTTCCAGAGTGGCTGCACCAGCTTGCATTCCCACCAACAGTGTAGGAGGGTTCCCCTTTCTCCGCATCCTCACCAGCATCTGTCATTTCCTGACTTGTTGATTTTAGCCATTCTGACTGGTGTGAGGTGATATCTCATTGTGGTTTTGATTTGTATTTCCCTGATGCCCAGTGATATGGAGCACTTTTTCATGTGTCTGTTCGCCATCTGGATGTCTTCTTTGCAGAAATGTCTGTTCATGTCTTCTGCCCATTTCTTGATTGGATTATTTGTTCTTTGTGTGTTGAGTTTGCTAAGTTCTTTATAGATTCTGGACACTAGTCCTTTATCTGATATGTCGTTTGCAAATATCTTCTCCCATTCTGTCAGTTGTCTTTTGATTTTGTTAACTGTTTCCTTTGCTGTGCAAAAGCTTTTGATCTTGATGAAATCCCAGTAGTTCATTTTTTTCCCTTGCTTCCCTTGCCTTTTGCGTTGTTCCTAGGAAGATGTTGCTGCGGCAGAGGTCGAAGAGGTTGCTGCCCGTGTTCTCCTCAAGGATTTTAATGGATTCCTTTCGCACATTGAGGTCCTTCATCCATTTTGAGTCTATTTTTGTGTGTGGTGTAAGGGAATGGTCCAATTTCATTTTTCTGCATGTGGCATCTTTTTTTTTTCTGAAACGTGAGTGAAATCACATGGTATTCATCTTTCTCTGACTTATTTTCCTTAGCATAATACCCTATAGTTTCATTCATATTGTTGTAAAAGATAAGATTTCATTTTTTAAAAAGATATATTTATTTATTTCAGAGAGAGAGCACAGACAAGGGGAGGGTAAGAGGGACAGAGGGACAGACAGAGAGAAGCAGACTTCCTACAGAGCATGGAGCTTGCCATGGGGCTTGATCTCATCACCCTAAGATCATGCCCTAAGCTGAAAACAAGAGTCAGGTGCTCAACCAACTAAGCCACCCAGATACCCCAAGATTGTCTTCTTTTTGATGGCTGAGTAATATCCCATTCCATATATATGTGTGTGTGTGTGTGTGTAGATATATAGATATATCCATGTATATATGTATTGGAAAATAACTAATAATGCAATTACTGGGTAATATGGCCGTTCTATTTTTAACTATTTGTGGAAACTTCACACTACTTTCTAGAGTGGCTGTACCAGTTTGCATTCCTACCAACAATATAAGAGGGTTCTCTTTTCTCCACATTCATACCAGCACCTGTTGTTGTGTGTATTGTTGATTTTAGCCAATTGACTGGTGTGAAGTGGTATCTCATTGTAGTTTTGATTTGTATTTCCCTTATGATGAGTGATGTTGACCATTTTTTCATACAACTGTTAAACATTTGGATGTCATCTTTGGAGAAATGTCTGTTTATGTTTTCTGCCCACTTCTTGACTGGAATTTTTGTTTTGAGGTGTTGAGTTTGATAAGTTCTTTATGGATTTGGGATACTACCCATTTATCTGATATATTGTTTGAAAATATCTTCCCCCATTCTGTAGGTTGCCTTTTAGTTTTATTGATTATTCCCTTTGCTGTACAAAAGATTTTTATCCTAGTGAAGTCCTAATAGTTCATTTTTGCTTTTGTTTCCCTTGTCTCTGGGTATGTCTCTGACAAGAAGTTGCTGCACCCAAGGTCAAAGAGGTTGTTGTCTGTGTTCTAGGATTTTGATGAATTACTATCTCACATTTAGATCTTTCATCAATTTTGAATTTATTTTTTTATATCTTGTAACAGTGTGGTCCAGTTTCATTCTCCTGCATGCTGCTCCTTGGTTATCCCTACACCATTTGTTAAAGAGACTGTCTTTTTCTCATTGGATATTCTCTCCTGTTTTGTTGAAGATTAGTTGACCATAGAGTTGAGGGTTCATTTCTGAGTTTTTTTATTCTATTCTATTGATCTAAGTGTCTGTTTTTGTGTCAGTACCATACCATGTTGATGATTATAGCTTTGTATTACAGCCTGAAGTCCAGAGTTATGACACCACCAGTTTCAATTTTCCTTTTTAACATTCCTTTGACTATTTGGAGTTTTTTCTGGTTCCATTCAAATTTTAGGATTGTTTGTTATAGATCTGTGAAAAAGGCTGATGGTATATATTGATACAGATTGCACTGAATGTGTAGATTGATTTGGGGACATTTTAACAATATTTGTTCTTCCAATCCATGAGCATGGAACCTCTTCCCATTTCTTCATATTTTTTTTCAATTTCTTCTATATAGTTTTCATTTTTTTCTAGTTTTCTAAGCACAGTCTTTTACCTCTCTGTTTAGGTTTTTTCGTAGGTATGTTATCGGTTTTGGTGCAATTGTAAATGGGATAAATTCATTGATTTCTCTTTCTGCTTCTTCATTGTTGCGTATAGAAGTGCAAAAAACTTCTGTGCATTGATTTTATATTCTGTGACTTTGCTGAATTCTTGACTAAGTTCTAGCAATTTTTTCGGAGTCTTTCACATTTTCTACATAGAGTAACATGTCATCTGTGAAGAGAAAAAATTTGACTACTACTTTGCTGATTTGAATGCCTTTTATTTCTTTTTGTTTCTTTGATTGCTGAGGCATAGGATTACTATGTCGAACAACACTGGTGAGAATGAACATCCCTGTCATGTCCCTAACCTTAGGGGAAAAGTTCTCAGGTATTCCCCATTGAGGATGATTTTCTCTTTGGTTCTTTTATATATAGCTTTTATTATATTGAAGTATATTCCCTCTATCCATACACTGAAGAGAGTTTATATCAAGAAAGGATCATTTGTCAAATGATTTTTCTGCATCTGTCAAGAGGATCATATGGTTCCTGTCCTTTCTTTAATTAATGTAGTATATTACATTGATTGATTTGTAATTGTCAAACCACTCTTGTAGCCTAGGAATAAAACCCACTTAGTTGTGGTGATTAATCCCTTTAATGTACTGTAGGATCCTATTAGCTAGTATCTTGTTGAGAAGTTTTGCATCTGTGTTCATCAGGGATATTGATCTGTAATTCTCTTTTTTTAGTGGGGTCTGAATCAAGGTAATGATTCATTCTTAGAATGAATATGCAAGTTTTCCTTCCATTTCAATTTTTTTTGAACAGTTTCAGAAGAAACTGGCCCTGGACTCTTGTTTGTTCGGATATTTTTGATTACTGTTTCAATTTCCTTACTGGTTATGGGTATTTTCAGATTTTCTTTCTTCCTGCTGGAGTTTTGGTAGTTTATATGTTTCTAGGAATCCATCCATTTTTTCTAGATTGCCTAATTTGTTGGTATATAATTGCTTATAATTACAGTCTTACGTTGTTTGTATTTCTTTGGTGTTCATTGTGATCTCTCTCTTCTTTCATCCATGATTTTACATATTTGTGTCCTTTCTGTTTTCCTTTTCATAGCCTGGCTAGGTGTTTGTCAGTCTTGTTAAGTTTTTCAAAGAAGCAGCTCCTCCTTTTGTTGATTTGTCCTACTGTTTTTGTTTGTTTGTTTGTTTGTTTTTCATTTCTATGTAATTGGTTTTCTGCTCTAATCTTTATTATTTCTCTTACCCTTCCAGGTTTAGACTTTATTTGATGTTCTCTTTCCAGCTTCTTTAGCTATAAATTTAGGTTGTGTTTTTGAGACTTTTCTTGTTTTTTTGAGGAAGGCTTGTATTACTCTATACTTCTCTCTCAGGACCACCTTTGCTGCATCCCAAATGTTCTGAACTGCCATGTTTTCATTTTCATTTTTTTCCATGAATTTTTAAAGCTCTTCTTTGATTTCCTTACCTTTAGTAGGATGTTCTTTAACCTCTATGTGTTTGTGTTCCTTCCAAATTTTCTCCTGTGTTGAGTCTGAGTTTTAAAGTATTGTGATCTAAAAATATGCATGGTATATTCTCAATCATTTTTTTACCACTTGAGTCCTGATCCATATGTGGTCTATCTGGAGATGTTCCATATGTACTCAAAGATAATGTGTATTATGCTATTTTAGGTTTAAATATTCTGAATAAATCTGTTAAGGCCATGTTGTCCAGTGTGTTATTCAAAGCCCTGGCTTCCTTGTTGATCTTTTGCTTAGATGATAGAGTAGGGTGTTAAAGTCTCCTACTATTATTGTATTATTAGCAATGTGTTTCTTTAGTTTTGTTATTAATTGGTTTATAGAATTGGCTGTTCTTAAGTTAGGGACATAAGTGTTTACAATTGTTAAATCTTCTTGTTGGATAGATCCTTTATTATGCTATAGTTCCCTTCTTCATTTCTTATTACAGTCTTTGATTTAAAATCTAGTTCATCTTATATAAGGATTACTATGCCAGCTTTCTTGTGATGCCTGTTAGCATGTTAAATCCTTCTCCATCCCCTCACTTTTGATCTGGAGGTGCCTTAGGGTCTATAATGAATCTGTTATAAGCAGCATATCAATGGATCTTGTTTTTTTATCCATTCTGATACCCCGTCTTTTTGATTGGAGCATTTAGTCCATTTAGCTTCAGAATAGTTAGTGAAAGATACCGATTTTGTGTCATTGCATTATTTGTAAAGTTGCTGTTTCTATAAATTGTCTCTGTCCTTTCTGGTCTTTGTTACTTCTGGGCTCTCCCTTTCCTCAAAGGATCCCCTTTAATATTTCTTGCAGGGCTGTTTTAGTGTTTACTAATTTCTTTAGTTTTTGTTTGTCTTGGAAACCCTTTCCCTCTCCTATTTTGAATGGCAGCTTTACTGGATAAAGTATTCTTGGCTCCATATTTTTCCCATTTAACACATTGAAGAAATCATGCCAGTCCTTTCTGGCCTGCTAGGTATCTCTGGACAGGTCTGCTGCCAGCCTTATGTGTCTACCCTTATAGATTAAGGATCTGTCTTTCAAGCTGCTTTCAGAATTCTCTTTTTGTAATTTGCAATTTTCTCTGTGATATGTTCAGATGTTGGCCTGTTTTTGTTGAGTCTTTAGGGGAGTTCTCTGTGCTTCTTAGACTTGAATGCTTGCTTTCTTCCACAGATTAGGGAAGTTCTCAGCTATAATTTGTTCAAATAAACCTTCTGCCTTGTTTTTCCAGTTCTTATTCTTCTGGGGCTATTGTGATATGAATATTATTTTGCTTTTGAAATCACTGAGTCTACTTTTGATCTAATAGTTTTCCTACACTCTTCTTTTCAGCTTCATTATTTTCCATAGTTTTATCTTCTGTATCACTCGTTAGGTCGCCGGCTTAAGTTATCTTCATTTTTATGTCCTCCACTTGGGACTGTATCTTGGTTATAATATTTTTAATTTCAGCTAGTTTAGATGTTAGTTCTTTTTTCTCGATAGCAAGGGATTCTCTTGTGTCTTCTATATTTTCTTCAACCCCAACTAGCATCCTTATAACCATTGTTTTAAATTCTAGTTCAGACATCTTATTTATAGACATATTGATTAAATACCTGACTGTGAGTATTATCTCTTATTCTTTCTTTTGAGGTGAATTTCTCCATCTTATCAGTTTTGTCCAGATGAGAAAATTTGTCCAGAAAAGAAAAAACAAAAGTAAAAACAAACAAACAAACAAACAGCAAATCAATAACAAAACTAGATCCCTGGTGTTTTTGATCTGCTTGTTTAAAAAAAAAACTAGGTCCCAAAATGAGAATGAAAGAAAAACTACATATGTGAATTTATATATATATATATTCGCACACACACGCATGTATAGTATAGGCATGTATATACTATATATGTGTGTATTCTATATATATCATATATGTTTGCATGTAGTGTTTGTATAGATATGTATATAACAAATATATCTATATATGTATATATAGTGTAGATAGTACACCTATATAGTATAGTTATGCATACATGTATACTATATGCATGTATATGTGTGTATGTATGTGTATGTATATGTATGTGCCTGTGTATATATATGTAAACATGTGTATGTGTGTGTACTACATATGTATACATATCCGTGTACTATATATTTGTATGTTGTGTATACAGTAAAATACATGTATTTTACTATGCATGTAATAAGTAGTATGTTTACTATACATGTAGTAAATAGTATTTATAGTAAAAAGTATGTATACTACATATGTATCTCTATATATATACAATAAAATACAATGTGTTGTATATATAGCAAAATACAATGAAAAGAAAAAATAAAGAATATATGAAAATAAAAGAATAAAAAATTGAAAAAATAAGAAAATAAGTAAAAAAAAAAAAGAATAAAGAATAAAAGTACAAAAAAAGTTAGATCCTATTTTCCCCTAGAGCTGAAACTTTCAGCCCTCCATGATTAGTTAACTTGGTATGAGCAAGTTGTTCGAACTGGTCTTCTGGAGTAGGGGTCTGTTGTGATTCTCAGGTATACTTAGCCTAGTGGAAATGTGTCACCAGGGCACAGGGTATCAAGTTTCAGTGTAAGCCACTCCAGAATCCACTAGGTGGCAATGTTTCATTTCCTGACAGCTTTAAGTGGGGATGGGTGGCATGGATATGGGGATGCCCCACTCTCTAGCCCTGAAGCTGAAAATTCGCACACCCCACCCTTCAGTGAGCCCTCACAGAAGAGCAATCAATCACTCTTGTCTCCTAGGTTTCCATCAGAACTCTGTTCACCCTGTTTGTAACTGAGCATTTTTATCTGTCACATGAGTTTTAAAAATCCAAATTTTAGAGACTCCCAGGTGTGGGCTCATGCTCTTCCTCCTGGGGAGGGTCTCGTCATGCTTCTTCTGCTTTTTGCTGGACCCATCATGGCAAAGTGTTCCCATGACCATGCAGCAGTTTGCTGTTTATGGTAAAACAAAGTTGAAATCTGGTACCTAGGCTCACTGTTTTCAGCTGACTTCCATGCTCCTATGCCTGCAAACAGGGAAGCACTTAGGCACCTCTCATTCTTCTTGTGACCCAGGGGAACCTCAGACCACAATGTCACACCTGTGATTCTGCCCTGCTCACCACCTGAACACCTTCAAGCCACACAGTCCCCCAGTGTAGCAGACTTCCAAAAGTTCCAATTTTATGACCCACTGCTTACACTACTCTGTGGTATTCTTAAGCAGGTTCCCTCCCTGCTGCTATATTCTCCCACTGTCATATGCAAAGCTGCATCACACTGGATTCAAGTCCCTGCACTTTCTACCTTCCAAAGGCAGTTGCTTTTCTATTTGTAGACTTGTAGTATTTGTTTTCTCAGATCTCCCATTGATTTCTTAGGTATTCAGAATGATTTGATAACTATCTAGCTGTATTCAAAGGACACAACAAACTTAGGGTCCTCCTATTCCTCTGCCATCTTCAGGAAAGCGGCTGTGAATTTTTAATCTTTTGCATTTTAGAGGATATATAGACAAGTCTAGTCTCCTTTTAGACCAAAAATGCCTACATCTTTATCCACTGTATTTCAGTAAAAACAACAGAACCCAGATAAGTTTCTTTCCAAGTATACTTTCAGCTTCTACAGTGTCTGGGGGCTTTACTTTCTAACCATCCAGGTGCTTAATATTCACTCCTATCTCCTCATTCCTCATAATTCTGCTATATTGTAGGTGTATTTTAGTATAATTATTTCTTACTTATAAAATACTGTGGAAAAAAGATTTCTAAAAAACATCAACATAAATCAACACTTTCCATTCAGAAAACATATGTGTATTATGTGTAAAAAGGAAAGTTTTTAGGGATATGAGAAAATACTCAAAAATAAAGAAAAGTGAAGGCTTATCTCTCCATGAAAAGAGCTCTATCCATGTACTCTTCCTGCACCCTTTCCAAACTAAGGTCCCTGGAATCCCTTAATGGGTTGGCTCAGAGTCACATGGGATGCCAATCTCTTACCATATCATAATCATTCATGCAGAAGTAACTGACTTTCTGTAAATGTCCCTTTCTATGTTAATACTAGAGGAATATTAGAAGTGGTTATCGATCACCAAAATACAACATTAATCTTTCAGGGCTAATTATGCATATTTCTTTTTTTCTCTTTTAGAAACCTGTCCAACCTATAGCAGTAAGTTGCTCAAGTCTTTCTCAATTTTGGTGTGTTTCAGTTTTTTGAAACATATGAGAGCCATTGCATATCCAAATCATTTCTATTCTGGCTCTGAGTGATCCAAGATACATGGTTCTCTATTTCCTTTAGTTTCATATTTTATAAAGTCCTCTGCATTTATTGAGGATATTTGAGAGACAAAATCCCAGTGACTGAACAAATGAATAGAAGGAGAAATATATCCAAAGGTTGTTTGTAGTAGGTTATTAATTGAACTGAAAAATTTTACAAACTAATGAGGATGGGAAAAAAAAGAAGAAGAAAAACTTGGAAAATAAGAAGAAAAAGAGCGAAATAAGAAAACAAGAGCAGAACATTTGTAAGGGAGACAGATTTTAACAAACAGTCTTCAAAAGCTGAAAAAAAAAAAAAAAGAAAAGGATAACTCCTATCCCAATATAGGCTGTAACACCACAGACTCTGTTATGAAGGATTTGATGGTCCTATGAAAATATTATCAACACAGTCTACTTTCACCATGTTTTAGATGGAAGAGATTTTAAAATGTGCTTTTTTTAAATTTATTTTTTATTTTCAGCATAACAGTATTCATTATTTTTGCACCACACCCAGTGATCCATGCAATCCATGCCCTCTGTAATACCCACCACCTGGTACCCCGACCTCCCACCCCACCCCTTTCAAAACCCTCAGATTGTTTTTCAGAATCCAAAACCCTCAGATTGTTTTTCAGAATCCATAGTCTTTCATGGTTCACCTCGCCTTCCAATTTCCCCCAACTCCCTTCTCCTCTCTTTCTCCCCACGTCCTCCATGCTATTTGTTATGCTCCACAAATAAGTGAAACCATATGATAATTGACTCTCTCTGCTTGACTTATTTCACTCAGCATAATCTCTTCCAGTCCCATCCATGTTGCTACAGAAGTTGGTTATTCGTCCTTTCTGTTGGAGGCATAATACTCCATAGTGTATATGCACCACATCTTCCTTATCCATTCATCCATTGAAGGGCATCTTGGTTCTTTCCACAGTCTGGCAACCATGGCCATTGCTGCTATAAACATTGGGGTAGAGATGGCCCTTCTTTTCACTATATCTGTATCTTTGGGGTAAATACCCAGGAGTGCAATGGCAGGGTCATAGGGAAGTTCTATTTTTAATTTCTTGAGGAATCCCCACACTGTTCTCCAAAGTGGCTGCACCAACTTGCATTCCCACCAACAGTGGAAGAGGGTTCCCCTTTCTCCACATCCCCTCCAACACATGTTTCTTGTCCTGCTAATTTTGGCCATTCTAACTGGTGTAAGGTGATATCTCAATGTGGTTTTAATTTGAATCTCCCTGATGGCTAGTGATGATAAACATTTTTTCATGTGTCTGATAGCCATTTGTATGTCTTCATTGGAGAAGTGTCTTTTCATATCTTCTGCCCATTTTTTGATATGATTGTCTGTTTTGTGTGTGTTGAATTTGAGGAGTTCATTATAGATCCTGGATATCAACGTTTTGTCTGTACTTTCAATGTGTTTTATTTTTAAGTATCTGTAACTTTCAATAACTTCCAATAACTTCCCTTTTTTACTGATTTATGTAGATAATTGTTCAGATAATGCTCTGAACATTGTATAAAAGAGCAACATTTTTGCACAAAAGATTTAGAACACCAGTCTCCTCCCCTCTGCTGATATGTAATTGACGTATTTAGAAAGTAAAATGAGCTCGGACATGAAAGGGTAAGTGCCCTGACAAGGTTGAAAATAGTTCCTAAACAACAAAAATTAGAATTTCACACATTCCTGTATTTAGAGACAGAAGGTAGACAGAATATAAGGACAGAAAAAATAGTGGGTAGAAAGCAGGGATATACTGATTTTTTTTTTTTTTTTTTAGTTTATTGTAAGGTGTTTTGTTTAGTTTTGTTTTAAACTCCAGGCTAAAAAAATAAGGTGAAAAACTAGAAAAAGCTACCCCCATCCCAGTACCCCACAGGATCTACCAAACTGAATGCTCATAGAAACCTAAGAATAAGAACTATTCTTATATTAAAGTCAGAGGTTCTGTTCTCAGCACATGCTCTCACCACTGAGTATCTCTGATGAGGAGTCACTCCCTGAAGTTGAATATGTTTCCAAGGCAAAGACTAGATAAGATGTGGGTAACTGATCTGGAAAATAGAACCTCATTAATTTTTTTAACTTACTTTTGAGCATATCTTCAGCATCTTTTAGTAACATTTTTTCATTCTCAAATACGGTTTTCTAAAAGCCTTCAAGGTAATTGCTCTAATTTTCTATTTTCACTTCTGTAGAAATTTAAATTTAGATTTAGGTACTTTCACCTCTTTTGGTTACCCATAACCAGAATATCATTTAACTGTTTATAAATATTTAGCAAATGAAAAGCCCATTCATAACAAAAATGGAGAGTAAAACAGGAATGACTAAAACAAAATTCAGTACCATGGTTAATTCAAGCAAGAACTGGACACACATAATGGGCGAAAATGCAATCAGGGAAGGCACATAGTTAGGGGAACCTGGATGCAGAGTAGACGGACACTATTCTTTAAACTATGTACAAACATATCTAAACTCTTATATATGCATGATATATTTCATAGTGAAATATTTCCTTAATTCCAGAGACATAGGAAGATTAAATCAGCAATCTCATTAGAATTTTAGTGGCTTTTCATCAAAAACAATAAATGGATAACTATGTATGTGGGGCAATGAGAGTGGAGAGAAAAATAGAGAAGGACAGAACAATATGAGAAGAAGACAAGAAGAGATGATATTGGAAGTAAGATTAAATAAAAGTTAATGTAGTGATGTTTGAATAAAGCAGGTAAACAAAGATGGTGTCCCTAGAAAGAGGGGGAGAGAAAGAATAAAGGGAAAGGATATGAATTAAACACCTAATAAGAAAAGAGAACTTTGTTATAGTTCCCTAAAATTCAATATAATTCTGTTATATGCCTCATTTTAAAGTTAAGAAAACATGCATATTGAGGTTAAATAACATATTCAAATCCACACAGCTGTTAAGAAAAGCCAGGACTGAAATTGGATCAAATTAATTCAAAATTCACACTCTTCTGCTTTTTTAGCTTTTCCCCTTTAAACATAGCCTGCAGTCCCATCCCTTTCACAAGTATATGCAGCTACTCTGTGACCAACATTTGTCCTTAACTATTCTACTGTCACTGAATAACCTGTAACATTTATTTGTGTGTGTTTAATTTCATCAACTATACCTCATTCATTCATCTACTTTTTTTACATTTTATACCTCTAAAGATCTATCCATGTTGCTATATATCCATACATCCCACATGTTGCTTCTAGCTCTGTAAAGTATTGCAGAGAATGCCTCTCTCACAATTCCATTCTCCTGCTAGTAGACAAATTGTGATCATAGTCCAATACACTAATGTTACCAAAAACACTATAATTGGACATCCTTATAAGTGATCCTTTGTGGACTTGAGTTAGAAATCCTTGAGATCTAAATTCAGCAAACTGGTCTCTAGCTCATACAGCATATGCCAGATAATTTCCAAAATTACTGTACAATTTATATTCCTACCTACCATCCATGACTGTCAACCCACATTCCTACCAATACCTACCACACCACTTGCAATTCATGTGGAAGAAAGGCATATCAATGTCACTTTAGGTTGTACACTTCTGGTCCCAGTTGTGACACTTCATCACATACTTGTTAATCACCCCATTTTCGTCTTTGTGAGCCTTAATTCATGTTACTTACAATTTTCTATTGAATTTTATGGCTTTTTCTTATTGGTTTTTAGGTGCCACACATACCTCTGAATTATTTTCCAGATTTTAGATATTGAAAATATCTTCTTCCATTTTTGTCATTATCTCTGCAATCTGTTTATTATGTGTTTCATTGAACAAAAATTCTAAAATATGATACAATCAAATATATCAGTTTTTCATGAAGATATTCTTCTCATGAAGATATTCTTCTGCAATTACTTCCATTACTTTTATATTTTGCTTTTTTTCTTTAATGCATCTACTAGTGCCCTTCTCATTGTAGCATACTGTATCCCCTCCCTATCCCCTGCTAAAGAAACACCCTCCCATTATAATCAGGCTTTCTTCATAAAAGAAGAGCTTAACAATTCCCAAAATGAAAACAAACAAAAAACAAAGAAACCAACAAAAAACAATTCTCCAAATGTATCAACTCTTTAAGATTGGTTGAGAAGAAAGAATGAATAGCACTTCTTTCTGTCTATCTTTTTTTTTTATTTCTTAAAAATATATATTTTTATCCACAGGGGTACAGGTCTGTGAATTGCCAGGTTTACACACTTCACAGCACTCACCAAAGCACATACCTTCCCCAATGTCCATAACCCCACCCCGCTTTTCCCAACCCCCTTCCCCCAGCAACCCTCAGTTTGTTTTGCGAGATTAAGAGTCACTATGGTTTGTCTCCCTCCCAATCCCATCTTGTTTCATTGATTCTTCTCGTACCCACTTAAGCCCCCATGTTGCATCTCCACTTCCTCATATCAGGGAGATCATCTGATAGTTGTCTTTCTCTGCTTGACTTATTTCGCTAAGCATGATACGCTCTAGTTTAATCCATGTTGTTGCAAATGACAAGATTTCATTCTTTTGATGGCTGCATAGTATTCCATTGTGTATATATACCACTTCTTCTTTATCCATTCATCTGTTGATGGACATTGAGGTTCTTTCCATAGTTTACCTATTGTGGACATTGCTGCTATAAACATTCAGGTGCACGTGCCCCTTTGGATCACTACGTTTGTATCTTTAGGGTAAATACCCAATAGTGCAATTGCTGGGTCATAGGGCAGTTCTATTTTCAACATTCTGAGGAACCTCCATGCTGTTTTCCAGAGTGGCTGCACCAGCTTGCATTCCCACCAACAGTGTAGGAGGGTTCTCCTTTCTCCACATCCTCGCCAGCATCTGTCATTTCCTGACTTGTTGATTTTAGCCATTCTGACTGGTGTGAGGTGATATCTCATTGTGGTTTTGATTTGTATTTCCCTGATGCCGAGTGATATGGAGCACTTTCTCATGTGTCTGTTGGCCATCTGGATGTCTTCTTTGCAGAAATGTCTGTTCATGTCCTCTGCCCAATTCTTGATTGGATTATTTGTTCTTTGGCTGTTGAGTTTTCTAAGTTCTTTATAGATTCTGGACACTAGTCCTTTATCTGATATGTCGTTTGCAAATATCTTCTCCCATTCTGTCAGTTGTCTTTTGATTTTGTTAACTGTTTCCTTTGCTGTGCAAAAGCTTTTGATCTTGATGAAATCCCAATAGTTCATTTTTGCCCTTGCTTCCCTTGCCTTTGGCAATGTCCTAAGAAGATCTTGCTGAGGCTGAGGTCGAGGAGGTTGCTGCCTGTGTTCACCTCAAGGATTTTGACGGATTCCTTTCGCACATTTAGGTCCTTCATCCATTTTGAGTCTATTTTCGTGTGTGGTGTAAGGAAATGGTCCGATTTCATTTTTCTGCATGTGGCTGTCCAATTTTCCCAACACCATTTATTGAAGAGGCTGTCTTTTTTCCATTGGACATTCTTTCCTGCTCTGTCGAAGACTAGTTGACCATAGAGCTGAGGGTCTATTTCTGGGCTCTCTATTCTGTTCCATTGATCTATGTGTCTGTTTTTGTGCGAGTACCATGCTGTCTTGATGATGACAGCTTTGTAATAGAGCTTGAAGTCCGGAATTGTGATGCCACAAACTTTGGCTTTCTTTTTCAGTATCCCTTTGGCTATTCGAGGTCTTTTCTGGTTCCATATAAATTTTAGACTTATTTGTTCCATTTCTTTGAAAAAGATGGATGGTACTTTGATAGGAATTGCATTAAATGTGTAGATTGCTTTAGGTAGCATAGACATTTTCACAATATTTATTCTTCCAATCCATGAGAATGGAACATTTTTCCATTTCTTTGTGTCTTCCTCAATTTCTTTCATGAGTACTTTATAGTTTTCTGAGTATAGATTCTGTGCCTCTTTGGTTAGGTTTATTCCTAGGTATCTTATGGTTTGGGGTGCAATTGTAAATGGGATTGACTCCTTAATTTCTCTTTCTTCTGTCTTATTGTTTGTGTAGAGAATGCAACTGATTTCTGTGCATTGATTTTATATCCTGACACGTCACTGAATTCCTGTACAAGTTCTAGCAGTTTTGGAGTGGAGTCTTTTGGATTTCCACATATAGTATCTTATCATCTGCAAATAGTGATAATTTGACTTCTTCTTTGCCGATTTGGTTGCCTTTAATTTCCTTTTGTTGTCTGATTGCTGAGGCTAGGACTTCTAGTACTATGTCGAATAGCAGTGGTGATAATGGACATCCTGCCATGTTCCTGAGCTTAGCAGAAAAGCTTTTAGTTTCTCTCCATTGAGAATGATATTTGTGGTGGGTTTTTCATAGATGGCTTTGATGATATTGAGGTATGTGCCCTCTATCCCTACAATTTGAAGAGTTTTGATCAGGAGGGGATGCTATACTTTGTCAAATGCTTTTTCAGCATCTATTGAGAGTATCATATGGTTCTTATTCTTTCTTTATTGATGTGTTGTATCACATTGACTGATTTGCGGATGTTGAACCAACCTTGTAGCCCTGGAATAAATCCCACTTGATCGTGGTGAATAATCCTTTTAATGTACTGTTGAATCCTATTGGCTAGTATTTTGGTGAGAATTTTCGCATCTGTGTTCATCAAGGGTATTCGTCTATAGCTCTCTTTTTTGATGGGATCCTTGTCTGGTTTTGGGATCAAGGTGATGCTGGCCTCATAAAATGAGTTTGGAAGTTTTCCTTCCATTTATTTTTTTTGGAACAATTTCAGGAGAATAGGAATTAGTTCTTCTTTAAATGTTTGGTAGAATTCCCCTGGGAAGCCGTCTGGTCCTGGGCTTTTGTTTGTTTGGAGATTTTTAATGACTGTTTCAATCTCCTTACTGGTTATAGGTCTATTCAGGCTCTTTTCTTCCTGGTTCAGTTGTGGTAGTTTATATGTTTCTAGGAATGCATCCATTTCTTCCACATTGTCAAATTTGTTGGTGTAGAGTGCTCATTGTATGTTCTTATAATAGTTTGTATTTCTTTGGTGTTAGCTGTGATCTCTCCTCTTTCATTCATGGTTTTATTTATTTGGGTTCCTTCTCTTTTCTTTTTTATAAGTCTGGCCAGGGGTTTATCAATTTTATTAATTTTTCAAAGAACCAGCTCCTAGTTTCGTTGATTTGTTCTATTGTTTTTTTGGTTTCTATTTCATTGATTTCTGCTCTGATCTTTATGACTTCTCTTCTCCTGCTGGGCTTAGGGTTTTTTTCTTGTTCTTTCTCCAGCTCCTCTAGGTATAGGGCTAGATTGTGTACCTGAGACCTTTCTTGTTTCTTGAGAAAGGGTTGTACTGCTATATATTTTCTTCTCAGGACTGCCTTTGTTGTGTCCCACAGATTTTGATCCGTTGTATTTTCATTATCATTTGTTTCCACGATTATTTTCAATTCTTCTTTAATCTGCCAGTTGACCCATTCATTCTTTAGAAGGATGCTGTTTAGTTTCCATGTATTTGTTCTTTCCAAACTTCCTCTTGTGGTTGAGTTCTAGCTTTAGAGCATTGTGGTCTGAAAATATGCAGGGAATGATCCCAATCTTTTGATACCAGATGAGTCCTGATTTAGGACTGAGGATGTGATCTATTCTGGAGAATGTTCCATGTGCACTAGAGAAGAATGTGTATTCTGTTGCTTTGGGATGAAATGTTCTGAATATATCTGTGATGTCCATCTGGTCCTGTGTGTCGTTTGAGGCCTTTATTTCCTTGCTGATCTTTTGCTTGGATGATCTGTCCATTTCAGTGAGGGGAAGTTAAAATCCCCTACTATTATTGTATTATTGTTGATGTGTTTCTTTGATTTTGTTATTAATTGGTTTATATAGTTGGCTGCTCCCACGTTGGGGGCATAGATACTTAAAATTGATAGATCTTCTTGTTGGACAGACCCTTTGAGTATGATATAGTTTCCTTCATCATCTCTTATTATAGTCTTTGGCTTAAAATCTAATTGCTCTGATATAAGGATTGCCACTCCTGCTTTCTTCTGATGTCCATTAGCATGGTAAATTCTTTTCCACCCCCTCACTTTAAATATGGAGGTGTCTTTGGGCTTAAAATGAGTTTCTTGGAGGCAACATATAGATGGGTTTTGGTTTTTTATCCATTCTGATACCCTGTGTCTTTTGATTAGGGGCATTTAGCCCATTCACATTCAGGGTAACTATTGAGAGATATGAATTTAGTGCCATTGTATTGCCTGTAAGGTGACTGTTGCTGTATATGGTCTCTGTTCCTTTCTGATCTATCACTTGTAGGCTCTCTCTTTGCTGAGAGGACCCCTTTCAATATTTCCTGTAGAGCTGGTTTGGTGTTTGAAAATTCTTTCAATTTTTGTTTGTCCTTGAAGCTTTTAATCTCTCCTTCTATTTTCAATGATAGCCTAGCTGGATATAGTATTCTTGGCTGCATGTTTTTCTCATTTAGTGCTCTGAATATTCATGCCAGCTCTTTCTGGCTTGCCAGGTCTCTTTGGATAAGTCAGCTGCCAATCTAATATTTTTACCATTGTATGTTACAGACTTCTTTTCCCGGGCTGCTTTCAGGATTTTCTCTTTGTCACTGAGATTTGTAAATTTTACTATTAGGTGACGGGGTATGGGCCTATTCTTATTGATTTTGAGGGGCATTCTATGAACCTCCTGAATTTTGATGCTCGTTCCCTTTGCCATATTGGGGAAATTCTCCCCCATAATTCTCTCCAGTATACTTTCAGCTCCCCTCTCTCTTTCTCTTCTTCTGGAATCCCAACTATTCTAATGTTGTTTCGTCTTATGGTGTCACTTATCTCTCGAATTCTCCTCTCGTGGACCAGTAGCTGTTTGTCCCTCTTTTGCTCAGCTTCTTTTTTCTCTGTCATTTGGTCTTCTATATTGCTATTTCTTTATTCTGCCTCATTTATCCTAGCAGTGAGAACCTCCATTTTTCATTGCACGTCATTAATAGCTTTTTTGGTTTCTACTTGGTTAGATTTTAGTTCTTTTATTTCTCCAGAAAGGGCTTTTATATCTCCTGACAGGGTTTCTCTAATATCTTCCATGCCTTTTTTGAGCCCAACTAGAACCTTGAGCATTTTCATTCTGAACTCTAGATCTGACATATTACCAATGTCTGTATTGATTAGTTCCTAGCCTTCGGTACTGCCTCTTGTTCTTTTTTTTGTGATGAATTTTTCCGCCTTGTCATTTGTCCAGATATTTGTATATGAAGGAGCAAGTAAAATACTAAAAGGGTGGCAACAACCTCAGGAAAATATGCTTTAACCAAATCAGAAAAGATCCCAAATAGTGAGGGGGGAGAAAGGGGATAAAAAGAGGCTCAAAAAGAAGGAAGGAAAAAAAAGAAAAAAAAAGAAAAGAAAAGAATTTAAAAAAGAAAATGAATAAAGAAAATATAAAAAAGAAAAAATATATATATTAGATAAACTGGTTAAAAAACATTAAAAAAGGAAAGGGTAAAAGTTAAAAAAAAGTTTAGCAAAAAAGAGAAAAAAAAAAGAAAAAGAAAAATATTAAATTAATTGCAAGAGTAAAAAAAATCACAGAGAAAGCCATGAGTTCCGTTCTTTGCTTTCTCCTCCTCTGGAATTCTGCTGCTCTCCTTGTATTGAAACCGCACTTCTTTGTAGGTGAACTTGGTTTTGGCTGGATTTCTTGTTGATCTTCTGGGGGAGGCGCCTGTTGTAGTGATTCTGAAGTGTCTTTGCCCCTGGCGGAATTGCACCACCCTTACCAGGGGCCGAGTAATCAGCTCCGCTTTGCTTTCAGGAGCTTTTGTTCCCTGAGCGCTTTCCATAGAGTTCTGGAGGATGGGAATACCAATTGCAGCCTCCTGGTCTCCGGCCCGGAGGAACCGAGAGCCCAGGGCCGCACTCCTCAGTGCGCCCTCAGAGAAAAGCGCCAGTTACTCCCGTCTTCCTGACCTCCGGCCGCGGTCCGAGCTCACCGAGCCTGCGACCAGTTCAAGGTAACACCGAGCTGTGAGCTTACTGTCAGCTCTGTCTCTGTAGCTGGCTTTCCCGTTCCAATACCCGCAAGTTCTGCGACACTCAGACACCCTCAATCCTTCTGTGACCCTGCAGGACCTGAGGCCACGCTGACCGCGTGTGGGCTTCGCCCGGGTTTAGCCTCTGGTGCGATGTCCCTTAGAGGAACAGACTTTTAAAAGTCCTGATTTTGTGCTCTGTTGCTCCGCTGCTTGCCGGGAGCTGGCCCCTCCCCTGGGGTCTATCTTCCTGTTGCTTTGGATTCACTTCTCCGCTGGTCCTACCTTTCAGAAAGTGGTTGTTTTTCTGTTTCCAGAATTGCTGTTCTTCTTCTCTTCGATCTGCCGATGGATTTGCAGGTGTTTGCAATCTTTAGATAAGCTATCTAGCTGATCTCCTGCTAGCTGAAGTAGTCTCAGCCTGCTATTTCTTTGCCATCTTGACTCCTCCAACGGGGGAACACTTTTTAACTCATAAGGCCAGAGTTACCTGTTTTCATTTTCTGATAGATGTGTAGTGTTTTCTTGATGTAGGAAAGAACGTCAGGGCTCCAAGGCAACAGTAATTAAATATTGCAAAAAAGTGGATTTATTGAAGCACAGGGATGGAACCTGTGGGCCAAAATGGTAGGGGCACCCTTTCTCTGTCTTCTTAAAACCTCTCGTCCACAATTATATTGGGGTACTGACTGCACTAATTTAATTAATTATTTATTAAAATGGCTGATTCCTTTTGTAGGAATTTCCTCTGAACGAAAGAAAGAAAAGGAAAGAAAGGAAGAAAGGTTGACTTACATGAAGACTGTAGAGAACAATAAACCTAGATTCCAGTTCCCGGTTTACCATTAAAGAAAATAAGGGAAATGGGACTATAACATTATAGGGGGGAAAAAGTCTAAAGACTCAGACCAATACTGAGATGATGGTGCCAAATTTACCAAAAAAAAAAAAAAATAGTTTTTCAAAGCAAGACTAGATCCTGGATTGTTGGGGACAGCTCCTGGCTCCACTAATTATTAGCTGTGGGACATTGGGTAATTTCTATGGACAGAATCTTCATCATTATGTTGCTGAAGATTAAATAATTTCAATTACATAAAGCTCTTATATAAGTGCTTGGCACATGGTAATTTAAGCAACTAAATGACCTGATATTATTTAGTGCTTGAAGATAATTTAAGCCTAAATGAAGTTCTTATCAAGCATGTTAGTAAACCACACCATGCTCACTTGCTTATATTTTATTTTAGGCCAACATTCAGCAATCAGAGGTAAGTTTTGCATCATTTTCAGAAGATCAAAGTTAATTTAGAGTTACTGGTGATTAACTTTTAATTGCAAACAACTGGTTTGTAGAAAGAAAAAATGAAGAATGTATTGTTATATCAAGAAAACTTATTTGTCTATTTAAAAAAATAGTAAATGTCCATACTAAGGCAGAAAAAAATACCAACATGTTAAGTGAAATACAGTGGATTCAGGGAGGGAATCAGGCATTGAATTAAAAGACATGAAAGGAAGAAGGAACTAAAGAGATGTATAAACTTTATACACAGTACACCAAATGTCAGTTAAAGGATAAAATATTGTGGAGGAAGTGAATGTAAGAATAATCCATAGACCTATGTTTCTGCTAGAACTTCCAAAATAAAAGCTCATTAGCTGGCTCAGAAGCTAGATGTTATAATAACACAAAGAAGTATTTTGGGTAAGCCTATGATAGTAGGTCAAACCATTTTCCTTTATTTATTTTTGTTCTCCAGGTGCTGTTCAGAAAATTCCCAGTAAGTAACTTCTGCAAGTACTATCTGGAAAAACATGAGCACAAAGATCTTTTGATAAATAAGTCTGGCTGTAGCCATAATCAATTTTGCAATCTCAATGTTATTATCTCATTTTCTGCATTCTCCTCATATTAGTGAGCCTTTTTTAGAGACACTTGACAATTTGTAGAAAAGCTTAAAGGAATTTGTTATATGACTATCACAAAGTAAAAATCCTTTTCAAAACAAAATGTAGAAGGGAACTATAAAGAAGATAAGAGTTGAGTTTTGAAAGAAAATTAGAGTGATAGATACTACTGTAATATGCCACCTTCCTAAAAGATTTGAATATTTCATTGTCCTGGACAAGAAAGATACAGTACACAAAGAATAACCTGTCTTAACAGAGGTCCTTCAAGCAGAACATTAAAATATCTGGGATCAATCAGATATTAAAATTATCTTTCATTAAACACAAATAGTTTCAACTGTACTAAAATTCCCTTGACTTTTCTTTTTGGAGTCACCCTCTAAAAATTGCACAAGTGAGCATTTTGTTCTAACTCAAAACCTAGAGAAGTTTCTTTATTGGATATATTTTCATATACTACACAATATTCATGTCTTTATTTTTCCCTCTGTTTTAAAGAACCGGCATCATCCATTAGTAAGTTCCCTTTGGAATTCTAAAATCCATAGAATGTAAGCTAGTTTTACTCTCTATTGCTATTACAGTGTCAATGTTTAAAATCTCATGCTAATATTTCTATATGCTTTCTCTGTGATACAGATAAATAACTGATGAAAGATTAAGAATAAAAAATTAATACATTGTACTCATTAAGTGAAATACTATTATCAAACCAGTCTTTGATACTGAATCCAATGTGATATTCACAAGCATATACAAAGAGATGGGGAAAGTTAATAAAAGTGTAACAGGAAGGGAAATTAAGAGGTATAACTTCTTGTTTGGTTGAAAATTGGTATAAGCCTATTGCAATAGACAATAATGTAGGAGCTTAATAGGCTCCAGAAAGACCATTTTCTTTGCTCTTCTACCAAAGTAGGGAGACCCAAACCTCAAACTCTAGGTTTTCCCTTAGAACACAACAGGGACACCAACAACACAAACTATGTAGAAATGTTATAATAATTACTATTGCAAATTTGACCTACCAAAAATGCATCATTTTTTAGGTCAACAACTTTTCTATTGGCAAATGGTAGAAGAACATGTACAGTTAATTCACCCAACCTAAAAGTCAAACTAAACATGTGGAGAATGTTTAAGCCTCAAAAATTACTAAATGGATTCCAATTTTAGGTACTATGATATATATTTTTTTAATTTTAATTTTTTATTTTTTTCTTATGTTAGTCACCATGCAGTACCATATATTTCTTAATATGCATTTCATGAGCATAAATAAATCAGAGATGCTATACAAAAACATTTTTTCATTTCTAAATTCAGTTACCTCTAGATTTAAAGATAAGTAACAAGTCTCCAAAATAATTAATTACTCATGTATTTTAGCCCAAAATTCCAATTTGGGCATTACTAAGAATATAAAACAAAGGAAAAGAAAATAATTTCTGAAAATATATTTACAACTATGTAATTATGGCTACAATCTCAAATACAGTCCAGATACTTAGCCATAGAAAAATTGTTTGTTAATAAGATAATACATAACATTATAATTAGAACTGACAATATTTTTTCCACTGAATCAGGATTTGCTGAACCAATTGGTAAGTCTTTTTCTTTTCTTCAACTATTATATCTTTTAGTTATATGATAGTCTGGAATTATGGTTATAGTTTTTTTTTAACTTAGATATGCAACATGATATTAGTTTTAGGTATACCATATAATGATTGAATATTTGTATACATTTTGAAATGATCACCACAATATGTATAACTAACACTGATCAGCATAAATAATGACAATTTTTTTCTTGTGATACAAATTTTTAAGACCTACTTTCTTAGCACTTTCAAATACACCAGGGAGTATTATTTTAAAATTTTCTGTATAGAAAATGAAAGAAAGAGAGTGGAGGGCAGGGAGAGAGAAAGAGAGAATCTTAATCAGGCTCCACACCTAGCATGGAGTCTAATACCAGGCTCAAACTTAACAACCCTGGTGTCATAAGGCACTCAACTGACTAAGGCACTCAGGGACCCCACCATAAGTATTATTAACTGCACTGACCATTCTGTATATTACATTCCCATGACTTCTTTATTTTTATAGTTAGAGATTTGTAATTTTTAATGACTTTCACCCATTTTACCCTCTACCCACCTCAATTCTGTCAACCACAGTATGTTCTCTGTATCCAAGAATTTGGGTTTTTTTTTGTCCAGGTTCCTCATATAAGTGAGATCACACATAATTTGTCGTTCTCTGACTTATTTCATTGAGCATGATTCCCTTAAAGTCCATCCGTGTTGCTGTACATGCAAGATTTCCATCTTTTTTATGGCTGAAAACCATTCCACTGTGTGTGTATGTGTGTGTGCACGCATGCATGCACACACATGCACCACGTTTTCTTTATTTTAGCTGGAGTTCCCCTTGCAAATTTATTTTTCAAAGTACTGGTGACCACCAGAGTTTTGAACAAAGCTGCCTGAAAGTGGAGTAGGCGTCCTCACCATGGCTGCCCAGATGCAGCTCACCAGGGCGGTAATCTCCCTTGAGGAGCTGGACTCCTTCAAGTACAGCGACCTTCAGAACATCAGAACTTAGCTACAAATCTTGGCATCTGGACTAAGCTGAAGGCAGACAAGTTGCTAAAAGCCTTCAAAGCCCACCTTAAACATGAGGCAAAAAAAAAAAAAAAAAAAAAAAAAAGAAAGAAAGAAAGAAAGAAAAGAAAAGAAAATCGGAACGTGGCAGATAAATGTCTTTCTTTCCATGATGGAAGTCAGACCTCTGCATTATCCTGTGATGAGGCTGAACTGCAGAGCTGTGGCCAGGAATGAGCTGAGAGAGAGCCATCTGGTCATGGCACCAAAACCAGGAGAGGGTGCAAGACAGTCCTCAGGAACACTGACACCCAGGATCATTCAGAGATAAAAGTAAGTGATCGCACTGAATTCCAGAATCAAGAGAAGCAGGAACACCAGGATCTCAGAACAGTTGCAGAAGTGCCTTCACCACCAGATGGGAGCCAAGGAGAGGAGAATGCCATTTCCTCAGGACAAAGAAGAAGTGGAAATGAAGATTTAAAAGGACCTTCAGAAGGAAAGAAGTCTCTCTACACAGATGGGTTTTCCAAACCTGGAAAAATCAAAAGAACTATAAGCACAACTCCAAACTTCAAGAAGCTTCATTAGGCTCATTTTAAGGAAATGGAGTACATCGATCAATATATTGAGAGAAAAAAGAAAAAAAAAATGAAGAATACAATGCATTTCATGAACTGAAGAAGCAGCCGGTCACCAAGGGTACAGGGGTGACTCCAGTTTCTCTCCAGGTAAGACTCCCTTTGGCTTGTATTCCCACCAGCCAGTGCTGCTCACAGGGCTTGCCACTGGGCACTGCAGACAGGAGCACCTTGTGTGGGAGGGGCTCTGCCAAGCATTCCGAGCTCTGGGGAACTAAAATGAATGTCGGGTTTTCAGCTGCTACCAAAGATAATGAACATAAGCATTCACTGACCAAGACTCTAGCCAGAAAGCCTCCACATGTGGCCATATCTGGGAGTACCCCAAAAGGCCAGGCTGTGCTCGGGATAGACAAGATAAAGACCACAATTGGGAGTTCTGCTTCTGTCGTTACACCATTCAAGCTGACAACTCAGGCAGCACAGACTCCAGTCTCCAGCAAGAAGCCAGTGTTTGATTTCAAAGCAAGTCTGTCTCGTGCCCTCAACTATGAGCCCCACAAAGGCAAACTGAAACCATGGGGTCAATCTAAAGAAAATAATTCTCTGAAGGAACATGTAAACAGAGTTAGCTTCCACAAAAAAACTTGCAAACAACCTCCTCTCCAAACTAGGGAGAAACATTGGAAACAACATGAGCAAAAACAAAGGAGAAGAAAGCAAAAGTTTTAAGAGCTCAAAAATACCTCATTATGGCTGAAGATTAATTTTTTAACATCCTGTAAATAGTATTTTATTCTGAACCCTTTCTCTAGTGTAAATATTTTTTTCTACTGTCTTCCCCACTTTAGTCAAAAGACTTTTCTGCTTTGTTCACTATCTACGTAGTGTTGGTGGTTCTCTTCACATGCTACATCCCTGAAAAGATGTTACTAACCTTAAAGCTCACAGATTCTTTCAAATGTTTTTTTGTTTTGTTTGTTTGTTTTTAAAGGTTTTATTTATTTGTCATAGAGAGAGAGAGAGAGAGAGCGCATGAGCACAGGCAGACAGAGTAGCAGGCAGAGGGAGAAGCAGGCTCCCTGCTGAGCAAGGAGCCTGATGCGGAACTCGATCCCAGGATGCTGGGATCCTGACCCAGCCGAAGGCAGCGGCTTAACCAACCAAGCCACCCAGGCATCCCCTTTCAAATAGTTTTTACCTATCTCTGTACAACTCAGTTTTCCAGTGACTCATCCTATAGATTCTTGATCTAGATTTTTAATGTCAAGTTTCCTCTGCTGACAGAACTGGAATCGTCTTCTAGACAGAAACATTTACCTGATGGAAGGTAGTTCTCCCACAAGCTTTAGTAGAACTTGGACCACTAACAAATAGAGAAAGCCACTTCTTTCTCCTCTAGAAAATCAAGTAGTCTTAATGAAACAGGGAACCAAATGGGTTAGAGACGGCATATTCTACTTTGAGAAGTGTTTTGTTACCTATGCATGTTTGTTCAGATCACTTGATGTAATTGCCGTCTATCACTCAATATATTCTTAAAAATTCTAAAAAAAAAAAAAAAAAAAAAAGTACTGGTGAAAGACAGGTCTTGTAGAACCTCCCAGGATGAGTTTTTATTTAAATTCCAGTTAGTTGACATATAGTGTGACATTAATTTCAGGTGTACAATACACTGATTCAACACTTCCATACAATAGCCAGTGCTCATCATAGCAAGGGCACTCCTTAATCCCCATCACCTATTTCACTCACCTCCCCACCCACCTGTTCTCTGGTAACCAAAAATTTGTTCTTTATATTTAAGAATCTGTTTTTTTTTTTATTTGCCCCCCTTTTTCCTTTGCTCATTCACTTCTTAAATGTCACATATGAATGAAATCATACCGTATTTGTCTTTCTTTGAATTATTTCACTTAGCATAATACTCTCTAGCTTCATCCACGTTCTTGCAAAAGGCAAGATTCCATTCTTTCCATTGGCTAATATTCTATTTTATATATATCTATATAAAAATTTATATATATATATTTATATATATATATATATATATATTTATATATATCCATCCATCAGTCAGTGGACACATGACTGTTTCCATAGTTTGACTATTGTTGATAATGTTGCTATAAACATCAGTGTTCATGTATCCTTTCTAATTAATATTTTTGTATTCTTTGGGTAAATATCTACTAGTACAATTCCTGGCTCATAGGGTAGTTCTATTTTTAAATTTTTGAGGAGCCCCCATACTGTTTTTCAGAGTGGCTGTACCAATTTGCATTCCCACCAGAAGTGCAATACAACAATACATGTTGCATGTATTGTTGATGTTTAGCCATTCTAACAGGTGTGAAGTGATATCTCATCATAGTTTTGATTTGTATTTCCCTGCTGATGAGTGATGTTGAGTATCTTTTCATGTGTCTGTTGGTCATCTGTATGTCTGCTTTAGAATAATGTTTGTTCTTGTATGCTGCTGGATTATTTATTTTGGGAGTGTTGAGCTTTATAAGTTTATCTAAGTTTACATATTTTGGATGCTAGCCCTTTTTAGATATGTCATTAACAAAAATCTTCTCCCATTATGTAGCTTGCCCTTTAGTTTTGTTGGCTGTTTCCTTCACCATGCAGAAGCTTTTATTTTTATATAGTTCCAGTAGTTTATTTTTGCTTTTGTTTCCCTT
Source organism: Mustela lutreola (assembly GCF_030435805.1). NCBI lineage: Eukaryota > Metazoa > Chordata > Mammalia > Carnivora > Mustelidae > Mustela > Mustela lutreola. The sequence goes on from NC_081295.1 coordinate 121,704,484, forward strand.
GCATCAGGAGACATATCAATAAGGACGTTATTATGGACAATATCTTCTCTAGAATCTTTATGGGCTCATTGTGTCCTTTTTCACTTATTTATATGTTTGTTGTAAGAAGGTGGTCCAGTTTCCTTTTTTTTTTTTTTTTTTTTTGTAAGCTGTTGTCCAGTTTTCCCAACATCACTTGTTGAAGAAACTGTCTTTTTCTCATCGGTTATTCTTTCCATCTTTGTTGAAGATTAATTGACTATATAGTTTTGGGTTCTTTTATGGGTTTTCTGTTCTGTTCCATTTATCTATATGTCTATTTTTGTGTCAGTACCATACTGTTTTGATCACTACAGCTTTGTAATATAACTTGAAATCTGGAATTGCATTGCTTCCAGCTTTGTTTTTCTTTTTCAAGGTTGCTTTGGCTATTCACAGTCTTTTGTGACTCTATATAAATTTTACAATTATTTATTTTAGTTCTCTTAAAAATGCTGTTGGTATTTTTTTTAAGATTTTATTTATTTACTTGACAGACAGAGATCACAAGTAAGCAGAGAGGCAGGCTGTGATGGGGGGAAGCAGACTCCCTGCTGAGCAGAGAGCCTGATGTGGGGCCCGATCCCAGGACCCTGGGATCATGTCCTGAGCCAAAGGCAGAGGCTTAACCTACTGAGCCACTCAGGCACCCCTGCTGTTGGTATTTTGATAACAATTCCAATAATGGTGTAGAATTTTTGGGGCAGTATAGACATTTTAACAGTATTTGTTTTTCCAATCCATAAGCATGGAAAGTCTTTCCCTTTTCTTTTCAGCATCTTCAATTTCTTTCATCAATGCTTTATAGTTTTCAGAGTATAGGTCTTTCAATTCTTTGGTTAGGTTTATTCCTAGGCAACTTCTGATTTTGGGTGCTTTTGTAAATGGGATTGATTTTCCTTTATTTCTCTTTCTGCTGCTTCAATATTGGTGTAGAGAAGTGTTATAGATTTTAAAACATTTTTTTATTATTAATTTGGCAGACAGAGATCACAAGTAGGTAGAGAGGCAGGCAGAGAGAGAGGAGGGGAGAGAAGTGTAATAGATTTTTGTATGTTGATTTTGTAACCTGGAACTTTAATGAATTTGTTTATCAGTTCTAGCAGTTTTTGGGTGGAGTCTTTCAGGGTTTCTATAAAGGAGTATTGTGTCATCTGCAAATATTAACAGTTTCCTTGCCAATTTGGATGACTTTTATTTCATACTATGTTAAATAACAGTGGTGAAAGCAGACATCCTTGTGTTGTTCCTGACCTTAAAGGAAAAACTCTCAGTTTTTTTCCCATTGAGAGCAATTTTCACTGTGGGTTTTTCATAGGATGGTCTTTATTATGTTGAGGTATATTCTCTCTAAACCAATTTTGTGGGGGGTTTTATCATGAATGAATGTTGTACTTTGTTAAATGTTTATTCTGCATCTTTTGAAAGGATTATAAGGTTCTTATGCTTTTTCACTAATGTGGTTATCAGGCCAACTCATTTGCAAATATTGAACCACTCTTGCAACCCAGAAATAAATCCCACTTGAACATGGTAAATTATTTTTTAATATATTGTTGATTCTGTTTGCTAGTATTTTTATGAGAATTTTTACATCTATATTCATCAGGGATATTGGCCTATAGTTCTCTTTTTTAGTGAAGTCCTTATCTGGTTTTGGTTTCAAGGTAATGCTGGATTTATTGAATAAATATTGAAGTTTCCTTTTCTATTTTTTGGAACAGTTTGAGAAAAATAGATATTAATGCTTCTTTAAGTGGTAGAATTTGCCTGTAAAACCATTTGGTTCTGGACTTTTGCTTATTGAGTGCATTTTTTTAAGATTTTATTTATCTTTTTGACAGACAGAGATCGCAAGTAGGCAGAGAAGCAGGCAGAGAGAGAGGAGGAAGCAGGCTCCCTGCTAAGCAGAGAGCCTGATGTGGGGTTCGATCCCAGGACCCTGGGACCATGACCCAAGCCAAAGGCAGAGACGTAACCCACTGAGCCACCCAGGTGCCCCTATTGAGTGTATTTTGATTAATGATTCCATTTTTTGCTGGTTTATTCAAGTTTTCTATTTCTTCCTGTTTTAGTTTTGATAGTTTAAAGGTCTCTAGGAACTTATCCATTTCTTCTAGGTTATCCACATTACTGGCATATAGTTTTTTCATAATCTCTTATAATTTTTTATATTTCTGTGGTATTAGTTGTTATTTTTCCTCTCTCATTTGTGATTTTATTTATTTGGGTACTTTCTTTTTTCTTTTTGATAAGTATGGCTAGGGATTTAACAATTTTGTTGATTTGTTTTTCAAAGAACCAACTCCTGGCTTCTTTGATCTGTTCTATGGTGTTTTTGTTGTTGTTGTTTCTATGTCATTTATTTCTGCTCTAATCCTCATTTTTTCCTTTCTTTTGCTGGCTTTAGGCTTTGTTTATTTTTCTTTTCCAGCTCCTTCAGGTATAAGGTTAGTTTGTGTATTTGAGATTTTTATGACTTCTTGAGTTAAGTCTGTATTTCTATGTCTTAATTCCCTCTTAGGACCATTTTGCTGCATCCCAAAGATTTGGATTGTGGTGTTCTCATTTTCATTTGACTCCTTGTATTTTTTTATTTCTTCTTTGATTTTCTGGTTGACCCACTCATTGTTTAGTAGCATGTCATTTAAACTCCATGTGTTTTTGATTTTTCAAGATATTTTTCTTGAAGTTGAATTCTAGGTTCAAGGCATTGTGGTTAGAATATAAGTGTGGTATGATTTCAACACTTTTGTATTTGTTGAGGCCCGTTTTGTGACCTAGGATGTGACCTGTTCTGGAGAATGTTCCGTATGAACTTGAAAAGTATGTGTATTCTGCTGTTTCAGGATGGAATGTTTTGAATATATCTGTTATATCCATCTGTGTCATTCAAAGCCATTATTTCCTGGTTGCTTTTCTGCTTAGGTGATCTATGTATTGACATAAGGGTGGTTTTAAAGTCACCTACTATTATTCTGTTATTATCAATGTGTTCCTTTATGTTTGTTATTATATAATGCCCCTTTTCATTCTTTTTTTTTTTGCAGTCTTTGTTTTAAAGTCTAATTTGTCAGATAGAAGTATTGCTAATCCAGCTTTCTTTTTATGTACATTTGAGTGATAAATGTTTATCTACCTCCTCACATTCAGTCTGCAAGTGTCATTAGGTTTAAAATGAGTCTCTTGTAGGCAACAAATAGATGCCTTTTTTGCTTATCTATTCTGACACCCTAAGTATTTTAATTGGTGTGTTTAGTCCACTTATATTCTAAGTAATTATTGATAGTTATGCATTTGTGGCCATTTTATTACTTATTTTGTAGTTGTATCTGAAGATTTTCTCTGATATTTTCTTGCCTTTGTCACTTTTCATCTTGCCTTTGCATTCAAAGAAACCCCTTTAATATTTCTTTCAGGATGCTTTAATGGTCATGAACTCCCATGGTGTTTTTTTTTTTTTTTCTGGGAAACTCTTTGTCTTTTCTATCTGAATAATCACCATACTGGATAGAGTATTCTAGGCTGTAGATTCTTCTCATTCAGTGCTTTGAATTTAACATAGCACTCTCTTCTGGCCTACCAAGTTTCTGCTGAGAAATCTCCAGCTAGCCTTATGGGTTTTCCCTTGTAAGTTGAGGGCTTCTTTTGTCTTGCTGCTTTTAAGATTTTTTTCTTTATCACTATATTTTGCAAATTTAATTAAAGTATTGTTGGGTCCATTATCAAAGGAATGAGACTGAGACAAAGTGAAAGTTATGCAAAGCCTTATTCTATGCCAAGCATTAGAAGTTAGACTGACCCACCAGGGGAACGAGACTGAGACAAAGTGAAAGTTATGTAAAGCTTTATTCTATGTCAAGCATTAGAAGACCAGCCAGGGCTGCTTCTGAAGAGAGTGACCTCCCTTTATCTTATAGGCTTGTTTTTATAGGGCACAACCACAGACCTCTACATATGTGGCTTTGGCTGATTGGATGTCTTTTATCTGTTTTACTGGTTACCTGGGACAGGTATCAGTAACTGCTGAGGCCTTTATTAAACAGCAAAATGGCTACCTAGGCAATATGGCAATAACAAAATGGCTACTTAGGCAACATGAAATCAATCTGGCTAAGCAGGCCCAGGCAGGCCCTAGGGGTTTAACAGGTTTTAATATGGAATCGGCTCCAACAGTATATCCTAGAATTGGCCTGCTTTGTTAATTTTGATAGGAGTTCTCTGTGCCTCCTGGATATGGATTTCTGTTTTCTTCCCCAGATTAGGGAAATTTTCTGGTATTACTTTTTGAAATAAACTTTATGCACCCTTTTCTCTCTTCTTCTTCTGGGACTCCTAAAAAGAGATGTTACTACATTTGATGGAGTCACTGGTTCTCCAAATCTTATCTCACTTTGCATAATCCTTCTTTCTCTCCTTCATTCAGCTTCACTATTTCCCATTATTTTGTCTTTGAGGCCACTAATACTTTCCCCCATTTCTTCCATCCTTCTGTGAATTGCATTATGCCTGTTTCCAGTCTTGTTTATTGCATTATTCATCTCTGATTGATTGGTTTTTAACTCTTTTATCTCTACTGTATGGTCTCCGAGCTCTCTCATTCTTTTCTCAAGCCTAGTCAGTATCCTTATGATTGTTGCTTTAAATTCTCCATCATGCATGTTACTTATATATATTTTTCCTTAGGTCTCTGGCCATGGCCTTATCTTGTTCTTTTACCTAGGATAAATTCTTCTGCCCTGACATTTTGTCTAAGTCTCTGACTTCTTCCCTGTGTTAGAAAAGCCACTTAAAAATTCTGCTATTGCAAGTATTAGCCTTATGAAGAAGAGGTCATGTTGTGTCCAGGGCCTGGTGCTTCAGGAGATCTCTGGAGTGTGCTGTGTCAGCTCTGCTATTGTATTTTGGCTGCTCTAGCCTCTACGACAGCCATCACAGAGGCACTCATAGCCAGTTGTGGATAGCATTGGTTACCTGTGCTCAATGTGGCAAGTTTAAACCAGGTGTACTGTGGTGTGCTTATGAAATGAAACCTGACATCAACTCCATGAGAACCTGTTGAACTCTGTGGTAGGAAGACATGGAGTAAGCAGGGGTTTGTGCTGGTGGTCTGGGAGAGGGGCCTGCCACACTGAATCTGAGAAACTTGAGTAACTCAGAACAGCAGTCCAGCCAGGGCTCAGATGTGTGGAACCTGGTGTAAACAAGTTAGGCAGCATGCACTGATGCTTCTTCCCACAAGTGGCTCTGTGATTATGCTGAGGGGTAGGAGAGGCAAATGGCACCAGTCAGCTACTCTGTCCTTGAAAAAGCCTCTTGGTGAATGCTGCCTCTCAAAAAAAGTGCTCCTGGAAAATAAATGAAATAAAATAAAATAAAATAAAATAAAATAAAATAAAAAAGTGCTCTGGAATAGTAAATAACCTCTTTTTCTACTCTCTAGGTACTTTTCAGATCACTGTTTCCAAGTTGTCTATGCCCAGATGGTTTGTCTGCCTTCTCTCCAGGAACAGCACAGTAGTACCCTCTGGCTCTATCCCAACCAAATTTACTTTCAAAACTCCTTTAAAACTCCAGACTTTAAGCCTCGCTGATTGCAAGAACTTATGAAACTCAGTCCCTCTTGTTTTCAAAACCAAGGGCTTTGGGAGAAACTTTCTTCTATGTTCTCTCCTATGTACTCCTCTCTCACCATTCTCCAGTCCACAGGTCTTTCCCTTCCGCAGCATCCAGGATCTGTTTCTCCCCTAATCCTTATCTCAGCACTTCCTATCTTCTTTGATGTGGACTTTTCTCTTCCTTTAGTTGTGGATTTTGTTCTATCAGTCTTCAGGTTGATTTTTCGATTAGCCAAGATAGTTTGATAGTTATCTAGTTGTGTTTATGGGACAAGAGGAGTCTATAGTCCTCCTAATCTGCCACCACCTTTCTTTCCTGCCTACACTACACCACATTTATTTTATCCACTCATCCATCTGTGGGCACCTAGGTTGCTTCCATTTCTTGGCTATTGTAAATAATGCTGCAATTAACATTCTTATCATTTTAAAAATACAGTTTCTCTAGACTCTGATATTTCTCCATTTCTCACCCAGTTAATTAAAAACACAAAGCAAAAAAAAAAAATCTCCTGATGAGTTTTTGAACCAACAACAAACAAACAAACAAACAAAAAATTGTTTTAAGTAGCACAAAAGTCTATAAGGGTTAGTCATGCATTCTTTCTCCTCTTTTTTTTGTTTGCTTTTTTAATTATGTCACACTAGTCACCAGACAGTACATCATTAGTTTTGATGTAGTGTTCCAAGATTCATTGTTTACATATAATACCCAGTGCTCCATGCAATATGTGTCCTCCTTAATACCCACCACCATGCTTACCCATCCTCCCAACACTTTCCTCTCTAAAACCCTCAGTTTGTTTCTCAGAATCTATTGTCTCTCATGGTTCATCTCCCTCTCTGATTATCCCCCTTCATTTTTCCCTTCCTTCTCCTAATGTCCTCCATGTTATTCCTTATGTTTCACAAGTAAGTGAAACAATATGATAATTCTTAATCAAATAGAGAGTAGCTGAAAAAGATGAGAGATGGTCGGAAATGAAAAAAAAATGAGGATGACTGAAAAGGAAAGAAGCAGAATTTTTGAGTCTTGCAGGCTCTCAAGACACATGGGAGTCTAGGGGGAAAGAATCAATTCCTTTGTAGAAAGAATGAACTCATTTATAATATTTATGTATATAAACTACATGAATTCTGAGCTATTCAAAGATTTGAATATGTAAAGAATGCACAAAAGAATGAGCTAGTCTTTAATATAGAGTCCCAAGAAAAGTTTCTCAGTTGGCAGGGATTTTATAGACCCATAGCAGATGAGTGAGTAGATGATGGTCCATTTAGTCTAAAAAACTACAAATCAAAGTTCTCTCTAGTTCAAAACTATATCTTACATGTCTGATTAAGGACAAGCTTTTTAGGAATCATAACAGCAAATTAACTAATGCATAAATATATGTGCTTTTTGAGTGACATTTTTGTGGACTCCCCAAGGTATATTTACAAAGGAAATATGTTGTATAGTTAATAGCTAAGATAATAATAATAATAACAATAGTAATAATTGTTTGTTTTTATTTTAGCAAATGTCCCAGCACTTCCTCGTAAGTACAGTATCTTATTTATAATTCCACAGTTATAGTCTGTTGCTACATATACAGGATTATTATTAAGTTCTATTGCCATTGTATTTCAGTAGAGGAAAAGCCAAGAAGTTTTACTGTGTTATTGACAATTATCTTAAAACTTAACCCAAAGGATTTACAGGAAGAATAGATATAGAAGCACACCATCACTCAGTCAAGCTAGCTGACTTACCAGTAACAAAGAAGAATATCCTTAACTAGCAATAAAAATAAGTCAAAACTGTGGGGAAAAAAAAAGAAAAACACAAAGAAGAGGGATAACTTTTTAATATGTCTTAGTGAATATTCTAAATCATACACACAATGTCCAAAAATTCAGTTAGAAGGCCAAATAATTGGAAGGGGAGGTGAACCATGAGAGACTATGGACTCTGAAAAACAATCTGAGGGGTTTGAAGTGGCAGGGGGTGGGAGGTTGGGGTACCAGGTGGTGGGTATTATTGAGGGCACGGGTTGCATGGAGCACTGGGTGTGGTGCAAAAATAATGAATACTGTTATGCTGCAAAAAAAAAAAAAAATACTGCTTTGTTGTCCTAGACTCTAATATTAACTTACTTTGAGCTGAGATTGCTCCTTGAAATACTAAGCAAGAGATCCAAAAGTGGGCTTCAGAGGCTCCATAAAAATTGGATCCTGTAGGAATTTTTTATATCAGTTGATGTCATCTGCAAATAGTATTAAATTTTATTTCTTCCTTTCAAAAAAAAAAAAAAAACCAGAAAGCCAAATAATTTAAAAAAATGGACTATACCCACATTTCTTCTAAGGTACCAAAATTAAAAGAATATAATAAATTAGAAATAATATTACAAATATAATAGGAAGAGAATTCCTAAAAAGTAAAAGAAAAGCTAGGTGGGAAAATGGAAACAGCAAAGTGCAAAGAAATCAAACTGACTATATTGTATCTTAGTAGAAGAAACAAGTAGAATTACTATTGACCCACTTTATACTAACAAAAGAAGTTCATCAATAAGGAAAAGTATTTTTTAAAGGTAATAGATCACATGAGCTTAGATTTTATGATAACTAAGGACAAACAACTAAAAATTTTCATATATCTTGTTCTTTCTCCAGCTCCTTTAGGTGTAGGGTTAGGTTGTGTACCTGAGACCTTTCTTGTTTCTTGAGAAAGGCTTGTACCGCTATATATTTTCCTCTCAGGACTGCCTTTGTTGTGTCCCACAGATTTTGAACCGTTGTATTTTCATTATCATTTGTTTCCATGATTTTTTTCATTTCTTCTTTAATTTCCCGGTTGACCCATTCATTCTTTAGAAGGATACTGTTTAGTCTCCATGTATTTGGGTTCTTTCCAAACTTCCTTTTGTGGTTGAGTTCTAGCTTTAGAGCATTGTGGTCTGAAAATATGCAGGGAATGATCCCAATCTTTTGATACCGGTTGAGTCTTGATTTAGGACCGAGGATGTGATCTATTCTGGAGAATGTTCCATGTGCACTAGAGAAGAATGTGTATTCTGTTGCTTTGGGATGAAATATTCTGAATATATCTGTGATGTCCATCTGGTCCAGTGTGTCATTTAAGGCCTTTATTTCCTTGCTGATCTTTTGCTTGGATGACCTGTCCATTTCAGTGAGGGGAGTGTTAAAGTCCCCTACTATTATTGTATTATTTTTGATGTGTTTCTTTGATTTTGTTATTAATTGGTTTATATAGTTGGCTGCTCCCACATTGGGGGCATAGATATTTAAAATTGTTAAATCTTCTTGTTGGACAGACCCTTTGAGTATGATATAGTGTCCTTCCTCATCTCTTATTATAGTCTTTGGCTTAAAATCTAATTGATCTGATATAAGGATTGCCACTCCTGCTTTCTTCTGATGTCCATTAGCATGGTAAATTCTTTTCCACCCCCTCACTTTAAATCTGGAGGTGTCTTCGGGCTTAAAATGTGTTTCTTGGAGGCAACATATAGATGGGTTTTGTTTTTTTATATAATTTAAACTGAACTTTAGGGAAGCCAACTATAAACATTACGCTTTTCACTTCTAAACATAGAAGACTGCCATAGCTGTGAGAAATTATGATCCCCTCTGGAAAAAAGAAACATTTCAGAACACTGGAGCAAGCTTAGGCCATTTGCCTAAAAGATTATCAGATTTATTGACAATGGGCATGAAAAAAATGCCTCAGGTATTTTTTGGTTCCAAATCTGGCAGGAACAAAAAAGCATTCTCAAATTCATAGAAACAGAATGTCTCCCAGTGCCACCACCTTCTGGTCACCACATGGGGAAGAATGAGAAATGCCTAATTTTAATCTTGTCCAAAGACCTTGTTTCAAAAGATGCTACTCAAACTAGACCATGACCAGGCTACTTGCACCATTTATCCTATGCTAAAAATTATTTCAAGGTCTCATTTCTCATAGTTTCTTCACTTTTCCATTAAATACCTTATTTATTTTTTTTTTTTGGATATAGTTGACATACAATATTACATTATTTTCAGGTATAAAATAGCATCAGGTGTAAAATACAACATCACTGTACATTATGCTATGCTCACTACAGTGTAGCTACCCAAGGAGGATTGAAGGAAAGAGACCTCTATATTTTAACTTGGAGAAATAGAAAACACAGAGGAAGAGGAAAAAACATTATACAATTATATAGTTCTTCATTTTTATTTACTGTCCAGACAATGACACAGCGAAGCCCAGAAAAGGAGAGTAAGTTCCTAAAATTTGCTGGCTCAGAGATTACCTTATAATATCATACCTTGATACTACAGCAGTACAAAAGAAAAGAACCCATCTAAAAAATATTGAAAGAGATATTGCCCAAAATAACAAAGTTATCAGTAAAACCGATTTGGAAATCATTTTCACATTACCTAGTGAAGTTGTAGATATGCTTATACATGATATGGCAATTCCACTACCCAGTATTCATCCTATGAAATAATAATGTTGTCACATCCTATATCTTTTTTGAGGATAGTGGTGTATCTGCAGTGAAATCAGGTGGTTTCTTGACTTTCTCCACTTAGGATTCATCCTTCCCTGACCTACTAAATAGCCTCTTTTCCCAAGTTTTTTTTTTTTTTAAATCTTCTCCCTTGTTCTTTTTACTTGTAAGCTTATGCAATAAAAAAAAAATCCTCTACTGTTGTTTTAGAACAATTGCAGAATGATTTCAAGCAGGAACGTGTGTTAATCTACCATTTTTATTTGGAAATTCTATATATTTTTCATTATGTGTCAAACTCCTACATGTTGTTGTCTCTTACTGGCTTCTCCTCCCTATTGCACATCTGTCATGTCTTCCACTGCAGTCCAAATCATCCTAATTTTCATGATTAAAGAGTGAAATATTTATAACATGGTAGTTAATAACCAAGAGGAGATTGGGATAGGGTAATTTTTGAAGTTTTGTTTTTCTTTCCTTCTTATGTCCTAATATACTTGTCAGCCAAATTGTACCATTGACCTTTCAGTGGCATGTGGTGGATAACATACATTTGATATTAAATATTCTGTTCATGTTTGATACAATATAATAAAAACTTCTGCCAACTTTTGGATAACAAATCAGAGTACAGAGGATTAAGTATAAACCTGTTAAACTCTGTATATCTGAGGACAATTTTCAACTGGTTAGATTGGGGATGGATATATACTAACTTTAGACTTAGAGGTGACTCATTAAGGATAGTATTGACACTTGAATATCATTCTTCACAGGTCCAAGGAAATGATTACACTAATGAGACCTTTAGGGAGTCTCAATACTGTGGGTGCTAAGGGTGTGGCCAAATCCAAGCAGTTTGCTTGTTTGTTTATTGGAAAATGTACCCCCAATCTGGGGCTCAAACTCACAACCCTGAGGTCAAGATTCACATATTCTACTGACTTAGTTAGCCAGGTGCGCCATCCATACAGTCTTTTTAAATGCAGCACACTGATAGAATGATTGACTGAATTTGTACTAATGATGTAGAAATTCCAAACTCAGAGATTCTTAAAGGAGATATTGTGACAATTTGACAAACCAAACATTTCACATCTGTATTTACTTTGATGATGCTTAAAAGGCATCTGATCCTTTTAAAATTTATTTATTGTTTGGATAAAGAAAGAATGCATATTCTTTGTAGAAGATCCTAACATACAAATAAGAAAATGTAGTTCTTTTGAGATGACTTATGTTATCTTGGGTCCCAGGTTTGATTGATAAGGGGTCACTGATCTGTAAAGCATAAATTTTCTTTGTTTCCTTTTTTGATGAATTTCCATTTTCTGGTAATTATTTTGTTCTCAGTTTTGGTGTCACCTAATCTGTTTGGTAAACTCCTAAACTTGTGATTTTCACCAAAAGGCTCATATTCTGCTTAGTATTTTATTCTCAATAAATTCAGTCTCCTCAAAAGATACTGACTTTTTTTTCAAAAATAAAACACTATTGAAAAAAAAGGAAGGGGGGACAGAATAAGTGCTGGGATTGATTGGAATGGCTCTTTGGTAGATAAGAAGGAAAAGAAAAAGAATGATTGAGGAAAGTTTGTTTTTAATTTCTGTCCATATAGCAAAATTTAAATCTTTGAACACTGGAGAACAGAGAACGGTATATATCAGAAGAGAATGGGTGAAAGGGAAATAAAAATAACTTTAATTGGACATTTTTTAAAATTTATTTTTTATTTATTTTCAGCATAACAGTATTCATTATTTTGGCACCACACCCAGTGCTCCATGCAATCCATGCCCTCTATAATACCCACCACCTGGTACACCGACCTCCCCCCGCCTTCAAAACCCTCAGATTGTTTTTCAGAGTCCATAGTCTCTCATGGTTCATCTCGCCTTCCAATTTCCCCCAACTCCCTTCTACTCTCTATCTCCCTTTGTCCTCCATGCTATTAGTCATGCTCCACAAATAAGTGAAACTATATGATAATTAACTCTCTCTGCTTGACTTATTTCACGCAGCATAATCTCTTTCAGTCCCGTCCATGTTGATACAAAAGTTGGGTATTTGACCATTCTGATGGAGGCATAATACTCCATAGTGTATATGCACCACATCTTCCTTATCGTTCGTCCATTGAAGGGCATCTTGGTTCTTTCCACGGTTTGGCGACCATGGCCATTGCTGCTTTAAACATTGGGGTACAGATAGCCCTTCTTTTCACGACACCTGTATCTTTGGAGTAAATACCCAGTAGTACATTTGCACCGTCATAGGGAAGTTCTATTTTTAATTTCTTGAGGAATCTCCACACTGTTCTCCAAAGAGGCTGCACCAAATTGCATTCCCACCAACAGTGGAAAAGGGTTCCCCTTTCTCCACATCCTCTCCAACACATGTTGTTTCCTGTCTTGCTAATTTTGGCCATTCTAACTGTTATAAGGTGAAATCTCAATGTGGTTTTAATTTGAATCTCCCTGAGGGCTAGTGATGATGAACACTTTTTCATGTGTCTGATAGCCATTTGTATGTCTTCATTGGAAAAGTGTCTTTTCATATCTTCTGCCCATTTTTTGATATGATTGTTTTGTGTGTGTTGAGTTTGAGAAGTTCTTTATAGATCCTGGATATCAACCTTTTGTCTGTACTATTATTTGCAAATATCTTCTCCCTTTCCGTGGGTAGCCACTTTGTTTTCTTGACTGTTTCCTTTGCTGTGAAGAAGCTTTTGATTTTGATGAAGTTCCAAAAGTTCATTTTCGCTTTTGTTTCCTTTGGAGACATATCTTGAAAGAAGTTGCTGTGGCTGATATCAAAGAGATTACTGCCTATGTTCTCCTCTAGGATTCTGATGGATTCCTGTCTCACACTGAGGTCTTTTATCCATTTTGAGTTTATCTTTGTGTATGGTGTAAGAAAATGGTTGAGTTTCATTCTTCTACATATAGCTGCCCAGTTTTCCCAGCACCATTTATTGAAGAGACTGTCTTTTCTCCACTGTATATTTTTTCCTGTTTTGTCGAAGATTATTTGATCATAGAGTTGAGGGTCCATATCTGGGCTCTCTACTCTGTTGCGCTGGTCTATGTGTCTGTTTTTATGTCAGTACCATGCTGTCTTGGTGATCACAGCTTTTTAGTAAAGCTTTAAATCAGGTAACGTGATGCCCCCCATTTTATTTTTGTTTTTCAACATTTCCTTAGTGATTCGGGGTCTCTTCTGATTCCATACAAGTTTTTAAATTATTTGCTCCAGCTCTTTGAAGAATACCAGTGGAATTTTGATCGGAATGGAATTAAAAGTATAGAGATTGCTCTAGGCAGTATAGACATTTTAACAATGTTTATTCCTCCGATCCAAGAGCGTGGAATGGTCTTCCATCTTTTTATGTCTTCTTCAATTTCTTTCATGAGTGTTCTGTAGTTCCTCGAGTACAGATCCTTTACGTCTTTGGTTAGGTTTATTCCCAGGTATCTTATGGTTCTTGGTGCTATAGTAAATGAAATCGATTCTCTAATTTCCCTTTCCGTGTTTTCATTGTCAGTGTATAAGAAAGCCACTGATTTCTGTACATTGACTTTGTATCCTGCCACATTGCTGAATAGTTGTTTGAGTTCTAGTAGTTTGGGGGTGGAGTCTTTTGGGTTTTATGTATAAAGAATTATGTCATCTGTGAAGAGAGAGAGTTTGAAGCTTCATTACCATTTTGTATACATTTTTTTTCTCTTTGTTGTCTGATTGCTGTTGCTAGGACTTCTAATACTATGTTGAACAAAAGTGGTGAAAGTGGGCATCCTTGTCGTGTTCCTGATCTCAACTTTCCCGTTGAAGCTTTTTCCCATTGAGGATGATATTTGCTGTGGGTCTTTCATAGATAGATTTGATGAGGTTCAGGAATGTTCCCTCTATCCCTATACTTTGAAGTGTTTTAATCAGGAACGGATGCTAGATTTTGTCTAATGTTTTTTCTGCATCAATTGAGAGGACCATGTGGTTCTTCTCTCTTCTCTTATTAATTTGTTCTATCACATTGATTGATTTGCGAATGTGGAACCATCATTGTAGCCCAGGAATGAATCTCACCTGGTCATGATGGATAATCTTTTTAATGTGCTGTTGGATCCTGTTTGCTAGGATCTTGTTGGGAATCTTAGCTTCCATGTTCATGATATTGGTCCAAAGTTCTCCTTTTTGGTATGGTCTTTGCCTGGTTTGGGGATCAGGTAATGCTGGCTTCATAGAAAGAGTCTGGAAATTTTCCTTCTGCTTCCATTTTTTGAAACAGCTTCAGGAAAATAGGTGTTATTTCTTCTTTGAAAGTTTGGTAGAATTCCCCAGGGAATCCATCAGGTCCTGGGCTCTTGTTTTTTTTTTTTGGGGGGGGGAGTTATTTTTTTAAATATTTATTTATTTTTCAGCTTAACAGTATTCATTATTTTTGCACCACACCCAGTGCTCCATGCAATCCGTGCCCTCTATAATACCCACCACCTGGTACCCCCACCTCCCACCCCCCCGCTTCAAACCCCTCCGATTGTTTTTCAGAGTCCATAGTCTCTCATGGTTCACCTCCTCTTCCAATTTCCCCCAACTTCCTTCACCTCTTCTACCTCCCCATGTCCTCCCTGCTATTTGTTATGCTCCACTAATAAGTGAAACCATATGATAATTGACTCTCTGTGCTTGACTTATTTTACTCAGCATAATCTGTTCCAGTTTTGGGAGGTTTTTGATTACTGCTTCAATCTCGTTACTAGATATTGGTGTATTCAGGTTGTCAATTTCTTCCTGGTTCAATTTTGGGAGTTTATTGTTTTCCATGAATGCATCCATTTCATCTAGGTTGCTAAGCTTATTGGCATATAACTGTTGATAATAACTTCTGATGATTGTTTCTACTTCCTTGGTGTTCATTGTGATCTCTCCTTTTTCATCCATAATTTTATGAATTTGAGCTTTCTCTCTTTTCTTTTTGATTAGTGTGGCCAATGGTTTATCAATCTTATTGATTCTTTCAAAAAAACCAGCTTCTAGTCTCATTGATAGTTCTACTGTATCTCTGGTTTCTACCTCATTGATTTCAGCTCTAATCTTGATGATTACCCTTCTTATGTGTGGAGTTGGTTTGATTTGTTGTTGATTCTCCAGTCTTTAAGGTGTAGAGACAGCTGGTGTGTTCTGGATTTTTCAATTATTTTGAGGGAGTCTTGGATGGCTATGTATTTTCCCCTTAGGACCGCCTTTGCTGTATCCAATAGGTTTTGGACCGAAGTGTCTTCATTCTCATTGGTTTCCATGAATTGTTTCAATTCTTCTTTGATCTCCTGGTTGATTCAAGCATTCTTAAGCAAGGTAGTCTTTAGCTTCCAGGTGTTTCAGTTCCTTCTGAACTTTTCCTTGTGATTGAGCTCCAGTTTCAAAGCATTGTGATCTGAGAATATGCAGGGAATCATCTCAGTCTTTTGGTATCCGTTGAGTCCTGATTTGTGACCCAGTATGTGGTCTATTCTGGAGAAGGTTCCATGTGCACTTGAGAAGAATGAGTATTCTGTTGTTTTAGGGTGGAATGTTCTGTATATATCTATGAGGTCCATCTGGTCCAATGTGTCATTCACTGCTCTTGTTTCTTTGTTGATTTTCTGCTTCGATGATCTGTCTATTTCTGAGAGAGGCGTGTTAAGATCTCCTACGATTAGTGTATTCATATCTCCTACAATTAGTGTATTCATATCAATATGACTCTTTATCTTGATTAACAGTTTTCTTATGTAATTGGCTGCTCTCATATTGGGGGGCATAGATATTTACAAGTGCTAGATCATCTTGGTGGATAGTCCCTTTAAGAATGATGTAGTGTCCTTCTGTATCTCTGATTACAGTCTTTAGTTTAAAATCTAATTTGTCTGATATGAGAATCGCTACCCCGGCCTTCTGAGGCCCATTGGCATGAAAGATGCTTCTCCTTCCCTTCACTTTCAGTCTGGGTGTATCTTTAGGTTCAAAATGGGTCTCTTGTAGACAAAATATGGATGGGTCCTGTCGTTTTATCCAATCTGCAACCCTGTGCCATTTTATGGGCGCATTTAGGCCATTCACATTGAGCGTGATTATTGATAGATACGTTTTTAGTGACATTGAGTTACCTTTGAATTCTTTCTTTCTATAGACTGTCTCTATATTTCTGTCAATGCTATTCTTAGGATTTTTCCTCTTTTATAGAACCCCCCTTAATATTTCCTGTGGTGTTGTCTTGGTGGTTGTATAGTCTTTTAAGCCTTGCCGGTCTTGGAAACTCTTTACCTCTCCATCCATTTTGAATGTCAGTCTTGCTGGACAAAGTATTCTTGGCTGCATGTTCTTCTCATTTAGTGCCCTGAATATATCTTGCTAGCCTTTTCTAGCTTGCCAGGTCTCTGTGGACAGATCTGACGTCATTCTGATGGGCTTCCCTCTGTAAGTAAGGAGCCTCCTTGCCCTGGCAGCTTTCAAGAGATTATACCTACAATTATAATTCCTCAATTTGACTATCAGGTGTCATGATTTTTTTTTTTTTGGAATGTATAATATTGGGTGGAGACCGTTCAGCCTCTAGTACATGAACACTGGTTCCATTCGCGAGATTGGGAAAATTTTCATGAAGGACTTGTTCCACTATATCTTCTAGACTTCTTTCTTTCTCCTCCCCTTCAGGAATTCCAATAATTCTGATGTTGGAACGCTTCATGGCATCATTTATTTCCCTGATTTTGTTTTCATGGCTTCTAAGCTGTTTGTTCCAGGCTTCCTTCTGATCCTTTCTCTCTGTTTGTCCTCCAGATCACTAATTCTATCTTCTCTGTCAGTTACCTTAGCTTTTAGAGAATTTAGATTAGATTGGAACTCATTGAGAGCATTGTGAAGCTCATCTCTGGTAGCTTTCAGCTCTTCCCTAACATTGAAAACATGATCTCTGGTTGTTTTCAGTTCAGCCCTAATCAATTCCATTTGGTCACCCTTGGTTTACTCCAACCTAGTGATTGCTTGGATAATTGTTAGCCTGAATTCTCTTTCTGACATATTGTCTATGTTGATAGCCATTAGCTCTGTTGCAGAAGGCCCATCACCTGTATTTTTCTTCTGTTAAGCATCCCTCCTCCTAGTCATTTTGTTGAGAGTAGGCTGAATGGGTGTAGATGGATGTATCAACCGTGGTGCAGTCAAGGTGCATCCTGGAACACTTCTGAGCAATCAGTGTTCCCCATCCAAATGAGAGAAAAAAGAAAAGGAAAAGAAAAAAAGAAAGAGAGAGAGAGACAGGAACAAAAGGTGAGATAAAAGAGAAGCTTCAGCCCAAATGGGCCCCAAGATTTATGAAGTATACAAACAAAAAGAGACAAACAAAAAGACTGACAAAATTATATGACAAGAGAAATATATATATATATATATATATTTGCATAAATATATATGCAAATAAAGGAAGAACCTCATCAAAAAGTACCCCAAGTGTAAGATTTATATACTATCAGGACAAACACAAAAACACAGAAACACTGGTGGAAGAAAAAGATGGGAGAGCGGTTATAAATTCTCAGTGTGGGCGAGGAAGGTTGTTTTGACTCTTCCTGGATGTATCTTGTATATCTTTGTTAAAGGACTTACCTTTCCTAAGATAAAGGGGGATTAAGAATTGGTTTACCTATAGGGTAGCATTGATTGGGGAAAGGGGATTACCTTGAAGTTTAACTCTATATGAATATTAGAAAATAAAAATTTAAAAAAGGAATAAACTAGACTAAACAAAGCTAAAATAAAAAAAAAAGAAATTTAAAAAATAGAAATGCAAAAGAATACACAGGTATATCATCAAAAAGTTCAGGGTAGAAGGTTATTATGGAATTTGATGTACTGGACATCTCACTGTGAGGGTAAATAGGTTAAAAGATTATCTATATAATTAAAAAATTATCTATATTTAAAAAAATGAGCCAGAATAGTGGGAATAAATTAAGAATAAAAATTGTCCTATGAAGTAGTGGTGGTTATTCTCTTGTCCTCTTCTTTTTTTTTTCCCTTTCCTGGTGGGTATTCTGGGGGAGGGGCCTGTCCCGTGGGTTTTCAGTCAATGATGTTCTCTGAGTTAAGTCCTCCTGCCCCCCTCAAGGGGGTGGGCTCTGAGAAAACTGTTTCTTTTTTCAGGCTTTTGTTCTCTGGAGATTTTTATATTTGTTCACTTTTGTTTTTCTCTTTCACCTTGACCGCTTTTGATGTTTTTTGTAGGTTTAGAGGAAAGCAAACTGCACCCTGACCTCCCTCTCAGAGAGAAGCCTCAGTCTGGCTGCAGAGCCCAAATAAATCCCCCCTTGACCACAGCAGCTGCAGGCTTCTGGGCAGCTCCAGACTGCCAGAGAGGTTCCAAGCAGAGATTGCACACTGAGATTTTCCCGCTGGCCTGGGCTGGGAGTGCCTGGTCTTTCCGCATCCGAGAGCACCGGGATGGCCCCTGCGGGCACCTCTCTCAGGGGAGGGTTCCGGGCGTGACTTGGACTCTGATGGCACGGTAGGGAACTCGAGTGGGGACTGCAGAAAGTCTGTGATTCTGTTGGCTGGCGAGGCTCCCAACCCCTCACAGGAACCGGGCCCCACACGCTCTCAGGCACGCTGGTGGTTCAGGGACCAAGACCTGGTGCTGCACTCTCTCTGGCTCTGGGCCAGGAGTGGCTGTCCTGGGTCTGGGGACTTAAGCCCCTGTCCCTAGCACCCCAATTCCCACAATTTCCCCCCGGTGATCCTTTGCTCTTTTTGAGTGCTTTCTACCAGACTCCAGATGCTGATCCCCAGAAACAGGGCACTCTTGTATTGGGATATTACTTTCCAATGGGTTGTCTCTGGTGGCTCCCTCCCCATTTTGTTTATCTTCCAATATCAGTCAGACTTTCCCACTCCACTTTACCTGCCCACTGGCATCTTCTGCTCCAGTAGAGATCCAGACGTGTATAATTCTAATCTCAGGCTGATTTCGTGGGTGATCGGAGTTCTTTGGAAGGTAATCAGCTCACTTTAGGGTAAAGGTTGAAAGGGCACCTCCTCCTACTTCCCCACCATCTTGTCTCTCCCCTAATTGGACATTTTTAAGTGTTAATCAAATCATAAGAATTTTATGAGACACACACTATCTGGCAGAATTTACAGGTGAGGAAACAGGCTTACTAAAATCAAAGAAAATGCTTAAAATCCTACACCTGGGAAGAAAATTCAGAATTAGACCCAACACTGAATAATTATATTTAAATATTCATCACTTTAAATTACTTAGGGTGTTTCAAAAGTGTTGGTCTTTAATTTATTTAAATTGTTCATGTTTCATTATATATTAGCCTTTCATAAGTTGCCTACTCACATACTCATCATTCTTTCTCTAACTGGTTTCTTATCTGTTTCATGTTCCTTTATAGCCATTCCTTCTGTGTTAGCTCAGGCTGCTGTAATGGACTACCATACTGGGTGGCTTAAACAACAAACATTTCTCATGGATTTGCAGGCTAGAAGTCTGAGATAAGGGTGCCAGCTGGGTCAGGTTCTTGGTAAGGTACCTGTTCTTGATGCAGAGACAGCCACTCTTTTGCTGTCTTCTTTCATTCTTTGGGGTTTCTCTTTAAAGAGCCCTAATCTCATCATGAGAACTCCACCTTTGCAATTGTCCTTAAACCTAATTACCTCTGAACCTCCTAAAAACATCACATTGTAGGCTTAATCTTCTACATATGAATTGGGGATGAGAAGCACAGACATTCAGCCCATTACACCTTCAATATTCTAATATCAATTCCTTGTGACTTTTGAACTCTGAAACTATTCTTCTCCAAATCTTTGAAGTATGATGTTCTATGATGTTCTTGTTGAAAAATATCCGATTTGCATATGTTCAACTATGACAGTTTTTTACATTATGGTTTGTATCTTGGGGGTTCAAAGAAATCCTTGCCTACATGCCAGGTTGTGAAGATGATCTGTCATTTTCTTCCAATACCCTGGTATTTTAACTTTCACATTTAAGTTTTTAATTCAACTGCCCATGTTCTTTCCCACTATCCCAGACTGACTCCACAAAGACAAATATTCCTATTACAGTAGACTATTTTCTAAAAAGAGAGAGTACAACTTCCTAAAGGGTACTAACACATTAGAAAGATTTAGAGAAAACAAATAGCAATAACAACAACAACAAAACAATGTTGTTTGTTGCACTTTTTGTCCTTAATATCCTGTAGTACCTCTAGTGAATTCTTCCATCATGACTGCATTTACTGAGTAACACAAAAAATTCCTCCACTAGACTTACTTAGTCTTTAAGGTGGAGACATCTAGTATGATGTCTAAAATATGATAGACACTTACTGAACATTAGTTTTATAATCAGGAAAAAGAAAATATTCTCTCAATTCTAAAAGGTATAAGGTTAATAATCTTCTCTGCCTCAGAAAATATTGAAGACAATTAACGGAAAATTTAAAAAAAAAAAGAGGAAGATCAAGTATTAAAAAGTCAAGGAATTAGTGTTTAAAAAGATTTTGTTATCTCAGATTATAACGCCAAAGCAGCCAACTTTAAAGCTGGAACTTTAAAGAACCAGGACAATACTAAGACGTAAAAGACCATAAAAGTAGAGCCTCTTTGGTTTTGGTGGTTAGCTATAAATGCAGAGCCCACCATTTAAGTGATGTCTGATCTTAGGTAGATGCCTAAGAGTTATCTCTCTCTCCCCAGATTTTTTACTGGTTAAATGAAGAGAGTAATAGTAGCCACCTTATGGGAGTTCTGTGGCAATTAAAATAGTTAAACACTTGGATCCATGCCTGGGCACATGTTATTCAATCAGTTATTATTAGTTATTGTAAGTTTTTGCAATTCATGAAAAAGTTACATTGAATAATCTTTTTTACTCATTCATTTCTCTTTTATTACAGGTAGAGTTGGGAGAACCAGTGGTAAGTTCCCTTTCCATGTCTCTACTCCAGGGTCATTTCACTTTTTAGCTGTTGTGTGCTTTTGCTGAGTCTACTTGCATCTATGTCCAGTGTTGTTAAAATTAATTTTATTAAATCTCCTTTTACCTTTTCCCTCTCATAATCAAAGCTTGCTAATTAGTAAGAAATTTTAATTTTAAAACTGTAAACAAACTGCAAAACAATGTGTGATTCCTTAATAGGCTTTAATAAATGCTAAGGAACCCTTAGTATTATAAGGAAATTGGAGATTAAAATAACTGAAAGAAGCATAATAGTTTAATCTACAAATTAAATTATACTCTCTTATGTCTGTTTATAGTTTAGGAACTGCTGAGAGATTTACCCTTAAGCTGTTTCTATGTTTCAACACAAAAGATTTCTGGAGAAATAAGTGCATGAAGATTTTTTTGATTTCTCTGGCAATTTTACTTCTGTGGAAAATTTGAAAATAGCATGTTAGTATTTCCTATTGTGTATTAACTTCCCATTAGTGAGGATTTTTAGATATTACTGACAGTTTGCTGAAAAAATTATAAAATAGCTAAGAGGATGTACTCCTCAAAACGAGCAAGAACAACTTTCAAATAAATAAATAAATAAATAAAGTAGACTGGAGTCTATATAGAAAAGAGCCAACATTTGAGGAAAAAGAGAAAGAACATTTGAGAAGCCAGAAATAAGTGACAGAAATAAAAAATGAATATGAGTTGGTCAAAGATAAAAATAGGTGATTAGGGAAAATAACAGGTTCCCTTTCAAAAAAGAGTCTTAGTCATAAACGTCTCACATAGCAGGGATATCACAAAGAGGCCACTACAGCAGGTAGTGATGAAATGAGAATATCACCATAGTTTTCTCCAATCTTGACACCAATTATGGCACACAGCTCATAAAGAACTTTTTGGCCAGGACTTAGAGCTATAAAATAACCATGGCAGAAGTGTTTGTACTGTTTGTGTATCATTTCATAAGATTCCTGTTGGAAGATTAAAAAGAGGAAAATGTGTTGCTCAATAATAAGTTAACAAATAATTGTTTAAATTTTTTAAACAAATAAGCTGTTTAAAGAGTAGAAAATAAAAGTAGATGGGGTAATAAAATAGAAACAACAAAGTTAAACAAATTCAAACTGACTTTAATCATCTTACCGTGGATAAAAAATCAAATAGGAGTACTACCCCCAGCCTTATATATACATGCCAAGTGGGTGGTACTAATAAAAGAAAACAATTAAAATTTTAGCAAAAGATCACCTGAACTCAGATTTTGTGATAAATAAGGGAGACACAGTTAAAAGTTATCAGATATGTGAACTTTGGGAAAGCCGACTTCAAAATCATGCAGCATCAGAATCATTAACAATGTTAACAGCTCTGAAGTGATACACCTTTAAATATGGTTTCCCCTTCTCCACATTAATATATATATATATATATATATATATATATATATATATACACCTTAAAAGAATACAAAATGTCTAAACAACTGTTGGTCAGAAACCTATCAGATTTGGTAGATAATGAGCAGGATATATATCCAGGAAGTCAGTCAATATCTAACTCCTATCTAAACTCAGAAAGGAAAAATATTCAGAAAGATTTTATAAATAAAAAGATCTCCAAAATCTTCAGAATTTAATCTTCCTCTGATCCTCAATATGGAGCTGGAGTGAATGGGACAGGAAAGTGTGTGAGGCCTAATTAAGAAGGACGTAATAGAATATGACGTAAGTCTTAGTTTTATAAAAATTATATAAAAACACAATTAGAGGTTTATTTTTAAAAATCTCCCTCAATTTTATTGATAATTGGCAAATATAATTGTATATACTTAAAATGTATAACATGATGATTTGATATACATATACATTGTGAATGATTACCAAGACTGTAAATGATTACCAAGATCAAGATAATTAACATGTCCACACTTAACCTCACACTTAACTCTTTTTGTGTGTGATAAGAATGTTTAAAATCTTATTTCACTCCACATAATCTCCTCCCGTCCCATTCATGTTGACAAAAAAGTTGGGTATTCATCCTTTCTGATGAATACATAATATTCCATTGTATATATGGCCCATATCTTTTTTTATTCATTTATCTGTTGAAGAGTGTCTTGGCTCTTTCCACATTTTGGCAATTGTGGCCATTCCTACTATGAACATTGGGGTACAGATGGCCCTTCTTTTCACTATATCTGTATCTTTGGGGTAAATACGCAGTAGTGCAATTGCAGGGTCATAGGCAAGCTCTATTTTTAATTTCTTAAGGAATCTCCACATTGTTTTCCAAAGTGGCTGTACCAAATTGCATTCCCACCAACAGTGTCAGAGGTTTCCCCTTCCTCCACATCCTCTCCAACACTTGTTGTTTCCTATCCTGTTAATTTTGGCCATTCTAACTGGTGTAAGGTGGTATCTCAGTGTGGTTTTGATTTGAATTTCCCTGGTGGCTAGTGATGATGAACATTTTTTCATGTGTCTGTTGGCATTGGTATGTCTTCTTTGGAGAAGTGTCTGTTCATGTCTTCTGCCCATTTTTTGACATGATTATCTATTTTTGGGAGGTTGAGTTTGAGTTCTTTATAGATCTTGGATATCATTTGAGTAAAATAAGTCAAGTAGAGAGTCAATCATCATATGGTTTCACTTGTGGAGCACAAGGAATAGAATGGAAGACATTAGGAGAAGGAAAGGGTAAGTGAATTGGGGGAAAACAGAGAGGGACAGGAAGCATGAGAGACTGTGGACCCTGAGAAACAAACTGAGGGTTTTGGAGAGAAAGGGGGTGGGAGGACGGGTGAGCCTGGTGGTGGTTTTTAAGGAGGACACATGTTGCATGGAGCTGTGGGTGTGGTGCATAAACAATGACTCTTGGAACACTGAAAAAATAAAATAAAACAACAAAAAAAAGGATGTTTAAAATCTAATCTTACCAACTTTCAAAGTATTCAATATCAAAATCGTATCATTAACTGTAGTCATCACCATGTGGTACATTATATCCTCAGAACTTATTTTTCTTATAACTGAAAGCTTGTACACTTTGACCTACATCTCTCCATTTTTCCCTCTCTCCAGTCCCAGCAACCATGATTCTATTCATTATTTCTAAAAATAGACTCTTTTTTATTTCTTTTAGATTTCACATGTAAGTGATAGCATGTAGAATTTGTCTCATTCTGTCTGGCTGATTTCACTTAGCATAATGCCCATGTTGTCAAAAATAGCAGGTTTTCCTTTCTTTTTATGGCTGAATAACATTCCATTGTATACATATACATTTTCTTTACCATTCATCTGTCAAAGTACATTTAAGTTGTTCTGTATCTTGGCTATTACGAATAATTCTACATTGGACATTGGAATGCAGACATGTCTTTAAGATTCTGGTTTCATCTTTTTCACATATATATCCAGAAGTGGGGGGGGGAGTTGCTGAATCACATGGTAGTTCTAGTTTCAATTTTTGAGGAAGTACCACACTGTTTTCCATAATGATGGTGCCAATTTACATTCCTAACAGTGCATGAGTTTCCTTTTCTCTACCTGGAAGCTTACAGGAAGAACATATGGAATTAGATGACCAGCTTGTAAGTAAACCAGACCTCAAAGAAAAGCATATGGGCTTCACCATGATGTCAGAGAAGCAGAATATAAGCAATGCTTATTTAGTATACAAGGGGCAGAATTAAGGTAAGATATACAGAAGGAGGCCAAGAGTAGGGGGGAAATATAGATAAACTAAATATTCTAGGAAGTAGTGAATATCACTTCCAGACCTGAAAACAAAATAAGGGCAGTGACTGTGGAGGTGAGAGGGACCTATTTTCAAAAGATTTACTGACTAGCTTAACTTGAAGGATTGTTGAAACTGGAGGACATAAGTAGAAGAACATGTCTATATAAACTGACTGGTATTCTGGCTTTTAATACAGAATGAAGGAGCTCTAATCTGTTCGTAAAAAGATTGAGTCAGTAATTTTACCAAGAATCCTAAAATTTGATATCTAGAATTTCATTGTCATGGTTAAAATTCCTTAACCTAGCAGTACAACCATCTACCCCTTTTCTGGTGTATCTATTAACTTCATGGTCCTCTCACATTATTCCCTGACTGGTAAAAGATCCACTGTTTCCCTTTCCCTTGAAAGTTCAGTGAACATACTAAATCAGATGAAGGTGGATGACTCAGGCAATACTCCCAATTCTCAAGACAGATATCCACATTACAAAGGAATACTAATCTCCACTTTGGACACCCTTTCATATGGCTACTTTTGGATTATTTATGTCCCTAAGCATCACACTTCTGAGACACTAACCTTCTAGGTTTATCACTGCAGCACCAGTTATGACTTTGCTAATGTCTTCAGTTTCATGACCACTCTAATTACTCCACTGTTGTTTAACATTCTTGGGGCTTCAGTTCCTTTCTCTCCCAATTAAGTTACATGAATAGTCCCTTTACAACTTATAGGAGAAAATCTTCAATACCCCTGACCCATTGTTCTTACATCATAAGAGATTGACAAAATTACCTCATGGACCAATGCAAGCATCTCCTCTGCACATTTACAAATGAATTGCAGTGTTTTGCTAGAAAATATCCTATAACCACACACAGCAATAACACAATTTAATTCATGCATAAACTCTAACCTCAGATGAATACTAGAAGTTGTATCACAATTATTCTATATTTCCTTAATCAACTTGCTCTCCCATTATCTATAGAAGATTTCAAAAACAAAGTCATGCTAAAAAACAAACAAACAAACAAACAAACAAAAAACCTTATACCAATGCCATACTCTTGGTAATTCTGGGCCTCATACTGCAGAAAAATTTTAAAACATCAGATATTATCCCTAAGTTTCTACCACCAAATAATCTGCAAGTGAAATACATTTATTTCTTTCTTCCAATTACAAGGATAGAAATAGTCTACCTCTCAAAAATCAACTCCTTCACTGTTTTTTTAATTAATTAATTTATTTTTTTCAGTGTAACTGTATTCATTGTTTGTGCACCACACCCAGTGCTCCATGCAATCCGTGCCCTCTCTGATACCCACCACCTGGTTCCCCCAGCCTCCCAACCCTTGCCCCTTCAAAACCCTCAGATTGTTTTTCAGAGTCCATAGTCTCTCATGGTTCACCTCCGCTTCCAATTTCCCTCAACTCATGATTCTTTATATGGAAAACCCAAAAGACTCCACCCCCAAACTACTAGAGCTCATACAACAATTCAGCAACGTGGCAGGATACAAAGTCAATGTACAGAAATCAGTGGCTTTCTTATACACTAACAATGAAAATACAGAAAGGGAAATTAGAGAATCAATTCTATTTACTATAACACCAAGAACCATAAGATACCTGGGAATAAACCTAACCAAAGACGTAAAGGATCTGTACTCGAGGAACTACAGAACACTCATGAAAGAAACTGAAGAAGACACAAAAAGATGGAAGACAATTCCATGCTCTTGGATCGGAATAATAAACATTGTTAAAATGTCTATATTGCCTAGAGCAATCTATACTTTTGATGCCATTCCTATCAAAATTCCACTGGTATCCTTCAAAGAGCTGGAGCAAATAATCCAAAAATTTGTATGGAATCAGAAGAGACCCCGAATCACTAAAGAAATGTTGAAAAACAAAAATAAAACTGGGGGCGTCATGTTACCTGATTCCAAGCTTTACTACAAAGCTGCGATCACCAAGACAGCATGGTACTGGCATAAAAATAGACACATAGACCAGTGGAACAGAGTAGAGAGCCCAGATATGGATCCTCATCTCTATGGTCAAATAATCTTTGACAAAGCAGGAAAAAATATACTGTGGAAAAAAGTCTCTTCCATAAATGGTGCTAGGATAATTGGACAGCTATATGTAGAAGAATGAAACTCGACCATTCTCTTACACTGTACACAAAGATAAACTTGAAATGGATAAAAGACCTCAGTGTGAGACAGGAATCCATCAGAACCCTAAAGGAGAATATGGGCAGTAACCTCTTTGATATCAGCCACAGCAACTTCTTTCAAGATATATCTCCAAAGGCAAAGGAAACAAAAAGTGAAGATGAACTTTTGGGACTTCATCAAGATCAAAGGCTTTTGCACAGCAAAGGAAACAATCAACAAAACAAAGAGGTAACCCATGGAATGGGAGAATATATTTGCAAATGACAGTATAGACAAAAGGTTGATATCCAGGATCTATAATGAACTCCTCAAACTCAACACACACAAAACAGGCAATCATATCAAAAAATGGGCAGAACATATAAACAGACACTTCTCCAATGAAGATGCACAGATGGCTATCAGACATATGAAAAAATGTTCATCATCACTAGCCCTCAGGGAGATTCAAATTAAAACCACATTGAGATATCACCTTATACCAGTTAGAATGGCCAAAATAGCAAGACAGGAAACAACATGTGTTGGAGGGGATGTGGAGAAAGGGGAACCCTCTTCCACTGTTGGTGGGAATGCAAGTTGGTGCAGCCACTTTGGAGAGCAGTGTGGAGATTCCTCAAGAAATTAAAAGTAGAGCTTCCCTAGGACACTGCAATTGCACTCCTGGGTATTTACCCCAAGGATACAGATGTAGTGAAAAGAAGGGCCATCTGTACCCCAATGTTTATAGCAGCAATGGCCACGGTCGCCAGTCTGTGGAAAGAACCAAGATGCCCTTCAATGGACGAATGGATAAGGAAGATGTGGTCCATATACAGTATGGAGTATTATGCCTCCATCAGAAAGAATGAATACCCAACTTCACTGGGTTCTATATCCCACGCCATTTTGCCCACTTAGAGGACATGCTGACTTGAAATGTCACCTTTCTATATCTTCAAATTCTCCCTCCTGTTGGATTCAATCCATTCACATTTAAATATGTCAACATCATTATACAAATTTTTTACATTTTTCTATGACCTATCCATCTCCTCCAACCCAGTCATGCCCTTTCTCCTCTACATCATTGCTAAACTTCATCAATTGCCCTTACTCCTTACCTCTACTATTTCAACATTCACTTCTCTGCCTACCACCAAGTGACTTCCATCTCCACTTACCACACAAAGCCAATGTGATCCATCCTTAGTAAATCCATTTCATGTTTTTTATTGTTCATTTCCCCTCAAAATAATCTCATTTGGGATCCACTCCTTGTTTCTTAAAGCACTCTTTCCCCCCTGACACCACATTGGACTCTCCTTTGTTTTCCCTCCCACCTCTCTTGTTCTGTATCAATCTCACTGTTACTCATATTCTCTTCCACTTTCTCAAGTGCTTTGGTTCCTCAGAACTCTCTCATAAGACTGTTTACTTCCCCAGTTTCCTGAGCAACCTCTTCCACACCTGTAACTCCAATGTTCATTGCAATTATCTATAGCTCCAGTGCATTTATAACTACAAGCCTCTAGTCCACATTGTTATCTTTCATTGAGCATCGATTTAGGACTCATTACATAACAGGCACAGTGATATTACCAAGTGAAACAAAGATGATACCTGTCCTCATGGAACTTCTTACAATTTTATGGGGGTAGGGTGACAGTGACCAAAGAAAGAAAGCAATAAATTTATAGTCAGCATTATTATAACTGAAGTTATGTACTACAGCATGGTGCTAAGTCTGAGATTTATATGGGAGGCCAAAGTTTATCTTCTAAAACCTTACAAATATCAATTTACCTTTTTTTTCTTCTACAATGTTAACCTTCATAATGAGCAGTTTTGGAAGTTCCTAAGAGTCTACCAGAACTAATTAACTAAAACAACATATACCACACAACAAATAAAATTATTTTTACAGTAAAATAGCAGAGGAATTTATACAGAGGAGGAAAGTCCAGGTTAAAGAAATAAAAGTAGAAAGTGATGAAAAAGATCTAAAGTTTAAATGTAATAATATTCTACCATGAAATATTTCATTTTCTCTTTCATGACTCCACAGAGTTCGTCCATAATGAAAGAACATGAGACTTCCAAGATGCATCAAGTCTTAAAATGACCTTTTACTCATTGTGGTCTCATCTCTTCTGAAAATTCCTTGATTTCTCTTTATGGGATCATTCTCTGCAAATTGCAAGAATAACAGTTTTGTTCTGATTTACAAACTTCCATTAAATTCTTTGTTATAGTTTTCCATAAAGATAAAATTCATTTATTTATTTCCTTATTTATCTTTTTTAAAAGACCTACACTGCCCATCATTAGGTTCTTTTTACAAATCTGCAGAGGGTCTGAGCCACTTTTAATAACAACTTCCATTATTAGTTTCAACTGAGAAAAACCTCAACAATCATATTTCTCATTACTTCTCACTGTCATGATGACCAAATGATGCAAAATAATTATATTTTAAGATAAGTGTTATTCTACTTGTAATTTAAAATTTCTGCCAATACTAAAACAGAACCCAATATGATATTTATAGATAGGCAAAGATTTAGATCCAACAAGCAAGAGAGAAGGGAAATTAAATTATCTAACTTCTTGTAAGGGCCCCAAATAGTATACATTCACTTCAACAAGAAAATATATATTGAAATGGTCTCCTTGAAGACAACTCACTCTTCTCTAAATTAACAGAGCAAGTTTTTTCTATGAACCTAAGAGGAATACCAGCAAAATAAATAATTAGAATCAAAGCAACATATTAGGAAAAAGTGTTTAGGATGACAGGGCAATACTATTGTAATTCAACAAAGCACTCTTTGGTTCTATACAAAATTTCCCATGTTGGGGAGAGGTTCCCACATCAAGCAAGTAAGTCTCTGAACACCAGTAGGATGTCCTACAATTCAACTCAATTCTGACACTATCTTCCCTGAGATAGTATCAGATAACACAAATAAAAGGTTAGTCCCACAAGACTGCTTCCACTCAAATGCCAGTCAAAAGTCCAGGTTGTTATCTGTACATCTTAAGAATGTCCTACAAATGGGAAGTTTCCACAAACCCTCCCTTAGATTCAACTAATTTGTTTGACAGGCTCAGATAACTCAGAAAACCTGTTTACTCACCAGATTACTGGTTTACTACAAAGAATATTAGAGGATTCAAAGCAAAAAGCAGATAAAGAAGTAGGTTGAAGTTCCAAACAAAAGAGCATCTGTCCTCCTGGAGCTTGGAGCCCAGTATGAAGACATGTGGAAACATTCTGGTTTCCCAACCTGAAAAGCTCTCCAAATAAACTCTGTTTGAGCTTTTATGAATGCTTCATTATAAAGACATGATTGACTAAATCATTGGCCACTGGTGATAGATTCAACCTCAACCCCTCCACAGAAATCAAGGAGTGGACCAAAACTTCGTTTGAAAGTTTCTATTCAAGGTTGGTTCCTCTGGCAACCAGCCATTATCTTTTGGAGTTTTCCAAAAGTCAATTCATTAGCTTAAGCCCAGTTACGTTGGAATGGGGATTACTGTGAACACCAAGACACCCATTTCATTATTATGGTTCTGAAGTGTTTTCAGGAACTGAGGACAAGAGAGATAATAAATTCATACTTATACATAAAATAATAAATAATAATATAACAGAAGATGCTTTTATTGCTCTTAGAGCTCAAGAGGGCTTTAGGGAGCCAGGAGACTGATGAGCTAGGAGGTGGGGATGAAGAACAAATTTACATATATATTTTTTGAGACATAACTGGCATATAACATTTGATTAGTTTTAGATGTACAACATAGTGATTTGGTATGTGTGTATTTTGTGAAATTATCACTGCAATAAGTCTTGTTAACATTTGTCACCATAGATAGTTACATTTTTTTCTTGTGATCTGAAATTTTGCAATCTACTTTCTTAGCAACTTGCAAATACGTAATAGAGTATTAAAATTTTTTAAAGATTTTTACATTTTTATTTATTGAGAGAGAGTGAGCAAATGAGAGAGAGAACATGAGCATAGAGGGCATAGAGAGAGAGGAAAAAGCAGACACCCTGGTGAGCAGAGAGCCCACTATGAGGCTTGATTCCAGGACCCTGAGATCATTACCTGAACTGACGGCAGATGCTTCCTGACTGAGCCATCCAAGCACCCCAAGATAGAGCATTATTAAGTTAAATATTAACTTAAGTTGCCATTTGTACATTACATTCACATGAAATATTTTTAACTGGAAGTTTGTACCTTTTGACTTCCTTCATCAATTTTATCCACCCTACCATTCCCATCTCTGGCCACCACCAATCTGTTCTCTGTATGGATGAACCTGTTTTTTAGTAGTTGTTTGCTGTTTTTTTTTTTTTTTTTGATTCCATATATAAGTGAATTCACACAATATTTGTCTTTCTCTGTCTGCCTTATTTCATTTAGCATAATACCCTCCAGGTCCATTCTTGTCATATATATGGTTTTTTAATGAATCTCAGCAGGATAGATGCATACTCATTTTATTATTAACAAAGGTCAAAGAACATGTATAGTTAATTTACACTACAGAAATTTGAAAGAATAAATAATTGGTGAAATATTAAAGCTTAGTACTCATTTACAAATGAAATATAAATATCCAGATTTATTAGTTAACAAAATTGTATGAGAATTGATAAAAACGACAAATGTTAGTAAAGAAACAATGTGCATGGGTATTCCCTGAGGAAAGATAAGTGAGTCTAAATAAATAAATTATATGTTTGAGCTCATGATATAAAAGTTTTTATTTCCCCCCCAAAATAAGGCAAAATAATTAGTTTGTAGTAATATATTTATAACTAAGTTGCATAATATTATTACTACCGAGGAAGAGTCCAGAGGCCTAAATGTGGTAAATAGTTTAATATACTAATGTAATATGTTAAAATAATTTCCAACAAATGTTCCCCTAATTAATATTTTTTCTAAACTAACCAATAAATTTTCTATATTTAAGTTGTTGAATCTACAAAACTAAATAAAATTCTGTAATTGATTCTTTAAAATTTTTTTTATTTACATATAATGAATTATTAGGGGTACAGGTCTGTGAGACACCAGGTTTACACACTTCACAGCACTCACCATAGCACATACCCTCCCTAATGTCCATAACACCACCACTCTCTCTCAACCCCCCTTCCCCTGGCAACCCTCCATTTGTTTTGTGAGATTAAAGTCTCTTATGGTTTGTCTCCCTCCTGATCCCATCCTATTTCATTTATTTTTTTTCCTACCTCAAACCCGCCACCATATCAGGGAGATCATATGATAGCTGTCTTTCTCTGATTGACTTATTTCGCTAAGCATAGTACCCTCTAATTCCATCCACGTTGTCACAAATGGCAAGATTTCATTTCTTTTGATGGCTGTATAGTATTTCATTGTATAGGTATACCTCATCTTCTATATCCATTCATCTGTGATGGACATCTAGGTTCTTTCCATAGTTTGGCTATTGTGGACATAACTGCTCTAAACATTCAGGTGCACATGCCCCCTTTGGATCACTACATTTATATCTTTAGGGTAAATACCCAGTAGTGTGATTGCTGTGTCAAAGGGTAGCTCTATATTAAACTTTCTGAGGAACTTCCATACTGTTCTCCAGAGTGGCTGTACCAGCTTGCATTCCCACCAACAGTGTAGGAGGGTTCCCCTTTCTCGGCATCCTTGCCACCATCTGTCATTTCCTGATGTGTTCATTTTAGCAATCCTGACTGGTGTGAGGTGGTATCTCATTGTGGTTTTGATTTGTATTTCCCTGATGCCGAGTGATGTGGAGCACGTTTTCATGTGTCTGTTGGCCATCTGGATGTCTTATTTGCAGAAATGTCTGTTCATCGGGATGCCTGGGTGGCTCAGTTGGTTAAGCAGCTGCCTTCAGCTCAGGTCATTATCCCAGCATCCTGGGATCGAGTCCCACATCAGGCTCCTTGCTCGGCAGGGAGCCTGCTTCTCCCTCTGCCTCTGCCTGCCATTCTGTCTGCCTGTGCTCACTCTCCCCCCCCTTCTCTCTGACAAATAAATAAATAAAATCTTTACCAAAAAAAATGTCTGTTTATGTCCTCTGCCCATTTCTTGATTGGATTATTTGTTCTTTGGGTGTTGAGTTTGATAAGTTCTTTATAGATTTTGGATACTAGCCCTTTATCTGATATGTTGTTTGCAAATATCTTCAACAAACAACAATTTCAACAATTTGTTGCAAATATCAACAACAAACAGCTGTTGACTGTTTCCTTTGCTGTGCAAAATTTTTGATCTTGATGAAGTCCCAATAGTTCATTTTTGCCCTTGCTTCCCTTGCCTTTGGTGATGTTCCTAGGAAGAAGTTACTATGGCTGAGGTGGATGAGGTTGCTGCCTGCCTTCTCCTTAAGGATTTTGATGGATTCCTTTCTCACATTGAGGTCCTTCATCCATTTTGAGCCTATTTTCATGTGTGGTATAAGGAAATGGTCCAGTTTCATTCTTCTTCATGTGGCTGTCCAATTTCCCCAACACCATTTGTTGAAGAGACTGTCTTTTTTCCATTGGACATTCTTTCCTGCTTTGTCGAAGATGCATTCACCATAGAGTTGAGGCTCTATTTCTGGGCTCTTTATTCTGTTCCATTGATCTACATGTCTGTTTCTGTGCGAGTATCATACTGTCTTGATGATGACAGCTTTGTAATAGAGCTTGAAGTCTGGAATTGTGATGCCACCAACTTCGCCTTTCTTTTACAATATTCCTCTGGCTAATTGAGGTCTTTTCTGGTTCCATAAATTTTAGGATTATTACTTCCATTTCTTTGAAAAAATGGATGGTATTTTAATAAGGATTAGATTAAATGTGTAGATTGTGTTAGGTAGCATAGACATTTTCACAGTATTTTTTCTTCCAATCCATGAGCATGGGACATTTTTTCATTTCTTTGTGGCTTTCTCAATTTCTTTCATGAGTACTTTATAGTTTTCTGAGTACAGATGCTTTGTTTCTTTGATTAAATTTATTCCTAGGTAGCTTATTGTTTTGTGTGCAATTATAAATGGGATTAACTCCTTCATTTCTCTTTCTTCTGTGTTGTTTGTGGTGTAAAGTAATGCAACTGATTTCTGTGCATTGATTTTATATCTTGACGTTTTACTGAATTCCTCTACAAGTTCCAGCAAATTTGTAGGGGAGTCTTTTGGGCTTTCCACATATAGTATCATATTTTCTGCAAAGAGTGATAGTTTGACTACTTCTTTGCCAATGTGGCTGCCTTTAATTTCTTCTTGTTGTCTGATTGTTGAGGCTAGGACTTCTAGTACTATGTTGAATAGCAATGGTGATAATGGACATCCCTGCCATGTTCCTGACCTTAGTGGAAAAGCACTCGGTTTTTCTCCCTTGAGAATGATATTTGCGGTGGGTTTTTTATAGATGGCTTTGATGATACTGAGGTATGTACCCTATATCCCTACACTTTGCAGAGTTTTGATCAGAAAAAGGGAGCTGTACTTTGTCAAATGCTTTTCCAGCATCTATTGAGAGTATCATATGGTTCTTGTTCTTTCTTTTATTAATGTATTGTATCACATTGATTGATTTATGGATATTGAACCAACCTTGCAACTCTGGAATAAATCCCACTCGGTTGTGGTGAATAATCCTTTTAACGTACTGTTGAATCCTACTGGATAGTATTTTGGTGATAATTTTTGTATCTGTGCTCATCAAGGATATTGGTCTGTAATTCTCTTTTTTGATGGAATCCTTGTTTGGTTTTGGGATCAAGGTGATTCCTTCAATTTCTATTTTTTGGAACGGTTTCAGGAGAATAGAAATTAATTCTTCCTTAAATGTTTGGTAGAATTCCCCTGGGAAGATTTCTGGCCCTGGGATTTCGTTTGTTGGGAGTTTTTTTTCTTTTCTTTTCTTTTTCTTTTTCTTTTTTTTTTTTTTTTTTTTTTTTTGAGAGAGAGAATGGGTGAGCATGAGAAAGAAGATGAGAGGGAGAAGCAGACTCCTCAAGGAGCCAGGAGTCCAATGTGGGACTCGATCCTGGAAGCCTGGGATCATGACCTGAGCTGAAGGCAGTCGTTCAACCAACTGAGCCACCCAGGCACCCTGTTGGGGGATTTTGATGACTTCTTCAATCTTCTTACTGGTTATGGGTCTGTTCAGGTTTTCTGTTTCTTCCTGGTTCAGTTGTGGTAGCTTATACATCTTTAGGAATGCATCCATTTCTTCCAGATTGTCAAATTTGCTGGTGTATATTTGCTCATAATATGTTCTTATAGTTGTTTGTATTTCTTTGGTGTTGGTTGTGATGTCTCTTTTTTTATTCATGATTTTATTTATTTGGGTCCTTTCTCTTTGCTTTTTGATAAGTCTGGCCAGGGTTTTATCAATATTGTTAATTCTTTTAAAGAACCAGCTCCTAGCTTCATTGATTTGTTCTATTGTTATTGGGTTTTTGTTTTTTGTTTTGTTTTGTTTTGTTTCTATTTTATTGATTTCCTTTTTTTTTAAGATTTTATTTATTTATTTGACAGACAGAGATCACAAGCAGGCAGAGAAGCAGGCAGGGTGAGGGGAAGAAGCAGAGAGCCCAATGCAGGGCTTGATCCCAGGACCCTGGGATCATGATCTGAGCTGAAGGCAGAGGCTTTAACTCACTGAGCCACCCAGGCACCCCTATTTTATTGATTTCTTCTCTGATCTTTATGATTTCTCTTCTCCTGCTGGATTTAGGCTTTGTTGTTCTTTTCCCAGCTCCTTTAAGTGTAGGGTTAAGTTGTATATTTGAGACCTTTTTCGTTTCTTGAGAAAGGCTTATATTGCTATATATTTTCCTCTCAGGAGTGCCTTTGCTCTGTCCCACAGATTTTGAACCGTTGTGTTTCCATCTTCATTTGTTGCCATGAATTTTTTCAATTATTATTTAATTTCCTGGTTGACCCATTCATTCATTAGTAGGATGCTTTTTAGACTCCATGTATTTGGGTTCTTTCCACATTTACTCTTGTGCTTGAGTTCTAGTTTCAGAGCATTGTCGTCTGAAAATAGGCATGGGATGATGCTAATCTTTTGATATGAATTGAGACCTGATTTATGACCCAGAATGTGATCTAATCTGGTGAATGTTCCATGTGCACTAGAAAGAATGTGTTTTCTGTTGCTTTGGGATGGAATCTTCTGAATATATATGTGATGTCCAGCTGGTCCAGTGTGTCATTTAAGGCCTTTATTTCCTTGTTGATCTTTTGCTTGGATGATCTGTCCATTTCAGTGAGGGGAGTGTTAAAGTCCCCTACTATTATTTTATTATTGTCGATGTGTTTCTTTGATTTTGTTATTAATTGGTTTATGTAGTTGGCTGCTCCCATGTTAGGGGCAGAGATATTGAAAATTGTTAGATATTCTTGCTGGACAGACCCTTTGAGTATGATATAGTGTCCTTCCTCATCTCTTATTATAGTCTTTGGCTCAAATTCTAATTGATCTGATATAAGGATTGCCACTCCAGCCTTCTTCTGATGTCCATTAGCATGGTAAATTGTTTTCCACCCCCTCACTTTAAATCTGGAGGTGTCTTTAGGTCTAAAATGAGTTTCTTGTTGACAGCATATTGATTTTTTTTTAATCCATTCTGATACCCTGTGTCTTTTGACTGGTACATTGAGCCTTTTACATTCAGGGTAACTATTGAGAGATATAAATTTAGTGCCATTGTATTGCATGTAAGGTGACTATTACTGTATATTGTCTCTATTCCTTTCTGATCTACAACTTTTAGGCTCTCTCTTTGCTTTTAGAGGACCCCTTTAATATTTCCTGTAGAGCTCATTTGGTGTTTGCAAATTCTTTCAGTTTTTGTTTGTCCTGGAAGCTTTTTATCTCTCCTTCTATTTTCAATGATAGCCTAGCTGGATATAGTATTCTTGGCCGTTTTTCTCATTTAGGGCTCTGAATATATCATGCCAGTTCTTTCTGGCCTGCCAAGTCTCTATGGAGAAATCTGTTACCAATCTAATATTTTTACCATTGTATGTTACAGACTTCATGTCCTGGTCTGCTTTCAGGATTTTCTCTTTGTCTCTAAGGCTTGTAAATTTTACTATTATATGACAGGGTGTGGAACTATTCTTATTGATTTTGAGGGGGGTACTCTGCACCCCCTGGATTTCGATGCTTGTTCCCTTTGCCATATTAAGGAAATTCTCTACAATAATTATCTCCAATATACCTTCTGCTCCCTGCTCTCTTTTCTTCTTCTTCTGGAATCCCATTTATTCTAATGTTGTTTGTCTTAAGGTATGACTTATCTCTCGAATTCTCTCTTCATGGGCCAGCAGTTGTTTGTCTCTCTTTTGCTCAGCTTCTCTATTCTCCATCATTTCATCTTCTATATCACTAATTCTATATTCTGCCTCATTTATCCTAGCAGTAAAAGCCTCCATTTTTATTGCACCTCATTTTAAAAAAATTATTTATTTTCAGCATAACAGTATTCATTGTTTTTGCGCCACACCCAATGCTCCATGCAATCCGTGCCCTCTCTCATACCCACCACCTGGTTCCCCCAACATCCCACCCCCTGCCGCTTCAAACCCCACAGATTGTTTTACAGAGTACATAGTCTCTCATAGTTCACCGCCCTTTCAATTTCCCCCAACTCCCTTCTCCTCTCTATCTCCCTTTGTCCTCCATGCTATTTGTTATGCTCCACAAATAAGTGAAACCATGTGATAATCGACTCTCTCTGCTTGACTTATTTCACTCAGCATAATCTCTTCCAGTCCTGTCCATGTTGCTAGAAAAGTTGAGTATTCATCCTTTCTGATGGAGGCATAATACTCCATACTATATATGGACGACATTTTCCTTATCCATTCGTCCATTGAAGGGCAACTTGGTTCTTTCCACAGTCTGTCGACCGTGGCCATTGCTGCTATAACATTGGGGTACAGATGGCCCTTCTTTTCACTACATCTGTATCTTTGGGGTAAATACCCAGGAGTGCAATTGCAGTGTCCTAGGGAAGCTCTATTTTTAATTTCTTGAGGAATCTCCACACTGCTCTCCAAAGTGGCTGCACCAACTTGCATTCCCACCAACAGTGGAAGAGGGTTCCCCTTTCTCCACATCTCCTCCAACACATGTTGTTTCCTGTCTTGCTATTTTGGCCATTCTAACTGGTATAAGGTGATATCTCAATGTGGTTTTAATTTGAATCTCCCTGAGGGCTAGTGATGATGAACATTTTTTCATATGTCTGATAGCCATCTGTACATCTTCATTGGAGAAGTGTCTGTTTATATGTTCTGCCCATTTTTTTGATATGATTGCCTGTTTTGTGTGTGTTGAGTTTGAGGAGTTCATTATAGATCCTGGATATCAACCTTTTGTCTGTACTGTCATTTGCAAATATATTCTCCCATTCCATGGGTTACCTCTTTGTTTTCTTGACTGTTTCCTTTGCTGTGCAGAGGCTTTTGATTTTGATGAAGTCCCAGAATTTTATTTTGGCTTTTGTTTTCTTTGCCTTTGGAGACATATCTTGAAAGAAGTTGCTGTGGCTGATATCAAAGAGGTTACTGCCTATGTTCTCCCCTAGGGTTTTGATGGATTCCTGTCTCATGTTCAGGTCTTTTATCTATTTTGAGTTTATCTTTGTGTATGGTGTAAGAGAATGGCTGAGTTTTATTCTTCTACATATAGCTTTCCAGTTTTCCCAACACCATTTATTGAAGAAACTGTCTTTTTTTAATAGCTTTTTTTATTTCAACTTGGTTAGATGTTAGTTCTTATATTTTCCCAGATAGCACCTTGAGAATTGTCATTCTGAACTCCAGATCTGACATTTAACTAATGTCCATATTGATTAGTTCCCTGGTCTTTGATACTACCTCTTGTTATTTTTTCTGTGGTAAGTTTTTCCACTTTGTCATTTTATCTAGATAAGAATATATGAAGGAGTGAATATAATACTAAAAGGGTGGTAAAGACCCCAGTAAAATGTGCTTTAATCAAATCAGAGGAGACTCCAAATCGTGGGGGGGGGGGGAAGAAGGTAAAAAGAAATTAATTTCTGAATTTTTTTAAATTAAAAAAAATAAAGAAAAAATAAAAATAAAAATAAAAATATAAATATATAACATATAATACAAATATACAAATATATAAATATAATAAATATAATTATATAAATAAAATAATAAATAAAATATTATTTTATTATTATATAAATAAAATAATAAATAAAATATAAATATCTAAATATAAATATACAATAAATATAAATATAAATAAAAATATAAAAATAATATATACACACATATGTGTATGATAATTATAATGTGTGTGATAGTGATAATGATTCTTATATGTGTATTATATGTGTATATAAGAATTATGTGTATGATAATTATATGTGTATCATAATGATATTGATTGTTATAATGATACACACATATGTGTGTATATATATATTCTTTTTTATATTTTTTCTTTTTTAAATATTTTTCTGAATATATATGTATATATATATATATATACATATATATTGGCCTGGTGAATAGTACAGGTTCACTCACTTAGTTTTGGGAGTATTTAGGCCACCCCAAATTTTAAAGAAATGAAAAACATATTTAAGGGTAAACATGATGAAGGGATGGAATATGACTATAAAGTTGAAAATTTTTTCTAAAAAAGAGTTGATGATATTAGTTGGTTGGGAGAATAAAGAAAAAGAAAGTGGAGAGAATTTGCTCAGGCTGGAAACTAGAACAAATCCCTGTGCTAGATTTAGGGTATATTTTGTTCTAGTAGAAGAATTTGTATCCCAAATTTTTTTAGAAGAAACAACCCTCTATGTACACAAAAAATAAAGTTAGATACAATGAAGGATAAAATGTGACTATAATAATATGAAGTTTCAAAAATATTTCTTGAAGCATTTTTAAGATAAACTAGTTAAAAAACTTTAAAAGTGGAAAGGGTAAAAGTTTAAAAAAATAGCAGAAGAAAAATATAAAATAAAAAAAATAATTAATTTTGCAAGACTAAAGAATGATGGGGAGAAAGCCCTTAATTCCATGCTTTGCTTTCTCCTTCTCTGGAATTCCATTGTTCACCTTGGTAAGTGAACTTGGTCATGGATGGATTTCTTGCTGATCATCTTGGGGAGGGGACTGTTGTAATGATTCTCAAGTGTCTTTGCCCAAAGCGGATTTGCACCGTCCTTACCAGGGGCCAGGCTAAGTTATCTGCTTGGTTTCCCTTAATGCTTTCCATAGAGTTCTGGAGGATGGGAATGAAAATGGCAGACTCCCAGTCTCTGGCTGGAGGAGCCGAGATATCAGGGCCCCATTCATCAGTGAGCCCTCAGAGAAAAGCACTCAATCACTCCCATCTCCCTGGCCTCTGGCTGCGCTCCAAGCTTATCCGGCCGATGACCAAGCATCTCTGTCTCTGGCATACAGCACTGTCTGGAGTCTCCAAACCCCACAGATCCCTGCAGTCTTTCAGAGGAGTGTCCCCAGGTCTTGTGGGGTCCCCACGCTCAGAGCAGTGATCTGTGCCATGGATCACAATGAGGTAACCATGAGTCAAGAGCTCACTTCTAAGCTCCATATTTGTAGCCAGCATCCCTGCTCTAATACCTGTGAGCTCTGTGATGCTCAGATACCCCTGATCCTTCTGTGACCCTGCAAGTCCTGAGACCATGCTGTTCCCATGTGGGCTTCACTCCTGTTTAGCCTCTGGAGCAATGTCCCTCAGTGGAGCAGACTTTTAAAAGTTCTGAAGTTCTGCTTGCCAGGAGCTGGCCCTTCCCCCTGTGGTCTATCTTCCCCTTGCTTTGGATTCACTTCTCCACCAGAGAAAGTGGTTGATTTCCTGTTTCTAGAATTGCTGCTTTTCTTCTCTTCGATCTCCTGTTGGATTTGTAGGTGTTTGGAATGGTTTGATAAGCTATCTAGCTGTTCTCCTGCTACCTGATGTCCTATAATTGATTCTTATAATGATAATTTATTCTCAATTTTTCATGAAGTCCCTAGTCTTTCTAAGTACTTTTTATGTAATCAAGAAGTATTTGCCCACTAATTTATAGACTAAAACTACATTGATTAATTAAATGAATAAAAAGTAGAGGAAAAAAGTCATGGCCTGAATCACATATTCATTTTTGAATATTCTTTGTCAGATGGCAACTGACAAAGAAGACCATAGGTAAGAAAAGTTAGAGTAAGAAATGAGAAAACTATAAAAGGAGGAAAGGGGGAAAAAGCAACAACAGCAACAGGCATTTGCCAAGCTTTGAAATCTCTACAAAACACATAAGAGAGGTTAAAAAGAATGAACACCTATATAACATGTTTGTGCTTCCATAAATGTAACTATTACACAGATATATTCAATAAATGCATATCTAAACTACGTAAAATCTGAAGTGAATATAGATTTTTCAGAAATTTTGTGAAGAAATAAACAACTTCCATGGAAGATTGGGGAGGATCCTAGGATTACCTTGTTCCCTGGATACACCTAGTTTGTACCCACATTGATATAAATAACCCAGCAAATGACCCAAAGACTGGGAGAGAAGATGCTGCTGAATGCAGAGAAAGCTACATCAGATAAATGAGGTCAAGATCCATATTTATTCATGGAACTGTACCTGGGAGAGAGGAAGACCACTAGAGTGGAAAGGAGATAGGAAGAGACCCCATCTCAGATACAAGCTACCCACAATGTGAGATAAATCCCCATATTTGGCTTTAAAAATTGGGAATTTAACTTCACAAGTTCCCACAGTCTTTGGAACTTAACACCTAGATCTTTAAAAACCAGTGGGCTTGACTCTGGGAAAGCCAGAGAATGTTAGGATAGTGAGTCCCTGCCTTAAAGAGACAGCACAATAAATAGTCTTGCTGAGGTGCAGCAGAGAAGCAGCAGTCTGAAAAATGCCTGGGATATATGGAACGGAGATATGTTTAGTAATCTCAGAGTGAATGCTGGAGCTATAGGGATACTTGGGAGACTTTTCCAAGAACAAAAGAGCTGGCAAGCTCCATTTCCTACCCTATCTCCCAGCCTAGATACATAAACATCTGTGGGAACTAGCACACTCTGAACAATTTTCATCTAGTTTGCTAACGGTATGCCCTCCCTTGCACTCTTCAGTAGATACCAACTCTCCAGCTCCACTTCAGCCTCAGAAGTTCTCCTGGAAATCTGCATTTCCCTTCCCAAAACAGACATGCATGGGCCTTGTTGGCATTGTACACCATACCTCTGTATTCTCCTGTGAGCCCATTCTATCCAATGCACCTTTAGCCAGAGTCATCCAAAGTGGTGTAACAAATGTGACAGTGTGCAAGCAGTCACAGCAGAGGCCAGCACCACCCCAAAGTGACTCCTGCCCTAATGAGAAGTGAAGAAAACCACATACACACCAGTTCTACTGCAGAGT
This sequence comes from Mustela lutreola, assembly GCF_030435805.1. Taxonomy (NCBI): domain Eukaryota; kingdom Metazoa; phylum Chordata; class Mammalia; order Carnivora; family Mustelidae; genus Mustela; species Mustela lutreola. The sequence continues at coordinate 121,747,034 of NC_081295.1, forward strand.
CAGCAATGGGCTGGGATGAACATCTGATCTAACTGTAGGCCCCACCCACCAATGAGAGCTTCCCAGAGGACAACACAGAGAAAGCTCCCTGGAATTTGATGTAACTGTAGCTCTGTAAAATTCTTTCTCTGTTTCAATTCAAGCCCATGACAGTCCCAGACTGGCCCATTAACACAGGACCAATTTCTGCCCACCACAGGCAAAGAGACCCATTGCAGAACACTAGACTGAAGGCAAATAGCCACAATAGTAGGTTGCACACACTTCATATTGGAGACAACCAAGAAGCATCAGGTTCTGAATAGGAGACAGTGCCCTACAGGCTATTATTATAGGACCTCTTCCTGAGACTACTACCTTTTGGAGCAGAAGATGTAGCTAACTTCCCAAACACATAGAAACAGACACAGAGAATTAGACAAAATAAAAAGACAGAGGAATATGTCCCAAATGAAAGAACAGGACAAAATTTTAATAAGATAGCCAAATAAAACAAAGATAAGTAATATGACTGATAGAAAACTTAAAGTAACGGCCATAAAGATAATCACTGGACTTGAGAAAAGAGGGAAGGACCTCAGTGAAACCCTTAACTAAGTTAGAAAACAGAAAAAGAACAAATCGGAGATAAAGAAGTCAATAGCTGCAATTAAAATATACTAGAGGGAAAAAAGTAGTAAACTAGAGGGAGCAAAATAACAGATCAGCAACCTGGAGGACAAACTATTGGGAGGTAATCCAGCTGAACACAGGAAAGTAAAAGGAATATGAAATGAAAATAGATTAAGAGAAGTCAGCAACACTATCAAGCCCATTCACATTATAGGGATCCCAGAAGGAGAAGAGAGTGAAAAGAGGGCAGAAAATTTATTTGAAGAAATAATAGCTAAAAACTTTCCAAATCTGGGAAAGGAAATATATGAGGAGGCACAGAGAGCCCCCAACAAAATCAACCCCAAGAGGATCACATCAAGAGACATAGGAATTAAAATGGCAAAAAGTAATGAAAGGAGAGAGATTTAAAAGAAGCAGGAGAAAGGAAAATAGCTTCATACAAGGGAGACATCCTAAGGTTATCAGCTCTTTTTTTTAGCAGAAACTTTGTAGGCCAGAAGAGAGTGGCATCATGTGTTCAAAGTGTTGAATGGGAAAGATACACAGCCAAGAATATTCTATCCAGCACTGCTATTATTCAGGTAGACGAGATAAAGATTTTCCTAGACAAACAAGAGTTAGAGGAATTCATGACCACTAAACTAGCCTTACAAGAAATGTAAGTGGTCACTTTGAGTGGAAAAGAAAACCATAAACAGGAATAAGAAAAATAGGAAGCACAAAAGTAGTAAAATTAGGTATATGTTTAAAAATCAGTCAAGGGGAAAAAAAATCAGTCAAGGGGTCCACAAAATAAAAGGATGAAATGTATGACACATTATACCCAAACCATGATCAGGGAGAGAGGTATAAAGAATGTGTCCAGACTTAAGCAATCTTTAACTTCATATAGACAGTTATATGCAGAAGATGTTCATACTAACCTTTGGTAGCCACAAATCAAAACCAGTAATAGATATGCAAAAAAATAAAGAGAAATAAATCCAAGTACATCACATAAAAACAACAACAACAACAACAACAAACTGTGATAGAAGAGAAGAAAGGATCAGAGAAAAAACTACAAAACAACCATAAAAATAAGTAACAAAATGGCAATGAGCACATACTTATCAATAATTAAACTGAATGTAAATGGACTAAACAATCAAAAGACAGGATGACAGGATGGATAAAAAATAACCTATCTATATGTTTCCTACAAGTGAATAATTTCATATAAGAACATTAGCAGATTGAAAGTGAAGTGAATTGAAGTGAAGTGAAGTGCAAAAACATTTATCATGTGATGGAAGTGAAAAGAAAGCTGAAATAACAATACTTATATCAGACAAAATGTCTTTAAAACAAAGGCTGTAACAAAAGACAAGACACTACATAACCATAAACAGTATAATCCAACAAGAAGATATATGCCAATTGTAAATATTTATGGATGCAAGATGAGAGAACCAAATATATAAAGTATTTAACAACAAACATAAATGGAATAACCAATAGTAACACAATAGTAGCAGGGGACTTTAACACCCCACTTAAATCAGTGGATAGATCATCTAAACAGAATAGCAGTAAGGAAACAATGGCTTTGAATGACACACAGAAACAGATGACTCTAACAGATACGTTCAAAACATTTTATCCAAAAATAGCAGAAAACACATATTTTCAAGTACATATGGAACATTTTCCAAAACAAATCACATTTTAGGCCACAAAACAAGTCTCAACAAATTCAAAATATAAGTCATACCACGCATTTTTTTTCTGACCACAACACTGTGAAACTAGAAGTCAATCACAATAAAAAGAAAAAAAAATATTGGAAAGAACACCATACTTGGAAGTTAAATATCATGCTACTAAAAAATGGATGTGTCAACCAAAAAGAGACAATTAAAAAACAATAAATGGAGACAAAAGAAAACAGTGATTCCAAATCTTGGAGATGCAGCAAAAGTGGCTGTAAGAGGGAGGTTTACAACAATACAGGCTTATCTCAAGAAGTAAGAAAAATCTCAAACAACCTAAACTTACACCTAAAGAGTTAGAAATGAAGAACATATAAAACCCAAAAGCAGTATAAGAAAGGAAATAAAGATTAGAGAAGAAAGAAATGAAATAGAAACAAATAAAAACAGAAAATATCATTGAAACCAGGAGGTGGTTCTTTGAAAAGATAAAAAAAATAGATAAACATTTAGCCAGATTCATCAAAAAAATAGTAAAAGAGAGAGAGAGGGGGTCTCTAATAAATAGAATCAGAAAACAAACAAGAGAGGTAACAACTGAAACCACAGAAATACAGAGTATTATAAGAGAGTACTATGAAAAATTATATACCAACAAATTGGACAACCTAAAAGAAATGGATAAATTCCTAGGAACATACAGCTTCCCAAAACTGACTCAGGAAGAAATAGAAAATTTGAACATACTAACTACCAGCAGTGAAATTGAATCAGTAATCAAAATACTTCCAACAAATCAAAGTCCAGGAACAAATGGCTCCATGAGTGAATTCTCTCAAATTAAACAAACAAACAAACAAAAGACAATGTCTATTTTTCTCAAATTATTCCAAAATAATAAAATAGTAGTATTAATAATAAAATAAAAATAATTTGATTTTTTAAATTTTTTATTTTAAAATAATAAAATTTAAATAATAATAATAATCATTCATTCTATGAGGTCAGCATTACCATGGTATCAAAACCAGATAAAGACACTCCAAAAAAGAGAACCACAGACCAATATCTCTGATGAACTTGGATACAAAAGTCCTCAAAAAAATATTAGCAAACCACATACAATATATTAAATAAGAAATCATTCTCCAGAATCAGATGAGATTTATTCCTGGGATACAAAGTGGTTCAATATAGAGAAATCAATCAATATGATACATCACATCAACAAGAGAAAGGATAAACACCATATGATTTTTCAATAGATGCAGAAGAAGCATTTGATGGAGTACAACACCCATTCATGATAAAATCCCTCAACAAAGTGTATTTAGAAGGAATAAACCTCAACATAATAAAAACCATATATGAAAAATCCACAGTTAACATGCTTATTGAGGAACAACTGAGAGCTTTTCCCACAAGGTCAGGAATAAAAAGATGTTCACTCTCACCACTTTTATTCAACATTGTTCTGGAAGTCCTAGCGACAGCACTTAGACAAGATGAAGGAATAAAATGCATCCATGTTGGTAAATAAGTAAAATATTCACTATTTTCTGGTAACATGATAGATATTGTATATTAAAAAACCCTAAAGACCTCACCATAAAATTAATAGAACTGGTAAATAAATTCAAATAAGGTCATGCAATGCTAAATTGATATACAGAAATCTGTTGCATTTCTGAACTACTAATGAAATTGTAGAAAGATGAATTAAGAAAATAGTTCTGGAGGGGGGCAAGATGGCAGAGAAGTAGGGCACGCTGTTTCAACCAGTCCCCTAAAGTGTGCTGATTATCTACCAAAGCACTCTGATCACCCATGAAATCATCCTGAGAGTAGAATTATACACTTCTGGATCTCTACGGGGGCAGAAGATGCCAGTAGACAGGTAAAGTGGAGTGGGGACATGGGACTGATATTGGAAGATAAACAAAAGGAGGAGGGAGCCACCAGAAGTGACCCATTGGAAAGTAGTACCCCAAACATGAGAGTACCCTGTGATTGGGGACCAGCATTATCTTTGATTCTAGTTAAAAACACTCAAAAAGAACAAAAGATATTAAAGGGAAATTGGTGGAATTGGGGAGTTAAGGACACAGGCTTAAGCTAACAGGCCCAGGACAGCGAACAACTAACCACATACCACCAGTGGTGTCTGGTGCTGTGCCAGAGAGAGCGCAGCAAAGAAGTCAGGCTTTGGTCCCTGAGCCACCATCGAGAATGACAGCATCTGGGTGGCAGTGGTTCACATGAGAGAGTCTGGCATGGACACCAGCAGGCACTGTCTAGAACCACAGCCTTTTGGACTTGGCACACAAGCTGTGCCACTGGGGTCTGAGTCCCGCTCCACACCTATCCACCAAGAGGATCTAACAATTGTAAATATTTATGCTCCCAATATGGGAGCAGCAAAGTACATAATACAACTATGAATCAAGATAAAGACTCATTTTGATATGAATACATTAATAGTAGGGGATCTTAACACATCACTCTCAGTAATAAACAGATTATCCAAGCAGAAAATCAATAAAGGGACAAGAGCATTGAATGACACATTGGAACAGATGGACCTCAAGGATATATACAGAATATTCCACCCTAAAACAACAGAATACTCATTCTTCTCCAATGCACATGGAACTTTCTCCAGAATAGACCACATGCTGGGTCACAAATCAGAGCTCAACTGATACCAAAAGACTGAGATTATTCCATGCATATTATCAGACCACAGTGCTTTGAAACTGGACCTCAACCACAAGAAAAAAGTTTGGAAAGAATTCAGACACCTGGAAGCTAAAGACTACATTGCTTAAGAATGCTGGAGTCAACCAGGAAATCAAAGAAGAACTTAAACAACTCATGGAAACCAATGAGAATGAAGACATTTCCATCCAAACCTATGGGATACAACAAAGGCAGTCCTAAGGGAGAAATACATAGCCATCCAAGCCTCCCTCAAAAAAATTGAAAAATCCAGAATACACCAGCTGTATTTATATCTTAAATAACTAGAGAATCAAAAAAAAGTAAGCCAACCCCACACACAAGAAGGGAAATAATCAAGATTAGAGCCGAAATGAATGAGATAGAAAGTAGAGATACAGGAGAATGCATCAATGAAATTAGATGCTTTTTTTTTTTTAAAGAATCAATAAGATTGATAAACCATTGGCCAAAATTATCCAAAAGAAAAGATAAAAGACCAAAATTAATAAAATTATGAATGAAAAGGGAAAGATCACAACTAACACTGAGGAAACAGAAATGATCATCAGAAATTATTATCAACACTTATATGTCAATAACTTAAGTGACCTAGATGAAATGGATGCATTCCTGGAAACTATAAACATCCAAAACTGAATCAGGAAGAAACTGACAATGTGAATAGACCAGTATCTAGGAAGGAGATTGAAGCAGTGATCAAAAACCTCCCAAAAAACATGAGCCCAGGACCTAGCATTCTCTGGGGGAATTTTCAAAGAAATAATACCTATTCTTCTGAAGTTGTTTCAAAAAATTGAAGAAGAAGGAAAACTTCCAGACTCTTTTTATGAAGCCCAGACCAGGAAAAGACCCGAACAAAAAGGAGAATTTCAGACCAATATCCCTGATGAATATGGATGCTTCAATTCTCAACAAGATCTTAGCTAATAGGATCCAGCAGTACCTTAAAAAGATTATCCACCAGGACCAGGTGGGATTTATTCCTGGGTTGCAAGGGTGGCTAAATATTCACAAATCAATGTGATAGAACAATCAATAAGAGAAGAGAGAAGAACCACATGGTCCTCTCAATTGATGCAGAAAAAAAAAAATTGACACCAAGACACAGCATCTGTTCCTCATCAAAATGCTACAAAGTATATGGATAGAGGGAACATTCCTCAACTTCATAACATCTACCCATGAAAAACCCACAGCAAATAACATCCTCAATGGGAAAAAGCTCACAGCCTTCCCTTTGAGATCAGGAACATGACAAGGATGCCCACTCTCACCACTCTAGTTCAACATAGTATTAGAAGTCCTAGCAACAACAATCTGACAATAAAGATAAATAAAATGTATTCATATTGGCAATGAAGAAGTCAAACTCTCTCTTCACAGATGTCATGATTCTTTATATGGAAAACCCAAAAGACTTCACCCCCAAACTACTAGAACTCATACAGCAATTCAGTAATGTGGCAGGATACAAAGTCAACGTACAGAAATCAGTGGCTTTCTTATACACTAACCATGAAAATACAGAAAGAGAAATTAGAGAATTGATTCCATTTACTATAGCACCAAGAACCATAAGATACCTGGGAATAAACCTAACCAAAGACGTAAAGGATCTGTACTCAAGGAACTACTCATGAGAACACTCATGAAAGAATGTGAAGAAGACACAAGAAGATGGAAGACCATTCCACACTCTGGAATAATAAATATTGTTAAAATGTCTATATTGCCTAGAGAAATCTATACTTTCAATGCCATTCCAATCAAAATTCCACTAGCATTTTTCAAAGAGCTGGAGCAAACAATCCTAAAATTTGTATGGAATCAGAAGAGACCCTGAATTGCTAAGGAAAGGTTGAAAAAGAAAAAAAAAACTGGGGGCATTACTTCACCTGATTTCAATCTTTACTACAAAGCTGTGATCACCAAGATAGCATGGTACTGGCATAAAAACAGACACATAGACCAGTGGACAGAGCAGAGAGCCCAGTTATGGACCCTCAACTCTATGGTCAAATAATCTTTGACAAAGCAGGAAAAAATATACCGTGGAAAAAAGACAGTCTCTTCAATAAATAGTGCTATGAAAATTGGACAACTATATGTAGAAGAATGAAGCTCAACCATTCTCTTGCACCATAAACAAAGATAAACAAAATGGATAAAAGACCTCAACGTGAGGCAGGAATCCATCAGAATCCTAGATAGAATATAGGCAGTAGCTTCTTCAACATTGGCCACAGCAACTTCTTTCAAGATATGTCTCCTAAGGTGAAGGAAACAGAAGAGAAAATGAACTTTTGGGACTTCATCAAGATAAAAAGCTTCTGCACAGCAAAGGAAACAGTCAACAAAACAAAGAGGCAACCCACAGAATTGGAGAAGATTTTCTCAAATGACATTCCAGACAAAGGGCTGATATCCATTAAGAACTCCTCAAACTCAACACACACAAGACAGAATCACGTCGAAGAATGGGCAGAAGGCATGAGCAGACACTTCTCCAAAGAAGACATACAAATGGCTATAAGATACATGAAAAAATGTTCATCATCACTAGCCATCAGGGATATTCAAATCAAAATCACATTGAGATACCACCTTACATCATAATGGCCAAAATTAACAAGATAGGAAACAAATGTTGGAGAGGTTGTGGAGAAAGGGGAACCCTCTGACACTGTTTGTGGGAATGCAAGTTGGTACAGCCACTTTGGAAAACAGTGTGGAGATTTTTAAGAAATTAAAAATAGAGCTTCCTTATGACTCTGCAATTGCACTGCTGGGTATTTACCCCAAATGTAGAGATGTAGTGAAAAGAAGGGCCATCTCTACCCCAATGTTCATAGCAGGAATGGCCACAGTCGCCAAACTATGGAAAGAACCAAGATGCCCTTCAACGGAGGAATGCATAAAGAAGATATGGTCCGTGTATACAGTGGCGTATTATGCCTCCATTAGAAAGGAAGAATACCCAACTTTTGTATCAACATGAACGGGACTGGAAGAGATTATGCTGAGTGAAATAAATCAAGCAGAGAGAGTAATTCTCATGTCATTTCACTTATTTGTGGAGCATAAGGAATAACACCAGAGGACATGGGGAGATGGAGAGGAGAAGAAAGTTGGGGGAAATTGTAGGGACAGATGAACCATGAGAGACTGTGGACCCTGAGAAACAATCTGAGGGTTTTGGAGGGATGGAAGTGGGGAGTAGGGTGAGCCTGGTGGCAGGTATTATGGAGGGCACATATTGCATGGAGCACTGGATGATGCATAAACAATGAATTCTGGAGCACTGAAAAGAAATTAAAAGAAAAAAATACAGTTCCATTTATAATTATACCAAAAATAATAAAATCCCTAAGAATAAACTTAGCCAGGGAAGTGAAAGACATGTAGCCTCTGAACCTCGGAAAATTATAAAATATTGTTGAAAGAAAGTGAAGATGAAACAAGAAAGGGAAAAACATTTCATGCCTATAGAATAGCAAAACAAATATGTTAAAATGTTTGTACTACCCAAGGCAATTTACCCATTTAATGCAATCCTCACCAAAACCCCAACGACATCTTTTACAGAACTAGAACAAATAACCCCCAAATTTATATGGAAACACAAAAGACTCCAAAGCCAAAACAATCTTGAAAAAGAACAATACTGGCAAACTCACAATCTCAAATTTGAAGGTTTATTATAAAGCTGTAGTAATCAAAACAGTATGGTACTGGCACAAAAATAGACACCAGTGGAACAAAATACATAGTTCAGATAAGGTCAATTAATGTTCAACAAGGTAGGGAAAAAAATTCAATAGAAAAAAGAAATTTTCTTCAACAAATGATATTGGGAAAACTGGACAGCTACCTGTGAAGAATGAAACTGGACCCCTCTCTTATACCATAAACAAAGGTAAAATCAAAATAGACTAATGTGAGACCTGAAACCAAGAAAATCATAGATGAGAACACAGGCAATAACTTCTCTGACTTGGGCCATGGCAAATTTTTTTCTAGATATATCTCTCAAGGCAAGGGAAACAAAATAAAAAATAAACTATTGGGACATCAAAATAAAAAGCTTCTGCACAGCAAAGAAAACAATCAACAAAACTAAAAGACAAACTAATGAGTGGCAGAAAATATTTTCAAATGATGTATCTGATAAAGGATTAGAAGCAAAAAAAAAAAAAGATTATTTTGCATCTCAACATCACAAAACAAATGATCCAATTTTAAAAATGGGCAGAAGTTATGAACAGACATTTCTCCAAAGGAGACATCCAGATAGACAACAGACACATGAAAAAATGCTCAACATCACTCATCATCAGGGAAATACAAATCAAAACGACATTGAGATATCACCTCACCATCAGAATGGGAAAACAAACAAACAAACAAAAACAAACCACAAGAAAACTGCTCATGAAGATGTGGAGAAAACTGTTTGCAATGTTTGGGAAGGGAAACTGGGGCAGCCACTCTGAAAAACAGTATGGAGATTACTCAAAAACTAAAAATTGAGGGCGCTCGGATGACTCAGTGAGTTAAAGCCTCTGCCTTCTGCTTGGATCATGATTTCAGGGTCCTCTGATGGAGCCCAACATTGCATTGCATCGGGCTCTTTGCTCAGCGGGGAGCCTGCTTCCCCTGCCCACCTTCCAAATAGATTCTTTTTCCTTTTTCTTTTCAGCTTAACAGTGTTCATTGTTTTTGCACCACACAGTGCTCCATGCAATACCTGCCCTCCTTAATACCCACCACCTGGCTCCCCCAACCTCCCTCCCCCCGCCCCTTCAAAACCCTCAGGTTGTTTTTCAGAGTCCATAGTCTCTCATGGTTCACCTCCCCTTCCAATTTCCCTCAACTCCCTTCTGCAAAGAGACTCTTTTTTTTTTTTTTAAGATTTTATTTATTTACTTACAGACAGAGATCACAAGCAGGCAGAGAGGGTTAGGCAGAGCAAGAGAGGGAGGAAGCAGGCTCCCCGGAGCAGAGAACCCGATGTGGGGCTGGATCCCAGGATCCTGAGATCATGACCTGAGCCAAAGGTAGAAGCTTAACCCACTGAGCCACCCAGGCGCCCCTCCAAATAGACCCTTAACTATAGAGAACAAACTGATGTTTACCAGAAGAGAGGTGTTTAGGAGGGTGGGTTAAATAGGTAGATGGACTTACGAATACATTTATTTTGATGAGCACTGAATAATGTATAGATTTGTTGAATCACTATATTGTACACCTGAGACTAATAAAGCACTCTATGTTAACTATCCTGGAATTAAAATTCAGAAAAGGAAAAAAAAAAGAGGTAAAAGAAAAAAATAATTATAAGAGCAGCATAACATACAGATTTACCAAGTAATTATATTATACACCTGAAACTAATATAACATCACGTGTCAACTGTGTTTCAATATAAACAAACAAACAAGTTCTTCACTTGTAAAGGATATTACAGTGTGGATATCACTACAGCTTAGTGGGTACTAAGGTCCTACTTCCTTTCCAACACCAGAATTGAGCATCTGACATACTTTCTAAGTGAATATTTTGTCAGGAACCCCAACATCAAAGTAATTGATACAGAAGTCCTTTTGCTTATAGCTTTTGATTAAAAGATTCCCTCATGTAAGATTAATAGGGGTAGGTATACTGTGCCCATAAGTGCCTAACAAAACTTATATTTCTTGTATTTCAGCACAAGCTCCACCACTTCCCAGTAAGTAACATTGTGATATTTGTAATTATGTTATATTTTGGATTATTACAGTGTAGATGAGATTATTATTAACTTTGCTGGTTGTCATTTTCAGTAGAGAACAAATTAGTACTTTTGCTAAATTTCTGGAAACTAAACTATTTAATTGTAGAAAGAATAATCTACAAAGGATATTATCAATCCATATCAAATCAGTTAATAGTAAAACCTAATAATATCTTACTCAGGGGAAACATACCAAACTTTAAGTTAAATAAATTAAAACATAACAGGGAAGATAGAAAAATAAAAGAGTATACAATGAGTGAAGAAGTTTTTAAATAACAAGCAACACTATCACTCAATACTTGGAGGTGCAACTGGAGCGTGTCACCACTATGAATGCTTGTCCCTCTGTTTTTTCATAGCTGCCAGCCTCAGGTGTTCACTCAAAGCTGGTCACAGTATCTTTCCCCCATCCACTTGCACTCCCATTTTCCAAAGAAACTATTGAAATTTCCTCATGATATAAATGAAATTAAAATTTCTTCACACCTCTCACTCTCCATAGAGGCTATGCATCATGTTGAAAGACAAAAAAAAAAAAAAAAAAAAAAAAAAAAAGACACACATAATCCTCAGGTTTGTGCCACCAAATAATAAGCATACCTAAGAGAACTTGTATGTTCAGTTCCAAACTACCCCAATAAAACAAATATTGCAACAAACGAAGTCAAATGAATTTTTTTGGTTTCTCAGTGCATATAGTCTATTTCATGTACAATAGTATTATGTCTAAAAAAATAACTATGCTGAGTGAGATAAGTCAAGCAGAGAGAGTCAATTATCATATGGTTTCACTTTTGTGGAGCATAACAAAAAGCATGGAGGACATGGGGAGTTAGAGAGAAGGGGATTGGGGTAAATTGGAAGGGGAGGTGAATCATGAGAGACTATGGACTCTGAAAAACAATCTGAGGGGGTTGAAGTGGCAAGGGGGGGGTGGGAGGTCGGGGTACCAGGTGGTGGGTATTATAGAGGGCACAGATTGCATGGAGCACTGGGTGTGGTGAAAAAATAATGATACTGTTATGCTGAAAATAAATAAATGAAAAAAATAACTTAATTTTAAAAATACTTTATTGCTAAAAAATGCTAACCACCATCTGTGCTTTCAGCAAGACACAACCTTTTTGTTGGTGGAGGATCTTGCCTCAATGTTGATGACTGCTGACTGATTGATTCTGTGGTTGCTGAAGTTCGGAGCAGTTGTGGCAATTCCTTAAAATAAGACAAAAATGAAGTCTGAAGCATCAGTTGACTCTTCCCTTCATTAATTATTTCTCTATAGCATGGGATGCTGTTCGATAGCATTCTACCCACAGTAGAACTTCTTTCAGAATTGAAGTCAATCTTCTCAAACTCTGACACTGCTTTAAAAGCAACTGAGTTTATGTAATGTTCTAAAGCCTTTGTTGTCATTTCAACAGTTTTTACAGCATCTTCACCAGATCCATCTCAAGGAATCACTTTCTTTGCTCATCCATAAGAAATAACTCATCTACTAAAGTTTTATCATAAGATTGCAGCAATTCAGTCACATCTTCTGGCTCTACTTCTGATTTTTAGTACTCTTACTATTTCCACCATCTCTTCAGGTACCTCTTCCACTAAAGTCTTGAATCTCAATGTATACAAAACACAATATATGTGAAGTGTTATAAAGTAAAGCACAATAAAATGAGATGTGCCTATAATCCACAGGTGAAAGCCTTCCACTAATCTTCCCTTTTTCTACAATGATAGCCATGTCTCTACTATTAATATCAGCTCCTCCCCCCAGGATCTGGATTCCACCAATTCTTATCAATACTAGGAGTTCTTCCCATCAGTCATCCAATTCTGCTGAATCTTCAATCTGCCCTCCTTATTATATCCTACCCATCAGTATCATATGTCCACTTTTTAGAGTGTTCCCGTAGGCTTTGGGCGACAGCACGGGGGACTCCATTCTAGGCCCAGCAGGCTCACCCGAAGGCACCGGCCACTGGAAGCCAGTCTGCAGGGGCTTTCTGGCCAATTCTCACAAGCTTTTTGCCTAAATCAACATCTAGAGTGAGTTCTCTTTAGATCTTGTGAGTTATTTCTCTAGAATTATAACTGGGAGTAGTGCTACTGATGAGATGTACAGATACTTAATTTCTTTCCTAGATTGCTTTCCAGAACTAATGTAATAATCTATCCTCTCACCAGTTGGAGAAATATTCCCTTCACCTGATATCCTACACAGCACTTTGTTTTATCTGTCATCCTAATTTTGGCCATTCTGTTTGGTACAGCAAAGCTCTTTGTTGTTATTTTAATTTGCTTTTTGGTGTCTAGTGGTGAGTTCATGTACATAGCCATTCAGACTTTCCTTTCATAAATTGCCTATTCATCTTTTCTGCCTTTTTTTTCCCCATTCAGGTTCCTGCTCTTATTACTTTGCAGGTCTTTCTTGTATAATGTAGATATTAATCTTTTGTGACTTTTATACTTTGAAAATATATTTTCTCAAATTATTATATGTCTGTAAACATTGTCTATGATGTTTTTAGTTAAAAAGAAATATAATTTTATTATAATCAAATACACTTGTTTCTCAAATTCTGTGTTTTGGGGATTCTAATGAGGTCTTTCCTCAACACAAGACCATTGAAGGTGTTTTCCAGCATTTTACTTTATTTTATGAGATCTAAAGTTTTATCTTCACATTAAGATTTTAATATACCTGTTAATGCTCTTCTACACAGTACTGGTCCCTAAAGTCAAACCCCCCAGTACACCAAGCTATCTTTCATTTAGGAGATCTTAATAATTTCTAGAGAATTTTGATACCATATAGATTGAGTACTCCTTTAGTATGAATGTCCACCACATTGATGAAACTAATTGCTAATGTGCCTGTTTTCTTTACTAAACTGCTAAGTCTGCAAGTACAGGCACAGTGTTCCTCTGTTCATTTCTTCATCCCCAGTATATATTATACTACCACATAAAACATAGCAGACCCTTAAGCATTTGTTTTATAAAAGGAAGATAATCATATTCTTTTCATTTATCTATAAATCTTGGAAAGAAATAAAGTAATGTGGTGTCAAATTTGGATTCTCAGAACAGAACCTCCACCTTCTTGGTCTGTAGCTAAAGACAGGTTAACAATCCTCTCTAGTTTAAAAGAATGTCCCACAGCAGAAAAGAACAGGACAAAAAGAAGGAGCGAGAAATTAAAAATCAGGTACATGATCTCAGGGTCATGAAATTGAGCCCCACATTGGGCCCTGTCCTGGGTATGGAGCCTGCTTAAGATTCTCTTTCCTTCTGCCCTTCCCACCACTCCCTGACTTTCTCTGTCTCCCTCAAAAAAATAAATAAAGAAAAGAAAAAATCATGTAAAGGAAAAGTGTCAAAGAAGTAAAATTCAAGAAGGAGATATGGATGTCAAGGATTAAAGTGCCAAAGAGGTCAACATGGACCTGGGGAGAAGGGTGGGGATAAAACAACAATGTTAGAGGTAAGGGTTTTGGAGCCAGGCTGCTAGGGTTCAAATGGATTCATATCCAATTAAGAGCTGGAGAACTTTAGGCAATTTACTTCATCAGTGAAACACAGACAATAGTGTACACTATGGAAGATTACACTGAAAACAGAAGTCAAAATATCAGATCCCAAGTATAGAGAACTTCATAATAACAATGAGAAGCCCTGGGGCCTGGGTGTAATAAGGCAACTTAAAATGATACAGAAGGTAGTAAATGCCATTTGGAGAGAAGCATCTGGGATGTTACTGAGACAGGAATTATGTAATATTTCATGAAATTCAGGCAGTGTCTTTCTCTAAGTCTGTATCAGGGAGAGAATCATTCACTAAAATTTTGTAAATGGAATGTCCTCCAGTTTGTTCTCACTGTCATCTTCCTCTGATTCTGTGTTGGGTTTAAAGACTAGTAACAGAAGGGAGGTGTTGCTGTCAGGAGGAAAGAAGTCTGGAGAAGGGTATAAGACTAAATTATAAAGGATGTTATATTAAGAGTTTGGTCTTGCAATAAGTTTTCAAAGAATACAAACAGAATTGCATTTTAGCAAATGAGTCTGGAAACAATGTGATAACAGGACTCAGAGGGCAACCACTTCTATGGTTAGATGATCACTTCACATTTAAGGCCTCTCTCATGGACAGTTAGGTGGGTTTTGACACGAACCAGGTTTCATGTTTGAGATGAGAAAGGGATGAAATTAAATGTTATATTAAGAGTTTGGTCTTGCAATAAGTTTTCAAAGAATACAAACAGAATTGCATTTTAGCAAATGAGTCTGAAAACAATGTGATAACAGGACTCAGAGGGCAACTACTTCTATGGTTAGATGATCACTTCACATTTAAGGCCTCTCTCATGGACAGTTAGGTGGGTTTTGACACGAACCAGGTTTCATGTTTGAGATGAGAAAGGGATGAAATTAAAGTGAAATATCCAGATGTGATCAGGAGAGAGACAAACCACAAGAGACTCTTAAATCTCACAAAACAAACTGAGGGTTGCTGGGGGGAGAGGGGTTGGGATAGGGTGATGGATTATGGACATTGGGGAGGGTATGTGCTATGGTGAATGCTATGAAGTGTTTAAACCTGGCGATTCACAGACCTGTACCCCTGGGACTAAAAATACATTATATGTTTATTAAAATAAAATTTTTTAAAAAGTGGAATATCTTAGCAAGCGTAAGCCAAAAATCCTGAGTTCAGCAGAGGGATGTAAAATCTCCCTTAGGAAGACTGTCATAAGAAACTATTCCCGAAGTGCCAGGAGGGGGGGACATCTAATTTTTATATTTTATGACTATATACTATGCACAGTTGGAAAACCTAAAAGGAACTTGTTTTTAGGTTATAAATTCTAATTTTCTCTGCAAAAAAGCACTAATTATTAAAATGGATATAGACTTTAAAACATGTAATTATCCTATTGATCTATATAATAATCTGATAATAATAAACAGGACATATTTCCCATTTAAATGTTTTTCATGAAAAAAATAAAGGTTAAGATGAAGGAGTGAAAAGACAAATGGAAGAAGAAAATTTTAATTGAAGCTTCAATGTAGGAAAGCCTGAATTTCAACTCCCTTTTGAAGAGTGCTGAGCAAATTCAGCTTTGCTTTATGAAATAACCTTGTGTCTACTTTCAGAATGGAAATATATTTGCTGATGCATAAGTTTTTCTAAATTAAGAGATCGGGATATTAACATTTTCATGTCTTTGAAATACTGCCATTTTTTTCTATTTCTTTCCCACTCAACTGAATAGTAAATTGAAAGTTTAAAAATACGCATTTATGGATTCAATGAAATTATTTTAATTTTAATTTTAAATTTACCTTTAATAGAAGTGAAACATTTCTGTGCACATCCTAAAGCTTAAGCCTGACACCTCTGGTCAGAAGCTCCTAAAAACAGAGTCTTTCACTCAGAGCTAGATCCCATGTGTTGAGTACAGTGCCTGGAATACAAAATTGGTAAATATTTCTTGATGAACATTGACAGAATGAAGGAAAGAAGGAATAGATTATTAATGTTAATTTTCTTCAATATGTGCCAGACAAAATGACCTCAAATAGTGGTATTTTTCTGTGTGAGAATAGGTGTTATTCATTGGCTTTCTTGCTGTTTTCTCCTCATAATACATTTTGGTCTTCTATACTATCTAAGGGCTGCCATTTCTAGCTTTTGGAAAACTCTTCAAATTGTTTTGAAATATGTAGTTTACTGATAATCTTTAGAAAGCATATATTCCTCATTAATAGAAAAATATATATATTCATGTAATGTGTAATAACATCACCAGGGGAAATGTGTTAAGCCTATTGTGAGCAATTTCTTGACTTTGCACTCTGAGATACATGTACCGAATAATAATAATGATGATGATGATAATGATAATGATAATAATAATAAAATAACAAAAGCAAATTGACCCCCAGACTAAGACAGATAGCAGGAGCAGATTACATGAGGAAATCTGAGGGAATTAAATGTGGTAAGAAAATTCAAATACTGAAAAATTTTACTTCATAAATAGTTCAACTATAAATGAAATAGTTAAATAGCTAAATATATATGAAAAACATGTAGAATAAGTGCTATTTTCTGTTTTTTTCTCCAGGCCCATCAAAATTGCCAAGTTGCTTTAGAAATAAATGTAGGATTGGTGTGGTGCTCTGTAAATGTCCCATTTTTAAAAAGTCTTTCTGGAAAAATATGGTAGGAAACTGTATATTATATCAAAAAAATCTTATTTTTCTTGGTTTTGTTTTTTAGGGTCAACTCCAGTACCCACAAGTAAGTTCCTTTGCATCTCTTCTTTCTAGTATATGTCAGTCTCCTGTAGAATCCAAGGAATTTTTCACAAAATGCCTTTTTCAACTCAGGCTCTCTATTTCAATTCAGTCTCACATATCTGTCTCCTTTCCCTTTTTCCTTTTTATCCAGAAGTTCCACAGTTCACTGAGAAATTTTTACACAGTGAAATGTTTAAATCACTAACTGAAGCAACAATTAATAACAGAAGCATTTCCCAATATTTAATATATTTTATGTATATGTTTAAAAAGAACAGAAGCAATAAAGTAACCTAAAAAGATAATTGGAAGAAATTAATTGATGAATTTAGGGAATTTTGGTTTAAAGTAAGACAACAGTTACAATCCTTCAGGAGTTTTAATTTCCAACAAGATGGTGAGTGACAAAAGGTGGTCATTGGAGAGGATTGATAGACCCCTGCCCAGCCCTCTTAAGTTCTGTCTTTGCCAGAACTAAAACCCCTATGCACATGTCATAGATGATTTGATGGCCCTGAGGTCCAGATCACTGATGTACTTAAGAAAATATTATCAACATAAAATATATACCATGTACAAAAATAAAACATTAAAATGAAATATTTAATTTTAGAAAATTCTGTAGTAATGACTAATAATTTCCTCTTCAATAAAAATACCTTGGTCTCAAGCAATGTTAAGAGACTACTATTATCCCTTATACAGGGAAAATGAGAGCTTATCATTCCTTCTTCCTGCTGTGAGAGTAGTGTCATTTTTAAAGAACTCACCCTTGTGATTAAAAGAAAATTAACATAAAGGGAAATGATGCTGGGGCACCTGGCTGGCTCAGCTGGGGGGGTCTTGTGACTCTTAATCTTGAAGTTGTGAATTTAAGTCCCATGTTTAGTGCAGAGATAATTCAATAAAATCTCTTTTTAAAATGGGGGGAGATCACAAAATATTTTGCTTATCATAAAATTGTTATTTATCTTGAAAAACAGTATTCAGAGTTTTAAATATGAACAGGAAGATTGAAGAGAATAAAATAAGAAAGAGAGTTGTGGCAGATCAAACAAAAGAAAGGAGAGACGTGGTATTGTGTAAATATCAATCTACTGAAAGCTTTCAATTCCGGACTCAGGAAAGAAGTGAAAAACTAAAATGGGCTTCATCTACTCAACTGTTCCTGAAGGCTTATCAAACTTAGGGTTCAGAAAAACCAAAAACCAAAAGTCATTCTTAAAATAATAATATTCAACCCATAGCATACTTCAATATAACTGTGAGAGCTTGCTATTTCTTAGAAAAATAATTTATGGTCTAAAAAAAAAAAAATTATGGTTTAAATAGTAACTCAGTCACTGATCCAGTATCTGTGATCTAAGTTATTTCTTTAGTTTATTTCAGCTATATGTTTATTATAGACTCCTGGTAAGTCTGAAAAATGTTCTAAAAAACATACTGAACAAGTGAAAAGGAAATACTTAAAAATAAATGAGCTGAATATATAGAAAGAAAATCAAAGAGAAAAATGATTTTTTAAGTAAAATGATGTTACAGCAACCAACCCTCTGAGAGATATCAATGCTCCCTATCAAATGGCCATCCCACAACCCACCACTATTACAATAAGAGGACATGATTAATACAAACGGGATGCTAATCTCTGTCATCTCTCATCTAAAAAGCTCACTTTTATTGCTCCTTTTCTAAGACTATAGAATAGGAATTAATCTTCATGGGGGGAATTTTTTTTAATACGTTGTTCTTATTTCTGTCTGTCAATATCTTTAATATCCATTCATATGTTTTCTTCCTATTTGTTAATTCCACTAATCAAAGGTATTCTGAGGGTTCTGGGAAAATTTCTGATATGATTATTTTTACTTTTACCTTGAGACTGGTGTATTTACCCAATATTCCTTCAGTTTATTATGTTTCCTAAAAGGAAATCCATCACTTATCCAAAAGAATAAATAAAAGACAAATGATTTCCTTGGAATGATTATAAGAGGTTATCAGGAAAAACTAACAAAATCTCCAACAGAATCTATAAGAGATGTAAAAATCTTAGACTAGGAAATGTGGAAAATGGAGGAGTTAAAGAACATGTATGAAAGATGACTTAATCTAAATGACTTCAAATTCCGAAACAGCTGAGAAAATAGAATCTGGAACTGACTTTCCTCTCTTCCCTCTCCCGCAAGCTTTACTTTGAATAAAATTGTAGCATTTCAGACAAAAATGTAGTAAAATTAAGAGTAATCTATCATTAGAAATTATTCAAAAACTCCAACCAAGACACCCATTTTTTTGTGTTTTGACTTCAGAAAAATATGTGATAAAATGCAGAGATAATTTTTCTCCTTAAGTGATGGTTTCCTCAAGAACCAATCACTTCTAACACAATAATTTCGATCTCATATTTAACCCTTTATCTCCTTGCTGTCAACATATGTTTTAGTTAAAACAAGATGGGATTGGGAGGGAGACAAACCATAAGTGACTCTTAATCTCACAAAACAAACTGAGGGTTGCTGGGGGGAGGGGGTTTGGGAGAAGGGGGTGGGATTATGGACATTGGGGAGGGTATGTGCTTTGGTGAGTGCTGTGAAGTATGTAAACCTGGTGATTCACAGACCTGTACCCCTGGGGATAAAAATATATGTTTATAAAAAATAAAAAATTTAAAAAATTTAAAAAAAAATATTTTGTAAAAGACAATTCCCCAGATTAATGGAAAAAATAATGCCTGAATCTGAGACAATCATTACCAATGCTTAAGTAGCTTATCAACATTAGTGAACATATTGTACAAACAAACAAACAAAAAAAATAGAGCTATAAACAACAATAAGGAAATAGGGGAAAGGAGACAAGAAGAAAAATGAATGAAAGAAGTGAAGAAGAAGAAAGAGGAGGAGGAGTGGGGGGGAGAGAGAGAACATGTTAAATGTCTCTGAACGGTTTCAGCCATAAGACTGAGTAAAATAATAAAAGACTTAAAGTGGGCCTCCTTCTCTCCAATACAATGATGGGAACATGAGAACAAAGAAAGAAATCCTGCTTTCACATTCTATTTGTCTTAGTTTAGGGTGCTATACAAAGTACCATAGATCAAGTAGCTTACAAACAGTAAAAATTTATTTTTCATAGTACTGAAGGCTGGAAGTCTGGTATCAGGGTGCTAGTATGGTCAGGTTCTGGTGAGAAACCCCCTCCAGGTTGCAGAATGCCATCTCCTTACTGTAGCAAAAAATGGGAGACCTCTCTCTGGGGTCCTTTATAGGGATACTAATATTATCCATTCATAAGAATGCCACCCCCACGGTCTCATTACCTCCTAAAAGCCCAACCTCTACCTACCATCACATTGGGAATTAAGATTCAACATATAAATCTGGGAGGGACACAAACACCAAGTCCATTGTACCAGCTTATTGTGGCAAAAAATATAAATGCATAAAGGAAAAGGTATTGCTTCATGGTCTCATTTCTGAGACGACCTTATGAGGATGAACCAGATTCTTGACCCAAGAAAATATTTATTTATTTATTTTTATTTTATTTTGCTTTTTTTTAATTTTTAAAAGATTTCATTTATTTATTTATTTATTTCACAGACAGAGATTACAAGTAGGCAGAGACACAGGCAGAGAGAAGAGGAAACAGGCTCCCTGCTGAGCAGATAGCCTGATGTGGGTCTCGATCCCAGGACCCTGGGATCATGACCTGGCTGAAGGGAGAGGATTTAGCCCACTGAGCCACCCAAGCACCTCTTATTTTGCTTTTTATTTCCATGTTACATTTATTTTTTAATTTTTTTTAAAAAAAGATTTTATTTTTTTATTTTACAGACAGAGATCACAAGTAGGCAGAGAGGCTGGCAGAGAGAGAGAGAGGAAGGGAAGCAGGCTCCCTGCTGAGCAGAGAGCCTGGCACAGGGCTTGATCCCGGGAACCTGGGATCATGACCTGAGCTGAAGGCAAAGGCTTTAACCCACTGAGTCACCCAGGCACCCCCACATATATTTATTTTTTAAATGTAGATTTTATTTTATTTTATTTTTTTACTTTTTTTATGTTATGTTAGTCACTCTACAGTACTTCATTAGTTTCCAATGTAGTGTTCCATGATTCATCATTCACGCACAGCACCTGGGGCTCCTTACAATAGGTGCCCTCCTTAATACCCATCACCAGGCTAACCTATCTCCCCACCCCGTCCTTCTAATACTCTCAGTCTGTTTCCCAGAGTCCATAGTCTTTCATGGTTCATCTCCCCCTCTGATTCCACCCTTCTTTTTCCTAATGTCATTCCTTGCCATTCCTTATGTTCCACATATAAGTGAAACCATATGACAATTGTCTTTCTCTGCTTGACTTATTTCACTTAGCATAATCCCTTTCAGATCTATCCACGTTGATGCAAACGGTGGCAATTCATCCTTTCTGATGGCTGAGTAATATTCCATTGTATGTATGGACCATATCTCCTTCATCCATTTATCTCTTGAAGGGCATCTCAACTACTCCCACAGTTTGGCTATTGTGGACATTGCTGCTATGAACACTGGGGCACATGTGCCCCTTCTTTTTATTATATCTGTATCTTTAGGGTAAATACCCAGCAGTGCAATACCAATGGCATTTTTCAAAGAACTGGAACAAATAATCCTAAAATTTGTACAGAACCAGAAAAGACCCTGAATCGCCAAGGAAATGTTGAAAAGGAAAAACAAACCTGAGAGCACCACATTGTCTGATTTCCAGCTCTATTACAAAGCTGTGATCACCAAGGAAGCATGGCACTGGCACAAAAACAGACACACAGATCAATGGAAGAGAATAGAGAGCCCAGATATGGACCCTCAACTCTATGGTCAACTAATCTTCTGCAAACAATAGAATATTCAAATTATTATTTTTGTCTGTACTTTTTCTGTCCCCCAGTGTCCTCTGTGTTCTCTAATAATGCATTGTTTCTCAATTCCATTGTCCATAGGTCACCCATCCATTCTTCTGTGCTCAGTTTTTTTTGTTTTGTTTTGTTTTGTTTTGTTTTACTTCTAATTCTGTTGGACCTTGAGTTCCATTGTCTTTTCGCTCAACTCTTTAGTTTTTTTATAAATTCTGAAAGGAGGGACATTCCTTAGAGGGCAAAGAAATGATCTCCTGTGACTTGTTAAAAAGTCATTAACAGAAACTAACCAGCGTTTAGAGCACCAGAGTTTACCACACCAGAGTTTACCACACCAGAGTTTACAGCAACAGAAGATGGGGGACAAAAGAAGAAAATATATTTTTAAAATTAAAGAGAATTTGTGAAATTCAAGGCAGCAAATTTAGAATTTGTAACAGGTTCTGATAGGTTTCCAATTCTAGCAATAATGAGAGAAAATGAAGCACTTTTCCCTCCTATTTCCTTTCTAAAGTCTCAGCTGTCAATCCTGAAATAATTCTGAGATCAGTTCCAGCCTCACTCTACTGCAGTCCAGAAAAAGTAATGCTTAAGCAGATAATGTACAAGAGACACACTCATCCAATCCCTGATTGAAGGTCAGCAACTGGCCTTGGTTCTGACTACAGAGTGTGAAGCAGTCCTGTGAACTTGCCGAGCTCTGCTCTCCTGCCCTGGAAGCCAGTCCTGCCAGCACAGGCCTCATCCAGAGACCCAGAGTACACTCACTCAGGAACCCAGTGGGATCTACACCCCCAGGCAATAGGCCTACTGTTGCCTGACTTGACTGCAGACCCAGAAATGGCCCTATGACTTAACTCCAGCCTTGCTTGAGTGTAGTCTAAAGGAGGCTTATCCACCTGGAGATTGAGGAGGAACCATATCTACCTCACCCCCATAACAGACCTGCCAAACACAAACTCAACTGTAGATCTGGCAACAGCCACATGACAGCTTCATCTCCACTTGCCTGAGATCCCAGAGGCAGTCCCATCACTCTTTTTTTTTTTTTTTTTTTTTAAAGATTTTATTTATTTATTTGTCAGAGAGAGAGGGAGTGAACACGAGCACAGGCAGACAGAGTGGAAGGCAGAGTCAGAGGGAGAAGCAGGCTCCCTGCGGAGCAAGGAGCCCGATGTGGGACTCGATCCCAGGACGCTGGGATCATGACCTGAGCCGAAGGCAGCTGCTTAACCAACTGAGCCACCCAGGCGTCCCCAGTCCCATCACTCTTAAAACTGACAGGTAAAGAACTTTATCTAATGAAATTAGTCTGTATAGACAGGAAAAGGTGTTTTTTTCCCTTCAAATGCATAGAAATCAATGCAAGGTTACATAGACCGTGAAGAATCAGGCAAATCTGACACCACCAGAGGAACCTAGAAAAGCTCCAGTAACCACCCAAAGATATGAAGACCTATGAATTGCTTAACAAATAATTTTAAAAAAAAACCCACAAAACAGTCTTTTTTAAAAAATTTATTTATTTGACAGAGATCAAGTAGACGGAGAGGCAGGCAGAGAGAGAGAGAGAGAGGGAAACAGGCTCCCTGCTGAGCAGAGAGCCTGATGTGGGACTCGATCCCAGGACCCCGAGATCATGACCTGAGCCGAAGGCAGCAGCTTAACCCACTGAGCCACCCAGGCGCCCAACACAAAAACAGTCTTAAGGAAGTTCAGCAAGTTACAAGACTTATGTGACTCAATGAAATCTGGAAAACAACATGAGAACAAAATGAGAAACTCAACAAAGACAGAAATCACAAAAAAGCATCAAACAGGAATTTTAAAGCTGAAAAATACAATGAATGAAGTGAGAAATGCAATAAAGAGCATTGTCAGCACAATTGATCAAGCAGAAAAAAAATCTGTTATCTCAAAGATGGGTTATCTGAAATTATGTGGTAAGAGAACAAAGAAAAGAGAACGAAGAAGAAGACAAAAGAAGGACAAAGTTATGAAATACCATCAAATGAAGGAATTTATGCATATGGGAATCCCAGAAGAAAGGGAAAAAGAGATAGAAAAATTATTTAAAGAAATAATGGCTAATAACTTCCCAAATCATATGGATATACAAATATATGAAGCTTATAAGTCTCCAAGCAGATATAACCCAAAGGGATCTTTTCCAAGTCACAGTATAATAAAACTAAATGAAAACATATAATAAAAATAAAATAAAATATTTACTTGTTGAATAGCTGACATTTAATGTAAATAGAAGGAAATTCTTACAAAATTTTATTATAGAGCCTATTTTAATCTACCTAATATACGCACATATCCAGACTGAAAGATTCTGAAAAATATGTTTTAAATAATTATGAAAAGTAAAAATGTCAAGTGAAAGAGAAAGTGAAATATCATATGTTGTACCTGTGGTTAATTACTTCAAAAATAAATAAATTTTCAGGAAAAAAAAAAAATTTGAAAGCAACAAGAGAAAAAAAAAAAACTTGTCACATACATGAAACTCTTCACAAGGCTATTCATGGATTTCTCATCAAAAAACCTTGCAGGACAAGGGAGAGTGATTTGATACATTCAAAGTGCTGAAAAAAAATCAACCAAGAATACTTTACCCAGCAAAGCTATCCTTTGGAAATAAAGGAGAAAAAAAAGAAAAACAAAAGCAGGAGTGCATCACCTAGACTGCCGTACAAGAAATTTTGAAAGGACTTATTCACTTGCAATTAAGGATAATAATAATATGAAAATATAAAACACTGTGGTAAAAGTAGTATGTAGGGGGACCTGTGTGGCTCAGTCCATTAAGCCTTCAGTTCAGGTGCTGATCCTGGGGTTCTAGGTTTGAGCCCCACACTGGGCTCAGTGGAGAGCCTACCTCTCCCTCTCCCTTTGCCCATCCTCCCTACTTGTGCTTTCTTGCTCCCTCTCTCTCTCTCTCATTCTCAAATAAATGAAAAAAATCTTTTAAAAATGTAGTCTAATTCATAATAGTCAAATTCTAATACTGATGTGTAAGACACTTAAAAAAATATTAAAAATTATGACATCTAAAATTTGTTAGTAGACACTATATGAAAAGATGTAGGGACGCCTGGGTGGCTCAGTGGGTTAAAGCCTCTGACTTCGGCTCAGGTCATGATTCCAGGGTCCTGAGATCGAGCCCCACATCGGTCTCTCTGCTCAGCAGGGAGCCTGCTTCCCTTCCCCTCTCTCTGCCTGCCTCTCTGCCTATTTGTGATCTGTTTGTCAAATAAATAATTTTTTTTTAAAAAAGATGTAAATTATGGTCTCAAAAACATAAAATGTGGGGAAGAAGAATAAAATTGTAGATTTTTCATATATGATCAAAATTACATTGTTATTAGCCAAAAATAGACTGTTATAACTATAAGATTTTTATGTAAACTTCCCAGTAATCACAAAACAAAAATCTAGAGTAGATACATAAATGGCGAAGAGAAGAGAAGCACAGAAATATAGAAAATCATAAAATAAAACAAGAAGATAGGAAGAGAGGGATAAAAGAACAAATGAACCAAAAACACCCAGAAGTGAATAAGATAACAAGTGTAAATCCTTAGCTCTCAATAACTAATTTAGAGGTAAGCAGATTAAATTCTCCAATAATAGAATGACTGAATGAAAAAAAAAAATTCACCCAATTATAATGCTGCCTACAGGTGGTTCAGTGGGTTAAGCCTCTGCGTTCATCTCAGGTCATGATCTCAGGGTCATGGGATCGAGCCCCGCATCTGGATCTCTGCTCTGCAAGGAGCTTGCTTCCCTCTCTCTCTCTGCCTGCCTCTCTGCCTACTTGTGATCTCTGTCTGTTAAATAAATAAATAGAATCTTAAAAAAAAAAATAATGCTGCCTACAAGAGACACATTGCAGCTTTAAGCAAACAGTTAGTCTGAAAGTGAAGGATGGAAAATATTCTACACAAATGGAAACTAAAAGAGAACAGGGAAGACTATACGTAAACAGATAAAATAGACTTGAAGTCAAATACTGCAACAAGAAATAAAATTTGTTATGTAATGGTAAATGGGTCAGTTCATCAAGAGGACATAATAATTTTAAATATATATGCACTTGGGCGCCTGGGTGGCTCAGTTGGTTGGACGACTGCCTTCAGCTCAGGTCATGATCCTGGAGTCCCGGGATCGAGTCCCACATCGGGCTCCCAGCTCCATGGGGAGTCTGCTTCTCCCTCTGACCTCCTTGCTCATGTTCTCTCTCACTGTCTCTCTCTCAAATAAATAAATAATATATATATATGCACTCAATATAGACCACCTAAGTATATTAAGCAAATACAAACAGATCAGAAAGGAGAAATTGGTAACAATACAAAAATAGTAGGGGATTTCAATAATTCACTTTCAAAAATGGATGGACCCTCCAGACAAAATAAATAAGGAGATATTTGACTAGAACTATATACTTTTGACAAGTGGACCTAAGAGGCATATACACAGCACTCCGTCCCATAGCTGCAGAACACATATGCTATTTTATTACTTATAGAATATTATCTAGACTAGGTAATAAATTCGGTCATAAAACAAGACTTACAAATTTAAGAAGACTGAAATTATACCAAGTATCTTTTCCTATCACAATGGTATGACTAGAAATCAATAACAGGGTAAAAACTGGAAAATTCAGTCTATGAAAATCAAACATTCTTTTTTTATTTATTTTATTTTTTTATAAACGTATAATGTATTTTTATCCCCAGGAGTACAGGTCTGTGAATCGCCAGGTTTACACACTTCACAGCACTCACCATAGCACATACCCTCCCCAATGTCCAAAACCCCACCCCCTTTTCCCGACCCCCCCCCCAGCAACCCTCAGTTTGTTTTGTGAGATTAAGAGTCACTTATGGTTTGTCTCCCTCCCAATGCCATCTTGTTTCATTTATTCTTCTCCTAACCCCCTAACCCACATGTTGCATCTCCATTTCCTCATATCAGGGAGATCATATGATATTTTTCTTTCTCTGATTGACTTATGAAAATTTAAGATTCTTGACCAACCAATGGGTTAAAAAAGTAATTTAAAAAATGATCTCTGAGGGGAGACAAGATGGCAGGGAAGTAGGAGGAGGCGCCCATTCTACCTGCACCCTAAAGTGAGCTGATTACCTTCAAAGATCTCCAATCACCCACGAAATCAGCCTGAGATCAGAATTATACACGTCTGGATCTCTACTGGAGCAGAAGACGCCAGTGTGCAGGTAAAGCAGAGTGGGAAAGTCGGATTGATATGGGAAGATAAACAAAAGGGGGAGGGAGCCACCAGAGGTGACCCATTGGAAAGTAATATCCCCATACGAGAGTGCCCTGTGCCTGGGGACCAGAATTAACTCAGGAGTCTGGTAGAAAGCGCTCAAAAAGAGCAAAGGATCACTGGGGGGGGGGAGAATTGAGGGAATCGGGGTGTTAGGGTCAGGGCTTAAGTCCCCAGACCCAGGACAGCCACCCCTGGCACAGAG
Source organism: Mustela lutreola (assembly GCF_030435805.1). Lineage (NCBI taxonomy): Eukaryota > Metazoa > Chordata > Mammalia > Carnivora > Mustelidae > Mustela > Mustela lutreola. The sequence continues at coordinate 121,774,579 of NC_081295.1, forward strand.
CCAGAGAGAGTGCAGCAGAGAAACCAGGTCTCAGTCTCTGAACCACCAGCGCGCCTGAGAGTGCATGGTGTCCAGCTCCCGTGAGGGACTGGGAGCCTCACCAGCCAACAAGAGCACAGCCTTTTTGCAGTTCCCACGCAAGTGCCCACCCCTGAGAGAGGTGCACACAAATGCCAGCCAGGTGCTCTCAGACTGGAAAGACCAGGCACTCCCAGCCCTGGCCAGCTGGAATATCTCAGTGTGTGATCGCTGTTTGGAACTTCTCTGGCAGTCTGGAGCTGCCCAGACAGCCGCTGCTGCCATGGTTTTGGGTACAAACAAAAAATCCTGAGTCCCCAGGGACCGTGACTGGGAACCTGCTATGCCAAGGGCCAAGGGGGTATTTATATGGGCTCTGCAGCTGGACTGAGGCTTCTCTCTGAGAGGGAGGTCAGGGTGCAGTTTTCTTTCCTCTAAACCTACAAAAACCATCAAAAGCGGTCAAGGCGAGAGAGAAAAACAAAAGTGAACAAATATAAAAACCTCCAGAGAACAAAATCCTGAAAAAAACAGTTTCCTCAGAGCCCACCCCCTTGAGGGGGGCGGGAGGACTTAGCTGAGAGAACTTCAGGAACTGAAAATCCACATGGCAGGCCCCTCCCCCAGAAAACCAACCAGGAAAGGAAAAAAAAAAAAAAAACAAAACAAAAAGATGACAAGAGAACAGCCACCACTACTTCATAGGACAATTTTTATTATTAATTCGATCCCACTATTCTGGCTCATTTTTTATATAGTTAATTTTTTATTATTATATAGATATTTTTTAACCTATTTACCATCACAGTGAGATGTCCAGTACATCAAATTCCATAATAACCTTCTAACTTAAACTTTTTGATACATACACCTGTGTTTTCCTTTTGTATTTCTATTTTTTATATTTCTCTTTTTAATTTTAGTTTAGTTTAGTTTATTCCTTTTTTTAAATTTTTATTTTCTAATATTCATATAGAGTTAAACTTCAAGGTAATCCCCTTTCCCCAAAAAATGCCACCCCTATAGGTAAACCAATTCCTAATCCCCCCTTATCTTAGGAAAGATGAATCCTTTAAGAAAGATATCAAGATACATCCAGGAAGAATCAAAACAACCTTCCTTACTCACACTGAGAATTTACAACCACTCTCCCATCTTTTTCTTCCACCAATATTTCTGTGTTTTTGTGTTTGTCCTGATAGTATATAAATCTTACACTCAGGGTTCTTTTTGACGAGGTTCTTCCTTTATTTGCATATATATATATGCAAATATATATATATATATTTTTTTCTCTTGTCATATACTTTTATCAGTCTTTTTGGTTGTCCATGTCTGTATACTTCATAAATCTTAACTTGGGGCCCATTTGGGCTAAACCTTCTCTTTTATCTCACCTTTCTTTCCTGTCTCTCTCCCTCTCTCTTTTTTTCTTTTCCTTTTCTTTTTCCTCACATTTGGGTGGGGAACCCTGATTGCTCAGGAGCATTCCATGGTGCACCTTGACTGCACTACAGTCGATACACCCAGCTACACCCGTTCATCCATCTCTCACCAAAATGACTAGGAGGAAGAATGCCCAACAGAATAAATATACAGAGGATGGACCTTCTGCAACAGAGCTAATGGCTATCAACATAGACAATATGTCAGAAAGAGAATTCAGGCTAACAATTATCCAAGCAATAGCTAGGTTGGAGAAAGCCATGGGTGACCAATCAGAATTGATTAGGGCCAAACTGAAAACACCAGAGATAATGTTTTCAATATTAGGGAAGAGCGGAAAGCTACCAGGAATGAGCTTCACAATGCTCTCAATGAGTTCCAATCTAATCTAAATTCTCTCAACTCTAACTGAGACAGAAGATTGAATTAGTGATCTGGAGGACAAACAGATAGAACGGATCAGGAGGAAGCCTGGAACAAACAGCTTAGAAGCCACGAAAACAGAATCAGGGAAATAAATGATGCCATGAAACGTTCCAACGTCAGAATTATTGGAATCCCTGAAGGGGAGGAGAAAGAAGTCTAGAAGATAGAGTGGAACAAGTTCTTCATGAAAATTTTCCAAATCTCGTAAATGGAACCAGCATTCATGTACTAGAGGCCGAAAGGTTTCCCCCCAAGATTACAGATTCTTGAAAGTCCTCGAGACACAAGGATGAAGAATTAAAATTGTAGGCAGAACCTCTTGAAAGCAGCTAGGACAAAGAAGATCCTTACGTGCAGAGGAAAGCCCATCAGAATAACGTCAGACCTGTCCACAGAGACCTGGCAAGCCAGAAAGGGCTGGCAAGATATATTCATGGCATTAAATGAGAAGAACATGCATCCAAGAATACTTTATCCAGCAAGACTGACATTCAAAATGGATGGAGAGATAGAGTTTCCAAAACTGGCAAGGCTTAAAAGACTATGCAACCACCAAGCCGATACTGCAGGAAATATTAAGGGGGCTTTTTAAAGGAGGAAAAAGCCCAAGAATAGCACTGAACAGAAATATAAAGACAATCTACAGAAAGACAGACTTCAAAGGTAACATGATGTCAATAAAAACATATCCATCAATAATCACCCTCAAGGTGAATGGCCGAAATGCGACCATAAAATCGCACAGGGTTGCAGATTGGATAAAACGACAGGACCCATCCATATGTTGTCTACAAGAGACCCATTTTGAACTTAATGATACACCCAGACTGAAAGTGAAGGGATGGAGAAGCATCTTTCATGCCAATGGGCCTCAAAAAAAGGCTGGAGTAGCAATTGTCATATGAGACAAATTTGATTTTAAACTAAAGACTGTAGTCAGAGATCCAGAAGGACACTACATCATTCTTAAAGGGACTATCCACCAAGATGATCTAACAATTGTAAATATCTATGCCCCCAATATGGGAGCATCCAATTACATAAGAAAACTGTTAATCAAGATAAAGAGTCATATGGATATGAATACACTAATCGTTGGAGATCTTAACATGCCTCTCTCAGAAATAGATCATCGAAGCAGAAAATAAATAAAGAAACAAGAGCATTGAATGACACATTGGACCAGATGGACCTCATAGATATATACAGAACATTCCACCCTAAAACAACAGAATACTCATTCTTTTCAAGTACACATGGAACTTTCTCCAGAATAGACCACATACTGGGTCACAAATCAGGACTCAACCGATGCCAAAAAACTGAGATTATTCCCTGCATATTCTCAGATCACAATGCTTTGAAACTGGAGCTCAATCACAAGGAAAGGTTCCGAAGGAACTCAAACACCTGGAAGCTAAAGACTACCTTGGTCAAGAATGCTTGGATCAACCAGGATATCAAGGAAGAACTGAAACAATTCATGGAAACCAATGACAATGAAGCGACTTTGATCCAAAACCTATGGGATACAGCAAAGGCGGTCCTAGGGGGAAATACATAGCCATCCAAGCCTCCTTCAAAAAAATTGAAAACTCCAGAACACAGCAGCTGTCTCTACACCTTAAAGAACTGGAGAATCAACAAGAAATCAAACCCACTCCACACATAAGAAGGGAAATAATCAAATTTAGAGCTGAGATCAATGAGATACAGTAGAACGTATCAATGAAACTAGAAGCTGGATTTTGAAAGAATAAGATCAATAAACCATTGGAGACACTAATCCAAAAGAAAAGAGAGAAAGCTCAAATACATAAAATTATGAATGAAAAGGGAGAGATCACAACGAACACAAAGGAAGTAAAAACAAACATCAGAAGTTATTATCAACAGTTATATACCAAAAAGCTAAGCAAACTAGATGAAATGGATGCATTCCTGGAAAACTATAAACTCCCAAAATTGAATCAGGAAGAAATTGACAACCTGAATAGAATAATATCTAGTAAAGAGATTGAAGCAGTGATCAAAAACCTCCCAAAAAACAAGAGCACAGGACATGATCGATTCCCTCAGGAATTCTACCAAACTTTCAAAGAAGAAATAACACCTATTATCCTGAAGCTGTTTCAAAAAATTGAAGCAGAAGGAAAACTTCCTGACTCTTTCTATGAAGCCAGCATTACCCTGATCCCCAAACCAGGCAAAGACCCTACCAAAAAGAATTTCAGACCAATATCACTGATGAATATGGATGCTAAGATTCTCAACAAGATCCTAGCCAACAGGATACAACAGTACATTAAAAAGATGATCCACCATGATCAGGTGGGATTCATCCCTGGGCTACAAGGATGGTTCAACATTCGCATATCAATCAATGTGATAGAACAAATTAATAAGAGAGAAGAACCACATGGCCCTCTCAATTGATGCAGAAAAAGCATTTGACAAAATCCAGCATGCGTTCCTGATTAAAACACCTCAAAGTATAGGGATAGAGGGAACATTCCTGAACTTCATCAAATCGATCTATGAAAGACCCACAGAAAATATCATCCTCAATGGGAAAAAGCTTGCGTCCTTCCCGTTGAGATCAGAAACACGACAAGGATGCCCACTCACACCACTCTTGTTCAACATAGTATTAGAAGTCCTAGTAACAGCAATCAGACAACAAAGGGAAATAAAAGGTATCCAAATTGGTAATGAAGAAGTCAAAATCTCTCTTTGCAGATGACATGATTCTTTATATGGAAAACCCAAAAGACTCCACCCCCAAACTCCTAGAACTCATACAGCAATTCAGCAACGTGGCAGGATACAAAGTCAATGTACATAAATCATGGCTTTCTTATACACTAACAGTGAAAATACAGAAAGGGAAATTAGAGAATTGATTCCATTTACTATAGCACCAAGAACCATAAGATACCTGAGAATAAACCTAACCAAAGAGGTAAAGGATCTGTACTCAAGGAACTACTCATGAGAACACTCATGAAAGAAATTGAAGAAGAAACAAAAAGATGGAAGACCATTCCATGCTCTTGGATCGGAAGAATAAACATTGCTAAAATGTCTATACAGCTTAGAGCAATCTATACTTTGAATGCTATTCTGGTCAAAATTCCACTGGTATTCTTCAAAGAGCTGGAGCAAATAATCCTAAAATTTGTATGGAATCAGAAGAGACCCTGAATCGCTGAGGAAATGTTGAAAAACAAAAAAACTGGGGGCATCACGTTACCTGATTTAAAGCTTTACTACAAAGCTGTGATCACCAAGACAGCATGGTACTGGCATAAAAACAGACCCATAGACCAGTGGACCAGAATAGAGAGCCCAGATATGGACCCTCAACTCTATGATCAAATAATCTTTCACAAAAGAGGAAAAAATATACAGTGGGAAAAAGACAGTCTCTTCAATAAATGGTGCTAGGAAAAATGGGCAGCTATATTTATAAGAATGAAACTCGACCATTCTCTTACACCATACACAAAGATAAACTCAAAATGGATATAAGACCTCAATGTGAGACAGGAATCCATCAGAATCCTAGAGGAGAACATAGGCAGTAATCTCTTCGATATCAGCCACAGCAACTTCTTTCAAGAAAGGTCTCCAAAGGCAAAGGAAACAAAAGCGAAAATAAACTTTTGGGACTTCATCAACATCAAAAGCTTCTGCACAACAAAGGAAACAGTCAAGAAAACAAAGAGGCAACCCATGGAACTTTCATTTCATATTTGCAAATGAAAGTTCAGACAAAAGGTTGATATCCAGGATCTATAATGAGCTCCTCAAACTCAACACAACCAAAACAGACAATCATATCAAAAAAATGGGCAGAAGATATGGACAGACAGTTCTCCAATAAAGACGTACAAATGGCTTTCAGACACATGAAAAAATGTTCATCATCACTAGCCCTCAGGGAGATTCAAATTACAACCACATTGAGATATCACCTTACACCAGTTAGAATGGCCAACATTAGCAAGACAGGAAACAACATGTGTTGGAGAGCATGTGGAGAAAGGGGAACCCTCTTCCACTGTTGGTGGGAATGCAAGTTGGTGCAGCCTCTTTGGAGAACAGTGTGGAGATTCCTCAAGAAATTAAAAATAGAACTCCCCTATCACCCTGCCATTGCACTCCTGGGTATTTACCCCAAAGATACAGGTGTAGTGAAAAGAAGGGCCATCTGTACCCCAATGTTTATAGCAGCAATGCCCACGGTCGCCAAACTGTGGAAAGAACCAAGATGCCCTTCAACAGATGAATGGATAAGGAATATGTGGTCCATATACACTATGGAGTATTATGCCTCCATCAGAAAGAATGAGTACCCAACTTTTGTAGCAACATGGATGGGACTGGAAGAGATTATGCTGAGTGAAATAAGTCAAGCAGAGAGTGTCAATCATCATATGGTTTCACTTATTTGTGGAGCATAACAAAAAGCATGGAGGACATGGGGAGTTAGAGAGAGGGGGGTTGGGATAAACTGGAAGGGGAGTTGAATCATGAAAAGACTATGGACTCTGAAAAACAATCTGAGGGGGTTGAAGTGGCAGTGGGGTGGAAGGTCGGGGTACCAGGTGATGGGTATTATAGAGGGCACGGATTGCATGGAGCACTGGGTGTGGTAAAAAAATAATGATACTGTTATGCTGAAAATAAATAAATGAAAAAAATTAAATTAAATTAAAAAGTGATCTCTTAAAACAAATAAAAATGTAAACACAAAATAATAAAACATTTGGGTTACATTTCTAAAAAGGAAGTTTTGCGAGAAACACATTAGGGAGAAAGAGAGATTGCAAATAAACAACCTCACTTTACACTTCAAGGAGGTAGGAAAAACAACAACTAAACCCAAAGCTGGTAGAAGGTAGGAAATAACAAAGATTGGAAGAGAAATAAATGTAATAGAAACAAGGAAAAAATAACAAAACTAAAAGGCGGCTATTCTAAAAGATAAACAAAATTAAGAAATCTGTAGCTCAATTAAGAATAAAAGAAAGAAAGCTCAAAATCAGAAATGAAATATATTACAATCCTGCAAAAATACAAAGGATTCTGAGAGACTTTAATGAACAATTATATGCCAACACCTTGGATAACCTACAAGAAATAAATACACTCCTGTAAACAAACAACTGACCAGCTGAAACAGTAAAGGGGGGGAAATAAACTCTCAATACAGAAAACCCCAGCACTAGATGAATTCACTAGTAAATCCTATGAAATATTTAAAGAATAATTAATGTCAATCTTTCTCAAGTTCTTCCAAAAAATTGAATAGAGGAAAACAGTTCCTAACTCATTTTATAAGACAGGCATTACTCTGGTACGAAAGCCAGCTAAGGAAACAAGAAGAAAAGCACAGACCAATATTCCTAGTGAATATAGATGTAAATATTATAAACACAATATTGCCAAACATGTTTTTGAAAGTAAGTAAGTTTTCAAGTAGGGCATTCACTTCTTTATGGCATTATTGAAAATAATTCATAATTATAATGAAATTTGTTATCACTAAGATTTGTTTTTATATCCTTGAATAAATAAAAGCTACCAAATGCCTCCAAATTATAACATGTTTGGGATAGGGATTGCCTCATTTAAATGCTTTCTTCAGATAATTGAGTTTAATATCAACACAATTTTATGTTTTTCCTTAGATTATATATATATAATTGGCCTTGCAAAGTCACTGCAAATATTTCTAGATAGACAAGATAATTACTAAATCTCCCACACTCATTACCATGTGTTAGTACATGAAAGGATATACTTGTTCCCTCTCACAAATAATATAAACCTGAAATACTATGACATATTTACTATGCAAAAAAAAAATCATAGCACAATTAAAACTGTTTTCATGCAATTGCAATAATATGGAAAAAGGCTTTTAATAGAGTGAAACCTGGCATGAAATTGTTTAGAATGCATTTATACTTAGGTCACAACTTTAGAAAGAGAACCAAGGAAGGAAGGATAGAAGGAAGGAAAAAGGAAGGAGGGAAGGAAAGAAGGAAGGAAGGAAGGAAAAGGGAGAGAAAGATTTAAAATAAAATCTAAGCATCTAGCTAGCGAAATAAGTCAAGCAGAGAAAGACAACTATCATATGATCTCCCTGATATGAGGAAGTGGTGATGCAACATGGAGGCTTAAGTGGGTAGGAGAAGAATAAATGAAACAAGATGGGATTGGGAGGGAGACAAACCATAAGTGACTCTTAATCTCACAAAGCAAACTGAGGGTTGCTGGGGGGAGGGGGTTTGGGAGAAGAGGGTGGGATTATGGACATTGGGGAGGGTATGTGCTTTGGTGAGTGCTGTGAAGTGTGTAAACCTGGTGATTCACAGACCTGTACCCCGGGGATAAAAATATATGTTTATAAAAAATAAAAAATGAATAAAAAAAAAATCTAAGCATCTAGACCTAGAATAAAATAAATCAAAGGTGTCAATCCTTGAGTTGTGGGACTACAGGTGATATTTCTTGTCCTTGAACCTCTTTGTTTGTTTTTTCAAATTTTCTCATAATTTACATTTTTCAACCATGAAATACCTTTTTTAATTTTAAACAAATATTTACTGAAGAATTAATAGGCACCAGAAAATAACAAGTTATGGTTAGGTAATGAGTATTTCTTTAATATATTTAATAGATCTGTGGCTCAGAGAGTTTTTCACATGTTGTTTAACTGTTAAGTGATAAACCAATTTTTTAAAATTTTTTAAATTTTTTAAAAAATTATTTTAGAGAAAGAGTGTGAGAGAGAGGATGAGCATGAGAAGTGGGAGGGTCAGCGGGAGAAGCAGACCCCTGCCAAGCAGGGAGCCCGATGTGGGACTCGATGTCGTAACTCCGGGATCATGACCTGAGCTGAAGACGGTCGCCCAACCAAATGAGCCACCCAGGCGCCCCGATAAACCAGTTTTTAAAACTAGTTGCTTTGACTTCAGATTTTGTTCTCTTTCTTTGATACTAGCCTACTTGCTAGGAAAAACTGAAGTCCAGATTTGGAAGTTTTTAAGTCTTTAATATTAATCAATATCTCCATTATAAAGGTGTCTTATATTATGAATAGACTTTTATAATGAAGCATAATTGACATATAATGTTATATTAGTTGCAGTTGTAAAGCAGTGATTCTCAACAACACCATACATGAACTAATGCTTACCATGATAAGTGTAGCTACCATCTATCACCATACAACATTGTTAAAATAATATCAACTATATCCCCTATGCCATACTCTTCATCCCATGACTTATTTAATTACCAGAAGTTTGTTCCTCTTAATCCTCTTCACCTATTTTACCCATTCCCTCACTTGCCTCCCCTTTGGTAAATACGGTTTATTTTCTGTATTTAAGAGACTGGGTTTTTGTGTTTGTTCATTTGTTTTGTTTTCTGGATTGTTTTTGGTTTTTGTTTTATTTTGTTTGTTTTTTAGATTCCACATAGAAGTGAAACCATATGGTATTTGTTTTTCTCTGACTTATTTTACTTAGCATAATACCCTCTATATCCATCCCTGTTATTGCAAATGGCAAGATTTCATTCTCTTTGGTGGCTAAGTAATATTCCACTACCTATAGATGTATATACCATTCATCTATTCTTTATCCATTCACCTATTTATTGCACTTGGGTTGTTTCCACATTTTAGCTATTATAAATAATGCTGCCATAAATATGGGGGTTGTGTATATTTTTTCAAATTATTTTCTTCATTTTCTATGGGTAAATACCCAGTAGTAGAATTACTGGATCATTTTGTAATTCTATTTTTAATTAAAAAAATGATTATTTGGTAACCTATGTGCGTCATAAAATATTTTTTACTTTGTAAATTAACATCTTACAGTGCTATCAACAAACAAAATTATTTTCTAAGAATGATATAAAATACAGAAAATTTAATTTAAAAGTTTGATTAATTAGACTACATTTTTAAACTTCTATGTGAAAAAAAAGTCACTGTGAATAAATCTGAAAGGCAAATAGAAATTAAGAAAACAAGATTCATACCACATAAACATTTTACAGCCTCAATATATAATGATCTCTGGGGGAAAAAATAAAGCAAAAGATACAGGTAATATAGCAATAAGTAAATGCTGAAAATCCAAAAGTACTAGTTAATCAAAGAAATACAAATAAGACCTTTAAAAAAAAAAAAACTATCTGTGAAAGATTGTAAAGATTTACAAAGTCTTTTGGGTGTCGAGCACATTTTTATTTCTATGCCCTAGTAGTACTAAGGTAACTTTGTTTAATGTTTCAAGAGTGCATTTGACAATATGTTTCAAAATATAAGATGTTCACATCCATTAACTAGGAAATTATGCTTCCAGAAATGTTTTCTTTTTTTTTTTTTCCAGAAATGTTTTCTAAGAAAAAAAAAAAACTTTCTTAAGGTATATGTATTAGGTAGTTTACGACATTATCATTTACAATAATTAAAATTTGCACATAATATTAATCAATAGGAGACTGGCTTAAAATTATGAAATTACATAAATGTACTATTGTGCTAACATTTTATAACAATCAATAGTATGGACATAGAACCATAAAATACTTTTTTTTTTTTAAGATTTTGTTTATTTATTTTACAGACAGAGATCACAAGTAGGCAGAGAGGCATGCAGAGAGAGATGCAGAAGCAGGCTCCCTGCTAAGCAGAGTGCCCAATATGGGCTGGATCCCAGGGTTCTGGGATCATGACCTGAGCTGAAGGCAGAGGCTTTAACCCACTGAGCTACCCAGGCACCCCTCATGAAATGTTTTTAAATTAAAAGACCACTGTACTACTCGTACCCACTTAAGTGGGTACGAGAAGAATAAATGAAACAAGATGGGATTGGGAGGGAGACAAACCATAAGTGACTCTTAATCTCACAAAACAAACTGAGGGTTGCTGGGGGGAGGGGGTTTGGGAGAAGGGGGTGGTATTATGGACATTGGGGAGGGTATGTGTTTTGGTGAGTGCTGTGAAGTGTGTAAACCTGGTGATTCACAGACCTGTACCCCTGTGGATAAAAATATATGTTTATAAAAAATAAAAAATTATATTAAAAAAAAGACCACTGTACTAATTATGTTTAATGGTAAAATTTCCTCTTGTGTTGCAAGTTGTTAACCTCAAATGTATTTGTGTCTATTATTTCAGCAATTTTTAAAGTGCACTAATGTACTTTTTGTCATTTTGTCCCCACATAACTGTATGATGTAAACAAGGCCAGTGTTATTAACTTCACTGTACATATGAAAAGTTAAGATACAAAAATGTGGGAGTTTTTGGTAAAGGTCACATAATAACAGAACTCAAATTCCTCATCCAATGATCTCTCCACTACTGAACTGTGTCTAACAAGCTTTCTCAAAACAAGAAACAGGCCTATTCCACAGTGCTAATATTCCAGGTTAGAAGCCCTATTGAAAATTCCCTTCATAATATCCTACCCCATCTCTCTACCCTCAACATCACCTGTCCAGTTTTATAAATCATGAATTACTTTATGCTTATTCACATAACTTTCAAGATTCTATGTATTCCAGCTCCCCAACTCCTAACTTTCCTTTACTAATAAAATACATAGAGGAGGAAATATGGATAGAGGTTATTGCCCAATACAGATAATGCAACACCCAAACATAAAACACACACCTCGGCTCCAACCAAAGAGAAGAGCCCGTTAGAGAGTGCATGAACCAATATGCAGTACCAACTGTATAAATCTGACTGTCCAGTTCCAAATATCTGGGACATTTATAAAGGGATGATACTATGATGCACAATATGAGCTCTCACTAAACTCTTAACCCACTCCCAATGGGGAAGACTCCTAACTCTCATTATTTCATAAAATATGTTTTCTATCATATTTTTGTAACTACTTGTCCTATTTGGTCTAGGTTAAATAAGGAAAGGGGCAATGAACCTTAGCAGAAGCAAACACTCAGATCAATTAAAATAGAAATTAATCATGAAAGGATTAACTAAATTAACCTGGATTTCAATAAAACAAATAATCATGCTTTTGTTTTCCTATTTGTAAAAATATTAATTTTAGTTTTCTATGTATCGCACAGCAATAAATATTCCTATTATTAGCCTAGGTACTAAAAGAACAAGCTATTGTGCCACCTTAAGTAATGCTACTATCCCTAAACCACTTTTTTTTATTTTTGAGTGAAGGAAATATTTATTTCTGGTGTTCATTAGTTATTAGTGAAACTAATATCTACTTTAATCATCCTACACAGTAAGATATGTACAGAAAATATCTGTATTAAATATCCAGATGTTTAATAGAAAATTAGGGGAGAATACAACATAGACAGTTTCTAAAATGTTGCATATATGTTAGTTGAGATATGTTAAGCTACCTATTTATAGTACTCCATATATTTGATATGAAAAATACAGAAATCCTTTCTGGAGAAGAAATTTCAGGAAATAAAATAATAAAATAAAACCCAACATATAAGGTAGTAAGTTATCAAAGAATGACCTCCAACAATGTGGATTATGGATTAACAAAGCTCTGTTGAAGAAATCTGTTTGAAAACTTGGATGATTTTCTCACACATAAACCTATAGCAAATATAATATGTATAATAAAATAATGAAAGTTATATTTTTGACTCAGGAACTGGACCTCACTTCAATGATTATCATTTCTTTTCAACTTTAATTTTATTTTTTTAAATAACATATAATGTATTATTAGCCCCAGGAATACAGGTCTGTGAGTCACCAGGTTTACACACCTCACAGCACTCACCATAGCATATACCTTCCCCAATGTCCATAACCCCACCACCCTCTCCCTGAAACCCCCACAGCAACCCTCAAGTTTGTTTTGTGAGATTAAGAGTCTCTTATGGTTTGTCTCCCTCCCAATCCCATCTTGTTCCATTTATGCTTTTCCCACCGCTCAAGCCCCCCATGAAACATCTCCACTCTCTCATCTCAGGGAGATCATATGATAGTTGTTCTCTTATTGACTTATTTCGCTAAGCATAATACCTTCTAGTTCCATCCACGTCATTGCAAATGGCAAGATTTCATTTATTTGATAGGTGCATAGTATTCCACTATATATACATATATGTACATATATGTATATATAATCACTTCTTTATCCATTCATCTGTTGATGGACATCAAGGTTCTTTCCATAGTTTGGCTTTTGTGAACACTGTGGCTATAAGTATTCTGGTGCACGTGCTCCTTTGGAACACTACATTTGTATCTTTAGGGTAAATACCCAGCAGTGCAATTGCTGGGTCAAAGGATAGCTCTATTTTCAACTTTTTGAGGAACCTCCATGCTGTTTTCCAGAGTGGCCGCACCAGCTTGCATTCCCACCAACAGTGTAGGAGGGTTCCCCTTTCTCTGCATCCTCGCCAGCATCTGTCATTTTCTGATGTGTTAATTTCAGCCATTCTGACTGGTGTGAGGTGGTAGCTCATTGTGGTTTTGATTTGTATTTCCCTGATGCTGAGTGATGTGGAGAATGTTTTCATGTATCTGTTGGCCATCTGGATGTCTTCTTGCAGAAATGTCTGTTCATGTCCTCTGCCCATTTATTGATTGGACTATTTGTTCTTTGGGTTTTGAGTTTGCTAAGTTCTTTATAGATTTTGGACACTAGCCTTTATCTGATATGTCGTTTGTAAATATCTTCTCCCATTCCGTCAGGTGTCTTTTGGTTTTTTTGACTGTTTCCTTTGCTGTGCAAAAGCTTTTGATCTTGATGAAGTCCCAATAGTTCATTTTTGCCCTTGCTTCCCTTGCCTTAGGCGATGTTCCTAGGAAGAAGTTGCTATGGCTGAGATGGATGAGGTTGCTGCCTGCCTTCTCCTTAAGGATTTTAATGGATTCCTTTCTCACATTGAGGTCCTTCATCCATTTTGAGCCTATTTTCATGTGTGGTGTAAGGAAATGGTCCAGTTTCATCCTTTATCATGTGGCTGTCCAATTTTCCCAACACCATGTGTTGAAGAGACTGTCTTTTTTCCATTGGACATTCTTTCCTGCTTTGTCGAAGATGCATTGGCCATAGAACTGAGTGTCTATTTCTGGGCTCTCTATTATGTTCCATTGACCGATGTGTCTGTTTCTGTGCCAGTACCATACTGTCTTGATGATGACAGCTTTGTAATAGAGCTTGAAGTCTGGAATTGTGATGCCACCAACTTTGGCTTTCTTTTTCAACATTCCTCTGGTTATTCGAGGTCTCGTCTGGTTCCATATAAATTTTAGGATAATTTGTTCAATTTCTGTGAAAAAATGGATTGGATTGTGATAAGGATTGCATTAAATGTGTAGATTGCTTTAGGTCTCATAGACATTTTCACAATATTTTTTCTTCCAATCCATGAGCATTGAACATTTTTCCATCTCTTTGTGTCTTCCTCAATTTCTTTCATGAGCACATCATAATTTTCTGAGTACAGATCTTTGCCTCTTTGTTAGGTTTATTCCTAGGTATCTTATGGTTTGGGGTGCAATTGTAAATGGAATTGACTCCTTAATTTCTCTTTCTTCAGTCTTTTTGTTGGTGTAAAGAAATGCAACTGATTTCTGGGCATTGATTTTATATCCTGACACTTTGCTGAATTCCTATACAAGGTCTAGCAGATTTGGAATGGAGTCTTTTGAGTTTTCCACATATAATATTGTATCATCCGTAAAGAGTGATTGACTTCTCCTTTGTCGATTTGGATGGCTTTAATTTCTTTTGTTGTCTGATTGCTGAGGCCAGGCCTTCTAATACTATGTTGAATAGGAGTGGTGATAATGGACATCCCTGCTGTGTTCCTGACCTTAGCAGAAAAGCTTTCAGTTTTTCTCCATTGAGAATGATATTTGTGGTGGGTTTTTCTTAGATGGCTTTGATGATTTTGAGGTATGTAGCCTCTACTCATACACTTTGAAGAGTTTCAATGAGAAAAGGATGCTGCACTTTGTCAAATACATTTCAGCATCTATTGAGAGTATCATATGGTTCCTGTTCTTTCTTTTATTAATGCACTGTATCACATTGATTGATTTGCAGATGTTGCAGCCCTGGAATAAATCCCACTTGGTCGTGGTGAACAATCCTTGTAATGGACTGTTGGATCGTATTGGCTAGTGTTTTGGTGAGAATTTTCACATCTGTGTTCATCAAGGATATTGGTCTGTAATTCTCTTTCTTGATGGGATCCTTGCCTGGTGTTGGGATCAAGGTGATATTGGCCTCATAAAATGAGTTTGGAAGATTTCCTTCAATTTCTATTTTTTGGAACAGTTTCAAGAGAATAGGAATTAATTCTTCTTTAAGTGTTTGGTAGAATTCCTCTGGGAAACCGTCTGGCCCTTGGCTCTTGTTTTTTGGGAGATTTGACTGCTTTAATCTCCTTACTGGTTATGGGTCTGTTCAGGTTTTCTGTTTCTTCCTGGTTCAGTTGTGGTAGTTTAAATGTCTCTAAGAATGCATCCATTTCTTACAGATTGTCAAATTTGCTGGCGTATATTTGCCCATAATATCTTCTTATACTTGTTTGTATTTCTTTGGGTTGGTTGTGCTCTTCCTGGGTGGTTTCCCTGGATCTTGTGGGGTCCCTGCTCACAGAGAAGTGGCCTGAGCCATGGATCACAATTTAAGGTACCCTGAGTTGAGAGTTCACTCCTCAACTCCGTCTCTATAGCCAGCTTCCCCGCTCTAATACCTGTGAGCTCTACAACACTCAGACACCCTGGATCCTTCTGTGACCCCTCAGGACCTGAGACCAGGCTGTCCCTGCATGGGCTTCACCCCGGCTTAGCCTCTGGAGTGATGTTCCTCAGTGGAGCAAACTTTTAAAAGTTCTGATTTTGTGCTCCATTGTTCTTCCACTTGCAGGGAGCCAGCCCCACCCCCACAGTCTCTCTACCCATCAGTTTGTATTCACTTCTCCGCTGGTCCTACCTTTCAGAAAGTGGTCGATTTTTTGTTTCTAGAATTGCTGCTCTTCTTCTCTTTGATCTCCAGTTGGATTTGTAGGTGTTTGGAATGGTTTGATAAACTATCTCTCTGATCTCCTGCTACCTGATGTCATCTCAGCCTGCTATTTCCCCACCATCTTGATCCTCTCCCTATCTAAATTACTTTTAAAACAGACTTCCTGGGAACCAGGTGGTGGGTATTGGAGAGGGCACATATTTCATGGAGCACTGGGCATGGTGCAAAAACAATGAATACTGTTACACTGAAAATAAATTTAAAAAATTAAAACAAAAAACAAAACAAAAAAAAATAACTAATTTAATTTCATTTGTTTTATGCCCCCCCCAAAAAAACTATTTGTATATTCTGAGAGTCATGTGTAGTTTGCTTGACAAGGGGTCATGCTATGAGGTTCTGTATGAGTAAAATATTTACATATTTTTATTGAATTTTCATCTTGTATGCTCATTAGAAAATAAATATTTCAAAAACAAACAAAAAAGCAAGCAAACAAACAAACAACAGACTTCCTGAAAATCTATAAGGTAGCTAAGGAAAGTTCCAGCCTCATTTTCTCTCAGATTGACAACTTAACACTCAAAGGGATATGGAGCTTCCTTAAGAAATTATAAATATTATTTAATAATATAATTTTCTCAGAGGAAGTTATCCTTTTCATATTACATTTCTATTTTAATCATACACTCCAGTCCTAGTCTACTGAGAATCACTAATTTTTTGTGTTATATTTTTCCCTTTTTTTCAGTTCAATTCCTGAACAGTCTGTATTTCAAGAACCTCTTATCTAAACCTTCATATGTGTACAACTGCACAAATTTTATATTATTGGGAAAACAAATAGATTGTTTCAAACTTAAAGCAAAGTATAAGTGTTTGGTAACTAAAGTTGACAATAGAAAAACTAAGATATGAGTTATGCATTTTATTACATTATCTATTATATTTTCAGATAATTTGAAAGAAGATTCAGAAACAGAAGTTAAAATTAGGACTACAGAATCAAGGAAAACTACCCCAAAACAGGATATACATTTGAGAATTCAGATAGTCCCATACCAAAATAGCCAAAATGGTCCTAAATACCAACATAAGGGAGAAGTAAGTGGCCCCGAGAAGACTTATGAAAAGAGACAAAAACAGAAAACTGGAGTGAAAGTTGAAAAGCATCCTGAGAAAACTCAGAGTAAAGAAGAGAGAAGAGTAAAAAGAGACAAAAGAAAAGATACTGAGAAAGACATGGACAAGGAAAAGAAAATAGCTAAGGGGCAATTGAAGGAAGGAGGTGGTGAAAAATATAAAGGTGAAGAAGAAGAAAGGGTAAGCATGAAAAATAAGGGAGATAAGAACATGGAGGATAAAGACAAGAAGAAAGATAAAGACTTAAAGGAGAATAAATACAAGGAGAAGGAAAAGAACAAAAAGGATAAGGTCAAGAAAGGACATGACGATAAGACAGAGGACAAGGACACAAAGGGAGATGAAGACAAGACAGAGGACAGGGACAAGAAAGGAGATGATGGCATAAAGAAGGATGAGGACAAGGACAATAAGGGAAATGAAAATAGGAAAGAGGACAAGAACACAAAAGGGGGTGAAGACAAGACAGAAGACAGGGACACAAAGGTAGATGAGAGAAAGGAGGAGGAGGACAAGGACAATAAAGGAGATGAAGACAGGACAGAGGACAGGGAAAGGAGTAGAGATAATGGCATAAGGGAGAATGAGGACAAGGACAATAAGGGAGATGTGGACCGGACAGAGGATAGGAACAAGAATAGAGATGGGGACATAGAGGAGGAGGAGGACAAAGACAATAATGAAGATGAGGACATAAAGGAAGATGAGCACAAGGACAAGAATGAAGATAAGGACAGGAGAGAGGACAGGGATAGGAATGTATATGAGGACATAAAGGAGGATGAGGACAAAGACATGAATGAAGATGAGGAAATAAAAGAGGATGAAAACAATGACAATGAGGGAGATGAGGACAGGACAGAGAACAGAGACAAGAATGGAGATGAGGACATAAAGGAGGATGATGACAGGACAGAGGAGAAAGACAAGAAAAGAGGTGAAGACAAGACAGAAGACAAGGATATGAAAGGAGATTCTATGAAACAAAAAGATAAAATAAAGGTGGCTAAAGAGGACAAGAAGAACATAGACCCAAAAGAAGGCAAGGGAAAGAAAATGGGCAGTAAGAAAAGGGTCTCATTGAGGAAAACTCCGCATTTCATAAACTAACAAAACAATTGAATAATTTTGCTACAACACATAAACTTCAAAAAACTAAATGCCCATTTTCTATGATAGAGACGAAAATAATACATTCCTTACATTCTTTTTAATCACAAATTTTCTTTTCCTTTGCTTGTAATCTAGCAACATCTCCTTCAGAAATTGCTTATTTTTAGATCTCTCAGTTTCAAACTTCAGCTGCCAAATGTGAGTTTTTCAAAATGTATGTTCATGATGTATCATTTTCAGGAAAATACAATTAATAAAAATTAAATAAAACTCTGATTAAAGAAATTTACATCTATATTTTCTCAAAAAGTTTGGGGTTTTCCTGTCTAACCAAATAGCTGTTTAGGTAGTCTCTAGTAAGTGCAACATCCATAAAGGTATGCAAAATATCTTTCTCAATAGGACAAACATAAATGGGAAGAATAAACCATGTTGAAAATAGAAATATCAATTCAGAGCAATAAATACAACAGGAAAAATTCAGAAAAGGAAAACCTCTTTGTTTGGGGGGGTAATACAAGAAAGACTTTCATAGGCAGTAGAATTTGAGCTGGGCATCAAAAGAAGATAGGTAGATTTTGTATATTGTTTGAGATACCTGAATTAGTAATTCCTCTACCAGAGTATAAACTCCTTGAAGGAAGATTCGTGTTTTACCATGATCTCCATCTTCAGTGCCTACCACAATGTTTATGAAATTGAATGGACTAGGAAATGAGTGAGAGAGAAAAAAATTTAGGACATAGAAAGTCTATTATAAAGGAAGAGAGTAAAACAGAGAACCTGCAGACAGCAAAGCTCCCCAAGGATAAGGACACAAAGGGGGATGAAGACCCCACTGATGTAGAAGATGATTCCAGGTGGCCCCCAGTAAACATTTTAATAAGAATAGTTAATATTTACTTTTATGTGAATGAAAGTAATATATCCAGCCTATCAAGCTCATGATTTTTGAAATTCTAGGTTAAGATGAGATTAAGGTGAATCAATTAAAAAATAAATATAAAATAGCATAAATTCTATTTAGATATTGTGAAAAATTAGGACAAATGGTGGGATCTAAATGATGAAGTTTGACAAATACTTCCTTCCAAGAAGAAAATAAGATTGGAATAAGAAACTAGAGTTCTGTAGAGACTTCAGTTTTCATTGATATATTTCATAGGCAACAGATAAAAACTCTCCCTCTCTGTATGTAGATTTCTTAAAATTCTGTGAGGTCCAAGGTTGTAGTTTGAACTGCATATTTCACACACACACACACCCCATTTGAATTGATTCATTGACCAATCACTTATTACATACCAGGCACCACCCTGGTGGGCACTATTAAATATGGCTTATGCACTCATTGAACTTATTCTAGTGGGAAAGATATTAATCCAATCATAAGCACATGAAACTGCACTTATAATGGCATTTATTTTTTAAGAACAGGGAAGTGTGGATAAGATAGTGGTCAGGCATAAAAGATGGATGGGAAGCTAAGCACAAGTCAGGGTAGATGATAACTTACAGACAAAGCCAACACGAGGTATATTTCCTTGTCGCTCTCGCTAGCAAGAACGACACGGAGACACGCATGGAGGCAAACTTCTTTAATGGCTTCTTTTTATCTTCTTCTCCCTCTGGCGCAGCACAGCACGCAGCTCCCGCCGCCCCGCTCGGGCGTCGCCGCCGCCTCCAGGGCCGTGCGCCGCCCCTCGGCGCCCGCAGCAGCCAGGGTCCGCGCTGCGGCCCCCTCCGGCCGGCAGAGCGCCCCGCGGCCTGGCTCCCGGCGGGCCCGCCCCTCTACAAGTACATTCAAGCATATATACACGGCAGCTTAGCCCGCCTAGCCAATGACCGCAGTGCTCATGCACCTCCCGCGTGAGTGGACCTAAATGAACAGCCAATCATATTCAGTCCCTTACAGCTCTTATAGTAGGCCTCCTGTACTGGCTCCCGACATTTCCTGCTCAAAGTCATTTTTAGTTTTATAAATAAAAGATTTCTGGGTATAATTTTCAAAGCCTTATCTCTGGAAACAGGGGAAAGAGAGTTCTTTATATGAGGGCTTGAGATGAATACAGTGGGGTTTTAACAGTATAATGACATTGAGGTAGCTGTCCAGCAGTTCTACCACTTTCTGACTCAAACTTATCCAGGTGTCATCATTTTTTTTTTTTTTTTTTTTCTGTTCTAGCAGTTTGTTAAGTTTCTAAAAGATCAGATGGACAGGCAGAGGCTTCTGGTTTGGTTTTTTAAAGTTCAGATTGAAGGGCACAAAGGTGGTTCAGTCAGTTAAATGTCTTATTCTTGGCGTTGGCTCAGGACTTAATCTCCCAGACCTCTAGGATCCACACCCAGATAGGGGTCTGCACTGTGTAGAGTCTGCCTCAGATTCTTTCTCCCTCTCCCTTCCCCTTTGCTCCTCCCTGATCATTCTCTCTCTTTATCTTTCTAAAATAAAATCTTTAAAAATTGGTCATATTGACAGGCAGAAACTTCTATGAGAGGTCATCTGACTTCAGAGGGTCAAGCCAGTAACAACTGGGTGTAGAATAAAGAAGGGAGAGTGAAATGGAGCTGGTGAAAGGCTGGGACGTAGGAATGGGGTTACATATGAAGGCAATAGGAAATCCAGGGCTGGTTCTGCTGACAGGGATGGCTAGTGGAGACCTTATAAAGCCCAGAACCATCCCCCACCTCCTTTTCTGCTAACTAGGAGTGCTGAGTCTTCCTGCCTTATCTAGGTTCCCTTATTTGGGGCTGGGTGCCAAAAAGCAGGGAAATAACTGCCTAAAAGAATTAAAATAATTTTATCCACTAAACATAACAAGAACCATTGTGAAAATGACCTGCAATAGGAAGATCATTAGCTAGTGAGTCAGGTTAAGGAATATTTAATCTTAAATAGTGCTTCAATTGAGAGCTAAAAGAGGAGTAGGAATCATTAAAAAAAAAAAAAGAGAGAGAGAGAGGAAGGAGAACAGTATACTACACTGGGAGCATAGCAGTATAAAGGCATCTTTCCTTGAACAAAGATTCTCAGTAACAGAGACTGACAGAAGACTTGTACACCCAGTTCAACAAGAAATATATATATTTTTTAAAGCTGAAGAAGCAGACCAAAAGCCACACCATCTAGAGACTTTTAGGATATGTTAAATTTGTCTCTCATCTTTGATTAATTGAGAAACTACAGAAAGGTTTTTTTTAATAAAATATTTTTTATTAGTATTTGATCTTGTATTGGTAAAATACAAAAAAATTCTATTAAGTTCATAGACAATTTCTAGGTCTAAACATTATGCTTATTTTTTAAAATTTCTTTTTAGTGTTCCAGAATTCACTGTTTATGCACCACACCCAGTGCTCCATGCAATACCTGCTTTCCGTAATACCTGCCACCAGAATCACCCAACTTTGCACCCCCCACACCTCCAAAACCCTCAGTTTGTTTCTCAGAGTCCACAGTCTCTCATGCTTTTTCTCCCCTCCAATTTCCCCAAATCCCTTCTCCCAATCTCCCCATGTCCTCTGTGTTATTCCTTATGCTCTACAAATAAGTGAAACCATATGATAAATTACTCTCTCTGACTTGTTTCACTCAGCATAATATTTTCCAGTCCTGTCCATGTTGATACAAAAGTTGGGTATTCATCCTTTCTGATGGAGGCATAATACTCCACTTTATATACAGACCATATCTTCTTTATCTATTCATGCATTGAAGGGCATCTTGGTTATTTCCACAGTTTGGCCACTGTGGCCATTGCTGCTGTGAACATTGGGGTAAATATGGCCCTTCTTTTCACTACATCTCTACCTTTGGAATAAATACTCAGTAGTGCAATTTCAGAGTTGTAGGGAAGCTCTATTTTTAATTTCTTAAGGAATTTGCACACTGTTTTCCAAGGTGGCTGCACCAACTTTCATTACCACCAACAGTGTCAGAAGGTTCCCCTTTCTCCACATCATCTCCAATACACGTTGTTTCCTTTCTTGTTAATTTTGGCCATTCTAACTGATGTAAGGTGACATCTCAATGTGATTTTGATTTGAATCCTCCTGATGACTAGTGATGATGAACATTTTTTCATGTGTCTGATAGCCATTTGTATGTCTTCATTGGAGAAGTGTCTGTTCATGTCTTCTGCCCATTTTTTGACATGATTATCTGTTTTGTGTGTGTTGAGTTTGAGAAGTTCTTTATAGATCCTGGATATCAGCCCTTGGTCTGTATTGTCATTTGTGAATATCTTCTCCCATTTCGTGAGTTGCCTCTTCATTTTGTTGACTGTTTCCTTTGCTGTGCAGAAGGTTTTGATCTTGAGGAAGTCCCAAAGCTTCATTTTCACTTTTGTTTCCTTTGCCTTTGAAGATATATCTTGAAAGAAGTTACTGTGGCCGATGTTGAAGAGGTTGACTGCCTTTGTTCTTCTCTAGAATTCTGATGAATTCCTTTCTCACGTTAAGGTCTTTTATCCAATTCGAGTTTATCTTTGTGTATGGTGTAAGAAATGGTCAAGTTTCATTGTTCTACATATAGCTGTTCAATTTTCCCAGCACCATTTTTTTGAAGAGACTGTCTTTTTTCCATGGTATATTTTTTCCTGCTTTGTCAAAGATTATTTAACCATAGAGTTGAGGGTCCATGTCTGAATTCTTTACTCTGTTCCACTGGTCTATGTGTCTGTTTTTGTGCCAGTACCATGCTGTCTTGGTGATCACAGCTTTTGTAGTAAAGTTTGAAATCAGGCAACATGATGCCCCCATTTTTTTTTCAACATTTCCTTAGCAATTCAGGGTCTCTTCTGGTTCCATACAAATTTTAGGATTGTTTGCTACAGCTCTTTGAAAAATACCAGTGGAATTTTGATCGGAATGGCATTCAAAGAATAGATTGCTCTAGGCAATAGACATTTTAACAATGTTTATTTATTTTTTTTAAAGATTTTATTTATTTATTTGACAGAGAGAGATCACAAGCAGGCAGAGAGGCAGGCAGAGAGAGAGGAGGAAGCAGGCTCCCTGCTGAGCAGAGAGCCCGATGCGGGCCTCGATCCCAGGACCCTGAGATCATGACCTGAGCCGAAGGCAGCGGCTTAACCCACTGAGCCACCCAGGCGCCCTTAACATTGTTTATTATTCAATCCATGAGACGGAATGGTCTTCCATCTTTTTGTGTCTTCAATTTTTTCATGAGTGTTCTGTAAATCCTTGAGTACAGATCTTTTGCCTCTTAGGGGAATTTGAGACCAATATCCCTGATGAATATGAATGCTAAGATTCTCAACAAGATCCTAGCTAATGGGATCAAAGAGTACCTTAAAAATATTATCCACCAGAGGGGTCAAGATGGTGAAGAAGTAGGAGGAGGTGCTGTTTCAACCTTAAAGTGAGCTGATTACCTACTGTAAACTCTGATCACCTATGAAATCAGCCTGAGATTAGAATTATATACTTCTGGATCTCTACCAGGGCAGAAGACACCAGTGGGCAGGTAAAGTGGAATGGGAACATTAGACTGATATCAGAACATAAACAAAAGGGGAGGGAGCCACCAGAAGTGGCCCATTGGAATGTAATACCCTAATATGAGAGTGCCCTGTGAAAGGGGACCAGCATTAACTTGGAGTCTGGTTGAAAGCACTCAAAAAGAGCAAAGGATTGTAGGGGGAAATTGGTGGAATTGGGCAGTTAGGGACAGGGGCTTAAGCCTACTGACACAGGACAACCACCGCTGGCAATGAGACAGAGAGAGTCTTGGTCCCTGAGCCACTGGTACACCTGAGAGCATCTGGGTGGCAGCACCCATGAGGGAGGGAGCTTCACCAGCCAGCAGAACTGTGGAGGCCAAGAAAATTAAGGCCATCCCACCTCAAGTTTAGTGTTAGCAAAAGTACAGACATCTTAATTTTGACAGTCATCTCAGGTCCCTGTGACCAGGGGCTGAACTCTAGTTACAGGAAAAACTGCTATGCCAAACTCTACTTTAATTACAGGAAAAACTGCTATACCAAACACTGCAAACACCCCAGCAATAGCCAATCAGCTTACTGCAGGGAAGTCTGAAATTTCCCCACTTCCCCCCAACCCCTGCAAGCTTCTGGCAACCACACATAAAAACTCCTTGCTTGGCAGGTCTGGGGCTCTTGCTCCTGTGCTGCTGTGCCAGTAACAGTTGTGATCCTGGACTCGAATCCAAATAAAGACCCTCGTGTGTTTGTGTCAGTGTTGGCTCTTTGGTGGTCTCTTGGGCTTGCAACTTGGGGATAAAATTTGGGGGTGCGTCCCGGATCTGAGAGACCCCCAGGACCCTGACCTGGAGAGTCCTGGCCGACTGATGATTGGACTCATTTTTACCTGTTTGCACACATACTTTCTGGGAGCTCCAATCTGCATTTTTACCTGTAGGAATTCCAAGCTATATCTGGGTCAACATTCGCTTAAGTGGACGCACTGGTGGGCGGTCGACCTGGGGTCGTGGGAGACGTCTCTTGCCCCTGCCTGGGGGACGAAGTCCTCATCTGTGAGGAGAGTTGGCTGCCATTGTGGTAGGACCACCCCTCAACTTACTTTCAGTTTTTTCTTCATGGCTGCGCCGGATTTTGTCTGTGTGAGTGTGTTCTTGTTAATTGTCATTGGTGTCTTTGTCTTGGTGTGGACTGAGGACTCAATGAGACAGACACAGATGACCCCTCTGTTTCTGATGGTTGACCACTTCCCAGACATCAGGGAAAGAGCTCATAACCTGAGCATGGACATACGAAAGGGAAAGTTTCAAACTTTCTGCATGTCTGAATGTCCATCCTTTATTGTTGGATGGCCCTGGCAGGGAACTTTTCAACTGCCTATTGTTTTACAGGTTAAGGTCATCATCTTCAGAGAAAAACCACATGTCCACCCTGACCAAGTGCCTTATATCCTGGTCTGGCAGGATATAAGGCTTAAACCTTTTCTCCTTCCCAAAGCAGGGCTTACATCCAAGATTCTAGCCCTGTGGAACCCAAATCCTAAGTCTGACAAGGAAGTGGCATCCAAACCAAAGACTCCTTTCACCCGGTACTTCAGGACACTTTCACGGAGGACCTGATTCTTCCACCACCCTACCAGGTTTCCCCCCACCCATCTGCCCCTCCAATAGAAGCACCAGGGGCTGCCAAGGGAGTGCCACTCCCCTTCCCAGATGAGGGACCCCCATGCATGGACCAGCGGTGAGGACACATGGATGGACCCATCGGGCAGCCCAACCCCAAACCTGGGACCAGCCGATTCCACTGTCCTTCCCCTCCACACCATGGGACCCCCCCGATGAAATGGGGGGACAGCTGATGTTATATTGGCCATTCTCTCCTAGTGATTTATACAACTGGAGAATCCAACATGCAAAGTTCTCTGATAACCCAAAGGATCTTATTCGTCTTTTGGATACTGTTCTTTTCACCCACCAGTCCACCTGGAATGACTGTCAGCAGCTCTTGCAGGTTCTCTTTACCATTGAGGAAAGAGAAAGGATCCAGGTGGAAGCCCGAAGGTCCATCCTGGGTGACGACAGACAGCCAACTCAGAACCCTGATCTCATAAACGCAGCTTTCCTCTTGTCTTGCCCCACTTGGGACTACAATTTGGCTGAAGGTAAGGATAGGTTCCGCGTCTACCGCCAGACTCTTATGGCAGGTCTCAAGACTGAAGCATGCAAACCCACCATTCTGGCCAAGGTATACGATGTAAGACAGGGTAAAGAGGAGAGTCTGGTGGCATTCCCAGAAAGGATCATAGAGGTGTTCAGACAGTATACCCCTATGAATCCAGAGGCCCCAGAAACCAAAGCTTCCAATATTATGGTTTTGTTAACCAAACTGCTCCAAACATTAAAAGGAAACTACAGAGGATAGAAAGACTAGGAGAAAAGAGCCTACAGGATCTGATAGTAGTGGCAGAAAGAGTCTGCAATAACAGAGAGAGCCTGGGGGAACAACAGGCTAAGATAAATGACTAACAGACCCGGAACCTGGCTAAGATCCTACTGGCCACAACCACGGATGACCCACATGCAAAACAGAGATGTCTCAAGAAGTTGGATTCAGGAGCAGGTAAGAAGGATGGCCACTGTTGAGAATGCCCCAAACTGAACATAAACCAATGTGCTTATTGCAAGGAAGAAGGCCACTGGGTAAAGGAGTGCCCCAACAAAAAACCAAAGGCATCTGCTACTATCTTGGAGGTCGAAGATTTAGATGACTAGGGGGATAGGGGTTTGGCACCCTTCCCTGAGTCCAGGGTAACCCTTAAAGTGGAGGAGCAACTGATTAAATTCCTAGTAGACACCAGGGCACAGCACTGTCTTGCTACAACCTCAAGGGAAATTGACAAATAAGACCTTATGGGTACAGGGGGCCACAGGCACTAAACAATATTCATGCACTACCCAAAGAATGGTGGATCTTGGTGGGGCCTGGGTATCCCACTTCTTCATGGTCATCCCTGAGTGCCCTTACCCCTTGTTAGGCCAGGACTTACTCACCAAGGTGGGAGCCCAAATTAGTTTCCACCCTAAAGGGATAAAAATTCTGGATAAAGAAGGGTACCCGATCCAGGTGCTTGTCATGACCCTCGAGGATGAATATCATCTTCACCACTTCACCAAACACCCCCAACACCAATGACTGACATTGACCACTGGTTGCAGGAGTTTCCCTAAGCATGGGCAGAAACTGGGAGAACGGGACTAGCCCAACATTGGCCAGATATATACATTGAACTAAAGCCAGGGTCAGATCCAGTCAGTGTCCAACAATACCCCATGCCTCTCACAGCATGGACGGGGATCACCCCACACATCCAGCGACTGCTAGACTCGGGCATACTGCAACCTTGTCAGTCGGCATGGAACACTGCCCTGCTGCTGGTGTGAAAGCCACACTCTAATGATTATAGACCAGTCCAGGACTTGAGGGAAGTTAACCGATGGGTGATAGACATGCACCCTACAGTCCCATACCCCTATAATCTCCTCTCCACCTTGCCCCTGGACAAGACTTGGTACACAGTGCTAGACCTAAAGGACACTTTTTTCAGCTTACCCTTGGCCCCAAAGAGCCAAGACCTCTTCGCTTTTAAATGGGCGGGCCCAGAGAAGGGCATCAATAACATTTGATATTGATGTTATCAATGATGTTGATAGTTATTATCAATGATGTTGATCAATGATGTTGATATCCAACTCACCTGGACTCGACTGCACAAGGATTCAAGAATTTGCCCACCATCTTCGATGAGGCACTGCACAAAGACTTAGGTGAGTTCCGTGCCAAGCACCCTAATCTGACTCTATTATAATATGTAGATAATAATATCCTGTTGGCAGCAGAGGACCAGGAAACATGCCTACAAGGCACCAAGGATTTGTTCCAAGCGATAGCAACTCTGGGGTACCAGGCTTCAGCTAAGAAGGCCCAGATTTGCAGAATGGAGGTAAAAATTGAAAGATGGACAAAGATGGTTAACAGATGCATGGAAGGAGACTGTCATGAGGATACCACAGCCTCAAAATGTTCACCAGGTGTGTGAATTCTTGGGGTCGGCTGGGTTCTGTGATTGTGGATCTCTGGTTTCACTGACATAGCTAGGCCCCTCTACAAGGCCACCAAACAAAAACAGGACTTTGTATGGACTGAGGCCATGAACAAATCCTTCAGTGACCTTAAGCAAGCCTTACTTTTGGCCCCAGTCCCTTCCACCTTTATGTGGATGATAAGGAAGGGGTGGCAAAGGGAGTCCTAATTCAATACATAGGCTCCTTGGGGTGCCTGGGTGGCTCAGTGGGTTAAGCCGCTGCCTTCGGCTCAGGTCATGATCTCAGAGTCCTGGGATTGAGTCCCGTATCGGGCTCTCTGCTCAGCAGGGAGCCTGCTTCCCTCTCTCTCTCTCTGCCTGCCTCTCCATCTACTTGTGATTTCTCTCTATCAAATAAATAAATAAAATCTAAAAAAAAAAATACATAGGCTCCTAGAAGAGACCAGTGGCCTACCTCTCAAAGAAATTAGATGCTATAGCTGCTGGATCGCCTCCATGCTTAAAAATTATTGCTGCAGTGGCCACCATGGTTAAGGATGCAGATAAGCTAGCTATGGGGAAGGAACTATACGTCACTACCCCACATGTCATTGAAGGGGTACTCAAACAACCCCCGGACTGATGGATCATCAATGCCCACTTGACCCATTACCAGGGCTTGATTTTGAACCCTACCAGAATTTTGTTCCAGGCGTCAACCGCCCTAAACCCAGTGACACTGCTCCCTAACCCTGACTGGGAATCCCCCTTACATGACTGTCAAGAAATCCTGACTCAGGTGCACGAAGTCAGAGCTGATCTCCAGGACGGACCACTGCCAAATGCAGATGACACCTGGTATACACATGGCAGCAGCTTTGTCTGGGAAGGAATCAGGTATGTGGGGGAAGCTGTGACCACAGAGACAGAGACTGGGCAGAACCATTGGTGGCTAGGACATCTGCCCAACGTGCAGAACTGATTGCACTAACCAAGGCACTAACAATGGGAGCAGGCAAGTGGATAAACATCTATATTGATAGCAGGTATGCCTTTGCTACAGCCCACATCCATGGAGCAATTTATAGAGAAAGAGGGCTCTTAACAGCAGAAGGAAAGACTATGAAAAACAAGGTAGAAAATCTTGAGTTCCTAAGGGCTCTCTGACTGCCTAAGGCACTGGCCATTATCCATTGTCCAGGACACCAAAAAGCAGACATGCCAGTGGCAAGGGGAAACCAGCTAGCTGACTTAAAGGCAAAAGAGGCAGCTCTTTCGGTGGCCCATGTCTTAGTGACCACACTGCCTGATCCTGGGGCACTGAACTTGCCAGGCAGCCCCAACTACACTGACTCAGACTTACAATGGATTAGACATCTGCCCATGACACAATGCTTACATGGCTGGTGGAGAGCTGCAGATTGCAGCATAATCCTACCAGAGGAACTGGGATGGCAAGTCCTATCCAAAATTCATAAGAGTACCCACATGGGAACAAAAAAAATGGAAGACTTGGTGCGACATGCAAAGATCACCATCAAAGACTCCCAATCAAAGATCGAACAGATTGTGGCAAGCTGCCACACATGTAAGTTAACTAATGCGACTGCCCATGAATCTAACCCAGGCACCCAGCTCCTGGGGGACCGCCCAGGAGCCTACTGGGAAGTGGACTTCACTGAGGTAAAACCTGGAAAATACGGATACAGGTATTTCCTAGAGTTTGTAGATACTTTTTCAGTATGGACAGAGGCATTTCCCACCAAACATGAAACAGCACAGACCATGACCAAGAAACTACTGGAAGACATCTTTCCGAGGTATGGTTTTCCCATTAAGATTGGATCAGACAACAGACCAGGGTTTGTCTCTAAGGTAACACAGGGAGTGGCACTAGTACTTGCGGTAGATTGGAAATTACATTATGCATTATGCATACAGGCCCCAAAGCTCAGGTAGAGAGGATGAACAGAATATTAAAGGAGACCCTAACTAAATTAACCCTGGATACTGGCAGGGACTGGATGACTCTCCTCCCCTTTGTCCTATAGGGTATGAAACTCCCCACATAAGATGGGATTTACTCCCTATGAGATCATGTTTGGTATTCCTACACCTATTATTCCCAATTTAAAACCTGAGGTGCTTGCTGAGTTTGATGATCACCAACTCCTTTTCTCCCTCCAAATGTTACAATAAACCCATGAATAGGTATGGCCTAATCTGAGGGCCCTCTATGAGACTGAGCCACCACCAGACCCCCATCAGCTGGGTGACTGAGTGTACATCCGGAGACACCAACACCAGACACTTCAACCACGCTGGAAGGGACCCTACATCGTGATCCTGACCACTCCCACAGCTCTCAAGGTTGACGGGATTACTCCCTGGGTCCACTATACCCACGTCCAGCCAGCTGACCCACACACCATTCTCAAGGACTTTGTTCCAGAATGGAAAAGCCAACCAAACAAGGACAATCCCCTAAAGCTAAAACTGCGCCGTTCTTATTTACCTCACTAATGTTGCTTATACTAGGTCCTCTTCATGCCAGATCGAACCCCCACTGACGACTTAACCTAACCTGGCAGGTGATAGATGTTTCTAGAGGAGAAATTGTATATTCCCTCTCAAAAACTGCCCCCACTACAAGCTTGGTTTCCTGACTTGACCTTTGACTTGTTACAGATACTCCATGTGGAGGACACATGCGGCCATTGCCTGATCCAACCATGGTTTTTGCAGAAACAGTATTTCTGTTTGCCCAGGATAACTTAAAGGCAAGACAGTGTGGGGTCCCCTCCCAGTTTTACTGTGCCAGCTGGAGCTGTATCTCCAATGGCGAAATTTGGTGGATGGCCCCCTACAAAGATGATTTAATTACCCTTAAAAGAAACCACACCTTACAAAAAATTCAAACCTACACATCACAGGTAAAAGACAACCCTGGCTCTAAAACCTGTAATCCAATCACCCTAAAATTCACTGAGGCCATCAAACTAGATACCAGATGGCAGATGGGACTTACCTGGGGTCTTAGAAACTATTTGACTTCCAGAGATGCTCAAGATGGGAAAAAACTGACCCTGGAACCCTGTTTACTGTGAGACTCCTGGCCAGAGAAACTAACCCAATTTCCTTAGGTCCAAACCCTGTGTTAGCACCTCCTCCACCCAAAGCTCAGACAACTCCTATATCCCCACCACCATCCCCTGTACCTACCATGCCATCCAATAAGACACTTGATGCAGACACAATCACTCCTGTCCCAACCTCCTTCCCATAAGATCCTCCCTTCCTCAGCCCCTCTCCGCATCCATTTTGGGACCCGATGTTCCAAGCGTACAGGTTCCTCAGTGCAACCAAGCCCAATATTAGCTGATCTGGCTTGCTCAGCTATGACATCCAGCCTCCATTCTATGAGGGAATCATGATGTTGGATCAGTATAACACAACCTCTGACCCTAATGCCTTTAGATGGCATCAAAAGACTCAAGGCCCACTTTACAATCAGTGTCGGGTCAGGGACTCTGTATAGGCAACGCCTCACCCCAATACCAGTCCCTATGTAATGATACAAGATCTATATCTAGCCTAGACTACCACCTATCTCCTCAAAATGGTTGGTGGGCATGTTCTGCAGGCCTAATCCCCTGCTTTCATGGTCAGGTTCTAAATAAGACAAAGGGTTTCTGTGTGCTATAATAGTACATATAATAGTTATATGTATATATGTATATGTATAGTATAATTTTACTTCCTAAAATTATCTACCACTCAGATGAAAAGGTACTTCAATGGTTCAGTGCAGTTACTCACAGATGGGATAAAAGAGAGCCCATCTCAGCTATCACCATTGCCACACTGTTGGGAATTGTTTTAGCAGGAGTGGGGGCATGTATTGCTTCACTTGTCATACAGCATTCCCACTATAACAGTCTCAAAGCAGCAATCAATCTAGACATAGAACAGATAAAAACCTCTATTTCCCACCTCCAATATTCCTAACAACTTTATCTTAGGCTGTCCTTCAAAACAAAAGGGGATTCGACCTAGTCTTCTTACAACAAGAGGGGTATGTGCTTCCTTAAATGAGGAATGTTGCTTCTTCACTGACCACTTGGGAATAGTCCAAGAATCAATGGCAAAAGTCAGAGAAGGTTTGTCTAAACGCAAATGGGAATGGGAACAGCAGCAAGAATTAGCAGAATTAGGGAAATAAATGACACCATGAAATGTACCAATGTCAGAATTATTGGAATCCCTGAGGGGGAGGAAAAAGAAGGGAGACTAGACGATACAGTTGAAGAATTTCTCCATGAAAATTTTCCCAATCTGGCGAATGGAAATAGCATTTGTGTCCTAGAGGCAGAAAGGCATCCCCACAAGATCATAGAATCTAGAAATACCTCAAGACAACTGATAGTAAAAATGATGAATCATAATTATAGACAGGAGCTCTTGAAAGCAGCTAGGGCAAAGAAGTTCCTTACATACAGAGGAAAACCCATCAGAATAACATCAGACCTGTCCACAGAAACCTGGCAAGCCAGAAAGGGCTGGCAAGACATATTCAGGGCACTAAATGAAAAGAACATGCAGCCAAGAATACTTTATCCTGCAATACTGACATTCAAAATGGATGGAGAGATGAAGAGCTTCCAAGACCGGCAAAGTTTAAGAGAGTATGTGACCACCAAGCTGACACTGCAGGAAATATTAAGGGTGGTTCTATAAAAGAAGAAAAATCCTAAGAATACTACTGAACAGAAATATATGGAGACAATCTGTAGAAACAAAGACTTCACAGGTAACACGATGTCAATAAAAATGTATTTCTCAATAATCACTCTTAATGTGAATGACCTAAATGTGCCCATAAAACAACACAGGGTGGCAGATTGGAAAAAATGACAGGAACCATCCATATATTGTCTACAAGAGGCCCATTTTGAACCTAAAGATACATTCAGACTGAAAGTGAAGGGATAGAGAAGCATCTTTCATACCAGTGGGCCTCAAAAGAAGGCTGAGATAGTGATTCTCATATCAGATAAATTAGATTTTAAACAAAAGACTGTAGTCAGAGATACAGAAGGACACTACATAATTTTTTAAAAATATTTTATTTATTTGACAGAGAGGGAGGTAACAAGTAGGCAGAAAGGCAGGCAGAGAGAGTGGAGGAAGCAGGCTCCCCACTGAGCAGAGTTCTCGATGTGGGGATCGATCCCAGGACCCTGAGATCATGACCTGAGCCAAAGGCAAAGGCTTAACCCACTGAGCAACCCAAGTGCCCCAGGACACTACATAATTCTTAAAGGGACTATCCACCAAGAAGATATAACAATTTTAAATATTTATGACCCAATATAGGAGCAGCCAAATACATAAGACAACTGTTAATCAAGATAAAGAGTTATTGGACACCTGGGTGGCTCAGTGGGTTAAAGCCTCTGCCTTCGGCTCAGGTCATGATCCCAGGGTCCTGGGATCGAGCCCCACGTTGGGCTCTCTGCTCAGTGGGGAGCCTGCTTCCTCCTCTCTCTCTTTCTGCCTGCCTCTCTGCCTACTTGTAATCTCTGCCTTTCAAATAAATAAATAAAATCTTAAAAAAAAGATAAAGAGTTATATTGATATGAATACATTAATAATAGGAGATCTTTAGACACCACTCTCAGTAATAGACAGATCATCCAAGCAGAAAATCAATAAAGAAACAAGAGCATTGAATGACACATTGGACCAGATGGACCTCATAGATATACAAAGAACATTTCACCCTAAAACAACAGAATACTCATTCTTCTCAAGCGCACAGGGAACCTTCTCCAGGATAGACAACAGACTGGGTCACAAATCAGGGCTCAACCAATACCAAAAGATTGAGATTATTCCCTGCATATTCTCAGATCACAATATTTTGAAACCGGAGCTCAACCACAAGGAAAAGTTTGGAAGGAACTCAAACACCTGGAAGCTAAAGACCACCTTACTTAAGAATGCTTGGATCAACCAGGAAATCAAAGAAGACCTTATACAATTCATGGAAACTAATGAGAATGAAGACACTTTGGTTCAAAACCTGTGGGATACAGCAAAGGTGGTCCTAAGGGGGAAATACATAGCCATCCAAGCCTCCCTCAAAAAAACTGAAAAATCCAGAATACACCAACTGACTTTACACCTTAAGGAACTAGAGAATCAACAACAAATTAAGCCAATCCCCACACAAGAAGGGGAATAATCAAGATTAGTGCAGAGATCAATGAGATAGAAACTAGAGATACAGTAGGATGCATCAATGAAACTAGAAGCTGGTTTTTTGAAAAGATAAGATCGATAAGCCATTGGCCAAACTAATCCAAAAGAAAAGAGAGAAGGCCCAAATTAATAAAATTATGAATGAAAAAGGAGAGATCACAACTAACACAACAATCATCAGAAATTATTATTAACAGTTATATGTCAATAAGTTAAGCAACCTAGATGAAGTGGATGCATTCCTGAAAAACAATAAACTCCCAAAATTGAACCAGGAAGAAATTGACAACCTGTATAGAACAATATCTAGTAGCAAGATTGAAAGAGTGATCAAAAGCCTCCCAAAAAACAAGAGCCCAGGACCTGACAGATTCCCTGCGGAATTCTACCAAACATTCAAAGAATAAATAACACCTATTCTCCTGAGATTGTTAAAAAAAAAAAAAAATGAAGCAGAAGAAAAACTTCCAGACACTTTTTATGAAGCCAGCATTACCCTGATCCCCAAACCAGGCAAAGACTCCACCAAAAAGGAGAATTTCAGACCAATATCCCTGATGAATATGGATGCTAAGATTCTCAACAAAATATAGCAAATAGGATCCAATAGCATATTAAAAAGATTATCCACCATGACCAGGTGTGATTCATCCCTGAGTTTCAAGGATGGTTCAATATTCACAAATCAATCAATGTGATAGAACAAATCAATAAGAGAAGAGAGAAAAACCACATGGTCCTCTCAATTGATGCAGAAAAAGCATTTGACGAGATACAGCATCCCCTTTTGTTTAAAATTATTCCAAATATAGGGATAGAGGGAACATTCTTCAACTTCATAAATGCTGTCTATGAAAAACACACAGCGAGTATCATCTTCAATGGGGAAAAGCTTACAGCCTTCCTGTTGAGGTCAGGGACATGACAAGGATGCCCACTCTCACCACTCTTGTTCAACATAGTATTAGAAGTCCTAGCAACAGCAATCAGACAACAAAGAGTAATAAAAGGTATCCAGATTGGCAATGAAGAAGTCAAACTCTCTATCTTCACAGATGTCATGATACTTTATATAGAAAACCCAAAAGACTCCACCCCCAAACTAGAACTCATACGGAAATTCAGTAATGTGGCAGGATACAAAGTCAATGTACAGAAATCAGTTCCTTTCTTATACACTAACCATGAAAACACAGAAAGGGAAATTAGAGAATTGATTCCCTTACTATAACACCAAGAACCATAAGATACCTGGGAATAAACCTTATCAAAGAGGTACAGAAAGTTTTTTAATGAGACTTGATTGGATTTGCATTTTCAATAACAACAAAAATCACTCTTGCTGCAAGAGGACAGTCTGAAGAAGGGACAAGGGACAAGAAGACCCAATTCATGGGCACCTGGGTGGCTCCGTGTTAAAGTCTCTGCCTTTGGCTCAGGTCATCATCTCAGGGTCCTGGGTTCAAGTCCCACATTGGGTTCTCTGCTCAGCAGGGAGCCTGCCTTCCCCTCTCTCTCTGCCACCTTTGTGTGTACTTGTGATCTCTGTCAAATAAATAAATAAAATCATTAAAAAAAAAGAAGACCCAATTCAGATGTTACTATGAGCACCTATATGAAAGATGAAGGTATCTTGGTGGTGGCAGTGGAGATAGAAATGGATAGATTTGAGAGAGAGTTCTATTTTGTACATATTGAGTTTAATGTGCCTGCCTTTGTAGTATGCAAGAGGAAATATCAACTTGACTATTGTATCAAGAAGTAAGACTCTCAGAGAGATCTGAGCTGAAGATATAAATTTCAGTCATCTGTGGAGCTGTCAACTGAAGCCATTTCTGAGATCAGCCAGGGAAATGAAAGGAATAAGAAGAGGAGGCATCCTAATTCAAATTTTATATGTGGCCACCAAGGCAACTGTTGACAAAGATTTCCTGAGACATTTTTGTGCAAAAAGCTGCTATTATTATAGCATGGGGAGAGGATCCACGGGCAAAAAGAACTGGCCTGTCACGGAGATGTGAAACTGATTAGATATTTCTTAATTGGGGGTAAAGATAAGGGAAGTCTCTAGAGACTTTCCTGTATGTTAAGGGGAAATATGGGATCCTGAGGTCTGGCTATTGTCAAGATAAGTCTGGCTATTGTCAAGATAAGTCACTTTAAGTCTAGCAAAACATCAACATTAAATAAGCCATGAATTCCTTAAGGAATGTCACATTCTGCTTGTCTCAGATATGTATCAATGGACTGCAAGCTGTAAGGAATATAATTTTATCTACATTTCTCTTGCTTTTGTTCTCCTCATCATTTTTTCCCTTGAACAATTGGACCCTTAATTCTTTAGTGTTGCTTAGGCTAGAAGGTCTTATCTTCTATAACTTCTTTTTGCTGAACAGGGGTGTAGAGAGGTCCCTACATATGGGCCAATATTGGTCAGTGGGAATTTATATATGGGAATATGAAAGGCAGAGGCAGTTGAATAAATCAAAGGTAGATGACATATATGAATCTCTTTCAGTAGAAAAGAACATCTCTCAGCTAGAAGTTATAGCAGTGCAAGAATCCTAGCACCAAGCAGACACAAGAAAAGACAACAAAATAAGGTTAATAGTATTATGAAAAAGAGAAGTACATGAAAATGACCTTTGATAGTTGACCAAAATTCTCCTCCATTCCAGGAGTTCAACCAATCATTAAAGGAGAGGGAGAGATCATGTGAAGGATCTATCTGAGTACTCCTATCGTTTAGAAATCCTGTTACATTTGTGATACATGTGATAATTTGGAATATATAAACTACATTCTGTTTTATAATGGTACATGTACCAGCCTCTGCAGCTGTCAAAATACCCAAGGCCATTCAAAGTTGTAAAAGTGCTTTGCACATCAGTGTAACTTCAGTGTTTAAGAATGTAACGACATTTTGAGAATAAGGAGTCAAGATGGCGGAGAAGTAGCAGGCTGAGACTACTTCAGCTGGCCAGAGATCAGCTAGATAGCTTATCGAAAGATTGCAAACACCTGAAAATCCATCGGCAGATCGAAGAGAAGAAGAACAGCAATTCTGGAAACAGAAAAACAACCACTTTCTGAAAGTTTATCCAATATATACTTTTTTTAATATATTTTTCTAATTTGTATTCTTTTTTTTAATTCTTTTCTTTTCTTTTTTCTTTTTTTTTTCTTTCTTCCTTTTTGAACCTCTTTTTATCCCCTTTCTACCCCGTCATGATTTGGGATCTCTTCTAATTTGGTTAAAGCATATTTTCCTGGGGTTATTGCCACCCTTTTAGTATTTTACTTACTCCTTCATATACTCTTATCTGGACAAAATGACAAGACAGAAAAATTCAACACAAAAAAAAGAACAAGAGGCAGTACCAAAGGCTAGGGATCTAATCAATACAGACATTGGTAATATGTCAGATCTAGAGTTCAGAAGGACAATTCTCAAGGTTCTAGCCGGGCTCGGAAAAGGCATGGAAGATATTAGAGAAACCCTCTTGAGAGATATAAAAGCCCTTTCTGGAGAAATAAAAGAACTAAAATCTAACCAAGTTGAAATCAAAAAAGCTATTAATGAGGTGCAATAAAAAATGGAGGCCCTCACTGCTAGGATAAATGAAGCAGAAGAAAGAATTAGTGATATAGAACACCAAATGACAGAGAATAAAGAAGCTGAGCAAAAGAGGGACAAACAGCTACTGGACCACGAGGGGAGAATTCGAGAGATAAGTGACACCATAAGACGAAACAGCATTAGAATAATTGGGATTCCAGAAGAAGAAGAAAGAGAGAGGGGAGCAGAAGGTATACTGGAGAGAATTATTGGGGAGAATTTCCCCAATATGGCAAAGGGAACGAGCATCAAAATTCAGGAGGTTCAGAAAACGCACCTCAAAATCAATAAGAATAGGCCCACACTCCTTCACCTAATAGTAAAATTTACAAGTCTCAGTGACAAAGAGAAAATCCTGAAAGCAACCCGGGAAAAGAAGTCTGTAACATATAATGGTAAAAATATTAGATTGGCAGCTGACATATCCACAGAGACCTGGCAGGCCAGAAAGAGCTGGCATGATATTTTCAGAGCACTAAACGAGAAAAACATGCAGCCAAGAATACTATATCCAGCTAGGCTATCATTGAAAATAGAAGGAGAGATTAAAAGCTTCCAGGACAAACAAAAACTGAAAGAATTTGCAAACACCAAACCAGCTCTACAGGAAATATTGAAAGGGGTCCTCTAAGCAAAGAGAGAGCCTACAAGTGGTAGATCAGAAAGGAACAGAGACCATATACAGTAACAGTCACCTTACAGGCAATACAATGGCAAAATTCATATCTCTCAATAGTTACCCTGAATGTGAATGGGATAAATGCCCCTGTCAAAAAACACAGGGTATCAGAATGGATAAAAAAAACAAAACCCATCTATATGTTGCCTCCAAGAAACTCATTGTAAGCCCGAAGACACCTCCAGATTTAAAGTGAGGGGGTGGAAAAGAATTTACCATGCTAATGGACATCAGAAGAAAGCAGGAGTGGCAATCCTTATATCAGATCAATTCGATTTTAAGCCAAAGACTATAATAAGAGATGAGGAAGGACACTATATCATACTCAAAGGGTCTGTCCAACAAGAAGATTTAACAATTTTAAATATCTATGCCCCAACGTGGGAGCAGCCAACTATATAAACCAATTAATAACACAATCAAGGAAACACATCAACAATATTACAATAATAGTAGGGGACTTTAACAGTCCCCTCACTGAAATGGACAGATCATCCAAGCAAAAGATCAGCAAGGAAATAAAGGCCTTAAATGACACACTGGACCAGATGGACATCACAGATATATTCAGAACATTTCATCCCAAAGCAACAGAATACACATCCTTCTCTAGTGCACATGGAACATTCTCCAGAATAGATCACATCTTCGGTCCTAAATCAGGACTCAATCGGTATCAAAAGATTGGGATCATTCCCTGCATATTTTCAGACCACAATGCTCTGAAGCTAGAACTCAATCACAAAAGGAAGTTTGAAAAGAACCCAAATAAATGGAGACTAAACAGCATCCTTCTAAAGAATGAATGGGTCAACAGGGAAATTAAAGAATTGGCAAAAATCATGGAAACAAATGATAATGAACATACAATGGTTCAAAATCTGTGGGACACAACAAAGGCAGTCGTGAGAAGAAAATATATAGCGGTACAAGCCTTTCTCAAGAAACAAGAAAGGTCTCAGGTACACAACCTAATCCTACACCTAAAGGAGCTGGAGAATGAACAAGAAAGAAACCCTAAGCCCAGGAGGAGAAGAGAAATCATAAAGATCAGAGCAGAAATCAATGAAATAGAAACCAAAAAGACAATAGAGCAAATCAACGAAACTAGGAGCTGGTTTTTTGAAAGAATTTATAAAATTGATAAACCCCTGGCCAGACTTATCAAAAAGAAAAGAGAAAGGACCCAAATAAATAAAATCATGAATGAAAGAGGAGAGATCACAACTAACACCAAAGAAATATAAACTATTATAAGAACATACTATGTGCAACTCTACGCCAATAAATTTGACAATCTGGAAGAAATGGATGAATTCCTAGAAACATATAAACTATCACAACTGAACCAGGAAGAAATAGAAAGCCTGAACAGACCCATAACTAGTAAGGAGATTGAAACAGTCATTAGAAATCTCCAAACAAACAAAAGCCAAGGGCCAGATGGCTTCCCGGGGGAATTCTACCAATCATTTAAAGAAGAAATAATTCCTATTCTCCTGAAACCGTTCCAAAAAATATAAATGGAAGGAAAACTTCCAAACTCATTTTATGAAGCCAGCATCACCTTGATCCCTAAACCAGACAAGGATCCCATCAAAAAAGAGAGCTATAGACCAATATCCTTGATGAACACAGATGCGAAAATACTCAACAAAATAGTAGCCAATAGGATTCAACAGTTCATTAAAAGGATTATTCACCACGACCAAGTGGGATTTATTCCAGGGCTGCAAGGTTGGTTCAACATCCGCAAATCAGTCAGTGTGATACAACACATCAATAAAAGAAAGAACAAGAACCATATGATACTCTCCATAGATGCTGAAAAAGCATTTGACAAAGTACAGCATCCCTTCCTGATCAAAACTCTTCAAAGTGTAGGGATAGAGGGCACATACCTCAATATCATCAAAGCCATCTATGAAAAACCCACCGCAAATATCATTCTCAATGGAGAAAAACTGAAAGCTTTTCCGCTAAGGTCTGGAACATGGCAGGGATGTCCATTATCACCACTGCTATTCAACATAGTACTAGAGGTCCTAGCCTCAGCAATCAGACAACAAAAGGAAATTAAAGGCATCCAAATCGGCAAAGAAGAAGTCAAATTATCACTCTTCGCAGATGATATGATACTATATGTGGAAAACCCAAAAGACTCCACTCCAAAACTGCTAGAACTTATACAGGAATTCAGTAAAGTGTCAGGATATAAAATCAATGCACAGAAATCAGTTGCATTCCTCTACACCAACAGCAAGACAGAAGAAAGAGAAATTAAGGAGTCAATCCCATTTACAATTGCACCCAAAACCATAAGATACCTAGGAATAAACCTAACGAAGAGGCACAGAATCTATACTCAGAAAACTATAAAGTACTCATGAAAAAAATTGAGGAAGACACAAAGAATTGGAAAAATGTTCCATGCTCCTGGATTGGAAGAATAAATATTGCGAAAATGTCTCTGCTACCTAAAGCAATCTACACATTTAATGCAATTGCTATCAAAGTACCATCCATCTTTTTCAAAGAAATGGAACAAACAATTCTAAAATTTATATGGAACCAGAAAAGACCTCGAATAGCCAAAGGGATATTGAAAAAGAAAGCCAACGTTGGTGGCATCACAATTCCGGACTTCAAGCTCTATTACAAAGCTGTCATCATCAAGACAGCATGGTACTGGCACAAAAACAGACACATAGATCAATGGAACAGAATAGAGAGCCCAGAAATAGACCCTCAACTCTACGGTCAACAAATCTTCGACAAAGCAGGAAAGAATGTCCAACGGAAAAAAGACAGCCTCTTCAATAAATGGTGCTGGGAAAATTGGACAGTCACATGCAGAAAAATGAAATTGGACCATTTTCTTACACCACACACAAAAATAGACTCAAAATGCATGAAGGACCTCAATGTGAGAAAGGAATCCATCAAAATTCTTGAGGAGAACACAGTCAGCAACCTCTTCGACCTCAGTAACAGCAACATCTTCCTAGGAACAACACCAAAGGCAAGGGAAGCAAGGGCAAAAATGAACTATTGGGATTTCATCAAGATCAAAAGCTTTTGCACAGCAAAGGAAACAGTTAACAAAATCAAAAGACAACTGACAGAATGGGAGAAGATATTTGCAAACGACATATCAGATAAAGGACTAGTGTCCAGAATCTATAAAGAACTTAGCAAACTCAACAGCCAAAGAACAAATAATCCAATCAAGAAATGGGCAGAGGACATGAACAGACATTTCTGCAAAGAAGACATCCAGATGGCCAACAGACACATGAAAAAGTGCTCCGTATCACTCGGCATCAGGGAAATACAAATCAAAACCACAATGAGATATCACCTCACACCAGTCAGAATGGCTAAAATCAACAAGTCAGGATATGACAGATGCTGGCGTGGATGCGGAGAAAGGGGAACCCTCCTCCACTGTTGGTGGGAATGCAAGCTGGTGCAGCCACTCTGGAAAACAGCATGGAGGTTCCTCAAAATGTTGAAAATAGAACTGCCCTATGACCCAGCAATTGCACTATTGGGTATTTACCCTAAAGATACAAACGTAGTGATCCAAAGGGGCACGTGCACCTGAATGTTTACAGCAGCAATGTCCACAATAGCCAAGCTATGGAAAGAACCTAGATGTCCATCAACAGATGAATGGATCAAGAAGATGTGGTATAGATACACAATGGAATACTATGCAGCCATCAAAAGAAATGAAATCTTGCCATTTGCGACAACATGAATTGAACTAGAGCATATCATGCTTAGTGAAATAAGTCAAGCAGAGAAAGACAACTATCATATGATCTCCCTGATATGAGGAAGTGGTGATGCAACACGGGGGCTTAAGTGGGTACGAGAAGAATCAATGAAACAAGATGGGATTGGGAGGGAGACAAACCATAAGTGACTCTTAATCTCACAAAACAAACTGAGGGTTGCTGGGGGGAGGGGTTTGGGGTGAAGGGGGTGGGATTATGGACATTGGGGAGGGTATGTGCTTTGGTGAGTGCTGTGAAGTGTGTAAACCTGGTGATTCACAGACCTGTACCCCTGGGGATAAAAATATATGTTTATAAAAAATAAAAATTTTTTAAAAAATGAAAAAAAATAATGTAATGACATTTTGAATATCATTTAACTCTTTAATGTGTGGCAGGTGCTGCTAGCCATCATGTAGATTCTGTTTTCTTTAGCAAGCAATCGGGTAATTAATATGAAACAAAAGAAAAATATAGATTAATTCTTGGAGCAAATGCACACCCATTGTCTGAATCTTGAGTGCTGCCAGTGAGAAGATTCTTCAGATGTCAGCCTTGAAGCATCCTCAGATGTAGTGGTAGCAGACAGCAGGAATCAAATGGGTTTCTCTGGCTTATAATTCAATGTCTCTATTGATCCTTTTGAATGGCTAGTAGAGTAATAGGCACAGAGGATTGTCTGGACGTGGGTTTTGTTGCAATTTCTCTGAATCTGACCTCAAGTTGTCCAGCATCAGTTTTGGGGAATTTAGGGAAAAGGGCAATATTAGTTTTTAATGATGTTAAGAGAATGAAAGAAGACTGGAAACCTTAATTTGAGACCCATAGCCAGATATTTGAGGAAGCCAGAAGAATTCGGGATCTACTTTATAATAAAGATTATTAAAATCTAGTGTCTATAGAGATGAGATATTGAAACATTTTTTCTCTATAATCACCCTCTTTATTAAAGATAATAAAATCAATATTAATGCATTTTATAAACAAGCCAATTTTAACAAACTTGGCTTAATTATTTACATAAGCTAAGCAAGACTAGTTATTGGTGATATAAACCTTTGAAAATCTGCTTTGCTATCCTAGAGGAGAACAGAGGCAGTAACCTCTTTGACAACAGCCACAGCAAATTCTTTTGAGATAATCTCCCAACTTTTGTAGCAACATGGACCGGGACTGGACGAGATTATGCTGAGTGAAATAAGTCAAGCAGAGAGAGTCAATTATCATATGGTTTCACTTATTTGTGGAGTATAACAAAAAGCATGGAGGACATAGGGAGTCAGAGAGAAGGGAGTTGGGGTATATTGGAAGGGGAGGTGAATCATGAGAGACTATGGACTCTGAAAAACAATCTGAGGGGTTTGAAGTGGCGGGGGGTTGCGAGGTCGGGGTACCAGGTGGTGGGTATTATAGAGGGCACGAACTGCATGGAGCACTGGGTG
Organism: Mustela lutreola; assembly: GCF_030435805.1. Lineage (NCBI taxonomy): Eukaryota > Metazoa > Chordata > Mammalia > Carnivora > Mustelidae > Mustela > Mustela lutreola. The sequence goes on from NC_081295.1 coordinate 121,818,087, forward strand.
TGGTGAAAAAATAATGATACTGTTATGCTGAAAATAAATAAATAAAAAGAAAAAAAATGAACATGTTTAAAGATCTGGTATGATAGTTCATTATAATATAGCTGATCAAGAAATTTGGTTCTTGTTATGACACACGATGCTTTAATAATTAGAATGTGAAGTGATGACCTTATACTAGAATATAATTTAAAACTTTTCATACAATTTCTAGAACTATTATAGCATTTACCCATACAACATAAGGCAAAGCTTACGATTATTTGTTTGACAATTCTTCCCAGATAACTTAACATACCAAATAAAGCAAGTCTAATTAGTCAAGAAGATTTCATTTATGACTCAAGCCTTTGGGAAGTTTGAGAAAATCCTCAGGAAATTTTTGGGTGCCTGGATGGCTCAGTTGGTTAAGCATCTGCCTTTGGCTCAGGTCATGATCCCAAGGCCCTGGGATCAACCTCAACAGCAGGCTTTCTGCTCAGTGGGGAGTCTGTTTCTCCTTCTACCTCTACCTAGGGTTGTGTGCTCTCTCTCTGTCAAAGAAATAAATGGGGGAGGAGTCAAGATGGCAGAGAAGTAGCAGTCTGAGATGACATCAGGTAGTAGGAGATCAGCTAGGTAGCTTATCAAACCATTCTGAACACCTACAAATCCAACTGGAGATCAAAGAGAAGAAGAGCAGCAATTCTAGAAACAGAAAATCGACCACTTTCTGAAAGGTAGGACCAGCAGAGAAGTGAATACAAACTGATGGGAAGATAGACTGCAAGGGGTGGGGCTGGCGTCCTGCAAGTGGCAGAGCAACAGAGCACAAAATCAGAACTTTTAAAAGTCTGCTCCACTGAGGAACATCACTCCAGAGGCTAAGCCGGGGTGAAGCCCACGCAGGGACAGCATTGTCTCAGGTCCCGTGGGGTCACAGAAGGATCCAGGGTGTCTGTGTGTTGCAGAGCTCACAGGTATTAGAGTGGGGAAGCTGGCTATAGAGACAGAGTTGAGGAGTGAACTCTCAACTCAGGGTACCTTAAATTGTGATCCATGGCTCAGGCCACTTCTCTGTGAGCAGGGACCCCACAAGATCCAGGGAGACCATCCTGGAAGAGCACAGGGATCTGTGGGGTTTGGAGACTCCAGGCGTGGTTGTGTCCCAGAGATAGAGATGCTTGGTCACATGCTGGATGAGCTGGGAGTACAGCCGGAGGTCAGTGAGATGGGAGTGATTGAGCACTTTTCTCCAAGGGCACACTGAGGAGTGGGGCCCTGAGCTCTTGGCTTCTCTGGGTCAGAGATTGGGAGTCCACCATTTTCATCCCTGTCCTCCAGAACTCTATGGAAAGTATGCAGGGAACAAAAGTTCCTAAAAGCGAACCCAAGCAGATTACTTAGCCTGGCCCCTGGTAAGAGTGGGACAATTTCGCCTCAGGCAAAGACACTTGAAAATCACAACAGGCTCTTCCCGGAGAAGATCAACAAGAAATCCAGCCAAGACCAAATTCACTTACCAAGGAAAACAATGGAATTCCAGAGGAGGAGAAAGTGAAGTATGGAATTCATGGCTTTCTCCCCATGATTCTTTAGACTTGCAAAGTTAATTATTTTTTTTTTAATTTTATTTTTTTCTTATGCTAATTTTTAAACGTTTACTCTTTCCTCTTTTAATGTTTTTAACTAGTTTATCTTAACAATACCTTTCATAAAAAATATTTTTTGAACCTTCATTATTATACTCATATTTTATCCTTAATTGTATCTAACTTTATTTTTTGTATACACATAGAGCTTTTTCTCCTTAAAAAAAAAATGGGATACAACTTCTTCTTATAGATCAAAATATACCCTAAATCTATCACAGGGCTTTCTTCTAGTCTCCAGCCTGAGCAAATACTCTCCACTTTCTTATTCTTTACTCTCCCAACCAATATCTTATCAATTCCATTTTTAGATTAAAAAAAAATTCATCTTTATGGTCATATTCCCTCCCTTCATCATGTTATATATATATATACCACATCATATATATATATATATATATATATATATATATATATATATATCTTCATTATATACATACCACATCTTCTTTTTTTTTTTAAGATTTTATTTATTTATTTGACAGAGAGAAATCACAAGTAGATGGAGAGGCAGGCAGAGAGAGAGAGAGGGAAGCAGGCTCCCTGCCGAGCAGAGAGCCCGATGCGGGACTCGATCCCAGGACCCTGAGATCATGACCTGAGCCGAAGGCAGTGGCTTAACCCACTGAGCCACCCAGGCGCCCCATACCACATCTTCTTTACTACCCAACAGTCAACAGGAATTTGGGCTCTTTCCATAGTTTGGCTAAATACCTAGTTGTGTAATAGGTAGATCTTGTGGTAGATCCATTTTTAGGTTTTTTGGAACTACTATACTTTTCTCCAGAGTGGCTGCACCAGTTTTCATTCCCACCAACAGTGAAAGAGGATTCCCCTTCCTGCACATCATTGCCAATACCTATTGTCTCTTGTGTCATTAATTTTGGCCATTCTGAACTATCAGGGTGGTATCTAATTGTGGTGTTGATTTGTATTTCCTCATGTGAATGATGTTGAGCACCTTTTCTTGTGTCTGTTAGCCATCTGGATGTCTTTGGAAAAAGTGCCTACTCGTGTCTTCTACTCATTTCTTAACTGAATTATTTAGTTCATATTTGTTATGTTTAATATCTTCTTTACAGATTCTGGATAAAACCTGCTAGCAAGTTTATCATTTCCAAATAACTTCTCCCATTCTGTTTTTTAGCTTTGTTGATGGTTTCCTTTGCTGTGACAAACTTTTTATCTGGGTGAAGTCCCAGAAGCTCATTTTTGCTTTTGTTCTCCTTGGCTTTGGAGACAATCAAAGAATCTTCTGCCTGTGTTCTCCTATACAAACAGAGCCTGTAGAGGCTCTGTTTTAAATATATCCATCAACAACTTGAATAAAATCATAAGGGTAAGAAAAGAGAGGAAGAAAATGATCATAAATACAAATAAAGACATTTTATGACAAGAAAGAAAAAAATATGCAGTACTTACTACAGACCTCTCATGGGTCATAGGCAGAAAATGTTATCTGTGACTTCCTTCTTCCATTTCTAATTCTGTGTCTTCTCTTCTCTCCCAGAAGCATAGCAGATCAGAATTCTCTACCTGTGGAGTAAATACACCTTTGTGCCCGAAGGGCTGAGTCCAAGTAGTCTGGATTTCTTATACTTGTGCAGTTGATACCTTTATCATTGGAGTGGAAGTACTGAGAGGCAGTATATAGATCCTGGAACCGTGCTCATGATCAACGCTTTCTTCAGTTCACTTGGCATCTGAAAATCTCTTCACCACGAACACTTTATTCTGGTAGCAGTTCTGTTCTTTCCAACTGGTGTTGACACAAAAGGGAAACCCAGATCCTCATCCTTCATTACTTGATTTAACACAGCACAGTTTTTCAAAGTAACAGAAATTTACTAAGGTATGATAAGTGTCTCTCATCTATTTCAGAATAGGAATTTTATACAATAAAATATTAGATTATCTGTTCTTAAAGTCATCAGCCATCAATTTCTCTAGAAATTTTTGGATGGCCAATGTCTCTGGCCAGAGTGTAGATTTTCTAAAATATAGCTGATAACCTTCCTGTCGCTTCTGGGTTCATCTGCACAACTAAAGCTAGATTAAAAAACAAAAAACAAAAAACAAAAAAACAAACAAACAAAAAAAAAACAAGCCACCATGTAATCCATGTAATTCTGCAGTCATTCAGCCCTCACCTCCTTTCATATAGAAACAATATAAAGACTCCATGAAATAATTTTTATTACCAAAACAAATATGACTTCCAATAGGAAAATTCAACATACTCCAAATCAGCACAAACAATAGTCAACTTTTAACTTCTCCTACATGAGCATAAGGTGTGAACTGACAATTCTCATAACCAGGAAGGCAAGACTCTAGGTCATCCAGGACCTACCCAGAAGCTTTGACCGAGGGTGTCTGCAACTCCAGAAATAGTCACCATGAGGAATCTGGGACAGTGTTGGGGTCCTATTGGAACATAACTTCAGGGCTGCAGGGGAGTAATGGAGATTCAGACCCTGGAAGAGCACCATCAACATCAGATCCTGACCTGAGACCTTGCCCTGAGAGGCTCATAGGATCCTCCAAAGGAGAAGGAAAGGTCACAGGGGTATCTGCAGGCCCACCCACCACAGAGCAGATGGTGAGGGACATGTCTCCTGACTTCAACATCAAGTATGGAAATAGAGTCCCAGAGGAGGAAGCTAGAGCAAAGAAGAATGTATGGGAACCAAGTCATATTGTGGAAGCCTACATCTCCTCCTCAACATCCAGGAAAACCCTCAACATGTGAGGAACTTGTCTACAGAATAGCAGAATTACAAAGTTGGAATATGCACAGTAATTTTGCAAATATACTCCCACAGCCCAGAAGCCCCCTTCTGAGCACTCTTGGTACCAGTATGCCCTCTCTACATCTTTTCTACAGACACCCATAGACCATTCACTTCTATCTCCATTCTTGATATCCACCACCCAGACACAGCACCCTGATGTTATGTCTTCCTGACTTAAGATGCTACAGTGTTTTCCTGGGTCCTTAGTTGTATCCTTCCAGGTCACACAAGACTTTTCATTAGAAACAGAAAGGTTTGGATGTGTCGATCCCGGATCCAGAGTGACAGACACTGCAGAGACAATTGCCAATCATTTGAGGTCTCCCTTGCCCTATAACAAGGCACACGTTAACCACCCCCACCACCAGACTACTAGATGCATGTGGGCAGGGGTAAGCCTCCTGAGATTAGAATCTTATGATTCAAGCACACACCCTACCTACAAGGAGAAGTAATTAAAAACTGATCCAAAAGGACAAGACTGGACTCCAAACTGAATAGTATCTCTTAACATCCTATATCATCCACACCCACCAACCCACTTATGTGATTTTGACCACCCCATCTAGACCCACCACCACTGATGGGGCCAACATCTGTGTCACCACAGCAAGCTGAGGAAAGGTCAGCCACCATGGAGCAGCAGTAGGAGGACCCAGAAAGAACTCAAAGTAAGTCACAAGGCAGGAACTTTTCCTTCCACCAATCTACAAAAGAACCACATGTTTCTTGTTTAGGCTTTGAGAAGTCTGAACACATTGGGGTCTATATCTAGTTTTCTGAATGACTGTTTCAATCTCCTTACTGGTTATGGGTGAAATACACTGATGCAAGAGTTACAGGGAAATATCTTATGGAAACCTTCCCTGATGTGTTTATTTCTTACACGTGTGCACACACACACAGCCATGATGCTACAGCCTTCCCATAAAAGTCAAGCCATAAAGCTTAACACACCTGAAAGGCTGTGTAACAACCTCAAAAGAAGAATGTATGCCCAGATTTCACTCAAATTATGTTTTCTCAATCCTTAGTCACATATCCATCATGAAAGCTAGCTTTTCTTAAACAAATGGGGGAGATCAAAATACAAGTACACAATGCATACTTTAAAACACGTACTTTAGGGCTCCTCGGTGGCTCAGTTGGTTAAGCAACTGCCTTCTGCTCGGGTCATGATCCTGGAGTCTGGGACCAAATCCCACATCAGGCTCTCTGATTGCCAGAGAGTCTGTTTCTCCCACTGACCTCTCTCCTCTCATGCTCTCTCTCTCTCTCGTAAATAAATAAATAAATAAAATCTTAAAACACACACACACACACACACACACACACACACTTTAAAACACCAGCACCTGAAACAGTCAGTTAAGCATCTGGCTCCTGATTTGAGCTCGGGTCATAATCTCAGAGTGGTTGGATCCAGCCCCTGATCAGGCTCCAGATTCAGCAAGGAAACTGCTTGAGATTTTCAACACTCCACCATGCCACCCACTCCAATGGCTAGAAAGAGGCAGCAAGAGCAGGGAGGAGAGGGAGAAGCAATGTCCCCACTAAGCAGGGAGCCCAATGTGGGGTTTGATCCAAGGACTCTGGGGTCATTACCTGAGCCAAAAGCAGCTGCTTAAGAAACTGGGCCACCCACAGGCCAATATAATCTTTTTTTATTTTTTAATTCAGGAAAAATAGCCAAAATGTAGAAGGAGCTGACATGTCCTTCAATAGATGAATATATAAAGAAGATGTGGTTCATATATACAATGGAATATTATTCAGCCATCAGAAAGTATGAATACCCACCATTTGCACTGACCTGGATGGGACTGGAGGGGAATATTCTAGGTGAATAAGTCAAGCAGACAAAGATCATATGGTTTCACTCATATGTGCAACATAAGGAATAGCATGGAAGACATTAGGGAAAGGAAGGGAAAATTGAAGCGGGAGAGGGGGAATAAGAGAGAGAGATACTAAGAGAGATTATGGACTCCAAGAAACCATCTGAGGATTTCAGAAGGGTGGGGATGGGAGGATGGGGTAGCCAGGTGATAGGTATTAAGGAGGGGATATGTTGTGGTGAGCACTGAATGTTAAATACAAATAATGATTCATGGAACAATAAACTAATGATGTGCTGTATGATGACTAACATAACATAATAAATATTTTATCAGTATGCGTCAAAAGAAAAAAAAATTTAAATTAAATTAATTAGTTAATTAAATATATCATGCACATTAATTCAGCAGAGAAGGGGGAGATGCTAAACAAAAACAAAACGGGGGCATCATGTTACCTGATTTCAAGCTTTATTACAAAGCTGTGATCACCAAGACAGCATGGTACTGACATAAAAACAGACACATAGACCAGCGGAACAGAGTAGAGAGCCCAGATATGGACCCTCAACTCTATGATCAAATAATCTTCGACAAAACAGGAAAAAATATACAGTGGAAAAAAGACAGTCTCTTCAATAAATGGTGCTGGGAAAACTGGGCAGCTATATGTAGAGGAATGAAACTCGACCATTCTCTTACAGCATACACATAGATAAACTCAAAACGGATAAAAGACCTCAATGTGAGACAGGAATCCATCAGAATCCTAGAGGAGAACATAGGCAGTAATCTCTTCGATATCAGCCACAGCAACTTCTTTCAAGATATGTCTCCAAAGGCAAAGGAAACAAAAGCGAAGATGAACTTCTGGGACTTCATCAAAATCAAAAGCTTCTGCACAGCAAAGGAAACAGTCAAGAAAACAAAGAGGCAACCCACAGAATGGGAGGAGATATTTGCAAATGATAGTACAGACAAAAGGTTGATATCCAGGATCTATAAAGAACTCCTCAAACTCAACATACACGAAACAGGCAAACATCAAAAAATGGTCAGAAGATATGAACAAACACTTCTCCAATGAAGACATATAAATGGCTATCAGACACATGAAAAAATGTTTATCATCATTAGCCCTCAGGGAGATTCAAATTAAAACCACATTGAGATATTACCTTATACCAGTTAGAATGGCCAAAATTAGCAAGACAGGAAACAATATGTGTTGGAGAGCATGTGGAGAAAGGGGAACCCTCTTCCACTGTTGGTGGGAATGCAAGTTGGTGCAGCCTCTTTGGAGAACAGTGTGGAGATTCCTCAGGAAATTAAAAATAGAACTTCCCTATGACCCTGCCATTGCACTATTGGGTATTTACCCCAAAGATACAGATGTAGTGAAAAGAAGAGCCATCTGTACCCCAATGTTTATAGCAGCAATGGCCACGGTCACCAAACTATGGAAAGAACCAAGATTCCCTTCAACGGATGAATGGATAAGGAAGATGTGGTCCATATACACTATGGAGTATTATGCCTCCATCAGAAAGGATGAATACCCAACTTTTGTAGCAACATGGACCGGACTGGACGAGATTATGCTGAGTGAAATAAGTCAAGCAGAGAGAGTCAACTATCATATGGTTTCACTTATTTGTGGAGCATAACAAATATCATGGAGGTCAAGGGGTGTTAGGAGAAGGGAGTTGGGGTAAATTGGAAGGGGAGGTGAATCATGAGAGACTATGGACTCTGAAAAACAATCTGAGGGGTTTGAAGTGGCGGGGGGGTGGGAGGTTGGGGTACCAGGTGGTGGGTATGATAGAGGGCAGGGATTGCATGGAGCACTGGGTGTGGTGAAAAAATAATGAATACTGTTTTTCTGAAAATAAATAAATTAATTTAATTAAAAAAATGAATACTGTTATGCTGAAAAAATAAAAAAAAAACTTCATAATACGTAAGAAAAAAGAATAAACTAAAATGAAATTTAAAAAATAGAAAAGCAAAAGAAAAGTGCAGGTATATGTATCAAAAAGTTCAGATTGAAAGGTTATTATGGAATTCGATGTACTGGACATCTCACTGTGATGGTAAATAGGTCTAAAAATTATCTATAAAAAATTGAACCAGAATAGTGGGAATGAATTAAAATAAAAGTTGTATCTGTGAAGTTGTGGTGGTTGTTCTCTTGTTTTTTTTTTGTTTTGTTTTTTTTTTGGTTGGTTTCCTTGGGGAAGGGCCTGCACTGTGGCTTTTCAGGCAGTGTTTCCTGAGTTAAGTCTTCCCACCTCCCTCAAGGGGGGGGGGGGGTTCTGAGGAAACTGGTTTTTCAGGCTTTTGTCCTCTGGAGGTTTTGTTTGTTTTTTTGTTCATTTGTTTTCTCTTGTCTTGATGCTTCCGATGGTTTTTAGAGGTTTAGAGGAAAGCAAACTGTACTCAGACTTCCCTCTCAGAGAGAAGCCTCAGTCTGATCCCCTCTGGATGCTCCAGAGCACATAAAATACCCCTTGGTCTATGGCAGAGCACTTCTGAGTTGTGGTCCCTGGGGACACAGGAACTCCTGTTTATACCCAAAACCACGACAGTGACAGCGGTGGCTGTATGGGCAGCTCCAAACCACCAGAGAGGTCTCAAGCAGTGAGTGATCACATACTGAGATTTTCCCACTGGCCAAGGCTGTGAGTACTCAGACTTTCCGGGACCAAGAGCACAGGGCTGGCACCTGCACACACCTCTCTCAGGGGAGGGTGTGGGGTGCAACTCAGACTCTGGTAGCGTGGTGTAATGTGCATATGGGGAGTGCAAAAAGGCTGTGTTTCTGCTGGCTGGCAAGGCTCCCAGCCCCTCACAGGAGCCACACCCCATGCGCTCTCAGATGCACTCCTGGCTCAGGGACCAAGACCTGGTTTCTTCAATGCACGTACTCTAGCTGAGCACCAGGGGTGGCTGACCTGGGTCCCGGGACTTAAGCCCCTGTCCCTAACAACCCCAATTCCCACCATTTACCCCCAAGATCCTTTGCTCTGTTTGAGTGCTTTCAACCAGACTCCAAGTTAATGCTGGTTCCCAGTAGCTGGGCACTCTCATATTGGGGTATTACTTTCCAATGGGTTGCTTCTGGTGGCTCCCTCCCCCATCTGTTTATCTTCCGATATGAGTCTGGCATTCCCACTCTGCTTTACGTGCCCACTGGCATCTTCTGCCCTGTAGAAATTCAGACATGTATAATTCTAATCTCAAGGTGATTTCATGGGTGATCAGAGTTCTTTGGTAGGTAATCAGCTCACTTTAGGGTACAGGTTGAAATGGCGCCTCCTCCTAGTTCTCTGCCATCTTGTCTCCTCCATAATTGACTTTTTTTTAATTTTTTTAAATTTTTTTTATTTTTTATAAACATATATTTTTATCCCCGGGGTACAGGTCTGTGAATCACCAGGTTTACACACTTCACGGCACTCACCAAAGCACATACCCTCCCCAATGTCCATAATCCCACCCCCTTCACCCCAACCCCCTCCCCCCAGCAACCCTCAGTTTGTTTTGTGAGATTAAGAGTCACTTATGGTTTGTCTCCCTCCCAATCCCATCTTGTTTCATTTATTCTTCTCCTACCCACTTAAGCCCCCATGTTGCATCACCACTTCCTCATATCAGGGAGATCATATGATAGTTGTCTTTCTCTGCTTGACTTATTTCACTAAGCATGATATGCTCTAGTTCCATCCATGTTGTCACAAATGGCAAGATTTCATTTCTTTTGATGGCTGCATAGTATTCCATTGTGTATATATACCACATCTTCTTGATCCATTCATCTGTTGATGGACATCTAGGTTCTTTCCATAGTTTGGCTATTGTGGACATTGCTGCTGTAAACATTCGGGTGCACGTGCCCCTTTGGATCACTACGTTTGTATCTTTAGGGTAAATACCCAATAGTGCAATTGCTGGGTCATAGGGCAGTTCTATTTTCAACATTTTGAGGAACCTCCATGCTGTTTTCCAGAGTGGCTGCTCCAGCTTGCATTCCCACCAACAGTGTAGGAGGGTTCCCCTTTCTCCGCATCCTCGCCAGCATCTGTCATTTCCTGACTTGTTTATTTTAGCCATTCTGACTGGTGTGAGGTGATATCTCATTATGGTTTTGATTTGTATTTCCCTGATGCCGAGTGATATGGAGCACTTTTTCATGTGTCTGTTGGCCATCTGGATGTCTTCTTTGCAGAAATGTCTGTTCATGTCCTCTGCCCATTTCTTGATTGGATTATTTGTTCTTTGGCTGTTGAGTTTGCTAAGTTCTTTATAGATTCTGGACACTAGTCCTTTATCTGATATGTCGTTTGCAAATATCTTCTCCCATTCTGTCAGTTGTCTTTTGATTTTGTTAACTGTTTCCTTTGCTGTGCAAAAGCTTTTGATCTTGATGAAATCCCAATAGTTCATTTTTGCCCTTGCTTCCCTTGCCTTTGGCGTTGTTCCTAGGAAGATGTTGCTGTGGCTGAGGTCGAAGAGGTTGCTGACTGTGTTCTCCTCAAGAATTTTGATGGATTCCTTTCTCACATTGAGGTCCTTCATGCATTTTGAGTCTATTTTTGTGTGTGGTGTAAGAAAATGGTCCAATTTCATTTTTCTGCATGTGGCTGTCCAATTTTCCCAGCACCATTTATTGAAGAGGCTGTCTTTTTTCCATTGGACATTCTTTCCTGCTTTGTCGAAGATTTGTTGACCGTAGAGTTGAGGGTCTATTTCTGGGCTCTCTATTCTGTTCCATTGATCTATGTGTCTGTTTTTGTGCCAGTACCATGCTGTCTTGATGATGACAGCTTTGTAATAGAGCTTGAAGTCCGGAATTGTGATGCCACCCACGTTGGCTTTCTTTTTCAATATCCCTTTGGCTATTCGAGGTCTTTTCTGGTTCCATATAAATTTTAGAATTGTTTGTTCCATTTCTTTGAAAAAGATGGATGGTACTTTGATAGCAATTGCATTAAATGTGTAGATTGCTTTAGGTAGCAGAGACATTTTCGCAATATTTATTCTTCCAATCCAGGAGCATGGAACATTTTTCCATTTCTTTGTGTCTTCCTCAATTTCTTTCATGAGTACTTTATAGTTTTCTGAGTATAGATTCTGTGCCTCTTCGTTAGGTTTATTCCTAGGTATCTTATGGTTTTGGGTGCAATTGTAAATGGGATTGACTCCTTAATTTCTCTTTCTTCTGTCTTGCTGTTGGTGTAGAGGAATGCAACTGATTTCTGTGCATTGATTTTATATCCTGACACTTTACTGAATTCCTGTATAAGTTCTAGCAGTTTTGGAGTGGAGTCTTTTGGGTTTTCCACATATAGTATCATATCATCTGCGAAGAGTGATAATTTGACTTCTTCTTTGCCGATTTGGATGCCTTTAATTTCCTTTTGTTGTCTGATTGCTGAGGCTAGGACCTCTAGTACTATGTTGAATAGCAGTGGTGATAATGGACATCCCTGCCATGTTCCAGACCTTAGCGGAAAAGCTTTCAGTTTTTCTCCATTGAGAATGATATTTGCGGTGGGTTTTTCATAGATGGCTTTGATGATATTGAGGTATGTGCCCTCTATCCCTACACTTTGAAGAGTTTTGATCAGGAAGGGATGCTGTACTTTGTCAAATGCTTTTTCAGCATCTATGGAGAGTATCATATGGTTCTTGTTCTTTCTTTTATTGATGTGTTGTATCACACTGACTGATTTGTGGATGTTGAATCAACCTTACAGCCCTGGAATAAATCCCACTTGGTCGTGGTGAATAATCTTTTTAATGTACTGTTGAATCCTATTGGCTACTATTTTGTTGAGTATTTTCACATCTGTGTTCATCAAGGATATTGATCTATAGCTCTCTTTTTTGATGAGATCCTTGTCTAGTTTGGGGATCATAATTGACTTTTGATCACACTCTATGGTAGAGTGACTAACACGAGGGGGAAAAAAAGACAAAATAAAGAGGACTCCCATTCTTAAAGCTCATCAGCTTAGACCAAGGAACATATGTATTTTTCACCTGCCATCAACACAAAGTGAAATTAGGGAGTCCATTTCAGGTCAGAGAAGACAGGAATGTCCTTGAAACAAAAGGAGTTTTGGCACCTGTGTGGGAATATTCCTTCAGGGCTGTGTTTTGAGGTAGACTAACTGATAACTGGCTCCAATTATCATAACCATTAATCAGTAAATGAATGAGGAAGAAGAACCCACATACAAGAAGAATAACCTGAGTCTATTAAGAGGAAGAACAGTGAAAGAGCCAGTGTCCCCATTATTAGTTTCCTCTGTCAAGCTGTGTTTATTAGAAGGAGTAGGCTTATTTAGATATCATCATCCAACAAGTTGGAAGGGGGACTATTAGCCTGAAGAGGGGCCAAACATATTCTGTCAATGTCAGGATCCTGATTTAGGGTCATGAAGGCCTGGACATAGCATACCTCAGTCCACTTGCCCTTTTTCCTGCAGAAGAGATCTAAATGGTAGATCTCAGCGTCTCATGAATGGCCATTTTTTTCTCATTTAATAAGGAGAACTGAGGCCATGAATGGTTACAGAGAAAATCAGTTTTGTCTTAAATCTTGTGATCTGAATTGATGGTAGTGGGTTAAAAGACACCCCAAGGGAGAGCCCTTGGGGACTAAAGAAGATCCCATGTTCCTAGAGAAGCAGAGCAGGTCCATTAGCAAGAAAATCCCCCATACTCCCGTGACGTCTTATACAGGATATGTCAGAGGATCCCAGTGTCAAAGTGACTGGAGGTGTTCCTAGAACAAAACTGCTGTGAACACTTCCAGCCTTGTAGGAGGGATGTAGGAGGGATGTTCTTGACCCCCACCTCCCCACAGCAATCTAGACTACAAATCGGTGCTGGTGAATTGGCTGAAATACCGTGACATGCTATGAAGAACCTGCCATTTTTAACCTATGGAAAACACTAGAAAAGTTTTATGGGGATAAATTACCTAAAAGTAAGATTCAAGCTGTAATTAGAGGACACTGATGGAAAATTGTAAAGACAGAAATCCATCATGGTCTAAGAAACATCATAACACATGTCGTCTTTACAGCAACTTCCCTAGGAAACAGCACTTTGCTGGGTTTTAATTCAGTTTTGGATAGCTCTCTTTTGGCCAGAAGTGGCTAGATAAGTGATGTGGAAGAGACCACATTGGACCAATGAAGAAGAAACCTCAGAGGAGAGTCTTTTTTTTTTTTTTAAATTTTTTATTTTTTATAAACATATATTTTTATCCCCAGGGGTACAGGTCTGTGAATCACCAGGTTTACACACTTCACAGCACTCACCAAATCACATACCCTCCCCAATGTCCATAATCCCACACCCTTCTCCCAAACCCCCTCCCCCCGGCAACCCTCAGTTTGTTTTGTGAGATTAAGAGTCACTTATGGTTTGTCTCCCTCCCAATCCCATCTTGTTTCATTGATTCTTCTTCTACCCACTTAAGCCTCCATGTTGCATCACCACTTCCTCATATCAGGGAGATCATATGATACTTGTCTTTCTCTGCTTGACTTATTTCGCTAAGCATGATACGCTCTAGTTCAATTCATGTTGTTGCAAATGGCAAGATTTCATTTCTTTTGATGGCTGCATAGTATTCCATTGTGTATATATACCACATCTTCTTGATCCATTCATCTGTTGATGGACATCTAGGTTCTTTCCATAGTTTGGCTATTGTGGACATTGCTGCTATAAACATTCGGGTGCATGTGTCCCTTTGGATCACTACATTTGTATCTTTAGGGTAAATACCCAATAGTGCAATTGCTGGGTCATAGGGCAGTTCTATTTTCAACATTTTGAGGAACCTCCATGCTGTTTTCCAGAGTGGCTGCACCAGCTTGCATTCCCACCAACAGTGTAGGAGGGTTCCCCTTTCTCCGCATCCTCGCCAGCATCTGTCATTTCCTGACTTGTTGATTTTAGCCATTCTGACTGGTGTGAGGTGATATCGCATTGTGGTTTTGATTTGTATTTCCCTGATGCCGAGTGATATGGAGCACTTTTTCATGTGTCTGTTCGCCATCTGGATGTCTTCTTTGCAGAAATGTCTGTTCATGTCCTCTGCCCATTTCTTGATTGGATTATTTGTTCTTTGGCTGTTGAGTTTGCTAAGTTCTTTATAGATTCTGGACACTAGTCCTTTATCTGATATGTCGTTTGCAAATATCTTCTCCCATTCTGTCAGTTGTCTTTTGATTTTGTTAACTGTTTCCTTTGCTGTGCAAAAGCTTTTGATCTTGATGAAATCCCAGTAGTTCATTTTTTCCCTTGCTTCCCTTGCCTTTGGCGTTGTTCCTAGGAAGATGTTGCTGCGGCAGAGGTCGAAGAGGTTGCTGCCCGTGTTCTCCTCAAGGATTTTGATGGATTCCTTTCGTACATTGAGGTCCTTCATCCATTTTGAGTCTATTTTTGTGTGTGGTGTAAGGAAATGGTCCAATTTCATTTTTCTGCATGTGGCTGTCCAATTTTCCCAGCACCATTTATTGAAAAGGCTGTCTTTTTTCCATTGGACATTCTTTCCTGCTTTGTCGAAGATTAGTTGACCATAGATTTGAGGGTCTATTTCTGGGCTCTCTATTCTGTTCCATTGATCTATGGGTCTGTTTTTGTGCCAGTACCATGCTGTCTTGATGATGACAGCTTTGTAATAGAGCTTGAAGTCCGGAATTGTGATGCCACCAACGTTGGCTTTCTTTTTCAATATCCCTTTGGCTATTCGAGGTCTTTTCTGGTTCCATATAAATTTTAGAATTATTTGTACCATTTCTTTGAAAAAGATGGATGGTACTTTGATAGGAATTGCATTAAATGTGTAGATTGCTTTAGGTAGCATAGACATTTTCACAATATTTATTCTTCCAATCCAGGAGCATGGAACATTTTTCCATTTCTTTGTGTCTTCCTCAATTTCTTTCATGAGTACTTTATAGTTTTCTGAGTATAGATTCTGTGTCTCTTTGGTTAGGTTTATTCCTAGGTATCTTATGGTTTTGGATGCAATTGTAAATGGGATTGACTCCTTAATATCTCTTTCTTCTGTCTTGCTGTTGGTGTAGAGAAATGCAACTGATTTCTGTGCATTGATTTTATATCCTGACACTTTACTGAATTCCTGTATAAGTTCTAGCAGTTTTGGAGTGGAGTCTTTGAAGATCAGAGGAGAGTCTTAAGGTTGGCAGGCATTCTAGTGACTTAGGTGGCTGTTTTGTGCCCAATGAAGACAGCTTTTTATTAAGATTGGAATAAAGAGAAGGCATCAAGTTTCTTGGGTCTTATTACTAGAAGCTAGGGTACTAGCATCCAGTTAAAATGCAGGCTTTTTTCCCTCCCCTGAGATCAGCCATGGGCTAGATGGTTGCATCTTGAGCAATCAACATGAAAGTGTT
This sequence comes from Mustela lutreola, assembly GCF_030435805.1. Classification (NCBI taxonomy): domain Eukaryota; kingdom Metazoa; phylum Chordata; class Mammalia; order Carnivora; family Mustelidae; genus Mustela; species Mustela lutreola. Next base: position 121,833,791 of record NC_081295.1, read on the forward strand.
CTGATAAGAGACCTTATTCCTGGAATAGCCCCTCAAATGGAAGCACAGGAAGAGAACTTTGCACTGATGTTGAAGTCCAGATAAGAAGAAAGGCCCCATGTTGGACACCAAAATGATGTGAGGCTGGTGAGCAAATGGTCAAGATATAATATTTGAGAGTTTTCCATGCAAAAGGTGGTTTTATTAGAGCACAGGGAAAGGACCCATGGGCAGAAAGAGCTGCACAGAGACTGTGAGCTGTGACTGATCTAATACATTTTAGTTAGTGGGGGTAAGAGATAGGGATAAAGGATAAGGGGATAAGAGATAAGGGAATTTGGAAGCAAGGCTTCCAGGATTTTTAGGAGGGAGCTGCTCTTAAGATAAATTTATTTACTATGTTCTAGGAAAACATTAATCCTGAGACCCTTCAGATGTATATCGGTGAACCAATGTTCGTAAGGTAATTGCAATCATATTTTGGGTGGGGCTGTTTATGGTTACCACAGGGAAATAAAACTAAAAAGAACAAAGATATAGTGGTCAAACATGAAAGGAAATCCTTAAGGGAGCTGCAGAAGTGTTGTAATCTGTAAGCCTATAACCTATGAGTCACAGGAAATTCTAGGCTTTGTTCTGTTTTCTCTCATCAAGTGTTTATGTAAAGATAATAAAAATACGAATTTGATAAGGCATAAACACCCCCATATTTATTGTAACGTTATTTATAATAGCTAAGATATGGAAGCCATCTACCAGTACATTGACAGATAGACAAGGGGGAGTATGTATAAACACAATAGAATTGTATGCAGCCAGAACAAAGGATGAGATTGTGCTAATTGTGATAACAAGGATGGATCTAGAAGGCTTTCTACTAAGTGAAAGAAGTCAGACTGGGAATGACAAATACTGCATGATTTTATTCATATGTGGAACACAAACTGAAAGACCCTCGATCCGCACCCAAGAAGCAGACACCAAGCCTCCACTGGATGCAAGTTGCAAGAGATTTATTGGTTACACAGGTGCCTGCGGACGCATCAGCCTTTGTGGGCTGAGCGCGCCAGGCGAAGTTGGGGAGCAGATTATATAGGGCAGGGTTGGGGTGGCGGGAAGCGAGCTTACAGAAGCAGATGCTTGGTTACAGGGATCTGATTGGTTAACTTAAATCAAGCATTGTCAGGCACTGTGTTCAAGGCAAGGACATAATGGTTTGTTCTAGCGGGAGGCGGTGGCGGGAAGCGATCCTACAGAAGCAGATATGCATGGTTACAGGAGTCTAATTGATTAATTTGATTCAGGCATGATTGGGCGTTGGGGTCAGGGCGTTCTGGTGGTTCCTTGGGTCAGCACTCTGGAAAGTCCCAGTTACATTTTACTTTTTATTTGTCTTTTCTTTTGATAGACCGGGTGATCACAGACCTCCTGCTTGTGCAGGATATATGTTGTCATTCGGCTATGGGAACAATCAAGCCTTCAGCAAGGGGAGAGGGGTGCTGTGGGGACATCAGGTTACTTAAGCAAGCCTTTAGCAAGGGGAGAGGGTGTCTTTCAAAACAAAACAAAAGAATAAGCAAACAAACGAAAGGTAGATTCAGACCTCTGAACACAGAGCACAAACCCATGCTTGCCAGAGGGGAGATGGAGTGCAGTGTGGGCCAAAGAGGGTGAAGAGAATGGGAGATAGGCTCCTAGTAAGATGATAGGTACACCTGTAGAGAGCTTAGAATAATGTTTAACTTGTTGAATCAGCATGTTGCCATCAGAAAAATAACAACATTGTCTCTCAATTACACTCAGATAAAAATGAGTTGTAGAAAATTAAAATAAATTAAGCTTTGCCTTATTACAGGTTTTTTTTTAGAAGTGGGTTTAATACTTTCCACAAACTGGCACATTATAAATTCATAATCATTTTTACCTACCCATTGTTTTAAAGCCTAGGTGTCTGGAAGAGATTATGCTGAGTGAAATAAGTCAAGCAGAGAAAGTCAATTATCATATGGTTTCACTTATTTGTGGGGCATAATAAATATCATGGAGGACAAGGGGTGTTAGAGAGGAGAAGGGAGTTGGGGGAAATTGGAAGGGGAGGTGAACCATGCATGAGAGACTATGGACTCTGAAAAACAACTGAAGTTTGAAGTTGTGGGGGGGTGGGAGGTTAGGGGTACCAGGTAGTGGGTATCAGAGAGTCAAGGATTGCTTGGAGCACTGGGTGTGGTACAAAAACAATGAATACTGTTATGCTTAAAAATTTTTTTAAAAAATTATTAAAGAAAAACACTTGAAGCTATTATATGCTATTATATTATAGGCTAACAGCTATTATATGGCTGTTCAAGTAGAAAATGCAATCTTTTTTTTTTTTAAGATTTTTTATTTATTTATTTGACAAAGAGAGATTAAATGTACGCAGAGAGGCAGGCAGAGAGAGAGAGGAGGAAGCAGGCTCCCCGCTGAGCAGAGAGCCCGATGTGGGACTGGATCCCAGAACTCTGGGATCATGACCTGAGCCAAAGGCAGCGGCTTAACCCACTGAGCCACCCAGGCGCCCCAGAAAATGCAATCTTAACACCCCACTAGATAATTTATTTTGAGCAAGAAAAATCATTCATGGCCAGTGAATAGTGTTTATTAACAAATAGCTGGACCATGTGTCTGATGAAATGGCAGTGTGTGGGTGGGGGGAGTGAAGTTTGCTCTTTGGTGTCTTTCCTGCAATGTCTCCAGGTGTCTTTCCAGTGTCCTTCAGGAAAATCTCCCCTGTGCTTTGTCATTCCTTCCCCTCCTCTTCCGACATGGGATCCAAGGGCCAGCATTCAAGGGAGATAAGCTTTCTGGCCCAATCATGCTGGGCCATTGTTGAATTCAAGGTCCCTTTCCTTCTCCTTTTTCATCCTGAGTTGTGTGGAGCTAGGGTCTGGGCTGGGCTTGAGGACTGGTGTGTGTATGGGGGGCAGTGCTAGTGCACCTCCAGCCCTCCTTCTTCTAGAAGATTCCTGAATGAAGGCTTATCAGATGGCAGGGCTCATGTCTTCCTTCATCTCTGTTGCATGTGTGAGAATGAAGTGTTATAAGAACAACTTGAGTAGCCCAGGTCCTGGCACTTACTAGGTACTCAATTAGTTTTTTTTTATCTCCTCTGTTTTTTTTTTTTTTTTCCTTTTTAAAAAATTTTTTTTAACTTTTAATTAACATATTGTATTATTAGCTCCAGGGGTACAGGTCTGTGAGTCACCAGGTTTACACACTTCACAACTCTCGTGATAGCACATACCCTTTTGAATGTCAATAACCCTACCACCCTTTCCCTACCACCTTCCTCCAGCAACCCTCAGTTTGTTTTGTGAGATTAAGAGTCTCTTATGGTTTGTCTCCCCCCTGATCCCATCTTGTTTCATTTATTCTTTTCTTACCCCCCAAACCCCCCACATTGCATCTCCACTTCCTCATAGCAGGGAGATCATATGATAGTTGTCTTTCTCTGATTGTCTTATTTAGCTAAGCATAATACCCTGTAATTCCATCCGTGTCATTGCAAAGAGCAAAATTTCATTTCTTTTGATGGCTGCTTAGTATTCCATTGTATATATATATATACCACTTCTTCTTTATCCATTCATCTGTTGATGGACATCTCGGTTCTTTCCATAGTTTGGCTATTGTGGACATTGTGGCTGTAAACATTCAGGTGCATGAGCCCCTTCAGATAATTACGTTTGTTTCTTTACGGTAAATACTCAGTAGTGCAATTGCTGGGTCGTAGGGTAGCTCTATTTTCAACTTTTTGAGGAACCTCTATGCTGTTTTCCAGAGCGGTTGCACCAGCTTGCATTCTCACCAACAGTGTAGGAGGGTTCCCCTCTCTCCACAATCTTGCCAGCATCTGTCATTTCCTGACTTGTTAATTTTAGCCATTCTGACTAGTGTGAGATGGTATCTTGTTGTGGTTTTGATTTGTATTTCCCTGATGCCGAGTGATGTGGATCATGTTTTCATGTGTCTGTTGGCCATCTGGATGTCTTCTTTGCAGAAATGTCTGTTCATGTATTCTGCCTATTTCTTGATTGGATTATTTGTTCTTTGGGTGTTGAGTTTGATAAATTCTTTATAGATTTTGGACACTAGCCCTTTATCTGATATGTCATTTGCAAATATCTTCTCCCATTCTTTCAGTTGTCTTTTTTTTTTTTTTGACTGTTTCCTTTGCTGTGCAAAAGCTTTTGATCTTGATGAAGTCCCAATATTTCAATTTTGCCCTTGCTTTTCTTGCCTTTGGAGATGTTTCTAGGAAGATGTTGCTGAGGCTGAGGTCGAAGAGGTTGCTGCCTGTGTTCTCCTCAAGGATTTTGATGGATTCCCTTCTCACATTGAGGTCCTTCATCTATTTTAATTCTATTTTCATGTGTGGTGTAAGGAAATGGTCCAATTTCATTCTGCATGTGGCTGTCCAATTTTCCCAACACCATTTGTTGACGAGACTGTCTTTTTTCCATTGGACATTCTTCTCTACTTTGTCAAAGATTAGTTGACCATAGAGTTGAGGGTCTATTTCCCTGCTCTCTATTCTTTTTCATTGATCTATGTTCTGTTTTGGGGGCAGTACCATATTGTCTTAATATTGATAGCTTTGTAATAGAGCTTAAAGTCTCAAATTTGATGCCAAAAACTTTGGCTTTCTTTTTCAATATTCCTCTGGCTATTCAAGGTCTTTTCTGGTTCCATATAAATTTTAGAATTATTTGATCCATTTCTTTTTTTTTAATATAATTTTTTATTTTTTATAAACATATATTTTTATCCCCAGGGGTACAGGTCTGTGAATCACCAGGTTTACACACTTCACAGCACTCACCAAAGCACATACCCTCCCCAATGTCCATAATCCCACCCCCTTCTCCCAAACCCCCTCCCCCCAGCAACCCTCAGTTTGTTTTGTGAGATTAAGAGTCACTTATGGTTTGTCTCCCTCCCAATCCCATCTTGTTTCATTTATTCTTCTCCAACCCACTTAAGCCCCCATGTTGCATCACCACTTCCTCATATCAGGGAGATCATATGATAGTTGTCTTTCTCTGCTTGACTTATTTCGCTAAGCATGACATGCTCTAGTTCCATCCATGTTGTCGCAAATGGCAAGATTTCATTTCTTTTGATGGCTGCATAGTATTCCATTGTGTATATATACCACATCTTCTTGATCCATTCATCTGTTGATGGACATCTAGGTTCTTTCCATACTTTGGCTATTGTGGACATTGCTGCTATAAACATTCGGGTGCACGTGCCCCTTTGGATCACTACGTTTGTATCTTTAGGGTAAATACCCAATAGTGCAATTGCTGGGTCATAGGGCAGTTCTATTTTCAACATTTTGAGGAACCTCCATGCTGTTTTCCAGAGTGGCTGCACCAGCTTGCATTCCCACCAACAGTGTAGGGGATTTTGATAGGGATTGCATTAAATGTGTAGATTGCTTTAGGTACCATAACCATTTTCACAATATTTGTTCTTCTAATCCATTAGCATGGAACATTTTTCCATTTCTTTGTGTTTTCCTCAATTTCCTTCACTTTATAGTTTTCTGAGTATAGATACTTTGCCTCTTTGGTTAGGTTTATTCCTATGTATCTTATGGTTTTGGGTGCAATTATAAATGGGATTGACTCCTTCATTTCTCTTTCTTCTGTCTTTTTATTGGTGTAAAGAAATGCAACTGATTTCTGGGCATTGATTTGATATCCTGACACTTTACTGAATTCCTGTACAAGTTCTAGCAGATTTGGATTGGAGTCTTTTGGGTTTTCCACATGAAATATCATATCATCTGCAAAGAGTGAGAGTTTGATTTCTTTGCTGATTTGGATGCAAAAAAAAAAATCTTTTTGTTGTCTGATCACTGAGGCTAAGACTCCTGGTACTATGTTGAATATCAGTGGTGATAATGGACATAACTTATATGTTCCTGACTTCAACAGAAAAGCTCTCATTTTATCTCCATTGAGTATCTCGCTGTGGGTTTTTCAAAGATGACTTTGATGATATTGAAGTATGTACAATCTACCCATACACTTTGAAGTGTTTTGATCAGGAAAGGATGCTGTACTTTGTCAAATGCTTTTTCAGCATCTGTTGAGAGTATCATATTGTTCTTGTTCTTTCTTTTATCAATGTATTGTATCACACTGTTTGATTTGTGGATGTTGAGCCCACCCTGTAACCCTGGAATAAATCCCAATTTGTTGTGGTGAATAATCATTTTAATGTACTCTTGGAGCCTATTGGCTAGTATTTTGGTGAGAATTTTCACATCTGTGTTCATCAAGGCTATTGGTCTGCAATTCTCTTTTTTGATGGGATCTTTGTCTGGATTTGGAACCAAGGTAATGCTGGCCTCATAAAATGAGCTTGGAAGTTTTCCTTCCATTTCTATTTTTTGGAACAGCTTCAGGGGAATAGGAATTAATTATCCTTTAAATGTTTGGTAGAATTTGCCTGGGAAGCCATCTGGCCCTGGGCTCTTGTTTGTTTGGAGATTTTTGATGACTGTTTCAATCTCCTTACTGGTTATGGGTCTATTCAGGTTTTCTGTTTCTTCCTGGTTCAGTTGCGGTAGTTTACATGTCTCTAGAAATGCATCCATTTCTTCCAGGTTGTCAAATTTGCTGGTGTAGAGTTGCTGATGTGTTCTTATAATTGTTTGTATTTCTTTGGTGTTGGTTGTGATCTCTCCTCTTTCATTCATGATTTTATTTATTTGGGTCCTTCCACTTTTCTTTTTTTAAGAGTTTATTTATTTATTTGACACATAGAGATCACAAGTAGGCAGAGCCATAGGCAGAGATTGAGTGGGAAGCAGGCTCCCTTCTGAGCAGAGAGCCCAATGCGGGGCTTGATCCCAATACCCTGAGATCATGACCTGAGCGGAAGGCAGAGGCTTAACGCATTGAGCCACCCAGGTCCCCCGTCCTTTCTCTTTTGTTTTTGATAAGTCTGGACAGGGGGTTATCAATCTTATTAATTCTTTCAAAGAACCAGCTTCTAGTTTTGTTGACTTCTTCTATTGTTGCTGTTGTTTTGATTTCTATTTCATTGATTTCTGCTCTGATTTTTATTATTTCTCTTCCCTTGCTGAGTTAGGCTTTCTTTGTTGCTCTTTCTCCTGCTCCTCTAAGTGTAGGGTTAGGTTGTGTATTTGAGACCTTTCTTATTTCTTGAGAAAGGCTTGTACTGCTATATATTTTCCTCTCAGGACTGCCTTTGCTTTGTCCCACAGATTTTGAACCATTGTATTTCCATTGTCATTTGTTTCTATGATTTTTCTTTTCAATTCTTCTTTAATTTCCTAGTTGATTCATTCATTCTTTAGAAAGAAGTTCTTTAATCTCCATGTATTTGGGTTCTTTCCACATTTCCTCTTGTAATTGAATTATAGCTTCAGAGCATTGTGTTCTGAAGCAGGGAATGAACCCAATCTTTTGATACTTATTGAGACCTGATTTATGATCCAGGATGTGATCTATTCTGGAGAATGTTCCATGTGTACTAGAGAAGAATCTGTATTCTGTTGCTTTGGGATGGAATGTTCTGAATATATCTGTGATGTCCATCTGGTTCAGTGTGTCATTTAAGGCCTTTACTTCCTTTTTCATCTTTTGCTTGTATGATCTGTCCTTTTCAGTGAAGGGAGTGTTAACGTCCCCTACTATTATTGTATTATTGTCAATGTGTTTCTTTGATTTTGTTATTAATTGGTTTATGTATTTGGCTGCTCCATTGTTAGGGGCATAGATAATTAAAATTGTTAGATCTCCTTGTTGGGCAGACTCTGAGTATGATATAGTGTCCTTCCTCATCTCTTAGCATAGTCTTTAGCTTAAAATCTAAATGATCTGTTGTAAAGATTGCCACCCCAGCTTTTGTTTGATGGCCATTAGCATGGTAAATTGTATTCCTCCCCCTCACTTTAAATCTGGAGGTGACTTTGGGTATAAAATGAGTTCCTTGTAGACAGCATATTGATGGATTTTGTTTTTTTATCCATTCTGATACCCTGTGTCTTTTGATTGGGGCATTTAACCCATTCACACTCAAAGTAACTATTGAGAGATAGTTACTCTCAGTAACTAGTGCCATTTAGTGCCATTATATTGAATTTAGTGCCATTGTATTGCCTGCAAGGTGATTATTACTGTTTATTGTCTCTGTTCCTTTCTGATCTACTACTTTTAGGCTCTCTCTTTGCTTAGAGGACCCCTTTCAATATTTCCTGTAGAGCTAGTTTGGTGTTTACAAATTCTTTTAGTTTTTGTTGTCCTGGAAGCTTTTTATCTCTCTGTCTATTTTCAATGATAGCCTAGCTGGATATAGTATTCTTGTCTGCATGGTTTTGTTTTGTTGTTGTTGTTGTTGTTGTTGTTGTTTTTCCATTTAGTGCTCTGAATATATCATGCCAGTTCTTTCTGGCCTGCCAGGTCCTTGTGAATAAGTCCACTGCCAATCTAATATTTTTGCCTTTATATGTTACAGATTTCTTGTCCTGGGCTGCTTTCAAGATTTTCTCTTTGTCACTAAGACTTGTAAGTTTTACTATTAGATGATCAGGTGTGGACCTATTTTTACTGATTTTGAGGGGGGTACTCTGCACCTCCTGGATTATGATGCTTTTTCCCTTTGCCATATTAGGGAAATTCTCTACAATAATTATTTCCAGTATACCTTCTGCTCCCCTCTCTCTTCTTCTTCCAGAATCCCAATTATTCTAATGTTATTTTGTCTTATGGTATCACTTATCTCTCACATTCTCCTCTCATGGTCCAGTAGTTGTTTGTCCCTCTTTTGCTCAGCTTCCTTATTCTCTGTCATTTGGTCTTCTATATCACTCATTCTTTCCTCTGCCTCATTCATCCTAGCAGTAAAAGACTCCATTTTTTGTTTAACCTCATTAATAGCTTTTTTAATTTCAACTTGCTTAGATTTTAGTTTTTTTATTTCTCCATAAATGGCTTTTAGAGAGGGTTTCTCTAATATCTTCCATGCCTTTTTGAGCCCAGCCAGTACCATGAGAATCATCATTTTGAATTCTAGATCTCACATATTACCAATGTCTGTATTGATTAGGTTCCTGGCCTTTAAGGTTACTGCCTCTTGTCCTTTTTTTTTTTTTTTTTTTTTTTTTTGTGGTGAGTTTTCCTGCCTTGTCATTTTATCCAGATAAGGATATATGAAGGAGTGATTGAAATATGAGTAGGGAGGCAAAGACCCCAGGAATATGTGCTTTAACCAAATCAGAAGGGACCCCAAATTGTGGGGGGGTAAAAATAGTTCAGAAAAAAAATTAAAAAAAGAAAAACATAAAAAAATATATAAAAAATAAAATATATATATATTAGACTGGTGACTAGAACAGGGTCACTAACTTAATTTTGGGAGCATTTTGGCCTCTTAGAAGAAGCTATCTCTCCAAATTTTAAAGAATGAAAAACATATATAAGGGTAAACATGATGAAAGGATGGAATATGACTATAACGATGAAATTTTTAAAAAAAAATATCATAAAAAGGAGTTGATAAGATAAACTGGTTGGGAGAATAAGGAAAAAGAAAGTAAAGAGAATTTCTCAAGCTGGCGAACAGAATAAAGATTTAGGATATATTTTGATCTATTAGAAGAAGCCGTTCCCAAATTTATTTTAGAAAAGAAAAAAAAACCCTATGCATATACAGTAAATAAAGTTAGATACAATGAAGGATAAAATATGACTCTAATAATGAAGGTTCAAAAAAGATTTTTTTTTTTAAATGGAAGGCATTGTTAGGATAAACTAGTTAAAAACATTAAAAGAGGAAAGAGTACAAGTTAAAAATGTGTTAAAAAATAAAATTAAAAAAATTAATTAACTTTGTAAGTCTAAAGAATCATGGGGAGAAAGCCATGAATTCCATGCTTTGCTTTGTCCTCCTCTGGAATTCCGCTGTTCTTTTTGGTAAGTGAACTGGTTGATCTTCTGGGGGAGGGGTCTGTTGTAGTGATTCTCAAGTGTCTTTGCCTGAGGCGTAATTGCACCACCTTTGCCAGGGGCCTGGCTAAGCAATCTGCTTGGGTTTGCTTTTGGGAGCTTCTTTCCCTGAACCCTCTCTGTAGAGTTCCTGGTGATGGGAATGAAAATGGCAGCCTCTGAGGCTCTGGCCTGGAGGTTCCAAGATCTTGGGGCCCCATTCCCAGTGCGCCCTCAGAGAAAACTGCTCAATCATTTCCGTCTTCCTGGCCTCTGGCTGTGCTCTGAGCTCACCCAGCTTGTGATGAAGCATCTCTGCCTCTGGGACACAGTCCTGCCTGGAGTCTCCAAACTCTGCAGATCCCTGCACTCTTCCAAGGGGGTCTCCCTGGATCTTGTGGGGTCCCTGCTCACAGAGAAGAGGCCTGTGCCACAGATTACAATTTAAGGTATTCCTGAGTTGAGAGGTCACTCCTCGGCTCTGTCTCTGTAGCCAGCTTCCCCGCTCTAATACCTGTGAGCTCTGTGACACCCAGACAACTCTGATCCTTCTCTGACCCCACGGGACCTGAGACCACGCTGTCCCTGTGTGGGCTTCACCCTGGCTTAGCCTCGGGAGTGATGTCCCTCATTGGAGCAGACTTTTAAAAGTTCCAATTTTGTGCTCCATTGCTCCACTGCTTGCCAGAAGCCGGCCCCTCCCCGCAGCAGTCTATCTTCCTGTAGCTTTTGATTCACTTCTCTGCTGGTCCTACCTTTCAGAAAGTAGTCGAATTTCTGTTTCTAGAATTACTACTCTTCTTCTCTTCGATCTCCTGTTGGATTTGTAGGAGTCTGGAATGGTGATAAGCTATCTAGCTGATTTCCTACTACATGATGTCATCTCAGCCTACTACTTCTGTGCTATCTTATTCCCTCTGTTCTTGTATAAAATTCCCCTAATATGTCTCAGGCCCTGAGGAGTCACCCTGTTGGCCAGGGAGTAGAGGATGAACCTGGAGGTTAATATTGGTCCTTTTTCATTCATTAATCTTCAGTTAAGATGGGTTTTCCCAATACTCCTGACTTTAAGTGAATATTAGCAGAAATGCACATTTGGGGATAACAGTATGGGATGTGTTCAGGTATATGCAGAAGTGCTGGGTTTGCACGAAGTTTTATTATGTCCATCCAGACATCTGGGCAGAAACTCCCATGGATCAATGGGTCAGTCTTTGTTTCATTAAAACAAATGTAGCAGATCATTCAGAACAATCGAGAGTGAACATAGGCTGTGAAAGGCATTGCTGGGAGCAAGTCCAGGTCGTTGGTCCCAAGCAGGAAAATGTTGGAGAGCAGCAGGACAGGGTGTGTGTGGTAGGATCCACAGTGTCCTTTAGGAGAATGTAATATGACTCTTATTCTTCTCAGTGATTCCCTGGGATCAGGAGAAGAAAAGCATGCATAAACTGGCATGTCATTCATGGGTAGGGGCCTGAGTATGGGCCTGCATCCCTGGGCCTCTGCGGTGGCCTGTGACTCATGCAGACATGGAGGAGTCCCCTGTGCTGAGGTGGAAAGGGTCTGTCCCTATGGGCAGAGCAGGCTGGGAATGTTTCCAAAGGGCTGGGAGGACTTTCTTGGCATCAGGGCTGTGGGTCCCCCACCTCATCAGCATACTGAGCAGTAAGAAAGGCTGTGCTCTTGCTGGGGACTGTTGTCAGCCCTAAGCCCTGCTGTCTGCTCTGAGGCCCAGAGCTGTGGCTGGCCCTGCCTCCTTACTGGAAGTGTTCATATGCCTCCTGCCCTGTGTCTCCCTTACTCTGAGTAAATGGAGGATTGCTGCAGGGGCTCTTTGCTCTCCCATATCCCCTCCATGTTTCTCCTTTCCCAGCTGCTTGCTGGGGGCTCTGCAAGTGAGTGTGTCCCCTCCTCCTCCCTGTGTCACCCTATGGTGGATGAGAGCACCAGGGAACTCTGCTGGCATCTCCATCAGGACGGATGTCTATTGGTGGAGGCCATGGCTCTAGAAATAATCTCGTGATCTTCCAACTGCTAGTAGTATCTAAATTTTAAGAAGATTCCCAAAATGTAAAGAAGGACTGAGGACCCTGATGCTTGTCTAATGAGGAGTTTATGTCTTAGAAAATGAAAAATGTGAATTTCACCATGAAAAGTGTGAAAATAAATTTTCCCTAATTTCTTCTTTCCTAGCTTTGTTGGAATCCAAGCATTTATACTCTAATTAATTCAATGCACCCACAGTTATTTAGGGTATGGAGTATGAGTTAGGTAGTAGTATGTGTACAAAGCTGACAGAATCCCTATTTTCACAGAGTTTACATCCTGGCGGAGACAGTGAACCACAATGGCATATAATCCACATCTGTTAGAAGAGTGAAGAGCATGGGGAAAGGAAGTAGATCAGGTGGGGCAGTTGTGGGGGCAGGAGTGGCTGTGGGCAAGCAGCAGTGCATCCATAAGGTGACCAGTGTAGGCAGTGAGATGGGAACGAAGATGTGGAGGAGGTGGGGTACCATCCTGTGAGGATCCCAATGGAAAGGGTGTCTCTGCAGGGATGAAAAGCTAGAGCAAACCTGGAAGAGTGCATGTATGATCAAGGAGCAGAGGAGGCAAGTATTGGCTGGGGCAGACTGAATGAGAAGAAGAGAAGTGGGAGTTGAGAGTCGGAGAGCTCTGTAAGATCTTTCTCTTGGAATTTCAAACCATGTGGGGAACTGGGGAGCCATTGCAGGGCTATGAGCCAAGTAAGGACATGGTTTTACTTACAGGTTAAAAGGGTCACACACAAGGAGTTGGGGAGAGGATAGTCCCAGGGAGGCTAGGCACTGTCATCCCCCAGGTAAGACAGATAACTCAGCCACATTTGAGTAGTACAGGAGTTGATAAATCACTCTTCAGAGGTCCAGCAGGGCTGGTCCTGCATAAGATTGTTTCTTGACTTGTGCACCAAGCTTCAGAAGGCCAAGGACTGTCGGGGGTGGTTGTGGAGTGAACTTTCTTCTGTAGCTAGTACCAATTTGGTGCCTGTGATCTACGAAATAGGGGAAGATTTTAGTAGAAGCAGCTGTGGGCTCCAGTTTTTAGTTCACATGGAATTCAGCAGAGGAGAAACACATGTACAGAAATAATGAACTTAGGAGCAGATGTGGGAAAGTTGCTGAGTGTGGACCACAGTAGTGTTCTTTGGTGTGTTTTCAGTCCTGTCCTAGAAGGAGGCAGGTTAGAACTGTGGTTCTCAGAGTGTGGTCCCTGGAACATCTATATCAACATCCCCACCACCTCCTTAGAAATGCACATTCTTAGACCCACTCCAGACCTACTGAACTAGGAGCTCTGGGGGTGGAGCCCTGCAGTCTTCGTTTCACAGGCCTTCCTGGTGATTGTGATGACTGTAGAAGGTTAGAACCACTGAGTTAGAAAGTCCTTCATGGAAGGACCTGGAGCCAGGAGCACAGGCTGTTAAGGGAGTCTTTTTGATACCATTTCTGGGTTTCAAAATTGTGGTAAGATGATCTTGCCCTGATTCAGAATGGTCAGAGCTGGGTCCCTCAGGTCAGGGCCTCCTGTCTGACACTTACCTTCTCCTGCCTAGGACTCCCAACTGACAGTGTGTTCCCTACCCCTGGCCTTTCTCACTCCTATGTCTGTGTCCACAAAGGAGTTCATGGCCTCAGCAATGAAGACTTTCCTTACCTGGGAGGAGGCCATCCTGCACATCCATAATGGCATTCGACAACAGGCTGTATGCCTGCTTCTTTAGACAAGGAAGCTTCTGTGAATCTGTCTGTTTGGAGGTGAAGGTGATGGATGGGTACTTGTCCTATACTAGGTCCTGCAGTATTAGAGTCAGGAGCCACCTCAGAGCCAAGTAAATCAGCCCCTTATTTTTCAGATGAAGGAAAAGAAGTCTTTTACTTATTCAGTTATTCAGTATGAATATATAGAACCCCCTACTAAGTACCAAGTTTCCTTTTAGATACCTGGACACATCAGTGAACTTAATAAAGGTCCCTGCACTGCAACATTTATATTCTAGAGGCAAAAAAATAGATAGATGAATGGTAATAGAGGATGTTAGATGTTAGTGAGAAGGCATTTTGAAGAGAGGATATCTGAGGGCGAGAGTTCCAAGAAGAGGAACACACAAGTGCAACACTTGAAGAAGGAGTGTGGCTGGTGAGTCTGGGCAAACATGGAATCCACATAGTTGGTGAGAGAGGTGAAGGGAGGGTGGGGAGAAGTGACAACCCTGGAATAAAGAGGTGTTCCTGGTCCATAGACACAGAGAAGAGATTGATCATGAAAAGCTCATGAAGAGGACACACTTGAGCAGGTACCTGAGTGAAATACATAGTGTTCCAAATAGTCCTGCAGGTTGATGGACTGGACTATCAGGGGCACAGACAGCATGGTTACTGTGGTTATGACAGTTAACCAAATAGTCCAGAGACTGGAATGTGTGTGCTCTGTGGGGCACAGGTATGGAATTTGGGCTGGAAGTGGACAGGGATTTTGTTGGGTGGGGGTGGAGGCAGATGTCAGCATAGAGAATTCTTTGTGTGCTGTCTAATGGAGTTTGGATGCAGACCTAAGGAAATTTTAAACAGAACTGTGCAGGGGTTTGCTTTAACAGCATGAAGGATGGAGACTGGAGGCATGGATGTAATTACACATCCATGTGTAGTTTGGAAGTTTGGCTGTCTGACTCCATGTAGTGGCAGCTGGGTGGAAGAGGAGGCATCTGGCTTCAGAGAGGTTTGGAAAGTAGACTGAGCTGAGTGTGTAGATTTGGGGACAGAGATTAGAGGTGGAATTGAAGACTACAGAGACTCCCAGGGTTTCTTTTTAGCTATTTGTTTAATAGTAGTAGAAATATTGATAATGATGTATTTTTTGCCAATTGTTGTCGTGTTTCTGGGTACCACACAGCCACAGAAATCTTAGTGGCATATAGCCATTTTTTTAGTTATTTAGGGAGTTTAGCTCATCTAGGTTTTATTTCTCTACTCTTAACTGGGCTTCCTTACACATCTTTGTTCATTTCGGGAAAATGTCACTAAACACATATCTCCCAAATCAGAAATCTTCTTCACAGAGACAGTAGGAAAAAATAATTTCTATTACTTCTATTTTTTTATTTATTAGTGTTCACTACAATGTTATGTGCCTCACAGAGATTTTTCAAGAGATGTGGAGACAAATTAATCTCATCCTTTTCCATGCTTATGCAGTCACATGTTCTCTGGATAGACAGTTACTGGCTCTGAAGTTAACAGACTTGACAGCACCATTTGTCGCAAGCAGTTCATGCTATGTTTACTTGGTTATCAGGGTGATCCTTATGTTAGCTAATTGGCTTTATCTGGAAGGAAACAAAATTCCCCATCTTCATGACAGGAAGTATTTTTACATGTGAATCTCCGTGCTCACTAATTTAGGTTCCTACACTGGCACAGAAAGGGGGAGAGAAGGGTGCTGTCCTCCTTGCTATTAATAGTTCAAAGAGAGGGTTTCCAGGTCCTTGAGAAAGATGTTCCAGGATCACAAAGCTGCCAAAGTCCTGTGGAGTTTTTACATCTCAGAAAGAATAGAAAGCACCCACAATCACAAGTTTCCTCAAGAAAATGCTGCAATATTTTGCATTTTGCATTTTCCTCAGGAAAATGCTAAATTATTTTCAATATGGACAGTGATTTCTGACCTTTAATTTTTATTTGTCCTGAAAGTGGGTCTTGGCTGGGGTTGCTCACATGGGTGTTGTCTAGTTGGCTGGTGGCTGGTCTAGAACAGCTTCAGCTGAAAGGCTGTGTTAGCCTAAGCACGTGCACCCTGTGGCAGAGGGCAAGGCAATGACACAAGCAGTTTATAACCTCTGCTATAGTCACATTCCCTGAACTCTTAGTGGCTGAGTCAAGTCACAGGTTGGAGCCCAGAAGCATAGTGTGAAGACATTAGTAATATGTGACAGAGGGCTCACTGGATGTAAAGAAGGCTAAAAGATTGGGGATATTTTAATCATCATCATATCACAGATGGGTCCAATCATGAATTAGTTCAGGATTTGAGTTGGAAGTATCTGTGAGAAATGGCAGAGCTAACCCCCAGGGATGTGGATGTTAGTTAGGGAAGGAGCTCAGGAGGTATGTAGGGTTGTCAATGGTGGAAATGATGACCAAGTGGCAGTGAGTGTGCAAGCAGATGCCCTAGAGAGTGTGTAAGGTGAGAAGAGCATGGAAGGATGGATCCTGGGACCAAATTCCTCCTTCTGTCACTCTGGGCAATGGACCACTACCCTCATGGTTGGGGAGAAGAGCCCACACTCTGTGCCTGCAGCAGTCCCTGTGCTCTTTCCTTCTGTTCCCTGAGGCAGAACTACTGTTTTGCTCCCTGTAGAGGCCACTCCCCAAAGAGACCCCAGAAGGCAATACTGTCCCTGAAGTTGTGCACAGGAAGACTCTCATGGGATTCCTGGATTCTCCAGCTTCTCTCTTGCAGGTATGGGCTCTACCCCTCAAATGCACATCCAAGCAGCAGAGGAGGATGGGGTCCAAGTGCTGTGCATGGCCTTGGGGTAGTTCCTGAAGCCTCAGGTGTAGTGGAGAGTTCTCAGAGGGGAGAAGTTCCTGGTATTCCCTGAGATATATGCCCAAGACAGTTGGAGGCTGTTTAGTGTGGAGGGTGCTCTGCTGGTGAGGAATAGCTCTTCAGGCAATGTGATCTGACACGTCTTCAACCTTTTCCTGGGCTAGGGGAAGGCAATGCCTTTTTTCATTTCCAGTCAGTGCTCTTTCTGGGAGGGAGGGGTCGGTGTTCCTGTGTGTGCTTGCCTGGTCTGTTCTGGTCTGTGTCCCTGAAAGGGTCTCTGCCTGGGCACAGAGGCCTTCCTCCCTAGGGCTTCTCCTTGGAAGCCAGCTTTCAAGGTGAGCCTGAACTTACTGGGGCTCTTAACCCTTAGGGCTGCCTACCACACCAAGAGAAAACATACCGCAAAGTGGCAGGAAATGCAGGAACAGGAGAAACTTCACTAGGACAAGAAAAAGACTAGAACACAAAGGAAAATGTGCTGAATGCCAAAGGTAAGGCAGGGCAGGGGCCACAGCCTGTGAATGTGGAAGCTGGTATGGAGGAAAAGTGGACAGGAAGGCCCTTGGCCTGGGCAGGTGGCCAAGTAGGTTCAGGAAGGACAGTTGGAGCTGTGGAGTCTCAAGGGGTCTGGAGTTAGATCTTTTTATAGGATACAGAGACATCTTTGGTGGGTTTTCCAGGTGTAGTCCTTGCTTTTCTTAGTGACGGGAATTCATGCCCAATTTTCACTTTCTTTCAGATGATCTGCAAGCAGATCTTGGTAAGTTCTGTTCTTTCTCCAGAACTTTCTGCATTGCTTTTGTAGATGTTCTGGTTCTCAGCTCACTGTTTCCTGTGTTGCCTTTCAGACTGGAGGAAATCCGTTTACCTGGCTGGTGAGTGACTTTCCAGATAGCATTGTGTCTTCCATCTTAATTAAGCCAAGAGGTATCTCCTCTCCTTGTCTCATGCAGAGGCATGTGGAGAAGCTGGTGGGCAGCAGACTCCACTCTGTGAGCTTTCCCTGATATGTGCCACTGCTTCCTACCCAGTGCTTGGGAATCGGGGGCTGATGGTGGTCCCTGGAGTCTGTTGTGCATCTTGGCTTTATTCTAATGCTGACCTACCTACCACATTGCTTGATTTTCAGCCTTTAATATAACTAGTTCTGTTAGCACCTGGAATCCAAAAGTCAGACACTCTGAAATTTTATTTAAGAAGCTATAGAAATTTATATATTATATTATTTATAGAAATAAATGGGGTTCGGGGCGCCTGGGTGGCTCAGTGGGTTAAGCCTCTGCCTTCAGCTCAGGTCATGATCTCAGGGTCCTGGGATTGAGCCCCACATCTGGCTGTCTGCTCAGCAGGGAGCCTGCTTCCCCCTCTCTCTCTGCCTACTTATGATCTCTCTCTCTCTCTCTCTGTCAAATAAATAAATAAAATCTTTAAAAAAAAAAAAAAAAAAAAAAAAAAAAAAGAAATAAATGGGGTTCATTACACAAAGGGGTGGTCCTGACCACATAATACCAACTGGGGAGAGTGTGTTTTCTCCAGTTCCTGTAAGTTGTGGTCACAAACTGGTGGGTTGAGGACTGGAAAGACTATGTGTAAGAATGTGGTGGGATGAACAGTCGGTGCCCCAAAATAGCGATGTGTTATCTGGGAAAGTTTGGCCACCTTTACCCCAGAGCTCACCTCATATCCCTGTCCTGAAGTCATCCTCCCTTTTGACTTATTTCTTAAATACCTGGCCCTGAGCTTGGGCTATGATGATCCATGACTTCATTCCCTGATGAGCGACTCATCCTGGAACACTTTGCCAGTAATCCTGACCTCTAGGCTTCCTAGAACAGTCCCCAGCCACAGGTCCAGGCTCGTACAACTACTGATCACTGTCTGACTCCTCCCTCTCATTCAGTGTATTGGCTGTCTCCTCCATCAATTCCTCCTCCCCTTCTTCATCTCCTATTCTGGGTTCCTCCCTTTATCTGGGTTTTACAACTGGGACCTCCCCCCACCATCATGTGCCCCTCAGCCCCCTCAGGTTGCTCATGGGCCCAGCTGACACCAGAAAGTCCCAACAGTAGCTGCCCAAACAGTTGTTGCCAACAATGTCACCTACATTTTCCTCTTTCACTCAGGATGCTCCCTGGATACCTACAAAGTACCCACTGACCAATGGCTGCCTCTATACCCATGCCAGTCCCTGAGTATGGTTCTGCCTGCCCAAGCCACCCACCCCAAAGCTTCTACCTCAGCTAGGGCTGTCTTCTGAAGTTTGCTCAATGCAGCTCTCTAGTGAGCAGCCCCTGGGCAGGCCATGTCACTATGGTGCACTACACACACAGCTCCATGGGCATAAGGAACAATCTTATCACTGACCAATGAGTGACTTCAGCCTGGGGACTGTTTCCATATAGAATGCTCTTTGATGACTGCTGATCTGACTCAAACTCTTCCTGGTGTGCACAACTTGGTCCCAGCAGCTGGAGCAGTTCGGCAGGGAGAGCCCAGCAACTAGCCTTGTGCAGGATCTCCCATGTTTTCAGAAGGGCCTGGATTTTTATGGGGTGAGGGAGAGGTGAATGGTCTCCAGGACTCCCATGCTTTCAACCACCAGAACTTGTCCCACTGTTCTTGCCATGGCTCAGGACCCAACATGATCCTCCCAGGAGAGTCCTCCCTAGGTTTCTCTAAGGAGATTGTGGCAGAGTTGGCTAGATTGCCTGACGTGAGGTGTCAACAGCCTGGCTGCAGCTGGGTTGGGGCTGGAGGAGGAGCTGGGCATGGAACACTTGGGCCTGGATGGGCTCCACATGCTGAGCTAACCTTGTGCCCTGCTCTGTGATCCTGCTGTGTAGGATTCATTCTGCAGTGAGTAGCTGTAGTGAGGGTTTTCTCAGCATCACTCTTCTTTGACTTTGGCCCCACTACTGTCCCTTTTCTCCCTTTCTCCTGGACAGTAGAGACTCTACTCTGCCTCCAAATCCTCTTTCTAACATGAGAAAAATCAAGGGGTTTGTCCAGGTGGCCCCTAAATTCTACACAAGGGGTGTGTCTGGGGAGCTCAAGGGAGGGCCTAATGCACTTGTAACTTGTAATTCAAGATTTGCTTTAGTAATAAACAAACATAAAACCTTATTTTCAAATGGCTTCAGTAGTGAATTCTAAAAAAACATTTATATCTATTTATTTTTAGTAAGAACAATAGTTTCATTTCTTATATAAAATCATTAATACACAGGTAGTGTATTATTAGTTTCATAGGTAGATTTTAGTGACTCATCAGTTGCAAGTGACAGTGCTCATTACGTCAAGTGCCCTCCTTAATGTCCAACATCCACTTACCCCACACACCTTGCATCCAGCAACACTGTTTGTTTCTTATAGTTAAGAGTCCCTTATGGTTTGTCTCCCTCTCTGATTTTATCTTTTTTTTTCCCTTCCTTCCACAATGTTCATCTGTTTTGATTCTTAAATTACACATATGATTGAAATCCTAATGTTATTTGTTTTTCTCTGACTTACTTCATTTAGCATAAACCCTCTAATTCCATCCACCATCATTGCAAATAGCAAGATTTCATTCTTCTCATGGCTGAGTAATAGTCTATTCTTTTATCTATAACCACCTCTTCTTTATCCATTCATCTGTTGATGGACTTCAGGGCTCTTTCCATAGTTTGGTTATTGTGGACATCAATGCTATAAAAATTGGGGTACATGGCCCTTTCAAATCACTATGCTTGTATCCTTTGGAGAAATACCTAGTAGTACAACTTCTGGGTCATGGGGTAGTTATATTTTTAACTTTTTGTGGAACCTCCATGCTGTTCTCCCGAATGGCTCTACTAATTGGCATTGCCACCAACAGTGAAAAAGGTTTCCCCTTTCTCTGCATCCTCACCAACATCTTTTGTTTCCTGAGATGTTAATTGTAGCTATTCTTGCTGGTGTGAGGTGGTGTCTCATTGTGGTTTTGATTTGCATTTCCCCGATGCAAAGGGATGTGGAGCAATTTTTCACATGTCTGTTGGCCATTTGTATGTCTTCTTTGGAGAAATGTCTGACCATGTCTTTTGCCCACTTCTAGACTGGATTTTTTGTTTTTATGGTGTTGAGTTTGATTGTTTCTTATGGATTTTGGATACTAGCCTTATATCTGACAAGATATTTGCAAATATCTTCTCCTATTTGCAAATATGTTCTCCCATTCTGTACACTGTCCTTTAGTTTTCTCAACCTTATCTTTTGCTGTGCAAAACCTTTTTGTCTTGATGAAGTCTCAATAGTTTATTTTCACTTTTTTTCCCCTTGCCTTTGAAGATGTGTCTAGCAAGTTGTTGCTATGGCTGAGATTAGAGAGGATCCTGCCTGTGTTCTCCTCTGGGATCTTTATGGAATACTGTCATACATTTAACACTTTCTTCCATTTTGAGTTTATTTTTGTGTATGGTGTGAGAAAATGGTCCAGTTTCATTCTTCCAGATGTGGCTGTTCAATTTTTCCTGCACCATTTATTGAAGAGACTATCTTTCTTCCATTGGATATTCCTTCCTGCTTTGTCAAAGATTAGTTGGCAATAGAGTTGAGTGTCCATTTCTGCGTTCTCTATTCTGTTCCATTGTTCTATGTGTCAGTTTTTGTGCCAATACCATGCTGTCTGGATGATGACACCGTTGCAATACAGCTTGAAGTATGGAGTTGTGATGGATACCACCAGCTTTGGTTTTCTCTTTCAGCATTCCTTTGGTTATTTGGATTCTTTTCTGGTTCCATAAATTTTAGGATTATTTGTTCCAGTGCTGTGAAAGATGTTGATGGTATTTTTGATAAGGATTCCATGGAATGGGTAGATTACTTTGGGTAGGATAGACATATCAACAATATTTGTTCTGTGATGCCTGGGTGGCTCAGTCAGTTAAGCATCTGCCTTTATGTCAGGTTATGATACCAGAGTCCTGGGATTGAATTCTGCATCAGGCTCCTTCCTCAGTGGGGAGCCTGCTTCTTCCTCTGCCTGCCATTCACCCCTTTTTTTGTGCTCTACCTCTCTTTCTGATAATTAAGTAAATAAAAAATTTTTTAAAAGATTTAAAAAAAGGACAAAGTCTTTTATCCATTTTGAGTTTATCTTTGTGTACAGTATAAGAGAATGGTCGAGTTTCATTCTTCTACATATAGCTGTCCAGTTTTCCCAGCACCATTTATTGAAGAGACTGTCTTTTTTCCCCTGTATATTTTTTCCTGTTTTATCGAAGATTAATTGATCATAGAGTTGAGGGTCCATATCTGGGCTCTCTATTCTGTTCCACTGGTCTCTGTGTCGTTTTTATGGATAAAAGACCTCAACGTGAGACAGGAATCCATCAGAATCCTAGAGGAGAACATAGGCAGTAATCTCTTCGATATCAGCCACAGCAACTTCTTTCAAGATATGTCTCCAAAGCCAAAGAAAACAAAAGCAAAAATAAACTTTTGGGACTTCATCAAAATCAAAAGCTTCTGCACAGCAAAGGAAAGAGTCAAAAAAACAAAGAGGCAACCCACGGAATGGGAGAAGATATTTGCAAATGACAGTACAGACAAAAGTTTGATATCCAGGATCTACAATGAACTCCTCAAACTCAATATACACAAAACAGGCCAACATATCAAAAAATGGGCAGAAGATATGAACAGACACTTCTCCAATGAAGACATACAAATGGCTATCAGACACATGAAATAATGTTCATCATCATTAGCCCTCAGGGAGATTCAAATTAAAACCACATTGAGATATCACCTTACACCAGTTAGAATGGCCAAAATTAACAAGACAGGCAACAACATGTGTTGGAGAGCATGTGGAGAAAGGGGAACCCTCTTCCACTGTTGGTGGGAATGCAAGTTGGTGCAGCCTCTTTGGAGAACAGTGTGGAGATTCTGCAAGAAATTAAAAATAGAGCTTCCCTATGACCCTGCAATTGCACTCCTGGGTATTTACCCCAAGGATATAGATGTCGTGAAAAGAAGGGCCATCTGTACCCCAATGTTTATAGCAGCAATGGCCATGGTTGCCAAACAGTGGAAAGAACCAAGATGCCCTTCAACAGATGAATAGATAAGGAAGATGTGGTCCATATACACTATGGAGTATTATGCCTCCATCAGAAAGGATGAATACCCAACTTTTGTAGCAACATGGACCGGACTAGACGAGATTATGCTGAGTGAAATAAGTCAAGCAGAGAGAGTCAACTATCATATGGTTTCACTTATTTGTGAAGCATAACAAATATCATGGAGGTCAAGGGGTGTTAGAGAGGAGAAGGTAGTTGGGGTAAATTGGAAGAGGAGGTGAATCATGAGAGACTATGAACTCTGAAAAACAATCTGAGGGGTTTGAAGTGGCAGGGGGGTGGGAGGTTGGGGTACCAGGTGGTGGGTATGATAGAGGACACGGATTGCATGGAGCACTGGGTGTGGTGAAAAAATAATGAATACTCTTTTTCTGAAAATAAATAAATAGAAAAAAAGGGGGGCAAAGTAAGAACCAATATTTGTTCTTCCAATCCATGAACGTGGAATGTGTTTCCATTTCTTGGTGTAAGTCTCAATTTCTTTCATGAGAGTTCTATCACTTTTAGAGCACAGATTATTTACCACATTGGTTAAGCTACTTCTTAGGTAACTTATGATTTTTGGATTTTGGTGCAATTGTAAATGGATTGATTCCTTGATTTCTCTTTCTTATTTCTCATTGTTAGTGTGTAGAAATGCAACTGACTTCTGTGAAATGATTTTATATCCTGCCGTTTATTTTTATTTTAATTTTTTATTTCTTTTCAGCGTAACAGTATTCATTGTTTTTGCACCACACCCAGTGCTACATGCAATCTGTGCCCTCCTTAATACCCACCAACTGGTTTCCCCAACCTCCCATCCCCCACCCCTTCAAGACCCTCAGGTGTTTTTCAGAGTCCATAAGTCTCTCATGGTTACCTCCCCTTCCAATTTCCCTCAACTCCCTTCTCCTCTCCATCTCCCCATGTCCTCCATGTTATTTGTTATGCTCCATAAATAGCAAAAACATATGATAATTGACTCTCTCTGCTTGACTTATTTCACTCAGCATAATTTCTTCCAGTCCTGTCCATGTTGCTACAAAAGTTGGGTACTCATCCTTTCTGATGGAGGCATAATACTCCATAGTGTATATGCACCACATCATCCTAATCCATTCCTCCTTTGAAGGGCATCTTGGTTCTTTCCACTGTTTGGCAACCATGGCCATTGCTGCTATAAACATTGGGGTACAGATGGCCCTTCTTTACATGACATCTGTATCTTTGGGGTAAATACACAGTAGTGCAATTGCAGGGTCATACAGAAGTTCTATTTTTAATTTCTTGCAGAATCTCCACACTGTTCTCCAAAGAGGCTGCACCAACTTCCATTCCCACCAACAGTGGAAGGGGGTTCCCCTTTCTCCACATCCCCTCCAACACATGTTGTTTCCTGTCTTGCTAATTTTGGCCATTCTAACTGGTGTAAGGTGATATCTCAATGTGGGTTTAATTTTAATCTCCCTGATGGTTAGTGATGATGAACATTATTTCATGTGTCTGATAGCCATTTGTATTTCTTCATTGGAGGAGTATCTGTTCATATCTTCTGCCCATTTTTTAGATGATTATCTGTGTGTGTTGAGTTTGAGTTCTTTATAGATCCTGGATATCAACCTTTTGTCTGTACTGTCACCTGCAAATATCTTCTCCCATTCTGTGGGTTGCCTCTTTGTTTTTTTGACTGTTTCCTTTGCTGAGCAGAAGGTTTTGATCTTGAGTAAGTCCCAAAAGTTCATCTTTGCTTTTGTTTCCTTTGCCTTTGGAGACATATCTTGAAAGAAGTTGCTGTGGCCGATATCGAAGAGGTTACTGCCTATCTTTTCCTCTAGGATTCTGATGGATTCCTGTCTCACGTTGAGGTCTTTTATCCATTTTGAGTTTATCTTTGTGTATGGTGTAAGAGAATGGTCAAGTTTCATTCTTCTACGTATAGCTGTCCAGTTTTCCCAGAACCATTTGTTTTTTAAAGATTTTATTTATTTGACAGACAGAGATCACGAGTAGGCAGAGAGGCAGGCAGAGAGAGAGAGGAGGGAACCAGGCTCCTGAATGAGCACAGAGCCTGATTCAGGGATCGATCCCAGGACCCCGAGATAATGACCTGAGCTGAAAGCAGAGGCTTAACCCACTGAGCCACTCAGGTGCCTCCCAGCATCATTTATTGAAGAGACTGTCTTTTTCCCCCTATGTATTTTTTTCCTGCTTTGTCAAAGATTATTTGCCCATAGAGTTGAGGGTCCATATCTGGGCTCTCTACTCTGTTCCACTGGTCTATGTGTCTGTTTTTATGCCAGTACCATGCTCTCTTGGTGATCACAGCTTTGTAGTAAAGCTTGAAATCAGGTAACGTGATGCCCCAAGATTTATTTTTGTTTTTCAACATTTCCTTAGCAATTTGGGGTCCCTTATGTTTCCATACAAATTTTAGGATTATTTGCTCCAGCTCTTTGAAAAATACCGGTAGAATTTTGATCAGAATGTCATTAGAAGTACAGATTGCTCTAGGCAGTATAGAATTTTAACAATGTTTATTCTTCTAATCAAAGAGCATGGAATGGTCTTCCTTCTTTTTGTATCTTCTTCAGTTTCTTTCATGAGTGTTCTTTACCTCTTTGGTTTGGTTTATTCCCAGGAATCTTATGGTTTTTGGTGCTATAGTAAATGGAATCAATTCTCTAATTTCCCTTTCTGTATTTTCATTTTTAGTGTATAAGAAAGCCACCGATTCCTGTGCATTGACTTTGTATCCTGCCGCGCAGCTGAATTGCTGTATGACTTCTAGTAGTTTGGGTGTGGTCTTTTGTGTTTTCCATATAAAGAATCATGTCATCTGCTAAGAAAGAGAGTTTGACTACTTCATTACCAATTTGAATACCTTTTATTTCTATTTGTTATCTGATTGCTGTTGCTAGGACGTCTAATACTATGTTGAACAAGAGTGGTGAGACTGGGCATCCTTGTCGTGTACCTGATCTCAATGGAAAGGCTGCAAGCTTTTTCCCATTGAGGATGATATTTGCTGTGGGTCTTTCATAGATAGATTTGATGAAGCTGAGGAATGTTCCCTCTATCTCTAAACTTTGAAGTGTTTTAATCAGAAATGGATGCTGGATTTTATCAAATGCTTTTTCAGCATCTTATTATTTTTTTAAATTATAAACATATAATGTATTATTAGCCTCATGGGTACAGGTCTATGAATCAGCAGGTTTACAGACTTCACAGCTTTCACCATAACACATAACTTCTGAATGTCTATAACACCACCACCCTCTCCCTAACCCCACCACCGGCAACCCTCAGTTTGTTTTGTGAGATTAAGAGTCTCTTATGGTTTATCTCCCTCCCGTTCCCATCTTGTTTCATGTATTCTTTTCCTAATCCCAAACCCCTCACTTTGCATCTCCACTTCCTTATATCAGGGAGATCATATGATAGTTGTCTATCTCTGATTGACTTATTTTTGTTAAGCATAATACCCTCTAGTTCCATCCATGTCATCACAAATGGCTAGATTTCATTTCTTCCTTTTTTTTTAAACACACAGACAGAGAACACAAGTAGGAAGAGAGGTGGCAGAGAAAGAGGAGGAAGCAGACTCCCCATGTCATCTGCGAAGAGAGAGAGTTTGACTTCTTCATTGCCAATCTGCATACCTTTTATTTCTCTTTGTTGTCTGATTGCTATCGCTAGGACTTCTATTACTATGTTGAACTAGAGTGGTGAGAGTGAGAATCCTCGTCCTGTTCCTGATCTCAACAGGAAGGCTGCAAGCTTTTTCCCATTGAGGATGATATTTGCTGTGGGTCTTTCATAGATAGATTTGATGAAATTCAGGAATGTTCCCTCTATCCCTATACTTTGAAGCGTTTTAATCAGGAACGGATGCTGGATTTTGTCAAATGCTATTTCTGCATCAATTGAGAGGACCATGTGGTTCTTCCATCTTCTCTTATTAATTTGTTCTATCACATTGATTGATTTGCGAATGTTGAACCATCCTTGTAGCCCAGGAATGAATCTCACCTGGTCATGGTGGATAATCTTTTTAAAGTGCTGTTGGATCCTGTTGGCTAGGATCTTGTTGAGAATCTTAGCATCCATATTCATCAGTGATATTAGTCTGAAGTTCTTTTGGTAGGCTCTTTGCCTGGTTTAGGGATCAGGGTAATGCTGGCTTCATAGAAAGAGTCTGGAAGTTTTCATTCTGCTTCATTTTTTTGAAACAGCTTCAGGAGAATAGGTGTTATTTCTTCTTTGAAAGTTTGGTAGGATTCCCCAGGGAACCCAGCAGGTCCTGGGCTCTTGTTTTTTGGGAGGTTTTTGATCACCACTTCAATCTCGTTACTAGATATTGGTCTATTCATGTTGTCAATGTATTCTTGGTTAAATTTTTGGAGTTTATATTTTTCCAGGAATGCATCCATTTCATCTAGGTTGCTTAGCTCTTTGGCATATAACAGTTGATAATAACTTCTGATGATTGTTTCTACTTCCTTGGTGTTAGTTGTGATCTCCCCCTTTTCATTCATAATTTTATGAATTTGGGCTTTCTCTCTTTTCTTTTGGATTAGTGTGGCCAATGGTTTATCAATCTTATTGATTCTTTAAAAAAAAAAAACAGCTTCTAATTTTATTGATACGTTCTACTGTATCTCTGGTTTCTATCTCATTGATCTCAGC
Source organism: Mustela lutreola (assembly GCF_030435805.1). Classification (NCBI taxonomy): domain Eukaryota; kingdom Metazoa; phylum Chordata; class Mammalia; order Carnivora; family Mustelidae; genus Mustela; species Mustela lutreola. The sequence continues at coordinate 121,861,140 of NC_081295.1, forward strand.
TCTAATCTTGATGATTTCCCTTCTGATGTGTGGAGTGTTTTTGATTTCTTGTTGATTCTCCAGTTCTTTAAGGTGTAGAGACAGGTGGTGTGTTCTGGATTTTTCAATTTTTTTGAGGGATGCTTGGATGGCTATGTATTTCCCCCTTAGGACTGCCTTTGCTGTATCTCATAGGTTTTAGGCCAAAGTGTCGTCAGTCTCATTGGTTTCCATGAATTGTTTCAGTTATTCTTTCAACTTCTGTTTGATCTAAGCATTCTTAAGCAAGGTGGTCTTTAGCTTCCAGGTGTTTGAGTTCCTTCTGAACTTTTCCTTGTGATTGAGCTCCAGTTTTAAAGCATTGTGATCTGAGAAGTCATATTCTCTCTCTTTGCAGATGACATGATTCTGCATATAAAAAACCCAAAGACTCAACCCCCAAACTACTAAAACTCATACAACAATTCAGCAACGTGGTAGGATACAAAGTCAATGTGCAGAAATCAGTGGCTTTATTATACACTAATAATGAAAATACAGAAAGGGAAATTAGAGAGTCGATTCCATTTACTATAGCACCAAGGACTATAAGATACCTGGGAATAAACCTAACCAAAGAGGTAAAAGATCTGTACTCGAGGAACTGCAGAACACTCATGAAAGAAATTGAAGAAGACACAAAAAGATGGAAGACCATTCCATGCTCTTGGATTTGAAGAATAAACATTGTTAAAATGTCTATAATTCCTTGAGCAATCTATACTTTTAATGCCATTCCGATCAAAATTCTACCAGTATTCTTCAACGAGCTGGAGCAAATAATCCAAAAATTCGTATGGAATCAGAAGAGACCCTGAATTGCTAAGGAAATGTTGAAAAAAAAAAATAAAACGAGGCAGGGGGGCATCACGTTACCTGATTTAAAGCTTTACTACAAAGCTGTGATCACCAAGACAGCATGGTACTGGCATAAAAACCGACCCATAGACCAGTGGAACGGAGTAGAGAGCCCAGATATGGACCCTCAACTCTATGGTCAAATAATCTTCGACAAAACAGGAAAAAGATATACAGTGGAAAAAAGACAGTCTCTTCAATAAATGGTGCTGGGAAAACTGTGCAGCTGTATGTAGACGAATGAAACTCAACCATTCTCTTACAGCGTACACAAAGATAAACTCAAAATGGATAAAAGACCTCAACATGAGGCAGGAATCCATCAGAATCCCAGAGGATAACATAGGCAGTAACCTCTTCAATATCAGCCACAGCAACTTCTTTCAAGATATGTCTCCAAAGGCAAAGAAAACAAAAGCGAAAATAAACTTTTGGTACTTTATCAAAATCAAAAGCTTCTGTACAGCAAAGGAAAGAGTCAAAAAAACAAAGAGGCTTTGGAAGTTTTCCTTCCATTTCTATTTTTTGGAACAGTTTCAGGAGAATAGGAATTAGTTCTTCTTTAAATGTTTGGTAGAATTCCCCCGGGAATCCATCTGGCCCTGGGCTTTTGTTTGTTTGGAGATTTTTAATGACTGTTTCAATCTCCTTACTGGTTATGGGTCTGTTCAGGCTTTCTATTTCTTCCTGGTTCAGTTGTGGTAGTTTATATGTTTCTAGGAAAGCATCCATTTCTTCCAGATTGTCAAATTTATTGCCGTAGAGTTGCTCATAGTATGTTCTTATAATAGTTTGTATTTCTTTGGTGTTAGTTGTGATCTCTCCTCTTTCATTCATGATTTTATTTATTTGGGTCCTTTCTCTTTTCTTTTTGATAAGTCGGGCCAGGGGTTTATCAATTTTATTAATTCTTTCAAAGAACCAGCTCCTAGTTTCGTTGATTTGTTCTATTGTTTTTTTGGTTTCTATTTCATTGATTTCTGCTCTGATCTTTATGATTTCTCTTCTCCTGCTGGGCTTAGGGCTTCTTTCTTGTTCTTTCTCCAGCTCCTTTAGGTGTAGGATTAGGTTGTGTACCTGAGACCTTTCTTGTTTCTTGAGAAAGGCTTGTACCGCTATATATTTTCCTCTCAGGACTGCCTTTGTTGTGTCCCACAGATTTTGAACGTTGTATTTTCATTATCATTTGTTTCCATGATTTTTTTCAATTCTTCTTTAATTTCCCGGTTGACCCATTCATTCTTTAGAAGGATACTGTTTAGTCCCCATGTGTTTGGGTTCTTTCCAAACTTCCTTTTGTGGTTGAGTTCTAGCTTTAGAGCATTGTGGTCTGAAAATATGCAGGGAATGATCCCAATCTTTTGATACCGGTGGAGTCCTAATTTAGGACCGAGGATGTGATCCATTCTGAAGAATGTTCCATGTGCACTAGAGAAGAATGTGTATTCTGTTGCTTTGGGATGAAATATTCTGAATATATCTGTGATGTCCATCTGGTCCAGTGTGTCGTTTAAGGCCTTTATTTCCTTGCTGATCTTTTGCTTGGATGACCTGTCCATTTCAGTGAGGGGAGTGTTAAAGTCCCCTACTATTATTGTATTATTATTGATGTGTTTCTTTGATTTTGTTATTAATTGGTTTATATAGTTGGCTGCTCCTACATTGGGGGCATAGATATTTAAAATTGTTAAATCTTCTTGTTGGACAGACCCTTTGAGTATGATATAGTGTCCTTCCTCATCTCTTATTATAGTCTTTGGCTTAAAATCGAATTGATCTGATATAAGGATTGCCACTCCTGCTTTCTTCTGATGTCCATTAGCATGGTAAATTCTTTTCCACCCCCTCACTTTAAATCTGGAGGTGTCTTCGGGCTTAAAATGTGTTTCTTGGAGGCAACATATAGATGGGTTTTGTTTTTTTATCCATTCTGATACCCTGTGTCTTTTGACAGGGGCATTTAGCCCATTCACATTCAGGGTAACTATTGAGAGATATGAATTTAGTGCCATTGTATTGCCTGTAAGGTGACTGTTACTGTATATGGTCTCTGTTCCTTTCTGATCTACCACTTGTAGGCTCTCTCTTTGCTTAGAGGACCCCTTTCAATATTCCTGTAGAGCTGGTTTGGTATTTGCAAATTCTTTCAGTTGTTGTTTGTCCTGGAAGCTTTTAATCTCTCCTTCTATTTTCAATGATAGCCTAGCTGGATATAGTATTCTTGGCTGCATGTTTTTCTCGGTTAGTGCTCTGAAAATATCATGCCAGCTCTTTCTGGCCTGCCAGGTCTCTGTGGATAAGTCAGCTGCCAATCTAATATTTTTACCATTGTATGTTACAGACTTCTTTTCCCAGGCTGCTTCCAGGATTTTCTCTTTGTCACTGAGACTTGTAAATTTTACTATTAGGGGACGGGGTGTGGGCCTATTCTTATTGATTTTGAGGGGCGTTCCCTGAACCTCCTGAATTTTGATGCTCATTCCCTTTGCCATATTGGGGAAATTCTCCCCAATAATTCTCTCCAGTATACCTTCTGCTCCCCTCTCTCTTTCTTCTTCTTCTGGAATCCCAATTATTCTAATGTTGTTTCATCTTATGGTGTCACTTATCTCTCGAATTCTCCCCTCGTGGTCCAGTAGCTGTTTGTCCCTCTTTTGCTCAGCTTCTTTATTCTCTGTCATTTGGTCTTCTATATCACTTATTCTTTCTTCTGCCTCATTTATCATAGGAGTTAGAGCCTCCATTTTTGATTGCACCTCATTAATAGATTTTTTTATTTCAACTTGGTTAGATTTTAGTTCTTTTATTTCTCCAGAAAGGGCTTTTATATCTCTCGAGAGAGTTTCTCTAATATCTTCCATGCCTTTTTCGAGCCCGGCTAGAACCTTGAGAATTGTCATTCTGAACTCTAGATCTGACATATTACCGATGTCTGTATTGATTAGGTCCCTAGCCTTTGGTACTGCCTCTTGTTCTTTTTTTTGTGTTGAATTTTTACGTCTTGTCATTTTGTCCAGATAAGAGTAAATGAAGGGGCAAGTAAAGTACTAAAAGGGTGGCAACAACCCCAGGAAAATATGCTTTAACCAAATTAGAAGAGATCCAAAATCGTGAGTGGGGAGAAAGGGGATAAAAAGAGGTTCAAAAAGGAAGAAAGAAAGAAAAAAAAAAAAACAAAAAGAAAAGAAAAGAAAAGAATTAAAAAAAAAAGAAAACACCTAAGAAAAATGTAAAAAAGAAAAAAATATATATATTAGATAAACTAGTAAAAAATCGTTAAAAAAGAAAAAGGTAACAGTTAAAAAAAATTTTACCCGAAGGCGAGAAAAAAGAAAACAAAAAAAATGAAAAAGAAAAAATTAAATTAACTGCAACTGCCCTATGACCCAGCAATTGCACTATTGGATATTTACCCTAAAGATACAAATGTAGTGATCCAAAGGGGCACGTGCACCCGAATGTTTACAGCAGCAATGTCCACAATAGCCAAAGTATGGAAAGAACCTAGATGTCCATCAACAGATGAATGGATCAAGAAGATGTGGTATATATACACAATGGAATACTATGCAGCCATCAAAAGAAATGAAATCTTGCCATTTGCAACAACATGGATGGAACTAGAGCGTATCATGCTTAGCGAAATAAGTCAAGCAGAGAAAGACAAGTATCATATGATCTCCCTGATATGAGGAAGTGGTGATGCAACATGGAGGCTTAAGTTGGTAGAAAAAGAATCAATGAAACAAGATGGGATTGGGAGGGAGACAAACCATAAGTGACTCTTAATCTCACAAAACAAACTGAGGGTTGCTGGGGGGAGGGGGTTTGGGAGAAGGGTGTGTGATTATGGACATTGGGGAGGGTATGTGATTTGGTGAGTGCTGTGAAGTGTGTAAACCTGGTGATTCACAGACCTGTACCCCTGGGGATAAAAATATATGTTTATGAAAAATAAAAATTAAAAATTAAAAAAAATATATATGTTGGTTCAAATTCTAAGAAAAAAACAAAAAAAAAACAAAGAGTCAACCCACGGAATGGGAGAAGATATTTGCAAATGACAGTACAGACAAAAGGTTGATATCCAGGATCTATAAAGAACTCCTTTAATTCAACACACCCAAAACAGACAATCATATCAAAAAATGGGTAGAAGATATGAACAGACACTTCTACAATGAAGACATACAAATAGCTATTAGATTTTAGTGTATGTGCTGCCGAAGCGAGCACTACAAATAGCTATCAGACACATGAAAAAATGTTCATCATCACTAGCCATCAGGGAGATTCAAATTAAAACCACATTGAGATATCACCTAACACCAGTGAGAATGGTCAAAATTAACAAGACAAAAAGCAACATGTGTTGGAGAGGATGTGGAGAAAGGGGAACTCTCTTCCACTGTTGGTGGGAATGCAAGTTGGTGCAGCCTCTTTGGAGAACAGTGTGGAGATTCCTCAAGAAATTAAAAATAGAGCTTCCCTATGACCCTGCCATTGCACTACTGGGTATTTACCCCAAAGATACAGATGTCATGTAAAGAAGGGCCATCTGTACCCCAATGTTTATAGCAGCAATGGCCACGGTCGCCAAACTGTGGAAAGAACCAAGATGCCCTTCAACAGATGAATGGATAAGGAAGATGTGGTCCATATACACTATAGAGTATTATGCCTCCATCAGAAAGGATGAGTACCCACTTTTGTAGCAACATGGACGGGACTGGAAGAGATTATGCTGAGTGAAGTAAGTCAAGCAGAGAGAGTCAATTATCTTATGGTTTCACTTATCGTGGAGCATAACAAATAGCATGGAGGACATGGGGAGATAGGAGAAGGGAGTCTGGGGAAACTGGAAGGGGAGGTAAACCATGAGAGACTATGGACCTTGAAAAACAATCTGAGGGTTTTGAAGGGGTTAGGGTGGGAGGTTGAGGTATGAGGTGGTGGGTATTAGAGAGGGCACGGATTGCATCTAGCACTGGGTGTGGTGCAAAAATAATGAAGACTATTATGCTGAAAATAAATAAAAAATTAAAACAAAAACAAAAACAAAACAAAACAAAAAACTAATGATGTACTGTATGGTGACTAACATAACACAATTAAAAAAAAAATGTCTATACTGCCTAGAGCAACCTATACTTTGAATGCCATTCCAATCAAAATTCCACTGGTATTTTTCAAAGAGCTGGAGCAAATAATCCAAAAATTTATATGGAATCAGAAGAGACCCCGACTCACTAAGGAAATGTTGAAAAACAAAAATAAAACTGGGGGCATTATGTTACCTGACTTCAAGGTTTACTACAAAGATGTGATCACCAAGACAGCATGGTATTGGCATAAAACAGACACATAGACCAGTGGAACAGAGTAGTGATCCCAGATATGGACCCTCAACTCTATGGTCAAATAATATTCGACAAAACAGGAAAAAATATACAGTGGAAAAAAGACAGTCTCTTCAATAAATGGTGCTGGGAAAACTGGGCAGCTATATGTAGAAGAATGAAACTCGACCATTCTCTTACACTGTACCCAAAGATAAACTCAAAATGGATAAAAGACCTCAATGTGAGATAGGCAAACTCTTTAAAAACGTTAGTTTATACTCTTTTATTTTTATACATGGCAGGTATTTCTGCAATGGTTAGATTTTACAAGAGCACCATAAGATCTTGGTTTTTATTTTCAAAGTCATTCTTTTTTTTTTTAAAGATTTTATTTATTTATTTGACAGAGAGAAATCACAAGTAGATGAAGAGGCAGGCAGAGAGAGAGGAAGGGAAGCAGGCTCCCTGCTGAGCAGAGAGCCCGATGCGGGACTCGATCCCAGGACCCTGAGATCATGACCTGAGCCGAAGGCAGCAGCTTAACCCACTGAGCCACCCAGGCGCCCCATTCAAAGTCATTCTTAAATACTCTTGATTTTCGTGTGGCAGCAATGACATCTTTACAAGTTAATACCTTTTCAGATACACAGGTGACAAAATCCCACTTTCTGTCTCGTCCAACTTAATGTCTGTTTGTAGAATGACTTCACATTAAATTAATCCATGGTCTAACTGACACAGAAGATACTATTTCCTGGGCATGTTCACATTTTGTTCCCATCTCCTCAGCATGAACTGTCTCTCAATCATTTCTCCTTCACTTTCCAACACCCATGAAAGTCTCCAGTGGATACCTGAAAGTTGCACAGATGTCCACGCTGGAAGCTCTACTATTGCTTATCTCCAACTCCCCCTGCTGGGAGCCAAAGCAACAGTTTGTTGTGAAGAGTTGTACAAACAGTAATTATTTATAAATTCTTTTTTTGCACTTTCACGTATTTTAAAACCTCGTGTAGAGGGTGCTTTCAGGCAGCAGGCTTGAGTCCTGGAACTCTGAGTAAGGAAGAAGGACCCGCGGTGACCGCCATTCTGAGGGCAAACGGGCATATCAGGAAACCCATCTTCAAACAGCCAGAAGCCCTAACTTCTGACCAATGGGCTACTTATGTCTGGGCACAGGTACCAAAAAAGAAAAATTCCCTATGTTTCCATACCTCCTCACTCCCCCACTTCCAAGCAGCCCCACCACCACTGCTTCCTGGGCAACAGTATCTCCTTTGCTGTCCTGCCCACTGCTCCCTTGCAGCGTATTCCATAAACTTGTATTTCCTCTGTCCAGCTTGGCTGAATTCATTTACCACTGGAGCTGCTGGTCCCGCACTGGGACTTCTACAACTGCTCTCTAGAGTCTTTTCTGGATGGTAGTAGAATATACAGTAGCACCAAATGACACTTAATTTCCACAGGAAGAAAAAGGTTTAGCATACATGTGTGCATCGTATAAATTGTAATAAAAAATTGAAATGCCCCAGAACAATGAATTTTTATCAACCAGGCATTTTCCTACAAGAAGAGAACCACAAAGACATCATTGGCTTGGCTTTCAGTCAATTAGGAGTCGCCATGGTTGTATAAGTGATTCTCTGAAAAAAGCACCAGATAAAACTCACACTTTTAAAAGCAAAATAGTGACTAAGAACAGAACACACAGCTCCACACCCTTATCCATCTGCTCAAGGTCAAATAACCAGCAATTCTCTAGAAGGACTCTACTCATATTTTGGTATTATTACCACAATAACTACAATTTTCAAGCAGGAAAAAAAAAAAGTGTAATCACAAATAAGAGAATGGCAGCCTGATGAAAAACTGTTCATCATCACTAGCCCTCAGGGAGATTCAAATTAAGACCACATTGAGATACCACCTTACACCAGTTAGATTGGCCAAAATTAGCAAGACAGGAAACAACATGTGCTGGAGGGGATGTGGAGAAAGGGGAACTCTCTTCCACTGTTGGTGGGAATGCAAGTTGGTGCAGCCTCTTTGGAGAACAGTGTGGAGATTCCGCAAGAAATTAAAAATAGAGCTTCCCTATGACCCTGCCATTGCACTACTGGGTATTTACCCCAAAGATACAGATGTCATGTAAAGAAGGGCCATCTGTACCCCAATGTTTATAGCAGCAATGGCCACGGTCGCCAAACTGTGGAAAGAACCAAGATGCCCTTCAACAGATGAATGGATAAGGAAGATGTGGTGCATATATACTGTGGAATATTATGCCTCCATCAGAAAGGATAAATACCCAACTTTTGTAGCAACATGGATGGGACTGGAAGAGATTATGCTGAGTGAAATAAGTCAACTATCATATGGTTTCACTTATTTGTGGAACATAACAAAGAGCATGGAGGACATGGGGAGTTAGAGGGGAGACGGGATTTGAGGGAAATTGGAAGGGGAGGTGAACCATGAGAGACTCTGGACTCTGAAAAACAATCTGAGTGGTTTGAAGTGGGGGGGAGCTGAGAGGTTGGGGTACCAGGTGGTGGGTATTATAGAGGGCACGGATTGCAAGGAGCACTGGGTGTGGTGAAAAAATAATGAATACCGTTATGCTGAAAAAAAAAAAAAAAGTGAATGGCAGCCTGAGTAGAGTTCTCTCTCTTTTTTTCTCTTTCTTTCTTTCTTTCTTTCTTTCTTTCTTTCTTTCTTTCTTTCTTTCTTTCTTTTTTCACCTGAGTATAGTTTTATTGCTACAATGTCCAATTGTCTGGTCAACCCACACTGCAGAGACACTGCAGAGACACAAGGAAAACCACCATTTTTGTTCTCAAGTTTCACACAAGAACTCTAGATTCTGATGAACTAACTGAGAATTTTGGAGGGGAGGGGTTTGGGAGGTTGAGTGAGCCTGGTGTGGGTATTGTGGTGGACAAATATTGCATGGATCACTGGGCGTGGTGCATAAATAATGAATTCTGGAACACTGAATAGAAATTTAAAAAATAAATAAAAATTAAAAAATAGCAACAACATGGCAAAAATTAAAAAAAAAACAGAGGAAAACAGAAAAAAATAAGAAAGAAGCATACAAGAAGTAAAAAAGAACAAAACAATACACTAGATTCTGGGTGTTTGGTGTGTTTGTTAAAAGACACAAGGACCGGATGAGTATGAGGGGAGGAGTCAAGATGGCGGAGAAGTAGCAGGCTGAGACTACTTCAGCTAGCCGGAGATCAGCTAGATAGCTTATCTAAGGATTGCAAACACCTGAAAATCCATCGGGAGATCGAAGAGAAGAAGAACAGCAATTCTGGAAACAGAAAAACAACCACTTTCTGAAAGGTAGGACCGTTGGAGAAGTGAATCCAAAGCGACGGGAAGATAGACCCCGGGGGGAGGGGCCGGCTCCCGGCAAGTGGCAGAGCAATGGTGCACAAAATTAGGACTTTTAAAAGTCTGTTCTGAAATGCCAATTGAATATTACCCCCACCTTAAAAGACCACCAGAGACGTGAGTCAAAGCCAATCAGCAAGGGTCGTTTATTGCAGGTTCGAACCTGGACCTCTGCTGCGCTTGTTGCTGATAACGCCGAGAGGTCCAGAGCTGGGTTGGTGCAGGGATTTTATAGACAGGTACAAACAAGTTTCGGGTGGGGCTGAGCTGACTGATTGACAGTTTGAACAGGCATAATTGGCGTCAGTGAATTGGGTCAGGGGACCCCGCGCGAAAGCAGACAAAGCAATCTTACAGAAGCAGAACTGGCCAGTTAGCGCACGCATGCGGAAAAAAGCACTATCAGGATATTGAAGGACTGGTTACTATCAAGTAAAGACAACTGGGAGTCTCCTGGTGGAATGTTACATTCCTGCTATCAAGCATCCTTGTTAATGAGATTTAGGTTTAGAAGAAATTTAACTTTATTTACTTTTCCTTCTACCTCTGCCTCCTTCCGTTTTTCATGGAGGGGAGGGTGACACTAGGGCTATTGATAAGGAAACTTCTTTGTTGTAAATCTCAAGGACATTTGCAAACCACGGGAGACTCCTACCTTGCAGGACTGTGATCTTTGCAAGTTAACTATTTATCATTTTATGGCAGTCAGGGGTGCCTGAGGAATGGTACACATATGGAGGGGAGCGAATGAAGGGGGGGGTGCAAGGCTCCAGCCTTTCTTTGTCCTCAGGCATACTCCTGCTCCTTCAGTTCCGCTGAGGGACATCGCTCCAGAGGCTAAACCGGGGCAAAGCCCACGCGGGGTCAGCGTGGCCTCAGGTCCCACAGGGTCACAGAAGGATCGGGGTGTCTGAGTGTCGCAGAGCTTGCGGGTATTGGAACGGGAAAGATGGCTACAGAGACAGAGCCAACAGTAAGCTCACAGCTCGGTGTTACCTTGAACCGGTCGCAGGCTCGGTGAGCTCGGAGTGCGGCCGGAGGTCAGGCAGACGGCAGTAACTGGGTGCTGTTCTCTGAGGGCGCACTGAGGAGTGGGGCCCTGGGCTCTCGGCTCCTCCGGGCCTGAGACCAAGAGGCCGCCATTTGTATTCCCGTCCTCCGGAACTCTACGGAAAGCGCTCACGGAACAAAAGTTCCTGAAAGCAAACCAGAGCGGATTACTCACCTCGGGCCCTGCTAAGGGCGGTGCAATTCCGCCTGGGGCAAAGACACTTGAGAATCACTACAACAGGCCCCTCCCCCAGAAGATCAACAAGAAATCCAGCCAACACCAATTTCACCTACCAAGCAGTGCGGTTTCAATACCAAGGAGAGCAGCAGAATTCCAGAGGAGGAGAAAGCAAAGCACGGAACTCATGACTTTTTCCCTGTGATTTTTTTTAGTCTTGCAGTTAATTTAATTTTTTTCTTTTTCATTTTTTTCTCACCTCCTTGTAAATATTTTTTAACTTTTACCTTTTTCTTTTTTGACGTTTTTTAACTAGTTTATCAAATATATATATTTTTTCTTTTCTATATTTTTCTTATTTGTTTTCTTTTTTTAAATTCTTTTCTTTTCTTTTTTTTCTTTTATTTTTTTCTCTTTCTTCCTTTTTGAACCTCTTTCTATCCCCTTTCTCCCCCCTCACTATTTGGGATCTCTTCTAATTTGGTTAAAGCACATTTTCCTGGGGTTGTTGCCACACTTTTAGTATTTTACTTGCTCCTTCATATACTATTATCTGGACAAAATGACAAGACAGAAAAATTCAACACAAAAAAAAGAACAAGAGGCAGTGCCAAAGGCTAGGGACCTAATCAATACAGACATTGGTAATATGTCAGATCTAGAGTTCAGAATGATAATTCTCAAGGTTCTAGCCGGGCTCGAAAAAGGCATGGAAGATATTAGAGAAACCCTCTCGAGAGATATAAAAGCCCTTTCTGGAGAAATAAAAGAACTAAAATCTAACCAAGTCCAAATCAAAAAAGCTATTAATGAGGTGCAATAAAAAAATGGAGGCTCTCACTGCTAGGATAAATGAGGCAGAAGAAAGAATAAGTGATATAGAAGACCAAATGACAGAGAATAAAGAAGCTGAGCAAAAGAGGGACAAACAGCTACTGGACCACGAGGGGAGAATTCGAGAGATAAGTGACAGCATTAGATGAAACAACATTAGAATAATTGGGATTCCAGAAGAAGAAGAAAGAGAGAGGAGAGCAGAAGGTATACTGGAGAGAATTATTGGGGAGAATTTCCCCAATATGGCAAAGGGAACGAGCATCAAAATTCAGGAGGTTCAGAGAATGCCCCTCAAAATCAATAAGAATAGGCCCACACCCCGTCCCCTAATAGTAAAATTTACAAGTCTCAGTGACAAAGAGAAAATCCTGGAAGCAGCCCGGGAAAAGAAGTCTGTAACATACAATGGTAAAAATATTAGATTGGCAGCTGACTTATCCACAGAGACCTGGCAGGCCAGAAAGAGCTGGCATGATATTTTCAGAGCACTAACCGAGAAAAACATGCAGCCACGAATACTATATCCAGCTAGGCTATCATTGAAAATAGAAGGAGAGATTAAAAGCTTCCAGGACAAACAACAACTGAAAGAATTTGCAAATACCAAACCAGCTCTACAGGATATATTGAAAGGGGTCCTCTAAGCAAAGAGAGAGCCTACAAGTGGTAGATCAGAAAGGAACAGAGACCATATACAGTAACAGTCACCTTACAGGCAATACAATGGCACTAAATTCATATCTCTCAATAGTTACCCTGAATGTGAATGGGCTAAATGCCCCTGTCAAAAGACACAGGATATCAGAATGGATAAAAAAAACAAAACCCATCTACATGTTGCCTCAAAGAAACTCATTTTAAGCCCGAAGACACCTCCAGATTTAAAGTGAGGGGGTGGAAAAGAATTTACCATGCTAATGGACATCAGAAGAAAGCAGGAGTGGCAATCCTTATATCAGATCAAATTATATTTTAAGCCAAAGACTCTAATAAGAGATGAGGAAGGACACTATATCATACTCAAAGGGTCTTTCCAACAAGAAGATTTAACAATTTTAAATATCTATGCCCCAATGTGGGAGCAGCCAACTATATAAACCAATTAATAACAAAATCAAAGAAACACATCAACAATAATACAATAATAGTAGGGGACTTTAACACTCCCCTCACTGAAATGGACAGATCATCCAAGCAAAAGATCAGCAAGGAAATAAAGGCCTTAAACGACACACTGGACCAGATGGACATCACAGATATATTCAGAACATTTCATCCCGAGGCAACAGAATACACATTCTTCTCTAGTGCACATGGAACATTCTCCAGAATAGATCACATCCTCGGTCCTAAATCAGGACTCAAACGGTATCAAAAGATTGGGATCATTCCCTGCATATTTTCAGACCACAATGCTCTAAAGCTAGAACTCAACCACAAAAGGAAGTATGAAAAGAACCCAAATACATGGAGACTAAACAGCATCCTTCTAAAGAAAGAATGGGTCAACCGGGAAATTAAAGAAGAATTGACAACAATCATGGAAACAAATTATAATGAAAATACAATGGTTCAAAATCTGTGGGACACAACAAAGGCAGTTCTGAGAGTAATGTATATATAGCGGTACAAGCCTTTCTCAAGAAACAAGAAAGGTCTCAGGTACACAACCTAATCCTACACCTAAAGGACCTGGAGAAAGAACAAGAAAGAAACCCTAAGCCCAGCAGGAGAAGAGAAATCATAAAGATCAGAGCAGTAGTCAATGAAATAGAAACCAAAAAGCAATAGAACAAATCAACTAAACTAGGAGATGGTTGTTTGAAAGAATTAATAAAATTGATAAACCCCTGGCCCGACTTATCAAAAAGAAAAGAGAAAGGACCCAAATAAATAAAATCATGAATAAAAGAGGAGAGCTCACATCTAACACCAAAGAAATACAAACTATTATAAGAACATACTATGAGCAACTCTATGCCAATAAATTTGACGATCTGGAAGAAATGGATGCACTCCTAGAAACATATAAACTACCACAACTGAACCAGGAAGAAATAGAAAGCCTGAACAGGCCCATAACCAGTCATTAAATATCTCCAAACAAACAAAAGCCCAGGGCCAGACGGCTTCCCGGGGGAATGCCACTAAACATTTAAAGAAGAACTAATTCCTATTCTCCTGAAACTGTTCCAAAAAATAGAAATGGAAGGAAAACTTCCAAACTCATTTTATGAGGCCAGCATCACCTTGATCCCAAAACCAGACAAGGATCCCATCAAAAAAGAGAGCTATAGACCAATATCCTCGAGGAACACAGATGCGAAAATACTCAACAAAATAGTAGCCAATAGGATTCAACAGTTCATTAAAAGGATTATTCACCACGACCAAGTGGGATTTATTCCAGGGCTGCAAGGTTGGTTCAACATCCGCAAATCAGTCAGTGTGATACAACACATCAATAAAAGAAAGAACAAGAACCATATGATACTCTCCATAGATGCTGAAAAAGCATTTGACAAAGTACAGCATCCCTTCCTGATCAAAACTCTTCAAAGTGTAGGGATAGAGGGCACATACCTCAATATCATCAAAGCCATCTATGAAAAACCCACCGCAAATATCATTCTCAATGGAGAAAAACTGAAAGCTTTTCCGCTAAGGTCTAGAACATGGCAGGGATGTCCATTATCACCACTGCTATTCAACATAGTACTAGAGGTCCTAGCCTCAGCAATCAGACAACAAAAGGAAATTAAAGGCATCCAAATCGGCAAAGAAGAAGTCAAATTATCACTCTTCGCAGATGATATGATACTATATGTGGAAAACCCAAAAGACTCCACTCCAAAACTGCTAGAACTTATACAGGAATTCAGTAAAGTGTCAGGATATAAAATCAATGCACAGAAATCAGTTGCATTCCTCTACACCAACAGCAAGACAGAAGAAAGAGAAATTAAGGAGTCAATCCCATTTACAATTGCACCCAAAACCATAAGATACCTAGGAATAAACCTAACGAAGAGGCACAGAATCTATACTCAGAAAACTATAAAGTACTCATGAAAAAAATTGAGGAAGACACAAAGAAATGGAAAAATGTTCCATGCTCCTGGATTGGAAGAATAAATATTGCGAAAATGTCTCTGCTACCTAAAGCAATCTACACATTTAATGCAACTGCTATCAAAGTACCATCCATCTTTTACAAAGAAATGACATTTAATGCAATTCTTATCAAAGTACCATCCATCTTTTTCAAAGAAATGGAACAAATAATTCTAAAATTTATATGGAACCAGAAAAGACCTCGAATAGCCAAAGGGATATTGAAAAAGAAAGCCAACGTGGGTGGCATCACAATTCCGGACTTTAAGCTCTATTACAAAGCTGTCATCATCAAGACAGCATGGTACTGGCACAAAAACAGACACATAGATCAATGGAACAGAATAGAGAGCCCAGAAATAGACCCTCAACTCTACGGTCAACAAATCTTCGACAAAGCAGGAAAGAATGTCCAACGGAAAAAAGACAGCCTCTTCAATAAATGGTGCTGGGAAAATTGGACAGTCACATGCAGAAAAATGAAATTGGACCATTTTCTTACACCACACACAAAAATAGACTCAAAATGCATGAAGGACCTCAATGTGAGAAAGGAATCCATCAAAATGCTTGAGGAGAACTTAGTCAGCAACCTCTTCGACCTCAGCCACAGCAACATCTTCCTAGGAACAACGCCAAAGGCAAGGGAAGCAAGGGCAAAAATGAACTATTGGGATTTCATCAAGATCAAAAGCTTTTGCACAGCAAAGGAAACAGTTAACAAAATCAAAAGACAACTGACAGAATGGGAGAAGATATTTGCAAACGACATATCAGATAAAGGACTAGTGTCCAGAATCTATAAAGAACTTAGCAAACTCAACAGCCAAAGAACAAATAATCCAATCAAGAAATGGGCAGAGGACATGAACAGACATTTCTGCAAAGAAGACATCCAGATGGCCAACAGACACATGAAAAAGTGCTCCATATCACTCGGCATCAGGGAAATACAAATCAAAACCACAATGAGATATCACCTCACACCAGTCAGAATGGCTAAAATAAACAAGTCATGAAATGAGAGATGCTGGCGAGGATGCGGAGAAAGGGGAACCCTCCTACACTGTTGGTGGGAATGCAAGCTGGTGCAGCCACTCTGGAAAACAGCATGGAGGTTCCTCAAAATGTTGAAAATAGAACTGCCCTATGACCCAGCAATTGCACTATTGGGTATTTACCCTAAAGATACAAACGTAGTGATCCAAAGGGGCACGTGCACCCGAATGTTTATAGCAGCAATGTCCACAATAGCCATACTATTGAGAGAACCTAGATGTCCATCAACAGATGAATGGATCAAGAAGATGTGGTATATATACACAATGGAATACTATGCAGCCATCAAAAGAAATGAAATCTTGCCATTTGCGGCAACATTGTTGGAACTAGAGCGTATCATGCTTAGTGAAATAAGTCAAACAGAGAAAGACAACTATCATATGATCTCCCTGATATGAGGAAGTGGTGATGCAACATGGGGGCTTAAGTGGGTTGGAGAAGAATAAATGAAAGAAGATGGGATTGGGAGGGAGACAAACCATAAGTGACTCTTAATCTCACAAAACAAACTGAGGGTCGCTGGGGGGAGGGAGTTTGGGAGAAGGGGGTGAGATTATGGACATTGGGGAGGGTATGTGCTTTGGTGAGTGCTGTGAAGTGTGTAAACCTGGTGATTCACAGACCTGTACCCCTGGGGATAAAAATATATGTTTATAAAAATAAAAAGTTAAACAAAAACAAAAACAAAATACAGTCTAGCAGTGGAACAAAAAGATACGTATCAACCCATAAAGCAGAATAGAGAGTCCAGATTTAAATCCCAACATAAATGGCCAGCCAATATTGTATAAAGAAGCCAAGAATACCCAATGGAAAAGGGATAGTCTCTTCAAGAAGTGGTGCTCAGAAAACTAGAAAAACACAAGTAGAACAATGAACTCTTTGGATCTTGCACACTTTTGGAAAAGATATAAAATGCAAGAGAATATACATAAAACATCAGGGAAGGATTAACAAACACATTGTTATAACATTGTACAGATTATAAAAAGGAACACAACCAATATGTTTAAAAGAGATAAGATTAAAAGCTTATATGATAGAAGTTCTTACATAACATTAAAAAAAGAAGTCCTAATATGATTTCTTTCTATCCCCCTTCCCCCTAGATTTCTGGAGCAGTCCTAGTGCTTGTATCCCCCATTTGGTGCCATTTGATTAGAGCTCAGCTGAGCTGTGGCATGACCTTGCTCCTGCAGGTGTTGGCCACCTAACCATGTGACTCTGGGCAAGTCCCCTCCTATTATTAAGCTTCTGTTTCACAACAATCAAATGAGGAAAGACTCTCCTCTCAGGTCTCAAGGAAGTAATTTGCTGAAATAAATTTACCTAACATTCAGAATAAAATAGTGCCAGCATATAGTAGGCCTGAATATTTGGTGAAGGTCAGCAACAATTGGGAGCCTGGTCTCAGGACTTTATCTACAGCTCAGTCTATGGAGACACGTCTCCCTGACAGGGAGGAACAAGGTGTGCAACATCTTGGGGACTGTTGGTGTCAACCTCTCAGGGTTGGTCAGGGACTCTCCTGCCTTTTCTGTCCAAGGCCTCCCTCCTCTCATTCTTTCAAGGTGAAAGACCAAAGTGCCAGGCCTGCAAGCCCTTTCCCATAACTCGGCACTCACATCCTTCCCACCAGGACTTGCTTGCTTCAGTCTTAACAAAGGGAGAGTGAATAAATTCATCCCAGGTCACTGACTTGGTCACCCACGTGGGCAATTGGTGCACTCATTCTCAGCAAATCATTTACTGACATCGCAGCGCCTGGGGAATGTGCTTGAGACACTTGAGCAGATCTGAGTCTGATCCAGGTGCTTGTCCCCAGATATATCAAGGATGAATGCCAGGAGGAATTTGCTACTTCTTTTTTTCCCTCTTCTCCCCTCCTTCCCTCTGTTCTTTCTACCTCCCTCCCTCCATTCTCCTTTAATCCCTCCCTTTCTCCCCCTCCTCCTATTTCCATTCTTACATCATCTTTATTTCTGCTTCCTTTTCTTGAAATTTTTTATTTGCCTATTGCTGACTAATGAGTATAATAAATTTATTGAAGTTTCTATCACAATGACTTTGTCCTTGGTCTAAGTCCTTTGCCTTCATAAACTCAGGGCTTGAGTGGGAATGTTGTCTTCTCACTTTCTCTGGAAACTGAGACTTTGGGAGCAGAGTGGATGGCCCACTTATAGAGTACTGGGGCAGGAGCCCCTGGCCTTGTGCACCTGTAGCCTATCTCTAGGTCGGTCTGAGCAGGTGCCAACCCTTGGGAGTGATAAGGATCTTAAGGAGTTCTTAAAGGTACCTTTGATGGGTTATTTCAGTTATGGGATGACAGTCTCCATTGGGAGTGTCTGTGCACACCTGAGGGGCAGATTTGTGGACTCAGAGGATCCTGATTCTTCCTGTTGTGCCCTTGAGCTTCTCCTTAGCAGGCTTCAAGGATAGAATTCAGCTTGCTAATGAGGTCATACTGGTTAAAAGAGGAGGATGAACCCGAATGTCCAAACAGATACTATCAATGTGCATGTATGTGCGTGTGTGTGTGTGTGTGTGTGTGTATCCTGTCATATTCCACCTGTTTCCAGATAGCAAACAGAAACCAGTTCTTTTTTTTTTTTTAAGATTTTATTTATTTATTTGAGAGAGAGACAGTAAGAGAGAGCATGAGCGAGGAGAAGGTCAGAGAGAGAAGCAGACTCCCTGTGGAGCTGGGAGCCCGATGCGGGACTCGATCCCGGAACTCCAGGATCATGACCTGAGCGGAAGGCAGCCATCCAACCAACCGAGCCACCCAGGCGTCCCAGAAAACAGTTCTTTAAACATTTGCCTGCAGTGGGAGATAATCCAGTGAATCCTTCATCTTCACAGGGTCAAAAGAAATGAAGTTCTTTGCAAGTCAGAAGCAAGTGACATAATACATACACAATGTTGAAAGGGGAAAAACAAAAACCCTACAACCAAGAATAATCTATCCAGTAAGATTATCATTCAGATTTGAGGGAGAAATAAATATTTTCCTAGAGAAGCAAAGGAAATAGAAATCTATTACCAAGAAACCAGCCTTACAATAAATGTTAAAGGGACTTTTTTCCACTGGAAAAAATGTTCATAAATTGAGTGCAGTATAATGAATAAAAGATTTAAAATACAAAGAAAAGATGTGAAATACAATAACATATACATAGAACATGAAGGAGTGATTAAAAAAGTTCTTTTTTTTTTTTTGAAAGATAGCATGGAGGGCATTAGGAGAAGGAAGGGAAAAATGAAGGGGGAAAATCAGAGAGAGAGATGGACTATGAGAGACTATGGACCCTGGAAAACATAATGAGGGTTTCAGAGCGGAGGGAGTGGGGGCATGGGTTAGCCTGGTAATGGGTATTAGGGAGGGCACATATTGCAATGATCACAGTGTGTTATATGTAAACAATGAATCATGGAACACTATATCAAAAACTAATGAAATACTGTATGGTGACTAACATAACATGAAAAGAAAAAAGAATAAGGAACTTACATAGCAATAAAGAAAAAAAAATACAAAGACTGTATTTGACTGAGTGACCGTTCAATTAATATAGACTGCTATAATCTAGGATATTATATAAAATCCTCATGGTAACTATGAACCTAAAACCTATAATGAATAGATGAAATTAAAGAAAAAGAAAGCCAAGCATAACACTATATAAAGTCATCTATCATGAAGAAAGAGAGGAAGACATGGAGAAAACACAGAGAAGAATTACAAAATCAACCACAAAACAAATAACAAAACAGTAGTAAATATCTACCTATCATTAATTACTTTAAATGTAAGTGGTGTAAATGTTGCAATCAAAATACAAAGTGTAGAGAAGATTGAATAAACAAGATCAATCTATTTGGGGTCTATAAGACTCATCTCAGATGTAGAAACACATACAGACCAAAAGTGAAAGATGGAAAACAAACACCATGCAATTGGAAGCAGAAAACCGAAAAACAATACACACATACACACACACACACACACACACACACACACACACAAAACGAAAAAAATAGAAAGCAACCTGGAGTAGGAATACTTAAATCAAACAAAACAAAACAAAACAGAGTTTACAAAATAGAGTAAACAAAGGTAGAGTATACAAAATAGAGGTTTTTTTTTTTTTAAGGTTTTATTTATTTATTTATTTGACAGAGAGAAATCACAAGTAGATGGAGAGGCAGGCAGAGAGAGAGAGAGAGGGAAGCAGGCTCCCCGCTGAGCAGCGAGCCCAATGCAGGACTCGATCCCAGGACCCTGAGATCATGACCTGAGCCGAAGGCAGTGGCTTAACCCACTGAGCCACCCAGGCGCCCACAAAATAGAGTTTAAAACAAATTAGAGTTTAAAACAAAAGAAAATTAAAACACAATACTAAACAAGAGACAAAGGCAGTAACAAGAGATAAAGAAAGACATTATTTAATACAAAGGGATCAATTCTACAAGAGTATATAACAATTTGAAACATCTTCCCATCCAACACTGAAGCACCTAAATACGTAAAGCAAATATTAATAGACATAAGGTGACAAAGCACTATAACACAAAAATAGGAGGGGATTTTAACCCCCCCACACACATTAACTGATAGATCATCAAGGCAGAAAATCAATAAAGAAATGGTGTCTTTGAATGACTAATTAGACCAGGTGGACACAACAGACGTATAGAGATGACCAGCCCACAAAAAAAGTAAGATGCACATTCTTTTCAAGTACACATGCAACATTGTCTAGAACATATCGCTTCTTAGGGAAAAAAATAAGCCTTAATTAATTTAAAAAAGATTGAAAATGGGGCACTGGAGTGCCTCAGTCTGTTAAGTTTCCAAGTCTTGATTTCGGCACAAGACATGATCTCAGGGTCACTAGATTAAGCCCTCTTTCAGCGCTGCACTGGGCATGGAGTTAGCATGCGATTCTCTGTCTCCCTCTCTGCCCCTCAGCACTCCCTGCTCATGCACTCTGTCTCTAAAATAAAATAAAATAACTGAAAGTATACCATACAAGGTTTTCTTTTTGAATCTAAAGGTATGGAACTGAATTTAATCACAAGAAAAGAAAAAAAAATCTGAAAACCAAAGAAACATGATACAAAACAATTAGTGTGTCAAGAAAGAAATCAAAGAAAAGAAAAAAAAAATACACAGAAACAAAAGAAAATTAAAACACAATACTAAAGTCTCTGAAACAGCAAAAGCTGTTCTAGGTGGAAAATATTGATGGGTACAGCCTATTTCAAGAAACAAGAAAAAGCTCTAATAAGCAAGCCAACTGTTCCCATAAAGGAACTCGAAAAAGAAGTACACATGAGGCTCAAGGTGAGTAGATGAAAGCTCAATGAGACCAAGAGCTGGTTGTCTGAGAAGATACACAAATATTGAAAAATCTGTTAGCCAGACTCTTCAGGAAGATAAAGGCCCAAATAAATAGTCATAAGTGAGAGAGGAGAAGGAACAACTGACAGCACAGAATGCAAGGGATTATAAAAGAACACTATGATAAACTCTCTGCCAACAGTTGGACAACCTAGAAGAAATGGATAGATTCCTAGAAGCATACAATCCTCCAAAATAGAATCAGGAAGAAATAAAAATTTGAACAATCCTATTACAATTGAAATAGAAATAGTAATTTTAAAAAACTACCAAACAACTAGGGTCCAGGAGAGGTGGCTTCATGGATGAGTTCTACCAAACATTTACAGAAGATTTATCAACAATTCTCCTTCAAATTATTCCAAACAACAGAAGAGGAAGTAAACTCCAAATAAACTTGATGAGGGCAAAATTAAGCTGAAATTGAAGTCAGGGTAAAAAATCATAGAAAAAGAACACACAGGCCAATATCCCTAATGAACATATAGGCAAAATCTTCCAAGAAGATATTAGTTAACCACATTTAGCAATACATTAAAAGGACCGTTCACCATTATGAAGTGAAATTTAGTTTGGGGATGCAAGGATACTTCAATATTTGCAAGTCAATCAGTGTGATAAATTTCATCTACAAAATGAAGGAAAACATTGTATGATCATGTCAATAGATGTAGAAAAAACTCATTTGGCAAAATTCAACATCATTTTATTCTTTTTTTTTTTAATTATTCATTTATTTGTAAGAGAGAGAATGTGAACAAGCAGGCAGAGTGGCAGGCACAGGCAGAGAGAGAAGCAGGCTCCCCACTGGTCAAGGATCCTGATGTGGGATTCGGTCCCAGGACCCTGGGATCATGATCTGAGCCAAAGGCAGCTGTTTAACTGACTGATCCACCCAGGTGTCCCCTTTCATTCTTTTAAAAAATATTTTATTTATGAGAGAGAGACACACACACAAGAGAGAAAGAGAGAACAAGCAGGGAGAGTGGGAGAGGGAGAAGCAGACTCCCCACTGATCAGAGAGTCCTATCCAGGGGCTTGATCCCAGAAGTCTAGGATTATGTCTTGAGCCAAAGGCAGATGTTTAACCAACTGAGACACCCAGCTGCCCCTCAAAATCCATTTTGATAAAAACCCTCAACAAAGCAGGTTTAGAGGGATTGTTCCTCAACATAAAAAAGGTCATCTATGAGAAACTCACAAATAATATTTTAATGGAGAAAAATTTAGAGGTTTTCCTCTCAGATCAGGAGTAAGACATGGATCATCACTCTCTCCACTTTTGTTCAAGAGACACTGAAAGTCCTGGTTATAGCAATCAGACAAGAAAAAGGAAATAGAGGCATAAATATTAGTAATGAAGAACCTACACTGTCATTCTTTGTAGATGAAATAATAATGTACATAGAAAACTCTAACAGCTCCACCATAAAACTCCTAGAAATAAGAAATGAATTCAGTCAAGTTGCAGGATCCAAAATTAATACCTACAGTTCAGTAGAGTTTCTGTTACACCAATAACAAGTAACAGAAAGAGAAATCAAGAAAACAAATCCATTTACAATTGTGCCTAAGAGGCTTAACCAAAGAAGTAAAAGACCTGTACTCTGAAAACTACAATATATTGATGAGAGAAAAATAATATGACAGAAACCAATGGAAAGGGAGACATGTTTGTGATTTGGAGGCATTAATATTGTTAAAATGTCCATATCTACTACCCAAAGCAGTCTACAGATTCAAGTAAATCCTTATAAGTATTATGGACATTATAAAAATATCCATAGCATTTTTCTCAAAACTGGAACAAATAATAATAAAAATTTTATGGAACCACAAAAGACCCTGATAGCCAAAGCATTCTTGAAAAAGAAGAACAAAGCTGGAGGTATCACAATTTCAGATCTCAAGACATATTACAAGGTTGTAGTAATGAAAACAGTACACTACTTTGAAAAACATAGACACATAGGTTAATGGAAGAGAATAAAGAGCAAAGAAATAAACTCACAAATCTGTGGTACGTGAACCTATGACAAACAAAGCCAGAACATACAATGAAGAAAAGACAGTCTCTTCCCAAAAAGATGCTTGGAAAAGTGGGCAGCTGCTTATCATTGAATGACACTGGATCACTTTGTGGCACAGTATACAAGAATAAAGTCAAAGTGGATTAAAAACTGATTTCGGTGAGACCTGAAACAACAAAACTCCTAGAAGGAAATACAGTAGAGTGCCTGCATGGTTCACTCAGTTGAGAGTCTGCCTTTGGCTCAGGTCATGATCTCATGGTCCTGGGATCAAGCCCTGCTTTTGGATCTTTGCTCAGGAATGAATGTGCTTCTCCCTCTCCCTCAGTGCCTTTTCCTCCACTTGTGCTCTGTCTCTGCTTCCTCCTTCTTTCAAGTAAATAAATGAAAAAGAAAACATATAGAATAATTTCTCTGACATCAGCCATAGAAATAATTTTTCTAGATATTTCTCCTCAGACAAGGGATAGGGTAAGAAATACAAAGTATTGGGAATACATGAAAATAAAATGCTTTTGCATAGCGAAGGAAACCATCTTCTTTGGGAGAAGATATTTGGAAATGATCTATTCCATAAGGCATTAATATCCATTATAGATAAAGAACCCATACAATCAACCCCCCAAAACCCCCAGTCAAACCAATCAACCAATGCACAGAGGACCTAAACAGATATTTACCAAAGTAGACATACAGATCACCAGTGGTTACATGAAAAGATGCTCAACATCACTCATCATCAGGGAAATACAAATCAAAACCATAGGAGATGATCACCTCACACCTGTCAGAATGGCAAAAACCAATACAAGAAATAAGAAGTATTGGTGAGAATGAGGAGAAAAAGGAACCATTGTACACTGACGGTGGGGTTGTAAGATGGTACAGCCAGTGTGAAAAACAGTATGGAGTCTTCTCCAAAAATTAACAATAGAAAAACCATGTGATCCAATAATAATGCTATGGTTATTGATGTGAGGCCAGTGAGCAAACAGTCAAAAAATAATTCTTGAAATGCTTTTGGTGCAAAAAGATGCTTAGCACAAGGATAGGACCCATGGGCAGAAAGAGGTCATGGGTATTGTGAGATGCAACTGATTATATATATATTTTTTTATTTAGTGGTGGTTAGGAATAGTGTTAAGTCTCTAAGGAATTTGGAAGCAAGACTTCCAGGACCTTGAGGGGCTTTCTACTATTAAGATAAGATGATTTACTACTGTCACAGGGAAACAAAACTAAGAAGAACAGAGCTATACCGTTAAAGATTGAAAGGAAGTCCTTGAGGGAGCTGCAGGAGTGTTACCTTCTATAAGCCTGGAGACACAAGCTGAAGCAAAGTCGAGCCTTTGTTCTGTTTTCTCTCATCAGGTATTTACCTAAAGGAAATGAAAACACTAATTTGGAAAAGATGTATGCATCACTATGTGTACTGCATCATTATTATCATAGCCAAGATACAAAAGCAACTTAGGAGTCCACTGACAGATGAATGGATAAGGAGGAGGAGGTCTATAACCAATGGAATATTATGTATGCAGCCAAGAAAAATGATGAAATCTTGCTGTTTGTGACAACATGGATAGACTTAGAAAGTATTAAGCTAAGTGGAAGAAGTCAGACTGGGGAAGACAAATATCATATGATTTTACTTATATGTGAAATCTAAAACACAAAACAAATGAATAAACAACAAACAAAAGCAGAATCAGATCTATAAACACAGAGAACATGCCCACACATTTTGATTTAAGTCAATTATGAGTTGCCATGGTTATATAATTGATTCTCTGAGAAAAGCACCAGAAGAAACTCACACTTTTAAAAGTAAAATGGTTGAACCATGAGAGACTATGGACTCTGAAAAACAATCTGAGGGGTTTGAATTGATGGGTGGGTGGCAGGTTGGGGTACAAGGTGGTGGGTCTTATAGAAGGCACGGATTGCATGGAGCACTGGGTGTGGTGAAAAAATAATGAATACTGTTATGCCAAAAATAAATAATTAAAAAAAAAAAAAGTAAAATGGTTGGAGCACATGGGTGGCTCAGTGTGTTGAAGCCACTGCCTTCGGCTCAGGTCATGATCCCAGGGTCCCAGGATGGAGCCCCACATCGGTCTCTCTACTCAGTAGGGAGCCTGTTTCCCCCCCTCTCTCTGTCTGCCTCTCTGGCTGCTTGTGATCTCTCTCTGTCAAATAAATAAATAAAATCATAAAAAAAAATTTGGTGACTAACTACAGAGCATACAGCTCCACACTCTCTTATCCATCTGCTCAAGGTCAAATCACCAGCAATTTTTGCTAGAAGGACTCTACTAATATTTTACTAGTATTGTAGTAAACTACAATTTTCAAGCAGGAAAAAAAAAAGTGTAATCACAAATAAGAGAATGGTGGACTGAGTAAAGTTCTCTTTTTCTTTTCTTTTCTTTTTTTTTTTTCTTCCTGAGTAAAGTTCTATTACTACAATGTGCAATTTTCTGGTAAACCCACACTGCAGAGAATCAATGAAAACCACTGTTTTGGTTCCCAAGTTTTACTCAAGAACTCTTATGAAATATTTCAGATAAATGAGTTTTAATCCTCCCCTTCCTCCACTTCCTCACGCTGGTTAATCTGGAAGGTAACACAATTAGCAACTCTCTTTGCTGTTAGCAACTATGTGCACACAATCACGTAGATGATTATTCTTCAAATACTTTTTAGTGAGATATTTCAAATACCTTTTTGGAAAAAGGCACCTCAGAAGCTACAGTGATCTTGCTCCTTTTAATGGTTACAAACCCACCACCAAGACTCCCAGCTTTTCCATTCACTGATTGTCTCTTGAAGAAAATGTTTAAAATTGGCAGCATCCAAGATTCCATCTTCTACTGCGTGGGTGCACTCAAGGGTAAACTTCAGAACTTGCTTCTTTCCCCTTCTCCCCCTTAACCACAAGCTTTTCCAAGGATTCAATGGCAGCAGCAGAGGCAGAAAGGAAGTTCCCTTCTGAGCTTTTATCCACCTCCAGCCTTGTTGGAAGCCCCTCCTCTATCCTGCCTCCCCCACTCCCTTCTCCTGTATCTGCACCACCATGGGTGTAGCTTGTACAACCAGCTTCTATACAATACTAGGTGCCTCCATCACCCATCGGCTGCTGCTTCTCCTACTCTCACTATCTGGGAACGAACAGCACCCTCTTGGACTTAAACCACCTACTTCAGATTTCCCTATAGGTGCCCCCAGGTTGAAAAGAAATGACAGTGGGGAACAAATTGATTGACTTTTAAGTGGACATAGGTGCAACATATTCTGTATTAAAGTTAATTTGAGGATGGGACAAGATGGCGGGGAAGTAGGAGGAAGCGCCTTTTAAAGCTGTACCCTAAAGTGAGCTGATTACCTGCCAAAGAACTCCAATCACCCATGAAATCAACCTGAGATCAGAATTATACACATCTGGATCTCTACAGGGGCAGAAGACGCCAGTGGGCAGGTAAAGCCCAGTGGGAAAGGCGGACTGATATCGGAAGATAAACAAAAGGGGGAGGGAGCCACCAAAGGTGACCCTTTGGAAAGTAATACCCCTAATACGAACAAGAGTGCCCTGCGTCTGGGGACCAGCATTAACTTGGAGACTGGTTGAAAGCACTCCAAAAGAGCAAAGGATTACGGGGAGGAAATTGTGGGAATTGGGGAGGCCAGGGACAGGGGCTTAAGTGCCTGGTCCCAGGACAGCCTCCCCTGGTGCTGAGTCAGAGAGAGTGAGGTGGAGAAACCAGGTCTTGGTCCCTGAACCACCAGCGCACCTGAGATTGCATGGGTTCTGGCTCCTGTGAGGGGAAGGGAGCCACACTGGATGGCAGAACACGTGAGCCCTGCTTCAGAGCCTGAGACACGTGTGTTCCTCATCCTCTCCTGAGAGAGGTACAAAGGCCCAGCCAGCGCTCTTTGCTACGCGCCATTGTTTCAGAGCCTAAGACGCATGCCCCAAACTCTCCCCCGAGAGAGGTGCACAAAGGCCCAGACTGGTGCTTTCGGATCTGCACCCCATTCTCAGAGCCTGAGATGCCTGTGACCCACAGCCTCCCCTGAAAGAGGTGCACGCAAGCCGGGTGCTCTTAGACCCAGAAAGACCAGGCACTCCCAGCCCAGGCCAGCGGGAAAATATCAGTGTGTGATCACTGCTTGGAACCTCTCTGGCAGTCTGGATCTCCCAGACAGCCACTGCTGCCGTGGTTTTGGGTAAAAGCAGAAGATCCTGCGTCCCCAGGGACCGCGACTTGGAACCTGCTCTGCCAGCGGCCAAGGGGAAATTTATATGGGCTCTGCAACACCCACAGAAGAACAGACTGAGGCTTCTCTCTGAGAGGGAGGTAAGAGTGCAGTTTGCTTTCCTCTAAACCTACAAAAACCATCAAAAGCGGTCAAAGCGAGGGGAAGGGGGGAAAGGTGAACAAACATAAAAACCTCCAGAGAACAAAATCCTGAAAAACTGGTTTCCTCAGAGCCCACCCCCTAGAGGAGGGCTGGAGGACTTCACTCAGGGAACATCATTGACTGAAAACACACGTGGCAGGCCCCTTCCCCAGAAAACCAACCAGGAAAAAAAAAAAAAAAAAAAAAAGACTACAAAAAAACCACTACCATTACTTCATAGGACAACTTTTATTTTTAATTTGTTCCCACTATTCTGGCTCATTTTTTTATATAAATATTTTTTAACCTATTTGCCATCACAGTCAGCTGTCCAGTACATCAAATTCCATAATAACCTTCTAAACTGAACTTTTTGATGCACATACCTGTGTTTCTCTTTTGCATTTTATTTTTTGAATTTTTTTTAAATTTTAGTTTAGTTTAGTCTCGCTTATTCCTTTTTTATTTTCTAATATTCATATAGAGTTAAACTTCAAAGTAATCCCCTTTTCCCAATAAATACTACCCCTATAGGTAAACCAATTTTTAATCCCCCTTTATCCCAGGAAAGTTGAGTCCTTTAACAAAGATACCAAGATACATCCAGGAAGGATCAAAACAACCTTCCTCGCTGACACTGAGAATTTATAACCACTCTCCCATCTTTTTGTTTTTGTTTGTCTGTTTTTGTTTGTATACCTCATAAATCTTACCTTGGGGCCCATTTTCATCTTCCCTTTCTTTCCTGTCTGTCTGTCTCTCTCTCTTTTTTTTTTTCTTTTCCTTTTCTTTTTTTCTCTCATTTGGGTGGGGAATCCTGATTGCTCATAAGTGTTCCCAGGTACACCCTGACTGCACCACGGTCGATACATCCAGCTATATCTGTTCAGTCATCTCTCACAAAAATGACTAGGAGGAGAAATACCCAACAGAAGAAAAATACAGAGGATGGACCTTCTGAAACAGAGCTAATGGCTATCAACATAGACAATATGTCAGAAAGAGAATTCAGGCTAACAATTATCCAGGCAATAGCTAGGTTGGAGAAAGCCATGGATGACAAAACGGAATTGATTAGGACCGAGCTGAAAGCGACCAGACAGGATGTTCACAATGTTAGGGCAGAGCTAAAAGCTACCAGGGCTGAGGTTCACAGTGCTCTAAATGAGTTCCAGTCTAATCTAAATTCTCTCAAAGCTAGGGTAACTGAGAGATTTGCAGGACAAACAGATAGAGAGAAAGGATCAAGAGGAAGCCTGGAACAAACAGCTTAGAAGCCACGAAAACAGAATCAGGGAAATAAATGATGCCATGAAACATTCCAATGTCAGAATTATTGGAATCCCTGAAGGGGAGAAGAAAGAAAGAAGTCTAGAAGATATAGTGGAACAAGTTCTTCATGAAAATTTTCCCAATCTTGCGAATGGAACCAGCATTTTTGTACTAGAGACTGAAAGGTCTCCACCCAAGATTATAGATTCCAGAAAAACATCAAGACACCTGATAGTTAAATTGAGGAATCATAATTGTAGATACAATCTATTGAAAGCTGCTAAGACAGAGGCTCCTTACTTAGAGAGGACAGCCCATCAGAATAACGTCAGACCTGTCCACAGAGACCCGACAAGCCAGAAAGGGCTGGCAAGATATTTTCAGGGCATTAAATGAGAAGAACATGCAGCCAAGAATACTTTATCCAGCAAGACTGACATTCAAAATGGATGGAGAGATAAAGAGTTTCCAAGACCGGCAAGGATTAAAAGATTATGCAACCACCAAGCCAACACTGCAGGGAATATTAAGGGGAGTTCTATAAAAGAGGAAAAATCCAAAGAATAGCATTGAACAGAAATACAGAGACAGTCTACAGAAAGAAAGACTTCAAAGGTAACATGATGTCAATAAAAATGTATCTATCAATAATCACTCTCAGTGTGAATGTCCTAAATATGCCCATAAAATGGCATAGTGTTGCAAATTGGATAAAACGACAGGACCCATCCATATGTTGTCTACAAGAGACCCATTTTGAACCTAAAAATACACCCAGACTGAAAGTGAAGGGATGGAGAAGCATCTTTCATGCCAATGGGCCTCAAAAGAAGGCTGGGGTAGCGATTCTCATAACAGATAAATTAGATTTTAAACTAAAGACTGTAGTCAGAGATACAGAAGGACACTACATAATCCTTTAAGGGACTATCCACCAAGATGATCTAACAATTGTAAATATCTATGCCCCCAATATGGGAGCAGCCAATTACATAAGAAAACTGTTAATCAAGATAAAGAGTCATATTGATATGAATACATTAATAGTAGGAGATCTTAACACCCCTCTCTCAGAAATAGATCACGGAAGCATAAAATCAATAAAGAAACAAGAGCATTTAATGACATTGGACCAGATGACTTCATGGATATATATAGAACATTCCACCCTAAAACAACTGAATACTTATTCTTCTCAAGTGCACATGGAACCTTCTCAAGGAGAGACCACATATTGGGTAACAAATCAGGACTCAACCGATACCAAAAGATAATAATAATTGAGATTATTCCTTGCATATTCTCACAATACAATGCTTTGAAACTGGAGCTCAATCACAAGGAAAAGATCAGAAGGAACTCAGACACCTGGAAACTAAAGACCACCTTGCTTAAAAATGCTTGGATCAACCAGATCAAAGAAGAACTGAAATAATTCATGAAAACCAATGAGAATGAAGACACATCGATCCAAAACCTATAGGATACAGCAAAGGTGGTCCTAAAGGGGAAATACATAGCCATCCAAGCATCCCTCAAAAAAATTAAAAATCCAGAACACACCAGCTGTCTCTACACCTTAAAGAACTGGAGAATCAACAAGAAATCAAAACAACTCCACTCATCAGAAGGGAAATCATCAAGATTAGAGCTGAGATCAATGAGGTAGAAACCAGAGATACAGTAGAACGTAACAATGAAACTGGAATCTGGTTTTTTGAAAGAATCAATAAGATCGATAAACCATTGACCACACTATTTGAAAAGAAAAGAGAGAAAGCCCAAATTCATAAAATTATGAATGAAAAGGAAGAGAACACAACTAACACCAAGGAAGTAGAAACAATCATCAGAAGTTATTATCAACAGTTATATGCCAATAAGCTTAGCAACCTAGATGAAATGCATGCATTCCTGGAAAACTATAAGCTCCCAAAATTTAACCAGGAAGAAATTGACAACCTGAATAGGCCGATATCTAGTAACGAGATTGAAGCAGTGATCAAAAACCTCCCAAAAAACAAAAGCTCAGGACCTGCTGGATTCCCTGGGGAATTCTACCAAACTTTCAATGAAGAAATAACACCTGTCCAGTTTTTCCAGCACCACTTATTGAAGAGACTGTATTTTTTCCACTGTATATTTTTTCCTGTTTTGCCGAAGATTATTTGACCATAGAGTTGAGGGTCCATATCTGGGCTCTCTACTCTGGTCCACTGGTCTGTTTCTGTTTTTGTGCCAGTACCATGCTGTCTTGGTGATCACAGCTTTGTAGTAAAGCTTGAAATCAGGTAATGTGATGCCCCAAGATTTATTTTTGTTTTTCAAGATTTCCTTAGTGATTTGGGGTCTCTTCTGATTCCATACAAATTTTAGGATTATTTGCTCCAGCTCTTTGAAGAATACCGGTGGAATTTTGATAGCAATGGCATTAAAAGTATAGATTGCTCTAGGCAGTATAGACATTTTAACAATGTTTATTCTTCAAATCCAAGAGCATGGAATGGTCTTCCATCTTTTTCTGTCTTCTTCAATTTCTTTCATGAGTGTTCTGTAGTTCCTCAAGTACAGATCCTTGACCTCTTTGGTTAAGTTTATCCCCAGGTATCTTATGGTTCTTGGTGCTATAGTAAATGGAATTGATTCTCTCATTTCCCTTTCTGTATTTTAATTATTAGTGTATAAGAAAGCCACTGATTTCTGTGCATTGACTTTGTATCCTGCCACG
Source organism: Mustela lutreola (assembly GCF_030435805.1). Taxonomy (NCBI): domain Eukaryota; kingdom Metazoa; phylum Chordata; class Mammalia; order Carnivora; family Mustelidae; genus Mustela; species Mustela lutreola. Next base: position 121,892,836 of record NC_081295.1, read on the forward strand.
TTGCTGAATTGCTGTATGAGTTCTAGTAGTTTGGGGGGGGAGTCTTTTGGGTTTTCCATATAAAGAGTCATGTCATCTGCGAAGAGAAAGAGTTTGACTTCTTCATTGCCAATTTGGATACATTTATTTCTATTTGTTGTCTGATTACTGTTGCTAGGACTTCTAATACTATGTTGAACAAGAGTGGAGAGAGTGGGAATCCTTGTCGTGTTCCTGATCTCAACGGGAAGGATGCAAGATTTTCCCATTGAGGATGATATTTGCTGTGGGTCTTTCATAGGTAGATTTGATGAGGTACAGGAATGTTCCCTCTATCCCTATACTTTGAAGTGTTTTAATCAGGAATGGATGCTGGATTTTGTCAAATGCTTTTTCTGCATCAATTGAGAGGACCATGTGGTTCTTCTCTCTTCTCATATTAATTTGTTGTATCACATTGATTGATTTGTGAATGTTGAACCATTCTTGTAGCCCAGGGATGAATCCTACCTGATCATGGTGGATAATCTTTTTAATGTGCTGTTGTACCCTGTTTGCTAGGATCCTGTTGAGAATCTTAGCATACATATTCATCAGTGATATTGGTCTGAAATACTCCTTTTTGGCAGGGTCTTTGCCTGGTTTGGGGATCAGGGTAATGCTGGATTCATAGAAAGAGTTAGGAAGTTTTCCTTCTGCTTCAATTTTTTGAAACAGCTTCAGGAGAATAGGTGTTATTTCTTCTTCGAAAGAATTCTCCGAGGAATCCATCAGGTCCTGGGATCTTGTTTTTTGGGAGGTTTTTGATCACCACTTCAATCTCGTTACTAGATATGGGTCTATTCAGGTTGTCAATTTCTTCTTGATTCAATTTTAGGAGTTTATAGTTTTCCAGGAATACATCAATTTCCCTATGACCCTGCCATTGCACTCCTGGGTATTTACCCCAAAGATACAGATGTAGGGAAAAGAAGGGCCATCTGTACCCCAATGTTTATAGCAGCAATGCCCACAGTCGCCAAACTGTGGAAAGAACCAACATGCCCTTCAACGGGCGAATGGATAAGGAAGATGTGGTCCATATACACTATGGAGTATTATGCCTCCATCAGAAAGGACGAAACCCAACTTTTGTAGCAACATGGACGGGACTGGGATTATGCTGAGTGAAATAAGTCAAATAAGTCAAGCAGAGAGAGTCATTACCATATGGTTTCACTTATTGTGGAGCATAACAAATAGCATGGAGGACATGGGGAGATAGGAGAAGGGAGTTTGGGGAAACTGGAAGGGGAGGTGAACCATGAGAGACTATGGACCCTGAAAAACAATCTGAGGCATTTGAAGTGGAGAGGGGGTGGGAAGTCAGGGTACCAGGTGGTGGGTATTATAGAGGGCATGGATTGCATGGAGCACTGGGTGTAGTGAAAAAATAATGATACTGTTATGCTGAAAATAAATAAATAAATAAAAATAACTCACTATTATTCTGCGTGAAGATACTGATTTAAAGTCCCTTGGGATGGTTTCAAGTATTATTGAGCAATTGGTAATAATTCCATTTATGATTAACCTACCTCCGGTTAATGGGAATGTAATTTTTTTTTTTTTTGAGACTGTAATTTTTAAAAGAAATCGACAGGAAGCAGAAAAGGTATTTGAGATATTTGAACCTGTTGCAAATCCATTTATGTGCCACGGTTTAATTCTTCAGAGCACATTGAGAGTAAAGGTATGAAAATAAAGGACATTATGTATTTTGCTCCATCTGTGAAACACTTCACTCAGTACATATTCACAGAAATGCCCAGAGTGTCTCAATCTCATTCCTCAATCCCTGGGATGTCAGTGAATCTTTTGCAGAGAGCAAGTGTGACCTGGAAGAATGTACTCACTCTCTCAGTCCCATGCAGGTCAGGCCCATCCAAGGTCAAGGCTGAAATGGGAACATCCTGGGGGGAGGGATGTAGGTGCCAAGTTATGGGAAAAAGCCTAGAGAACTGGCACTTTGGCCTCTCACCTTGATAGCATCAAGGGAGCGAGACCTGGGTCAGAAAAAGCAAGGGAGACCCTGACCAACCCTGAGAGGCTGATTGGAATCACCCTGTGTCAGAGTCTCTGTCAGAGAAACTTATCTGCAGAGGCTGGACTATAGGCTGAAACCATGAGGCCAGAATCCTGCTCTCTGCTGACCTTCATCAAATAATCAGGCCCACCATTCACCAGGTGCCATTTCACTCTGAACGTTATGTACTTTATTTTAATAAATAATTTACTCTAATCCTCAGAGGAGAGTCTTTCCTCATTTTAAATCTGAGTGACAGAAACTCAACAATAGGAGAGAACCTGCCAAAGGTCATTTGGTTGTGTAGCCAAATCCTACAGGAGCCAGGTGCACCCCAAGCTCAGCTGAGCTCTAAACAGAGGGCATCAGATTGGGAGCACCAACAATAGGAGTGCTCCAGATCAGACAGGCAGGAGGGGAGACAGAGATCATATTCGAACTTCTACTATAAAAAAGGGAACTTCTATTAGAAAGCTAGCAACTAGCGTACTTAACTCTCTTAACATGTTGCTTCAATTTCTTTTTATAATCTGTATAATGTCTGTACATATTTACTAGTTGCACATTGAAAATATATTCTGAAAGGAGTAGATGATCCAAAGAGTTCATTGTTCTGCTTGTGTTTCTCCAGTGTTCCCAGCACCATTTCTTGAAGGGACTATACTTTTTATTCAGTCTTCTTAGCTTACTTACCTATTATTGGTTAACCACACGTGTTGGGATTTAATTCTGGGCTCTCTATTCTGTTCTATTGGTGCATATGTTGCTTTTTTTTTTTTTTGCCATTACCACGTTGGATTCTGTTACCATGGCTTTGAGGTATGGTTTGAAATGAGGAAATGTGCTACCTCCAGCTTTGCTCTCTTTTTGCAGGATTACTTTGGCTATTTGGAGTCTCCTACTCTTCCACACAAATTTCAGAATGATTTCTTCTATTTCTATAAAAAATGCCTTTGGTATTTTGATTGGGATCAGATTGACTCTGTAATGGCTTTGTGTAACATGGTCATTTAAAAAGTATTAATTATTCAAATCATAAACATGGAAGTGTTTCCAATTGTTTGTGTCTTCAATTTCTTTCAGAAAAGTCTTGTAGTTTTCATTGTACAGGTCCCTCACTTCCGTGGTTTCTTATATTCCTATTTTATTGCTTTTGATGCTGTTTTCATTTTCTGATGCTTCACCATTAGCGTACAAGTATGCCACTAATTTTTGTAAGTCCATTTGTAATATGTCACTTTATTGAATCATTGATTACTTTCAACAGATTTTTTTATCGACTCTTCAGATTTTTCTGTATGTAAGATGATATTTGCAAAGAGTGAAATTTTCACTTCTTCTTTCCTGATATGGAAGGTTTTTTATTTCTTTCTCTTGCCTAACTGCTCTAGCTAGGACTTCCGCTACCATATTGAATAGAGGTGGGGAGTGTTCTTCCTTGTTATGTTCCTGTTCTTAGAGGAAATGTTTTCAATTTCTCTTCATTGAGTAGGATGTTTGCTGTGGGTTTCCTGTAGGTGGTCTTTATATGTAGAGGTATGCTCCTTCTATATCCAATCTATTAAGACTTTTATCATAAAAGAATGGTATATTTTGTCTAATTTCTTTGGGCAACTTTTGAGATGATTATATGATTTTTACCTTTCATTTTCTTGGTGTATTGAATTACACTTATTGATCTTTGTAGGTTCAGCTACACTTGCATCCCACAGATAAATCCAATTTAGCCACGGTGTCCAATTTTTTTAATGTGTGAACTCAGTTCGATAACACTTTGCTGAGAATATTTCCATCTGTATTCATCAAGGATACTGGTTTATTGCTTTTTTCTTGTGGTGGTATCCTTATCTGGTTTGCTATCAAAATAATACTGCCTTTGTAGAATGAATTTGAAATTGTTGCCTCTTCCTTAACATTCTGGAAGAGTTTGAGGAGTATTGGAGGAGTATTGAGGAGTATTAATTTTCCACTGCATGTTCATTAGAATTCACTAGTGAAGCCATTTGACCATAAGTTTTTCTTTTGGGAGTTATTGGGTTTTTATTTTGTTTTGTTTTGTTTTTAAATTTTTAAATTTTTTTAATAAACATATAATGTATTATTAGCCCCAGGGGTACAGGTCTGCGAATCATCAGTTTGATACACTTCACAGCACTCACCATATCACATATCATCCCTGATGTCCATAACCCAACCACCCTCTCTCTACCCCCCTACTCCCAGTCACCCTCAGTTTGTTTTGTGGCAGTAAGAATCTCTTATGGTTTGTGTCCCTCCCGATCCCATCTTCTTTCATTTATTCTTTTCCTACCCCTCTAAATCCCCCACATTGCATCTCCACTTCCCCACATCTTGGAGAGAATATGACAGTTGTCTTTCTCTGATTGACCTATTTCGCTAAACATAAAACCCTCTAGTTCCACCACATTGTTGCAAATGGCAAGATTTCATTTTTATTTGATGGCTGCATAGTATTCCATTGTGTATATATATATACCTCACCTTCTTTATCCATTCATCTCTTCATGGACATCTAGGTTCTTTCCATAGTTTGGCTACTGGGGAGATTGCTGCTATAAATATTTGCGTGCATGTACCCCTTCAGATCACTACATTTGTACCCTTAGGGTCAACACCCAGTCGTGCAATTGCTGGGTCATAAAGTAGCTCTATTTTCAAATTTTTGAGGAACCTCCATGCTGTTTTCCAGAGTGGTTGCACCAGCTTGCATTCCCATCAACAGTGTAGGAGGGTTCCCCTTTCTCCACATCCTCACCAGCATCTGCCAGGCACTCCAGCCAGGGCTGCCACAATCTCATTACAATAACCTGGGAAGGACTCTTCTGGGAGGATGATGTTGGGCCCTGAGCCATGGTAGGAACAGAGGGTCAAGTTCTGGTGGTGGAGGGCATGGGGGTCCTGTAGGCTGCTAAATGGCCCCCTGTCCTCTAAAAATAAAGGTCCCTCTGAAAAGCTGGGAGGTCCAACACCAGGCTGATTGATGGGCTTCAATGCTAAATAGTTCTTGCTGCTGAGACAGAGTGTGTGCATGCCAGGGGACAAACAAGTCAGAGCAGCAGTCATCAAAGAGTACACTGTGAGGAAACAGGTTTCCCAGGCTGAAGTCCTTCACCAGCTGATGGTAAAATGCTTGTTCATGCCCATTAAGCTGGGTGGGTATAGTGTCCCACAGTGTGGTGAGCTTCCCAGATTCTGCCCACCTGAAGGTGCTTTGAGCACGCCTGAGAGGACATCAATGGATGCTATAGAGGCTTTGAGGTAGGTGGCTGGGTGTGCAGAATCAAATTTGAGGGGGCTGTATGGGTATGGAGTCAGCCTCTGGTCAATGGACAATGTGCTGATATCCAGGGGACACCCTGAATGAGGCAGGACAAGGCATGTGTCATTGTTGTCAAAAACTTTTTGGGCAGCTGCTCTTGGGTGTCAACTGAGCCCTTGGGCAACTTCGGGCAGCTGAGGGGCACATGGTAGTGGCAGGAAGGGATTCCAGGTGAAGAAGCTGGGTAGGGTGGTACCCAGCACAGGAGAGGAAGTTGAGGGGGAGGAATTGGATGATGCGAGAACCAGAGCAGTGAGTGAGAAGGGAGGAGGCTGACAGTGAGGGGTAGCTATCAGAGCCTTGAACATGGGGGTGGGGAATGCTTCAAGAAGCCTAGGGGTTCAGATTGCTCAGGGAAGACCACAGGATGGGTAGCTGAGCAGGGAATAAAGTCCTGACTCATCATAGCCCAAGCTTGGTCCAGGCACTGGCTCCCACTGATCCTGAGGTGGATCAGGCTGTGTCTTAATTTAGAGGTACTGATGCCCTCACTCAGGCTAGGGTAGACTGTCTCAGTGCCCGGGGGTTGGGAAGTGCCAGGGGAAAGTGCAGGTTGGTGAGATCAGGTAAGGAGCTTCCTATGTTCGTGGCTGTTGGAAGGCAGGCACATTGGCAGGCTGGTCAGAGAGCACATGGTGCCCTGATGAACATGAGAAAGGTGTTAATTGCAGGGAGTTCACAGGACTGAGATCAGGAAGAACATAAGAACAGCTTCCAAGCATGGCATGGCTTCAACAATCCTTTGTCGTCTAATAAGTAGTCTTCAATAACAGGGACTTTGGAGTGTACTTTGCCATTCAGGAAACCTCCATGGTGGCTGTGCAGGATGCTAGAAGAGGCGGGGCCTGGATAAGTGTCCTGAAGGCTGGGGTTCCTCACACTGGTGTGAAGGCAGAGTCAGTGCTTGTCCTATTCAGTCAGATAGTAGTAGAAAGCCCTTCTCTTCTCTGCAGGGACATTGTCCCAGGGCACATCCTCCACCAGCTGGGCTCTGGGGGAAGAGACAAATAGGCAGGACCACAGGGAGAGCTGTCTTTCTGGCAGGGATAGCGATGGAGTGGGGGCACCATTTTTCTGGAATCTGACTGTAACTGTTCCAAAGCTCCTGGTGCCCAGGGCTCCACAATGAATACAGAGGCAAGTTGAGGGGGCTTGTGGAACTCAGCCAGGTCAGAGCTAATCTGTTTATCAACGGGCAGAGAACGGCCATAAGGAGAGATCCTTGTGTATGCCAGTCGCAATCTGGGGGCCTGTAGGCCCCATGTGTTCCTCAACCCCAGGCTCTCTGGTGTCTGTGCCTCCCCTACAAGCCTGTCTTCCTGCCCTTCAGCCTCCACCTGTGCCTCTCAGATGACTACACTGGTCTGTTCAGGTTTTCTGCGTCGTCCTAAGTCAGTCTTGGTAAGTTGTGTTTCCTTTAGATACATAATTTGTTGGTATGAAATTATTCATAGTCTTTCATGATTCTTTCATGTTTTCATTTTCTTGTCCTATCCATTACAATAACCCTCTTTTATTTCTTCTTTTTTTAATTATATTAGTCACCATACAGTACTATGTCTCTTTTTTTTTCTTAGACTAGCTAACTTTTTGCCAGTTTGTGTTCATCATCATCTAGAACCAGCTTTTAGTTTCATTGATCCTTTCTATTGTTTTTCAGGTCTCTATTTCATTTACTTCTGCTCTGATTTTTAGTATTTCTTTCCTTTTGTTAACTTTGGGCTTAATTTGTTCCTCTTTTTCTAGTTAATTGTAGTGTACAGGTAGATCGTTTATTTCAGATCTTTCTAATTTTTTTTTTTTTGCTCTAAACTTCCTCTCTGAACTGCTTTTACTGCAACCCACAAAATTTGATATATTGTATTTGATTTTCACTTGTTGGAGACCATTATTTTATTTCCCTTTTGATTTCCTCTTTGACCTATTGATTGTGTTACCAAACTCAGACTAGTTGAGCACCCAATGCCCAGTAAGCCAATGTCTGAGACATGGGTTTTGAGGCAAAGAAAGCCTCATTATCACAAGGAAAGCCCAGTGAGAAGGCTGGCTATCATTCCCAAAGCTGCATTGCCCTCTGGAGGAAAGGGGACAGCCACTACTTGTTTTGGGAAGGAGGTGAATGTATGAGAGGAGGATGAGGTGTTTCTGGAAACCTTAAGACATTGGGCCTTGAAAGAATCTGGAGCTGTATATTCCTCTGGAAAATAAGGCACCCCATTCAAGACCTGGAATGATCAGGTATGTCAGATAATTTTGAGACAAATGTTTCTTTCCACTCCCCATTAGGTTCCTATAATCAGTGGGTAAACAGAGAGTCGGGGTAAAAAGCAAAGTAAATGATTGATCATGCATGAGGTTAAGAGATGCAAAAACATTCTCAGTAGGGAATAAAATATGAAATGCAGCTAAGGTAATAATGCAACTAATACAATATAGTTCTGCATATGCTTTCAAGACTAGTCCAAGAACCAGGTGTCTCGCCTCAGATGTTTAAAATTTTGTCATCTCGTTCCCACATATTTTTAGGTCTACTCAATTTCCTCTTATTCATTTTTACTTTCATACCAACGTGGTCAGAGAAGTTGGCTAATATGGTTTCAGTCTTCTTAATTTTGTTAAGATTTCTGGTTTTCATCAGGGGATCGATCCTGGAGAATGTTCAATGAGAAGAATATGCATTTCTCTGCAACTGGACAGAATGTTCCGTCAATGTCTATCATTTTTTTTCTTGAAGTGTGGTTACCTTCTGTTTCCTTGCTGATTCTCCATCTGGATGATCCATCCATTGTGGACTGTGGGGAATTAAGGTCTATTTCTCCCTTAAGATCTGTATTTGTTTAATGTATTTCAATACTCAGGTGTTAAGCTCATGTATTTACAACTGTTATATCTTCTTTTTGGCTTGAAGTGTATCTTGTATGATGTACACATGGCTCCACCTGCTTTCTTTTCAGTAACATTTTCGTGGGTTATGCACATCCGTTCCTCCACTATAAACCTACATTTGTCCATTGTACAGCAAAAGACCCTTTTGGAAGGATCACAAACTTGGGTCTATGTTTTTAATTTATCAAGGCACCCTCTGTCTTTTGATTGGTAAAGTCAATCCACTTATGTTTAAATGATTATTGATATGTAAGGACTTACTATTGTCATTTTATCTTTTCTTTTCTGGTTGTTTTCTATCTTTATTATTTCTTCTTCTTTGTGTTTCTGTCGACTTTTATCACTTGCTGGTTTTCCATGATGATTCCCTAGTTTCCCCCTTTTTAAGGTTCTCTCTGCTGTAGACCTCTAGATATTCTTTTTTCTTACCATTAGTTTTGTATAAACTGTTTCATAGATTAAATGGTGATTTCCTGCTGTTGGCAACTTTTCTTCATTTGCCTACATATCAGTTCTCATTTTCCTCTTCTGCTTTTACATTTTTGCTGTCACAAACTCTTTTCCTGGTATGGGTTTGTTACCAACTGTAGTAGCTCTAGTTATTTTTAATAACTTTAGCCATTGCTGTTATCATTAAGTGTTTAATGCCCTATTCTAAAATAAGGTTACAGTTTCTGACTCTATCTGCCAGCTTACTCAGAGGCTCTGTACCTTCATCTTTTCATTACAGTATTAAAATTCTGCTCAATATGTCTTGGAGGCAGGACTAGTGGTGGTGAATTCCCTCAAGTTTTTTCTGGGAAAGTCTCTATTTCTCCTTCATGTCTGAAAGATAAATCCTGGATACAGATTTCCTGTCTGGCAATATTTATTTGTTAATGTTATGAGTATGTCATTCCACTCTCTCCGGGTCTACAGAGTTTCTGCTGAAAAATCTGCTAATAATCTCTCCTGGCGGGGGGGCTCGTTTTTACATTAATTTCTTTTATACTTTCAAGATTCCTTCTTTATCTTTTTTTTATTAATTTTTTTTATTTTTTATAAACATATATTATTATCCCCAGGGGTACAGGTCTGTGAATAACCATGTTTACACACTTCACAGCACTCACCAAAGCACATACCCTCCCCAATGTCCATAATCCCATCCCCTTCTCCCAAACCCCCTCCCCCCAGCAACCCTCAGTTTCTTTTGTGAGATTAAGAGTCACTTATGGTTTGTCTCCCTCCCAATCCCATCTTCTTTCATTTATTCTTCTCCTACCCACTTAAGCCCCCATGTTGCATCACCACTTCCTCATATCAGGGAGATCATACGATAGTTGTCTTTCTCTGCTTGACGTATTTCGCTAAGCATGATACGCTGTAGTTCCATCCACGTTGTCGCAAATGGCAAGATTTCATTTCTTTTGATGGCTGCATAGTATTCCATTGTGTATATATACCACATCTTCTTGATCCATTCATCTGTTGATGGACATCTAGGTTCTTTCCATAGTTTGGCTATTGTGGACATTGCTGCTATAAACATTTAGGTACACGTGCCCCTTTGGATCACTACTTTGTATCTTTAGGGTAAATACCCAATAGTGCAATTGCTGGGTCATAGGGCAGTTCTATTTTCAACATTTTGAGGAACCTCCATGCTGTTTTCCAGAGTGGCTGCACCAGCTTGCATTCCCACCAACAGTGGAGGAGGGTTCCCCTTTCTCCGCATCCACACCAGCATCTGTCATTTCCTAACTTGTTGATTTTAGCCATTCTGACTGGTGTGAGGTGATATCTCATTGTGGTTTTGATTTGTATTTCAATGATGCTGAGTGATATGGAGCACTTTTTCATGTGTCTGTTGGCCATCTGGATGTCTTCTTTGCAGAAATGTCTGTTCATGTCCTCTGCCCATTTCTTGATTGGATTATTTGTTCTTTGGCTGTTGAGTTTGCTAAGTTCTTTATAGATTCTGGACACTAGTCCTTTATCTGATATGTCGTTTGCAAATATCTTCTCCCATTCTGTCAGTTGTCTTTTGATTTTGTTAACTGTTTCCTTTGCTGTGCAAAAGCTTTTAATCTTGATGAAATCCCAATAGTTCATTTTTGCCCTTGCTTCCCTTGCCTTTGGCGTTGTTCCTAGGAATATGTTGCTGTGGCTGAGGTCGAAAAGGTTGCTGACTGTGTTCTCCTCAAGCATTTTAATGGATTCCTTTCTCACATTGAGGTCCTTCATGCATTTTGAGTCTATTTTTGTGTGTGGTGTAAGAAAATGGTCCAATTTCATTTTTCTGCATGTGGCTGTCCAATTTTCCCAGCACCATTTATTGAAGAGGCTGTCTTTTTTCCGTTGGACATTCTTTCCTGCTTTGTCGAAGATTTGTTGACCGTAGAGTTGAGGGTCTATTTCTGGGCTCTCTATTCTGTTCCATTGATCTATGGGTCTGTTTTTGTGCCAGTACCATGCTGTCTTGATGATGACAGCTTTGTAATAGAGCTTAAAGTCCGGAATTGTGATGCCACCCACGTTGGCTTTCTTTTTCAATATCCCTTTGGCTATTCGAGGTCTTTTCTGGTTCCATATAAATTTTAGAATTGTTTGTTCCATTTCTTTAAAATGATGGATGGTACTTTGATAGCAATTGCATTAAATGTGTAGATTGCTTTAGGTAGCAGAGACATTTTCGCAATATTTATTCTTCCAATCCAGGAGCATGGAACATTTTTCCATTTCTTTGTGTCTTCCTCAATTTCTTTCATGAGTACTTTATAGTTTTCTGAGTATAGATTCTGTGCCTCTTTGGTTAGGTTTATTCCTAGGTATCTTATGGTTTTGGGTGCTATTGTAAATGGGATTGACTCCTTAATTTCTATTTCTTCTGTCTTGCTGTTGGTGTAGAGGAATGCAACTGATTTCTGTGCATTGATTTTATATCCTGACACTTTACTGAATTCCTGTATAAGTTCTAGCAGTTTTGGAGTGGAGTCTTTTGGGTTTTCCACATATAGTATCATGTCATCTGCGAAGAGTGATAATTTGACTTCTTCTTTGCCGATTTGGGTGCCTTTGATTTCCTTTTGTTGTCTGATTGCTGAGGCTAGGACCTCTAGTACTATGTTGAATAGCAGTGGTGATAATGGACATCCCTGCCATGTTCCTGACCTTAGCAGAAAAGCTTTCAGTTTTTCTCCACTGAGAATGATATTTGCGGTGGGTTTTTCATAGATGGCTTTGATGATATTGAGGTATGTGCCCTCTATCCCTATCCTTGCTGATCTTTTGCTTGGATGATCTGTCCATTTCAGTAACGGGAGTGTTAAAGTCCCCTACTATTATTGTATTATTGTTGATGTGTTTCTTTGATTTTGTTATTAATTGGTTTATATAATTGGCTGCTCCCACGTTGGGGCATAGATATTTGAAATTGTTAAATCTTCTTGTTGGAAAGACCCTTTGAGTATGATATAGTGTCCTTCCTCATCTCTTATTAGAGTCTTTGGCTTAAAATATAATTTGATCTGATATAAGGATTGCCACTCCTGCTTTCTTCTGATGTCCATTAGCATGGTAAATTCTTTTCCACCCCCTCACTTTAAATCTGGAGGTGTCTTCGGGCTTAAAATGAGTTTCTTGGAGGCAACATGTAGATGGGTTTTGTTTTTTTTATCCATTCTGATATCCTGTGTCTTTTGACAGGGGCATTTAGCCCATTCACATTCAGGGTAACTATTGAGAGATATGAATTTAGTGCCATTGTATTGCCTGTAAGGTGACTGTTACTGTATATGGTCTCTGTTCCTTTCTGATCTACCACTTGTAGGCTCTCTCTTTGCTTAGAGGACCCCTTTCAATATTTCCTGTAGAGCTGGTTTGGTATTTGCAAATTCTTTCAGTTTTTGTTTGTCCTGGAAGCTTTTAATCTCTCCTTCTATTTTCAATGATAGCCTACCTGGATATAGTATTCTTGGCTGCATGTTTTTCTTGTTTAGTGCTGTGTAAATATCATGCCAGCTCTTTCTGGCATGCCAGGTCTCTGTGGATAAGTCAGCTGCCAATCTAATATTTTTACCATTGTATGTTACAGACTTCTTTTCCTGGGCTGCTTTCAGGATTTTCTCTTTGTCACTGAGACTTGTGAATTTTACTATTAGGTGACATGGTGTGGGCCTATTCTTATTGATTTTGAGGGGCATTCTCTGAACCTCCTGAATTTTGATGCTCGTTCCCTTTGCCATATTGGGGAAATTCTCCCCAATAATTCTCTCCAGTATACCTTCTGCTCCCCTCTCTCTTTCTTCTTCTTCTGAAATCCCAATTATTCTAATGTTGTTTCATCTTATGGTGTCACTTATCTCTCGAATTCTCCCCTCGTGGTCCAGTAGCTGTTTGTCCCTCTTTTGCTCAGCTTCTTCATTCTCTGTCATTTGGTCTTCTATATCACTAATTCTTTCTTCTGCCTCATTTATCCTAGCAGTGAGAGCCTCCATTTTTGATTGCACCTCATTAATAGCTTTTTTGATTTCAACTTGGTTAGATTTTAGTTCTTTTATGTCTCCAGAAAGGGCTTTTATATATCTCGAGAGGGTTTCTCTAATATCTTCCATGCCTTTTTCGAGCCCGGCTAGAACCTTGAGAATTGTCATTCTGAACTCTAGATCTGGCATATTACCAATGTCTGTATTGATTAGGTCCCTAACCTTCGGCACTGCCTCTTTTTTTTTTTTTTTTTTTTGTGTTGAATTTTTACGTCTTGTCATTTTGTCCTGATAAGAGTATATGAAGGGGCATGTAAATACTAAAGGGGTGGCAACAACCCCAGGAAAATGTGCTTTAACCAAATTAGAAGAGATCCAAAATCGTGAGGGGGGAGTAAGGGGATAAAAAGTCGTTCAAAAAGGAAGAAATAAAAAAAAAAGAAAGAAAAAAAAAAAGAAAAGAACAGAATTAAAAAAAAGTAAACACCTTTCAGAAAGTGCTTGTTTTTCTGCTTCCAGAATTGCTGTCCTTCTTCTCTTCGATCTGCCGATGGATTTTCAGGTGTTTGCAATCTTTAGATAAGCTATCTAGCTCATCTCCGGCTAGCTGAAGTAGTCTCAGCCTGCTACTTCTCCGCCATCTTGACTCCTCCCCCTCCTTCTTTATCTTTGACCATTAACAGTGTCATTGGAAAGTGTCTTGGAGATTCTATTTTTGTATTGAGATAATAAGGTTTTCTATTAACTTCACAGACTTCTCTGTCCAGGTGTTTCCCCAGGATTGGGAAGTTCTCTGACAACACTTTGTAATAACAGCTCTGCCCCTCTTCTCCTTCTCTTTTCCTTTGATATACCCACTATTCTTAACTGGCTCTCCCAATGGAAACTGGTAGCTCTTGCAGGATTTCTTCATTTTCTTTTTTTCTTTTTTTTAAATTTTTTAATTTTTTATTTTTTTTATTAATTTTTTATTTTTTACAAACATATATTTTTATCTCCAGGGGTACAGGTCTGTGAATCACCAGGTTTACACACTTCACAGCACTCACCAAATCACATACCCTCCCCAATGTCCATAATCCCACACCCTTCTCCCAAACCCCCTCCCCCCAGCAACCCTCAGTTTGTTTTGTGAGATTAAGAGTCACTTATGGTTTGTCTCCCTCCCAATCCCATCTTGTTTCATTTATTCTTCTTCTACCCACTTAAGCCTCCATGTTGCATCACCAATTCCTCATGTCAGGGAGATCATATGATAGTTGTCTTTCTCTGCTTGACTTATTTCGCTAAGCATGATACGCTCTAGTTCCATCCATGTTGTCGCAAATGGCAAGATTTCATTTCTTTTGATGGCTGCATAGTATTCCATTGTGTATATATACCACATCTTCTTGATCCATTCATCTGTTGATGGACATCTAGGTTCTATCGGGATTTCATCAAGATCAAAAGCTTTTGCACAGCAAAGGAAACAGTTAACAAAATCAAAAGCCAACTGACAGAATGGGAGAAGATATTTGCAAACGACATATTAGATAAAGGACTAGTGTCCAGAATCTATAAAGAACTTAGCAAACTCAACAGCCAAAGAACAAATAATCCAATCAAGAAATGGGCAGAGGACATGAACAGACATTTCTGCAAAAAAAAGACATCCAGATCGCCAACAGACACATGAAAAAGTGCTCCGTATCACTCGGCATCAGGGAAATACAAATCAAAACCACAATGTGATATCACCTCACACCAGTCAGAACGGCTAAAATCAACAAGTCAGGGAATGACAGATGCTGGCGAGGATGGGGAGAAAGGGGAACCCTCCTCCATTGTTGTTGGGAATGCAAGCTGGTGCAGCCACTCTGGAAAACAGCATGGAGGTTCCTCAAAATGTTGAAAATAGAACTGCCCTATGACCCAGCAATTGCACTATTGGGTATTTACCCTAAAGATACAAACGTAGTGACCCAAAGGGGCACGTGCACCCGAATGTTTATAGCAGCAATGTCCACAATAGCCAAACTATGGATTTGTTCATTTTCTAAGCTTGTTTTTCTTTTAAGTAACCTCTACCTGCAACATAGGGCTCCAGGTCACAACCCAAAGATCAAAGGTCAGATGCACCACTAACTGAAGCAGCCACACACCTCAAGGTTTCTTCACTTTAAAAAATAATAATAAACCTTAGTTCTCTTCACTTCTACCTGAATCGTTTCTAGATTCCACCTTTCGGATCAAGTATTCTCCCTTCCACCTGATCTGCTCTATTTCCAATGTTTCTAATGCATTCTTCAACTCATTTACTGAGTTCAGCTCCAGAATTTCAGTTTGGTGCTTTTTTAGAAATTCGGTCTCTTTGGTAAAGTGCTCCTTCTATCCATTCATTTTATTACTGAGTTCATTGAATTGCCTGATTCTCTTGTATCTTGTTAAATTCCGTTCTGGCCGTTATTTTGAATTCTCTATTACTTAGATCACAGTCTTCTGTAAATGTACGTTTGGTGGCTGGAGAACTGTCATTTCCTTTTAACAAAACGATATTACCATGATTTTTCATGCTGTTTAATGAGATTTTTCTCTGCTAAATAGTTTGAAGTAGCCAACACCTTTTGTATGTAGGCAAAAATTTGTTAACTATGATTCTAACATTTCATGGGTGGGAGGTTAGAGGCCCTTCTTTAGTATTACAGCAGGTTGAAAAAGAGCACAAGTTTTTGCTTTTTCTTACCATAGTAGCCCTGGTAGCTGTATAGACCAGGCTCAAAGGAAAAAAAAAAAAAAAAAAAAAAGAAGGAGACTGGCAACTCTATGGGGGGCTAGTATGTACTATGTCCCTTGGATTTGGGGCATGCCCCACACTCCAGGAGGAGGATCCTCAAGTTCATGAGTCCCATGGAGCTGGGAGCTCTCTTGCTGAACTCTCAGGGCAGACAGTGAATAAAGTGTTTCTTCTTCTCTGCCTCCTTCCTTCCCTTGCCTTTTTCTTCCCCCCACTGTCCCCTCCTGGTCACAGATGTCCTACCTCAGAGGACCCTGCTCTGTGGCTTCACAGCAGGGGGTCCTCCAGAACATCCCACAGGACCAAGTAGCCTTTCACTCACTCATTTTCACCCTCACCTTCTCGGTCACAGGAGTTATTGGTGAGTGTTACCACTACTTTAAAAGCCAGGGTAACAGGCCCCACCATGCTGCCTGGGCTCTGGTCTCCCTGAAGACCAATCCACACCCTCTCAGATGTAAACATGAATGGATCTCATTGGTGTCTCGTGTGCTGTCCAGAGGAGCCTTTGTTGGCTTTTGGAATCCTACTAGTTGTAAAGAGAAAGGGGGAGACAAAGGGAAGGACTCATTCAACCATGATGCTGACCTCACTCCTCCCAAGAATGATGGTTTTAACCATTCTTTCTGGAATTACATGGGCAGCTGGTCCACTAGTTTCAAAAGATTCCTCTTTTTTTGTGTGAATAATTCCTATCACATGCATACCTTCATTTCCTCTCCATTTCAAAGGAAACATACCCATAGCCCATCTAAAAGGAATCCAGTGTCATAAAGCCACAAGGTAGACTGTAAGAGGAGATGAACATGTCAGATAATATATTAACACATAGAGTGTTTTAAAAAATATACAAAGGTCCCAAAGAGTATATTTATGACTTTATTGTTGGGATAAATATTTTAATAAATTTGAAAATTCTTCTACTACTCTTTCCCATGTACTGTGAGCAATGCAGTGCCCTCCTCCAACATACAGTTCAGTTTAAATGTTTGTATCACTCAGTGTTCAGTCAGGAGGCAGAAACCACATCACTCATGTTAACAGGGAAAATATGATATAAAGAATTATTAAGAAAGAGGTATTTAATTATGAAAGAGATAAAAGAAGCCCTATGGAAAGCAGAAGCAGAAGATATAGGAAGCAGACTTTACATCTAGGGCTGAGGTAGAGCATCCAAAAGACAATACATTTGAAAGAATAAGACTGACATTCTGTTTATTGGACAAGGTGGGACCAGAGTCCCCAGGAAGGAAAGAAATTCACCAAGACACTGCAGAACAAGCCTGTTGGGTAGGAAAACTCTCACTAGAGAACTGACAAGAGTCCCTGGGAGGCAGCACTCTAGTACATAACTTGTTACAATGCCATACTCATTCACCCAAAGGCAAAGGAAACTAAGTCTTCTCCGGCCACTCTCAGTAGCATTGTAAGGTCAAGGGGGAAACAACACCAAAAGTGGGACACCTAGGTGGCTCACTCAGTTAAATGTCTTCCTTCAGCTCAGGTCATGATCCCAAAGTCTGGGGATAGAGTCCTGCTTTGGGTTCTCTGCTTAGCTGGGAGTCTGCTTCTCTCTCTGCCTGCCACTCTTCCTGCTTGTACTCACTCAATCTCTCTTTGACAAATACATAAATAAAATATTTTTTTTAAAAAACACGAGAAGAAAAAAGCTTTTTCTCCTGCTATGTCTTGCTGTGTTCCCTCTGGTGCTATGTAGGAATTCAGTGTCTGCACAGATGAAATATGACTTGCATACACCTCCCTGGATGAGACTAACTGAAAAACAAAGGAGGAATGCCTAGAAATTTATGCCTCCATTGAAATTTCTTGGCTGAAATTGGCCACATTCTTACTGCAGCTCAGTTCTCTCATCTAGGAATAAATGTTTAAGTTTCAAGGAAAAACAGGCACATGTGGTGCTCATGTACTTCATGAACTCCTACCTCCTTGCCCTTACCACATGCTGTCCCATATATTACTGTCCTTTCCATTAAGGCTACACTTTCCTCCTTGCTTTGTGCTTGCACGTGCTGTATTGATATGACCCCAATGAAACTGGAGACAAAGCTTGGCTGGAGGCCTTTTGCCGCTAGAGTGTCTGGTCCCTAGGCCTCTCTTTTATCCTATGAAGTTGTCTGGAGTAATCTTTTCATTTGCCATCTCAGGGTTTGCTGGCCAAAACCAACAGTGCACTGACTGACAAAGGTGATGCCAAATGTGCCACATGGCAAAAATGAAACATTTATGACCTCCAGTATCAACAATTAGGGCACATACAGGGTAGATTTGAATCAAAAGACAATTAATTGAAAAGGGGCAGATTTCACACTTTTAGTTCCTCAACTTCCACATAAACCATTTGCTCACATTGGAACTTGCATATAGCAACACAACAACTCCACATTTTCACCCATCTGCAGGGCTACACTTAAAAGTGAAAAAGTTCTCACTCTTTTCCCAAAATGTAATAAACAGGCAGTCTCAGGCATTGAATCAGTTATATTTATTCCTTAAGTCCAGCCACACTCATTTGACTCCTCTGTTATCTAGAGATTACATTTGAAATATTACCATGGACAACTTGCATAAAATCACACTGGTAAGAAGGGAGTATGAAAATAGATAATTAATACAAATGACAAATCTACATGACAAGATAGAAAAATATGCAAAGGGACTCCAGTCCTTTTCCTACTTTTGGTCACAGGAAGGAATTGAGATCTGTGACCTCCTTCTTCCACTTCCAATTCCGTGTCTTCTCATCTGTCCCAGAACTACAACAAGTCGGCGTTCTCTACTTCAGGAGCCAACAAACCTTTATTCATCAAGGTCTGAGTCCTCAAGAGTCTGGCTTTCTTCTGTTTCCTGTGGGTTCCATCCACCTTTACAATTGGACTAAAAGTACTGAGAAGCCGTACATAGATCCTGGAACTGTGCTTATAGTCAAAGCTTTGAAAACATACATTTTCATTTACCTCTTTATTCTGGTAGTAGTTCTGTTCTTTCCAACTGCTGCTGACTCACAAGGAAAACCAAACTCTCATTTTTCCATTCCCTGAATTAATGCAACACCAGTATTTCAGAAAAAAAACCCAAATATTTACTAAGTTTCATTAAGATAAGTATGTCTCATCCATTCCAAAATAGGAAGCCTCTACAATAGAATTCTACACTCCACTACAATAGAATTCTTCAAGTCCATTAGCCATACATTTCTTCAGAAATGTTCAGATGGACAATGTTTTTTAGTCAGAGTGCACATTTCCTAAATAGAGCTTGTAACCCACCCATAGTCTCTGGGTTTAACTGCATGGCTCAAACTATATAAAATAAAAACTACTTAATTCTTCAGAATAATTCAGACCTCATCTCATTTCATATCAAAACAATACAAAGACTCCATGAAATAATGCTCATGATCAAAAGAAACATGACTTCCAATAGCAAAATTCAGCCAACCCCATTACAGCTGAAAAAGTCAACATTTATCTTCTAATACCTGAGCATAAGGCATGAACCAACTATTCTCATAACCTCACCCCAGCAGTCTATACCCAGAAAAGAAGGGCAAGACACCCGGTCATTCAGGACTAACTTCAGAGGCTATTACCCCTGGGAATCTGCAGCCCCAGGAGGAGCCACCATGAGGAATCTGGGACAGTGTTGGAGCATTATGGGGACATAGCTTCAGGACCAGAGGGGAGTAATGGAGATTCATCAACACCACAGTCTGAACTGAGCCCCTGCCCTGAGAGGCTCACAGGCTCCTCTGAAGAACAAGGAGGGTTGTTAACGGGTACAGGGGTCTGCATGGGCCCACCCACCCCAGAGCAGATGGTCAGGGACACAACTCCTGACCTCAACCTGAAGTATGGAAACAGAGTCCCAGAGGAGGAAGCAAGAGGGAAGGAGAAAAGGTGGGAACCATCAGTCATGTTGTAGAATGAGACATCCCCTTCATTCAGGTCCAGGAAAACCCCTAACCTCTGGGGAATTGGCACAATGTGTTCTCCATTAGCAGGGAGGGAACCGAATATATTATCATACATCCCCACAACCCAGAATCCCTTTTCTGGGGATTCCCAGTACCAGCCTTTCCTCTCCACATCTCTCCTACAAACCCCCAGGGCCCACTCACTTCTTTCTGCATTCCTGATCTCTACCTCCCAGTAACAACACCCTGAAGTGATGCCTTCATGACTCAAGACACTATAGACTCCATCTTCTGAGCACTTGGGTGAGTCCTTGAATGTCACACTAGTCTTGTCATCAGAGACAGCAAGCCTGGAGTGGGCAGACTCTGGATCCAGACTGACAGTCACTGCAGAGACAGTTAACAATCATTCAAGGACTTGTCCTACCACATAACAAGACACATAACCACCACCCCACCACCCCCAGACACCCAGCTGCATGCAGGGAGGACTAAACCTCATGAAATGAGAGCCTTAGACATGTCACAGGGCACTTGAGGGCCAGACAGGACTCCAACACTAAAGAATACCTATTTATATCCAGTATCAGTTACACCCAGTAATCTCAGCTACATGACTTTCACTGCTCCATCCCACCCCACCACCATTGATGATGCCAGCATCTGTATCACCAGAGCAAGCTGAAGGAGATGTCAGCAGCCATAGAATAGCAGTAGGAGCACCCAAACAATAGAAGTAACTCACAGGCCTGGAAATTCTCCTTCCGCCAATCTACAAAAAAACCACATTGCACAAATGTGAACAACAAGTCATGAGGACTTGAGGAAACTGTACAGGCCATTGTTGGTACCTATCTCTGAAATACACTGAACCAAGAGTTATAGGGGAAATTGTTTTGGAAGCATTCACCTGATGAATTTATTGTTCATGCACGTTTATTTTCTTTCTAACACACTCTCCTTCCCTCTCTCTGTCTCTCTCTGTCCTCTCTGACACACACACACACACACACACACACACACACACACACACACCCTCTCTCTCTCTCATACATCCAGCCATCATGCTACACTGTTTCCATGAAACTGAGGCCATAAAGCTTAACACCACTGAGGTACTGGGTACTGACCTAAAAAGAAGGCTCTTTGCACAGATTTCATTATCAAAGTAAGCTTTCTCAATCCCTAGCCACACATCCATCCTGAAAAGTAAGTTTTCTTTTGAGAAAGAACTGAGGAGATCAAAATTTCTGAGGCCTCCATTTAATTATAACAAACTGGCTGAACAAAACTTGCAGGCTGACTCAAAACCATGGTAGAGGCAATACAGCTGGGTGGAGCTGTACTTGGAGGATGACTATCAGCCATGGGTGAGGAGAGCTCAGGACATGGCACCAGAGAAATCTTGCCCCATCAAGATGTAATGGAGAAGATTCAAGGAAGGAGAGAGAGAAGTTCAAAGCAAGAAAGTAATGTATTTGCTTCCCTTTATCATGGAGTATTGCACGGAAAAACATCCCTGTGTGTAAGGGGAAACCCAAAAACATTGAGTTTAGTCATCTTCTTCTCCTTATAATCACCTAGATAGTTCAAAAGCAGCAAGAGACACCACACATGATCAGCCCCCAAATATGGCTGTGTCCTATGTCCCAGAAACTGTAAATATGTTTTGGCAGAGAGGACTTTACACATGTGAGTAAGGTTAAGGAACTGGAGATATGAATGGGGCAGGGGTAGAATTACAATTTCTCCATAAACCTAGATGGAACCTCAAACCCAATTATCCTAAAGACCATATCAAGCTACCCTCTATAAAGTGAGGTCCTGAAATGAGCAAGAGAAGAATACAGGGACCCTGTCTCTCAGTGATGCAAAGTATGAACTCCTCCAACCTTCATACTCCCCTTTGGGAAGAAGAAAGGAAGCTAACTGATCCCAGCAAATGTATATCTGTCATAAGACCCTGATAAGTCTGCATGGTAAAGCTGTTACCTCCAATAGGACAGAGACTCCAGAACAAAATTAGAATGATTATAAAATAAGAGCAGGACACTTTCTTGAATATTTGCCAACAATATGGGACTCCTATTCTCCCACAGGTTTATTCAGATAAAGTAGTATGTCCAGCTCTGTTGATTTGCTTATACCAACAGATCCCATGAAATGGGTGGACATGTCACATTTTGGGAAAAGGGAACTTTACTTGTTCTTCAGTAAGACATTAGCTGACAGCAAACTCTACATTTCTACATGACAACTGACACAGATTAGCAAAGAAGAGGAATCAGGAGGAGAAGAAGGAAGAGGAGAAAGGGAGTTGGTGTTCCATTCTGAGACTCTACAGAGCTATGCTGTGCACCTCCATGGTCCAACCACACTCTTCAACTCATTTCCACAGCAAGCTGTTTATTAGAAATTACTCTTCCAATTTCATGAATAAGTTCAGATCAGACATTTGGTCACATCACATTATGAGCCCAGCAATGTGAAAGTGCTGATTTTATTGAAAGGGTGTCTGTCTTTACAAAATAAAATGAATGTATATAAGGTATACTTTGAAAAACAGGCATTTCAATCCAGCAGAGAATGGGGTGATGCTAAAAGAAGACTATTTAATCCACATTTTTAACTGATAAGTCCCAAGATTCAGTGAAGCTCTCTAAAGAGTTTTTCTCACACATCTGGTCCCCATAGATTCTTACACCCCTGTCTCCCCCTTCTCTGTTCTCACAGGATGTATCCCTCATCAGAAATAGAAACAGCCAGGACAGAAAAGGCACACATTATGGATTTAAATGGCCTAGATTTATAACCCACCCCAGTGCTAGAGGGTGCTCTGGATAACCTTTCATTGCATTAGCAACTCTAAGATCACACTCCTCCCCCGAGCTACTACAGCAAGGGTGAGATGGTCTCCTTATCTGAAGCAAATCCAGTCAGAAAATTACTTCCAATATTAAATACATATTTAATATTAAAATAAATATGTCTTTTCAGAAAACTCTCAGACGAGTATCAAGGAGTTTATTACTTTTTGCTCATCCAATAACTTGCATGCCCTTTGTGTACTTCCAGTTCTAACCACCATGGCTTTCATTTGTGGTCTCTCTTCTACCCAAAGCCACCCAAAGTGTCTCTGAGAGGAATCACAGGCTCTCTACTTTCCTTCTCATCTCCTCCACTCTTCTCCAACCAGCTATTCTTTCCCTGATTTACTCCCAAATTTTCTCTGGTAAACAATTTTCACTTCTCTGAGCTTCTCCTATTGCAATCCTCACACATTGCCTCTAATAAATCTAACCAGTACTGAGCCTATCAGGCAACCCAGAATTCTCCTAAAAGGAGAGATAATGGTTGTGAACAACTATAAGTTACTGTCCTTTAAAAAATTAATTTCTTAATGCTGTAATACAAACATGTACATAAGATTTCGTATATAATGGCCAGTATCTCACAAATCCACTACCAGGACTGCCTAAACATCCTGGAGGCTCTGGATCTGAGAATCAGAAGAGCTGAGCTAAAGATAACTACTTCCAAAACAAACATGGAGGTTTAGAGGAAGATACCTGGCTCGGACAAGGAGTCAGAGCACGCAGAAGCAAAATGAAGACTACCATTCCGGAGAAACAGCAAAAAACCAACCAAACAAAAAAACCAAAAACAAAAACAAACAAACGAACAACAAACCAGGAAAACCAAAGCAAGATCTAAAAGAGATAGGAATTTCAGGGTAAAATGGATTCAGAAAAAGGATTCCTTATGGAAATACTGAGTCCTAAGCAGGCAAGCTTGATTTCTGAAATCTTCCAGAGACAGCAAATTCTGAAGTACACCGTCAATGCCACGGTCCAACTGCCCTTACAAATGACCACTTTGCTGTCACTGGACCAACAAAATATCAGTTGAACAAGGTGCATTCAGATGTTGCTAATTCTAACAACATCCTACAGTAGAGGATGGGTCAGAATAGAGGCAGATCTGTGTTCCCACGGACAGTCCCTACAGTCCTCAGAAGGATACAACAAACATAACAAGGAGATCAGGGACACCAATCCCATCCTGGTGTGAGGTCCAATGACAGAGAAGGTGGCACAGTGGAAGCTGGGGAGGTAAAGCCACGGGAAACTGAGTCACTTACCTGCATACAGTTTTGCCTTCTTCAGGGCTGAAAGGGAACACACCCTGGTGAGACATGGGCCAGAACAAGTCTGCATATTATTGATCTACTGGCACTTGACTCCTCTCTGTGCTGCAGGTAACACTATAACAGGGTAAGGAGAGAGGCTAGAGAGGAGATGCCCTTCTGACATGGGAAGACAATAGGATGTTCTGGGAGTTCCCTGGACCGCAGGTCAGAGAGTTGGCATTGCAGGCTGAGTTCCATGCCTGCCAGTTGCTGCTGTGTGACCTTTGCCAAGTTAGTGCCCTGAGTCTTAAAAACCACAACATTAAAATACAAACTCTGAGAAACAAACTGAGGGTTTGGGAAGGGGGAGGGGTGGGAGGTTATGTGAGCCTGGTGATGCGTATTATGGAGGGCATGTGTTACATGGATCACTGGGCATGCTGCATAAACAATGAATTCTGAAACACTTAAAAGTTTAAAAAATTAAAAAAAAATAAAAGATGTCAAAAGCTTCTACACAGCAAAGGAAACAGTCAACAAAACAAAGAGGCAACCCACAGAATGGGAGAAGATGTTCACAAATGACAGTATGGCCAAATTTTTGATACCCAGGATCTACAAAAAACTCCTCAAACTCAACACACACAAAACAGATAATTATATCAAAAAATGGGTTGAAGACATGAAGAGGCACTTCTCCAATGAAGACATACAAATGGCTATCAGACACATGAAAAAATGTTCATCGTCGCTAGCCATCAGGGAGATTCAAATTAAAACCACATTGAGATATCACCTTACACCAGTTAGAATGGCCAAAATTAACAAGACAAGAAACAACATGTGTTGGTGAGGATGTGGAGAAAGGGGAACCCTCTTCCACTGTTGGTGGGAATGCAAGTTGGTGCAGCCCCTTTGGAGAACAGTGTGGGGATTCCTCAAGAAATTGGTGTTGGGTATTATGGAGGGCAAGGATTGCATAGAGCACTGGGTGTGGTGAAAAAATAATGAATACTGTTATGCTGAAAATCAATTAATTAATTTAAAAAAAATTGAACTTCCCTATGACCCTGCAATTGCACTACTGTGTATTTACCCCAAAGATACAGATGGAGTGAAAGAAGGGCCATCTGTACCCTGATGTTTATAGCAGCAATGGCCACGGTCACAAACTGTGAAAGAACCAAGATGCCCTTCAATCAATGAATGGATAAGGAATATGTGGTCCATATACACTATGGAGTATTATGCCTCCATCAGAAAGGATGAACACCCAACTTCTGTATCAACACAGAGGGGACTGGAAGAGATTATGCTGAGTGAAATAAGTCAAGCAGAGAGAGTCAATTATTATATGGTTTCACTTATTTGTGGAGCATAACAAATAACATGGAGGACATTGGGAGATGGAGAGGAGAAGGGGCGGGGGGTGGGAGGTTTGGGGGAGCCAGGGGGTGGGTATTATGGAGGGTACATATTGCATGGAACACTGGGTGTGGTGCATAAACAATGAATTCTGTTACACTGAAAAGAAATTAGAAAAAAAAAAAAAGATGCTTTTTATCCCATACAGCTGAATTGGCATCTTTAGGAAAAATTTTTAAAAATAAATAAATAAATAAAGGATACATGTAGTTGAATAGTAAAACCATCAAAATAAGAGTTATATTAGAAATCAAAAGCACTTTTAACTATTAAATTTCTATTCTCCTACAGACAAGAAGACATAAAGGTTAACCAAGAAAAACAATTTTAACCAGAAGAGACAAAATTAAAAATATAATCTAAGGTGAAAAAACTCTTAAGTTATTCATTCAGTTTTAGAAACACAAGCATTGCAAGGCCAGTTATCTATATGCATTTGATTTTATGAACAATAGAAGAGACACAACTTCTGTGGAAACACTGAACCCATAAGAGTCAGGTAGATCTCCTGGGGCCAGTGGAGAAGAATTTTAATCTCTAAAGAAATTTCATGTTTAAAAAAAATTGGTAGCAGTGTGGGAGGTACTTAGCTTAAATACAGTCAACATCTAAATCTGTTTCTTCTCTTTTTTATGGGGTGCAGCAGGATTCAACAATATGTCAAAACGTGCATTTCAAATAAATTTTTGATAAAAAAATAGTATTCCTTCAAAGAACAATACACTATGTCCAACTATTCTTGATTACCAAAAGAAAATACATAATACTAACAAATATCATCCACAGAATTTTTCTGAAATGAATGCCAAATCAATTGCATCCCAAATAAAGAAATTGTCACATGGAAAGAAAAACATGCAAAATTGTTATTCCATCTGCTTTCAATTTGGTTTAAAGGTCAAAAATTATACAATGTATGAAAATGTTTTAGGGAATAAAGTATACATTATTCCATGAATGTAAGAAAACATTATTACATCCAATGATTTCCAGGAAAGAGAGATATGGGAAATAACAGGGGAAATGAAATAAGGACTGGGATGTTAGGTGAGCTCTATGGTAAAAGTGGCCCGACATTCTCAGAAAACACATCACTGGACCAGTAACAACTTATCCCATGACATTTCCACCCAAGCTCTTCCCAGTCCTCTACCCAACACTTTGTGATCAGTACCTCCAGGAACTGGAAAGAAAAGACTCTTCCACGATGGTGTTGAATGGAGGGATCACAATCCTGAATTTAATGACCCCCATTTATTTATATAGTTTCTCTAAAATATTCCAGAGTATTCAGAACAAGCTGCATTGAAAATTAAAAGCTACAGAGGGGAGGAGTCAAGATGGCGGAGAAGTAGCAGGCTGAGACTACATCAGCTAGCAGGAGATCAGCTAGATAACTTATCTAAAGATTGCAAACACCTGCAAATCCATTGGCAGATCAAAGAGAAGAAGAACAGCAATTCTGGAAACAGAAAATTAAAAGCTACAAAGGAGGCGGGTAGATCAACCCAAGATGCACAACAGACTCCAGTGACCACCATCATTCCAGGTTTCAAAGCACCATGTGCGAAAAAATAGCCCAGATGGGGAAAGCCCATGGAGCAAGTTTTGCCTCCCACAAGTTTCCACTTGTCTCTGCATGAAACAGAGAGGGGACACTATGGCTTAGGGGACAAGAGACCCAAGGATATCCGGACAGTCACTCACCGGCCAGGAAAACAGATTTCCTCCAGTCTGAAAGGCAACACAGGAAACAGGTGAGCTAAGAACCAGAATGTGTCCTACAAACATGACACAGAAACTTCTGGGAAAAAGACACAACATACCAAGATCTGCCTGGAGTTCATCTGAAAAAAAAAAAAAAAGTGAAAAATATACATAAACTCCCATCACTAAGAACAGCAAAGGCTGCACCTTGAAAACCCACAAAAGCATCTATATGTCTCCATGAAGATTTAACTCCAGACCCCTCAAGCCTCCACAGACCCACCTGTCCTCTCTGGTCCTCCTCAGCCCCCCTCTTCCTGGCCAAGGGCCTACTGTCTGCTTCTCCTCTGCACCAGTTTCCACACTTGTCGGCCTTGGCCCTGTCCTGCCTTACCTCTGGCGTTCAGTGCCTCTTCCTTTATCTGCTGGTCCTCCTCCTTGTCTCTGTGCAGTTTCTCCCATTCCTGCATCTCCTGGAGCTTTGCAGTATGTTCTCTCATGATATAGAAGACAGCCCCAAGGTGTAGGATCATCAGCGCAGTCAGGATCACCATGAAAGCCAGCTTCCAGGGAGAACTCCGAGGGAAGAAGGGTTCTGTGCCCAGCCAGACACCCCATCAGGGCACTGCTCAGGACGGCCCAGCCCGGCATACACAGGGACCCACAACCAGATAATCCCATCCTTCTAGGAGTGGGAAGTAGTACTGACCTGGGATGTAAATGGCCATTGCCTTCTCCTGGCCCAGGATGGGGTTGAGGACTGAGCAGGTCACATTCCCTAAAGAGCTGTCCCTCACCACAAGAGTGGCCTCTATGGTGAACAGCCCTTCAGCATCTTGGGCTTGAGTCTCAGAGAACATCAGGAACTTCTCTCCACTTGGAGCTCTCCACTGCACTTGGGGATTTGGGAACCACCCCGAGGCCATGCACACAACTTGGACCCCATCCTCCTCTGGCCCTGTGATGTGCACATGAGGGGCAGAGCCCACACCTGAAGAGAGAAGGTAGAGAGCACAAGGAGGACACCCAGAGCCCAGGGATTCCAGCAGAACCTTCCTGTACACAACTCCATGCACAGCACTGCATTTTGGGGGCTCTTTGTTGGGAGTGGTCCCTACAAGGATTATTGTAAGGGGTCCTGCCATGGAGAACAGAAGGAAGGATCATGGAGACCTGTGGCAGGCCCAGAGAGCAGGCTCTTTTCCCCAACCATGAGGGTGGGAATTCCATCACCCAGAGGGATAGAAGGAGAAATTTGTTTCCAGGATCCATCCTTCTCTACTCTTCTCAACTCACACACTCTCCAGGGAGTCTGCGGGCACACCCACTGCCACTCAGTCATCACTTCCACCAACCTACATACCTCCTGAGCTCGCTCCCTAATATCCACATCTCTGGTTTAGCTGTGCCAGGATTCCTCACAGATGCTTCAGACTCAAATCATGAACTAACTCATGTTTGGCTCCATCTCTGAGGATAAAGATGAAAATACCCCCAATCTTTCAGCCTTCTTTACATCCAGCCAGCCCTCTGCCACCTACTATTAAGCCTTCACACTCTGCTTCTGGGCTCCATCCTGTGACTTAACTGAGCCACTGAGAGTTCAGGGAATGTGACTCTAGTAGAGGTTGGAAACTGCTTGAGCCATTGCCCTGTACTCTGCCACAGGACAGACATCTTCAGGCTAGCACCGCCTTTCCAGCTGAAGCTGTCCTAGATCAACAAATAGCCACCTGGACAACACCAGCTGAGCAAACCCAGCCAAGGTCCACTGTCAGAACAAAATATATTAAAAGTACAAGTTTAAAAAAAAAAGTACAAGTTTTATTGTCCCTATTGAAAATAGGGAAAGAAAGCCCCTTCCCATCTTTTTCTTACAGCATTTATTTGAGGAAACTTGTGATTCTGGGTGTTTTCTCTCCTCTTTGAAATGTATATAAGTACTTAAAAAAAAAAAAAAAAAAAACAGAAACAAAAACAAATAGGCCTTTGGCAGCTCCATAAGCTAAGAATGTGTTTCTCAAGGACCTGGGAACCCTCTCTTTGAACTACTCACACCAAAGAAGACAGCAACCCTCTCTCCCCCTTCTCTGCCAGGGTAGGAGCCTAACCTCAGTGGGCACCATGATCCACGTGTAAAATCACCGCCCATCATCATAATGGGAGAATTGGTAAAAAAACACACAAGCAAACAAATACCAAAAACCAAAAACAAAAAACAAAAAACAAACAAGCAAACAAAAAAACTCCACTACTTTATCATTTATTTGTCTGGGAAACTCTTCATTTCTCCTTATATTCTGAATGATCCCCTTGCTGGTTTCATGGCTACAATTTTTTTTTTCTTTTTAGCACATTGAATATATCACACCACTCCATCTCCATTCTGGCCTGCAGAGTTCCTGTTGAAAATTCCACTGAGTATATGTGAAAGTGTTGAATCACTATATCACACACCTGAAATGAATATAACACTCTATGTTATCTACACTGGAATTTTTTTCTTATTTTTACAATAGGTGAATTTGTTTTTCCTCAGGATAAAGCCAATTATCTAGCTTACATGATCATCCAATTTCCAAGCAAATATAAGGTGAACCATCTAGAACAAATGGTGCTGGCAAGTCCACCTACTTGAGGGCTCATAACTGTTGATCCTGAGAACGTGTATGGAATGAGTTCTGTCTGAATATGGAAAAGATGAGATTTCTTCTGTCTTTGCATTTCTTGATAGAATCTCTGTGATGCACAGCACATTGTGGTTAATGCTAATTTAATAATAAAAAGGATCTTTCTTCCTACTATCTTAGAAACAAGATTATGGGTTGAAAGATTATGTTTTTAATTATATTTCCCCTACATGACTGAAGATTTATGAGTAAGACCTGTTAAGATTAGCCAAACACAGCCCAGATGAGCTGAACTCCCTGAATGCCAGATTTTAAAAATGCTCTTTGTTATAGGCCACTGAGATTTCTATGTCTGTGTTACACAGAATTGTGGCAGCAATCTATAGCTTACACATAAAATCAATATTTCTACCACTAAACAACCAAATTTAAAAAAAAAAAAACTGTGAGTACCTAAAGTCCCTTGTCCCCAAATGTCCTCACTCAGCTGGGTCTACATCCAAACCTCTCTGATGCTGGAGTGCTCCTTTCCCACCACACTGCCTCTACATGAATGCAGGGGGCCATCCTCTTCACCCCATAACTACATCCAGGCCTCCAATCTTGCTCACCTTCCATACACCTTCCATTACAGCTGCCAAAGCAAACCTGCCCTCACACACCTCGCTCCACTGCTCTGTTGAAAATTCCCTCAGCCCTGCATCTAAACGACATAAGAGCACACAAAACCTTTGATGGTCTGGTATTACCACCCCCACTACCCCACAAATGAAACTCCTATCCACTTCCGCCCCAATCCCACCATCTGCACGTGTCAGAGAGTACACAGTCCAGGCCCGGGACAATTCGGTTGATTGCTCAGAACCACAATCACCATGCTGTGTATGCCCCACACAGATCCATCAACCAGAAGGCCATTTCAGAACACTGTCCACTTCACTCAAATGTCTGCTCAAGTGTGCATTACTCATGGGCTTCTCCTGATAAACCCTTTCTCTGTGCAACTGGACCTAGAACACCTCTATATTCTGAATAGTCACTTCTCACCACCCTCCCATTCACCTTCACACCAATCATGTGGCCTCTCTCTCTGCCCAGACTCACCAGCCACACTCCTCCCTCAGGTGGATTACATGGGTTGTTCTTTTGCTTGGAACTCTCACACCTAAAATATTTATTTGGCTAAATCTCTACTCACCATCATCTAACATTGTCTATATCCTATCTATTTCTTTATTTATTGTCTGTATAATATAAACTCTACAGGTCAGGGACCTTTATTTGTTACACTGAGATATCCAGGTGCAGAGAACATTGCTATCACGTACCAGAAGTTCTATATATTTAAACTGAATAAATGAAGAGTGAAAGACCCACTTTCTCTCTTGTATAAATTGAGGGCTATTAATTTAGATCCTGAGGTGGCTCCAAATTCCAGTACTGCAGGTGAATAAACACCAATCAGCAACCCACCTGCCACCTTCAGTTCCAAACCAGCCTCTTCATGGAAGATTCCCATTCTGAAGAAGCAGGTATACAGCCCGTTGTCGAAAGCCTGGACATTGTGGATGCGCACAGCAGCCTCCCCCTGGGTGAGGAAATCCTTCACAAGTGAGGTTCGCCCTCTGTACTGAGGCAACTGCTCTTCTCTCTGCTCCCGCTGGTTTTGATAGATGAACACTGCTTCTGAGAACTTGGAGCGGAACCACCGCAGCTCCATATTCTCCACATCCATGGTTGGGGACACAAGACATGGCAGCGTGACGTCCGCACCCAGCACTGCCACGATGGGTTCGGAGGGGCCAATCACCATAAACTCCTCTGTGGACACAGACAGAAGTGAGAGAGCTCCATAGATGCAGGACAGGAAAGGAAACGCACTGGCAGGAGGGAGGCCCTAACTGAGGGACTCAGCTGTCACAACTCCTAATGGGACAATTTTATCCTACAACAACTTTGAAACACACAAATGGTGTCAAAGAGACTCCTCAGCAGCCTGTGCTCCTGACTCCAGGCCCTTCCATGAAGGACTCTCTAACTTAGTAGGTCCAACCTTACCACAGGCATCACAATCACCAGGAAAGCCTGTGAAACACAGACTGGTGGGCTCTACCCCCAGGCCTCCTGGTTCAGTAGGTCTGGAGTGGGTCCAAGAATGTACATTTTAAGGAGGTGGTGAGAAGCTGATACTGATGTCCAAGGGACCACACTCTGAAAACCACAACTCTAATCTGCCTCCTCTTAGGACAGGACTGAAAACTCACCAAAAAACACTACTGTGGCCAGGTGGTAACATCCTATTCACTGCACCACACCTGAAACTTTCCTACACCTGCTCCTAAATTTATTATTTCTGCCTATGTCTTTGTTCTCTGCTGAATTTTATGTGCACTAAAAACTAGTCCTCACAGCTACTTCCATTAAAACCTGCCTTCACTCCACTGCTCCCAGAACCCAAATCACTACTTGTTCCCAAAGAAGGTTCATCCCACTGTCCCCAGCCCCTCGGAGGCCTTGGTCTTCTAAGACCTGGTCGATATGTCACACCAGGACACTTCTGCAGGACAAACCCTACCAGACAACCAAACACTGACTTCTCAGCTCCTGTGCTACTCAAATTTGGCTGAGTCACTATCTGTCTCACCTGGGGGATGACAATTACTAGTCTCCCTGTGACATCCTCCTTCCAGTCAATGTCTGTGAACCTTTAAACCTGAAACCAAAACCATTTCCTTCCTCTACCAAAGCCCTTCAATGCTTCTGCAGTTGCCCAAGTGATCCCGAGCCCATTAAGGAAAACCCTCCCTGCTCTCTGATCCCCAACTTCTGCTTCTCTCCCCCTCATTCACTCTGCTCCGCCCAACATTCACCTCCTCTGCTCCTTGAACAACCAGGCACACTGCCAGCTTTGTCTGGCTGCTCCTCACTGTGGAGAACCTCTTTCCATGGGATCCAGACAGGCTCCTCCCCGCACCTCCATGACTTTGTTTCCATCTCACTGCATACAGTGACCACCTTATGGAGCACTGCTGCCAGCCCACTTGCCATCCTGCAGCCCTGACTGCCCCACCTGCTCCACATCCTTGTCCCATGCTCTCCACTCTTCTAACAGACATAGACTGTACGGGGTTGTGGTGTTCAGTACTCGCTGTCCCTGCCAGAATGTAAGCTCTATAAAGACAGAGACTGTCTGCTTTGTACAAAGTAGCACCTAACATGTACTCAGTGCCCTATAAATATTTATGAAATGGAAGTACCAGTAAACCCAGGAAACAAAAAGCCAATAAAGCCAGGAAACAAAAAAAATAAAGAGAAAATTATTTTCATACTATTCATAGTGAAATTCACATTTTTTTGCTTTAGAGACATAAACTCATTAGAGCACTGCCATGCTCCCCTGCCCTTATTTTGAAGTTCTGGGATTCTTCTTATGTGTTTAATTTCAAATAGCAGTTGGGGATCTCCAGAATCTGTATAGAGCCAGGGACTCCACCAATAGCCATTTGTCCTGATGGAGACAGCAGCAGAGTTCCGGGGGCTCTCACCCACCCCAGGGAGACACAGAAAGGGGGAGGGGACACACTCACCTGCAGAGCCCCCAGCAGGCACTTGCAAGAGGAGAAGCAGGGAGGAGAGATGGGAAAGCAAAGAGCCCCTGCAGCAATTCTCCATTTCCTCAGACCTGGGGTGACACAGGGCAAGGGGCAGGTGACACATCCAGAGGAAGGAGGGCCAACTCAGAGCTCTGGGCCTCAGAGCAGACAGGAGGGCTCAGGGCTGGCAACAGTCCACAGCAAGAGCACAGCCTTTCCTACTGCTCAGTATGCTGATGAGGTGGGGGACCCACAACCCTGATGCCAAGAAAGCCCTCCCAGCCCTTTTGAAACTTTCCCAGCCTGATCTGCCCACAGGACCAGACCCTTCCCGCCTCAGCACAGAGGCCTCCTCCATGTCTGCCTAAGTCACAGGCCACTACAGAGGTCCAGGGACACAAGGTGTAGACTCAGGGCCCTCCCCATGAAGGACACACAAGCTCCTGTGTGCTGTTCTTCTGTTGACCCCTAATTGTGACCAGGGAATGACTAATAAGCATGACAGTCAGACTGCGTCCTCCTCAAGGACACTGTGGCTCCCACCACCTGCACGTTGTTCTAGGGTCCTTTGATAAGTGGGTTCACCCTGATTTCAGCTTCTGCCTCTTGCAGCCTTTTTCTGCTCAGGGTCAAGGACGTAGACTTGCTCATAGCTGAAGCAGACAATTCCCCATAAACAGTTAATCCTCATCTTCTCTATCTTTGAGGAGTATCTGACTCAGGATAAAAGATCCCAGCAGAGCCGTGAGAAGCACAGGATAAAATGAGACCTGGTCAAAAAGAAGGGCTTCAAACCACTGACCCTGAGAGGGGAGGGGGTCAGCCAGTGGTCCTGGGAAGGACAGATTCTGGGGCTGACTGCTAAGATCTCCTCCATACTAAGCCACCTGCTGTGGGAATCACCTGAGGCAAGTTTCTTGACCTACTCTGCCCCACGTCCTATCTGCAATATGGAGAGAGTAATAAGATCTCGTCCTACTTATGTATAAGAAGTATCCTATGAATGTATGTATGGAGAGTCAGTGCACTTTAGAACAGTGCCTGTTCCTAGGAAAGCTACAGAAATGTCATTAAGTAAATGGGTAAAGTGGAGTCCCCACTGTAGTTGTCCTGGGTCATCTCAGAGCCTCATTATTATTCGTACCAGGATCTCAGTGTCCTCCTCCCAAGCATCTGCCCCCCGCCTTCCCTCTTCTTGTCCAGCAACTGTCTTCCGAAATCACTCACCTGCTTGAAAACCTGGGGCTTCTGGAACGTCTCTAACTCAGTACTGTGAGACCTCAGCCAGCCCCAAATCTGCTCTCAGAAATTGCACATGCGATTCACTGCTCAAGCCCCAAACCCTGCTTCAAGATTCAACATTGGTGCCATAGGCTCCTCTTGTGAGAGGCAGGTGGTTCCAGGAGAGCGGAGAAGCGCAGCCCGGCACAGGTTGCAGAGGTCTCAGCTGAAACAGGGACCTGGGGCACTTAACACTCCCAGACAGAAGAATCCTGCGCTGACTCCTTCCACCATTTGAAAGTGAAAGCTTACAAAATGCAACCCTAGCAGACTCTGCCCTGCCCTCTGGACGGTGCACCCTAGTTACCAGGAAGGAAACAGCATAATCAGAGCCACAGAAAAAGGGCAGGTACAGATACACAGACCCACTCTGCTGGGGGACACAGAGACACAAACTCTGTAGTCCTTTGTTGAACAACTGCCACTCTCCGGGTTGGCTAGCTTCTAGACCAGAAGTAAGGAATGTATGTGGCACAGCCAAGATTACAAAAGCCTTATTCTTGTGGCTACTTGTACTTTGTGTTCACTACCAAAACTATTCTGTTGGTTGGTGAATGCTGTCAGCTGGTTAATACTATGTGGCAGGAGCCTTTGAAATGCTCCAGTGTAGCTGCTTTGCTTTTCTTCACCAGAAGATGACCCCAGTGCTCCCCACAGCATGGCAATGGAGGGGTTAAGCCTGAGCATCACAGAATCTTCCAGGACCAGCTACAGAACCCTGGCACTTCCCCAGCCAAATGGGCAGCACCCAGTGGTTTCTTAATACTATAATATCACAGAAGGCCTGGGTGGACCATTCAGCCCCTTCCCACCAGTGAGCCCCAGGAAAGGTGGATTCCGTGGTCTCTGAAGGAACACTGTGGAGCACTAGGGCTTCCTTTCCAGCCCTTCCCTTCCTGCCCTTCCCCATCTCAGTAAAGGACACTGGGTTCACCCAGTTATGCCTGCCAGAAACTGGAGGGTCATTCCACCACACTCTCCACTTTCCCACCCAGTCTGCTGTCAGTGCATCAGAGTTCAAGACTTTTCTCTAATTCATATCCATGGCTACCTTCTAGCTCCACACCCATCTCACTACCCCCCCTCACCCAGACACAGTTTCCCTGCTTCCCCATGGGCATCCCCTGCCCACTTCCAGCCCAGGCCTCTCAAGTTCATTTTCCATCCAAGGTTATAACCTCTCAAATCATCTTATATCAGCTCTGCTTCACCCCTTCCAGGGATCCCCCTGCTAAACCTCAGCCAGCCCCAGTTTCCTCTCTGACCTCATTCCACTGCTCCCAGTGCTCCCTCATGGCCTGGCAGTGTTCCTCCAGTTCATGGAGCTTTCCCAGCCTCAGGCCTTCTCACAAGTCCCCGGCTGTTCCTGTTCTCTGTTGTCCTCCAAACTGGTCACCATTCCAGTCTCACCTAAAGTGACCTCCCTCAGAGGGGCCTTCGGCAACCTGCTCATCCCCATATGTGCCCCATACATGTATGTGCTTGTTGGGGTTTAGTGGTGCCCTGTTCTCCTCCACAGCCCTAATGTGTGATCTGTGGAATGTCCGTGGCATCCACAAAGGGAGGTACTGTGTGCCCTGGTCACATGTCCAGCACACAGCAAACACACAGGAAACTTTGCTCAAGCTCATGTACAGAGAAGTCACCTCAGCAGCACGTTGGCTTCTCTGTCCAATTTGGAAAGCACTTCAATCCACTTAGAAATAGGAAGACTTAACTCTGACCTAAACAAGTCAGCCTCTGGGTGGATGCAACAACTGCACCAACTTCCCCACTCTTTTGTTCTTCCTACCCCAAACATATATGTGGCACCGTGGCACCGGGCTAGAAAAATGTCAGACTCAGCTACCTTGTTTGCTCCTTCAAGCCCGCCCAGTGCTCGGGTGTTCATGTGTTAAGTGACTGGCGATAAGACACCAGTTTGGGCTAGAGCCTCCCTGGCCCCACTTCTGCAAGGTTGTTGTCATTATTGTCTTTATTCTATGGGTGAGGGAACCAATGTCTCAGAGATCCACAACCATGCACCCAGCAAAGCCTCTCGCAGCCTGTGTTCACTCTCAATTGTTCTGAATAATCCACTCTATCTGTTTTTATGAAGCAAGGACTGATTGACCCATTGGTGCATGGGAGTGATTGGTTTCCACCCAGATGTCTTGTCTGAGATATTAAACTCTGGGCAAACCCAGGACTTCTACATATACCTGAATACATTCCATGTTATCATCCCCAAAGGTCTATTCTGCCAATATCCACTTAGATTCAGGAATATTGGGAAAATCCATCTCCAGTGTGGGGGGGGGCAGACAAGGGCCAATATCATCCTCCAGGTCCACCCTCCACTGCCACCACCAATCTCTTCCCAATGGGGAGATTCTTCAAGGCCTGAAAACACAGTGGAATTTTGCAAAAAGTCAGAGGGAAGAAAACCAAATGTTATTGAGTACCTACTAAGTGCCAGGAACTGCACTATACAAGTTGTACTTATGACACTTCATTCTCACACATGCAGAGATGAAGGAAGACAGGAGTCCTATCATCTAGTAAACTTTCATCCAGGACCAGAAGAGGGAGGGCTGGAGTTGCAGGGACACAGCTCCCCACACCCTCACACGCCCCAGTCCTCAAGCCCAGCCCAGCCCTGGCTCCACACAACTCAGGGTGAAAGAGGAATAGGAAGGGGACCTTGGACTCAGACATGGCCCAGCATGACTGGGCCAGAAATCTTATCTCCCCTGAATGCAGCCTCTGGATCCTATGTTGGGAGAAGAGGGGAAGGAATGACAAAGCACAGGGAAGGTTTTCCTGAAGGACGCTGGAAGGACACCTGAAGATGGTGCAGGAAGAACACCATACAGCTGGCTTCACTGCCCTCCCCCTGCTCAGCAGGCTCAAATTCCAGCTGCTTTATCCACAAACACTGTTCATTGTCCATGAATGATTTTTCTTGCTCAAAATAAATTATCCTGATGGAAGTAGGATTAACATTATACTTTCTACTTTCATATAATACATCTTATTTGTTTCAAGTTCTTCTGAGCAGTTCCAGAAAACATGCCATAAAACATGGACTCCAGTAAAATGAAGTGTGATTTCATAACGTGCCAGTTGGAGGAAAGGATTAAACCCACTTATTACAGACATCCAATAAAACAATGTTTAATTATGGTTTGGTGGCAGGAGAACTGTCATTTTCTTTTAGCAAGATCATGTCACCACAATTTTTCATGGTCTTTCATGAGATTTTCCTCCATCAAATCATTGAAGTAGCCAACACCTTTTTCATGTAGGTCAAGATTTATTAACTTGAATTCTAACAGTTCATAGATGGGCAGTTAGAGACCCTTTGTTAGTATTACAGCAGGTGGCAGAAGAGCACAAGTGTTTGGTTTCTCTTCCCAGAGCAGCCCTGATGGTTTAGACCAGGCTCAATATAAAGAAAAAATAGGGGGCTGGCAACCGACTAGGGCAGCATGTACTAAACCCCTGGGCTTGGGACGTGCCTCACACTCCAGGAGGAGGATCCCCAAGTTCAGGAGTCCCATGGAGCAGGGAGTTCTCCTGCTGAACTCTCGGGGTAGACACTGCATAAAGCGTTTCTTCTTCTCTGCCTGCTTCCCTTGCCTTTTTCTTTCACCCACTGTCCCTTCCTGGTGACAGATGTCCTTCGTCAGAGGACCCTGCTCTGTGGCTTCATAGCTAGAGGGTCCACCAGCCACAACCCACAGGTTCAAGTAGCCTTTCACTCACTCCTTTTCACCCCCACCTTCTCGGTCACAGGAGTCACATGTGAGCATTACCAATACTATAAAAGCCAGGGTAATAGGCCCCACCAAGCTGCCTGGCTCTTGTCTCCCTGAGAACCAATCCACACCCTCTCAGATGTAAACATGGATGGATCTGTTTGGCATCTCGTGTGCTGTCCAGAGGAACCTTGGTTGGGTTTTGGAATCCTACTAGTTGTAAACAGAAAGGGGGAGACAAAGGGATGGACTCATTCAACCATGATGCTGACCTCACTCCTCCCAAGAATGATTAACCATTCTTTCTGGAATTACATGGACAGCTGGTCCACTAGTTTCAAAAGATTCTTCCCTTTTGTGTGGATAATTCCTATCACATCCATACCTTCGTTTCCCCTCTATTTCAAAGGAAACATACCCATAGCCCATCTAAAAGGAATCCAGTGTCATAAAGCCACAAGGTATACTGGAGGAGGAGATGAACATTTCAGAAAATATATTAACATATACAGTATTTAAAATACATACAAATATCCCAAAGAGTACATTTATGACTTTATTGTTGGGGCAAACATTTTGATAAATTTGAAAATTCCTCCACTACATTTTCCCACATACTCTGAGCAGAGCAATGCCCTCCTCCAAGATACAGTTCAGTTTAGATATTTGTATCATGCAGTGTCCGATCAGGAGGCAGAAACCACATCACTAATTTTAACATGGAAAATTTGATATAAAGAATTATTATTATTATTATTATTATTAAATATTTTGTTTTTTTATTTGTGAGAATGAGAGAGAAAGATCATGAGAGGGGTGAGGGGTACAGAGAGAGGTAGACTCCCCACCAAGCAGGGAGCCCAATGAGGGACTAGATCCTGGGAGTCCAGGATCCTTACCTGAGCCGAAGGCAGTTGCTTAACCAATGGAGTCAAACAGGTGCCCTGATATAAAGAATTATTAAGCAAGGGCTTTAACTATGAAAGAAGTAAAAGAAAGCTCTAAGGAAACCGGAAGTAGGAGATACAGGAAGTAGACGCTACCTCTAAAATCAGAAGACATTTGAGAGAATAAGTCTGATGCTCTGCTTATTGGAGAAGGTGGAACTGGGGTTGTCACGTAGGGAAAGAAGTTCACCAACATGCCGCAGACCAAGGCTGCTGAGCAGGAAAACTCTCACTAGAGAACTGGCAAGAGTCGCTGGGAGGCAGCCTTCTAGAACTACTACAATGTACAATTGTAGCCTGCCACAATGCTATACTCATTTACCTAAAGGCCAGAGAAGCTAGGTCTTCTACAGGCTACTGGCAGTAACATGGTAAGATAAAGGGGTGAAAACACTGAGAGTGGGACATCTGGGTGGCTCCATGGGTTAAGCAACTGACTTTGGCTCAGGTCGTGATCCCAGAGTCCTGGGAGCAAATTCCGCATGGGGCCCCTTGCTCAGTGGGGAGCCTGCTTTTCCCTCTGCCTGCCACTCCCCCTGCTTATGCTTGCTCACTCTCTCTCTCTAACAAGTAAATAAATAAAGTCTCTTTGAAAACATAGCAAAAGAAGAATAAAGCTTTGTCCCTGGCTACATCCTGCTGTATTCCTCTGGTGCCCACTAGGAATTCACAGTGCTAAGACAGCCAAAATCTGACTTGTATAGGCCTCCATGGATGAAACCAACTGAAAAAAGGAGGAATGCCCAGAATGCTGGCCTCCTGAGAAGATTCTTGGCTGAAACTGGCCAGATTCTTACTGCGGCTCAAGGCTCTCATCTAGGGAGTAAATTTTAAATTTCAAGGAGAAACAGATACATGTGGTGCTCATGTACTTCATGAACTCCTAGCCTCCTTGCCCTTACCACACGCTGTCCCATATATTACTGTCCTGACCATTAAGGCTCCACTTTCCTCCTTGTTTTGTGGTTGTGCTGGGTGTATTGAAATGACCCCAATGAAGTGGGGACAAAGCTTG
Organism: Mustela lutreola; assembly: GCF_030435805.1. NCBI lineage: Eukaryota > Metazoa > Chordata > Mammalia > Carnivora > Mustelidae > Mustela > Mustela lutreola. The sequence continues at coordinate 121,932,749 of NC_081295.1, forward strand.
GCCTGGTGGCCTTTTGCCACTAGAGCATCTGTCCCCAGGCCTCTCCTTTCTCCTATGAAGGTGTCTGGAGTAATCTTTTCATTTGTTGTCTCAGTGTTTTCTGGCCAAACCCAACAGTGCACTAACTGACAAAGGTGGTGCCAAGTGTGCACATGGCAAAAATGAAATGTTTATGACATCCAGTATAAACAAGCAAGGCACATAGAGGGTAGATTTGAATCAAAAGGAAAAGAATAAATAACGGGCAGATTTCACACCTCTAGATCCTCAGCTTCCCCATACACCATTTTACTCGTAACAGTACTTCCATGTAACAACATAACAACTCCACATTTTCACCCGTCTAGATGGCTACACCTACAAGTGAAAAACTTTTTACTCTTTTCCCAAAATGGAAAAGACAGGCAGTCCCAAGCATTGAATTGAACAGTTATATTTAGTTTCTTAAGTCCAGGCACAATCATTGGACTATTCTGCTACCTAGAGATTACATTTGAGATATCACCATGGACAACTGGTGTAAATCACACTGGTAAGAAGAAGGAAGAAAGAAAATACATAATTGATACAAATGACCTGACAAGAAAGAAAAAAAAATATACAAAACTACCACAGTCCTTTTCCTACTTTTGCTTACAGTCAGGAACTGAGATATGTGGCTTCCTTCTTCCATGTCTGATTCTGTGTATTCTCATCTCTCCCAGAACCACAGCAGGTCATAGTCCTGTACTTTGGAGGTGGATACACATTCATTCCTGAATGTCTGAGTCCTCAATAGTCTGGCTTCCTTGTGTTTCCTGTGGTTTCCATCCACCTTTAAAAGTGTACTAGAAGTACTGAGAAGCAGTACATAGATCCTGAAACTGTGCTCATGGTCAAAGCTTTCTTTAATACATCTGGGGTCTGAAAACGCTCTATTTCATTCACATCTTTTTTGTGGTAGCAGTTCTGTTCTCTCCAACTGCTGTTGACTCACAAGGGAACCCAAATTTTCATCTTCTCATTCCTGAATTAAAGCAGCACTAGTATTTCACAAATAACAGATATATACAAAGGTTCATTAAGATAAGTACATCTCATCCATCCCAGAATAGAAAAGATATACAATAGAATATTACGCCCCACTCCTCTTAAAGTCCATCAGCCATACATTTCTTCAGAGATGTTTAGATAGACAATATCTCTAGTCAGAATGCACATTTCCTAAAATAAAGCTGATGACTCACTCATAGCCTCCGGGTTTATCTGCACAACACAAACTGCATAAAATAAACACCCTTTAATTCTTCAGAGTAATTCAGACCTCATCTCATTTCATATCAAAACAATATGAAGATTCCACGAAATAATTTTCATGACCAAAAGAAACATAACTTCCAATAGCAAAATTCAGCCTATCCCATATAAGCTCCAAAAGTCAACATTTATCTTCTAATACCTGAGCTTAAGGCATGAACTGACTATGCTCATAACCACACCCCAGCAGTTTACACCCAGAAAAGAAGGGCAAGACACCAGGTCTTCCAGGACTAACTTCACAGGCTATTACCCTTGGGAGTCTGAAGCTCCAGGAGGAGCCACCATGAGGAATGTGGGACAGTGTTGGAGCATTATGGGGACATATCTTCAGGGCCACAGGGGATTAATGGAGATTCATCCCCTAGGAGAGCACCATCAACACCACAGCCTGAACTGAATCCTTGCCCACAATCTCCTCTGAAGATCAAGGTGGGTTGTTAAGGGGGTACAGGGGTCTTCACAGACCCACCCACCCCAGGGCAGAGGACAGGGACACATCTCTTGACCTCAACCTGAAGTACAGAAAGAGTCCCAGATGAGGAAGACAGAGGGAAGGATAAAATGTGGGAACCACCAGACATGTTGTAGAATGAGACATCCCCTTCCTTCAGGTCCAAGAAAACCCCTACCCTCTAGGTAATTGGCACAATGAGTTCTGCATTATCAGGGAGGGAACAGAGTATATTTGCATACATCTCCACAACCCAAATCCCCTTTTCTGGGGATTCCTTTTACCAGCCCTTCCTCTCCACATCTCTCCTACAGATCCCCAGAGCCCACTCACTTCTGTCTCCATTCCTGAACTCCACCACCCCATAACAGTGCCCTGATTGATGCCCTCCTGATCTAAGATGCTACACTGTTTTTCTGGGTCCTTAGTTGTATACTTCCAGGTCACACAAGTCTTTTCATCAGAAACAGCAAGGTTTGGATCTGCAGACACAGGATCCAAAGTGACAGACAGAGAGAATTGCCAATCATTTGAGGTCTCTCCTTGCCCTATAACAAGGCACACATCAACCACCCCCACCATCAGACACCTAGATGCATGTCGCAGGGGTAAGCCTCCTGAGATGAGAATCTTGTGACTCAAGAACATACCCTACCCACCAGGAGAAGTAATTAAAGACTGATTCAGGATTTTGATATCTCACAGGCATTTGAGGACAAGACTGGACTCCAACACTGAAGGGTATCTCTTTAGCATCCGATATCATCCACACCCACCAACCCCACCTATGTGACTTTTACCACCCCATCTTCACCCACCACCACTGATGGGGCCAACATCTGTATCACCACAGCAAGCTGAGGAGAGGTCAGCCACCCTGGAGCAGCAGTAGGAGGACCCAGAAAGAACTCAAAGTAAGTCACAAGGCAGGAACTTCTCCTTCCACCAATCTACAAAAGAACCACATGTTTCTTGTTAAGGCTTTGAGAAGTCTGAACACATTGGGGTCTCTATCTAGTTTTCTGAAATACACTGAAACAAGAGTTACAGGGAAATATATTTTGGAAACATTCCCTGATGCATTTATTTCTTACACATGTGCGTGCACACACACACGGCCATCATGCTACAGTCTTTCCATAAAAGCCAAGCCATAAAGCTTAACACTACTGAGAGGCTGTATAGCAACCTGAAAAGAAGAATCTATGCCCAGATTTTACTCAAATTATGTTTTCTCAAACCTTAGCCACATATCCTTCATGAATGCTAGGTTTTCTTGAAAAGAATGGGGGAGATCAAAATACAAGTATACAAGGCATAATTTAAAACACATACTTTAAAACACTGGCAGCTGCAACAGCCAGTTAAGCATCTGGCTCCTGATTTGGGCTCAGGTCCTAATCTCAGAGTGGTTGAATCCAGCCCCACATCAGGCTCCAGATTCAGCATGGAATCAGCTTGAGATTTTCAACACTCCACCCACTCCAATGGCTCTAAATAAATAAATACATACATACAATCTTTTTGTAAAGATTTAATCTATTTGAGAGAGGTACAGAGATAGTGAGAGATAGCAAGAGCAGGGAGAAGAGGGAGCAGCAGAGTCCCCACAGAGCAGGGAGCCCAATATAGGGCTCAATCCAAAGACTCTACATTTATAAACTGAGACAAAGGCAGCTGCTTAAGAAACTGAGCCACCCGGAGACCCCTATAATCTTTTTTTTTTTAATTTAAAAAAAAAAGAAAAAAAAAGTGGACAGAGCCAGGATGTCCTTCAACAGATGAATATATAAAGAAGGTGTGGTTCATATAAATAATGGAATATTATTCAGCCATCAGAAACGATGAATACCCACCATTTGTATTGGCCTGGATGGAACTGGAGGGGATTATGCTAAGTGAAATAAGTCAAGCAGATGAAGATCATATGGTTTCACTCAGATGTGCAACAGAAGGAATAGCATGGAAGATATGAAGGGAAGGAAGGGAAAACTGAAGGTGGGGGAATAAGAGAGAGAGACAAACTATGAGAGACCATGTACTCCTAGAAACCATGTGAGGATTTCAGAAAGGTGGGGATGGGAGGATGGGGTAGCCTGGTGATAGGTATTAAGGAAGGGATGTGCTGTGATGAGCACTGCATGTTAAATGCAAATAATGAATCACAGAACACTAAACTAATGTACTGTACGATCACTAACACAACATAATAAAAAATATTTTACTAGTATGCTTCATGGGAAAAGACCTCAACGTGAGACAGGAATCCATCAGAATCCTAGAGGAGAACATAGGCAGTAATCTCTTCTATATCAGCCACAGCAACTTCTTTCAAGATATGTCTCCAAAGGCAAAAAAAAAAAAAAAAAAAAAAAAGCAAAAATAAACTTTTGGGACTTCATCAAAATCAAAAGCTTCTGCACAGCAAAGGAAAGAGTCAAAAAAACAAAGAGGCAACCCATGGAATGGGAGAAGATATTTGCAAATGACAGTACAGACAAAAGGTTGATATCCAGGATCTACAATGAACTCGTCAAACTCAACACACACAAAACAGACAATCACATCAAAAAATGTGCAGAAGATATGAACAGACACTTCTCCAATGAAGACATACAAATGGCTATCCGACACATGAAAAAATGTTCATCATCACTAGCCCTCAGGGAGATTCAGATTAAAACCACATTAAGATATCACCTTACACCAGTTAGAATGGTGAAAATTAACAAGACAGGAAACAACATGTGTTGGAGGAGATGTGGAGAAAGGGGAACTCTCTTCCACTGTTGGTGGGAATGCAAGTTGGTGCAGCCTCTTTGGAGAACAGTGTGGAGATTCCTCAAGAAATTAAAAATAGAACTTCCCTATGACCCTGCCATTGCACTCCTGGGTATTTACCCCAATGATACAGATGTAGTGAAAAGAAGGGCCATCTGTACCCCAATGTTTATAGCAGCAATGGCCATGGTCTCCAAACTGTGGAAAGAATCAAGATGCCCTTCAATGGACGAATAGATAAGGAAAATGTGGTCCATATACACTATGGAGTATTATGCCTCCATCAGAAAGGATGAATACCCAACTTTTGTAGCAACATGGACGAGACTGGAAGAGATTATGCTGAGTGAAATAAGTCAAGCAGAGAGAGTCAACTATCATATGGTTTCACTTATTTGTGGAGCATAACAAATAGCATGGAGGACATGGGGAGTTAGAGAGGAGAAGGGAGTTGGGGGAAATTGGAAGGGGAGGTGAATCATGAGAGACTAAAGACTGTGAAAAACAATCTGAGGGGTTTGAAGTGGCAGGGGAGTGGGAGGTTGGGGTACAAGGTGTTGGGTATTATAGAGGACACGGATTGCATGGAGCACTGGGTGTGGTGAAAAAATAATGAATACTGTTATGCTGAAAATAAATAAATAAATAAATCTTTAAAAAAAAAAAGTGGGAATTTCAGGAGAAATTGGATACAGAACCAAGATTTCACCTAGGAAGACCTGAGTCCTAAGCAGGCAAGCTTGAATTCTGAAATCCACTACACACAACAGTTTCTGATTTATAAAGTCACAATCCTGTCCCAGACTCTCCTTATAAATGACCTTTCTGTTGTCAATACACCAATTAAATATATGAATTAAGCAGTGGACTCAGAGGTTTTTGGTAACCCTAACAGTGAGCTGCAGTAGAGAATGGGTCAGAATGGTGGCAGACCTGTCATTCCAAGGATAGTCCTTATAGTCTTAAGAGAAAGAAGACAAAAGTGACAAGGGGAGCATGGACACCAACCCCATCTTGGTGTTGGGTCTGTGACATAGAAGGTGGCTGAGTTGAGCCTGGGGAGATAAGGTAAAAGGAAACTGAGCAGCTTACCTACCTACAGATGTGCCTTACTCCAGAATGAAAGGGAACACACCCTGAAGAGACCTCAGTCAGAACAAGCCTGCTCAACATTCATCTACTGACCCTTGCCTCCCCTCTGGGCTACAGGTGACACTGCAGAGTGGGGAAATGCTGGAAAGGAAATGACCTCCTGCCGGGTGCTGACATACACTGTATAAAAAGTTACAGGGATAAAATATATAAAATTCCATAAGTATAAAAACATCATTACTGTACCTGGTGATATTGAACACAGAGATATTTGAGAAATAACCCAAAAGGAGAGATAATTTCATGCCAGGGTGTGAGGTGAACTCTGGGGAAACAGTGGTCAATCCTTCTCAGATAACACAATCACTATTTGGGGGCATTGACAGCTCATTCCACCCATTCTCACACATAGTCTATCGAGTCCTCTACCCATTACTTTGTGATCACAACTTCTAGGAACTGGAGAAAACACACTCTCCCTGGTTGGTATTATGGAGCTAAGGTCACACTCCTATCCTTAGTGACCCCATTAATTTATATAGTTCTTTTCTTGAAATCTCCGAGCAGCTCGCTTCTGGATTCCAAGTGCTGACAGAACTAGTTGGACTGAAGGCTAGAGAGGTAGCAATATGGCATGCAGGTCAGCATTGGAATAAACCCAAGATGCACGACAGACTCCAGGAACCACCATCACCCCCAGGTTCCCAAGAACTGGGTGGGAAACAGTGGCTTAGATTGGAGAAAGCTCACGGAGCAGGGTTCTTCCTTCCAGCAGCTTCTGCCCTAGAGAAAGGTCCACATGTTTCTGCCTGAAACAAGGAGAGGGGACACCTTGACTTAGGTGGAACAAAAGACCCAAGGACACCTGTATGGTCACTCACCAGTCAGGTAAACAGATTTCCTCCAGTCTGAAAGGCAACACAGCAAACAGGTGAGCTAAGAACTAGAATGTCTCCTTTAAAGAAGACACAGAAACTTCTGAAGAAAAAGCAGAACTTACCGAGATCTGCTTGGAGTTCATCTGAAAGAGAGTAAGAGATAAGCAAGAAGCCCCATCTCCAAGAACAGCAAATATTTCACCTGACAAACCCACAAGTGCACATGTCAGTATCTTAGAAGTTATAGCTCCAGATCCAACGAGACTCCACAGCTCCATGTTCTCTCTGGACTTCCTCAGCCACTTGCCCCAGGGCAAGGGTCCTCTGTCCACTTTTCCTCTGCACCGGCTGCCACACTCACAGACTGTGGCCACTGCCCTGCCTTACCTCTGGCTTTCAATGCCTCCTCCTTTGCCTGCTGGTTCTCCTCCTTTTCCCTATGGAGTTTCTCCCATTCCTTCATCTCCTGGCACTGAGCAGTTTGTTCTCCCTTGGTGTAGTAGGCAGTCCCAAAGAATAAGAATATCAACAAGGTCTGGATTACTATGAGGGCTGACATCCAGGGAGAAGTCTGGGGAAAGAAGTCCTCTGTGTCCGGTCAAACACACAATCAGGGGCACAGACCAGAAGAGTCCACCCAGAGTTACTATAAGAGTAAGAATATCAACAAGGTCAGGATCATCCAGGGGGAAGTCCAGGGAAAGAAGTCCTGTGTGTCCAGCCATACACACAATCAGGGGCACAGTCCAGTACAGTCCACGCAGCACACCCAGGGACTCCCAGTCCCTTCATATGCCCCTACTGGGAGAGGGAAACAGCACAGACCTGGGGAAAAAATGACAATTGCTTTCTCTTGGCTCAGGATTGGGTTAGAAAGGGAGCAGGTCACATTCTCTGAAGAGGTATGTTTCACCACCAGTGCAGCCTCCACACTGAACAGCCCTTCAGCATTTTGGGCATGGGTCTCAGAGAATGCCAGGAACTTCTCTCCACTGAAGGCCCTCCACCGCACCTGGGGCTTTGGGAACCAACCCGATGTCTTACATACCACTCGGAACCCATCCTCCCCTGGCCCTGCAATGTGAACTTGAGGGGCAGAGGCCACACCTGCAGGAAAGAAGCTGGAGAATACAGGAAGGTCTCCCAGAGCCCATGGATGCAAGCAAAGCCTTCCTGTGCACACCTCCAGGGGCAGCATTCCATTCTGGGGTCTCCGCTGGGGAGTGATCATGGCAGAACAAAGCAGGGGTGCTACCACAGAAAACAAACAGAAGGAGAATGGAGACTTGTGGTAGGCACAGAAGGCAGGCTCTTCTCCCCAAACATGAGGGTGGGAAGTCCATTGTCCAGAGTAACAGAAGGAGGAATTTGCTCTAAGATTCCATCTTTCTGTGCTCTTCTCACCTCACACACTCTCCAGGTCATCTGCACACCCACTGCCACTTGGTGCATCACTTCACCTTCAATAAATCTAGCTACCTGCTGAGGAACCTCCCTAATATCGACATCCCTGAGGGTTACTTCTGCCTGAATTCCTCACAGATGCTTCAAGCTCACATCCTGAACAGGTTCATACTTGGTCCCATCTTTGATAGCCTGATTATGAAAACATTTCAGTCCTTTAGCCTTTCTTACCTTCAGCTCACCCTGGGCCACATACTGTTAGTGCCTTCACACAGTGCTTCTAGGCTCCATCATGTGACTCGACTCAGCCACTGAGAGTTCAGAGAATATGACTCCAGCAGTGGTTGGAAACTAATTATGCCATTTGCCTTGCCCTCTCCCATGAAAATGATAGGCTCAGGCTAGCACTGCATTTCTAGCTAAAGTTGTCATAAACCAGCCAAGAGCCAGCTAAACAAAACCCACATGAGCAAACTCAGCCAAGGTCCACTGTCAGGACAAATAAAAATTAAGGCATTTGCAAATATCTTCTCCCATCCCGTGGGTTGCCTTTTTTTTTTAATATTATTTTTTTAATTTTTTATAAACATATATTTTTATCCCCAGGGGTACAGGTCTGGGAATTGCCAGGTTTACACACTTCACAGCACTCACCAAAGCACATACCCTTCCCAATGTCCATAACCCTACCCCCCTTCTTCAAACGCCCCTCCCCCCAGCAACCCTCAGTTTGTTTTGTGAGATTAAGAGTCACTTATGGTTCATCTCCCTCCCAATCCCATCTTGTTTCATTTATTCTTCTCCTACCCACTTAAGCCCCCATGATGCATCACCACTTCCTCATATCAGGGAGATCATATGATAGTTGTCTTTCTCCACTTGACTTATTTCGCTAAGCATGATACGCTCTAGTTCCATCCATGTTGCGCAAATGGCAAGATTTCATTTCTTTTGATGGCTGCATAGTATTCCATTGTGTATATATACCACATCTTCTTGATCCATTCATCTGTTGATGGATATCTAGGATCTTTCCATAGTTTGGCTATTGTGGACATTGCTGCTATAAACATTCGGGTGCACGTGCCCCTTTGGGTCACTACGTTTGTATCTTTAGGGTAAATACCCAATAGTGCAATTGCTGGGTCATAGGGCAGTTCTATTTTCAACATTTTGAGGAACCTCCATGCTGTTTTCCAGAGTGGTTGCACCAGCTTGCATTCCCACCAACAGTGTAGGAGGGTTCCCCTTTCTCCACATCCTCGCCAGCATCTCTCATTTCCTGATGTGTTGATTTTAACCATTGTGACTGGTGTGAAGTGATATCTCATTGTGGTTTTGATTTGTATTTCCCTGATGCCAAGTGATATGGAGCACTTTTTCATGTGTCTGTTGGCCATCTGAATGTCTTCTTTGCAGAAATGTCCGTTCATGTCCTCTGCCCATTTCTTTTCTTTTTTTTTTTTTTTTTTTAAATTGGAGAAAAGTTTTTTTTTTTAATTTTTTATTTTTTATAAACATATATTTTTATCCCCAGGGGTACAGGTCTGTGAATCACCAGGTTTACACACTTCACAGCACTCACCAAATCACATACCCTCCCCAATGTCCATAATCCCACCCCCTTCTCCCAAACCCCCTCCCCCCGGCAACCCTCAGTTTGTTTTGTGAGATTAAGAGTCACTTATGGTTTGTCTCCCTCCCAATCCCATCTTGTTTCATTTATTCTTCTCATACCCACTTAAGCCTCCATGATGCATCACCACTTCCTCATATCAGGGAGATCATATGATAGTTGTCTTTCTCTGCTTGACTTATTTCGCTAAGCATGATACGCTCTAGTTCCATCCATGTTGTTGCAAATGGCAAGATTTCATTTCTTTTGATCCTCTGCCCATTTCTTGATTGGATTATTTGTTCTTTGGCTGTTGAGTTTGCTAAGTTCTTTATAGATTTTGGACACTAGTCCTTTATCTGATATATCGTTTGCAAATATCTTCTCCCATTCTGTCAGTTGTCTTTTGATTTTGTTAACTGTTTCCTTTGCTGTGCAAAAGCTTTTGATCTTGATGAAATCCCAATAGTTCATTTTTGCCCTTGCTTCACTTGCCTTTGGCGATGTTCCTAGGAAGATGTTGCTGTGGCTGAGGTCGAAGAGGTTGCTGACTGTGTTCTCCTCAAGGATTTTGATGGATTCCTTTCTCACATTGAGGTCCTTCATCCATTTTGAGTCTATTTTCGTGTGTGGTGTAAGTAAACGGTCCAATTTCATTTTTCTGCATGTGGCTTTCCAATTTTCCCAACACCATTTATTGAAGAGGCTGTCTTTTTTCCATTGGACATTCTTTCGTGCTTTGTCGAAGATGAGTTGACCACAGAGTTGAGGGTCTATTTCTGGGCTCTCTATTCTGTTCCATTGATCTATGGGTCTGTTTTTGTGCCAGTACCATGCTGTCTTGATGATGACAGCTTTGTAATAGAGCTTGAAGTCCGGAATTGTGATGCCACCAACGTTGGCTTTCTTTTTCAATATCCCTATGTCTATTCGAGGTCTTTTCTGGTTCCATATAAATTTTAGAATTATTTTTCCATTTCTTTGAAAAAGATGGATGGTACTTTGATAAGAATTGCATTAAATGTCATTTCTTTGTAAAAGATGGATGGTACTTTGATAGAAATTGCATTAAATGTGTAGATTGCTTTAGGTAGCAGAGACATTTTCGCAATATTTATTCTTCCAATCCAGGAGCATGGAACATTTTTCCATTTCTTTGTGTCTTCCTCAAATTCTTTCATGAGTACTTTATAGTTTTCTGAGTATAGATTCTGTGCCTCTTTGGTTAGGTTTATTCCTAGGTATCTTATGGTTTTGGGTGCAATTGTAAATGGGATTGACTCCTTAATTTCTCTTTCTTCTGTCTTGCTGTTGGTGTAGAGAAATGCAACTGATTTCTGTGCATTGATTTTATATCCTGACACTTTACTGAATTCCTGTATAAGTTCTAGCAGTTTTGGAGTGGAGTCTTTTGGGTTTTCCACATATAGTATCATATCATCTGCGAAGAGTGATAATTTGAGTTCTTCTTTGCCGATTTGGATGCCTTTAATTTCCTTTTGTTGTCTGATTGCTGAGGCTAGGACCTCTAGTACTATGTTGAATAGCAGTAGTGATAATGGACATCCCTGCCGTGTTCCTGACCTTAGCGGAAAAGCTTTCAGTTTTTCTCCATTGAGAATATTTGCAGTGGGTTTTTCATAGATGGCTTTGATGATATTGAGGTATGTGCCCTCTATCCCTACACTTTGAAGAGTTTTGATCAGGAAGGGATGCTGTACTTTGTCAAATGCTTTTTCAGCATCTATGGAGAGTATCATATGGTTCTTGTTCTTTCTTTTATTGATGTGTTGTATCACATTGACTGATTTGCGGATGTTGAACCAACCTTGCAGCCCTGGAATAAATCCCACTTGGTCGTGGTGAATAATCCTTTTAATGTACTGTTGAATCCTATTGGCTAGTATTTTGGTGAGAATTTTCGTATCTGTGTTCATCAAGGATATTGGTCTATAGCTCTCCATTTTAATGAGATCCTTGTCTGGTTTGGGGATCAACGTGATGCTAGCCTCATAAAATGAGTTTGGAAGATTTCCTTCCATTTCTATTTTTTGGAACAGTTTCAGGAGAATTAGAATTAATTCTTCTTTAAATGTTTAGTAGATTTCCCCTGGGAAGCCGTCTGGCCCTGGGCTTTTGTTTATTTGGAGATTTTTAATGACTGTTTCAATCTCCTTACTATTTATGGGTCTGTTCAGGCTTTCTATTTCTTCCTGGTTCAGTTGTGGTAGTTTATATGTTTCTAGGAATGCATCCATTTCTTCCAGATTGTCAAATTTGTTGGTGTAGAGTTGCTCATTGTATGTTCTTATAATAGTTTGTGTTTCTTTGGTGTTAGCTGTGATCTCTCCTCTTTCATTCATGATTTTATTTATTTGGGTCCTTTCTCTTTCTTTTTGATAAGTCGGGCCAGGGGTTTATCAATTTTATTAATTCTTTCAAAGAACCAGCTCCTAGTTTCGTTGATTTGCTCTATTGTCTTTTTGGTTTCTATTTCATTGATTTATGCTCTGATCCTTATGATTTCTCTTCTCCTGTTGGGCTTAGCGTTTCTTTCTTGTTCTTTCTCCAGCTCCTTTAGTCGTAGGCTAGGTTGTGTACCTGAGACCTTTCTTGTTTCTTGAGAAAGGCTTGTACCACTGTATATTTTCCTCTCAGGACTCCCTTTGTTGTGTCCCACAGATTTTGAACAGTTGTATTTTCATTATCATTTGTCTCCATAATTTTTTTCAATTCTTCTTTAATTTCCCGGGTGACCCATTCATTCTTTAGAAGGATGCTGTTTAGTCTCCATGTATTTGGGTTCTTTCCAAACTTCCTTTTGTGGTTGAGTTCTAGCTTCACATCATTGTGGTCTGAAAATATGCAGGAATGATCCGAATCTTTTCATACTGGTTGAGTCCTGATTTAGGACCGAGGATGTGATCTATTCTGGAGAATTTTCCATGTGCACTAGAGAAGAATGTGTATTCTATTGCTTTGGGATGAAATGTTCTGAATATATCTGTGATGTCTATCTGGTCCAGTGTGTCATTTAAGGCCTTTATTTCCTTGCTGATCTTTTTGCTTGGATGATCTGTCCATTTCAGTGAGGGGAGTGTTTACGCCCCATACTATTATTGTATTATGTGTTTCTTTGACTTTGTTATTAATTGGTTTATATAGTTGGCTGCTCCCACGTTGGGGCATAGATATTTAAAATTGTTAGGTCTTCTTGTTGGACAGACCCTTTGAGTATGATATAGTGTCCTTCCTCATCTCTTATTAAAGTCTTTGGCTTAAAATCGAATTGATCTGATATAAGGATTGCCACTCCTGCTTTCTTCTGATGTCCATTAGCATGGTAAATTATTTTCCACATCCTCACTTTAAATCTGGAGGTGTCTTCGGGCTTAAAATGAGTTTCTTGGAGGCAACATGTAGATGGGTGTTGTTTTTTTTTTTTTTTTTTTTTTTTATCCATTCTGATACCCTGTGTCTTTTGACAGGGGCATTTAGCCCATTCACATTCAGGGTAACTATTGAGAGATATGAATTTAGTGCCATTGTATTGCCTGTAAGGTGACTGTTACTGTATATTGTCTCTGTTCCTTACTGATCTACCACTTGTAGGCTCTCTCTTTGCTTAGAGGACCCCTTTCAATATTTCCTGTAGAGCTGGTTTGGTGTTTGCAAATTTTTTCAGTTTTTGTTTGTCCTGGAAGCTTTTATTAATCTTTCCTTCTATTTTCAATGATAGCCTAGCTGGATATAGTATTCGTGGCTGCATGTTTTTCTCGTTTAGTGCTCTGAAAATATCATGCCAGCTCTTTCTGGCCTGCCAGGTCTCTGTGGAGAAGTCAGCTGCCAATATAATATTTTTACAATTGTATGTTACAGACTTCTTTTCCCGGGCTGCTTTCAGAATTTTCTCTTTGTCACTGAGACTTGTAAATTTTACTATTAGGTGACGGGGTGTGGGCCTATTCTTATTGATTTTGAGGGGCATTCTCTCAGCCTCCTGAATTTTGATGCACGTTCCCTTTGCCATATTGGGGAAATTCTCCCCAATAATTATCTACAGTATACCTTTTGCTCCCCTCTCTCTCTCTTCTGCTTCTGGAATCCCTATTATTCTAATGTTGTTTCCTCTTATGGTGTCACTTATCTCTTGAATTCTCCCCTTCGTCCAGTAGCTGTTTTTCCCTCTTTTGCTCAGCTTCTTTATTCTCTGTCATTTGGTCTTCTATATCGCTAATTCTTTCTTCTGCCTCATTTATCCTAGCAGTGAGGGCCTCCATTTTTTATTGCACCTCATTAATAGCTTTTTTGATTTCAACTTGGTTAGATTTTAGTTCTTTTATTTCTCCAGAAAGGGCTTTTATATCTCCTGAGAGGGTTTCTCTAATATCTTCCATGCCTTTTTCGAGCCCAGCTAGAATCTTGAGAATTGTCATTCTGAACTCTAGATCTGACATATTACCAATGTCTGTATTGATTAGGTCCCTAGCCTTTGGTACTGCCTCTTGTTCTTTTTTTGTGGTGAATTTTTCCGTCTTGTCATTTTGACCAGATAAGAGTATATGAAGGAGCAAGTAAAATACTAAAAGGGTGGCAAAAACCCCAGGAGAATATGCTTTAGCCAAATAAGAAGACATCCCAAATCGTGAGGGGGGAGAAAGGGGATAAAAAGAGGTTCAAAAAGAAAGAAAGAAAAAAAAGGAATAAAAAGAAAAGAAAAGAATTTTAAAAAAATGAATAAAGAAAAATATAAAAAAGAAAAAATATATATATTATATAAACTAGTTAAAAAAACGTTAAAAATAAAAGGGTAAAAGTTAAAAAAAAATTTTAGCAGAAGAAGAGAAAAAAATGAAAAAGAAAAAAATTAAATTAACTGCCAGACTAAAAAATCACAGGGAGAAAGCCATGAGTTTCGTGCTTTGCTTTCTCTTCCTCTGGAATTCTGCTGCTCTCCTTGGTATTGAAACCGCACTCCTTGGTAGGTGAACTTGGTCTCGGCTGGATTTCTTGTGATCTTCTGGGGGATGGGCCTGGTGTAGTGATTGTCAAATGTCTTTGCTCCAGGCAGAATTGCACCGCCATTTCCAGGGGCCGGGTTGAGTAATCCGCTCGGGTTTGCTTTCAGGAACTTTTGTTCCCTGAGCTCTTTCCGTAGAGCTCCGGAGGATGGGAATACAAATGGCGGCCTCCTGGTCTCCGGCCTGGATGAACCGAGAGCCCGGGGCCCCACTCCTCAGTTTGTCCTCAGAGAACAGCACCCAGTTACTCCCGTCTGCCTGACCTCCGGCCGTGCTCCGAGCTCACCGAGACTGCGACCGGTTCAAGGTAACCCCAAGCTGCGAGCTTACTGTCGGCTCTGTCTCTGTAGCCGGCTTTCCCGTTCCAATACCCGCAAGCTCTGCGACACTCAGACACCCCCGATCTATCTGTGACCCTGCGGGACCTGAGGCCACGCTGACCCGGCGTGGACTTCGCCCCGGTTTAGCCTCTGGAACAATGACCCTCTGCGGAACAGAATTTTAAATGTCCTGATTTTGTGCTCTGTTGCTCAGTGGCTTGCCGAGCGCCGGCCCCTCCCCCCAGGGTCTATCTTCCCGTCGCTTAGGATTCACTTCTCCACCAGTCCTACCTGGTTGTTTTTCTGTTTCCAGAATTGCTGTTCTTCTCTTCGATCTGCCAATGGATTTGCAGGTGTTTGCAATCTTTAGATAAGCTATCTAGCTGATCTCCTGCTAGCTGAAGTAGTCTCAGCCTGCTACTTCTCCGCCATCTTGACTCCTTTCCTGCCTCTTTGTTTTGTTGACTGTATCCTTTGCTGTGCAGAAGCTTTTGATCTTGATGAAGTCCCAAATGTTCATCTTTGCTTTTGTTTCCTTTGCCTTTGGAGACATAACTTCAAAGAAGTTGCTGTGGCTGATATCAAAGAGGTTACTGCCTATATTCTCCTCTAGTATTCTGATGGATTCCTGTCTCATGTTGAGGTCTTTTATCCATTTTGAGTTTATCTTTGTGTATTCTTCTACATATAGTTGTCCAGTTTTCCCAGCACCATTTATTGAAGAGACTGTTTTTTTTTCCACTGTATATTTTTTCCTGTTTTGTCAAATATTATTTGACCATAGAGATGAGGGTCCATATATGGGCTCTCTACTCTGTTCCAGGCATAGACACTGGTCTATGTGTCTGTTTTTATGCCAGTACCATGCTGTCTTGGTGATCACAGCTTTGTAGTAAAGCTTGAAATCAGGTAACGTGATGCCCCCAGTTTCATTTTTGTTTTTTAACATTTCCTTAGTGATTCAGGGTCTCTTCTGATTCCATACAAATTTTTGGATTATTTGCTCCAGCTCTTTGAAGAATATCGGTGGAATTTTGATCAGAATGGCATTAAAAGTATAGATTGCTCTAGGCAGTATAAACATTTAAACAATGCTTATTCTTCCAATCCAAGAGCATGGAATGGTCTTCCAACTTTTTGTGTCTTCTTCAATTTCTTTCATGAGTGTTCTGTTGTTCCTCGATTACAGATCCTTTACCACTTTGGTTAGGATTATTCCCAGGTATCTTATGGTTCTTGGTCCTATAGTAAATGGAATCAATTCTCTAATTTCCCTTTCTGTATTTTCATTGTTAGTGTATAAGGAAGCCACTGATTTCCGTACATGGACTTTGTATCCCGCCACGTTGCTGAATTGTTGTATGAGTTCTAGTAGTTTGGGGGTGGAATCTTTTTGGTTTTCCATATAAAGAATCATGTCATCTGCAAAGAGAGAGAGAGTTTGACTTCTTCATTGCCAATTTCAGGATCTATAAAGAACTCCTTAAACTCAACACACACAAAACAGACAATCATATCAAAAAATGGACAGAAGACATGAACAGACACTTCTCCAATGAAGACATACAAATGGCTATCAGACACATGAAAAAATGTTCATCATCACTAGAAATCAGGGAGTTTCAAATTAAAACCACATTGAGAAACCAACTTACACCTGCTAGAATGGCCAAAATTAACAAGACAGGGAGCAATATGTGTTGGAGAGGATGTGGAGAAATGGGAACCCTCTTACATTGTTGGTGGGAATGCAAGTTGGTGCAGCCTCTTTGCACAACAGTGTGGAGATTCCTCAAAAAATTAAAAATAGAGCTTCCTTAGGACCCTGCAATTGCACTATTGGGTATTTACCCCAAAGATACAGATGGAGTGAAAAGAAGGGCCATCTGTACTCTAATGTTTATAGCAGCAATGTCCATGGTCTCCAAACTGTGGAAAGAACCAAGATGCCCTCCAACAGACAAATGGATAAGGAAGATGTGGTCCATATACACTATGGAGTATTATGCCTCCATCAGAAAGGATGAATACCCTACTTTGTAGCAACATGGACGGGACTGGAAGAGATTATGCTGAGTGAAATAAGTCAAGCAGAGAGTGTCAATTATCATATGGTTTCACTTATTTGTGGAGCATAACAAATAGCATGACAGACAAGGGGAGATGGAGAGGAGAAGGGAGTTGAGGGAAATTGGAAGGGAAGGTGAACCATGAGACTCTATGGACTCTGAAAAACAATCTGAGGGTTTTGAATGGGTGGGGGGGTGGGAAGTTGGGGGAACCAGTTGGTGGGTATTATGGAGGGCATGGATTTCATGGAGCACTGGGTGTGATACAAAAACAATGAATCTTGTTACACTCAAAAATATAAATAAATTAAAAATAAATAAATAAATGCAACATAATATAAATATGTAAAAAAAATTTAAGGCAAAGAAGCTTAATTTTTTCTTTTGAAAATAAGGGGAAAGAGTCCCTTCTTTTTTTTTTTTTTTTTCCATCATTTATTGAGAGAACATGTAACTGCGAGTGCTTTCTCTCCTCTTTGAAACATACGTAAGTCCACTGAAAAACACGGACAGGCTTTTTGCCAGCTTTGTGATCCAGGGATGTCTTTCTCAAATATCTGGGAACTTTGTCTTTGAACAGCTCACTCAAGAAAGACAACACCCCTTCCTTCTCCTTCTTGTGCCAGGGTATAGGCCTAACCTCTGCGGACACTAGGAACCTTGTATAAAACTGCTTCCTGTTATAAAAATGGGAAAATTTGTTTTTCTTCTGGATGAGGGCAACTACCTAACATAGATGGTCACCCTATTACTATGTAAATCTAGAGTGAACTGTTTGTGTCAGATGGTGATGTCACGTCCACTTACTTGAGAGCTAGTAACCATCTATCTTGAGAACATATGTGTAATGAGCTGTGTCTGCATGGCTATGTAAAAGAATGGTTTTCTCTGTCTTTGCATCTCTTCAAAGATTAAATATGATTCACATCACATTTTGGTAAATCTAATTCTATAATAAAAGGGTTTTCTTCCCCACTATCTCTGTGAAGGAGATTTCTCAGAGATTTTCTTGTAATTACATTTCCCCAATATGACCAAAGATTCATGAGCAAGCCCAGTTAAGAGTAGCTGAATACTGCTCCAAATGACTAACAGACACATGAAAAAATGTTCAACATCACTAGCCATCAGGGAAATAAATATCAAAACAACATTGAGGGGTGCCTGTGTGGCTCACTGGGTTAAGCCTCTACCTTTGGTTCAGTTCACGATCTCAGGGTGCTAGGATCCAGGCCTGCACTAGGATTTTTGCTCAGCAGAGAGCCTGCTTCTCCCCACCCCTGCCACCTGCTGTTCTGCCTACCTGTGATCTCTCTCTCTGTCAACTAAATAAATAAAATCTTAAAAAAAACCACACACACATTGAGATATTACTTTGCATCAGGTAGAATGGCAAAGATTAACAATGTAGTAAACAACAAATCTTGAGAGGATGTGAAGAAAGGGGAACACTCTGACACTGTTGGTAGAAATGCAAGTTGGAGCAGTCACTTGGGAAAATAATGTTCCAATTCCTCAAAAAATTAAAAATAAAGCTACCCTATGACCCTGCAATTGCACTACTGGGTATGTACCCCCAAAGATACAGATGTAGTGAAAGGAAGCCAATATTCATAGTAGCAATGTCCACAGCAGCTAAAATGTGGAAGGAGCCGAGATGCTTTCAACAGATGAATGGATGAAGAAGCAGTGATTCATATATAAGTGGAATACTACTCAGCCATCAGAAGGAAGAATATTCACCATTGCACTGACATGGATGAAACTGCAGGGTATTATGTTAAGTGAAATAAGTCAAGAAGAGAAAGACAATTATATGGTTTCACTCATATGAACAACATAAGGAATAGCATGGAAGACATTAGGGGAAGGAAGGGAAACCTGAAGGGGGGAAATCAGAGGTGGAGATGAACCATGAGAGACTATGGACTCTGGGAAACAATCTGAGGGTTTCAGAGGGAAGAGGGTGGGAGGATGGCTTAGCCCAGTGATGGGTATTATGGAGGGGATGTGTTGTGATAAGCACTGGGTGTTGTATACAAATAATAAATCACTAAACATTACATCAAAAACTAATGATGTACTATCTGTACTTGAGGAACTCGAGGAACTATAGAACACTCATGAAGGAAGTTGAAGAAGACATAAAAATGGGAAAAGCATTCCATGTTCATTGTTAAAATGTCTATATTGCCTAGAGCAATCTATACTTTCAATGTCATCCTGATCAAAATTCCAGCAGCATTTTTCAAAGAGCTTGAACAAACAGTCCTAAAATTTTGTATGGAACCAGAAGAGACCCTGAATTGCTAAGGAAATGTTGAAAAAGAAAAACAAAACTGGGGACATCATGTTGCCATGTTACTACAAAGCTGTGGTCACCAAAACAGCATAATATTGGCAAAAAAAACCAAAAAACAAAAAACCAAAAAAACAAAACAAAACAAAAAACAGACACATAGACCAGTGGACCAGAGTAGAGAGCGAAGATATGGACCCACAACTCTATGATCAACTAATCTTCGAGAATGCAGGAAAAAATATTCAGTGGAAAAAAGACAGTCTCTTCAATAAATGGTGCTGGGAAAATTGGATAGCTATGTGTAATAGAATGAAACTCGACCATTCTCTTACACATAAACAAAGATAAACTTGAAATGGACAAAAGACCTGAACATGAGGCAGGAATCTATCAAAATCCTAGAGGAGAACATAGGCAGTTAACTCTTAGACATCGATCACAGCAATTTCTTTCAAGACATGTCTCCAAAGGCACAGGAAACAAAAGTGAAAATGACCTTTTGGGACTTCATCAAGATTAAAAGCTTTTGCACAGCAAATGAAACAGTCAACAAAACAAAGAGGCAACCCACGGAATGGGAAAAGACATTTGCAAATGACATTACAGACAAAGGGCTGATATCCTCTTGTTCATTTCTACCTTGATACCATCATGGTCAATGAAGTTGGTTGATATGCTTTCAGTCTTCTTAAATTGCTACGATTTCTGTTCTCCATCATATGAAATAACATGGAAAATACTTCATGTGTGTGTGAGAGGAATATACATCCACTGTTGGACAGAATGTTCTGTAAATATGTCTTTTTTTTTAATTTTTAAAAGGTTTTATTTATTTATTTGACAGAGATCACAAGTGGGCAGAGAGGCAGGCAGAGAGAGAGGGAGAGGGAAGCAGGTTCCCTGCTGAGCTGAGAGCCCGATGTGGGACTCAATCCCAGGACCCTGAGATCATGACCTGAGCCGAAGACTGCGGCTTAACCCACTGAGCCACCCAGGCGCCCCTATAAATATGTCTTTTGTTCTAAAGTGTGGTTTCATTCCAATGTCTCCTTGTTGCTTTTTTTGTTTGTTTTCTTGTTGTTTTTGTTGTTTGTCTGAACATTCCATCCATTGTTGACAGTGGGGTATTGAGGTCCCACACTATTTCCTCTTTTATGTCTTGCTGCTTCCCCTCTGGTGCACTATACTGACCAAGACTAACAGTATTCTACATGACAAAAATGAAATTGTTATGGGATCCAGCACCAGTATCAACAAGTAGGGCAAAAACAGGGTAGATTTGAATCCAAAAGACAATAAGTTGATAATAGGCAGAGTCTGTACCTTTAGTTCCTCAGCCTCCACATGCACCATTTTACCCACATTGGAAGTTTCATATAACACAAGAAATCCACATTTTCACCATCTACAAAGCTACACTTACAAATGAAGAAGTTCTCTCTTTCTCCAAAATGAAACACACATTGAATCCAACACTGTTATATTATTTATTCCTCAAGTTGAGTCAAAATCCCTTTGACTATTCTGTTATGTAGAGACAATATTTTAAATACCACCACCAGCAACCTGAATAAAATCATACTCATAAAAAGAAGAGACAGGAAGAATGTAGATATTAAAGACAAATAACACATCTACATGATAAGAAGGAGAAAATATGCAGAGCTTCTACAGTTATTTTTATGGTTTTGGTCACATGCAGGAACTGGTATCTATGAATTCCATCTTCCACTTCTAATTCTGTGTCTTCTCATTTCTCCCGGAACCATAGCAGGTCAATGTTCTCTATCTTGGAAATGAACACACCTTCATTCCGGAAGGTCTGAGTCCTCAATAGTCTGGTTTCCTTTTGTTTTCTCTAGTTTTCTATCCACCATTACCATTGGAGTTGGACATACTGAGAGATAGTACAGTGTTCAAGGTCAAAACTTTCTGTAGTTCACCGGGGCTCTAAAACTCTCTTCTTCACTCACATCTTAATTCTTGTAGCAGTTCTTTTCTTTCCAACTGGTGTTGGCACACCAGGGAATTCAGACCCACAACCTTCATTCCCTGAAGTAACTAGCACAAGTTTCACAAGTAACAGACAGGTAAGTGTGTTTCATCCATCCCAGCATAGTAAGTATATAAAGTATAATATTAGACTGCTCTCCTCTTAAACCATCAACCATCATTTCCCCAGAAATTTTTGGATGACTAATGCCTCTGGTTAGAGTGCACATTTCCCAAAATAGAGCGGGAGACCCACTCATAGTTTCTGGGTCCTCTGCATACCTCAAGCTGTGTTTAATTTGCAGAATCATTCAGCCCTTATCTCCTTCATACCCAAACAGCATAAATGCTCCATGAAAAAACAAACACACACACACACACCCTAAAAAAGAAAAAAAAGAGGGAGAGAGAGAGAGACAAGCATAAAAGACTCAACTATAGAGAACAAACTGGTGGTTGGTGGGTGAGGGATGGGTGAAATATGTGAAGGGGGATTGTGGTGTACACTTACCATGATGAGAACTGAGACATGTATACAATTGTTGAATCACTATATGGTACACTTGAAACTAATCTAACCCTGTACATTAACTGTACTAGAATTTAGAAAACATTTTTTTAAAAAAATATATAAATAAATAAGTAATAAGAAACTCTAGGACACTTTATAAATTAAATTTTTGCTGATTTATATAAGGACACTGATAATATAAATGAAATATAAATGATGATTAAAATTTTTTTAAAAAATAAATAATATTTATTAACAAAAGAAACATGACCTCCTGTAGTAAAATTCAGCCTACCTCAAAGCTCAAACAAGAGTCAACTTTTATCTTCTGCTATCTGAACATAAGGTATGAACTAACTATTCTCATAACTACATCAGGAGTCTGTTTCCAGAGCAGGAGTTCAGGACACCAGCTCATTCAGGACCAGCCTCAATCTTTTTGCTTCAGGGAGTCTGAAATTCCAGTAAGAACCACCATGAGGGGTCTGAGACTATGTTGGGTCCTAAGGAGGATATAACTTTGGGCTACAATAGAGTAATGGAGATTTGGCTCCTTGGGAAGCACCATCAATACCAGAGCCTGAGCTGAACCCCTGCCCTGAAAGATTCACAGTCTCTTCCAGAGAAGGAGAAAGCACAGGGTCCTCCCCAGGCCCATCCACCACAGAGAAGATGGTCAGGGACACATCTCTTGACCTAGACATGATATATAGAAACAGACAGGGGCTCCTGGGTGGCTCAGTGGGTTAAAGCCTCTGCCTTCAGCTCAGGTCATGATCCCAGGGTCCTGGGATTGAGCCCTGCATCAGGCTCTCTGCTCCACTGGGAGCCTGCTTCGTCCTCTCTCTGCCTGCCTCTCTGCCTACTTGTGATCTCTGTCAAATAAATAAAATCTTTAAAAAAAAAAAAAAGAAAGGAAGGAAGAAAGAAAGAAAGAAAGAAAAAAGAACAGCCAGCCAGTGGAGGAAGCTAAAGGGAAGGAGAAAACGTGGAAGCCATCAGTCATGTTATAAAAGGAGACATCACCTTTGTTGAGGTCCAGAAAAACCCCTACCCTATGGAGAACTTGTACAAGGATTAGTTGAGTCACAGTGATGGTATAGGCATAATATATATTGGCATGTTGTCCACAGTCCAGAACCCCTTTTCTGGGAACTCTTGTGCCAGACCTACTTCTTCACATCTTCCCTACAGACCCCCAGAGCCCACTCATTTCTGTCTCCACTCCTGATTTTCACCTCCCAGTAACATCACTGTGATGTTTAGAGCTCACAGTCCAGGATGCTGGGTCTCTCCTGCATCCTCAAATGTATCCATCCAGATCATATTAGTCTTTTTATCAGAGACAGCAAGGTCAGGATGTGCAGAATCTGGATCCAGACACTGCATAAAGAGTTGCCAATCTTGCAAGGCCTTCCCCTGCCCTATAAGAAGGCACACAACCACCACCACCCAAGACACCTAGCTGCAGGGAGGGCTAAGCCTTCTGAGATTCGAGCCTTGTGACTCAAGCCCATAGCCCTCCAAACAAGAGAGGTAATCATGAGAGTGATTAGGGGGTTAGATATGTCATAGGACACTTGAGGATCAGATGATACTCCATGGACTGAAGTATATCTCTTTAGCATCCAATATCACTCACAGCCACCAATCCCAGCTACATGACTTTCACTGCCCCATCCGAGCCCACCACCACTGATGGTGCCAGCATCTGTATCATCACAGCAAACTGAAGGAGATGTCAGCAGCCATCAGGCAGCAGTAGAAGCTACCAGAAAGAAATCAAAGTAACTCACAGGCCTGGAACTTCTCCTTCTGCCAATCTACAAGGGAAACACCTCTCCCAAAAGTGAACAAAAACTAGAGATTTGAGGAGACTGTACACATCAATGTCAATATCTAGGCATCTGAAATACAGTGATGCAAGGGTTACAGGGAAATATACTTTGGAAACATTCCACCAATGTATTTATTTCTTTTACACACACACACACACACACTTGGAGCCATCTTGCTACACCCTTCCCAGGAAAGTCAGGCCATAAAACTTAACACCACTGAGAGGTTGGGTAACAATCTAAAAATAAGATTCCATTCCCAGATTTCACTATCAAATTATGTTTTCTTAATCTCTAGCTACACATCCACCCTGAAAGCAAAGTATTCTTGAGAAAGAATTGGAGAGATTAAATTTCTGAGGTCTCTGAGGTGTTTGGGTTGTTCAGTCAGTTAAGCACCTGACTCTTGATTTCTGCTCAGGTCGTGATTTCAAAGAGTCATGGATCAAGCTGTGTGTTGGGCTCTGCACTTGGTGGGGAGTCTTCTTGACCATTCTCTCTCTCTGTCTCCTCCTGCCCCTCCTCCCACTCATTTTGTCTGTCTCTCTAAAATAAATAAATAAATCTCCTTAAAAATTCTTGAGACCTCCATTTATTTAAATGATTGAACTGATTTTGTAGGTTGACTCAAAGCCATAGTAGAGACAATGCTGCTTGGTGAAGCTGCACTTGGAGGATGACTATCAGCCATGGGTGAGGAGAACTCAGGATACTCCATTAGAGAAATCTTGCCCAGTTAGGAGGCAATAGAGAGATTTCAAGGAAGGTAGAGAAAGAATTTCAAGGCAGGAAAGATATACATCCAGTGAGAGGTCAGACACTAATGAATTTGCTTCTTTTTTCAATGGAGTATTGGGAGGAATATCACCACTATATATATGGGGAAACCCAAAAGTATTGGGTTTAATCTACTTCTGTCTGTAATAACTCACAGAGATCAAAAGAACCAGGAGACACATCATGTGGTAGGTTTCAGATATGGCCATGTCCAATGCCCCAGAAAGTACAAAATTGTTTCAGGTATGAGCGTGAGATGGAGTTGGGACAGAGGGAGAAAACAATGTCCCCAAACACCTAAATGGAACCGCAAATCCAAGTGTGCTACGGACCTGAACAAGTTACCCTCTGTAGGCTGAGGTCCTGAATTGAGCAAGAAGAGAGCACAGGGACCACCTCCTCCAATGTCCCAAGGACGTATAAAATCTTTCATTTTTTAAAAATATATTATTTATTTATTTGACAGAGAGAGATCACAAGTAGGCAGAGAGGCAGGCAGAGAGAGAGAGGAGGAAGCAGGTTCCCCGCGAAGCAGAGAGCCTGATGCGGGACTCAATCCCAGGACCCTGAGATCATGACCTGAGCCGAAGGCAGAGACTTAACCCACTGAGACACCCAGGCTCCCACATAAACTCTTTCAACATTCATACTCTCTTTTGGGGAGACAAAGGAAGCAAACCGATCAAAGCAAAACTTACATATGTCAGAAGACTGAAGTATCTGCAGTGGGAGAGCTGTTACTTGCAATAGAGCAGAGACTCTGGAACAAAATTAGAGCATTCATAAAAATAAGGAGATGACATTTTCTTGACCATTTGGAGTGTAATTCAGTGACTACCATTCCCACTTACACAGATTTATTCAGATAAATGGGCTTTTCTGTCTGTGTTGATTTGCTTGGTGGAAACAGATCACTTAATATGGGCTGACCCCTGTGACCCTTTGAGAAAACGAAACTTTGTTTATTTATTCTTCACCAAGAGATTAGTTGACACCCAACAAACACATTTCTATATAAATACTGACATGGATTAGCAAAGAAGAGGAATCAGGAGGAGAAGGAGAAGGAAAAGGAAAAAGGGAGTTGGCATTCCATTCTGAGACTCTACAATGCATCCAGAGCTATGCTATGCATTTCAGCAGCTTAAGTGCATTCTTCACTTCATTTCCACAGCAAGTCTTTCATTATGATTTATTTTTTCCAATTTCGTGAATAAGATGAGGTTGGACATTAGTCCACCTCACACTATGAGCCTATCAATGTGAAAATGTTGATTCTACTGTAAGGGCGTCTGTCCTGACAAAAATAAAAAGGTATACAATGTTCACAGTATTTTCCCCCATATGCTTCTTTTTCTTTCCAAGTTTTTATTTAAATTCCAGTTAGTTACCATACAGTGTAGTATTAGTTTCAAGTGTAGATTTAATGATTCATCACTTACATACAACACCCAGCGCTCATCACAAGTGCCCTCCTTAATCCTTGTCCCTCATCTAGCCCATCCCCCACCCATGCCCCTCCAGCAATCCTCAATTTCTTCTCTAGAGTTAAGAGTCTGTTACAATGTATATTTTGAAACACATGCACTTCAGTTCGATAGAGAAGGGAGAGATGCTAAAAGAATAGCTGATCCCCATTTTTAACAAATAAATCTCAAAACTCAATGAGGGTCTCTGAAGGGGTTTCCTCATACATCTGGCCCCCAGGCCTCCTTCAACCATGGCTCTCCCTTCTCTGCTGTCACAGTCATTATTCCTGATCGTAAACACAAACAGCCAAACACAAAAGACCACATGTTACACAGGTTCAAATAACTCAGAACTTAACCCACCCCATTGTTAAAGGATGCTCTGGATAAACTTTTGTTGCATTAGGATCACCCTGATCACACTCTGGTACCACTCCTAATTTCACTAGAATATTGAGATGGTCTCATTATCAGAAGCAAACTCAATTAGATGATTAAAATAAATATAAGTCTTTTTAGAAATGTCTCAGACAGATGTCAGGAGTTTATTACTTTTCAGGTACCCAAATACCCAAATACACCCTCAGTGTACTTCCCACTGTTTTTGTTTTTGTTTTGTTTTTAATTTATTTTTTATTTATTTTCAGCATAACAGTATTCATTATTTTTTACCACACCCAGTGCTCCATGCAATCCATGCCCTCTATAATACCCACCACCTGGTATCCCGACCTCCCACCCCCCTGCCACTTCAAACCCCTCAGATTGTTTTTCAGAGTCCATAGTCTCTCATGGTTCACCTCCTCTTCTGATTTCCCCCAACTTCCTTCTCCTAACTCCCCATGTCCACCATGCTATTTGTTATGCTCCACAAATAAGTGAAACCATATGATAATTGACTCTCTCTGCTTGACTTATTTCACTCAGCATAATCTCTCAATGTGGTTTTAATTTGAATTTCCCTGATGGCTAGTGATGATGAACATTTTTTTTCATGTGTCTGATAGGTATTTGTATGTCTTCATTGGAGAAGTGTCTGTAAATATCTTCTGCCCATTTTTTGATGTGATTGTCTGTTTTGTGTGTGTTGAGTTTGAGGAGTTCTTTATAGATCCTGGATATCAACCTTTTGTCTTTACTGTCATTTGCAAATATCTTCTCCCATTCCATGGGTTGCCTCTTTGCTTTCTTGACTGTTTCCTTTGCTGTGCAGAAGCTTTTGATTTTGATGTACTTCCCACTTTATCACCATGACTGCGATTTCTGGTCTCCCTTCCACTGCTCTGAACCACCCAAAATCTCTCCAAGAGGACTCACAGGATCTCCACTTTCCTTCTTATCTGTTCCTCTCTTCCCTACCAGCTTTCCTTTCCCTAATTTGCTCCCCACTTTCTGTGGTAAACAATTCTCCCTCCTCATAGTGAGATGTGTCTAGGTGTGTCTGTCCTTCTACAAACTTCACACATTGCCCCCAGTAAACCCAAACAAGGTGGAGCCCATTAGTCAAGTGCAATATTCTCTTAAAAGTAATGACAGTGGTTGGGAACAATCATTAGTGGCTGTTTCTTGAAATCTATACATATAATCTATATGTTATATATTAACAGTGTACTATAGATTACAGTATAATATATTTTAATATATGTTATTCCACCTGCTACACAAACATATATACAAGATTTTGTATATAATGAGGGTGGTTTACAGGTCCCACCCCCAGGAATCCTAACTGTCCTGGAGGTTCTGGATCTGATTAAGTTCAACTTCTCTAAAGCATATAATTCCTCAGCAACTAAGCCATTTAAAGGAAGAAACCCAGCTTGGACATGGAGCCAGAGCATGAGGAAGGGAAATGGAGAACATCCCAGAGGACCAGCAAGAAGCAGGGAACCCAAACTTAGATCTATGAAAAGTATGAATTTCAGGGTAAAATGGATTCAGGACCAAGAATCCACTTAAGAAGGTCTACATACTAAGCAGGCAAACATGATTTCTGAAATCTTCTAGATATGGGAATTTCTAATCTATACAGTCACTATCCTTTGCCAGACTTTCCTTATAAATGACCTCTTTATTGACATTGAACAAACTAAAATAATCATTTAAAAAGGTGTGTTCAGGGAGAGACAAGATGGCGGGGAAGTAGGAGGAGGTGCCGTTTCAACCTGTACCCTAAAGTGAGCTGCTTACCTACTAAAGAACTCCCATCACCCATGAAATCAGCCTGAGATCAGAATTATACACGTCTGGATCTCTACGGGGCAGAAGACGCCAGTGGGCAGGTAAAACAGAGTGGGAATGTCGGGCTGATATTGGAAGATAAACAAAAGGGGGAGGGAGTCACCAGAGGCAACCCATTGGAAAGTAATACCCCAATATGAGAGTGCCCTGCATCTGGGGACCAGCATTAACTTGGAGTCTAGTTGAAAGCACTCAAAAAGAGCAAAGGATTGTGGGGGGAAGTGTGGGAATCTGGGCAGTTAGGGACAGCTGCTAAAGTCCCCGGACCCAGGAGAGCCATTCCTGGCACTGAGCCAGAGAGAGTGTGGCAGAGAAACCAGGTCTTGGTCTCTGAGCTGCCAGTGCACCTGAGAATGCATGGGATCCGGCTTCCATGAGGGGCTGGGAGCCTCGCCAGCTGGGAGAATGCCATGCCATACTATCAGAGCCTGAGACACGTGTGCCCCACACCCTCCCCTGAGAGAGGTGTGCACAGGGCCAGCCTGGTGCTCTCAGACCAGGAAAGACCAAGCACTCCCAGCCCAGGCCAGTGGGAAAATCTCAGCATGCAATCACTGCTTGGAACCTCTCTGGTGGTCTGGAGCTGCCCAGACAGCTGCTGCTGCCAGTGGTTTTGGGTACTGTGTTCCCAGGGACTGTGACTTAGAACCTGCTCTGCCAGTGGCCGAAGGGGAACTTAGTGTGCTCTGGAGACCCAGAGGGGAACAGACTGAGACTACTCTCTGAGATGGAGGTTGGGGTGCAGTTTGTTTTCCTCTAAATCTCCAAAAACCATCAAAAGCTGTCAAAGTGAGAGAAAAGAAATGAACAAACATAAAAACCTCCAGAGAACAAAATCCTGAAAAACCGGTTTCCTCAGAGCCCACCCCATTGAGGGGGGCGGGAGGACTTAACTCATGGAACATTGAAAACCCATGTGGCAGGCCCCTCCCCCAGAAAACCAACCAAGAAAAAAAAAAGGAAAAAAAGAAAAAGATGACAAGAGAACAACCACCACTACTTCATAGATGCAACTTTTGTTTTTGATTCGTTCCCACTAATCTGGTTCTGTTTTTTTTTTAATAGATATTTTTTTAACATACTCACCATCACAGTGAGATGTCCAGTACATCAAATTCCATAATAACCTTTTAACCTGAACTTTTTGATACATATACTCGTGTTTTCCTTTTGCTTTTCTATTTTTTAATTTTTTTTCAATTTTAGTTTAGTTTAGTTTAGTTTATTCTCTTTTTTTATTTTTATTTTTCAATATTCATATAGAGTTAAACTTCAAGGTAATCCCCTTTCCCTAACCAATGCTACCCCTATAGGTAAAACAATTTTTAATACCCCTTTATCTTAGGAAAGTTGAATCCTTTTTTTTCCCCCAATATATATGTGCATTGCATAGTTTCCTCTCTTTATAACATTTTTTAAAAATTTAGTTTCAGCATAACAGTATTCATTATTTTTGCACCACACCCAGTGCTCCATGCAATCTGTGCCCTCTATAATACCCACCACTTGGTTCCCCCAACCTCCCACCCCCTGCCACTTCAAAACCCTCAAATTGTTTTTCAGAGTCCATAGTCTCTCATGGTTTAACTCCCCTTCCAATTTCCCCCAACTTCCTTCTCCTAACTCCCCATGTCCACCATGCTATTTGTTATGCTCCACAAATAAGTGAAACCATATGATAATTGACTCTCTCTGCTTGACTTATTTCACTCAGCATAATCTCCTCCAGTCCGTCCATGTGGCTACTAAAGTTGGGTATTCATCCTTTCTGATGGAGGCATAATACTCCATAGTGTATATGGACCACATTTTCCTTATCCATTCGTCCATTGAAGGGCATCTTGGTTCTTTCCACTGTTTGGTGACCGTGGCCATTGCTGCTATAAACATTGGGGTACAGATGGCCCTTCTTTTCACGACATCTATATCTTTGGGGTAAATACCCAGGAGTGGAATTGAAGGGTCATAGGGAAGTTCTATTTTTAATTTCTTGAGGAATCTCCACACTGTTCTCCAAAGAGGCTGCACCAACTTGCATTCCCACCATATCTTTTTAAATTAAGGATTTCCCCAATATTCCTGAGTCTAAGTGTATATTGTCAGAATGGATGTTTGAGGATGACAACATGGGATGCTTTCAGATATATCCAGAAGTCCTGGTTCTGCCCAGAATATCTCAGTCCAGACATCCTGGCAGAAAACTATCACTCCCGTGCATCATGGGTCTGTCAGTTCTTGCTTCCTGAAAATAAACACAGTGGATCATTCAGAACAATTGAGAGTGAAAAGGCTGGGAGAGGTTTTGCTGGGTGTGTGGTTGTGAAACTGAGAGATTTGGTTTCCTCATCTGTAGAAAGAAGACAGTAGTGACAGGAAGCTGGCAGAAGTGTGCATGGAGTGCTGGCCAATTAGTGTTTTAAAACCAGTCACACATGAACACCTGAGCACTGGGAAGGCTTGAGGGAGCAAATAAAGGTCAGGTGTGAAATCTGAGTTTCTATTCTGGTGATGCTGCAGTGTTGCATATATGTTTGGGGTAGGAAGAAAAAAGAGTGGAGAAGATGGTGGAATTGCTATATCCACCCAGGGTCTGACTTGTTTAGGTCAGAGTTAAGAGTTTTTGTGTTTGTCAGTGAACTGAAATGTTTTCCAAATTTGGACAGGGCTGGGTAGCCAATGTGCTGCTGAAATGACTCCTCTGAACATGAGCCCAAGCCAAGTTTCCTGAGTGCTGTGTGCTAGACATGTGACCAGGTCACACAGTGCCTCCCTTTGTGGATGCCACAAACAGTTCACAGAAGAACACATGTCAGGGCTGTGGAGGAGAACAGGGTGCCACTAAACCCCCAACAAGCATGTGTATGGGGCACATGTGGGGATGAGCAGGTTGGTGAAGGCCCCACTGAGGAAAATAACATCAGGCAAGATTGCAATGATAACCAGTTTGAGGGGTGAGAGAGAGAGAGAGAGAGATTCAGTGGCTTGTGAGAAGGCCTGAGGCTGGGGAAGCTCCATGAGCTAAAGGAACTCATCCAGGCTAGTGAGCAACCAACTGGGTAAGTGATGGATGATGTCAGAGACAAAGACAACCTGAGAGCCATAGATGAGAGGGGGATCTCTCTCATCTCATTAGCAGGGGATCCCTTGAGGGTTGAGGAGACCTAACATAAGCTGACTTGAGAGGATCATGACCTTGGAGTGAAAATGAACGTGAGTAAATTCCCGATTGTTTAGTTCCATGGAGAGGGTGGGGAGAGGGGAGAGAATAGGAAATAACTACTAATGGGTACAGGAATTGATTTTGTTGTCATGAAAATGTTGTAAATCTAAGTTGAGATCATGGTTGTACAAGCCTTGGAATATATCAAATCTGTGACGTTGGTGAAAGCACACACTATGGGCCTTCATTAAAAAAGAAAGAAAGAAAGAAAGAAAGAAAGAAAGAAAGAAAGAAAGAAAGAAAGAAAGAAAGAAAAGAAAATGAGCTTGAGGAGGTAAGGCTGGAGGTGGTAGGGATACTCATCAGGAAACAGAGACCCCAGTTTGGATCAGGGAGGACATAAGTGTGTTGTAGGTAGGTGCTGAGCAGTTAATATGAATTTGAGAAACTCTTGAACTTTCTAATATGTTGGAAGTAGCCTAAGAATGTGGAGTGTCTGGAATGTGCTTCAAGTTTCTGGGTGACATAACTGGGTGAAGCTGTTGTCCTTTACTGAGATGAGGAAGTGCAGCAAGGGAGGGGCTGGAGAAGAAGTCCTAGTGCTCCATGGTTTTCCTTCAGAGGCCAGAGAATCCACATTTTCTGGTGCAGAATGTGACCTGGCAGGGAGGGGCTGAATGGCACTTCCAGGCCATGTGTGATAATACAGTATTAAGCAGCCACAGAGCACTGTGCATTTACTTCTGCAGGGACAGTTTCCTGAATGATGCTAATGGCCAATACTAAATTGTCTGTTGCCAGGTTGTGGGATCATGTGGGTGGTCTCCTGGTGAAGAAAGGCAAAAAAGCTACACTGGTCATCCGTGATACACCCACAAACATGGTTTCATCTTAATAGTGAACAGTTAGGTGACCAGGAGAGTAGTAGTTGTTCAATAAATTGTTGCTAAGTCTGTGTCTCTGTGTGTCCCCCTGCAGAGTGGGTCAGTGTACCTGTGTTTGTCCAGTTTCTGTGGCTCTGATCATGCTGTTTCTTTCCTGATAACTAGGGTGCACCATCCAGAGGGCAGGGCAGAGTCTGCAGGGCAGATTCTCCTATCTGGAAGTGCTTAGTACCCCAGGTCCCTGTTTCAGGAGAGACCCCTGCAACTTGTGCCAGGCTCTCCTTTTCCACTCATCTGGGAACCACTACCTCTCAGACAAGAGAAGTCAGCAACACCCGTATTGGACCTGGAAGCAGGGTGTGGGGCTCAGAGCAACAAACTGCTGAGGCAATCTGAGAGCAGATTTGGGGTCAACTGAGATCTTGCACTGTTGAATTAGAGACGCTTATGAAGTCCCTGGTTTTCAAGCAGGTGAGTGGGTTCTGAAGATACTTGTTTGGCAACAAGAGTAAAGCTCAGAGCTGTTGGCTGTGAGGGGGAGGCTGAGATCATGGTAGGGTTAGGGGTGGAGGTGCTGGATAATAATGGGGGCAGCATTTTACTTATTTATTTAATGACATTTCTGTAGCATTCCCAGGACCAGGTACTATTCTAATGACATAATGTCATAGGTTGCATATATGTATTGAGAGGACTCTGCTTATACCTTGGGGTATACCTTATACTCTTACTATCCCCATTTTTCAGATGAGGCACAGCAGATGAAGAAACTTGTTGAAGAAAGTCACACAGAAAGTGGCTGTGAGTTGAGGAGATGTCAGCAGTCCAGAATCTGTCCTTTAAGACCACTGACTGCTTCCCATATATAAGTGGTGTGAAGCCCTTCTTTCTGAGTGGGGTTTATTTGACCCTCTGCTGCTCCTGCCCTGCTGGGATCCCTTATCCTGAGGCAGAAGCTCCTGAAGGATAGAGAGGATGAGTTTTGTGGACCCATCATGGAAAACTGACTGGGCATTGGCTGTGTGAATGGCCAGGGCCTTGTCCTGAGAAGCAAAGGGCTGGGTGGGGGGATGTGACTGAAGTTCAGGTGAACTGAACAAGCAAAGGACCCCAGGACAATGTGCGTGTGGTGGGAGCCACAGTGTCCTTGAGGAGGATGCAGTCTGACTCTCATGCTTCTCAGTCATTCCCTGGTTATAATTAGGGGGCAGCAGAACAGCACAGAGGAGCTTGTTGTGTTCTTCATGGAGAGGGAACTGAGTCTATGTCCTGTGTCTCTGGGCATCTGTGGTGGCCTGTGACTCATGCAGACATGGAGGAGACCCCTGAGCTGAGGCATCAAAGGTCTGGTCTTGTGGGTAGAGCAGATTGGGAACATTTCCAAAGGGCTGGGAGGGCAGGTAGTGAGATGGGAATAAAGCGTGGTGGAGGCAGTGAGTCATCCTATGAGGTTCCCCCAGGATGGAGGATTTCTATCATGTGGAGCAGCCAGAGAAAAGCTGGAAGTGTGCTTGTGTGTTCATGGAGCCAAGGAAGTAAGTGTTGGCTGTAGCAGAGTGAGGGAGAGGGAGAGAAGCAAGGGTTGGGGGGTCGGAGAGAAGTAGCAGGTCATCCCCTATAGGGCCTATGGGCCATATGAGGAACTGTGGAGCCAATGCAGGGCTTGAGCAAAGGAGGGACATGGTTTTGTTTGTGGATTAAAAGAGTCATGTACATAGGTTTGGGGGAGAATAGTCACAGAGAGTGTAGTCACTCTCATCCCACAGGTGAGACATACAGTGACTCAGCCAAAGTTGAGTATCACAAGGGGTGAGAAGTCACTCTTCTGAGGTCCAGCATGGGTGTTTCTTGGAGAAGTGTCCTGTTGTGACATGTCCATAACTTCTCAGACCAATGACTGTGAGCAGGTGGCAGTAGTGAAATGAACCTTTTGTTGTAAGAAGTAGTGATTTGCGTCCTATAGGTGATGGAGTGGGGGCAGACTTTAACAGAAATAGCTGTGGACTCTAGGTTTAGTGCAAATGTAATTCACCAGAGTACTAAGATATGGGGACAAATATCTAACTTAGGAGTAGATGTGGGTAAATTCCTGAGTGGCTGAATGAGTGGAGTTCCCACCTAGGCCACAGGTGTTTCTTGGTCAGTTTTCAGTCCTGTCCTAAGAGGAGGCAGGTTAGAGCTGTGGATCTGAGTGTGGTCCCTGGAACATTAATAAGAGAGCTCCCACCAGCCCCTTAGAAATACACATTCTTAGAACCACCCCAAAACTACTGAACCAGGAGCTCTGGGGGTGGAGCCCAGCAGTCTGTTTCACAGGATTTTCTGGTGATTCTAATGCCTGTGGAATCTTAGAACCACTGAGTTAGAGAGTCCTTCATGAAAGGACCTGGAGTCAGGAGCACAGGCTGCTGAGTGAGTCTCTTTGACATCATTGCTGGGTCTCACGTATGTGGTAAGAGGATCTTGCCCAGGCACAGAGTGGTAAAAGCTGAGTCCTTCAGGTCAAAACCTCCTAACTGACTCTTACCCCCACTTGTCTGGGCCTCCCACCTGACAGTGTGTTCCCTTCCCTGTCCTGCATATCTCTTGCTTTCTCACCCTTATGTCTGTGTCCACAGAGGAGTTGTGGTGATTGGCTCCTCAGAACCCATTGTGGCAGTGCTGGGTGGGGACATCACACTGCCATATCGTGTCCATGCATGTGGAGACCATGGAGCTGCGGTGGTTCTGCTCCAAGTTCTCAGAAGCAGTGTTCATCTATCAAAACCAGCAGGAGCAGAGAGAGGCTCAGTTGGGCCCAGTACACAGGGCGGACTTTACTGGTGAAGGAATTCCTTACCTGGGGAGAGACCACCCTGCACATCCACAAGGTTCAGGCTTTTGACAACAGGCTATATACCTGCTTCTTCAGAAAGGGAAGCTTCTGTGAATCTGCCAGTTTGAAACTGAAGGTGGCAGATGGGTTGTTGATCTATATTTAGGCTGCTGTAGTATTGGAGCTGGGAAAAAACTTGGGACCAGGTAAATCAGCCCCTCATTTTACAGCTGAAGGAAAGGAGGTGTCTTCACTTATTCATTAATTCAGTGTGCATATAGAATCCCCATGACGTGTCAGCTCCCCTTCTGGGTACCTGGAGGCATTACTGAACCAAACCACGATCCTTGCTCTGTAGAGTTTATTTTCTAAAAGCAATAAAAGTGTAAATAGTTGGGTTATAGAGGATGTTTGGTAGTGGTAAGTAGGCATTTGGAGAATTGGCTATCTGGAAGTGAGAGTTCCAAGCAGAAGAACTGCTCTGTGAAATAACCAAGTTAAGCATGTGGCACGTGTGCTGGACACAGGGAGGCCGCATGGTTGGTGAGAGAAGTGAATAGTGGGGTGGGGAAAAGTGAGAATCCCGGCATAAACAGGTGTTTCTGGACCAGGTGCACAGAAAAGAGATTGATCAGGAACTTTCGTGAGTAGCACATAAATGAGAAGGTACTTGGGATCACTAGTCTCTTCCAAAGGGCCTTCCTGATTTGTGATCTGGACTATGAGGGGCACAGAGAGCATCGTGATTGTGGTTGTGAATAGTTAACTGTATAGTCCTGGGGCTGGAGTGCTTGTTCCCAGGGTAATGCAGGAGAAATCCTTCAAATCATTTTTAGGATTGTTTGTTCCAGTTCTTTGAAAAATACTGGTGGAATTTTGATCGGGATGGCATTGAAAATATAGATTGCTCTAGGCATTATAGCCATTTTAACAATGTTTATTCTTTCAATCCATGAGCATGGAATGCTTTTCCAGTTTTTGTGTCTTCTTCAATTTCTTTCATGAATGTTCTGTAGTTCCTTGAGTACAGGTAGTACATCATTAGTTTTTGATGTAATGTTCAGTGATTTATTACTTTTATATATCACCCAGTGCTTATCACAACACATCCCCTCTTTAATACCCATCACTGGGCTAAACCATCCTCCCACCCTCTCCCCCTGAAACCCTCATATTGTTTCCCAGAGTCCATAGGCTCTCATGGTTCATCTCCACCTCCGATTTCCCCCCTTCAGGTTTCCCTTCCTTCCCCTAATGTCTTCCATGCTATTTCTTATGTTGCACATCTGAGTGAAACCATATAATTGTCTAATTATATTGTCTAATTATATTAGACAATTATATGGTTTATCATAATCCCCTTAGCATAATCCCCTCCAGTTTCATTCATGTCAGTGCTAATGGTGAGTATTCTTCTTTTTCTGATGGCTGAGTAATATTCCACTTATACATGAATCACTTCTTCATCCATTCATCTGTTGAAGGTAACTTGGTTCCTTCCACAGTTTGGCTGTTGTGGACATTGCTGCTATGAATATTGGCTTCTTTCACTACATCTGTATCTTTGGGGTACATACCCAGTAGTGCAATTTTGGGGTCACAGGGTAGCTCTGATTTTAATTTTTTGAGGAATTAGCACACTATTTTCCCAAGTAGCTGCTCCAACTTGCATTCCCCCCAACAGTGTCAGAGGGTTCCCCTTTCTCCACATCCTCTCCAAGATTTGTTGTTTCCTGCCTTGTTAATCTTTGCTTTTGTAATGTAGTATCTCAGTGTGTGTGTGTGTGTGTGTGTGTGTGTGTTTAAAGATCACAAGTAGTCAGAGCAGTGGGCACTGAGAGAGGGGGAAGCACACTCCCTGCTGAGCAGAAATCCCGATGCAGGGCTCAATCCCAGCACCCTGAGATCATGACCTGAGCTGAAGGTAGAGGCTTAACCCAGTGAGCCACCCAGGCACCCCTCAGTGCTGTTTTGATATTTATTTCCCTGATGGCTAGTGATGTTGAACATTTTTTCATGTGTCTGTTAGCCATTTGGAGCAGTATTCGGCTACTCTTAACTGGGCTTGCTCATGCATCTTTGGTCATATTGGGGAAATATAATTAAAAAGAAATCTCTGAGAAATCTCTTTCAGACAGATAGTGGGAAGGAAAACCCTTTTATTATAGAATTAGATTTACCAAAATGTGATGTGTTTCATAGGTAATCTTTAAAGAGATGCAAAGACAAAGAAAATCACTCTTTTCCATAGCCATGCAGACACAGCTCATTACACATATGTTCTCAGGATAGATGGTTACTATCTCTTAAGTAAGTGGACATGACAGCACTATCTGTCACAAACAGTTAACCCTAGATTTACATAGTAACAGAGTGACCATCTATGTTAGCTAGTTGGCCTCATCCAGAAGAAAACAAATTCTCCCATTTTTATAACAGGAAGCAGTTTTACAGGAGGATCCTGGTGCCCACTGTGGTTAGGCCCATACCCTGGTACAGGAAGGAGGAGAGAGGAGCATTGTCTTCCTTGAGTGAGCCACTCAAAGTGAAGTTTCCCAGATCTTTGAGAAAGACATCCCTGGATCACAAAGTTGGCAAAAGCCTACCTTTGTTTTTCAATGGACTTACTTACATTTCACAGAGGAGAGAAAGCACCCACAGTCACAAGTTTTCTGAATAAATGATGAAAAACAAAAAAGGTCGGGACTCTCTTCCATTATTTTCAACAGGGAAAATCAGCCTCTTTGCCTTAATTTTTATTTGTCCTGACAGTGGACGTTGGCTGGGTTTTCTCAATGGGTGTTGTTTAGCTGACTCTTGGCATGTCGAGGACAACTTTAGCTAGGAAGACAGTGCTAGCCTGAGCATGTCCTTTTCATAGGAGAGGGCAAGGCAAATGGCAAAAATGGTTTCCAACCACTGCTGGAGTCACGTTTCCTGAACTCTCAGTGACTGAATCAAGTCACATGATGGAGCCTAGAAGCAGTGTGTGAAGGCACTAACAGTATGTGGCTGAGGGTGAGCTGGATGTAAGGAAGATTGAAGGATTGGAATATTTTCATCATCAGGCTATAAAAGATGGTCCCAAGTATGAACCTGTTCAGGATTTGAGTTTGAAGCATCTGTGAGGAATTCAGGCAGAGGTAACCCTCAGGGATGTGGATATTAGGGAGGTTCCTCAGGAGGTAGCTTGATTTATTGAAGGTGAAGTGATGCACCAAGTGGCAGTGGGTGTGCAGATGACCTGGAGGGTGTGTGAGGTGAGAAGAGCAGAGAAGGATGGAATCTAAGAGCACATTCCATGAGCTTTCTCCAATCTAGGCCACTGTTTCCACCCAGTTCTTGGGAACCCGGGGGTGATAGTGGTTCCTGGAGTCTGTTTTGCATCTTGGGTTTATTCCAATGCTGACCTGCATGCCATATTGCTACCTCTCTAGCCTTCAGTCCAACTAGTTCTGTCAGCACTTGGAATCCAGAAGCGAGCTGCTCGGAGATTTCAAGAAAAGAACTATATAAATTAATGGGGTCACTAAGGATAGGAGTGTGACCTTAGCTCCATAATACCAACCAGGAGTGTGTTTTCTCCAGTTCCTAGAAGTTGTGATCACAAAGTGATGGGTAGAGGACTGGAAAGACTATGTGTGAGAATGTGGTGGAATGAGCTGCCAATGCCCCCAAACAGTGATTGTGTTATCTGAGAAGGATTGGCCACTGTTACCCTAGAGTTCACCTCACATCCCTGCCTGAAATTATCTCTCCTTTTGGGTTATTTCTCAAATATCTCTGTGTTCAAAATCACCAGGTATAGTAATGATGTTTTTATAATTATGGAATTTTATATATTTTATCCCTGTAATTTTTTATACAGTGTATGTCAGCACCTGGCAGGAGGTCATTTCCTGCCCAACCTCTCCCCACTCTGCAGTTAGTGTCACCTGTAGCCCAGAGGGGAGGCAAGGGTCAGTAGATGAATGCTGAGCAGGCTTGTTCTGACTGAGGTATCACCAGTGTGTGTTCCCTTTCAGTGTGGAGGAAGGCACATCTATAGGCAGGTAAGCTACTCAATTTCCTGTTACCTTATCTCCCCAGGCTCAACTCAGCCACCTTCTATGTCACAGACTCTACACCAAGATGGGGTTGGTGTCCATGCTCCCCTTGCACTTTTGTCTTCTTTCTCCTAAGAATGTAAGGGTTGCCCTTGGGAACACAGTTCTGCCTCCATTCTGACCTATTCTCTATTGCAGGTCACTGTTAGGGTTACCAACACCCTCTGAACCCACTGCTCAATTCATACTTTTAATTGGTGTATTGACAGAGAGGCCATTTATAAGGAGAGTCTGGAACAGGATAGTGACTTTCTAAACCAGAAACTGTTGGTGTAGAGGATTTCAGAAATCAAGCTTGCCTGCTTAGGACTCAGGACTTCCTAGGTGGATTCTTGGTTCTGAATCCAGTTTCCCTTGAAATCCCTACTTTTTTGGTCTCTGGTTTTGATTTTCCTGTTTCTTGCTAGACCTCTAGCATGTTGGTCTTTATTTTGCTTCCTCATGCTCTGACTCCCTGTTGGAACTGGGTTTCTTCCATTTTTTTTTTCATTTCTTTTTTTTTAACTTATTTATTTTCAGAAAAACAGTACTCATTATTTTTTCACCACACCCAGTGCTCCATGCAATCCGTGCCCTTTATAATACCCACCACCTGGTATCCCAGTCTCCCACCCCCCCCAACCACTTCAAACCCCTCAGATTGTTTTTCAGAGTCCATAGTCTCTCATGATTCACCTCCCCTTCCAATTTACCCCAACTCCTTTCTCCTCTCGAACACCCTTTGTCCTCCATGCTATTTGTTATGCTCCACAAATAAGTGAAACCATATGATAATTGACTCTCTCTGCTTGACTTATTTCACTCAGCAAAATCTCTTCCAGTCCCGTCCATGTTGATACAAAAGTAGGATATTCATCCTTTCTGATGGAGGCATAATACTCCATAGTGCATATGGACCACATCTTCCTTATCCATTTGTCCATTGAAGGGCATCTTGGTTCTTTCCATAGTGTGGCGACCGTGGCCATTGCTGCTATAAACATTGGGGTACAGATGGCCCTTCTTTTCACTACATCTGTATCTTTGGGGTAAATACTCAGGAGTGCAATTGCAGGGTCATAGGGAAGTTCTATTTTTAGTTTCTTAAGGAATCTCCACACCGTTCTCCAAAGAGGCTGCACCAAGTTCCATTCCCACCAACAGTGGAAGAGGGTTCCCCTTTCTCCGCATCCTCTCCAACACATGTTGTTTCCTGTCTTGTTAATTTTGGCGATTCTAACTGGTATAAGGTAATATCTCAATGTGGTTTTAATTTGAATCTCCCTGAGGGCTAGTGATGATGAACATTTTTTCATGTGTCTGATAGCCATTTGTATGTCTTCATTGGAGAAGTGTCTGTTCATATCTTCTGCCCATTTTTTGATGTGTTTGCCTGTTTCATGTGTGTTGAGTTTGAGGAGTTCATTATAGATCCTGGATATCAACCATTTGTCTGTACTGTCATTTGCAAATATCTTCTCCCATTCCGTGGGTTGCCTCTTTTTTTTTTCCTGTTTCCTTTGCTGTGCAGAAAAACCCAAAAGACTCCACCCCCAAACTACTAGAACTCATTCAGCAGTTCAGCAACGTGGTGGGATACAAAGTCAATGTGCATAAATCAGTGGCTTTCTTATACACTAACAATAAAAATACAGAAAGGGAAATTAGAGAATCGATTTCATTTACTATAGCACCAAGAACCATAAGATACCTGGGAATAAACCTAACAAAAGTGGTAAAGGATCTGTACTTGAGGAACTACAGAACACTCATGAAAGAAATTGAAGAAGACACAAAAAGATGGAAGACCATCATGCTCTTGGATCAGAAGAATAAACATTGTTAAAATGTCTATACTGCCTAGAGCAATCTATACTTTTAATGCCATTCTGATCAAATATCCACCGGTATTCTTCAAAGAGCTGGAGCAAATAATCCAAAAATTTGTATGGATTCAGAAGAGACCCCGAATTGCTAAGGAAATGTTGAAAAACAAAAAT
This sequence comes from Mustela lutreola, assembly GCF_030435805.1. Taxonomy (NCBI): domain Eukaryota; kingdom Metazoa; phylum Chordata; class Mammalia; order Carnivora; family Mustelidae; genus Mustela; species Mustela lutreola. The sequence continues at coordinate 121,973,753 of NC_081295.1, forward strand.
AAAACTGGGGGCATCACATTACCTGATTTCAAGCTTTATTACAAAGCTGTGATCACCAAGACAGCATGGTACTAGCATAGAAACAGACCCATAGACCAGTGGAACAGAGTAGAGAGCCCAGATATGGACCCTCAGCTCTATGGTCAATTAATCTTCGACAAAACAGGAAAAAATATACAGTGGAAAAAAGACAGTCTCTTCAATAAATGGTGCTGGGAAAACTGGACAGCTCGACCATTCTCTTACACCATACACAAAGATAAACTCAAAATGGATAAAAGACCTCAACGTGAGACAGGAATCCATCATAATCCTAGAGGAGAACATAGGCAGTAATCTTTTCGATATCAGCCACAGCAACTTCTTTCAAGATATGTCTCCAAAGGCAAAGGAAACAAAAACGCAAATAAACTTTTGGGTTTCTTCCTTTAAGCCTCCTTAGGTGTTGAGGAATTAAATACTTTAGAGCAGGTGATCTGAATCTGAGATGCAGAGCCACCAGGATATTTATGAATTCCTGGGGGTGGGGTCTGTGAACCACCTTCAGTTATATATAATATCTTTTGTATATTGTTGTGTAAGAAGAGCAATAACTTATATATGTTATAATCATATTACATTATTAAATATATGTTATATATTAAATATTTAACATTATGTTATGTGATATGTATGTGTTTTTAAAAACAGCTACTGATAATTATTCACAACCATTATCTCTCTTTTTAGGAGAATATTGCTCTTACCTGTTGGGCTTAACTTGGTTAGGTTTATTGGAGGCAAAGTGTGAAGATGCAAAAGGAGAAAACTAAGAGAGTTAAAATTCTTTACTATGGAAAAGTGGAGTTCAAATCAGGAAAGAAAAAATATGTTAGGAAAAGAGGAGGAGCTGAGAAGCTAAGTAGAGAGCCTGAGATTCCTTTGGAGAGATTATGGGCAGATAAGAGTGGTAGAAGTGAGACCACAAATCGCAGCTGAGGTGGTTTGTGTGGGTAGTATAAAAGAGGGTGTACAAGTTATTTGCATGTATGAAAAGTAATAAACTCCTGATGCCTATTTGAGAGATTTCTGAGAGGCCTTATACCTGTTTTAAGCTGTTTGAAAGTAATCATGTAACCAGATTTGCCTCTGATAATGAGATCACCTTGATATTCCATTGTTGTGGGGACAGAAGAGTGGTCTGGGTATCTTAAAGCAATGAAAAGTTATCCAGAGGTTCCTTTAGTACTGGGGTAGGTTAAGAATCTGGGCCCTTTGAACCAGTGTAATATGTGCTTTTTCTTTTTGGCTGTTTCTATTTATAATCAGGGATATAAACTGTGAGAGCAGAGAAGGAGAAGCCAGAGGTGAAGGAAACCAGGGGTCCAGATGTAAGGCTCCTTAGAGAGCCTTGCTGATTCTTGGGATGTATGTGAAAAATGATGATCAAATAATCATATTTAGCATTTCCCCTTCTCTGCTGAATTGATGTGCATGATTCATTTATTTATTTATTTTAAAATATTTTTTTCATGAAGCATAGTGACAAAATATTTTTATGTTATGTTCATCATCATACAGTACATCATGAGTTTAGTGTTCCATGTTTCATTATTTGCATTTAACACCCAGAGCTCATCACAGCACATCCCCTCCTTAAAACCTATCACCAGGCTACCTCATCCTCCCACCCCCACCCTTCTGAAATCCTCAGATGGATTCTTGGTGTCCATAGTCTCTCATAGTTTGTCTCCCTCTCTTTTTCCCCCAACTCCTCAGTTTTCCCTTCCTTCCCCTAATGTCTTCCATGCTCTTCCTTATTTTACACATATGAGTGAAACCATATGATCTTTGTCTGCTGGACTTATTTCACTTAGCAAAATCCCCTCCAGTTCCATTCAAATCAATGCAAATGGTGGGTATTCATCCGTTCTGATGGCTGAATAATATTCCATTGTATATATGAACTCCTTCTTCTTTATATATTCATCTGTTGAAGGACATCTAGGCTCCTGCCACAGTTCGGCTATTTTATTTTTGAATTAAAAAAAGATTTTAGTGGCCCCTGGGTGGTTCAGTTTTTTAAGAAGCTGCCTTTGGCTCAGGTCATAACCCCAGGGTTCTTGGCTCAAGCCCCATTTTGGGCTCCCTGATCAGTGGGCACAGTGCTTCTCCCTCTCCTCCCTGCTCTTGCTGCCTCCCACTATCTCTGTCTCTCTCTCTCAAAGATTTAAAAATAGATTTCTTTCTTTCTTTATTTATTTAGAGCCATTGGAGTGGGTGGAGGGTTGAATGGTTAAATGATGGTTAAAACCATAATTCTTGGGAGGAGTGAGGTCAGCATCATGGCAGAATGAGTCTTCTCATTTGTCTCCCCCTTTCTGTTTACAAATAGTAGGATTCCAAAACCCAACAAAAGTTCCTCTGCACAGCACACCAGAAACCAAAGAAATCCATCAATTTTTACCTCTCAAGGCGTGTGGGTTGGTCTTCAGGGAGACCAGAACCCAGGCAGCGTGGTGGGGCCTGTTACCCTGGCTTCTACAGTGGTGGTAATGCTCACCTGTGACTCCTGTGGCTGAGAAGGTGGGGGTGGAAAGCAGTGAGTGAAAGGCTAGTTGGTCCTGTGGGCTGTGGCCGGCGGACCCCATAGCTATGAAGCCACAGAGCAGGGTCCCCTGAGGTGGGACATCTGTGACCAGGAGGGACAGTGAGGGAAAGGAAAAGGCAAGGGAAGGAGACAGAGAAGAAGAAACACTTTGTGCACTGTCTGCCCCTAGAGTTCAGCAAGAGAACTCTGAGTTCCATGGGACTACGAAACTTGAGGATCTCCTCCTGGAGTGTGAGGTACACCCCAAGCCCAGGGGCTTAGTATAGGCTGCCCCTAGTCCATTGCCAGCCCCCTACTTGTTTTTTTTTTAATTTTTTATTTCTTTTATTTCTTTTCAACGTATTCACTGTTTTTGCACCACTCCCAGTGCTCCATGCAATCCGTGCCCTCTCTAATACCCACCACCTGGTTCCCCCAACCTCCCATCCCCCGCCCCTTCAAAATCCTCAGATTGTTTTCCAGAGTCCATAGTCTCTCATGGTTCACCTCCCCTTCCAATTTCCCTCAACTCCCTTCTCCTCTCCATCTCCCCTTGTTTTTTTTTTTTTTTCTTTTTCAGCATAACAGTATTCATTATTTTTTCACCACACCCAATGCTCCAAGCAATCCGTGCCCTCTATAATACCCACCACCTGGTACCCCTAACCTCCCACCCCCCCACCACTTCAGACCCCTCAGAGTGTTTTTCAGAGTCCATAGTCTCTCATGATTCACCTCCCCCTTCCAATTTCCCCCAACTCCCTTCTCCTCTCTAACTCTCCATGTCCTCCTTGTTTTTTTTTTTTTATATGGAGCCTGGTCTAAACAATCATGGATGCTCTGGGAAAAAAAACCAAACACTTGTGCTTTTCTGTCACCTGCTGTAATACTAAAGAAGGGCCTCTGCCCATCTGTGAACTGTTAGAATTCAAGTTAATAAATCTTGACCTACATGAAAAAGGTGTTGGCTACTTCAAATGATCTGGCAGAGGAAAATCTCATGAAAGACCATGAAAAATTGTGATGCCATTATCTTGCTAAAAGAAAATGATAGTTCTCCCGCCACCAAACCTAAATTAAACTTTGTTTTATTGGATGTTTGTAATAAGTGGGTTTAATCCTTTCCTCCAACTGGCAAATGTGAAATCACACTTCATTTTACCATAGCCCATGTTTTATGGCATATTTTCTGGAACTATTGAAAAGAACTTGAAGCAACTAAACATAAGATGTTTGATATGGCTGTGAAAGTAGAAAGAACAATATTAATCCTAGTTCCATCAGGATAATTTGTTTTGAGGGGCACCTGGGTGGCTCAGTGGGTTAAAGCCTCTGCTTTCGGCTCAGGTCATGATCCCAGGGTCCTGGGATCGAGCCCCGCATCGGGCTCTTTGCTCATCAGGGAGCCTGCTTTCTTTCCTCTCTCTCTGCCTGCCTCTCTGCCTTCTTGAGATCTCTGTCTGTGAAATAAATTAAAAAAAAAGGATAATTTATTTTTAGCAAGAAAAATAATTCATGGACAATGAACAGTCTTGGTGGTTAAAGCAGCTGGAATTTGAGCCTGCTGAGCGGGGGGAGGGCAATGAAGTCTGCTGTGTGGTGTTCTTCCTGCCATGTCTTCAGGTGTCCTTCCAGTGTCCTTCAGGAAAACCTTCCTGGTGCTTTGTCATTCCCTCCACTCCCCTCCCAGCATGGGATCCAGGGGCTGCATTCAGGGGAGATAAGATTTCTGGTCCCATCATGCTGGGCTATGTCTGAGTCGAGGTCCCCTTCCTGTTCCTCTTTCACCCTGAGTTGTGTGGAGCCAGGGCTGGGCTGGGCTTGAGGACTGGGGTGTGTGAGGGTGTGGGGTGCTATGTCCCTGAAGCTCCATCCCTCCCTACTATAGGAAGTTCCTGGATGAAAAGTTACTAAATGGCAGGACTCCCGTCTTCCTTCATCACTGTATGTGTGAGAATGAAGTGTCATAAGTACAACTTGTGTAGTGCAGTTCCTGGCACTTAGTATGTACTCAATAAAATTTGGTTTTCTTCCCTCTGACTTTTCACAAAATTCCACTATGTTCTGAGGCCTTGAGGAATCTCCCCATTGGGCAGAGATTGGTGGTGGTAATTGAGGGTGGACTTGGAGGATGATATTGGCCCTTGTCTGTCCCCCGCCCCCCACTGGAGACGGATATTCCCAATATTCCTGAGTCTAAGTGGATATTGGCAGAATAGGCCTTTGGGGATGATAACATGGAATGTATTCAGGTATATGTAGAAGCCCCGGGTTTGCCTAGAGTTTAATATCTCAGACCAGACATCTGGGTGGAAACCAATCACTCCCATGTACCAATGGGTCCATCAGTCTGTGCTTCATGAAAACAGACAGAGTGGATCATTCAGAACAATTGAGAGTGAACACAGGCTGCAAGAGGCTTTGCTGGGTGTGTGGTTGTAGATCTCTGAGACATTGGTTTCCTCACTTGTAGAATAAAGACAATAATGACAACAACCTGGCAAGAGTGGGGCCGGGGAGGCTCTAGCCAAAACTGGTGTCTTAACGCCAGTTGCTTCACATATGAACACTCAAGCACTGGAGGGGCTTGAGGGAGCAAGCAAGGTGGTTGAGTCTGACATTTTTCTGGCCCGGTGTTGCATATATGTTTGGGGTAGGAAGCACAAAGGCGGGGGGGATTTTGTGCAGTTGTTGCATTCACCCAGCGTCTGACCTGTTTAGGTCAGGGTTAAGTCTTCCTGTTTCTCAGTGGACTGAAGTGTTTTCCAAATTGGACAGAGAAGCCAACGTGCTGCTGAGGTGACTTCTCTGCACATGAGCTCGGGCAAAGTTTCCTGAGTGTTTTCTGTGTGCTGGACACATGACCAGGGCACATAGTGCCTCTCTTTGTGGATGCCACGGACATTCCACAGAAGATCACATGTCAGGGCTGTGGAGGAGATTAGGGCACCACTAACCCCCAACAAGCATGTGTATGGGGCTCATATGGGGATGAGCAGTTTGGCCAAGGCCCCTCTGAGGAAGATCACTTTAGGTGAGACCGGAATCATGACCAGTTTGGGGGACGAGAGAGACAGGAACATCCAGGGGCTTGTGAGAAGGCCTGAGGCTGGGAAAGCCCCATGAACTGGAGGAACACTGCCAGATCAGGAGGGAGCACTGGGAGCAGTGGAATGAAATCAGAGAGGAAGCTGGGGCCCAGGAGCCACAGACAAGAGGTTTAGCAGGGGGATCCCTGGAAGGGGTGAAGCAGAGCTGATATAAGATGGTTTGAGAGGCTATAACCTTAGATGGAAAATGAACTTGAGAGGGCAAGGCTGGACATGCACAGAGGACGCCCATGGGGAAGTAGGGACACCATGCCGGGGGGGGGGGGGGGAGTGAGATTGGTGTGGACCTAGAAGGTAGCCACAGATATGGATTAGAGAAAAGTCTTGAAATTTCTGGTGCACTGGCAGCAGACTGGATGGGAAAGTGGAGTGTGTGGTGGAATGAACCTCCAGAGTCTAGCAGGCATAACTGGGTGAACCCAGGTGTCCTTTACTGAGATGGGGAACTGCAGGAAGGGAGGGGCTGGAAAGGAAGCTCTAGGGCTCCATGGTGTTCCTTCAGAGACCAAGGGATCCACCTTTCCTGGAGCACACTGTGGCCTGTCAGGGAGGAACTAAATGGTCTACCCAGGCCTTGTGTGATAGTAAAGTATTAAGAAGCCACAGGATGCTGTCCAATCAGCTGGGGCAGGACCAGGGTCCTGGAGCTGGTCCAGGAAGATTCTGTGATACTCAGGCTTAACCCCTCTGTTGTCATGCTGTGGGGTTCACTTGGTGAAACTTCTAGAAAAGCAGCTACACTGGGGGCATTTCAACGGTTCCTACCACATAGCATTCACCAGCTGACAGGATTCACCAACTAACAGAATAGTTTTGGTAGTGAACAGAAAATACAAGAAGCCCCAAGCATAGGGCTTTTTTAATCTTGGCTGTGCCACACACATTCTCTGCTTCTGGTCTCGAAGCTAGCCAACCTGGAGAGTAGCAGTTGTTCAACAAAGGATTACAGAGTCTGTGTCTCTGTGTGTCCCCCTGCAGAGTGGGTCTGTGTATCTGTATCTGCCCTGTTTCTGTGGCTATGATCATGCTGTTTCGTTCCTTACAACTAGGGTGCACCATCCAGAGGGCAGGGCAGAGTCTGCTAGGGTTGCATTTTGTAAGCTTTCACTTTCAAATAATGGAAGGAGTCAGAGCAGGATTCTTCTGTCTGGGAGTGCTGAGTGCCCCAGGTCCTCTTTCAGCTGAGACCTCTGCAACCTGTGCCAAGCTTGCTTCTCTGCTCTCCTAGGAACCAGCTGCCTCTCAGACAAGAGGAGCCCATGGCACCAATGTTGGATCTGGAGCAGGGCTTGGGGCTTGAGCAGTGAACCATATGTGCAATCTCTGAGAGCAGATTTGGGGCTGGCTGAGGTCTCACAGTACTGAGTCAGAGACGTTCCAGAAGCCCCTGTTTTTCATGCAGGTGAGTGGGTTCTGAAGACACTTGCTGGACAAGAAGGGGAAAGTGGGGAGCAGCTGGCTGGGAAGAGGATGCTGAGATCGTGGTAGGGCTGTGGGGCTGGTGCTGGGTAATAATGAGGCTCTGAGATGACCCAGGCCAACTATAGTAGGGGCTCCACTTTATTCATTTACTGAATGACATTTCTGCAGCATTCCTAGGACCAGGCACTGTTCTAATGTGCACTGACTCTCAATTACATAAATTCATAGGATGCTTCTTATTCTCTGGGATGAGATCTTATTACGCTCTCAATACGGCAGATAGGACGTGGGGCAGGGAATCAGGTGATTGCCTTATCATGTGGCTGTATATGGAGGAGACCTTAGCAGTCAGTCCCGGAATCTGTCCTTCCCAGGACTGTTGGCTGCCCCCTACTCCCCTGATTCATTGGTTTGAAGCCCTTCTTTTTTTTTTTTTTTAATTTTTTATTTTTTATAAACATATATTTTTATCCCCAGGGGTACAGGTCTGTGAATCACCAGGTTTACACACTTCACAGCACTCACCAAATCACATACCCTCCCCAATGTCCATAATCCCACCCCCTTCTCCCAAACCCCCTCCCCCCGGCAACCTCAGTTTGTTTTGTGAGATTAAGAGTCACTTATGGTTTGTCTCCCTCCCAATCCCATCTTGTTTCATTTATTCTTCTTCTACCCACTTAGCCCTTCTTTTTGACCAGGTCTCATTTTATCCTGTGGTTCCCACTGCTCTGCTAGGATACTTTATCCTGAGGCAGAAACTCCTCAAAGATAGAGAAGACCAGGATTAACCATGGAGAATTGTCTGGCTTCAGTTATGAGCAAGTGCACATACTTGGTCTTGAGCAGAAAAGGGCTGCAGGAGGCAGGAGTTGAAATGAGGGTGAACTCACCTATCAAAGGACTCCAGAACAACGTGCATGTGGTGGGAGCCACAGTGTCCTTGAGGAGGAGGCAGTCTGACTTTCATGCTTCTTCTCAGTCATTCCCTGGTCATAATTAGGGGACAGCAGAACAGCACACAAGAGCTGGCGTGTCCTTCACAGGGAGGGCCTTGTGTCCCCAGATATGTGTGGTGTCCTGTGACTCATGCAGACATGGAGGAGGCCCCTGTGCAGAGGAGAGAAGAGTCTGGTTCTATGGGTAGAGCAGGCTGGGAAAGTTTCCAAAGGCCTGGGCAGGCTTTCCTCACATCAGGGTTGTGGGGCCCCCACCTCATCAGCATACTGAGCTGTAGGAAAGGCTGTGCTCTGGCTGGGGACTGTTGCCAGCCCTGACCCTGCTGTCTGCTCTGAGGCCCAGACCTGTGGGCTGGACCTGCCTGCTCTCTGGAGGTACTCACCTGCCTTCTTCCCTGTGTCCCCCCAGCTCTGAGGATATGGAGGGGCTCTTTGCTCTCCCACCTCCCCTCCCTGATCCTCCTCTTCCAGCTGCCTGCTGGGGGCTCTGCAGGTGAGTGTGTCCTCTCCCCCTCCCTGTGTCTCCCTGGGGTGGGTGAGAGCCTCCGGAGCTCTGCTGGTGTCTCCATCAGGACAGATGGCTATTGGTGGAGGCCCTGGCTCTACCCAGATTCTGGATCCCCAACTGCTATTTGAAATTAAACACATAAGAAGAATCCCAGAACTGCAAAATAAGGACAGGGGAGCATGAGAGTTCTCTAATGACTTTATGTCAACTAAAGTAAAAAATGTGAATTTCAGAGTCCATAGTCTCTCATGGTTCAACTCCCCTTCCAATTTCCCCCAACTCCCTTCTCCTCTCTATCTCCCCATGTCCTCCACGCTATTTGTTATGCTCCACAAATAAGTGAAGTCATATGATAACTGACTCTCTCTGCTTGACTTATTTCACTCAGCATAATCTCTTCCAGTCCCGTCCATGTTGCTACAAAAGTTGGGTATTCATCCTTTCTGATGGAGGCATAATACTCCATAGTATATATGGACCACATCTTCCTTATCCATTCATCTGTTGAAGGGCATCTTGGTTCTTTCCACAGTTTGGCAACCGTGGCCATTGCTGCTATAAACATTGGGGTACAAATGGCCTTTCTTTTCACTCCATCTGTATCTTTGGGGTAAATGCCCAGGAGTGCAATGGCAGGGTCATAGGGAAGCTCTATTTTTAATCTCTTGAGGAATCTCCACACTGTTCTCCACTGATTTCTGTACATTGACTTTGTATCCTGCCACATTACTGAATTTCCATATGAGTTCTAGTAGTTTGGGGGTGGAGTCTTTTGGGTTTTCTATGTAAAGTATCATGGCATCTGTGAAGAGAGAGAGTCTGACTTTTTCATTGCCAATCTGGATACCTTTTATTTCTCTTTGTTGTCTGATTGCTGTTGCTAGGACTTCTAATACTATGTTGAACAAGAATGGTGAGAGTGGGCATCCTTGTCGTGTTCCTGAAAATAAATAAAAAATAAATTTAAAAAAAAATAAGAAAAAAATGTGAATTTCACTATGAATAGTATGAATATATATATATATATATATATATATATATATATATATTTTTTTTTTTTTTTTTTTTGCCTCCTGGCTTTATTGAATTTTTGTTTCCGAGGTTTAATGGTACTTACATGTCTCAAATATTTATAGGGTACTGAGTACATGTTAGGTGCTACTCTGTGTACAAAGCAGCCAGTCTCTATCTTTATAGAGCTTACATTCTGGCAGGGACAGAGAGTATGAAATACCACAACCCTGTACAGACTGTTAGAGGAGTGGAGAGCTTCGGACAAGGATATAGAGCATTTGGGACAGTCAGGGCTGCAGGATAGCAAGTGGGCAAGCAGCAGTGCTCCATAAGGTGGTTACTATATGGGAACAAAGCCATGGAGGCGGGGGGAGGTGCCTGTCTGGATCCCATGGAAAGAGGTTCTCCACATTGAGGAGCAGCCAGACAAAGCTGGCGGTGTGCCTGGTTGTTCAAGGAGCAGAGGAGGTGAATGTTGGGCGGAGCAGAGTGAATGAGGAGGAGAGGAGCAGGAGTTGGGGATCAGAGAACAGGAAGGGTCTTTCTTAATGGGCTTGGGATTACATGGGTAACTGCAGAATCTTTGAAGGGCTTTGGTAGAGGATGGACGTGGTTTTGGTTACAGGTTTAAAGGTTCATAGACATAGAGAGAGGATATCACTGGGAGACTAATAATTATCATCCCTCAGGTGAGACATATAGACTCAGCTGAATTTGAGTAGAACAGGAGCTGAGAAGTCAGTGCTTAGATGTCTGCTGGTGTTTGTCCTGCAGAAGTGTCCTCCTGTGACATATCTACCAGGTCTCAGAAGACCAAGGTCTGTGAGGAGCTAGGGACAGTGGGATGAACCGTCTTTGGGAATAGGCAGTGATTTGGGTCCTGGGAACAGGGGAGTGAAGGCAGTTTTTAATGGAACTAGCTGTGAGGTCTAGTTTTTAGTGCACATAGAATGCAGCAGAGAACAAAGACATAGGCAGAAATAATAAATTTAGGAGCAGGTGTAGGAAAGTTTCAGGTATGGTGCAATGAATAGGATGTTACCACTAGGCCATAGTAGTTCTCTTTGATGAGTTTTCAGTCCTGCCCTGAGTGGAGGCAGGTTCGAGCTATGGTTCTCAGTGTGTGGTCCCTGGAACATCAGTATCAGCTTCTCACCACCTCCTTAGAAATGCACATTCTTGGACTTGCTCCAGACCTTCTGAACAAGGAGGTCTGTGGTAGAGCCCACCAGTCTGTGTGCTCCACAGGCCTTTCTGGTGATTGTGATTCCTGTGGAAGGTTGGAACTATTAAGTTAGAGAGTCCTTCATGGAATGGCCTGGGGTCAGGAGCACAGGCTGTTGAGGAGTTTCTTTGACACCATTTGTGTGTTTCAAATTTGTTGTAGGATAAAATTGTCCCATTAGGAATTGTCACAGCTGAGTCCCTCAGTCAGGGCTTCCCTTCTGACAGCATGTTTCCTTCCCAGTCCTGCATCCCTCCAGCTTTCTCACTCCTATGTCTGTGTCCACAGAGGAGTTTATTGTGATTGGACCCTCGGATCCCACTGTGGCAGTGCTCCGTGTGGACATCATGCTGCCATGTCATGTGTCCCCGGCCATGGGTGTGGAAAATATGGAGCTGCAGTGGTTCCGCTCCAAGTTCTCAGAAGCAGTGTTCATCTATCAAAACCAGCGGGAGCAGAGAGAAGAGCAGTTGGCTGAGTACAGAGGGCGAACCTCACTGGTGAGTCTCCCTCACCCAAGGGGAGACTGCTGTGTGCATCCACAATGTCCAGGCTTTCAACAACCGGCTGTATACCTACTTCTTCCAAATGGGAATATTCTATGAAGAGGCTGATTTGGAACTGAAGGTGGCAGGTGGGTTGCTGATCGGTATTTATTCAGCTGTAGTACTGGAATTTGGAGCCACCTCAGGATCTAAATTAATAGCCCTCAATTTATACAAGAGGGAAAGTGGGTCTTTCACTCTTCATCTATTCAATACGAATATACAGAACTCCTGGTACGTGATAGCTATTGTTGTCTGCACCTGGATATCTCAGTGTAACAAATAAAGGTCCCTGCCCTGTAGAGTTTATATTATAAGGACAAAAAATAGTCAAATAGATAGGTTATAGACAATGTTAGATGGTGGTGAGTAGAGATTTAGCCTAATAAGTATGTTAAGGGTGAGAGTTCCAAGCAGAAGAACCCCCACATGAGACACCTGAGGGAGGAGTGTGGCTGGTGAGTCTGGGCAGAGAGAGAGGCCACATGATTGGTGTGGAGGTGAATGGGAAGGTGGTGAGAAGTGACTCTCTGGAATATAGAGGAGTTCCAGGTCCAGGTGCACAGAGACAGGATATATCAGGAGAAGCCCATGAGTAGCACACACTTAAACAGATATTTGAGAGAAGCATATAGTGTTCTGAAATGGCCTTCTGGTTAATGGATCTGTGTGGGGCATACAGAACATGGTGATTGTGGGTCTGAGCAGTCAACTGAATTGCCCCGGGCCTGGAGTGTATACTCCCTGACAGGTGCAGATGGTGGGATTTGGGAAGAAGTGAATAGGAGTTTTATTTGTGGGGTAGTGAGGATGGTAATACCAGGCCATCAAAGGCTTTGTGTGCTCTTATGTCGTTTAGATGCAGGGCTGAGGGAATTTTCAACAGAGCAGTGGAGCGAGGTATGTGAGGGCAGGTTTGCTTTGGCAGCTGTAATGGAGGGTGTATGGAAGGTGAGCAAGACTGGAGGCCTGGATGTAGTTATGGGGTGGAGAGGATGGACCCCTGCATTCATGTAGGGGCAGTGTGGTGGGAAGGGAGCACTCCAGCATCAGAGAGTTTTGGAAACTAGACCCAGCGGCTCCCGGCAAGTGGCGGAGCAACGGCGCACAAAATCAGGACTTTTAAAAGTCTGTTCCACTGAGGGACATCGCTCCAGAGGCTAAACCGGGACGAAGCCCACGCAGGGTCAGCGTGGCCTCAGGTCCCGCAGGGTCACAGAAGGATCGGGGGTGTCTGAGTGTCACAGAGCTTGCGGGTATTGGAACGGGAAAGCCGGCTACAGAGACAGAGCCGACAGTAAGCTCACAGCTCGGTGTTACCTTGAACCGGTCGCAGGCTCGGTGAGCTCAGAGCGCGGCCGGAGGTCAGGCAGATGGGAGTAACTGGGCGCTGTTCTCTGAGGGCGCACTGAGGAGTGGGGCCGGAGACCAGGAGGCCGCCATTTGTATTCCCCATCCTCCGGAACTCTACGGAAAGTGCTCAGGGAACAAAAGCTCCTTAAAGCAAACCCCAGCGGATTACTCACACCGGCCCCTGCTAAGGGCGGTGCAATTCCGCCTGGGGCAAAGACACTTGAGAATCACTACAACAGGCCCCTCCCCCAGAAGATCAACAAGAAATCCAGCCGAGACCAAGTTCACCTACCAAGGAGTGAGGTTGCAATACCAAGGAGAGCAGCAGAATTCCAAAGGAGGAGAAAGCAAAGCACAGAACTCATGGCTTTCTCCCTGTGATTTTTTTTAGTCTTGCAGTTAATTTAATTTTCTGCTTTTTCATTTTTTGTTTTTTTTCTCGCCTTCTGGTTAAATTTTTTTTTAACTTTTACCTTTTTCTTTTTTAACGTTTGTTAACTAGTTTATCTAATATATATATTTTTTCTTTTTTATATTCTTCTTATTTGTTTTCTTTTTTTTTATTCCTTTCTTTTCTTTTTATTTATTTTTTTTTCTTTCTTCCTTTTTGAACATCTTTTTATCCCTTTCCTCCCCACTCACCATTTGGGATCTCTACTAATTTGGTTAAAGCATATTTTCCTCGGGTTGTTGCAACCCTTTTAGTATTTTACTTGTTCCTTCATATACTCTTATCTGGACAAAATGACAGGGCGGAAAAATTCACCACAAAAAAAAGAACAAGAGGTAGTACCGAAGGCTAGGGACCTAATCAATACAGACATTGGTAATATGTCAGATTTAGAATTCAGAATAATTCTCAAGGATCTAGCCGGGCTTGAAAAAGGCATGGAAGATATTAGAGAAACCCTCTCGAGGGATATAAAAGCCCTCTCTGGAGAAATAAAACAACTAAAATCTAACCAAGTTGAAATCAAAAAAGCTATTAATGAGGTGCAATCAAAAATGGAAGCTCTCACTGCTAGGATAAATGAGGCAGAAGAAAGAATTAGTGATATAGAAGACCAAATGACAGAGAATAAAGAAACTGAGCAAAGACGGACAAACAGCTACTGGACCACGAGGGGAGAATTCGAGAGATAAGTGACATCATAAGACGAAACAACATTAGAATAATTGGGATTCCAGAAGAAGAAGAAAGAGTGAGGGGAGCAGAAGGTATACTGGAGAGAATTATTGGGGAGAATTTCCCCAATATGGCAAAGGGAACGAGCATCAAAATTCAGGAGGTTCAGAGAACGCCCCTCAAAATCAATAAGAATAGGCCCACACCCCGTCACCTAATAGTAAAATTTACAAGTCTCAGTGACAAAGAGAAAATTCTGAAAGCAGCCCGGGAAAAGAAGTCTGTAACATACAATGGTAAAAATATTATATTGGCAGCTGACTTCTCCACAGAGACCTGGCAAGCCAGAAAGAGCTGGCATGATATTTTCAGAGCACTAAACGAGAAAAACATGCAGCCAAGAATACAATATCCAGCTAGGCTATCATTAAAAATAGAAGGAAAGATTAAAAGCTTCCAGGACAAACAAAAACTGAAAGAATTTGCAAACACCAAACCAGCTCTACAGGAAATATTGAAAGGGGTCCTCTAAGCAAAGAGAGAGCCTACAAGTGGTAGATCAGAAAGGAACAGAGACCATATACAGTAACAGTCACCTTACAGGCAATACAATGGCACTAAATTCATATCTCTCAATAGTTACCCTGAATGTGAATGGGCTAAATGCCCCTGTCAAAAGACACAGGGTATCAGAATGGATAAAAAAACAAAACCCATCTATATGTTGCCTCCAAGAAACTCATTTTAAGCCCGAAGACACCTCCAGATTTAAAGTGAGGGGGTGGAAAAGAATTTACCATGCTAATGGACATCAGAAGAAAGCAGGAGTGGCAATCCTTATATCAGATCAATTCGATTTTAAGCCAAAGACTCTAATAAGAGATGAGGAAGGACACTATATCATACTCAAGGGTCTGTCCAACAAGAAGATTTAACAATTTTAAATATCTATGCCCCAACGTGGGAGCAGCCAACTATATAAACCAATTAATAACAAAATCAAAGAAACACATCAACAATAATACAATAATAGTAGGGGACTTTAACACTCCCCTCACTGAAATGGACAGATCATCCAAGCAAAAGATCAGCAAGGAAATAAAGGCCTTAAACGACACACTGGACCAGATGGACATCACAGATATATTCAGAACATTTCATCCCAAAGCAACAGAATACACATTCTTCTCTAGTGCACATGGAACATTCTCCAGAATAGATCACATCCTCGGTCCTAAATCAGGACTCAACCGGTATCAAAAGACTGGGATCATTCCCTGCATATTTTCAGACCACAATGCTCTGAAGCTAGAACTCAACCACAAAGGCAGTTTGAAAAGAACCCAAATACATGGAGACTAAACAGCATCCTTCTAAAGAATGAATGGGTCACCCGGGAAATTAAAGAAGAATTGAAAAAAATCATGGAAACAAATGACAATGAAAATACAACGGTTCAAAATCTGTGGGACACAACAAAGGCAGTCCTGAGAGGAAAATATATAGCGGTACAAGCCTTTCTCAAGAAGCAAGAATGGTCTCCGGTACACAGCCTAACCCTACACCTAAAGGAGCTGGAGAAAGAACAAGAAAGAAACCCTAAGCCCAGCAGGAGAAGAGAAATCATAAAGATCAGAGCAGAAATCAATGAAATAGAAACCAAAAAAACAATAGAACAAATCAACAAAACTAGGAGCTGGTTCTTGTTTTTTTCTTTAAGATTTTATTTATTTGACAGAGAGAGATAAATCACAAGTAGGCATAGAGGCAGGCAGAGAGAGGGGAGAAAGGAGGTTCCCTGCGGAGCAGAGAGCCCGACGCGGGGCTCGATCCCAGGACCCTGGGATCATGACCTGAGCTGAAGGCAGAGGCTTTAACCCACTGAGCCACCCAGGTGCCCCTAGGAGCTGGTTCTTTGAAATAATTAATAAAATTGATAATCCCCTGGCCTGACTTATCAAAAAGAATAGAGAAAGGACCCAAATAAATAAAATCATGAATGAAAGAGGAGAGATCACGTCTAACACCAAAGAAATACAAACTATTTTAAGACATACTATGCGCAACTCTACGCCAACAAATTTGACAATCTGGAAGAAATGGATGCATTCCTAGAAACATATAAACTACCACAACTGAACCAGGAAGAAATAGAAAGCCTGAACAGACCCATAACCAGTAAGGAGATTGAAGCGGTCATTAAAAATCTCCAAACAAACAAAAGCCCAGGGCCAGACGGCTTCCCGGGGGAATTCTACCAAACATTTCAAGAAGAACTAATTCCTATTCTCCTGAAACTGTTCCAAAAAATCGAAATGGGAGGAAAACTTCCAAACTCATTTTATGAGGCCAGCATCACCTTGATCCCAAAACCAGACAAGGATCCCATCAAAAAAGAGAGTTATAGACCAATATCCTTGATGAACACAGATGCGAAAATACTCAAAAAAATACTAGTCAATAGGATTCAACAGTACATTAAAAGGATCATTCACCACGACCAAGTGAGATTTATTCCAGGGCTGCAAGGTTGGTTCAACATCCGCAAATCAGTCAATGTGATACAACACATCAATAAAAAAAAAGAACAAGAACCATATGATACTCTCAATAGATGCTGAAAAAGCATTTGACAAAGTACAGCATCCCTTCCTGATCAAAACACTTCAAAGTGTAGGGATAGAGGGCACATACCTCAATATCATCAAAGCCATCTATGAAAAACCCACCGCAAATATCATTCTCAATGGAGAAAAACTGAAAGCTTTTCTGCTAAGGTCTGGAACACGGCAGGGATGTCCATTATCACCACTGCTATTCAACATAGTACTAGAGGTCCTAGCCTCAGCAATCAGACAATTAAAGGCATCCAAATTGGCAAAGAAGAAGTCAAATTATCACTCAAGAAATGGTCAGAGGACATGAGCAGACATTTCTGCAAAGAAGACATCCAGATGGCCAACAGACCCATGGAAAAGTGCTCCATATCACTCGGCATCAGGGAAATACAAATCAAAACCACAATGATATATCACCTCACACCAGTCAGAATGGCTAAAATAAACAAGTCAGGAAATGACAGATGCTGGCGAGGATGCGGAGAAAGGGGAACCCTCCTACACTGTTGGTGGGAATGCAATCTGGTGCATCCACTCTGGAAAACAGCATGGAGGTTTCTCAAAATGTTGAAAATAGAACTGCCCTATGACCCAGCAATTGCACTATTGGGTATTTACCCTAACGATACAAACGTAGTGATCCAAAGGGGCACATGCACCCGAATGTTTATAGCAGCAATGTCCACAATAGCCAAACTATGGAAAGAACCTAGATGTCCATCAACAGATGAATGGATCAAGAAGATGTGGTATATATACACAATGGAATACTATGCAGCCATCAAAAGAAATGAAATCTTGCCATTTGCGACAACATGGATGGAACTAGAGCGTATCATGCTTAGCGAAATAAGTCAAGCAGAGAAAGACAACTATCATATGATCTCCCTGACATGAGGAATTGGTGATGCAACATGGGTGCTTAAGTGGATAGGAGAAGAATCAATGAAACAAGATGGGATTGGGAGGGAGACAAACCATAAGTGACTCTTAATCTCACAAAACAAACTGAGGATTGCTGGGAGGAGGGGTTTGGGAGAAGGGGGTGGGATTATGGACATTGGGGAGGGTATGTGCTTTGGTGAGTGCTGTGAAGTGTGTAAACCTGGTGATTCACAGACCTGTACCCCTGGGGATAAAAATATATGTTTATAAAAAATAAAAAATTATTAAAAAAAAAGAAATGCAAAGGCAGAAGAAATCTCATATTTTCCATATGCAGACAGAACTCACTCCATACATATTCTCAGGATCAACAGTTATGAGCCCTCATGTAGGTGGACATGTTGGCACTACTTGTCCTAGGTGGTGCACCTTATATTTGCTGGAAATTGGGTGAGCATTTAAGTTAGCTAATTGGCTTTATTCTGAGGAAAACCAAATTCTCCTACCATAAAAATAATTTAAAAAAATTCTATTGTAGTTAACATAAAGTGTTATATTCATTTAAGGTGTGCAATACAGTGATTCAACACTTTCACATATACTTAGTGGAAATTTCAATATAAACTCTGCAGGCCAGAATGTAGTGGTGTGATATACTCAATGTGCTAAAAGGAAAAAAAAAATTATATATATATATGCATCTGTGAGGAATCCTGGCACATATAAAACAGATAGATATATATATATATATATATATATATATATATATATATATCTGTTGCCAAGAATCCAGCAAGAGAATCATTCAGAATAGAAGGAGAGATGAAGAGTTTTCCAGACAAATAAAAGTTAAAGTAGTATTTTTGTTGTTGTTGTGGTTGTTGTTGTTTTTTACCAATTCTCCCATCATGATGACAGGTAGTGATTTTACACTGGATCATGGTGCCCACTGAGGTTGGGCTCCTACACTGGCAGAGAAGGGGGAGAGAGGGCTGCTGTCTTTCTTGGTGTGAGTAGTTCAAAGAGAGAGCTCCCAGGTCCTTGCGAAACCCATTCTTGGATCACACAGCTGGCAAAAGGCCTAATTTTTTAAGTACTTATATACATTTCAAAGAGGAGAGAAAACACCCAAAACACAAGTTTCCTCAAGTAAATGCTACAAGGAAAGGATGGGAAGGGGCTCTCTTTCCCTATTTTCAACAGGAACAATAAGACCCTTACTTTTAATATATTTTGTCCTGACAGTGGACCTTGGCTGGGTTTACTCAGCTGGTATTGTCCAGGTGGCTATTGGTTGATCTAGGGGAGCTTCAGCTGGAAATGCTGTGCTAGCCTGAAGATGTCTGTCCTGTGTCAGAGGGTAAGGCAATGGCAGAAGCAGTTTCCAACCTCTGCTAGAGTCACATTCCCTGAATTCTCAGGGGCTGAGTCAAGTCAAAGGATGGATCCCAGGCGCAGAGTGTGCAGGCATTAACAATAGGTGGCAGAGGGCTGGCTGGATGCAAAGAAAGCTGAAAGATTGGGGATATTTTCAACATTATCCTATCACAGATGGGGCCAAACATGAATTAGTTCAGGTTTTGAGTCTGAAGCATCTGTGAGGAATCCTGGCACAGATAAACCAGAGATGTTTTGGATATTAGGGAGTGAGCTCAGGAGGTATGCAGGTTGGTGGAAGTGATGACCGAGTGGCAGTGGGTGTGCCCGCAGATGCCCTGCAGAGTGTGTGAGTTGAGAAGATCAGAGAAGGATGGATCCTGGAACCAAATTCCTCCATCATTCTGAGTGATGGAATTCCCACCCTCATGGTTGGGGAGGAAAGCCTGTCCTCTGGCCCTGCTGTAGGTCCCCATGATCCTTCCTTCTGTCCTCCATGGCAGGACCCCTTACATTAATCCTTGTAGGGACCACCCCCCCCAAGGAACCCCCAAAATGCAGTGCTGCACATGGAGTTGTGTACAGGAAGGTTCTGCTGGAATTCCTGGGCTCTGGGTGGCCTCCTTGTACTCTCTACCTTCTCTCCTCAGATGTGGGCTCTCCCCCTCAAGTGCACATCACAGGGACAGAGGAGGATGGTGTCCTAATTGTGTGAATGGCCTCAGGGTGGTTCCCAAAGCCCAAAGTGCAGTGGAGAGCTCTAAGTGGAGAGAAGTTCCTGATGTTCTCTGAGACCCAAGCCCAAGATGCTGAAGGGCTGTTCACCATAGAGGCCACTCTTGTGGTGAGGGACAGCTTTTCAGGGAATGTGACCTGCTCAGTCCTCTACCCTGTCCTGGGCCAGGAGAAGGCAATGGCCATTTTCATCCCAGGTCAGTACTACTTCCCACTCCTAGAAGGATGGGATGGTCTGGTTGGGGGTCCATGTGTATGCTGGGCTGGGCCATCCTGAGCAGCACCCTGATGGGGTGTCTGGCTGGGCACAGAACCCTTATTCCCTCGGAGTTCTCCCTGGAAGCTGGCTTACATGGTGATCCTGACTGTGCTGATGTTCCTACTCCTTGGGGCTGTCTTCTATATCATGAGAGAACATACTGCAAAGCTCCAGGAGATGCAGGAATGGGAGAAACTGCACAGAGACAAGGAGGAGGACCAGCAGATAAAGGAGGAGGCACTGAAGACCAGAGGTAAGGCAGGACAGGGCGAAAGCAGACAAGCTGTTGCAGAGGAGAAGCAGACAGTAGGCCCTTGTCCAGGATCAGGGTGCTAAGGGGGACCAGAGAGGACAGGTGGGGCTGTGGAGGCTCAAGGGTCTGGAGTTAGATCTTCTAGGAGACATATAGATGTTCTTGCAGATTTTCCAGTTGCAATCTTTGCTGCTCTTAGTGATGGGCGTTTATGTATCTTTTTTACTTTTTTTTCAGATGAACTCCAAGCAGAACTTGGTACATTGTGTCCTTATCCCAGAAGTTTCTGTGTCACGTTTGTAGGAGACATTCTGGTTCTCAGCTCACCTGTTTCCTGTGTTCCCTTTCAGACTTGAGGAAATTTGTTTACCTGGGTGGTGAGTGACTGTCCAAATATCCTTGGGTCTCTTGCCCCCTAAGCCATAGCGTTTCCTCCCTATTTCATGAAGAGACATGTGGACCCGTACCTCGTGCAGAAGTGGAAACTGGCGGAAAGCAGAACTTGCTTCATGGGCTTTCACCATCTGGGCTATTGTTTCACACATGGTGCTTTGAAACTTGGAATGATGGTGGTCACTGGAGTCTTGGGTTGATCTACCCACCCCTTTGTGGCTTTTCAGCCTTTAATGCAACTAGTTCTCAGTTAACCTGAATACTCTGGAATATTTTAGCGAAACTATATAAATAAATGGGGTCATTAAATTTAGGAGTGTGATCCCTCCACATAACACCATCATAGGAGAGTCTTTTCTCTCCAGTTCCTGGAGGTACTGATCACAAAGTGTTAGGTAGAGAACTGTGCAGAGCTTGGGCAGGAATGTCGTGGGATAAGTTGTCAGTGGTCCAGTGATGAGTTTTCTGAGAACGTCTGGCCACCTTTACCCTAGAGCTCACCTAACATCCTGGTCCTTAATTCACCTCCCCTTTTGTGTTATTTCCCATATCTCTCTTTTCTGGAAATCATTGGATGTAATAATGACTTATTACATTCATGGAATAATATATACTTTTATTCCCTAAAACACTTTCATACATTGTATGATTTTTGACCTTTAAAGCAAATTGAAAGCCGATGGAATAAAAAATTTTGCTTTTTTTTCCATGTGAAAATTTCTTTATTTTGGGATGCAGTTGATATTGGGATTCATTTCAGAAAACTCTGTGGATGAAATTTGTTAGTATTATGCATTTTCTTTTGGTAATCAAGAACGGTTGGACATAGTGTATTGTTTTTTGAAGGAATACTATTTTTATTGAAAATTTATTTGAAATGCATATTTTGACTTATTGTTGAATCTCTCTGCACACCTTAAAAAAAGAAGAAACAGATTTAGATGTTGACTATATTTATGCTGAGTACCTCCCACACTGCTACCAATACTTTTTAAACATGAAATTGCTTTAGAGATTAAAATTCTTCTCCACTGGCCCCAGGAGATCTACCTGACTCTTATGGGTTCAGTGTTTCGACAGAAGTTGTGCCTCTTCTATTGCTCAGAAAATCAAATGCATATAGATAACTGGCCTTGCAATGCTTGTGTGCATAAAATTGAATGAATAACTTAAGAGTTTTTTGGGTTTTTTTACCTTAGAGATTCTTAATGTCATGATAAGTCATTCAATTTTATGTTATTTTCATTTGTCTCTTTGGACTCTGCTGAATTTATTTATTTATTTTTAAAATTTTGTCTCTGGTTAAAATTGTTTTTCTTGTTTGACTCTTAAGTCTACTTGTCTGTAGGAGAAGAGAAGTTTAATAGTTAAAAGTGCTTTTAATTTTTAACTTAACTGTCATTTTGATGGTTTTGCTAATCAACTACATGTGTCTTTTTTTTTTTATTTCTTTTCAGTGTTCCAGAATTCATTGTTTATGCAGCACATCCTGTGCTCCACGTAATACGTGCCCTCCATAATACCCACCACCAGGATCACCCAACCTCCCACTCCTCTCCCCTCCAAAACCCTGTTTTTTTTTTTTCTCTGACTTTTTATTTTTAATGTTGTGGTTTTTAAGACTCAGGACACTAACTTGGCAAAGGTCACACAGCTATATTTGGCAGGCATGGAACTCAGCCTGAAATGCTGGCTCTCTGACCTGTGGTCCAGGGAATTTCCCAAACACCCTATTGTCTGCCCATGTCAGGAGGTACCTCCTCTCAAGCCTCTCTCCTTACTCTGTTGATAGTGTCACCTGCAGCACACAGAGGAGTCAAGTGCCAGTAGATCAATAATATGCAGACTTGTTCTGGCCCATGTCTCGCCAGGGTGTGTTCCCTTTCAGCCCTGAAGAAGGCAAAACTGTATGCAGGTAAGTGACTCAGTTTCCTCCCCAGCCTCCACTGTGCCACCTTCTCTGTCATTGGACCCCACACCAGCATGGGGTTGGTATCCCTGATCTCCTTGTTATGTTTGTTGTGTTCTGAAGACTGCAGGGAAAGTCCTTGGGAACACAGATCTGCCTCTATTCTGACCCATCCTCTACTGTAGGTTGCTGTGAGAATTAGCACACCCTCTGAATATACCTTGTTCAACTGATAGGTTGTTGGTCCAGTGACAACAGAGTGGTCATTTGTAAGGGCAGTTGGACCATGGCTTTGACAGTGTACTTCAGAATTTGCTGTCTCTGGAAGATTTTAGAAATCAAGCTTGCCTGTTTAGGACTCAGGTCTTCCATGAGGGATCCTTTTTCTGAATCCTTTTTACCCTGAAATTACTATCTCTTTTTGGATCTTGCTTTGGTTTTCCTGGTTTGTTGTTGCTGTTTTGGGTTTTTTTTTTTTTTCTGTTTCTCTGGAATGATGGTGTCTTTATTTTGCTTCTGCATGCTCTGACTCCTTGTCCAAACCTGGTATCTTTCTCTAAACCTCCAAGGTTGTTTGGAAGTAGTTTTCTTTAGGTCAGTGTTCTGATTATCAGATCCAGAGCCTCCAGGATGTTTAGGGAGTCCTGGTAGTTGGTTTGTGAGATACTGGCCATTATATATAAAATCTTATGTATGTGTTTGTATTACAGCATTAAGAAATTAATTTTTTTTATTTTTTTATAAACATATATTTTTATCCCCAGGGGTACAGGTCTATGAATTGCCAGGTTTACACACTTTACAGCACTCACCAAAGCACATACCCTCCCCAATGTCCATAACCCCACCCCACTTCTCCCAACCCCCTCCCCCCAGCAACCCTCAGTTTGTTTTGTGAGATTAAGAGTCACTTATGGTTTGTCTCCCTCACAATCCCATCTTGTTTCATTTATTCTTCTCCTACCCCCTTAACCCCCCATGTTACATCTCCACTTCCTCATATCAGGGAGATCATATGATAGTTGTCTTTCTCCACTTGACTTATTTCGTTAAGCATGATACCATCTGGTTCCATCCATGTCATTGCAAATTGCAAGATTTCATTTCTTTTGATGGTTTCATAGTATTCCATTGTGTATATATACCACTTCTTATTTATCCATTCATCTGTTGGTGGACATCTAGGCTCTCTCCATAGTTTGGCTATTGTAGACATTGCTGCTATAAACATTTGGGTTCGCGTGCCCCTTCGGATCACTATGTTTGTATCCTTAGGGTAAATACCCAGTAGTGTAATTGCTGGGTCATAGGGTAGTTCTATTTTCAACATTTTGAAGAACCTCCATGCTATTTTCCAGAGTGGTTGCACCAGCTTGCATTCCCGCCAACAGTGTAGGAGGGTTCCCCTTTCTCCGCATCCACGCCAGCATCTGTCATTTTCTGACTTGTTCATTTTAGCCATTCTGACTGGTGTGAGGTGGTATCTCATTGTGGTTTTGATTTGTATTTCCCTGATGCTGAGTGATGTGGAGCACTTTTTCATGTGTCTGTTGGCCAGATGTCTTCTTTGCAGAAATGTCTGTCCATATCTTCTGCCCATTTCTTGATTGGATTATTTGTTCTTTGGGTGTTGAATTTGCTAAATTCTTTATAGATTTTGCACACTAGTCCTTTATCTGATATGTCGTTTGCAAATATCTTCTCCCATTCTGTCAGTTGTCTTTTGGTTTTGCTAACTGTTTCCTTTGCTGTGCAAAAGCTTTTAATCTTGATGAAATCACAATAGTTCATTTTTGCCCTTGCTTCCCTTGCCTTTGGCAATGTTCTTAGGAAGATGTTGCTGAGGCTGAGGTCGAAGAGGTTGCTGCCTGTGTTCTCCTCAAGCATTTTGATGGATTCCTTTCGCACATTGAGGTCCTTCATCCATTTTGAGTTTATTTTTGTGTGTGGTATAAGGAAATGGTCCAATTTCATTTTTCTGCATGTGGCTGTCCAATTTTCCCAACACCATTTATTGAAGTGGCTGTCTTTTTTCCATTGGACATTCTTTCCTGCTTTGTCGAAGATTAGTTGACCATAGAGTTGAGGGTCTATTTCTGGGCTCTCTATTCTGTTCCATTGATCTATGTGTCTTTTATTGTGCCAGTACCATATTGTCTTGATGATGACAGCTTGAAGTCCAGAATTGTGATGCCACCAACTTTGGCTTTCTTTTTCAATGTTCCTTTGAATATTCAAGGTCTTTTCTGGTTCCATATAAATTTTAGGGTTATTTGTTCCATTTCTTTGAAAAAGATGGATGGTACTTTGATAAGAATTGCATTAAATGTGTAGATTGCTTTAGGTAGCATAGACATTTTCACAATATTTATTCTTCCAATCCAGGAGCATGGAACATTTTTCCATTTCTTTGTGTCTTCCTCAATTTCTTTCATGAGTACTTTATAGTTTTCTGAGTATAGATTCTTTGCCTAAAAGAGGAATCTTTTGAAACTAGTGGAACAGCTGTCTATGTAATTCCAGAAAGAATGGTTAAAACCATCATTCTTGGGAGAAGTGAGGTCAGCATCATTGTTGAATGAGTCCTTCCATTTGTCTCCCACTTTCTGTTTACAACTAATAGGATTCCAAAACCCAACAAAGGTTCCTCTGCACAGCACATGAGACACCAAAGAGATCCACCATGTTTACATCAGAGGGGTGTGGATTGGTCTTCAGGGATACTAGAGCCCAGGCAGCTTGGTGGGGCCTGTTATCCTGGCTTTTACAGTGATGGTAGTGCTCACCTGTAACTCCTTGGGTCAAGATGGTGGGGATGGAAAGGGGTGAGTGAAAGAAAACTTGGTCCTTTGGGATATGACTGGAGGACCCCAAAGCTGTGAAGCCACAGAGCAGGGTCCTCTGAGCTATGACATCTGTGACCAGGAGGGGACAGTGGGGGAAAGGAAAAGGCAAGGTAAAAAGGAGGTAGAGAAGAAGAAACACTTTATTCACTGTCTGCCCTGAGAGTTCAGCAAGAGAGCTCCCAGCTCTGTGGGACCATGGGACTTATGAACTTGAGGATCCTCCTCCTGGAGTGTGGGGCATACCCCAAACCCAAGGGACTTAGAACATATGCCCCCCCCCAGAGTTGCCTGTATCCTTTTTTTTTTTTTTTTTTTTTTTTTCTTTGAGCCTGGTCTATACAGCCACCTGGGCTACTCTGGTAAGAGAAAGCAAAACTTGTGCTCTTCTGCCACCTGCTGTAATACTAAAGAAGGGCCTCTAACCTCCCACCCATGAACTGTTAGAATCAAAATTAACAAATTTTTACCTACACACAAAAGGTGTTGACTACTTCAAACTATTTGGCAGAGGAAAATGTCATTAAACAGCATGAAAAATCACGGTAATATGGTTTTGTTAAAAGGAAATGACAGTTCTCCAGCCACCAAACCTACATTTACAGAAGACTGTGATCTAAGTAATAGAGAATTCAAAATAACGGCCAGAACAGAATTCAACAAGATACAAGAGAATCAGGCAATTCATTGAACTCAGTGATAAAATGAATGGGTAGAAGGAGTACTTTACCTAAGAGACTGAATTTCTAAAAAAGCACCAAACCAAAATTCGGAAGCTGAACTCAATAAATGAGATGAAGAATGCATTAGAAACACTGGAAATAGAGCAGATCAGGTGGAAGGGAAAATACATGATCTGAAAGGTGGAATCTAGAAATGATTCAGGTAGAAGTGAAGAGAACTAAGGTTTGTTATTATTTTTTAAAGTGAAGATACCATGGGGTGCCTGGCTGCTTCAGATAGTGGAGCATCTGACTGTTGATCTTTGGATTGTGACCCGGAGCCCAATATAGCATGTAGAGATTACTTTAAAGAAAAACAAGCTTAGAAAATGAAGAAATCCTGCGAGAGCTACCAATTTCCATTAGGAGAGCCAGTTAAGAATAGTGGGTATATCAAAAGGAGAAGAGAAGAAGAGGGGCAGAGCTGTTATTACAAAAGTATTGTCACAGAACTTCCCAATCCTGGGGAAAGAACTGGATATAGAAGTCTGTGAAGTTAATAGATTACCTTATTATCTCAATACAAAAATATCATCTCCAAGACACTTTCTGATGACACAGTCATATGTCAAAGATAAAGAAGGAATCTTGAAAGTATAAAAGAAAGTAACGTAAAAAAAAAAGCCCCCTTAGGAGAGATCATTAGCAGATTTCTCAGCAGAAACTCTGTAGACCCAGAGAGAGTCTATGACATACTCATAGCATTAACAAATAAATATTGCCAGACAAAAAATCTGTATCCAGGATTTATCTTTCAGACATGAAGGAGAAATAAAGAATTTCCCAGACAAAGAAAACGGGAGGGAATTCACCACCACTAGTCCTGCCTCCAAGACATATTGAGCAGAATTTTAATACTGTAATGAAAAGATGACGGTACAGAGACTCTGAGTAAGCTGGCAGACAGAGTCAGAAACTGTAACCTTATTTTAGAATAAGGCATTAAACACTTAATGATAACAGCAATGGCTAAAGTTATTAAAAATAACTAGAGCTACTACAGTTGGTAACAAACCCATACCAGGAAAAGAGTTTGTGACAGCAAAAATGTCAAAGGGAAAGAGGAAAATGAGAACAGCCATGTAGGCAAATGAAGAAAAGTTGCCAACAGCAGGAAAAGCACCATTTAATCTATGAGACAGTTTATACAGTTTGTCAGGGTAAGACAAAACAATATCTAGAGCAGAGAGAACCTTAAAAAGGGGCAAACTGAGGGAATCATCATGGAAAACCAGCAACTGATAAAACTAGACAGAAACACAAAGAAGAAGAAACAATAAAGATACAAAACAATCAGAAAAGAAAAGATAAAATGTGTAAAGTCCTTATGTATCAATAATCACGTAAATGTTAGTGGGTTGACTTTACCAATCAAATGATGGAGAGTTCCTTGATACATTGAAAACATAGACCCAAGTATGTGATGCTTTCAGAAGGGCCATTTTAGCTGTAAGGACAAACGTAGGTTTATAGTGAAGCAACGGATGTGGATAACCCAAGCGAATGGTACCGAAAGAAAGAAGGTGTAGCCATGTGTATGTCAGACAAGATAGACTTCAAGCCAAAAAGAAGATATAACAGTTTTAAATAGATGTGCTCTCAATAACTGAGAATTGAAATACATTAAACAAATACAGATCTTAAGGGAGAGATAGACAATAATCCAATAATAGCAGGGGAACTCAATACCCGACGGTCCACAGTGGATTTATCATCCAGATGCAGAATCAGCAAGGAAACAGAACGTAACCACACTTCAGAAAAAAAAAAAAATGACAGACGTTTACAGAACATTCTGTCCAGCTGCAGAGGAATGCATATTCTTCTCACGTGTACCTTGAACATTCTCCAGGATAGATCCCCTGATGGAACACAGAAATCTTAACAAAATTAAGAAGATTGAAACCATATCAGCAACTTCTCTGAACACACTGGTATGAAGGTAAAAACGAACAAGAGGAAACTGAGTAGACCTAAAAATAAGTGGGAAAGAGATGACAAAGTTTTAAACAACTGAAGCCAGACACCTGGTTTATGGACTAGTCTTGAAAGCATATGCAGAACTATATTGTATTAGTTGCATTATGACCTTAGCTGCACGTCATGTTTTATTCCATACTAAGGACATTTTCACATCACGTAACCTCATGCATGATCAATCATTTACTTTGCTTTTTACCCCGACTCCTTGTTTACCCACTGATTATAGGAACCTAATGGGGAGTGGAAAGAAACATTTTTCTCAAAATTATTTGACATACCTGATCATTCCAGGTCCTGAATGGGGTGCCTTATTTTCCAGAGGAATATAGAGCTCCAGATTCTTTCAAGGCCCACCGTCTCAAGGTTTCCAGAAACACCTCATCCTCCTCTCATACATTGACCTCCTTCCCAAAACAAGTAGTGGCTGTCCCTTCTCCTCCAGAGGGCAATGCAGCTTTGGGAATGATAGCCAGCCTTCTCACTGGGCTTTCCTTGTGATAATGAGGCTTTCTTTGCCTCAAAACCCATGTCTCAGACATTGGCTTGCTGGGCATTGGGTGCTCAACTAGTCTGAGTTTGGTAACACAATCAATAGGTCAAAGAGGAAATCAAAAGGGAAATAAAATAATGTTATCCAACAAGTGAAAATGAAAATATAATATATCAAATTTTGTGGGTTGCAGTAAAAGCAGTTCAGAGAGGAAGTTTAGAGCAATAAAAAATTAGGAAGATCTCAAATAAACAATCTACCTTTACACTTCAACAAACTAGAAAAAGAGGAACAAATTAAGCCCAAAGTTAACAAAAGGAAAGAAATACTAAAAATCAGAGCAGAAGTAAATGAAATAGAGACCTGAAAAACAATAGAAAGGATCAGTGAAACTAAAAGCTGGTTCTAGAAGAAGATGAACACAAACTGGCAAAAAGTTAGCTAGTCTAAGAAAAAAAAAAGAGACATAGTACTGAACGGTAACTCCGTTATTATATTATATAACCCATTATATATATTACATATATATAATGTTATATATATTATATATATTATATAACCCATATAATAAAAAAATAAGAAATAAAAGAGGGTTATTACAGTCGATAGGACAGGAATATGTAGAATCATGAGAGACTATGAATAATTTCATACCAACAAATTATATATCTAAAGGAAATGGGTCCATTCCTAGAAACACACAACTTACCAAGACTGACTTAGGAAGATGTAGACAACCTGCACAGACCAGTCTAGTCATCTGAGAGGCACAGGTGGAAGCTGAAGGGCAGGAAGACAGGCGTGTAGGGGAGGCACAGACACCAGAGAGCCTGGGGTTGTGGATCACATGGTGCCTACAGGCCCCCAAATTGCAACTGGCATACAAAGGAGCTCTTCTTATGGCTATTCTCTGCCCGCTGATAACCAGATTAGCTCTGACCTGACTGAGTTCCAAGAGGCCCCTCAGCTGGCCTCTGTATTCATTGTGGAGCCCTGGGCACCAGGAGCTTTGGAACAGTTACAGTAAGATTCCAGAAAAATGGTGCCCCCACGCCACCACTATCCCTGCCAGAAAGACAGCTCTCCCTGTGGTCCTGCCTATTTGTCTCTTCCCCCAGAGCCCAGCTGGTGGAGGATGTGCCCTGGGACAATGTCCCTGCAGAGAAGGGCAGGGCTTTCTACTACTATCTGACTGAATAGGACAAGTACGGACTCTGATTTCACACCACTGTGAGGAACCCCAGCCCTCAAGACACTTATCCAGGTTCTGCCTCTCCTAGCATCTTGCACAGTCACCATGGAGGTTATCTGAATGGCAAAGTGCACTCCAAAGCCCCTGTTATTGAAGAAAACTTGTTAGAGGACAAAGAATTGTTGAAGCCATGCCATTCTTAGAAGCTGTTCTTATGTTCCTCCTGATCTTCGTCCTGTGAACTCCCTGGAATTAACACTTATCTGATATTAATCAGAGCACCATGTGCTTCCTGACCAGCCTGCCAATGTGCCTGCCCTTTCACCAGCCATGAACACAGGGAAGCTCCTTACCTGATCTCACCGAACTTCACTTTCCCCTGGGACTTCCCATCCTCCAGGGCCCTGAGGAGACAGCATACCCCAGCCTGAGTGAGGCTATCAGTACCTCTAAATTAAGACACAGCATGATCCACCTCAGGATCAGTGGGAACCAGTGCCTGGACCAACCCTGGGCTTTGATGAGACAGGACTTTACTCCCTACTCAGCTACCCATCCTGTGGTCTTCCCTGAGCAATCCCAACCCCTAGGTTTCTTGGAGCATTCCCCCATCCCCATATTCAAGGCTCTGATAGCTATCCCTCACTATCAGCCTTCTCCCTCCTCACTCAGTGCTCTGGTTCTCACATCCTCCAATTTGTCCCCCCTCTGCTTCCTCTCCTGTGCTGGGTAACCCCCTTACCCAACTTCTCCCCCTAGAATCCCTTCCTGCCACTACCATGTGCCCCTTGAGGTTGCCAAGGGCCCAGCTGACACCTAAGAGCAGCTGCCCAAAATGTTTTTGACAACAATGTCACATGCATTGTCCTGCATCACTCAGGGTGTCCCGTGGATATCAGCACATTGTACACTGACCAGAGGCTGCCTCCATACCCATACAGCCCCCCAATTTGGTTCTGCCCACTCAGCCACCTACCCCAAAGCCTCTACAGCATCCAGCGATGTCCTCTCAGGCTTGCTCAAAGCACCTTCAGGTGGGCAGAACCTGGGCAGCCCACCACACTGTGGGACACTATACCCACCCAGTTCAATGGGCATGAGCAAGCATTTTACCATCAGCCAGTGAAGGACTTCAGCCCGGGAAACCTGTTTCTTCACAGCGTGCTCTTTAATGACTGCTTCTCTGACTTGTTTGTCCCCTGGCATGCACACACTCTGTCTCAGCAGCAGGAATGGTTTAGCATGGAAGCCCATCACGAACCTGGTATTGGACCCCCAGCTTTTCTGAGGGGCCTTTATTTTTAGGGGACAAGGGGTCAGTTAGTGGCCTTCAGGACCCTCGTGCCCTCAACCACCAGAGCTTGACCCTCTTTTCCTGCCATGGCTCAGGGCCCAGCATCATCCTCGCAGGAGAGTCCTCCTCACATTATTGTAATGAGATTGTGGCAGCCCTGGCGGGAGTGCCTGGCAGATGCTGGCAAGGATGTGGAAAAAGGGGAACCCTCCTACACTTTTGATGGGAATGCAAGCTGGTGCAACCACTCTGGGACACAGCATGGAGGTTCCTAAAAAAGTTGAAAATAGAGTTACCTTATGACCCAGCAATTGCACAACTGGGTATTTACCCTAAGGATACAAACGTAGTGATCTGAAGGGGCACGTACACCCAAATGTTTAGAGGAGCAATGTCCCCAATAGCCAAACTATGGAAAGAACCTAGATGTCCATCAAGAGATGAATGGATCAAGAAGGTGTGGTATATATACACAATGGAATACTATGCAGCCATCAAAGAAAAATGAAATTTTGCCATTTGAGACAATGTGGTGGAACTAGAGGGTTTTATGCTTAGCGAAATAAGTCAATCAGAGAAAGACAACTATCATATGCTCTCCCAGATACGGGGGAAGTGGTGATGCAACGTGGGGGGTTTGGGGGGGGGTAAGAAAAGAATAAATGAAACAAGATGGGATTGGGAGGGAGACAAACCATAGGAGACTCTTATTGTCACAAAACAAACTGAGGTCACTGGGGGGAGGGGGGTAGGAAGGGAGAGAGGGGGTTATGGACATTGAGGAGGATATGTGATATGGTGAGTGCTGTGAAGTGTATCAACCTGGTGATTCGCAGACCTGTACCCCCGGGGATAATAATACATTATATGTTTACTAAAAAATTTTAAAAAAACTTCTATGGTGAGTGCTGTGAATTGCGTAAACCAGGTGATTCATAGACCTGTACCCCTGGGGATAAAAATACATTATATGTTTATAAAAAATATTTTAAAAATTAAAACAATCTAAAAACAAAACAAAACAAAAACCCAAAAACTCCCAAAAGGAAACTTCGTGGTCAAATGACATCACTAGTGAATTCTAGTGAACATGCAGTGGAAAATTAATACCAATACTCCTGAAACTCTTCCAGAATGTTAAGGAAGAGGCAAGAATTTCAAATTCATTCTGCAAAGGCAGTATTATTTGGATAGGAAACCAAATAAGGATACCACCACAACAAAAAAGCAATAAACCAATAACCTTGATGAATACAGACGGAAATATTCTCAGCAAGTGTTATCAAACTGAGTTCACACATGAAAAAAATTAGACACCATGGCTAAATGGGATTTATCTGTGGGATGCAAGCATAGTTGAACCTACAAAGATCAATAAGTGTAATTCAATACACCAAGAAAATGAAAGGTAAAAATCACATGATCGTCTCAAAAGTTGCCCAAAGAAATTAGACAAAATATACCATTCTTTTATGATAAAACTCTTAATAGATTGGATAGAGAAGGAGCATACCTCTACATATAAACGCCACCTACAGGAAACCCATAGCAAACATCCTACTCAATGAAGAAAAATTGAAAGAATTTCCTCTAAGAACAGGAACATAACAAGGAAGGACACTCTTACCACCTCTATTCAATATAGTAGCAGAAGTCCTAGCTAGAGCAATTAGGCAAGAGAAAGAAAGAAAATCCTTCGACATCAGGAAGGAAGAAGTGAAAATGTCACTCTTTACAAATATCATCTTACATACAGAAAAATCTGAAGAGTCAATAAAAAAATCTGTTGAAAGTAATCAATGATTCAATAAAGTG
Organism: Mustela lutreola; assembly: GCF_030435805.1. Classification (NCBI taxonomy): domain Eukaryota; kingdom Metazoa; phylum Chordata; class Mammalia; order Carnivora; family Mustelidae; genus Mustela; species Mustela lutreola. The sequence goes on from NC_081295.1 coordinate 122,006,352, forward strand.
ACATATTACAAATGTACTTACAAAAATCAGTGGCATCCCTGTACGTTAATGGTGAAGCATCAGAAAATGAAAACAGCATCAAAAGCAACAAAATAGGAATATAAGAAACCAGGGAAGTGAAGGACCTTTACAATGAAAACTACAAGACTTTCCTGAAAGAAGCTGAAGACACAAACAAATGGAAACACATTCCACGTTTATGATTGGAAGAATTAATACTGTTGAAATGACCATATTACACAACCATTACAGAGTCAATCTGATCCCAATCAAAATACTAAAGGCATTTTTTTATAGAAATAGAAGAAATCATTCTGAAATTTGTGGGGAAGCATAGGAGACTCCAAATAACCAAAGCAATCCTGCAAAAAGAGAGCAAAGCTGGAGGTAGCACATTTCTTCATTTCAAACCATACCTCAAAGCCATAGTAACAGAATCCAACGTGGTAATGGCAAAAAAGCAACCTATGCACCAATAGAACAGAATAGAGAGCCCAGAATTAAATACCAACACATGTGGTCAACCAATAATAGGTAAGGAAGCCAAGAAGACTGAATAAAAAGTATAGTCCCTTCAAGAAATGGTGCTGGGAACACTGGAGAAACACAAGCAGAACAATGAACTCTTTGGATCATCTACTCCTTTCAGAATATATTTTCAATGTGCAGCTAATAAATATTTACAGACATTATACAGATTATAAAAAGAAATTCAAGAAACATGTTAAGAGAGTTAAGTTCAAAGCTTCCTAATAGAAGTTCCCTTTTTTATAGTAGAAGTTCAAATATGATCTCTGTCTCCCCTCCTGCCTGTCTGATCTGGAGCACTCCTATTGCTGGTGCTCCCAATCTGATGTCCTCTGTTTAGAGCTCAGCTGAGCTTGGGGTACACCTGGCTCCTGTAGGATTTGGCCACACAACCAAATGACCCTTGACAGGTGTTCTCCTATGGTTGAGCTTCTGTCTCTCAAATTTACAATGAGGAAAAGACTCTCCTCTGAGGATTAGAGTAAATTATTTATTGAAATAAAGTACATAACATTTGGAGTGAAATGGCACCTGGTGAACGGTGGGTCTGATTATTTGGTGAAGGTCAGCAGAGAGCAGGATCCTGGCCTCATGGTTTCAGCATACAGTCCAGCCTTTGCAGATAAGTTTCTCTGACAGAGACTCTGACACAGGCTGATTCCAATCAGGCTCTCAGGGTTTCTCAGGGTCTCCATTGCTTTTTCTGCCCCAGACCTCTCTCCCTTTATGCTTTCAAGGTGAGAGCCCAAAGTGCCAGTTCTCTAGGCCTTTTCCCATAATTTGGCACTCACATCCCTCCCACCCAGTTTGCCCATTTCAGGCTTGACCTTGGATGGGCCTGACCTACATGGGACTGAGAGAGTGAGTACATTCTTCCGGGTCACACTTGCTCTTGGAAAATGATTCACTGACATCGCAGGGACTGAGGAATCCGATTGAGACACTCTGGGCATTTCTGTGACTATGTACTGAGTGAAGACTTTCTTTGACCGACCAAAATACATAGTGTCCTGTATTATCATACCTTTACTCTCAATGTGCTCTGAAGAATTAAACCGTGAGATATAAATGGATGTGCAACAGGTTCAAATATCTCAAATATCTTTCCTGCTGCCTGTCGATTGCTTTTAAAAATTACAGTCTCAAAAAAACATTACACTATCATATGATCTCCCTGATATGAGGAAGTGGTGATGCAACATGGGGGCTTAAGTGGGTACGAGAAGAATAAATGAAAGAAGATGGGATTGGGAGGGAGACAAACCATAAGTGACTCTTAATCTCACAAAACAAACTGAGGGTTGCTGGGGGGAGGTGTTTGGGAGAAAGGGGTGGTATTATGGATATTGGGGAGGGTATGTGTTTTGGTGAGTGCTGTGAAGTGTGTAAACCTGGTGATTCACAGACCTGTACCCCTCGGGATAAAAATATATGTTTATAAAAAATAAAAAATTATATTAAAAAAAAACATTACATTCCCATTAACCGGAGATAGGTTAATCATAAATGGAATTATTACCAATTGCTCAATAATACTTGAAACCATCCCAAGGGGCTTTAAATCAGTATCTTCATGCAGAATAATAGTGAGTTCTTCAACAGAAAGTAGTCCATTAAAAAGTAATTCATCTTTTGTTTTAAGAATAAAATTCTTGTTTTCCTTTTCAGTTTGTCAGCCATCTTCTCCGCCTGACAGCAGTGGAGGAAGTGATATACAAGAGGAAGATGAGAATGAGGAGGCGCTTGAACTACCCGAATCTGTTTCACCGTCCAAGTCCAAATCCGAGGCTACGTGTCTAGAGACTGCGTGTCCCTGCCAGCTCTACAGCGCTCAGGGACGGTGAGCAGTTCCCGGCCTTGACTGTGGAGGAAATTCAAGTGACTGCTCCTTGGCAGGCTGAACATCCGTGTCCTGTCTGCTGTCCGGGGACACCTCATGCGACTGCAGTGACGGCCGTGATCCTGGAACATATATACAGCCCTGAGACTGCACCGCCTGACCTTGGCCATCCCCCAAACCAGTGCCATTAAAGTTCAGAGTTTCTAGCTGAGCTGCCGTGGCCTCAACTACTTTCATGGTGTCGCACCAGAGGGCCCTCAGACAGGCTCACAGCTTGCTAGGAAAAAGATAGAACTGTGCAGGTTGTAACCGCATCTGCGCCAGATTTCCCACATTTCTAGGGTAACTGCAGGAGGACCTGCCTGGAGACACTCCCCCGTCGCTTACACAGGGGCACTTCCAGGGGAGCCTACTCTGTGCTTGCTTTTCTTTTAATTTTTTATTTACTCATTGTTAATTAATGAGTATAATAAAATTTCTCCAAGTGTCTATAAGAATGTCTTTTTCATTGTGTGTGAGTCCTTTGCCTTTATATAGCTCAGGGGTTTTGATCTTTCCTTGGATCTCAGGTATTAGAAGTAGAGTGGATTGCCTACTCAGATGGTGCTGGGACAGTTGCCCACTGTCATATGCATTGTGCAGCTGACCTCAGGGTGGACATCAGCATGTTCCAACCCTTGGGAGTTGGAGTTGGAGTTGGAATTGGTATTCTCAGGGCACCTTTGTTTTGATACTTCCGTTATGGGATGACAATCTCTTGAGAAGGGCTGTGCTCACTAGAGAGACAGATGGTGAACATTCCTGCTGTACCCTTTGACGTCTCATAGCAGGCTGCCAGAGCAAAACTCAGGCCATCAGCTAGAGTAATGCTGGTTAAAGGAGGAAGGAAAATTTTGAAAAGCCAAAAGAATACTATGACTCTGTGTGTGTGTGTGTGTGTGTGTGTGTGTGTGTGTTAGTGCTGTCATATTCCACATCTTTCCAGGTAGCAAACAAGCAAAAAACTTTACACCGCAGTAGAAGATAACCCAGTGAACCCTTCATCTTAACAGTGTCAAAATAAATGAAGCTCTCTGCAAGCCAGAATGAGTGGCACGATATGTGCAAAGTGCTGAAGGGAAAAAGAAGTACAAGCAAGAAGAATGTACTTGACAAGACTACTGTTCAGATTTCAAAGAGAGATCAACATCTTCCTAGAGAAATGAAAGCTTAAGAAGTTTATCATCACCAAAACAGTCTTACAATAAATGTGAAACTGACCTTTTAAAAATGGAAAATGAGGGATGCCAGGGTGGATCAGTGGGTTAAAGCCTCTGCCTTTGGCTCAGGTCATGGTCCCTGGACACTGAGATTGAACCTCACATCAGGCTCTCTGCTCTGCAAGGAGCCTGATTTCTCTTCTTTCTCTCTCTAACTGCCTCTCTTCCTACTTGTGATCTCTGTCTGTCAAATAAGTAGATAAATTATAAATAAATAAATAAATAAATAAATAAATGGAAAATGAGTGGCCAGAAATTGCATAAGTAATTATGAATAAAAAGATGTAAAATACAAAATAATATGTCAATATGATAGCATATACATAATATATGGAAGAGTTAAGGAAAAAGGAAGAGAAGATATTTTTTAAAAGAATGTATTGATTTTAGAAGTTTTTATTTATTTATTTGACAGGGAGAGACAGAGAGAGAGCACAAGAAGGGGGAACAGCAGGCAGAGGGAGAGAGAGAAGCAGGCTGCTGAGCAGGGAGCTGGATGTAGGGCTCGATCCCAGGACCCTGGGATCAGACCTGAACTGAAGACAGATGCTTAAGCAACTGAGCCACCCAGGAATGTGTAAAGAATGTGTTTAGACTCAAGTGACTGTCCAATTCATATACACTGCTATAATGCAGGATATTATATAAGAACTTCAGGGTAATGGCAAACCTAAAACCTGTAGAGGATGCACAAAATTTAAAAAGAGAAAGCCAAACAACACTACAGAAACTTGTCAATCACAAAGGAAAAGAGGAAGATAAGGAGACAGAAACAGTAAACTACAAACAACCAGACAATAAATAACAAAATTTCAATAAGGACATACATGTCAATAATTATGTTAAATATAAAGGGCCTAAATTTTCCAATTAAATGACAAGGTAGAGAAGGGTTAAATAAGCAAGACTTATCTATATGGTACCCAGAAGAGATCATCTCAGATGTGGAGATACATGCAGAGTAAAAGCTAAGGTATGGAAAGCATAGATGCATGCGTTTGGAAGCAAAAAAAAAAAAAAAAACCAAACAAACAAAATCAAAACAAAATGAAAACAACCCAGAGAAGAAATGCTTATATCATAAAAAATGGAATTTAAAACAAAGACTGTAGCGCGTGATAAAGACATTACATAATGCAAAGGGTTAAATCCAACAGGGAGATATAACAATTCTAAATATCTATGCACCCAACACTGAAGCACCTAAATACATACAGGAAATATTAATGGGCATAAGGAGACAAGATGTTATGGCACAGCAAGAGTAGGGGGCTTTAACCCCAAAGTACATCAATGGGTAGATCATCAGGGCAGAAAATCAGTATGGAAATCATGTCTTTGGGTGATAAATGAGACCATGTGGACAACACAGGTGTATACAAACAATTCTATCCCAAAACAACAGAATACACATTTTCTTCCAGTGTATGTGGAACATCTAGAGTATATCACATGTTAGGGCATAAAACAAGCCTCAGTAAATTTAAAAAGATTGAAAGCATACCATGCAACTGTTCTTGACCCCTATGGTATGTAACTAGAAATCAACCACAAGAAAAAAACGGGAAAACACACAAACACGTAGAGTCTAAACAACATGATACTAAACAGTGATTCAACAAAGCAGTCTAAGGGAATAAAATAATGGGAAATATATATAAATATATAAATACCTATAAAAAGTGGAAACATGAAAAATAAAAATATCCTCTCCATATAATAAAAAACAAAAATAATGAGAGTGATGAGACAATGGTAAAAAAAAAAAAAATCATTGAACACAGGGAAAGTATTTTGTTAAAATTTGAATTCAATTAGCCATAGGGCAGTTCTATTTTCAACATTTTGAGGAACCTCCATGCTGTTTTCCAGAGTGGATGCACCAGCTTGCATTCCCACCAACAGTGTAGGAGGGTTCACCTTTCTCCGCATCCTCGCCAGCATCTGTCATTTCCTGACTTGTTAATTTTAGCCATTCTGACTGGTGTGAGGTGATATCTCATTGTGGTTTTGATTTGTATTTCCCTGATGCCGAGTGATATGAAGCACTTTTTCATGTGTCTGTTGGCCATCTGGATGTCTTCTTTGCAGAAATGTCTGTTCATGCCAACATTTAGTACATCATTAGCTTCTGATGCAGTGTTCAATGATTCATCAGTTGCATATACACCCAGTGCACATCACTTCGTGTGTACTCCTTAATGCCCATCACCCAGTTACCCCATACCCCCACCAACCTCCCCTTCCACAACCCTCAGTTTGTGTCCCAATAGTTCATTTTTGCTTTTGTTTCTCTTGCCTTTAGAGACATGTCTTGCAAGACTTTGCTCTGGCCAAGGTTGGAGTGGTTATTGCCTTTGTTCTCAGAGATTTTCATGGATTCCTGCCTCACATTTGGGTCTTTCATCCATTTTGAGTTTATTTTTGTGTATGGTGTGTGGTTCTCTTTCTTCAGTCACATTATTAATATATAGAAATGCAACTGATTTCTGTGCATTGCTTTTGTAACCTGCTATGTTGGTGAATTGCTGTATGAGTTCTAGCAATTTTAGGGTGCAGTTTTTTGGGTTTTCCACATAAAGTACCAAGCCATCTGGGAAAAGAGAAAGTTTGACTTCTTGCCAATTTGAATGCTTTTTATTTGTTTTTGTTGTCTGATTGCTGAAGCTAGGACTTCTAGTACTATGTTAAACAATAGTAGTGAGACTGGGCATCCTTGTCAAGTTCATGACCTTAAGGGAAAAGCTCTGTTTCTTCCCTTTGAGAATGATATTTGCTGCTTTTCATAGATGAATTTAATGATACTGATGTATGGTTCTTCTATCCCTACACTTTGAAGAGTTTTAATGAAGAAAGAATGCTGAATTTTATCAAATGCTTTTTCTGCATCAACATAAAGGATCATAATGTTCTTGCCTTTTCTTTTATTTATGTGATCTATCTCATTGATTGATTTGTGAACATTGAACCACGCTTGCATCACAGGAATCAATTCCACTTGGTCATGATGAATAAATCATTTTAGTGTACTCTTGCATCCTACTGAGTAGTATCTTGGTGAGAATTCTGGCATCTATGTTTATTAGGGATATTTGTCAGTAACTCTCCTTTTTGGTGGGATCTTTATCTGGTTCTGGGATCAAGGTAAAACTGGCCTCATAGAATGATTGGGAAATTTCTTTCCATTTCTATTTTTTTTAAAGCAGCTTCAGAAGAGTAGGTATTAGTTCTTCTTTAGATGTTTGGTATAATTCTCCTGGAGTTATCTGGCCCTGGATTCTTCTTTGTCAAGAGATTTTTGATTACTGTTTCAATTTCCTTGCTGGTTGGCATATAGCTGCTATAATATGTTCTTAAATTTGTTTCTATTTCCTTGGTGTTGGTTTTGATCTCTCCTCTTTCACCTATGGTTTTCTTAATTTGCGTCACTTCTCTTTTCTTTTAAACAAATTTATTTGGCTTTATTTATTCATTTCTGAGAGAGAGTGTGTGTAAATGAGCGAGAAAGAGAACAAGTCGGGAAGGGACAGAGGAAGAAGCAGACTCCCTGCAAAGCTGGGAGGCTGATAGGGAACTCGATCCTAAGACCCTGGGATCGTGACCTGAGCTGAAGGCAGGTGCTTAACTGACTAAGCCACCAGGTGCCCAAGGGTCCTTTTTCTTTTCTTTTTTTAAAGTCTGGCTGGGAGTTTATCAATCTTATTAATTACTTCAGCGAACCAGCTTCTACTTTCATTGATCTGTTCTACTATTTCTCTGGTTTCTATTTCATTGATTTCTGCTCTAATATTTATTATTTCTCTTCTCCTGCTTGGTTTAAGCCATATTTGCTCTTCTTTCTCCAGTTCTTTTAGGTGTAAGGAGAGCTTGTGTATTTGAGATTTTTCTAATTTTTGAGAGAGGTTTGTAATGAAATACAGCTTCCTCTTAAGGCTGTTTTTGCTACTTCCCAAATGTTTGAACAGTGTGTCTTCATTCTCATTAGTTTTCATGAATTTTTAAGGTTCTTTAATTTCCTGTTGGACCCTTCATTTTTTAGTAGGATGCTCTTAAAACTCCAAGTGTTTGATTTCCTTCCAAATTTCCTCCTGTGATTGAATTCAAGATCATTGTTGTCTGAAAACATGCAAGGAATCATCCCAGTCTTTTGGTATTGCTTGAGACTTGATTGGTAATGTGAGATGTGATCTGTTTGGAGAATGTTCAATGTGCGCTTCAGAAGAACATATGTTCTGTTACATTAAGGTAGGTTTGTTGCCAGCCTAGTGTTTCTACCGTTGTAGGTTAAGAACGTGCTGTCTACATAGACCAGTGGAACAGAGTAGAGAGCCCAGATATGGACCCTCAACTCTATGGTCAATTAATCTTCGACAAAACAGGAAAAAATATACAGTGGAAAAAAGACAGTCTCTTCAATAAATGGTGCTGGGAAAACTGGGCAGCTATATGTAGAAGAATGAAACTCGACCATTCTCTTACACCGTACACAAAGATAAACTCAAAATGGATAAAAGACCTCAACGTGAGACAGGAATCCATCAGAATCCTAGAGGAGAACATAGGCAGTAATCTCTTCTATATCAGCCACAGCAACTTTTTCCAAGATATGTCTCCAACGGCAAAGAAAACAAAAGTGAAAATAAACTTTTGGGACTTCATCAAAATCAAAAGCTTCTGCACAGCAAAGGAAACAGTCAACAAAACAAAGAGGCAACCCACGAAATGGGAGAAGATATTTGCAAATGACAGTACAGACAAAAGGTTGATATCCAGGATCTATAATGAACTCCTCAAACTCAACACACACGAAACAGGCAAACATCAAAAAATGGGCAGAAGATCTGAACAGACACTTCTCCAATCAAGACATACAAATGGCTATCAGACACATGAAAAAATGTTCATCATCATTAGCCCTCAGGGAGATTCAAATTAAAACCACATTGAGATATCACCTTACACCAGTAAGAATGGCCAAAATTAACAAGACAGGAAACAACATGTGTTGGAGAGGATGTGGAGAAAGGGGAACCCTCTTCCACTGTTGGTGGGAATGGAAGTTGGTGCAGCCTCTTTGGAGAACAGTCTGGAGATTCCTCAAGAAATTAAAAATAGACCTTCCCTATGACCCTGGAATTGTACTCCTGGGTATTTAACCCAAGGATACAGATGTTGTGAAAAGAAGGGCCATCTGTACCCCAATGTTTATAGCAGCAATGGCCACAGTCGCCAAACTATGGAAAGAACCAAGATGCCCTTCAAGGGACTAATGGATAAGGAAGATGTGGTCCATATACACTATGGAGTATTATGCCTCCATCAGAAAGGATGAATACCCAACTTTTGTAGCAACATGGACGGGACTGGAAGAGATTATGCTGAGTGAAATAAGTCAAGCAGAGAGAGTCAATTATCATATGGTTTCACTTATTTGTGGAGCATAACAAATAGCATGGAGGACAAAGGGTGTTAGAGAGGAGAAGGGAGTTGGGGTAAATTGGAAGAAGAGGTGAATCATGAGAGACTATGGATTCTGAAAAACAATCTGAGGGGTCTGAATTGGCAGAGTTTGGGAGGTTGGGGTACCAGGTGGTGGGTGTTATAGAGGGCATGGATTGCATGGAGCACTGGGTGTGGTGAAAAAATAATGAATACTGTTTTTCTGAAAATAAATAAATTGAAAACATTAAAAAAAAAGAACCTGTTGTCTTGAACTGCTTTCAGGATTTTGCCTTCAAATCTGAAATTTGCAAGCTTCACTATTACCTGTTGGGGTGTGGATCCATTTTTACTGATTTTGGAATTGTCTTCTCTACCTCTTGGACTTGAATTCCTCTTTCCTTCCCCAGATTCGGGAAGTTCTCAGCTATAATTTCCTTAAATATACCTTTTGGCCCTCAATTTCTCTTTCTTCTCTCTCAGGGACCCCCACAATTCTAATTTTGTTTTATTTGATGACATTGCTGATTTCTCAAAGTCTCCCCTACTGGTCCATTACTTGTTGTTCTCTCTTTTCCTCAACTTCTTTCCTTTCCATCAACTTGTCTTCTATGTCACTTATTTTCTATTCTTCCTCATTTACCCTAGCTGTTCAAACATCCAGTTTAGACTGCAGGTTAGTTAAAACATTTTAAATTTAGACCAGATTGGATTTCATTTTGACACGGAGAGACAGCCCAGTGACTTTTATACTTTTTTTCAGGCCCAGCTAGTAACTTTATCATTATTATCCTGAATTCCATCTCCAACACTTTACTTATATCCATATTGATTAGATCCATGACAGCATTAACTCTAGTTCTTTCTTTTGTTGTGAATTTCCCCTTTTAGTCATTTTGCTCAGAGAAGAATGGATGAACAAGTGAGATAAATCAAAAACATCAACCATGATCCATGTGAACTACAGACAATACAAATCAAAATAGGTCAAAACCAAAAAGAAAAGAAAAAGAATGAAAGGAAAAAAAGAGAGAGAGAGGAAGAAGAGACAATATAATATCCCAAATGGACAAAATGGGATAATCAACTTGTCCTGGATGTATTTTAATCTATTTGTTAGAAGACAGTCAATCCCAAAACTGGAAAGAAAGCAAAACTTATATACACACAAAAATTAAATGAATCCATCGAAAGGAAACCAAAAAGGCAGAATACATTGATTAAATGTAAATGTGAAAAATGAAAGTAGAAAAAGACTTTAAAAATTGCGGAAGGCACAAAAAAATGAAAAGACATTCCATGCTCATGGATCGGAAGACCAAATATTGTTAATATGTCTATGCTACTTAGAGCGATCTACACATTTAATGCAATCCCTGTCAAAATGCTATCAACTGATAAAGGGGGCAAAATGGCAAAGGAGTAGGGGACTCCATTTCAACTGATGCCCTGAATTTAGCTGGATATCTACCAAGCTGTCGAACACCCATGCAATCAGCCTGAGATGTAAGATTATATGTCTGGATCTCTATGGGGACAGAAGACCTTCAGTCGTGAGGTACAAAGGATGGAGTTGTGATTGTGCAGACCAATATCAGAGGATGAACAGAATGGGGAGGGGCCCAACAGAAGCTACCCACTGGGAAGTAAAATAATATCCCAGTGCAAAAACATCCTGCCCCTGGGGACCACTGATAGTTTACAGAGGGGTGGTGGTGGGAGAGGAAGTGCCCAATATAACAGCATTCAAACAGAATTCAGGAGCTTAAGGAGAAATTGCTGGACCAGGACAGGCTCTTGTGAGGACCTGTGCCTGTGGATCAAGGGGGCTGGCCTTTGCCAGGGAAGCTTCTGCAGCTGCCACCCTCACCCATCCATACTGGGATCACTCATGGTCTTCGTGGCACAAACATGCAGCCAAGAATACTTTATCTAGCAAGGCTGTGATTCAGAACAGATGGAGAGACAAAGAACTTCCAGGATAGGCAGAAACTGAAAGAATATGTGACCACTAAGCCAGCCCTACAAGAAATATTAAGGGCAATTCGATAAAAGGAGAAAGTCCCCAAGAGTGATATAGAACAGAAATATACAGAGACAATCTACAGAAACAAGGACAGGCAGCATGATGACAATAAAACCCCATCTTTCAATAATCACTTTCAACATGAAGGCCCTAAATGCTCCCATAAAATGGCACAGGGTTGCAGATTGGATAAAAAGGACCTATCCATATGCTTTCTATAAGAGACTCATGTTGAACTTAAAGATACTTCTAGATCAAAAGCAAAGGGATTGATAACCATTGTTCATGCCATCAGACCTCAAAAGAAAGCTGAGGTAGCAATTCTCATATCAGAGAAATAAGATTTTAAGATAAGGACTGTAGTTAGAGATACAGAAGGACAGTATATCATTCTTAAAGTGTCCATCCAACAAGAGGATCTAACAATTGTAAATATTTATGCCCCCAACATGGGAGCAGCCAACTACCTAAGCCAAATGTTACCAAAAAATATAGATAGAGAGGTAGATAGATAGATAGATAATAACACCTTAATAGTAGGAGACCTCAACACTCTACTCTCAGCAAAGGACAGATCATCTAAGCAGAAAATCAAAGAAGAAACAAGAGCCTTGAATGACATGCTGCACAAGATGAACCTCACAGATATACACAGAACATTCCCCTGAAACAACAGAATACCCATTCTTCTCAGGCACACATAGAACTTTCTCCAGAATAGTCCACATACTGGGTCACAAATCAGGTCTCAACCCACACCAAAAGACTGAGATGATTTCCTGCATATTCTCAGACCACAATGCTTTCTTTGAAACCGGAACTGAGACACAAGAAAAAGTTTGGAAAAAAATCAAACACTTGGAAGCTAAGGATCATCCTACTCAAGAATTTTGGGTCAACCAATAAATCAAAGAAGAACTTAAACAATTCATGGAAACCAACGAGAATGAAAACACATCATTATAAAACCTATGGGATATGGCAAAGGCAGTCTTAAGGGGGAAATACATAGCCAGCCAAGCCTCAGAAAAATAGAAATATCCCAAATTCACCACCTATCTTCACACCTTAAGGAACTGAAGAAAAAACAAAAAATGAAGCCTAAGCCACACAGGAGAAGAGAACTAATTAAGATTAGAGGAGGGATCAAAGAATTAGAAACCAGAAATGCCAAGAGCAGATCAACAAAACTAGAAACTGGTTCTTTGAAAGAATTAATAAGATCAATAAACCACTGGCCAGACTTATCCAAAAGAACAGAGAAAAAGCCCAAATGAATAATATTATGAATGACAGGGGATGATCACAACGAACACCAAGGAAATAGAAACACTTATTAGAGATTATTATCAACAAATATATGCCAATAAAGTAAGCAAAGTGGAAGAAATGGATGCCTTCCTGGAAACCTATGGACTACTATGACAAAAACAGGCAGAAATTGACAGCCTGAATAGACACATAACCAATAACTAGTTGAGGCAGAGATCAAAAACCTCCCAAAAAAACAAGAGTCAAGGACATGGTGGATTCTCTGGGGAACTCTACCAAACATTCAAAGAAGAAATAACACCTATTCTGAAGCTGTTTCAAAACATAGAAAATGAAGGAAAGTTTCAGGGCTCATTCTGTGAGCCCAGCATTGCCTTGATCCCCAAACCAGGCAAAGACCCCATCAAAAAGGATAATTTCAGACCCACATCCCTGATGGATATGGATGTCAAGATTTCCAATAAGATCCTACCTAACAGGATCCAACAGTGCCTAAAAGGAGTGCATTACAAATAGTACATTAAGAGATTATCCATCAGGACCAGGTGGGATTTATCCCTGGGATCCAAGAGTGGTTCAACCTTGGCAAATCAGTGTGATAGAACATGTTAATTAGAGTTGAGGGAAGAACCATATGGTTCTCTCAATTGGTGCAGAAAAAGCATTTGACAAAATACAGCATCCTCTCCTGATTGAAATTCTTCAGACTATGGGGATAGTGGGAACATTCCTCAATTTTATAAAAACCATTTACAAAAAGCCCACAAAGAATATAATTCTCAATGGGGAAAAGCTGAGATCCTTTCCCTTAAGATCAAGATCAAAAGCTTTTGCACAGCAAAGGAAACAGTTAACAAAATCAAAAGACAACTGACAGAATGGGAGAAGATATTTGCAAACAACATATCAGATAAAGGACTAGTGTCCAGAATCTATAAAGAACTTAGCAAACTCAACACCCAAAGAACAAATAATCCAATCAAGAAATGGGCAGAAGACATGAACAGACATTTCTGCAAAGAAGACATCCAGATGGCGAACAGACACATGAAAAAGTGCTCCATATCACTCGGCATCAGGGAAATACAAATCAAAACCACAATGAGATATCACCTCACACCAGTCAGAATGGCTAAAATCAACAAGTCAGGAAATGACAGATGCTGGCGAGGATGCGGGGAAAGGGGAACCCTCCTACACTGTTGGTGGGAATGCAAGCTGGTGCAGCCACTCTGGAAAACAGCATGGAGGTTCCTCAAAATGTTGAAAATAGAACTGCCCTATGACCCAGCAATTGCACTATTGGGTATTTACCCTAAAGATACAAATGTAGTGATCCAAAGGGACACATGCACCCGAATGTTTATAGCAGCAATGTCCACAATAGCCAAACTATGGAAAGAACCTAGATGTCCATCAACAGAGGAATGGATCAAGAAGATGTGGTATATATACACAATGGAATACTATGCAGCCATCAAAAGAAATGAAATCTTGCCATTTGCAACAACATGGATGGAACTAGAGCGTATCATGCTCAGCGAAATAAGTCAAGCAGAGAAAGACAACTATCATATGATCTCCCTGATATGAGGAAGTGGTGATGCAACATGGAGGCTTAAGTGGGTAGAAGAAGAATAAATGAAACAAGACGGGATTGGGAGGGAGACAAACCATAAGTGACTCTTAATCTCACAAAACAAACTGAGGGTTGCCGGGGGGAGGGGGTTTGGGAAAAGGGGGTGGGATTATGGACATTGGGGAGGGTATGTGCTTGGGTGAGTGCTGTGAAGTGTGTAAACCTGGTGATTCACAGACCTGTACCCCTGGGGATAAAAATATATGTTTATAAAAAAATAAAAAATTAAAAAAAAAAAAAAAGATCAGGAACCCAAGAAGGATACCCACTATCCCCACTGTTGTTCAACATAGTACCAGAAGTCCTAGCCTCAGCAATCAGACAACAAAAAGAAATAAAAATATTGAAATGGGCAAAGAAGAAGTCAAACTTTCTCTCTTCACAGATGACATGATACTTTATATGGAAAACCCAAAGGACTCTGCTCCCAAATTACTAGCACTCATATAGCAAATCAGTAATATGACAGGATACAAAATCAATGCAGAGAAATCAGTTGCTTTCCTATGCACTAACAATGTAACTGTAGAAAGAGAATTTAAGGAATTAATTCCATTTACAATAGCACCAAAAACCATAATATACCTTGCAAAAAACCTAACCAAGGAGGTGAAGGAAGTACAAAGAAGACATCGAAATGGCCAACAAACATACGAAGAAATGCTCAACATCCACTGGCATCAAGGAAATACAATTCGAAACCACAATGAGAAACCACTTCATACCAGTCAAAAATGGCTAAAATTAACAATTTAGGAATCAACAGATGTTGGTGAGGATGTAGAAAAAGGGGAACCCTCCTACACTGTTTGTGGGAATGCAACCTGTTGCAGCCGCTCTGGCAAACAGTATGGAGGATCCTCAAAAAGTAGAAAATAAGAGTTTCCCTCTGACCCAGCAATCGCACTACTGGGTATTTACCCCAAAGATACCAACGTAGTTATCCGAAGGGGCATGTGCACCCGGATGGTTATAGCAGCAGTGTCCACAATACCAAACTAGGAAAGGGTCTAGATGTCCATCAACAGAAGAATGGATAAAGAAGATGTGATTGATATATCCATATCTATATCACATATATCTATATCTATGTATCATCTTTCTATATCTACACACAAGCATGCACGCACACACACACACTCACTAGAATATTACGCAGCCAAAAAAAAAAAAAAATAATCGTGCCATTTGCAACAACATGGCTGGAACTAGGTGGTATTATGCTAAGAGATATAAGTCAATCAGAGAAAGACAACTATCGTATTATCACGCTGATGCATGGATTTTAAGAAACAAGGCAGAGGATCATGGGGGATGAGAGGAAGAAGTGAAATGAAATAGGATGAAACCAGTGAGGGAGACAAAACATAAAAGACTTTTAATCTCAGGAAAAAACTGAGGGTTCCTGGAGTGGTGGACGCTGGGAGGGATAAGATGACTGGGTGATGGACATTGGGGAGGGTGTGTGCTATGGTGAGTGATGTGAATTGTGTTAAGACTGATGAATCACAGGCCTGTACCCCTGAAACAAATAATACATTATATGTTCATTAAAAAAAGACTTAAAGATGTGAGGGCGATCTGACTACAGCATCTGTCACCCCATTGTTCGCCAGGGTTGATTCAGCCGATCTGACTGGCTAGGCGGGTGTCCCCTTCCTCCCTCACCACTCTATAAACATCCCTCCCAAAGCAGTGCACTCAGTCAAAGAGGATGACCTTCCCCGATAGAGGAGAGGATCGGTCTTGGGCCAAGGGTATACGAGTAGCTACGCTCCCCTGCTAGAACCTCCAAACAGGCTCTCTAGGTCCATTTGTAGGAGGACGTAGGGTAGTCAAGCTTCCAAGACCCTAGACACACACAAATGAAGCTCTTCACGTGGCAGTCTGCCTAAAAAAAAAAAAAAAAAAAAAAAAAAAGACAAAAACAAAAGTCAATAAAGTAAGAAACGAATTGAAAAAGGAAATAACAGAAAAAAGAAAAGGGAAAATTTTAAATGAAAGATAAATCATGAAAAAAAAAAACCACGTTAAATTCTCTATATTATTTTCCTCTAGTCCTAGAGTTTTGCAGTCCTGTGTGCTCTGTAAACTTGGTGTTCCCAGTTGTTTCATCTAGTCTTCTGGGGAAGGGGCCTGCTGCACTGAATCTCAGGTGCCTTTGCCTGGGCAGAGTTGCACAGCCCCTTGCCAGGGGGCTGGACTTGGGCTGAGCTGCTACTGATTGATCTATGTGGCTTTTGTTCCCCATAGGTGTTCCACATCTCTCTAGAGGATGAAAACAAATAAGGCCTTGCCCAATCTTGAGTACCGGTGCCGAGAGATGGCAGTCCCCTCTCTTCACTAAACCCTCAGGGATAAGTGGTCTTCACTTTTGTGTGTGCCAAAGTCTAAAGACTCCTGTGGTGTGTGCTTGCACGGATCCTCCCAGCAGAATGCAAAAGCTCCCTGAATTTCTATCCTTTGTAGGGTCCCCACACAGAGAGTGGTCACCCAGTCAGGCACTCCTCCATGCTGTCCTTCCTGAGGAAGTCATATGGCTACAAGTTTTCTGTCCTTTGCAGTACCCCTACACTCTGAGGGGGTTGCCCAATTGTGCACACTCCCGTGCCATCCCTGCTGGAGGAAGTCACAGGGCTGCCACTTATCTCTCCTTTGCAGGATGCATGCAGAAGTGCTGTCACCGGATCATGCTGCAGTTCATGGTTTATGGTGAACCAAGTTGAGGGTCCTCTCCCAGGTTTGCTGCCCCTCGCTGCTTTCTTCTTTCCAATGCTTAGGAACTCTGTCTGCTCATGCACCCCTGTTCTTTCTGTGACCCTGGAGATTCTAAGACGACACTGTCAGACCTAGAATCCTGCTCTGCTTCCGACCAGAGCACCTTTCAGGCATAGATGTCTCTCATTGGAGCAGATTTATAAAGGTTCTAATATTGGGCTCTGGAGCTATATCACTTCCTAGTAGCCAGTTTACAGAGACTCCCCGCCTCCACTGATTATCTTCTGAGATAACCCCTCAGATTCTTCAGACCTCCTCCTTTGTAAAAAGTGGTCACTTATTGGTTTGTAGAATTCCCGCAATTCTTTCCTTACATCTCGGTTTGAATTCATAGGTGTTCAGAATGATTTGATAGTTATCTACCTAAAGTCAGGGGACCAGATAAAACGAGGTCCCCTACTCTTCTGCCATCTTGCCTCCCTCCCCAAAATGTAAATTCTATAATCCATACAAGAAGAGGAGTTGACTTATATCATACTAATGAATTTAACAGATCTTGCTCAATATGTTTGGTGTCAACAGTGGAGGGACTCCATATACTCTAAATCCTTGGGTCACACATTGTGCAACACAGCTTTCCCTTCCCTGTATTTACATAAACTAAGTCACCATCCACTGCACACACATCCACCATCTTAGTGCTCATAAACACAAGTTTCCAATTTCACATCAGGTATTGGCAGTCCAACCAATCCAAATCTCCTTCAGCAACAAATAATGGTTAAGCATCTGACTCTTGATTTCAACCCAGGTCATGATGTTCCAGGCTGTGAGATGGAGGCCTGTAGTGGTTCCATGGTGGGTGTGGAGCCAGCTTAGGATTCTCTCTCTCCCTCTGTCTCTCACTGCCTCCATGTTCCCTCTCTCTCAAAACACCAAACCAAAACAAACAAACAAAAAAACCATCACTGTTTTCAGCAGCTAACTATTATAGACACCCAAAGCACCTTCACACTACTGTATGGATGGATCCTCTAGCACGGGGATTTTCCTCAGCTCTAATGATACAGAAAAGCTCTAGAGATGCAGAGCATCACTACTAGGAGAAAGGTAGTTGCTGGAACTGACACTTCTATAGAGTCACCGATGGATGAGATGTGGAGGGAGCAGCTTCCTGGTGAGACTGGATTCACGTTTGCACCTGGGAAACCAAGGGTACTGAGAAGAGATGAGGGGGATACCTTAAAAGGAAGGCAGGTCAAAGGACTGTAAGCTTGCATTACTGCCATGATGTTGCTATAGACTTACCGGTAAACATCATTCTTTTGACTCTCTGTATGTAATTCTGTGTAAAGCCACAACATTATTTTCCATACATGTCCACTCCCTCACTGCATACTACAACAAAGGACCCTTCTGTTCAAAGACCCAACGGAGTAGTGTGTAAGCATTTTGAGGCATAATTTGAAAACACCATAAAGGCTAACTCATCTCAACAAAGTATTCTGTCTCTCTGAAAATATAAGGACTATTTTCAGCCCCTTACAGGTCTGGCATCTTGCAGTGGGCCCAGGGTGTGTGGACACCAGATCACAGAAGAGTGGCAGCTCTCTTCCTATCCATTCAACACCTCCAAGTTCAAGCTTGGAAAGGAGGAAGACATACATTTCCTTTGTCTCTCATCCACAGTAGAGCAGGTGTCAAAGGTAACAATTCTCCAGGATGGTTAGCATCCTCTTAGAGCACCCAATAACTCATTATTTGCAGTTAAAACTTGGATGTAATAATACCTTGCTTTACAAACTACCCCTCGTCACTTGAAAAAAAGAAGCAAAATTGAAATAAAACAAAAGCACTTATTTGGGGTCTTAGAATTGCAATTCAGGAACATCAATTCAGGTAGTAACCCAAATTGTGTCCCACTAGGGAACAAAAAAATTGAGGGTTTTTACAACAACAGGGAATGCTTATATATGTTTTTAAAAATAGTTATGATTGGTGTTGGTGGTAGAAAACTAATCTCAGCTAGACAGAATTGGTTCTCTGATGGCTAGAGCCATCATTGAGCAAAAGTCCATTATTGCTGCAAGTTGCAGATGTTCCTACAGAGCCCCTGGAATATTCCTGGTTTGGCCTTCTTCAAAAGTTCATTTTTCCACCCAGTGAGGACATGTGTAAGACCCACCTCCTTAATGGCCTTGGGCTCCATTTTTAAACCTCTCAACATAAGTGACCCCATTTCTTTTCACCTCTCACACATTTCAAAGAAGTCATATTTTAAGCATACTTATATTCTTAATATAAAAAAGACCTGGGACGCTTCCAGCTACTAAAATGATATCATACAGCTATCAAGTCATAAGCCATACTTATTTGTTTCTTCCCTAATGGTCCCTTAATGATAAATTTTATTAGCATCAGGTTATTATTTATAATGCAAAAACAGGAATGAACACTGTAGTAACATTTTCTATTTCCTGTATCTTTTTCTGTAAAATGTCTATTTAGAAGTTCAGGGTTACTGTATTATCATTGCTATTTTGAAATCAGCTGGACAAAAATAGAAATTGATGTTCTACCAACACAAGTTCTATAAAAAAAAAAATCAGTCTAGCTTCACAACTGATTCAG
Organism: Mustela lutreola; assembly: GCF_030435805.1. Classification (NCBI taxonomy): domain Eukaryota; kingdom Metazoa; phylum Chordata; class Mammalia; order Carnivora; family Mustelidae; genus Mustela; species Mustela lutreola. Next base: position 122,025,704 of record NC_081295.1, read on the forward strand.
TCACATTTTAATTAAATTAACTAATTTGACCTAACCAAAAATGTTAGTAATTTTCTAGCTCAAATTCAATTAGTTTTAGTTACTGGTAGAAAGCCTAGATGCCCAATTTGGCTGTTAAAAAAAAAATGGTAAACAGGTATTCCTAGAGGTCAGTATGCTCAGTGCATGTCATGCTGACTGCACACAACAGGCACGGAGCAGATGTGTGTGGAGGGGATGATGGAAGAGTAGATGAGGAGTGGACAGAACCAACTGAACAGGCAAGGAGGAAGGAAAAGTAGGAGGTGAGAAGGAAGACCCAGGGAGTCCCTGAATCCAAGCTGTACACATAATATGATACAGAGAACAAGTACGGAGACATGCAGATGATGGCCATTTAGGTCCATCTGGTAAAGATAGGAGAGGATTATGCTAAGTGAAGTAAGACAAACAGAGAAAGTCAATTATCATATGATTTCACTTATTTGTGAAGCATACAAAGAATAGCATGGAGGACATTAGGAGAAGGGAAAAATGAAGGGGGAGAAATTGGAGTGGGAGACGAGCCATGAGAGACTATGGATTCCGCGAAACACACTGAGGATTTTAGAGGGGCGGGGGGAGGGGGATGGGTGAGTCTGGTGATGGGTGTTAAGGAGGGCAAGGATTGCATGGAGCACCGGGTGTAGCATCCAAACAATGAATCTTGGAACACTACATCAAAAACTAATGGTGCCCTGTATGGTGACTACCATAACACACTAGGAGAGAAAATGGGAGTTCAGTCAGCCCTTCAGATGCTAAAGCAGGAGAGACAAGCAGTGTGTTCTGCACTGTGTCAGCCAGCAACATTGGGCTGCTAGGACCTCCATGCCTGCTGGGCCCTGGCTGATTCCCAAACCTGCAGAGCCACCAGTGTGGACAAGGCTGACGCCCAGAAAATCTTTCTGGGGTGGCAGCTTTCAGCCAGCACACGTACTGCCAACTTGGACTGGCTCCATGATAAAGTTCTGGGCATTCTGTAATCAAGACTCATGGGTGTCTCCTACTGGAGAATATCTCAAACCGTCCTGCACTGCCCTGCTCTGACAAGGCAGTCCAGAGCCCTCCAGGTGTGTCTTCAGGAGCAAGAATATCCACATTTGTGCAGATTAGCTCTTGGAATGAGGCCGTGGCCAGGAATACCCAAGAGACCACTACTGGAACCCAGCCTCTCCCTACAGATGCCCTGGTTCAGATTCCAGACTCTTTTGAACTGTGTCACCCATGGATGTGTGGTCTGTACTCTGTCAGTTGGCCTTTGGCTCTGGGGCCCCCAGGCCTGTTGGGCTCAGGTTGGGCCCCCAAAATGCACAGCTTCCAAGGTAGACAGAGCCTACCCCCACCCCCCAAATCTTCCTGAGGTGACAATTTTAAACTGAGGACGGTCAGTCCCCATTGGGACTGACTGCCTGATGGTGTCCTGGGCTCACCAGTAATCAAGTTTCTTGTGAAGGATACTCTAGCCAGTTGGCTGGGCTGATGCTGGGATGGCAGGACAGCTTCCTCCATCTCTTCCTTCAGGGGGACCATGCACATTTGTGCAGAGTAGAGCTTGCAATTAGGCACACACTGGGTCCTGCAAGAGCCGAATCCTGTGACCTGGGCTCTGCAGACCCTTGTCTTTCTGCATCCCTGACAGCACCAATCTGAACAACAGCACATGCCCAGCACACATACCTTCAGCACACCATGGGTGTGAGGGCCCTCCAGGCCTGGGGAGTTAGTGCCTGTCCCCAAATGATGGTAGAGTCTAGAGGATAGTGGAAGCCCACCCCCATAAATCATTCTGAAGCAGCAGTTACAAACTGGCGGGTCAGTCCTCATTTGAAAATCTGTTGCCTGTTTTGGATCCAGGGCTTTGGGTCTCTCTTACTGGAGGAGTCACTGGCCAGTGGTCCTTCCCCTTGTTGACTAGAAAGTTCACTATCCTCCATATTTGCCTGCAGGGGTATTGGGCACACTCTTTATTATGTTAAGACTTGGTGCTTGCAAATAAGCATACCAGCTAGCCACCCAGTCCTGAGCTGGCTAGTCATAGCTGAGGTGGGAGATCCTGAACTTCCAGGTTAGAAAAATGTTTCATGAGTTCACACAGGCCCATATTTGTGCCTCACTCACATAGGAATCATGAGTCCTGCCTCCAAAAAATAAAAGTGACCACTCAGTTCCGGCAATGTCCATGGGTACCTTCATCTTCTCCTAGGCCATGGGAGAGAGCCGGAGACCTCGGTTCTAATCCTGGGCTTGCCACAAAGCAGCCATATGACTCTGGTTGGACCCCAGTCTCTGCAAGGCCGTCCCCCTCATTTGTAAGAGGTGGTACTAGACTTAGGGGGTCTCCAAGCTCCATGGTGATGTGTCCCCTCCCTCTCCTCACTAAGTAAAAGGGACATGGCTGAACAGGGGACTTTCTTGCGTGATGTTCCCTCCTTCCTACAACAAGCTGTTTCTACATGTGCATGTTTCATATTAAGTTTTCGGTTCCTGGGAGGGCACAGAAGTCATCATTTTGCTCCAGAGTGAACTGGGGAGAGCACTGGTCCCTGAACAGAAAGTGGTGGGATCTGGCTGCCTCATGTGCAACAGCTCTGAGCAGGGCCATCACCAGCCCTGCTGGTGGGGAACATTTGCCTCTAACTTGGTGGCACCAGTGGCTCCTCAGGACAGCAGTGCCTCCCCTCAGCTCATCCTCCTGACAGGCTCTTCCTGCGCCCTTGGCTCTGCCACAGCCCAGTGCTCAGTGAAGCTCAGGGAGCCCCCGGCAAGGCCGCATAATGGACTCTCACCTTATAGTTTTGTCTCCCGGTGAAGTCAGTAAGGGCTCTGCTGTGCACCCTAATCTTGTGACCCTTGGCTACCAAGAGCCACATGAAAAGTGGAGTCACCAGAGCTGCTTGAAGCAGAAGAATGGGCTTTCTTCCATTTGTGCAGCTCCCAATCTGCTGCATAGATGTGAGCCCATTTCTCCACACCTGCTAGAGGGTCAAGGGACACCAGAGACATTGCCCCATGAGGACGGTTAAAATCAGAAAGCCTTTCCTGCAGTTAAGAGACATCATTGGCCAAGGACAGCTTGGCCAGGCACTGAGCTAAACATGCAGGGTTTGTAGAGGACCTCCTGACACCGCTTCCACATGGCCAGTGGCCTGGGGACTAACACCAACCTTTTCTTTCCTCAGCATCTATCCTCAGCTGGTCAACCCAGGTTGAAAAAGCACACTGCTTCCTACAATTAGGGCACATGGTCCCAACACGGGAGTTCCTTGGCAGTTCTAACGCACATGATGATGGAGAGTGGTGCCCCGAGGGACAGTGGGGCTCAGCCAGTCCTACTGCCAGATCCCCCACCTGCCCTGGGCCAGCTCAGCTGGGCCCCTATCATGCTGGCTGTCAGTCTACACTGCAGCATCTGAGTGCTCTGAAGTCACATGGCTTCCCAGATACCATCTCATGTTTAACCTACCACCTCCTATTTTGATTCTTTTATGATCTACAAAGTGTGGTGATCTCACTCTAAATATGCTATTGCATTTTGTCATCCTCAGTCTTCTCTGGAGAACTGAAACCAGTGGCCAGACCCAGAACATTGAAAGTCTTGTGAATCCAAACTAATGATCACTCTCAAGTGGCACCTGAGAGGCTTAGCCTGTGTCTCATGGCACTGTAGAAAGTGTGTGTATATAAATGCATGACCTGTATTCATTTGTGTTGCTATAGTGATGATGTATTGAAGCCAGCATAACTGGTGGACACGGTCAGTGAGAGGAAGTGAAGCATCTTGGTGGTGGCTATTGAAGCAAATGTGAATAAAGAGAGGCTCTTAGATGTGGGGACCTTAGGATCAGCAGCGGGGATCACAAAAGCTGCTTCCTGGGCCCCGCTCCCAAGCTATTTGTTGACGTGGGGCCCTGGGCTCTGCACTTTTTACAGAAACACCCCAAGTGATACTAATGTAGGTGGGCTACGGACCACAGATTCCTAAATATGCTTATATAACATTGAGTTACTCTTATAAATAAAGTTGTTTTACTTGAAGAAACTTTAACAGGAAAGTGTATAAGTCATTTCATTAATGTTGATGTAGAGATCTTAATATATTCATTAGGAACTGTCCTCAGTTACGTTCCTTTGCCTTCCAGAGTTAAATAAAGCTGCTACTCCACACTTATTTCCTAGAAACAGTTTAAAAATTAAAGCAAATAACAAGAAGAAAAAAGCCCACCACTGTCATCACCATCACCACCACCAGCAAAAAGAATCCATCAACAAACTCATGTCTGAAGTGGAGACATACCCCTCTTTCCCGGTAGATGGGGTAGCCTCAGTGTTTGCTTTCACACTTGGTTAAATATTTCCATGAGTGCCTTTGGCTGTCAATACACAGAAGCTCGCTGGCAGAATCAGCAGAATGCATAAGTCCTCAAACTTGTAACATAGAGAAAGTAGCAAAACGTGAGACTCTCTTGCCCCGTGGCTGTTCTAGCATCCTTGTGATTCTTCCTTCATCTTTATGCTGCCAAGACTGGTGCATTGAGAAGATAATCAGTAATCAATGAAAGCTCAGATATTGCTCCTAAGAATACATAACATTTATGAAAGTAACAGCATGTGATCTCTTAAATCTCAGATCTGCTCTTTATGAACCATTGAAAATAGCTCTGTGCTTTAACAAAACTGTTTTAAAAACAAATGTACGTTTGAGCAAAGGATTTGACAATATTTAATTTTTTGTAAGTTATGTTCTTTCCCTCAATGGTACAGAAACAGAGCCCATTGCTTAAAAAAAAAAAAAAAAAAATCCATCCTTGTGACCGCCAATGTCTTCCAATTTGCATAATTCACATAAGGACTATGATGAGCTCTGTGCAGAGGATGGTGTATACATCGTACAGAAGAGAATGAGAAGGAAAATGATGGCAGAGACCTAATGTAACACTGAAACATGTAAAGCTAGCTCTTGACCTGACTACCTAAGACAGACAAACTACAGAGTTTATCCAGGGTTTATTGTCTCCCACAGATCTTATCACTGTTGAAGTGAGTGAGAGAGATAGGTGTATAGGTTTCTACTGCTGCTATGACAGGTCACCACAAACACAGTGGCTTCAAAGGACACACTTTATTATCTCACAGTTCTATGGGCTAGGAGTCCAACAAGGATCTCCCTGGATGAAAATCAAGGTGTCAACGGGGCTGCCTTCCTTCTGGGGGCTCTAGGGGACTATCTGTTTCATTGACTTTTCTAGCTTTTATAGGTTCCCCGTATTCCTTGGTCATTAGACACTTCCCTCCGTCTTCAGCACTAGAAACAGCAGGTAGAGTTCTTTCACTCTGACCTCCTTTTCTCCCTCTTCCAGTGTGAAGGCCCCCGTGTAATTCCATGGGGTCATCTGGACAATCCAGGGTAATGTCCCCATCTCCAGGTCCTTAACATAAGCACATTGGCAAAGTCCCTTTTACTCTGTGATGTAACATATTCACAGTTCCAGGGATTAGAATGGGGACCTGCTAGGGAGGGGGCATTATTTTTCCCACCACCACAGTATTGAGTCAGGAGTCAACTCGTATTGGAACCAAATACATACAAATAAGTATATGTATATTTACTTCCTAAATACATATTTTTTTTTCCGATGTATATGTTCTAATTTCAACATTTTGTAAAGTAAGACACTACCTCAAGCCATAATAAAGACAAAGGCTAATCAGAATTCTAGAAGTGTTTCATTGATGACCATAAAATTCCCTAAGCACTAGTCTCATTGGAGTAATTGTTTTGCTTTGTTTTCCAGACATGGCTTTTTTCTCTCCAAGTGCTGACGTTACAGAAATTTCACCCAAGGCGCACTGGTAGAGGAAGAGAATGAAAGGTCATTGCAGAGCTGATGCACCTAGGACCCACTCACATTCCGCTGTGAACCCTCAGCTGGGTCTATATAGGGCAGGTGGGATGGATAGATTGTTAGACACAAGATCTAACAATAGTAAATATCTATGCCCCCAATATGGGAACAGCCAACTGCCTAAGCCAACTGTTAATCAAAATAAAGAGACATATTGATAAAAATACATTAATTGTAGGGGATCATCACATGGCACTCTCAGCAATAGACATATCATCTAAGCATAAAATCAACAAAGAAGAGCTTTGAATGACACATTGGACCAGATGGACCTCATAGATATATACAGAACATTCCACCCTAAAACAGCAGAATACTCATTCTTCTCAAGCTCACATGGAACTTTCTCCAGAATAGACCACATACTGGGTGACAAATCAGGGCTTCACTGATACCAAAAGACCGAGATTATTCCTTGCATATTCTCAGACCAAGACGCTTTGAAACTGGAACTCAGCCACAAGAAAAAGTTTGGAAGGATTTCAAACACTTGGAAGCTAAAAACTATCCTGCTCAAGAATGTTTGGGTCAACCAGGAAATCAAATAAAAACTTAAAAAATTCATGGAAACCAATGAGAATGAAGACACATCGGTCCAACATCTATGGGATATAGCAAAGGCAGTCCTAAGGGGGAAATACATAGCCATCCAAGCCTCCCTCAAAAAAATTGAAAAATTCAGAATTCACCAGCTCTCTTTACACCTTAAAGAACGGGAAAATCAACAAAAAATTAAGCCAACCCCATGCACAGAGAGGGGAAATAATCAGGATTAGAGCAGAGATCATGAGTTAGGAAATAGAGGTATAGTAGAACACATCAATGAAACTAGAAGCTGGTTCTTTGAAAGAATTGATAAGATCAATAAACCACTGGACAAACTAATCCAAAAGAAAAGAGAGAGGGCCCAAATTAATAAAATTCTGAATGAAAGGGGAGAGATCATGACTAACACCGGGGAAATAGATACAAACATGAGAAATTATTATCAACAGCTGTATGCCAAAGAGTTATGCAACCTAGAAGAAATGGATGCATTGCTAGAAACCTATTAACTTTCAAGTCTGAAACAGGAAGAAATTGACAACCTGAATAGACCAATGTCTAGCAATGAGATTGAAGCAGTGATCAAAAGCCTCCCAAAAAACAAAAGTCCAGAATCTGATGGATTCCCTGGGGAATTTCAAAGAAGAAATAATACCTATTCTCTTGAAGCTGTTTCAAAAAATAGAAACAGACGGCAAACTTCCAGACTCATTCTGTGAGGCCAGCATCACCTTGACCCCCAAGCCAGGCAAAGACTCTATCAAGAAGGAGAACTTCAGACCCATATCCTTGATGAATATGGATGCCAAGATTCTCAACAAGATCCTAGATAGTTAGGATCCAACAGCACATTAAAAAGATTATCCACCAGGACGAGGTGGAATTTATCCCTGGGATGCAAGTGTCGTTCAACATTCACATATCAATCAATTTGATAGAACAACCAACACGAAAAGAGATGAATCCCATGGTCCTCTCAATTGATGCAGAAAAAGAATTTGACAAAATAACAGCATCCTTCCTGATTAAAGCTCTTCAGGGTATGGTGATAGAGGGAAAATTCCTCAACTTCATAAAATCTGTCTATGAAAAACCCACAGTGAATATCATTCTCAATGGGAAAAAACTGACAGCCTTCCCATTGAGATCAGGAACACAACAAGGATGTCCACTCTCGTCACTACTTTTCCATATAGTACTAGAAGTCCTAGCAACTGCAATCAGACAACAAAAAGAAATAAAAGTTATTCAAATTGGCAAAGAAGAAGTCAAACTCTCTCTCTTTGCAGATGACATGATAACTTTACATGGGAACCCCAAAAGACTCCACCCCCAAACTACTAGAACTCATACAGCAATTCATGAATGTAGAAGGATACAAAATCAGTGCACAGAAATCAGTTGCTTTCTTATATACTAACAATGAAAATATAGAAATGGAATTTAGAGAATTGATTCCATTTACTACAGCACCAAGAACCAAAAGATACCTTGGAATAAACCTAAACAAAGAGGCAAAGGATCTATACTTGAGGAACTATAGAATAGTCATGAAGGAAATTGAAGAAGACACAAAAAGATGGAAAAGCATTTCATGATCATGGATTGGAAAAATAAACATTGTTAACATGTCTATACTTCCCAGAGCAATCTAAACTTTAAATGCCATCCCAATCGAAATTCCAATGCCATTTTTCAAAGTGCTGGAACAAACAATCCAAAAGTTTGTATGGAAGCAGAAAAGACCTTGGGTTGCTGAGGAAATGTTGCAAAAGAAAAACAAAGCTGGGGGCATCACGTCATGGGATTTCAAGCTTTACTACAAAGCTGTGATCACCAAGAGAGCATGGTACTGGCACAAAACCAGACACATAGACTAGTGGAACAGAGTAGACAGCCCAGATATGGATCCGCAACTCTATGGTAAACTAATTCTCGACAAAGCAGGAAGAAATATCCAGTGGAAAAAAGACAGTTTCTTCAATAAATGGTGCTGAGAAAATTGGACAGCTATGTATAGAAGAATGAAACTCGACCATTCTCTTACACCATACACAAAGATAAATTTTAAATGGATAAAAGACCTCAACGTGAAGCAGGAATCTATCAAAACTGTAGAGGAGATCATAAGCAATAACCTCTTTGACACCGGCCACAACAACCTCTTTCAAGACATGTCTCCAAAGGCATGGAAACAGAAGTGAAAATGAACTTTTGGGTCTCCCTCAAGATTAAAAGCTTCTGCAGAGCAAAGGAAACAGTCAACAAAACAAAGAGGCAGCTCACGGAGTGGGAGAAGATATTCGCAAATGACACTCCAGACCAAGGGCTGATATCCAGGGTCCATAAAGAACCCCTCAAGCTCAACCCCTAGAAAAGAGATAGTCATGTCAAAAATTGTGCAGAAGACATGAACAGACACTTCTCCAAAGAAGACATACATGGCTAACAGACACATGAAAAAAAAAAAATTCATCACTAGCCATCAGGGAGATTCAAATCAAAACCACATTCAGATACCATATTACACCAGTTAAAATGGCCAAAATTAACAAGATAGGAAACAACAAGTGTTGGAGAGGGTGTGGAGAAAGGGGAACCCTCTTACACTGTTGGTGGGAATGCAAGTTGGTGCATCCAGGTTGGTAAACAGTGTGGAGATTCTTTAAAAAATTAAAAATAGAGCTGCCCTATGACCATGCAATTGCACTACTGGGTATTTACCCCAAAGATACAGATGTAATGAAAGAAGGGCCATATGTACCTCAATGTTCATAGCAGCCATGGCCACAGTCACCAAACTGTGGAAAGAGAAAAGATGCCCTTCAGTAGATGAATGGTTTAAGAAGATATAGCCCATATATACAATGGAGTATTATGCCTCCATCAGAAAGGACGAATACCCATCCTTTGTATCAACATGGATGGGACTGGAGGAGATTATGCTGAGTGAAATAAGTCAAGCAGGAAAGTCACTTATCATATGGTTCCACTCACTTGTGGAGCATAAGGAATAATATGGAGAACATTAGGAGAAGGAAAGAAAAAGTGAGTTGGGATAAATCAGAGGGGGAGATGAAGCATGAGGGACTGTGGACTCTGAGAATTAAACTGAGGGTATTGGAGGGGAGGGGGTTGGGGAGGTGGGTGGGTGTTAAGGAGGGCACATATTGCATGGAGCACTGGGTGTGGTGCATAAACAATGAATCTTCCCGGGAGCCTGGAAAAAAAAAATAAAAGGCATTTTCTCCAAATTTACAATTTGCAAACCTTACTATCACATGCCTGGAGGTCTTTCTACTCTCATTGATCTGGAGGGTATCCTCTCTGCCTCTAGGACATGAACACTTGTTCCATTCCCCAAGTAGGGAGATTCTCTGCTAGGATTTGCTCAACCTTGTCTTCTAGTCCTCTGTCCACCTGCTCAGGGATCCCACCAATTCTGACATTGGAATATTTCATGGCATTATTTATTCCCCTAATTCTGTTTTCATGGCTTCTAAGGTGTTTGTTCCAGGCCTCCTGATCCCTCTTTCCTAACACTTTGTCTTCTAGGTCACTAATTTGATCTTCTGCCTCATGTACCCTAGCTGTTAGAGTATTTAAATTAGGTTGGATCCCGTTGATAGCATTTTTATGTTCTGTCAGATTAGCTCTCACTTCTGCCCTCAGAGATTCTATGTTGCCACTAATGGTTTTCTCCACCCTAGCCATTGTCTGACTAACTGTTGCCCTGAATTCTATTTCTACCATCTTGCTTATGTCCATATCCAATAGTTCTGTGGCAGAGGTCACAGTCTCTGAATTTTTCCTCTGTTGGGGCTTCCTCGTCCGAGTCATTTTGGTGAGAGATTGTTGAGGGGATGCATAGCTGTAGATATCAACCATGAACCAGGCAAGGTACACCCTGGCAAGTTTCAGAATAATCAGAAATCACCACCAAAAAGAAAGAAAAATAAAAAGAACAACAACAACAAAAAAGAGCAAAGAGAAAAAAAGAAACCCAGACAAATGAGCCCCAAGAATAAGATTTATAACATACAAAAACAAAAATGAACAAAAGACTGATAATAGAAAAAGAAAAAGAATAGGAAAGAAAAACCCTGCAAACTGAACTCCAAGAATAAGATTTATGAAGTACAAAAACAACACACTGAAACATCAACAAAAGTAGAAAACGAGAAGTTGGTTACAAGCTATTGAAGTGGGGGAGGAAGGGTATTTCAGTTCTTCCTGGGTATATCTTGTTAGTTTTGATAGAGATCTCACCATTCCAGAGATATAAGGAAATTGAAACTGGTGTATAGATAGATAGACAGATAGCATTGAATAGGGAAAAAGGATTACCTTGAAGCTTATATATATAGAAAAAAGGAAACAAAAGTATATGTATAAAAAAAGTTTAGTTAAAAAGTTACTATGGAATATGGTGTATTAGACATCTACTTGAAACATCTAGTTGAAATGGTAAGTTGGTAAAAAAAAATAAAACAACATGAATCATGATAAGGAATTTTAAAAAAGTTGTATCTATGAAATACAAAGGCTGTGAGGCAATACTGGCAGCTTACTATATTTTTGCCCATGATGTTGGGGTTTTACAGTTTCACGGGTACCCTGTGGTTGCTGTTGTTCTCTTGTTCTTTCATCTTGTCATCTGCGGAGGGGTCGGCTGCATTGTTTTTTAATTTGGCGCTCCTTGGATTAAATTTAATATGTTGAATTTAATATGCTGAATGTTTTCAATTTGATTCTATGCAAATTTATTAAATCAGAATTGTTTGCATGTTTTTCTGCCTTCATGGAAGACAAAGTTTCTTTTCCTTTTCGTTTCTTTATTTTCTTTCCTATTCTTTTTTTTATAACAAAGTAGACATTCAATTATTTATTTCATCTCCTCCGTACTAGATGTAGGCAATGTTCTTGTATTACTCATTCATCATTATATTCCCAGCATTAGATCAGTGTCTGGCTTATAATCACCACTCAAGTATATCTGTTGATTGAAAGATAAACAGACTTCATAGGCATGGAGGAAAATTTGGTGGTTGTCAGAAGGGAGAAGGTGGGAGGAATGTGTAAAATAGGAGAAGGGGATTAACATTTTAGGATAGAAGCAGATTTTAAACAGGACACAAAAAGCATCAACCATAAAAAAAGATTGATGAGGTGAACAACATTGAAATTAAAAACTTCTGTTCATAAAACAGCACATTAAGACAATGAGAAGGCCAGGCCCAGAGTGGGAGATGATGGTTATAATACATATTACTGGCAAAGGACTCATATCCAGATATATAAAGAATGATCCAAATCAGCGAGAAATAAAGATTGGCAACCCAAACTTTAAAAAATGGCCAAGGGGCTACAAAGTACTAATGAGGGCAGTAGAAAGGACTACTAACAGATGGACAGATGCTCCACCTCCTTTTTAGGGAAACATACTGAAAGCATGAGGAGATGGCCCTGAGCACCACCAGAGTGGTCAAAACTACAAAGCTGACCAGGATGTGAAGTAGCTTTCTGAAGCCTTGATGGGGTGTGAATGGAAGACCATTTCTGAGCACTGTCCACATTTGCTGCACAGCTAAACACTGGCATACCCAGCGATTCCAGAACTAGGCATGCCCCCAGAAAATGCATTTGCATGTGCACCAGAAGACACATACATGAATGCCTGCAATAACATTATTCATAATTGTCTCAAACTGGACACACTCCAAATTCCAAAAACAGTAGGACAAAGAAAGGTGGTATATTCAAACAATGAACTACCATAAAGCAAGCATGACACATAATATTACATAATTCCACTTGTATGAAACTTCAAAATCAAGAAATACTAATCAGGACAGTGATGACTTTGGGGAGAAGGAGTGTACTTCAAAGGTACTTGTTCTAGATGGTGGTCACCAAGGTGTGTATTTATTTTGTGATAATTCAGTGAGTTGTAAAAACTCATGACTTGTATACATTTATATATATATGTGTTATATTTCAATAAAAAGTTTAGAAAAGTTTTAAAAATACTAATTGACTAATGAATGGATTAACAAAAGAATATTAAGAAAGCTTTCTTTCTGATTTAACTGGGACATCAGCTGGACTTTGGCACTGTCCCTTACCATGATTAGTGAGTTTGTTAGTAAATGTGTGACCTGGGTTCGTAAACTGTACTTGCTTGTTGCATTGATGTTTGTCTGTAGTGATTCTTAGTTTGTAAAATATTAACCTTGGGCTGAAATTAGCAGATACATTGTTTGCAAACTACTCCCAGATTTTAAAGCTTATAATAACATTGAAAAGTATGGGTTTTTTTTAAAGATTTTATTTATTTATTTGACAGAGATCACAAGTAGGCAGAGAGGCAGGCAGAGAGAAGAAGGGAAGCAGGCTCCCCAGGCTGAGCAGAGAGCCAGACGCGGGGCTCGATCCCAAGACCCTGGGACCATGACCTGAGCTGAAGGTAAAGGCTTTAACCCACTGAGCCACCCAGGCACCCCGAAAAGTATGGGTTTTTAATGTTTTTTTGAGCTCTCATAATTGAGTTTTGATCACACTCTATAGTAGAGTGGCTAACAAATGGTAAAAAAAAAAAAAAAAAGGACAAAAGAAAGAGGACTCCCATTCTTAAAGCTCATCAGCTCAGATAGAGGAGCAGATGGTTTTTTTTTTTTTTGTCCCCCCACCAACACAGAGTGAAATTAGGGAGTCCACTTCAGTCCAGAGAAGACAGGGAGCGTCCTTGACACAAAAGGAGTTTTGGCACCTGCGTGGGAATATTCCTTCAGGGCCGTGTTCTGAGGTAGACTAACCGATAATTGGCTCCAATGATCATAAACATTAACCAGTAAATGAATGAGGAAGAAGGCCCCATATAGAAGAAGAATAACCTGGGTCTATTAAGAGGAAGAACAGTGAAAGAGTCAGTGTCTCCTTCTTTAGCTTCCTCTGGCAAGCTGTGTTTGTTAGAAGGAGTAGGCTTATTTAGATATCATCATCCAACATGTCAGAAGGGGGACTATTAACCTGGTGAGTGGCCAAATGTATTCTGTCAAGGTCAGGATCCTGATTTAGGGTCATGAAGGCCTGGGAATAGCATGCCTCAGTCCATTTGCCCTTTTTCCTGCAGAAGATATCTAAATGGTAGATCGTATTGAAACTCAGCATCTCAGCATCGTATTTTCCCTCATCTAATAAGGAGTACTGAGGCCATGAACAGTTACAGAGAAAATCGGTCTTGTCTTTCTTAAATCTTGTGACCTGAATTGATGCTAGTGCATTAAAAGACACCCCAAAGGAGAGTCCTTGGGGACTGAAAAAGGAGATACCATGTTCCTACAGAAGCAGAGCAGGCCCATTAGCAAGAAAATCCCCCATACTCCCCTGTGGCGTCCTATGCAGGATATGTCAGAGGATCCCAGTGTCAAACTGACTGGAGGTGTGTCTAGAACAAAACTGCTGTGAACACTTCCAGCCTTGCAGGAGCGATGTAGGAGGGATGCTCTTGCCCCCCACCTCCCCATAGCATTCTAGACTACATACTGGTGCTGGTGAATTGGCTGAAATAATGTGACATGCCATGAAAACCTGCCATTTTTAGCCTATAGAAAACACTAGAAAAGTTTTATGAGGAGAAATTACCCAACATTGTAATTCAAGCTGTGATTAGAGGACACTGATGAAAAATTGTAAAGATAGAAATCCATCATGGTCTAAGTAACATCCCAATGCAGGTAGTCTTTACAGCCAACTTCCCTTGTAAATAGCCCTTTGCTGGGTTCTTATTCAGTTTTGGATGGCTCTCAGTGGAGGTCTTTTGGCCAGAAGTGGCTGGATAAGTGATGTGGAAGAGACCACATTGGACCAATGAGGAGGAAACCTAGAGGAGAGTCTTAAGGTTGGCAGGCATCGTAGTGACTTAGGTGGCTGTCCTGTGCCCCAAAAAGACAGCTTTGTATTAAGATTGGAATAAAGAGAATGCATCAAGTTTCTGGGTCTTATTACCACTTTGTCTAGGGTACTAGCTTCCAGTCAAAATGCCAGCTTTTTTCCCTACCCTGAGAGCAGCCATGGGCTAGAGGGTTGCAGCTTAAGCAATCTACAAGAAAGGGCCATCTGCACCCCAATGTTTATAGTAGCAATGGCCACGGTTGCCAAACAGTGGAAAGAACCAAGATGCCCTTCAACGGACGAATGGATAAGGAAAATGTGGTGCATATACACTGCATATTCATCAGAAAGGATGAATACTCAGCTTTTGTATCAACATGGACGGGACTGGAAGAGATTATTCTGAGTGAAATAAGTCAAGCAGAGAGAGTCAATTATCATATGGTTTCACTTATTTGTGGACCATAACAAATAGCATGGAGGACATGGGGAGTTAGAGAGGAGAAGGGAGTTGGGGGAAATTGGAAGGGGAGGTGATCCATGAGAGACTATGGACTCTGAAAAATAATCTGAGGGTTTTGAAGGGGCGGGGGGTAAGAGGTGGGGGTACCAGGTGATGGGTATTATAGAGGGCATGTATTGCATGGAACACTTGGTGTGGTGCAAAAATAATGAATACTGTTATGCTGAAAATAAATAAAAAAATAATTTTTTAAAGTGTCCTTTTTTTTTTTTTTAATTTTTTTATTTTTATAAACATATATTTTTATCCCCAGGGGTACAGGTCTGTGAATCACCAGGTTTATTAAAGTGTCCTTTTTAAAAAAAAATTTTTTAATTTTTTTTTTCAGTGTAACAGTGTAACAAAAACATTGTTTTTGCATCACACCCAGTGCTCCATGCAATATGTACCCTCCTTAACACCCACCACCTGGCTCCCCCAACCTGACATGAAAGTGTTCTGATAAAGCCTTACTCCTGGGATAGCCCCTGAAATGGAAGCACAGGAAGAGAACTCTGCACTGAGGTTGAAGTCCAGATAAGAAGAAAGGCCCCGTGTTGGACACCAAATGATGTGAGGCTGGTGAGGTACTGGTCAGGATATCATTTTTGAGACTTTTCCATGCAAAAGGTGGTTTTATTATAGCACAGAGACAGGATCCATGGGCAGAACGAGTTGCACAGAGACTGTGAGCTGTGACTGATCTTATACTTTTTAGTTAGTGGGGATAAGGGATAGTGCAAGTCTCAAAAGAATTTGGAAGCAAGGCTTCCAGGATTTTGAGGAGACAGCTGCTGTTAAGATAAAGTTATTTACTACTTTCTAGTAAAACATTAACCCTGAGACCCTTCAGATGTATATAGGTGGCGCAATGTTCCTAAGGTAATTGCAATCATATTTTGGGTGGGGCTGTTTATGGTTCTCACAGGGATGTAAAATTACAAAGAACAAAGCTATAGTGGTCAAACATGAAAGGAAGTCCTTGAGGGAGCTGCAAAAGTGTTGTAATCTGTAAGCCTGTAACCTATGAGCCACAGCAAATTCTAGGCTTTGTTCTGTTTTCTCTCATTAAATATTTACCCAAAGATAATGAAAATATGAATTTGATAAGGCATAAACACCCCCATATTTATTGTAATATTATTTATAATAGCTAAGATACGGAAGCAATCTACCAGTCCATTGACAGATGGACAAGGGGGAGGTAGTATGTATAAACACAATAGAATTGTATGCAGCCAGCTCAAAGGATGAGATTGTGCTATTTGTGAAAACATGGATGGATCTAGAAAGTTTTATACTAAGTGAAAGAAGTCAGACTGGGAAAGCAAAAACTGCGTGATTTTACTCATAAGCAAACAAACGAAAGGCAGAACCAGACCTGTGAACACAGAGCACAAACCCATGCTTGCCAGAGGGGAGATGGAGTGCAGTGTGGGCCAAAGTGGGTGAAGAGAATGGGAGATAGGCTCCCAGATAGATGATAGGTACACCTGCAGAGAGCATAGAATAATGTTTAACTTTTTGAATCAGCGTGTTCTCATCTGAAAAAAAAATTGTCAATTACACTCAGATGGAAATGAGCCATAAAAAATTAAAATGAATTAAGCTTTACTGTATTAGAGATTTTTTAAAAGTGGGTTTTTTACTTCCTACAAATTTTCTACAAACTGCCACATTAGAAATTCATAATAATTATTATTTTTTAAAATTAATTTATTTATTTTTATTTTTAAAAATTTATTATTTATTTATTTTCAGCATAATGGTACTCATTATTTTTGCACCACACCAATGCTCCATGCAATCCGTGCCCTCTATAATACCCACCACCTGGTACCCTGACCTCCCACCCCTCTGCCACTTAAACCCCTCAGATTACTTTTCAGTGTCCATAGTCTCTCATGATTCACCTCCCCTTCCAATTTCCCCCAACTCCCTTCTCCTCTCTAACTCCCCATGTCCTTCATGCTATTTGTTATGCTCCACAAATAAGTGAAACCATATGATAATTGACTCTCTCTGCTTGACTTATTTCATAATTATTTTTAAATTAGCCATTGTTTTAAAGCCTAGGTGTTTCTCTGGAAGTGTTTCAAAAGCACTTGAAGCTATTATATGCTATTATATTATATGCTAACAGCTATTATATGGCTGTTCAAGTAGAAAGTGCAATCTTAATACCCCACTAGATAATTTGTTTTTTTATTATTTTTTTTAATTTTTTATTTTTATAAACATATTTTTTTTTGCTTTTAAAGTTTTTATTCTGTTTAAGGTATTGCTCTTTTATTTTTTTATTTTATATTTTTTTTTATAAACATATATTTTTATCCCCAGGGGTACAGGTCTGTGAATCACCAGGTTTACACACTTCACAGCACTCACCCAAGCACATACCCTCCCCAATGTCCATAATCCCACCCCCTTCTCCCAATCCCCCTCCCCCCAGCAACCCTCAGTTTGTTTTGTGAGATTAAGAGTCACTTATGGTTTGTCACCCTCCCAATCCCATCTTGTTTCATTGATTCTTCTCCTACCCACTTAAGCCCCCATGTTGCATCACCACTTCTTCATATCAGGGAGATCATATGATAGTTGTCTTTCTCTGCTTGACTTATTTCGCTAAGCATGATACGCTCTAGTTCCATCCATGTTGTCGCAAATGGCAAGATTTCATTTCTTTTGATGGCTGCATAGTATTCCATTGTGTATATATAACACATCTTCTTGATCCATTCATCTGTTGATAATTTATTTTGAGCAAGAAAAATCATTCATGGCCAGTGAATAGTGTTTATTAACAAATAGCTGGACCGTGAATCTGATGAAATGGCAGTGTGTGGGTGGGGGGAGTGAAGTTTGTTGTTTGGTGTCTTTCCTGCAATGTGTCCGGGTGTCTTTCCAGGGTCCTTCAGCAAAATCTTCCCTGTGCTTTGTCATTCCTTCTCTTCCTCTTCCAACATGGGATCCACGGGCCAGCATTCAAGGGAGATAAGCTTTCTGGCCCAATCATGCTGGACCATTGTTGAATCCAAGGTTCCCTTCCTTCTCTTCTTTCATCCTGAGTTGTGTGGAGCTGGGGTCTGGGCTGGGCTTGAGGACTGGGGTGTGTGTGGGGGGCAGTGTTGGTGCAGCTCCAGTACTCCTTCTTCTAGAAAGTTCCTGTATAAAGGCTTATTAGATGTTAGGGCTCATGTCTTCCTTCATCTCTGTTGCATGTATGAGAATGAAGTGTCATAAGAACAACTGGTGTAGCCTAGGTCCTGGCACTTACTAGGTACTCAATAAGTTTGTACTCCCCCTCTCTGTTCTTGTATAAAATTCCCCTAATGTCTCTCAGCCCTTAAGAAGTCTCCCTGTTGGGCAGGGAAATTTGGTGGGAGTGGGGATGGAATTGGAGATTAATATTGATCCTTTTTCATTAATTAATCTTCAGTAAGATGGGTTTTCCCAGTACTCCTGACTCTAAGTGGATATTGGCAGAAATGCACATTAGGGGATAACAGCATCAGATGTGCTCAGGTATATCCAGAAGTCCTGGGTTTGCCTGGAGTTTTAATATGTCTGACCAGACATTTGGGCAGAAACTCCCATGCATTGATGGGTCAGTCTTTGTTTCATTAAAACAAATGCATCAGAACATTCAGAACAATTGAGAGTGAACATAGGCTGAGAGAGGCTTTGCTGGGAGCAAGGCCAGGTCATTGGTCCCAAGCAGGAAAACGCTGGGGAACAGCAGGACAGGGTGTGTGGTGGGAGCCACAGTGTCCTTTAGGAGAATGTAATCTGACTCTTATACTTCTCAGTGATTCCCTGGGATCAGGAGAAGAAAAGCATGCAGAAGCTGGCATATCATTCATGGGTAGGGGCCTGAGATGGGTTCTGTGTCCCTGGGCCACAGTGGTGGCCTGTGACTCATGCAGACATGGAGGAGGCCCATGTGCTGAGGTGGGAAGGGTCTCGTCCTATAGGCAGAGCAGGCTGGGAAAGTTTCAAAAGGGCTGGGAGCACTTTCCTGGCATCAGCATTGTGGGGGCCCCATCTCATCAGCAAACTGAGCAGTAGGAAAGGCTGTGCTCCTGCTGGGGACTGTTGCCAGTCCTGAACCCTGCTGTCTGCTCTGAGGTCCAGAGCTGTGGCTGGCCCTGCCTTCTCTCTGGAGGTGTTCTTCAGCTTCCTGCTCTGTGTCCCCCCAACTCTGAGGAAATGGAGGATTGCTTCAGGGACTCTTTGTTCTCCCATCTCCCCTCCCTGCTTCTCCTCTTCCAGCTACATGCTGGGGCTCTGCAGGTGAGTGTGTCCCTAGACCCTCCATGTGTCTCCCTTGGGTGGGTGAGAGCACCAGGGAACTCTGCAGGCGTCTCCATCATGACAGATGGCTATTGGTGGAAGGCCTGGCTCTACAAAGATTCTCGAGAACTTCAAACTGCTAGTATCTAAATTTTAAGAAGATTCCTAAATGTAAACAAGGACCAGGAACCATGTCACTTGTCTAATGAGGAGTTTCTGTCTTAGAAAATGAAAAAGGTGAATTTCACCATGAAAAGTGTGAAATTAAATTTGCCTCAATTTCTTGTTTCCTGGCTTTGTTGGTATCTAAGCAGTTATTCTCTAATTAATTCAATGCACCCAAAGCTATTTACAGGGTATGGAGTCTGTGTTAGGTAGTAGTCTATGTACAAAGCTGACAGAATCCCTATCTTCACAGAGTTTACATTCTGTCAAGAGACAGCAAACAATGCCATATAATTTATATCTGTTAGAGGAGTGGAGAGCATGGGACAAAGAAGTAGAGCAGGTGGGGCAGTTGTGTAGACAGGAGTTGTTGTGCGGTGCTCTACAAGGTGACTAGTGTAGGCAGTGAGATGGGAAGAAGATGTGGAGGAGGTTGGTTACCAGCCTGTGAGGATCCCAAGGAAAGAGTGTCTCTGCAGGGATGAAAAGCCAGAGCAAACTTGGCAGAGTGCTTGGATGATCAAGGAGCAGAGGAGGCAAGTATTGGCTGGGGAAACTGAATGAGAAGGAGAGAAGCAAGAGTTGAGAGAGAGCTCTGTGAGATCTTCCTCTTGGGATTTCAGACCATGTCGGGAACTGGGGAGACATTGCAGGGCTTTGAGCCAAGTAAGGACATCGTTTTACTATTGTTTTACTTACAGGTTAAAAGGGTCACACACATGGGGTTGGGGAGAGGATAGTGCCAGGGAGACTAGTCACTGTCATACCCCAGGTGAGACAGATAACTGTGACAATTGAGTAGCACATGGAATTCAGCAGAGGAGAAATACATGTACAGAAATAATAAACTTAGGAGCAAGTGTGGGGAAGTTGCTGGGCGTGGACCCATGAGCAGAGAGTTCCCATCTAGACCACAGTAGTGCTCTTTGGTGCGTTTTCAGTCCTGTCCTAAGAGGAGGCCTGTTGGAGCTGTGGTTTTCAGAGTGTGGTCCCTGGAACATCACTATCAGCATCCCCACCACCTCCTTAGAAATGCACATTCTTGGACCCACTCCAGACCTACTGAACCAGGAGCTCTGGGGGTGGAGCCCAGCAGTCTGTGTTTCACAGGCCTTCCTGGTGATTGTGATGCTTGTGGAAGGTTAGAACTACTGAATTAGAGAGTCCTTCATAGAAGGACCTGGAGCCAGGAGCAAAGGCTGCTGAGGGAGTCTCTTTGACACCATTTCTGGGTCTCAAAATTGTTGTAAGATGATCTTGCTCTGATTCAGAATGGTCAGGTCAGGGCCTACTGCCTGACAATTACATCCTCCAGCCTGGGACTCCCAAATGACAGTGTGTTCCCTGCCCTTGGCCTGTCTCACTCCTATGTCTGTGTCCACAATGGAATTCATGGCCTCACTGGTGAAGACCTTCCTCACCTGGGAGGAGGCCATCCTGCACATCCATAATGTCCAGGCTTTCGTCAACAGGCTGTATGCTTGCTTCTTCCAACAAGGAAGCTTCTGTGAATCTGTCTGTTAAGAGATGAATGTGACAGATTTGTGGTTGACCTATATTAAGTCCTTCAGTATTAGAGTTAGGAGCAGCCTCAGAGCCAAGTAAATCAGCCCCTTATTTTTCAGATGAAGGAAAGGAAGTCTTTCACTTATTCAGTTATTCAGTATGATTATATAGAACCTCTACTAAATACCAGGTTCCCTTTTAGATACCTGGACACATCAATAAACCTAAGGAAGTTCCCTGTACTGCAGCATTTATATTCTAGAGGCAAAAAATAGATAGATAAATGGGGGTTAGAGGATGTTAGATGTTAGTGAGTAGGCATTTTGAAGAGAGGATATCTGAGGGCAAGTTTTCCAAGAGGAGGAACACGCATGTGAAGCACTTGAGGAAGGAGGGTGGCTTGTGAGTCTGGGCACACAGGGAGTTCACATATTTGGTGAGAGGAGGATGGGGAGGTGGGGAGAAGTGACAATCCTGGTATAAAGAGGTGTTCCTGGTCCATGGGCACAGAGAAGAGATTTATCATTTAAAGCTCATGAGGAGGACACACTTGAGCAGCTACCTGAGTGAAGCACATAGTGTTCCAAAGAGTAATGCAGGTTGATGGACTGGACCATCAGGGAGGGGCACAGAGAGCATGGTTACTGTGGTTATGACAGTTAACCCAATAGTCCAGAGACTGGAATGTGTGTGCTCTGTGGGGCACAGGTATGGAATTTGGGCTGGAAGTGGACAGGGATTTTGTTGGACGGGGGTGGAGGCAGATGTCAGCATAAAGAAGTCTTTGTGTGCTGTGAAATGGAGTTTGGATGCAGACCTAAGGAAAATTTAAACAGAACTTTGCAGGGATTTGCTTTAACGGCATGAAGGATGGAGAATGGAGGCATGGATGTAGTTACACAGAGGAAGTTTGGCTGTCTGACTCCATGTAGGGGCAGCTGGGTGGAAGAGGAGGCATCTGGCTTCAGAGAGGTTTGGAAAGTAGACTCTGCTCAGGGTGTATATTTGGGGACAGAATTTAGAGGTGGGATAGAAGACTACAGGGAGTTCCAGGATTTCTCTTTGGCTATTTGTTTAATACTAGTAGAAGTATTGATAATGATGTGTTTTTTGCCAATTGTTGTCGTGTTTCTGGGTAACACACAGCCACAGAAATCTTAGTGGCATATAGCCATTTTTTTTTTTTAGTTATTTAGGGAGTTTAGCTCATCTAGGTTGTATTTCTCTACTCTTAACTGGGCTTCCTTACCCATCTTTGTTCATTTCAGAAAAATATCACTAAACACTCATCTCCCAAACCAGAAATCTTCTCCACAGAGACAGTATGAAAAGAAATAATTTTTATTATTTCTATTTTTTTATTTTTTAGGATTAACTACAATGTGATGTGCCTCACTGAGATTCTTTCAAGAGCTGCAGAGACAAATTAATCTCACCCTTTTCCATGACCATGCAGTCACAACTCATTAGTTCTCTGGATAGACAGTTACTGGCTCTGAAGTCAGCAGACTTGACAACACCGTTTGTCACAAGCAGTTCATGCTATGTTTACTTAGCTATCAGGGTGGTCCTTATGTTAGCTAATTGGCTTTATCTGGAAGGAAACAAAATTCTCCCATCTTCATGACAGGAAGTATTTTACATGTGAATCCTCGTGCTCACTAATTTTAGGTTCCTACCCTGGCACAGAAAGGGGGAGAGAAGGGTGCTGTTTTCCTTGGTGTCAACAGTTCAAAGAGAGGGTTCCAAGGTCTTTGAGAAAGACATTCCAGGATCACAAAGCTAGCAAAAGTCCTATCTAGTTTTTACATTTTAAAAAGGATAGGAAGCACCCAGAGTCACAAGTTTCCTCAAGTAAATGCTGCAAGAAAAGGATGGGAAGGGACTCTCTTTCCTTATTTTCAATAGACAGTGAGTTCTGACCTTTAATTTTTATTTGTCCTGACAATGGATCTTGGCTGGGGTTGCTCACATGGGTGTTGTCCAGTTGGCTGGTGGCTGGTCTAGAACAGCTTTAGCTGAAAGGCTGTGTTAGCTTGAGTATGTGCACCCTGTGGAAGAGGGCAAGGCAATGACATAAGCAGTTTCCAACCTCTGATAGAGTCACATTTCCTGAACTCTCAGTAGCTGAGTCAAGTCACAGGTTGGAACCCAGAAGCAGAGTGTGAAGGCATTAACAATATGTGGCAGAGGACACACTGGATGTAAAGAAGGATGAAGGATCATCGTCCTATCACAGATGGGTCCAAACATGAATTAGTTCAGGATTTGAGTTGGATGTATCTGTGAGGAATGGCAGAGCTAACCTCCAGGGATGTGAATATTTGGGAAGGAGCTCAGAGAGTATGTAGGGTTGTCAATGGTGGAAATGATGACAAAGTGGCAGTCTGTGTGCAAGCAGATGCCCTAGAGAGTGTGTGAGGTGAGAAGAGCAGAGAAGGATGGGTCCTGGGACCAAAATCTTCCTTCTGTCACTCTGGGCGTTGGACCACTACCCTCATGGTTAGGGAGAAGAGCCCACACTCTGTGCCTACAGCAGTCTCTGTGCTTTTTCCTTCTGTTCCCTGAGGCAGGGCTACTGTTTTGCTCCCTGTGGAGACCACTCCTCAAAGAGACCCCAGAATGCAATGCTATCCCAGAGAAGACTCTACTGGGATTCCTGGATTCTCCAGTTTCTCTCTTGTAGGTATGGGTTCTACCCCTCAAGTGTTCATCCAAGCACAGGGGAGGATGGGGCCCAAGTGCTGTGCATGGCCTTGGGGTGGTTCCTGAAGCCTCAGGTGTAGTGGAGAGCTCTCAGTGGGAGGAAGTTCCTGGTATTCTCTGAGATATATGCACAAGACAGTGGGAGGCTGTTTAGTGTGGAGGCTGCTCTACGGTGAGGAATAGCTCTTCAGGTAATGTGATCTGCCGCATCTTCAACCTCTTCCTGGGCTAGGGGGAGGCAAGGGCTCTTTCATTTCAAGTCAGTGCTCTTTCTGGGAGGGAGTGCTCTTTGTGGGTGTGCTTGCCTGGTCTGTTCTAGTCTGTGTCCCTGACAGGGCCTCTGGCTGGGCACAGAGGCCTTCTTTCCTAGGGCCTCTCCTTGGAAGCTAGCTTTCACAGTAAGCCTGAAACTGATGATGCTCTTAACCCCTGGGGCTGCCTACCACACCAAGAGAGAACATACCTCAAAGTGGCAGGAGATGCCGGAACAGGAGAAACTGCACAAGGATAAGAAAAAGGACTGGAATACAAAGGAAAATGTGTTGAATGCCAGAGGTAAGGCAGGGTATGGGCCAAGGCCTGTGAATGTGGAAGCTGGTATGGAGGCAAAGTGGACAGGAAGGCACTTGGCCTGGGCAGGTGGCCAAGTAGTTTCAGAGAGGACAGTTGGAACTATGGAAGCTCAAGGGGTCTGGAGTTAGATCTTTGTATAGAATATAGAGAGATCTTTTGGTGGGTTTTCCAGGTGTAGTCCTTGCTGTTCTTAGTGACAGGAATTCATGACCAATTTTCACTTTCTTTCAGATGATCTGCAAGCAGATCTTGGTAAGTTCTGTTCTTACTCCAGAACTTTCTGCATTGCCTTTGTAGGAGATGTTCTGGTTCTCAACTCACTGTTTCCTGTGTTGCCTTTCAGACTGGAAGAAATCTGTTTACCTGGCTGGCGAGTGACTTTCCAGATATCCTTGTGTCTTCCATCTTAATTAAGCCAAGAGGTATCCCCTCTCCTTGTGTCATGCAGAGGCATGTGGGCCCTTTCCTGGGGGCAGAAATGGAAGCTGGTGGGAGGCAGACCCCACTCTGTGAGCTTTCCCTGATCTGTGCCACTATTCCTAACCAGTGCTTGGGAATCAGGGGGTGATGATGGTCACTGGAGTCTGTTGTGCATCTTGGCTTTATTCTAATGCTGACCTACCCACCACATTGCTTGCTTTTTAGCAATCAATATAACTAGTTCTGTTAGCACCTGGAACCCAAAAGCCAGCCACTTTGAAATTTTATTTAAGAAGTTATAGAAGTAAATGGGGTTCATTAAACAAAGGAGTGGTCCTGACCACATAATACAAACTGGGGAGAGTGTGTTTTCTCCAGTTCCTGGAAGTTGTAGTCACGAAGTGGTGGGTAGAGGACTGGAAAGACAATGTGTGAGAATGTGGTGGGATGAACTGTCGATGCCCCAAAACAGCGATGTGTTATCTGAGAAAGTTTGGCCACCTTTACCCCAGAGCTCGCCTTATATCCCTGTCCTGAAGTCATCCTCCCTTTTGAATTCTTTCTTAAATACCTGGGCCTGAGCTTGGGCTATGATAATCCATGACTTTATTCCCTGATCAGCGACTCATCCTGGAACACTTTGCCAGTAATCCTGACCTCTAGGCTTCTTTGACCAGTCCCCAGCCACAGGTCCAGGCTCCTACAACTACTGATCACTGTCTGACTCCTCCCTCTCATTCATTGTATTGGCTGTCTCCTCCATCAATTCTTCCTCTCCTTCTTCATCTCCTATTTTGGGTTCCTCCCTTTATCTGGGTTCTACAACTGGGACCTCTCCCCACCATCATGTTTCCCTCAGTCCCCTCGGGTTGCTCATGGACCCACATGATACCCTAAAGTCCCAACAGTAGCTTCCCAAACAGTTGTTGCCAACAATGTCACCTACATTGTCCTCTTTCACTCAGGATGCTCCCTGGATACCTGCAAAGTACCCACTGACCAATGGCTGCCTCTATACTCATGCAGCCCCTGAGTATGGTTCTGCCTGCCCAAGTCACCCACCCTGAGGCTTCTACCTTAGCTAGGGCTGTCTTCTGAAGCTTACTCAATGCAGCTCTCTAGTCAGCAGCCCCTGGGCAGGCCATGACACTATGGTGCATTACGCATACAGCTCCATGAGTATAAGGAACAATCTTACCACTGGCCAATGAGTGACTTCAGCCTGGGGACTGTTTTCATATAGAATGCTCTTTGATGACTGCTGATCTGACTCAAACTCTTCCTGGCATGCACAACTTGGTCCCAGCAGCTGGAGCAATTCGGCAGGGAGAGCCCAGCAACTAGCCTTGTGCAGGATCTCCCATGTTTTCGGAAGGGCCCGGATTTTTATGGGCTGAGGGAGTAGTAAATGGCCTCCAGGATTCCCATGCTCTCAACCACCAGAACTTGTTCCACTCTTCCAGGACCCAACATGATCCTCCCAGGAGAGTCCTCTCTAGGTTTCTCTAAGGAGATTGTGGCAGAGTTGGCTAGAGTGCCTGAAATGAGGTGTCCACAGCCTGGCTGTGGCTTATTTGGGGTTGGAGGAGGAGCTGGGCATGGAACAACTGGGCATGGATGGGCTCCACATGCTAAGCTAAACTTGTGCCCTGCTCTCTGATCCTGCTGTGCAGAATTCATTCTGCAGTGAGTAGCTGCAGTGAGGGATTTCTCAGCATCATTCTTCTTGGACCTTGGCCCATCACTCTCCCTGTTCTCCCTTTCCTCTAGACAGTAGAGACTCCATTCTGCCTCAAGATTCTCCTTCTAACATGAGAAAACGCAAGGGGTTTGTCCAGGTGGCCCCTAAATTCCACACAAGGGGTGGTTCTGGGGAGCTGAAGGGAGGGCCTAATCGCTTGTAACTTGTAATTCAAGATTTGCTTCAGTAACAAACATACAAACATAAAACCTCATAGTCAAATGGCTTCAGTAGTGAATTCTAACAAACATTTATATCTATTTATTTTTATTTTTAAAAGAACAATAATTCTATTTCTTATATAAAATCAGTTAATATGCAGGTAGTGTATTATTAGTTTCATAGGTAGAGTTTAGTCACTCATCAGTTGCAAGTGACACCCAGTGCTCATTACATCAAGTGTCCTCCTTAATGCCCAACACCCACTTGCCCCATATCCCCACACACCTTGCATCCAGCAACACTATTTGTTTCTTATAGTTAAGAGTCCCTTATGGTTTGGCTCCCTCTCTGATTTTGTCTTATTTTGTTTTTCCTCCCTTTCCCTACGTTCATCTGTTTTCATTCTTAAATTACACATAAGATTGAAATCCTATGTTATTTGTTTTTCTCTGACTTACTTCACTTAGCATAAACCCACAAGTTCCATCCACATCATTGCAAATAGCAAGATTTCATTCTTCTCATGGCTGAGTAATATTCTATTCTTTTATCTATAACCACCTCTTCTTTGTCCATTCATCTGCTGATGGACATCAGGGCTCTTTCCATAGTTTGGGTATTGTGGACATCAATGCTATAAACATTGGGGTTCATGGCCCTTTCAAATCACAATGCTTGCATCCTTTGAAGAAATACCTAGTAGTACAACTTCTGGGTCATAGGGTAGCTATATTTTTAACTTTTTGTGGAACCTCTATGCTCTTCTCCAGAGTGGCTGTACTAATTTGCATTACCACCAACAGTGTAAGAGGTTTCCCCTTTCTCTGCAACCTCACCAACATCTTTTTTTAAATTTTTAAAAAATTTCTTTTCAGATCCTTTACCCCTTTGGTTAGGTTTATCCCCAGGTATCTTATGGTTCTTGGTGCTATAGTAAATGGAATTGATTCTCTAATTTCACTTTCTGTATTTTCATTGTTAGTGTATAACAACAGAACACTCATGAAAGAAATTGAAGAAGACACAAAAAGATGGAAGACCATTCCATGCTCTTGGATCGGAAGAATAAACAATGTTAAAATGTCTATACTGCCTAGAGCAATCTATACTTTTAATGCTATTCTGATCAAAATTCCACCGGTATTCTTCAAAGAGCTGGAGCAAATAACCCTAAAATTTGTATGGAATCAGAAGAGACCCCGAATTGCTAAGGAAATGTTGAAAAATTAATATAAAATGGGGGGCATCACATTACCTGATTTCAAGCTTTACTACAAAGCTATGATCACCAAGACAGCATGGTACTGGCATAAAAACAGACCCATAGACCAGTGGAACAGAGTAGAGAGCCCAGATATGGACCCTCAACTCTATGGTCAAATAATCTTCGACAAAAGAGGAAAAAATATACAGTGGAAAAAAGACAGTCTCTTCAATAAATGGTGCTGGGAAAACTGGGCAGCTATATGTAGAAGAATGAAACTCAGCCCTTCTATTACACCGTACACAAAGATAAAGTCAAAATGGATAAAAGAACTCAATGTGAGACAGGAACCCATCAGAATCCTAGAGGAGAACATAGGCAGTAATCTCTTCGATATCAGCCACAGCAACTTCTTTCAAGATATGTCTCCAAAGGCAAAGGAAACAAAAGTGAAGATGAACTTTTGGGACTTCATCAACATCAAAAGCTTCTGCACAGCAAAGGAAACAGTCAAGAAAACAAAGAGGCAACCCACGGAATGGGAGAAGATATTTGCAAATGACAGTACAGACAAAATATTGATATCCAGGATCTATAATGAACTCCTCAAACTCAACACACACAAAACAGACAATCATATCAAAAAATGGGCAGAAGATATTTACAGACACTTCTCCAATAAAGACATACAAATGGCTATCGACACATGAAAAAAGGTTCATCATCACTAGCCATCAGGGAGATTCAAATTAAAACCACACTGAGATATCACCTTACACCAGTTAGAATGGCCAAAATTAGCAAGATAGGAAACAACATGTGTTGCAGAGGACGTGAAGAAAGGGGAACCCTCTTACACTGTTGGCGGGAATGCAAGTTGGTGCAGCCTCTTTGGAGAACAGTGTGGAGATTCCTCAAGAAATTAAAAATAGAACTTCCCTATGACCCTGCAATTGCACTCCTGGGTATTTACCCCAAAGATACAGATGCCCTGAAAAGAAGGGCCATCTGTACCCCAATGTTTATAGCAGCAATGGCCACGGTCGCCAAAGTATGGAAAGAACCAAGATGCCCTTCAACAGATGGATAAGGAAGATGTGGTCCATATACACTATGGAGTATTATGCCTCCATCAGAAAGGACGAATACCCAACTTTTGTATCAACATAGATGGGACTGGAAGAGAACAACTCTCTCTGCTTGATTTATTTCACTCAGCATAATCTCTTCCAGTCCCATCCATGTTGATACAAAAGTTGGGTACTCATCCTTTCTGATGGAGGCATAATACTCCATTGTGTATATGGACCACATTTTCCTTATCCATTCGTCCATTGAAGGGCACATTGGTTCTTTCCACTGTTTGGCGATCGTGACCATTGCTGTTAACATTGGGGTACAGATGGCCCTTCTTTTCACTCCATCTGTATCTTTGGGGTAAATATCCAGGAGTGCAATTGCAGGGTCATAGGGAAGTTCTATTTTTAATTACTTGAGGAATCTCCAGACTGTTTTCCAAAGAGGCTGCACCAACTTGCATTCCCACCAACAGTGTAAGAGGGTTCCCCTTTCTTCATGTCCTCTGCAACACATGTTGTTTCCTATCTTGCTAATTTTGGCCATTCTAACTGGTGTAAGGTGATATCTCAGTGTGGTTTTAATTTGAATCTCCCTGATGGCTAGTGATGATGAAGCTTTTTCCATGATTCTGATAGCCATTTGTATGTCTTCATTGGAGAAATGTCTGTTCATATCTTTTGCCCATTTTTTTGATATGATTGTCTGTTTTGTGTGTGTTGAGTTTGAGGAGTTCATTATAGATCCTGGATATCAATCTTTTGTCTGTACTGTCATTTGCAAATGTCTTCTCCCATTTTCTGGGTTGCCTCTTTGTTTTCTTGACTGTTTCCTTTGTTGTGTAAAAGGTTTTGATCTTGAGGAAGTCCCAAAAGTTCATCTTCGCTTTTGTTTCCTTTGCCTTTGGAGACATATCTTGAAAGAAGTTGCTGTGGCTGATATCGAAGAGATTAGTGGTATGTCCTCCTCTAGGATTCTGATGGATTCTTGTCTCACATTGAGTTCTTTTATCCATTTTGACTTTATCTTTGTGTACGGTGTAATAGAATGGTTGATTTTCATTCTTCTACATATATCTGTCCAGTTTTCCCTCATTGTGGCTTTGATTTGCATTTCCCCAATGCCAAGGGATGTGGAGCAATTTTTCACATGTCTGTTGGCCATTTGTATGTCTTTTTTGGAGAAATGTCTGACGATGTCTTTTGCCCACTTCTAGACTGGATTTTTTTTTGTTTTTAGGGTGTTGAGTTTGATAGTTTTTGATGGATTTTGGATACTAGCCTTATATCTGATAAGACATTTGCAAATATCTTCTCCCATTTGCAAATATGTTCACACATTCTGTACACTGTCTTTTAGTTTTCTCAACCTTTTCTTTTGCTGTGCAAAAACTTTTTGTCTTGAGGAAGTCTCAATAGTTTATTTTTGCTTTTGTTTCCCTTGCCTTTGAAGATGTGTCTAGCAAGTTGTTGCTATGGCTGAGGTTAGAGAGGATCCTGCCTGTGCTCTCCTCTGGGATTTTTATGGAATACTGTCTTACATTTAGCACTTTCATCCATTTTGAGTTTATTTTTGTGTATGGTGTGAGAAAATGGTCCAGTTTCATTCTCCAGATGTGGCTGTTCAATTTTTCCTGCATGATTTATTGAAGAGACTATCTTTTTTCCATTGGATATTCCTTCCTGCTTTGTCAAAAGATTAGTTTGCCATAGAGTTGAGGGTCCATTTCTGTGTTCTCTATTCTGTTCCAATGTTCTATGCTGTCTGGATGATGACATCTTTGCAATACAGCTTGAAGTATGGAGTTCTGATGGATGCCACCAGCTTTGGTTTTCTCTTTCAGCATTCCTTTGGCTATTCGGTTTTTTTCTGGTTCCATACAAATTTTAGGATTATTTGTTCCAGTGCTGTGAAAAATATTGGTGGTATTTTTGATAAGGATTACATGGAATGTGTAGAGTTCTTTGGGTAGGAGAGACATAATATTTGTTCTGTGATGCCTGGGTGGCTCAGTCAATTAAGCATCTGCCTTTGTCTCAGATCATGATACCAGAGTCCTGGGATTGAATTCTGCATCAGGCTCCTTCCTCAGTTGGGCGCCTGCTTCTCCCTCTGCTTGCCACTCCCCCTCCTTTTGTAATCTCTCTCTCTTTCTGATAATTAAGCAAATAAAATTTTTTAAATAGATTTAAAAAAAAAGACAAAGTAAAAACCAATATTTGCTCTTCCAATCCATAAACATGGAATGTTTTTCCATTTCTTGGTCTCAGTCTCAATTACTTTCATGAGAGTTCTATCATTTTTAGAGCACAGATTATTTACTGCTTTGGTTAGGCTATTTCTTAGGTAACTTATGATTTTGGGGGTTTGGTGCAATTGTAAATGAATTGATTCCTTGATTTTTTTATTTTATTTTATTTTATTTTTTTTAAAGATTTTTTTTTTTTATTTGACAGAGAGAGATCACAAGTAGGCAGAGAGGCAGGCAGAGAGAGAGAGAGGAGGAAGCAGGCTCCCTGCTGAGCAGAGAGCCCGATGCGGGACTCGATCCCAGGACCCTGAGATCATGACCTGAGCCGAAGGCAGTGGCTTTACCCACTGAGCCACCCAGGCGCCCCTCCTTGATTTTTTTTTTATTTCTCATTGTTAGTGTGTAGAAATGCAACTGACTTCTGTGCCATGATTTTATATCCTGCCATTTTGCTGATTTGCTGTATGAGTTGTCATTATTTTGGTGTGGAGTTCTTTGGGTTTTCCACACAGAGGATAATGTCATTAGTGAAGAATGAGAATTTGACTTCTTTGACAATTTGGATGCCTTTTATTTACTTCTTATTTTTTAACTTTAAAACTTAAAAAAAAAAAAGTATAGCGTTATTTATTTATTTAATTATTTATATTTACTATTTTATGTTTTTGTTGTCAGATTGCTGAGGCTAGGATTTCCAGTACTATGTTGAAAGACAGTGGTGAGAGTGGACATCCTTGTCATATTCTGGACCTCAAGGGAAAAGCTCTCAGTTTTTACCCATTGAGAATGATATATGCTGTGGATTTTTCATAGATAGCATTTATGATATTGAGGTATGTCCCCAATATCCCACCACTGTGGAGAATTTAAATCAAGAAAAGATGCTGTATTTTGTCAAATGTTTTTTCTGCATCTATTGAGAAAAATCATACGTTTTTTTGCCCTTTCTTTTATTAATGTAGTGTATTACATTGATTAATGAGCAGATGTTGGACGGCTCTTGTAACCCAAGAGTAAATCCCACTTGGTCGTGGTGAATAGTCCTTTTAATGTACTGTTGGATGCTGATGGCTCGTATCTTGGTGAGAATCTTTCCATCATGTTCATCAGGGATATTTGTCTTTAATTTTCCTTTTTGGTGGAGTCTTTGTCTGGTTTTAGGGTCAAGGTAATGATGACCTCCTAAGAATGTTTTGGAAAATTTCCTTCCATTTCTACTTTTTTAAAACAGTTTCAGAAGAATAAGTATTTTATTTTATTTTATTTTATTTGACAGAGAGAAATAACAACTAGGCAGAGATGCAGGCAGAGAGAGAGGAGGAAGCAGGCTCCCTGCGGAGCAGACAGCCCAATGCGGGGCTTGAAGGCAGAGGCCCTAACCCACTAAGCCACACAGGTGCCCCAGAATAAGTATTTTTTATTAATTATTTACTTTTATTTATTTTTATTGCTATTTTTATTTTAATGTTATTTTAAATAATTTTTTTTTAAATTTTACATATACTGTATTATTAACGTCAGGGGTACAGGTCTGTGAATCAGGAGGTTTACACACTTCACAGCACTCACCATAACATATACCCTACCCAATGTCTATAAATCCACTACCCTCTCCCTACCTCCCTTACTCCTGGCAACCCTCAGGTTGTTTTGTGAGATTAAGGGTCTTTTCTGGTTTGTCTCCCTCCTGTTCCCATCTTTTTTCATTTATTCTTTTCCTACCCCAAAACCCCCCACTTGCATCTCCACTTCCTCATATCAGGGAGATCATATGATAGTTGTATATCTCTGATTGACTTATTTTGCTAAGCATAATACCCTCTAGTTCCATCCATGTCATCAAAAATGGCAAGATTTCATTTCTTTTGATGGCTGCCCAGTAATCCCATATATATATATACCACTTCTTCTTTATACATTCATCTGTTGATGGACATCTAGGTTCTTTCCATAGTTTGGCTATTGTGGACATTGCTGCTATAAACATTTGGGTACACATGCACCTTTGGATCACTACGTTTGTGTCTTTAGGGTAAATATCCAGTAGTGCAATTGATGGGTCACAAGGTAGCTCTAGTTTCAACTTTTTGAGGATCCTCCATGCTGTTTTCCAGAGTGGTTGCACCAGCTTGCATTCCGACAAACAATGTAGGAGGGTTCGCCTTTCCCTGCATCCTCACCAGCATCTGTCATATCCTGACTTCTTACTTTTAGCCATTCTGACTGGTGTGAGGTGGTATCTATTCTTTTTTTTTAATTTAATTTTTCATTTTTTATAAACATATATGTTTATCCCCAGGGGAACAGGTCTGTGAATCGCCAGGTTTACACACTTCACAGCACTCACCAAAGCACATACCCTCCCCAATGTCCATAATCCCACTCCCTTCTCCCAAACCCCTCCCCCCAACAACCCTCAGTTTGTTTTGTGAGATTAAGAGTCACTTATGGTTTGTCTCCCTCCCAATCCCATCTTCTTTCATTGATTCTTCTCCTACCCACTTAAGCCCCCATGTTGCATCACCACTTCCTCATATCAGGGAGATCATATGATAGATGTCTTTCTCTGCTTGACTTATTCACTAAGCATGATATGCTCTAGTTCCATCCATGCTGTCACAAATGGCAAGATTTCATTTCTTTTGACGGCTGCATAGTATTCCATTGTGTATATATACCACATCTTCTTGATCCATTCATCTGTTGATGGACATCTAGGTTCTTTCCATAGTTTGGCTATTGTGGACATTGCTGCTATAAACATTCAGGTGCACATGCCCCTTTGGATCACTACGTTTGTATCTTTAGGGTAAATACCCAATAGTGCAATTGCTGGGTCATAGGGCAGTTCTATTTTCAACATTTTGAGGAACCTCCATGCTGTTTTCCAGAGTGGATGCACCAGCTTGCATTCCCATAAACAGTGTGGGAGGGTTCCGCTTTCTCCACATCCCCGCCAGCATCTGTCATTTCCTGACTTGTTGATTTTAGCCATTCTGACTGGTGTGAGGTGATATCTCATTGTGGTTTTGATTTGTATTTCTCTGTTTCCGAGTGATATGGAGCACTTTTTCATGTGTCTGTTGGCCATCTGGATGTCTTCTTTGCAGAAATGTCTGTTCATGTCCTCTGCCCATTTCTTGATTGGATTATTTGTTCTTTGGGTGTTGAGTTTGCTAAGTTCTTTATAGATTCTGGACACTAGTCCTTTATCTGATATGTCGTTTGCAAATATCTTCTCCCATTCTGTCAGTTGTCTTTTGATTTTGTTAACTGTTTCCTTTGCTGTGCAAAAGCTTTTGATCTTGATGAAATCCCAATAGTTCATTGTTGCCCTTGCTTCCCTTGCCTTTGGCGTTGTTCCTAGGAAGATGTTGCTGCGGCTGAGGTCGAAGAGGTTGCTGACTGTGTTCTCCTCAAGGATTTTAATGGATTCCTTTCGCACATTGAGGTCCTTCATCCATTTTGAGTCTATTTTTGTGTGTGGTGTAAGGAAATGGTCCAATTTCATTTTTCTGCATGTGGCTGTCCAATATTCCCAGCACCATTTATTGAAGAGCCTGTCTTTTTTCCGTTGGACATTCTTTCCTGCTTTGTCAAAGACTAGTTGACTGTAGAGTTGAGGGTCTATTTCTGGGCTCTCTATTCTGTTCCATTGATCTATGTGTCTGTTTTTGTGCCAGTACCATGCTGTCTTGATGATGACAGCTTTGTAATAGAGCTTAAAGTCCGGAATTGTGATGCCACCAACATTGGCTTTCTTTTTCAATATCCCTTTGGCTATTCGAGGTCTTTTCTGGTTCCATATAAATTTTAAATTGTTTGTTCCATTTCTTTGAGAAAGATGGATGGTACTTTGATAGCAATTGCATTAAATGTGTAGATTATTTAGGTAGCAGAGACATTTTCACAATATTTATTCTTCCAATCCAGGAGCATGGAACATTTTTCCATTTCTTTGTGTCTTCCTCAATTTCTTTCATGAGTACTTTATAGTTTTCTGAGTATAGATTCTGTGCCTCTTTGGTTAGGTTTATTTCTAGGTATCTTATGGTTTTGGGTCCAGTTGTAAATGGGATTGACTCCTTAATTTCTCTTTCTTCTGACTTGCTGTTGGTGTAGAGGAATGCAACTGATTTCTGTGCATTGATTTTATATCCTGACACTTTACTGAATTCCTGTATAAGTTCTAGCAGTTTTGGAGTGGAGTCTTTTGGGTTTTCCACATATAGTATCATATCATCTGCGAAGAGTGATAATTTGACTTCTTCTTTGCTGATTTGGATGCCTTTAATTTCCTTTTGTTGTCTGATTGCTGAGGCTAGGACCTCTAGTACTATGTTGAATAGCAGTGGTGATAATGGACATCCCTGCCGTGTTCCAGACCTTAGCGGAAAAGCTTTCAGTTTTTCTCCATTGAGAATGATATTTGGTGGGTTTTTCATAGATGGCTTTGATGATATTGAGGTATGTGCCCTCTATCCCTACACTTTGAAGAGTTTTGATCAGGAAGGGATGCTGTACTTTGTCAAATGCTTTTTCAGCATCTATTGAGAGTATCATATGGTTCTTGTTCTTTCTTTTACTGATGTGTTGTATCACATTGACTGATTTGCGGATGTTGAACCAACTTTGCAGCCCTGGAATAAATCCCACTTGGTCGTGGTAAATAATCCTTTTAATGTACTGTTGAATCCTATTGGCTAGTATTTCGCTGAGTATTTTCGCATCTGTGTTCATCAAGGATATTGGTCTATAGCTCTCTTTTTTGATGGGATCCTTGTCTGGTTTTGGGATCAAGGTGATGCTGGCCTCATAAAATGAGTTTGGAAGTTTTCCTTCCATTTCGATTTTTTGGAACAGTTTCAGGAGAATAGGAATTAGTTCTTCTTGAAATGTTTGGTAGAATTCCCCCGGGAAGCCATCTGGCCCTGGGCTTTTGTTTGTTTGGAGATTTTTAATGACTGTTTCAATCTCCTTACTGGTTATGGGTCTGTTCAGGCTTTCTACTTCTTCCTGGTTCAGTTGTGGTAGTTTATATGTTTCTAGGACTCATCCATTTCTTCCAGATTGTCAAATTTGTTGGCGTAGAGTTGCTCATAGTATGTTCTTATAATAGTTAGTATTTCTTTGGTGTTAGTTGTGATCTCTCCTCTTTCCTTCATTTTATTTATTTGGGTCCTTTCTCTTTTCTTTTTGATAAGTCTGGCCAGGGGTTTATCAATTTTATTAATTCTTTCAAAGAACCAAATCCTAGTTTTGTTGATTTGTTCTATTGTTTTTTTGGTTTCTATTTCATTGATTTCTGCTCTGATCTTTATGATTTCTCTTCTCCTGCTGGGCTTATGGTTTCTTTCTTGTTCTTTCTCCAGCTCCTTTAGGTGTAGGGTTAGGTTGTGTACCTGAGACCTTTCTTGTTTCTTGAGAAAGGCTTGTACCGCTATATATTTTCCTCTCAGGACTCCCTTTGTTGTGTCCCACAGATTTTGAACTGTTGTGTTTTCATTATCATTTGTTTCCATGAATTTTTTCAAATCTTCTTTAATTTCCTGGTTGACCCATTCATTTTTAGAAGGATGCTGTTTAGTCTCCATGTATTTGAGTTCTTTCCAAATTTCCTTTTATGATTGAGTTCTAGCTTCAGAGCATTGTGGTCTGAAAATATGCAGGGAATGATCCCAATCTTTTGATACTGGTTGAGACCTGATTTAGGACCGAGGATGTGATCTATTCTGGAGAATGTCCCATGTGCACTAGAGAAGAATGTATATTCTGTAGCTTTGTGATGGAATGTTCTGAATATATCTGTGATGTCCATCTGGTCCAGTGTGTCCTTTAAGGTCTTTATTTCCTTGTTGATCTTTTGTTTAGATGACCTGTCCATGTCAGTGAGGGGAGTGTTAAAGTCCCCTACTATTATTGTATTATTTTCATGTATTTCTTTGATTTTGTTATTAATTGGTTCATATAGTTGGCTGCTCACCTGTTAGGGGCATAGATATTTAAAATTGTTAGGTCTTCTTGTTTGACAGACCCTTTGAGTATGAAATAGTGTCCTTCCTCATCTCTTATTATAGTCTTTGGAATAAAATCTAATTGATCTGATATAAGGTTTGCCACCCCAGCTTTATTCTGATGTCCATTAGCATGGTACATTGTTTTCCACCCCCTCACTTTAAATCTAGAGGTGTCTTTGAGTCTAAAATGAGTTTCTTGTTAGGCAACATATGATGGGTTTTGTTTTTTTAATCCATTCTGATACCCTGTGTCTTTTGATTGGGGCATTTAGCCCATTAACATTCAGAGTAACTATTGAGAGATAGTTAGTACCATTGTATTGCCTATAAGGTGACTGTTACTGTATATTGTTTCTGTTTCTTTCTGATCTACTATGTTTAGGGTCTCTCTTTGCTTAGAGGAAGACTTTCAATATTTCCCGTGGAGCTGGTGTGGTGTTTGCAAATTCTTTGAGTTTTTGTTTGTCCTGGAAGCTTTTTATCTCTCCTTCTATTTTCAATGATAGCCTAGCTGGATATAGTATTCTTGGCTGAATGTTTTTCTCGTTTAGTGGTGTAGAGTTGCTCATAGTATGTTCTTATAATTGTTTGTATTTCTTTGGTGGTTGTGATCTCTCCTCTTTCATTCATGATTTTATTTATTTTGGTCCTTTATCTTTTCTTTTTGATAAGTCTGGCCAGGGGTTTGTCAATCTTATTAATTCTTATTAATATCATGCCAGTTCTTTCTGGCCTGCCAGGTCTCTGTGGATAGGTCTGCTGCCAATCTAATGTTTTTACCCTTGTATGTTACAGACTTCTTTTACC
This sequence comes from Mustela lutreola, assembly GCF_030435805.1. Taxonomy (NCBI): domain Eukaryota; kingdom Metazoa; phylum Chordata; class Mammalia; order Carnivora; family Mustelidae; genus Mustela; species Mustela lutreola. Next base: position 122,063,491 of record NC_081295.1, read on the forward strand.
AGGCTGTTTCAGGATTTTCTCTTTGTCGCTAAGACTTGTAAATTTTACTATCAGGTGACAAGGTGCGGACCTATTTTTATTGATTTTGAGGGGCGTTCTTAGCATCTCCTGGATTTTGATGTTTGTTCCCTTTGCCATATTAGGGAAATTCTCTCCAATAATTTTCTCCAATATACCTTCTGCTCTCCTCTCTCTCTTTCTTCTTCTTCTGGAATCCCAATTATTTTGTGTCATCTTATGGTGTCACTTATCTTTCAAATTCTCTCCTCGTGGTCCAGTATTTGTTTGTCCCTCTTTTGCTCAGCTTCTTTATTCTCTGTCATTTGGTCTTCTATATCACTAATTCTTTCTTCCACCTCATTTATCCTAGCAGTAAGAGCCTCCATTTTTGATTGCACCTCATTAATAGCTATTTTGATTTCAACGTGGTTAGATTTTAGTTCCTTTATTTCTCCAGAAAGGACTTTTATCTCTCTGGAGAGGGTTTCTCTAATATCTTCTATGCCTTTTTCGAGCCCGGCTAGAACCTTGAGAATCGTCATTCTGAACTCTAGATCTGTTATATTAGCAATGTCTGTATTGATCAGGTCCCCAGCCTTCGGTACTGGCTCTTGTTCTTTTTTCTGTGGTGAGTTTTTCCACTTTGTCATTTTGTCCAGATAAAATTTGCTTTCTCCTCCTCTGGAATTCCACTGTTCTCCTTGGTGAGTGAAGTGGGTCTTAGCTGGGTTTCTTGTTGATCTCCTGGGGGAGGGGCCTGTTGTAGTGATTCTCAAGTGCCTTTGTGCCAGGTGGAATTGCACTGCCCTAACCAGGGGCTGGGCTAAGTAATCCACTCGGATTTGCATTCGGGAGCTTTTGTTCCCTAAGCACTTTCCGGAGAGTTCCAGAGGACGGGAATGAAGATGGCAGCCTCACGATCTCTGGCCCAGAGGTGCTGAGAGCTCTGGGTCCTGCTCCTCAGTGCGCCCTCAGAGAAAAGCGCTCAACCGCCGCCATCTCCCTGGTCTCTGGTTGAGCTTGTAAGAAATCACTCAATTGGTCTCACTTGGAGAAAGGCGCCTGGTCATTTCCGTCTCTGTGGCCTCTGGCTGTGCTCCAAGCTCACCCAGCCTGCAACCAGTTCATGATAACCCCCGAGCTGAGAGTACACTCCTTGGCTTCGTCGCTGTAGGCAGCTTCCCCGCTCTAATACCTGCAAGCTTTGCGACACTCAGACACTCTCGGTCCTTCTGTGACCCCATGGGACATGGGGTTATGCTGACCCTGCGTGGGCTTCCCCCCGGCTTAGCCTCTGAAGCAATGTCCCTCCATGGAGCAGACTTTTAAAAGTCCTGATTTTGTGCTCCATAGCTCTGCCACTTGCTGGGAGCCGGCCCCTCCTTCCGCAGTCTATCTTCCCATCACTTTGGATTTACTTCACAGGTCCTACCTTTTAGAAAGTGATTGATTTTCTGTTTCTATAATTGTTGCTCTTCTTCTCTTCGATTTCCCATTGGATTTGTAGGTGTTCACAATGGATAGATAAGGTATCTAGCTGATCTCCTGCTTCCTGATGTCGTCTCAGCCTGCTACTTCTCTGCCATCTTGACTTCTCCCTGGTAAACCAATTTTTAATCCCTCTTTATCTTAGGAAAGTTGACAAAGATATCAATATACACCCAGGAAGAACCAGAACAAACTTCCACGCCCACACTGAGAATTTATAACCACTCTCTCATCTTTTTTTTCTGCCAGTGTTTTTTGTTTGTTTGTTTGTTTGTTTGTTTGTTTTTTTAGTGTTTCTGTATTTTTGTGTTTGTCCTGATAATATATAAATCTTATACTTGGGGTTATTTTTGATGAGGTGCTTCCTTTATTTGCCTCTCTCTCTGTATATATTTTTTCTCTGTCATATACTTTTATAAGTCTTTTTGTTTGTCTGTTTTTGTTTGTATACTTCATAAATCTTACCTTGGGGCCCATTTGGGCTGAACCTTCACTTTTATCTCACTTTTCATTCCTGTCTCTCTCTCTTTCTTTTTCTTTTCTTTTTTCTCTCATTTGGGTAGGGATCCCTGATTGCTCAGAGCGTTCCAGGGTGCACCTTGACTGCACCACAGTCGATACATCCACCTACATATGTTCAGTCATCTCTCACCAAAATGACTAGGAGGAGGAATGCCCAACGGAAGAAAAATACAGAGGATGGGCCTTCTGCAACAGAGCTAATGGCTATCAACATAGACAATATGTCAGAAAGAGAATTCAGGCTAACAATTATCCAGGCAATAGCTAGCTTGGACAAAGCTATGGATGACCAAATGTAGTTGATTAGAGATGAACTGAAAGCAACCAGGGATGATGTTCACAATGTTAGGGCAGAGCTGAAAGCTATCAGGGATGAGGTTCACAATGCTCTCAATGAATTCCAATCTAATCTAAATTCTCTCAAAGCTAGGGTAACTGAGACAGAAGATAGAATTAGTGATCTGGAGGATAAACAGATAGAGAGAAAGGACCAGGAAGAAGCCTGGAACAAACACCTTAGAAACCACAAAAACAGAATCAGGGAAATAAATGATGCCATGAAATGTTCCAATGTCAGAATTATTGGAATCCCTAAAGGGTAAGGAGAAAGAAAGAAGTCTTGAAGATATAGTGGAACAAGTCCTTCATGAAAATTTTCCCAATCTCATGAATGGAACCAGTGTTCATGTACTAGAGGCTGAACGATCTCCACCCAAGATTATAGATTCCAAAAAAACATCAAGACACCTGATAGTCAAATTGAGGAATCATAATTGTAGATACAATCTCTTGAAAGCCGCTAGGATTAAGAGGCTCCTTACTTACAGAGGAAAGCCTATCAGAATAACATCAGACCTGTCCACAGAGACCTGGCAAGCCAGAAAGGGCTGGCAAGATATATTCAGGGCACTAAATGAGAAGAACATACAGCCAAGAATGCTTTATCCAGCAAGACTGACATTCAGAATGGATGGAGGGATAAAGAGTTTCCAAGACCGGCAAGGCTTAGAAGACTATGCAACCACCAAGGTGACACTGCAGGAAATATTAAGGGGAGTTCTATAAAAGAGGAAAAATCCTAATAGCATTGAACAGAAATACAAAGACAATCTGAAGAAAGAAAGACTTCAAAGGTAACACAATGTCAATAACAATGTATCTGTCAATAATCACTCTCAGATGTAGAGACACATACAGACTAAAAGTTAAGGATGGAAAACTAACACCATGCAATTGGAAGAAAAAAAAACAACACACACACACACACACACACACACACACAAAACAAAAACAACAACAACAAAAAAATACAAAGCAACCTGGAGTAAGAATACTTAAATCAAACAAAACAAACCAAAATAGAGTTTACAAAATAGAGTAAACAAAGATGGAGTATACAAAATAGAGTAAACAAAATAGAGTTTAAAACAAAGACAGTAACAAGAGACAACAAAAGACATTATTTAATACAAAGGGATCAATCCTACAAGAGTATATAACAATTCTAAACATCTGCCCACCCAACACTGAAGCACCTAAATACATAAAGCAAATATTAGTGGACATAAGAAGAAAAAGCACTGTGACACAGAAACAGGAGGGGATTTTAACTCCCTCTACAGCAACTGGTAGATCATCAAGGCATAAAATCCATAAAGATATGGTGTATTTGAATGACAAATTAGACCAAGTCGACATAACAGATGTATAGAGATGACCAGCCCACAAAAAAAAAAAAAAAAAAAAAAAAGATACACATTCTTTTCAAGTACACATGCTACATTGTCTAGAACATATCACTTGTTAGGGAACAAAATAAGCCTTAATTAATTTAAAAAGATTGAAAATGGGGCACTTGAGTGCCTCAGTCTTGATTTCAGCACAAGACTTGATTTCGGCACAAGACATTATCTCAGGATCACTAGATTAAGCCCCCTTTCAGCACTGCACTGGGCATGGAGTTAGCATAGGATTCTCTGTCTCCCTCTCTGTCTGCTCTGCCCCACAACCCTCCCTGCTTATGCACTCTGTCTCTAAAATAAAATAAAATGACTGAACGTATATCATACAAGGTTTTCTTTTTGACTCTAAAGGTACAGAACTAGAATTTAATCGCAAGGAAAAAAAAAACAAAACTGGAAAGCAAAGAAACATGTGGAGACAAAACAACATGATACAAAATAACTAGAGTGTCAAGAAAGAAATCAAAGAAGAGAAAAAAAATACACGGAAACAACTGAAAATTAAAACACAATACTAAAAGTCTTTGAAACAGTGAAAGCTGTTCTAGTTGGAAAATATTGATGGGTCTAGTCTACTTCAAGAAACAAGAAATAGCTCTAATAAACAATCCAACTGTTCCCATAAAGGAACTCAAAAAAGAAGTACACATGAAGCTCAAGGTGAGTAGAAGAAGGCTCAATGAAACCAAGAACTGGTTGTCTGAGGAGATACACAAATACTGAAAAAGCTGTTAGCCAGACTCTTCAACAAGAGAAAGGACCGAAATAAATAAAGTCAGAAATGAGAAAGGAGAAGGAACAATTGAAAACCCAGAATGCAAGGGATTATAAAAGAACACTATGATAAGCTATCTGCCAACAGTTGGACAACCTAGAAGAAAAGGATATATTCCTAGATACAATCCTCCAAAATAGAATCAGGAAGAAATAAAAATTTGAACGGTCTTACTACAATTGAAATGGAAATAGTAATTAAAAAAAAAATACTACTAAACAACTAGGGTCCAGGAAAGGAGGCTTCATGTATGAGTTCTACCAAACATTTACAGAATTATCAAAAATTCTCCTTCAAATTATTCCAAACAACAGAAGAGGAAGGAAACTCCAATAAATTTGATGAGGGCAAAATTAACCTGATATTGAATATAGGGAAAAACAACATAAAAAAAGAACACACAGGCCAATATCCCTAATGGACATAGAGGCAGAATCTTCAAGAAAATATTAGTTAACTACATTTAGCATTACATTAAAAGGACCATTCACCATTATGAAGTGAAATTTAGGGGATGGGGATGCAAGGATAGTTCAATATTTGCAAGTCAATCAATGTGATAAATTTCATCTACAAAATGAAGGAAAACATTGTATGATCATGTCAATAGATGTAGAAAAAACTCATTTAGCAAAATTCAACATCCTTTTATTCTTTTAAAAAATATTTATTAATTTTTAAGAGAGAGATAATGTGCACAAGCAGGCAGAGTGGCAGGCAGAGGCAGGGATAGAAGCAGGCTCCCCACTGAGCAAGAAGCTGATGTAGGATTCGATTCCAGGACCCTGAGATCATGACCTGAGCTGAAGGCAGCTGTTTAACTGAGTGAGCCACTCAGACATCCCCATGATTCTTTTTAAAAAGATTTTATTTATTTATTAGAGAGAGGGAGAGAGAAACAGAAAGTACAAGCAGGGAGAGTGGGAGAGGGAGAAGCAGACTCCCCACTGATCAGGGAGTCCTATGCGATGGCTTGATACCAGGAGTCTGGGATCAATCTTGAGCCAAAGGCAGATGTTTAACCAACTCAGAATCCATTTTGATAAAAATCCATTTATTTTTGGATAAATGGATTATCCAGCTGCCCCTCAAAATCCATTTTGATAAAAACCCTCAACAAAAGGGGTTTAGATTGTTCCTCTGTGTAAAAAAGGTCATCTATGAGAAACCCACGAATAATATCTTAATGGAGAAAAATTGAGAGGTTTTCCTTTCAGATCAGGAGTAAGACATGGGTGATCACTCTCTCCACTTTTATTAAACAGAACACTGAAAGTCTTGGTTATAGCAATCAGACAAGAAAAAGAAATTAGAGGCATACATATTGGTAATGAAGAACCTAAACTGTCACTCTTTGTAGATGAAAGGATAGTGTACATAGGAAACTTTAACAGCTCCACCAAAAACTCCTAGAAATAAGAAATGAATTCAGTCAAGTTGCAGCATCCAAAATTAATACCTACAGTTCATTAATGTTTCTGTTACACCATTAACAAGCAGCAGAAAGAGAAATTAAGAAAAAAATCTATTTACAATTGTACATAAAAGACTTAACCAAAGAAGTGAAAGAACTGTACTCATATTGATGAAAGAAAAATAAAATGACAGAAACCAATGGAAAGGGATACATGCTTGTGATTTGGAAGCATTAATATTGTTAAAATGTCCATACCTACTGCCCAAAGCAGTCTACAGATTCAAGGCAATCCTTATAAAAATATCCATAGCATTTTTCTCAAAACTGGAACAAACAATACTAAATTTTTTATGGAACCACAAAAGACCCTGGTAGCCAAAGCATTATTTAAAAAGAACAAAGCTGGAGGTATCATAATTTCAGATCTCAAGACATTCTACGAGGTTGTAGTAATGAGAACAGTACAAGATTGTACTGTACAATACTGTATAATATTGTACAATACTGAAATACGAAAAGAAATAAAACATTTTTTTAAAAAGTATAATATTTTGAAAAACATAGACACATAGGTTAATGGAAGAGAATAGAGAGCACAGAAATAAACTCACAAATCTTTGGTATGTGAACCTATACAAAGAAAGCCAGAACATACAATGGGGAAAAGACAGTCTCTTCCCAAAAAAGATGCTTGGAAAAGTGGGCAGCTGCATATCATTGAATGACACTGGATCACTTTGTGGCACAGTATACAAGAATAAAGTCAGAGTGGATTAAAGACTGATTTCAGTGAGACCTGAAACAATAAAACTCCTAGAAGGAAATGCAGAAGGGTGCCTGCATGGTTCACTCAGTTGAGAGTCTGCCTTTGGCTCAGGTCATGATCTCATGGTCCTGGATCAAGCCCAGCTTTTGGATCTTTGCTTAGAAATGAGTGTGCTTCTCCCTCTCCCTCAGCGCCTCCTCCTCCACTTGTGCTCTGTCTCTGCTCTCTCATTCTCTCCAGTAAATAAATGAAAAAGAAAACAGAGAATAATTTCTCTGACATCAACCATAGAAATATTTTTTTCTAGATATATCTCCTCAGACAAAGGATAGGGTAAGAAATACAAAGTATTGGGAATACATGAAAATAAAATGCTTTTGCATAGCGAAGGAAACCATCTTCTTTGGGAGAAGATATTTGGAAATGATCTCTCCCATAAGGTGTTAATATCCATAATGTATAAAGAGCCCATACAAGTCAACCCCCTAAAACCCCCAGGCAACCCAATTAACCAATGCACAGAGAACCTAAACAGATATTTACCAAAGAAGACATACAGATCACCAGTAGTTACATGAAAAGATGCTCAACATTACTCATCATCAGGGAAATACAAATCAAAACCATAGGAGATGATCATCTCACACCTGTCAGAATGGCAAAAACCAATACAAGAAATAAGAAGTATTGGTGAGGATGAGGAGAAATGGAACCATTATATATATATATATATATATATATATATATATATATATATATATATATATATATTTCTTTAGTGGTGGTTGGCAATAGTGTTAAGTATCTAAGAAATTTGGAAGCAAGACTTCCAGGACCTTGAGGGACTTTCTACTATTAAGATAAGATTATTTACTACTGTCACAGGGAAGCAACACTAAGAAGAACAAAGCTATAGCGGTAAAGCATGAAAGGAAGTCCTTGAGGGAGCTGTAGGAGTGTTACCATCTATAAGCCTGGAGACTACAGGCTGCAGCAAAGTCGAGCCTTTGTTCTGTTTTCTCTCATCAGGTATTTACCCAAAGGAAATGAATACACTAATTTGGAAAAGATGTGTGCATCCCTATTGGTACTGCAGCATTATTTATCATATCCAAGATATGGAAGCAACTTAGGAGTCCACTGACAGATGAATGGATAAGGAGGAGGAGGTCTATAACCAATGGAATATTATCTATGCCGCCAAGAAAAATGATGAAATCTTGCTGTTTGTGACAACATGGATAAACCTAGAAGGTACTACACTAAGTGAAAGAAGCAAGACTGGGGAAGACAAATACCATGTGATTTTACTCATATGTGAAATCTAAAACACCAAACAAATGAATAAACAACAAACAAAAGCAGAATCAGATCTATAAACACAGAGAACATGCCCACGTGTTTTGCTTTCAGTCAGTTAGGAGTCTCCATGGTTGTGTAACTGATTCTCTGAGAAAAGCACCAGATGAAACTCACACTATTAAAAGTAAAATGGTCGGGGCGCCTGGAAGGCTCAGTGCCTTCGGCTCAGGTCATGATCCCAGGGTCCTGGGAACAAGCCCCGCATTGGGCTCTCTGCTCAGAGAGGAGCCTTCTTCCCCTCCCCCCCCACCCCCTTCTGCCTCTCTGCGTACTTATGATCTCTCTCTGTTAAATAAATAAATAAAATCTTTAAAAAAAAATGGTGACAAACTACAGAGCGCACAGCTGCACACCCTTATCCATCTGCTCAAGGTCAAATCACTAGCAATTCTGGCTAGAAGAACTCTACTAATATTTTGGTATTATTACCACAATAACTACAATTTACAAGAAGGAAAAAAAAAAACAAGTAATTACAAATAAGAGAATGGCAGCCTAAGTAAAGTTCTCTTTTTGTCTGTCTTTCTGTCTTTCTTTCTCTCTTTCTTTTTTCTCTTGAGTAAAGTTCTATTGTTACAATGTTCAATTGTCTGGTCAACCCTCACTGCAGAGACAGAAGGAAAAACACCATTTTGGTTCCCAAGTTTCACACAAGAACTCTTATGAAATATTCCAGAAAAATGAGTTTTAATCATCCCCTTCCTCCACTTCCTCACCCTGGTTAATCTTTGAAGTAACACAATTAGCAACTCTCTTTGCTGTTAGCAACTATGTGCACACAATCACGTAGATTATTATTCTTCAAATACTTCTTGGTGAGATATTTCAAATATCTTTTTGGAAAAAGACACCTCAGGAGCTACAGTGATCTTGCTCTTTCTCCTTTCAATGGTTACAACCCCTCCACCAAGACTCCCAGCTTTTCCATTCACTGATTGTCTCTTGAAGAAAATGCTTACAATTGACAGCATCCAGGATTCCATCTTCTACTGCGTGGGTGCACTCAAGGGTAAACTTCAGAACTTGCTTCTTTCCCCTTTTCCCCCTTCACTACAAGCTTTTCCAAGGATACAATGGCATCAGCAGAGGCAGAAAGGAAGTTCCCTTCTGTCTGAGCTTTTACCCACCTCCAGCCTTGCTGGCAGCCCCTCCCCTCACCTGCCTCCCCCACTCCCTCCTCCTGTATCTGCACCACCATGGGTGTACCTTGTACAGCCAGCTCCTATACCATCCCGGGTGCTTCCACAACCCATCGGCTCCTGCTTCTCCTGCCCTCACAATCAGGGAACAAACAGCACCCTCTTGGACTTAAACCACCCACTTCAGATTTCCCTATAGGTACCCCAGGTTGAAAAGAAATGACAATGGGGAACAAATTGATTGACTTTTAAGTGGAAATAGGTGCAACATATTCTGTATTAAAGTTAATTTGAGTTTGTTGGTTTAATTAAGATAAGCATGTTTATCTCAATTAGTTCCCAACATTAAATATAACACTTTTATTCTACAAAGGTTTGCTGAGGATCAAATAGGCTCATGTTATCTCTTTCCATTTTTAACAAAAAATGGTTTCAAATGATGATTAAATTTGTCTGTCTCAAAGTTTTTATGGGTAATTGCTAAAATAGCTTTCACAGTCTTTGGTAACCTGAAATTTTACAGTTTTACTTGGATGACAACTCAGATTGAATTCATTGGATATCTAAGTCTTTTCCAAATAAGAAAAAATACTGAATCATTAATTCCTAAAGTAAGGTTTACTTGCTTTTGGCTTCCTATTATGAGGGAACAGAAGGCTGGCTGAGGACAAAGCAAAAGCTGACACCCAGCAACCTTCTCCCACCCCCACTCCTGGGGGTGGGACTTTCTTTAGGAATCTCCCTACTATCTTAATGTTAATACCTTGTTAGAGGGAAAAATGACCTTGACAATGGCAAGGCCTCAAGCTTATGAAAGTTTTATTGAAACCTCCCTTTTAGCTTATGAAAGTTCTTTAGCATATGAAAGTTCTATTGAAATCTCCCTTTTCCTTCCCCACACTCATGGTACAGAACCTGCCACTCCTCACAACCCTGGAGCAGCAACTCTTACTGCCCATGGGTTGAGTCCCTGTGCTTTATTTAATAAACCACCATTTTGTACCAAAGATGTCTCAAGAATTCTTTCTTGGTCATGGGCTTTGGACCTTACCCCACTGAACCTTACCTATATCTAAACTTAATCATTATTGCAAAGAAGCTGAGTATAAGGACCTATTTAGCCAGAGTGCTTCCATCAGTTAAACAATAACCTTGTTATTTAACCCCTAAAATGTCCCTGTTCCCCTTCCCCTAGGGGACTTACTTAAAAACAAGTTCCAGAAACCAGCCCCAGGTAGCAAAGCCCAAATACAAGGGTGGGTCAGGCTAGGTGGAGACATCTGATCAGTGGGGGATGCATACTGTCTCCCTAGTTACCAAGAAGTATGGGCCATGCCCTTTGGGCTCCTTTTGATCGCCAATTCTGACCAAGGTGATAGGCTGGCTCAAATATCTACTAGGATAAATTGTAATTCAACTGGTCACTTATGTGTGACCTAACATGACTGTGCAGCTTTCTCTGTGTGTTACAATTTCATTGGCCATTTGTGTGTGGCCAGGCCCAACCACATGGCTTTTGCCCTTAAAAGCTAGTCTGTGAAGCAGAGAGGGGTGGCCCTCTCTGTAAGAGGCGTGGACCCAAATGTTTGGTTTGATTCTTGATGCTTGGCATGAAATAAAGCTTTGCATGACCTTCACTTTGTATCAGTCTCACTCCTTTAATCACAGACCCATTATTGGGGGGCCCAACATTGGGGACCGAACACTGAGGATACTTGGATCTATTAGTAAACATACTTGATGCTTTATCAAAAGATTGTACCACAGAAAAACACATTTTTACAAAATAGTAAATGTATCCATAAATTTCAGATCTAAAGAATTCCAGTGTAACACAGAGTTCACAACTGGTTACTACTTAGTTTTCATTAGACACTAAGGTTTCTAAGTGTTAAAATTCTGCCAAATGTAATTGAGACTGATGGAGATAATGAAAGCAACTTTGCAGGGGGAAAAATGTGTTTTTGATGAGAAAGATATAAGGCATGGGAATTCATTTTGTTGGGGTGGGGGATGTAATTTTGTCCTAAAATAAGACTGGTAGTCTAGAGAGAAAGGCTTAGGCCAAATCTGAAGGAGACAATACAAAAAAAGCTACAGAAGGATTGTGAAAGGAAATCGTTGGAAAGAATTTTATGTGTGGACAGGACAAATGTTGAAATAAATAAATTCTAAAGGTACACTGGCACATGATTAAAATTCTGCTTTACTCTGTGAGAAAAAGACACCATATTCTTGGATTGTTGCACTTGATAAGAGATTGTAAACAAAGTTGTTTTATTTTACTTGCCCAGAAAATCAAATTTTGTTTTGTCTTTATGGGGTCTTGGGTTACCTAAGAGAGTTAAAACTTCTCAATATTAAAAGAGCTAAATTTTTCGAACAACTATGTAACCCTACCTAATTGTCTTTGGAATCACTCATTATCACCTTGGGGAGATAAATAATTCAGGTTTAAGTTTTATAATGATGCATAATCCTATTTAGACATGTGCTTTAAAGCTTTCTGAGAGTTTTAACAAACTTTCCACAGAAATTGTAAATGAAGTCTTTTATTTTACTAATTAGACTTATTTGATATCTTAAATTACATGGGAAGCACTGTCAAGCAACTGATGATAAGCCTTAGGTTATATTGTAGGGGTAAATGCTATGACTATTTTAGAAACTGTATGAAATTCTGAAAGTTTTCTTATATCCTGGTATAAAGTAATCACTGGATGTTCTGATTATGAAAATGTTCTGTAGCAGAAAGAACTGGGTTTCCTTATCAACTACATTATACTGAACTCTCCTGTTATCACCAACTCTCATCAGATCTTTAACCATGTCCATTTTTGAGTCTTTTGTCAGTTACAGTTATTATCCTGATGCTCTTACAAAATGTGTTTTGTCTTCAAGAAGACCCATGAAATGGTCTTTTGGCAAATACAGGTATCTGATATCTTTAAGATCATAAAACTAAAACAAATGAAAATTTCCAGAGCTAATGGGGAAAGAAGCCACATTCAAAGAGATTAATAATTAGTAATATGGGACTAAATAAATTGAGAAAAATTGACATATTTTTTTATGAGTCTTATTTGAAACATTGCTGGTTCTCTAATGTTAGCTCTTCCAGATTAAGGAAACTTCCTCATAGGGGATCCATGATATACAGAAATATGATGAAATGTTCTTTTGTTCTTTTAGGAACAACTTGGTGAAGCACTTTTGTTTTTCTCCCTACCTGAACCTTCTGAAATTCAGAAACTCTATTGAGTATACTTTCTTCCAATGCAAATTATAATTTTTTGCCATAAGTTCCATAATAATCTGTTCTCCTTGTACCAGGTCACCATTGGAAACATTTTGCCAAGGCTTTGACTAGAATGTCCTATTTGAGAGAGACATGCATAGATTCATATATGACCAGACAGCTTTAAGAACTAAGGTTGACTTTATGGAGTCAACAAATCCCCTTGGAAATGCAGTCTGGCACCCCACTCACAGAGCTCCCAGCAGCCTCACTAGGTGAGTAAAGAATGTTCCTTCCTGGCAGATGCAGGAACCTCAGAATATTTGGGAGGCCTCGAGAAGTGGAATTTCCCAAATCTACAGATATTGCAGGCATGCCAGAGGACAAGTATGTAGCATGGTTTCTGGCCTCAAGAGGCTATTAAAATTGTTCAATCTAGGGATGCCTGGGTTTCTCGGTCAGTTAAGTGGCTGTATTTGGCTCAGGTCATGATCCCAGGGTTCTGGGATCGAGTCCTATATCGGGCTCCTACTCAGAGCCTGCTTCAATTCTCCCTTTGCCTTCTCTTCCTGCTGCTCCCTGTGCTGTGCTCTATTTCTCTCTCTTTCTCTCTCTCTGAAAAATAAATAAATAATGTCTTTAAAAAAAAACTTTCAAAAATTGTTCATTCTAGAGATTCCTTATAAAAAGCTCCAACAATGGAAATTTTAAAAAGATCTATGTGGTCAATCACTATTCTTGTTGAGCTTATTATATAAATAAATAGACCAAGTTTGTTAAAACTGGACTTGCTTTAAAAAATAATTAATCTTGATTTGGCTATCTTTCATAAAATGAGGGTGATCATAGAGAAAAGTATGATTTAATAAAACATTTTTGAACATATTGGATTTTAATACCATTTATTATGAACTAGACTAGATACTGAATGTTTCCTGAAATATCTGGCTATGGTTCTCCAAACTAAGGTTTCCAATCTTTTCACATTCTCTCAGCTTGAAGCCAATCAAAACTAAAACTGGGAGGAGGGGCAAGATGGAGGAGGAGTAGGAGACCTAATTCAACAGGCCTCCTGAAGTGAGCTAGGTACTACCAGAATACTCTGAGCACCCATGACATCAGCCTGAGATGTAAGATTATACACTTCTGGATCTCTATGGGGACAGAGGATTATCAGTGGAGAGGCACAGAGCTGTTGGGAACACAAGGACTGGTATCAGAGGATAAGCAGTAGGGGGACGGAGTCACCAGAAATGAGCCATTGGAAAATAATACCCCAATGCGAAAGTGTTCTGTGGTTGGGGACCAGAAATAGCTTAGAGAGCAGTGGCAGTGAGAAGGGAAGGGACTGATAACAGCACTCAAACAGAACAAAGGGGCTTAAGGGACAATTGCTCATACAAGATAGCCATAGGTGCAAAGCTAAGCCTACGATCCAGGAAGGCCACAGCATGGGCTTGAGTTGGCAGTACCTGGGTCTGTGGCTACCACAGCCACCTCTGCTGCCTCCACTGCCACTGGGGCTGAGCACATCCAGGGTGAGTTCCAATCAGCAGTCCCAGGAACCACAGCTGCCAGGCCCAGGCTTTCTCAGACCAGTATCACTCACAGTTTTGGTGGCACAGGGGTACAAAGACAACCAGGGGCCTCAGGCAACCACTGGTGCAGACACCTCTGAATAGGTGCAAAAAGCCACCAAAGAACAAAAACCCCCAGAGAACAAAGCCTGAAAAACCAGTTTCCACAGACCCCAGCCACTGGATAAATGGCAGGGCAACTCAGCCCAAGTTTGATTGACTGAAAAACAATGCAGCAGACCCCTCCTCCAGATGACAAGATGAAAGAACAAGAGAACAGCAGCAACCACAGGGTCCCCATGAAACTGTAAAAGCCCAACATCATGGGCAAAAATATAGTAAACTCCAAGTATTGCCACACAGCCTGTGTATTTCATAGATACAACTTTTCTTCTTTAATTCCTTATCATCATTCTTGATGTTTTATTTTTTTTTACCTACTTACCATTTCAACTAGATGTCTAATACACCATATTCCATAGTAACTTTTTAACTAAACTTTTTTTATACATATACTTTTGTTTCCTTTTTTCTATATATATAAGCTTCAAGGTAATCCTTTTTCCCTATTCAATGCTATCTGTCTATCTATCTATACACCAGTTTCAATTTCCTTATATCTCTGGAATGGTGAGATCTCTATCAAAACTAACAAGATATACCCAGGAAGAACTGAAATACCCTTCCTCCCCCACTTCAATAGCTTGTAACCAACTTCTCGTTTTCTACTTTTGTTGATGTTTCAGTGTGTTGTTTTTGTACTTCATAAATCTTATTCTTGGAGTTCAGTTTGCAGGGTTTTTCTTTCCTATTCTTTTTCTTTTTCTATTATCAGTCTTTTGTTCATTTTTGTTTTTGTATGTTATAAATCTTATTCTTGGGGCTCATTTGTCTGGGTTTCTTTTTTTCTCTTTGCTCTTTTTTGTTGTTGTTGTTCTTTTTATTTTTCTTTCTTTTTGGTGGTGATTTCTGATTATTCTGAAACTTGCCAGGGTGTACCTTGCCTGGTTCATGGTTGATATCTACAGCTATGCATCCCCTCAACAATCTCTCACCAAAATGACTCGGACGAGGAAGCCCCAACAGAGGAAAAATTCAGAGACTGTGACCTCTGCCACAGAACTATTGGATATGGACATAAGCAAGATGGTAGAAATAGAATTCAGGGCAACAGTTAGTCAGACAATGGCTAGGGTGGAGAAAACCATTAGTGGCAACATAGAATCTCTGAGGGCAGAAGTGAGAGCTAATCTGACAGAACATAAAAATGCTATCAACGGGATCCAACCTAATTTAAATACTCTAACAGCTAGGGTACATGAGGCAGAAGATCAAATTAGTGACCTAGAAGACAAAGTGTTAGGAAAGAGGGATCAGGAGGCCTGGAACAAACACCTTAGAAGCCATGAAAACAGAATTAGGGGAATAAATAATGCCATGAAATATTCCAATGTCAGAATTGGTGGGATCCCTGAGCAGGTGGACAGAGGACTAGAAGACAAGGTTGAGCAAATCCTAGCAGAGAATCTCCCTACTTGGGGAATGGAACAAGTGTTCATGTCCTAGAGGCAGAGAGGATACCCTCCAGATCAATGAGAGTAGAAAGACCTCCAGGCATGTGATAGTAAGGTTTGCAAATTGTAAATTTGGAGAAAATGCCTTTTATTTTTTTTTTTTCCAGGCTCCCGGGAAGATTCATTGTTTATGCACCACACCCAGTGCTCCATGCAATATGTGCCCTCCTTAACACCCATCCACCTCCCCAACCCCCTCCCCTCCAATACCCTCAGTTTAATTCTCAGAGTCCACAGTCCCTCATGCTTCATCTCCCCCTCTGATTTATCCCAACTCACTTTTTCTTTCCTTCTCCTAATGTTCTCCATATTATTCCTTATGCTCCACAAGTGAGTGGAACCATATGATAAGTGACTTTCCTGCTTGACTTATTTCACTCAGCATAATCTCCTCCAGTCCCATCCATGTTGATACAAAGGATGGGTATTCGTCCTTTCTGATGGAGGCATAATACTCCATTGTATATATGGGCTATATCTTCTTAAACCATTCATCTACTGAAGGGCATCTTTTCTCTTTCCACAGTTTGGTGACTGTGGCCATGGCTGCTATGAACATTGAGGTACATATGGCCCTTCTTTCATTACATCTGTATCTTTGGGGTAAATACCCAGTAGTGCAATTGCATGGTCATAGGGCAGCTCTATTTTTAATTTTTTAAAGAATCTCCACACTGTTTACCAACCTGGATGCACCAACTTGCATTCCCACCAACAGTGTAAGAGGGTTCCCCTTTCTCCACACCCTCTCCAACACTTGTTGTTTCCTATCTTGTTAATTTTGGCCATTTTAACTGGTGTAATATGGTATCTGAATGTGGTTTTGATTTGAATCTCCCTGATGGCTAGTGATGAATTTTTTTTTTTTCATGTGTCTGTTAGCCATGTATGTCTTCTTTGGAGAAGTGTCTGTTCATGTCTTCTGCACAATTTTTGACATGACTATCTCTTTTCTAGGGGTTGAGCTTGAGGGGTTCTTTATGGACCCTGGATATCAGCCCTTGGTCTGGAGTGTCATTTGCGAATATCTTCTCCCACTCCGTGAGCTGCCTCTTTGTTTTGTTGACTGTTTCCTTTGCTCTGCAGAAGCTTTTAATCTTGAGGGAGACCCAAAAGTTCATTTTCACTTCTGTTTCCATGCCTTTGGAGACATGTCTTGAAAGAGGTTGTTGTGGCCGGTGTCAAAGAGGTTATTGCTTATGATCTCCTCTACAGTTTTGATAGATTCCTGCTTCACGTTGAGGTCTTTTATCCATTTAAAATTTATCTTTGTGTATGGTGTAAGAGAATGGTCGAGTTTCATTCTTCTATACATAGCTGTCCAATTTTCTCAGCACCATTTATTGAAGAAACTGTCTTTTTTCCACTGGATATTTCTTCCTGCTTTGTCGAGAATTAGTTTACCATAGAGTTGCGGATCCATATCTGGGCTGTCTACTCTGTTCCACTAGTCTATGTGTCTGGTTTTGTGCCAGTACCATGCTCTCTTGGTGATCACAGCTTTGTAGTAAAGCTTGAAATCCCATGACGTGATGCCCCCAGCTTTGTTTTTCTTTTGCAACATTTCCTCAGCAACCCAAGGTCTTTTCTGCTTCCATACAAACTTTTGGATTGTTTGTTCCAGCACTTTGAAAAATGGCATTGGAATTTCGATTGGGATGGCATTTAAAGTTTAGATTGCTCTGGGAAGTATAGACATGTTAACAATGTTTATTTTTCCAATCCATGATCATGAAATGCTTT
Organism: Mustela lutreola; assembly: GCF_030435805.1. Lineage (NCBI taxonomy): Eukaryota > Metazoa > Chordata > Mammalia > Carnivora > Mustelidae > Mustela > Mustela lutreola. The sequence goes on from NC_081295.1 coordinate 122,080,834, forward strand.
TCCATCTTTTTGTGTCTTCTTCAATTTCCTTCATGACTATTCTATAGTTCCTCAAGTATAGATCCTTTGCCTCTTTGTTTAGGTTTATTCCAAGGTATCTTTTGGTTCTTGGTGCTGTAGTAAATGGAATCAATTCTCTAAATTCCATTTCTATATTTTCATTGTTAGTATATAAGAAAGCAACTGATTTCTGTGCACTGATTTTGTATCCTTCTACATTCATGAATTGCTGTATGAGTTCTAGTAGTTTGGGGGTGGAGTCTTTTGGGGTTCCCATGTAAAGTTATCATGTCATCTGCAAAGAGAGAGAGTTTGACTTCTTCTTTGCCAATTTGAATAACTTTTATTTCTTTTTGTTGTCTGATTGCAGTTGCTAGGACTTCTAGTACTATATGGAAAAGTAGTGACGAGAGTGGACATCCTTGTTGTGTTCCTGATCTCAATGGGAAGGCTGTCAGTTTTTTCCCATTGAGAATGATATTCACTGTGGGTTTTTCATAGACAGATTTTATGAAGTTGAGGAATTTTCCCTCTATCACCATACCCTGAAGAGCTTTAATCAGGAAGGATGCTGTTATTTTGTCAAATTCTTTTTCTGCATCAATTGAGAGGACCATGGGATTCATCTCTTTTCGTGTTGGTTGTTCTATCAAATTGATTGATATGTGAATGTTGAACGACACTTGCATCCCAGGGATAAATTCCACCTCGTCCTGGTGGATAATCTTTTTAATGTGCTGTTGGATCCTAACTATCTAGGATCTTGTTGAGAATCTTGGCATCCATATTCATCAAGGATATGGGTCTGAAGTTCTCCTTCTTGATAGAGTCTTTGCCTGGCTTGGGGGTCAAGGTGATGCTGGCCTCACAGAATGAGTCTGGAAGTTTGCCGTCTGTTTCTATTTTTTGAAACAGCTTCAAGAGAATAGGTATTATTTCTTCTTTGAAATTCCCCAGGGAATCCATCAGATTCTGGACTTTTGTTTTTTGGGAGGCTTTTGATCACTGCTTCAATCTCATTGCTAGACATTGGTCTATTCAGGTTGTCAATTTCTTCCTGTTTCAGACTTGAAAGTTAATAGGTTTCTAGCAATGCATCCATTTCTTCTAGGTTGCATAACTCTTTGGCATACAGCTGTTGATAATAATTTCTCATGTTTGTATCTATTTCCCCGGTGTTAGTCATGATCTCTCCCCTTTCATTCAGAATTTTATTAATTTGGGCCCTCTCTCTTTTCTTTTGGATTAGTTTGTCCAGTGGTTTATTGATCTTATCAATTCTTTCAAAGAACCAGCTTCTAGTTTCATTGATGTGTTCTACTATACCTCTATTTCCTAACTCATGATCTCTGCTCTAATCCTGATTATTTCCCCTCTCTGTGCATGGGGTTGGCTTAATTTTTTGTTGATTTTCCCGTTCTTTAAGGTGTAAAGAGAGCTGGTGAATTCTGAATTTTTCAATTTTTTTGAGGGAGGCTTGGATGGCTATGTATTTCCCCCTTAGGACTGCCTTTGCTATATCCCATAGATGTTGGACCGATGTGTCTTCATTCTCATTGGTTTCCATGAATTTTTTAAGTTTTTATTTGATTTCCTGGTTGACCCAAACATTCTTGAGCAGGATAGTTTTTAGCTTCCAAGTGTTTGAAATCCTTCCAAACTTTTTCTTGTGGCTGAGTTCCAGTTTCAAAGCGTCTTGGTCTGAGAATATGCAAGGAATAATCTCGGTCTTTTGGTATCAGTGAAGCCCTGATTTGTCACCCAGTATGTGGTCTATTCTGGAGAAAGTTCCATGTGAGCTTGAGAAGAATGAGTATTCTGCTGTTTTAGGGTGGAATGTTCTGTATATATCTATGAGGTCCATCTGGTCCAATGTGTCATTCAAAGCTCTTCTTTGTTGATTTTATGCTTAGATGATATGTCTATTGCTGAGAGTGCCATGTGATGATCCCCTACAATTAATGTATTTTTATCAATATGTCTCTTTATTTTGATTAACAGTTGGCTTAGGCAGTTGGCTGTTCCCATATTGGGGGCATAGATATTTACTATTGTTAGATCTTGTGTCTAACAATCTATCCATCCCACCTGCCCTATATAGACCCAGCTGAGGGTTCACAGCGGAATGTGAGTGGGTCCTAGGTGCATCAGCTCTGCAATGACCTTTCATTCTCTTCCTCTACCAGTGCGCCTTGGGTGAAATTTCTGTAACGTCAGCACTTGGAGAGAAAAAAGCCATGTCTGGAAAACAAAGCAAAACAATTACTCCAATGAGACTAGTGCTTAGGGAATTTTATGGTCATCAATGAAACACTTCTAGAATTCTGATTAGCCTTTGTCTTTATTATGGCTTGAGGTAGTGTCTTACTTTACAAAATGTTGAAATTAGAACATATACATCGGAAAAAAAAATATGTATTTAGGAAGTAAATATACATATACTTATTTGTATGTATTTGGTTCCAATACGAGTTGACTCCTGACTCAATACTGTGGTGGTGGGAAAAATAATGCCCCCTCCCTAGCAGGTCCCCATTCTAATCCCTGGAACTGTGAATATGTTACATCACAGAGTAAAAGGGACTTTGCCAATGTGCTTATGTTAAGGACCTGGAGATGGGGACATTACCCTGGATTGTCCAGATGACCCCATGGAATTACACGGGGGCCTTCACACTGGAAGAGGGAGAAAAGGAGGTCAGAGTGAAAGAACTCTACCTGCTGTTTCTAGTGCTGAAGACGGAGGGAAGTGTCTAATGACCAAGGAATACGGGGAACCTATAAAAGCTAGAAAAGTCAATGAAACAGATAGTCCCCTAGAGCCCCCAGAAGGAAGGCAGCCCCGTTGACACCTTGATTTTCATCCAGGGAGATCCTTGTTGGACTCCTAGCCCATAGAACTGTGAGATAATAAAGTGTGTCCTTTGAAGCCACTGTGTTTGTGGTGACCTGTCATAGCAGCAGTAGAAACCTATACACCTATCTCTCTCACTCACTTCAACAGTGATAAGATCTGTGGGAGACAATAAACCCTGGATAAACTCTGTAGTTTGTCTGTCTTAGGTAGTCAGGTCAAGAGCTAGCTTTACATGTTTCAGTGTTACATTAGGTCTCTGCCATCATTTTCCTTCTCATTCTCTTCTGTACGATGTATACACCATCCTCTGCACAGAGCTCATCATAGTCCTTATGTGAATTATGCAAATTGGAAGACATTGGCGGTCACAAGGATGGATTTTTTTTTTTTTTTAAGCAATGGGCTCTGTTTCTGTACCATTGAGGGAAAGAACATAACTTACAAAAAATTAAATATTGGCAAATCCTTTGCTCAAACGTACATTTGTTTTTAAAACAGTTTTGTTAAAGCACAGAGCTATTTTCAATGGTTCATAAAGAGCAGATCTGAGATTTAAGAGATCACATGCTGTTACTTTCATAAATGTTATGTATTCTTAGGAGCAATATCTGAGCTTTCATTGATTACTGATTATCTTCTCAATGCACCAGTCTTGGCAGCATAAAGATGAAGGAAGAATCACAAGGATGCTAGAACAGCCACGGGGCAAGAGAGTCTCACGTTTTGCTACTTTCTCTATGTTACAAGTTTGAGGACTTATGCATTCTGCTGATTCTGCCAGCGAGCTTCTGTGTATTGACAGCCAAAGGCACTCATGGAAATATTTAACCAAGTGTGAAAGCAAACACTGAGGCTACCCCATCTACCGGGAAAGAGGGGTATGTCTCCACTTCAGACATGAGTTTGTTGATGGATTCTTTTTGCTGGTGGTGGTGATGGTGATGACAGTGGTGGGCTTTTTTCTTCTTGTTATTTGCTTTAATTTTTAAACTGTTTCTAGGAAATAAGTGTGGAGTAGCAGCTTTATTTAACTCTGGAAGGCAAAGGAACGTAACTGAGGACAGTTCCTAATGAATATATTAAGATCTCTACATCAACATTAATGAAATGACTTATACACTTTCCTGTTAAAGTTTCTTCAAGTAAAACAACTTTATTTATAAGAGTAACTCAATGTTATATAAGCATATTTAGGAATCTGTGGTCCGTAGCCCACCTACATTAGTATCACTTGGGGTGTTTCTGTAAAAAGTGCAGAGCCCAGGGCCCCACGTCAACAAATAGCTTGGGAGTGGGGCCCAGGAAGCAGCTTCTGTGATCCCCGCTGCTGATCCTAAGGTCCCCACATCTAAGAGCCTCTCTTTATTCACATTTGCTTCAATAGCCACCACCAAGATGCTTCACTTCCTCTCACTGACCGTGTCCACCAGTTATGCTGGCTTCAATACATCATCACTATAGCAACACAAATGAATACAGGTCATGCATTTATATACACACACTTTCTACAGTGCCATGAGACACAGGCTAAGCCTCTCAGGTGCCACTTGAGAGTGATCATTAGTTTGGATTCACAAGACTTTCAATGTTCTGGGTCTGGCCACTGGTTTCAGTTCTCCAGAGAAGACTGAGGATGACAAAATGCAATAGCATATTTAGAGTGAGATCACCACACTTTGTAGATCATAAAAGAATCAAAATGGGAGGTGGTAGGTTAAACATGAGATGGTATCTGGGAAGCCATGTGACTTCAGAGCACTCAGATGCTGCAGTGTAGACTGACAGCCAGCATGATAGGGGCCCAGCTGAGCTGGCCCACGGCAGGTGGGGGATCTGGCAGTAGGACTGGCTGAGCCCCACTGTCCCTCGGGGCACCACTCTCCATCATCATGTGCGTTAGAACTGCCAAGGAACTCCCGTGTTGGGACCATGTGCCCTAATTGTAGGAAGCAGTGTGCTTTTTCAACCTGGGTTGACCAGCTGAGGATAGATGCTGAGGAAAGAAAAGGTTGGTGTTAGTCCCCAGGCCACTGGCCATGTGGAAGCGGTGTCAGGAGGTCCTCTACAAACCCTGCATGTTTAGCTCAGTGCCTGGCCAAGCTGTCCTTGGCCAATGATGTCTCTTAACTGCAGGAAAGGCTTTCTGATTTTAACCGTCCTCATGGGGCAATGTCTCTGGTGTCCCTTGACCCTCTAGCAGGTGTGGAGAAATGGGCTCACATCTATGCAGCAGATTGGGAGCTGCACAAATGGAAGAAAGCCCATTCTTCTGCTTCAAGCAGCTCTGGTGACTCCACTTTTCATGTGGCTCTTGGTAGCCAAGGGTCACAAGATTAGGGTGCACAGCAGAGCCCTTACTGACTTCACCGGGAGACAAAACTATAAGGTGAGAGTCCATTATGCGGCCTTGCCGGGGGCTCCCTGAGCTTCACTGAGCACTGGGCTGTGGCAGAGCCAAGGGCGCAGGAAGAGCCTGTCAGGAGGATGAGCTGAGGGGAGGCACTGCTGTCCTGAGGAGCCACTGGTGCCACCAAGTTAGAGGCAAATGTTCCCCACCAGCAGGGCTGGTGATGGCCCTGCTCAGAGCTGTTGCACATGAGGCAGCCAGATCCCACCACTCTCTGTTCAGGGACCAGTGCTCTCCCCAGTTCACTCTGGAGCAAAATGATGACTTCTGTGCCCTCCCAGGAACCGAAAACTTAATATGAAACATGCACATGTAGAAACAGCTTGTTGTAGGAAGGAGGGAACATCACGCAAGAAAGTCCCCTGTTCAGCCATGTCCCTTTTACTTAGTGAGGAGAGGGAGGGGACACATCACCATGGAGCTTGGAGACCCCCTAAGTCTAGTACCACCTCTTACAAATGAGGGGGACGGCCTTGCAGAGACTGGGGTCCAACCAGAGTCATATGGCTGCTTTGTGGCAAGCCCAGGATTAGAACCGAGGTCTCCGGCTCTCTCCCATGGCCTAGGAGAAGATGAAGGTACCCATGGACATTGCCGGAACTGAGTGATCACTTTTATTTTTTGGAGGCAGGACTCATGATTCCTATGTGAGTGAGGCACAAATATGGGCCTGTGTGAACTCATGAAACATTTTTCTAACCTGGAAGTTCAGGATCTCCCACCTCAGCTATGACTAGCCAGCTCAGGACTGGGTGGCTAGCTGGTATGCTTATTTGCAAGCACCAAGTCTTAACATAATAAAGAGTGTGCCCAATACCCCTGCAGGCAAATATGGAGGATAGTGAACTTTCTAGTCAACAAGGGGAAGGACCACTGGCCAGTGACTCCTCCAGTAAGAGAGACCCAAAGCCCTGGATCCAAAACAGGCAACAGATTTTCAAATGAGGACTGACCCGCCAGTTTGTAACTGCTGCTTCAGAATGATTTATGGGGGTGGGCTTCCACTATCCTCTAGACTCTACCATCATTTGGGGACAGGCACTAACTCCCCAGGCCTGGAGGGCCCTCACACCCATGGTGTGCTGAAGGTATGTGTGCTGGGCATGTGCTGTTGTTCAGATTGGTGCTGTCAGGGATGCAGAAAGACAAGGGTCTGCAGAGCCCAGGTCACAGGATTCGGCTCTTGCAGGACCCAGTGTGTGCCTAATTGCAAGCTCTACTCTGCACAAATGTGCATGGTCCCCCTGAAGGAAGAGATGGAGGAAGCTGTCCTGCCATCCCAGCATCAGCCCAGCCAACTGGCTAGAGTATCCTTCACAAGAAACTTGATTACTGGTGAGCCCAGGACACCATCAGGCAGTCAGTCCCAATGGGGACTGACCGTCCTCAGTTTAAAATTGTCACCTCAGGAAGATTTGGGGGGTGGGGGTAGGCTCTGTCTACCTTGGAAGCTGTGCATTTTGGGGGCCCAACCTGAGCCCAACAGGCCTGGGGGCCCCAGAGCCAAAGGCCAACTGACAGAGTACAGACCACACATCCATGGGTGACACAGTTCAAAAGAGTCTGGAATCTGAACCAGGGCATCTGTAGGGAGAGGCTGGGTTCCAGTAGTGGTCTCTTGGGTATTCCTGGCCACGGCCTCATTCCAAGAGCTAATCTGCACAAATGTGGATATTCTTGCTCCTGAAGACACACCTGGAGGGCTCTGGACTGCCTTGTCAGAGCAGGGCAGTGCAGGACGGTTTGAGATATTCTCCAGTAGGAGACACCCATGAGTCTTGATTACAGAATGCCCAGAACTTTATCATGGAGCCAGTCCAAGTTGGCAGTACGTGTGCTGGCTGAAAGCTGCCACCCCAGAAAGATTTTCTGGGCGTCAGCCTTGTCCACACTGGTGGCTCTGCAGGTTTGGGAATCAGCCAGGGCCCAGCAGGCATGGAGGTCCTAGCAGCCCAATGTTGCTGGCTGACACAGTGCAGAACACACTGCTTGTCTCTCCTGCTTTAGCATCTGAAGGGCTGACTGAACTCCCATTTTCTCTCCTAGTGTGTTATGGTAGTCACCATACAGGGCACCATTAGTTTTTGATGTAGTGTTCCAAGATTCATTGTTTGGATGCTACACCCGGTGCTCCATGCAATCCTTGCCCTCCTTAACACCCATCACCAGACTCACCCATCCCCCTCCCCCCGCCCCTCTAAAATCCTCAGTGTGTTTCGCGGAATCCATAGTCTCTCATGGCTCGTCTCCCACTCCAATTTCTCCCCCTTCATTTTTCCCTTCTCCTAATGTCCTCCATGCTATTCTTTGTATGCTTCACAAATAAGTGAAATCATATGATAATTGACTTTCTCTGTTTGTCTTACTTCACTTAGCATAATCCTCTCCTATCTTTACCAGATGGACCTAAATGGCCATCATCTGCATGTCTCCGTACTTGTTCTCTGTATCATATTATGTGTACAGCTTGGATTCAGGGACTCCCTGGGTCTTCCTTCTCACCTCCTACTTTTCCTTCCTCCTTGCCTGTTCAGTTGGTTCTGTCCACTCCTCATCTACTCTTCCATCATCCCCTCCACACACATCTGCTCCGTGCCTGTTGTGTGCAGTCAGCATGACATGCACTGAGCATACTGACCTCTAGGAATACCTGTTTACCATTTTTTTTTTAACAGCCAAATTGGGCATCTAGGCTTTCTACCAGTAACTAAAACTAATTGAATTTGAGCTAGAAAATTACTAACATTTTTGGTTAGGTCAAATTAGTTAATTTAATTAAAATGTGACTGAATCAGTTGTGAAGCTAGACTGATTTTTTTTTTATAGAACTTGTGTTGGTAGAACATCAATTTCTATTTTTGTCCAGCTGATTTCAAAATAGCAATGATAATACAGTAACCCTGAACTTCTAAATAGACATTTTACAGAAAAAGATACAGGAAATAGAAAATGTTACTACAGTGTTCATTCCTGTTTTTGCATTATAAATAATAACCTGATGCTAATAAAATTTATCATTAAGGGACCATTAGGGAAGAAACAAATAAGTATGGCTTATGACTTGATAGCTGTATGATATCATTTTAGTAGCTGGAAGCGTCCCAGGTCTTTTTTATATTAAGAATATAAGTATGCTTAAAATATGACTTCTTTGAAATGTGTGAGAGGTGAAAAGAAATGGGGTCACTTATGTTGAGAGGTTTAAAAATGGAGCCCAAGGCCATTAAGGAGGTGGGTCTTACACATGTCCTCACTGGGTGGAAAAATGAACTTTTGAAGAAGGCCAAACCAGGAATATTCCAGGGGCTCTGTAGGAACATCTGCAACTTGCAGCAATAATGGACTTTTGCTCAATGATGGCTCTAGCCATCAGAGAACCAATTCTGTCTAGCTGAGATTAGTTTTCTACCACCAACACCAATCATAACTATTTTTAAAAACATATATAAGCATTCCCTGTTGTTGTAAAAACCCTCAATTTTTTTGTTCCCTAGTGGGACACAATTTGGGTTACTACCTGAATTGATGTTCCTGAATTGCAATTCTAAGACCCCAAATAAGTGCTTTTGTTTTATTTCAATTTTGCTTCTTTTTTTCAAGTGACGAGGGGTAGTTTGTAAAGCAAGGTATTATTACATCCAAGTTTTAACTGCAAATAATGAGTTATTGGGTGCTCTAAGAGGATGCTAACCATCCTGGAGAATTGTTACCTTTGACACCTGCTCTACTGTGGATGAGAGACAAAGGAAATGTATGTCTTCCTCCTTTCCAAGCTTGAACTTGGAGGTGTTGAATGGATAGGAAGAGAGCTGCCACTCTTCTGTGATCTGGTGTCCACACACCCTGGGCCCACTGCAAGATGCCAGACCTGTAAGGGGCTGAAAATAGTCCTTATATTTTCAGAGAGACAGAATACTTTGTTGAGATGAGTTAGCCTTTATGGTGTTTTCAAATTATGCCTCAAAATGCTTACACACTACTCCGTTGGGTCTTTGAACAGAAGGGTCCTTTGTTGTAGTATGCAGTGAGGGAGTGGACATGTATGGAAAATAATGTTGTGGCTTTACACAGAATTACATACAGAGAGTCAAAAGAATGATGTTTACCGGTAAGTCTATAGCAACATCATGGCAGTAATGCAGGCTTACAGTCCTTTGACCTGCCTTCCTTTTAAGGTATCCCCCTCATCTCTTCTCAGTACCCTTGGTTTCCCAGGTGCAAACGTGAATCCAGTCTCACCAGGAAGCTGCTCCCTCCACATCTCATCCATCGGTGACTCTATAGAAGTGTCAGTTCCAGCAACTACCTTTCTCCTAGTAGTGATGCTCTGCATCTCTAGAGCTTTTCTGTATCATTAGAGCTGAGGAAAATCCCCGTGCTAGAGGATCCATCCATACAGTAGTGTGAAGGTGCTTTGGGTGTCTATAATAGTTAGCTGCTGAAAACAGTGATGGTTTTTTTGTTTGTTTGTTTTGGTTTGGTGTTTTGAGAGAGAGGGAACATGGAGGCAGTGAGAGACAGAGGGAGAGAGAGAATCCTAAGCTGGCTCCACACCCACCATGGAACCACTACAGGCCTCCATCTCACAGCCTGGAACATCATGACCTGGGTTGAAATCAAGAGTCAGATGCTTAACCATTATTTGTTGCTGAAGGAGATTTGGATTGGTTGGACTGCCAATACCTGATGTGAAATTGGAAACTTGTGTTTATGAGCACTAAGATGGTGGATGTGTGTGCAGTGGATGGTGACTTAGTTTATGTAAATACAGGGAAGGGAAAGCTGTGTTGCACAATGTGTGACCCAAGGATTTAGAGTATATGGAGTCCCTCCACTGTTGACACCAAACATATTGAGCAAGATCTGTTAAATTCATTAGTATGATATAAGTCAACTCCTCTTCTTGTATGGATTATAGAATTTACATTTTGGGGAGGGAGGCAAGATGGCAGAAGAGTAGGGGACCTCGTTTTATCTGGTCCCCTGACTTTAGGTAGATAACTATCAAATCATTCTGAACACCTATGAATTCAAACCGAGATGTAAGGAAAGAATTGCGGGAATTCTACAAACCAATAAGTGACCACTTTTTACAAAGGAGGAGGTCTGAAGAATCTGAGGGGTTATCTCAGAAGATAATCAGTGGAGGCGGGGAGTCTCTGTAAACTGGCTACTAGGAAGTGATATAGCTCCAGAGCCCAATATTAGAACCTTTATAAATCTGCTCCAATGAGAGACATCTATGCCTGAAAGGTGCTCTGGTTGGAAGCAGAGCAGGATTCTAGGTCTGACAGTGTCGTCTTAGAATCTCCAGGGTCACAGAAAGAACAGGGGTGCATGAGCAGACAGAGTTCCTAAGCATTGGAAAGAAGAAAGCAGCGAGGGGCAGCAAACCTGGGAGAGGACCCTCAACTTGGTTCACCATAAACCATGAACTGCAGCATGATCCGGTGACAGCACTTCTGCATGCATCCTGCAAAGGAGAGATAAGTGGCAGCCCTGTGACTTCCTCCAGCAGGGATGGCACGGGAGTGTGCACAATTGGGCAACCCCCTCAGAGTGTAGGGGTACTGCAAAGGACAGAAAACTTGTAGCCATATGACTTCCTCAGGAAGGACAGCATGGAGGAGTGCCTGACTGGGTGACCACTCTCTGTGTGGGGACCCTACAAAGGATAGAAATTCAGGGAGCTTTTGCATTCTGCTGGGAGGATCCGTGCAAGCACACACCACAGGAGTCTTTAGACTTTGGCACACACAAAAGTGAAGACCACTTATCCCTGAGGGTTTAGTGAAGAGAGGGGACTGCCATCTCTCGGCACCGGTACTCAAGATTGGGCAAGGCCTTATTTGTTTTCATCCTCTAGAGAGATGTGGAACACCTATGGGGAACAAAAGCCACATAGATCAATCAGTAGCAGCTCAGCCCAAGTCCAGCCCCCTGGCAAGGGGCTGTGCAACTCTGCCCAGGCAAAGGCACCTGAGATTCAGTGCAGCAGGCCCCTTCCCCAGAAGACTAGATGAAACAACTGGGAACACCAAGTTTACAGAGCACACAGGACTGCAAAACTCTAGGACTAGAGGAAAATAATATAGAGAATTTAACGTGGTTTTTTTTTTTCATGATTTATCTTTCATTTAAAATTTTCCCTTTTCTTTTTTCTGTTATTTCCTTTTTCAATTCGTTTCTTACTTTATTGACTTTTGTTTTTGTCTTTTTTTTTTTTTTTTTTTTTTTTTTTTTTAGGCAGACTGCCACGTGAAGAGCTTCATTTGTGTGTGTCTAGGGTCTTGGAAGCTTGACTACCCTACGTCCTCCTACAAATGGACCTAGAGAGCCTGTTTGGAGGTTCTAGCAGGGGAGCGTAGCTACTCGTATACCCTTGGCCCAAGACCGATCCTCTCCTCTATCGGGGAAGGTCATCCTCTTTGACTGAGTGCACTGCTTTGGGAGGGATGTTTATAGAGTGGTGAGGGAGGAAGGGGACACCCGCCTAGCCAGTCAGATCGGCTGAATCAACCCTGGCGAACAATGGGGTGACAGATGCTGTAGTCAGATCGCCCTCACATCTTTAAGTCTTTTTTTAATGAACATATAATGTATTATTTGTTTCAGGGGTACAGGCCTGTGATTCATCAGTCTTAACACAATTCACATCACTCACCATAGCACACACCCTCCCCAATGTCCATCACCCAGTCATCTTATCCCTCCCAGCGTCCACCACTCCAGGAACCCTCAGTTTTTTCCTGAGATTAAAAGTCTTTTATGTTTTGTCTCCCTCACTGGTTTCATCCTATTTCATTTCACTTCTTCCTCTCATCCCCCATGATCCTCTGCCTTGTTTCTTAAAATCCATGCATCAGCGTGATAATACGATAGTTGTCTTTCTCTGATTGACTTATATCTCTTAGCATAATACCACCTAGTTCCAGCCATGTTGTTGCAAATGGCACGATTATTTTTTTTTTTTTTGGCTGCGTAATATTCTAGTGAGTGTGTGTGTGTGCGTGCATGCTTGTGTGTAGATATAGAAAGATGATACATAGATATAGATATATGTGATATAGATATGGATATATCAATCACATCTTCTTTATCCATTCTTCTGTTGATGGACATCTAGACCCTTTCCTAGTTTGGTATTGTGGACACTGCTGCTATAACCATCCGGGTGCACATGCCCCTTCGGATAACTACGTTGGTATCTTTGGGGTAAATACCCAGTAGTGCGATTGCTGGGTCAGAGGGAAACTCTTATTTTCTACTTTTTGAGGATCCTCCATACTGTTTGCCAGAGCGGCTGCAACAGGTTGCATTCCCACAAACAGTGTAGGAGGGTTCCCCTTTTTCTACATCCTCACCAACATCTGTTGATTCCTAAATTGTTAATTTTAGCCATTTTTGACTGGTATGAAGTGGTTTCTCATTGTGGTTTCGAATTGTATTTCCTTGATGCCAGTGGATGTTGAGCATTTCTTCGTATGTTTGTTGGCCATTTCGATGTCTTCTTTGTACTTCCTTCACCTCCTTGGTTAGGTTTTTTGCAAGGTATATTATGGTTTTTGGTGCTATTGTAAATGGAATTAATTCCTTAAATTCTCTTTCTACAGTTACATTGTTAGTGCATAGGAAAGCAACTGATTTCTCTGCATTGATTTTGTATCCTGTCATATTACTGATTTGCTATATGAGTGCTAGTAATTTGGGAGCAGAGTCCTTTGGGTTTTCCATATAAAGTATCATGTCATCTGTGAAGAGAGAAAGTTTGACTTCTTCTTTGCCCATTTCAATATTTTTATTTCTTTTTGTTGTCTGATTGCTGAGGCTAGGACTTCTGGTACTATGTTGAACAACAGTGGGGATAGTGGGTATCCTTCTTGGGTTCCTGATCTTTTTTTTTTTTTTTAATTTTTTATTTTTTTATAAACATATATTTTTATCCCCAGGGGTACAGGTCTGTGAATCACCAGGTTTACACACTTCACAGCACTCACCCAAGCACATACCCTCCCCAATGTCCATAATCCCACCCCCTTTTCCCAAACCCCCTCCCCCCGGCAACCCTCAGTTTGTTTTGTGAGATTAAGAGTCACTTATGGTTTGTCTCCCTCCCAATCCCGTCTTGTTTCATTTATTCTTCTTCTACCCACTTAAGCCTCCATGTTGCATCACCACTTCCTCATATCAGGGAGATCATATGATAGTTGTCTTTCTCTGCTTGACTTATTTCGCTGAGCATGATACGCTCTAGTTCCATCCATGTTGTTGCAAATGGCAAGATTTCATTTCTTTTGATGGCTGCATAGTATTCCATTGTGTATATATACCACATCTTCTTGATCCATTCCTCTGTTGATGGACATCTAGGTTCTTTCCATAGTTTGGCTATTGTGGACATTGCTGCTATAAACATTCGGGTGCATGTGTCCCTTTGGATCACTACATTTGTATCTTTAGGGTAAATACCCAATAGTGCAATTGCTGGGTCATAGGGCAGTTCTATTTTCAACATTTTGAGGAACCTCCATGCTGTTTTCCAGAGTGGCTGCACCAGCTTGCATTCCCACCAACAGTGTAGGAGGGTTCCCCTTTCCCCGCATCCTCGCCAGCATCTGTCATTTCCTGACTTGTTGATTTTAGCCATTCTGACTGGTGTGAGGTGATATCTCATTGTGGTTTTGATTTGTATTTCCCTGATGCCGAGTGATATGGAGCACTTTTTCATGTGTCTGTTCGCCATCTGGATGTCTTCTTTGCAGAAATGTCTGTTCATGTCTTCTGCCCATTTCTTGATTGGATTATTTGTTCTTTGGGTGTTGAGTTTGCTAAGTTCTTTATAGATTCTGGACACTAGTCCTTTATCTGATATGTTGTTTGCAAATATCTTCTCCCATTCTGTCAGTTGTCTTTTGATTTTGTTAACTGTTTCCTTTGCTGTGCAAAAGCTTTTGATCTTGATCTTAAGGGAAAGGATCTCAGCTTTTCCCCATTGAGAATTATATTCTTTGTGGGCTTTTTGTAAATGGTTTTTATAAAATTGAGGAATGTTCCCACTATCCCCATAGTCTGAAGAGTTTCAATCAGGAGAGGATGCTGTATTTTGTCAAATGCTTTTTCTGCACCAATTGAGAGAACCATATGGTTCTTCCCTCAACTCTAATTAACATGTTCTATCACACTGATTTGCCAAGGTTGAACCACTCTTGGATCCCAGGGATAAATCCCACCTGGTCCTGATGGATAATCTCTTAATGTACTATTTGTAATGCACTCCTTTTAGGCACTGTTGGATCCTGTTAGGTAGGATCTTATTGGAAATCTTGACATCCATATCCATCAGGGATGTGGGTCTGAAATTATCCTTTTTGATGGGGTCTTTGCCTGGTTTGGGGATCAAGGCAATGCTGGGCTCACAGAATGAGCCCTGAAGCTTTCCTTCATTTTCTATGTTTTGAAACAGCTTCAGAATAGGTGTTATTTCTTCTTTGAATGTTTGGTAGAGTTCCCCAGAGAATCCACCATGTCCTTGACTCTTGTTTTTTTGGGAGGTTTTTGATCTCTGCCTCAACTAGTTATTGGTTATGTGTCTATTCAGGCTGTCAATTTCTGCCTGTTTTTGTCATAGTAGTCCATAGGTTTCCAGGAAGGCATCCATTTCTTCCACTTTGCTTACTTTATTGGCATATATTTGTTGATAATAATCTCTAATAAGTGTTTCTATTTCCTTGGTGTTCGTTGTGATCATCCCCTGTCATTCATAATATTATTCATTTGGGCTTTTTCTCTGTTCTTTTGGATAAGTCTGGCCAGTGGTTTATTGATCTTATTAATTCTTTCAAAGAACCAGTTTCTAGTTTTGTTGATCTGCTCTTGGCATTTCTGGTTTCTAATTCTTTGATCCCTCCTCTAATCTTAATTAGTTCTCTTCTCCTGTGTGGCTTAGGCTTCATTTTTTGTTTTTTCTTCAGTTCCTTAAGGTGTGAAGATAGGTGGTGAATTTGGGATATTTCTATTTTTCTGAGGCTTGGCTGGCTATGTATTTCCCCCTTAAGACTGCCTTTGCCATATCCCATAGGTTTTATAATGATGTGTTTTCATTCTCGTTGGTTTCCATGAATTGTTTAAGTTCTTCTTTGATTTATTGGTTGACCCAAAATTCTTGAGTAGGATGATCCTTAGCTTCCAAGTGTTTGAATTTTTTCCAAACTTTTTCTTGTGTCTCAGTTCCGGTTTCAAAGAAAGCATTGTGGTCTGAGAATATGCAGGAAATCATCTCAGTCTTTTGGTGTGGGTTGAGACCTGATTTGTGACCCAGTATGTGGACTATTCTGGAGAAAGTTCTATGTGTGCCTGAGAAGAATGGGTATTCTGTTGTTTCAGGGGAATGTTCTGTGTATATCTGTGAGGTTCATCTTGTGCAGCATGTCATTCAAGGCTCTTGTTTCTTCTTTGATTTTCTGCTTAGATGATCTGTCCTTTGCTGAGAGTAGAGTGTTGAGGTCTCCTACTATTAAGGTGTTATTATCTATCTATCTATCTACCTCTCTATCTATATTTTTTGGTAACATTTGGCTTAGGTAGTTGGCTGCTCCCATGTTGGGGGCATAAATATTTACAATTGTTAGATCCTCTTGTTGGATGGACACTTTAAGAATGATATACTGTCCTTCTGTATCTCTAACTACAGTCCTTATCTTAAAATCTTATTTCTCTGATATGAGAATTGCTACCTCAGCTTTCTTTTGAGGTCTGATGGCATGAACAATGGTTATCAATCCCTTTGCTTTTGATCTAGAAGTATCTTTAAGTTCAACATGAGTCTCTTATAGAAAGCATATGGATAGGTCCTTTTTATCCAATCTGCAACCCTGTGCCATTTTATGGGAGCATTTAGGGCCTTCATGTTGAAAGTGATTATTGAAAGATGGGGTTTTATTGTCATCATGCTGCCTGTCCTTGTTTCTGTAGATTGTCTCTGTATATTTCTGTTCTATATCACTCTTGGGGACTTTCTCCTTTTATCGAATTGCCCTTAATATTTCTTGTAGGGCTGGCTTAGTGGTCACATATTCTTTCAGTTTCTGCCTATCCTGGAAGTTCTTTGTCTCTCCATCTGTTCTGAATCACAGCCTTGCTAGATAAAGTATTCTTGGCTGCATGTTTGTGCCACGAAGACCATGAGTGATCCCAGTATGGATGGGTGAGGGTGGCAGCTGCAGAAGCTTCCCTGGCAAAGGCCAGCCCCCTTGATCCACAGGCACAGGTCCTCACAAGAGCCTGTCCTGGTCCAGCAATTTCTCCTTAAGCTCCTGAATTCTGTTTGAATGCTGTTATATTGGGCACTTCCTCTCCCACCACCACCCCTCTGTAAACTATCAGTGGTCCCCAGGGGCAGGATGTTTTTGCACTGGGATATTATTTTACTTCCCAGTGGGTAGCTTCTGTTGGGCCCCTCCCCATTCTGTTCATCCTCTGATATTGGTCTGCACAATCACAACTCCATCCTTTGTACCTCACGACTGAAGGTCTTCTGTCCCCATAGAGATCCAGACATATAATCTTACATCTCAGGCTGATTGCATGGGTGTTCGACAGCTTGGTAGATATCCAGCTAAATTCAGGGCATCAGTTGAAATGGAGTCCCCTACTCCTTTGCCATTTTGCCCCCTTTATCAGTTGATAGCATTTTGACAGGGATTGCATTAAATGTGTAGATCGCTCTAAGTAGCATAGACATATTAACAATATTTGGTCTTCCGATCCATGAGCATGGAATGTCTTTTCATTTTTTTGTGCCTTCCGCAATTTTTAAAGTCTTTTTCTACTTTCATTTTTCACATTTACATTTAATCAATGTATTCTGCCTTTTTGGTTTCCTTTCGATGGATTCATTTAATTTTTGTGTGTATATAAGTTTTGCTTTCTTTCCAGTTTTGGGATTGACTGTCTTCTAACAAATAGATTAAAATACATCCAGGACAAGTTGATTATCCCATTTTGTCCATTTGGGATATTATATTGTCTCTTCTTCCTCTCTCTCTCTTTTTTTCCTTTCATTCTTTTTCTTTTCTTTTTGGTTTTGACCTATTTTGATTTGTATTGTCTGTAGTTCACATGGATCATGGTTGATGTTTTTGATTTATCTCACTTGTTCATCCATTCTTCTCTGAGCAAAATGACTAAAAGGGGAAATTCACAACAAAAGAAAGAACTAGAGTTAATGCTGTCATGGATCTAATCAATATGGATATAAGTAAAGTGTTGGAGATGGAATTCAGGATAATAATGATAAAGTTACTAGCTGGGCCTGAAAAAAAGTATAAAAGTCACTGGGCTGTCTCTCCGTGTCAAAATGAAATCCAATCTGGTCTAAATTTAAAATGTTTTAACTAACCTGCAGTCTAAACTGGATGTTTGAACAGCTAGGGTAAATGAGGAAGAATAGAAAATAAGTGACATAGAAGACAAGTTGATGGAAAGGAAAGAAGTTGAGGAAAAGAGAGAACAACAAGTAATGGACCAGTAGGGGAGACTTTGAGAAATCAGCAATGTCATCAAATAAAACAAAATTAGAATTGTGGGGGTCCCTGAGAGAGAAGAAAGAGAAATTGAGGGCCAAAAGGTATATTTAAGGAAATTATAGCTGAGAACTTCCCGAATCTGGGGAAGGAAAGAGGAATTCAAGTCCAAGAGGTAGAGAAGACAATTCCAAAATCAGTAAAAATGGATCCACACCCCAACAGGTAATAGTGAAGCTTGCAAATTTCAGATTTGAAGGCAAAATCCTGAAAGCAGTTCAAGACAACAGGTTCTTTTTTTTTAATGTTTTCAATTTATTTATTTTCAGAAAAACAGTATTCATTATTTTTTCACCACACCCAGTGCTCCATGCAATCCATGCCCTCTATAACACCCACCACCTGGTACCCCAACCTCCCAAACTCTGCCAATTCAGACCCCTCAGATTGTTTTTCAGAATCCATAGTCTCTCATGATTCACCTCTTCTTCCAATTTACCCCAACTCCCTTCTCCTCTCTAACACCCTTTGTCCTCCATGCTATTTGTTATGCTCCACAAATAAGTGAAACCATATGATAATTGACTCTCTCTGCTTGACTTATTTCACTCAGCATAATCTCTTCCAGTCCCGTCCATGTTGCTACAAAAGTTGGGTATTCATCCTTTCTGGTGGAGGCATAATACTCCATAGTGTATATGGACCACATCTTCCTTATCCATTAGTCCCTTGAAGGGCATCTTGGTTCTTTCCATAGTTTGGCGACTGTGGCCATTGCTGCTATAAACATTGGGGTACAGATGGCCCTTCTTTTCACAACATCTGTATCCTTGGGTTAAATACCCAGGAGTACAATTCCAGGGTCATAGGGAAGGTCTATTTTTAATTTCTTGAGGAATCTCCAGACTGTTCTCCAAAGAGGCTGCACCAACTTCCATTCCCACCAACAGTGGAAGAGGGTTCCCCTTTCTCCACATCCTCTCCAACACATGTTGTTTCCTGTCTTGTTAATTTTGGCCATTCTTACTGGTGTAAGGTGATATCTCAATGTGGTTTTAATTTGAATCTCCCTGAGGGCTAATGATGATGAACATTTTTTCATGTGTCTGATAGCCATTTGTATGTCTTGATTGGAGAAGTGTCTGTTCAGATCTTCTGCCCATTTTTTGATGTTTGCCTGTTTCGTGTGTGTTGAGTTTGAGGAGTTCATTATAGATCCTGGATATCAACCTTTTGTCTGTACTGTCATTTGCAAATATCTTCTCCCATTTCGTGGGTTGCCTCTTTGTTTTGTTGACTGTTTCCTTTGCTGTGCAGAAGCTTTTGATTTTGATGAAGTCCCAAAAGTTTATTTTCACTTTTGTTTTCTTTGCCGTTGGAGACATATCTTGAAAAAAGTTGCTGTGGCTGATATAGAAGAGATTACTGCCTATGTTCTCCTCTAGGATTCTGATGGATTCCTGTCTCACGTTGAGGTCTTTTATCCATTTTGAGTTTATCTTTGTGTACGGTGTAAGAGAATGGTCGAGTTTCATTCTTCTACATATAGCTGCCCAGTTTTCCCAGCACCATTTATTGAAGAGACTGTCTTTTTTCCACTGTATATTTTTTCCTGTTTTGTCGAAGATTAATTGACCATAGAGTTGAGGGTCCATATCTGGGCTCTCTACTCTGTTCCACTGGTCTATGTAGACAACACGTTCTTAACCTACAACGGTAGAAACACTAGGCTGGCAACAAACCTACCTTAATGTAACAGAACATATGTTCTTCTGAAGCGCACATTGAACATTCTCCAAACAGATCACATCTCACATTACCAATCAAGTCTCAAGCAATACCAAAAGACTGGGATGATTCCTTGCATGTTTTCAGACAACAATGATCTTGAATTCAATCACAGGAGGAAATTTGGAAGGAAATCAAACACTTGGAGTTTTAAGAGCATCCTACTAAAAAATGAAGGGTCCAACAGGAAATTAAAGAACCTTAAAAATTCATGAAAACTAATGAGAATGAAGACACACTGTTCAAACATTTGGGAAGTAGCAAAAACAGCCTTAAGAGGAAGCTGTATTTCATTACAAACCTCTCTCAAAAATTAGAAAAATCTCAAATACACAAGCTCTCCTTACACCTAAAAGAACTGGAGAAAGAAGAGCAAATATGGCTTAAACCAAGCAGGAGAAGAGAAATAATAAATATTAGAGCAGAAATCAATGAAATAGAAACCAGAGAAATAGTAGAACAGATCAATGAAAGTAGAAGCTGGTTCGCTGAAGTAATTAATAAGATTGATAAACTCCCAGCCAGACTTTAAAAAAAGAAAAGAAAAAGGACCCTTGGGCACCTGGTGGCTTAGTCAGTTAAGCACCTGCCTTCAGCTCAGGTCACGATCCCAGGGTCTTAGGATCGAGTTCCCTATCAGCCTCCCAGCTTTGCAGGGAGTCTGCTTCTTCCTCTGTCCCTTCCCGACTTGTTCTCTTTCTCGCTCATTTACACACACTCTCTCTCAGAAATGAATAAATAAAGCCAAATAAATTTGTTTAAAAGAAAAGAGAAGTGACGCAAATTAAGAAAACCATAGGTGAAAGAGGAGAGATCAAAACCAACACCAAGGAAATAGAAACAAATTTAAGAACATATTATAGCAGCTATATGCCAACCAGCAAGGAAATTGAAACAGTAATCAAAAATCTCTTGACAAAGAAGAATCCAGGGCCAGATAACTCCAGGAGAATTATACCAAACATCTAAAGAAGAACTAATACCTACTCTTCTGAAGCTGCTTTAAAAAAAATAGAAATGGAAAGAAATTTCCCAATCATTCTATGAGGCCAGTTTTACCTTGATCCCAGAACCAGATAAAGATCCCACCAAAAAGGAGAGTTACTGACAAATATCCCTAATAAACATAGATGCCAGAATTCTCACCAAGATACTACTCAGTAGGATGCAAGAGTACACTAAAATGATTTATTCATCATGACCAAGTGGAATTGATTCCTGTGATGCAAGCGTGGTTCAATGTTCACAAATCAATCAATGAGATAGATCACATAAATAAAAGAAAAGGCAAGAACATTATGATCCTTTATGTTGATGCAGAAAAAGCATTTGATAAAATTCAGCATTCTTTCTTCATTAAAACTCTTCAAAGTGCTCCATATCACTCGGCATCAGGGAAATACAAATCAAAACCACAATGAGATATCACCTCACACCAGTCAGAATGGCTAAAATCAACAAGTCAGGAAATGACAGATGCTGGCGAGGATGCGGAGAAAGGTGAACCCTCCTACACTGTTGGTGGGAATGCAAGCTGGTGCATCCACTCTGGAAAACAGCATGGAGGTTCCTCAAAATGTTGAAAATAGAACTGCCCTATGGCTAATTGAATTCAAATTTTAACAAAATACTTTCCCTGTGTTCAATGATTTTTTTTTTTTTTACCATTGTCTCATCACTCTCATTATTTTTGTTTTTTATTATATGGAGAGGATATTTTTATTTTTCATGTTTCCACTTTTTATAGGTATTTATATATTTATATATATTTCCCATTATTTTATTCCCTTAGACTGCTTTGTTGAATCACTGTTTAGTATCATGTTGTTTAGACTCTACGTGTTTGTGTGTTTTCCCGTTTTTTTCTTGTGGTTGATTTCTAGTTACATACCATAGGGGTCAAGAACAGTTGCATGGTATGCTTTCAATCTTTTTAAATTTACTGAGGCTTGTTTTATGCCCTAACATGTGATATACTCTAGATGTTCCACATACACTGGAAGAAAATGTGTATTCTGTTGTTTTGGGATAGAATTGTTTGTATACACCTGTGTTGTCCACATGGTCTCATTTATCATCCAAAGACATGATTTCCATACTGATTTTCTGCCCTGATGATCTACCCATTGATGTACTTTGGGGTTAAAGCCCCCTACTCTTGCTGTGCCATAACATCTTGTCTCCTTATGCCCATTAATATTTCCTGTATGTATTTAGGTGCTTCAGTGTTGGGTGCATAGATATTTAGAATTGTTATATCTCCCTGTTGGATTTAACCCTTTGCATTATGTAATGTCTTTATCACACGCTACAGTCTTTGTTTTAAATTCCATTTTTTATGATATAAGCATTTCTTCTCTGGGTTGTTTTCGTTTTGTTTTGATTTTGTTTGTTTGTTTTTTGTTTTTTTTTTTTTTTTTTTTTTTTTGCTTCCAAACACATGCATCTATGCTTTCCATACCTTAGCTTTTACTCTGCATGTATCTCCACATCTGAGATGATCTCTTCTGGGTACCATATAGATAAGTCTTGCTTATTTATCCCTTCTCTACCTTGTCATTTAATTGGAAAATTTAGGCCCTTTACATTTAACATAATTATTGACATGTATGTCCTTATTGAAATTTTGTTATTTGTTTTCCGGTTGTTTGTAGTTTTCTGTTTCTGTCTCCTTATCTTCCTCTTTTCCTTTGTGATTGACAAGTTTCTGTAGTGTTGTTTGGCTTTCTCTTTTTAAATTTTGTGCATCCACTACAGGTTTTAGGTTTGTGATTACCCTGAAGTTCTTATATAATATCCTGCATTATAGCAGTGTATATGAATTGGACAGTCACTTGAGTCTAAACACATTCTTTACACATTCCTGGGTGGCTCAGTTGCTTAAGCATCTGTCTTCAGTTCAGGTCTGATCCCAGGGTCCTGGGATCGAGCCCTACATCCAGCTCCCTGCTCAGCAGCCTGCTTCTCTCTCTCCCTCTGCCTGCTGTTCCCCCTTCTTGTGCTCTCTCTCTGTCTCTCCCTGTCAAATAAATAAATAAAAACTTCTAAAATCAATACATTCTTTTAAAAAAAATCTTCTCTTCCTTTTTCCTTAACTCTTCCATATATTATGTACATGCTATCATATTGACATATTATTTTGTATTTTACATCTTTTTACTCATAATTACTTATGCAATTTCTGGCCACTCATTTTCCATTTATTTATTTATTTATTTATTTATAATTTATCTACTTATTTGACAGACAGAGATCACAAGTAGGAAGAGAGGCAGTCAGAGAGAGAAAGAAGAGAAATCAGGCTCCTGCTCTGCAGGGAGGCTCTGTGAGGCTCAATCTCAGGATCCAGGGACCATGACCTGAGCCAAAGGCAGAGGCTTTAACCCACTGATCCACCCAGGCGTCCCTCATTTTCCATTTTTAAAAGGTCAGTTTCACATTTATTGTAAGACTGTTTTGGTGATGATAAACTTTAGCTTTCGTTTCTCTAGGAAGATGTTGATCTCTCTTTGAAATCTGAACAGTAGTCTTGTCAAGTACATTCTTCTTGGTTGTACTTCTTTTTCCCTTCAGCACTTTGCACATATCGTGCCACTCATTCTGGCTTGCAGAGAGCTTCATTTATTTTGACACTGTTAAGATGAAGGGTTCACTGGGTTATCTTCTACTGCGGTGTAAAGTTTTTTGCTTGTTTGCTACCTGGAAATATGTGGAATATGACAGCACTAACACACACACACACACACACACAGAGTCATAGTATTCTTTTGGCGTTTCAAAATTTTCCTTCCTCCTTTAACCAGCATTACTCTAGCTGGTGGCCTGAGTTTTGCTCTGGCAGCCTGCTATGAGACGTCAAAGGGTACAGCAGGAATGTTCACCATCTGTCTCTCTAGTGAGCACAGCCCTTCTCAAGAGATTGTCATCCCATAACGGAAGTATCAAAACAAAGGTGCCCTGAGAATACCAATTCCAACTCCAACTCCAACTCCCAAGGGTTGGAACATGCTGATGTCCACCCTGAGGTCAGCTGCACAATGCATATGACAGTGGGCAACTGTCCCAGCACCATCTGAGTAGGCAATCCACTCTACTTCTAATACCTGAGATCCAAGGAAAGATCAAAACCCCTGAGCTATATAAAGGCAAAGGACTCACACACAATGAAAAAGACATTCTTATAGACACTTGGAGAAATTTTATTATACTCATTAATTAACAATGAGTAAATAAAAAATTAAAAGAAAAGCAAGCACAGAGTAGGCTCCCCTGGAAGTGCCCCTGTGTAAGCGACGGGGGAGTGTCTCCAGGCAGGTCCTCCTGCAGTTACCCTAGAAATGTGGGAAATCTGGCGCAGATGCGGTTACAACCTGCACAGTTCTATCTTTTTCCTAGCAAGCTGTGAGCCTGTCTGAGGGCCCTCTGGTGCGACACCATGAAAGTAGTTGAGGCCACGGCAGCTCAGCTAGAAACTTTGAACTTTAATGGCACTGGTTTGGGGGATGGCCAAGGTCAGGCGGTGTAGTCTCAGGGCTATATATATGTTCCAGGATCACGGCCGTCACTGCAGTCGCATGAGGTGTCCCCGGACAGCAGACAGGACACGGATGTTCAGCCTGCCAAGGAGCAGTCACTTGAATTTCCTCCACAGTCAAGGCGGGAACTGCTCACCGTCCCTGAGCGCTGTAGAGCTGGCGGGGACACGGACTCTCTAGACACTTCAGCCTCCGATTTGGACTTGGACGGTGAAACAGATTCGGGTAGTTCAAGCGCCTCCTCATTCTCATCATCTTCCTCTTGTATATCACTTCCTCCACTGCTGTCAGGCGGAGAAGATGGCTGACAAACTGAGAAGGAAAACAAGAATTTTATTCTTAAAACAAAAGGTGAATTACTTTTTAATGGACTACTTTCTGTTGAAGAACTCACTATTATTCTGCATGAAGATACTGATTTAAAGCCCCTTGGGATGGTTTCAAGTATTATTGAGCAATTGGTAATAATTCCATTGATGATTAACCTATCTCCGGTTAATGGGAATGTAATGTTCTTTTGAGACTGTAATTTTTAAAAGCAATCGACAGGCAGCAGGAAAGATATTTGAGATATTTGAACCTGTTGCACATCCATTTATATCTCACGGTTTAATTCTTCAGAGCACATTGAGAGTAAAGGTATGATAATACAGGACACTATGTATTTTGGTCGGTCAAAGAAAGTCTTCACTCAGTACATAGTCACAGAAATGCCCAGAGTGTCTCAATCGGATTCCTCAGTCCCTGCGATGTCAGTGAATCATTTTCCAAGAGCAAGTGTGACCCGGAAGAATGTACTCACTCTCTCAGTCCCATGTAGGTCAGGCCCATCCAAGGTCAAGCCTGAAATGGGCAAACTGGGTGGGAGGGATGTGAGTGCCAAATTATGGGAAAAGGCCTAGAGAACTGGCACTTTGGGCTCTCACCTTGAAAGCATAAAGGGAGAGAGGTCTGGGGCAGAAAAAGCAATGGAGACCCTGAGAAACCCTGAGAGCCTGATTGGAATCAGCCTGTGTCAGAGTCTCTGTCAGAGAAACTTATCTGCAAAGGCTGGACTGTATGCTGAAACCATGAGGCCAGGATCCTGCTCTCTGCTGACCTTCACCAAATAATCAGACCCACCGTTCACCAGGTGCCATTTCACTCCAAATGTTATGTACTTTATTTCAATAAATAATTTACTCTAATCCTCAGAGGAGAGTCTTTTCCTCATTGTAAATTTGAGAGACAGAAGCTCAACCATAGGAGAACACCTGTCAAGGGTCATTTGGTTGTGTGGCCAAATCCTACAGGAGCCAGGTGTACCCCAAGCTCAGCTGAGCTCTAAACAGAGGACATCAGATTGGGAGCACCAGCAATAGGAGTGCTCCAGATCAGACAGGCAGGAGGGGAGACAGAGATCATATTTGAACTTCTACTATAAAAAAGGGAACTTCTATTAGGAAGCTTTGAACTTAACTCTCTTAACATGTTTCTTGAATTTCTTTTTATAATCTGTATAATGTCTGTAAATATTTATTAGCTGCACATTGAAAATATATTCTGAAAGGAGTAGATGATCCAAAGAGTTCATTGTTCTGCTTGTGTTTCTCCAGTGTTCCCAGCACCATTTCTTGAAGGGACTATACTGTTTATTCAGTCTTCTTGGCTTCCTTACCTATTATTGGTTGACCACATGTGTTGGTATTTAATTCTGGGCTCTCTATTCTGTTCTATTGGTGCATAGGTTGCTTTTTTGCCATTACCACGTTGGATTCTGTTACTATGGCTTTGAGGTATGGTTTGAAATGAAGAAATGTGCTACCTCCAGCTTTGCTCTCTTTTTGCAGGATTGCTTTGGTTATTTGGAGTCTCCTATGCTTCCCCACAAATTTCAGAATGATTTCTTCTATTTCTATAAAAAAATGCCTTTGGTATTTTGATTGGGATCAGATTGACTCTGTAATGGTTGTGTAATATGGTCATTTCAACACTATTAATTCTTCCAATCATAAACGTGGAATGTGTTTCCATTTGTTTGTGTCTTCAACTTCTTTCAGGAAAGTCTTGTAGTTTTCATTGTAAAGGTCCTTCACTTCCCTGGTTTCTTATATTCCTATTTCGTTGCTTTTGATGCTGTTTTCATTTTCTGATGCTTCACCATTAGCGTACAGGGATGCCACTGATTTTTGTAAGTACATTTGTAATATGTCACTTTATTGAATCATTGATTACTTTCAACAGATTTTTTTATTGACTCTTCAGATTTTTCTGTATGTAAGATGATATTTGTAAAGAGTGACATTTTCACTTCTTCCTTCCTGATGTCGAAGGATTTTCTTTCTTTCTCTTGCCTAATTGCTCTAGCTAGGACTTCTGCTACTATATTGAATAGAGGTGGTAAGAGTGTCCTTCCTTGTTATGTTCCTGTTCTTAGAGGAAATTCTTTCAATTTTTCTTCATTGAGTAGGATGTTTGCTATGGGTTTCCTGTAGGTGGCCGTTTACGCAATTCACAGCACTCACCATAGAAGTTTTTTAAAATTTTTTAGTAAACATATAATGTATTATTATCCCCAGGGGTACAGGTCTGCGAATCACCAGGTTGATACATTTCACAGCACTCACCATATCACATATCCTCCTGAATGTCCATAACCCCACCTCCCCCTTGCTACCCCCCTCCCCCCAGCCATAAAGAGAGCTCCTTTGTATGCCAGTTGCAATTTGGGGGCCTGTAGGCCCCATGTGATCCTCAACCCCAGGTTCTCAGGTGTTTGTGCCTCCCCTACAAGCCCGTCTTCCTGACCTTCAGCCTCCACCTGTGCCTCTCAAATGACTATTCTGGTCTTTTCAGGTTGTCTCCATCTTCCTAAGTCAGTCTTGTTCAGTTGTGTGTTTCTAGGAATGTACCCATTTCCTTTTTTTTTAATTTATTTATTTTTATTTATTTTCATCATAACAGTATTCATTATTTTTCCACCACACCCAGTGCTCCATGCAATCCATGCCCTCTATAATACCCATCACCTGGTACCGCGACCTCCCACCCCCCGCCCCTTCAAAACCCTCAGATTGTTTTTCAGAGTCCATAGTCTCTCATGGTTCAACTCCCCTCCAATTTCCTCCAACTCCTTCTCCTCTCTATCTTCCCATGTCTTCCATGATATTCGCTATGCTCCACAAATAAGTGAAACCATATGATAACTGACTCTCTCTGCTTGACTTATTTCACTCAGCATAATCTCTTTCAGTCCCGTCCATGTTGCTAAAAAAAGTTGGGTGTCCGTCCTTTCTGATGGAGGCATAATACTCCATAGTGTATATAGACCACATCTTCCTTATCCATTCGTCCATTGAAGGGCATCTTGGTCCTTTCCATAGTTTCGTGACCATGGCCATTGCTGCTATAAACATTGGGGTACAGATGGCCCTTCTTTTCACTCCATCTGTATCTTTGGGGTAAATACCCAGGAGTGCAATGGCAGGGTCATAGGGAAGTTCTATTTTTAATTTCTTGAGGAATCTCCACACTGTTCTGCAAAGAGTCTGCACCAACTTGCATCTCCACCAACAGTGGAAGAGGGTTCCCCTTTCTCCACATCCCCCAGCATATGTTCTTTCCTGTCTTGCTAATTTTGACCATTCTAACTGGTGTAAGTTGATATCTCAATGTGGTTTTAATTTGAATCTCCCTGAGGGCTAGGGATGATGAACACTTTTTCATGTGTCTGATAGCCATTTGTATGTCTTCACTGGAGAAGTGTCTGTTCGGATCTTCTGCCTATTTTTTTATATGATTGTCTGTTTTTTGTGCGTTGAATTTCAGGAGTTCTTTATAGATCCTGGATATCAATCTTTTGTCTGTACTGTCATTTGCAAATATCTTCTCCCATTCCGTGGGTTGCCTCTTTGTTTTCTTGACTGTTTCCTTTGCTGTACAGAAGCTTTTGATGTTGATGAAGTCCCAAAAGTTCATCTTTGCTTTTGTTTCCTTTGCCTTTGGAGACATATCTTGAAAGAAGTTGCTGTGACTGGTATCGAAGAGATTACTGCCTAGTTCTCCTGTAGGATTCTGATGGATTCCTGTCTCACATTGAGTTCTTTTATCCATTTTGAGTTTATCTTTGTGTACGGTGTAATAGAATGGTTGAGTTTCATTCTTCTACATATAGCTGCCCAGGTTTCCCAGCACCATTTATTGAAGAGCTTGTCTTTTTTTCCACGGTATATTTTTTCCTGTTTTGTCAAAGATTATTTGACCATAGAGTTGAGGGTCTATATCTGGGCTCTCTACTCTGTTCCACTGGTCTATGTGTCTGTTTTTATGCCAGTACCATGCTGTCTTGGAAATATAGAGACAATCTACAGAAAGAAAGTCTTCCTTGACTTCTTAAGTCTTTTTCTACTTTCATTTTTCTTGACAATTTATCAATATTTTCTGCCTTTTTTGCTTCCTTTCACTGTATTAATTTAATTTTTGTGTGTATATAAGTTTTGCTTCCTTTCCAATTTTGGGATTGAGTTCCTTCTAACAAATAGATTAAAATGCACCCAGGACAAGTAGATCACCCCTTTTTTTCCATCTAGGAAATTATATTGTCTCTTCTTCCTCTCTCTTTTTTTTCCTTTATTATTTCTTCTTTTCTTTTTGGATTTGACTTCTTTGCATTTATCTGGTGTGTATTTCACAGGGATCATGGTTGATGTTTTTGATTGATTTCACTTGTTCATCCATTCTTCTCTGAACAAAATGACTAAAAGTGGGAATTCACAACAAAAGAAAGAACCAGGGTTAATGCTGTCATGGATCTAATCAATATGGATATAAGTAAAGTGTTGGAGATGGAATTCAGGATAATAATGATAAAGTTACTAACTGGGCCTGAAAAAAGTTTAAAAGACAGTTGACAGTCTCTTTAGTGCCAATATGAAACCCAAACAGTTCTAAATTTAAAATGCTTTAACTAAGATGCAGACTAAACTGGATATTTGAACAGCAATGGTAAATGAGGCAGAAGAGAGAGTAAGTGACATAGAAGACAAGTTGATGGAAAGGAAAGAAGTTGAGGAAAAGAGAGAACAACAAGTAATGGACCATTAGGGGAGACTTTGAGAAATCAGCAATGTCATCAAATGAAACAATATTAGAATTTTGGGGGTCCCTGAGAGAGAAGAAAGAGAAATTGAGAGCCAAAAGGTATATGTAGCAAAACATAGCTGAGGTCTTCCCAAATCTGGGGAAGGAAAGAGGTATTCAAGTCTAAGAGGTAGAGAGGACACTCCCAAAATCAATAAAAATAGATCCACACCACAACATGTAATAGTGAAGCTTGCAAATTTCAGAGATGAAAGCAAAATAATGAAAGCAGCTCAAGACAACAGGTTCTTAACCTACAATATTAGAAACACTAGGCTGGCAACAAATAAAATACTCGTTCTTCTGAAGCACGCATTGAACATTCTCCAAACAGATCACATCCCACATCACCAATCAAGTCTCAAGCAATACCAAAAGACTGGGATAACTCTCTGCATGTTTTCAGACAACAGTGATCTTGAATTCAATCACAGGAGGAAATTTGGAAGGTAATCAAACACTTGGAGGTTAAAGAGCATCCTATTAAAAAATGAAGGGTCAACCAGGAAATTAAAGAACTTTAAAAATTTATGAAAACTAATGAGAATGAAAACACACTGTTCAAACCTTTGGGAAATAGCAAAAGCTGTCTTAAGAGGGAGCTGTATTTCAATACAAGCCTCTCTCAAAAATTAGAAAAATCTCACATACACAAGCTCTCCTTACACCTAAGAGAACTGGAGAAAGAAGAGCAAATATGGCTTAAACCAAGCTGGAGAAGAGAAATAATAAATACTAGAGCCGAAATTAGTGAACTAGAAGCCAGAGGAATAGTAGAACATATCAATGAAAGTAGAAGCTGGTTCACTGAAATAATTAATAAGATTGATAAACTCCCAGCCAGACTTTAAAAAAAGAAAAGAAAAAGGACTCTTGGGCACCTGGGTGGCTTAGTCAGTCAGGAACCTGCCTTCAGCTCAGGTCATGATCCCAGGTCTTAGGATCAAGTTCCGTATCAGGCTCCTGGCTCTGCAGGGAGTCTGCTTCTTCCTCTGTCCCTCCCCCAACTTGTTCTCTCTCTCGCTCATTTTCACGTTCTCTCTATCAGAAATGAATAAATAAAGCCAAATAAATTTGTTTAAAAGAAAAGAGAAGTGACGCAAATTAAGAAAACCATAGGTGAAAGAGGAGAGATCAAAACCAACACCAAGGAAATAGAAACAAATTTAAGAACATATTATAGCAGCTATATGCCAACCAGCAAGGAAATTGAAACAGTAATCAAAAATCTCTTGACAAAGAAAAATCCAGGGCCATATGACTCCAGGAGAATTATACCAAACATCTAAAGAAGAACTAATACCTACTCTTCTGAAGCTGCTTTAAAAAAAAAAAAAAAAAAAGAAATGGAAAGAAATTTCCCAATCATTCTATGAGACCAGTTTTACCTTGATCCCAGAACCAGATAAAGATCCAACCAAAAAGGAGAGTTACTGACAAATATCCCTGATAAACCTAGATGCTAGAATTCTCACCAAGATACTACTAAATAGGATGCAACAGTACATTAAAAGGATTATTCACCACGACCAAGTGGAATTGATTCCTGCGATGCAAGCGAGGTTCAATGTTCACAAATCAATCAATGTGATAGATCACATAAATAAAAGAAAAGGCGAGAAGCATATGATCCTTTAAGTTGATGCAGAAAAAACATTTGATAAAATTCAAAATTCTTTCTTCATTAAAACTCTTCAAAGTGTAGGGATAGAGGGAACATGCATCAGTATCATTAAATTCATCTATGAAAAGCAGCAAATATCATTCTCAAAGGGAAGAAACAGAGCTTTTCCCTTAAGGTCAAGAACATGACAGGGATGCCCAGTCTCACTACTATTGTTCAACATAGTACTAGAAGTCCTAGCTTCAGCAATCAGACAACAAAAACAAATAAAAAGCATTCAAATTGGCAAAGAAGTCAAACTTTCTCTCTTCCCAGATGGCATGGTACTTAATGTTCATCATCACTAGCCCTCAGGGAGATTCAAATTAAAACCACATTGAGATATCACTTATAACAGTTAGAATGGCCAAAATTAACAAGACAGGAAACAACATGTGTTGGAGGGGATGTGGAGAAAGGGGAACCCTCTTCCACTGTTGGTGGAAATGCAAGTTGGTGCAGCCTCTTTGCAGAACAGTGTGGAGATTCCTCAAGAAATTAAAAATAGAACTTCCCTATGACCCTGCCATTGCACTCCTGGGTATTTACCCCAAAGATACAGATGGAATGAAAAGAAGGGCCATCTGTACCCCAATGTTTATAGCAGCAATGGCCACGGTCACGAAACTATGGAAAGGACCAAGATGCCCTTCAACGGACAAATGGATAAGGAAGATGTGGTGCATATACACTGTGGAGTTTTATGCCTCCATCAGAAAGGACGAATACCCAACTTTTTTAGCAACATGGACGGGACTGAAAGAGATTATGCTGAGTGAAATAAGTCAAGCAGAGAGAGTCAATTATCATATGGTTTCACTTATTTGTGGAGCATAACAAATAGCATGGAGGCCATGAGGAAATAGAGAGGAGAAAAGACTTGGGGGAAATTGGAGAGGAGTTGAACCATGAGAGACTATGGACTCTGAAAAACAATCCGAGGGTTTTGAAGGGGCGAGGGGTGGGAGGTCAGGGTACCAAGTGGTGGGTATTATAGAGGGCACGGATTGCATGGAGCACTGGGTGTGGTGGAAAAAAAATGAATACTGTTATGCTGGAAATTAATTAATTAATTAAAAAAAAAGAAAACCCAAAAAACTCCACCCCAAAATTGCTAGAACTCATACAGCAATACAGCCATATGACAGGATACAAAATCAATGCACAGAAATCAGTTGCATTTCTATACATTAATAATGAGAGAGAACCACACACCATACACAAGGATAAACTCAAAATGGATGAAAGACCCAATGTGAAGCAGGAATCCATGAAAATCTCTGAGAACAAAGGCAGTAACCACTTCAACCTTGGCCAGAGCAAAGTCTTGCAAGACATGTCTCTAAAGGCAAGAGAAACAAAAGCAAAACTGAACTATTGGGACACAAACTGAGGGTTGTGAAAGGGGAGGTTGATGGGGGTATGGGGTAATTGGGTGATGGGCATTAAGGAGTACACACGAAGTGATGAGCACTGGGTGTATATGCAACTGATGAATCATTGAACAGTGCATCAGAAGCTAATGATGTACTAAATGTTGGCTAATTGAATTCAAATTTTAACAAAATGTTTTCCCTGTGTTCAATGATTTTTTTTTTTTTTTACCATTGTCTCATCACTCTCATTATTTTTGTTTTTTATTATATGGAGAGGATATTTTTATTTTTCATGTTTCCACTTTTTATAGGTATTTGTATATATTTCCCATTATTTTATTCCCTTAGACTGCTTTGTTGAATCACTGTTTAGTATCATGTTGTTTAGACTCTACGTGTTTGTGTGTTTTCCCGTTTTTTTCTTGTGGTTGATTTCTAGTTACATACCATAGGGGTCAAGAATAGTTGCATGGTATGCTTTCAATCTTTTTAAATTTACTGAGGCTTGTTTTATGCCCTAACATGTGATATACTCTAGATGTTCCATATACACTGGAAGAAAATGTGTATTCTGCTGTTTTGGGATGGAATGGTCTGTATACATCCATGTTGTCCACATGATCTCATTTCTCATCCAAAGACATGATTTCCATATTGATTTTCTGCCTTGATGATCTACCCATTGATGTACTTTGGGGTTAAAGCCCCCTACTCTTGCTGTGCCATATCATCTTGTCTCCTTATGTCCATTAATATTTGCTTTATATATTTAGGTGCTTCAGTGTTGGGTGCATAGATATTTAGAATTGTTATATCTCCCTGTTGGATTTACCCCTTTGCATTATGTAATGTCTTTCTCTGTCACTCATTACAGTCTGTGCTTTTTGTGTTTTTTTTAAAAATATTTTATTTATTTATTTATTTATTTATTTGACAGAGAGAAAGATCACAGGTAGACAGAGAAAGAGGGGGAAGCAGGCTCCCTGCTGAGCAGAGAGCCTGATGTGGGGCTTGATCCCAGAACCCTGAGATCATGATCTGAGCCAAAGGCAGAGGCTTAACCCACTGAGCCACCCAGGTGTCCCACAGTCTGTTTTTTAAATTCCATTTTTTCTGATATAACCATTTCTTCTCTGGGTTGTTATCATTTTGTTTGTTCGGTTATTTTTTGCTTCCAAACACATGCATCTATGTTTTCCATACCTTAGCTTTTACTCTGCATGTATCTCTACATCTGAGATGATCTCTTCTGGGCACCATACAGATAGGTCTTGCTTATTTATCCATTCTCTACCTTGTTATTTGATTGGAATATTTAGGCTCTTTACATTTAACGTAATTATTCACACATATGTCCTTATTGAAATTTTGTTATTTGTTGTCCGGTTGTTTGTAGTTTTCTGTTCCTGTCTCCTTACCTTCCTGCTTTTCTTTGTGACTGATGAGTTTCTATAGTGCTGTTTGGCATTCTCTTTTTTAAAATTTTGTATATCCACTACAGATTTTAGGTTTTCCATTACCCTGATGTTCTTATATAATATCCTGCATTATAGCAGTGTATATGAATTAGACAGTCACTTGAGTCTAAACACATTCTTTACACATCCCTGGGTGGCTCAGTTGCTTAAGCCTCTGCCTTCAGCTCTGGTCTGATCCCAGGGTCCTGGGATCAAGCC
This sequence comes from Mustela lutreola, assembly GCF_030435805.1. Lineage (NCBI taxonomy): Eukaryota > Metazoa > Chordata > Mammalia > Carnivora > Mustelidae > Mustela > Mustela lutreola. The sequence goes on from NC_081295.1 coordinate 122,114,775, forward strand.
CTACATCCAGCTCCCGGCTCAGCAGCCTGCTTCTCTCTCCCTCTGCCTGCTGTTCCCCCTTCTTGTGCTCTCTCTCTTTCTCTCTCTGTCAAATAAAAAAAAAAAAAAAAACCTTTAAAAAATAAATACATTCTTTAAAAAAAAATTCTCTTCCTTTTTCCTTATCTCTTCCATATATTATGTACATGCTATCATATTGACATTTTTTTTGTATTTTACATCTTTTAACTCATAACTTAGTTATACAATTTCTGGCTGCTCATTTTCCATTTATTTATTTATTTATTTATTTATTTATTATTTGCCTATTTATTTGACAGACAGAGATCACAAGTAGGCAGAGAGAGAGAGAGGAGAAATCAGGCTCGATCCCAGGACCCCGGGACCATGACCTGAGCCAAAGGCAGAGGCTTTAACCCACTTATCCACCCAGCACCCCTCATTTTCCATTTTTTTAAAATGTCAGTTTCACATTTATTGTAAGAATGTTTTGGCGGTGGTAAACTTCTTTAGCTTTCATTTCTATAGGAAGATGTTGATCTCTCTTTCAAATCTGAACAATAGTCTTGTCAAGTACATTCTTCTTGGTTATAGTTCTTTTTCCTTTCAGGACTTTGTATATATCATGCCACTCATTCCAGCTTGCAGAGAGCTTCAGTTATTTTGACACTGTTAAGATGAAGAGGTTCACTGAGTTATCTTCTGCTGCAGGGTAAAATTTTTTGCTTGTTTGCTACCTGGAAAGATGTGGAATATGACAACACACACACACACACACACACACACACACACACAGTCATAGTATTCTTTTGGCCTTTCAAAATTTTCCTTCCTCCTCTAACCAGGATTACTCTAGCTGGTGGGCTGAGTTTTGCCCTGGCAGCCTGCTATGAGGCGTCAAAGGGTACAGTGGGTATGTTCACCATCCTCTGAGCCCACACATCTGCCCCTCGGTGATCACAGCCCCTCTCAAGAGATTGTCATCCCATAACCCAAGTATCAAAACATAGGTGCCCTGAGAATACCTTAAGGAACCCCCAAGGGGTGGAGCATGCTGATGTCCACCCTGAGGTCAGCTGCACAGTGCATGTGACAGTGGGCCCTGTCCCAGCACCCTCTGAGTAGGAGATCCACTCTGATTCTAATGTCTGAGATTCCAAGTTAAGTGAGGAGGCATCACTCCCACCAAAGCCCTGAGCTATATAAAGGCAAAGGACTCACAAACAAGGAAAAAGATATTCTTATAGACACTTGGAGAAATTTTATTACACTCATTAATTAACAATGAGTAAATAAGAAATTAAAAGAAAAGCAAGTGCAGAGTAGGCTCCCCTGGAAGTGCCCCTGTGTAAGTGGCGGGGGCATGTCTCCAGGAAGGTCCGCGTGCAGTTACCCTAGAAACGCATGGAATCTGGCGCAGATGTGGTTACAACCCGCACAGTTCTATCTTTTTCCTAATGAGCTCTGAGCCTGTCTGAGGGCCCTCTGGCACGACACCATGGAAGTAGTTGAGGCCACGGCAGCTCAGCTTGAAACTCTGAAATTTAATGGCACCGGTTTGGGGGATGGCCAAGATCAAGCAGTGCAGTCTTGGAGCTGTATACCTGTCCCGGGGTCATGGCCGTCACTGCAGTCGCATGAGGTGTCCCTGGGCAGCAGACAGGACGTGGAGGTTCCGCCTGCCAAGGGGCAGCCACCTGAATTCCCTCCACAGTCAAGGCCAGGACCTCCCCCCGCAGGGAACTGCGTCACCGCCCCTGCGCCTCCTCTTTCTCATCATCTTCCTCTTGTATATCACTTCCTCCACTGCTGTCAGATGGAGAAGATGACTGACAAACTGAGAAGGAAAACACGAATTTTCTTCTTAAAACAAAAGATGAATTACTCCTTAATGAACTACCTTCTGTTGAAGAACTCACTATTATTCTGCATGAATATACTGATTTAAAGCCCTTTGGGATGGTTTCAAGTATCATTGAGCAATTGGTAATAATTCCATTAATGATTAACCTACCTCCAGTTAAAGGGAATGTAATGTTTTTTTGAGACTGTAATTTTTAAAAGCAATCAACAGGCAGCAGGAAAGATATTTGAAATATGTGAACCTGTTGCACATCCATTTATGTGTCACAGTTTAATTCTTCAGAGCACATTGAGAGTAAAGGTCTGAAAATTAAGGACACTATGTATTTTGCTTCATCAGTGGAAGACTTCACTCAGTACATAGTCACAGAAATGCCCAGAGTGTCTCAATCACATTCCTCAGTTCCTGCGATGTCAGTGAATCATTTTCCAAGAGCAAGTGTGACCTGAGAGAATGTACCCACTCTCTCAGGCACATGTAGGTCAGGCCCATCCAAGGTCAAGGCTGAAATGGGCAAACTGGGTGGAAGGGATGTGAGTGCCAAGTTATGGGAAAAGGCCTGGAGAACTGGCACTTTGGGCTCTCACCTTGAAAGCGTCAAGGGAGAGAGGCCTGGGGCAGTAAAAGCAAAAGAGATCCTGACCAAACCTGAGAGGCTAATTGGAATCAGCCTGTGTCAGAGTCTCTGTCAGAGAAACTTATCTGCAAAGGCTGGACTGTATGCTGAAACCATGAGGCCAGGATCCAGCTCTCTGCTGACCTTCACCAAATAATCAGGCCCACCGTTCACCAGGTGCCATTTCATTCTGAACATTATGTACTTTATTTCAATAAATAATTTACTCTAATCCTCAGAGGAGAGTCTTTCCTCATTTTAAATCTGAGTGACAGAAACTCAAGGTTCATTTGGTTGTGTGGCCAAATCCTACAGGAGCCAGGTGTACCCCAAGCTCAGCTGAGCTCTAAACAGAGGGCATCAGATTGGGAGCACCAGCAATAGGAGTGCTCCAGAGATCAGACAGGCAGGAGGGGAGACAGAGATCATATTCGAACTTCTACCCTAAATAAGGGAATTTCTATTAGAAAGCTTTGAACTTAACTCTCTTAACATGTTTCTTGAATTTCTTTTTATAATCTGTATAATGTCTGTAAATATTTATTAGCTGCACATTGAAAATATATTCTGAAAGGAGTAGATGATCCAAAGAGTTCATTGTTCTGCTTGTGTTTCTCCAGTGTTCCCAGCACCATTTCTTGAAGGGACTATACTTTTTATTCAGTCTTCTTGGCTTCCTTACCTATTATTGGTTGACCACATGTGTTGGTATTTAATTCTGGGCTCTCTATTCTGTTCTATTGGTGCATAGGTTGCTTTTTTTGCCATTACCACATTGGATTCTGTTACTATGGCTTTGAGGTATGGTTTGAAATGAAGAAATGTGCTACCTCCAGCTTTGCTCTCTTTTTGCAGGATTGCTTTGGTTTTTTAGTCTCCTATGCTTCCACACAAATTTCAGAATGATTTCTTCTAATTTTGATTGAGATCACATTGACTCTGTAATGGCTTTGTGTAATATGGTCATTTCAACAGTATTAATTCTTCAAATCATAAACATGGGATGTGTTTCCATTTGTTTGTGTCTCCAACTTCTTTCAGGAAAGTCTTATAGTTTTCATTGTAAAGGTCCTTCACTTCCCTGGTTTCTTATATTCCTATGTTGTTGTTTTTGATGCTGTTTTCATTTTCTGATGTTTCACTGTCAGCGTACAAGGATGTCACTGATTTTTGTAAGTCAATTTGTAATATGTCACTTTATTGAATCATTGATTACTTTCAACAGATTTTTTTTAATTGACTCTTCAAATTTTTCTGTATGTAAGATAATATTTGCAAAGAGTGACGTTTTCACTTCTTCCTTCCTGATGTCGAAGGATTTTCTTTCTTTCTCTTGCCTAATTGTTCTAGCTAGGACTTCCACTACTATATTGAGTAGAGGTGGTGACCCTGTCCTTCCTTGTTATGTTCCTATTCTTAGAGGAAATGCTTTCAATTTTTCTTCATTGAGTGGGAGGTTTGCTGTGGGTTTCCTGTAGGTGGCCTTTATATGTAGAGGTATGCTCCTTCTATATCCAATCTATTAAGAGTTTTATCATAAAAGAATGGTATATTTTGTCTAATTTCTTTGAGCAACTTTTGAGACGATCATGTGATTTTTGCCTTTCATTTTCTTGGTGTATTGAATTACACTTATTGATCTTTGTAGGTTCAACTATGCTTGCATCCCACAGATAAATCCCATTTAGCCATGGTGTCTAATTTTTTTCATGTGTGAACTCAGTTTGATAACACTTTGCTGAGAATTTTTCCATCTATATTCATCAAGGATTCTGGTTTATTGCTTTTTTCTTATGGTAGTGTCCTTATCTGGTTTGCTATCAAAATAATACTGCCGTTGTAGAATGAATTTGAAATTGTTGCCTCCTCCTTAACATTCCGGAAGAGTTTGAGGAGTATTGATATTAATTTTCCACTGCATGTTCGCTAGAATTCACTAGTGACGTCATTTGACCACGAGGTTTCCTTTTGGGCATTTTGGGGTTTTTGTTTTGTTTTTAATTTTTAATTGTTTTTTAATTGTTTTTAATTTTTAAATAAACATATAATGTGTTTATCCCCAGGGGTACAGGTCTGTGAATCACCAGGTTTACACACTTCACAGCACTCACCATAGAAACTTTTTTAAATTTTTTAATAAACGTATAATGTATTATTATCCCCAGGGGTACAGCTCTGCGAATCACCAGGTTGATATACTTCACAGCACTCACCATATCACATATCCTCCCCAATGTCCATAGCCCCAATCCCCCTTCCTACCCCCCTACTCCCAGTCACCCTCAGTTTGTTTTGTGGCAGTAAAAATCTCTTATGGTTTGTCTCCCTCCCAATCCCATCTTGTTTCATGTATTCTTTCCCTACCCCCCCCAAACTCCCCACGTTGCCTCTTCACTTCCACATATCTGGGAGATCATATGATAGCTGTCTTTCTCTGATTGACTTATTTCTCTAAGCATAAAACCCTCTAGTTCCACCACATTGTCGCAAATGGCAAGATTTCATTTTTCTTTGATGACTGCATAGTATTCCATTGTGTATATATACCACACCTTCTTGATCGATTTGTCTCTTGATGGACATCTAGGTTCTTTCCATAGTTTGGCTATTGGGGACATTGCTGCTATAAACATTTGGGTTATGTGCCCCTTCTGATCACTATGTTTTTATCCTTAGGGTAAATACCCAGTAGTGCAATTGCTGGATCGTAAGGTAGCTCTATTTCAACTTTTTCAGGAACCTCCATGCTGTGCCCAGAGTGGTTGTACCAGCTTGCATTCCCATTAACCGTATAGGAGGGTTCCCCTTTCTCCGCATCCTCGCCAGCATCTGCCAGGCACTCCAGCCAGGGCTGCCACAATCTCATTACAATAACGTGGGAGGACTCTCCTGCGAGGATGATGTTGGGCCCTGAGCCATGGCAGGAACAGAAGGTTAAGCTCTGGTGGTTGAGGGCATGGGGGTCCTGGAAGCCACTAACTGGCCCCTTGTCCCCTAAAAATAAAGGCCCCTCAGAAAAGCTGGGGGGTCCAACACCAGGCTTGTTGATGGGCTTCCATGCTAAACCATTCCTGCTGCTGAGATAGAGTGTGTGCATGCCAGGGGACAAACAAATCAGAGCAGCAGTCATCAAAAAGCACGCTGTGAGGAAACAGGTTTCCCAGGCTGAAGTCCCTCACTGGCTGATGGTAAAATGCTTGCTCATGCCCATTGAGCTGGGTGGGTATAGTGTCCCACAGTGTGGTGGGCAGCCCCTGGGCAGGCACATTGGCAGGCTGGTCAGGCTGGTCAAAACACCTGCAGGTCTGAGAGGACATCGCTGGATGCTATAGAGGCTTTGGGGTAGGTATCTGGGTGGGCAGAACCAAATTTGGGGGGCTGTATGGGAATGGAGGCAGCCTCTGATCAGTGGACAATGTGCTGATATCTGGGGGACACCCTGAGTGATGCAGGACAAGGCATGTGGCATTGTTGTCAAAAACTTTTTGGGCAGCCGCTCTTGGGTATCAGCTGGGCCCTTGGGCAACCTCAAGCAGCTGAGGGGCACATGGTAGTGACAGGAAGGGATTCCAGGGGGAGAAGCTGGGTAAGGGGGTTACCCAGCACAGGAGAAGAAGCAGAGGGGGAGGAATTGGAGAATGTGAGAACCAGAGCACTGAGTGAGGAGGGAGAAGGCTGATAGTGAGGGATAGCTATCAGAGCCTCGAATATGGGGATGGGGGAATGCTCCAAGAAACCTAGGGGTTAGGATTGCTCAGGAAAGACCACAGGATGTGTAGCTGAGCAGGGAGTAAAGTCCTCTCTCATCAAAGCCAAGGTGGTCCAGGCACTGGCTCCCACTGATCCTGAGGTGGATCATGCTAGGTCTTAATTTGGAGGTACTGATAGCCTCACTCAGGCTGGGGTAAGCTGTCTCCTCAGGGCCCTGGGGGATGGGAAATGCCAGGGGAAAGTGAAAGATGGTGAGATCAGGTAAGGAGCTTCCTGTGTTCATGGCTGGTGAAAGGGCAGGCACATTGGCAGGCTGGTCAGGGAGCACGTGGTGATCTCATTAACATCAGATAACTGTTAATTCCAGGGAGTTCACAGGACAAAGATCAGGACGAACATAGGAACAGCTTCCAAGAATGGCATGGCTTCAACAATTCTTTGTCCTCTAACAAGTTTTCTTCAATAACAGGGGCTTTGGAGTGCACTTTGCCATTCAGAAAACCTCCATGGTGACTGTGCAAGATGCTAGGAGAGGCAGGGCCTGCTTAAGTGTCCTGAGGGCTAGGGTTCCTCATACTGGTGTGAAGTCAGAGTCAGTACTTGTCTTATTCAGTCAGATGGTAGTAGAAAGAACAGTCCCTTCTCAGCAGGGATATTGTCCCAGGGCACATCCTCCACCAGCTGGGCTCTGGGGGGAAGAGACAAATAGGCAGGTCCAAAGGGAGAGCTCTCTTTCTGGAAGGGATAGCAGTGGAGTAGGGATGAGATTTTTCTGGAATCTCACTGTAGCTGTTCCAAGTTCCTGGTGCCCAGATATCCACAATGAATACAGAGGCAAGGTGAGAGGCCTCTTGGAACTCAGCCAGGTCAGAGCTAATCTGGTTATCAGTGGGAAGAGAATGGCCATAAGGAGAGCTCCTTTGTATGCCATGTGCAATTTGGGGGCCTGTAGGCCCCATGTGATCCTCAACCCCAGGTTCTCAGGTGTTTGTGCCTCCCCTACAAGCCCGTCTTCCTGACCTTCAGCCTCCACCTGTGCCTCTCAAATGACTATACTGGTCTGTTCAGATTGTCTCCATCTTCCTAAGTCACTCTTGTTCAGTTGTGTGTTTCTAGGAATGTACCCATTTCCTTTTTTTTTTTAAATTTATTTATTTTATATTTATTTTCAGCATAACAGTATTCATTATTTTTCCACCACACCCAGTGCTCCATGCAATCCGTGCCCTCTATAATACCCACCACTTGGTACCCCGACCTCCCACCCCCCGCCCCTTCAAAACCCTCCGATTGTTTTTCAGAGTCCATAGTCTCTCATGGTTCACCTCCCCTTCCAATTTCCCCCAAGTCTTTTCTCCTCTCTATTTCCTCATGGCCTCCATGCTATTTGTTATGCTCCACAAATAAGTGAAACCACATGATAATTGACTCTCTCTGCTTGACTTATTTCACTCAGCATAATCTCTTTCAGTCCCGTCCATGTTGCTAAAAAAGTTGGGTATTCGTCCTTTCTGATGGAGGCATAAAACTCCACAGTGTATATGCACCACATCTTCCTTATCCATTCGTCCGTTGAAGGGCATCTTGGTTATTTCCATAGTTTCGCAACCGTGGCCATTGCTGCTATAAACATTGGGGTACAGATGGCCCTTCTTTTCACTCCATCTGTATCTTTGGGGTAAATACCCAGGAGTACAATGGCAGGATCATAGGGAAGTTCTATTTTTAATTTCTTGAGTAATCTCCACACTGTTCTCCAAAGAGGCTGCACCAACTTGCATTCCCACCAACAGTGGAAGAGGGTTCCCCTTTCTCCACATCCCCCAGCATATGTTGTTTCCTGTCTTGCTAATTTTGACCATTCTAACTGGTGTAAGGTGATATCTCAATGTGGTTTTAATTTGAATCTCCCTGATGGCTAGTGATGATGAACATTTTTTCATGTGTCTGATTTGTATGTCTGCATTGGAGAAGTGTCTGTTCATATCTTCTGCCTTTTTTTGATATGATTGTCTGTTTTGTGCGTGTTGAGTTTGAGGAGTTCTTTATAGATCCTGGATATCAACTTTTAGATATATAATTTGTTGGTATGCAATTATTCATAGCTTTCATGATTCTACATATTCCTGTCCTATTGACTGTAATAACCCTCCTTTATTTCTTCTTTTTTTATTATATTATATTAGTCACCGTACAGTACTATGTCTCTCTCTTTTTTTTTTTTTTTAGAGTAGCTAACTTTTTGCCAGTTTGTGTTCATCATCTTCTAGAACCTGCTTTTAGTTTCACGGATCTTTTCAGTTGTTTTTTTTGGTCTCTATTTCATTTACTTCTGCTCTGATTTTAGTATTTCTTCCCATGTTAACTTGGGGATTAATTTGTTCCTCTTTTTCTAGTTTGTTGAAGTGTAAAGGTAGATTGTTTATTTGAGATCTTCCTAATTTTTTTGTTGCTCTAAACTTCCTCTCTGAACTGCTTTTACTGCAACCCACAAAATTTGATATATTGTATTTTCATTTTCACTTGTTGGAGACCATTATTTTATTTCCCTTTTGATTTCCTCTTTGACCTATTGATTGTGTTACCAAACTCAGACTAGTTGAGCACCCAGTGCCCAGTAAGCCAATGTCTGAGACATGGGTTTTGAGGCAAAGCAAGCTTCCTTATCACAAGAAAAGCCTAGTGAGAAGGCTGGCTATCATTCCCGAAGCTGCATTGCCCTCTGGTGGAAAATGGACAGCCACTACTTGTTTGGGGAAGGAGGTGAATGTAGGTAGGTGAAGGAGGGCAATGAGGTGTTCCTGGAAACCTTGAGAGGGTGGGCCTTGAAAGAATCTGGAGCTCTATATTCTTCTGGAAAATAAGGCACCCCATTAGGGACATGGAAAGATCAGGTATGTCAGATAATTTTGAGACAAATGTTTCTTTCCACTCCCCATTAGGTTCCTATAATCAGTGGGTTAACAGGGAGTCGGGGTAAAAAGCAAAGTAAATGATTGATCATGCATGAGGTTAAGTAATGTGTAAACGTCCTTAGTAGGGAATAAAACGTGACGTGCATGTAAGTTAATAATGCACCTAAGACAATATTGTTCTGCATATGCTTTCAAGACTAGCCCAAAAACCAGGTATTTGGCTTCAGTTGTTTAAAACTTTGTCATCTCTCTCCCACATATTTTTAGGTCTACTCAGTTTCCTCTTGTTCATTTTTTACTTTCATACCAACTTGGTCACAGAAGTTGGCTGATATGGTTTCAATCTTCTTAATTTTGATAAGATTTCTGTGTCCCATCAGGGGATCCATCCTGGAGAACATTCAAGGTATACATGAGAAGAATATGTATTCCTCTGCAGGTGGACAGAATGTTCTGTAAATGTCTGTAATTTTTTTCTGAAGTGTGGTTATGCTCTGTTTCCTTACTGATTCTGCACCTGGGTGGTAAATCCACTGTGGACCATCAGGTATTGAGGTCCCCTGCTGTTATTGGATAATTGTCTATCTCTCCCTTAAGATCTGTATTTGTTTAATGTATTTCAATACTCAGGTATTGAGGGCACATCTATTTACAACTGTTATATCTTCTTTTTGGCTTGAACTCTAACTTGTCTGATACACACATGGCTACACCTTCTTTCTTTTCGGTACCATTCGCTTGGGTTATGCACATCTGTTCCTTCACTATAAACCTACGTTTGTCCTTACAGCTAAAATGACCCTTCTGAAAGCATCACATACTTGGGTCTTGTTTTTAATTTCTCAAGGCACTCTCCGTCATTTGATTGGTAAAGTCAACCCACTTACGTTTAAGTGATTATTGATATGTAAGGACTTACTATCATCATTTTATCTTTTTTTTTCTGGTATTTTTCTATCTTTATTATTTCTTCTTCTTTGTGTTTCTGTCTACTTTTATCACTTGCTGGTTTTCCATGATGATTCCCTCAGTTTGCCCCTTTTTAAGGTTCTCTCTGCTCTAGATATTGTTTTGTCTTACCCTGAGGTTTGTATAAACTGTCTCATAGATTAAATGGTGCTTCTCCTGCTGTTAGCAACTTTTCTTCATTTGCCTACATGGCTGTTCTCATTTTCCTCCTCCCCTTTTACATTTTTGCTGTCACAAACTCTTTTCCTGGTATAGTTTGTTACCAACTGTAGTAGCTCTAGTTATTTTTAATAACTTTAGCCATTGCTGTTTTCATTGAGTGTTTAATGCCTTATTCTAAAATAAGCTTACAGTTTCTCACTCTGTCTGCCAGCTTACTCAGAGTCTCTGTACCATCATTGTTTCATTACACTATTAAAATTCTGCTCAATATGTCTTGGAGGCAGGGCTGGTAGTGGGGAATTCCCTCAAGTGTTCTTTGTGTCGGAAAGTCTTTATTTCTCCTTCATGTCTGAAAGATAAATCCTGGATACAGATTTCTTGTCTGGCAATATTTATTTGTTAATGCTATGAGTATGTCATTCCTCTCTCCTGGCCTACAGAGTTTCTACTGAGAAACCTGCTGATTATCTCTCCTATGGGGGCTTAATTTTACATTACTTTCTTTTATACAAGATTCCTTCTTTATCTTTGACATTTGACAGTGTCAATGGAAAGTGTATTGGAGATGATATTTCTGTATTGAGGTAATAAGATTATCTATTAAATTCACAGACTTCTATGTCCAGTTCTTTCCCCAGGATTGGGAAGTTCTGAGACAACACTTTTGTAATAAGAGCTCTGCCCCTCTTCTCCTTCTCTTCTCTTATTGATATACCCAATATTCTTAATTGGCTTTCCTAATGGAAACTGGTAGCTCTTGCAGAATTTCTTCATTTTCTAAGTTGTTTTCCTTTTAAGTAATCTCTACATGCAATGTAAGGCTTTGGATCACAACCCAAAGATCAATAATCAGATGCTCCACTATCTGAAGCAGCCAGGCACCCCAGGGTTTCTTCATTTTAAAAAATAATAATAAACCTTACTTCTCTTCACTTCCACCTGAATCATGTCTAGATTCCACCTTTCAGACCATGTATTCTCCCTTTCACCTGATCTGCTCTATTTCCAATCTTTCTAATGCATTCTTCATCTCATTTACTGAGTTCAGCTCCAAAATTTCTGTTTGGTGCTTTTTTAGAAATTTGGTCTCTTGGGTAAAGTACTCCTTATATCCATTCATTTTTTTACTGAGTTCATTGGATTGCCTGATTCTCTTGTATCTTGTTGAATTCTGTTCTGACCGTTATTTTGAATTCTCTATTACTTAGATCACAGTCTTCTGTAAATGTAGGCTTGGTGGCTGGAGAAATGTCATTTCTTTTTAGCAAAACCATATTACCCTGATTTTTCATGCTCTTTAATGAGATTTTTCTCTGCCAAATAGTTTGAAGTAGCCAACACCTTTTGTATGTAGGCAAAAATTTGTTAACTATGATTCTAACAGTTCATGGGTGGGAGGTTAGAGGCCCTTCTTTAGTATTACAGCAGGTGGCAGAAGAGCATAAGTTTTTGCTTTCTCTTACCAGAGTAGCTCTGGTGGCTGGTGGCTGTATAGACCAGGCTCAAAGGGAAAAAAAAAAAAAAAGAGGACACTGGCAACTCTGGGGGGGCCAGTATGTACTAAGTCCGTTGGGTTTGGGGCATGCCCCACACTCCAGGAGGGGGATCCTCAAGTTCATGAATCCCACGGAGCTAGGAGCTCTCTTGCTGAACTCTCAGGGCAGACAGAGAATAAAGTATTTCTTCTTCTCTGCCTCCTTCCTTCCCTTGCCTTTTCCTTTCCCCCACAGTCCTCTCCTGGTCACAGATGTCCTACCTCAGAGGACATAGCTCTTCACAGCTATGGGGTCCTCCAATCATAGCCCAAAGGGACAAGTAGCCTTTCACTCACCCCTATCCAGCCCCACCTTCTTGACTCCAGGAGTCACAGGTGAGCACCACTGTAAAAGCCAGGGTAACAGGCCCCACCAAGCTGCCTGGGCTTTGGTCTCCCTGAAGACCAATCCACACCCTCTTGGATGTAAACATGGATGGATCTCTTTGGTGTCTCGTGTGCTGTCCAGAGGAACCTTTGTTGGGGTTTGGAATCCTACTACATAGAATGCGGGAGACAAATGGAAGGACTCATTCTGCCATGATGCTGACCTCACTTCTCCCATGAATGATGGTTTTAACCATTCTTTCTGGAATTACATGGGCAGCTGGTCCACTAGTTTCAAAAGATTCCTCTTTTTTGTGTGGATAATTCGTATCACATCCATACCTTTGTTTCCTCTCCATTTCAAAGGAAACATACCCATAGCCCATCTAAAAGGAATCCAGTGTCATAAAGCCACAAGGTACACTGTAAGAGGAGATGAACATGTCAGATAATATATTAACACATAGAGTATTTTTAAAAATATACAAAGATACCAAAGAGTATATTTATAACTTTATTGTTGGGATAAATATTTTGATAAATTTGAAAATTCCTCTACTACCCTTTCCCATGTCCTGTGAGCAGTGCAATGCCCTCCCCCAACATACAATTCAGTTTAGATGTTTGTATCACTCAGTGTACAGTCAGGAGGCAGAAACCACATCACTCTTGTTAACAGGGAAAATTGGATATAAAGAATTAAGAAAGATGTATTTAATTATGAAAGAGATAAAAGAAGCTCTAAGGAAACCAGAAGGAGAAGATATAGGAAGCAGACTTTACGTCTAGGGCTGAGGTAGAGCATCCAAAAGATGGAACACATTTGAAAGAATAAGACTGACATTCTGTTTATTGGACAAGGTGGGACCAGAGTCCCCAGGGAGGAAAGAAATCCACCAACATGCTGCAGACCAAGCCTGCTGGGTAGGAAAACTCTCACTAGAGAACTGACAAGATTCCCTGGGAGGCAGCGCTCTGGTACACAACCTGCTACAATGCCATACTCATTCACCCAAAGGCAAGGGAAACTAAGTCTTCTCCGGCCACTCTCAGTAGCATCATAAGGTCAAGGGGGAAACAACACCAAAAGTGGGACACCTAGGTGGCTCACTCAGTTAAATGTCTTCCTTCAGCTCAGGACATGATCCCAGAATCTGGGGATGGAGTCCTGCTTTGGGTTCTCTGCTCAGCAGGGAGTCTGCTTCTCTCTCTGCCTGCCAATCTCCCTGCTTGTGCTTATTCAATCTCTCTCTGACAAATAAATAAATAAAAATTTTTTTTTAAAACACGAAAAGAGGGATTCCTGGGTGGCTCAGTCTGTTAAGCCACTGCCTTCGGCTCAGGCCATGATCCCAGCATCCTGGGATAGAGTCCTGCATCAGGCTCCTTGCTCCACAGGGAGCCTGCTTCTCTCTCAGCCTCTGCCTGCCACTGTGCCTGCTTGTGTATGCTCTTGCTCACTATCTCTCTCTCTCTCTCTAACAAATAAATAAAATCTTTAAAAAATTAAATTAAGTTAAAAACACGAAAAGAAAAAAGGTTTTTCTCCTGCTATGTCTTGCTGTGTTCCCTCTGTTGCTATGTAGAAATTCAGTGCCTGCATAAACAAAATCTGACTTGTATATGCCTCCCTGGATGAAACTAATTGAAAAACAAAGGAGGAATGCCCAGAAATTTATGCCTCCATTGAAATTTCTTGACTGAAAGTGGCCACATTCTTACTGTGGCTCAAGGCTCTCATCTAGAAAGTAAATGTTTAATTTTCAAGAAAAAACAGACACATGTGGTGCTCATGTACTTCATGAACTCCTAGCCTCTTTGCTCTTACCACACGCTGTCCCATATATTACTGTCCTGACCATTAAGGCTACACATTCCTCCTTGCTTTGTGCTTGCACGTTCTGTATTGATATGACCCCAATGAAACTGGAGAAAAAGCTTGCCTGGAGGCCTTTTGCCTCTAGAGTGTCTGGTCCCCAGGCCTCTCCTTTCTCCTATGAAGGTGTCTGGAGGAGTCTTTTAATTCACCATCTCAGGGTTTGATGGCCAAACCCAACAGTGCACTAACTGACAAAGGCGGTGCCAAATGTGCCACATGGCAAAAATGAAACATTTATGACATCCAGTATCAACAAGTAGGGCACATACAAGGTAGATTTGAATCAAAAGACAATGAATTGAAAAGGAGCAGATTTCACACTTTCAGTTCCTCAACTTCCACATAAACCATTTACTCACATTGGAACTTCTATATAACAACACAACAACTCCACATTTTCACCCATCTACAGGGCTATACTTAAAAGTTTAAAAGTTCTCAGTCTTTCCCCAAAGTGGAATAAACAGGCAGTCTCAGGCATTGAATCAATTATATTGATTCCTTAAGTCCAGCTACACTCATTTAACTCCTCTGTTACCTAGAGACTACTTTTGAAATATTACCAGGGACAACTGGCATAAAATCACACTGGTAAGAAGGGAGAAAGAAAATAGATAATTAATACAAATGACACATCTACATGACAAAGAAAAATATGCAAAGGGACTCCAGTCCTTTTCCTATTTTTGGTCACAGGCAGGAACTGAGATCTGTGACCTCCTTCTTCCACTTCCAATTCCGTGTCTTCTCATCTCTCCCAGAACCACAACAAGTCAGCGTTCTCTACTTCAGGAGCCAACAAACCTTTATTCATCAAGGTCTGAGTCCTCAAGAGTCTGGCTTCCTTCTATTTCCTGTGGGTTCCATCCACCTTTACAATTGGACTGTGAAGCCGTACATAGATCCTGGAACTGTGCTCATGGTCAAAGCTTTCTGCAATTCACCCAGGATCTGAAAACATTCATCTTCATTTAACTCTTTATTCTGGTAGCAGTTCTGTTCTTTCCAACTGCTGTTGACTCACAAGGAAAAGCAAACTCTCATTTTTTTATTCCCTGAATTAATGTAGCATCAGTATTTCAGAAAGAAACAAATATTTACTAAATTTCATTAAGGTAAGTATGTCTCATCCATTCCAGAATAGGAAGCCTGTAAAATAGAATATTACACTCCACTCTTCTTCAAGTCCATACATTTCTTCAGAAATGTTCAGATGGACAATGTTTTTTAGTCAGAGTGCACATTTCCTAAATAGAGCAGGTAACCCACCTGTAGCCTCTGGTTTCATCTGCACAACTCAAACTATATAAAATAAACACCATTTAATTATTCAGAATAATTAAGACCTCATTTCATTTCATATCAAAACAATATAAAGATTCCATGAAGTAATGTTCATGATCAAAAGAAACATGACTTCCAATAACAAAATTAAGCCAACCCCATTACAGCTGAAAAAGTCAACATTTATCTTCTAATACCTGAGCATAAGGCATGAACCAACTATTCTCATAACCTCACCCCAGCAGTCTATACCCAGAAAAGAAGGGCAAGAGACCCAGTCATTCAGGACTAGCTTCAGAGGCTATTACCCCTGGGGCTCTGCAGCTCCAGGAGGAGCCACCATGAGGAATCTGGTGTTAGAGCATTAAGGGGACATAGCTTCAGGACCACAGGGGAGTAATGGAGATTCAGCCCCTGGGAAATCACCATCAACACCACAGCCTGAACTGAACCCCTGCCCTGGGAGGCTCCCAGGTTCCTCTGAAGAACAAGGAAGGTTGTTAAAGGGTAAAGGGGTCTGCACAGGCCCACCCACCCCAGAGCAGATGGTCAGGGACACAACTCCTGACCTCAACCTGAAGTATGGAAACAGAGTTCCAGAGGCGGAAGCAAGAGGGAAGGAGAAAAGGTGGGAACCATCAGCCATGTTGTAGAATGAGACATCCCCTTCCTTCAGGTCCAGGAAAACACCTACCCTCTGGGGAATTGGCACAATGTGTTCTCCATTAGCAGGGAGGGAACCGAATATATTATCATACATCGCCACAACCCAGAACCCCTTTTCTGGGGATTCCTGGTACCAGCCTTTCCTCTCCACATCTCTCCTACAGACCCCCAGGGCCCACTCACTTCTTTCTGCATTCTTGATCTCCACCTCCCAGTAACAGCACCCTGATGTGATTCCTTCATGACCCAAGACACTATAGACTCCATCTTCTGAGCCCTTGCATGAGTCTTTAAAGGTCACACTAGTCTTGTCATCAGAGAGAGCAAGGATGGAATGGGCAGACTCTGGATCCAGACTGACAGTCACTGCAGAGACAGTTACCAATTATTCAAGGACTTGTCCTACCACATAATAAGGCACACAACCACCACCCCACCCCCAGACACCTAGCTGCATGCAGGGAGGGCTAAACCTCATGAGATGAGAGCCTTTTGGCTCAAGCACACAGCCTCTAACTGGAAGAAATAAGCATAAGACTGATCTGGGGGTTAGACATGTCACAGGGCACTTGAGGGCCAGACAGGACTCCAGCACTAAAGAATACTCATTTATATCCAGTATCAGTCACACCAAGTAATCTCAGCTACATGACTTTCACCGCCTCATCCCACCCCACCACCATTGATGATGCCAGCATCTGTATCACCACAGCAAGCTGAAGGAGATGTCAGAAGCCATGGGATAACAGTAGGAGCACCCAAACGACAGAAGTAACTCACAGGTCTGGAACTTCTCCTTCCGCCAATCTACAAGAAAACCACATTGCACAAATGTGAACAACAAATCAGAGACTTGAGGAAACTGTACAGACCAGAGTTGATACCTATCTCTGAAATACACTAAACCAAGGGTTATAAGGGGAAATGTTTTGGAAGCATGCATCTGCTGAATTTATTTTTCATTCACATTAGTTCTCTCTCACACACACTCTGTCTCTCTCTGTCCTCTCTGACACACACAAACATGCACACATTCTCTCTTATACACCCACAGCCATCGTGCTACACTGTTCCCATGAAACCCAAGCCATAAAGCTTAACACCACTGAGGGACTGGGAACTTACCTAAAAAGAAGGCTTTTTGCACAGATTTCATTATCAAAGTAAGCTTTCTCAATCCCTAGTCACACATCCGTCCTGAAAACTAGATTTTCTTTTGAGAAAGAACTGAGGAGATCAAAATTTCTGAGGTCTCCATTTACTTATAAAGAACAGGCTAAACTGAACTTGCCAGTTGACTCAAAACCATGGTAGGGGCAATACAACTGCACCCAGTTGTATACAAGCTGCACTTGGAGGATAACTCTCAGCCATAGGTGAGGAGAACGCAGGACATGGCACAAGAGAAATCTTGCCCCATCAAGAGGTAATAGAGAGGGCGCCTGGGTGGCTCAGTGGGTTAAGCCGCTGCCTTCAGCTCAGGTCATGATCTCAGGGTCCTGGAATGGAGTCCCGCATCGGGCTCTCTGCTCAGCAGGGAGCTTGCTTCCTCCTCTCTCTCTCTCTCTCTGCCTGCCTCTCTGCCTACTTGTGATCTCTCTCTGTCAAATAAATAAATAAAATCGTTAAAAAAAAAAAAGAGGTAATAGGGAAGATTCAAGGAAGGAGAGAGAGAAGTTCAAAGCAAGAAAGTGATGTCTTTGCTTCCCTTTATCATGGAGTATTGCAAGGAAAAACATCCCTGTGTGTAAGGGGAAACCCAAAAACACTGGGTCTAGTCATCTCCTTCTCCTTATAATCACCTAGAGAGATCAAAAGCAAGGATACGCCACACACGATCAGCCCCCAAATATGGCTGTGTCCTAGACCCCAGAAACTGTGAATATGTTTTGGCAGAGAGGACTTTACAGATGTAAGATTAGGAACTGGAGATATGAATGGGGCAGGGGTAGAATAACAATTTCTCCATAAACCTAGATGGAACCTCAAACCCAATTATCCTAAGGACCATATCAATCTACCCTCTATAAAGTGAGGTCCTGAAATGAGCAAGAGAAGAATACAGGGACCCTGTCCCTCAGTGATGTGAAGTACAAACTCCTCCAACCTTCATACTCCCCTTTGGGAAGAAGAAAGGAAACTAACTAATCACAGCAAATGTATATCTGTCATAAGACCCTGAAAAGTCTGCATGGTAAAGCTGTTACCTCCAATAGGAAAGAGACTCCAGAACAAAATTAGAAGATTAGAATGTAAGAACAGGACACGTTCTTGAATATTTGCCAACAACATGGGACCCCTATTCTCCCACAGGTTTATTCAGATAAAGTAGTATGTCCAGCTCTGTTGATTTGCTTATACCAACAGATCACATGAAGTGGGTGGACATGTCACATTTTGAGAAAAGAGAACTTTACTTATTCTTCACTAAGACACTAGCTGACAGCAAACTCTACATTTCTATATGACAAGTGACAAAGATTAGCAAAGAAAAGAAATCAAGCAGAGGAGAAGGAAGAGGAGAAAGGGAGTTGGTGTTTCATTCTGAGTCTCTACAGTGCCCCCAGAGCTATGTTGTGCACTTCTGTGGACCAAGCGCATACTTCACCTCATTTCCACAGCAAGCTGTTCATTAGAAATTATTCCTCCAATTTCATGAATAAGATCAGATCAGACATTTGTTCACATCACATTATGAGCCCACCAATGTGAAAGTGTTGATTCTACTGTAAGGGTGTCTGTCCTTAACAAAATAAAGAGAACATATATAAGGTATACTTTAAAACACAGGCATTTCAATCCAGCAGAGAATGGGGTGATGCTAAAAGAAGACTATTTAATTCACATTTTTAACTGATAAGTCTCAAGATTCATTGAGGCTCTCTAAAGAGTTTTCCTCACACATCTGGTCCCCATAGACTCTTACATCCCTGGCTCCCCCTTCTCCGTTCTCACAGGCTTTATCCCTCATCATAAGTAGAAACAGCCAGGACAGAAAAGGCACATATTATGGACTCAAATCAAAGGATTATTGGCCTAGATTCATAACCCACCCCAGTGCTAGAGGGTGCTCTGGATAGCCTTTCATTGCATTAGCAACCCTAGGATCATACTCCTCCCGCCGGCTACTATGGGAAGGGTGAGATGGCCTCATTATCTGAAGCAAACCCAGTTAGAAAATTACTTCCCAACACCTTAAAATAAATATGTCTTTTCAGAAATCTCTCAAACATGTATCAAGGAGTTTATTACTTTTTGTGTACCCAATAACTTTCATGTCCTTTGTGTACTTCCCACTCTAACCACCATGGCTGTCATTTGTGGTCTCTCTCCTACCCAAAGCCACCCAAAGGGTCTCTTCTACTCTCAGCCACCCAAAGTGTCTCTGAGAGGAATCACAGGCTCTCTACTTTCCTTCTCATCTCCTCCTCTCTTCTCCAACCAGCTTTTCTTTCCCTGATTTACTCCCAAATTTTCTCTGGTAAACAATTTTCACTGCTCTGAGCCTCTCCTATTGCAATCCTCACACATTGCCCCTAATAAATCTAACCAGTACTGAGCCCATCAGGTAAACCCAGAATTCTCCTAAAAGGAGAGATAATGGTTTGAACACCTATAAGTTACTGTCCTTTAAAAAATTAATTTCTTAATGCTGTAATACAAACATGTACATAAGATTTTGTATATAATGGCCAGTATCTCACAAACCCACTACCAGGACTCCCTAAGCATCCTGGAGACTCTGGATCTGAGAATCAGAACAGCTGACATAAAGATAACTACTTCCAAAACAACCATGGCTTGGACAAGGAGTCAGAGCATGCAGAAGCAAAATGAAGACAATCATTCCAGAGAAACAGAAAAAACAAAAACAAAAACAAAACAAAACAAACAAACAAACAGGAAAACCGAAGCAAGATCCAAAAAGAGATTGGAATTTCAGGGTAAAATGGATTCAAAAAAAGGATCCTTTATGGAAGACCTGAGTCCTAAGCAGGCAAGCTTGATTTCTGAAATCTTCCAGAGACAGCAAATTCTGAAGTACACCGTCAATGCCATGGTCCAACTGCCCTTACAAATGACCACTCTGTTCTCACTGTACCAACAAACTAGCAGTTGAACAAGGTGTGTTCAGAGGGTGTTGCTAATTCTCACAGCAACCTACAGTAGAGGATGGGTCAGAATAGAGGCAGATCTGTGTTCCCAAGGACAGTCCTTGCAGTCTTCAGAACACAACAAACATAACAAGGAGATCAGAGACACCAACCCCATCCTGATGTGAGGTCCAATGACAGAGAAGGTGTCACAGTGGAGGCTGGGAAGGTAAAGCCACGGGAAACTGAGTCACTTACCTGCATACAGTTTTGCCTTCTTCAGGGCTGAAAGGGAAGACACCGTGGTGAGACATGGGCCAGAACAAGTCTGCATATTATTGATCTACTGGCACTTGACTCCTTTCTGTGCTACAGGTAACACTATAACAAAGTAAGGAAAGATGCTAGAGAGGAGATACCCTCCTGACATGGGCAGACAATAGGATGTTCAGGGAAATTCCCTGGACCACAGGTCAGAGAGCCAGCATTGCAGGCTGAGTTCCATGCCTGCCAGTTATAGCTGTGTGACCTTTGCCAAGTTAGCGTCCTGAGTGTTAAAAACCACAACATTAAAATACAAACTCTGAGAAACAAACTGAGGGTTTTGGAGGGGAGAGGAGTGGGAGGTTGTGTGAGCCTGGTAGTGGGTACTAAGGAAGGAACATATTACATGGAGCACTGGGCATGCTGCATAAACAATGAATTTTGGAACACTGAAAATAAATTAAAAAAAATAAAAGATACATGTAGTTGAAGAGTAAAAACATCAAAATAAGAGGTAAATTAAAAATCAAAATCACTTTTAACTATTAAACTTCTATTCTCCTACAGACAAGTAGTCTTAAGAGTCAACCAAGAAAAACAATTTTAACCAGAAGAGACAAAATTTAAAAAAATAAACAAATAAATTCAATAGAGTCCAAAGAGACAAATGAAAATAACATAGAACTGAATGGTTGATTATAACATTAAGAATCTCTAAGGTGGAAAAACTCTTAAGTTATTCGTTCAATTTTATGCACACAAGAACTGCAAGGTCAGTTATCTATATGCATTTGATTTTATGAACAATAGAAGAGACACAACTTCTGTGGAAACACTGAACCCATCAGAGTCAGGTAAATCTCCTAGGGTCAGTGGAGAAGAATTTTAATCTCTAAAGAAATTTCATGTTTATAAAAAATTGGTAGCAGTGTGGGAGGGACTTAGCATAAATACAGTCAACATCTAAATCTGTTTCTTCTCTTTTTTATGGGGTGCAGTAGGATTCAACAGTAAGTCAAAACGTGCATTTCAAATACATTTTGACAAAAAAAATAGTATTCCTTAAAAGAACAATACACCATGTCCAACCATTCTTTATTACCAAAAGAAAATACATAATACTAACTAATTTCATCCACAGAATTTTTCTGAAATGAATCCCAAATCAATTGCATCCCAAAATAAAGAAAGTTTCACATGGAAAGAAAAACAAGCAAAATTATTATTCCATCTGCTTTCAATTTGGTTTAAAGGTCAAAAATTATACAATGTATGAAAATATTTTAGGGAATAAAGTATACATTATTCCATGAATGTAAGAAATCATTATTACATCCAATGATTTCCAGGAAAGAGAGATATGGGAAATAACAGAAAGGGGAGATGAAATAAGGACCAGGATGTTAGGTGAGCTCTAGGGTAAAAGTGGCCAGACGTTCTCAGAAAACACATCACTGGACCAGTAACAACTTATCCCATGACATGCCCAGCCAAGCTCTTCCCAGTCCTCTACCCAACACTTTGTGATCAGTACCTCCAGGAACTGGAGAGAAAAGACTCTCCCACGATGGTGTTATGTGGAGGGATCACAATCCTGAATTTAACGACCCCCATTTCTTTATATAGTTTCTCTAAAATATTCCAGAGTATTCAGGTTGACTGAGAACCAGTTGCATTGAAAACTAAAAGCTGCAAAGGTGGTGAATAGATCAACCCAAGATGCACGACAGACTCCAGTGCCACCATCATTCCAGGTTTCAAAACACCATGTGCGAAACAATAGCCCAGATGGGGAAAGCCCATGAAGCAAGCTCTGCCTCCCACCAGTTTCCACTTCTGCACCAAGGACAGGTCCTCATGTCTCTGCATGAAACAGAGAGGGGACACTATGGCTTAGGGGGCAAGAGACCCAAGGATATCCGGGTAGTCACTCACAGGCCAGGTAAACAGATTTCCTCCAGTCTGAAAGGCAACACAGGAAACAGGTGAGCTAAGATCAAGAATGTGTCCTACAAACATAACACAGAAACTTCTGGGAAAAAGACACAACATACCAAGATCTGCTTGGAGTTCATCTAAAAAAAAAAAAGTGAAAAATACACATAAACTCCCATCACTAACAGCAGCAAAAACTGCACCTGGAAAACCCACAAGAGCATCTATATGTCTCCATGAAGATCTAACACCAGACCCCTCGTGCCTCCACAGCCGCACCTGTCCTCTCTGGTCCTCCTCAGCCCCCCTGCTCCTGGCCAAGGGCCTACTGTCCACTTTTCCTCTACACCAGCTTCCACACTTGTCTGCCATGGCCCTGTCCTGCCTTACCTCTGGCCTTCAGTGCCTCTTCCTTTATCTGCTGGTCCTCCTTCTTGTCTCTGTGCAGTTTCTCCCATTCCTGCATCTCCTGGAGCTTTGCAGTATGTTCTCTCATGATGTAGAAGACAGCCCCAAGGAGTAGGAGCATCAGCACAGTCAGGATCACCATGAAAGCCAGCTTCCAGGGAGAACTCCGAGGGAAGAAGGGTTCTGTGCCCAGCCAGACACCCCATCGGGGCACTGCTCAGGACGGCCCAGCCCAGCACACACAGGGACCCCCAACCAGATCATCCCACCCTCTAGGAGTGGGAAGTAGTACTGACCTGGGATGAAAATGGCCATTGCCTTCTCCTGGCCCAAGATGGGGTTGAGGACTGAGCAGGTCACATTCCCTGAAGAGGGGTCCCTCACCACAAGAGTTGCATTTATGGTGAACAACCCTTCAGCATCTTGGGCTTGGGTCTCAGAGAACGTCAGGAACTTCTCTCCACTTAGAGCTCTCCATTGCACTTGGGGTTTTGGGAACCACCCTAAGGCCATGCACACAACTCGGACCCCATCCTCCTCTGGCCCTGTGATGTGCACTTGAGGAGCAGAGCCCACACCTAAAGAGAGAAGCTGGAGAGCACAGGGAGGCCACCCAGAGTCCAGGGATTCCAGCATAACCTTCCTGTACAGCATTGCATTTTAGGGGCTCCTTGGGGGGAGTGGTCCCTACAAGGATTAATGTAAGGGGTCCTGCCATGGAGAACAGAAGGAAGGATCATGGAGACCTGTGGCAGGCCCAGAGAGCAGGCTCTTCTCCCCAGCCATGAGGGTGGGAATTCCATCACCCAGAGGAACAGAAGGAGGAATCTGGTTCCAGGATCCATCCTTCTCTGCTCTTCTCAACTCACACACTCTCCAGAGCATTTGCGGGCACACCCACTGCCACTCGGTCATTACTTCCACCAACCTACATGCCTCCTGAGCTCGCTCCCTAATGTCCACATCTCTGGTTTAGCTGTGCCAGGATTCCTCACAGATGCTTCAGACTCAAATCCTGAACTAATTCATGTTTGGCCCCATCTCTGAGGATAATGATGAAAATACACCCAATCTTTCCTTCTTCTTTACATCCAACCAGCCCTCTGCCACCTACTGTTAATGCCTTCACACTCTGCTTCTGGGCTCCATCCTGTGACTTGACTGAGCCACTGAGAGTTCAGGGAATGTGACTCTAGCAGAGGTTGGAAACAGCTTCCACCATTGCCTTGTCCTCTGCCACAGGACATACATCTTTAGGCTAGTGCAGCATTTCCAGCTGAAGCTGTCCTAGATCAACAAATAGCCACCTGGACAACACCAGCTGAGCAAACCCAGCCAAGGTCCACTGTCAGGACAAAATATATTAAAAGTAAGATTTTATTATCCCTGCTGAAAATAGGGAAAGAGAGCCCCTTCCCATCCTTTTCTTATAGCATTTACTTGAGGAAATTTTTGTTTCTGGGTGTCTTCTCTCCTCTTTGAAATGTATATAAATACTTTAAAAAGAAAAAAATAGGCCTTTGCCAGCTCCATAACCTAAGAATGTGTTTCTAAAGGACCTGGGAACCCTCTCTTTGAACTTCTCAGGAAGACAGAAGCCCTCTCTCACCCTTCTCTGCCAGGGTAGGAGCCTAACCTCAGTGGGCACCATGATACACGTGTGAAATCACAGCTTGTCATCTTGATCGGAGAATTGGTTAAAAAAAAAAAACAAACACTACTTTAACTTTTATTTGTCTGGGAAACTCTACATCTCTCCTTATATTCCGAATGATCCCCTTTCTGGTTTCATGGGTGCATATTTTTTTTTCTGTTGAAAATTCACTGACTATATGTAAAAGTGTAGATTCACTATATTGCACACCTGAAATGAATATAACACTCTATGTTAACTACACTGGAATTATTTTTTTTTATTTTTACAGTAGGAGAATTTGGTTTTCCTGGGAATAAAGCCAATTAGCTAACTTACATGCTCACCCAATTTCCAGCAAATATAAGGTGCACCATCTAGGACAAATGGTGCTGACAAGCCCACCTACTTGAGGGATCATAATTGTTGATCCTGAGAACATGTATGGAATGAGTTCTGTCTGCATTTGGAAAAGATGATATTTCTTCTGTCTTTGCATATCTTGATAGAATCTCTGTGATGCACAGTGCATTGTAGTTAATGCTAATTTAATAATAAAAAGGATCTTTCTTCCTACTATCTTAGAGACAAGATTCTGGGTTGGAAGATTATGCTTTTAATTATATTTCCCCTACATAACTGAAGATTTATGAGTAAAACTTGTTAAGATAGGTTTGGCTAAACACAGCCCAGCTGAGCTGAACTCCCTGAATGCCAGATTAAATACGTTTGGTGTTATAGACCACTGAGATTTCTATGTCTGTGTTACACAGCATTATGGAAGCAACCTGCAGCTTACACATAAAATCAATATTTCTACCACTAAACAACCAATTTAAAAAAAAAAAAAAAAAAACCTGTGAGTACCTGAAGTCCCTTGTCCCCAAATCTCCTCACTCAACTGGGTCTACTTTCCAAACCTCTCTGATGCTTGAGTGCTCCTTTCCCTCCACACTGTCTCTAATTGAATGCAGGGGGCCATCCTCTTCACCCCATAACTACATCCAGGCCTCCAATCTTGCTCACCTTCCATACACCTTCCATTACAGCTGCCAAAGCAAACCTGCCCTCACACACCTCGCTCCACTGCTTTGTTGAAAATTCCCTCAGCCCTGCATCTAAATGGCATAAGAGCACACAAAGCCTTTGATGGTCTGGTATTACCACCCCCACACTACCCCACAAACAAAACTCCTATCCACCTCCTCCCCAATCCCACCATCTGCACCCATCAGGGTGCAACAATTCGGTTGACTGCTAGAACCACAATCACTATGCTGTGTATGCCTCACACAGATCCATCAACCAAAAGGCCATTTCAGAACACTGCCTGCTTCACTCAAATATCTGCTCAAGTATGCGTTACTCATGGGCTTCTCCTGATAATTCCCATCTCTGTGCATCCGGACCTGGAACACCTCCATATTCCAGATAGTCACTTCGCACCACCCTCCCATTCACCTCCACACCAATCATGTGGCCTCTCTCTCCACCCAGACTCACCAGCCATACTCCTCCCTCAGGTGTCTCACATGGGGGTTCTTCTGCTTGGAACTCTCACCCCTAAAATATTTATTTGGCTAAATCTCTACTCACCATCATCTAACATTGTCTATATCCTATCTATTTGGTTATTTATTGTCTGTATAATATAAACTCTACAGGGCAGGGACCTTTATTTGTTACACCAAGATACCCAGGTGCAGAGAACATAGCTATCAAGTACCAGGAGTTCTATATATTTAAACTGAATAAATGAAGAGTGAAAGACCCACTTTCCCTCTTATATAAATTGAGGGCTATTAACTTAGACCCTGAGGTGGCTCCGAATTCCAGTACTACAGGTCTCTAAATATAGATCAGCAACCCACCTGCCACCTTCAGTTCCAAACCAGCCTCTTCATAGAATATTCCCATTCTGAAGAAGCAGGTATACAGCCCGTTGTCGAAAGCCTGGACATTGTGGATGCGCACAGCAGCCTCCCCCTGGGTGAGGAAATCCTTCACCAGTGAGGTTCGCCCTCTGTACTGAGCCAACTGCTCTTCTCTCTGCTCCCGCTGGTTTTGATAGATGAGCACTGCTTCTGAGAACTTGGAGCGGAACCACCGCAGCTCCATATTCTGCACATCCATGGCTGGGGACACACGACATGGCAGCATGATGTCCCCACCCAGCACTGCCACAATGGGTTCGGAGGGGCCAATCACCATAAACTCCTCTGTGGACACAGACATAGGAGTGAGAAAGCTGGAGAGATGCAGGTCAGGGAAGGAAACTTGCTGTCAGGAAAGAGGCCCTAACTAAGGGTCTCAGCTGTGACATCTCCTGATGGAACAATTTTATCCTACAACTTTAAAACACACAAATGGTGTCAAAGAGTCTCTCAACAGCCTGTGCTCCTGACTCCAGGCCCTTCCATGAAGGACTCTCTAACTTAGTAGGTCCAACCTTCCACAGGCATCACAATCACCAGGAAGGCCTGTGAAACACAGACTGGTGGGCTCTACCCCCAGGCCTCCTGGTTCAGTAGGTCTGGAGTGGGTCCAAGAATGTGCATTTTAAGGAGATGGTGAGAAGCAGATACTGATGTCCCAGGGATGGCACTCTTGAAAACCACAACTCTAACGTGTCTCCTCTTAGGACAGGTCTGAAAACTCACCAAAAAGCACTACTATGGCCTAGTGGTAACATCCTACTCATTGCAGCACACCTGAAACCTTCCTACACCTGCTCCTAAATTTATTATTTCTGCCTATGTCTTTGTTCTCTGCTGAATTCTATGTGTGCTAGAAACTAGAGCTCACAGCTACTTCCAGTAAAACCTGCCTTCACTCCACTGCTCACAGGACCCAAATCACTACCTGTTCCCAGAGAGGGTTCATCCCACTGCCCCCAACCTCTTGTAGGCCTTGGTGTTCTGAGACCTGGTACATATGTCACAGCAGGACACTTCTGCAGGACAAACCCCACCTGACAACCAAACACTGACTTCTCAGCTCCTGTGCTACTTAAATTTGGCTGAGTCACCATCTGTCTCACCTGGGGGATGACAATTACTAGTCTCCCTGTGACATCCTCTCTCTAGGCAATGTCTGTAAACCTTTAAATCTGGAACCAAAATCATGTCCCTCCTCTACCAAAGCCCTTCAATGATTTTGCAGTTGCCCAAGTGATTCCAAGCCCATTAAGGAAGACCCTCCCTGCTCTCTGATCCCCAACTCCTGCTTCTCTCCCCCTCATTCACTTTGCTCTGGCCAACACTCACCTCTTCTGCTCCTTGAACACTTAGGAACACCTCGAGATTTGTCTGGCTGCTCCTCACTGTGGAGAACCCCTACCCATGGGATCCAGATAGGCTCCTCCCACCTCCTCCATGTATTTGTTCTCATCTCACTATATACAGTGACCACCTTATGGAGCACCGCTGCCTGCCCACATGCCATCCTGCAGCCCTGACTGCCCCAACTGGCTACGTCCTTGTCCTATGCTCTTCACTCCTCTAACAAACATAGACTGTACAGGGTTGTGGTATTTAGTACTCACTGTCCCTGCCAGAATTTAAGCTCTGTAAAGATAGAGACTGGCTGCTTTGTACACAGAGAAGCACCTAACATGTACTCAGTACCCTATAAATATTTGTGAAATAGAAGTACCAGTAAAGCTAGGAAACAAAAAGCCAATAAAGCCAGGAAACAAAAAAATAAAGAGACAATTATTTTCATACTTTTCATAGTGAAATCCACATTTTTTACTTTAGAGACATAAACTCGTTAGAAAACTGTTATGCCTCCCCTGCCCTTATTTTGCAGTTCTGGGATTCCTCTTATGTGTTTAATTTCAAATAGCAGTTGGGGCATCTCCAGAATCTGTGCAGAGCCAGGGCCTCCACCAACAGCCATCTGTCCTGATGGAGACCCCAGCAGAACTCCGGGGGCTCTCACCAACCCCAGGGAGACACGGGGCAGGGGAGGGGACACACTCACCTGCAGAGCCCCCAGCAGGCAGCTGGAAGAGGAGAAGCAGGGAGGAGAGTTGGGACAGCAAAGAGCCCCTGCAGCAATTCTCCATTTCCTCAGACCTGGGGAGACACAGGGCAGGGGGCAGGTGACACATCCAGAAAGGAAGCAGGGCCAGGCCAGAGCTCTGGGCCTCAGAGCAGACAGAAGGGCTCAGGGCTTGCAACAGTCCCCAGCAAGAGCACAGCCTTTCCTGCTGCTCAGTAGGCTGATGGGTGGGGGCCCCACAATCCTCATGCCAAGATACCCGCCTAGCCCTTTGGAAACTTTCCCAGCCTGCTCTGCCCACAGGACCACACCCTTCCCACCTCAGCACAGAGGCCTCTTCCATGTCTGCGTAAGTCACAGGCCACCACAGAGGTCCAGGGACACAAGGCGTAGACTCAGGGCCCTCCCCATGAAGGACACACCAGCTCCTGTGTGCTGTTCTTCTGCTGCCCCCTAATTATGACCAGGGAATGACTGAGAAGCCTGACAGTCAGACTGCGTCCTCCTGAAGGACACTATGGCTCCTACCACAGGCACGTTGTTCTGGGGTCCTTTGATAGGTGAGTTCATCCTGATTTTAGCTCCTGCCTCCTGCAGCCCTTTTCTGCTGAGGACCAAGGACGTGGACTTGCTCATAGCTGAGGCCAGACAATTCCCCATGAACCTTTAATCCTCATCTTCTCTATATTTGAGGAATTTCGGCCTCAGGATAAAGGATCCCAGCAGAGCAGTGGGAAGCACAGGATAAAATGAGACCTGGTCAAAAAGAAGGGCTTCAGGGGTGCCTGGGTGGCTCAGTGGGTTAAGCCTCTGCCTTCGGCTCAGGTCATGATCCCAGGGTCCTGGGATGGAGCCCCGCATCGGACTCTCTGCTCAGCAGGGAGCCTGCTTCCTCCTCTCTCTCTGCCTGCCTCTCTGCCTTCTTGTGATCTCTCTCTCTGTCAAATAAATAAATAAAATCTTAAAAAAAAAAAAAGAAGAAGAAGGGCTTCAAACCGCTGACCCTGAGGGGGGAGAGGGGAAGCCAGTGGTCCAGCCAGTGGACCTTAGCAGTCTCCTTCATACTAAGCCACCTGCTGCGGGAGTCACCTGAGGCAAGTTTCTTGACCTGCTCTGCCCCAGGTCCTATCTGCCATATGGAGAGAGTAATAAGATCTCATCCCACTGTATAAGAAGTATCCTATAAATGTATGCTTGGAGAGTCAGTGCACATTAGAACAGTGCCTGTTCCTAGTAAAGCTACAGAAATGTCATTAAGTAAATGAGTAAAGTGGAGTCCCCACTGTAGTTGTCCTGGGTCATCTCAGAACCTCATTATTACTCGCCCCAGTCTCTCAGCACCCCCAGTATCTCAGCGACCTCCTCCCAAGCATCTGCTCCCCACTTTCCTCTTCTTGTCCAGCAAGTGTCTTCAGAACCCACTCACCTGCTTGAAAACCTGGGACTTCTGGAGCGTCTCTAACTCAGTACTGTGAGACCTCAGCCAGCCCCAAATCTGTTCTCAGAGATTGCACACGCGGTTCACTGCTCAAGCCCCAAACCCTGCTCCAGATCTAACATTGGTACCACACGATCCTCTTGTCTGAGAGGCAACTGGTTCCAGGAGAGTGGAGAAGCACAGCCTGGCACAGGTTGCAGAGGCCTCAGCTGAAACAGGGACCTGGGGCACTCAGCACTCTCAGACAGAAGAATCCTGTGCTGACTCCTTCCACCATTTGAAAGTGAAAGCTTACAAAGTGCAGCCCTAACAGACTCTGCCCTGCCCTCTGGACGGTGCACCCTAGTTATCAGGAAGGAAACAGCATGATCAGAGCCACAGAAACAGGGCAGGTACAGATACACAGACCCACTCTGCAGTGGGAGACTCCATAATCCTTTGCTGAACAACTGCTACTCTCCATGTTGGCTAACTTCTAGACCAGAAGCAAGGAGTGTGTGTGGCACAGCCAAGATTAAAAAAGCCCTATGCTTGGGGCTACTTGTACTTTCTGTTCACTACCAAAACTATTCTGTTGGTTGGTGAATCCTGTCAGCTGGTGAATGCTATGTGGCAGAAGACTTTGAATAGCCCCCAGTGCAGCTGCTTTGCTTTTTATCACCAGGAGATAACCCAGGTGCTCCACACAGTGTGGCAACAGAGGGGTTAAGCCTGCGCATCACAGAATCTTCCAGGACCAGCTCCAGGACATTGGCCCTGCCCCAGCTGAATGGAGAGCACCCTGTGGTTTCTTAATACTATACTATCACACGAGGCCTGGGTAGACTCCCCACAGGCCACAGTGTGCACCAGGAAAGGTGGATTCTGTGGTCTCTGAAGGAACACTGTGGAGCACAAGGGCTTCCTTTCCAGCCCCTCCCTTCCTGCAGTTCCCCATCTCAGTAAAGGGCACCTAGGGTCACCCAGTTATGCCTGCCAGAAATTGGAGGGTCATTCCACCACACACTCCACTTTCCTAACCAGTCTGCTGCCAGTGCACCAGAAAGTTCCAAGACTTTTCTCTAATCCATATCCATGGCTACCTTCCAGCTCTACACACATCTCACATACCCCCTCACCCAGACACAGTGTCCCTGCTTCCCCATGGGCATCCCCTCTCCACCTCCAGCCTCGCCCTCTCAAGTTTATTTTCTATCCAAGGTTATAACCTCTCAAACCATCATATATCAGCTCTGCTTCATCCCTTCCAGGGATCCCCGTGCTAAACTCAGCCAGCCCCAACTTCCTCTCTGACCTCAGAGTGCTCTCTCCTGGCCTGGCAGTGTTCCTTCAGTTCACGGAGATTTCCCAGCCTCAGGCCTTCTCACAAGGCCCTGGTTGTTCCTGTTCACCATCGTCCTCCAAACTGGTCACCATTCCAGTCTCATCTAAAGTGACCTCCTCAGAGGATCCTTCGAAAACATTCTCATCCGCAAATGTGCCCCATACACGTGCTTTTTGGGGTTTAGTGGTGCCCTGTCTTCTCCACAGCCCTGATATGTGACCTCCTGAGGAATGTCCATGGCATCCACAAAGGAAGGCACTGTGTGCCCTGGTCACGTGTCCAGCCTCTCCCAGCCTGTGTTCACTCTCAATTGTTCTGAATGATCCACTCTGTTTTCATGAAGCAAGGACTGATGGACCCATTGGTGCATGGGAGTGATTGGTTTCTACCCAGATGTCTGGTCTGAGATATTAAACTCTGGGCAAACCTGGGGCTTGTTATCATCCCCAAAGGTCTATTCTGCAAATGTCCACTTAGACTCAGGAATATTGGGAAAATCCATCTCAAGTGAAAAAAAAAAAAAACAGGGGCCAATATCATCCTCCAAGTCCACCCTCCACTGCCACTGCCAATCTCTGCCCAATGGGGGATTCCTCAAGGCCTGAAAACATAGTGGAATTTTGTGAAAAGTCAGAGGGAAGAAAACCAAATTTTATTGAGTACCTACTAAGTGCCAGGAACTGCAATACACAAGTTATACTTATGAAACTTCATTCTCAGACATGCAGAGATAAAGGAAGACAAGAGTCCTGCCATCTAGTAACCTTTCATCCAGGAACTTGCTGGAGGAGGGAGGGCAAGAGCTGCAGGGACACTGCTCCCCACACCCTCACACGCCCCATTCCTCAAGCCCAGCCCAGCCCCAGCTCCACACAACTCAGGCTGTAAGAGGAAAAGGAAGGGGACCTTGGACTCAGACATGGCCCAGCATGATTGGGCCAGAAAGCTTATCTCCCCTGAATGCAGCCACTGGATCCCATGATAGGAGGGGAGGGATAGGAATGACAAAGCACAGGGAAGGTTTCCTGAAGGACACTGGAGGGACACCTGAAGATGCTGCAGGAAGAACACAAAACAGCAGGCTTCACTGCCCTCCCCCTGCTCAGCTCACTCAAACTCCAGGTGCTTTATCCACAAACACTGTTCATTGTCCATGAATGATTTTTCTTGCTCATAATAAATTATCCTGATGGAAGTAGGATTATTATACTTTCTACTTTCACAGCCATATAATACATCTTACGTTTAGTTGCTTCAAGGTTTTTTTGAGCAGTTCCAGAAAACATGCCATAAAACATGGGCTACGGTAAAATGAAGTGTGATTTCATAATGTGCCAGTTGGAGGAAAGGATTAAACCCACATATTACAGACATCCAATAAAATAATGTTTAATTATGGTTTGGTGGCGGGAGAACTGTCAGTTTCTTTTAGCAAGATTATGTAACTACATTTTTCATGGTCTTTCATGAGATTTTCCTCTGCCAGATCATTTGAAGTATCCAACACCTTTTTCGTGTAGGTCAAGATTTATTCACTTCAATTCTCACTGTTCCTGTATATGCAGTTACAGACTCTTGTTTAGTATTTCAGCAGGTGGCAGAATAGCACAAGTGTTTGGTTTCTCTTTCCAGAGCAGCCCTGATGGTTCACGCCAGGCTCAATATAAAGAAAAAAAGTAGGGGGCTGGCAACCTACTAGGGGCAGCATGTACAAAACCCCAGGGCTTGGGGCGTGCCCCACAATCCAGGAGGAGGATCCTCAAGTTCAGGAGTCCCAAGGAGCATGGAGTTCTCCTGTTGAACTCTAGGAGCAGACAGTGCATAAAGTATTTCATCTCTACCTCTTTCCCTTGCCTTTTCCTTCCTCCCACTGTCCCTCCTGGTCACAGATGTCCTACCTCAAAGGACCCTGCTCTGTGGATTCACACCTATGGAGTCCTCAAGCCACAGCCCACAGGACCAACTAATATTTCACTCATGCCTTTCCACCCACACCTTTTCGGGCACAGGAGTCACTGGTGAGCATTACCACCACTGTAAAAGCCAGGGTAACAGACCCCACCAAGCTGCCTGGGCTTTGGTCTCCCTGAGAACCAATCCACACCCTCTCAGATGTAAACATGGATGGATCTCTTTGGCGTCTGGTGTGCTGTGCAGAGGGACCTTTGTTGGGTTTTGAAATCTTACTAGTTGTAAACAGAAAGGGAGAGACAAATGGAAGGACTCATTTTGCCATGATGCTGACCTCACTCTTCCCAAGAATGATGGTTTTAACCATTCTTTCTGGAATTACATGGGCAGTTGGTCCACTAGTTTCAAAAGATTCCTCTTCTTTTGTGTGTAGATAATTCATATCACATCCATACCTTTCTTTCCCCTCCATTTCAAAGGAAATATACCCGTAGCCCATCTAAAAGTAATCTAGCATCATAAAACCACAAGGTCTACTGAAGGAGGAGATAAACATGTCAGATAGTATATTAACATATAGAGTATTTACCCAAACTACTAGAATTCATACAGCAATTCAGCAACGTGGCAGGATACAAAGTCAATGTGCAGAAATCAGTGGCTTTCTTATACACTAACAATGAAAATACAGAAAGAGAAATTAGAGAATCAATTCCATTTACCATAGCACCAAGAACCATAAGATACCTGGGAATAAACCTAACCAAAGAGGTAAAGGATCTGTACTTGAGGAACTACAGAACACTCATGAAAGAAATTGAAGAAGACACAAAAAGATGGAAGATTATTCCATGCTCTTGGATGGGAAGAATAAACATTGTTAAAATGTCTATACTGCCTAGAGCACTCTATACTTTTAATGTCATTCCGATCAAAATTCCACCAGTATTCTTCAAAGAGCTGGAGAAAATAATCCAAAAATTTGTATGGAACCAGAAGAGACCCAGAATCGCTAAGGAAATGCTGAAGAACTAAAATAAAACTGGAGGCATCATGTTACCTGATTTCAAGCTTTACTACAAAGCTGTGATCACCAAGACAGCATGGTACTGGCATAAAAACAGACACATAGACCAGTGGAACAGAGTAGAGAGCCCAGATATGGACCCTCAACTCTGTGGTCAATTAATCTTCGACAAAACAGGAAAAAATATACAGTGGAAAAAAGACAGTCTCTTCAATAAATGGTGCTGGGAAAACTGGACAGCTATATGTAGAAAAATGAAACTCGACCATTCTCTTACACCATACACAAAGATAAACTCAAAATGGATAAAAGACCTCAACGTGAGACAGGAATCCATCAGAATCCTAGAGGAGAACATAGGCAGTAATCTCTTTGATATCAACCACAGCAACTTCTTTCAAGATATGTCTCCAAAGGCAAAGGAAACAAAAGCAAAGATGAACTTTTGGGACTTCATCAACATCAAAAGCTTCTGCACAGTAAAGGAAACAGTCAAGAAAACAAAGAGGCACCCCACGGAATGGGAGAAGATATTTGCAAATGACAGTACAGACAAAAGGTTGATATCCAGGATCTATAATGAACTCCTCAACCTCAACACGCACAAAACAGACAATCATATCAAAATGGGCAGAAGATCTGAACAGACACTTCTCCAATGAAGACATACAAATGGCTATCAGACACATGAAAATATGTTCATCATCACTAGCCATCAGGGAGATTCAAATTAAAGTCAAATTGAGATATCACTTTACACCAGTTAGAATGGCCAAAATTAACAGGACAAGAAACAACATGTGTCAGAGGGGATGTGGAGAAAGGGGAACCCACTTTCACTGTTGGTGGGAATGCAAGTTGGTGCAGCCTCTTTGGAGAACAGTGTGGAGATTCCTCAATAAATTAAAAATAGAGCTTCTTTATGACCCTGCCATTGCACTCCTGGGTATTTACCCCAAAGATACAGATGTAGTGAAAGGAAGGGCCATCTGTACCCCAATGTTTATAGCAGCAATGGCCATGGTCGCCAAACTATGGAAAGAACCAAGATGCCCTTCAACAGACGAATGGATAAGGAAAATGTGTTCCATATACACAATGGAGTATAATGCCTCCATCAGAAAGGACGAATACCCAACTTTTGTATCAACATGGACGGGACTGGAAGAGATTATGCTGAGTGAAATAAGTCAAGCAAAGAGAGTCAATTATCATACGGTTTCGCTTATTTGTGGAGCATAACAAATAGCATGGAGGACATCAGGAATTAGAGAGGAGAAGGGAGTTGGGGGAAATTGGAAGGGGAGTTGAACCATGAGAGACTATGGACTCTGTAAAACAATCTGAGGGGTTTGAAGTGGCAGGGGGATGGGAGGTTGAGGTACCAGGTGGTGGGTATTATGGAGGACACAGATTGCATTGAGCACTGAGTGTTTTGAAATAATAATGAATACTGTTTTTCTGAAAATAAATAAATTAATTTTTTAAAAAACCATATAGAGTATTTAAAATATGTACAAGGTTCCCTAAGAGTATATTTATGACTTTATTGTTGGGGAAAAGATTTTGTTAAATTTGAAAATTCCTCCACTACCCTTACCATGTACTGTGAGCAGTGCAGGGCCCTCCTACAAGACAGTTCAATTTAGATGTTTGTATCACTCAGTGTCCAGTCAGGAGGCAGAAACCACATAACTCATTTTAACATGGAAAATGTCATATAAAGAATTATTAAGCGCATATTTTAAATTTGCTTATGAAAGAAGTAAAAGAAAGTCCTAAGGAAACCAGAAGTAGGAGATACAGGAAGCAGATGCTACCTTCAAAAACAGAAGACATTTGAGAGAATAAGCCTGACACTCTGTTTATTGGAGAAGGTGGAACTGGGGACCTCAGGTAGGGAAAGAAGTTCACCAACGTGCCGCAGACCAAGGCTGCTGGGCAGGAAAACTCTCACTAGAGAACTGGCAAGAATCCCTGGGAGCCAGCCTTCTAGAATTGCTGCAATGTACAATTGTAGCCTGCTACAATGCCATACCCATTTACTTAAAGGCGAGAGAAACTAGGTCTTCTCCAGGCCACTGGCAGTAACATTGTAACATCAACGGGTGAAAACACTGAAAGTGGGACGTCTGGGTGGCTCAGTGGGTTAAGCATCTGACTTTGGCTCGGGTCATGATCCCAGAGTCCTGGGAGCAAATCCCGCATGGGACGCCTTGCTCAGTAGGGAGCCTGATTTTCCTCTGCCTGCCGCTCCCCCTGCTTATGCTTGCTCACTCTTTCTCTCTCTGACAAGTAAATAAATAAAAAATCTTTGAACACATAGCAAAAGAAGAATAAAACTTTGTCCCCAGCTATGTCTTGCTGTATTCCCTCTGCTGCCCTGTAGGAATTCACAGTCCTGAGACAATTAAAATCTGACTTGTATACACCTCAGTGGATGAAGCCAACTGAAAAACAAAGAACACTGGCCTCCTTTGAAGATTCTTGGCTGAAACCAGCCAGATTCTAGCTGTGGCTCAAAGTTCTCATCCAGGGAGTAAATGTTTAAATTTCGAGGAGAAACAGGCACATGTGCTGCTCATATACTTAACAAAGTCCTAGCCTCCTTGCCCTTACCACACGCTGCCCCACATATTACTGTCCTGACCATTAAGGCTACACTTTCCTCCTTGCTTTGTGCTTGCACTGGGTGTATTGATATGACCTTATGAAATGGGGACAAAGCGTGGTCTGGTGGCCTTTTGCCACTAGAGCATCTGTCCCCAGGCCTCTCTCTCCTTTGTCCTATGAAGGTGTCTGGAGTAATCTTTTCATTCACCCACTCAGGGTTTGCGAGCCAAACCCAACAGTGCACTGACTGACAAAGGCGGTGCCAAGTGTACCACATGGCAAAAATGAAACATTTATGACATCCAGTATCAACAAGTAGGGCACATAGAGGGTAGGTTTGAATTAAAAGGCAAAGAATGGGTAATGGGCAGATTTCACACCTCTAGATCCTCATTTTCTCATACATCATTTTCTCATACTGGAACTTCCATATAATAACATAACAACTCCACATTTTCACCCGTCTACATGGCTACACCTAAAAGTGAAAAACTTTCCGCTCTTTCCCCAAAATGGAAAAGACAGGCAGTCCCAAGCATTAAATTGAACAATTATATTCAGTTTCTTCAGTCCAGCCACAATCATTTCACTATTCTGTTACCTAGAGATTACATTTGAAATATTACCATGGACAACTTGCATAAAATCACACTGGTAAGAAGAAGGAAGAAAGAAAATACATAATTAATACAAATGACCTGACAAGAAAAAATATATATACAAAACTAATACAGTCCTTTTCCTACTTTTGGTTACAGGCAGGAACTGAGATCTGTGGCTTCCTTCTTCCACCTCCTATTCTCTGTATATAATGGGCAGATTTCACACCTCTGATCCATAGCAGGTCAGAGTTCTGTACGTTGGAAGTGGACACGCATTTATTCCTGAAGGTCTGAACCCTCAGTAGTCTGGCTTCCTTGTGTTTCCTGTGGTTTCCATCCACCTTTACAATTGGACTAGAAGTACCGAGAAGCAGTACATAGATCCTGGAACTGTGTTCATGGTCAAAGCTTTGTTCAATTCATCTGGGGTCTGAAAATGCTCTTCTTCATTCACATCTTTATTCTGGTAGCAGTTCTGTTCTCTCTAACTGCTCTTGACTCACAAGGGAACCCAAATTCTTATCTTCCCATCCCTGAATTAATGTAGCACTAGTATTTCACATATAACAGATATATACTAAGGTTCATTAAGATAAGTAGGTCTCATCCATCCCAGAATAGGAAAGATATACAATAGAATATTATACTACACTCCACTTAAAGTCCATCAGCCATACATTTCATCAGAAATGTTTAGATAGACAACATCTCTAGTCAGAGTGCACATTTCCGAAAACAAAGCTGATGACTCACTCATAGCCTCTGGGTTCATCTGCACAACACAGACTGCATAAAATAAACACCATTTAATTCTTCAGAGTAATTCAGACCTCATCTCATTTCATATCAAAACAATACAAAGACTCCATGAAATAATGTTCATGATCAAAAGAAACATGACTGACAATAGCAAAATTCAGCCAACCTCATTACACCTGAAAAAGCCAACATTTATCTTCTAATACCTGAGCATAAGGCATGAACCGCCTATTCTCATAGCTTCACCCCAGCAGTCTACCCTCAGAAGAGAAGGGCAAGATACCAGGTCTTCCAGGACTAACTTCAGAGCCATTAACTCCAGGAATTCTGCAGCTCCAGGAAGAGCCACATGAGGAAACTGGAACCCTGTTGGCACCATTTGGGGACATAGCTTCACGGCCGCAGGGGAGTAATGGAGATTCAGCCCCTGGA
This sequence comes from Mustela lutreola, assembly GCF_030435805.1. Classification (NCBI taxonomy): domain Eukaryota; kingdom Metazoa; phylum Chordata; class Mammalia; order Carnivora; family Mustelidae; genus Mustela; species Mustela lutreola. The sequence goes on from NC_081295.1 coordinate 122,153,147, forward strand.
AGATTACCAGTAAAACCACAGCCTGAACTGAACCCCTGCCCTGAGAGGCTCACAGGCTCCTCTGAAGAAAAAGGAGGGTTGTTAATGGGTACAGTGGTCTGCACAGGCCCACCCTCCCCAGAGCAGATGATCAGAGACACATCTCCTGACCTCAACCTGAAGTATGAAACAGAGTCCTAAAGGAGGAAGCTAGAGGGAAGGAGAAAATGTGGGAACCATCAGTCATGTTGTAGAATGAGACATCCCCTTCCTTCAGGTCCAGGAAAGCCCCTACCCTGTGGGGAATTGGCACAAGGAGTTCTGAATTATCAGGGAGGAAACAAAGTATATTTGCATACATCCCCACAACCCAGATCCCCTTTTCTGGAAATTCCTGGTATAAGACTTAGACTTTCCTCTCCACATCTCTCCTGCAGACCCCCAGTGCCCATTCACTTCTGTCTCCATTCCTGTACTCCACCACCCAGTAATAGCACCCTGATTGATGCCCTCCTGACCTAAGATGCTACACTGTTTTTCTGGGTCCTTAGTTGTATCCTTCCAGGTCAAACAAGACTTTTCATCAGAAACAGCAAGGTTTGGATCTGCAGACACCGGATCCAAAGTGACAGACACTGCAGAGAAAATTGCCAATCATTTGAGTTCTCCCCTTGCCCTATAACAAGGCACACATCAACCACCCCCACCATCAGACACCTAGATGCATGTGGGCAGGGGTAAGCCTCCTGAGATGAGAATCTTGTGACTCAAAAACATACCCAACCCACCAGAAGAAGTAACTAAAGACTGATTCAGGATTTTGATATCTCACAGGCATTTGAGGAAAGACTGGACTCCAACACTGAAGGGTATCTCTTTAGCATCCGATATCATCCACACCCACCAACCCCACCTATGTGACTTTTACCACCATATCTCAACCCACCACCATGGATGGGGCCAACATCTGTATCACCACAGCAAGCTGAGGACAGGTCAGCCACGCTGGAGCAGCAGTAGGAAGACCCAGAAAGAACTCAAAGTTACTCACAAGGCAGGAAATTCTCTTTCTGCCAATCTATGAAAGAACTACATGTTTCTTGTTAAGGCTTTGAGAAGTCTTAACACATTGGGATCTATGTCTAGTCTTCTGAAATACACTGATGCAAGAGTTACAGGGAAATATCTTTCAGAAACATTCCCTGATGCATTTATTTCTTACACGCACACACGCGCATACACACACACACAGAGCCATCATTCTACAGCCTTCCCATAAAAGACAAGCCATAAAGTTTAACACCACTGAGAGGCTATATAACAACCTGAAAAGAAGACTCTATGCCCAGATTTCACTCAAATTATGTTTTCTCAATCCTTAGCCATATATCCGTCATGAAAGCTAGGTTTTCTTGAAACAAATGGGGAAGACCAAAATACAAGTACACAAGGCATATTTTAAAAGATACTTTAGAGGTGCCTGGGTGGCTCAGTGGGTTAAAGCCTCTGCCTTCGGCTCAGGTCATGATCTCAGGGTTCTGGGATTGAGGCCCACATAGGGCTCTCTTCTCGGCAGGGAGCCTGCTTCCCCTTTTCTTTCTGCCTGCCTTTCTGCCTGCTTGCGATCTCTCTTTCTGTCAAATAAAAAAATAAAATCTTTTTAAAAAGAAAACACACACATACTTTAAAACACTGGCACTTGTAACAATCAGTTAAAAATCCGGCTCCTGATTTAGGCTCAGTTCATAATCTCAGAGTGGTTGGATAAAGCCCCCCTATCAGGCTCCAGATTCAGCATGGAATCTGCTTGAGATTTTCAACCCTCTACCCACTCCAATGGCTCTAAATAAATACATAAATAAAATCTTTTTTTAAAAGATTTTATTTATTTGAGAGAGAGACAGAGATGGTGAGAGACAGCAAGAGCAGGGAGGAGAGGGAGGAACAGTATCCCCACTGAGCAGGGAGCCCAATGTGGGGCTTGATCCAAGGACCCTAGGGTCATGACCTAAGCCAAAGGCAGCTTTTTAAGAAACTGAGTCTCCCAGGGGCCCCTACTATTGTTTTTTTAATTCAAAAAAGAGAAAAGAAACCAAACTGTAGGAGCCAAGATGTCCCTCAACAGATGAATGTATAAAGAAGATGTGGTTCATATATACAATGGAATATTATTCAGCCATCAGAAAGGATAAATATCCACCATTTGCATTGACCTGGAGGAACTGGAGGGGATTATGCTAAGTGAAATAAGTCAAGCAGACAAAGGTCATATGGTTTCACTCATATATGCAACATAAGGAATAGCATGAAAGGCATTATGGGAATGAAGGGAAAACTGAGGGGAAGGAATAAGAGAGGGAGACAAACTTTGAGGGACTGTGGACTCCAAGAAACCATCTGAGGATTTCAGAAGGGTGAGGGTAGCCTGGGGATAGGTATTAAGGAGGGGATGTGCCCTCTATAATACCCACCACCTGGTACCAGCTGGTGGGTATTATAGAGGGCACAGATTGCATGGAGCACTGGGTGTGGTGAAAAAATAATGAATACTGTTATGCTGAAAATAAATAAAAAATAAGAGAAAAAAATTAAAAATCAGTAACATCACTTTTATAATAATGTCAAAAAAAAAAGGAGGGGATGTGCTGTGATGAACACTGCATGTTAAATGCAAATAATAAATCAGGGAACACTTAACTCATGATGTACTGTATGATGACTAACAAAATATAACAAAAACTATTTTATCAGTATGCTGCATGGGGAAACATTTTTAAATTAATTAATTAATTAAATCATGCAGATGATTCTGCAGAGAAGGGGAAATGCTATTTAAATATGATATTTGATCATCATTTTTCACATACATCCCAAGAATCAGCAAGGCTCTCTAAGGAGCCTCACACATCTGGACCCCTGGTTTCCTTCACCTCTGGCTTCCCCTTCTCTGCTCTCACAGTTTATATCCCTGATCATAAATAGAAACAGCCAAAAAGAAAAACCACATATTACACAGGTTCAAAGGGCCCAGATTCTTAACCTACCCCAGTACTAAAGGAATCTCTGGATAATATTTCATTTCTTCAGGATCTCCAGAGCACTCTCCTGTCCACACACCACTGGAAGATCAAGGTGATCTCATTATCAGAGGCAAATCTGGTTACATGATTACTTTCAAAGAGCTTAAAACAAGTATAAGTCCTCTCAGAAATCTCTTAAACATGTAATAGGAGTTTATTACTTTTCATACATGCAAATAACTTGCACACCTTCTTGTATACTGCCCACTCAAACCGCCACAGCTGTGATTTGGGGTCTCACTTCTACCACTCTTATCTGCCCAGAATCTCTCCAAAGGAATCTCGGCTCTCTACTTTCCTTCTCAGCTCCTTCTCTTTTCCTAACACATATTTTTCTTTTCTGATTTGAACTCCACTTTTCCCTAGTAAAGAATTTTAACTCTCCTAGTTTTCTCCTTTTGCATCTTCACACTTTGCCTCCAATAAACCCAACCAAGTTAAGCCTATCAGGTAAGAGCAATATCCTCCTGAAAGGAAAGATAATGGTTGGAAACAATTATCAGTAGCTGTTTTTAAAAACACATATATAGGGGCACCTGGGTGGCTCAGTGGCATAAGCCTCTGCCTTCGGCTCAGGTCATGGTCTCGAAGTCCTGGGATCAAGCCCCACATTGGGCTCTCTGCTTGGCGGGGAGCCTGCTTCCCCCACCCCCTGCCTGCCTCTCTGCCTGCTTGTGATCTCTGCCTGTAAAATAAGTAAATTTTTTTTAAAATTAAAAAAAACATATATATCACATATTCTAATGTTAAATATTTAATATATAATAAATATTTAATAGTATAATATGATTATAACATATATAAGTTATTGCTCTTCTTACACAACAATACACAAAAGATATTGTATATAATTGCAGGTGGTACATAGACCCCACCCCCAGGAATCCATAAATATTCTGGTGGCTCTGCATCTCAGATTCAGATCACCTGCTCTAAAGTATTTAATTCCTCAACACCTAAGGAGGCTTAAAGGAAGAAACCCAGTTCAACAGGGAGTCAGAGCATGAGGAAGCAAAATAAAGACCAACATGCCAGAGGTCTAGCAAGAAACAGGAAAATCAAAACCAGAGACAAAAAAAAAAAAAAAAAAAAATTAGGAATAGGAATTTCAGGGTGAAATGGATTCAGAACCAAGAATCCACCTAGGAAAACTGAGTCCTAAGCAGGCAAGTTTGATTTCTGAAATCCTCTACACACAACAGTTTCTGATTTAGAAAGTCACAATCCTGTTCCAGACTTTCCTTATAAATGACCTCTCTGTGGTCAATGCACCACTTAAACATATGATTTGAGCAGTGGGTTCAGAGGGTGTTGGTAACCCTAAAAATGACCTGCAGCAGAGAATGGGTCAAAATGGAGGCAGATCTGTGTTCCCAATGACACTCCTTACAGTCTTAAGAGAAAGAGGACAAAAGTGACAAGGGGAGCATGGACACCAAGCCCTTCCTGGTGTAGAGTCTGTAACATAGAAGGTGGCTGAGTTGAACATGGGGAGATAAGGTAACAGGAACCTGAGTAGCTTACCTGCATACAGATGTGCCTTCCTCCAGACTGGAAGGGAACACACCCTGGTGAGACCTCAGTCAGAACAAGCCTGCTCAGCATTCATCTACTGACCCTTGCCTCCCCTCTGAGCTACAAGTGACACTAACTGCAGAGTGGGGACAGGCTGAAAAGGAAATGATCTCCTGCCACATGCTGACATACACTGTATAAAAAATTACAGGGATAAAATTTCATAATTATAAAAACATCATTACTACACCTGGTGATTTTGAACACAGAGATCTTTGAGAAATAACCCAAGAGGAGAGATAATTTCAAGCAGGATGCAAGGTGAACTCTAGGGTAACAGAAAACACAATCACTGTTTGGGGGCATTGACAGCTCATTCTACCACATTCTCACACATAGTCTGTCCAGGCCTCTACCCATCACTTTGTGATCACAACTTCCAGGAACTGGAGAAAACACACTCTCCTTGGTTGGTATTAGGGAGCTAAGATCACACTCCTAATCTTAGTGACCCCATTAATTTATATAGTTCTTTTCTTGAAATCTCAGAGGAGCTGACTTTTGGATTCAAGTGCTTACAGAACTAGTTGCACTGAAGGCTAAAGAGCTAGCAATATGGCACGCAAGTCAGCATTGGAATAAATCCAAATGCATGATAGATTCCAGAAACCACCGTCACCCCCGGGTTCTCAAGAACTGAGTGGGAAATAGTGGCCTAGATTGGAGAAAGCTCATAGAACAGGGATCTTCCTGCCACCAGCTTCTGCTTCTGCCCCAGAGAAGGGTCCACATGTTTCTGCCTGAAACAAGGAGAGGGGACACCTTGACTTAGGTGGAACCAAAGACCCATGGACACCTGGACAGTCACTCACCAGTCAGGTAAACAGATTTCCTCCAGTCTCAAAGGCAACACAGGAAACAGGTGAGCTAAGAACCAGAACGTCTCTTTCAAAGAAGACAAAAAAACTTCTAGAGTAAAAGCAGAATTTACCAAGATCTACTTGGAGTTCGTCTAAAAGAGAGTGGGAAATAAGAATGAACTCCCATCTCTAAGAACAGCAAAGATTGCACTTGACAAACCTACAACTGCACATGTCAGTAACCTAGAAGTTATAGCTCTAGATCCATCGAGTCTCCACAGATCCATGTCCTCTCTCGACCTCCTCAGCCACTTGCTCCAGGGCAAGGACCCTCTGTCCACTTTTCCTCTGCACCAGCTACCACACTCACAGACTGTGGCCTCTGCCCTCTGTTATGTCTGGATTTCACTGCCTCCTCCTTTGCTTGTTTTCATCCTTTTCTCTATGGAGTTTCTCCCATCCCTTCATCTCCTGGCACTTAGAAGTTTGTTCTCCCCTGGTGTAGTAGGCAGTCCCAAAGAGTAAGAATATCAACAAGGTCAGGATCACCATGAAAGCTGACATCCAGGGAGAAGTCTGGGGAAAGAAGTCCTCTGTGTCTGGCCATACACACAGTCAGGGGCACAGCCCAGAAGAGTTCACACAGCACAGCCAGGGACTCCCAGTCCCTCCCTATGGCCCTACTGGGAGAGGGAAACAGCACCGACCTGAGAAAAAATGGCCATTGCTTTCTCTTGGCTCAGGATTGGGTTAAGAATGGAGCAGGTCACATTCTCCAAAGAGCTGTGTTTCACCACCAGCACAGCCTCTGCACTGAACAGCCTTTCAGCATTCTGGGCATGGGTCTCAGAGAATATCAAGAACTTCTCTCCACTGAGGGCTCTCCACTGCACCTGGGGCTTTGGGAACCATCCTGATACCTTACACAACAGTCGGACCCCGTCCTCCTCTGGCCCTGCGATGTGCACTCGAGGGGCAGAGGCCATACCTGCAAGAGAGAAGCTGGTGAATACAGGGAGGGCTCCCAGAGACCAAGGATGCAAACAAAGTCTTCCTGTGCACACCTCCGGGGGCAGCATTTCATTCAGGGGCTCCACTGGGGAGTGATCATGGCAGGGAACAAAGCAGGAGCCCTACCACAAAAAAAAAAAAAAAGAAGAAGAAGGAGCTTGGAGACCTGCGGTAGACACAGAAGGCAGGGCTCTTCTTCTGAAACATAAGGATGGGAAGTCCATTGTCCAGAGTGACAGAAGAAGGAATTTGCTCTCAGATTCCATCCTTCTCTGCTCTTCTCACCTCACACACTCTCCAGGTCATCTGCACCCACTGCCACTTGTTACATAACTTCACCTTCAAAAAATCTAACTACCTCCTGAGCATCCTCTCTAATATCTACATCCCTGAGGGTTATCTCTGCCTGAATTCCTCACAGATGCTACAAATTCAAATCCTGAACAGGTTCATACTTGGTCCCATCTTTGATAACCTGATGATGAAAACATTCCAATCCTTCAGCCTTCTTCACAGCCAACTCACCCACAGCCACATACTGTTAGTGCCTTCACACACTGCTTCTAGGCTCCATCATGTGACTTGACTCAGCTAATGAGATTTCAGGGAATATTGATGAAGGAACAGGAGACTGGCTGAAGACAAAGCAAAAGCTGGCGCCTTGCACCCCCTCTTCACCCGCTCCCCTCCATATGTGTGGCATTCCTCAGGAACCCCTGACTGCCATAAAACGATAAATAGTTAACTTGCAGGGATTGCAATCCTGGAAAACAGGAATCTCCCTTGCTCTACAAGATGTCCTAGAGACCTAAACATGGAGGTTACCTTAACAATAGCACAAATTTCCAGAGGCAAATAACTCTTGGTTCCTGAAGCCCTAATGTCTCCCTCCCACCATAAACTGGAGGAGGCTGAGGTAGAAGGGAATGTAAATGATAGCAGGATCATAATACCCCACCAAGAATCTCCCAATTATCTTGACGTTAATGCCTGACCTAAAGACGACATTGATCAAGCCATAAGGGCAAGGACTCCCCCCCCCCCGGCACCTTGTAGGCCCTCCCTAACATGTGAGAACTCTGTTGAAACCTCCCAACCCTTCACCACCTCCGCGCAACCGTGGGGGTATATAGCATGCCTACCCTCACAACCCGGGGCAGCAGCTCTTCCTGCCCACGGGTCCTGTCCCCGTGCTTTAATAAACCACCATTTTGCACCAATGACGTCTTAAGAATTCTTTCTTTAGTCGTCGGCTCTGAACCTCCTCACTCCACCGAACCTGACTTAGGTTCTGGGACTTCATCATTTTTGGCGAGCCAGCCAGGAGATTTGTGAGTCTTTACATGTGGACTCTGAGCTTCGGTGCAATTTGGTGAGTACTTTCTCTCCTTTTCCTTTACTCTCATTCCAGGGCTTTTTCAAGGAGTATGGTCTTATTGGAACACTTGCATGTCAATTGCTCAGGCTGTAATCCTCTAGCCCGTGGCTACTCCAAGGGGAGGAGAGAATCTGCCTTTTGGCTGTAAGCTAGTACCCTGGCCGGAATGGCAATAAGACCCAGAAACTTGATGGCCTCACTCTATTCCTGTTCTTATAGAAAGTTGTCTCTCTTGGGCACGGGACAGCCACCTAAGTCACCAGGATGGCTGCCAATCATAAGACTCCCTTGTGAGGTTTCCTCCTGATTGATCTAATGTGATCCCCTCCACATGCCCGGTCTAGCCACTTCTGGCCACGGGACCTCCACTGGGAGCCGGCCGAAACCAGCACCCGAATGAATTAAAACGCAACTGGGGACCGTTTCCTAGGGAAGTTGGCTGCAAGGACCACATGTGTTGGAATGTCGCAAAGACCATGATGGATTTCAGTCTTTACTGTTTCTTGTCAGTATCTTCTACTAACTGCCTAAAGCTATGAAATTGGGTAATTTCCCCTTGCCAAACTTTTCTAGTATTTCCATGGGTTAATATGGCAAAACAGTATGCAGTTTTCAGGACAGGCAATGGCATGGCACAATTTCCTAGTCCATTCACCAGGCACCCATCTGTAGCCTGGGATGCGATGGGGAAGTGGAGGGACGCCGGCACCCCTCCAGGGCCTTTTAAGGCATAATGGTGATCTCAATAGCATATCTTGAGGGACGCCTCTGGTCGCTTTTGACACCTAAAACCTCTGACATACCCTGTGTGGGACGCCACCGAGGAGTCAGGGGATTTGGTAATGGACCTTCATTACTTTTCTGGAAGCATGGCCTCAGTAGGCTTCTTCAGTTCCCAAGGACTCTACCTTGGGGTGCCTTTTAACCCACTGGAAATAATTTGGATTGCAAAACTTAGGAAAGGACTGAGTTCCTGTAACACTGCATGGCCTCAGTGGGATCTATCAGTTAGATCTCCTCTGCAGGAAGCAGGGCAAATGGACCTAGGGTGCCTGCATTGCTCATACCGAGGCCTTCATTGCTCTACACCAGGACCCCAGACTAAGGGGCTTTTGTGGAATGTGTTTGCCCAAATGGGTCAGCTAGTAAACCTTCCCCTGACATATTTGATGGTAATTACGTAAATAAGCCTTCTTCTACTAAACCCAGGTTGCGGGGCCATCCCTAGCAAAGGGGACTCGGGCTTTATTTCTGTTTCTCTTAATAGATGTGGGGGCTTCTCCCTCACTCACTTCCCGTGTTAATGGCTATAACTTGAGCCAACTGGGGTTAGTCTAACTTGAGACAGAGACCATAAGGAATATTCCCAAGCAGCTGCCTAAACTCTCTTTGTTTTGGGGAAGTTTCCCTGTGTTCACTGGCCTGACTTGGACTGCCTAACCCCTCCCCCCTTGCTGGTGGGAAAGCAAGGCTTCTGCTCCTCTGTTGGGGCTTATGAGCTCTAAAACTGGGAATCCTTTCTCTGCCTCCTGGCAGCACTTTGTTTCCTCTGTCTTCCCCTTCTGTTTCTGGACCAAAGTGCGTGCAGCCTGCATGACTAGCTTCTAGATCATGCACCACGGCTCCTTCTCTCTCCACTGTCAAGGAGCAAGAAGAGCACCCCCTGGACCTAACACCCCCCACTCCAGATCTTCCCACGCATGTCTCAGGTAAACATTCAAAGTGGAGTGGGTCCAGGTGGAAAGTAAATAATATTGGAACTAAGTTAAGTTTGTTGATTTAATTAAGATAAGACCTGTCTTTTAAGTTAACAGGAGTAAATGTGAAACTTCAAAGTTTACTGAAGGTCAAATAAGCTCATGTTATTTGTTAAAATTTGTTAGCAAAGAAATGACTAAACAGGGTTATTTGTCTGTCTCAAAGTTCTAATGGGTAATTGCTAAAGTAGCTTTCAAAGTCTTTGGTAACCTGAAAGTTTTAAAGTTTTGCTTGGATAACAAATGGAATTAAATTGTGGGCATCTAGGTCTTAACCAAACAGGATAAAATGCTAAGTCGTTAATTACTGGATCTAGGTTTGTGCTTTTGACTTCTTACTGCAAAGAAACTAAGAGTATTTAAATCTGCTAGTAGACATGTTTTCCACGTAACGGATTCATAAATTGCCACCTGAAGAATTCTGTTGTAACAGTTCACAATTGGTTAATAATTAAAGGTGTTTCTAAGAATACAAAGTTCTGCTTAGTGTAACTAAGACTGATGGAAATAAAGGGAAACTCTGTATGTAGGAAAGTAGGAGATATGTAAGAAAGATTTAAGGAATGGGAATACATTTTGTTGAAGGTAAAGTAAGGTAATTTTGACCTAAATGAGATGGTTGTTTGGAAGGAAATGGCTTGAGACAAAACCTGAATGCAAATGAAAGTTGTAGAAGGTTTGTGAAGGGAAATCTTCAGAGAAAGAATTTTAGCTGTGGTCGAGAATGGACTAAGATTGAAATGAATGGGTTTTAAAGGTACATTGGTACAAGACTGAAATTCTCTGTTCAAAGGACAAAGTTTTCTTAGATTAATTGATCTGCTGTTAAGAAAATGTAAATGGTTTTCTCTTTGCCTGCCCAGAAAAACCAGTTTCTATGTTCAGTTTTATCAGGTGTCAACATCCCTAATTATATTTAGGCATATGTGCTTTAAAACTTTCTAAAATTTTAGCAAATGTTGACAGGATTTAAATTGTAAATCTCTTTAACTCAGGCTTTTCCTTGGTATGTGAAGTTGCTCACGAAGTACTACTGAACCAATGATAAACCTTGGATTACATTTGGGAAAATACTATAACTATTCTAGAGATTCTACGCACTTCCTAAAGTTTTAACATTTTGAGAGATCACCGATTGATACTGTAATTATGGAAATGTTATGTATCACAGAAATAACCTGACTTTCTTGCAGCTAAATTGTAAACTCTCGTGTCTCTTTAGCTCTAACCATACCCACTCTGAGTTTTTGTCATTTATAATTGTTTTAATTCTCTTATTCTTAATGAGTTTTATCTTCAAGGAGATTCTTATAAATGACTTTCAGGACAAATACAGATATTTGATATACTTGAAAATCCTAAAACTGAAATGGGTAAGAATTTCCAAAACTGACTAAAGCCGCATTCAACCGGAATTAGTAACATGGGACTAAGTGAACTAAAAGATTATAGTGTTGTGTCTCTTAATGTTTTGTCTTACTTTAAACATTGCTGGTTCTCTCTGATGTTTGCTCTTACAGACTAGGGATAATCCCTCCTACTTATCTGTAACTTATAGAGATGTTAAAGTGCTAATTTGTAAAAGTGCTCAAAGCATTCACCTTTTCTCTCAATCTGAACCCTCTGAAACCAAAAGGTCTCAGTTAAGTATTCTTTCTTCCATGGCAATCGGTCATTTGCACAAGTTCAATAAGAATCTGTTCTCCTTGTAACAGGACACCACTGGAAACTGGTTATTTTACCAAGGCTTTGACTGAGATGTCATATTTGAAAAGACTCAGATATGACCAGACAGTTTAAAGGAACTAAGGTTGACTTTATGAAACCTGGAGCCATAAAGCCCCTTGGGACTGTTGGCCTGATACCTTGCTTACAGAGTTCCCAGCAGCCTCACCAGGTGAGTAAAGAATGTCACTCCTTCGTAGGTGCAGCCTCAGAAGAGGAATTCACCCAAAGGTATTGCAGGCATGCCTGATGGCAAGTACAGGGCTTGGCTTCTGGCCCGGAGAGGCTACTAAAAGTTCAACCTAGAGATTCCTTATACAGAGTTCCAGCAAAGTAGATTCTAAAAGATCTATTGATCACACTCACTGTTCTTGCTGAGCTTATGTAAATAATGAGCCAAGATTGTCAAAACTGGACTTGTTTCACAAGTGAATTAGTCCTGATTTGGCTATCTCTGGAAATTAGGGTTATTTTAGAGAGAAAAATTGTGTTTTAGTAACACACCTTTATGGATGTTAAATTAGATTTGATTGTCTTTAAAGGTTTGTTTACCTAAGCTAAACAATTTGAGGTAAACTTCAGAGAAGTTGTACAATAGCTTCTTTAGTCGATCTTATTATTTTGTGGGGATATTAGCAGACCCCACAGCACATGATTAAACAACTGGAAAATGGGATTGATTCCCCTGAAATTGTATAACTTAACTAACACCTTATGTGTGGCTGGGATAATGAAATTGCCTAAAAGCCAACCTATCACACTCCATAGGATTAACTATGGACTTGCGGAGATAATGGATGACCCCACTTTCTTTATGAGTGGATTGAATGATGCATGGGGAACTCCCCTGATCTCTTGACAAGTTTTCTCACTTGCCAGTGATCCTCTGTAATCAGGATATTGTTAAGGCTGGACCACTCAAAGGTCTTCTTATTGGTTTTATCCCTTAGTCCTATTTATCCTAGAGGCCACCTCTGTTGAGGTGCAATTGCAAATAGATGCTTTAGCTAAGCATAGAACAGCCCTCATAAAAGGAGCCTCAAAGCTCACTATGAGACAGTCCTTGACTGTAATGACTTCACATCAGGTCCAAATTTGTCTTAGAAGCCAAAGGCCACCAATGGATGATGGAGGCCGACTTACTAAATACTGGGCTACACTAACAGATATGCCAGAAATAATACTTAAAACTTGTCAAACTTTAAACCTAGTTACCTGTATGCCTGAACCTGACCACTGTACTTCTTTCTCTATAGAGCAAAAATGTTCAGAGGTTATTGATCTTGCTTACTCTATATGGCCAGATTTAAGATGCCCCTGTTAAAATTACGAATGACAGTTGGTTTTCTGATGACAGTAGTTTTCATAAAAAAATAAATAAATAAGAAAAGCTAGGTGTGGCATAGTGCTCACTAGCACTTTGCAATTGCCAAAGCCTAAGAATAAACATTAACACTGACTCCAAATACCCTTTCCTGGTACTACATGCTGATGGAGCTATTTGGAAGGAAAGGGGATTGCTATCAAGCCATTACTCCCCAATCAAATATAGGCCTAAGTTACGAAACCCTCCTTATCGCTATACTAAGGATGGCATATACCAGATCTGGGATACATATTTGTGGTTCACACCCACGATTGGACGGCTCAGTTAAAAGGCAGTTTTATGCTGGGAACAAAAGAAATCATACATATGGTACTTTGGCAAATAACACATGACATCAAGGATAGCTATCATTAGAAATGTGTTCCCAAATAATAGTACTCCAGACTACTGACTGGTTTGCTACTGACAGGGTAAGGCGACCTGGCATTAGATGGCCAGCTCCAAACGGAACCCACTGGATATGTGGAACCAACCTGTGGCCCTGGCTTCCTCCAGGGTGGATAGGTCGCTGTACTTTATGATTTGCCTGGATTCATGGGCGCATTACTAAAACCATTACAACTCCAGCTAATCTCCCCAACTTGAAACAATAATGGACACAATCTGTTTTTAAATGGTATGATCACTTAGCATCCATTTTTGTTCCATCTGCGGGACTAGAGGATGTCATGTGGCATGTAGAAGCCCTTAATAAATATACTACAAAGGCACTCCATGATTCACTAAATGGCATCTCCCTCCTTAATACCGAAGTTTCACAAATACGCAAGGCAGTCCTACAAAATAGGATGGCCTTAGATGTCCTGACAGCAGCCCAGGGTGGCACATGCGCAATTATCAAGACAGAATGTTGCGTATACATCCCAGACTATCGCAAAAATGTCACAGGAATAATCAAGGATATGAACACCGAGATTAAGGCCCTACAAGATGCTTCTTTCTCTTTTAGTGATTGGTTAAGTTCCTGGCTTGAAGGAGGGCTATGGCCAAATCTCCTTTTTGGGCTTCTCATTCTTATTGCCTTATTAATCTTAATATGTTGCTTTGTTCCATGTTTCTCTACTTGGTGCCGAGACTCCATTGCTACAATGACTACACCACAACAGACGATCCTTGTCGTGCGCGAGGATGCCGCTTCACTGTCAGCGCTGGATTCAGCTGCCTCCACCTTTCATAACTCCCTTATGCATTCCTACCATGATCAATATTGACCCGAGCAGGTAGGGACAACTCTACACCCCTATTCAGCAGGAATAAGTTATGAAGATGAGACCTTCCACCTTCAACCACCTTAAAGATTTAAGGGTCAAAATTGTTCAGGGGGGAATTATGAGGGAGCAGGAGGCTGGCTGAGGACAAAGCAAAAGCTGGCGCCTTGCACCCCCTCTTCACCCACTCCCCTCCATATGTGTGGCATTCCTCTGGCACCCCTGACTGCCATAAAATGATAAATAGTTAACTTGCAGGGATTGCAATCCTGGAAAACAGGAATCTCCCTTGCTCTACAAGATGTCCTAGAGACCTAAACAGGGAGGTTACCTTATCAATAGCACAAATTTCCAGAGGCAAATAACTCTTGGTTCCTGAAGCCCTAATGTCTCCCTCCTACCATAAACTGGAGGAGACTGAGGTAGAAGGGAATGTAAATGATAGCAGGATCATAATACCCCACCAAGAATCTCCCAACTATCTTGACGTTAATGCCTGACCTAAAGACGACATTGATCAATCCATAAGGGCAAGGACTCCCCCCCCCCGCACCTTGTAGGCCCTCCCTAACATGTGAGAACTCTGTTGAAGCCTCCCATCCCTTCACCACCTCCCCGCAACCGTGGGGTATATAACATGCCGACCCTCACAACCCGGGGCAGCAGCTCTTCCTGCCCACGGGTCCTGTCCCCGTGCTTTAATAAACCACTATTTTGCACCAATGATGTCTTAAGAATTCTTTCTTTAGTCGTCGGCTCTGAACCTCCTCACCCCACCGAACCTTACTTAGGTTCTGGGACTTCATCAATATGACTCCAGGAGTGGCTGGAAACTTCTTTTACCATTTGCCTTGCCCTCTCCCATGAAAAGGACATGCTCAGGCTAGCATTGCCTTTCTAGCTAAAGTTGTCCTGGACCAGCCAGGTGCCGGCTAAACAGAACCCATGTGAGAAAACCCAGCCAAGGTCCACTGTCAGGACAAATAAAAACTAAGGCAAAGAGGCTTAATTGTCCTTGTTGAAAATAAGGGAAGAGAGTCTCTTCCTTTTTTTTTTTTTTTTCATTATTTATTGAGAAAACTTGTGACTATGGGTGCTCTCTCACCTCTTTGAAACATATGTATTGAAAAACAGAGATAGGCCTTTTGCCAGCTTTGTGATCCAGGAATGTCTTTCTTAAAGATCTGTGAAACTTCTCTTTGAACGGCTCACTCATGGAAGACAACACCCCTCTCTCCTCCTTCCTGTGCCAGGGTATATGCCTAACCTCAGTGGCACCAGGATCCTCGTGTAAAACCGCTTCCTGTTATAAAAATGTGAAAATATGTTTTTCTTCTAGTGAGGCCAAGTAGCTAACATAGATGGTCACCCTATTACTATGTAAATCTAGGGTGAACTGTTTGTGACAGATGGTGCTGTCAGGTCATTTTACTTGAGAGCTAGTAACCATCTATCCTGAGAAGATATGTGTAATGAGCTGTGTCTGCATGGCTATGGAAAATAGTGATTTTCTTAGTCTTTGCATCTCTTCAAAGATTGCCTATGATACACATCACATTTTGGTAAATTTAATTCTATAATAAAAGGGTTTTCTTTCCCACTATCTGTGTGAAGGACATTTCTCAAAGATTTCCTTTTAATTATATTTCCCCAATATGACGAAAATGTATGAGCAAACCCAGTTAAGAGTAGCTGAATACTGCTCCAAATGGCTAACAGACACATGAAAAAATGTTCAACATCACTAGCCATCAGGGAAATACATATCAAATCGACATTGAGAGGCACCTGGGGGGCTCACTGGGTGAAGCCTCTACCTTTGGCTCAGGTCATGATCTCAGGGTGCTGGGATCAAGCCCTGCATCTGGCTTTCTGTTCAGTGGGGAGCCTGCTTCCCCCCCACCCCGCCCTGCCTGTTGTTCTGCCTACTTGTAATCTCTCTGTGTCCAACAACAAAATAATGTGGAGGCCAAGAAAAACAGGGCTGTACCCACCTTGAGTCTAGCCCTGACATAAGTACAACCATCTTGGCAAAGCAAAAGCTGGCACCTTGCACCCCCTCTCCACCTGCTCCCCTCCCCTCGGCAGTATGTGTGACATTCCTCAGCCACCTCTAACTGCCCGAAAAGGAAAACAAATAGTTAGCTTGCAGAGATCACAATCCTGCAAAACAGGAGTCTCCCTTGGTTTACAAATGTTCTAGAGATTTACAAAGAAGCTATCTAACAATAGCACAATTTCCAGAGGCAAATAACTCAGTTCCTCAAGCCCTAAAGAAAGTTAAATTTCTTCTAAACCCAAATCTCACTAACAAGGATACTTGATAACAAGAATGTGACATTCTACCAGGAAACTCCCAATTGTCTTCACACTAGTGCCTCATTAAAGGGAAAAACAGCCTTGGCTTGATAGTAACCAGGACTTCAATATCCTGACAGTCTTCTTTACCCTGATAACCCTTCTGAACACCCCCTTTGTCCTCATCCACCGCCAAGTCCACCCCTACTCTGCCTTTAAAAACTCTGACTATAATCTGGCTCGGGGTCCAAGTCCCTACTCCACTGTGTCGGGTATACTTGGGCCCAAGCTTAAGCTTGTCAAATAAACCCTCATGTGATTGCATCGGTGCTTGACTCCTTGGTGGTCTCTCAGACGTGAAAACTCAGGCACAAGAAATTAAATCTTAAAAAAAAAAAAAAAAAAAACACATTGAGATACTACCTTACATCAGTTAGAATGGCAAAGGTTAACAAAGCAGGAAACAACAAATCTTGGAGAGGATGTGGAGAAAGGGGAACCCTCTGACACTGATGAGGGAGTAGGAGGCTGCTTGAGGACAGAGCAAAAGCTGACGCCTTGCACCCCATCTCCACCCACTCCCTTTGGTGATGTGTGTGACATTCTTCAGGCACCCCTGACTGCCCTAAAAGAAGAACAAATGGTTATCTTGCAGAGATCACAGTCCTGTAAGTCAGGAGTCTCCCTTGGTTTGCAAATGTCCTTGAGATTTACAACAAAGAAGTTACCTTATCAATAGCCCAATTTCCAAGGACACTTAACTCAGTTCCTCAAGCCCTAACATCACCCTCCCTTCCATAAAAAAAAAAAAAAAAAGGAGGTGGAGGTAAAAAGAAAAGTAAATAAAGTTAAATTTCTTCTAAACCTAAATCTCATTAACAAGGATGCTTGATAGCAGGAATGTAACATTCCACCAGCAGACTCCCAATTGTCTTTATGTTAGTGCCTCATTAGAGGGAAAGTGGCCTTGGCTTGACAGTAACCAGGCCTTCAATATCCTGATAGTCTTCTTTACCCCAATACCCCTTCTGAACACCCCTTTGTCCTCACCTACCCCACTCCTGTGTATATAACCAGCCACTCCTCACAGGCCCTGGGCAGCCACACCTCTGCCTGCCCACGGGTCCTGTACCCGTGGTTTAATAAACCACCATTTTGCACCAAAGATGTCTCAAGAATTCTTTCTTGGTCATCGGCTCCGGACCTCAGCCCACCGAACCTCACCTAGGTTCTAAAACTTCATCAAGACTGTTTGTGGGAATGCAAGTTGGAGCAGCCACTTGGGAAAATAGTGTGACAATTCCTCAAAAAATTAAAAATAGAGCTACCCTATGACCCCACAAGTGCACTACTGGGTATGTACCCCAAAGATACAGATGTAACGTTCCCAGGGCACCAGGAACAAGCCCAGCATTGGGCTCCCCACTGAACCTCTCTACCTACTTGTGCTCTCGGTCAATTAAATAAATAAACTTTTTTTTTAATTATCCCATAAAAAAAAGACACAGGGAAGAAAGTCATATTTTATTGAGTACCTCCTAAGTGCCAGGAACTAAGCTATTGTATTCACAAAACACGGTTCTCACACATGCAAACAGAGATGAAGACCTCAGTCCTGTCACCTAGTAACCTTTCATGCAGGAACTTTCCAGAGGAGGGAGGGCTAGAGCTGCAGAAACACTGTCTCATACACCCCTCCACATCCCAGTCCTCAAGCCCACCCCAGCCCCCATCTCTGTACAATGCAGGGTGAAAGAGGAGGAGGAAGGGGACCTTGGACCCAGCAATGATGCAGATGATAGAGCCTGAAAGTTTATCCCCCTGCATACCTGCCCTTGGACCCCATGTTGAAAGGGGAGAGGAAGGAACAACAAAGCACAGGGAAGATTTTCCTGAAGGATAGTGGAAGGATATCTGAAGGCACCTTGGAAAGGAAACAAAACAAAAAAGGCAACAAACTCCACTGCCTCCTGAAGCTCATCGGGCTTACGTTCTGGGTGTTTTAGCTACAAACACTGTACACTGACCATGAATGACTTTTCTTGCTCTAAATATAGGTTATTCTGATGCTAATTGAGTTAATATTATACTACCTACTGTAACAGCCATATAGCAATTATTTTTAAAAATTTTATTTACTTTTTAATTTATTTTCAGTGTTCCAGAATTCATTGTTTATGCACCACACCCAGTGCTCCATGCAATATGTGCCCTCCACAATACCTACCACCACGCTCACCCAAACCCCCACCCGCATCCCCTCCAAAACCCTGTTTGTTTCTCAGAGTCCATTGTCTCTCATGGTCCGTCTCCCACTCCAATATTTCTTTTAATTCAATTAGTAACATACAGTATATTATTAATTTCAAAGATAAAATTTAGTTATTCATTAATTGTGATGAGGGAGCAGGAGGCTGGCTGAAGACAAAGCAAAAGCTGGCACATTGCACCCCCTCTCCATTAGACACCCCCCCCCCCTTAGTAATATGTGGAGCATTCCTCAGGCACCTCTGACCACCCTAAGAAACAAATAGCTAACATGCAGAGATCACAATCCTGCAAGACAGGAAATCTCCCAACTATCTGGATGTTAATGGCTTGCTGAAAGACTACAGCAGTCTCTGGGCACCTTGTAGGCTCTCTTTAGCATATGAAAAGTCCATTGAAACCTCCCTTTTCCTCACCTTCCCCCAACCACAGGGTACAGAACCTGCCATCCCTCACAACCTGGGGCAGCAGCTCTTCCTGCTCACGGGTCCTGTCCCCGTGCTTTAATAAACCACCATTTTGCACCAAAGATGTCTCAAGAATTCTTTCTTGGTCATCGGCTCTGGAACTCAGCCCATTGAACCTCACCTAAGTTCTAGAACTTCATCATATGGTGCCCAAACGTGGGGCTGTGAGTCTTTACATTTGGACTCTGAGCTTCAGTGCAAAATTGGCGAGTACTTTCTCTCCTTTTCCTTTACTCTCATTTCAGGGCTTTTCAAGGAGTATGGTCTTATTGGAACACTTGCATGTCAATTGCTCAGGCTGTAATCCTCTAGCCCGTGGCTACTCTATGGGGAGGAGAGAATCTGCCTTTTGGCTGTAAGTTAGTACCCTGGCCAGAATGGCAATAAGACCCAGAAACTTGATGGCCTCTCTTTATTCCTGTTCTTATAGAAAGTTGTCTCTCTTGGGCACGGGACAGCCACCTAAGTCACCAGGACGGCTGCCAATCTTAAGACTCCCGTGTGAGGTTTCCTCCTGATTGATCTAATGTGATCCCCTCCACATCCCTGGTCTAGCCACTTCTGGCCACGTGACCTCCACGGGGAGCCGGCCGAAACCAGTACCTGATTGAATTAAAACGCAACTGGGGACCGTTTCCTAGGGAAGTTGGCTGTAAGGACCACATGTGTTGGAATGTCGCATAGACCATGATGGATTTCAGTCTTTACTGTTTCTTATCAGTGTGTTCTACAGACTACTTAAAAGCTATGACATTGGGTAATTTCCCCTTGCCAAACTTTTCTAATATTTCCATGGGTTAAAATGGCAAAACAGTATGCAGTCTTCAGGACATACGATGACATGGCATGGCGCAGTGTTTTGGTCGATTCACCAGGCACCCATCAGCAGCATAGGATGTGATGGGGAAGAGGAGGGATGCCGGCACCCCCCCAGGGCCTTTTATGGCAGAAATGCATTCCCAAGGAAGGCAGGATGGTGATTGATGAAGTCCCAGAACCTAAGTCAGGTTCGGTGGGGTGAGGTTCGGAGCTGACGACTAAAGAAAGAATCTTTGGTGCAAAATGGTGGTTTATTAAAGCACGGGGACAGGACCCGTGGGCAGGAAGAGCTGCTGCCCCGGGTTGTGAGGGTAGGCATGTTATATACCCCATGGTTGGGGGGAGGTGGTGAAGGGATGGGAGGTTTCAACAGAGTTCTCACATGTTAGGGAGGGCCTACAAGGTGCTGGGGGGAGGCCTTGCCCTTATGGCCTGATCAATGTCGTCTTTAGATCAGGCATTAACATCAAGATAATTGGGAGATTATTGGTGGGGTATTATGATCCTACTATCATTTACATTCCCTTCTACCTCAGTCTCCTCCAGTTTATGGTAGGAGGGAGACATTAGGGCTTCAGGAACTGAGAGTTATTTGCCTCTGGAAATTTGTGCTATTGATAAGGTAACCTCCCTGTTTAGGTCTCTAGGACATCTGTAGAGCAAGGGAGATTCCTGTTCTGCAGGATTGCGATCCCTGCAAGTTAACTATTTATTGTTTTATGGCAGTCAGGGGTGCCTGAGGAATGCTACACATATAGAGGGGAGCAGGTGAAGAGGGGCGTCAGCTTTTGCTTTATCCTCAGCCAGCATCCTGCTCCCTCATCATTCCCCCCTGAACAATTTTGACCCTTAAATCTTTAAGGTGGTTGAAGGTGGAAGGTCTCATCTTCTGTAACTTCATCGTGCTGAATAGGGGCGTAGAGCTGTCCCTACCTGCTTGGGTCAATATTGGTCAGGGTAGGAACTATAAGGGTGTTACAAAAAGTGGAGGCAGCTGAATCCAGCGCTGACAGTGAAGAGGCGTCCTCCCGCGCAACAAGGATCGTCTGTTGTGGTGTAGTCATTGTAGCAATGGAGTCTCGGCACCAAGTAGAGAAATATTGAAAAAAGCAACATATTAAGATTAAAAGGCGATAAGAGTGAGAACCCCAAGAAAGAGATTTTTAATTGTTGGCCATAGTCCTCCTTCAAACCAAGTACTTATCCATTCCCTGAGAGAGAGAGAAGGACCTTGTAGAGCCTTAATCTGGACATTCATATCCTTTATTAGTCCTGTGATATTTTTGTGATAGTCTGGGATGTACACACGACATTCTGTTTGATAATTGCACATGTGCCACCCTGGGCTGCTGTCAGGACATCTAAGGCCATCCTATTTTGTAGGACTGCCTTGCGTATTTGTGAAACTTCGGTCTTAGGTAGGGAGATGCTATTTAGTGAATCACTAAGTGCCTGTGTAGTATATTTATTAAGGGCTTCTACATGCCACATGACATCCTCTAGTCCCTCAGATGGAACAAAAATGGATGCTAAGTGATCATACCATTTAAAAACAGATCGTGTCCATTTTTGTTTCAAGTTGGGGAGATTAGCTGGAGTTGTAATGGTTTTAGTAATGCGCCCATGAATCCAGGCAAATCATAAAGTACAGCGACCTATCCACCCTGGAGGAAGCCAGGGCCACAGGTTGGTTCCACATATCCAGTGGGTTCCGTTTGGAGCTGGCCATCTAATGCCAGGTCACCTTGCCCAGTCAGTAGCAAACCAGTCAGTAGCCTGGAGTACTATTACTTGGGAACACATTTCTAATGATAGCCATCCTAGATATCGTGTGTTATTTGCCCAAGTACCAAACATATGATTCTTTTGTTCCCAGCATAAAACTGCCTTTTGACTGAGCCGTCCAATTGTGGGTGTAAGCCACAGATGCGCATCCCAGATTTGATATATACCATCCTTAGTATAGCGATAAGGAGGGTTTAGTAACTTAGGCCCATATTGGATTGGGGAGTTATGGCTTGGTAGCAATACCCTTTCCTTCCAAATAGCTCCATTGTAGTACCAGGAAGGCATATTTGGAGTCAGTATAAATGTTAATTCTTAGGCTTTGGCAATTGCAAAGTGCTAGTGAGCACTATGCCACACCTAGCTTTTCTTATTCTTTCTATGAAAACTACTGTCATCAGAAAACCAACTGTCATTCGTAATTTTAACAGGGGCATCTTAAATCTGGCCATATAGAGTAAGCAAGATCAATAACCTCTGAACATTTTTGCTCTATAGAGAAAGAAGTACAGTGGTCAGGTTCAGGCATACAGGTAACTAGGTTTAAAGTTTGACAAGTTTTAAGTATTATTTCTGGCATATCTGTTAGTGTAGCCCAGTATTTAGTAAGTCGGCCTCCATCATCCATTGGTGGCCTTTGGCTTCTAAGACAAATTTGGACCTGATGTGAAGTCATTACAGTCAAGGACTGTCTCATAGTGAGCTTTGAGGCTCCTTTTATGAGGGCTGTTCTATGCTTAGCTAAAGCATCTATTTGCAATTGCACCTCAACAGAGGTGGCCTCTAGGATAAATAGGACTAAGGGATAAAACCAATAAGAAGACCTTTGAGTGGTCCAGCCTTAACAATATCCTGATTACAGAGGATCACTGGCAAGTGAGAAAACTTGTCAAGAGATCAGGGGAGTTCCCCATGCATCATTCAATCCACTCATAAAGAAAGTGGGGTCATCCATTATCTCCGCAAGTCCATAGTTAATCCTATGGAGTGTGATAGGTTGGCTTTTAGGCAATTTCATTATCCCAGCCACACATAAGGTGTTAGTTAAGTTATACAATTTCAGGGGAATCAATCCCATTTTCCAGTTGTTTAATCATGTGCTGTGGGGTCTGCTAATATCCCCACAAAATAATAAGATCGACTAAAGAAGCTATTGTACAACTTCTCTGAAGTTTACCTCAAATTGTTTAGCTTAGGTAAACAAACCTTTAAAGACAATCAAATCTAATTTAACATCCATAAAGGTGTGTTACTAAAACACAATTTTTCTCTCTAAAATAACCCTAATTTCCAGAGATAGCCAAATCAGGACTAATTCACTTGTGAAACAAGTCCAGTTTTGACAATCTTGGCTCATTATTTACATAAGCTCAGCAAGAACAGTGAGTGTGATCAATAGATCTTTTAGAATCTACTTTGCTGGAACTCTGTATAAGGAATCTCTAGGTTGAACTTTTAGTAGCCTCTCCGGGCCAGAAGCCAAGCCCTGTACTTGCCATCAGGCATGCCTGCAATACCTTTGGGTGAATTCCTCTTCTGAGGCTGCACCTACGAAGGAGTGACATTCTTTACTCACCTGGTGAGGCTGCTGGGAACTCTGTAAGCAAGGTATCAGGCCAACAGTCCCAAGGGGCTTTATGGCTCCAGGTTTCATAAAGTCAACCTTAGTTCCTTTAAACTGTCTGGTCATATCTGAGTCTTTTCAAATATGACATCTCAGTCAAAGCCTTGGTAAAATAACCAGTTTCCAGTGGTGTCCTGTTACAAGGAGAACAGATTCTTATTGAACTTGTGCAAATGACCGATTGCCATGGAAGAAAGAATACTTAACTGAGACCTTTTGGTTTCAGAGGGTTCAGATTGAGAGAAAAGGTGAATGCTTTGAGCACTTTTACAAATTAGCACTTTTACATCTCTATAAGTTACAGATAACTAGGAGGGAGTATCCCTAGTCTGTAAGAGCAAACAGTAGAGAGAACCAGCAATATTTAAAGTAAGACAAAACATTAAGAGACACAACACTATAATCTTTTAGTTCACTTAGTCCCATGTTCCTAATTCTGGTGAATGAACCTTTAGTTATCTTTGGAAATTCTTACCCATTTAGTTTTAGGATTTTCAAGTATATCAAATATCTGTATTTGTCCTGAAAGTCCTTTATAGGAATCTCCTTGAAGATAAAACTCATTAAGAATAAGAGAATTAGGCGCGTCTGGGTGGCTCAGTGGGTTAAGCCGCTGCCTTCGGCTCAGGTCATGATCTCAGGGTCCTGGGATCGAGTCCCGCATCGGGCTCTCTGCTCGGCATGGAGCCTGTTTCCTCCGCTCTCTCTCTCTGCCTGCCTCTCTGCCTACTTGTGATCTCTCTCTGTCAAATAAATAAATAAAATCTTTAAATTAAAAAAAAAAAGAATAAGAGAATTAAAACAATTATAAATGACAAAATCTCAGAATGGATATGGTTAGAGCTAAAGAGACACGGGAGTTTAGAATTTAGCTGCAAGGAAATCAGGTTATTTCTGTGATACATAACATTTCCATAATTACAGTATCAAGCAGTGATCTCTCAAAACGTTAAAACTTTAGGAAGTGCGTAGAATCTCTAGAATAGTTATAGTATTTTCCCAAATGTAATCCAAGGTTTATCATTTGTTCAGTAGTACATCATGAGCAGCTTCACATACCAAGGAAAAGCCTGAGTTAAGAGATTTACAATTTAAATCCTGTCAACATTTGCTAAAATTTTAGAAAGTTTTAAAGCACATATGCCTAAATATAATTAGGGATGTTGACACCTGATAAAACTGAACATAGAAACTGGTTTTTCTGGGCAGGCAAAGAGAAAACCATTTACATTTTCTTAACAGCAGATCAATTAATCTAAGAAAACTTTGTCCTTTGAACAGAGACAATTTCAGTCTTGTACCAATGTACCTTTAAAACCCATTCATTTCAATCTTAGTCCATTCTCGACCACAGCTAAAATTCCTTTGGTGAAGATTTCCCTTCACAAACCTTCTACAAGTTTCCTTTGCATTCAGGTTTTGTCCAAAGCCATTTCCTTCCAAACAACCATCTCATTTAGGACAAAATTACCTTCCTTTACCTTCAACAAAATGTATTCCCATTCCTTAAATCTTTCTTACATATCTCCTACTTTCCTACATACAGAGTTTCCCTTTATTTCCATCAGTCTTAGTTACACTAAGCAGAACTTTGTATTCTTAGAAACACATTTAGTTATTAACCAATTGTGAACTGTTACAACAGAATTCTTCAGGTGGCAATTTATGAATCCGTTACGTGGAAAACAAGTCTACCAACAGATTTAAATACTCTTAGTTTCTTTGCAGTAAGAAGTCAAAAGCACAAACCTACATTCAGTAATTAACGACTTAGCATTTTATCCTGTTTGGTTAAGACCTAGATGTCCACAATTTAATTCCATTTGTCATCCAAGCAAAACTTTAAAACTTTCAGGTTACCAAAGACTTTGAAAGCTACTTCAGCAATTACCCATTAGAAATTTGAGACAGACAATTAACCCTGTTTAGTCATTTCTTTGCTAACAAATTTTAACAAATAACATGAGCTTATTTGACCTTCAGTAAACTTCGAAGTTTCACATTTACTACTGTTAACTTAAAAGACAGGTCTTATCTTAATTAAACCAACAAACTTAACTTAGTTCCAATAGTGATTCACATTCCACCTGGACCCACTCCACTTTGAATGTTTACCTGAGACATGCGTGGGAAGATCTGGAGTGGGGGTGTTAGGTCCAGGGGGTGCTCTTCTTGCTCCTTGACACTGAAGAGAGAAGGAGCCATGGTGCATGATCTAGAAGCTAGTCATGCAGGCTGCACGCACTTTGGTCCAGAAACAGAAGGGGAAGACAGAGGAAACAAAGTGCTGCCAGGAGGCAGAGAAAGGATTCCCGGTTTTAGAGCTCATAAGCCCCAACAGAGGAGCAGACACCATGCTTTCCCACCAGCAAGGGTGGGGGGGTTAGGCAGTCCAAGTCAGGCCAGAGAACACAGGGAAACTTCCCCGAAACAAAGAGAGTTTCGGCAGCTGCTTGGGAATATTCCTTATGGTCTCTGTCTCGAGTTAGACCAACCCCAGTTGGCTCCAGTTATAGCCATTAACACGGGAAGTGAGTGAGGGAGAAGTCCCCACATCTATTAGGAGAAACAGAGAGAAATAAAGCCAGAGTCCCCTTTGCTAGGGATGGCCCAGCAACCATGGTTTACTAGAAGAAGGCTTATTTACGTAATTACCATCCCATATGTCAGGAGAAAGTTTACTAGCTGACCCATTTGGGCAAACACATTCCACAAAAGCCCCTTAGTCTGGGGTCCTGGTGTAGAGCAATGAAGGCCTCGGTATGAGCAATGCAGGCACCCTAGGTCCATTTGCCCTATTTCCTGCAGAGATCTAACTGATAGATCCCACTGAGGCCATGCAGTGTTACAGGAACTCAGTCCTTTCCTAAGTTTTGCAATCCAAATTATTTCCAGTGGGTTAAAAGGCACCCCAAGGTAGAGTCCTTGGGAACTGAAGAAGCCTACTGAGGCCATGCTTCCAGAAAAGTAATGAAGGTCCATTACCAAATCCCCTGACTCCTCGGTGGCGTCCCACACAGGGTATGTCAGAGGTTTTAGGTGTCAAAAGCGACCAGAGGCGTCCCTCAAGATATGCTATTGAGATCACCATTATGCCTTAAAAGGCCCTGGAGGGGTGCCGGCGTCCCTCCACTTCCCCATCGCATCCCAGGCTACAGATGGGTGCCTGGTGAATGGACTAGGAAATTGTGCCATGCCATTGCCTGTCCTGAAAACTGCATACTGTTTTGCCATATTAACCCATGGAAATACTAGAAAAGTTTGGCAAGGGGAAATTACCCAATTTCATAGCTTTAGGCAGTTAGTAGAAGATACTGACAAGAAACAGTAAAGACAAATCCATCATGGTCTTTGCGACATTCCAACACATGTGGTCCTTGCAGCCAACTTCCCTAGGAAACGGTCCCCAGTTGCGTTTTTTTTTTTTTTTTTTTTAATCTTTACATTTTTTTTTTTTAAATTTTTTTATTTTTATAAACATATATTTTTATCCCCAGGGGTACAGGTCTGTGAATCACCAGGTTTACACACTTCACAGCACTCACCAAATCACATACCCTCCCCAATGTCCATAATCCCACCCCCTTCTCCCAAACCCCCTCCCCCCGGCAACCCTCAGTTTGTTTTGTGAGATTAAGAGTCACTTATGGTTTGTCTCCCTCCCAATCCCATCTTGTTTCATTTATTCTTCTACCCACTTAAGCCTCCATGTTGCATCACCACTTCCTCATATCAGGGAGATCATATGATAGTTGTCTTTCTCTGCTTGACTTATTTCGCTAAGCATGATACGCTCTAGTTCCATCCATGTTGTTGCAAATGGCAAGATTTCATTTCTTTTGATGGCTGCATAGTATTCCATTGTGTATATATACCACATCTTCTTGATCCATTCCTCTGTTGATGGACATCTAGGTTCTTTCCATAGTTTGGCTATTGTGGACATTGCTGCTATAAACATTCGGGTGCATGTGTCCCTTTGGATCACTACATTTGTATCTTTAGGGTAAATACCCAATAGTGCAATTGCTGGGTCATAGGGCAGTTCTATTTTCAACATTTTGAGGAACCTCCATGCTGTTTTCCAGAGTGGCTGCACCAGCTTGCCCCAGTTGCGTTTTAATTCATTCGGGTGCTGGTTTCGGCCGGCTCCCAGTGGAGGTCCCGTGGCCAGAAGTGGCTAGACCAGGGATGTGGAGGGGATCACATTAGATCAATCAGGAAACCTCACAAGGGAGTCTTATGATTGGCAGCCGTCCTGGTGACTTAGGTGGCTGTCCCATGCCCAAGAGAGACAACTTTCTATAAGAACAGGAATAAAGAGAGGCCATCAAGTTTCTGGGTCTTATTGCCATTCTGGCCAGGGTACTAGCTTACAGCCAAAAGGCAGACGTTCTCCTCCCCATAAAGTAGCCACGGGCTAGAGGATTACAGCCTGAGCAATTGACATGCACGTGATCCAATAAGACCATACTTTTTGAAAAAGCCCTGGAATGAGAGTACAGGAAAAGGAAAGTACTCACCAATTTTGTACAGAAGCTCAGAGTCCAAATGTAAAGACTCACAATCCTCCTGGCTGGCTTGCCAAAAATGATGAAGTCCCAGAACCTAAGTCAGGTTCGGTGGAGTGAGGAGGTTCGGAGCCGACGACTAAGGAAAGAATTCTTAAGATGTCGTTTGTGCAAAATGGTGGTTTATTAAAGCACGGGGACAGGACCCGTGGGCAGGAAGAGCTGCTGCCCCGGGTTGTGCGGGTAGGCATGTTATATACCCCATGGTTGGGTGGGAGCTGGTGAAGGGATGTGAGGTTTCAACAGAGTTCTCACATGTTAGGGAGGGCCTACAAGGTTCCGGGGGGAGGCCTTGCCCTTATGGCTTGATCAATGTCGTCTTTAGGTCAGGCACTAACATCAAGATAATTGGGGGATTCTTGGTGGGGTATTATGATCCTGCCATCATTTACATTCCCTTCTACCTCAGCCTCCTCCAGTTTATGGTGAGGAGGGAGACATTAGGGCTTCAGGAACCAAGAGTTATTTGCCTCTGGAAATTTGTGCTATTGATAAGGTAACCTCCCTGTTTAGGTCTCTAGGACATCTGTAGAGCAAGGGAGATTCCTGTTCTGCAGGATTGCGATCCCTGCAAGTTAACTATTTATCGTTTTATGGCAGTCAGGGGTGCCTGAGGAATGCCACACATATGGAGGGGAGCGGGTGAAGAGGGGGTGCAAGGCACAAGCTTTTGCTCTGTCCTCAGCCAGCCTTTTGCTCCCTCATCAGTGATCAATAGCGATATATTGAGGGATGCCTCTATTCTCTTTTGACACGCGGTAACCTCTGACATATCCTGCATGGGACGCCACCCAGGAGTCAGGAGGTATTTGGTAATGGACCTTCTTTACTTTTCTGGAAGCATGGCCTCAGTATGATAAGGGAGCAGGAGGCTGGCTGAAGACAAAGCAAAAGCTGGCGCCTTGCACCCCCCGCTCCTCCCGCTCCCCTCCGTAATATGTGTAGCATTCCTCAGGCACCCCTGACTGCCATAAAATGATAAATAATTAACTTGCAGAGACCACAATCCTGCAGAACAGGAATCTCCCTTGCTCTACAGATGTCCTAGAGATCTACAAACAGGGAGGTTACCTTATCAATAGCACAAATTTCCAGAGGGAAATAACTCTCAGTTCCTAAAGCCCTAATGTCTCTCTCCCCACCATCAACTGGAGGAGGCTAGGTAGAAGGGAATGTAAATGATAGCAGGATCACAACACCCCACCAAGAATCTCCCTTTCCTTCACACCCCCCCCCCAATGGCAAGGTATATAATCTGCCATCCTTCAAAACCTGGAGCAGCAGCTCTTCCTGCCCATGGGTCCTGTCCCCGTGCTTTAGTAAACCACCATTTTGCACCAAAGATGTCTCAAGAATTCTTACTTGGTCATCAGCTCCGGACCTCAGCCCACCAAACCTCACCTAGGTTCTAGAACTTCATCAAGTAGGCTTCTTCAGTTCCTAAGGACTCTACTTTGGGGTGCCTTTTAACCCACTGGAAATAATTTGGATTGCAAAACTTAGGAAAGGACTGAGCTCCTGTAACACTGCATGGCCTCAGTGGGATCTATTAGTTAGATCTCCTCTGCAGGCAACAGGGCAAATGGACCTAGGATACTTTCATTGCTCATACCTAGGCCTTCATTGCTCTGCACCAGGACCCCGAACTAAGGGGCTTTTGCGGAATGTGTTTGCCCAAATGGGTCAGCTAGTAAAGGTCCTCCTGACATATTGGATGATAATTATGTAAATAAGCCTTCTTCTAGTAAACCAAGGTTGCTGGGCCATCCCTAGCAAAGGGGACTCTGGCTTTATTTCCCTCTGTTTCTCCTAATAGTTGTGGGGGCTTCTCCCTCACTCACTTCCCGTGTTAATGGCTGTAACTGGAGCCAACTGGGGTTGGTCTAACTCAAGACAGAGACCATAAGGAATATTCCCAAGCAGCTGCCGAAACTCTCTTTGTTTCGGGGAAGTTTCCCTGTCTTCTCTGGCCCGACTTGGACTGCTTAACTCCTCCCCCGCTTGCTGGAGGGAAAGCATGGTGTCTACTCCTCTGTTGGGGCTTATGAGCTCTAAAACCGGGAATCCTTTCTCTGCCTCCTGGCAGCACTTTGTTTCTTCTGTTTCCCCCTTCTCCTGTTTCTGCACCAACGTGCGTGCAGCCTGCATGACTAGCCTCTAGATCATGCACCACAGCTCCTTCTCTCTTCGCTGCCCAGGAGCAAGAAGAGCACCCCCTGAACCTAACACCCCCCACTCCAGATCTTCCCACTTGTGTCTCAGGTAAACATTAAAAGTGGAGTGGGCCCAGGTGGAACGTAAATCAGTATTGGAACTAAGTTAAGTTTGTTGGTTTAATTAAGGTATGACTTAAGTTATCAGCAGTTAATGTGAAGCTTTTATTCTGTCAAAGTTTACTGAAGGCCAAATAAGCTTGTGTTATTAAAATATGTTAGCAAAGAAATGACTAAACTGATGGTTAATTGTCTCAAAGTTCTAATGGGTAATTTCTGAAGTAACAAAGTCTTTGGTAACCTGAAAGTTTAAAAGTTTTGGTTGGATGACAAATGGAATTATAAATTGTGGACATTTAGGTCTTAACAGGATAAAATGCTAAGTCGTTAATTACTGGATGTAGGTTTGTGCTTTTGACTTCTTACTGCAAAGAAACTAAAAGTATTTAAATCTGTTGGTAAACGTGTTTTGCACTTAACTGACTCATAAATTGGCCATCTAAAGAATTCTGTTGTAACAGTTCACAATTGGTTAATAACTAAAGGTGTTTCCAAGAATACAAATTCTGCTTTTAGTGTAACTAAGACTGATGGAAATAAGGGAAACATCTCTCTGTGGAAAAGTAGATGATATGTAAGAAAGATTTAAGGAATGGGAGTACATTTTGTTGAGGGTAAGAGAAGGTAATTTTGTCCTAAATGAAATGGTTGTTTGGAAGGAAATGACTTGGGACAAAACCTGAATGCAAAGGAACATTGTAGAAGGTTTGTGAAGGGAAATCTTCAGAAAATAAATTTTCGCTATGGTCAGGACACACTAGGATTGAAATGAATGGGTTTTAAAGGCACATTGGTATAAGACAGAAATTCTCTCTGTTCAAAAAGGATCAAGTTTTCTTAGATTAATTGATCTGCTGTTAAGAAAATGTAAATGGTTTTCTCTTTGCCTTCCCAGAAAACCCAGTTTCTATGTTTTGTTTTATCAGGTGTTTTTAACATCCCTAATTATATTTAGGCATGTGCTTTAAAACTTTCTACGGTTTTAGCAAATGTTGACAAGATTTAAATTGTAAATCTCTTTAACTCAGGCTTTTCCTTGGTATGCGAAGTTGCTCATGAAGTACTACTCAACCAATGATAAACCTTGGGTTACATTTGGGAAAATTTGATAACTATTCTAGAGATTCTATGCACTTCCTAACGTTTTAATGTTTTGAGCGATCTTCACATGATACTGTAATTATGGAAATGTTATGTGTCATAGAAATAACCTCATTTCCTTGCCAACTAAATGTCTCATCAATTCTAACCATATCCACTCCGAGTTTTTGTCATTTATAATTGTTTTAATTCTCTTATAAAATGAGTTTTATCTTCAAGGAGATTCATATAAAGGACTTTCAGGATAAATACAGATATGTGATATACTTGAAAATCCTAAAACTAAAATGGGTAAAAATTTTCAAAACTAACTAAAGCTGCATTCACCAGATTTAGTAACATGGGACTATATGAACTAAAAGATTATAGTGTTGTGTCTCTTAATGTTTTCTCTTATTTTAGACATTGCTGGTTCTCTAATGTTTGCTCTTCCAGACTAGGGATACTTTTTCTTACGTTATCTGTAACTTACAGAGATGTAAAATATTTGCAAACAAATCAAATCATTCAACTTTTCTCTCTATCCGAACCCTCTGAAAATCAAAAGGTCTCAGTAAGTATTCTTTCTTCCATGGCAATCAGTCATTTGCATAAGTTCAATAAGAATCTGTTCTCCTTGTAACAGGACACCATTGGAAACTGGTTATTTTACCAAGGCTTTGACTGGAATGTCATGTCTGAGAAAGACATGCATAGACTCAGATATGACCAGACTAAGGAACCAGGAACTAAGGTTGACTTTATGAAACCTGGATCCATAAAGCCCCTTGGAACTGTTGGCCTGATACCTTGCTTACAGAGTTCCCAGCAGCCTCACCGGTGAGTAAAGAATGTCACTTCCTGGCAGGATACTTGGGGAACTTCAGGAAGAGGCATTTGCCCAAATCGACAGGTATTGCAGGCATGCCTGATGGCAGGTACGTGGCTTGGCTTCTGGCCCAGAGAGGCTACTAAAAGTTCAACCTAGAGATTCCTTATAAGAAGTTCCAGCAAAGCAGAAAAGATCCATATGATCATACTCAACTGTTCTTGCTGAGCTTATGTAAATAATCAGGCCAAGTTTGTTAAAACTGGACTTGTTTCTCAAGTGAATTAGTCCTGATTTGGCTATCTCTGGAAATTAGGGTTATTTTAGAGAGAAAAATTCTATTTTAGTAACACACCTTTATGGATGTTAAATTCTAGATTTGATTGTCTTTAAATGTTTGTTTACCTAAGCTAAACAATTTGAGGTAAACTTCAGAGAAGTTACACAATAGCTCATTTAGATGATCCTCTTGCTTTTTTATTTCGTGGGGATAATAACAAGACCCCATGGCAAACAAGACCCCACGGCACATGATTATACAACTGGAAAAATGGGATTGATTCCCCTACAGTTGTATAACTTAACTAACACCTTGTGTGTGGCTGGGATATGGAAATTGCTTAAAAGCCAGCCTATCGCACTCTATAGGATTAACTATGGACTTGTGGAGATAATGGATGACCCCACTTTCTTTATGATTGGATCGGATGATGCATGGGGAACTCCCCTTATCTCTTGACAAGTTTTCTCCCACTTGCCAATGATCCTTGAAATCAGGATATTGTTAAGCCTGGATCACTCAAAGGGCTTCTTATTGGTTTCATCCCTTAGTCATATTTATCCTAGAAGCCATCTCTGTTGAGGTACAAGTCCTCATAAAAAGAGCCTCAAAGCTCACTATGGGACAGTCCCTGACTGTAATGACTTCACATTAGGTCCAGATTTGTCTTAGACGCCAAAGGCCACCAGTGGATGATGGAGGCCGACTTATTAAATACTGGGCTATACTTACAGATATGCCAGAAATAATACTTAAAACTTGTCAAACTTTAAACTTAGTTACCTGTATGCCTGGAACTGACCACTGTACTTCTTTCTCTATAGAGCAAAAACTGTTCAGAGGTTATTGATCTTGCTTACTCTATCTGGCCAGATTTAAGATGCCCCTGTTAAATACAAATGACAATTGGTTTAGTGATGACAGTAGTTTTCATAAAAAAGAATAAGAAAATCTAGGTATGCCGTAGTGCTCACTAGCACTTTACAATTGCCAAAGCCTAAAAATAAACATTAACACTGACTCCAAATATGCCTTCCTGGTCCTACATGCCCATGGAGCTATTTGGAAGGAAAGGGGATTGCTGTCAAGCCATAACTCCCCAATCAAATATGGGCCTAAGTTTCAAGACCCTCCTTATGGCTATACTAAGGATTGCATATATCAAATCTGGGATACATATTTGTGGCTCACACCCACGGTTGGACAACTCAGTCAAAAGGCAGTTTTTTGCTGGGAACAAATCATACATATGATACTGGGGTAAATAACACAAGACATCCAGGATGGCTATCATTAGAAATGTGTTTCCAAGTAATAGTATTCCAGGCTACTGACTGGTTTGCTACTGATTGGGTAAAGTGACCTGACATTAGATGGTCAGCTTCAAATGGAACCCACTGGATATGTGGACTAACCTGTGGCCCTGGCTTCCTCCAGGGTGGATAGGTCGCTGTACGTTAGGATTTGCCTGGATTCATGGGCACAGTACTAAAACCATCACCACTCCAGTTAATCTCCCCAATTTTTTTTTTTTTAAATTTTTTATTTTTTATAAACATATATTTTTATCCCCAGGGGTACAGGTCTGTGAATCACCAGGTTTACACACTTCACAGCACTCACCAAATCACATACCCTCCCCAATGTCCATAATCCCACCCCCTTCTCCCAAACCCCCTCCCCCCAGCAACCCTCAGTTTGTTTTGTGAGATTAAGAGTCACTTATGGTTTGTCTCCCTCCCAATCCCATCTTGTTTCATTTATTCTTCTACCCACTTAAGCCTCCATGTTGCATCACCACTTCCTCATATCAGGGAGATCATATGATAGTTGTCTTTCTCTGCTTGACTTATTTCGCTAAGCATGATACGCTCTAGTTCCATCCATGTTGTTGCAAATGGCAAGATTTCATTTCTTTTGATGGCTGCATAGTATTCCATTGTGTATATATACCACATCTTCTTGATCCATTCATCTGTTGATGGACATCTAGGTTCTTTCCATAGTTGGGCTATTGTGGACATTGCTGCTATAAACATTCGGGTGCATGTGTCCCTTTGGATCACTACATTTGTATCTTTAGGGTAAATACCCAATAGTGCAATTGCTGGGTCATAGGGCAGTTCTATTTTCAACATTTTGAGGAACCTCCATGCTGTTTTCCAGAGTGGCTGCACCAGCTTGCATTCCCACCAACAGTGTAGGAGGGTTCCCCTTTCTCCGCATCCTCGCCAGCATCTGTCATTTCCTGACTTGTTGATTTTAGCCATTCTGACTGGTGTGAGGTGATATCTCATTGTGGTTTTGATTTGTATTTCCCTGATGCCGAGTGATATGGAGCACTTTTTCATGTGTCTGTTGGCCATCTGGATGTCTTCTTTGCAGAAATGTCTGTTCATGTCTTCTGCCCATTTCTTGATTGGATTATTTGTTCTTTGGGTGTTGAGTTTGCTAAGTTCTTTATAGATTCTGGACACTAGTCCTTTATCTGATATGTCGTTTGCAAATATCTTCTCCCATTCTGTCAGTTGTCTTTTGATTTTGTTAACTGTTTCCTTTGCTGTGCAAAAGCTTTTGATCTTGATGAAATCCCAGTAGTTCATTTTTTCCCTTGCTTCCCTTGCCTTTTGCGTTGTTCCTAGGAAGATGTTGCTGCGGCAGAGGTCGAAGAGGTTGCTGCCCGTGTTCTCCTCAAGCATTTTGATGGATTCCTTTCGTACATTGAGGTCCTTCATCCATTTTGAGTCTATTTTTGTGTGTGGTGTAAGGAAATGGTCCAATTTCATTTTTCTGCATGTGGCTGTCCAATTTTCCCAGCACCATTTATTGAAAAGGCTGTCTTTTTTCCATTGGACATTCTTTCCTGCTTTGTCGAAGATTAGTTGACCATAGATTTGAGGGTCTATTTCTGGGCTCTCTATTCTGTTCCATTGATCTATGTGTCTGTTTTTGTGCCAGTACCATGCTGTCTTGATGATGACAGCTTTGTAATAGAGCTTGAAGTCCGGAATTGTGATGCCACCAACGTTGGCTTTCTTTTTCAATATCCCTTTGGCTATTCGAGGTCTTTTCTGGTTCCATATGAATTTTAGAATTATTTGTTCCATTTCTTTGAAAAAGATGGATGGTACTTTGATAGGAATTGCATTAAATGTGTAGATTGCTTTAGGCAGCATAGACATTTTCACAATATTTATTCTTCCAATCCAGGAGCATGGAACATTTTTCCATTTCTTTGTGTCTTCCTCAATTTCTTTCATGAGTACTTTATAGTTTTCTGAGTATAGATTCTGTGTCTCTTTGGTTAGGTTTATTCCTAGGTATCTTATGGTTTTGGATGCAATTGTAAATGGGATTGACTCCTTAATATCTCTTTCTTCTGTCTTGCTGTTGGTGTAGAGAAATGCAACTGATTTCTGTGCATTGATTTTATATCCTGACACTTTACTGAATTCCTGTATAAGTTCAAGCAGTTTTGGAGTGCAGTCTTTTGGGTTTTCCACATATAGTATCATATCATCTGCGAAGAGTGATAATTTGACTTCTTCTTTGCCGATTTGGATGCCTTTAATTTCCTTTTGTTGTCTGATTGCTGAGGCTAGGACCTCTAGTACGATGTTGAATAGCAGTGGTGATAATGGACATCCCTGTCGTGTTCCTGACCTTAGCGGAAAAGCTTTCAGTTTTTCTCCATTGAGAATGATATTTGCGGTGGGTTTTTCATAGATGGCTTTGATGATATTGAGGTATGTGCCCTCTATCCCTACACTTTGAAGAGTTTTGATCAGGAAGGGATGTTGTACTTTGTCAAATGCTTTTTCAGCATCTATTGAGAGTATCATATGGTTCTTGTTCTTTCTTTTATTGATGTGTTGTATCACATTGACTGATTTGCGGATGTTGAACCAACCTTGCAGCCCTGGAATAAATCCCACTTGGTCGTGGTGAATAATCTTTTTAATGTACTGTTGAATCCTATTGGCTAGTATTTTGTTGAGTATTTTCGCATCTGTGTTCATCAAGGATATCGGTCTATAGCTCTCTTTTTTGGTGGGATCCTTGTCTGGTTTTGGGATCAAGGTGATGCTGGCCTCATAAAATGAGTTTGGAAGTTTTCCTTCCATTTCTATTTTTTGGAACAGTTTCAGGAGAATAGGAATTAGTTCTTCTTTAAATGTTTGGTAGAATTCCCCCGGGAAGCCGTCTGGCCCTGGGCTTTTGTTTGTTTGGAGATTTTTAATGACTGTTTCAATCTCCTTACTGGTTATGGGTCTGTTCAGGCTTTCTATTTCTTCCTGGTTCAGTTGTGGTAGTTTATATGTTTCTAGGAATGCATCCATTTCTTCCAGATTGTCAAATTTATTGCCGTAGAGTTGCTCATAGTATGTTCTTATAATAGTTTGTATTTCTTTGGTGTTAGTTGTGATCTCTCCTCTTTCATTCATGATTTTATTTATTTGGGTCCTTTCTCTTTTCTTTTTGATAAGTCGGGCCAGGGGTTTATCAATTTTATTAATTCTTTCAAAGAACCAGCTCCTAGTTTCGTTGATTTGTTCTATTGTTTTTTTGGCTTCTATTTCATTGATTTCTGCTCTGATCTTTATGATTTCTCTTCTCCTGCTGGGCTTAGGGTTTCTTTCTTGTTCTTTCTCCAGCTCCTTTAGGTGTAGGGTTAGGTTGTGTACCTGAGACCTTTCTTGTTTCTTGAGAAAGGCTTGTACCGCTATATATTTTCCTCTCAGGACTGCCTTTGTTGTGTCCCACAGATTTTGAACCGTTGTGTTTTCATTATCATTTGTTTCCATGATTTTTTTCAATTCTTCTTTAATTTCCCGGTTGACCCATTCATTCTTTAGAAGGATACTGTTTAGTCTCCATGTATTTGGGTTCTTTCCAAACTTCCTTTTGTGGTTGAGTTCTAGCTTTAGAGCATTGTGGTCTGAAAATATGCAGGGAATGATCCCAATCTTTTGATACCGGTTGAGTCCTGATTTAGGACCGAGGATGTGATCTATTCTGGAGAATGTTCCATGTGCACTAGAGAAGAATGTGTATTCTGTTGCTTTGGGATGAAATATTCTGAATATATCTGTGATGTCCATCTGGTCCAGTGTGTCATTTAAGGCCTTTATATCCTTGCTGATCTTTTGCTTGGATGACCTGTCCATTTCAGTGAGGGGAGTGTTAAAGTCCCCTACTATCATTGTATTATTGTTGATGTGTTTCTTTGATTTTGTTATTAATTGGTTTATATAGTTGGCTGCTCCCACATTGGGGGCATAGATATTTAAAATTGTTAAATCTTCTTGTTGGACAGACCCTTTGAGTATGATATAGTGTCCTTCCTCATCTCTTATTATAGTCTTTGGCTTAAAATCTAATTGATCTGATATAAGGATTGCCACTCCTGCTTTCTTCTGATGTCCATTAGCATGGTAAATTCTTTTCCACCCCCTCACTTTAAATCTGGAGGTGTCTTCGGGCTTAGAATGTGTTTCTTGGAGGCAACATATAGATGGGTTTTGTTTTTTTATCCATTCTGATACCCTGTGTCTTTTGACAGGGGCATTTAGCCCATTCACATTCAGGGTAACTATTGAGAGATATGAATTTAGTGCCATTGTATTGCCTGTAAGGTGACTGTTACTGTATATGGTCTCTGTTCCTTTCTGATCTACCACTTGTAGGCTCTCTCTTTGCTTAGAGGACCCCTTTCAATATTTCCTGTAGAGCTGGTTTGGTGTTTGCAAATTCTTTCAGTTGTTGCTTGTCCTGGAAGCTTTTAATCTCTCCTTCTATTTTCAATGATAGCCTAGCTGGATATAGTATTCTTGGCTGCATGTTTTTCTCGTTTAGTGCTCTGAAAATATCATGCCAGCTCTTTCTGGCCTGCCAGGTCTCTGTGGATAAGTCAGCTGCCAATCTAATATTTTTACCATTGTATGTTACAGACTTCTTTTCCCGGGCTGCTTTCAGGATTTTCTCTTTGTCATTGAGACTTGTAAATTTTACTATTAGGTGACGGGGTGTGGGCCTATTCTTATTGATTTTGAGGGGCATTCTCTGAACCTCCTGAATTTTGATGCTCGTTCCCTTTGCCATATTGGGGAAATTCTCCCCAATAATTCTTTCCAGTATACCTTCTGCTCCCCTCTCACTTTCTTCTTCTTCTGGAATCCCAATTATTCTAATGTTGTTTCGTCTTATGGTGTCACTTATCTCTCGAATTCTCCCCTCGTGGTCCAGTAGCTGTTTGTCCCTCTTTTGATCAGCTTCTTTATTCTCTGTCATTTGGTCTTCTATATCACTAATTCTTTCTTCTGCCTCATTTATCCTAGCAGTGAGAGCCTCCATTTTTGATTGCACCTCATTAATAGCTTTTTTGATTTCACCTTGGTTAGATTTTAGTTCTTTTATTTCTCCAGAAAGGGCTTTTATATCTCTCGAGAGGGTTTCTCTAATATCTTCCATGCCTTTTTCGAGCCCGGCTAGAACCTTGAGAATTGTCATTCTGAACTCTAGATCTGACATATTACTGATGTCTGTATTGATTAGGTCCCTAGCCTTCGGTACTGCCTCTTGTTCTTTTTTTTGTGTTGAATTTTTACGTCTTGTCATTTTGTCCAGATAAGAGTAAATGAAGGGGCAAGTAAAATACTAAAAGGGTGGCAACAACCCCAGGAAAATATGCTTTAACCTAATTAGAAGAGATCCAAAATCGTGAGTGGGGAGAAAGGGGATAAAAAGAGGTTCAAAAAGGAAGAGAGAAAAAAGAAAAAAAAAAAAAAAGAAAAGAAAAGAAAAGAATTTTAAAAAAAGAAAACACCTAAGAAAAATGTAAAAAATATATATATATATATATATTAGATAAACTTTCAGAAAGTGGTTGATTTTCTGTTTCCAGAATTGCTGTTCTTCTTCTCTTCGATCTGCCGATGGATTTTCAGGTGTTTGCAATCTTTAGATAAGCTATCTAGCTGATCTCCGGCTAGCTGAAGCAGTCTCAGCTTGCTACTTCTCCGCCATCTTGACTCCTCCCCCTAATCTCCCCAATTTAAAGCAAAGATGGACACGATCTGTTTTTAAATGGTATGATCACTTAGCATCCATTTTTGTTCCATCTGGGGGACTAGAGGATGTCATGTGGCATGTAGAACAACTTAGTAAATATACTACAAAGGCACTCAGGGATTCACTAAATAGCATCTCCCTACTTAATACCAAAGTCTCACAGATACCAAAGTAGTCCAGAAAATAGGATGGCCTTAGATGTCCTGACAGCAGCACAGCGTGGCACATGCGCAATTATCAAAGCAGAATGTTGTGTGTACATCCCAGACTATCACAAAAATGTCACAGGACTAATAAAAGATATGAATGCCCAGATTAAGGCTCTACAAGATCCTTCTCTCTCTCAGTGATTAGTTAGCTTCCTGGTTTGGAGGAGGACTATGGCCAACAATTAAAAATCTCTTTCTTGGGCTTCTCATTCTTACATAGCGTTATTAATCTTAATATGCTGCTTTGTTCAATGTTTCTCTACTTGGTGCCGAGACTCCATTGCTGCAATGACTTCACGACGACAGATGATCCTTACCATGGGCAAAGACACTTCTTCTCTGTCAGCACTGGATTCAGCTGCCTCCACCTTTCATAACTCCCCTATACATTCCTCAACTGATCAATGTTGACCAGAGTAGGTAGGGACTGCTCTACACCCCTATTCAGCAGGAAGAAGTTATGAAGATGAGACCTTCAATCAACCTTCAATGAGAAGGCTACCTTCAATCACCTTAAAGATTTAAGGGTCAAAATTGTTCAGGGGAGAATGATGGGGGAGCAGGAGGCTGGCTGAAGACAAAGCAAAAGCTGGCACCTTGCACCCCCTCTCCATCCGCCCCCCTCCATAATTTGTGTAGCATTCCTCAGACACCTCTGACTGCCATAAAATGATAAATAGTTAACTTGCAGGGATCGCAATCCTGCAGAACAGGAATCTCCCTTGCTCTACAGATGTCCTAGAGACCTAAACAGGGAGGCTACCTTATCAATAGCACAAATTTCCAGAGGCAAATAACTCTCAGTTCCTCAAGCCCTAATGTCTCCCTCCCCATCATAAACAAAACTGGAGGAGGCTGAGGTAGAAGGGAATGTAAATGATAGCAGGATCATAACACCCCACCAAGAATCTTCCAACTATCTTGATGTTAATGGCTGGCCTAAAGACTACATTGATCAAGCCACAAGGGCAAGGCCTCCTCCCTGCACCTTGTAGGCCCTCTTTAACATATGAAAACTCCGTTGAAACCTCCCTTCCCCTCACCTTCCCCCAACCTCAAGGTATATAACCTGCCATCCCTCACAACCTGGGGCAGCAGCTCTTCCTGCCCATGGGTCCTGTCCCCGTGCTTTAATAAACCACCATTTTGCACCAAAGATGTCTCAAGAATTCTTTCTTGGTCATCGGCTCTGGACCTCAGCCCACTGAACCTCACCTAGGTTCTAGAACTTCATCACTTGGAACCTCTCTGGCAGTCTGGAGCTACCCAGACAGCCGCCCCTGCCCTGGTTTTGGGTACAAGCAAAAAATCCTGAGTCTGCAGGGACTGTGACTGGGAACCTGCTCTGCCAGCGGCCAAGGGGGGATTTATTTGGTCTCTTCAGCCAGACTGAGGCTTCTCTCTGAGAGGGAAGTCAGGGTGCAGTTTGCTTTCCTCTAAACCTACAAAAACGATCAAAAGTGGTCAAGGCGAGAGAGAAAAACAAAAGTGAACAAATAAAAAAACCTCCAGAGAACAAAAGCCTAAAAAATCAGTTTCCTCAGAGCCCAACCCTTTGAGGGGGGGCAGGAGGACTTAGAGAACATCATTGACTGAAAACGCACGTGGCTGGCCCCTCCCCCAGAAAATCACTCAGGAAAAAGAAAAAAAAAATGACAAGAGAACAACCACCAGTACTTCATAGGACAATTTTTATTAATTCATTCCTACTATTATGGCTCATTTTTTTATATATATAATTTTTATTATTATATAATTTTTAACCTATTTAACGTCACAGTGAGATGTCCAGTACATCAAATCCCATAATAACCTTCTAATATGAACTTTTTGATACATACACCTGTGATTTCCTTTTGCATTTCTATTTTTAAAATTTTTTTCTAACTTTACTTTAGTCTACTTTATTACTTCTTTAAATTTTTATTTTCTAATATTCACATAGAGTTAAACTTCAAGGTCATCCCCTTTCCCCAATCAATGCTACCCCTATAGGTAAACCAATTCTTAATCCCCCTTTATCTTAGGAAAGTTGAGTCCTTTAACAAAGATATCCAGATACATCCAGGAAGAATGAAACTTCCTCGCCCACACTGAGAATTTATAACCACTCTCCCATCTTTTTCTTCCACCAATATTTCTATATTTTTGTGTTTGTCCTGATAGGATATAAATCTTACACTTGGGGTTCTTCCTTTATTTACATATATATATGCAAATATATATATTTTTTCCTCTTGTCATATATTTTTATCAGTCTTTTTGTTTGTCTGTTTTTGTTTGTATACTTCATAAATCTTACCTTGGGACCCATTTCGGCTGAACCTTCGCTTTTATCTCACCTTTTGTTCCTGTCTCTCTCTCTCTTTTTCTCCTCCTTTTCTTTTTTCTCTCATTTGGATGGGGAACCCTGATTGCTCAGAAGCATTCCAGGGTGCACCTTGACTGCACCACGGTCGCTACATCCAGCTACACCCATTCAGCCATCTCTCACCAAAATGACTAAAATGAGGAATGCCGAACAGAAGAAAAATAAGAGGATGGGCCTTCTGCAACAGAGCTAACAGCTATCAACATAGACAATATGTCGGAAAGAGAATTCAGGCGAACAATTATCCAAGCAATAGCTAGGTTGGAGAAAGCCATGGGTGACCAAACGGAATTGATTAGGGCCAAACTGAAAACTACCAGAGATCATGTTTCCAATGTTAGGGAAGAGCTGAAAGCTATCAGGGATGAGCTTCACAATGCTCTCAATGAGTTCCATGCTAATCTAAATTCTCTCAAAGCTAGAGTAACTGAGACAGAAGATAGAATTAGTGATCTGGAGGACAAACACATAGAAAGAAAGGATCATGAGGAAACCTGGAACAAACAGCTTAGAAGCCATGAAAACAGAATCAGGGAAATAAATGATGCCAGGAAACGTTCCAACGTCAGAATAATTGGAATCCCTGAGGGGGAGGAGAAAGAAGTCTAGAAGATATAGTGGAACAAGTTTTTCATGAAAATTTTCTGAATCTCATGAATGGAACCAGCGTTCATGTACTAGAGGCTGAACGGTTTCCCCCTAAGATTACAGATTCTCGAAAGTCCTCAACACGTAATAGTAAGAATGAAGAATTATAATTGTAGGCAGAACCTCTTGAAAGCAGCTAGGACAAAGAAGCTCCTTACATACAGAGGAAAGCCCATCAGAATAACATCAGACCTGTCCACAGACACCTGGCAAGCCAGAAAGGGCTGGCAAGATATATTCAGGGCACTAAATGAGAAGAACATGCAGCCAAGAATACTTTATCCAGCAAGATTGACATTCAAAATGGATGGAGAGATAAAGAGTTTCCAAGACTGGCAAGGCTTAAAAGACTATGCAAAGACCAAGCCGATACTGCAGGAAATATTAAGGGGGGTTCTATAAAAGAGGAAAAAGCTTAAGAATATCATTGAACAGGTATATAGAGACAATCAACAGAAAGAAAGACTTCAAAGTTAACATGATGTCAATAAAAACGTACCTATCAATAATCACTCTCTATGTGAATGGCCGAAATGCACCCATAAAACGGCACAGGGTTGCAGATTGGATAAAACGATAGAACCCATCCATATGTTGTCTACAAGAGACACATGTTGAACCTAAAGATACACCCAGACTGAAAGTGAAGGGGTGGAGAAGCATCTTTCATGCAAATGGGCCTCAAAAGAAGGTCAGGGTAGTGATTCTCATATCAGACAAATTAGATTTCAAACTAAAGACTGTAGTCAGAGATACAGAAGGAAACTACATCATTCTTGAAGGGACTATCCACCAAGATGATCTAACAATTGTAAATATCTATGCCTCCAATATGGGAGCAGCCAATTACATAAGAAAACTATTAATAAAGACAAAGAGTCATATTGATATGAATACACTAATTGTAGGAGATCTTAACACACCTCTTTCAGAAATAGATCATCAAAGCAGAAAATCAATAAACAAGAGCATTGAATGACACATTGGACCAGATGGACCTTATTGATATATACAGAACACTCCACCCTAAAATAACACAATACTCATTCTTCTCAAGTGCACATAGAACCTTCTCCAGAATAAACCACATACTGGGTCACAAATCAGGACTCAACTGATACCAAAAGACTGAGATTATTCTCTGCACATTCTCAGATCACAGTGCTTTGAAACTGGAACTCAATCACAAGGAAAAGTTCAGAAGGAACTCAAACACCTGGAAGCTAAAGACCACCTTGCTTAAGAATGCTTGTATCAACCAGGAGATCAAAGAAGAACTGAAACAATTCATGGAAACCAATAAGAATGAGGACACTTCGGTCCAAAACCTTTGGGATACGGGAAAGGCTGTCCTAAGGGGGAAATACATAGCCATCCAAGCACCCCTCAAAAAAATTGAAAAATCCAGAACACACCAGCTGTCTCTATACCTTAAAGAACTGGAAAATCAACAACAAATCAAACCAACTCCACATATAAGAAGACAAATCATCAAGATTAGAGCTGAGATCAATGAGGTAGAAATCAGAGATACAGTAGAACATATCAATGAAACTAGAAGCTGGCTTCTTGAAAGAATCAATAAGATCAATAAACCATTGACCACACTAATCCAAGAGAAAAGAGGGAAAGCTCAAATTAATAAAATTATAAATGAAAAGGGTCGGGGCGCTAGTCCTTTATCTGATATGTCGTTTGCAAATATCTTCTCCCATTCTGTCAGTTGTCTTTTGATTTTGTTAACTGTTTCCTTTGCTGTGCAAAAGCTTTTGATCTTGATGAAATCCCAATAGTTCATTTTTGCCCTTGCTTCACTTGCCTTTGGCGATGTTCCTAGGAAGATGTTGCTGCCGCTGAGGTCGAAGAGATTGCTGCCTGTGTTCTCCTCAAGGATTTTGATGGATTCCTTTCTCACATTGAGGTCCTACATCCATTTTGAGTCTATTTTTGTGTGTGGTGTAAGGAAATGGTCCAATTTCATTTTTCTGCATGTGGCTGTCCAATTTTCCCAGCACCATTTATTGAAGAGGCTGTCTTTTTTCCATTGGACATTCTTTCCTGCTTTGTCGAAGATTAGTTGACCATAGAGTTGAAGGTCTATTTCTGGGCTCTCTATTCTGTTCCATTGA
This sequence comes from Mustela lutreola, assembly GCF_030435805.1. Taxonomy (NCBI): domain Eukaryota; kingdom Metazoa; phylum Chordata; class Mammalia; order Carnivora; family Mustelidae; genus Mustela; species Mustela lutreola. Next base: position 122,197,769 of record NC_081295.1, read on the forward strand.
TCTATGTGTCTGTTTTTGTGCCAGTACCATGCTGTATTGATGATGACAGCTTTGTAATAGAGCTTGAAGTCCGGAATTGTGATGCCACCAATGTTGGCTTTCTTTTTCAATATCCCTTTGGCTATTCGAGGTCTTTTCTGGTTCCATATAAATTTTAGAATTATTTGTTCCATTTCTTTGAAAAAAAAATGGATGGTTCGTTGATAGGAATTGCATTAAATGTGTAGATTGCCTTAGGTAGCATAGACATTTTCACAATATTTATTCTCCCAATCCAGGAGCATGGAACATTTTTCCATTGTTTTATGTCTTCCTCAATTTCTTTCATGAGTACTTTATAGTTTTCTGAGTATAGATTCTGTGCCTCTTTGGTTAGGTTTATTCCTAGGTATCTTATGGTTTGGGGTGTAATTGTAAATGGGATTGACTCCTTCATTTCTCTTTCTTCTGTCTTGTTTTAGGTGTAGAGAAATGCAACTGATTTCTGTGCATTGATTTTATATCCTGACACTTTACTGAATTCCTATAAAAGTTCTAGCAGTTTTGGAGTGGAGTCTGTTGGCTTTTCCACATATAGTATCATATCATCTGCGAAGAGTGAAAATTTGACTTCTTCTTTGCCTATTTGGATGTCTTTAAGTTCCTTTTGTTGTCTGATTGCTGAAGCTAGGACTTCTAGTACTATGTTGAATAGCAGTGGTGATACTGGACATCCCTGCTGTGTTCCTGACCTTAGCAGAAAAGCTTTCAGTTTTTCTACATTGAGAATGATATTTGCGGTGGATTTTTCATAGATGGCTTTGATGATATTGAGGTATGTGCCCTCTATCCCTACACTTTGAAGAGTTTTGATCAGGAAGGGATGCTGTGCTTTGTCAAAGGCTGAAAAAGCATCTATTGAGAGTATCATATGGTTCTTGTTCTTTCTTTTATTGATGTGTTGGATCACATTGACTGATTTGAGGATGTTGAACCAAACTTACAGCCCTGGAATAAATCCCATTTGGTCGTGGTGAATAATCCTTTTAATGTACTGTTGAATCCTATTGGCTAATATTTTGGTGAGAATTTTCGCATCTGTATTCATCAAGGGTATTTGTCTATAGCTCTCTTTTTGGAAGGGATCCCTGTCTAGTTTGGGGATCAATGTGATGCTGGCCTCATAAAATGAGTTTGGAAGTTTTCCTTCCATTTCTATTTTTTGGAACAGTTTCAGGAGAATAGGAATTAGTTCTTCTTTAAATGTTTGGTAGAATTCCCCCGGGAAGCCATCTGGCCCTGGGCTTTTGTCTGTTTGGAGACTTTTAATGACTGTTTCAATCTCCTTACTGGTTATGGGTCTTTTCAGGCTTTCTATTTCTTCCTGGTTCAGTTATGGTAGTTTATATGTTTCTAGGAATGCATCCATTTCTTCCAGATTGTCAAATTTGTTGGCGTAGAGTTGCTCATAGTATGTTCTTATAATAGTTTGTATTTCTTTGGTGTTAGTTGTGATCTCTCCTCTTTCCTTCATGATTTTATTTATTTGGGTCCTTTCTCTTTTCTTTTTCATAAGTCTGGCCAGGGGTTTATCAATTTTATTAATTCTTTCAAAGAACCATCTCCTAGTTTCTTTGATTTGTTCTATTGTTATTTTGGTTTCTATTTCATTGATTTCTGCTCTGATCTTTATGATTTCTCTTCTCCTGCTGGGCTTAGGGTTTCTTTCTTGTTCTTTCACCAGCTCCTTTAGGTGTAGGGTTAGGTTATGTACCTGAGACCTTTCTTGTTTCTTGAGAAAGGCTTGTACCGCTATATATTTTCCTCTCAGGACTGCGTTTGTTGTGTCCCACAGATTTTAAACCGTTGTATTTTCATTGTCATTTGTTTCCATGATTTTTTTCAATTCTTCTTTAATTTCCCGGTTGACCCATTCATTCTTTAGAAGGATGCTGTTTAGTCTCCATGTATTTGGGTTCTTTCCAAACTTCCTCTTGTGGTTGAGTTCTAGCTTCAGAGCATTGTGGTCTGAAAATATGCAGGGAATGATCCCAATCTTTTGATATCGGTTGAGTCCTGATTTAGGACCGAGGATGTGATCTATTCTGGAGAATGTTCCATGTGCACTAGAGAAGAATGTGTATTCTGTTGCCTCGGGATGAAATGTTCTGAATATATCTGTGATGTCCATCTGGTTCAGTGTGTCGTTTAAGGCCTTTATTTCCTTGTTGATCTTTTGCTTGGATGATCTGTCCATTTCGGTGAGGGAAGTGTTAAAGTGCCCTACTATTATTGTATTGTTGTTGATGTGTTTCTTTGATTTTGTTATTAATTGGTTTATATACTTGGCTGCTCCCACGTTGGGGGCATAGATATTTAAAATTGTTAGATCTTCTTGTTGGACAGACCCTTTGAGTATGATATAGTGTCCTTCCTCATCTATTATAGTCTTTGGCTTAAAATCTAATTGTTCTGATATAAGGATCGCCACTCATGCTTTCTTCTGATGTCCATTAGCATGGTAAATTGTTTTCCACCCCCTCACTTTAAATCTGGAGGTGTCTTCGGGCTTAAAATGAGTTTCTTGGAGGCAACATATAGATGGGTTTTGTTTTTTGTATCCATCTGATACCCTGTGTCTTTTGACAGGGGCATTTAGCCCATTAACATTCAGGGTAACTATTGAGAGATATGAATTTAGTGCCATTGTATTGCCTGTAAGGTGACTGTTACTGTATATGGTCTCTGCTCCTTTCTGATCTACCACTTGTAGGCTCTCTCTTTGCTTAGAGGACCCCTTTCAATATTTCCTGTAGAGCTGGTTTGGTGTTTGCAAATTCTTTCAGTTTTTGTTTGTCCTGGAAGCTTTTAATCTCTCCTTCTATTTTCAATGATAGCCTAGCTGGATATAGTATTCTTGGCTGCATGTTTTTCTCGTTTAGTGCTCTGAAAATATCATGCCAGCTCTATCTGGCCTGCCAGGTCTCTGTGGATAAGTCAGCTGCCAATCTAATATTTTTACCATTTTATGTGACAGACTTCTATTCCCAGGCTGCTTTCAGGATTTTCTCTTTGTCACTGAGACTTGTAAATTTTACTATTAGGTGACGGGGTGTGGGCCTATTCTTATTGATTTTGAGGGGCATTCTCTGAACCTCCTGAATTTTGATGCTTGTTCCCTTTGCCATATTGGGGAAATTGTCCCCAATAATTCTCTCCAGTATATCTTCTGCTCCCTTCTCTCTTTCTTCTTCTTCTGGAATCCCAATTATTCTAATGTTTCGTCTTATGGTGTCACTTATCTCTCGAATTCTCCCCTCGTGGTCCAGTAGGTGTTTGTCCCTCTTGTGCTCAGCTTCTTTATTCTCTGTCATTTGGTCTTCCATATCACTAATTCTTTCTTCTGCCTCATTTATCCTAGCAGTGAGAGCCTCCATTTTTGATTGCACCTCATTAATAGCTTTTTTGATTTCAACTTGGTTAGATTTTAGTTCTTTTATTTCTCCAGAAAGGGCTTTTATGTCACCCGAGAGTGTTTCTCTAATATCTTTCATGCCTTTTTTGAGCCCGGCTAGAACCTTGAGAATTGTCATTCTGAACTCTAGATCTGACATATTAGCAATGTCTGTATTGATTAGGTCCCTAGCCTTTGGTACTGCCTCTTTTTCTTTTCTTTTTTTTTTTTTTTTTTTGTGGTGAATTTTTCCGTCTTGTCCTTTTGTCCAGGTAAGAGTATATGAAGGAGCAAGTAAAATACTAAAAGGGTGGCAACAACCCCAGGAAAATATGCTTTAACCAAATCAGAATACAGCTGGCTGATTAGCTCAGTTGGTTAGAGCGTGGTGCTGATAACCAAATCAAAAGAGATCCCAAATCGTGAGGGGGGAGAAAGGGGATAAAAAGAGGTTCAAAAAGAAAGAAAGAAAAAAAAAAGAAAAAGAAAAGAATTAATAAAAGAAAACGAATAAAGAAAAGTATAAAATAGAAAAAATATATATATTTGATAAACTAGTTAAAAACGTTAAAAAAGAAAAGGGTAAAAGTTAAAAAAAAATTACCAGAAGAAGAGAAAAAAATGAAAAAGAAAAAAATTAAATTAACTGCAAGACTAAAAAATCACAGGGAGAAAGTGATGAGTTCTGTGCTTTGCTTTCTCCTCCTCTGGAATTCTGCTTGGTCTTGAAACTGCACTCCTTGGTAGGTGAACTTGGTCTTGGCTGGATTTCTCATTGATCTTCTGGGGGAGGGGCCTAGAGTAGTGATTCTCAAGTGTCTTTGCCCCAGGCGGAATTGCACCGCCCTTACCAGGGGCTGAGTAATCCGCTAGGCTATGCTTTCAGGAGCTTTTGTTCCCTGCGCGCTTTCCGTAGAGTTCTGGAGGACGGGAATACAAATGGTGGCCTCCTGGTCTCCGGCCTGAAGGAGCTGAGAGCCCAGGGCCCCACTCCTCAGTGCGCCCTCAGAGAACAGCGCCCAGTAACTCCAGTCTGCCTGACCTCCGGCCGCGCTCCGAGCTCACTGAGCCTGTGGCTGGTTCAAGGTAACCCTGAGTTGTGATCTTACTGTCGGCTCTGTCTCTGTAGCCAGCTTTCCCGTTCTAATTCCCGCAAGCTCTGCAACACTCAGACACCTCCAATCCTTCTGTGACCCTGCGGGACCTGAGGCCATGCTGCCCCTGCGTGGGCTTCACCCCATTTTAGCCTCTGGAGCCATGTCCCTCAGCGTAACAGACTTTTAAAAGTCCTGATTTTGTGCTCTGTTGCTCAGCCGCTTGCCGGGAGCCGGACCCTCCTCCCGGGGTCTATCTTCCCGTTGCTTTAGATTCACTTCTCCGCCAGTCCGACCTTTCAGAAAGTGGTTGTTTTTCTGTTTCTAGAATTGCTGTTCTTCTCTTTGATCTACCAATGGATTTGCAGGTGTTTGCAATCTTTAGATAAGCTATCTAGCTGATCTCCTGCTAGCTGAAGTAGTCTCAGCCTGCTACTTCTCCGCCATCTTGACTCCTCCCTCCCCTAAGGAATATTTTAAATCACCATGTCAACATTTATGAAATGACATATATTTTGCTGATAAATTTTCTCCTTTATAACAACTTTATGGGGTGCCTGGGTGACTCAGTAGGTTAAAAACTTTGCCTTCAGGTCAGGTCATGATCCCAGGTTCCTGGGATCGACGCCTGCATCATGCTCTCTGCTCCACAGGAAGCCTGCTTCCTCCTCTCTCTGCCTGCCTCTCTGCCTACTTGTGATCTCTGTCTGTTAAATAGATAAATAAATTCTTTAAAAAAACATTATTTATATGTTTAATTCAAAGTTATATAAGCATATTTTAGAAACTGTGGTCCATAGCCCACCTATATTACAATCACTTGGGGTGTTTCTTTAAAAAGCACAGAGTCCAGGGCCCCAAGTCAACTAAATCACTTGGGAGTGGGGCCCAGGAAGCAGCTTCTATAATCCTCACTGCTGGCCCTGAGGTCCCACATCTAAGAGCCTCTCTTTATTCACATTTGCTTCAATAGCCACTATCAAGATTTTTCACTTCCTCTCACTGACCATGTCCACCTCATGCTGGCTTCAATACATCACTAGAGCAACACAATGAATAAATGTCATGCATTTATATACACACACTTCCTACAGTGCCATAAGACATAGGCTAAGCCTCTCAGGTGCCACTTGAAAGTGATCCTTGGTTTGGTTTCACAAGACTTTCAATGGTCTTGGTTTGGCCACTTGTTCCAGTTTTCCAGAGAAGAGTGAGGATGATAAAATGAGATAGCATATTTAGAGTGAGGTCAGCACACTTTGGAGATCATAATGGAATCAAAATGGGAGGTGGTAGACTAAGCATGAGATGACATCTGGGAAGCTATGTGACTTCAGAGCACTCAGATGCTGCAGTGTAGACTGACACCCAGCATGACAGAGGCTTAGCTGAGCTGGCCCAGGGTAGGTGGTGATCTGACAGTAGGGCTGGCTGAGCCCCACTGTCCCTCAGAGCACCACTGTCCATCATCATGTGATTTAGACCTGCCAAGGAACTCCCGTGTTGGGACCATGTGCCCTATTTGAGGGAAGCAGTGTGCTTTTTCAACCTGGGTTGACCAGCTGAGGATAGATGCTGAGGCAAGAAAATGCTGGTGTTAGTTCCCAGGCCACTGGCCATGTGGAAGCAGCGTCAGGAGGTCCTCTACAAACATGCATGTTTTGCTCAGTGCCAAGCCAACCTATCCTTGGCTGATGATGTCTCTTAACTGCAGGAAAGGCTTTCTGATTTTAACACCCCTCATGGGGCAATGTCTCTGGTGTCCCTTGACCCTGTAGCAACTGTGGAGGAATGGTCTCACATCTCTGCAACAGATTGGGAGCTACACAAATGGGGGAAAGCCCATTCTTCCTGCTGCTTCAAGCAGCTCTGGTGACTCCACTTTTCATGTGGCTCTTGGTAGCCAAGGGTCACAAGCCTAGGGTGCACAGCAGAACCCTCACTGACTTCACTGGAAGACAAAACTACAAGGTGAGAGTCCATTATCTGGCCTTGCCGGGGCCTCTCTGAGCTGCACTGAGCACTGGGCTATGGCAGAGCCATGGGCGCAGGGAGAGCCTGTCAGGAGGATGAGCTGAGGGGAGGTGCTGCTGTCCTGAGGAGTCACTGGTGCCACCAGGTTAGAGGCAAATGTTCCCCACCAGCAGGGCTGGTGATGGCCCTGCTCAGAGCTGTTGCACAAGAGGTGGCCAGATCCCACCACTCTCTGTTCAGGGACCAGTGCGCTCCCCAGCTCACTTCAGAGCAAAATGATGACTTCTATGACCTCCCAGGAACCGAAAACTTAATATGAAACATGCACATGTAGAAACAGCTTGTTGTAGGAAGGAGGGAACATCACGCAGGAAAGTCCCCTGTTCAGCCATGTCCCATTTACTTAGTGAGGAGAGGGAGGGGCCACATCATCATGGAGCTTGGATACCCCCTAAGTCTAGTACCACCTCTTACAGATGAGGGGCAGGGGCTTGCAGAGCCTGGGATCTGTTAGTTCTCCCAATAATGGGTCCATGATTTAAGGAGCAAGACTGATACAAAGGATAGGTCAAGCAAAGCTTTATTTTGTGCCAAGCATCAAGAATCAAACTGACCAACCAGAGAGGGCGACCTCTCTCTGTTTCAAAGACTAGCTTTTAAGGGCAAAGGCCATGCGGTTGGGCCTGGCCACGCACAGATGGCCAATGAAATTGTAACACACAGATAAAGCTGCATAGTCATGCTAGGTCATACATAAGTGACCAATTGAATTACAATTTACCCTAGTAGATATTTGAATTAGCCTATCACCTTGGTCAGAATTGGTGCCCAAAAGGCTCCCAAAGGGCAGGGCCCATACTCCTTGGTAACTAGGGAGACAGTATGCAGCCCCCCACCCCACACTGATCAGATGTCTCCACCTGGCATACTCACCCTTGTATTTGGGTTTTGTTACCTGTGGCTTGTTTCCAGGACTTGTTTTGGGTAAGTCCCGCCGGGGCAAGGGGCAGGGACAGTTTAAGGGTTAAACAGCATGGTTATTTTTTAACCTGGATGAAAGTGTTCTGGCTAAAATAGGTCTTTACAGGATCCAGCCAGAGTCATGTGGCTGGTTAGTGGCAAGCCCAGGATTAGAACCAAGGTCTCTGTCCCTTTCCCATGGCCTAGGAGAAGGTGAAGGTATCCATGGACATCACAGGAACTGAGAGATCACTTTTATTTTATTGAGGTAGGGCTCACCCTTCCCATGTGACTGAGGCACAAATATGGGCCTGTGTGAACTCGTGAAACACTTTTATAACCTGGAAGGTCAGGATCTCCCACTTCAGCTCTGACTAGCCAGCTCAGGACTGGGTGGCTAGCTGCTATGCCTATTTGCAAGCACCAAGTTTTAACATAATAAAGAGTGTGCCCATTCCCCTGAAGGGAAATCTGGAGGACAGTGGACATCCTAGTCAACAAGGGGCAGGACCACTGGCCAGTTACTCCTCCAGTAATAGAGACCTGGAAGCCCTGGATCCTAAACAGGCAACAGCTTCAAATGAGGACTGACTCACCAGTTTGCAACTGCTGCTTCAGAATGATTTATGGGGGTGGGCTTCCACTATCTTCTAGACTCTACCATCATTTGGGGACAGGCACTAATTCCCCAGGCATGGAGGGCCCTGACACCCATGATCTGCTGAAGGTATGTGTGTTGGGCATATGCTGCTGTGTATATTAGTGCTGTCAGGAATCCATAGAGACAAGGGTCTGCAAAGCCCAGTCACAGGATTCAGTTCTTTCAGGACCCAGTGTATGCCTAACTGCAAGCTGTACTCTGCACAAATGTGCATAGTCCCCCTGAAGGAAGAGATGGAGGAAGTTGTCCTGTCTTCCCAGCATCAGCCCAGTCAACTGGCTAGAGTATCCTTCACAAGAAACTTGATTACTGGTGATCCCAGGACACTATCAGGCAGCCAGTCCCAATGGGGACTGACAGTCCTCAATTTAAAATTATCAGCACCTCAGGAAGATGTTGGGGGAGTAGGCTCTGACTACCCTGGATGCTATGCAGTTTTGGGGTCGAGCCTGAGCCCAAAATGCCTGGGGGGCCCAAGAGCCAAAGACCAACTGACAGAGTACAAGACCACACATCCATGGGTGACACAGTTCAGAAGAATCTGTAATTTGAACCAGGGTATCTGAAGGGAAAGGCTGGATTCCAGTAGTTGACTATTGGGGTGTTCCTGGCCACTGCCTCATTCCAAGAGCTAATCTGCACAAATGTGGATATTCTTGCTCCTGAAGACACACCTGGAGGGCTCTGGACTGCCTTGTCAGAGCAGGGCTTTGCAGGATGATTTGAGATATTCTCCAGTAGGAGACATCTATGGGTCTTGATTATCCAATGCTCAGAACTTCATCAGGGAGCCAGTCCAAGTGGGGAGTAACTGCGATGTCTTAAAGCTGCCACCGCAGAAAGATTTTCTGGGAGTCAGCCTTTTCCACCATGGTGACTCTGCAGATTTGGGAAACCAGCCTGATCCCAGCAGGCATGGAGGTCCTAGCAGGCCAATGATGCTGGCTGACACAGTACAGACCCTCTTAGAACACACTACTTGTCTTTCCTGCTTTAGCATCTAAAGGGCTGACTGACTGAACTCCCATTTCCGCTGCCACTGTGTTATGTTTGTTAGTCACCATTCAGTGCACCATTAGTTTTTGATGTAGTGTTCCAAGATTCATTGTTTGCATGCTACACCCAGTGTTCCATGCAATCCTTGCCCTCCTTAATACCCATCATCAGGCTCACCCATCCCCCTCACCCCCTCCCTTCTAAAATCCTCAGTGTGTTTCCCAGAATCCATAGTCTCTCATGGCTCGTCTCCCACTCCAATTTCTCCCCCTTCATTTTTCCCTTCTCCTAATGTCCTCCATGCTATTCTTTGTATGTTTCATAAATAAGTGAAATCATATGATAATTGACTTTCTCTGTTTGTCTTACTTCACGTAACATAATCCTCTCCTATCTTTACCAGATGGACCTAAATGGCCATGATCTGCATGTCTCCATACTTATTCTCTGTATCATATTATGGGTAGAGCTTGGATTTAGGGACTCTCTGGGTCTTCCTTCTCACCTCCTGCTTTTCCTTCCTTCTTGCTGGCTCAATTGGTTCTGTCCACTCCTCATCTACTCTTCCATCATCCCATCCACACACATCAACTTGTGCCTGTTGTGTGCAGTAAGCATGACAGGCACTGAGCACACTGACCTCTAGGCATACTTGCTATACTTTTAAACAGCCAAGTTTGGTATCTAGGCTTTCTACTATTAACTAAAACTAATTGAATTTAAGCTAGAAAATTACTAACATTTTTGGTTAGGCCAAATTAGTTATTTTAATTAAAATGTGACTGTATCAGTTGTGAAGCTAGGATGATCTTTTTATAGAACTTGTGTTAGTAGAACATTGGTTCCTATTTTTGTCCAGCTGATTTCAAAATAGCAATGATAATACAGTAACCCTCAGCTTCTAAATACACATTTTACTGAAAGAGGTACAGGAATTAGAAATTTTTACTATTCTGTTCATTCCTGTTTTTGCATTATAAACAATAACCTGATGTTAATAAAATTTAGAATTAAGGAATCATTAGGGAAGAAACAAATAAGTATTGCTTATTACTTGATAGCTGTAGGATATAATTTTAGTAGCTTAAAGTGTCCTGGGTCTTTTTTATATTTAAAATAAAATTATGCTGAAAATATGATTTCTCGTCTGTTGAAATGTATTTGAGGTAAAAAGAAATGGGGTCACTTATGTTAAGAGGTTTTAAAATGGAGCCAAAGGTCATTAAGGAGGTCGGCCTTACACATGTCCTCACTGGTTGGAAAAATGAACTTTTGAACAGGATCAAACCAGGAATATTCCAGGGGCTCTGCAGAAACATCTGCAAGTTGCAGCAGTAACGGACATTTGCTCAATGATGGCTCTAGCCATCGGAGAACCAATTCTGTTCAGGTGAGATTAGTTTTCTACCACCAACACCAATCATTTTTAACAACATATATAAGCATCCTCTGTTGTTTTAAAAACCCTTAATTTTTTTTATTCCCTAGAGGGGCACAATTTGGGTTACTACCTGAATCTATGTTCCTGAATTGCAATTCTAAGACCCCAAATAAGTGTTTTTGTTTTATTTGAATTTTGCATCTTTTTTCAAGTAACAAGAAGTAGTTAGTAAAGCAAGGTATTATTACATCCAAGTTTTAACAGAAAATCATGAGTTATTGGATGCTATAAGAGGATGCTAACCATCCTGGAGAATTGTTACCTTTGACACCTTCTGTGGGTGAGAGACAAAGGAAATATATGTCTTCCTCCTTTCCAAGCATGTACTTGGAGGTGTTGAATGGATAGGAAAAGAGCTGCCACTCTTCTGTGATACAGTGTCCACACACCCTAGGCCCACTCCAAGATTTATTATCTGTGATGTCAGATCTGCAAGGGGCTGAAAATAGTCCCTATATTTTCAGGGGTACAGAATACTTTGTTGAGATGAGTAAGCCTCTATGGTGTTTTCAAATTATGCCTCAAAAATGCTTACACACTACTCCATTGGGTCTCTGAACAGAAGCATCCTTTGTTGTAGTATGCAGTGAGGGAGTGGATATGTATGGAAAATAATGTTGTGGTGAGATGCGTAGGGAATAAAATTATAACCATTATACACCTAAGCGCTATTTCTGCTTCTGTACCTTCGCTTGCTAACCCATGAGGAGATGGAGAAATACCAGCAGACTTTCTATAGACACTCTGTAACCACACTTCCCCCGCCCAGAACTGAACCTGGCAGAATGGCTGCTCCCAGACCCCCACCCGGCTCTGGGTCCAGAGATAACAGCCATCTGGCGCCAGAGAAACCCCCACCCAGAATGGGACATGACAGAATGACTGCTCCCGGACCCCCAGCTCTGGGTGCAAGAGATAATAAACATCTGGCACCCCGCAGCTTGACAGGGAGACCCCAGCCAATCCTGAGGTGACACATACCCTAGCAGTGCCAACCAAGCAGTTTGAAGAACGACAGCCCTTTGACCCAACCAATCATCTGTTCCCAGCCTTTTCCCGCTCTATAGCGCGCCAGTCATATTATAGAGTTGCCTTTTGATTTTCCCGTGGTATGTGGCGATTTTTTACAAGATACTATGATGTATGCTAAGTCCCTGCCTCCCCAAAAATAGTGTATAAAAGGTGTTGTGTTCCCGAGCTTGGGACCTCTTAGTGTCACCAGCAATGAGTGCGCAGAGGTCCAGGTTTGAACTCGTAATAAATGACCCTTGCTGTTTGGCTTTGACTCAGGACTCTGGTGGTCGTCTTTGGGGGTCTCAGAATTTGGGCATAACAGTGGCTTTACACATAAATACATACAGAGAGTCAAAAGAATGATATTTGCTATAACAAATAGCATGGAGGACAAGGGGAGTTAGAGAGGAGAAGGGAGTTGAGGGAAATTGGAAGCGGAGGTGAACCATGAGAGACTATGGACTCTGAAAAACAATCTGAGGGGCTTGAAGGGGCGGGGGGTGGGAGGTTGGGGGAACCAGGTGGTGGGTATTGGAGAGGGCACGTATTGCATGGAGCACTGGGTGTGGTGCAAAAGCAATGAATACTGTTATGCTGAAAATAAATAAAAATAAATAAGAAAAAAGAATGATGTTTATCAGTAAGTCTATAGCAACGTTATGGCAATAATACAGACTTACAGTCCTTTGACCTGCATTCCTTTTAAGGTATCCCCCTCATCTCTTCTCAGTACCTGGGTTTCCCAGGTGCAAAAGTGAATTCAGACTCACTAGGAAGCTGCTCCCTCCACATCTCATGCAGTCCCTGACTCTATAGAAGTGTCAGTTCCAGCAACTACCTTTTCTCCTAATAGTGATGCTCTGCATCTTTAGAGCTTTTCTTTATTGTTAGAGCTGAAGAAATTCCCTGTGCTGGAGGATCCACTTATACAGTGGTGTGAAGGTGCTTTGGGTGCCCATATTAGTTGCTGCTGAGAACAGTAATTTTTTTTTCTTGTTTTGTTTTGGTTTGGTGTTTTGAGACAGAAGGAACACGGAGTCAGTGAGAGACAGAGAGAGAGAGAGCATCCTACGCTGGCTCCACACCCACCATGGAGCCACCACAGGACTCAATCTTACAACCCAGGGATCGTGACCTGGGTTGAAATCAAGAGTCAGATGCAACTGAGCAACCCAGGTGCCGTAAGATCTTGATAGTTCTGATCAATCATTATTTTTTGCTGAAGGAGGTTTGGGTTGGTTGGATTGCTAATACCTGATGTGAAATTGGAAACTTGTGTTTATGAACACTAAGATAGTGATTGTGTGTGGTGGATGGTGACTTAGTTTACAGAAATATAGGGAAGGGAAAGCTGTGTTCCACAATATGTGACCCAAAGCTGTGTTCCACAATGTGTGACCCAAGGCTTTAGACCCAAGGCTTTATGGAGTCCTTCCATTGTTGACACCAAACATATTGAGCAAAATCTGTTAAATTCATTATGTATGATATAAGTCAACTCCTCTTCTTGCATGGATTATAGAATTTGCATTTTGGGGAGGGAAGCAAGATGGCAGAGAATAGGGGACCTCGTTTTATCTGGTCCCCTGAATTTAGGTAGATAATTATTAAATCATTCTGAACACCTATGAATTCAAACTGAGATGTAAGGGAAAAAAAATTGCTGGAATTCTACAAACCAAAAAGTGACCACTTTTTGCAAAGTAAAAGGTCTGGAGAATCAGAGGGGTTATCTCAGAAGATAATCAGTTGAGGAAGGGAGCCTCTATAAACTAGCTACTAGAAAGTGATATAGCCCCAGAGCCCAATATTAGAACCTTTATAAATCGGCTCCAATGAGAGACATCCATGCCTGAAAGGTGCTCAGGTTGGAAGCAGGGCAGAATCCTAGCTGTGACAGTATGGTCTAGAATCTCCAGGGTCACAGAAAGAACAGGGTTGCATGAGCAGACAGAGTTCCTAAGCATTGGAATGAAGAAAGCAGTGAGGGTCAGAAAACCTGGGAGAGGACCCTCAACTCGGTTTGCCATAAACCATGAACTGCAGCATGATCTGGTGACAGCACTCATGCAGGCGTCCTGCAAAGGACAGAAAAGTGGCAGCCCCGTGACTTCCTCCAGCAGGGATGGCACGGGAATGTGCACAATTGGGCAACCCCCTCAGAGTGTAGGGGTACTGCAAAGGACAGAAAACTTGTAGCCATATGCCTTCCCCAGGAAGGACAGCATGGAGGAGTGCATGACCGGGTGACCACTCTCTGTGTGGGGACCCTACAAAGGACAGAAATTCAGGGAGCTTTTGCCTTCTGCTGGGATGATCCATGCAAGCACACACTACAGGAGACTTTAGATTTTGGCACACACAAAAGTGAAGACCACTTGTCCCTGAGGGTTTAGTGAAGAGAGGGGACTGCCATCTCTTGTCACTGGGACTCAAGATCGGGCAAGGCCTTATTTGTTTTCATCCTCTAGAGAGACACAGAACACCTATGGGGAACAAAAGCCACATAGAGCAATCAGTAGCAGCTCAGTCTGGCCCCCTGACAAGGGAATGTGCAATTCCACCCAGGCAAAGGCACCTGAGATTCAGGGCAGCAGGCCCCTTCCCCAGAACACCAGATGAAACAACAGGGAACAGCAAGTTTACAGAGTGCACAGGACTACAAAACTCTAGGACTAGAGGAAAATAATATAGAGAATTTAAGGGTTTTTTCTCATGATTTGTTTATCTTTCATTTAAAATTTTTCCTTTTCTTTTTTCTTTTATTTTCTTTTCAATTAGTTTCTTACTTTATTGACTCTTTGTTTTTGTCTTTTTTTTTTTTTTTTTAAGGCAGACTGCACTTGCACAGCCTCATTTGGGTGTGTCTGGGGTCTTTGAAGCTTGACTACCCTACATTCTCCTGCAAATGGACCTTGAGAGCTTGTTTGGAGGTTCTAGCAGGGGAGCACAGCTACTCCTACACCCTTGACCAAAGAATGGTCCTCTCCTCTATCAGGGAAGGTCATCCTCTTCGATCGAGTGTGTGGCTTTGGGAGGGATGTACATGGAGTGGTAAAGGAGGAAGGGGACACCCGCCTAGCCAGCCAGATCGACCGAATTAACCTTGGCGATCAGTGGGGTGACAGACGTTGTAGCCATATTGCCCTCACATCCTTTAAGTCTTTTTTTATGAACATATAATGCATTATTTGTTTCAGGGGTACAGGCCTGTGATTCATCAGTCTTACACAATTCACATCACTCATCTTAGCACATATCCTCCCCAATGTCCATCATCCAGTCATCTTATCCCTCCCATCCCCCCACCACTCCAGCAACCCTCAGGTTTTTCCTGAGATTAAAAGTCTCTTATGGTTTGTCTCCTTCTCAGGTTTCATCCCATTTCATTTTTCCTCTCATCTCCCATAATCCTCTGTCTTGTTTCTCAAATTCCACACATCAGCGAGATAAAATGATAGTTGTCTTTCTCTGGTTGACTTATATCTCTTAGCATAATACCCCTTAGTTTAAGCCATGTCATTGAAAATGCAAGATTTCGTTCTTTAATGGCTGCATAATATGTGTGTGTGTGCATGTGTGTAAGTGCATAAATACAGATATAGATATTGATATAGATACAGATAGATGACAGATATAGATATAGATATAGATAATATAGATATATCAATCACATCATCTTTATCCATTCATCTGCTGATGGACATCTAGGCCCTTTCCATAGTTTGGTATTATGGACATTACTGCTATAAACCTTAGGGTGCATGTGCCCCTTTGGCTAACTACATTGGTATCTTTGGGGTAAATACACAGTAGTGCGATTGCTGGGTTGTAGGGTAACTCTATTTTCCACTTTTTGAGGAACCTCCATACTGTTTGCCAGAGTGGCTGCACCAGCTTGCATTCCCACCAACAGTGTAGGAGGGTTCCCCTTTCTCTATGTCCTTGCCAATGTCTGTCGATTCCTGAAGTCTTTATTTTAGTCATTTTGACGGGTATGAAGTTGTATCTCATTATGGTTTAGATTTGTATTTCCCTGATGCCAGTGGATGTTCAGCATTTCTTCATGTGTTTGTTGTCCATTTAGATGTCTTCTTTGTAGTTCCTTCATCTCCTCGGTTACATTTTTTGCAAAGTATCTTAAGGTTTTTGATACTATTGTAAATGGAATTGATTTCTTAAATTCTCTTTCTACAGTGACATTATTAGTGCATAGCAAAGCAACTAATTTCCCTGCACTGATTTTGTATTCTGTCATATTACTGAATTGCTGTATGAGTTCTACTAATTTGGGGGTGGAGTCTTTGGGTTTTCCATATAAAGTATCGTGTCATCTGTAAAGAGAGAAAGTTTGACTTCTTTTTTACCAATTTCAATACCTTTTATTTCTTTTTGCTGTCTGATTGCTGAGGCTAGGACTTCTAGTTCTACGTTGAACAACAGTGGGGATAGGGAGCATCCTTCCTGTCTTTCTGATCTTAAGGGAAAGGATCTCAGCCTTTCACCACTGAGAATGATATCCTTTGTGGGATTTTCATAAATGGTTTTTATAAAATTGAGGAATGTTGCCCAACAGAAGAAAAATTCAGAGGATGGGCCTTCTGCAACAGAGCTAATGGCTACCAACATAGACAATATGTCGAAAAGGGAATTCAGACTAACAATTTTCCAGGCAATAGGGAGACTGGAGAAAGCCATGGATGACCAAATGGAATTGATTAGGGCAGAACTGAAAGCCACCAAGGATGATGTTCACAATGTTAGGGCAGAACTGAAAACCACCAGGGATGATGTTCACAGTGCTCTCAATGAGCTGCAATCTAATCTAAATTCTCTCAAAGCTAGGGTAACTGAGAGAGAAAATAGAACTAGTGATCTGGAGGACAAACAGATAGAGAAAAAGGATCAGGAGGAAAGTCTAACAAACAGCTTAGAAACCATGAAAACAGACTCAGGGAAATAAATGATGCCATGAAACATTCCAACATTACAATTATTGGAATCCCTAAAGGGGAGGAGAAAGAAAGAAATCTAGAAGATATAGTGGAACAAGTTCTTCATGAAAATTTTCCCAATCTTGCAAATGGAACCAGCCTTCATGTACTAGAGGCAGAATGGTCTCCCCCCATGATTTTAGAGTCTTGAAAGTCCTCGACACACCTAATAGCAAGAATGAAGAATTATAATTGTAGGCAGGCCCTCTTGAAGGCAGCTAGGACAAAGCTCCTTACATACAGATGAAAGCCCATCAGAATAACGTCAGACCTGTCCATAGACACCTGGCAAGCCAGAAAGGGCTGGCAAGATATATTCAGGACACTAAATGAGAAGAACATGCAGCCAAGAATACTTTATCCAACAAGACTGACATTTAAAATGGATGGAGAGATAAAGAGTTTCCATGACCAGCAAGGATTAAAAGAGTATGTGACCACCAAGCCGACAATGCACAAAATATTAAGGGGGGTTCTATAAAAGAGAAAAACTTCTAAGAATATCATTGAACAGAAATATGGAGACAATCTACAGAAAGAAAGACTTCAAAAATAACACAAAGTCAATAAAAACGTATCTATCAATAATCACTCTCAAAGTCAATAAAAACGTATCTATCAATAATCACTCTCAAAGTCAATAAAAACGTATCTATCAATAATCACTCTCAAACGTATCTATGGAACCTAAATGTGCCCATAAAGTGACACAGGGTTTCAGACTGGATAAAATGACAGGACTCATCCATATGTTGTCTATAAGAGATCCATTTTGAACCTAAGGATACACCCAGTCTGAAAGTGAAGAGATGGAGAAGCATCGTTCATGCCAATGGGCCTCAAAAGAAGGCTGGTGTACCGATTCTCATATCAGATAAATTAGATTTTAAACTAAAGACTGTAGTCAGAGATACAGAAGGAAACTACATCATTCTTAAAGGTACTATCCACCAATATGACAATTGTAACAATTGTAAATATCTATGCTCCCAATATGGGAGCAGCCAATTACATAAGAAAACTATTAATAAAGATAAAGAGTCATATTTATATGAATACATTAATAGTAGGAGATCTTAACATGCCTCTCTCACTAATAGACAGATCATCAAAGTAGAAAATTAATAAAGAAAAGCATTGAATGACACATTGGACCAGATGGACCTCATAGATATATACAGAACATTCCACCATAAAACAACAGAAAACTCATTCTTCTCAAGTGCACATGGAACCTTCTCCAGAATAGACCACATACTGGGTCACAAATCAGGACTCAACCAATACCAAAAGACTGAGATTATTCCCTGCACATTCTCAGATCACAGTGCTTTGAAACTGGAGCTAAATCACAAGGAAAAGTTCAGAAGGAACTCAAACACCTGGAAGCTAAAGACCATCTTGCTTAAGAATGCTTGGATCAACCAGGAGGTCAAAGAAGAACTGAAACAATTCATGGAAACCAATGAGAATGAAGACACTTCAGTCCAAAACCTATGGGATACAGCAAAGGCAGTCCTAAGGGGGGAAATCCATAGCCATCCAAGCCTCCCTCAAAAAAAATTGAAAAATCCAGAACACAACAGCTGTCTCTACACCTTAAAGAACTGGAGAATCAACAACAAATCAAACCAACTCCACACATAAGAAAGGAAAAAATCAAGATTAGAGCTGAGATGGATGAGGTAGAAACCAGAGATACAGTAGAACGTATCAATGAAACTAGAAGATGGTTTTTTGAAAGAATCAATAAGATCGCTAAACCATTGGCGACACTAATCCAAATTCATAAAATTATGAATGAAAAGGGAGAGATCACAACTAACACCAAAGAAGTAGAAACAACCATTAGAAGTTATTATCAACAGTTATATGCCAATAAGCTAAGCAACCTAGATGAAATGCATGCATTCTGGGAAAACTATAAACTCCTATAATTGAACCAGGAAGAAAGAGACAACCTGAATAGACTGATATCTAGTAACGAGATTGGAGCAGTGATCAAAAACCTCCCAAAAAACAAGAGCCCAGGAACTGACGGATTACCTAGGGAATTCTACAAAACTTTCAAAGAAAAAATAAGACCTATTCTCCTGAAGCTGTTTCAAAAAAACTGAAGCAGAAGGAAAACTTCCTGACTCTTTTTATGAAGCCAGCATTACCCTGATCCCCAAACCAGGCAAAGACCCTACCAAAAAGAATTTCAGACTAATATTGCTGATGAATATGGATGCTAAGATTCTCAACAAGATCCTAGCAAACAGGATCCAACAGCACTTTAAAAAGACTATCCACCATGACCAGGGGGGGATTCATCCCTGGGTTACAACATTCACAAATCAATCAATGTGATAGAACAAATTAATAAGAGAAGAGAGAAGAACCACATGGTCCTCTCAATTAATGCAGAAAAAACATTTGACAAAATCCAGCATCCATTCCTGATTAAAACGCTTCAAAGTATAGGGATAGAGGGAACATTCCTAAACTTCATAAAATCTATCTATGAAAGACCCATAGCAAATTTCTTCCTCAATGGGGAAAAGCTTGTAGCCTTCCCGTTGAGATCAGGAACATGACAAGGATGCCCACTTTCACCACTCTTGTTCAACATAGTATTAGAAGTCCTAGCAACAGCCATCAGACAACAAAGAGAAATAAAAGGTATCCAAATTGGCAATGAAGAAGTCAAACTCTCTCTCTTCACAGATGACATGATTCTCTATATGGAAAACCCAAAAGAGTCCACCCCCAAACTACTAGAACTCATACAGCAATTAAGTAATGTGGCAGGATACAAAGTCAATGTACAGAAATCAGTGGCTTTCTTATACACTAACAATGAAAATACAGAAAGGGAAATTAGAGAATCGATTCCATTTACTATAGCACCAAGAACCATAAGATACCTGGAATAAACCTAACCAAGGAGGTTAAAGGATCTGCACTTGAGGAACTACAGAACACTCATGAAAGAAATCAAAGAAGGCACAAAGAGATGATGACCATTCCATGCTCTTGGATCAGAAGAATAAACATTGCTAAAATGTCTGTACTGCCTAGAGCAATCTATACTTTTAATGCAATTCCGATCAAAATGCCACCGGTATTTTTCAAAGAGCTGGAGCAAATAATCCTAAAATTTCTATGGAATCAGAAAAGACCCCAAATTACTAAGGAAATGTTGAAAAACAAAAATAAACTGGCGGCATCACATTACCTGATTTCAAGCTTTACTACAAAGCTGTGATCACCAAGACAGCATGGTACTGGCATAAAAACAGATGCATAGACCAGTGAAACAGAGTAGAGTGCCCAGATATGGACCCTCTACTCTATGGTCAAATAATCTTCGACAAAACAGGAAAAAATATACAGTGGAAAAAATACAGTCTCTTCAATAAATGGTGCTGAGAAAATTGGACAGCTTGAAGAATGAAACTCGGCCATTCTCTTACACTGCACACAAAGATAAACTTGAAATGGATAAAAGACCTCAATGTGAGACAGGAATCCATCAGAATCATAGAGGAGAACATAGGTAGTAACCTCTTTGATAACAGACACAGCAACTTCTTTCAAGATATGTCTCCAAAGGCAAAGGAAAAAAAAAACAAAAATGAATTTCATCATCAACATCAAAAGCTTCTGCACAGCAAAGAAAACGGTCAACAAAATGAGGAGGCAACCCACGGAATGGGAGAAGATATTTGCAAATGACAGTACAGACAATAGGTTGATATCCAAGATCTATAAAGAACTACTGAAACTCAACACACACAAAACAGATAATCATATCAAAAAATGGGCAGAAGATATGAACACTTCTCCAATGAAGACATACAAATGGCTATCAGACACATGAAAAAATGTTCATCACTAGCCATCAGGGACATTCAAATTAAAACCACATTGAGATACCACCTTACACCAGTTAGAATGGCCAAAATTATCAAAACAGGAAACAACGTGTGTTGGAGAGGATGTGGAGAGCGGGGAACCCTCTGACACTGTTGGTGGGAATGCAAGTTGGTGCAGCCACTTTGGAAAAAAGTATGGAGATTCTTTAAGAAATTAAAAATAGAGCTTCCCTATGACCCTGCAATTGCACTACTGGGTATTTACCCCAAAGATACAGATGGAGTGAAAAGAAGGGCCATCTGTACCCCCAATGTTTATAGCAGCAATGACCACGGTCGCCAGACTGTGGAAAGAACCACGATGCCCTTCAACAGAAGGGATAAGGAAGGATGTGATGCATATACACTATGGAGTATTATGCTTCTATCAGAAAGGATGAATACACAACTTTTGTAGCAACATGGACGGGACTGGATGAGATTATGCTGAGTGAAATAAGTCAAGCAGAGAGAGTCAATTATCATATGGTTTCACTTATTTGTGGAGCATAACAAATAACATGGAGGACATGGGGAGAGGAGAGGTGAAGGAAGTTGAGTGAAATTGGAGAGGGAGATGAACCATGAGAGAGTATGGACTCTGAAAAACAATCTGAGGGTTTGAAGGGGCGGCGGTTGTGAAGTTGGGTGAGCCTGGCAGTGGGTATTTTGGAGGGCACGTATTGCATGGAGCCCTGGGTGTGATGCACAATGAATCTGGTACACTGAAAGGAAATTTAACAAATAAAAATTTTTTTAAAAAATCTTTTGACAAACAAGAATACAGGGCCAGATGACTCCAGGGGAATTCTACCAAACATCTAAGGAGGTACTGATACCTATTCTTCTGAAGCTGCTTTAAAAAAATAGAAATGGAAAGAAGTTTCCCAATCATTCTATGAGGCCAGTTTTACCTTGATCCCAGAAACAAAGATCCCACCAAAAAGAATTCCTTTTCTCAATTCTCAAACTCGACAGCAAATATCCCTCATAAGCATGGATGCCAAAATTCTCACTGAGGTACTACCCAATAGGACGCAACGGTATATTAAAAGAATTATTCACCACGATGAAGTAGGATTTATTCCTGCAATGCAAGGGTGGTTCAACATTCACAAATCAAACAATGTGGTAGGTCACATAATAAAAGAAAAGACAAGAACCATATGATCCTTTCAATTGATTCAGAAATAGCATTTGACAAAATAAAGCATTCTTTCTTCATTAAAACTCTTCAAAGTGTAGGGATAGAGGGAACATACATCAGTATCATTAACATACATCAGTATCATCAGTATCAGTAATCTATGAAAAGACCACAGCAAATATCATTCTCAATGGGAGGAAACTGAGAGCTTTTCCCTTAAGGTCAGGAACATAACAGGGGTGCCCATTCTCACTACTATTGTTCAACATAGGGCTAGAAGTCCTACCCTCAGCAATCAGACAACAAAAATAAATAAAAAGCATTCGCATTGGCAAAGAAGAAGTCAAACTTTCTCTCTTCCCAGATGGCATGGTACTTTATGTGGAAAACCCAAAAAACTCCACCCCAGAATTTCTAGAACTCATACAGCAGTTCAGCAACATGACAGGATACAAAATCAAAGCACAGAAATCAGTTGCATTTCTATACATTAATAATGTGACTGAAGAAAGAGAACCACACACCATACCCAAAGATAAACTCAAAATGGATGAAAGACCCAAATGTGAGACAGGAATCCATGAAAATCTCTGAGAACAAAGGCAATAAACACTTCAACCTTGGCCAGAGCAAAGTCTTGCAAGACATGTCTCTAAAGTCAAGAGAAACAAAAGCAAAAATGAACTATTGGACTTAAGGTAAAAAGTTTCTGCACGGCAAAGGAAACAGTCAACAAAACTAAAAGCCAACCCACAGAATGGGAAAAGATATTTGCAAATGGCATAACAGAGAAAGGGCGGGTATCCACATATAAAGAAATTCTCAAACTCAACACCAAACAAAAAACAAGTAATCCAGTCAAGAAATGGGAAAAAGACATAAACAGACACTTCTCCAAGGAAGACATACAAATGGCCAGCATACACATGAAACAATGCTCTACATCACTTGACATCAGGGAAATACAGATCAAAACCACAATGAGATACCTCCTTACACCAATTAGAATGGCAAAAAGCAACAAGACAGGAAACAACAAATGTTGGAAAGGATGTGGAGAAAGGGGAACCTTCTTACACTGTTGATGGGAAGGCAAACTGGTACAGCCAGTCTGGAAAACGGTATGGAGCTTCCTCAAAAATTTGAAAATAGAGCTACTCCACAACCCAGCAATTGCACTACTGGGCATTTACCCCCGTGATACTTATATAGTGAAAAGAAGGAGAGCATGAATCCCATGTTCATAGCAGCCATATCCACAATAGCTAAACTCTGGATGGAGCTGAGAAGTCCATCAACAGTTGAATGGATAAAGAAGATGTGGTTCATATAAACAATGGAGTATTACTCAGCCATCATAAAGGATGAACACCTACCATTACATCAATGTGGATGGAACCAGAGGGCAATATAAGTCAGTCAGAGAAAGACAATTATCATATGGATTCACTCGAAGAGAGGGAAAACTTTATGGGAGGAAATCAGAGAGGGACACAAACCCTGAGAGACTCTGGACTCTGGGACACAAACTGAGGGTTGTGGAAGGGGAGGCTGGTGGGGGTATGGGGTAACTGGGTAATGGGCATTAAAGAGGACACACGATGTGATGAGCACTGGGTATATATGCAACTGATGAATCATTGAACACTGCATCTGAAACTAATGATGTACTATACATTGGCTAATTGAATTTAAATTTTAACAAAATGCTTTCTCTGTGTTCAAAGATGTTTTTACCATTGTCTCATCATTTTCATTTTTTCATGTTTTTTATTATATAGAGAGGAATATTTTTGTGTTTCCACTTTTTATAGATATTTATATATTTATATATTTTTTCCACTTTTTATTCCCTTAGACTGCTTTATTGAATCACTAGTTGTTTATTACCATGTTGTTCAGACTCTACATGTTTGTGTGTTTCCCAGTTTTTTTCTTATGGTTGATTTCTAGTTACATACCACTGGGGTCAAAAAAAGTTGCATGGTGGGGCACCTGGGTGGCTCACTGGGTTAAGCCTCTGCCTTCTGCTCAGGTCATGATCCCAGCGTCCTGGGATCAAGTCCCACATTGGGCTCTCTGCTCAGCGGGGAGCCTGCTTCTCCGTCTACTTGTGATTTCTGTCTGTCAAATAAATAAATAAAATCTTTAAAAAAAAAAAGTTGCATGGCATGCTTTCAAATTTCAAAAAGTTGCATGGCATGCTTTTTAAATTTATTGAGTCTTGTTTTATGCCCTAACATGTGATATACTCTAGATGTTCCACATACACTTGAAGAGAATGTGTATTCTGTTGTTTGGGGATGGAATGGTCTGTACACATCTGTGTTGTCCACATGGTCTCATTTTGCATTCAAAGACATGATTTCCTTGTGGATTTTCTGCCTTGATGCTCTACCTTTTGGTGTACTTTGGGGCTAAAGCCCCTACTCCTGTTGTGCCATATCATCTTGTCTCCTTATGTCCATTAATATTTGCTTTATGTATTTAGGTGCTTCAAATATTTGGATGTCTAGATACTTAGAATTGTTATATCGTCTTGTTGGATTTGCTCCTTTGCATTATGTAATGTCTTTCTCTATCTCTTTTTACAGTCTTTGTTTTAAAATCCATTTTTTCTTTTATAAACATTTCTTCTCTGGGTTGTTTTCTTTTGTTTTGATTTTGCTCGTTTTGTTTTTTTTTGTTTTGGTTTTTGGTTTTTTTTTTTGCTTCTAAACACATGCATCTACATTTTCCATACCTTAGCTTTTACTCTGCATGTATCTCTACATCTGAGACGATCTCTTCTGGGCACCATATAGATAGGTCTTGCTCATTTATCTATTCTCTACCTTGTCATTTGATTGGAACATTTAGGCCCTTTACATAATATAATTATTGATACATATGTCCTTACTGATATTTTGTTATTTGTTTTCTGGTTGTTTGTAGGTCTCTGTTCCTATCTCCTTATCTTCCTCTCTTTCTTTGTGATTGATGAGCTTCTGTAGTGTTTCTGGCTTTCTCTTTTTTTAATTTTTTGTATCCACTACAGGTTTTAGATTTGCAGTTACCCTGAAGTTCTTCTATAATAACTTGAGTTATAACAGTGTATATTAATTGGATAGTCACTTGAGTGTAAACACATTCTCTACACGTTCCTGGGTGGCTCAGTTGGTTAAGCATCTGTATTTAACTCAGGTCTGATCCCAGGGTCCTGAGATCGAGCCCCACATCCAGCTCCCCGCTCAGTGGCCTGCTTCTCTCTCTCCCTTTGCCTGCTGCTGCCACTTCTTGTGCTCTGTCCCTTTCTCTCTCCCTGTCAAATAAATAATTTTTTTAAATAACACATTCTTTTTTTTCTTAGATTTTAAGGGTTTATTAATTGTACTCTTTTGTACTCTTCTGCTTACTTCCAAAGAGAAGAAAATTTTCTCAACAGCAGAGGAAAAACACATTCCTCCTTCAGTCTCCAAATGTGAATTAAGTAGGCAGGCAAACAAGGAGAACTGTGCTTTAGCTTCCAGCAGCTGAGAATAGAGTGAATCCTGGACAAGCTGCCAGCTAGAAAGTCTACTTTCTCTTCTACTCTTCTACTTACTTGTACTCTTCTACTTACTTCCCAAAAAATAATTGATGAAGACAAAAGCCTACACAGCAAATTTCACAAGGTCAAGTAAAATAAGCAGAGGTATACTGCTGTGCCATATTTATTTGTTTATTTTGAAAAAACTAACACATTCTTTAAAAAAAAAATTCTCTTTTTCCTTATCTCTTCCAAATTTTATGTACATGCTATCATATTTACATAATTTTTTTGTATTTTACATCTCTTTACTCATAATTTACTCATGCAATTTCTGACCACTCATTTTCCATTTTAAAAAAATCAGTTTTACATTTATTTTAAGGATGGTTTGGTGGTGATAAACTCCTTTAGCTTTGGTTTCTCTAGGAAGATGTTGATCTCTCTTTCAAATATGAACAACAGTCTTGTCAAGTACATTTTTCTTGGTTGTAGTTCTTTTTCCTTTCAGCACTTTGTATATATCTGCCACTCATTCTGGCTTGAAGAGAGCTTCATTTATTTTGACACTGTTAAGATGAAGGGTTCACTGGGTTATCTTCTACTGCAGGGTAAAGTTTTTTGCTTGTCTGCTACCTGGAAAGATGTGGAATATGACAGCACATACATACACACACACACACACACACACACACACACACACACACACACAGTGATAGTATTCCTTTGGCCTTTCAAAATTTTCCTTCCTCCTCTAAGCAGCATTACTCTAGCTGATGGGCTGAGTTTTGCCCTGGCAGCCTGCTATGAGACGTCAAAGGGTACAGCGGGAATGTTCGCCATTCTCTGAGCCCACACATCTGCTGCTCTGGTGAGCACAGCCCCTCCCAATAGATTGTCATCCCATAACCAAAGTTTCAAAACAAAGGTGCCTCTGAGAATTCCTTAAGGAACTCGCAAGGTTTGGAGCATGCTGATGTCCACCCAGAGGTCAGCTGCACAGTGCATGTGACAGTGGGCCCTGTCCCAGCACCCTCTGAGTAGGCGATCCACTCTAATGTCTGAGATTCCAAGTTAAGTGAGGAGGCATCACTCCCACCAAAGCCCTGAGCTATATAAAGGCAAAGGACTCACACACAAGGAAAAAGATATTCTTATAGACACTTGGAGAAATTTTATTACACTCATTAATTAACAATGAGTAAATAAGAAATTAAACGAAAAGCAAGTGCACTCCTCTGGAAGTGCCCCTGTGTAAGCAGCGGGGACATGTCTCCAGGCAGGTCCCCCCCAATTACCCTAGAAACACAGGAAATCTGGCACAGATGCGGTTACAAACTGCACAGTTCTACCTTTTTCCTAGCGAGCTGTGAGCCTGTCTGAGGGCCCTCTGGCGCAACACCATGGTAGTAGTTCAGGCCACCGCAGCTCAGCAGGAAACTCTGAAATTTAATGGCACCGGTTCCGGGGATGGCCAAGGTGAGGCTGTGCAGTCTTGGAGCTGTACACCTGTCCCAGGGTCAGGGCCGCACTGCAGTCAGATGAGGTGTCCCAGGACAGCAGACAGGACGTGAAGGTTAAGCCTGCCAAGAAGCAGCCAACTGAATTCATGCCACAGTCAAGGCCAGGAACTCCACTCGGAGGGAACTCCATCCGGAGGGAACTCCACCCGCAGAGCTGGCAGGGACCCCTGACTCTCTCTAGAGACTAAGGACTCAGATTCGGACTTGGACAGTGCAACAGATTCAGATAGTTCAAGCACCTCCTCATTCTCATCACTTTCTCTTGTATATCACTTCCTCTGCTGCTGTCAGGTGAAGATGATTGACAAACTGAGAAGGAAAATAAAAATTTTCCTCTTAAAACAAAGGATGAGTTACTCCTTAAGCTACCTTCTGTTGAAGAACTCACTATTATTCTGCCTGACGATACTGTTTTAAAGATGGTTTCAAATATTATTTTTTTTAAGATTTTATTTATTTATGTGACAGAGAACACAAGTAGCAGAGAGGCAGGCAGAGAGAGAGAGAGAGAGAAGCAGGCTCTGCACTGAGCAGAGAGCCTGATGCGGGGCTCGATCCCAGGGTCCTGGGATTATGACCTGGGCCAAGGCAGAGGCTTTAACGCGCTGAGCCACCCAGACACCCCGGTTTCAAGTATTATTGAGCAATTAGTAGTAATTCCATCTATGATTAACCTACCTCCAGTTAATATAACTGTAATTTTTTTTTGAGACTAATTTTTTATTATTTTTTTTATTAATTTTTTATTTTTTATAAACATATATTTTTATCCCCAGGTCTACAGGTCTGTGAAGTGTGTAAACCTGGTGATTCAGAGACTAATTTTTAAAAGCAATCAACAGGCAGTGGGAAATATATTTGAGATATTTGAACCTGTTGCACATCCATTTATGTGTCACGGTTTAATTCTTCAAAGCACATTGAGAGTAAGGTATGAAAATAAAGGACACTATGCATTTTGCTCCGTCATTGAATGACTTCACTCAGTACATATTCACAGAAATGTCCAGAGTGTCTCAATCACATTCCTCAGTCCCTGCGAAGTCAGTGAATCATTTGCAGAGATTACATGTGACCTGAAACAATTTACTCACTCTCTCAGTCCCATGTAGGTCAGGCCCATCCAAGGTCAAGGCTGAAATGGGCAAATCCTGTGGGGAGGGATGTGAGTGCCAAGTTGTGGGAAAAGGCCTGGAGAATTAGCACTTTGGCGTTCACCTTGAAAGCATCAAGGGAGAGAGGCCTGGGGCAGAAAAAGCAAGGGAGACCCTGACCAACCCTGAGAGCCTGATTGGAATCAGCCTCTGTCAGAGTCTGTCTGAGAAATTTATCTGCAGAGGCTGGTCTGTATGCTGAAACCATGAGGCCAGGATCCTATTCCTGCTGACCTTCACCAAATAATCAGGCCTACCATTCACCAGGTGTCATTTCACTCTGAACGTTATGTACTTTATTTTAATAAATAATTTACTCTAATCCTCAGAGAAGAGTCTTTCCTCATTTTAAATTTCAGAGACAGAAGTTCAACAATAGGAGAGCAGGTGTCAAGGGTCATTTGGTTGTGTGGCCAAATCCTACAGGAGTCAGATCCACCTGGCTCAGATGAGCTCTAAACAGAGGGCATCAGATTGGGAGCACCAGCAATAGGAGTGCTCCAGAGATCAGGCAGACAGGAGGGGAGACAGAAATCATATTCAAACTTCTACTATAAAAAAGGGAACTTCTATTAGAAAGCTTTGAACTTAACTCTCTTAACATGTTGCTTGAATTTCTTTTTATAATCTGTATAATGTCTGTACACATTTATTAGCTGCACATTGAAAATACATTCTGAAAGGAGTAGATGATCCAAAGAGTTCAATGTTCTGCTTCTGTTCCTCCAGTGTTCCCAGCACTATTTCTTGAAGGGACTCTCCTTTTCATTCAGTCTTCTTGGCTTCCTTACCTATTATTGGTTGATTGACCACATGTGTTGGTATTTAATTCTGGGCTCTCTATTCTGTTCTATTGGTGCACATGTTGCTTTTTGTGCCATTACCATGTTGTATTCTGTTACTATGCCTTTGGGGTATGGTTTGAAAAGAGGAAATGTGCTACCTCCAGCTTTGCTCTCTTTTTGCAGGATTCCTTTGGCTACTTGGAGTCTCCTATGTTTCCACACAAATTTCAGAATGATTTCTTCTATTTCTATAAGAAACTCCTTTGGTATTTTGATTGAGATCACATTGACTCTGTAATGGCTTTGTGTAATATGGTCATTTCAACAGTATTAATTCTTCGAATCATAAACATGGACTGTGTTTCCATTTGTTTGTGTCTTCAACTTCTTTCAGAAAAGTCTTGTAGTTTTCATTGTACCAGTTCTTCACTTCCCTGGTTTCTTCTATCCCTATTTTGTTGCTTTTGATGCTGTTTTCATTTTCTGATGCTTCACCGTTAGCATACAAGGATGCCACTAATTTTTGTAAGTCAATTTGTATTATGTCACTTTATTGAATCATTGATTACTTTCAACAGGTTTTTTTATTGACTCTTAAGATTTTTCTGTATGTAAGATGATATTTGCAAAGAGTGACATTTTCACTTCTTCTTTCCTGATGTGGAAGGCTTTTATTTCTTTCTCTTGCCTAATTGCTAGCTAGGACTTCCGCTACTATATTGAATAGAGGTGGGGGAGTATCCTTCTTTGTTATGTTCCTGTTCTTAGAGAAAATGCTTTCAATTTTTCTTCATTGAGTAGAATATTTGCTGTGGTATTCCTGTAGGTGGCCTTTATTATGTAGAGGTATGTTCCTTCTATAGCCAATCTGCTAAGAGTTTTTATCATAAAAGATGGTATATTTAGTCTAATTTCTTTGGGCAACTTTTGAGATGATCATGTGATTTTTATCTTTCGTTTTCTTGGTGTACTGAATTACATTTATTGATCTTTGTAGGTTTAACTACCCTTGCATCCCACAAATAAATCTCATTTAGCCATGGTGCCTAATTTGTTTAATGTGTGAACTCAGTTTGATAACATTTTACTGAGAATTTTTCCATCTGTATTCATCAAGGATACTGGTTTATTGCTTTTTTGATCTGGTGTTATCCTTATTTGGTTTGCTATCCAAGTAATACTGCCTTTGTAGAATGAATTTGAAATTGTTGTCTCTTTCTTAACATTATGGAAGACTTTGAGGAGTATTGGTATTAATTTTCCACTGCATGTTCATAGAATTCACTAGTGAAGCCATTTGACCACAAGGTTTTCTTTTAGGAGTTTTTAGGATTTTTTTGTTTTGTTTTGTTTTTAATTTTTTAATTTTTTTTATAAACATAAAATATATTATTAGCCCCAGGGGCACAGGTCTGTGAATCACCAGGTTTACACACTTCGCAGCACTCACCATAGCATAAACCATCCCCAATGTCCATAACCACACCACCCTCTCCCTATCCCCCTCCCCCGGTCACCCTCAATTTGTTTTGTGACAGTAAGAGTCTCTTATGGTTTGTCTCCCTCCTGATCCCATCTTGTTTCATTTATTCTTTTCCTACTCCCCAACCCCTCCACGTTGCATCTCCACTTCCTCATATCAGGTAGATCATATGATAGCTGTCTTTCTCTGATTAACTTATTTCGCTAAGCATGATACCCTCTAGTTCCATCCACGTTGTCGAAAATGGCAAGATTTCATTTCTTTTGATGGCTGCATAGTATTCCATTGTGTATATATACCACACATAGAATAAAGAATGGATAATTCTTTATCCATCATCTGTTGATGGCCAGCTAGGTTCTTTCCATAGTTTGGCTATTGGGGACATTACTGCTATAAACATTCGGGTGCACATGCCCCTTTGGATCACTATGTTTGTATCTTTAGGGTAAATATCCATTAGTGCAATTGCTGGGTCATAAGGTAGCCCTATTTTCAACATTTTAAGGAATCTCCATGCTGTTTTCCAGAGTGGTTGCACCAGCTTGCATTCCCAACAACAGTGTAGGAGGGTTCCCCTTTCTCCACATCTTTGCCAGTGTCTGCAGTCACTCCAGCCAGGGCTGCCACAATCTCCTTACAATAACCTGGGGAGGATTCTCCTGGGAGGATGATGTTGGGCCCTGAGCCATGGCAGGAACAGAGAATCAAGTTCTGGTGGTTGAGGGCATGGGGGTCCTATAGGTCACTAATTGGCCCCTTGTCCCCTAAAAATAAAGGCCCCTCAGAAAAGCTGGGGGGTCCAACATCAGGCTGGTTGATGGGCTTCCATACTAAACCATTCCTGCTGCTGTGACAAAGTGTGTGCATGCCAGGGGACAAACAAGTCAGAGCAGCAGTCATCAAAGAGCATGCTGTGAGGAAACAGGTTTCCCAGGCTGAAGTCCCTCACTGGCTGATGGTAAAATGCTTGCTCATGCCCATTGAGCTGGGTAGGTATAGTGTCCCACAGTGTGGTGGGCTTCCCAGGGGCTGCCCACCTGAAGGTTGTTTTGAGCAGGCCTGAGAGGACATTGCTGGATGCTGTAGAGGCTTTGGGGTAGGTGGCTGAGTGGGCAGAACCAAATTGGGGGGCTGTATGGGTATGGAGGCAGCCTCTGGTCAGTGGACAGTTTGCTGGTATCCAGGGGGACACCTGGAGTGATGCAGGACAAGGCAATGCCATTGTTGTCACAAACTATTTGGGCAGCTGCTCTTGGGTGTCAGCTGGGCCCTTGGACAAACTCAGGAGGCTGAGGGGCGCATGGTGGTGGCAGGAAGGGATTCCAGTGGAAGCAGGTGGGTAAGCAGGTTACCCAGCACAGGAGAGGAAGCAGAGGTGGAAGGATTGGAGGATGAGAGAGCCAGAGCGCTGAGTGAGGGGTGGCCCAGGGAGAAAGCTAACTGTGAGGGTTGG
This sequence comes from Mustela lutreola, assembly GCF_030435805.1. Classification (NCBI taxonomy): domain Eukaryota; kingdom Metazoa; phylum Chordata; class Mammalia; order Carnivora; family Mustelidae; genus Mustela; species Mustela lutreola. Next base: position 122,229,291 of record NC_081295.1, read on the forward strand.
CTATCAGAGCCTTGAATGTGGGGGTGGGGACTGCTTCAGGAAGCCTAGGGTTTTGGATTGCTCAGGGAAGACCACAGGATGGGTAGCTGAGCAGAGAGTAAAGTCCAACCTTGGTCCAGGCACTGGCTCCCACTGATCCTGAGGTAGATCATGCTGTGTCTTTATTTGGAGGTACTGATGCCCTCACTCAGGCTGGGGTAGGCTGTCTCTTCAGGGCCCTGGGAAATGGGAAGTGCCAGGGGAAAGTGCAGGTTGGTGAGATCAAGTAGGGAGCTTCCTGTGTTCAAGGCTGGTGGAAGGACAGGCACATTGGCAGGCTGATCAGGGAGCACATGGTGCTCTGATTAACATCAAAAAGGTGGTCATTGCAGGGAGTTCACAGGACTCAGGAAGAACATAAAGACAGCTTCCAAGCATACCATGGCAAATCTTTGTCCGCTAACAAGTTTGCTTCTATAACAGGGACTTTGGAGTGCACTTTGCCATTCAGGATGCTAGAAGGGGTGGGGCCTGGATAAGTGTCCTGAGGGCTGGGGTTCCTCACACTGATGTGAAGGCAGAGTTAGTACTTGTCCTATTCAGTCAGATGGTAGTAGAAAGACCTGCCCCTTCTCTGCAGGGACATTGTCCCAGGGCACATCCTCCACCAGCTGGGCTCTGGGGGACGAAACAAATAGGCAGGACCACAGGGAGAGCTGTCTTTCTGTCAGAGATAGTGGTGGAGTGGGGATACCATTTTTCTGGAATCTCACTGTAACTGTTCCAAAGCTCCTGCAGCCCAGTTCTCCACAATGAATACAGAGGCAAGTTGAGGGGGCTCTTGGAACTCAGCCAGGTCAGAGCTAATCTGGTTATCAGTGGGCAGAGAACGGCCATAAGGAGAGCTCCTTTGTATGCCATTTGCAATTTGGGGGCCTGTAGGCCCCATGTGACCCTCAACCCCAGGCTCTCTGGTGTCTGTGCCTCCCCTACACGCCTGTCTTCCTGTCCTTCAGCCTCCACCTGTGCCTCTCAGATAACTATACTGGTCTGTTCAGGTTGTCTACATCTTCTTAAGTCAGTATTGGTCAGTTGTGTGCTTCTAGAAATGGACCCATTTCCTTTAAATATATAATTTGTTGGTATGCAATTATTCATAGTCTCTCATGATTCTACCTATTCCTGTCCAATCCATTGTAAAAACCCTCTTTTATTTCTTCTTTTTTTATTATATTATGTTATATTAGTCACCATAGAGTCCCATGTCTCCTTTTTTTTTCTTAGACTAGCTAACTTTTGCCCTTTTGTGTTCATCATCTTCTAGAACCAGCTTTTTTTTTTTAAAGATTTTATTTATTTATTTGACAGACAGAGATAACAAGTAGGCAGAGAAGCAGGCATAGAGGAGGAAGCAGGCTCCCTGCTGAGCAGAGAGCCCGATGTGGGGCTCAATCGCAGGACCCTGGGATCATGACCTGAGCCAAAGGCCAAGGCTTTAACCCACTGAGCCACCCAGGCGCCCCATAGAACCAGCTTTTAGTTTCATTGATCCTTCTATCATTTTTCTAGTCTCTATTTCATTTACTTCTGCTCTGATTTTTATTATTTCTTTCCTTTTGTTAAGTTTGGGCTTAATTTGGTCCTCTTTTTCTAGTCATTGAAGGGTAAAGGTAGATTGTTTATTTGAGATAGTTCTCATTTTCTGTTGCTCTCAACTTCCTCTCTGAACTGCTTTTACTGCAACCCACAAAATTTGATATATTGTATTTTCATTTTCAACAATGGTTTGAGGCCATTATTTTATTTCTTTTTTGATTTCCTCTTTAACCTATATATTGTGTTACAAACTCAGACAAGCTGAGCACCCAATGCCCAGTAAGCTAATGTCTGAGACTTGGGTTTTGAGGCAAAGAAATCTTCATTAACACAAGGAAAGCCCAGTGAGAAGGCTGGCTATCATTCCCAAAGCTGCATTGCCCTCTGGAGGAGAAGGGACAGCCACTACTTGTTTGGGGAAGGAGGTGAATGTATGAGAGGAGGATGAGGTGTTTCTGGAAACCTTGAGAGGGTGGACCTTGAAAGAATCTGGAGCTCTATATTCTTCTGGAAAATAAGGCACCCCATTCAGGACCTGGAATGATGAGGTATGTCAGATAATTTTGAGACAAATGTTTCTTTCCACTCCCCTTAGGTTCCTATAATCAGTGGGTAAAAAGAAAAGTAAATGATTGATCATGCATGAGATTATGAGATTAAGAGATGCAAAAACGTCCTTAGTAGGGAATAAAACATGACTTGCAGCTAAGGCAATAATGCAACTAATACAATATAGTTCTGCATAAGCTTTCAAGAATAGTCCAAGAACCAGGTGTCTCGACTCAGTTGTTTGAAATTTTGTCATCTCTTTCCCACATATTTTTAGGTCTACTCAGTTGCCTCTTGTTCATTTTACTTTAGCTTTTTTTTCTTAGCTTTAGTTATTTTTAATAACTTTAGCCATTGCTGTTATCATTAAGTGTTTAATGCCCTATTCTAGAATAAGGTTACAGTTTCTGACTCTGTCTGCCAGCTTACTCAGAGTCTCTGTACCTTCTTCTTTTCATTACAGTATTAAAGTTCTGCTCGATATGTCTTGGAGGCAGGACTAGTGGTGGGGAATTCCCTCACATTTTGTTTTTCTGGGAAAGTCTTTATTTCTCCTTCATGTCTGGAAGGTAAATCCTGGATACAGATTTCTTGTCTGGCAATATTTATTTGTCAATGCTATGAATATGTTATTCCACTCTCCCGGCCCACAGAGTTTCTGCTGAGAAATCTGCTGATGTTCTCTCTTATGGGGGTTCCTTTTTAGGTTATTTTCTTCTGTCTTTTCAAGTTCCTTCCTTATTATTGACATTAGACAGTCATCGGAAAGTGTCTTGGAGATGATATTTTTGTATTGAGATAATAAGGTTATCTACTAACTTCACAGACTTCTATGTCCACTTCTTTCTCCAGGATCGGGAAGTTCTCAGTCAATACTTTTGTCGTAACAACTCTGCCCCTCTTCTCCTTTTGGTATACCCACTATTCTTAACTGGCTTTCCTAATAGAGACTGGTAGTTCTTGCAATATTTCTTCATTTTCTAAGCTTGTTTTCCTTTTAAGTAATCTCTACATGCAACGTAGGGCTCCAGGTCACAACCCAAAGATCAAGAGTCCGATGCTCCACTAACTAAAGCAACCAGGCACCCCAGGGTTTCTTCACTTTAAAAAAAAAAAAAAAAAAAAAAAAACCTTAGTTCTCTTCACTTCCATCTGAATCATTTCTATATTCTACCTTGCAAATCATGGATTCTCCCTTCCACATCATCTGCTCTATTTCCAATCTTTCTAATGCATTCATCTCATTTACTGAGTTCGGCTCCAGAATTTTTTGTTTGGTGCTATTTTAAAAATTCAGTCTCTTGGGTAAAGTATTCCTTCTAGCCATTCATTTTATTACTGAGTTCATTGAATTGCCTGATTCTCTTGTATCCTGTTGAATTCTGTTCTGACAGTTATTTTGAATAACTTAATTTGGAGATCACAATCTTCTGTAAATGTAGGCTTGGTGGCTGGAGAACTGTCATTTTCTTTTAGCAAAACCATATTACCATGATTTGTCATGCTCTTTAAGGAGATTTTCCTCTGCCAAGTAGTTTAAAGTAGCTGACACATTTTGTATGTAGGTAGAAATTTATTAACTTTGATTCTACCAGTTCATGGGTGGGAGGTTAGAGGCCCTTCCTTAGTATTACAGCAGGTGGCAGAAGAGCACAAGTTTTTGGTTTATCTTTCCAGAGTAACCCTACAGGCTGTATAGACCATGCTCAAAACAAAAAAATAAAAATAAAAAAAAAGAGGAGGCTGGCAACTCTGGAGGGACCAGTATGTACTAAGTCCCTTGGGTTTGGGGCATGCCCCACACTCCAGGAGGAGGACCTTCAAGTTTGGGAGGCCCACGAAGCTCAGAGTTCTCTTGCTGAACTCTCAGGGCAGACAGTACACAAAGCGTTTCTTCTTCTCTGCCTCCCTGCCTTGCTTTTTCCTTCCCCGCACTGTTCCCTCCTGGTCACAGATGTCCTACCTCAGAGGACCCTGCCATAGCCCACAGGGCCAAGTAGCCTTTCATTCACCCCTTTTCACCCCCACCTTCTTGGCCTCAGGAGTCACAAGTGAGTGTTACCACTACTGTAAAAGCCAGGGTAACAGGCCCTACCATGCTGCCTGGGCTCTGGTCTCCATGACGCACAATCCACACTGCTTCAGATGTAAACGTGGATGGATCTCTTTGGCATCTGGTGTGCTGTGCAGAGGAACCTTTGTTGGGTTTTGGAATCCTACTAGTTGTAAACGGAAAGGTGGAGACAAATGGAAGGACTCCTTCTGCGAAGATGCTAACCTCACTTCTCCCAGGAATGATGGTTTTAACCATTCTTTCTGGAATTACATGGGCAGCTGGTCCACTAGTTTCAAAAGATTTCTCTTTTTTATGTGGATAATTCATATCACATCCATATCTTCCTTTACTCTCCATTTCAAAGGAAATATACCCATAACCCATCTAAAAGTAATCCAGTGTCATAAGGCACAAAGTATACTGTAGGAGGAGATGAAGTCAGATAATATATTAACACATAGAGTATTTAAAATATATACAAAGATCCCAAAGAGTATATTTATGACTTTATTGTTGGGGTAAACATTTTGATAAATATAAAAATTCCTCCACTACCCTTTCCCATGTACTGTGAGCAGTACAATGTCCTCCTCCAAGACAGAGATTAGTGTAGATGTTTGTATCACTCAGTGTCCAGTCAGGAGGCAGAAACCACATCACTCAGGTTAACAGGGAAAATCTGATATAAAGAATTATTAAGAAAGAGGTATTTAGGGCGCCTGGGTGGCTCAGTGGATTAAGCCGCTGCCTTCGGCTCAGGTCATGATCTCAGGGTCCTGGGATCGAGTCCCGCATCGGGCTCTCTGCTCAGTGGGGAGCCTGCTTCCTCCTCTCTCTGTCTGCCTCTCTGCCTACTTGTGATCTCTCTCTGTCAAATAAATAAATAAAATCTTTAAAAAAAAAAAAAAAAAAAAAAAAAAAAAAAAAAAAAAAAAAAAGAAAGAGGTATTTAATTTTGAAAGAAATAAAACAAAGCTCTATGGAAACCAGAAGTAGAAGATATAGGAAGCAGACATTACATCTAGGGCTGAGGTAGAGCATCCAAAAGACGGAATACCTTTGAAAGAAAAAGACTGACATTCTGTTTATTGGACAAGGTGGGACAGCCTTGTCCAAGGGTCCTTGTCCCTGTTTATTGGACAAGGCTGTCCCACCTTGTCCAGGGAAAGAAATTCACCAATAAGCTGCAGATGAAGCCTGTTGGGCAGGAAAACTCTCACTAGAGAACTGGCAAGATTCTCTAGAACACAACCTGCTACAATGCTATATTCATTCACCCAAAGGCAAGGGAAGCTAAGTCTTCTCCAGGTCATTGTCAGTAGCATCATAACATTAAGGGGTAAACAACACCAAAAGTGGAACACATTGGTGGCTCACTCAGTTAAATGTCTTTCTTCAGCTCAGGTCATGATCCCAGAGTCCTGGGATGGAGTCCTGCAATGAGTTCTCTGCTCAGCAGGGAGTCCGCTTCTCTCTGCCTGCCACTCTCCCTGCTTGTGCTCACTCAATCTCTCTCTGACAAATACATAAATAAAATCTTTAAAGAAAAAAAAAAAAAAGGTTTTACTCCTGCTACGTCTTGCTGTGTTCCCTCTGGTGCCCTGTAGGAATTCAGTGTCTACATAGACAAAATCTGACTTGTATACACCTCCCTGGTTAAGACTAATTGAAAAACAAAGGAGGATTGCCCAGAACATTATGCCTCCATTGAAATTTCTCAGCTGAAAGCAGCCACATTCTTAGTGCAGCTCAAGGTTCTCATCTAGGGAGTATATGTATAAATTTCAAGACGAAACAGGCACATGTGGTGCTCATGTACTTCATGAACTCCTAGCCTCCTTGCCCTTCTCACACACTGCCCCATATATTATTGTCCTGACCATTAAGACTATACTTTCCTCCTTGCTTTGTGCTTGTGCTTGGTGTATTGATATGACCCCCAATGAAACTGGAGATAAAGCTTGGCTCGAGGTCTTTTGCCACTAAAGTGTCTGATCCCCAGGCCACTCCTTTCTCCTATGAAGAGGTCTAGAGTAATGTTTTCGTTCACCATCTCAGAGTTTGCTGGCCAAACCCAACAGTGCACTAACTGACAAAGGCGGTGCCAAATGTGCCACATGGCAAAAATGAAACGTTTATTACCTCCAATATCAACAAGTAGGGCACATACATGGTAGATCTGAATCAAAAGACAATTAATAAGGGGCAGATTTCACACTATTAGTTCCTCAGCTTCCACATACACCATTTACTCACATTGGAACTTCCATATAACAACACAACAATGCCACATTTACACATTTACAGGGCTACACTTAAAAGTGAAAAAGTTCTCAGTCTTTCCCCAAAATGAAACAAACAGGCAGTCTCAGGCATTGTATCAGTTATATTGATTCCTTAAGTCCAGCCACACTCATTTGACTCCTCTGTTACCCAGACATTATATTTGAAATATTACCAGGGACAACTTGCTTAAAATCACACTGGTAAGAAGGGAGAAGGAAAATAGATAATTAATACAAAGGACACATCTACATGCCAAGATAGAAAAATATCCAAAGGGACGCCATCCTTTTCCTGTTTTTGGTCACAGACAGGAACTGAGATCTGTGACCGCCTTCTTCTACTTCCAATTTTGTGTCTTCCTCATCTCTCCCAGAACCACAACAGGTCAGTGTTCTCTACTTCAGGAGCCAACAAACCTTTACTCATTAAGGTCTGAGTCCTCAACAGTCTGGTTTCCTTCTGTTTCCTGTGGGTTCCATCCACCTTTTCAGTTGGACTAGAAGTACTGAGAAGCCCTACATAGATCCTGGAACTGTGCTCATGGACAAAGCTTTCTGCAATTCACCCAGGGTCTGAAAACATTCATCTTCATTTACCTCTTTATTCTGGTAGCAGTTCTGTTCTTTCCAACTGCTGTTGACTCACAAGGAAAAACAAACTCTCATTTTCCATTCCCTGAATTAATACAGCACTAGTATTTCAGAAAAAAACAAATATTTACTAAGGTTCGTTAAGATAAGTATGTCTCATCCATTCCAGAATAGGAAGCACATATAATAGAATATTACACTCCACTCTTCTTTAAGTCCATTAGCCATACATTTCTTCAGAAATGTTCAGATGGACAATGTCTTTTAGTCAGAGTGCACATTTCCTAAATAGAGCAGGTAACCTACCTGTAGCCTCTGGTTTCATCTGCACAACTCAAACTATATAAAATAAACACCATTTAATTCTTCAGAATAATTCATATCTCATCTCATTTCATATCAAAACAATACAAAGACTCCATGAAATAATGTTCATGATCAAAAGAAACATGACTTCCAATAGCAAAATTCAGCCAACCCCATTACAGCTGAAAAAGTCAACATTTATCTTCTACTACCTGAGCCTAAGGCATAAACCAACTATTCTCATAACCTCACCCCAGCAGTCTATACGCAGAAAAGAAGGTCAAGACACCCAATCATTCAGGACTAACTTCAGAGGCTAGTACCCCTGGGAATCTGCAGCTCCAGGAGGAGCCACCATGAGGAATCTGGGACAGTGTTGGAGCATTATGGGGACATAGCTTCAGGACCACAGGGGAGTAATGGAGATTCAGCCCCTGGGAAATCACCATCAACACCACAGACTGAACTGAACCCCTGCCCTGGGAGGCTCCCAGGCTCCTCTGAAGAACAAGGAGGGTTGTTAATGGGTACAGGGGTCTGCACAGGCCCACCCACCCCAGAGCAGATGGTCAGGGACACCTCTCCTGACCTCAATCTGAAGTATGAAAAAAGAGTCCCAGAGGGGGAAGCAAGAGAGAAGGAGAAAATGTGGGAACCATCAGTCATGTTGTAGAATGAGACATCCCCTTCCTTCAGGTCCAGGAAATCCCCTACCCTCTGGGGAATTGGCACAATGTGTTCTCCATTAGCAGGGAGGGAACAGAATGTTTTTCATACATCCCCACAACCCAGAACTCCTTTTCTGGCCCTTCCTGGTGCCAGCCTTTCCTCTCCACATCTCTCCTACAGACCCCCAGGGCCCACTCACTTCTTTCTGCATTCCTGATCTCCAACTCCCAGTAGGAGCACCCTGATATGATGCCTTCATGACCCAAGATGCTATAGACTCCATTTCCATTTGCTGTCTCCTTGGATGAGTCCTTGAAGGTCACACTAGTCTTGTCATCAGAGACAGCAAGACATTCATGGGCAGACTCTGGATCCAGACTGACACTGCAGAGACAGTTGCCAATCATTCAAAGACTTACCCTACCACATAACAAGGCACACAACCACCACCCCACCCCCAGACACCCAGCTGCATGCAGGGAGGACCAAAGCTCCTGAGAAGAGAGGCTTCTGACTCAAGAACACAGCCCTCCAATCAGAAGACATAAGCATGAGACTGATCTGGGTGGTAGACATGTCACAGGGTACTTGAGTGCCAGACTGGACTCCAACACTAATGAATACCCACTTATATCCAATATCAGTCACACCCAGTAATCCCAGCTACATGACTTTCAATGCCCCATCCCACCCCACCACCATTGATGATGCCAGCATCTGTATCACCACAGCAAGCTGAAGGAGATGCCAGCAGCCATAGGATAGCAGTAGGAGCACCCAAAGAACAGAAATAACTCACAGGCCTGGAACTTCTCCTTCTGCCAATCTACAAGAAAACCACATTGCACAAATGTGAACAACAAATCAGAGACTTGAGGAGACTGTACATACCAGTGTTGGTACCTATCTCTGAAATACACTGAACCAAGAGTTATAGGAAAAAATGTTTTGGAAGCATTCACATGATGAATTTATTTTTCACTCACAGTCTCTCTCTCTCTCTCTCTCTCTCCTCTCTCACACACAAACCTGCTAACACACTCTCTCATACACCCACAGCCATCATGCTACAGTATTCCTATGAATCCCAAGCCATAAAGCTTAACACCATTGAGAGACTGGATGCTGTCCTAAAAAGTAGACTTTTTGCACAGACTTCATTATCAAAATATTCTTTCTCAATCCCTAGCCACACATCCATCCTGAAAACTAAGTTTTCTTGAGAAAGAACTGAGGAGATCAAAATTTCTGAGGCCTCCATTTACTTATAACGAACTGGCAGAACTGAACTTGCAAACTGATTCAAAATCATGGTAGAGCAATACAACTTGGTGGAGCTGCACTGGGAGAATGACTCTCAGCTATGGGTGAGGAGAGCTCAGGACATGGCACCAGAGAAATCTTGCCCCATCAAGAGATAATGGAGAAGATTCAAGGAAGGGGAGAGAGAAGTTCAAAGCAAGAAAGTAATGAATTTGCTTCCCTTTATCATGGAGTATTGCAAGGAAAAACATCCCTGTGTGTAAGGGGAAACCCAAAAACATTGGGTCTAGTCATCCTCTTCTCTTTATAATCACCTAGAGAGATCAAAAGCAAGGATACACCACACATGATCAGCCCCCAAGTATGGCCGTGTCCTATGCCCCAGAAAATGTGAATATGTTTTGGCAGAGAGGACTTTACAGATGTGAGTAAGATTAAGGAACTGGAGATGCGAATGGGGCAGCAGTGGAATAACAATTTCTCCAAAAACCTAGATGGAACCTCAAACCCAATTAGCCTAAGGACCATATCAAGCTACCCTCTATAAAGTGAGGTCCTGAAATGAGCAAGAGAAGAATACAGGGACCCTGTCTCTCAGTGATGCAAAGTATAAACTCCTCCAACCTTCATACTTCCCTTTGGGAAGAAGAAAGGAAGCTAACTAATCACAGCAAATGTATATCTGTCATAAGACCCTAAAAAGTCAGCATAGTAAAGCTGTTACCTCCAATAGGACAGACACTCCAGAACAAAATTAGAACGACACTACTAACATAACAAGAAGATCAGGGACCTAAACCCCATCCTGGTGTGCAGTCCAATGACAGAGAAGGTGGCATAGTGGAGGCTGGGGAGGTAAACCCACAGGAAACTGAGTCACTTACCTGCATACAGTTTTGCCACCTTCAGGGCTGAAAGGGAAGACACGCTGCTGAGACATGAGCCAGAACAAGTCTGCATAGTATTGATCTACTGGCACTTGCCTCCTTTCTATGCTACAGGTGACACTACCAACAGAGTAAGGAAAGAGGCTAGAGAGGAGATACCCTCCTGACACAGGCAAACAATAGGATGTTTTGGGAAATTCCCTGGACCGCAGGTCAGAGAGCCAGATTGCAGGCTGAGTTCCATGCCTGCCTGTTGCTGCTGTATGACCTTTGCCAAGTTATTGTCCTGAGTCTTAAAAACCACAACATTAAAAATAAAAACACTGAGAAACAAACTGAGGGTTTTGGAGGAGAGAGGGTGGGAGGTTGGGTGAGCCTGTGGTGGGTATTATGGAGGGCACATATTGCATGGAACTGGGTGTGGTGCATAAACAATGAATGTTGGAACACTGGAAAGAAATTAAAAAAAAAAAAAAGAAAAGAAAATGTAGTTGAATAGCAAAACCATTAAAATGACAGTTAAATTAAAAATCAAAAGAACTTTTGAGAGGAGTCAAGATGGCAGAGAAATAGCAGGCTGAGACTATATCAGGTAGCTGGAGATCAGCTAGATAGCTTATCAAACCATTCTGAACACCTACAAATCCAATGGGAGATTGAAGAGAAGAAGAACAGCAATTCTAGAATCAGAAAATTGACCACTGTCTGAAAGGTAGGACAGGCGGAGAAGTGAATCCAAAGCTATGGGAAGATAGACCACAGTGGGAGGGGCCGGCTCCCAGCAAGGGGTGGAACAACAGAGCACTAAATTAGGACTTTAAAAAGTCTGCTCCACAGAGGACATCACTCCAGAGGCTAAACTGGGGTGAAGCCCTTGTGGGGTCAGCGTGGCCCCAGGTCCCACAAGGTCACAGAAGGATCAGGAGTGTCTGAGTGTCACAGAGCTCGCAGGTATTAGAGCAGGGAAGACTGCTACAGAGACAGAGCTGAGGAGTGAGCTCTCAGGTCGGGGTTACCTTGAACCAGTCGCAGGCTGGGTGAGCTCGGAGTGCAGCCAGAGGCCAGGGAGACGGGAGTGATTGAGGGCTTTTCTCTGAGGGCACACTGAGGAGTGGGGCCCTCGGTTCCTCTGGCCAGAGACTGCAAGGCCGCCATTTTGATTCCCATCCTCCAGAACTCTACAGAAAGTGCTCAGGGAACAAAAGCTCCTGAAAGCAAACCCTAGTGGTTTACTTAGCCTGGCCCTTGGTAAGGGCGGTGCAATTCTGCCTGGGGCAAAGACACTTGAGAATCACTACAACAGGCCCCTCACCCAGAATATAAACAAGAAATCCAGCCAAGACAAAGTTCACTTACCAAGGAGAACAACAGAATTCCAGAGGAAGAGAAAGCAAAGCACGGAACTCACGGCTTTCTACCCATGATTCTTTAGGCTTGCAGTTAATTTTTTTTTTCTACTATTTTTTTTTAACTTTTACCCTTTTCTTTTTTAATGTTTTTTAAATAGTTTATCTTAACAATACCTTTCATAAAAAATAATGAAAATAATCTTTTTTGAACATTCATTATTATACTCATATTTTATCCTTCATTGTATTTAACTTTATTTTTTGTATACACCTAGGGTTTTTTCTTCTAAGAAATTTGTGGTACAACTTCTTCTAGTAGATCAAAATATACCCTAAATCTAGCTCTGGGCTTGTTCTAGTCCCCAGCCTGAGCAAATTCTCTCCACTTTCTTTTTCTTTATTCTCCCAAAAAACTTGCTTTATCAACTCCTTTTTTAGAAATTTTAAAAAAAATTATTTTTCATCTTTATAGGCATATTCCATCCCTTCACTATGTTTACCCTTATATACGTTTTTCATTCTTTAAAATTTTGGGAGGTAGTTTCTTCTAAGAGACCAAAATACTCCCAAAATTAAGTGGGTGACCCTGTTCTAGTCCCCAGTCTAATATATATATCTTTTTTTCTTTTTTGTATTTTTTCTTTATTTGTTTTCTTTTTTTCAATTTTTTTTTTCTGAACTTCTTTTTATCCCCTTTCTCCCACTCCCCCACCCATGATTTAGAGTCTCTTCTGATTTGCTTAAAGTGCATTTTCCTTGGGTCTTTGCCAGACTTCTAGTATTTTATTTGCTCCTTCATATACTCTTATCTGGAAAAAATGACAAGGTGGAAATACCACAAAAAAAAAAAAAAAAAAAAGAACAGGAGACAGTACCAAAGGCTAGGGACTAATCAGTACAGACATTAGTAATACGTCAGATCTAGAGTTCAGAATGACGATTCTCAAGGTTCTAGCTGGGCTCAAAAAAGGCATGGAAGATAATAGAGAAACCCTCTCTGGAGATATAAAATACCTATCCGGAGAAATAAAAGAACTAAATCTAACCAAATTGAAATCAAAAAAGCTATTAATAAGTTGCAGTCAAAAATGGGGGCTCTTGAATTGGTCCCGCTCATGTTCATCATCACTAGCCATTAGGGAGATTCAAATTAAAACCATATTGAGATAGCACCTTACACCAGTTAGAATGGCCAAAATTAGCAAGACAGGACACAAAATGTGTTGGAGGGGATGTGGAAAAAGGGGAACCCTCTTACGCCATTGGTGGGAATGCAAGTTGGTGCAGCCACTTTGGAGAACAGTGTGGGGATTCCTCAAGAAATTAAAAATAGAACTTCCCTATGACCCTGCCATTGCAATACTGGGTATTTACCGCAAAGATACAGATGGAATGAAAAGAAGGGCTATCTGTACCCCAGTGTTTATAGCAGCAATGGCCACGGTCACCAAACTGTGGAAAGACCAAGATGCCCTTCAAGGGATGAATGGATAAGAAAGATGTGATCCATACACACTATGGAGTATTATGCTGCTATCAGAAAGGATGAATACACAACTTTTGTAGCAACATGGACGGGACTGGAAGAGATTATGCTGAGTGAAATAAGTCAAGAAGAAAGAGTCAATTATCATATGGTTTCACTTATTTGTGGAGCATAACAAATAACATGGAGGCCATGGGGAGATGCAGAAGAGAAGAGAGCTGAAGGAAATTGGAAGGGGAGGTGAATCATGAGAGACTATGGACTCTGTAAAACAATATGAGGGTTTTGAAGGGGCAGGGGGTAGGAGGTTGGGGGAACCAGGTGGTGGGTATTAGAGAGGGCACAGATTGCATGGAGCACTGGGTGTGGTGCAAAAACAATGAATACTGTTATGCTGAAAATAAATAAACTAAAAAAAAATACAAGAAATAAAGTAAAAAATGGAGGCACTTACTGCTAGGATAAATGAGGCAGAAGAAAGAATTAGTAATATAGAAGACCAAATGACAGAGAATAAAGAAGCTGAGCAAAAGAGAGACAAACAGCTACTGGACTGCAAGGGGAGAATTCGAGAGATAAATGACACCATAAGATGAAACAACATTAAAATAATTGGGATTCCAGAAGAAGAAGAAAGAGAGAGGGGATTAGAAGATATTGAAGAGAATTATTGGAGAGAATTTCCCTAATATGACAAAGGGAACAAGCATCAAATCCAGGAGGTGCAGAGAACCCCCCTCAAAATCAACAAGAATAGGTCCACACCCCGTCATCTAATAGTAAAATTAACAAGTCTTAGCGACAAAGAGAAAATCCTGAAAGCAGCCCAGGAAAAGAAGTCTGTAACATACAATGATTAAAATATTAGATTGCCAGCAGACTTATCCACAGAGGCCTTGCAGGCCAGACAGAACTGGCATGATATATTCAGAGCACTAAACAAGAAAAACATGCAGCCAAGAATACTATATCCAGCTAGGCTATCATTGAAAATAGAAGGAAAGATAAAAATCTTCCAAGACAAACAAAAACTGAAAGAATTTGCAAACACCAAACCAGCTCTACAGAAAATATTGAAAGGGGTCCTCTAAGCAAAGAGAGAGCCTAAAAGTAGTAGATCAGAAAGGAGCAGAGACAATATACAGTAACAGTCACTTTACAGGCAATACAATGGCACTAAATTCATATCTCTCAATAGTTACCCTGAATGTTAATGGGCTAAATGCCCCAATCAAAAGACACAGGGTATCAGAATGGATAAAAAAACAAAACCCATCTATATGTTGCCTACAAGAAACTCATTTTAGACCCAAAGACAGCTCCAGATTTAAAGTAAGGGGGTGGAAAACAATTTACCATGCTAATGGACATCAGAAGAAAGCTGGCGTGGCAATCCTTACATCAGATCAATTAGATTTTAAGCCAAAGACTATAAAAAGAGATGAGGAAGGAGACTATATCATACGCAAAGAATCTGTCCAACAAGAAGATCTAACAGTTTTGGGGCGCCTGGGTGGCTCAGTGGGTTAAGCCGCTGCCTTTGGCTCAGGTCATGATCTCAGGGTCCTGGGATCGAGTCCCGCATCGGGCTCTCTGCTCAGCGGGGAGCCTGCTTCCCTCTCTCTCTCTCTCTCTGCCTGCCTCTCCGTCTACTTGTGATTTCTCTCTGTCAAATAAATGCATAAAATCTTAAAAAAAAAAAAAAAAGAAGAAGAAGATCTAACAGTTTTAAGTATCTATGCCCCTAACATGGGACCATCCATCTATATAATAAATAAAAAGTTAAAAATAGTATTCCTTCAAAGAACAGTACACTATGTCCAAGCATTCTTGATTACCAAAAGAAAGTGAATAATACTAACAAATTTAATCCACACAATTTTTCTAAAATGAATCCCAATATCAACTGCATAAAGAAATTTTCACTTGAAAATTGGAAGTCCATGGAGCAAATAAAGAAATTTTCACTTGAAAAAAAAAAAAAAACACACAAAATTTTTATTCCATCTGCTTTCAATTTGCTTTAAAGGTCAAAAACCATACAATGTATGAAAATGTTTTATGGAATAAAGTATACATTATTCCATGAATGTAAGAAGTTATTATTACATCCAATGATTTCCAGAAAAGAGAGATATGGGAAATAACACAAAAGGAGAGATGAAATACAGACCGGGTTGTTAGGTAAGCTCTAGTGTAAAAGTGGCCAAACATTCTCAGAAAACTCATCACTGGACCACTGACAACTTATCCCACGACATTCCTACCAAAGCTCTGCCCAGTCCTCTACCCAACACTTTGTGATCAGTACCTCCAGGAACTGTGGAGAAAAGACTCTCCCACGATGGTATTATGTGGAGAGATCACACTCCTAAATTTAATGACCCATTTCTTTATATAGTTTCTCTAAAATATTCCAGAGTATTCAGGATAACTGAGAACTAGTTGCATTGAAGCCTGAAAAGCTACAAAGGAGATAGATAGATAACCCAAGATGCATGACAGACTCCAGTGACCACCATCATTCCAGGTTTCAAAACACCATGTGTGAAACAATAGCCCAGATGGGAAAAGCCCATGGAGCAAGTTCTGCCTCCCGCCAGTTTCCACTTATACACCAGGGATGGGTCCTCATGTCTCTGCATGAAACAGAGAGGGGACACTATGGCTTAGGGGACAAGAGACCCAAGGATATACGGACAGTCACTTACCGGCCAGGTAAATAGATTTCCTCCTGTCTGAAAGGCAACACAGGAAAACAGGTGAACTGAGAACCAGAATGTGTCCTACAATGTGACACAGAAACTTCTGGGAAAAATACACGATGTACCAAGATCTGCCTGGAGTTCATCTGAAAAAAAAAAAAAAAAGTGAAAAATACACATAAATTCCCATCACTAAGAGCAGCAAAGACTGCACCTGGAAAACCCACAAGAGCATCTATATGTCTCCATGAAGATCTAACTCCAGACCCCTCGAGCCTCCACAGCCGCACCTGTCCTCTCTGGTCCTCCTCAGCCCCCTGCTCCTGGCAAAGGGCCTACTGTCTGCTTCTCCTCTGCACCAGCTTCCACACTTGTCTGCCTTGACCCTGCCCTGACTTACCTCTGGCCTTCAGTGCCTCTTCCTTTATCTGCTGGTCCTCCTCCTTGTCTCTGTGCAGTTTCCCCCATTCCTGAATCTCCTAGAGCTTTGTAGTATGTTCTCTCATGATGTAGAAGACAACCCCAAAGAGTAGGAGCATCAGCACAGTCAGGATCACCATGAAACCCAGCCTCCAGGGAGAACTCCGAGGGAAGAAGGGTTCTGTGCCCAGCCAGACACCCCATCAGGGCACTGCTCAGGATGGCCCAGGCCAGCACACATAGGAACCCCCAACCAGACCATCCCACCCTTCTAGGAGTGGGAAGTAATACTGACCTGGGATGAAAAAGGCCATTGCCTTCTCCTGGCCCAGGATGAGGTTGAGGACTGAGCAGGTCACATTCCATGAAGAACTGTCCCTCACCACAAGAGTGGCCTCTATGGTGAACAGCCCTTCAGCATCTTGGGCTTGGGTCTCAGAGAACATCAGGAACTTCTCTCCACTTAGAGCTCTCCACTGTACTTGGGGCTTTGGGAACCACCCCAAGGCCATGCACACAACTCAGACCCCATCCTCCTCTGGCCCTGTGATGTGCACTTGAGGGGCAGAGCCCACACCTGAAGAGAGAAGCTAGAGAGCACAAGGAGGCCACCCAAAGCCTAGGGATTCCAGCAGAAACTTCCTGTACACAACTCATGCACAGCATTGCACTTTGGGGTATCTTTGGGGGGGAGTGGTCCTACAAGGATTAATGTAAGGGGTCCTGCCATGAACAGAAGGAAGGAACATGGGGTCCTGTGGCAGGCCCACAGAGCAGGCTCTTCTCCCCAACAATGAGGGTGGGAATTTCATCACCCAGAGGGACAAAAGGAGGAATCTGGTTCCAGGATCTAACCTTCTCTGCTCTTCTCAACTCACACACTCCCCAGGGCATCTGCGGGCACACCCACTGCCACTCGGTCATCACTTTCACCAACCTACAAACCTCCTGAGCTTCCTCCCTAATATCCACATCTCTGATTAGGTGTGCCAGAATTCCTCACAGATGCTTCAGACTCAAATCCTGAACTAATTCATTTTGGCCCCATCTGTGATAGGATAATGTTGAAAATACACCCAATCTTTCATTCTTCTTTTCATTCCAGCCAGCCCTCTGCCACCTACTGTTAATGCCTTCACACTCTGCTTCTGGGCTCCATCCTGTAACTTGATTCAGCCCCTGAGAGTTCAGGGAATGTGACTCTAGCAGAGGTTGGAAATTGCTTCCGCCATTGCCTTGTCCTCTGCCACAGGACAGACATCTTTAGGATATTGCAGGCTTTCCAGCTGAAGCTGTCCCAGATCAATCAATAGCCACCTGGACAACACCAGCTGAGCAAACCCAGCCTAGGTTCACTGGCAGGATACAATACATTAAAAGTAAGAAGCTTATTGTCCCTGTTGAAAATAGCGTAAAAGAGCCCCTTCCCATCCTCTTCTTTTTTTTTTTTAAAGATTTTATTTATTTATGTGACAGACAGAGATCACAATTAGGCAGAGAGGCAGGCAGAGAGAGAGAGAGAAAGAGAGAGAGAAGCATGCTTCCTGCGGAGCAGAGAGCCCGATGCGGGGCTCGAACCCAGGACCCTGAGATCATGACCTGAGCCGAAGGCAGCAGCCCAAACCACTGAGACACCCAGGCACCCCCCCTTCCTCTTCTTGAGGAAACTTGTGTTTTGGGTGTTTTCTCTCCTCTTTGAAATGTATATAAGTACTTAAAAAAAAATAGGCCTTTTGCCAGCTCTGTGATCCAAGAATGTGTTTTGCAAGGACCTGGGTGCCCTCTTTTTGAACTGCTCACACCAAGGAAGACAGCAGCCCTCTCTTCCCATTCTCTGCCAGGGTAGGAGCCTAAACTCTGTGGGCAACACGATTCACGTGTAAAAATCACTACCTGTCATCATGATGGGAGAATTGGTAAAAAAAAAAAAAAAAAAAAAATACACTACTGTAACTTTTATTTGTCTGGGAAATTCCAACTCTCCTTATCTTCCAAATAATACCCTTGCTGAATTCTTGGCCACACATTTTTTTTTTCCTTTTAGCACATTGAATATAACACACCACTCCATTCTGGCCTGCAGAGTTTCTACTGAAATTTCTACTGAGTATATATGAAAGTGTTGAATCACTATATTGAACACCTGAAATGAATATAACACTCTATGTTAATTACAAAGGAATTTTTTAATTATTATATTTAAGGTAGGAGAATTTGGTTTTCCTCAGAATAAAGCCAATGAGCTAACTTATATGCTCACCCAATTTCCAAGCAAATATAAGATGCCCATCTAGGACAAATGGTGCTGGCAAGTCCACCTACTTGAGAGCTCATAACTGTATCCTGAGAACAAGTATGGGATAAGTTCTGTCTGCATATGGAAGAGATGAGGCTTCTTCTGTCTTTGCATTTCTTTTTTTTTTTTAATTTTTTATTTTTTTTCTTTTTTTTTTTTTAATTTTTTATTTTTTATAAACATATATTTTTGTCCCCAGGGGTACAGGTCTGTAAATCACCAGGTTTACACACTTTACAGCACTCACCAAAGGCACATACCCTCCCCAATGTCCATAATCCCACCCCCTTCTCCCAAATCCCCTCTCCCCAGCAACCCTCAGTTTGTTTTGTGAGATTAAGAGTCACTTATGGTTTGTCTCCCTCCCAATCCCATCTTGTTTCATTTATTCTTCTCCTACCGACTTAAGCCCCCATGTTGCATCACCACTTCCTCATATCAGGGAGATCATATGATAGTTCTCTTTCTCTGCTTGACTTATTTCGCTAAGCATGATACGCTCTAGTTCCATCCATGTTGTCGCAAATGGCAAGATTTCATTTCTTTTGATGGCTGCATAGTATTCCATTGTGTATATATACCACATCTTCTTGATCCATTCATCTGTTGATGGACATCTAGGTTCTTTCCATAGTTTGGCTATTGTGGACATTGCTGCTATAAACATTCGGGTGCACGTGCCCCTTTGGATCACTACGTTTGTATCTTTAGGGTAAATACCCAATAGTGCAATTGCTGGGTCATAGGGCAGTTCTATTTTCAACATTTTGAGGAACCTCCATGCTGTTTTCCAGAGTGGCTGCTCCAGCTTGCATTCCCACCAACAGTGTAGGAGGATTCCCCTTTCTCCGCATCCTCGCCAGCATCTGTCATTTCCTGACTTGTTGATTTTAGCCATTCTGATTGGTGTGAGGTGATATCTCATTGTGGTTTTGATTTGTATTTCCCTGATCCCGAGTGATATGGAGCACTTTTTCATGTGTCTTTTGGCCATCTGGATGTCTTCTTTGCAGAAATGTCTGTTCATGTCCTCTGCCCATTTCTTGATTGGATTATTTGTTCTTTGGGTGTTGAGTTTGCTAAGGTCTTTATAGATTCTGGACACTAGTCCTTTATCTGATATGTCGTTTGCAAATATCTTCTCCCATTCTGTCAGTTGTCTTTTGATTTTGTTAACTGTTTCCTTTGCTGTGCAAAAGCTTTTGATCTTGATGAAATCTCAATAGTTCATTTTTGCCCTTGCTTCCCTTGGCTTTGGCGTTGTTCCTAGGAAGATGTTGCTGCGGCAGAGGTCGAAGAGGTTGCTGCCTGTGTTCTCTTCAAGGATTTTGATGGATTCCTTTCTCACATTGAGGTCCTTCATCCATTTTGAGTCTATTTTTGTGTGCGGTGAAAGGAAATGGTCCAATTTCATTTTTCTGCATGTGGCTGTCCAATTTTCCCAGCACCATTTATTGAAGAGGCTGTCTTTTTTCCATTGGACATTCTTTCCTGCTTTGTCGAAGATTAGCTGGCCATACAGTTGAGGGTCTATTTCTGGGCTCTCTATTCTGTTCCATTGATCTATGTGTCTGTTTTTGTGCCAGTACCATGCTGTCTTGATGATGACAGCTTTGTAATAGAGCTTGAAGTCCGGAATTGTGATGCCACCAACGTTGGCTTTCTTTTTCAATATCCCTTTGGCTATTCGAGGTCTTTTCTGGTTCCATATAAATTTTGGAATTATTTGTTCCATTTCTTTGAAAAAGATGGATGGTACTTTGATAGGAATTGCATTAAATGTGTAGATTGCTTTAGGTAGCATAGACAGTTTCACAATATTTATTCTTCCAATCCAGGAGCATGGAACATTTTTCCATTTCTTTGTGTCTTCCTCAATTTCTTTCATGAGTACTTTATAGTTTTCTGAGTATACATTCTGTGCCACTTTGGTTAGGTTTATTCCTAGGTATCTTATGGTTTTGGGTGCAATTGTAAATGGGATGGACTCCTTAATTTCTCTTTCTTCTGTCTTGCTGTTGGTGTAGAGAAATGCAACTGATTTCTGTGCATTGATTTTATATCCTGACACTTTACTGAATTCCTATAAAAGTTCTAGCAGTTTTGGAGTGGAGTCTTTTGGGTTTTCCACATATAGTATCATATCATCTGTGAAGAGTGATAATTTGACTTCTTCTTTGCCAATTTGGATGCCTTTAATTTCCTTTTGTTGTCTGATTGCTGAGGCTAGGACCTCTAGTACTATGTTGAATAGCAGTGGTGATAATGGACATCCCTGCTGTGTTCCAGACCTTAGCGGAAAAGCTTTTAGTTTTTCTCCATTGAGAATGATATTTGTGGTGGGTTTTTCATAGATGGCTTTGATGATATTGAGGTATGTGCCCTCTATCCCTACACTTTGAAGAATTCTGATCAGGAACGGATGCTGTACTTTGTCAAAGGCTGAAAAAGCATCTATTGAGAGTATCCTATGGTTCTTGTTCTTTCTTTTATTGATGTGTTGTATCACATTGACTGATTTGCGGATGTTCAACCAACCTTGCAGCCCTGGAATAAATCCCACTTGGTCGTGGTGAATAATCTTTTTAATGTACTGTTGAATCCTATTGGCTAGTATTTCGCTGAGTATTTTCGCATCTGTATTCATCAAGGATATTGGTCTATAGCTCTCTTTTTTGATGGGATCCTTGTCTGGTTTTGGGATCAAGGTGATGCTGGCCTCATAAAATGAGTTTGGAACAATTGAGCCTCATAAATTGAGTTTGGAACTCAATTTGCAAATGAGTTTGCAAATTCTTTTTTTTTTTTTTAAATATTTTATTCATTTATTTGACAGAGAGAAATCACAAGTAGATGGAGAGGCAGGCAGAGAGAAGAGAGAGGGAAGCAGGCTCCCTGCTGAGCAGAGAGCCCGATGTGGGACTCGATCCCAGGACCCTGAGATCATGACCTGAGCCGAAGGCAGCAGCTTAACCCACTGAGCCACCCAGGCGCCCGAGTTTGCAAATTCTTTCAGTTTTTGTTTGTCCTGGAAGCTTTTAATCTCTCCTTCTATTTTCAATGATAGCCTATCTGGATATAGTATTCTTGGCTGCATGTTTTTCTCGTTTAGTGCTCTGAAAATATCATGCCAGCTCTTTCTGGCCTGCCAGGTCTCTGTGGATAAGTCAGCTGCCAATCTAATATTTTTACCATTGTATGTTACAGACTTCTTTTCCCGAGCTGCTTTCAGGATTTTCTCTTTGTCACTGATACTTGTAAATTTTACTATTAGGTGACGGGGTGTGGGCCTATTCTTATTGATTTTGAGGGGCGTTCTCTGAACCTCCTGAATTTTGATGCTCGTTCCCTTTGCCATATTGGGGAAATTCTCCCCAATAATTCTCTCCAGTATACCTTCTGCTCCCCTCTCTCTTTCTTCTTCTTCTGGAATCCCAATTATTCTAATGTTGTTTTGTCTTATGGTGTCACTTATCTCTCGAATTCTCCCCTCGTGGTCCAGTAGCTGTTTGTCCCTCTTGTGCTCACTATATCACTAATTCTTTCTTCTGCCTCATTTATCCTAGCAGTGAGATCCTCCATTTTTTATTGCACCTCATTAATAGCTTTTTTGATTTCAACTTGGTTAGATTTTAGTTCTTTTATTTCTCCATAAAGGGCTTTTATATCTCTTGAGAGCGTTTCTCTAATATCTTCCATGCCTTTTTCGAGCCCGGCTAGAACCTTGAGAATTGTCATTCTGAACTCTAGATCTGACATATTACCAATGTCTGTATTGATTAGGTCCCTAGCCTTTGGCACTGCCTCTTGTTCTTTTTTTTGTGTTGAATTTTTCTGTCTTGTCATTTTGTCCAGATAAGAGTATATGAAGGAGCAAGTAAAATACTAAAAGGGTGGCAACAACCCCAGGGAAATATGCTTTAACCAAATTAGAAGAGATCCCAAATCGTGAGTGGGGAGAAAAGGGATAAAAAGAGGTTCAAAAGGGAAGAAAGAAAATAAAAAAGAGAAAAAAAGAATAAAAAAGAATACAAAAGAATTTAAAAAAAGAAAACAAATAAAAATATAAAAAAGAAAAAATATATATATTAGATAAACTAGTTAAAAAACGTTAAAAAAAGAAAAAGGTAAAAGATAAGAAAAAATTTAACCAGAAGGCGAGAAAAAAAACAAAAAATGAAAAAGCAGAAAATTAAATTAACTGCAAGACTAAAAAAAATCACAGGGAAAAAACCATGAGTTCCGTGCTTTGCTTTCTCCTCCTCTGGAATTCTGCTGCTCTCCTTGGTATTGAAACCGCACTCCTTGGTAGTTGAACTTGGTCTAAGCTGGATTTCTTGTTGATCTTCTGGGGGAGGGGCCTGTTGTAGTGATTCTCAAGTGTCTTTGCCCCAGGCGGAATTGCACCACCCTTACCAAGGGCAAGGCTAAGTAATCCACTAGGGTTTGCTTTCAGGAGCTTTTGTTCCCTGAGTGCTTTCCGTAGAGTTCCGGAGGGCGGGAATACAAATGGCGGCCTCCTGGTTTCCGGCTCCGAGGAGCCGAGAGCCCAGGGCCCCACTCCTCAGTGCGCCCTCACAGAACAGCGCCCAGTTACTCCCGTCTGCCTGGCCTCCAGCCGCGCTCCGAGCTCACCGAGCCTGCAACTGGTCCAAGGTAACACCGAGCTGTGAGCTTACTGTCGGCTCTGTCTCTGTAGCCGGATTTCCCGTTCCAATACCCGCAAGCTCTGCAACACTCAGACACCCCCAATCCTTCTGTGACCCTGCGGGACCTGAGGCCACGCTGACCCCGGGTGGGCTTCGCTCCAGTTTAGCCTCTGGAGCGATGTCCCTCAGCGGAACAGAATTTTAAAAGTCCTGATTTTGTGCTCTGTTGCTCAGCCGCTTGCCGGGAGCCGGCCCCTCCCCCTGGGGTCTATCTTCCCGTGGCTTTGGATTCACTTCTCCGCCGGTCCTACCTTTCAGAAAGTGGTTGTTTTTCTGTTTCCATAATTGCTGTTCTTCTTCTTTTCGATCTGCTGATGGATTTCCAGAAGTTTGCAATATTTAGATAAGCTATCTAGCTGATCTCTGGCTAGCTGAGGTAGTCTCAGCCTGCTACTTCTCTGCCATCTTGACTCCTAACTCTGTCTTTGCATTTCTTGATAGACTCTGTGATGCACAGCATACTGTAGTTAATGCTAATTTAATAATAAAAAAGACCTTTCTTCCTACTATCTTAGGGACAAGATTCTGAGCTGAAAGATTATAGTTTTAATATATTTCCCATACAAGACCATAGATTTATGAGTAAGACCTGTTAAGATTAGCCAAACACAGCCCAGATGAGCTGAACTCCCTGAATGCCAGATTAAATACATGTTTGTTGTTATAGGCCACTGAGATTTCTATGTCTGTGTGACACAGCATATGGCAACAATCTGCAGCTTCCACATAAAGGCAATATTTCTACCACTAAACAATTAAAAAAAAAAAAAAAACCCTTTGAGTACCTGAAGTCCCTTCTCTCCACACCTCCAAACTGTCCTTCTCCCCAAATCTCCTCACTCAGCTGGGTCTACTTTCCAAAACTCTCTGATGCTGGAATGCTCCCTTCCCACCACACTGCCCCTACATGAATGCAGGAGGCCATCCTCTCCACCCCATAACTACACCCAATCTTGTTCACCAACCATACATCTTCCATTGCAGCTGTCAAAGCAAACCTGCCCTCACACACCTCACTCCACTGCTCTGTTGAAAATTCCCTCAGCCCTGCATCTAAATGGCATAAGAGCACATGAAGCCTTTGATGGTCTGGTATTACCACCCCCACTACCATGCAAACAAAACTCCTATACACTTCCTCCCCAACCCCACCATCTGCACCCTTCAGGGAGTACACACTCCATTCCCAGGACAATTGGGTTGACTACTCAGACCCACACTCACCATGCTGTGTATGCCCCACACAGATCCATCAACCAGAAGGCCATTTCAGAACACTGTCCGCTTCACTCAAATGTCTGCTCAAGTGTGCGTTACTCATGGGCTTCTCCTGATAAATCCCTTCTCTGTGCAACTGGACCAGGAATACCTTTATATTCTGAAAAGTCACTGCTCACCACCATCCTATTCATGTCCACACCAAGCATGTGGCCTCTCTCTCTGCCCAGACTCACCAGCCATACTCCTCCTTCAGGTGTCTCACGTGGGTTGTTCTGCTGCTTGGAACTCTCACACCTAATATATTTATGTGGCTAAATCTCTACTCACCACCATATAACATTGTCTATGACCTATCTATTTGCTATTTATTATCTGTATAATATAAACTCTACAGGGCAGGGACCTTTATTTGTTATACTGAGATATCCAGGTGTAGAGAACAATAGCTATCATGTACCAGGAGTTCTATATATTTAAACTGAATAAATGAAGAGTGAAAGACCTATTTTACCTCTTTATAAATTGAGGGCTATTAACTTAGACCCTGAGGTGGCTCCAAATTCCAATACTGCAGGTATCTAAATATACATCAGCAACACACCTGCCACCTTCAGTTCCAAACCGGCCTCTTCATAGTAGATTCCCATTCAGAAGAAGCAGGTATACAGCCCATTGTCGAAAGCCTGGACATTGTGGATGCGCACAGCAGCCTCCCCCTGGGTAAGGAAATCCTTCACCAGTGAGGTTCGCCCTCTGTACTCAGCCAACTGCTCTTCTCTCTGCTCCCGCTGGTTTTGATAGATGAGCTCTGCTTCTGAGAACTTGGAGTGGAACCACTGCAGCTCCATATTCTCCACATAGCCAGGTGCACACGACATGGCAGTGTGATGTTCGCACCTAATAGTGCCACAATGGGTTCGGAGGGGCCAATCACCATAAACTCCTCTGTAGACACAGACATAGGAGTGAGAAAGCCAGAGAGATGCAGGACAGGGAAGGAAACACACTGTCAGGAGGGAGGGCCTGACTGAGGGACTCAGCTGTGTGTCAACAACTAATGGGACAATTTTATCCTACAACTTTTAAACACACAAATGGTGTAAAAGCGACTCCTCAGCAGCCTGTGCTCCTGACTCCAGGCCCTTCTGAGAAGGACTCTCTAACTTTGAAGGTCCAACCTTCCACTGGCATCACAATCACCAGTAAGCCCTCTGAAACACAGACTGCTGGGCTCTACCCCAAAGCCTCCTGGTTCAGTAGGTCTGGAGTGGGTTCAAGAATGTGCATTTCTAAGGAGGTGGTGAGAAGCTTATACTGATGTTCCAGGGACCTGACTCTGAGAACCACGGCTCAAACCTGCCTACTCTTAGGGCAAGACTGAAAACTCACCAAAGAGCACTACTGTGGCCTTGTGGTATCATCCACTAGTTCATACTATGTTGAACAAGAGTGGTGAGAGTGGGCATCCTTGTCATGTTCCTGATCTCAACAGGAAGGCTGCAAGCTTTTCTCCATTGAGGATGATATTTGCTGTGGGTCTTTCATAGATAGATTTGCTGAAGTTCAGAAATGTTCCCTCTATCCCTATACTTTGAAGCGTTTTAATCAGGAACGGATGATGGATTTTGTCAAATGCTTTTTCTGCATCAATTGAGAGGACCATGTGGTTCTTCTCACTTCTCTTATTGATTTGTTCTATCACATTGATTGAT
This sequence comes from Mustela lutreola, assembly GCF_030435805.1. Taxonomy (NCBI): domain Eukaryota; kingdom Metazoa; phylum Chordata; class Mammalia; order Carnivora; family Mustelidae; genus Mustela; species Mustela lutreola. The sequence continues at coordinate 122,255,370 of NC_081295.1, forward strand.
TTGTGAATGTTGAACCATCCTTTAACGCAGGGATGAATCCCACTTGGTCATGATGGATAACCTTTTTAATGTGCTGTTGGATCCTGTTTGCTAGGATCTTGTTTTGAATCTTAGCATCCATATTCATCAGTAATATTGGTCTGAAATTCTCCTTTTTGGTAGGGTCTTTGCCTGGTTTGGGGATCAGGGTAATGCTGGCTTCATAGAAAGAGTCTGGAAGTATTCCTTCTGCTTCAATTTTTTGAAACAGCTTCAGGAGAATAGGTGTTATTTCTTCTTTGAAAGTTCGGTAGAATTCCCCCAGGGAATCCGTCAGGCCCTGGGCTCTTGTTTTTTGGGAGGTTTTTGATGACTGCTTCAATCTTGTTACTAGATATCAGTCTATTCAGGTTGTCCATTTCTTCCTGGTTCAATTATGGGAGTTTATAGTTTTCCAGGAATGCATCCATTTCATCTAGGTTGCTTAGATTAATAACTTTTGATGATTGTTTCTACTTCTTTGGTGTTAGTTGTGATCTCTCACTTTTCATTCATAATTTTATGAATTTGGGCTTTCTCTCTTTTCTTTTGGATTAGTGTGGCCAATGGTTTATTGAGCCTATTGATTCTTTCAAAAAACCACCTTCTAGTTCCATTGATATGTTCTACTGTTTCTCTGGTTTCTACCTCATTGATCTCTGCTCTAATCTTGATTATTTCCCTTCTTATGTGTGGAGTCGGTTTGATTTGTTGTTGATTCTCCAGTTCTTTAAGGTGTACAGAAAGCTGGTGTGTTCTGGATTTTTCAATTTTTTTTTTTGAGGGAAGGCTTGGATGGGTATGTATTTCCCCCTTATGGCCGCCTTTGTTGTATACCATAGGTTTTGGACCAAAGTGTCTTCATTCTCATTGGTTTCCATAAATTGTTTAAGTTTTTCTTTGATCTCCTGGTTGATCCAAGCATTCTTTTTTTTTTTTTTTTAAGATTTTATTTATTTGACAGAGAGAGATCACAAGTAGACAGAGAGGCAGGCAGAGAGAGAGAGGGAAGCAGGCTCCCCGCTGAGCAGAGAGCCTGATGCGGGACTCGATCCCAGGACCCCAAGATCATGACCTGAGCCGAAGGTAGCGGCTTAACCCACTGAGCCACCCAGGCGCCCTGATCCAAGCATTCTTAAGCAAGATCGTATTTAGCTTCCAGGTGTTTGAGTTCCTTCAGGACTTTTCCTTGTGATTGAGCTCCAGTTTCAAAGCATTGTGATCTGAGAATATGCAGGGAATAATCTCTATTATTATTATCTTTCGGTATCAGTTGAGTCCTGATTTGTTACCCAATATGTGGTCTCTCCTTGAGAAGGTTCCATGTGCACTTGAGAAGAATGAGTATTCTGTTATTTTAGGGTGGAATGTTCTGTATATATCTATGAGGTTTATCTGGTCCAATGTGTCATTCAATGCTCTTGTTCCTTTATTGATTTTCTGCTTCCATGATCTCTCTATTTCTGCGAGAGGCATGTTAAGATCTCCTACTATTAATGTATTCATATCAATATGACTCTTTATCTTGATTAGTAGTTTTCTTATGTAATTGGCTGCTCCCATATTGGGGGCATAAATATTTACAATTGTTATATTATCTTGGTTGATAGTCCCTTTAAGAATGATGTAGTGTCCTTCTGTATCTCTGACTACAATCTTTAGTTTAAAATCTGATTTATCTGATATGAGAATCGCTACCCCAGCCTTCTTTTGAGGCCCATTGGCATGAAAGATGTTTCTCCATCCCTTCACTTGCAGTCTGGGTGTATCTTTAGGTTCAAAATGGGTCTCTTATAGACAACATATAGATGGGTCCTGTCGTTTTATCCAGTCTGCAACCCTGTGTCATTTTATGGGTGCATTTAGGCCATTCACATTGAGAGTGATTATTGATAGATGTTTTTATTGACATCGTGTTACCTTTGAAGTCTTTCTTTCTGCAGATTGTCTCTATATTTCTGTTCAATGCTATTCTTAGGATTTTTCCTCTTTTATAGAACCCCTCTTAATATTTCGTACAGTGTCTGCTTGGTGGTCACATAGTCTTTTAAGCCTTGCTGGTCTTGGAAACTCTTTATCTCTCCATCCATTTTGAATGTCAGTCTTGCTGGATAAAGTACTCTTGGCTGCATGTTCTTCTCATTTAGTGCCCTGAATATATCTTGCCCTTTATGGCTTGCCAGGTGTTTGTGGACAGGTCTGACGTTATTCTGATGGGCTTTCCTCTGTACGTAAGGAGCCTCTTTGTCCTAGTGGCTTTCAAGAGATTGTATCTACAATTATTATTTCTCAATTTTACTATCAGGTGCCTGGATGTTTTTTTGGAATCTATATTCTTGGGTGGAGACCGTTCTGCCTCTAGTACATGAACACTGGTTCCTTTCACGAGATTGGGTAAATTTTCATGGACAACTTGTTCCACTCTATCTTCTAGACTTCTTTCTTTCTCCTCCCCTCAGGGATTCCAATAATTTTGATGCTGGTACGTTTCATGGCATTATTTATTTCCCTGTTTTCGTGGCTTCTAAGCTGTGTGTTCCAGGCTTCCTCCTGATCCTTTCTCTCTATCTGTTGTCCTTCAGATCACTAATTTTATCTTCTATCTCAGCTACCCTAGCTTTGAGAGAATTTAGATTAGATTGGAACTCATTGAGAGCATTGTGAACATCATCCCTGGTGGCTTTCAGTTCTGCCCTAACATTGTGAACATCATCCTTGGTGGCTTTCAGTTCTGCCCTAATCAATTCCATTTGGTCCTTCATGGCTTTCTCCAACCTAGCTATTACCTGGATAATTATTAGCCTGAATTCCCTTTCTGACATATTGTCTATGTCAATAGCCATTAGCTCTGTTGCAGGAGTCCCATCCTCTGTATTTTTCTTCTGTTCGGCATTCCTCCTCCTAGTCATTTTGGTGAGAGATGACTGAATGGATGCAGCTGGATGTATCAACCGTGCACAGTCAAGGTGCACCCTGGAATGCTTCTGAGCAATCAGGATTCCCCACCCAAATGAGAGAAAAAAGAAAAGAAAAAGAAAGAAAAGAGTGGGGGAAGGGAAGATAAAAGAGAAGGCTCAGCCCAAATGGGCCCCAAGGTAGGATTTATGAAGTATACAAATAAAAACAGACAAACAAAAAGACTGATTAAAGTATATGACAAGAGAAATATATATATATATATATATATATATATATATATATATATATATATTTAAAAAAAAAAAAAAAAGGAAGAACCTCATCAAAAAGAACCCCAAGTATAAGATTTATATACTATCAGGACAAACACAAATACACAGAAACACTGGTGAAAGAAAAAGATGTGAGAGTGTTTATAAATTCTCAGTGTGGGCGAGGAAGGTTATTTTTATTCTCCCTGGATGTATCTTGATATCTTTGTTAAAGGACTCAAGTTTCCTAAGATAAAGGGGGATTAAAAACTGGTTTACTTATAGGGGTAGCATTGATTGAGAGAAGGGGATTATCTTGAAGTTTAACTCCATATGAATATTAGAAAAGAAAAATAAAAAAAGAATAAACTAGACTAAACTAAACTAAAACTTAAAAAATTTTTAAAAATAGAAAATCAAAAGAAAAACACGGGTATATATATCAAAAACTTCAGGGTAGAAGGTTATTATGGAATTTGATGTACTGGACATCTCACTGTGATGGTGAATAGGTTAAAAAATTATCTATATATTTTTTTTTTAATGAACCAGAATAGTGGGAATGAGTTAAAAATAAAAGTTGCTTCTATGAAGAATTGGTGGTTGTTCTCTTGTTGTCTTTTTTTTTTTTTCTTTCCTGGTTGGTTTTCTGGGGGAAGGGGCCTGCCACGTGGGTTTTCAGTCACTGATGTTCCCTGAGTTAAGTCCTCCGGCCCCCCCTCAAGGGAGTGGGCTTTGAGGAAACTGGTTTTTCAGGCTTTTGTTCTCTGGAGGTTTTTATGTTTGTTCACTTGTTCTCTCACCTTGATAGCTTTTGATGGTTTTGGAGGTTTAGAGGAAAGAAAACTGCACCTGGACCTCCCTCTCAGAGAGAAGCCTCAGTCTGTTCCCCTCTGTGTCTCCAGAGCACATTAAGTTTCCCATGGGCCACTGACAGAGCAGGTTCTGAGTCTCAGTCCCCGGAGATGCAGGATTTCCTGCTTGTACCCAAAACCATGGCAGCGGCGGCGCTCTGGGCAGCTCCAGACCACCAGAGTTTCCAAGCAGTAATCACACACTGAGATTTTCCCTCTGGCCCAGGCTGGGAGTGCCTGGTCTTTCTGGGTCCGAGAGCACTGGGCCTTCTTGCACCTCTCCCAGGGGAGGGTGTGGGGCTCACTCATCTCAGACTCTGATAGCCTGTTCTGCCATATGGCTCCCAGCACCTCACGGGAGCCAGACCCCACCCGTTCTTGGGGGCGCTGGTGGCTCAGGGACCAAGACCTGGTTTTTCTGCCACACTTCCTCTGGCTCAGTGCCAAGGGAGGCTGTCCTGGGTCCGGGGATTTAAGCCCCTGTCCCTAACTGCCCTGATTCCCACAATTTCCCCCCACAGTCCTTTGCTCTTTTTGAGTGCTTTCAACCAGACTCCAAGTTAATGCTGGTCCCCAGAGGCAGGGCATTCTCATATTGGGGTAGTACTTTCCAATCGGCCGCCTCTGATGGCTCCCTCCCCCTTTTGTTTATCTTCTGATATCAGTCTGAAGTTCCCACTTATCTTTACCTGCCCACTGGTGTCTTTTGCCCCTGTAGAGATCCAGATGTGTACAATTCTGATCTCAGGCTGATTTCATGGGTGATTGGAGTTCTTTGGTCGGTAATCAGCTCACTTTAGGATACAGGTTGAAACGGCGCCTCCTCCTACTTCCCTGCCATCTTGTCTCCCCCCTCTATGTGTTTAATTTCAAATAGCATTTGGGGCATCTCCAGAATCTGTCTAGAGCCAGGGACTCCACTAATAGCCATCTGTCCTGATGGAGACAGCAGCAGAGCGCCAGGGGCTCTCACCCACCCCTGGGAGACACAGGGAAGGGGAGGGGACACACTCACCTGCAGAGCCCCCAGTAGGCAGCTGGAAGAGGAGAAGGAGGGAGGGGAGATGGGAGAGCAAAGAGCCCCTGCAGCAACCCTCCATTTCCTCAGACCTGGGGAGACACAGGGCCGGAGGCAGGTGAACACCTCTGGAGAGGATGTAGGGCCAGCTCACAGGTCTGGGCCTCAGAGCAGACAGCAGGGCTCAGGGCTGGCAACTGTCCCCAGCTCAGTATGCTGATTAGGTGGGGGCCCCACAACCCTGATGCCAGGAAAGCCCGCCCAACCCTTTGGAAACTTTCCCAGCCTGCTCTGCCCACAGGACCAGACCCCTTCCCACTTCAGCACAGAGGCCTCCTCCATGTCTGCATGAGTCACAGGACACAGGACACCACAGACGTCCAGGGACACAAGGTGTAGACTCAGGGCCCTCCCCATGAAGGACACACCAGCTCCTATGTGCTGTTTTTCTGCTGCCCCCTAATTATGACCATGAGAAGCATGAGACTACATCCTCCTCAAGGACAATGTGACTTCCAACACAAGCACGTTGTTCTGGGGTCCTTTGATAGGTGAGTTCACCCTGATTTCTGCTCCTGCCTCCTGCAGCCCTTTTCTGCTCAGGGCCAAGGACGTGGACTTGTTCATAGCTGAAGCCAGACAATTCCCCAAGAATGGTTAATCCTCATCTTCTCTATCTTTGAGGAGTTTCTGCCTCAGGATAAAGGATCCCAGCAGAGCAGTGGGAAGCACAGGATAAAATGAGACCTGGTCAAAAAGAAGGGCTTCAAACCACTGACTCTGAGGGGAGAGGGGAGCCAATGGTCCTGGGAAGGACAGATTCTGGGGCTGGCTGCTAAGGTCTCCTCCATACTAAGCCACCTGCTGTGGGAATCACCTGAGGCAAGTTTCTTGACTTGCTCTGCCCCTGGTCCTATCTGCCATATGGAGAGAGTAATAAGATCTCATCCCATAAGAAATAGCTTATGAATTTATGTATGGAGAGTCAGTGCACATTAGAACAGTGCCTGTTCCTAGGAACACTACACAAATGTCATTAAGTAAATGAATAAAGTGGAGCCACCACTGTAGTTGCCCTGGGACATCTCAGAGCCTCATTATTATTCATACCAGCCCCCCATCCCCACCAGGATCTCATGTCCTCCTCCTAAGCATCTGCTCCCCACTTTCCTCTTCTTGTCCAGCAAGTGTCTTCAGAACCCACTCACTTGCTTGAAAACCTGGGGCTTCTGGAGCATCTCTAACTCAGTATCGTGAGACCTCAGCCAGCCCCAAATCTACTCTCAGAGACTGCACATGCTGTTCACTGCTGAAGCCCCAAACCCTGCTTCCAGATCCAACATTTGTGCCATAGGCTCCTCTTGTCTGAGAGGCAGGTGGTTCCCAGGAGAGCAGAGAAGCACAGCCTGGCACAGGTTGTAGAGGTCTCAGCTGAAACAGGGACCTGGGGTACTCAGCACTCCCAGACAGAAGAATCCTGCGCTGACTCCTTCCACCCTTGGAAAGTGAAAGCTTACAAAATGAAACCCTAGCAGTGCAACTGCCCCTAAGAACAATGTATTACTTAAAATATAACCCCTGGGAAATTTTACTAGTTACCAAGCACATTTAGATACAACCTTAAGAAAAACAGATACTACAATAGGCCTCTGGGGGAGAGGACGATATATGGCCTTGAAGCTGAGCAGCTGGGAATGCCTGGCCCACTCAATGTGGAACTCTGCCTGCTTCATTTTGCCCCTTTCCCCCCAGAGAGCACCTGTGGCTACTTAGATAAGTCCTTTGAATGTGCTTGTTCAACTATAAACTTTATACTACCTGTACAAATATATTCTGCCCTCCTTCTTGTATATCTACAAGGCATATGACTAACGTTTGACCTTCATTGACTCTTCTGTTGGTTACTGTTTCTATCTAATAAAAGCGAGACTATGGAGTTACTCGGGGCAGCAGTCTTTTTGACTGTTGTCCCCTGCTCCCAATCTCTTGCAGCTGACTTGTTTGTGCCTAATTCTTCTCCCATTCGCTGACTGGAAGCAGCAAGTGGCACCCAACGTGGGGCCAAAAACAGAACAGAAGAAGCCCCAACGTGAGTTTTTGTACAGCCGTGCCTTTTTCCCGTTGGTGAGTTGTGGGTAATTATTGCAGAGTATGGGTAATCTAGAGAGCACAAATTATTATCACACTTACGTTTGCTTACTGAGATGGCTCCTAAAGGTGGGAGGAGCAAAAGTCAGCAAGGGCCAACTTATGGAGCTTTTAAAGGTAATTAAAGAACATTGCTCCTGGTTCCCTATATTAGGGACTTTAGATTTACAAACATGGGAAAAGGTAGGTCATGAGTTAAAACTTTTGCATACTAAAGGAAAACTAATTTCAATTACTATATGGCCTACTTGGACCCTCATTCGCTCCATTTTGGAGCCTTTACAAACCCTTGATTCGGAGAGTGATCATGAATGTTCAGGAGAAACTAAAAAGGAGGAACCTGAACATGCCATCCAGGAGGAGAAAGAAATTGCCATCATAAAAGAATATATAAAGGAGGAATCTCCTCCTCCTCCTCCTCTAATAATGGAACAAAAGGTGCAAATGGCACTACCGCCATTGGTTTCACCATTCTATAAGAAGGCACCATTTAATGAAAAAGATGAAAAATACACGCTATCAGCCATTCAAAAAGGCCTCCTTGAAGCACGGCAACCGGAAGACCTAGATGCCTTACATTTTAATTTCCTGGTTATTACTAAAGAACATTTCCCTCCAGGACATGATCCTAACAATCCTAATGGTATCTATGAGGCCAAGTATGAGCCATTTCCCTTCAAATTATTGAAGGAACTAAAACAAGCAGTACAAAACTATGGAGTTAATTTTCCATTTACAATGGGAATTATTCAAGGCATTGCAGAAGACAATTGACTTGTTCCAACTGATTGGTCATTGTTAGCAAAAGCAGTTCTATCTTCAAGTGAGTTCTTATAATTTAAAACATGGTGGCAAGATCATGCAGAAACAACAGCTACCCATTACAGAGTTAGTAATGTTCCTATTTCCATGGAGCAGCTCATGGGTACTGGGCCATGGGCCCAGATGCAAGACCAGGTACTAATGAATGATCAAGCTATTGAGCAGCTCCGGCATTGCTGTTTGAGAGACTGGGAGAGAATAGAATCCCAAGGAGAAAAGTGCTCTTCTTTTCAAAAGGTGATACAAGGTCCAAAAGAAGAACCCTATACTGATTTTATTGTAAGACTACAAGAGGCTATCAAAAGACAGATAAATAATCTTGAGGCTGATGATACCATTCTTCAGCTGCTGGCTTATGAGAATGCTAATTCTGATTGTAATAAATTGATAGCACCCTTTAAAGGCAAGGGAACACTGACAGATTATATTAAGCTACGCCAAGGAGTAGGAACAGAGACCTATAAAGCTGATTTGTTAGCTCAAGCAGTGGTTGCTCTGACCACAGAAAAATTTAAGGGACAGTGTTTCAACTGTGGGCAAGCAGAGCATACCAAAGCTCAATGTAGGCAAAAAGGAAAATTCCCTCTGTAAAATGTAAAAAATAAAACACCTGGTATCTGTCCCAAATGTAAAAGGGGAAATCATTGGGCAAGTCAATGTCATTCCAAAATTAGCAAGGATGGATTCCCCCTTCAGGGAAACTTATTTTGGGGCAAGCCCTCAGCCCCGAAAAACAAGAGGACCAATTCTCCCATAACACCCAGCTCTCAAACAAATGTACCATTTTAAATTTATTACATGCCACAACTGGTAGTGCTGGATTAGATATCCCCATTCCCAAAGATTACCTTTTAATGCCTACCAAGCTTCCCATTAAGATTCCAATATTTATGGCCCTTTACCAAAGAGGACCACTGGATTACTTTTGGGGAGATCTAGCCTTATTTCAAAGGGAGTACTAGTTCATACCGGTGTTATTGATTCAGATTATACTGGTGAAATTTTAGTGATGTTAACTACTGTGACTCCATACCATTTTCAAAAAGGAGACTACATTGCCCAGTTGTTACTTTCACCCTATCTCCAGGGTCAATCTAAAAACAAACAAAGAAACTCCAATGGGTTTGGAAGTACTGGAAAAATTGGAGCATATTTAACTGAGAAAATTTATCAAGATAGACCAATTTGTCATCTTAAAATATAAGGAAAGGAATTTTCAGGTCTAATTGATACTGGAGCTGATGTCTCTATCATATAAGCTCATTACATTGGCCTAAAAAATGGCCATATAATTCCTCTTCTGTTACTATTACAGGATTAGGACAGGCTGTCAATGTGCGTCAAAGCACCAATATTCTTTCCTGTGAAGGACCTGAGGGTCAAAAGGGTTATCTACAGCCATATATTGTAGACTAACCCATTAACCTTTGGGGGTGAGATTTACTAAGTCAATGGGAAGCCTCTCTGGTTATACCTTCTCCTAAGGAGGATTCCCAGATTTTTCACTAAGGGCCACTTCTCCTGAACCCATTAAGTTAAATTGGAAGAATGACAAACCCATTTAAATGGAGCAGTGGCCCCTAACTAAAGAAAAATTACTTACTTTGCAAACCCTAGTAGAGGAACAGATGGAAAAGAGACATATTGAAGAATCTCACAGTCCTTGGAATTCACCAGTTTTTATTATTAAGAAAAAATCAGGAAAATTGAGACTTTTAACAGACCTGAGTGCGGTTAATTCTGCTATCCAACCCATGGGATCTTTGCAACCTGGATTTCCTTCGCCTAATCTAGTCCCACATGAATGGCCAATATTTATAGATTTACAGGATTGCTTTTATACTATACCACTTGCTAAGGAAGACTGTCCCCATTTTGATTTCACTATTCCTAATGTAAATTTAAAGGAACCAGCCAAACGATATCAATGGAAAGTTCTTCCACAAGGAATGTTGAGTAGCCCCACTATCTGTCAGGAGTATGTGGCAAAAGCTATACAGCCCATTAGAAATCAATTTCCACAAATTTATCTTATCCATTATATGGATGATATATTATGTGCAGCCTCTGACAACATGCAATTGCAAGATGCATTCAGAATGCTTCGATTGCAATTTGAAAAATACAAGCTAATTATAGCTCCAGAAAAAATACAAGTCACCACACCTTTCTCATATTTGGGGTTCATTATGGACAGGACCTCAGTTAAACCACAAAAAGTTCAAATCCATAGAGATAAAATTACAACCTTGAATGATTTGCAAAAATTATTAGGAGACATTAACTAGATAAGACCCCAAACTGGAATTCCCACTTATGCTTTATAGCATCTATTTGCCTCTTTAAAGGGAGATCCTAATTTAAACAGCCCTAGGACACTATCAAAAGAGGCCTTAAAAGAATTACAATTTGTTGAAAGCCAGATTCATTCTATGCAAATGGATAGAGTCCAACCTGAGATACTATTAAATCTTCTTGTTTTTCATACCCCACATACACCCACTGGGTTAATTATCCAGGAAAAATTAATTATAGAATGGATTTTTCTTCCAAATAATACTGTTAAAATGCTCACTACCTATATAGACTATATTGGCAGTATTATTCAATTAGGAAGAAAAAGAATTCGGCAAATACAGGGCTATGATCCACAGGTTATTGTTCTGCCTTTAAATAAGACACAAATTGAAATGGCATTCCAAGGGGCACCTGGGTGGCTCAGTGGGTTAAGCCTCTGCCTTCTGCTCAGGTCATGATCTCAGGGTCCTGGGATCGAGCCCCGCATCGGGCTCTTTGCTCAGTAGGGAGCCTGCTTCCCTCTCTCTCTGTCTCTGCCTGATTGTGATATCTCTGTCAAATAAATAAAATCTTAAAAAAAAAAAAAAAGAAATGGCATTCCAAAATAATTTAAATTGGCAGATTGCCCTTAGTGGCTTTACTGGAAACACTTCTTCTCATTATCCATCTTTACCTGTTGTTTACTTTTTAAAACATACTGCTTTTGTCCTTCCTAAGATTACTTCTAAAAATCCAATAACAGATGTCCCTACTTACTTTTCTGATGGCTCTGTCAAAGCTAAATCTTGTTATTATGGTCCTACTTCAAAGATTATATCTACTACCAGTCTCTCAGCACAAAAATCAGAATTAATGGCGGTTATTACATTGTTTCAAGACATTTCTTCTGCATTTAATCTGTTATCAATTCTTTGCATACAGTGTATGTTTTAGAGCATATTGAAACTGCTACTACTTCTGATGTCTCCCTCTACTCTTTATTTCATCATTTACAAACCCTCATCCATCAGTGCTCTGCTCCTATCTATGCTACTCATATCCAAAGTCACACCAGCCTTCCTGGGCCCTTAACTGGACATAATGAAATAGCTAATTCTCTTATATTCTCAACTTTTCAGGAAGCCTCCTATTTTCACTCTCTTACACATGTTAACCAAAAAGGACTTTGGCACAAATTCCCTATTACTAAGGAGCAAGCAAATTCTATTGTCCACTCCTGCCCTTCTGGTGCTATCAATCTACATACACAGCCAGCAGGTATCAACCCACGAGGCTTAACAGCCAATGAGATATGGCAGATGGATGTTACTCACATCACTTCATTTGGGAAACAATCTTTTGTTCATGTCACTATAGACACATATGCTCGCTTCATTTGGGCTACAGCTCAGACAGGAGAAACTGCTGCACATGTTATCAGACATCTCCACTCTGCTTTTGCAGTCATGGGAATGCCTAAAGCCATAAAAACTGATAATGCATCTGCTTATGTTTCCAATAAGTTACAATGCTTCTTCAATCTATGAAATATTAAACATTTCACTGGCATCCCATATGATCCTCAGGGTCAAGAAATTGTAGAACTGGCTAATCAAATATTAAAATTACAGCTTCATAAACAAAAAGAGAAAATACAAGGTCCTCCTCAAGATGTATTAGCACAACTTTTATTTACTCTTAATTTTTTGGATTGTGATGATAAAAACACTGCAGCAATAGAAAGACATTTTAGTAAACAAAAACAAGACAAAATTTATCCTCCAATTTGGTGGAAAAATATTACTTCTAATCAATGGCTCCCTGGTAACTTAGTTACCTGGGCAAAGGGATATGCATGTGTGTTACCCAACGAGGCTGTCAAGCCTGTATGGGTGCCCTCTCATTTCATAAAGTTTCATCATGAGCAAGAGGAAAAGATTCAACTTTTTTTTTTGTTTGTTTGTTTGTTTGTTTTCTTTTTTTTTTTAATTTTTTATTTTTTATAAACATATATTTTTATCCCCAGGGGTACAGGTCTGTGAATCACCAGGTTTACACACTTCACAGCACTCACCAAATCACATACCCTCCCCAATGTCCATAATCCCACCCCCTTCTCCCAAATTCCCTCCCCCCGGCAACCCTCAGTTTGTTTTGTGAGATTAAGAGTCACTTATGGTTTGTCTCCCTCCCAATCCCATCTTGTTTCATTTATTCTTCTTCTACCCACTTAACCGGTCCCACCGATCATCAGCTTCAAGGGTCTCACCTTAAAGAACACTTGAGTCATGATACCTGGGACAGACAAAGCAAAGATTCCAACTTGGGGCCAGATAAAGAAACTGAGCAAGAAAGCAGAGGAAGTTCTGGAGAATGAGCAGCGTCCTTTCACCCCTAACAACCTGGCAGTAACTATGATGGCTCTCATCACAGTAGCCATAAGTCTTCCTGGATGTTATGCACAAATAAATAACTTTACTTACTGGGTTTATATACCCAATCCTCCCCTACTCCGTCCAGTAGAATGGAGAGAGGATATAATACCAATTTATTTAAATGCCTCAAAATGGGTACCTGGAATTTTAGATCCTAGATTGCCGATATTGCCCTTAGAGGAGGGCACAAATATTAATCTTACTTTTGGATATCAAAATAGATCAATATGTATCAGCAATCATTCCAGTTGTCTTATCCCTGATGATCAAAGATGGTTGGTGGACTTTCCTACTGATAATTATCTGACTACAGTTCAGTTACATTTACTCTCCACTAAAGGATTCCTAGCCCATAAATATCAGTGTCCTAGCTATAACACAGCAGCACCCCCTATTCCCCAATGCAAACTAACACAAATATAGTCTGATGAGGGAATTCGCCCTTTATGGGAGGATTGTGAGATTCTCACCCCAGTGTTGTTATTAATGATTCCTATGGAATTGTATGGGACTGGTCCCCTAAGGGCACGGCAGTCACCAATTGCACTGGGAGACCCTGCTCCTCTCATTGAAATTTAAAATGGCAAATTTTTGATGATCTCATTTTACCACAAACCTTAACCTCAGGAGATGCACCTCTGGTCTGGCTTGGGCAAGAACTTTCTATGCCATCTCCTTTTGTTACTTATCATAAAAGACAAAAGAATTTATTTATGGAAGGTCACCACCACTTTAAATCACATAAGAGTTTGGAATGGCTCTTACATTCATCAGTCTAATAACTATGCACTTTCTTTTTTCCTAATGGATGAAGAATGGATAAAAGCTTGTGTTAGAGATCCCTATGTTTTTGTTATTGGAAAAATGACTTTTGATCATAGCTATAGAGAAATAAACTGTCTCAAATGTAAAATGTTCACCTGTATAGATGAGAATGTTTATACAGACAATTCTATCATTCTCATAGCTTAGAAGAAGAATAGGCATTTGGTTACCGGTAAAACACCACCATGTTTGGGAAAGCTCTCCAGATATGCATGTACTTTTAACAGTTTTAAAGGACTGGGTCCATAAAACAGAAAGATTTCTTGGGTTTCTTATAACAGCTATTTTAGGCATTATAGTCATTACTGCTAGAGCTACTACTGCATAAATAGCCTTGTATCAAACTGTACAAACCACACAATTTGTACAGAAATGGCTAGAATGCTAGCAAAGTTTGGAATCAACAAATGATAATAGATAAAAAATTAGATGAAAGTATTTCTGATTTAGAAGCAGCCATAATATACATAGGAGATGATCTTCAAAATATAAAACTTAGACTTCATATTTTATGTGACTGGAATATTTCTTCTTTCTGTGTTACTCCCCATGCCTATAATAAATCAGAAATATCTTGGAGCAAAATTTGCCAGTATATTACTAATCATTATAGTGATAATCTAACATTAGATATTAGACAACTTCAAGATACTATTCAAAGTATTACTCACTCAACATTACAATCTGTTCCAGAAGTGAGTTTTACTCAAAAAGTTAATGATATCCTATCTAACTTAAACCCTTTTACTTGGATCAAACAAACTGATCTCAGCATTATAGGTGAAATGATTATTCTTTTTATTGCGATAATCTTTTTATGCTTAGTCCTCAGATGCACGTGAAAAACACTCCAATGACTGAAGGATCAAACAAAATCAACTTTTCTACTTCTTCACAAACAAAAAGGGGGAAATGAAACTGCCCCTCAGAACAATGTATTACTTAAAATATAACCCCTGGGAAATTTTACTAGTTACCAAGCACATTTAGATACAACCTTAAGAAAAACAGATACTGCAACAGGCCTCAGGGGAGAGAACAATATATGGCCTTGAAGCTGAGCAGTTGGGGATGCCCGGCCCACTCAGGGTGGAACTCCGCCTGCTTCATTTTTCCCTTATCGCCCCTTTCCCCGCAGAGAGCACCTGTGGCTACTTAGATAAGTCCGTTGAATGTGCTTGTTCATCTATAAACTTTATACTACCTGTACAAACATATTCTGCCCTCCTTCTTGTTTATCTACAAGGCATATGACTAACGTTTGACCTTCATCGACTCTTCTGTTGGTTACTGTTTCTATCTCAGAAAAGCAAGACTGTGGAGTTGCTGGATGCAGCAGTTTTTTTGACTGTTGTCCCCTGCTCCCAATCTCTTGGCGCTGACTTGTTTGTGCTTAATTCTTCTCCCGTTCGCTGACTGGAAGTGGCATAGAAGACTCTGCCCTGCCCACTGGATGGTGCACCCTAGTTATCAGGAAGGAAACGGGATGATCAGAGCTGCAGACACAGGGCAGGTACAGATACACAGACCCATTCTGCAGGGGAACACACAGAAATGCAGACTCCGCAATCCTTTGTTGAACAACTGCCACTCTCCAGGTTTGCTAGCTTCTAGACCAGGAGCAAAAAGTGTGTGGCACGGCCAAGATTAAAAAAGCCCTATGCTTGGGGCTACTTGTACATTCTGTTCACTACCAAAACTATTCTCTTGGTTGGTGAATGCTATGTGGCAGGAGCCTTTGAAATGCCCCCAGTGCAGCTACTTTACTTTTCTTCACCAGGAGATGACCCAGGTGCTCCTCACAGTGTGGCAACAGAGGGGTTAAGCCTGAGCATCACAGAATCTTCCAGGACCAACTCCAGGATACTGGCCCTGCCCCAGCTGAATGGACAGCACCCTGTGACTTCTTAATATTGTACTATCACACAAGGCCTGGAAGGACCATTCAGCCTCTCCCTGCCAGGCCATAGTGTGCACCAGGAAAGGTGGATTCCGTGGTCTCTGAAGGAACACTGTGGAGCACAAGGGCCCCTCCCTTCCTGCAGTTCCCCAGCTCAGTAAAGGACACCTGGGGTCACCAAGTTATGCCTGCCAGAAACTGGAGGGTCATTCTACCACATACTCCACTTTCCCACCCAGTCTGCTGCCAGCGCACCAGAAAGTTCAAGACTTTTCTCTGATCCATATCCATGGCTACCTTTGAGATCCACACCCATCTCACTTCCCCCCTCACCCAGACATGGTGTCCCTGCTTCCCCATGGGTGTCCCCTGCCCACTTCCAGGCTCGCCCTCTAAAGTTCATTTTCCATCCAAAGGTATAACCTCTCAAATCATCTTGTATCAGCTCTGCTTCACCCCTTCCAGGGATCCCCCTGCTAAACCTCTTCTCTGTGGCTCCTGAGTCCCAGCTTCCTCTCTGACCTCATTCCACTGCTCCCAGTGCTCCCTCTTGGCCTGGCAGCGTTCCTCCAGTTCGGGGAGCTTTCCCAGCCTCAGGCCTTCTCACAAGCCCCTGGATGTTCCTGTTCTCTGTCGTCCTCCAAACCGGTCACCATTCCAGTCTCATCTAAAGTGACCTCCCTCAGAGGGGCCTTCGACAACCTGCTCATCCCCATATGTGCCCTACACACATGCTTGTTGGGGTTTAGTGGTTCCCTGTGCTCCTCCACAGCCCTGACATGTGATCTCCTATGGAATGTCCATGGCATCCACAAAGGGAGGCACTGTGTGCCCTGGTCACGGGTCCAGCACACAGGAAACACTCAGGAAACTTGCTTGAGCTCATGTGCAGAGAAGTCACCTCAGCAGCATGTTGGCTTCTCTGTCCAATTTGGAAAACACTTCAGTCCACTGAGAAACAGGAACACTTAACTCTGACCTAAACAAGTCGGCCGCTGGGTGGATGCAACAAGTGCACCAACTTCCCCGCTCTTTTGTTCTTCCTACCCCAAACATATATGTGGCACTAGAGGGCTAGAAATATATCAGAGAGCACTTCCAGGGCTAGAAATATGTCAGACTCAACCACCTTGTTTGCTCCCTCATGCCCACCCTGTGATTGGGTGTCATGTGTTAAGTGACTGGTATAAAGACACCAGTTTGGGGTGTGCCTGGGTGGCTCACTGGGTTAAAGCCTCTGCCTTCAGATCAGGTCATGATCCCAGGGTCCTGGAATCGAGACCCACATCGGGCTCTCTGCTCTGCAGGGAGTCTGCTTCCTCCTCTCTCTCTCTGCCTGCCTCTCTGCCTACTTGTGATCTCTGTCTGTCAAATAAATAAATAAAATCTTTAAAAAAAAAAAAAGACACCAGTTTAGGCTAGAGCCTCCCTGGCCCCACTTCTGCCAGGTTGTTGTCATTATTGTCTTCATTCTACGGGTGAGGAAACCAATGTCTCAGAGATCCACAACCACGCACCCAGCAAAGCCTTGCAAAGCCTGTGTTCACTCTCAGTTGTTCTGAATGATCCACTCTATCTGTTTTCATGAAGCAAAGACTGATGGACCCATTGGTGCATGGGAGTGATTGGTTTCCACCCAGATGTCTGGTCTGAGATATTAAACTCTGGGCAAACCCGGGTCTTCTATATATACCTTAATACATTCCACGTTATCATCCCCAAAGGTCTATTCTGCCAATATCCACTTAGACTTAGAATATTGGGAAAATCCATCTCAAGTGAAGCAAAACAGATAAGGGCCAATAGCATCCTCTAGGTCCACCCTCCACTGCCACCACCAATCTCTGCCCAATGGAAAGATTCCTCAAGACCTGAGAACATAGTGGAATTTTGTGAAAAGTCAGAGGGAAGAAAGCCAAATTTTATTGAGTACCTACTAAGCTCCAGGAACTGGACTACGCAAGTTTTACTTCTGACACTTCATTCTCACACATGCAGAGATGAAGGAAGATGGGAGTCCTGCCATCTAGTAACCTTTCATCCAGGACCTTCCCAGAGGAGAGAGGACTAGAGCTGCAGGGACATGGCTCCCCACACCCTCACACACCCCAGTCCTCAACCCAGCCCAGCCCCAACTCCACAGAACTCATGGTGAAAAAGGAACAGGAAGGGGACCTTGGACTCAGACATGGCCTAGCATGATTGGGCCAGAAAGCTTATCTCCCCTGAATGAAGCCCCTGGATCCCCTGTTGGGAGGGGAGGGTAAGGAATGACAAAGCACAGGGAAGGTTTTCCTGAAGGACCTTGGAGGGACACCGGAAGACTCTGCAGGAAGAACACCATACAGCAGGCTTCACTGTCCTCCCCCCACTCAGCAGGCACAAATTCCTGCTGCTTTATCCACAAACACTGTTCATTGTCCACGAATGATTTTTCTTGCTCAAAATAAATTATCCTGATGGAAGTAGGATTAATATATACTTTCTACTTTCACAGCCATATAATACATCTTATGTTTAGTTGCTTCAAGGTCTTTTGAGCAGTTCCAGAAAACATGCCATAAAACATGGGCTATGATAGAATGAAGTGTGATTTCATAATGTGCCAGTTGAAGGAAAGGATTAAACCCACTTATCACAAACATCCAATAAATCAAAGTTTAATTCAGGTTTGGTAGCAGGAGAACAGTCATTTTCTTTTAGCAAGATCATGTCACCACGATTTTTCATGGTCTTTCCTGAGATTTCCCTCTGCCAGACCATTTGAAGTAGCCAACACCTTTTTCATGTAGGTCAAGATTTATTAACTCAAATTCTAACAGTTCATAGATGGGCAGTTAGAAACCCTTCCTTAGTTTTACAGCATGTGGCAGAAGAGCACAAGTTTTTGGTTTCTATTCCTAGAGCAGCCCTGTGGATTTAGACCAGGCTCAATACAAAAAACAAGTAGGGGGCTGACAATTGACTAGGGGCAGCATGTACTAAGCCCCTGGGCTTGGAGGATGCTCCACACTTCAGGAGGAGGATCCTCAAGCTCCAGAGTCCCACAGAGTTCAGAGTTCTCTTGTTGAGCTTCAGGGCAGACAGTGCATAAAGTATTTCTTCTCTACCTCTTTCCCTTGCCTTTTCCTTCCCCCCACTATCCCCTCCTGGTCACAGATGTCCTACCTCAGAGGACCCTGCTCTGTGGCTTCAGAGCTAGGGGGTCCTCCGGCCACAGCCCACAGGGCCAAGTAGCCTTTCACTAACCCCTTTCCACCTCCACCTTCTCGGCTACAGGAGTCACAGGTGAGCATTAAAACTGCTGTAGAAGCCAGGGTAACAGACCTCACCAAGCTGCCTGGGCTCTGGTCTCCCTGAGAACCAATCCACACCCTCTCAGATGTAAACATGGATGGATCTCTTTGGCATCTGGTGTGCTGTGCAGAGGGGCCTTTGTTGGGTTTTGGAATCCTACTAGTTGTAAACGGAAATGGGGAGACAAATGGAAGAACTCATTCTGCCATGATGCTGACCTCACTCCTCCCAAGAATGATGGTTTTAACCATTCTTTCTAGAATTACATGGGCAGCTGGTCACTAGTGTCAAAAGATTCCTCTTTTTTGTGTGGATAATTCGTATCAAATCCATACCTTCCTTTCCCCTCCATTTCAAAGGAAATATACCCATAGCCCATCTAAAAGTAATCCAGTGTCATAAAACCACGATGTATACTGAAGGAGGAGATGAACATGTCATAATATAATAACATACAGAATATTTAAAATGTGTACAAAGATCCCAAAAGTATATTTATGACTTTATTGTTGAGGTAAACATTTTGATAAATTTGAAAATTCCTATATTAACCTTTCCCACGTACTGTGAGCAGTGCGTTGCCCTCCTCCAAGATACAGTTCAGTTTAGATGTTTGTATCACTCAGTGTCCAGTCAGGAGGCAGAAACCACATCACTCATTTTAACATGGAAAATGTGATATAAAGAATTATTAAGCAAAAGTTTTAAATTTGCTTATGAAAGAAGTAAAAGAAAGCTCTAAGGAAACCAGAAGTAGGAGATACAGGAAGTAGACATTACCTCTAAAAACAGAAGATATTTGAGAGAATGAGCCTGATGTTCTGTTTATTGGAGAAGGTGGAATTGGGGTTCTCAGGTAGGGAAAGAAGTTCACCAACATGCCGCAGACCAAAGCTGCTGGGCAGGAAATCTCTCACTAGAGAACTGGCAAGATTCCCTGGGAGGCAGCCTTCTAGAACTTCTACAATGCACAATTGTAGCCTGCTACAATGCCATAGTCATTTACCTGAAGTCAGAGAAGCTAGGTCTTCTCCAGGCCACTGGCAGTAGCATTGTAAGATCAAGGGTTAAAAACACTGAAAGTGGGACATCTGGGTGCCTCAGTGGGTTAAGCATCTGACTTTGGCTCAGGTCATGATCCCAGAGTCCTGGGAGCAAATCCCACATGGGGCTCCTTGCTCAGTGGGGAGCCTGCTTTTCCCTCTGCCTGCCACTCCCCTGCTTATGCTTGCTCACTCTCTCTCTCTCTGACAAGTAAATAAATAAAACCTCTTTGAAAACACAGCAAAAGAAGAAAGCTTTTACCCCACCTATGTCTTGCTGTATTCCCTCTGGTGCTCTGTAGGAATTCACAGTGCTGAGACAGCCAAACTCTGACTTGTATATGACTCCGTGTATGAAACCAACTGAAAAACAAAGGGGGAATGGCCAGAACACTGGCCTCCTTTGAAGATTCTTGACTGAAAGTGGCCAGATTCTGACTGTAGCTCAGGGGTCTCATGTAGGGAGTAAATGTTTAAATTTCAAGGAGAAACAGGCACATGTGGTGCTCATGTACTTCATAAACTCCTAGCCTCTTTGCCCTTACCACACACGGCCCCACTTATTACTGTCCTGACCATTAAAGCTATGATTTCCTCCTTGCTTTGTGCTTGTGCTTGGTGTATTGATATGAACCCAATGAAAGTGGGGACAAAGCTTGGCACGAGGCTTTTTACCACTGGAGCTTCTAATTGTTGAGGTCCGTTATCAAAGGAACAAGACTGAGATAAAGTGAAAGTTCTCCAAGCCTTATTCTATGCCAATCATTAGACTGACTGCCAGGTCCACCTCCGAAGAGACCCCCTCCTGATCTCACAGGCTGGTTTTATAGGGCACACCCGCAGACCCAAGTTACGAGGCTTCTATTGTTAAGGGGTTTACTCCCAGAATCGATACCTAGCACCATACCAGGAAATACTGGGGCGTTTATTCCCAGAATGAAGTCCATGGATGTAAACAACAATATGGCTACCTAGGCATTATGGAGTTGCTCTGGCTAAGCAGGCCCTAAGAATTAAACAGGTTTTAACATTAAATTGGCCCTAACACTAATCACCATGCCTCTCCTTTCTCCTACAAAGGTGTGTGGAGTAATCTTTCCATTCGCCATCACAGGGATTGCTAGCCAAACCTAACAGTGCACTGACTGACAAAGACTGTGCCAAATGTGCCACATGGCAAAAATGAAACGTTTATTACATCCAGTGTCAACAAGAAGGGCACATAGAGGGTAGATTTGAATCAAAAGGCAAAGAACGAGTAATGGGCAGATTTCACACCTGTAGATCCTCAGCTTCCCCATACACCATTTTGCTCATACTGGAACTTCCATATAACAACATAACAACTACACATTTTCACCCATCTACATGGCTACATCTACAAATGAAAAGCTTTTCACTCTTTCCCCAAAATGAAAAAGACAGGCAGTCCCAAACATTGAATTAATAGTTATATTTAGTTTCTTAAGTCCAGCCACAATCATTTCACTATTCTGTTACCTAGAGATTACATATGAAATATTACCGTAGACAACTTGCATAAAATCACACTGGTAAGAAGAAGGAAGAAAGAAAATACATAATACAAATGGCATGACAAGGAAGAAAAAATATACAAAACTAACACAGTCCTTTTCCTACTTTTGGTTACAGGCAGGAACTGAGATCTGTGGCTTCCTTCTTCCACCTCCAATTCTGTGTATTCTCATCTCTCCCAGAACCACAGCAGGTCAGGGTTCTGTATCTTGGAAGTGGACATACATTCATTCCTGAAGGTCTGAGTCCTCTTAAGTTTGGCTTCCTTGTGTTTCCTGTGGTTTCCATCCAACTTTACAACTGGACTAGAAGTACAGAGAAGCAGTACATAGATCCTGCAACTTTGCTCATGGTCAAAGCTTTCTGCAATTCATCTGGGGTCTGAAAACCTCTTCTCCATTCACATCTTTATTCTGATAACAATTCTGTTCTCTCCAACTGCTATTGACTCACAAGGGAACCCAAATTCTCATCTTCCCATCCCTGAATTAATACAGCACTAGTATTTCACAAACAACAGATATATACTAAGGTTCATTAAGATAAGCAGGTCTCATCCATCCCAGAATAGGAAAGATATACAATAGAATATTACGCTCCACTCCTCTTAAAGTCCATCAGCCATACATTTCTTCAGAAATGTTTAGATAGACAACAACTCTAATCAGACTGCACATTTCCTAAAATAAATCTGGTGACTCACTCATAGCCTCTGGGTTCATCTGCACAAGACAAACTGCATAAAATAAGCACCATTTAATTCTTCAGAGTAATTCAGACCTCATCGCATTTCATATCAAGACAGTGCAAAGATTCTATGAAGTAATTCTCATGACTGAAAGAATCATGACTTCCAATAGCAAAATTCAGCCTAACCCATATACACTCAAACAGTCAACATTTATCTTCTGATACCTGAACATAGGTATGAACTGACCATTTTCATAACCACACCCAGCAGTCTATACCCAGAAGAGAAGGACAAGACGCCAGGTCTTCCTGGACTAACTTCAGAGCTTATAACCTCAGGGATTCTGCAGCTTCAGGAATCATGAGGAATCTGGAACCCTGTTAGGAACCTTTGGGGACATAGCTTCACAGCCCCAGGGGAGTAATGGAGATTCAGTCCCTGGGAGAGCACCATCAACACCCCAGCCTGAACTGATCCCCTGCTCTGAGAGGCTCACAGGCTCCTCTGAAGAACAAGGAGGGTTGTTAATGGGTACAGGGGTCTGCACAGGCCCACCCACCCCAGAACAGATGGTCAGGGACACATCTCCTGTCCTCAACCTGAACTATGGAAATAGAGTCCTAGAGGAGGAAGTGAGAGAGAAGGAGAAAATGTGGGAACCATCAGTCATGTTGTAGAATGAGACATGCCCTTCATTCAGGTCCAGGAAAGCCCCTACCCTCTGGGGAATTGGCACAAGGAGCTCTGAATTATCAAGGAGGGAACAGAGTTTATTTTCATACATTCCCACAACCCATAATCCCTTTTCTGGGGATTCTTTGTACCAGCCCTTCCTCTCCACATGACTCCTACAGATCCCCAGCGCCCACTCACTTCTGTCTTCATTCCTGATCTCCACCACCCAGTAACAGCACCCTGATTGATGCCCTCCAGACCTAAGATGCTACACTGTTTTTCTGGGTCCTTAGTTGTACCCTCCAGGTCACAC
Source organism: Mustela lutreola (assembly GCF_030435805.1). Lineage (NCBI taxonomy): Eukaryota > Metazoa > Chordata > Mammalia > Carnivora > Mustelidae > Mustela > Mustela lutreola. The sequence continues at coordinate 122,278,392 of NC_081295.1, forward strand.
AAGACTTTTCATCAGAAATAGCAAGGCTTGGATGTGCAGACACGGATCCAGAGTGACAGAGACTGCAGAGAGAATTGCCAATCATTTGAGGTCTCCCCTTGCCCTATAACAAGGCACACATCAACCACCCCCACCACCAGACACCTAGATGCATGTGGGGAGGGTTAAGCCTCCTGAGATTAGAATCTTATGACTCAAGCACACACCTCACCAACCAGGAGAAGTAACTAAAGACTGATCCAGGAGAACAAGACTGGACTCCCACACTGAAGGATATCTCTTTAGCATCTGATATCTTTCACAATCACCAACCTACCTATGTGACTTTTACCACCCCATCTGCACCCACCACTACTGATGGGGCCAACATCTGTGTCACCACAGCAAGCTGAGGTGAGGTAAGCCACCCTGGAGCAGCAGTAGGAGGACCCAGAAAGAACTCAAAGTAAGTCACAAGGCAGGAACTTCTCCTTCCACCAATTTACAAAAGAACCACATGTTTCTTGTTAAGGCTTTGAGAAGTCTGAACACACTGGGCTCTATGTCTAGTCTTCTGAAATACACTGATGCAGGAGTTACAGGGAAGTATCTTTTGGAAACATTCTCTTATGCATCTCTCTCTCTCTCTCTCTCTCTCTCACCACATGCATGCATGCGCACACACACACACGCACACACACACACACCACACAGCCATCATGCTATAGCCTTCCCATAAAAGCCAAGCCATAAAGCTTAACAACACTGAGGGGCTGTATAACAACCTGAAAAGAAGAATCTATGCCCATATTCCACTCAAATTCTGTTTTCTCAATCCCTTAGCCACATATCCATCATGAAAGCTAAGTGTTCTTGAAAAGAATGGGGGAAATCAAAATACAAGTACACAAGGCATACTTTAAAAAACATACTTTAAAACAATGGCACCTGCAACAGTCAATTAAGCATCTGGCTCCTGATTTAGGCTCAGGCCATAATCTCAGAGTGGTTGGATCCAGTTCCCTTATCAGGCTCCAGATTCAGCATAGAATCTGCTTGAGATTTTCAACCCTCCACCCACTCTAATGGCTCTAAATAAATAAATAAATAAATAAAATCATTTTTTTAAGATTTTATTTATTTGAGAGAGAGACAGAGATAGTGAGAGACAGCAAGAGCAGGGAGGAGAGGGAGAAGCAGTGTCCCCACTGAGCAGGGAACCCAATATGGAGCACCCTAGGGTCATGACCTGAGCCAAAGGCAGCTGCTTAAGAAACTGAGCCACCCAGGAGCCCCTAAAATCTTCTTTTTTTAATTAAAAAAATATAGCCAAATTGTAGAAGTAACTGAGATGTCCTTCAACAGATGAATATATAAAGCAGATGCGGTTCATATATACAATGAAAAATTATTTGGCCATTAGAAAGGATAAATACCCACCATTTGCTCTGACCTGGGTGGAATTGGAGGGGATTATGCTAAGTGAAATAAGTTAAGCAGACAAAAATCATATGGTTTCACTCATATGTGCAACATAAGGAATAGCATGGGAGACATTAGGGGAAGATAGGGAAAACTGAAGAGTGGGGGGAATAAGAGAAGGAGACAAACTATGAGAGACTATGGACACCAAGAAACCATCTAAGGATTTCAGAAGGGTGGGGGTTGGAGGATGGGATAGGCTGGTGATAGGTATTAAGGAGGGGATGTGTTGTGATGAGCACTGGGTGTTAAATGCAAATAAAGAATCATGGAACACTACACTAATGATGTACTGTATGATGACTAAAATAACATAATAAAAAACATTTTATCAGTATGCATCATGGGAAAAATATTTTATAATTAATTGATTAATTAAATCATGCACATCAATTAAGCAGAGAAGGGGAAATGCTAAATATGATTATTTGATCATCATTTTTCACATACATCCCAAGAATCAGCAAGGCTCTCTAAGGAGCCTCACACATCTGGACCCCTGGTTTCCTTCACCTCTGGCTTCCCTTTCTCTACTCTCACAGTTTATATCTCGGATCCTAAATAGAAATAGCCAAAAAGAAAAAGCACGTATTACACAGGTTCAAAGGGCTCAGATTCTCAACCCACTCCAGTACTAAAGGAACCTCTGGATAACTCTTCATTGCTTTAGGATTCTCCAGACCACTATCCTGTGACCACACCACTGGAAGATCAAGATGATCTCATTATCAGAGGCAAATCTAGTTACATGATTACTTTCAAATAGCTTAAAACAAGTATAAGTCCTCTCAGAAATCTCTCAATCAGGTATCAGGAGTTTATTACTTTTCATACGTGCAAATAACTTGCACAGCGTTTTGTATACTGCCTCTTGTATATATCTACTGCTAGCAGGAATGTAACATTTCACCAGGAGAGACTCCCAATTGTCTTTATGTTAGGACCTCATTAAAGGGAAAATGGCCTTGGCTTGATAGTAACCAGGCCTTCAATATCCTGATAGTGCTTTCATTCGCATGCGTGGGCTAACCGGCCAGTTCTGCATCTGTAAGATTGCTTTGTCTGCTTTCGCACGTGGGTCCCCTGATCCACTCCACTGACGCCAAGTATGCCTGTTCAAACTATCAATCAGTCAGCTCAGCCCCTCCCGAAACTTGTTTGTCCATAAAAATCCTGCACTACCCCAGCCTGGTGTGCTCGGTTAGCTGGAGCTGCCGACCACCCGCCGGTACCTGCGTGACAATAAACCTCTTGCTGTTTGCATCCAGTGGCAGTGTTGGATTCTTGGGTAAGGGGATCCGCGGGTCTTTCACTACCACTCTTATCTGCCCATAATCTCTCCAGAGGAATCTCAGGCACTACATTTTCCTTCTCCACTCCTCCTCTTTGCCTAACATTTTTCCTTCCCATTTTGAACTCCACTTATCCCTAGTGAAAAGTTTTAACTCTTCTAGATTTCTCCTTTTGCATCTTCACACATGGCTGCCAATAAACCCAACCAAGTTAAGCCCATCAGGTAAGAGCAATATTCTCCTAAAAGGTAAGATAATGGTTGTGAATAATTGTCAGTAGCTATTTTTAAAAACACATACATATTATATATCATAATGCTAAATATTTAATATATAATATATATTAAATAATATAATATGATTTTAACATATATAAGTTATTGCTCTTCTTATGCAACAATATACAAAATATACTTTATATAATTGCAGGTGGTTCACAGACCCCACCCCCAGGAATCCATAAATATCCTGGTGGCTCTGCATCTCAGATTCAGATCACCTGTTCTAAAGTATTTAATTCCTCAACACCTAAGGAGGCTTAAAGGAAGAAACCCAGTTCCAACTGGGAGTCAGAGCATGAAGAAACTAAAATATAGACCAACAAGCCAGAGGTCTAGCAAGAAACAAGAAAATCAAAACCAGAGCAAAAAAAGTAGGAATTTCAGGGGAAACTGGATTCAGAACCAAGAATCCACCTAGGAAGACTTGAGTAGTAAGCAGGCAAGCTTGATTTCTGAAATCCTCTACACACAACAGTTTGTGATTTATAAAGTCACTATCCTGTTCCAGACTCTCTTTATAAATGACCTCTCTGTTGTCAATGCACCAATTAAAAATATGAATTGAGCAGTGGGTTCAGAGGGTGTTGGTAAACAGCAACCTGCAGCAGAGAATGGGTCAGAATGGAGGCAGATCTGTGTTCCCAAGGACAGTCCTTATAGTCTTAAGAGAAAGAAGACAAAAGTGACAAGGGGAGCATGATCACCAACCCCATCCTGCTGTAGGGTCTGTGACATAGAAGGTGGCTGAGTTGAACCTGGGGAGATAAGGTAACAGGAACCTGAGTAGATTACCTGCATACAGATGTATGAAAGGAACACATGCTAGTGAGACCTCAGTTAGAATAAGCCTGATCAGCATTCATCTACTGATCCTTGCCTGCCCTCTGGGCTACAGGTGACACTACCTGCAGAGTGGGGAGAGGCTGGAAAGGAAATGACCTCCTGCCATGTGCTGGCATACACTGTATTAAAAAATTACAGGGATAAAATATATAAAATTCCATAACTATAAAAACATCATTATTACACCTGGTGATTTTGAACACAGAGATATTTGAGAAATTACCCAAAAGGAGATAATTTCAGGCAGGGTTGTGAGGTGAACTCTAGGGTAACAGTGGCCAATCCTTCTCAGATAACACAATCACCTAAGCACTGACAGCTCATTCCACCACATTCTCACACCTAGTCTATCCAGTCCTCTACCCATCACTTTGTGATCACAACTTCCAGGAACTGGAGAAAACACACTCTCCCTGGTTGCTATTACGGAGCTAAGGTCACACTCCTAAACTTGGTGACCCCATTAATTTATATAGTTCTTTTCTTGACATCTCAGAGCAGCTGGGTTTTGGATTCCAAATGCTGACAGAACTAGTTGCACTAAAAGCTAAGGAGCGAGCAATATGGCACACAGGTCAGCATTGGAATAATCCCAAGATGCATGACTGACTCCAGGAACTACCATCACCCCCGGGTTCCCAAGAACTGGGTGGGAAACAGTGGCTTAGATTGAAGAAAGCTCAAAGAACAGGGTTCTTTCTTCCACCAGCTTCTGCTTCTGCCCCAGAGAAGGGTACACATGTTTCTCCTTGTTGAAACAAGGAGAGGGGACACCTTGACTTAGGTGGAACTGAAGGACCCCAGGTCAGAACTATAGTATAGCCTATAAGTTTTAACATTCTTTTTATAACCAGCTTATGCTAACTAAGAAACTGCGGCCAGCTGACCATAGATAAGGGAGTCAGCAAGCAGCATGACGGGATAACGAATAGCAAAAATCTGTGTTTAACCCGGCTGTTTCTGGCTTCTGTACAATAATGCTTCTAATGCTTTGCTAAGAAATGAAAAATTGCTTAAACCCTCGTTCGCTGTGTAATCAAATAAAGTTATACTCTTCCCCTGTTAAGAATTTCCCCTACTACTAAGCAAGATTGATAAGGGTTGCCTCCCGTACCAAGGCCGGAGATGCAACCCGTACCAAGGCCGGAGACGTACGGTTCAGCACGTACGCTAGCTGGAGACGTGCGGTTCAGCACGTATACAGATAAAGGTTAGAAACATGCAATTCAACACGTACCCTCTACTGTACACTACCTGAACGGTGACTGGCCAGAATGTATGGTTGGTTTTAAAGGATTGGCTACCTATGTGTAGGCCTTACTGTAATGCTTTGAAATTACTGGCTAGAAAAGTGAGGGCTCTGATGTAATGGACTGTAAAATTCTATATTAAGGGACTCCCAAAACAGATCGGGGCTCTCAGGCACTGACCCATCCTGGTCAAGTGTCCCTGGGAGTCCGAGCATGCCCGAATAAAATCCTCTTGCTTATTGCATCCAGTGGTCTGTGAGTGCGTCCTTGGGTGCGGGTCCTCTAGGGTCTTTCAGAACAAAAGACCCAAGGACACCTGGACAGTCACTCACCAGTCAGATAAACAGATTTCCTCCAGTCTGAAAGGCAACAAAGGAAACAGGTGAGCTAAGAACCAGAATGTCTCCTTCAAAGAAGACACAGAAATTTCTAGAGAAAAAGCAGAACTTACTGAGATCTGCTTGGAGTTCTTCTGAAAGAAAGTGAGAAACAAGCATGAAGCATCTCTAAGAACAGCAAAGATTGCACCTGACAAACCCACAAATGCACATGTCAGTATCCTAGAAGTTATAGCTCCAGATCCATCGAGCCTCCACAGCTCCATGTCCTCTCTGGACCTCCTCAGTCACTTGCTTCAGGCAAGTGCCCTCTGTCCACTTTTCCTCTGCACCAGCTGTCATACTCACAGACCGTGGCCACTGCCATGCCTTACCTCTGGCTTTCAGTGCCTCTTCCTTTGCCCGCTTGTTCTTGTCCTTTTCCCTATGGAGTTTCTCCCATTCCTTCATCTCCTGGCACTTAGCAGTTTGTTCTCCCTTGGTGTAGTAGGCAGTCCCAAAGAGTAAGAATATCAACAAGGTCAGGATCACCATGAAAGCTGACATCCAGGGAGAAGTCTGGGGAAAGAAGTCCTCTGTGTCTGGCACAGCCCAGAGGAGTCCACCCAGCACACCCAGGGACTCCCAGTCGCTCTCTTTGGCTCTACTGGGAGAGGGAAACAGAACAGACCCAGGATTAAAATGGCCATTGCTTTCTCTTGGCTCAGGATTGGCTTAAAAAGGGAGCAGGTCACATTCTCTGAAGAGCAACATGTGACCACCAGCACAGACCTGCACACTGAAGAGTGCTTCAGTATTTTGGGCATGGGTCTCAGAGAATATCAGGAACTTCTCTCTGCTGAGGGCTCTCCACTGCACCTGGGGCTTTGGGAACCACCCTGATCCTTACACACCACTTGGACCATGTCCCTCTATCCCTATGAGGTGTACTTGAGGGGCAGAGCCCATACCTGCAAGAGAGAAGCTGGAGAGTACAGGGAGGTCTCCAAGAACCCAGGGATGCAAGCAAAGCCTTCCTGATGAGGGAGCAGAAGGCTGGCTGAGGACAAAGCAAAAGCTGGCACCTTGCACCCCCTCTCCACCTGCTCCCCTCCCCTTGGTAATATTGTGACATTCCTCGGGCATCACTGACTGCCATAAGTGAGAAACAAATAGTTAACTTGCAGAGATCACAGTCCTGCAAGACAGGAGTCTCCCTTGGTTTACAAATATCCTAGATATCTACAAACAAAGAAGTTAGCTTATCAATAGCACAATTTCCAGAGGCAAATAACTCAGTTCCTCAAGCCCAATGTCACCCTCCTCTCCATAAACAAAACTGAAGGAGGCTGAGGTAGAAGGAAATTTAAATAAAGTTCAATCTCTTCTGAACCTAAATCTCACTAACAAAGACTCTTGATAGCAGGATTGTGATATCCTACCAGGAATCTCCCAACTATCTTGATGTTGGTTTGCCAAAAGACAACATTGATCAAGCCACAAGACTTCCTCTATCCTTGCACCTTGTAGGCCTCCTTTAGCATATGAAAGCTCCGTTGAAACCTCCCTTCCCCTCACCTTCCCCCCAACCACAAGGTACATAACCTGCCATCTCACAACCGGGGGCAACAGCAGCTCTTCCTGCCCACAGGTCCTGTCCTTGTGCTTTAATAAACCATTTTGCACCAAAGATGTCTCAAGAATTCTTTCTTGGTCATCAGCTCCGCACCTCAGCCCACCGAACCTCACCTAGGTTCTAGAACTTCAACATTCCTGTGCACACCTTCCTATGCAAAGCATTGCATTCTGAGGGCTCCAATGGGGGATAGAAAACAGCAGGGAACAAAGCAGGGGTCCTACCACAGAAAACAAAAAGAAGGAGCATGGGGAACTATGGTAGGCAAAGAAGGCAGGATCTTCTCCCCACACATGAGGGTGGGAAGTCCATTGTCCAGAGTGACAGAAGGAGGAATTGCTCTCAGATTTCATCATTCTCTGCTCTTCTCACCTCACACACTCTTCAGGTCATCTGTACACCCACTGCCACTTGGTACATCACTTCACCTTCAAAAAATCTAACTACCTCCTGAGCATCCTCCCTAATATCCACATCCCTGAGAGTTACCTCTGCCTGAATTCCTCACAGATGCTTTAAACTCAAATCCTAAACAGGTTAATACTTGGTTTCATCTTTGATAGCCTGATGATGAAAATAATCCAATCCTTCAGCTTCCATACATCCAGCTAACCCTTGGCCACATACTGTTAGTGCCTTCACACACTGCTTCTAGGCTGTATCATGTGACTCGTCTCAGCCACTGAGAGTTCAGGGAATATGACTCCAGCAATGGTTGGAAACTATTTTTGCCATTTGCCTTGCCCTCTCCCATGAAAAGGACATGCTCAGGCTAGCACTGCCTTCCTAGTTAAAGTTATCCTAGACCAGCCAAGAAAGAGCCAGCTAAACAACACCCATGTGAGCAAACCCAGCCAAGGACCACTGTCAGGACAAATAAAAATTAAGGCAAAGAGGCTTAATTTTCCCTGTTGAAAATAAGGGAAGAGAGTCCCTTCTTTTTTTTTTTTCTTCATTATTTATTGTGAAGTGGTTGCTTGTGACTATGGGTGCATTCTCTCCTCTTTGAAACGTACATAAGTCATTGAAAAACATGGATAGGCCTTTTGCCAGGTTTGTGATCCAGGAAAATCTTAAAGATTGGGAGCCTTCTCATTGAACGACTCACTCAAGGAAGACAACATCCATCTCTCCTCCTTCCTGTGCCAGGGTACGGTCCTAACCTCTGTGGGCACCAGGATCCTTGTGTAAAACTGCTTCCTGGTATAAAAATGGGAGGATTTGTTTTTCTTCTGGATGAGGTCAACTAGCTAACATAGATGGTCACCCTATTACTATGTAAATCTAGGGTGAACTGTGTTGTAAGAGATGGTGCTGTCATGTCCACTTACTCGAGAGCTAGTATCCATCTATCGTGAGAACATACGTGTAATGAGCTTGTTAGGGTACAGAGTCAACCACCCCCCAAATTAGACAGAGAACACTCTCAATAATGCAAGTCACACAGCGAGGTTCATTTCCAGCTAACTGGGGCCCAAGTAGCTGCCCAGCGCAGCTGGTCTCAACAAGGACCCCGAGCACTCAAAGCCAAGGGTTTATATAGCATTTTCAAGGCACTTTTTCATAGCTACATACATATCTTGCGCCCCACCTTGACAGTTTAACTTTGTTTAACCTCCCCCCCATCACCCTGGCGCCATCCTGGCATTTAAATGAGATTTAGGTTTAGAAGAAATTTTTACTTTATTTACATTTCCTTCTGCCTCAGCCTCCTTCATTTTTATGGTGGGGAGGGTGACCTTAGGCCTTGAGGAACTGAGCCATTTGTCTCTGGAAATTGGGCCATTGAAGAGATAGCCCTTTTTGTTGTAAATCAGCAGGATATTTGCAAACCAAGGGAGACTCCTGACTTGTAGGATTGTGATCGCCTCAAGTTAACTATTTGTTTTTCTTTAACATCTGGTCCCTGTGGCACCATCACCTAACATCCCTGGTGGTATAAGATTAAGTTGTTTCTTAGGTTTCTTATCTTTTCTTATCTTTTCTATTTCTTACTTTCTCTTATCTCAAGTTACCTGCGCTGTGTGGACTGGTTAGGGACGCTCAGTGAAAGGCTTCCCCCACTTCAGGATGGCCATTCTTATGCTAACCCACTCTTACAGTGTAAGGTGCCAGCTTTTGCTTTGCCAAGATGGCTGTACTTATGTCAAGGCTAGACTGGAGGTGGGTACAGCCCTGTTTTTCTTGGCCTCACACCTGGAGCTGGTTTCTGGGACTTGTTTTTAAGTCCCCTGGAGGAAGGGGAGCAGGGACAGTTTAAGGGTTAAACAACAAAGTTATTGTTTAACCTCAGTGGAAGGCTCTGGCTAAAATAAAAATATAAAATAGGTCCTTAGAAGCTGTGTCTTCACGGCTATGGAAAAGAGTGATTTTCTTTGTCTTTGCATCTCTTCAAACATTGCCTATGATACATATCACATTTTGGTAAATCTAATTCTGTAATAAAAGGGTTTTCTTTCCCACTATCTGTGTGAAGGAAATTTCTCAGAGATTTCCTTTTAATTATATTTCCACAACATGACTGTAAGGACCTATTTAGAAACTGTCCCTGCTCCCCTTCCCCCAGGGGATTTACAGGTAACAAAGCCCAGATACAAAGGTGTGTCAGGCCAGGTGGAGACATCCGAACAGTGGGGGTCATGCATACTGTCTCCCTGGTTACCAAGGAGTATGGGCCCCGCCCTTTGGGAGCCCTTTTGGCGCCAATCCCAATCAAGGTGTAATAGGCTGGTTCAAATGTCTACTAGGGTAAGTTATAACTCAATTGGTCACCTAGCATCACTGTGGAGTTTCCTGTGTGTGTTACAATCTCATTGGCCACCTGTGCATGGCCAGGCCCGACCACATGGCCTTTGCCCTTAAAAGCTAGCCTGTGAAACAGAGAAGGGTCGCCCTCTCTTGGAAGAGGTGTGGCCCCGAACATTCGGTTAGATTCTTGATGCTTGGCGCGAAATAAAGCTTTGCTTGACCTTAGTTTTGTATCAGTCTCGCTTCTTTAATCACAGACCCATTATTGGGGCATAACAATGACCAATGATGTATGACCAAACCCAGCTAAGAGTAGATAAATACTGCTCCAAATGGCTAACAGACACATGAAAAAGTGTTTAACATCAATAGCCATCAGGGAAATAAATACCAAAATGACATTCAGGGGTGCCTGGATGGCTCACTGGGTTAAGCCTCTACCTTAGGCTCAGGTTGATGAAGTTCTTGAACCTAGGTGAGGTTCTGATGAAGTCCCAGAAACCAAGTCAGGTTCGGTGGGGTGAGGAGGTTCGGAGCCGACGACTAAAGAAAGAATTCTTAAGACGTCATTGGTGCAAAATGGTGGTTTATTAAAGCACGGGGACAGGACCCGTGGGCAGGAAGAGCTGCTGCCCCGGGTTGTGAAGGTGGGCATGTTATATACCCCACGGTTGGGGGGAGGTGGTGAAGGGATGGGAGATTTCGACAGAGTTCTCACATGCTAGGGAGGGTCTACAAGGTGCGGGGGGGGGGGGGAGTCTTTGCCATTATGGCTTGATTAATGTCGTCTTTAGGTCAAGCACTAACATCAAGATAATGGGGGATTCTTGGTGGGGCATTATGATCTGGCTATCATTTATATTCCTTTCTACCCCAGTCTCCTCCAGTTTATGGTGGGAGGGGGACATTAGGGCTTCAGGAACCAAGAGTTATTTGCCTCTGGAAATTTGTGCTATTGATAAGGTAACCTCCCTGTTCAGGTCTCTAGGACATCTTGTAGGGCAAGGGAGATTCCTGTTCTGCAGGATTGTGATCCCTGCAAGTTAACTATTTATCGTTTTATGGCAGTCATGGGTGCCTGAGGAATGCTACACATATGGAGGGGTGAAGAGGGGGTGCAAGGCACCAGCTTTTGTTTTGTCCTCAGCCACCCTCCTGCTCCCTCATCATTCCCCCCTGAACAATTTTGACCCTTGAATCTTTAAGGTGGTTGAAGGTGGAAGGTCTCATCTTCTGTAACTTCTTCGTGCTGAATAGGGGCGTAGAGCTGTCCCTACCTGCTCGGGTCAATATTGATCAGGGTAGGAACGTATAAGGGAGTTACAAAGGTGGAGGCAGCTGAATCCAGCGCTGACAGTGAAGAGGCGTCCTCACACGCAACAAGGATCGTCTGCTTGGTGTAGTCATTGTAGCAATGGAGTCTCGGCACCAAGTAGAGAAACATGGAACAAAGCAACATATTAAGATTAATAAGGCGATAAGAATAAGAAGCCCTAAAAGGAGATTTGGCCATAGTCCTCCTTCAAATTAGGAACTTAACAATTTACTGAGAGAGAAAGAGGGATCTTGTAGGGCCTTAATCTGGGTGTTCATATCCTTTATTATTCCTGTGACATTTTTGTGATAGTCTGGGATGTATACGCAACATTCTGTCTTGATAATTGCACATGTGCCACCCTGGGCTGCTGTCAGGACATCCAAGGCCATCCTATTTTGTAGGACTGCCTTGCATATCTGTGACACTTCGGTATTAAGCTGGGAGATGCCATTTAGTGGATCATTGAGTGCCTTTGTAGTATATTTATTAAGGGCTTCTACATGCCACATGACATCCTCTAGTCCCGCAGATGGAACAAAAATGGATGCTAAGTGATTATACCATTTAAAAACAGATCGTGTCCATCTTTGTTTCAAGTTGGGGAGATTAGCTGGAGTTGTAATGGTTTAAGTAATGCGCCCATGAATCCAGGCAAATCCTAAGGTACAGCGACCTATCTACCCTGGAGGAAGCCAGGGCCACAGGTTGGTTCCACATATCCAGTGGGTTCCGTTTGGAGCTGGCCACCTGATGCCAGGTCACCTTGCCCAGTCAGTAGCAAACCAGTCAGTAGCCTGGAGTACTATTACTTGGGAACACATTTCTAGTGAGCCATCCTAGACATCGTGTGTTATTTGCCCAAGTACCACTCGTATGATTCCTTTGTTCCCAGCATAAAACTGCCTTTTAACTGAGCTGTCCAATCGTGGGTGTGAACCACAAATATGTATCCCGGATCTGATATATGCCATCTTCAGTATAGCGATAAGGAGGGTTTTGTAACTTAGGCCCATATTTGATTGGGGAGTTATGGCTTGATAGCAATCCCCTTTCCTTCCAAATAGCTCCATGGGCATGTAGTACCAGGAAAGCATATTTGGAGTCAGTATAAATGTTAATTCTTAGACTTTGGCAATTGCAAAGTGCTAGTGAGCACTATGCCACACCTAGCTTTTCTTATTTTTTTCTATGAAAACTACTGTCATCAGAAAACCAACTGTCATTCATATTTTTAACAGGGGCATCTTAAATCTGGCCAGATAGAGTAAGCAAGATCAATAACCTTTTTTGCTCTATAGAGAAAGAAGTACAGTGGTCAGGTTCAGGCATACAGGTAACTAGGTTTAAAGTTTGACAAGTTTTAAGTATTATTTCTGGCATATCTGTTAGTGTAGCCCAGTATTTAATAAGTTGGCCTCCATCATCCATTGGTGGTCTTTGGCTTCTAAGACAAATCTGGACCTGATGTGACATCATTACAGTCAAGGACTGTCCCATAGTGAGCTTTGAGGCTCTTTTATAGGAGGGCTGTTCCATAGTAAGCTTTGAGGCTCCTTTTATTAGGGCTGTTCTATGCTTAGCTAAAGCATCTGTTTGCAATCACACCTCAACAGAGGAGGCCTCTAGGATAAATATGACTATGGGATGAAACCAATAAGAAGACCTTTGAGTGGTCCAGCCTTAACAATATCCTGATTACATAGGATCACTGGCAAGTGAGAAAACTTGTCAAGAGATAAGGGGAGTCCCCCAGGCATCATCGAATCCACTCATAAAGAAAGTGGGGTCATCCATTATCTCCACAAGTCCATAGTTAATCCTATGGAGTGTGGTATGGTGGCTTTTAGGCAATTTCATTATCCCAGCCACACATAAGGTGTTAGTTAAGTTATACAATTGTAGGGGAATCAATCCCATTTTCCAGTTGTTTAATCATGTGCTACGGGGTTCTGCTAATATCCCCACAAAATAATAAGATCGACTAAAGAAGCTATTGTGCAACTTCTCTGAAGTTTACCTCAAATTGTTTAGCTTAGGTAAACATTTAAAGACAATCAAATCTAGAATTTAACATCCATAAAGGTGTGTTACTAAAACAATTTTTCTCTCTAAAATAACCCTAATTTCCAGAGATAGCCAAATCAGGACTAATTCACTTGTGAAACAAGTCCAGTTTTAACAAACTTGGCCCATTATTTACATAAGCTCAGCAAGAACAGTGAGTGTGGTCAATAGATCTTTTAGAATCTGCTTTGCTGGAACTTTGTATAAGGAATCTCTAGGTTGAACTCTTTGTAGCCTCTCCAGGCCAGAAGCCAAGTCCTGTACTTGCCATGGGGCATGCCTGCAATACCTTTGGGAGAATTCCTCTTCCTGAGACTGCACCTACCAAGGAGTGACATTCTTTACTCACCTGGTGAGGCTGCTGGGAACTCTGTAAGCAAGGTATCAGGCCATCAGTCCCAAGGGACTTTATGGCTCCAGGTTTCATAAAGTCAACCTTAGTTCCTTAAAGCTGTCTGGTCATATCTGAGTCTTTTCAAATATGACATCCCAGTCAAAGCCTTGCTAAAATAACCAGTTTCCCATGCTTTCCTGTTACAAGGAGAACAGATTCTTATTGAACTTATGCAAATGACTGATTGCCATGGAAAATGAATACTTACTGAGACCTTTTGGTTTCAGAGGGTTCAGATAGAGAGAAAAGTTGAATGCTTTGATTTGTTTGCAAATCAATACTTTTACATATCTGTAAGTTACAGATAACTTAAGGAAAAGTATCCCTAGTTTGGAAGAGCAAACATTAAAGAACCAGCAATGTTTAAAGTAAGACAAAACATTAAGAGACACAACACTATAATATTTTAGTTCATTTAGTCCCATGTTACTAATTCTGGTGAATGCGGCTTTAGTCAGTTCTGGAAATTCTTACCCATTTCAGTTTTAGGATTTTCAAGTATATCAAATATCTGTATTTGTCCTGAAAGTCCTTTACAGGAATCTCCTTGAAGATAAAACTCATTTTACCAGAGAATTAAAACAATTATAAATGACAAAAACTCAGAATGGATATGGTTAGAGCTAAAGAGACACGGGAGTTTACAATTTAGCTGCAAGGAAATCAGGTTATTTCTGTGATACATAACATTTCCATAATTACAGTATCAAGTGATGATCTCTCAAAACGTTAAAACTTTAGGAAATGCGTAGAATCTCTAGAATAGTTATAGTATTTTCCCAAATGTAACCCAAGGTTTATCATTGGTTCAGTAGTACTTCATGAGCAACTTCACATACCAAGGAAAAGCCTGAGTTAAAGAGATTTACAATTTAAATCTTGTCAACATTTGCTAAAATCTTAGAAAGTTTTAAAGCACATGCCTAAATATAATTAGGGATGTTAAACACCTGATAAACAAAACATAGAAACTCGTTTTTCTGGGCAGGCAAAGAGAAAACCATTTACATTTTCTTAACAGATCAATTGATCTAAGAAAACATTGTCCTTTTGAACAGAGAATTTCAGTTTTGTACCAATGTACCTTTAAAACCCATTCATTTCAATCTTAATCCATTCTTGACCATAGCTAAAATTCCTTTTCTGAAGATTTCCCTTCACAAACTTTCTACAACTTTCCTTTTCATTCAGGTTTTGTCCCAAGTCATTTCCTTCCAAACAACCGTCTCATTTAGGACAAAATTACCTTCCTTTACCTTCAACAAAATGTATTCCCATTCCTTAAATCTTTCTTACATACCTCCTACTTTCCTACATACAGAGTTTCCCTTTATTTCCATCAGTCTTAGTTACACTAAGCAGAACTTCGTATTCTTAGAAACACCTTTAGTTATTAACCAATTGTGAACTGTTACAACAGAATTCTTCAGGTGGCAATTTATGAATCAGTTAAGTAGAAAACAAGCTTACCAGCAGATTTAAATACTCTTAGTTTCTTTGCAGTAAGAAGTCAAAAGCACAAACCTACATTCAGTAATTAACGACTTAGCATTTTATCCTGTTTGGTTAAGACCTAGATGTCCACAATTTAATTCCATTTGTCATCCAAGCAAAACTTTAAAACTTTCAGGTTACCAAAGACTTTGAAAGCTACTTCAGCAATTACCCATTAGAAATTTGAGATAGACAATTAACCATCAGTTTAGTCATTTCTTTGCTAACAAATTTTAACAAGTAACACAAGCTTATTTGACTTTCAGTAAACTTTGATAGAATAAAGCTTCACATTTACTGCTGTAAACTTAAAAGACAGGTCTTAATTAAACCAACAAACTTAACTTAGTTCCAATAGTGATTTATGTTCCACCTGGGCCCACTCCACTTTGAATGTTTACCTGAGACATGCGTGGGAAGATCTGGAGTGGGGGTGTTAGGTCCAGGGGGTACTCTTCTTGCTCCTTGACAGTGAAGAAAGAAGGAGCTGTCGTGCATGATCTAGAAGCTAGTCATGCAGGCTGCACGCACCTTGGTGCAGAAACAGAAGGGGAAAACAGAGGAAACAAAGTGCTGCCAGGAGGCAGAGAAGGGATTCCCGGTTTCAGAGCTCATAAGCCCCAACAGAGGAGCAGACACCATGCTTTCCCACCAGCAAGGGGGGAGGGTTTAGGCAGTCCAAGTCATGCCAGAGAACACAGGGAAGCTTCCCCAAAACAAAGAGAGTTTAGGCAGCTGCTTGGGAATATTCCTTATGGTCTCTGTCTCGAGTTAGACCAACCCCAGTTGGCTCCAGTTATAGCCATTAACACGGGAAGTGAGTGAGGGAGAAGCCCCCACATCTATTAAGAGAAACAGAGAAATAAAGCCAGAGTCCCCTTTGCTAGGGATGGCCCAGCAACCTGGGTTTACTAGAAGAAGGCTTATTTACGTAATTTCCATCCAATATGTCAGGAGAAAGTTTACTAGCTGACTCATTTGGGCAAACACATTCTGCAAAAGCCCCTTAGTCCAGGGTCCTGGTGCAGAGCAATAAAGGCCTAGGTATGAGCAGTGAAGGTATCCTAGGTCCATTTGCCCTGTTTCCTGCAGAGATCTAACTGATAGATCCCACTGAGGCCATGCAGTGTTACAGGAGCTCAGTCCTTTCCTAAGTTTTGCAATCCAAATTATTTCCAGTGGGTTAAAAGGCACCCCAAGGTAGAGTCCTTGGGAACTGAAGAAGCCTACTGAGGCCATGCTTCCAGAAAAGTAATGAAGGTCCATTACCAAATCCCCCGACTCCTGGGTGGCGTCCCACACAGGGTATGTCAGAGGTTTTAGGTGTCAAAAGCGACCAGAGGCGTCCCTCAAGATATCGCTATTGATCACCATCCTGCCTTCCCCAGAAGGCATTCCTGCCGTAAGAGGCCCTGGAGGGGTGCCGGCGTCCCTCCACTTCCCCATCGCATCCTAGGCTACAGATGGGTGCCTGGTGAATGGACTAAAATGCTTGTGCCATGCTATCATATGTCCTGAAGACTGCATACTGTTTTGCCATATTAACCCACAAAAACGCTAGAGAAGTTTTGGCAAAGGAAATTACTCAATTTCATAGCCTTAGGCGGTTTGCAGAAGACACTGATGAGAAACAGTAAAGATTGAAATCCATCATGGTCTATGCGACATTCCAACACATGTGGTCCTTACAGCCAACTTCCCTAGGAAACGGTCCCCGGTTGCGTTTTAATTCAATCGGGTACTGGTTTCGGCCGGCTCCCAGTGGAGGTCTCGCGGCCAGAAGTGGCTAGACCAGGGATGTGGAGGGGATCACATTAGATCAATCAGGAGGAAACCTCACATGGGAGTCTTAAGATTGGCAGCCGTCCTGGTGACTTAGGTGGCTGTCCCGTGCCCAAGAGAGACAACTTTCTATAAGAACAGGAATAAAGAGAGGCCATCAAGTTTCTGGGTCTTATTGCCATTCTGGCCAGGGTACTAGCTTACAGCCAAAAGGCAGACGCTCTCCTCCCCGTGGAGTAGCCACGGGCTAGAGGATTACAGCCTGAGCAATTGACATGCAAGTGTTCCAATAAGACCATACTCCTTGAAAAAGCCCTGGAATGAGAGTACAGGAAAAGGAGAGAAAGTACTCACCAATTTTGCACCGAAGCTCAGAGTCCAAATGTAAAGACTCACAATCCTCCTGGCTGGCTTGCCAAAAATGATGAAGTCCCAGAACCTAAGTCAGGTTCGGTGGGGTGAGGAGGTTCGGAGCCGACGACTAAAGAAAGAATTCTTAAGACGTCATTGGTGCAAAATGGTGGTTTATTAAAGCACGGGGACAGGACCCGTGGGCAGGAAGAGCTGCTGCCCCGGGTTGTGAAGGTGGGCATGTTATATACCCCACGGTTGGGGGGAGGTGGTGAAGGGATGGGAGATTTCGACAGAGTTCTCACATGCTAGGGAGGGTCTACAAGGTGCGGGGGGGGGGAGTCTTTGCCATTATGGCTTGATTAATGTCGTCTTTAGGTCAAGCACTAACATCAAGATAATGGGGGATTCTTGGTGGGGCATTATGATCTGGCTATCATTTATATTCCTTTCTACCCCAGTCTCCTCCAGTTTATGGTGGGAGGGGGACATTAGGGCTTCAGGAACCAAGAGTTATTTGCCTCTGGAAATTTGTGCTATTGATAAGGTAACCTCCCTGTTCAGGTCTCTAGGACATCTTGTAGGGCAAGGGAGATTCCTGTTCTGCAGGATTGTGATCCCTGCAAGTTAACTATTTATCGTTTTATGGCAGTCATGGGTGCCTGAGGAATGCTACACATACGGAGGGGAGCGGGTGAAGAGGGGGTGCAAGGTGCCAGCTTTTGCTTTGTCCTCAGCCAGCCTCCTGCTCCCTCATCAGTTCGATGGTGTGAGGTTTGGAGCCAACAGCTCAGAAAGAATTCTTAAGACGTCTTTGGTGCAAAAGGGTGGTTTATTAGAGCACAGGGACAGGACCCGTGGGCAGACGGAGATGATGTGCCAGGCATGTGAGGAGTGACAGATTATACACACAGGAGTTTGGTAGGTGAGGACAAAGGGGTGTTCAGAAGGGCTATTGGGATAAAGAAAACTATCAGGATATTGAAGTCCTGGTTACTATCAAGCCAAGGCCACTTTCCCTCTAATGAGGCACTAACATAAAGACAATTGGGAGTCTCCTGGTGGAATGTTACATTCCTGCTATCAAGCATCCTTGTTAGTGAGATTTAGGTTTAGAAAAAATTTAACTTTATTTACTTTTCCTTCTACCTCAGCCTCCTTCAGTTTTGTTAATGGCAGGGAGGGTAACATTAGGGCTTGAGGAACTGAGTTATATGCCTCAGGAAATTGGGCTATTGATAAGGTAACTTCTTTGTTGTAAATCTCAAGGACATTTGTAAACCAAGGGAGACTCCTGCCTTGCAGGATTGTGATCTCTGCAAGTTAACTATTTGTTTTTCTTTTAGGGCAGTCAGGGGTGCCTGAGGAATGTGACACATATTACTGAGGGGAGTGGGTGGGGAGGGGTTGCAAGGTGCCAGCTTTTGCTTTGTCCTCAGCCTGTCTCCTGCTCCCTGATCAAGGTCATGATCTCAACGTTCTAGGATAGAGCCCTGCATCTGGATTTCTGCTCAGTGAAAGGGTCCATAGACAAAAGGATGAGACTGATACAAAGCGAAGGTCAAGCAAAGCTTTATTTCACGCCAAGCATAGAGAATCAAACTGACCGCCCAGGGCCGTCTCTTGCAAAGAGGCGACCCCTCCCAGTCTCACAGACTAACTTTCATAGAGTAAAGGCCATGTGGTTGAGCCTAGCCACACACAGGTGGCCAACTGAATTACATTCTACCCCATGATAGTCTTCTAATTCAGCCTATGGCCTTGGCTAGAATTGGTGCCTTTGTCTGGTGCCTGATAGGCGGGCTCACACTCCTTGGCAGGTAATACGTGCGCTTTCCCTTGATTGAACGTTTCCACCTGGCCTGGCTCATCCTTGGCAAGTAGGGAGGTAATACATGCGCTTTTACTGATTGGACGTTTCCACCTGGCCAGAGACATCCTTGTATGTGGGCTCCGCTATCAGGGGCTGGTCAGTCATATTTCACCAGTTCTGTTTCTAAGCGCTTTTCTCTTGGCGGGAAGGGGGAGGTTCAATCTAAGTTTACTGCATAAACAACAAAATGGCTCGCTCTAAGTAGGCCCTTACACTCAGCAGGGAGCCTGCTAACCCACTCTTACAGTGCAAGGTGCCAGCTCTCTCTCTGCCTCCTGTTCTGCCTACTTGTAAACTCTCTCTCTCTCTCTGTGTCTAATGAAAAAATAAAATCTTTAAAAAAAAACCACATTGAGATACTACCTTATATCAGTTAGGATGGCAAAGATTAACAAGGCACGAAACAACAAATCTTGGAGAGGATGTGGAGAAAGGAGAACCCTCTGAGACTGTAGGTGGGAATGCAAGTTGGAAAAGCCACTTGGGAAAATAATGTGCCAATTAATGAATTAATAACAAAATAAGTGGTTAGATACCAATAGATTGAGGGAACAAGAAATGAGGGGAAATTCATTTTCATACTTTTCATAGTGAAATTCACATTTTTTACTTTATAAGACATACACTCCTCATTAGAGAACTGTCGTGCTCCTCTGCCCTTATTTTGCAGTTCTGGGATTCTTCTTATGCTATTCTTCAAATAGCAGTTGGGGATCTCCAGAATCTGTCCAGAGCCCGGGCCTCCACCAATAGCCATCTATCCTGATGGAGACACCAGCAGAGATCCAGGGGCTCTCACCCACACCAGGGACACACAGGGAGGGGGAGGGGACACACTCACCTGCAGAGGCCCCAGCAAGCAGCTGGAAGAGGAGAAGCAGGGAGGGGAGATGGGAGACCAAAGAGCCCCTGCAGCAATCCTCCATTTCCTCAGAGCTGGGGAGACACAGGGCAGGGGGCAGGTGACACATCCAGAGAGGAAGCAGGGCCATCTCAGAGCTCTGGGCCTCAGAGCAGATAGCAGGGCTCAGGGCTGGCAATAGTCCCCAGCAAGAGCACAGCCTTTCCTACTGTTCAGTATGCTGATAAAGTGGGGGCACCACAACCGTAATGCCAAGAAAGCCCACCCAGCCCTTTGGAAACATTCCCAGCCTGCTCTGCCCACAGGACCAGACCCTTCCCACCTCAGCACAGCGGCCTCCTTCATGTCTGCATGAGTCACAGGACACCTCGGAGGCACAGGGTCACAGGGCCCAGACACAGGCCCCTCCCCATGAATGACATGCCAGCTTCTGCATGCTTTTCTTCTCCTGATCCCTCAATATGACCAGGGAATCACTGAGAAGTATAAGAGTCAGATTACATTCTCCTAAAGGACACTGTGGATCCCACCACATACACCCTGTCCTGCAGCTCCCTAGCATTTTCCTGCTTGGGACCAATGACCTGGCCTTGCTCCCAGCAAAGTCTCTCTCAGCCTGTGTTCACTTTGGATTGTTCTGAATGATCTGCTACATTTGTTTTAATGAAACAAAGACTGACCCATCAATGCATGCAAGTTTCTGCCTAGATATCTGGTCGGACATATTAAAACTTTGGGTAACCCCAGGACTTCTAGATATACCTGAACACATCAATGCTTTTATCGCCAAATGTGCATTTCTGCCAATATCCACTTAGAGTCAGGAGTATTGGGAAAACCCATCTTAAATGAAAAAACAGAAGTGACTCTTAATCTCACAAAACTAACTGAGGGCTGCTGGGGAAGGGGGTTCTGGAGACGGGGGCGGGGTTATGGATATTGGGGAGGGTATGTGCTATGGTGAGTGCTGTGAAGTGTGTAAACCTGGCGACTCACAGACCTGTACCCCTGGGGATAAAAATGCATTATATGTTTATTAAAAAATAATTTTAAAATTTAATAAAATTTTTAAAAAATCCTTTTATTTCAACATTAGTCCTGACCATACATAAAATTCTTTCCCAATGATTTCCTTTCATAATCCTTCTATAGCTTTTTTTTTTTTTTTCCCTTATTCAGCTTTGGCCTAAGCTTTTCTCTCTAAACTACAAGTTTTATTTTAGGACAAAATTACCTCCCCCACCTCAACAAAATAAATTCCCATTCCTTATATCTTTCTCATCAAAAGCACATTTTTCCCCCTGCAAAGTTGCTTTCATTATCTCCGTCAGTCTTTTTTTTTTTTTTTTAAGATTTTATTTATTTACTTGGCAGACAGAGATGACAAGTAGGCAGAAAGACAGGCAGAGAGAGATGGGGAAGCAGGCTCCCTGCTGAGCAGAGAGCCCATGTGGGGCTGGATCCCAGAACCCTGGGATCATGACCTGAGCCGAAGGCAGAGGCTTAACCCACTGAGCCACCCAGGTGCTCCTATCTCCATCAGTCTTAATTACATTTAGCAGAATTTTAACACTTAGAAACCTTAGTGTCTAATGAAAACTAAGTAGTAACCAGTTGTGAACTGTGTGTTACACTGGAATTCTTTAGACCTGAAATTTATTGATACATTTTCTACTTTGTAAAAATGTGTTTTTCTATGGTACAGTCTTTTGATAAAGCATCAAGTATGTTTACCGATACACCCATGTGTCGCTCTCGCCAGCAAGAATGACCCGGAGACAAGGAGTGACAAGCTTGCGAATCTTTATTGTTCTCTCCTTACCCGGATCTTTACCCCTATTTGTATCCCCTCCCCTCCCATCAGCAGACTGGACATGTGAAAGGAAGCCTGATAGCATGATAAAAAGCACGCAGCGACCTAGGGCTTCCTGTTCTGGGCATAGCCAATCATCTTTCAGGTGGTGTGCAAGTCCTCTGTTTAGCCGCAGGCGCAAGCGCCATGTTGTCTGCTATGTACATAGCTGCCCCCGACAGGAGGGAGGTACTCAGTCCCGGAAAAGGGTTTTTTCCTGTTATGGAAGATCAGAACCAGCAGAGGTATCATCAGCCCTTAGACTTTAAACTGGTAAAACAGCTTAAAGAGGCGTTTATGCAATACGGGCCACAGGCTGCTTTCACAATTTCCCTGGCAGAAGCTGTGGGGAGCCTTTACCTCACTCCTGAAGATTGGGGAAATTTAGCTAAAGCTGTACTATCAGGGGGACAGTATTTGGAATGGAAAATACAAAATCAATCCTTGTAAATTCCAATGATGACTGGGCTATTTTAGTGACTTCTTACCCTGTAAAGTTTGATAATCACTATCCCTCTCATCCTCTAATTGACTTCTGTAAAGAAACATATTTCATATGGCCAAAGGTATGTCGCTTAGAACCTTTAGCAGGAGCTACCACTGTTTTCACTGATGGTAGCAAAGCTGGAACGGGTGCATATGTTATAGATGGACAAGTAACACCTGTGGTGGTACCGGCAGACACAGCACAAAGGACAGAATTGCTGGTAATTACTGTGGTCCTACAGTCATTTGCAGACACACCCCTCAACATAATATCAGACAGTAAATATGCAGTCGCTGTTACTCGCTCAATAGAAACAGCTATTATTTCTCCATCTCAGTCTTCCATTTCCTTATTATTATCAGACCTAAGAAATGTCATAAGAGCCCGATACGCACCCTTTTATATTGGCCATGTTAGAGCTCATTCGGGGCTGCCCGGACCTTTGACAGAAGGTAACAACTTGGAAGATGCAAATGCTAAGTTTGATCTCTGTTGTACTATAGAAGAAGCAAAGAGCTATCATCGAAAATGGCACGTGAACGCTGATACCTTGAAAATGCGTTTTAACATATCCAGAGCAAACGCGCGGGAGATTGTGCGAAGTTGTGGTAATTGTTCTGTACATCTTCCAATGCCCTCATGGGGTGTTAACCCTAAAGGCCTGCTCCCCAGTCATTTGTGGCAGATGGATGTGACACATGTTCCATCCTTTGGACTTCAGACATACCTGCATCTGTCCATAGATACTTGCTCAGGAATAGTAACGGCCACACCACTAAGAGGAGAAAATGTTAAAAATGTAATAACCCATTGTATACGAAGCTTTGCATGCTGGGGTGTACCTAAAAGTTTAAAAACAGATAATGGGCCTGCTTATACATCTAAAACATTCAAGAGCTTTTTAGCCTGCTATGGTATTCAACATAGCACAGGAATCCCTTATAATCCACAAGAGCAAGGAATAGTGGAGAGAGCCCACTTAACCTTCAAGACCACATTACAAAAAATAAAAAGAGGGGGAGTAGGGGAAGAATACACCACCCCCAGAGATCTCACCAATTTAGTAACATTTATTTTAAATTTTCTGACGCTAGATACGGATGGCCTGTCCGCCACAGAAAGGCACTGGGGCCAGCATAAGCAGTCACAGATGATGGTTAAATGGAAAGATATCCTTACCGGGATATGGAAAGGCCCGGACCCGGTGCTCCGGTCGCACCGAGGATCTCTCTGTGTTTTTCCACAGGATGCTGCAACTCCAGTGTGGGTTCCTGAGAGGCTCACGAGGATGGTGGCAATGGAGACTGTGGATGACGATGGTGATGATCCTGAGCCAGGACAGCACGATAGAGGCGAGCCAGTGACAGATGTGGGCGCTGGTGAAGGCCTGGCCTATCCCGATGCCACTGACAAATGAGTCGGAGATCCTCCCTCCTATCTTCGCCACCAATGCTACTACCGGCGTGCCTTGGGTGACAGGTGCTGGTTGTCTGAATGTTGGAACAGCTTGACAGGGGACTCTGCTTTGATAACAAGAATACCAACATACATTCCTATGCCGGTGTTGGTTAACACAGACGAGCTGCCTGTGTTGCTGCAACCTAGAAGGGACTTTGGAAGTGTCCCTAGCTTCTGTGGGAGACTGGGTAAAATTTTTCCAAAGCTCATTGTCCTTCTTGAAGGAATGGGCAGGCATAGGCGTATTTTGTGCCCTTATGGTGGGAGCGTCTATATTTATGCTAAGATACCTCTGCCGTCTAGGCCGCCAACAACGACATCAACGAGAAATGATTGTACAAGCTATGATGGCCCTCGAGGCTGGTACCCCCCCAAATATGGCTCAGCATGCTGGACCGGTAGTCAAAGACAGGTAAGACTGGTCCCACATCCATAGCAACCTAAGACAGGGGCTCCTCGACCAGGGGGACGGGTAAGCATGGAAGGTGAGGATCGGCAACCTAAGACAGGCACGATCCCTGCAATATATATAAAAGAAAAGGGGGAGCTGTTGGGGGCAGCTATGTACATAGTAGACAACATGGCGCTTGCGCCTGCGGCCAAACAGAGGACTTGCGCACCACCCGAAAGATGATTGGCTGTGCCCAGAACAGGTAGCCCGAGGACACTGCGTGCTTTTTATCATGCTATCAGGCTTCCTTTCACATGTCCAGTCTGCTGATGGGAGGAGGGGGATACAAATAGGGGTAAAGATCCGGGTAAGGAGAGAACAATAAAGATCGCAAGCTTGTCACTCCGTGTCTCCGGGTCGAAAAGGTATTTGAAATATCTCACCAAAAAGTATTTGAGGAATAGCCGTCTACGTGACTGTGTGAACATAATTGCTAACAGCAAAGAGAGTTGCTAATTTTATTACCTTCCAGATTAACCAAGGTGAGGAAGGGGAAGATTAAAACTCATTTATCTGGAATATTTCATAGGCGTTCTTATAAAATTTGGGAAACAAAATGGTAGTTTTCCATGTGTCTCTGCAGTGTGGGTTAACCAGAAAATTGGACATTGTAGTAATAGAACTTTATTCAGGAAAAATTAAAAAAAAAAAGAAAATTAAAAAAGGAGAGAACTTGACTCGGGCTGCCATTCTCTTATTTGTGATTACACCTTATTTTTCCAACTTGAAAATTTTATTGTGGTAATAATACCAAAATATTAGTAGAGTCTTTCTAGAGAATTGCTAGCAATTTGACCTTGATCAGATGGATATTAGGTCCCCCCCCAAAAATGGGTACCCCAATAATGGGTCCGTGATTAAAGGAGCGAGATGATACAAAGCAAAAGTCAAGCAAAGCTTTATTTCGTGCCAAGCATCAAGAATCAAACTGACCCTCAGACTGGTCGGGGCTGCCCCTTACAGAGGGGACAACCCCTCCCTGCTTTCCAGACTAACTTTCATAGAGTAAAGGCCATGTGGTTGGGCCTGGCCACACACAGGTGGCTAATTGAATTACAATTCATCCCACAATAGCCATGGAAACTAGCCATCACCTTGTTAGCTAGGAGACAGTATGCGCTCCTACTGATTGAATACCTCTACCTGGCCTGACCCACTTTTGTACTTGGACTTTCTTACCTGGGACTGGTTTCCAGAACTTGTTTTTAAGTAAGTTGCAGGGGGGGGGGGGCAAAGTCAATTGAAGTTTTACAACAAAATGGCAGTTCAACCTGGGTGGGGCTGCTCTGGCTGAATAGGCCCTTACAGATAAGGGTGTGCAGCTGCATGCTCTGTAGTTAGTCACTTATTTACTTTAAAAAGTGAGTTTCATCTGGTGTTTTTCTCAGAGAATCAGTTATACAGCCATGGCGAATCCTAATTGACTGAAAGCAAAAGCAGTGACTTCTTTGAGGTTCTCTTCTTGCAGGAAATTGCAGGGTTGATAAAAATTCAGGGTTCTGGGGCACTTCAATTTTTTATTACAATTTACTCGATGTACACAATTATTATGTATGCTAAACCTTTTTCTTCCTGTGGAAATAAAGTGTTGTTTTGTGATGCTGTATATTCTACTACCCTCCAGAAAAGACTCTGAAGAGCAGTTGTAGAAGTGCCTGGTGTGGGACCGGCAGTTGCTGTGGTGAATGAATATGGCCAAGGCAGGACACAGGAAATAAGGACTTTATGGAATGCACTGCAAGGGAGCAGTGGGCAGGACAGCAGAAGAGATACTGTCCGCCAGGGGGCAGTGGTGGTGTAGCTACAGGGAACTCAGGGAGTGAGGAGGTATGGAAAGGTATGGATTTTTCCTTTTTAGGTACCTGTGCCCAGCCATAAGTAGTCCATTGGTCAGAAGCTAGGGCGACCTCCTGTTTCCAGATCGGTTTCCTGATGTGCCTGTTTGTCCTCAGCCTGGCAGTCTCCGCGGGCCTTTCTTCCTTACTCAGAGTTCCAGGGCTCAAGCCTGCTGCCTCAAGGCGCCCTCTACACCAGGTTTTAAAGTACGTGAAAGTGCACAAAAATGAATTTATAAATAATTACTGTTTGTACAATTCTTCACAACAAACTGTTGCTTTAGCTCCCAGCAGGGGAGCTGGAGATAAGCAATAATAGAGCTTCCAGCGTGGACATCTGTGCAACTTTCGGGGATCCACTGGAGACTTTGACGGGGGATGGAAAGTGAAGGAGAAATGATTGAGAGACAGTTCATGCTGAGGAGATGGAAACAAAATGTGGACATGTCCAGGAAATAGTATCTTCTGTGCCAGTTAGGCCATGGATTGATTTAATGTTAAGTCTTTCTACAAACAGACATTAAGTTGGACCAGACAGAAAGTGGGATTTTGTCGCCTGTGTTACCTGAAAAGGTATTGACTTGTAAAGATGTCATTGCTGCTAACCGAAAAACAAGAGTACTTGAGAATGACTTTGAAAAGAGACCCTGAGACCTTATGGTGCCCTTTTAAAATCTAACCATTGCACAAACACCTGCCTTGTATTAAAACTAAAGAGTATAAACTAATGTTTTTTTTTAAGAGCTTGCCTACAGCTAATTTGCACACCTGAAATTCTTGGCCTCTGTTAATAGCATACCTGGAAATGAAAAGTTTGAGTTCTCCCTTTGCTTCAATTTAATATTTGGCGCTCCTTGGATTGAATTTAATATGTTAAATGTTTTCACTTTGATTTGTGGTAGAAGCTTTAGCATTTTCTACTTCTATGCAAATTTCTTACAGCAGAATTATTTGCATGTTTTTCTGCCTTCACAGAAGGCAAAGTTTCTTTTCTTTCCTTTTCTTTTAGTTTTTTTTTATAACAAAGTAGTCATTCAATTATTTATTCACGTCCTCCACACTAGATGTGGACCCGTGTTTATGTATTTCTCATTCATCATTATATTCCCAGCACTAGGTCAGTGTCTGGATTATAGTCACCACTCAAGAATATCTGTTGATTGAGAGATAAACAAACTTCATAAGCACAGAGAAAAATTTGGTGGTTGTCAGAAGGGAGAAGGTGAGAGGAATGTGTAAAATAGGAGAAGGGGATTAACATTTTAGGATAGAAGCAGATTTCTTAAACAGGACACAAAAAGCATCAACCATAAAAAAAGACTGATGAGGTGGACAACATTGAAATTAAAAGCTTCTGTTCATAAAAAAAAAAAAAAAAAACACATTAAGACAATGAAGAGGCCAGGCCAGACTGGGAGATGATGGTTGTAATACATACAACTGGCAAAGGACTCACATCCAGATATATAAAGAATGATCCAAATCAGTGAGAAATAAAGATTGGCAAACCAAACTTAAAAAAATGGCCAAGAGGCTAGAAAGTACTAATGAGGGCAGCAGAAAAGCCTACTGACAAGTAGACAAATGCTCCACCTCCTTTTTAGGGAAACATACTAGAAGCATGAGGAGATGGCCCTGAGCACCACCAGAGTGGTCAAAACTGCAAAGCTGACCAGGATGTGAAGCAGCTTTCTGAAGCCTTGATGGTGTGTGAATGGAAGAACATTTCTGAGCACTGCCTGCATTTGCTGCACAGCTAAACACTGGCATACCCAGTGATTCCAGAACTAGGCGTGCCCCCAGAAAATGCATTCACATGTGCACCAGAAGACACATACAAGAATCCTGCAATAGCATTATTCATAATTCCATTTGTATGAAACTTAAAAATCAAGAAATACTAATCAGGACAGTGATGACTTTGGGGGAGAAGTAGTGTACTTCAAAGGTACTTGGTCTAGATGGTGGTCACCAAGGTGTGTTTATTTTGTGATAATTCAGTAAGCTGTAAAACTTGTGACTTGTATACATTTATATATGTGTGTTATATTTCAATAAAATGTTAAGAAAAGTTTTAAATACTAATTGAATAATGAATGGATTAACAAATGAATATTAAGCAAGGTTTCTTTCTGATTTAACTGGGCATCAGCTGGACTTTGGCACTGTCCCTTACCATGATTAGTGAGGTTGTTAGTAAGTGCATGACCTGGGTTTGTAAATTGTACTTGTTTGTTGCATTGATGTTTGCCTATAGTGATTCTTCGTTTGTTTGTAAAATATTAACCTTGGGCTGAAATTAGCAGATACATTTTTTGCAAACTACTCCTAGATTTTAAAGCTTAAAAAAAATTGAAATGTATGGTTTTTTAATGTCTTCTTGAGCTCTCATGATTGAGTTTTGATCACATTTTAGAGTAGGTAACACATGGTTTAAAAAAAGACAAAAGAAAGAAGATTCCCATTCTTAAAGCTCATCAGCTCAGACAGAGGAGCAGATGTCCATTTCAGGCCAGAGAAGATAGGGAATGTCCTTGAAACAAAAGGAGTTTTGGCACCTGCATGGGAATATTCTTTCAGGGCCCTGTTCTGAGGTAGACTAACCAATAATTGGCTCCAATTATCATAACCATTAACCAGTAAATGAATGAGGAAGAAGGCCCCACATATAAGAAAAATAACCTGGGTCTATTAAGAGGAAGAACAATGAAAGAGTCAGTGTCCCCTTTATTAGCGTCATCTGGCAAACTGTGTTTATTAGGCAGAATACGCTTATTTAGATATCATCATCCAACATGTCAGAAGGGGGACTATTAGCCCCGTGAGTGGCCAAACATATTCTGTCAAGGTCAGAATCCTGATTTAGGGTCAGGAAGGCCTCGACATAGGGTACCTCAGTCAATTTGCCCTTTTTCCTGCAGAACAGATCTAAATGGTAGATTATACTGAAACTCAGCATCTCATGAATTGGCCATTTTTCCTCATCTAATAAGGAGTACGAAGGCCATGAACGGTTACAGAGAAAATCAGTTTTGTCTTTCTTAAATCTTGTGATCTGAAATGATGCTAGTGGGTTAAAAGACATCCCAAGGGAGAGACCTTGGGGACTGAAGAAGATCCCATGTTCCTAGAGAAGCAGAGAAGGTCCATTAACAAGAAAATACCCCATACTCC
This sequence comes from Mustela lutreola, assembly GCF_030435805.1. Taxonomy (NCBI): domain Eukaryota; kingdom Metazoa; phylum Chordata; class Mammalia; order Carnivora; family Mustelidae; genus Mustela; species Mustela lutreola. The sequence goes on from NC_081295.1 coordinate 122,307,615, forward strand.
CCTGTAACATCCTATGCAAGATATATGTCAGAGGTTCCCAGTGTCAAAGTGACTAGAACAAAACTGCTGTGAACACTTACAGACTTGTAGGAGGGATGCTGTTGCCCCCCACCTCCCCATAGCATTCTAGACTACAAATTGATGCTGGTGAATTCACTGAAATACCATGACATGCCATGAAGAACCTGCCATTTTTAACCTATGGAAAACAATAGATGTTTTATGAGGAAAAATTACCCAACATTGTGATTCAAGCTGTGATTAGAGGACACTGATTAAAAATTGTAAAGATAGAAATCCATCATGGTCTAAGTAACATCCCAACGCATGTAGTCTTTACAGTCAACTTCCCTAGGTGTGGTCCAAAGTGGGTGAAGAGAATGGGAGATAGGCTCCCAGTTAGATGATAGGTACACTTTTGGAGAGCACAGAATAATGTTTAACTTGTTGAATCAGTGTATTGCCATCTGAAAAATAACATTGTCAATTACACTCATAAAAATGAGTCATAAAAAATTAAAATAAATTAAGTTTTACCTTATTAGAGGTTTTTAGGAAGTGGGTTTAATACTTTCTACCAACCGGTACATTAGAAATTCACAATTAAGGGCACCTGGGTGGTTCAGTTGGTTGAGCAACTGCCTTCTGCTCAGGTCATGATCCTGGAGTCCTGGGATCGAGCACTGTATCAGGCTCCTAGCTCCACAGGGAGTCTGCTTCTACTTCCTTTTTTTTTTTCCCACATTTTTCTTTTCTTTTTTTTATTTTTATTTTTATTTTTTTTCATTTATTTATTTTCAGCATAACTATCATTATTCTGCTTCTACTTCTGACCTTCTCCCCTCTCATGCTCTTTCTCACTGTCTCTCTGGCAAATAAATTAAAAAAAAAAATTAAAAAAAAAAGAAATTCACAGTTACTTTTACCTTACCATTGTTTTAAAGCCTAGTTTTTTGTCTGGAAGTGTTTTGAAAGCACTTGAAGGTATTATGTGCTATTATATTGTATGCTAACAGCTATTATATGGCTGTTAAAGTAAAGCTAAGTGCAATCTTAACACCCCACTAGATAATTTATATTTTAAGCGAGAAAAATCATTCATGGCCAGTGAATAGTGTTTGTTAAAAAATAGCTGGACTGTGAGCCTGAGTGTGTGGGTGGGGGGAATGAAGTTTGCTCTTTGGTGTCTTTCCTGCAATGTCTCCAGGTGTTTTTCCAGTGTCCTTCAGGAAAATCTTCCCTATGCTTTGTCATTCCTTCCCCTCCTCTTCCAACATGGGATCCAAGGGCCAGCATTCAAGGGAGATAAGCTTTCTGGCCCAATCATGGGGGGCCACTGTTGAATCCAAGGTCCCCTTCCTTCTCCTCTTTCATCCTGAGTTGTGTGGAGCTGGGGGCTGGGCTGGGCCTGAGGACTGGGGTGTGTGTCGGGGGCAGTGCTGGTGCAGCTCCAGCACTCCTACTTCTAGAAAGTTCCTGGAATAAGGATTATTACATGGTAGGGCTCATGTCTTCCTTCATCTCTGTTGCATGTGTGAGAATGAAGTGTCATAAAAACAACTTGTTTTGTTTTGTTTTGTTTTGTTTTCCCCTCTGTTCTTGTATAGAATTCCCCTAATGTCCCTCAGGCCTTGAAGAGTCTCCCTGTTAGGCAGGGAAAGTTGGTGGCACTGGGGAATGGACCTGGAGGCTAATATTGGTCCTTGTTCATTCATTATTTTTTCAATTAAGATGGGTTTTCTCAATATTCCTGACTCTAAGTGGATATTGGCAGAAATGCACATCTGGGGATAATAGCATGGGATGTGTTCAGGTATATGTAGATGTCATGGGTTTACACAGAGTCTTAATATGTCCAACCAGATATCTGGGCAGAAACTTGCATGCATTGATGGGTCAGTCTTTGTTTCATTAAAACAAATGTAGGAGATCATTTAGAACAATCAAAAGTGAACACAGGCTGAGACACTTTGCTGGGAGCAAGGCAGTGTCATTGCTCCTAAGCAGGAAAACGCTAGGGAGCAGCAGGACAGGGTGTGTGTGGTAGGATCCACAGTGTCTTCCCTGTTCCTCTTCCAGCTGCCTGCTGGGGGCTCTACAGGACAGTGCATCCCCTACCCCTCCCTGTGTCTCCCTGAGGTGGGTGAGAGCACCAGGGAGCTCTGCTGGTGTCTCTATCTGTCCTATTTTGGAGGCCCTGGCTCTAGAAAGATTCTTATGATCTTCCAACTGCTAGTAGTATCTAAATTTTAAGAAGATTTCCCAAATGTAAACAAGAACAAGGGACCATGATGCTTGTCTAATGAGGTTATGTTTTAGAAAATGAAAAATGTGAATTTCACCATGAAAAGTTTGAAAATAAATTTGCCCCAATTTCTTGTTTCCTGGCTTTGTTGGTATCCCAGCAGTAACTCTCCAATAAATTCAATGCACCCACAGCTATTTACAGGGTATGGAGTATGTGTTAGGAGCAGTCTATGTACAAAGCTGACAGAATCCCTATCTTCACAGAGTTTACATTCTGTCAGGAGACAGCAAACCACAATGCCATATAATCTACATGTATTAGAGAAGTGAGGAGCATGGGACAAAGAAGTAGAGCAGGTGGGACAGTTGTGGGGACAGGAGTTGCTGTGGGCAGGCAGTGGTGCTCCATAAGGTGACCAGTGTAGGCAGTGAGGTAGGAACACAGATGTGGAGGAGGTGGGGTACCAGCCTGTGAGGATCCCAATGGAAAGAGTGTCTCCACAGGGAAGAAAATCCTGGGTAGAGTTGGCAGAGTGCTTGGATGATCAAGGAGCAGAGGAGGCAAGTATTGGCTGGAGCAGACTGAATGAGAAGGAGAGAAGCAGGAGTAGAGAGTCAGAGAGCTCTGTGAGGTCTTCCTCTTGGGATTTCAGACCATGTGGGGAACTAGGGAGCCATTGCAGGGCTTTGAGTCAAGTAAGGACATGGTTTTACCTATAGGTTAAAAGGGTCACACACATGGGGTTGCAGAGAGCATAGTCCCAGGGAGACTAGGCACTGTCATCCCCCAGGTGAGACCGATAACTCAGCCACATTTGAGTAGCACAGGAGGTGATAAATTGCTCTTCAGAGGTCCAGAAGGGCTGGTCCTACAGAAGATTGTTTCATGGCTTGTCCACCCCTCCTCAGAAGGCCAAGGGCTGTCAGGGGTGGTGGTGGAGGGAACCTTCTGCTGTAGCTAGTACTGATTTGCTGCCTATCACCTACAGAATAGGGGAAGATTTTAATGGAAGCAGCTGTGGGCTCCAGTTTTCATTGCACATGGAATTCAGTAGAGGAAAAACACATGTACAGAAATAATGAACTTGGGAGCAGGTGTGGGGAAGTTGCTGGGTGTGGACCCATGAGCAGAGAGTTCCCACCTAGGCAACAGTAGTGCTCTTTGGTGCATTTTCAGTCATGTACCAAGAGGAGGCAGGTTAGAGCTGTGGTTCCCAGAATGTGGTCCCTGGAACACCAGTATCAACACCCCCGCCATCTCCTTAGAAATGCACATTCTTGGACCCACTCCAGAACTACTGAAACAGGAGCTCTGAGGGTGGAGCCCAGCAGTCTGTGTTTCATAGGCATTGCTGGTGATTGTGATGCCTGTGGAAGTTTAGAACTATTGCGTTGGAGTCCTTCATGGAAGGACCTCCTGGAACCAGAAGCACAGGCTGCTGAGGAGTCTTGTTGACACCATTTCTGGGTCTCAAAATTGTAAGATGATCTTTCCCTGATTCAGAATGGTCAGAGCTGAGTCCCTGCCTGACACTTAACTCCTCCTACCTGGGACTCCCAACTGACAGTTTGTTCCCTGCCCCTGGCCTTTCTCACTCCTATGTCTGTGTCTACAACAGAGTTCATGGCCTCACTGGTGAAGACCTTCCTCACCAGGGAGGAGGCAATCTTGCACATCCATAATGTCCAGGCTATCAACAACAGGCTGTGTGCCTGCTTCTTTCGACAAGGAAACGTCTGTGAATCTGTCTGTTCGGAGGTGAAGGTGACAGATGGGCTGTTGACCTATATTAGGTCCTGCAGTATTAGAGTTAGGAGCCACCTCAGAGCCAAGTAAATCAGCCCCTTATTTTTCAGATAAAGGAAAGGAAGTCTTTCACTTATTCAGATTCAGTTATTCAGTATAAATATAGAGAACCCGTACTAAGTACCAGGTTCCCTTTTAGATACCTGGACACATCAGTGAACCAAAGAACGGTCTCTGCACTGCAGCATTTATATTCTAGAGGCAAAAAAACAGATGCATGGATGGGGGCTAAAGGATGTTAGATGTTAATGAGTAGGCATTTTGAAGAGTGGATATCTGAGGGTGAGAGTTCCAAGAAGAGGAACATGCATGTGAAACACTTGAGGAAGGAGGGTGGTTTCTGAGTCTGTGCACACACAGAGTCCACATAGTTGGTAAGAAAGGTGAATGGGAGGATGGGGAGAAGTGACAATCCTGGAATAAAGAGGTGTTCCTGGTCCATGGGCACAGAGAAGAGATTGATCATGAAAAGCTCATGAGGAGGTCACACTTGAGCAGGTACCTGAGTGAAGCACATAGTGTTCCAAATAGTCCTGCAGGTTGATGAACTGGACTGTGAGGGGCACAGAGAGCATGGTTACTGTGGTTATTACAGTTAACCAAATAGTCCAGAGACTGGAATGCATGTGCTCTGTGGGGCACAGGTATGGAATTTAGGCTAGAAGTGCACAGGGATTTTGTTGGGTAGGGGTGGAGGCAGACATCAGCGTAGAGAAGTCTTTGTGTGCTGTGTAATGGAGTTTCGATGCAGACCTAAGGAAAATTTAAACAGAACTGTGCAGGAGTTTGCTTTAACAGCATGAAGGATGGAGACTGGAGGCATGGATGTAGTTACATAGAGGAAGTTTGGCTGTCTGACTCTGTGTAGGGGCAGCTGGGTAGAAGAGGAGGCGACTGGTTTCACAGAGGTTTGGAAAGCAGACTCAACTGAGTGTGAAGGTTTGGGGACAGAGTTTAGAGGTGGGACAGAAGACTACAGAGAGTCAGAGGGCTCACAGAATGTAAGGAAGGCTGAAGGATTGGGGATATTTTAATCATTGTCCTATCACAGATGGGTCCAATCATGAATTAGTTCAGGATTTGAGTTGGAAGTATCTGTGAGGAATGTCAGAGCTAACCCCCAGGGATGTGGATGTTAGGGAAACAGCTCAGGAGGTATGTAGGGTTGTCAATGGTGGAAATGATGACCAAGTGGCAGTGGGTGTGCAAGAGTGTGTGAGGTGAGAAGAGCAGAGAAGGATGGATCCTGGGACCAAATTCCTCCTTCTGTCACTCCAAAGGATGGACCGCTACCCTCATGTTCAGGGAGAGGAGCCCGCACTCTGTGCCTGCAGCAGTCCCTGTGCACTTTCCTTCTGTTCCCTGAGTTAGGGCTACTGTTTTGCTCCCTGTAGAGGCCACTCCTCAAAGAGACCCCAGAATGCAATGCTGTCCCTGGAGCTGTGCGCAGAAAGACTCTGCTGGGATTCCTGGATTCTCCAGCTTCTCTCTTGCAGGTATGGGCTCTACTCCTCAAGTGCACATCCAAGCAGCAGAGGAGGATGGGGTCCAAGTGCTGTGCATGGCCTTGGGGTGGCTTCTGAAGCCTCAGATATAGTGGAGAGTCTCAGAAGGTAGAAGTTCCTGATATTCTCTGAGATATATGCCCAAGACAGTGGGAGGCTGTTTAGTTTGGAGGCTTCTCTGGTGGGTGAAGAACAGCTCTTCAGGCAATGTGATCTGCCGTGTCTTCAGCCTCATTCTGGGCCAGGAGAAGGCAATGGCTCTTTTCATTTCAAGTCAGTGCCCTTTCTAGGAGGGAGGGGCAAGTGTTCCTGGGTATGCTTGGCTGGTCTGTTCTGGTCCGTGTCCCTGACAGGGTCTCTGGCTGGGCACAGAGGCCTTCTTTCCTAGGGCCTCTCCTTGGAAGCCAGCTTTCACAGTGAGCCTGAACTTGCTGATGTTCTTAACCCTTGGGACTGCCTACCACACCAAGAGAGAACATACCACAAAGTGGCAGGAGGTGCAGGAACAGGAGAAACTGCATGAGGACAAGCAAAAGGACCAGAACACAAAGGAAAGTGTTCTGAATGCCAGAGGTAAGGCAGGAAAGGGGCCATGGTCTGTGAATGTGGAAGCTGGTATGGAGGAAAAGTGGACAGGAAGGCCCTTGGCCTGAGTAGGTGGCCAAGTAGTTTCATAGAGGACAGTTGGGGCTGTGGAGGCTGGAGGGGTCTGGAGTTAGATCTTATTATAGGATACAGAGAGATATTCTGGTGGGTTCTGCAGGTGCAGTCTTTGCTGTTCTTAGTGATGGGAGTTCATGCCTATCTTTCAATTTCTTTCAGATGATCTGCAAGCAGTTCTTGGAAAGTTCTGTTCTTTCTCCAGAACTTTCTGCATCCCCTTTGTAGGAGGTGTTCTGGTTCTCACCTTCTGTTTCCTGTGTTACCTTTAAGACTGGAGGAAATCTATTTACCTGGCTGGTGAGTGACTTTCCAGATATCTTTTGTCTTCCATCTTAATTAAGCCAAGAGGTATCCCCTCTCCTTGTTTCATGCAGAGGCATGTGGACCCTTCCCTGGGGGCAGAAGTGGAAGCTGGTGGGAGGCAGACCCCACTCCGTGAGCTTTCCCGAATCTATGCCAGTGTTTCCTACACAGTGCTTGGGAATCTGGGGGTGATGGTGGTCCCTGGAGTCTGTTGTACATCTTGGCTTTATTCTAATACTGACCTACCCACCATATTGATTGCTTTTTAGCCTTTAATATAACTAGTTCTGTTAGCACGTGGAATCTGAAAGCCAACTGCTCTGAAATTTCATTAAAGAAGGTATAAAAATAAATGGGGTTCATTAAACAAAGGAGTGGTCCTGACCACATAATACCAACTGGGTAGAGTGTGTTTTCTCCAGTTCCTGGAAGTTGTGGTCACAAAGTGGTGGGTAGAGGACTGGAAAGACTATGTGTGAGAGTGCGGTGGGATGAATTGTCAATGCCCCCAAATAGCGATGTGTTATCTAAGATTGGCCACCTTTACCCCAGAGCTCACCTCACATCCCTGTCCTGAAGTCATCCTCCCTTTTGACTTCTTTCTTAAATATCTCTGTTATCGAAATCACTGAATGTAGTAATAACTTTTTTACAATTATGGAATAATGTATATTTTATTCCCTCAAATATTTTCCTATATTGTATAATTCTCAGTTAATAGGTGCAAAATCCAGTGCAAGTAGAATAAGTTTTTTTTTTTTTTTTTTTTTTTTAAGGTTTTGAGGCAAATGAGAGCTAAATGACTTGGCGAAGGACTCAAAATGGCTGTGGACAGGAGTGAAACTCAGCCTGCAATGCAGACTTCCTGACCTGTGGTCCAGGGACTTTCCCTCAATACCCTGCTGTCAGCACGTGGCAGGAGGTCATCTCCTCTCCAGATTTTCCCTGCTCTGCAGCTAGTGTCACCTATATTCCAGAGGGCAGACAAGGGTCTGTAGATGAATGCTGAGCAGGCTTGTTCTGACTGAGTTCTCACCAGGGTGTGCTCCCTTTCAGCCAGGAGGAAGGCACAGCTATATGCAGGTAAGTAACTCTGGGGTTCCTGGTGGCCTTACCTCCCCAGCCTCAACTCTGCCCCATTCTGTGTCATGTACCCCACATCAGGACAGGGTTGGTGTATATGCTGTCCTTGTCACTTCTGTCTTCTTCCTCTGGAAGACTGCAGGGACTGTTCTTGGGAACACAGATCTGCCTCCATTCTGACCCATTCTCTACTATAGGTGGCTGTTGGGGTTAGCAACACCCTCTGAACACACATTTTTAACTGATTATTTTGGTTTGTTCAATGTCAATAAAGGGGTCATTTATAAGGAGAGTCTGGAAAAGGGTAGTGATTGTATAGATTAGAAATTCCTATGTCAAAAGATTTCAGAAATCATGTTTGCCTGCTTAGTACTTAGGTCTTCCTAAGTGGATTCTTGGTCCTGAATCCATTTTCCCCTGAAATTCCTACTTTTCATAGATCTAAGTTTGGTTTTCCTGCTTCTTGCTGGTCCCATGTTCTTCATTTCACTTTCTCATGCACTGACTCCTTGTCCAAGCTGGGTTTTTTCCTTTAAACTTCTTAGTTGCTGAGGAATTAAATGCTTTAGAATAGGTGTTCTGAATGTGAGATCTAGAACCCCCTGGACAGTTATGGATTCCTGGGAGTGGGGTCTGTGAACCACCCTCAGTATATACAAAATCTTGTATATATATTTGTGTAGCTTGAAGAATAACATATTTTAAAATATATTACACTGCAATCTATAGTACATGTTTAATATATAACATTATGATAGATGATGTGTATAGATTTCAAAAACAGTCACTAATGATTGTTCCCAACCATTGTCATTCCTTTTAGGAAAATATTGCACTTGCCTGATGGGCTCCACCTTGTTTGGGTCTATTAGGGGCAATGTGTGAAGTTTGTAGAAGGACACATCTAGAGGAGTGAGAATTGTTTACCACAGAAAGGTGGGGAGCAAATCAGGGAAGGGAAAGCTGGTAGGGAAGAGAGGAGGAGATAAGAAGGAAAGTAGAGAGCCTGTGATTCCTCTTGGAGAGATTTTGGGCAGCTCAGAGCAGGGGAAGTGAGACCAGAAATCGCAGTCACAGTTGTTAAATTGGGAAGTACTACAAGGGTGTGCAAGGTATTTGGGTGCATGAAAAGTAATAAACTTTGACATCTGTCTGAGACATTTCTAAAAAGACATATTTATTTTAATTATCTGAGTTTGCTTCTGATAATGGGACCATCTCAATCTTCTAGTGGAATTGGGACCAGATTATGATCAGGGTGATCCTAATGCAATGAGAGTTTATCTAGAGCATCTTTTAACAATGGGGTGGGTTAAGATCTGGGCCCTTTGAACCTGTGTAACATGTGGTCTTCTGTGTTTGGCTGTTTGTGTTCAGCCTCAAGGATAATGACTGTGACAGCAGAGAAGGGGGAGCCATGGGTGAAGGAGGCCTGGGGGCCAGATGTATGAGGAAATCCCTTCACAGGGCCTTACTGGTTCTTGGGATTTATTTGTTAAAAATGGGGATCAACTATTCTTCTTTTAGCATCTCTCCCTTCTCTATTGAACTGAAGCACATGTGTTTCAAAGTATACCTTGTAACAGACTCTTAACTCTAGAGAAGAAAGTGAGGATTACTTTCTAGGTTGGCTAGATGAGGGACAGGGATTAAGGAGGGCACTTGTGATGAGCGCTGGGTGTTGTATGTAAGTGATGAGTCACCAAATGCTCCACTTGAAACTAATACTACACTGTATGGTAACTAACTGGAATTTAAATAAAAACTTGGAAAGAAAAAGAAGCCTATATGGGAAAATAATGTGAACTTTGTATACCTTTTTATTTTGTCAAGAGAGACACCCTTACAGTATATCAACATTTTCACATTGATGGGCTCATAGTGTGAGGTGAACTAATGTCTGATTTCATCTTATTCACGAAATTGGGAAAATAATCCATAATGAAAGACTTGCTATGGAATTGAAGTGAAGAATGCTCTTAAGCCTCTGAAATGGATCGCGTAGCTCTGGATGCATTGTAGGGTCTCAGAATGGAATGCCAACTCCCTTTTTTTCTTTTTCTTCTCCTTCTCCTTCTGATTCCTCTTCTTTGCTAATGTGTATCAGTATTTATATAGAAATGTGTTCACTGGGAGTCAACTAATCTCTCAGTGAAGAACAAGTAAACAAAGTTTTTTTTTCTCAGGGTCTCAGGGGTCAGCCCATTTTAAGTGATCTGTTTCCATCAAGCAAATCAACACAGACAGAAAAGCCCATTTATCTGAATAAATCTGTGTAAGTGGGAGTGGTGCTCACAGAATTACATCCCAAGTGTTCAAGAAAATGGCATTTCCTTATTTTTATGAAAGTTCTAATTTTGTTGCGGAATCTTTGCCCTATTGGAGGTAACAGCTCTCCCAGACATGTCTCCCAGACATTTCAGTCTTCTGACATTCGGAAGTTTTGCTTTGATCAGTTAGCTTCCTTTGTCTTCCCAACAGGGAGTATGAAGGTTTAAAGAGTTTATGTGTCCTTGGGCCACTGGGGGAAGAGGGCCCTGTGGTCTCCTCTTGCTCAACTCAGGACCTCAGGCTACAGAAGGTAACTTGATCTGGTCATAGGACACTTGGGCTTGGGGTTCCATTTAGGTGTTTGGGGACATTGTTTTCTCCCTCTGTCCCAACCCTATCTCACGTTCCTTAACTGTTATCACATCTCTAATGTTCTCATTTTTGCAACAATTTCATAACTTCTGAGGCATTGGACATGGCCATATTTGGAAACTATCACATAATGTGTCTCCTGGTGCTTTTGATCTCTGTGAGGTATTACAGAGAGAAATAGATGAGTAAACCCAATACTTCTGGGTTTCCCCATACATAGAGTGATGATATTCCTCTCAATACTCCATTGAAAAGGGAAGCAAATTCATTAGTGTCTGACTTCTCATTGTATGTATGTCATTCCTTCTTTGAACTTCTTTCTCTACCTTCCTTGACATCTCTCTGTTGCCTCCTGACAGGGCCAGATTTCTCTAATGGAGTATCCAGAGTTCTCCTCACCCATGGCTGATAGTCATCCTCAAAGTGCAGCTCCACCAAGGAGCATTCTCTGTATATTGTCAGCCTACAAGATCAGTTCATTCAGTTAAATAAATGGAGGCCTCAATAATTTTTTTTTTAGCATTGATATCTTTTTTTATATTTTTGTTGTGTTATGTTAGTCACTATACAATACATCATATTCTTTAATTTATTTTTTATTTATTTGTATCATAACAGTATTCATTATTTTTGCACCCCACCCAGTGTTCCATGCAATCTGTGCCCTTTATAATACCCACAACCTGGTACCCCAATCTGCCATCCCCCACCCCTTCAAAACCCTCAGATTGTTCTTCAGAATCCATAATATCTCCTGGTTCACCTCCACTTCCAATTTCCCCCAACTCCCTTCTCTCTAACTCCCCATGCCCTCCATGCTATTTGTTAGGCTCCACAAATAAGTGAAACCATATGATAATTGACTCTCTCTGCTTGACTTATTTCACTCAGCATAATCTCTTTCAGTCCCGTCCATGTTGCTAAAAAAGTTGGGTATTCATCCTTTCTGATGGAGGCATAATACTCCATAGTGTATATGGACCACATCTTCCTTATCCATTCATCTGTTGAAGGGCATCTTGGTTCTTTCCACAGTTTGGCAACCATGGCCATCATTGCTATAAACATTGGGGTACAGATGGCCCTTCTTTTCATGACATCTGTATCTTTGGGGTAAATACCCAGGAGTGCAATGGCAGGGTCCTAGGGAAGCTCTATTTTTAATTTCTTGAGGAATCTCCACACTGTTCTCCAAAGAGGCTGCACCAACTTGCATTCCCACCAACAGTGGAAGAGGGTTCCCCTCTCTCCACATCCCCTCCAACACATGTTGTTTCCTGTTCTGCTAATTTTGACCATTCTAACTGGTATAAGATGGTATCTCAATGTGGTTTTAATTTGAATCTCCCTGATAGCTAGTGATGATGAACATTTTTTCATGTGTCTGATAGCCATTTGTGTCTTCACTGGAGAAGTGTCTGTTCAGATCTTCTGCCCATTTTTTGATATGATTGTCTGTTTTGTGTGTGTTGAGTTTGAGGAGTTCTTTATATATCCTGGATATCAACCTTTTGTCAACCTTTGTACTGTACAACCTTTGTACAACCTTTTGTACTGTCATTTGCAAATATCTTCTCCCATTACATGGGTTGCCTCTTTGTTTTCTTGACTGTTTCCTTTGCTGTGCAGAAGATTTTGATGTTGATGAAGTCCCAAAAGTTCATCTTCGCTTTTGTTTCCTTTGCCTTTGGAAACATATCTTGAAAGAAGTTGCTGTGGCTGGTATCGAAGAGATTACTGGCTATGTTCTCCTCTAGGATTCTGATGGATTCCAGTCTCATGTTGAGGTCTTTTATCCATTTTGAGTTTAACTTTGTGGATGGTGTAAGAGAATGGTCGAGTTTCATACTTCTACATATAGCTGTCCAGTTTTCCCAGCACCATTTATTGAAGAGACTGTCTTTTTTCCACTGTATGTTTTTTCCTGTTTTGTCGTAGATTATTTGCCCATAGAGTTGAGGGTCCATATCTGGGCTCTCTACTCTGTTCCACTGGTCTATGTGTCTGTTTTTATGCCAGTACCATGCTGTCTTGGTGATCACAGCTTTGTAATAAAGCTTGAAATCAGGTAACGTGATGCCCCCAGCTTTATTTTTGTTTTTCAACATTTCCTTAGCAATTCGGGGTCTCTTCTGATTCCATACAAATTTTAGGATAATTTACTCCAGCTCTTTGAAGAATGCTAGTGGAATTTTGATCGGAATGGCATTAAAAGTATAGAGTGCTCTAGGCAGTATAGACATTTTAACAATGTTTATTCTTCTGCTCCAAGAGCATGGAATGGTCTTCCATCTTTTTGTGTCTTCTTCAACTTCTTTCATGAGTGTTCTGTAGTTCCTGGAATACAGATCCTTTACCTCTTTGGTTAGGTTTATTCCCAGGTATCTTATGGTTCTTGGCGCTATAGTAAATGGAATCAATTCTCTAATTTCCCTTTCTGTATTTTCATTGTTAGTGTATAAGAAAGCCACTGATTTCTGTACATTCTGTACATTGACTTTGTATCCTGCCACCTTGCTAAATTGCTGTATGAGTTCTAGTAGTTTGGGGGTAGAGTCTTTTGGGTTTTCCATATAAAGAATCATGTCATCTGTGAAGAGAGAGAGTTTGACTTCTTCATTGCCAATTTGGATACCTTTTATCTCTTTGTTGTCTGATGGCTATTGCTAGGACTTCTAGTACTACGTTGAACAAGAGTCGTGAGAGTGGGCATCCTTGTCGTGTTCCTGATCTCAACAGGAAGGCTGCAAGCTTTTTCCCATTGAGGATGATATCTGCTGTGGGTCTCTCATAGGTAGATTTGATGAAATTCAGAAATGTTCCCTCTATCCCTATACTTTGAAGCGTTTTAATCAGGAATGGATGCTGGATTTTGTAAATGCTTCTTCTGCATCAATTGAGAGGACCATGTGGTTCTCTCTTCTCATATTAATTTGTTCTATCACATTGATTGATTTGCAAATGTTCAACCATCCTGTATCCCAGGGATGAATCCCACCTGGTCATGGTGGATAATTTTTTTAATGTGCTGTTGGATCCTGTTTGTTAGGATCTTGTTGAGAATCTAGCATCCATATTCATCAGTGATATTGGTCTGAAATTCTCCTTTTTGGTAGGGTCTTTGTGTGGTTTGGGCAGGGTAATGCTGGCTTCATAGAAAGAGTCTGGAAGTTTTCCCTTGCTTCAATTCTTGAAACAGCCTCAGGAGAATAGGTGTTATTTCTTCTTTGAAAGTTTGGTAGAATTCCCCAGGGAATCCGTCAGGCCCTGGGCTCTTGTTTTTTGGGAGGTTTTTGATCACTGCTTCAATCTTTTTATTAGATATTTATCTATTCAGGTTGTCAATTTCTTCCTGGTTCAATTTTGGGAGTTTATAGTTTTCCAGGAATGCATCCATTTCATCTAGGTTGCTTAGCTTCTTGGCATATAACTGTTGATATTAACTTCTGATGATTGTTTCTACTTCCTTGGTGTTCGTTGTGATCTCTCCCTTTTCATTCATAATTTTATGAATTTGGGCTTTCTCTCTTTTCTTTTGGTTTAGTGTGGTCAATGGTTTATCGATCTTATTGATTCTTTAAAAAAAAACCAGCTTCTAGTTTCATTGATACGTTCTACTGTATCCCTGGTTTCTACCTCATTGATCTCAGCTCTAATCTTGATGATTTCCCTTCTTCTGTGTGGAGTTGGTTTGACTTGTTCTTGATTCTCCAGTTCTTTAAGTTGTAGAGACAGACGCTGTGTTCTGGATTTTTCATTTTTTTGAGGGAGGCTTGGATAGCTATGTATTTCCCCCTTAGAACTGCCTTTGCTGTATCCCATAGGTTTTGGACCAAAGTGTCTTCATTCTCATTGGTTTCCATGAATTGTTTCAGTTCTTCTTTGATCTCCTGGTTGACCCAAGCATTCTTAAGCAAGGTGGTCTTTAGCTTCCAGGTGTTTGAGTTCCTTCGGGACTTTTCCTTGTGATTGAGCTCCAGTGTCAAAGCATTGTGATCTGAGAATATGCAAGGAATAATCTCAGTCTTTTGGTATCGGTTGAGTCCCGATTTGTGACCCAGTATGTGGTCTATTCTTGAGAAGTTTCCATGTGCACTTGAGAAGAATGAGTATTCTGTTGTTTTAGGGTGGAGTGTTCTGTCTGTATCTATGAGGTCCCTCTGGTCCAATGTGTCATTCAATGCTCTTGTTTCTTTATTGATTTTTCTGCTTCGATGATCTATTTCTGAGAGAGGCGTGTTAAGATCTCCTACTATTAATGTATTCATATCAATATGACTCTTTATCTTGATTACCAGTTTTTTTATGTAATTGGATGCTCCCATATTGGGGGCATAGATATTTACAATTTTTAGATCATCTTGGTGGGTAGTCCCTTTAAGGATTATGTAGTGTCCTTCTGTATCTCTGACTACAGTCTTTAGTTTAAAATCTAATTTATCTGATATGAGAATCGCTACCCCATCCTTCTTTTGAGGCCCATTGACATGAAAGATGTTTCTCCATCCCTTCACTTTCAGTCTGGGTGTATCTTTAGGTTCAAAATGGGTCTCTTGTAGACAACATATGGATGGGTCCTGTAGTTTTATCCAATCTGCAACCCTGTGCTGTTTTATGGGTGCATTTAGGCCATTCACATTGAGAGTGATTATTGATAGATACGTTTTTATTGACATCAAGTTACCTTTGAAGACTTTCTTTCTGTAGATTGTCTCTATATTTCTGTTCAATGCTATTCCTAGGATTTTTCCTCTTTTATAGAACCACCCCTTAATATTTCTTGCAGTGTCAGCTTGGTTGTCGCATAGTCTTTTAAGCCTTGCCAGTCTTGGAAACTCTTCATTTCTCCATCCATTTTGAATGTCAGTCTTGCTGGATAAAGTATTCTTGGCTGCATGTTCTTCTCATTTAATGCCCTGAATATATCTTGCCATCCCTTTCTGGCTTGCCAGGTCTCTGTGGACAGATCTGACATTATTCTGATGGGCTTTCCTCTGTAAGTAAGGAGCCTCTTTGTCCTAGCGGCTTTCAAGAGATTATATGTACAATTATGATTCCTCAATTTGACTATCAGGTGCCTTGATTTTTTTTGGAATGTATAATCTTGGGAGGAGATCTTTCAGTCTCTAGTACATGAATGCTGGTTCCATTCGCGTGATTGGGAAAATTTTCATGAAGATCTTGTTCCACTATATCTTCTAGACTTCTTTCTTTCTCTTCCCCTTCAGGGATTCCAATAATTCTGACGTTGGAACCTTTCATGGTATCATTTATTTCCCTGATTCTGTTTTCATGGTTTCTAAGCTGTTTGTTCCAGGCTTCCTCCTGATCTTTTCTCTCTATCTGTTTGTCCTCCAGATCACTAATTCTATCTTCCGTCTCAGTTACCCTAGCTTTGAGAGAATTTAGATTAGATTGGAACTCATTGAGAGCATTGTGAACCTCACCCCTGGTAGCTTTTAACTCTGCCCTAACATTGTGAACATCATCTCTGGTTGCTTTCAGCTCAGCCCTAATCTATTCCGTTTGGTCATCCATGGCTTTCTCCAACCTAGCTATTGCCTGGATAATTGTTAGCCTGAATCCTCTTTCCGACATATTGTCTATGTTGATAGCCATTAGCTCTGTTGCAGAAGGTCCATCCTCTGTATTTTTCTTCTGTTAGGCATTTCTCCTCCTAATCATTTTGGTGAGAGACGACTGAACAGATGTAGCTGGATGTATCCACCATGGTGCAGTCAAGGTGCACCCTGGAACACTTCTGAATAATCAGGATTCCCCACCCATATGAGAGACAAAAGAAAAGAAAAAGAAAAAAAGAAAAAAGAGAGAGAGAGAGAGAGAAAGACAGGAAAGAAAGGAAAGATGAAAGAGAAAATTCAGCCCAAATGGGCCCCAAGGTAAGATTCATGACGTATACAAACAAAGACAGACAAACACAAAGACTGATAAAAGTATATGACAAGAGAAAAAAAAATATATATGCAAATAAAATAAGAACTTTGTCAAAAAGAACCCCAAGTGTAAGATTTATATACTATCAGGACAAACACAAAAACACAGAAACAGTGGTGGATGAAAAAGATGGGAGAGTGGTTATAAATTCTCAATGTGGGCAAGGAAGGTTGTTTTGATTCTTCCTGGATGTATCTTGATATCTTTGTTAAATGACTCAACTTTCCTAAGATAAAGGGGGATTAAAAATTGGCTTACCTATAGGGGTAGTATTGATAGGGTAACAGGGATTACTTTGACGTTTAACTCTATATGAATATTAGAAAATAAAAATAAAAAGGAATAAACTAGACTAAACTAAAGTGAAAAAAATTTAGAAAATAGAAATACAAAAGAAAAACACAGGTATATGTATCAAAAAGTTCAGGTTAGAAGGTTATTAAGGAATTTGAGGTACTGGACAGCTCACTGTGATGGTAAATAAGTTAAAAAATTATCTCTATAAAAAAAATGAACCAGAATAGTGGGAATGAGTTAAAAATTAATGTTGTCCTATGAAGTAGTGGTGGTTGTTCTCTTGTGGTCTTTTTTTTTTTTTTTTCCCTTTCTTAGTTGGTTTTCTGGGGGAGGGGCCTGCCACGTGCGTTTTCAGTCATTGATGTTCCCTGAGTTAAGTCCTCCCGCCCCCCTCAAGGGGGTGGGCTCTGAGGAAACTGGTTTTTTTTCAGACTTTTGTTCTCTGGCAGTTTTTATGTTTGTTCCTTTTTTTTTTTTTTTTTTTTCTCTCACCTTGACCGCTTTTGATGGTTTTTGTAGTTTTAGAGGAAAACAAACTGAACCCTTACCTCCCTCTCAGAGAGAAGCCTGAGTCTGGCTGCAGAGCCCAAATAAGTTCCCCTTTGGCCACTGGCAGAGCAGGTTCCAAGTCGTGGTCCCTGGGGATGCAGGATCTTCTGCTTGTACCCCAAACCACGGCAGCTGCGGCTGTCTGGGAAACTCCAGACCGCCAGAGAGGTTACAAGCAGTGATCACACACTGAGATTTTCCTGCTGGTCCGGGCTGGGAGTGCCCGGTCTTTCTGGGTCTAAGAGCGCCCGGCTTGCACACACCTCTTTCAGGGGAGGCTGTGGGTCATGCACGCATTTCAGGCTCTGAGAATGGGGCGCAGGTCCGAAAGCACCAGACTGGGCGTTCGCGCACCTCTTTCAGGGGAGATTTTGGGGCGCACGTCTTAAGCTCTGAAACAATGGTGCAGGTCGTACCTCTTTCAGGGGAAGATGAGGGGCATGCGCATCTCAGACTCTATAGCAGGGCTTTCACGTTCTGCCATCAGGCGTGGCTCCCATCCCCTCACAGGAGCCAGACCCCACGCGTTCTTGGGCGCTCTGGTGGCTCAGGGACCAAGACCTGGTTTCTCCACCGCACTCTCTCAGGCTCAGCACCAGGGGAGGCTGTCCTGGTCCACTGACTTAAGCCCCTGTCCCTAGCCGCCCTGATTCCCACAGTTTCCCCACTGTGATCCTTTGCTCTTTTGGAGTGCTTTCAACCAGTCTCCAAGTTAACGCTGGTCCCCAGATACAGGGCACTCTCACTCCTATTAGGGGTGTTACTTTTCAACCGGTCCCCTGGTGGCTCCCTCCCCCTTTTGTTTATCTTTCAATTTCAGTTCACTGTTCCCACTCTGCTTTACTGCCCACTGGTGTCTTCTGCCCCTGTAGAGATCCAGACGTGTATAATTCCGATCTCAGACTGATGTCATGGGTGATCGGAGTTCTTTGGTAGGTAATCACCTCACTTTAGGGTACAGGTTGAAAAGGCACCTTCTCCTACTTCCCCGCCATCTTGTCCCCCTGGCCTCAAGAATTTTAAAAGAAGTTTATTTATTTATATTAGAGAGACAGACAAAATGAGTGGGAGGAGGGGCAGAAGGAGACAGAGAGAGGGCGAGAATACTCGAGCAGACTCCCCACCAAGGGAAGAGCCCAACACAGAGCTTGATCCCATGACTGTTTGAGATCATGACCTGAGCGGAAATCAAGAGTCAGGTGCTTAACTGACTGAACCACCCAAACACCACCGAGAACTCAGAAATTTTGATTCCTCCAATTCTTTCTTAAGAAAACTTAGCTTTCAGGGTGGATGTGTAGCTAGGGATTAAGAAAGCATGAATCATGAGAGACTGTGGACTCTGAAAAACAATCTGAGGGGTTTGAAGTGGCGGGGGGGTGGGAGATCGGGGTACCAGGTGGTGGGTATTATAGAGGGCACGGATTGCATGGAGCACTGGGTGTGGTGAAAAAATAATGAATACTGTTATGCTGAAAATAAATAAACTAAAAAAAAAGAAAGCATAGTTTGATACTGAAAACTGGGAATAGAATCTTATTTTCAGATTGTTACCCAAACTCTCAGTGGTGTTAAGTTTTATGGCCTGTCTTTCCTGGGAAGGGTGTAGTAGGATGGCTCCAAGTGTGTGTGTGTGTGTGTGTGTGTGTGTGTGTGTAAAAGAAAAAAATTCATTGGTGGAATGTTTCCAAAGTATATTTCCCTATAATTCTTGCATCACTGTATTTCAGATGCCTAGATATTGACATTGTTGTGTACAATCTCCTCAAATCTCTAGTTTTTGTTCACTTTTGGGAAATGTGCTTCCCTTGTAGATTGGCAGAAGGAGAAGTTCCAGGCCTGTGAGTTACCTTTATTTCTTTCTGGGTGTTTTTACTGCTGCCCGATGGCTGCTGACATGTCCTTCAGCTTGCTGATGATACAGATGCTGGCACCATCAATGGTGGTGGGCTTGAATGGGGCAGTGAAAGTCATGTAGCTGAGACTGGTGAGTGTGAGTGATATTGGATGCTAAAGAGATATCCCTCAGTCCATGGAATATCATCTGATCCTTAAGTGTTCTGTGACATAGCTAACCCCCTAATCATTCTCATGGTTACTTCTCTTGTTTGGAGGGCTATGGGCTTGAGTCACAATGCTCTAATCTCAGAAGACTTAGACCTCCCTGCAGCTAGGTATCTTGGGGGGTGGTGGGGGTGGTGGTGTGCCTTCTTATAGGGCAGGGGAAGGCCTTGCATGATTGGCAACTCTCTCTGCAGTATCTGGCACTCTAGATCCAGAGTCTGCACATCCTGACCTTGATGTCTCTGATAAAAAGACTAATATGATCTGAATGGACACATTTGAGGATATAGGAGAGACACAGCATCCTGGACTGTGAGCTCCAAACATCACAGTGATGTTACTGGGAGGTGAAAATCAAGAGTAGAAACAGAAATGAGTGGGCTCTGGGGGTCTGTAGGGAAGGTGTGAAGAAGTAGGACTGGCACAAGAGTTCCCAGAAAAGGGGTTCTGGATTGTGGGCACTTTGCCAATATATATTATTCCTGCACCATCACTGTGAATCAACTAATCCTTGTGCAAGTTCTCCACAGGGTAGGGGTTTTCCTGGACCTCAATAAAGGTGTTGTCTGCTTTTATAACATGACTGATAGCTTCCACATTTTCTCCTTCTCTTTAGCTTCCTCCACTGGCTCTCTGTTTCTATATATCATGTCTCGGTCAGGAGATGTGTCCCTGACATTTTCTCTGTGGTGGGTGGGCCTGGAGAGGACCCTGTGCTTTATCCTTCTTTGGAAGAGACTGTGAACCTTTCAGGGCAGGGTTTTAGTCCAGGCTCTGGTGTTGATGGTGCTTTCCAAGGAGCCAAATCTTCATTACTTTCTTGTAGCCCAATGTTATATCCCCCTTACGGCCCAACATAGTCTCAAACTGCTCATGGTGGTTCTTATTGAAGCTGCAGACTCCCTGAAGCAAAAGGATTGAGGCTGGTACTGGGTGAGCTGGTGTCCTGCCCTCCTGTTCTGGATACAGACTCCTGGTGTGGTTATGAGAATAGTTAGTTTATACCTTATGCTCAGGTAGCAGAAGATAAAAGTTGACTCTTGTTTGAGCTGATTTGGGGTAGGCTGAATTTTACTGCCAGAGGTCATGTTTCTTTTGGTAATGAAAATTATTTCTTTTAAAAAGATTTTAATCATCATTTATATTTCATTTATATTATCAGTGCCCTTATGTAAATTCAGCAAAAAATGAATTTACAAAGTGTCCTAGAGTTTATTTCTTATTTATTTATATTTAAAAAAATTGTTTTCTAAATTCCAGTAGAGTTAATGTACAGGGTTAGATTAGTTTCACGTGTACCATATAGTGATTCAACAATTCTATACATGTCTCAGTTCTCATCTTGGTAATTGTACTCCATAACCCCCCTCACATATTTCACCCATCAGTCACCCACCAACCACCACTAGTTTGTTCCCTATAGTTGAGTCTTTTGTGTTTCTCTTTTTTTCTTAATTAGTGTGTGTGTGTGTGTTTTTTCATGGAGCCTTTATCCTGTTTGATATGAAGGAGATGAGGGCTGAATGAGTCTGCAAAATTTTATTTTCTCCACTTGATTTTTTTTTTTTGGTTATTTTTAAAAATTTATTTATTTTCAGCATAACAATACTCATTGTTTTTGCACCATACCCAGTCCTCCAGGCAATCGATGCCCTCTCTAATACCCACCACCTGGTTCCCCCAACCTCCCACCCCCCGCCCCTTCAAACCCCTCAGATTGTTTTTCAGAGTCCATAGTCTCTCATGGTTCACCTCCCCTTCCAATTTCCCTCAACTCCCTCTCCTCTCTAACTCCCCTTGTCCTCCATGCTATTTGTTATGCTCCACAAATAAGTGAAACCATATGATAATTGACTCTCTCTGCTTGAGTTATTTCACTCAGCATAATCTCTTCCAGTCCCATCCATGTTGCTACAAAAGTTGGGTATTCATCCTTTCTGATGGAGGCCTAATATTCCATAGTGTATATGGACCACATCTTCCCTATCCATTCGTCCGTTGAAGGGCATCTTGGTTCTTTCCACAGTTTGGCAACCGTGGCCATTGCTTCTATAAACATTGGGGTACAGATGGCCCTTCTTTTCACTACATCTGTATCTTTGGGGCAAATACCCAGTAGTGCAATGGCAGGGTCATAGGGAAGTTCTACTTTTAATTTCTTGAGGAATCTCCACACGGTTTTCCAAAGAGGCTACACCAGCTTGCATTCCCACCAACAGTGTAAGAGGGTTCCCCATTCTCCACATCCAATACAGAAAGGGAAATTAGAGAATCAATTCCATTTATTATAGCACCAAGAACCATAACATATCTGGTAATAAAGCTAATCAAAGAGGTAAAGGATCTGTACTCGAGGAACTACAGAACACTCATGAAAGAAATTGAAGAAGACACAAAAAGATGGAAGACCATTCCATGCTCTTGGATCAGAAGAATAAACATTGTTAAGATGTCTATACTGCCTAGAGCAATCTATACTTTTAATGCCATTCCAATCAAAATTTCCACCAGTAATCTTCAAAGAGCTGGAGCAAATAATCCAGAAATTTGTATGGAATCAGAAGAGACCCCAAATTGCTAAGGAAATGTTGAAAAACAAAGATAAAACTGGTGACATCACGTTACCTGATTTCAAGCTTTACTACAAAGCTGTGATCACCAAGACAGCATGGTACTGGCATAAAAACAAACACATAGACCAGTGAAACAGAGTAGAGAGCCCAGATATGGACCCTCAAGTCTATGATCAAATAATCTTTGATCATAGACTTGAGGGAAACAGGAAAAAATATACAGTGGAAAAAAGACAGTCTCTTCAATAAATGGTGCTGGGAAAACTGGACGGCTATATGTAGAAGAATAAAACTCGAACATTCTCTTACACTGTACACAAAGATAAACTTGAAATGGATAAAAGACCTCAACATGAGACAGGAATCCATCAGAATCCTAGAGGTGATCATAGGCAGTAACCTCTTCGATATCAGCCACAGCAACTTCTTTCAAGATATGTCTTCAAAGGCAAAGGAAACAGCAAGAAAACAAAGAGGCAACCCACAGAATGGGAGAAGATATTTGCAAATGACAGTACAGACAAAAGATTGATATCCAGGACCTATAAAGAACTCCTCAAACTCAACACACACAAAACAGATAATCATATCAAAAAATGGGCAGAAGATATGAACAGACACTTCTCTCAATGTGGTTTTAATTTGAATCTCCCTGATGGCTAGTGATGGTGAATATTTTTTCATGTGTCTGATAGCCATTTGTATGTCTTCATTAGAGAAGTGTCTGTTCATATCTTCTGCCCATTTTTTTTTTTTGATATGCTTATCTGTTTTGTGTGTGTTGAGTTTGAGGAGTTCTTTATTGATAGATCCTGGATATCAACCTTTTGTCTGCACTGAATGACTCTGCAAATTAAACACAGCTTGAGTTTTGCAGAGGAGCCAGAGGCTATGGGTGGGTCACTAGCTCTATTTTGGGAAATGTGCACTCTGGCCAGAGCCATTAGCCATCCAAAAATTTCTGGAGAAATGATGGTTGTTGGGTGTTTAAGAGGAGAACAGTCTAATATTCTACTTTATATACTTCCTATGCTGGAATGGATGAAACACACTTACCTGTCTCTTACATGTGAAACTTGTGCTAGTTACTTCAGGGAATGAAGGATGTGGGTCTGAATTCCCTGGTGTGCCAACAGCAGTTGGAAAGAACAGAACTGCTACAAGAATTAAGATGTATATGAAGAAGAGAATTTCAAACCCTTGGTGAACTGCCAAAAGTTTTGACCTTGAACACTGTACTATTTCTCAGTATTTCCAACTCCAAAGGTATAGGTGCATAGAAAACTACAGCAAATATAAGGAAATCAGACTATTGAGGACTCAGACTTTCAGGTGAAGTTGTGTTCACTTCCAAGATAGAGAACGCTGACCTGCTGTGGTTCTGGGAGAAATGAGAAGACACAGAATTGGAAGTGGAAGATGGAAGTCACAGATACCAGTTCCTGCATGTGACCAATAACAAAAAAAGAACTGTAGAAGCATTGCATATTTTCTCCTTCTTATCATGTAGATGTGTTATTTGTCTTTATTATCTACTTTCTTCCTGTCTCTTCTTATTAGGAATGTGATTTTATTCAGGTTGCTGTTGGTGATACTTAAAATATTGTCTCTATGTAACAGAATAGTCAAAGGGATTTTGGCTGAACTTGAGGAATAAATAATATAACAGTGTTGGATTCAATGTGTGTTTCATTTTGTAGAAAGAGAGAACTTCTTCATTTGTAGTGGTAGCTTTGTAGATGGGTGAAAATGTGGTTTTGTTGTGTTGTTATATGAAACTTCCAATGTGGGTAAATGGTGCATGTGGAAGCTGAGGAACTAAAGGTACAGACTGTGCCCATTATCAACTTATTGCCTTTTGGATTCAAATATGCCCTGTATTTGCCCTACTTGTTGATACTGGTGCTGGATCCCATAACAATTTCACTTTTGTCATGTGGAATAATACTGTTAGCCATGGTCAGTATAGTGCACCAGAGGGGAAACAACCAGACATAGCAGAAGAAATAATATGGGACCTCAACACCCCACTGTCAACAATGGATGGATTGTCCAGACAAACAACAACAAAACAAACAAACAAACAGAAAACCAACAAGGAAACATTGGAATGAAACCACCTTTTAGAACAAAAGACATATTTACAGAACATTCTGTCCAACAACAGATGTATACTCCTCTTACACACACATGAAATATTCTCCATGTTAGATCATATGATGGAGCACAGAAATCGTAGCAAATTTAAGAAGATTGAAATCATATTAACCAACTTCTTTTACCACGATGGTATGAAGGTAGAAATGAACAAGAGGATATCAACCCTTTGTCTGTAATATCATTTGTGATATCTTCTCCCATTCTGTGGGTGGCTGCTTTGTTTTGTTGACTGTTCCCTTTGTTTTGCAGAAGCTTTTTACCTTGATGAAATGCCAAAAGTTCATTTTCACTTTTGTTTCCTTTGACTTTGGAGACATGTCTTGAAAGAAGTTCCTCTGGCCAATGTCAAAGAGGTTACTGCCTATGTTCTTCTCTAGGATTTTGACAGCTTCCTGCCCCATGTTGAGGTCTTTTGTCCATTTCAAGATTATCTTTGTGTATGGTGTGCGAGAATAGCTGTCCAATTTTCCTAGCACTATTTATTGAAGAGACTGTATTTTTTCCACTGGATATTTTATCCTGCCTTGTTGAAGATTATTTGACTATAGATTGAGGGCTCATATATGGACTCTCTACTCTGTTCCATCATTAGCCATCAGGGAAATTGAAATCAAAATCACATTGAGATGGGGCGCCTCGTGGCTCAGTGGGTTAAAGCCTCTGCCTTCTGCTCAGGTCATGATCCTAAGGTCCTGGAATCCAGTTCCTCATCTGGCTCTCTGCTCAGCAGGGAACCTGCTTCCCCTTATGTCTCCACCTGCCTCTCTGCCTACTTGTTATCTCTCTCTCTCTCTCTCTCTCTGTCAAATAAATAAATGAAAACTTAAAAAAAAAAAACCCATTGAGATACCCCCACCTTATACCAGTTAGAATGGTAAAAATTAACAAGATAGGAAACATTAAGTGTTGGATGTAGAGAAAGGGGAATCCTCTTACACTGTTGGTGAGAATGCAAGTCAATGCAGCCACTTTGGAAAACAGTGTGGAGATTCCTCAAAAAATTAAAAATAGTGGTACCCTATAACCCTGCAATTGCATTACTGGATATTTACCCCAAAGATATAGATGTAGTGAAAAGAAGGGCCACCTGTACCCCAATGTTCATAGCAGCAATGACCACAATCACCAACCTGTGGAAGGAGCCAAAATGTCCTTCAACAGAAGAATGAATAAAGAAGATATGGTCCAAATATAAAATGAAATATTACGACTCCATCAGAAAGGATGAATACCCATCTTTTGTATCAACATAGATGGGACTGGAATTATGCTGAGTGAAATAAGTCAGGCAGAGAAAGTCAATTATCATATGGTTTCACTTACCTGTGGAGCATAAATAATGACAGGGAGGACATTAGGAGAAGGAATGGAAAAGTGAATTGGGGGAAATCAGAGGAGGAGGCAAAACACGAGAGACTGTGGACTCTGAGAAACAATCTGAGGATTTCAGAGGGGAGGGGTGTGGGAGGTTGGGTGAGTTTGGTGGTGGTATTAAGGAGGGCACATATCGCATAGAACCCAGGGTGTGGTGCATAAACAATGAATCTTGGAACACTGAAAAAAATAAAATTAAATTAATATGTTTAAAAAAAAAAGGAATGAACAAAAGGAAAGTGAGTAGACTAAAAATATGTGGAAAATAATTCTAAACAGCTGAGCGTGGACCCACGGTTTCTGGACTTGTTTTGTAAGCATATGTAGAACTATAGTTGCATTAGTTGCATTATCACTTTAGCTTCACATTGTGTTTTATTCTGTCCTTAATTATGTTTTATGTACCTCTCAACCTTACACATGATCAATCATTAACTTTTTTTTTTTTTTACCTCTGCTCCCATTCTCTTACTGATTATAGAAACTGAATGGGAACCAGATGGAAACATTTGTCTGGAAACTATGTGACATACCTAATCACACCAAGTCCTGAAGGTGCCTCATTTTCTGGAAGAACAGAGAGCTCCAGATGTTTCAAGACCCACGTTCCCAAGGTTTTTAGAAACACCTCACACACCTCTCATATATTCACCTCCTTCTCCAAACATATAGAAGCTGTCCCTCGGCTCCACAGGGGCAAGGCAACTTCGGGAAGGATCCCAAGCCTTCTCATTGGGCTGTCCTTGTGATAAAGAAACTTTCTTGGCTTCAAAGCCAGTGTTTCAGACATTGATTTACTGGGCATTGGGTGCTTGAATAATGTGATATTGGGGAAACAACCAATATGTCAAAGAGGTAGTTAGGTGATAGGTATTAAATTAAGGAGGCACATGTTGGATCAAGCACAGGGTGTTATATGGAATTAATGAGTCTTTGAACACCACCTCAAAAACTAATAATGTATGGTATTGTGACTAACATAAGATAATAAAATATAAATAAATAAAAGTGAAATAAATAATTATCTCTAGGAAGTGAAAATTAAAATGCAACATACCAAATTCTATGGCTTTTAGCAAAAGCAGTTCTGAGAGGATGTTTATAGCAATAAAAATTAGAAAGATCTCAAAGAAAATATTTAACTTTACAACTCAAGTAACTAGAAAAAGTGGAGCAAATTAAACCCAAGTCAACAAAAGGAAGGAAATATCATCATCATCATCAGAGTGGAAGTAAAAGAAATAGAGACCAGAAAAATAACAGGAAGGATTAATGAAATCTAAGGTTGTTCTTCTAAACGATGAAGAAAATGGCAAACTTTTACTTAGTCTAAGAAAAAAGTAAGATTTGAATAAAATTAGAAATAAAAGGGAGTTATTACAATTGAAGAGTCAGAAATATATAGAATCATAGGAGACTATGAACAATTAAATACCAATAACTTCATACCTAGAGGAAATGGGCACATTTCTAGAAACATGCACCAACCAAGACTGAATTAGGAAGATGTACAAAATCAGAACAGACCGGTTCCACCATCTGTAAGGTGCAGGTGGAAGCTGACGGGCAGGAAGACAGGCTTGCTGAGGTAGGTGGAGATGACAGAGAGCCTCGGGTTATGACATGTGGGGGCCTACATGTCCCCAAATTGTGACAGGCATACACAAGGATCTCTGGTTATGGTGGTTTTCTGCCCAGTGATAATGAGATTGGCTTTGGCCTGGCTGAGTTCCAGAGCCCCCTCCACTTGCCTCCATATTCATCCTGGAGCTCTGGACACCAGGGCTGTGGAACAGGTGCAGCAAGAACCCCAAAGAATGGTGTCCCCACTTCCCGCTATGCCCAACACAATGATTGCTGTCTCTGTGGTCCTGCCTATTTGTCACTTCCCCTGGAGTGCAGCTGGTGGAGAATGGTGCCCTGGGGCAATTTCCATACACAGAAGGATTGATTGTTTTGACTACCATCTGCACTGAACAGGAATCCTGCACTCTGCCCTTCACACCAGTGTGACAAAACCAGCCCTTAGGACACTTATCCAGACCCAAAGCCTCCCTGCACATGCCCAGCCACTGTGGAGGTTTTCTGAATGGTGAAGTGGACTCAAAAGTTCCTGCTAGGAGGAGAACTTGCTAGAGACAAACATTTGCTGAAGCCATAGGATGCTAGGAATCTATCTTCATGCTCCTCCTGACCTCAGTCCTGTGAATTTCCTGGATTTATAAAATACATAAAGAAAAACAGACAAAAAGACCGATAAAAGTAAAAGACAAGAAAGAAAAAAAAAAGGGAAAATACAGCCAAAATGAAGGCAAAGAATAAGATTTATATAGTACAAAAAAAAAAATACACAGAAGCAGTGACAGAAGAATAAATGGGAAGGTGTTTATAAAGCTTTGATGTAGGTGAGGAAGGTTATTTCAGTATTTCCTGGGTGTATCTTGTGATGTTTGTTAAAGGATTCAACCTTCCAGAGATATAGGGAAATTAAAACTGGTGTATATATATATGGGTGGTATTGAACAGGGAAAAAGGATTACCTTGATGCTTATATCTATATCTATCATGTATCTCTCTCTCTCTTTACCTATAAAGAAAAAGAAAAAGAAACATGGGTGTATGTTTGAAAAAAGTTCAAGTTATTATGTAGTATGCTGTATTAAACATCTAGTTGTAATGGTAAGTAGATTAAAAAAATAAAAGAAGAAGAATCGTGAGAACAAATTTAACTCATATAGCAATTCAGCAACGTGGCAGGAGAATGAATTAAAAAAAAAAGTTGTATCTATGAAATGTACAGGTTTGTGACAATACCAGAGGCTTAATATATTGTTTTCTTTTTCCCCTGATGTTGTGGTTTTATAGTTTAATGGAGACCCTGTGGTTATTGTTCTCTTATTCTTTGGGCTTGTCTTCTGGGGAAGGGACCTGCCTCCTTGTTTTTCAGTCAGTCTTGCATGGGCTGGGCTGTGGAAAACAGTTTTTCAGGCTTTGGTTCTCTGGAGGTTTTTGTTCTTCCGGGTTTTTTTTTTTGTAGCTTTTCAGAGGGTTAGTGCAAATAAACAGTCTGCACCTAGTCCTTGGCTTCAGAGAGAAGCCTTAGTCTGCTCCCCAATGTGTGGTCCAAAACACACAGGCTCCCCTTCTGCAAACTCCGCTGAACAGCACAACCTCCCACAGGTGGTGCTCACCTCCAGCCATCATCTCTGTGGTTGCCTGAGGCCCCCGATTGTCTCTGCATCCTTGTGCCACTAGAGCCACAACCGATATTGGTCTGGGCAAGCCCAATCCTGGTAGCTCCTGTGGCTGAGACTGCTGTCCGGGGTCCATGCCCACAGTGAGTGCACTTACACCTAGCAGCAGTGCAGGTCGCAGAAGGGTGTGGGTCCAGGGACCTATGGCAGGAGCCTGAGCCAAACTCTGTCAGGCGTGATGAGGGTGTGCCCAGTCTGTGCAGTGGTGCAAGCAGAGGAAAGCAGCAGGCTCAGGGACCACCAACTGGGGCCCCTGCCGGGCTCTCTCCGACATGAGTGGGTACTGGCTGTGACTTTATGTCCATTCCTGTGGCTGCCCAATTCCACCAATTGCTCCTTAAGACCCTTTGTTCTTTTTGAGTGCTTTTAACCAGACTCCAGGTAAAAGCTGGTCCCCAAGCACAGGGCACTTTCATATTGGGGTATTACTTTCTAATACATTGCTTCTGGTGGCTCCCTCCCCTTCTGTTTATCCTCCGATATCACTCCCAGCATTACCAATCCACTGACCTCTCCACTGATGCTCTTCTGCCCCCGTAGAGATCCAGAAGTGTATAATCTTACATCTCAGGCTGATTTCATGGGTGTTCACAGTGTTCTGGTAGATATTTAGCTCAATTCAGGGGACCTATTGAAACATGGTCTCCTACTTCTCTGCCATCTTGACCCCCTGGAACTTCATGGAATTAACATCTTTCCATCTCCTGACCAGCTTGCCAGTGTGCCTGTCCTTCCACCTGCCATGACCACAAGAGGCTCTTCTACGTGATCTCACCAACCACACTTTCCCCTGGCACTTTCCACCTGACAGGACCCTGAGGAGATGGCCTATCCCAGCCTGAGTGGGGCAATGGTACCTCCAATTTGAACCATAACATGATTACCCCTTGGCATCAGTGGGGGGCAGTGTCTGGGTCTGAGCCTGGGCTATGATGATTCATGACTTTATTCCCTGATCAGCGACTCATCCTGAAACACTTTGCCAGCAATCCTGACCTCTAGACTTTCTTGACCAGTCTCCCACCATAGGTCCAAGCTCCTACAACTATTGATCACTGTCTGACTCCTCCCTCTCATTCAGTGGATTAGCTGTCTCCTCCGTCAATTCCTCCTCCACTTCTTCATCTCCTATGCTGGGTTCCTCCTCTTACCCCGGTTCTACAACTGGGACCTACCCCCACCATCATGTGCCCCTCAGCCCCCTCAGTTTGCTCATGGACCCACCTGACACGAGAAAGTCCCAACAGTAGCTGCCCAAACAGTTTTTGCCAATAATGTAACCTACATCATCCTCTTTCACTCAGGATGCTCCCTAGATACCTGCAAACTACCCACTGACCAATGGCTGCCTCTATACCCATTTGGCCCCTGAGTATGGTTCTGACCACCCAGCCACCCACCCTGAAGCTTCTACCTCAGCTAGGGAAGTCTTCCAAGCCTGATCAATGCAGCTTTCTAGTGAGCAACCCCTGAGCAGACCATGGCACTATGGGACACTACCCATACAGCTCCATGGGTATAAGGAACAATCTTACCACCGGCCAATGAGTGACTTCAGCCTGGGTACTGTTTCCATATAGAATGCTCTCTGATGACTGCTGCTCTGACTCAAACTCTTCCTGGCATGCACAACTTGGACCCTGCAGCTGGATCAGTTCAGCAGGGAGAGCCCAGCAATTAGCCTTGTGCAGGATCTTCCATGTTTTCCTAAGGGCCTGGGCTTTTATGAGGTGAGGGACTAGTGAATGGCCTCAAGGACTCCCATGCTCTCAACCACCAGAACTTGTCCCACTATTCCTGCCATGGCTCAGGACCCAACATGATCCTCCCAGGAGAGTCCTCCCTAGGTTTCTCTAAGGAGATTGTGGCAGAGTTGGCTAGAGTGCCTGACCTGAGGTGTCCACAGCCTGGCTGTGGCTTATTTGGGGTTAGAGGAGGAGCTGGGCATGGAACAACTGGGACTGGATGGGCTCCACATGCTGAGCTAACCTTGTGCCCTGCTCTGTGATCCTGCTGTGTAGGATTTATTCTGCAGTGAGTAGCTGCAGTGAGGGGTTTCTCAGTATCATTCTTCTTGGACATGTCCCATCACTGTCCCTTTTCTCCCTTTCCCCTGGACAGTAGAGACTCCACTCTGCCTCCAGATCCTCTTTCTAACATGAACAAGGGATCCCAAGAATGAGAAAATGCAAGGGGTTTGTCCAGGTGGCACCTATTCCACACAAGGGGTGGGCCCGGGGAGCTCAATGGAGGGCCTAATGCACTTTTTACTTGTAATTCAAGATTTGAGTCAGTAACAAACAAACATAAAACCTCATAGTCAAATCACTTCACTAGTGAATTCTAACAAACATTTATAGCTATTTATTTTTATTTATTTTTAATAAGAACAATAGTTTTATTTTTATATAAAATCAGTTAATGGGACTGGAAGAGATTCTGCTGAGTGAAATAAGTCAACCAGAGAGAGTCAATTATCATACGGTTTCACTTATTTGTGGAGCATAACAAATAGCAAGGAGGACATGGGGAGTTTGGGAGGAGAAGGGAGTTGGGGGAAATTGGAAGGGGAGGTCAAGCGTGAGAGACTATGGACTCTGAAAAATAATCTGAGGGTTGTGAAGGGGCAGAGGGTGGGAGGTTGGGGTACCAGGTGGTGGGTATTATAGAGGGCACGGATTGCATGGAGCACTAGGTGTGGTGCAAAAATAATGAATACTGTTATGCTGAAAATAAATAAAAAATAAATTTAAAAAAACAAAACAAACAAAAAAATCAGTTAATACACATGTAGTGTATTATTAGTTTCAGAGGTAGAGGTTAGTGACTCATCAGTTGCAAGTGACACCCAGTGCTCATTACATCAAGTGCCCACCTTAATGTCCAACACCCACTTACCCCATATCCCCACACACCTTGCATCCAGCAACAGGGTTTGTTTCCTATAGTTAAGAGAGCCTTATGGTTTGTCTCCCTCTCTGATTTTGTCTTATTTTGTTTTTCCTTCCTTTCCCTACGTTCATCTGTTTTGATTCTTAAATTACACATATAATTGAAATCGTATGTTATTTGTTTTTCTCTGACTTATTTCACTTAGCATAAACCCACTAGTTCCATCCACATCACTGCAAATAGCAAGATTTCATTCTTTTAATGGCTGAGTAATATTCTATTCTTTTATCTACAACCACCTCTTCTTTATCCATTCATCTGCTGATGGACATCTGGGATCTTTTCATAGTTTGGTTATTGTGGACACCACTTTTGTAAACATTGGCGTACGTGTTCCCTTTCAGATCACCATGTTTGTAACGTTTGGAGAAATACCTAGTAGTACAACTTCTGGGTAGGGTAGGGTTGCTATATTTTTAACTTTTTGTGGAACCTCCATGCTGTTTTCCAGCATGGCTGTACTAATTTGCATTGCCACCAACAGTTTAAGAGATTTCCCCCTTCTCTGCATTCTCACCGACATCTGTTGTTTCCTGAGTTATTAATGGGATCCATTCTTGCTGGTGTGAGGTGGTGTCTCATTGTGGTTTTGATGTGTATTTCCCCAATGCCAAAGGATGTGGAGCAATTTTTCACATGTCTGTTGGCCATTTGTATGTCTTCTTTGCAGAAATGTCTGTCCATGTCTCTTGCCCATTTCTTGACTGGATTTTTAATTTTTGGGTGTTGAGTTTGATAGTTCTTTATGGACTTTGGATACTAGCCTTATATCTGCTTTAGTTAGCACAGACATTTCACAATATTTGTTCTTCCAATCCATGAGCATGGAACATTTTTCCATTTCTTTGTGTTTTCCTCAATTTCTTTCAAGAGTACTTTATAGTTTTCTGAGTATATATTCCTTGCCTGTTTGGTTAGGTTTATTCTTAGGTATCATATGGTTTTGGGTGAAATTATAAATGGGATTGATTCCTTAATTTCTCTTTCTTCTGTCTTGTTGCAGGTGTAAAGAAATGCAACTGATTTCTGAGCATTGATTTAGATACTATCCTTATATCTGGTAAGACATTTGCAAATATTTTCTCCCATTCTGTATGCTGTCTTTTAGTTTTCTCAACCTTTTCCTTTGCTGTGCAGAAACTTTTTGTCTTGATGACATCTCAATAGTTTATTTTTGCTTTTGTTTCCCTTGTCTTTGAAGACATGTCTAGCAGGTTGTTACTATGGCTGAGTATAAAGAAGATCCTACTTGTGTTCTCCTCTAGGATTTTTATGAAATCCTGTCTTACATTTAGCACTTTACCCGTTTTGAGTTTATTTTTGTGTATGGTGTAAGAAAATGGTCCAGTTTCATTCTCCCAATGTGGCTGTTCAATTTTCACTGCACCATTTAGTGAAGAGACTATCTTTTTTCCATTGGATATTCCTTCCTGCTTTGTCAAAGATTAGTCGGCCAGAGAGTTGAGGGTCCATTTCTGGGTTCTCTATTCTGTTCCATTGGTCTATGTGTCTGTTTTTGTGCCGATACCATGCGGTCTAGATGATGACAGCTTTGCAATACAGCTTGAAGTATGAAGTTATGATGGATGCCACCAGCTTTGGTTTTCTTTTTAAACATTCATTTGGCTATTCGGGTTCTTTTCTGGTTCTGTACAAATTTTAGCATTATTTGTTCCAGTGCTGTGAAAAATGTTGATGGTGTTTTTAATAAGGATTACATGGAATATGTAGATTGCTTTGGGTAGGATAGACATATCAACAATATTTGTTCTGTCATGCCTGGGTGGCTCAGTCAGTTAAGCATCTCCCTTTGACTCAGGTCATGATACCAGGGTCCTGAGATTGAGTCCCACATCAGGCTCCTTGCTCAATGGGGAGCCTTCTTCTTCCTCTGCCTGCCACTTTCACTGCTTGTGCTCTCTCTCTCTCTCAATTAAATAAATAAAATTGTAAAAAAGATTTTAAAAAAGACAAAGTAAAAACCAATATTTGTTCTTCCAATCCATGAACATGGAATATTTTTCCATTTCTTGGTGTCAGTCTCAATTTCTTTCATGAGAGCTCTATCAATTTCAGAGTACATATTATTTACCACTTTGGTTAGGCTACTTAGGTAAAATGATTTTTGGGTTTTGGTGCAATTGTTAATGGATTGATTCCTTGATTTCTTTTTCTTATTTCTCATTGTTAATGTGTAGTAATGCAACTGACTTCTGTGCCATGATTTTATATCCTCCCATTTTGCTGATTTGCTGTATGAGTTGTCATGATTTTGGAGTGGAGTTCTTTGGGTTTTCCACAGAGGGGATCATGTCATCTGTGAAGAACGAGGGTTTGACTTCTTTGCCAATTTGTATGCCTTTTATTTATTTATCTTTTAACTTTAAAACTTAAAAAAAAAAAACCTATGGATTTATTTATTTATTTATTTTAATTATTTTGTGTTTTTCTTGTCAGATTGCTGAGGCTACGATTTCCAGTACTATGTTGAATGGCAGTGGTGAGAAGGGACATCCCTGTTGTATTCCCAAGGGAAAAACTCTCAGTTTTTATCCACTGAGAATGATATTTGTTGTTGATTTTTCATAGATCGCTTTTATGATATTGAGGTATGTTCCCTCTATCACACCACTGTGAGAGAATTTTAATCAGGCAAAGATGCTGTATATTGTCAAATACTATTTCTGCATCTATTGAGAAAATCATATCATTTCCTGCCCTTAGTTTTATTAATGTAGTGTATTACATTGATTAATTTGCAGGTGTTGGACTACTCTTGTAACCCAGGAATAAATCCCACTTGGTCATGGTGAATAGTCCTTTTAATGTACTGTTGGATCTTGTTGGCTAGTATCTTGGTGAGAATTTTTGCATCACATTCATCAGGGATATTTGTCTGTAATTGTCTTTTGTGGTGGGCTCTTTGTATGGTTTTGGGATCAAGGTAATGCTGGCTTTCTAGAATGATTTTGGAAAATTTCCTTCCATTTCTATTTTTTTAAAAAGCTTCAGAAGAATAAGTATTGATTCTTCTTTAAATGTTTGATAGAATTCTGGGTGCATCTGGACTGAACTCTTGTTTATTGCTAGATTTTTTATTACTGCTTCAATTTCCTTGCTGGTTATGGGTCTGTTAAGTTTTCTTTTTCTTCCAGTTTCAGTTTTGGTAGTTGATACATCTCTCTTGAGACTGCATCTCAGTAATAGCTTTTTAAATTTCAGCCTGATTATATTTTTGTTGTTTTATTTCCCCAGTAAGAGATTCTCTACTGTCTTCTATGCTATTACCTTTATAATTGTTGTGTTGATTCCAGTTCTGACAATTTACTTGTATTCATATTGATTCAATCCCTGGCAGTGATTACTGTCTCCTGATCTTTCTTTTGGGTGAATTTCTCTGTCTAGTCATTATGTCCAGGGGAAAATAGATGAAAGACAGAGAAAAGACAAAAATAGCAATAAGTCAAGCAGAGAGAGTGAATTATCATATGGTTTTGCTTATTTGTGGAGCATAAAGAATTACACGGAGGACATGGGGAGATTGAGAGGAGAAGCGAGTTGGGGGAAATTAGAGGGGGAAATGAGCCATGAGAGACTGTGGACTCTGAGGAACTAACTGAGGGTTTTGGAGGGGAGGGGAGGGGGTTGGGAGGTTGGGTGAGCCTGGTGGTGGGTATTGTGGAGGGCACAATTCTCTCTTCTCAGCAGGGAGCCTGCTTCCTCCTCTCTCTCTGCCTGCCTCTCTGCCTGCTTGTGATCTCTTTTCAAATAAATACATAAAACCTAAAAAAAAAAAAAAAAAAAGAGCGAGCAGCAATGTATACAATAGCCAAACTATGGAAAGAACCTAGATGTCCATCAACAGATGAATGGATCAAGAAGATGTGGTATATATACACAATGGAATACTATGCAGCCATCAAAAGAAATGAAATCTTGCCATTTGCGACGACGTGGATGGAACTAGAAGGTATCATGCTTAGCGAAATAAGTCAATCGGAGAAAGACAACTATCATATGATCTCCCTGATATGAGGAAGCGGAGATGCAACATGGGGCGTTAAGGGGGTAGGAGAAGAATAAATGAAACAAGATGGGATTGGGAGGGAGACAAACCATAAGTGACTCTTAATCTCTCAAAAGAAACTGAGGGTTACTGGGGGGAGGGGGTTGAGAGAACAGGGGTGGGGTTATGGACATTGGGGAGGGTATGTGCCATGGTGAGTGCTGTGAAGTGTGTAAACCTGGCGATTCACAGACCTGTACCCCTGGGGATAAAAATATATTATATGTTTATAAAAAATAAAAAAATTTTTAAAAAGAGTCCACTTTAAAAAAAGAAGTGAAGAATTTAAAAAGAACTGATAAAACAAGAGAATGGATAAATAAATCCCCAAGACTACATCATCATCATCATCATCATCATTATCTTCATTGTCATCAAATACTCGCAGATGCTATGAACTGTTTTAGCCCAGGCTGAAGTTTTGGAGTTCTCTATGATCCATAACCTTGGTCTTAACTGGAAGTTCCTGCTGGTCTTCTGGGGGAGAAGCTTCTTGTGCTGATTCTTAGTGAACTTCTGGGGGGACGAATTTCCCCTCCCTTTCCAGGGGGTTGGGCTCAGTGCTGGTGGCTCCAGATTGCAGTATGTGCTCCTTGAAGGCTTTCAGCACCAGGTGGGAGATGAATATGACGGTGCCCCAATCTATACCTGAAGTTGAAAGTTTGCACCCTCCCCCACTCTTCAGTGAGCCCTCACGGATGAGTAGTCAATCACTTTTGTCAAACTGGATTCCTTACAAACTTTGTGTTTACCCACCCTATGACTGAACATTTTTATCTCAGGCATGAAATCCTGTTTTAAGTCTCAAACTTTACAGGCTCCTGTGGTGCATACCTGTGCTATTCCTCTCAGGGGAAGGAGGTGCATCTTGGCACACTTCTGCCTTTGCTGGGCCCCTGCCCAGAGAGCAATAGTAGGACCATGTAGCAGTTTGTAATTTATGACAAAACTGAGCAGAAAGCCAGTGCCTAGACTTGTTATTTTCAGTCATTTTCTCTAGTGTGATGCCTGGGAACTCTGCTGCACTCAGGCACCCCTGTTCTTGTAACCCCAGGGATCCTGAGGCCAAACTGTCCTACCTGGGATTTCCCAGCGTCCTTGACCTGAGCGTCTTTAAGCCAGGGACAGTCCCAGTCACTGTAGCAGACCTCTAAATGTTCTGATTTTGTGTTCTGCTGCTTAAAATGCTTTGTGGTACCTCCTTCAGCATCAAACAAATTGCCCAATCTCTTCCAAAATATTGAGGAAGAGGCAATGTTTCTAAACCATTCCACAAAATGAGTATTACCTTGATAGCAAACAAGATAATGATACTTTAAATCAATACGTTTGATGACTATAGATGTTAGCAAACCAAGTTGAAACACATTAAAAGGACCATACACTATGACCAGATGGGATTTATCAATGGGATGCAAAGATAATTCAACATATAAAATCTGCAAGTATAATTCAATACACCAATAAGATGAGGGATAAAAATCACATGGTCCTCCCAATAGTTGCCTAAAGAAATTTGACAAAATACACCATTCTTTCATGATAAAAACTCTTGATGGATTGGGTATAGAGAGTGAGGGCAGGTGATGTAATGAGCACTGGATATTATGTAAGACTGATGAATCACTGACCTCTACCTCTGAAACCAAGAAATAACACATTATATATTAATTGGATTTAAATAAAATTAAAAAGACTGTATCTCATCATAATAAAGACCATTATGAGAAATCTACAGCTAACATTGTACTCAATGAAGAAAAAGTGAAAACCTTTCCTCAAAGAACAGGAACATAACAGAGAAGGCTACTCACCCTTATTCAGTATAGTAGTGGAAGTCCTAGCTAGAACAATTAGGCAGGAGAGAGAAATAAAAAACATCCACATCAAGAAGGAAGAAGTAAAATTGTCACTATTTGCACATGATGCCATTTTGAGTATAGAAGAACTTAAGAAGTCAATCGAATTCTATTATAATCAGAGATTTGATAAAGTGAAATGTTACAAAATAAACTTACACAAATACATGACATTCATTTACACTAATGATGGAGCATGAGAAAAAGAAATAGAGAAAACTATTCTACTCATAACAGCATCAAAATACCATCCCTAGAAATATATGTAACCAAGGGGCTCAAAGATCTGTACAATTAAAACCACAACACTTTGAGAAAAGAAGATGAAGCCACAAGCAATTTGGACAGACAGCTCATGTTTTGGGTTGAAAGAAATTGTATTGTTAAAATGATGATATTACCCAAAGCCATTTACAGAGTTAATGCAATCTCAGTCCAAAAAAAAAAAAAAAAGGCATTCTTTTAGCACCACTCTGATAAAAATTCCACCGGTATTCCTCAAAGAGCTGTAGCAAATAATCCAAAAATTTGTATGGAATCAGAAGAGACCCCAAATCGCTAAGGAAATGTTGAAAACAAAAATAAAATGGGGACCATCTCGTTACCTGATTTCAAGCTTTATTACAAAACTGTGATCACCAAGACAGCATGGTACTGGCATAAAAACAGAGACATAGACCAGTGGAACAGAGTAGAGAGCCCAGATATGGACCCTCAACTCTACGGTCAATTAATCTTTGACAAAACAGGAAAAAATATACAGTGGAAAAAAGACAGTCTCTTTAATAAATGGTTCAGGTAAAACTGGACAGCTATATGTAGAAGAATAAAACTCGACCATTCTCTTACACCATACACAAAGATAAACTCAAAATGGATAAAAGACCTCAACGTGAGACAGGAATCCATCAGAATCCTAGAAGAGAACATAGGCAATAATCTCTTCGATATCAGCCACAGCAACTTCTTTCAAAATATGTCTCCAAAGACAAAGGAAACAAAAGCGAAATTGACTTTTGGGACTTCGTCAAAATCAAAAGCTTCTGCACAGCAAAGGAAACAGTCAAAAAAACAAAGAGGCAACCCACGGGATGGGAGAAGATATTTGCAAATGACAGTACAGACAAAAGGTTGATATCCAGGATCTATAATGAATTCCTCAAACTGAACACACACAAAGCAGACAATCATATCAAAAAATGGGCAGAAGATCTGAACAGACACTTCTCCAATGAAGACATACAGATGGCTATCAGACACATGAAAAAATGTTCATCATCACTAGCCATCAGGGAGATTCAAATTAAAACCACATTGAGATATCACCTTACACCAGTTAGAATGGCCAAAATTAGCAAGACAGGAAACAACATGTGTTGGAGGGGATGTGGAGAAAGGGGAACCCTCTTCCACTGTTGGTGGGAATGCAAGATGGTGCAGCCTCTTTGGAGAACAGTGTGGAGATTCCTCAATAAATTAAAAATAGAGCTTCTTTATGACTCTGCCATTGCACTCCTGGGTATTTACCCCAAAGATACAGATGGAGTGAAAAGAAGGGCCATCTGTACCCCAATGTTTATAGCAGCAATGGCCACGGTCACAAAACTATGGAAAGAACCAAGATGCCCTTCAACGGACGAATGGATAAGGAAGATGTGGTCCATATACACTATGGAGTATTATGCCTCCATCAGAAAGGACGAATACCCAACTTTTGTAGCAACATGGATGGGACTGGAAGAGATTATGGTGAGTGAAATGTCAAGCAGAGAAAGTCAATTATCATATGGTTTCACTTATTTGTGGAGCCTAACAAATAGCATGGAGGACATGGGGAGTTAGCGAGGAGAAGGGAGTTGAGGGAAATTGGAAAGGGAGGTGAAACATGAGAGACTATGGACTCTGAAAAACAATCTGAGGGGTTTGAAGTGAAGGGAGGTGGGAGGTTGGGGTACCAGGTGTTGGGTGTTATAGGGTCACAGATTGCAGGGAGCACTGGGTGTGGTGAAAAGAAAATGAATACTGTTATGCTGAAAATAAATTCAAGAATATATATATATATATATATATATAATAAAAAATAAAAATAGAGCTTCCCTATGATCCTGCCATTGCACTACTAGGTATTTACCCCAACGATACTGATGTAGTGAAATGAAGGGCCATCTGTACCCCAATGTTTATAGGAACAATGGCCACGCTCGCCAAACAGTGGAAAGAACCAAGATGCCCTTTAACGGACAAATGGATAAAGAAGATGTGGTCCATATACACTATGGAGTATTATGCCTCCATCAGAAAGGATGAACACCCAACTTTTGTAGCAACATGGACGGGACTGGAAGAGATTATGCTGAGTGAAATAAGTCAAGCAGAGAGAGCCAATTATCATATGGTTTCACTTATTTGTGGAGCATAACAAATAGCATGGAGGACAAGGGGAGTTAGAGAGAAGGGAGTTGGGGGAAATTGGAAGGGGAGGTGAAACATGAGAGACTATGGACTCTGAAAAACAATCTGAGGGTTTTGAAGGGGTGGGGGGTGTGAGTTTGGGGGAACCAGGTGTGGGTATTGGAGAGGGCATGGATTGCATGGAGCACTGGGAGTAGTGCAAAAACATTGAATACTGTTATGCTGAAAATAAATTAAAAATTAAAAAAGAAGAAAAGAAAGAACAGGAACCATGTGATCCTCTCCATAGATGTTGAAAAAGCATTTGACTAAGTATAGAATCCCTTCCTGATCAAAACTTATCAAAGTGTAGGGATAGAGGGCACATAACCCAATATTATCAAAGCCATTTATGAAAAACCCACCAGAAATATCATTCTCAATGGAGAAAAACTGAAAGCTTTTCCGCTAAGGTCAGGAAGATGGCAGGGATGTCCAGTATCACCACTGCTATTCAACATTGTACTAGAAGTCCTAGCCTCAGCAATCAGACAAGAAAAGGAAATTAAAGGCATCAAAATGGGCAAAGAGGAAGTCAAACTATCATTCTTCGCAGATGATATGACACTATATGTGGAAAACCCAAAAGACTCCACTTCGAAACTGCCAGAACTTGTATAGGAATTTAGTAAAGTGTCAGGATATAAAATCAATGCACAGAAATCAGTGCATTTCTCAACAACAACAAGACAGAAGAAAGAGAAATTAAGGAATCAATCCCATTTACAGTTGCACCCAAAACTATAAGATACCTAGGAACAAACCTAACTAAAGAGGTTAAGAATCTATACTCAGACAAATATAAAGTACTCATGAAAGAAATTGAGGAAGACACAAAGAAATGGAAAAATGTTCCATGCTCCTCGATTGGATGAACAAATATTGTGAAAATGTCTATGCTACCTAAAGCAATCTACACATTTAATGCAATCTCTATCAAAATCCCTCCCCCCCTTTTTTTTCAACGAAATGGAACAAATAATCCTAAAATTTATATGGAACCAGAAAAGACCTTGAATAGCCAAAGGAATATTGAAAAAGAAAGCCAAATTGGTTGCATTACAATTCCAGACTTCAAGCTCTATTACATAGCTGTCATCATCAAGACAGCATGGTACTGGCACAAAAACAGACAAATAGATCAATGTAACAGAATAGAGAGCCCAGAAATAGACCCTCAACTCTATGGTCAACTAATATTCGACAAAGCAGGAAAGAATGTCCAATGGAAAAAAGACAGCCTCTTCAATAAATGGTGTTGGGAAAATTGGATGGCCTCATGCAGAAAAAAAAAAAAAAATTGGACCATTTCCTTACACCACACATGAAAATAGACTCAAAATGGATGAAGGATTCAATGTGAGAAAGGAATCCATCAAAATCCTTGAGGAGAACATAGGCAGCAACCTCTTCCACCTTCGCTTCAGAGAATTCTTCCTAGAAACATCACCAAAGGCAAGGGAAGTAAGGGCAAAAATGAACTATTGGGAATTCATCAAGTTTAAAAGCTTTCACACAGCAAAGGAAACAGTTAACAAAACCAAAAGACAAATGACAGGATGGGAGAAGACATTTGCAAATGACATATCAGATAAAGGACTAGTGTCCAAAATCTATAAAGAACTTAGCAAACTCAACACCCAAAGAACAAATAATCCAATCAAGAAATGGGCAGAAGACATGAACAGACATTTCTGCAAAGAAGACATCCAGATGGCCAAAAGACACATGAAAAGGTTCTCCACATCACTCGGCATCAGGGAAATACAAATCAAAACCACAATGAGATATCACCTCACACCAGTCAGAATGGCTAAAATTAACAAGTCAGGAAATGACAGATGCTGGTGAGGATGTGGAGAAAGGGGAACCCTTCTACATTGTTTGTAGGAATACTAGCTGGTACAACCGCTCTGGAAAACAGCATGGATGTTCCTCAAAATGTTGAAAATAGAGCTACCCTAGGACCCAGCAATTGCACTACTGGGTATTTACCCTAAAGATACAAACGTAGTGATCAGAAGGGGCACGTGCACCCAAATGTTTATAGCAGCAATGTCTACAATAGCCAAACTATGACAAGAACCTAGATGCCCATCAAAAGATGAATGGATAAAGAAGGCACGCCTAAAGTGCCACAGATAAAGGCATGGATAAAGAAGAAGTGGTATATATACACAATGGAATACTATGCAGCCATCAAAAGAAACGAAATCTTGCCATTTGCGATGATATGGATGGAACTAGAGGGTATCATGCTTAGCGAAATAAGTGGGAGTAAGACAACAATCATATCATCTCCGTGATATGAGGAAGCTGAGATGCAACATGGGAGGTTAAGGGGGTAGGGGAAGAATAAATGAAACAAGATGGGATTAGGAGGGAGACAAACCATAAGTGACTCTTAATCTCACAAAACAAACTGAGGGATGCTGGGGGGAGGGGTGTTGGTAGACAGGGGTGTGCTTATGGACATTGGGGAGGGCATGTGCTACGATGAGTGCTGTAAAGTGTGTAAACCTGGCGATTCACAGACCTGTACCCCCGGGGATAAAAATACATTATATGTTTATTTAAAAAAATAAATAGATATATAAATTTTATTTTTTATTTTATTTTTTATTTTTCATTTATTTTCAGCATAACGGTATTCATTATTTTTGCACCACACCCAGGGCTCCATGCAATCCGTGCCCTCTATTTACCCACCACCTGGTTCCCCCAACCTCACACCCCCCGCCACTACAAACCCCTCAGATTGTTTTTCAGAGTCCATAGTCTCTCATGGTTCACCTCCCCTTCCAATTTCCCCTAACTCCCTTCTCCTCTCTAACTCCCCATGTCTTCCATGCTATTTGTTATTCTCCACAAATAAGTGAAACCATATGATAATTGACTCTCTCTGCTTGACTTATTTTTTTAAAAAAAGGGAACTTCTATTATAAAAGCTTTGAACTTAACTTTCTTAACATGTTTGAATTTCTTTTTATAATCTGTATCATGTCTGTACATATTTATTAGCTGCATATTAAAAACATATTCTGAAAGGAGTAGATGATCCAAAGAGTTTATTGATCTGCTTGTGTTTCTCCAGTGTTCCCAGCACCATTTCTTGAAGGGACTATCCTTTTCATTGAGTGTTCCTGACTTCCTTACCTATTATTGGTTGGCCACATTGTTGGGATTTAATTCTGGGCTCTCTATTCTGTTCTATTGGTGCACATGTTGCTTTTTGTGCCATTACCATGTTGTATTCTGTTACTATGCCTTTGGGGTATGGTTTGAAAGGAGGAAATGTGCTACTTCCAGCTTTGCTCTCTTTTTGCAGGATTCCTTTGGCTATTTGGAATCTCCTATGTTTCCACACAAATTTCAGAATGATTTCTTCTATTTCTATAAGAAACTCCTTTGGTATTTTGATTGAGGTCACATTGACTCTGTAATGGCTTTGTGTAATATGGTCATTTCAACAGTATTAATTCTTCGAATCATAAACATGGACTGTGTTTCCATTTGTTTGTGTCTTCAACTTCTTTCAGAAAAGTCTTGTAGTTTTCATTGTACCAGTTCTTACTTCCCTGGTTTCTTCTGTTCCTATTTTGTTGCTTTTGATGCTGTTTTCATTTTCTGATGCTTGACCGTTAGCATACAAGGATGCCACTGATTTTTGTAAGTCAATTTGTATTATGTCACTTTATTGAATCATTGATTACTTTCAACAGATTTTTTTTATTGACTCCAGACTTTTCTGTATGTAAGATGATATTTGCAAAGAGTGATATTTTCACATCTTCCTTCCTGATGTGGAAGGCTTTTGTTTCTTTCTCTTGCCTAATTGCTCTAGCTAGGACTTCCACTACTATATTGAATAGAGGTGGGGAGTGTCCTTCCTTGTTATGTTCCTGTTCTTAGAGGAAATGCTTTCAATTTTTCTTCATTGAGTAGGATGTTTGCTGTGGGGTTCCTGTAGGTGGCCTTTATTATGTAGAGGTATGCTCCTTCTATAGCCAATCTATTAAGAGTTTTTATCATAAAAGAATGGTATATTTTGTCTAATTTCCTTGGGCAACTTTTGAGATGATCATGTGATTTTTATCTTTCCTTTTCTTGGTGTATTGAATTACACTTATTGATCTTTGTAGGTTCAACTACCCTTGCATCCCACAGATAAATCCCATTTAGCCATGCTGCCTAATTTGTTTAATGTGTGAACTCAGTTTGATAACATTTTTTGAGAGTTTTCCCATCTGTATTCATCAAGGATACTGGTTTATTGCTTTTTTTTCTTGTGGTGGTGTCCTTATGTGGTTTGCTATCAAAATGATACAGCCTTTGTAGAATGAATTCAAAATTGTTGCCTCTTCCTTAACATTCTGGAAGACTTTGAGGAGTATTGGTATTAGTTTTCCACTGCATGTTCATAGAATTCACTAGTGAAGCCATGAGACTAGTGACCATGAGATTTTCTTTTGGGAGTTTCTTGATTGCTTACTCCATCTCTTGAGTTACAGGTTATAAGTGTTAGGCCCCCCCTTGAGCTTCACTGGACCCAACCCTTATGCAGAATTCAGGGGCCACCAGGACAAACCCCTGACTTTTCCTCATTCTTGGGATCCCTCATTCAGGTTAGACAGAGGCTCTGTGGGCAGAGTAGAGTCTCTCCTTGCCCAGGGGAAGGGAGAAAAGGAACAGTGATGGGGCAGTGCTAAGAAGAGGGAGGTTGAGAAGGCTCCTCACTGCAGATGCTGACTTTGAAATGAGTCCTCCACAGCAGGATCACACAGCAAGCCATCGGGGTCACTCAGCATGTGGAACCATTCCAGGCCCAGTGTTGTCATGTGCAACAACTCCTCCAGCCCCAACCCGACCCCAGCTAGGTTGATAACCCCTCAAAGCCAGGCACTCCAGTCAGAGTTGCCACAATCTCCTTACAATAACCTGGGGAGGACCCTCCTGGGAGGATGCTTTTGGGCCCTGAGCCATGGCAGGAACAGAGGGTCAAGTTCTGGTGGTTGAGGGCATGGGGGTCCTGTAGGCCACTAATTGGCCCCTTGTTTCCTAAAAATAAAGGCCCCTCAAAAAAGCTGGGGGATCCAATA
Organism: Mustela lutreola; assembly: GCF_030435805.1. Taxonomy (NCBI): domain Eukaryota; kingdom Metazoa; phylum Chordata; class Mammalia; order Carnivora; family Mustelidae; genus Mustela; species Mustela lutreola. The sequence continues at coordinate 122,352,519 of NC_081295.1, forward strand.
TCAGGATGGTTGATGGGATTCCATGCTAAACCGTTCTTGCTGCTGAGACAGAGTGTGTGCATGCCAGGGGGCGAACAAGTCCTAGCAGCAATCATCAAAGAGCACGCTGTGAGGAAACAGGTTCCCCAGGCTGAAGTCCCTCACTGGATGATGGTGAAATTCTTGCTCACGCCCATTGAGCTGGGTGGGTATAGTGTCCCACAGTGTGGTGGGCTACCCAGGGGCTGCCCACCTGAAGGTTCCTTTAAGCAGGCCGGAGAGGACATCACGGGATGTTATAGAGACTTTGGTGTAGGTGGCTGGGTGGGCAGAACCAAATTTGGGGGGCTGTATGGGTATGGAGGAAGCCTCTGGTCAGTGGACAGTTTGCTGGTATCCAGGGGGACACCCTGAGTGATGGAGGACAAGGCATGTGGCATTGTTGTCACAAATTGGGCAGTTGATCTTGGGTGTCAGCTGAGTCCTTGGGCAATCTCAGGAGGCTGAGGGGAACATGGTGGTGGCAGGAAGGGATTCCAGGGGAAGAAGTTGGGTAAGGGGGGTACCCAGCACAGGAGATGAAGCAGAGGGGGAGGAATTAGAGGATGAGAGAGCCAGAGCACTGAATGAGGGGTGGCCCAGGGAGGAGGCTGACAGTGAGGGGTGGCTATCAGAGCCTTGAACACTGGGTTAGGGACTGCTCCAGGAGGCCCAGGGGTTGGGATTGCCCAGAGAAGACCACAGGATGGGTAGCTGAGCAGGGAGTAAAGTCCTGCCTCATCATAGCCCAAACTTGGTCCGGGCACTGGCTCCCACTGATCCTGAGGTGGATCATGCTGTGTCTTAATTTGGAGGTACTGATAGCCTCACTCAGGCTGGGATAGGCTGTCTCCTCATGGCCCTGGGGGGTGGGAAGTGCCAGGGGAAAGTGCAGGTTGGTGAGATCAGGTAGGGAGCTTCCCGTGTTCATGGCTGGTGGAAGGACATGCACATTGGCAGGCTGGTCAGGAAGCACATTTTGCTCTGATTAACATCAGAAAGGTGTTCATTGCAGGGATTTCACAGGACTAAGATCAGGAAGAACATCAGGACAGCTTCCAAGCATGGCATGACTTCAACAAATTTTTGTCCTCTAACAAGTTCTCTTCAATAGCAGGGACTTTGGAGTGCACATTGCCATTCAGAAAAGCTCCCTGGTGGCTGTGCAGGATGCTAGGAGGGGCAGGGCCTGGATAAGTGTCCTGAGGGCTGGGGTTCCTCACACTGGTGTGAAGGCAGAGTCCCTACTTGTCCTATTCAGTCAGATGGTAGTAGAAAGACCTGCCCCTTTGCAGCAGCGACATTGTCCCAGGGCACATCCTCCACCAGCTGGGCTCTGGGGGAAGAGACAAATAGGCAGGTCCACAGGGAGAGCTGTCTTTCTGGCAGGGATAACAGTGGAGAGAGGTCGCCATTTTTCTGGAATCTCACTGTAACTTTTCCAAAGCTCCTGGTGCCCAGTTCTCCACAATGAAAACAGAGGCTAGTTGAGGGGGCTCTTGGAACTCAGCCAGGTCAGAGCTTATCTGGTTATCAGATAAATGGCCATAAAGAGAGCTCCTTGTGTATGTCAGTCACAATGTGGGGGCCTGTAGGCCCATGTGTTCCTCAACCCCAGGCTCTCTGGTGTCTGTGCCTCCCCTACAAGCCTGTCTTCCTGCCCTTCAGCCTCCACCTGTGCCTCTCAGATGACTAGACTGATCTGTGCAGGTTGTCTACATCTTCCTAAGTCAGTCTTGGTCAGTTGTGTGTTTCTAGGAATGGACTCATTTCCTTTAGATATATAATTGGTTGGTATGCAATTATTCATAGTCTTTCATGTTTCTACATATTCCTGTGCTACCCGTTGTAATAACCCTCTTTTATTTCTTCTTTTTTAATTATATTATATTAGTCACTGTACAGTCTATGTCTCTTTTTTTCTTAGACTAGCTAACTTTTTGCCAGTTTGTGTTCATCATCTTCTAGAACCACCTTGTAGTTTCATTGATCCTTTTGATTGTTTTTCTGGCCTCTATTTCATTTAATTCTGATCTGATTTTTTATTATCTCTTTCCTTTTGTTAACTTTGGGCTTAATTTGTCCCTCTTTTTTTAGTTCACTGAAGTGTAAAGGCAAATTGACATCTTTGTAAGAATGTTTTGTTGCTCTAAACTTCCTCTCAGAACTGCTTTTACTGCAACCCACAAAATTTGATATAATGTATTTTCATTTTCACTTGTTTTGAGACCATTATTTTATTTCCCTTTTGATTTCCTCTTTGACCTATTGATTGTGTTACCAAACTCAGACTAGTTGAGCACCCAGTGCCCAGTAAGCCAATGTCTGAGACATGGGTTTTGAGGCAAAGCAAGCTTCCTTATCACAAGAAAAGCCTAGTGAGAAGGCTGGCTATCATTCCCGAAGCTGCATTGCCCTCTGGTGGAAAATGGACAGCCACTACTTGTTTGGGGAAGGAGGTGAATGTAGGTAGGTGAAGGAGGGCAATGAGGTGTTCCTGGAAACCTTGAGAGAGTGGGCCTTGAAAGAATCTGGAGCTGTATATTCTTCTGGAAAATAAGGCACCCCATTAGGGACATGGAAAGATCAGGTATGTCAGATAATTTTGAGACAAATGTTTCTTTCCACTCCCCATTAGGTTTCTATAATCAGTGGGTAAACTGGGAGTAGGGGGTAAAAAGCAAAGTAAATGACTGATCATGCATGAGGTTAAGACATGCAAAAACATCCTTAGTAGGGAATAAAACGTGACATGCAGCTAAGGTAATATTGCAACTAATACAATGTAGTTCTGCATATGCTTTCAAGACTAGTCCAAGAATCTGGCCTCAGGTGTCTGGCCTCAGTTGTTTAAAATGTTGTCACCTCTTTCCCACATATTTTTAGGTCTACTCAGTTTCCTCTTGTTCATTTTTACTTTCATACCAATGTAGTCAAAGAAGTTGGCTGATATGATTTCAATCTTCTTAATTTTGTTAAGATTTCTGTGTTCCATCAGGGATCTATCCTAGAGAACATTCAAGGTACACATGAGAAGAATATGCATTCCTCTGCAGGTGAACAGAATGTTCTGTAAATGTCTGTCATTTTTTTTTTGAAGTGTGGTTACATTCTGTTTCCTTGCCAATTCTGTATCTAGATGATCCATCCATTGTGGACCATGGAATACTGGGGTCCTTATTACTGGATCATTGTCTATTTCTCCCTTATGATCTGTATTTGTTTAATGTATTTCAGTGCTCAGGTGTTGAGGGCACATGTATTTACAATTGTTATATCTTCTTTCTGGCTTGAAGTCTATCTTGTCTGAATGTACATACGGTTGCACCTGCTTTCTTTTTGGTACTATTTGCTTGGGTTATCCACATCCATTCCTACACTATAAACCTACATTTGTCCTTACAGCTAAAATGAGCCTTCTGAAAGCGTCACAAACTTGGGCCTATGTTTTTAATTTATCAAGGCACTCTCTGTCATTTGATTGGTAAAGTCATCCATTTACGTTTAAGTGATTATTGATGCTATTGTCATTTTATCTTTTCTTTTCTGGTTGTTTTGTATCTTTATTATTTCTTCTTCTTTGTGTTTCTGTCTACTTTTGTCAGTTGCTGGTTTTCCATGATGATTCCCTCAGTTTGCCCTTTTTCAATGTTCTCTCTGCTCTAGATATTGTTTTGTCTTATCATGAGGTTTGTATAAACTGTCTCATAGATTAAATGGTGCTTTTCCTGCTGTTGGCAACTTTTCTTCATATGCCTACATGGCTATTCTCATTTTTCTCCTCCCCTTTTGCATTTTTGCTGTCGCAAACTCTTTTTTTGGTATGGGTTTGTTACCAACTGTAGTAGCTCTAGTTATTTTTAATAATGTTAACCATTGCCATTATCATAAAGTGTTTAGTGCCCTATTCTAAAATAAGGTTACAGTTTCTGACTCTGTCTGCCAGCTAACTCAGAGTCTCATCTCATCTGTTCATTACAGTATTAATTTACCTTCCTCTCTTCATTACAGTATTAAAGTTCTGTTCAATATGTCTTGGAGGCAGGACTAGTGGTGGGGAATTCCCTCAAGTGTTCTTTGTCTGGGGAAGTCTTTATTTCTCCTTCATGTCTGAAAGATAAATCCTGGATACAGATTTCTTGACTGACAATATTTATTTTTCAATGCTATGAGTATGTCATTCCACTCTCTCCTGGACTGCAGAGTTTCTGCTGAGAAATCTGCTGGTGTTCTCTCTTATGGGGACTCAGTTTTAGGTTACTTTCTTCTACCCTTTCAAGTTTCCTTCTTTATCATTGACATTTGACAGTGTCATTGGAAAGTGTCTTGGAGATGGTATTTTTGTATTGAGATAGGAAGGTTATCTATTAACTTCACAGACTTCTATGTCCACTTCTTTCCCCAGGATTGGGAAGTTCTCAGACAACACTTTTGTGATAACAACTCTGTCCCTCTTCTCCTTCTCTTCTCCTTTTGGTATACCCACTATTCTTAACTGGCTCTTCTAATGGAGACTGGTAGCTCCTCCAGGATTTCTACATTTTCTTTTTTTTTTTTTTTTTAAGACTTTATTTATATATTTGACAGAGAGATCACAAGTAGGCAGAGAGGCAGGCAGAGAGAGAGAGAGAGAGAGAGGAGGAAATAGGCTCCCCGCTGAGCAGAGAGCCCGAGGCGGGACTCAATCCCAGGACCCTGAGATCATGACCCGAGCCGAAGGCAGTGGCCTAACCCACTGAGCCACCCAGGTGCCTTATTTCTACATTTTCTAAGCTTGCTTTTCTTTATCTTTTTTTTTTAATTTATTTTCAGCAAAGCAGTATTCATTATTTTTTCAAGACACCCAGTGCTCCATGCAATCCGTGCCCTCTGTAATACCCAACACCTGGTACCCCAACCTCCCACCCACTGCCCCTTCAAAACCCTCAGATTGTTTTTCAGAGTCCATAGTCTCTCGTGGTTCACCTCCCCTTCCAATTTCCCTCAACTCCCTTCTCTCTATCTCCCCATGTCCTCCATGCTATTTGTTATGCTCCACAAATAAGTGAAACCATATGATAATTGACTCTCTCTGCTTGACTTATTTCACTCAGCATAATCTCTTCCAGTCCCGTCCATGTTGCTACAAAAGTAGGGTATTCGTCCTTTCTGGTGGAGGCATAATACTCCATAGGGTATGTGGACCACATCTTCCTTATCCATTCATCCGTTGAAGGGCATCTTGGTTTTTTCCACAGTTTGGCGACCTTGGCCATTGCTGCTATAAACATTAGGGTACAGATGGCCCTTCTTTTCACTAATCTGTATGTTTGGGATAAATACCCAAGAGTGCAATGGCAGGGTCATAGGGAAGTTCTATGTTTAATTTCTTGAGGAATCTCCACACTGTTCTCCAAAGAGGCTGCACCAACTTGCATTCCCACCAACAGTGGAAGAGGGTTCCCCTTTCTCCACATCCCCTCCAACACATGTTGTTTCCTATCTTCCTAATTTTGGCCATTCTAACTGGTGTAAGGTGGTATCTCAATGTGGTTTTAATTTGAATCTCCCTGATGGCTAGTGATGATGAACATTTTTTTCATGTGTCTGATAGCCATTTGTATGTCTTTATTAGAGAAGTGTCTGTCCATATCTTCTGCCCATTTTCTGATATGATTGTCTGTTTTGTGTGTGTTCAGTTTGAGGAGTTCATTATAGATCCTGGATATCAACCTTTTGTCTGTACTGTCATTTGCAAATATCTTCTCCCATTCCGTGGGTTGCCTCTTTGTTTTCTTGACTGTTTCCTTTGCTGTGCAGAAGCTTTTGATTTTGATGTAGTCCCAAAAGTTCATCTTCGCTTTTGTTTCCTTTGCCTTTGGAGACATATCTTGAAAGAAGTTGCTGTGGCTGATATCGAAGAGAAGGAGCACAAGTTTTTGGTTGCTCTTTCCAGAGTAGCCCTGGTGTCTGTATAGACCAGGCTTAAAGAAAAAAAAAAAAAGTAGGAGGCTGGCACACTGGAGGGGCCAGTATGTATTAAGCCCTTGGGCTTTGGGTGTGTCCCACACTCCAGGCGGAGGATCCTCAAGTTCAGGAATCCCTCAGACCTGGGAGTTCTCTTGTTGAACTCTCAGGTCAGACAGTGCATAAAGTGTTGCTTCTTGTCTGCCTCTCTCCCTTGCCTTTTCCTTCCCCCCACTGTTCCCTCCAGGTCACAGATACCTTACCTCAGAGGACACTGCTCTGTGGCTTCATAACTAGGGGGTCCTCCAGCCACAGCCCACAGGGCCAAATAGACTTTCACTCACCCCTTTCCAGCCCCACCTTCTCCACCACAGGAGTCACTGGTGAGCATTACCACCACTGTAGAAGCCAAGGTAACAGACCTCACCAAGCTGCCTGGGCTCTGGTCTCCGTGAGGCACAATCCACACTCCTTCAAATGTAAACATGGATGGATCTCTTTGGTGTCTCATGTGCTGTGCAGAGGAACCTTTGTTGGGTTTTGGAATCCTACTAGTTGTAAACAGAAAGGGGGAGACAAATGGAAGGACTCATTCTGCCATGATGCTGATCTCACTCCTCCCAAGAATGATGGTTTTAACCATTCTTTCTGGAATTACATGGGCAGCTGGTGTATTTGTTTCAAAGGATACCTCTTTTTTTGTGTGGATAATCATATCCCATCCATACCTTCCTTTCCTCTCCATTTCAATGCAAATATACCCATCGCCCATCTAAAAGTAATCCACTGTCATAAAGGCACAAGCCATACGGAAAGAGGAGATGAACATGTCATATAATGTATTATCATGTAAAGTATTTAAAATATATGCACAGATACCAACGAGTATATTTATGGCTTTATTTTTTTTTTAATAAATTTGAACATTCCTCCATTACTGTTTCCCATATACTATGAGAACATAGAGTTCAGTTTAGATGTTTGTATCACTCAGTGTCCGGTCAGAAGGGAGAAACCATATCACTCATTTTAACATGGATATAAAGAATTATTAAACAAAGGTTTTAAAGAAGTAAAAGAAAGCTCTAAGGAAACCAGAAGTAGGAGATACAGGAAGTAGACGCTACCTCTAAAAACAGAAGACATTTGAGAGAATAAGTCTGATACTCTGTTTATTGGAGAAGGTGGAACTGGGGTCCTCAGGTAGGGAAAGAAGTTCACCAACATGCCACAGACCAAGGCTACTGGGCAGGAAAACTCTCACTAGAGTACTGGCAAGATTCCCTGGGAGGCAGCCTTCTAGAACTGCTACAATGTACAATTGTAGCCTGCTACAATGCCATACCCTTTTACTTAAAGGCGAGAGAAACTAGGTCTCCTCCAGGCCACTGGCAGTAACACTGTAAGATCAATGGGTGAAAACACTGACAGTGGGACATCTGAGTGGCTCAGTGGGTTAAGCATCTGACTTTGGCTCAGGTCATGATCCCAGAGTCCTGGGAGCAAATCCCACATGGGGCTCCTTGCTCAGTGGGGAGCCTGCTTTTCCTCTGCCTGCCACTCCCCCTGCTTATGCTTGCTCACTCTCTCTCTATCTCTGAGAAGTAAATTAATAAAATCTCTTTAAAAACACAGCAAAAGAAGAAAGCTTTTTCCCCAGCTATGTCTTGCTGTATTCCCTCTGGTGCCCGCTACGAATTCACAGTGCTGACACAGCCAAAATCTGACTTGTATATGCCTCCATGGATGAAACCAACTGAAAAACAAAGAAGGAATGCCCAGAACGCAGGCCTCCTTTGAAGATTCTTGGGTGAAAGCAGTCAGATTCTTACTTCGACTCAAGGTTCTCATGTAGGAAATAAATGTTTAAATTTCGAGGAGAAACAGGCACAAGTGGTGCTCACGTAATTCATGAACTCCTAGCCTCCTTGACCTTATCACCCACTGACCCATATATTATTGTCCTGACCCTTAAGGTTACACTGTCCTCCTTGCTTTGTGATTGTGCTTGGTGTATTGATGTGACCCCAGTGAAAGTGGAGTCAAAGCTTGGCATGAGGCCTTTTGCCACTAAAGTGTCTGGTCCCCAGGCCTCTCCTTTCTCCTAGGAAGGTGTCTGGAGAAATTTTTTTCATTTGCCATCTCAGGGTTTGCTAGCCAAACCCAGCAGTGCACTAACTGACAAAGGCTGTGCCAAGTGTGCCACATATCAAAAATGAAACATTTATGACATCCAGTATCAGCAAGTAGGGCACATACAGGGTAGATTTGAATCAAAAGGCAAAGAACAGATAATGGGCAGATTTCACACCTTTAAATCCTCAGCTTCCCCATACACCATTTTACTCATATTGGAGCTTTTTTTTTTTTTTTTTGATTTACATTTCCAGTTTTATTTTATTTTTTTTTAAATTATTTATTTTTTATAAGCATATATTTTTATCCCCAGGGGTACAGGTCCGTGAATCGCCAGGTTTACACACTTCACAACACTCACCAAAGCACATACCCTCCCCAATGTCCATAACCCCACCCCTCTCTCCAGACCGCCCTCCCCCCAGCAACCCTCAGTTTGTTTTGTGAGATTAAGAGTCACTTATGGTTTGTCTCCTTCCCAATCCCATCTTGTTTCATTGATTCTTCTCCTACCCACTTAAGCCACCATGTTGCATCACCACTTCCTCATATCAGGGAGATCATATGATAGTTGTCTTTCTCTGCTTGACTTATTTCGCTAAGCATGATACGTTCTAATTCCATCCATGTTGTCGCAAATGGCAAGATTTCATTTCTTTTGATGGCTGCAAAGTATTCCGTTGTATATATATACCACATCTTCTTTATCCATTCATCTGTTGATGGACATCTAGGTTCTTTCCATAGTTTGGCTATTGTGGACATTGCTGCTATAAACATTCCAGTGCACATGCCCCTTTGGATCACTACATTCGTATCTTTACGGTAAATACCCAGTAGTGCAATTGCTGGGTCATAGGGTAGCTCTATTTTCAACATTTTGAGGAACCTCCATACTGTTTTCCAGCGTGGTTGCACCAGCTTGCATTCCCACCAACAGTGTAGGATGGTTCCCCTTTCTCCGCATCCTCGCCGGCATCTATCATTTCCTGACTTGTTGATTTTAGCCATTCTGACTGGTGTGAGGTGATATCTCATTGTGGTTTTGATTTGTATTTCCCTGATGCTGAATGATATGGAGCACTTTTTCATGTGTCTGTTGGCCATCTGGATGTCTTCCTTGCAGAAATGTCTGTTCATGTCCTCTGCCCATTTCTTGATTGCATTATTTGTTCTTTAGGTGTTGAGTTTGCTAAGTTCTTTATAGATTCTGGACACTAGTCCTTTATCTGATATGTCGTTTGCAAATATCTTCTACCATTCTGTCAGTTGTCTTTTGATTTTGTCAGCTGTTTCCTTTGCTGTGCAAAAGCTTTTGATCTTGATGAAATCCCAATAATTCATTTTTTCCCTTGCTTCCCTTGCCTTTGCCGATGTTCTTAGGAAGATGTTGCTGCGGCTGAGGTAGAAGAGGTTGCTGCCTGTGTTCTCCTCAAGGATTTTGATGGATTCCTTTCTCACATTAAGGTCCTTCATCCATTTTGAGTCTATTTTTGTGTGTGGTGTAAGGAAATGGTCCAATTTCATTTTTCTGCATGTGGCTGTCCAACTCTCCCAATACCATTTATTGAAGAGGCTGTCTTTTCTCCATTGGATATTCTTTCCTGCTTTGTCGAAGATTAGTTGACCATAGAGTTGAGGGTCTATTTCTGGGCTCTCTACTCTGTTCCATTGATCTATGTGTCTGTTTTTGTGCCAGTACCATGCTGTCTTGATGATGACAGCTTTGTAATAGAACTTGAAATCCATTTCTTTGTGTCTTCCTCAATTTCTTTCATGAGTACTTTATAGTTTTCTGAGTATAGATTCTGTGCCTCTTTGGTTAGGTTTATTCCTAGGTATCTTATGGTTTGGGGTGCAATTGTAAATGGGATTGACTCCTTAATTTCTCTTTCTTCTGTCTTGTTCGTGTAAAGAAATGCAACTGTTTTCTGTGCATTGATTTTATATCCTGACAATTTACTGAATTCCTGTACAGGTTCTAGCAGTTTTGGAGTGGAGTCTTTTGGGTTTTCCACATATAGTATCATATCATCTGCGAAGAGTGATAATTTGTCTTCTTCTTTGCCGATTTGGATGCCTTTAATTTCCTTTTGTTGTCTGATTGCTGAGGCTAGGACTTCTAGTACTATGTTGAATAGCAGTGGTGATAATGGACATCCCTGCCGTGATCCTGACCTTAGCAGAAAAGCTTTTTCAAAGCTTTTCTCCATTGAGAATGATATTTGCAGTGGGTTTTTCATAGATGGCTTTGATGATATTGAGGTATGTGCCCTCTATCCCTACACTTTGAAGAGTTTTGATCAGGAAGGGATGCTGTACTTTGTCAAAGGCTGAAAAAGCATCTATTGAGAGTATCATATGGTTCTTGTTCTTTCTATTACTGATGTGTTGTATCACATTGACTGATTTGTGGATGTTGAACCAACCTTGCAGCCCTGGAATAAATCCCACTTGGTCGTGATGAATAATCCTTTTAATGTACTGTTGAATCCTATTGGCTAGTATTTTGGTGAGCATTTTCGCATCTGTGTTCATCAAGGATATTGATCTACAGCTCTCTTTTGATGGGATCCTTGTCTGGCTTTGGGATCAAGGTAATGCTGGCCTCATAAAATGAGTTTGGAAGTTTTCCTTCCATTTCTATTTTTTGGAACAGTTTCAGGAGAATAGGAATTAGTTCTTCTTGAAATGTTTGGTAGAATTCCCCCGGGAAGCCGTCTGGCCCTGGGCTTTTGTCTATTTGGAGATTTTTGATGACTGTTTCAATCTCCTTACTGGTTATGGGTCTGTTCAGGCTTTCTATTTCTTCCTGGTTCTGTTGTGGTAGTTTATATGTCTCTAGGAATGCAACCATTTCTTCCAGATTGTCAAATTTGTTGGCATAGAGTTGCTCATTATATGTTCTTATAATAGTTTGTATTTCTTTGGTGTTAGTTGTGATCTCTCCTCTTTCATTCATGATTTTATTTATTTGGGTCCTTTCTCTTTTCTTCTTGATAAGTCTGGCCAGGGGTTTATCAATTTTATTAATTCTTTCAAAGAACCAGGTTCTATTTTCGTTGATTTGTTCTATTGTTTTTGGTTTCTATTTTATTGATTTCTGCTCTGATCGTTATGATTTCTCTTCTCCTGCTGGGCCTAGGGTTTCTTTGTTGTTCTTTATCCAGCTCCTTTAGGTGTAGGGTTAGGTTGTGTACCTGAGACCTTTCTTGTTTCGTGGGAAAGGCTTGTACCACTATATATTTTCCTCTCAGGACTGCCTTTGTTGTGTCCCACAGTTTTTGAACCGTTGTATTTTCATTATCATTTGTTTCCATGATTTTTTTCAATTCTTCTTTAATTTCCAGGTTGACCCATTCATTCTTTAGAAGGATGCTGTTTAGTCTCCATGTATTTGGGTTCTTTTCAAACTGCCTCTTGTGGTTGACTTCAGCTTCAGAGCATTGTGGTCTGAAAATATGCAGGGAATGATCCGAATTTTGATACCTGTTGAGTCCTGATTTAGGACCGAGGATGTGATCTATTCTGGAGAATGTTCCATGTGCACGAGAGAAGACTGTGTATTCTGTTGCTTTGGGATGAAATGTTCTGAATATATCTGTGATGTCCATCTGGTCCGGTGTGTCCTTTAAGGCCTTTATTTCCTTGTTGATCTTTTGCTTGGATGATTTGTCCATTTCAGTGAGGCGAGTGTTAAAGTCCCCTACTATTATTGTACTATTGTTGACGTGTTTCTTTGATTTTGTTTTAATTGGTTTATATAGTTGGCTTCTCCCAAGTTGGGAGCATAGATATTTAAAATTGTTAAATCTTCTAGTTGGACAGACCCTTTGAGTATGATATAGTGTCCTACTTCATCTCTTATTATAGCCTTTGTCTTAAAATCTAATTGATGTGATATAAGGATTGCCACTCCTGCTTTCTTCTGATGTTCCATTAGCATGGTAAATTGTTTTCCACCCCCTCACTTTAAATCTGGAGGTGGCTTCGGGCTTCAGATGAGTTTCTTGTAGGCAACATATCGATGGGTTTTGTTTTTTTATCCATTCTGATACCTGTGTCTTTTGATTGGGGCATTTAGCCCATTCACATTCAGGGTAACTATTGAGAGATATGAATTCAGTGCCATTGTATTGCCTGTAAGGTGACTGTTACTGTATATGGTCTCTGTTCCTTTCTGATCTACCACTTGTAGGCTCTCTCTTTGCTTAGAGGACCCCTTTCAATATTTCCTGTAGAGCTGGTTTGGTGTTTGCAAATTCTTTCAATTTTTGTTTGTCCTGGAAGCTTTTAATCTCTCCTTCTATTTTCAATGATAGCCTAGCTGGAAATAGTATTCTTGGCTGCATGTTTTTCTCGTTTAATGCTCTGAAAATATCATGCCAGCTCTTTCTGGCCTGCCAGGTCTCTGTGGAGAAGTCTGCTGCCAATCTAATATTTTTACCTTTGTATGTTACAGACTTCTTTTCCCAGGCTGCTTTCAGGATTTTCTCTTTGTCACTGAGACTTGTAAATTTTACTATTAGGTGATGGGGTGTGGGCCTATTCTTATTGATTTTGAGAGGCGTTCTCTGAACCTTCTGAATTTTGATTCTCATTCCCTTTGCTATGTTGGGGAAATTCTCCCCAATAATTTTCTCCAATATACCTTCTGCTCTCCTCTCTCTTTCTTCTTCTTCTGGAATCCCCATTATTCTAATGTTGTTTCATCTTATGGTCTCACTTATCTCTCGAATTCTCCCCTCGTGGTCCAGTAGCTGTTTGTCCCTCTTTTGCTCAGCTTCTTTATTCTCTGTCATTTGGTCTTCTATATCACTACTTCTTTCTTTTGCCTCATTTATCCTAGCAGTGAGAGCCTCCATTTTTGATTGCACCTCATTAATAGCTTTTTTGATTTCAACTTGGTTAGATTTTAGTTCTTTTATTTCTGCATAAAGGGCTTTTATATCTCCCGAGAGGGTTTCTCTAATATCTTCCATGCCTTTTTCAAGCCCGGCTAGAACCTTGAGAATTGCCATTCTGAACTCTAGATCTGACATAATACCAATGTCTGTATTGATTAGGTCCCTAGCCTTTGGTACTGCCTCTTATTATTTTTTTTGTGGTGTTTTTTTCCACCTTGTCATTTTGTCCACATAAGAGTATATGAGGGAACAAGTAAAATACTAAAAGGGTGGCAAAAACCCCAGGAAAATATGCTTTAACCAAATCAGAAAAGATCCCAAATCGTGTGAGGGGAGAAAGGGGATAAAAAGAGATTCAAAAAGAAAGAAAATAGAAAAATAAAAGAAAAGAATTAAAAAAAAACGAATTAAGTAAAGTATAAAAAAGAAAAAATATATATATATTAGATAAACTAGTTAAAAAACTTTAAAAACGAAAAGGGTAAAAGTTTAAAAAAATTAGCAGAAGAAGGGAAAAAATGAAAGAGAAAAAATTTAAATTAACTCCAAGCCTAAAAAATCAGAGGGAGAAAGCCATTAGTTCCGTGCTTTGCTTTCTCCTCCTCTAGAATTCTGCTGCTCTCCTTGGTATTGAAACCGCACTCCTTAGTAGGTGAACTTGGTCTTGGCTGGATTTCTTGTTGATCTTCTGGGGGAGGGGCCTGTTGTAGTGATTCTCAAGTGTCTTTGCCCCAGGCAGAATTGCACCGCCCTTACCGGAGCCCAGGCTGAGTAATCTGCCTGGCTTTGCTTTCAGGAGCTTTTGTTCCCTGAGCGCTTTCCGTAGAGTTCTGGAGGACGGGAATACTAATGGCGGCCTCCTGGTCTCTGGCCCGGAGGAGCAGAGATCCCGGGGCCCCACTCCTCAGTGCGCCCTCAGAGAACAGCGACCAGTAACTCCCAACCCCGAGCTGTGAGCTTACTCTCGGCTCTGTCTCTGTAGCCGGCTTTCCCTTTCCAATACCTGCAAGGTCTGCGACACTCAGACAACCCGATCCTTCTGTGACCCTGCGGGACCTGAGGCCACGCTGACCCCTTGTGGGCTTTGCCCCGGTTTAGCCTCTGGAGCGATGTCCCTCACCAGAACAGACTTAAAAGTCCTGGTTTTGTGCTCCGTTGCTCTGCCATTTGCCGGGAGCCGGCCCCTCCCCCCAGGGTCTATCTTCCCATCGCTTTGGATTCACTTCTCCGCCAGTACCTTTCAGAAAGTGGTTGTTTTTCTGTTTTTGAATTGCTGTTCTTCTTCTCCTCGATCTGCCGATGGATTTGTAGGTGTTTGCAATCTTTCGATAAGCTATCTAGCTGATCTCCTGCTAGCTGAAGTAGTCTCAGCCTGCTACTTCTCCGCCATCTTGACTCCCCATATTGGAGCTTCTATGTGACAACACAACAATTCCACCTTTCACCTATCTACATGGCTACACTTACAAGTGAAAAACTTCTCACTCTTTCCCCAAAATGGAAAAGACAGGCAGTCCCAAGCATTGAATTAATCAGTTATATTTAGTTTCTTCAGTCCAGACACAATCATTTGATTATTCTGTTACCTAGAGATTATATTTGAAATATTACCATGGACAACTTGCATAAAATCACACTTGTAAGAAGAAGGAAGAAAGAAAATACATAATTAATACAAATGACATGACCAGAAACAAAAAATATACAAAACTACCACAGTCCTTGTCCTACTTTTGGTTACAGGCAGGAACTGAGATCTGTGACTTCCTTCTTCCACTTCCGATTCTGTGTATTCTCATCTCTCCCAGAAACACAGCAGGTCAGAGTTCTGTACCTTGGAAGTAGACACACATTCATTCCTGAAGGTCTGAGTCCTCAAGAGTCTGGCTTCCTTGCATTTCCTGTGGGTTCCATCCACCTTTGAAATTGGACTAGAAGTACTGAGAAGCAGTACATAGATCCTGGAACTGTGCTCATGGTCAAAGCTTTCTTCAATTCATCTGGGGTCTGAAAACGCTCTTCTTCATTCACATCTTTATTCTGGCAGCAGTTCTGTTCTCTCCAACTGCTGTTGACTCACAAGGGAACCCAAATTCTCATCTTCCCTTCCCTGAATTAATGCAGCACTAGTATTTCAGAAATAACAGATATTTATTAAGGTTCATTAAGATAAGTAGGTCTTGGGGTGCCTGAGTGGCTCAGTTGGTTGGGCATCTGCGTTTGGCTCAGGTCATGATCCCCGGTCCTGGGATCGAGCCCCACATTGGGTTTCCTGCTCAGTGGGGGACCTGCTTCTCCCTCTGCTCCTTCTTCTCCCTCTGCTCCTCCCTGACTCATGCTCTCTTAAAAAAAAAAAAGGTAAGTAGGTCTCGTCCATTCCAGAATAAGAAAGATATACAAGAGAATATTACACTCAACTCTTCTTAAAGTCCACCAACCATACATTTATTCAGAAATGTTGAGACAGAGAACATTTCTAGTCAGACTCCACATTTCCTAAAATAAAGCTGGTGACTCACTCATAGCCTCTGGGTTTATCTGCACAACACAAACTGCATAAAATAAACACCATTTAATTCTTCAGAGTAATTCAGACCTCATCTCATTTAATATCAAAACAATGTAAAGATTCCATGAAATAATGTTCATGATCCAAAGAAACACGACTTTCAGTAGCAAAATTCAGTCTATCCCATATATGCTCAAACAGTCAACATTTATCTTCTAATACCTGAGCATAGGCATGAATTGCCTATTCTCATAACCACACCCCAGCAGTCTATACCCAGAAGAGAAGGGCAAGACACCAGGTCTTCCAGGACTAACTTTAGAGCCATTAACCTCAGGGATTCTGCAGCTCTGGTAAGAGCCACCGTGAGTAATCTAGAACCCTGTTGGGACCCTATGGGGACATAGCTTCATGGCCCCAGGGGAGGAATGGGGATTTGGCCCCTGGGAGAGCACCATCAACACCACAGCCTGAACTGAAGCCCTGCCCTGAGAGGCTCACAGGCTACTCTGAAGAACAAAGAGGGTTGTTAAGGGGTACAGGTGTCTGCACAGGCCCACCCACCCCAGAACAGATGGGCAGGGATACATCTCCTGAACTCAACCTGAAGTATAGAAACAGAGTCCCAGAGGCTAGTGGGAAGGAGAAAAGGTGGGAACCATCAGTCATGTTGTAGAATGAGACATCCCCTTCCTTCAGGTCCAGGAAAACCCCTACCCTGTGGGGAATTGGCACAAGGAGTCCTGAATTATCAGGCAGGGAATAGAGTTTATGTTCATACATCCCCACAACCCAGAACCCCTTTTCTGGGGATTCCTTGTACCAGCCCTTCCTCTCCACATCTCTCCTACAGACCCCCAGAGCCCACTCACTTCTCCATTCCTCATCTCCACCACCCAATAACAGCGCCCTGATTAATACCCTCCTGAACTAAGATGCTACACTGTTTTCTGGGTCCTTAGTTGTATACTTCCAGGTCAAACAAGACTTTTCATCAGAAACGGCAAGGTTTGGATCTGCAGACCCCAGATCCAGAGTGACAGACACTGCAGAGACAATTTCCAATCATTTGAGGTCTCCCATTGCCCTATAATAAAGCACACATCAACCACCTCCACCACCAGACACCTAGATGCATTTGGGTAGGGTTAAGCCTCGTGAGATTAGAATCTTGTGACTCAAGCACACACCCCACCAACCTGGAGAAGGAACTAAAGACTGATCTGGGAGGACAAGACTGGACTCCAACACTGAAGGGTATCTCTTTAGCATCTGAAATCATCCACAACCACCAACCCACCTACGTGACTTTCACCACCCCATCTGCACCCGCCACCACTGATGGGGCCTACATCTGTGTCACCACAGCAAGCTGAGGAGAGGTAAGCCACCCTGGAGCAGCAGTAGGAGGACCCAGAAAGAACTCAAAGTAAGTCACAAGGCAGGAACTTCTCCTTCCACCAATCTACAAAAGAACCACATGTTTCTTGTTAAGGCTTTGAGAAGTCTGAATACACTGGAGTCTGTATCTAGTCTTCTGAAATACACTGATGCAAGGGTTACAGGGAAATATGTTTTGGAAACATTCCCTGATGCATTTATTACACACACACACACACACACACACACACACACACACACGGGCATCACCCTACAGACTTCCCATAAAAGCCAAGCCATAAAGCTTAACACCACTGAGAGGCTGTGTAACAACCTGAAAAGAAGAATTTATGCCCAGATTCCACTCAAATTATGTTTTCTCAATCCTTAACCACATATCCATCTTAAAAATTAGGTTTTATTGAAAAGGATGGGGGAGATCAAAATACAAGTATACAAGGCGTACTTTAAAACACATACTTTAAACAATTGCACCTGCAACAGTCAGTTGAGCATCTGGCTCCTGATTTGGGCTCAGGTCATAATCTCAGAGTGGTTGGATTCAGCCCCCCTATCAGCCTCCAGATTCAGCATAGAATCTGCTTGAGATTTTCAACACTCCACCCACTCCAATGGCTCTAAATAAATAACTAGATAAATACAATTTTTTTTAAAGATTGTATTTATTTGAGAGAGAGACAGAGATAGTGAGAGACAGCAAGAGCAGGGAGGAGTGGGAAAAGCCATGTCCCCATTGAGCAGGGAGTCCAATGCAGGGTTCAATCTAAGGAACCTGGGGTCATGACCTGAGCCAAAGGTAGCTGCTTAAGAAACTGAGTCACCAGGTGCCTGGGTGGCTCAGTGGGTTAAGCCGCTGCCTTCAGCTCAGGTCATGATCTCAGGGTCCTGGGATCGAGTCCCGCATCGGGCTCTCTGCTCAGCAGGGAGCCTGCTTCCCTCTCTCTTTCTGCCTGCCTCTCCATCTACTTGTGATTTCTGTCAAATAAATAAAATAAAATCTTTAAAAAAAAAAAAAGAAACTGAGTCACCCAGGGGCCCCTAAATTCTTTTTTTTTTAATTCAAGAAAAATATAGCCAAACTGTGGAAGGAGCCAAGATGTCCTTCAGCAGATGAATATATAAAGCAGATGTGGTTCATATATACAATGAAATATTATTCGGCCATCAGAAAGGATGAATACCCACCATTTGCATTGACCTGGATGGAACTGGAGGGGATTATGCTAAGTGAAATAAGTCAAACAGACAACAATCACATGGTTTCACTCATATGTGCAACATGAGGAATACCATGGAAGACTTTAGGAGAAAGAAGGGAAAACTGAAGAGTTGGGGGAATAAGAGAGGGAGACAAACTATGAGAGACTATGGACTCCAAGAAACCATCTGAGGATTTCAGAAGGATGGGGGTGGGAGAATGGAGTAGCCTGGAGATAGATATTAAGGAGGGAATGTATTGTGATGAGCACTGGGTGTTACATGCAAATAATGAATCACAGAACACTAAACTAATGATGTACTGTATGATGACTAACATAACATAATAAAAAATATTTTTTAAGACTTTGTTTATTTGACAGACAGAGATCACAAGTAGACAGAGAGGCAGGCAGAGAGAGAGAGGAGGAAGCAGGCTCCCTGCTGAGCAGAGAGCCCGATGCGGGACTCGATCCCAGGACCCTGAGACCATGACCTGAGCTGAAGGCAGCGGCTTAACCCACTGAGCCACCCAGGCACCCAATAAAAAATATTTTATTACTATGCTTCATGGGAAAAATATTTTTAAATTAATTAATTAATTAAATCATGCACATCAATTCAGCAGAGAAGAGGAAATGCTAAATATGATTATTTAATCATCACTTTTCACATACATCCCAAGAATCAGCTAGGCTCTCTAAGGAGCCTCACACATCGGGGCCCCTGGTTTCCATCATCTCTGGCTTCCCTTTCTCTACATTGACAGTTTATATCCCTGATCATAAATACAAATAGCCAAAAAGAAAAAGCACATATTACACAGGTTCAAAGGGCCCAGATTCTTAATCTACCCCAGTACTAAAGGAACCTCTGGATAACTTTTCATTGCTTTAGGATCCTCAGACCACTCTCATGTCCCCACACCACTGGAAGATCAAGATGATCTCATTATCAGAGGCAAATCTGGTTACATGATTACTTTCAAACAGCTTAAAACACGTGTAAGTCCTCTCAGAAATCTCTCAAACAGGTATCAGGAGTTTATTACTTTTCATACATGCAAATAACTTGCACACTCTCTTGTATAATGCCTCTGTATACTTCTACCACTCACAGATTTGTGGTCTCACTTCTACCACTCTTATCTGCCAATAATCTCTCCAAAGGAATCTCAGTCTCTCCACTTTCCTTCTCCACTCTTCTTTTTTTCCTAACACATTTTTTCTTTCCTGATTTGAACTCCACTTTTCCCTAGTAAAGTATTTTAACTCTTCTCGTTTTCTCCTTTTGCATCTTCACACTTGGCCTCCAATATTCTTCTTAAAAGAGGGATAACGGTTGTGAATAATTATCAGTAGCTGTTTTTAAAAACACATACATATCACATATCATAATGTTAAATATTTAATATATAACATATGTTAAATAATATAATATTATTATAACATATGTAAGTTTTTGCTCTTCTTATTTAACAATATACAAAAGATGTTGTATATAATTTCAGGTGGTTCACAGATCCCACCCCAAGGAATCCATAAATATTCTGGTAGCTCTGCATCTCAGATTCAGATCACCTGCTCTAAAATATTTAATTCCTCAACACCTAAAGAGGCTTAAAGGAAGAAACCCAGTTCCAACAGGGAGTCAGAGAATGAGGAAGCAAAATAAAGACCAACATACCAGAGGTTTAGCAAGAAACGGGAAAATCAAAACCAGAGACCAAAAAAGTAGGAATATCAGGGGAAAATGGATTCAGAACCAAGAATCCACTAGGAAGACCTGAGTTCTAAGCAGGCAAGCTTGTTTTCTGAAATCCTTCTCACACAACAGTTTGTGATTTAGAAAGTCACTATCCTGTTCCAGACCTCTCTGTTGTCAATGCACCAATTAAAAGTATGAATTGAGCAGTGGGTTCAGAGGGTGTTGGTAACCCTAACAGTGACCTGCAGTAGAGAGTGGGGCAGAATGGAGGCATATCTGTGTTCCCAAGGACAGTCCTTACAGTATTAAGAGAAGGAAGACAAAAGTGACAAGGATAGCAGGACACCAACCCCATCCTGGTGTAGGGTCTGTGACATAGAAGGTGGCTGGGTTGAGCCTGGGGATAAAGGTAACAGGAAACTGAGTAGCTTACCTTCCTCCAGAATGAAAGGGAGCACACCCTGGTGAGACCTCAGTCAGAACAAGCCTGCTCAGCTTTCATCTACTGACCCTTGCCTGCCCTCTGGGCTACAGGTGACACTAACTCCAGAGTGAGGAGAGGCTGGAAAGGAAATGATCTCCTGCCATGTGCTGACATACACTGTATAAAAAAATTATAGGGATAAAATATATAAAATTCCATAATTATAAAAACATCATTACTATACCTGGTGATGTTGAACACAGAGATCTTTGAGAAATAACCCAAAAGGAGAGATAATTTCAGGTAGGGATGTGAGGTAAACTCTAGAGTAACAGTGGCCAATCCTTCTCAGATAACACAATCACTATCTGGGGACATTGACAGCTCATTCCACCACATTCTCACACATAGTCTGTCCAGTCCTCTACCCATCACCTTGTGATCACAACTTCCAGGAACTGGAGAAAACACACTCTCCCTAGTTGGTATTATGGAGCTAAGGTCACACTCCTAAACTTGGTGACCCATTAATTTATATAGTTCTTTTCTTGAAATCTCAGAGCAACTGGCTTTTGGATTCCAAGTGCTAACAGAACTAGTTGCACTGAACGCTAAAGAGCTAGCAATATGGCACGCAAGTCAACATTGGAATAATCTCAAGATGCATGACAGACTCCAGGAACCACCATCACCCCCAGGTTTCCAGGAACTGGGTGGGAAATAGTGGCCCAGATTGGAGAAAGCTCATGGAACAGGGCTCTTCCTCCCACCAGCTTCTGCTTCTGCCCCAGAGAAGGGTCCACATGTTTCTGCCTGAAACAAGAAGAGACACCTTGACCTAGGTGGAACAAAAACACAAGGACACCTGGACAGTCACTCACCAGTCAGGTAAACAGATTTCCTCCAGTCTGAAAGGCAACACAGGAAACAGGTGAGCTAAGAACCAGAAGGTCTCCTTCAAAAAAGACACGGAAATGTCTAGAGAAAAAGCAGAGCTTACTGAGATCTGCTTGGAGTTCTTCTGAAAGAAAGTGAGAAATGAGCATGAACCCCCATCTTTAAGAACAGCAAAGATTGCACCTGACAAACCCACAAATGCACATGTCAGTATCCTAGAAGTCATAGATCCAGATCCATCGAGCCTCCACAGCTCCATGTCCTCTCTCGACCTCCTCAGCCACCTGCTCCAGGGCAAGGGCCCTCTGTCCACTTTTCCTCTGCACTGGCTGTCACACTCACAGACCATGGCCACTGCCCTGCCTTACCTCTGGCTTTCAGTGCCTCCTCCTTTGCCCGCTGGTTCTCGTCCTTTTCCCTATGGAGTTTCTCCCATTCCTTCATCTCCTGGCACTTAGCAGTTTGTTCTCTCTTGGTGTAGTAGGCAGTCCCAAAGAGTAAGAATATCAACAAGGTCAGGATCACCATGAAAGCTAACATCCAGGGAGAAGTCCAGGGAAAGAAGTCCTCTGGGACCGGCCAAAAACACAGTCAGGAGCATGGCCCAGAACAGTCCACCCAGCACACCCAGGGAATCCCAGTCCCTCCCTATGGCCCTACTGGGAGAGGGAAACAGCACACCTGGAATAAAAATGGCCATTGCTTTCTTTTGGCTCAGGATTGGGTTAAGAAGGAAGCAGGTCACATTTTCCGAAGAGCTATGTTTCACCACCAGCGCAACCTCCACACTGAACAGCCCTTTAGCATTTTGGACATGAGTCTCAGAAATGTCAAGAACTTCTCTCCACTGAGGGCTCTCCACTGTACCTGGGGCTTTGGGAACCACCCCGACGCCTTACACTTGGACCCCATCCTCCTCTGGCCCTGTGATAAGCACTGGAGCGGCAGAGCCCATACCTTCAAGAGAGTACAGGGAGGCCTCCTAGAGCCCAGGGATGCAAGAAAAGCCTTCCTGTGCACACCTCAAATGGCAGCATTACACTCTGGGGTCTGCACTGGGGAATGATCATGGCAGGGAGCAAAGCAGGGGTCCTACCACAAAAAAAGAAAAAGAAGGATCATGGGGACATGTGGTAGGCACAGAAGGCAGGTTTCTTCTCCCTAAACATGAGGGTGGGAAGTGTGTTGTCCAGAGTGACAAAAGGAGGAATTTGCTCTCAGATTCCATCCTTCTCTGCTCTTCTCACCTCACACACTCTCTAGGTCATATGCACGTACACTGCCACTTGGTACATCACTTCATCTTCAAAAAATCTAACTACCTGCTGAGCATCCCCCCTAATATCCACATCCCTGAGGGTTACCTCTGCCTGAATTCCTCTCAGATGCTTCAAAATCAAATCCCGAACAGGTTCATACTTGGTCCCATCTTTGATAGCCTGATGATGAAAACATCCCAATCCTTCAGCCTTCCTCACAGCCAGCCTACCCTAGGCTACATACTGTTAGTGCCTTCATACACTGCTTCTAGGCTCCATCAGGTGACTTGGCTCAGCCACTGAGAGTCCAGGGAATATGACTCCAGCAGTGTTTGGAAACTGCTTTTGCCATTTGCCTTGCCCTCTCCCATAAAATGGACACGTTCAGGCTAGCACTGCCTTCCTAGCTAAAGTTGTCCTAGACCAGCCAAGAGCCAGCTAAACAACACCCATGTGAGCAAACCAGTCAAGGTCCACTGTCAGGACAAATAAAAATTAAGGCAAAAAGGCTTAATAGTCCCTGTTGAAAATAAAGGAAGGAAGTCCCTTCCTTTTTTTTTTTTTTTCATCATTTTTTGAGAAAACCTGTGACTGTGGGTGCCTTCTCTCCTCTTTGAAATGTACATAAGTCCACTGAAAAGCACAGATAGGCCTTTTGCCAGCTTTGTGATCCAGGAATGTCTTTCTCAAAGATCTGGGAAACTTCTCTTTGAACGGCTCACTCAAGGAAGACAACACCCCTCTCTCCTCCTTCCTATGCCAGGGTATGGGCCTTACCTCAGTGGGAAACAGGATCCTCGTGTAAAACCACTTCCTGTTTTAAAAATGGGAGACTTAGTTTTTCTTCTGGATGAGGTCAACTAGCTAACATAGATCGTCACCCTATTACTATGTAAATCTAGGGTGAACTGTTTGTGACAGATGATGCTGTCATGTCCACTTACTTGAGAGCTAGTAACCATCTATCCTGAGTATATATGTGTAATGAGCTGTGTCTGCATGGCTATGGAAAAGAGTGATTTTCTTTGTCTTTGCATCTCTTCAAAGATTGCCTATGAAACACATCACATTTTGGTAAATCTAATTCTATAATAAAAGGGTTTTCTTTCCCACTATCTGTGTGAAGGAGATTTCTCAGAGATTTCCTTTTAATTATATTTCCCCAACATAACCAAAGATGCATGAGCAAGCCCATTTAAGGTAGGCGAATACTGCTACAAATGGCTAACAGACACATGAAAAAATGTTCAACATCACTAGCCATCAGGGAAATAAATATCAAAAGAACATTGAGGGGTGCCTGTGTGGCTCACTGGGTTAAACCTCTACCTTCAGCACAGTTCATGATCTCAGGGTGCTAGGATCCAGCCCTGCACCTGGATTTCTGCTCAGTGGGGAGTCTGCTCCCCCCCCCCCCGTTACCTGCTGCTCTGCCTACCTATGATCTCTCTTTCTCTGTGTCCAATAAATAAATAAAATCTTAAAAAAAAACACACACACACACATTGAGGGGGAGGAGTCAAGATGCGGAGAAGTAGCAGGCTGAGACTACTTCAGCTAGCAGGAGATCAGCTAGATAGCTAATCTAAAGATTGCAAACACCTACAAATCCAACAGCAGATCGAAGAGATGAAGAGCAGCAATTCTAGAAACAGAAAATCAACCACTTTCTGAAAGGAAGGACTGGCGGATAGGTGAATCCAAAGTGATGGGAAGTTAGACCACGGGGGGAGGGGCCAGCTCGCAGCAAGCAGCAGAGCAACAGAGCACAAAATCAGGACTTTTAAAAGTCTGTTCCACTGAGGGACATCACTCCAGAGGCTAAACGGGGTGAAGCCCATGTGCAGGTAGTGTGGTCCCAGGTCCCGCGGGGTCAGTGAAGGATCAGGGGTGTCTGAGTGTTGCAGAGCTTGAAGGTATTAGAACGGGGAAGCTGGCTACAGAGACAGAGCCGTGGAGTGAGCTCCCAGCTCAGGGTTACCTTGAACCAGTCACAGGCTCGGTGAGCTCAGAGCATGGCTGGAGGCCAGGGAGACGGGAGTAATTGGGTGATGTTCTCTGAGGGCACATTGAGGAGTGGGGCACTGGGCTCTTGGATCCTCAGGCCAGAAACTGGGAGGCCGCCATTTTTATTCCCGTCCTCTGAAAATCTACAAAAAGCGCTCAGGGAACAAAAGCTCCCGAAAGCAAATCCAAGAGGATTACACAGCCCGGGCCCTGGTAAGGGCGGTGCCATTCCACCTGGGGCAAAGACACTTGAGAATCATACAACAGGCCCCTCCCCCAGAAGATCAACAAGAAATCCAGCCAGGACCAAGTTTACCGACCATGGAGTGCAGTTTCAATATCAAGGAGAGAAGCGGAATTCCAGAGGAGGAGAAAGCAAAGCACAGAACTCATGTCTTTCTCCCCATGATTCTTTACTCTTGCAGTTAATTTAATTTTTTTTCTTTTTCAATTTTCTTTCTCCTGCTAAATTATTTAAACTTTTGCCTGTTTCTTTTTTAACGTTTTTAAACTAGTTTTTCTAACATATATATTTCTTTTCTCTATCTTTATTCGTTTTCCCTTTTCTTTTTTTAATTGTTTCTTTTTTTTCTTTGTTTTTTTTCTTTTTTTTGTCTGAACTGCTTTTTTCTTTCTCACCCCTCACGACTTGGGATCTCTTCTGATTTGATTAAAGAATATTTTCCTGGGGTTGCTGCCACCCTTTTAGTATTTTACTTGCTCCTTCATATACTCTATCTGGACAAAATGACAAGGCTGAAAAATTCACCACAAAAAAGGGAACAAGATGCAGTACCGAAGCCTAGGGACCTAATCAATACATACATTGGTAATATGTCAGATCTAGAGTTCAGAATGACAATTCTCAAGGTTCTAGCCGGGCTCGAAAAAGGCATGGAAGATATTAGAGAAACCCTTTCGAGAGATATAAAAGCCCTTTCTGGAGAAATAAAAGAACAAAATCTAATCAAGTTCAAATAAAAAAAAGCTATTAATGAGATGCAATAAAAAATGGAGGCTCTCACTACTAGGATAAATGAGGCAGAAGAAAGAATTAGCAATATAGAAGACCAAATGACAAAGAATAAAGAAGCTGAGCAAAAGAGGGACAAACAGCTACTGGACCACGAGGGGAGAATTCAAGAGATAAGTGACACCATAAGATGAAAAAAGATTAGAATACTTGGGATTCCAGAAGAAGAAGAAAGAGAGAGGGGAGCAGAAGGTATATTGGAGAGAATTATTGGAGAGAATTTCCCCAATATGGCAAAGGGAACAAGCATGAAAATCCAGGAGGTGCAGAGAACCCCCCTCAAAATCAACAAGAATAGGTCCACACCCCATCAGATAATAGTAAAATTAACAAGTCTTACTGACAAAGAGAAAATCCTGAAAGAAAAATCCCGGGAAAAGAAGTTTGTAACATACAATGGTAAAAATATTAGATTGGCAGCAGACTTCTCCACAGAGACCTGGCAGGCCAGAAAGAGCTGGCATGATATATTCAGAGCACTAAACAAGAAAAACATGCAGCCAGGAAGACTATATCCAGCTAGGCTATCATTGAAAATAGAAGGAGAGATTAAAAGCTTCCAGGACAAACAAAAACTGAAAGAATTTGCAAACACCAAACCAGCTCTACAGGAAATATTGAAAGGGGTCCTCTAAGCAAAGAGAGAGCCTACAAGTGGTAGATCAGTACGGAGCAGAGACAATATACAGTAACAGTCACCTTACAGGCAATACAATGGCCCTAAATTCATATCTCTCAATAGTTACCCTGAATGTGAATGGGCTAAATGCCCCTGTCAAAAGGCACAGGGTATCAGAATGGATATAAAAAACAAAACCCATCTATATGTTGCCTCCAAGAAACTCATTTTAAGCCCGAAGACACCTCCAGATTTAAAGTGAGGGGGTGGAAAAGAATTTACCATGCTAATGGACATCAGAAGAAAGCAGGAGTGGCAATCCTTATATCACATCAATTAGATTTTAAGCCAAAGATATAATAAGAGATGAGGAAGGACACTCTATCATACTAAAAGGGTCTGTCCAACAAGAAGATTTAACAATTTTAAATATCTATGCCCCCAACCTGGGGGCAGCCAACTATATAAACCAATTAATAACAAAATCAAAGAAACACATCAACAATAATACAATAATAGTAGGGGACTTTAACACTCCCCTCACTGAAATGGACAGATCACCAAGCAAAAGATCAACAAGGAAATAAAGGCCTTAAATGACACACCGGACCAGATGGACATCACAGATATATTCAGAACATTTCATCCCAAAGCAACAGAATACACATTCTTCTCTCGTGCACATGGAACATTCTCCAGAATAGATCACATCCTCGGTCCTAAATCAGGTCTCAACAGGTATCAAAAGATTGGGATCATTCCCGGCATATTTTCAGACCACATGCTCTGAAGCTAGAACTCAATCACAAGAGAAAAGTTGGAAAGAACACAAATACATGGAGACTAAACAGCATCCTTGTAAAGAATGAATGGGTCAAAAAGGAAATTAAAGAAGAATTGAAAAAATTTATGGAAACAAATGATAATGAAAACACAATGGTTCAAAACCTGTGGGACACAAACAAAGGCAGTCCTGAGAGGAAAATATATAGCGGTACAAGCATTTCCCAAGAAACAAGAAAGGTCTCAGGTCCACAACCTAATCCCACACCTAAAGGAGCTGGATAAAGAACAACAAAGAAACCCTAAACCCAGCAGGAGAAGAGAAATCATAAAGATCAGAGCAGTAATCAATGAAATAGAAACCCAAAAAACAGTAGAACAAATCAACCAAACTATGAGCTGGTTCTTTGAAAGAATTAATAAGATTGATAAGCCCATGTCCAGACTTATCAAAAAGAAAAGAAAAAGGACCCAAATAAATATAATCATGAATGAAAGAGGAGCGATCACAATTAACACCAAAGAAATACAGACAATTAGGGGGGAGGAGTCAAGATGGTGGAGAAGTAGCAAGCTGAGACTGCTTCAGCTAGCCGGAGATCAGCTAGATAGTTTATCTAAAGATTGCAAACACCTGAAAATCCACCAGCAGATCGAAGAGAAGAAGAACAGCAATTCTGGAAACAGAAAAACAACCACTTTCTGAAAGGTAGGACCGGCGGAGAAGTGAATCCAAAGCGACGGGAAGATAGACCCCGGGGGGAGGGGCCGGCTCCCGGCAAGAGGCGGAGCAACCGCGCACAAAATCAGGACTTTTAAAAGTCTGTTCCGCTGAGGGACATCGCTCCAGAGGCTAAACTGGGGCGAAGCCCACGCGGGGTCAGCGTGGCCTCAGGTCCCGCAGGGTCACAGAAGGATCGGGGGTGTCTGAGTGTCGCAGAGCTTGCGGGTATTGGAACGGGAAAGCTGGCTACAGAGACAGAGCTGACAGTAAGCTCGCAGCTCCGTGTTACCTTGAACCGGTCGCAGGCTCGGTGAGCTCGGAGCGCGGCCAGAGGTCAGGCAGACGGGAGTAACTGGGCGCTATTCTCTGAGGGAGCACTGAGGAGTGGGGCCCTGGGCTCTCGGCTCCTCCGGGCCGGAGACCAGGAGGCCGCCATTTGTATTCCCGTCCTCTGGAACTCTACGGAAAGCGCTCAGGGAACATAAGCTCCTGAAAGCAAACCTGAGGGGATTACTCACCCCGGCCCCGGGTAAGGGCGGTGTAATTCCGCCTGGGGCAAAGACACTTGAGAATCACTACAACAGGCCCCTCCCCCAGAAGATCAACAAGAAATCCAGCCGAGACCAAGTTCACCTACCAAGGAGTGCGGTTTCAATACCAAGGAGAGCAGCAGAATTCCAGAGGAGGAGAAAGCCAAGCACGGAACTCATGGCTTTTTTCCTGTGATTTTTTTTAGTCTTGCAGTGAATTTAATTATTTATTTTTCATTTTTTTTTTTTCTCGCCTTCGGGTAAAATTTTTTTTAACTGTTACCTTTTTCTTTTTTAACGATTTTTTACTAGTTTATCTAATATATATATATATATATTTTTACATTTTTCTTAGGTGTTTTCTTTTTTTTTTAAATTCTTTTCTTTTCTTTTCTTTTTTTTCTTTTTCTTTTTCTTTTTGTTTTTTTTTTTTTCCTTCTTCCTTTTTGAACCTCTTTTTATCCCCTTTCCCCCCACTCACGATTTTGGATCTCTTCTAATTTGGTTAAAGCATATTTTCCTCGGGTTGTTGCCACCCTTTTAGTATTTTACTTGCCCCTTCATTTACTCTTATCTGGACAAAATGACAAGACGTAAAAATTCACACAAAAAAAAGAACAAGAGGCAGTACCGAAGGCTAGGGACCTAATCAATACAGACATCGGTAATATGTCAGATCTAGAGTTCAGAATGACAATTCTCAAGGTTCTAGCCGGGCTCGAAAAAGGCATGGAAGATATTAGAGAAACCCTCTCGAGAGATATAAAAGCCCTTTCTGGAGAAATAAAAGAACTAAAATCTAACCAAGGTGAAATCAAAAAAGCTATTAATGAGGTGCAATCAAAAATGGAGGCTCTAACTGCTAGGATAAATGAGGCAGAAGAAAGAATTAGTGATATAGAAGACCAAATGACAAAGAATAAAGAAGCTGAGCAAAAGAGGGACAAACAGCTACTGGACCACGAGGGGAGAATTCGAGAGATAAGTGACACCATAAGACGAAACAACATTAGAATAATTGGGATTCCAGAAGAAGAAGAAAGTGAGAGGGGAGCAGAAGGTATACTGGAGAGAATTATTGGGGAGAATTTCCCCAATATGGCAAAGGGAACGAGCATCAAAATTCAGGAGGTTCAGAGAATGCCCCTCAAAATCAAGAAGAATAGGCCCACACCCCGTCACCTAATAGTAAAATTTACAAGTCTCAACGACAAAGAGAAAATCCTAAAAGCAGCCCGGGAAAAGAAGTCTGTAACATACAATGGTAAAAATATTAGATTGGCAGCTGACTTGTCCACAGGGACCTGGCAGGCCAGAAAGGGCTGGCATGATATTTTCAGAGCACTAAACGAGAAAAACATGCAGCCAAGAATACTATATCCAGCTAGGCTATCATTGAAAATAGAAGGAGAGATTAAAAGCTTCCAGGACAAAAAACAACTGAAAGAATTTGCAAATACCAAACAAGCTCTACAGGAAATATTGAAAGGGGTCCTCTAAGCAAAGAGAGAGCCTACAAGTGGTAGATCAGAAAGGAACAGAGACCATATACAGTAACAGTCACCTTACAGGCAATACAATGGCACTAAATTCATATCTCTCAATAGTTACCCTGAATGTGAATGGGCTAAATGCCCCTGTCAAAAGACACAGGTATCAGAATGGATAAAAAAACAAAACCCATCTATATGTTGCCTCCAAGAAACTCATTTTAAGCCCGAAGACACCTCCAGATTTAAAGTGAGGGGGTGGAAAAGGATTTACCATGCCAATGGACATCAGAAGAAAGCAGGAGTGGCAATCCTTATATCAGATCAATTAGATTTTAAGCCAAAGACTATAATAAGAGATGAGGAAGGACACTATATCATACTCAAAGGGTCTGTCCAACAAGAAGATTTAACAATTTTAAATATCTATGCCCCCAATGTGGGAGCAGCCAACTATATAAACCAATTAATAACAAAATCAAAGAAACACATCAACAATAACACAATAATAGTAGGGGACTTTAACACTCCCCTCACTGAAATGGACAGGTCATCCAAGCAAAAGATCAGCAAGGAAATCAAGGCCTTAAATGACACACTGGACCAGATGGACATCACAGATATATTCAGAATATTTCATCCCAAAACAACAAAATGCACATTCTTCTCTAGTGCACATGGAACATTCTCCAGAATAGATCACATCCTCGGTCCTAAATCAGAACTCAACCGGTATCAAAAGATTGGGATCATTCCTGGCATATTTTCAGACCACAATGCTCTAAAGCTATAACTCAACCACAAAAGGAAGTTTGGAAAGAACCCAAATACATGGAGACTAAACAGTATCCTTCTAAAGAATGAATGGGTCAACCGGGAAATTAAAGAAGAATTGAAAAAAATCATGGAAACAAATGATAATGAAAATACAACGGTTCAAAATCTGTGGGACACAACATAGGCAGTCCTGAGAGGAAAATATATAGCGGTACAAGCATTTCTCAAGAAACAAGAAAGGTCTCAGGTACACAACCTAACCCTACACCTAAAGGAGCTGGTGAAAGAACAAGAAAGAAACCCTAAGCCCAGCAGGAGAAGAGAAATCATAAAGATCAGAGCAGAAATCAATGAAATAGAAACCAAAAAAACAATAGAACAAATCAACGAAACTAGGAGCTGGTTCTTTGAAAGAATTAATAAAATTGATAAACCCCTGGCCCGACTTATCAAAAAGAAAAGAGAAAGGACCCAAATAAATAAAATCATGAATGAAAGAGGAGAGATCACAACTAACACCAAAGAAATACAAACTATTATAAGAACATACTATGAGCAACTCTACGGCAATAAATTTGATAATCTGGAAGAAATGGATGCATTCCTAGAAACATATAAACTACCACAACTGAACCAGGAAGAAATAGAAAGCCTGAACAGACCCATAACCAGTAAGGAGATTGAAACAGTCATTAAAAATCTCCAAACAAACAAAAGCCCAGAGCCAGACGGCTTACCGGGGGAATTCTACCAAACATTTAAAGAAGAACTAATTCCTATTCTCCTGAAAATGTTCCAAAAAATAGAAAAGGAAGGAAAACTTCCAAACTCACTTTATGACGCCAGCATCACCTTGATCCCAAAACCAGACAAGGATCCCACCAAAAAAGAGAGCTATAGACCGATATCCTTGATGAACACAGATGCGAAAATACTCAACAAAATACTAGCCAATAGGATTCAACAGTACATTAAAAAGATTATTCACCACGACCAAGTGGGATTTATTCCAGGGCTGCAAGGTTGGTTCAACATCCGCAAATCAGTCAATTTGATACAACACATCAATAAAAGAAAGAACAAGAACCATATGATACTCTTCATAGATGCTGAAAAAGCATTTGACAAAGTACAACATCCCTTCCTGATCAAAACTCTTCAAAGTGTAGGGATAGAGGGCACATACCTCAATATCATCAAAGCCATCTATGAAAAACCCACCGCAAATATCATTCTCAATGGAGAAAAACTGAAAGCTTTTCCGCTAAGGTCAGGAACACGGCAGGGATGTCCATTATCACCACTGCTATTCAACATCGTACTAGAGGTCCTAGCCTCAGCAATCAGACAACAAAAGGAAATAAAAGGCATACAAATCGGCAAAGAAGAAGTCAAATTATCACTCTTCGCAGATGATATGATACTATAGGTGGAAAACCCAAAAGACTCCACTCCAAAACTGCTAGAACTTATACAGGAATTCAGTAAAGTGTCAGGATATAAAATCAATGCACAGAAATCAGTTGCATTTCTCTACACCAACAGCAAGACAGAAGAAAGAGATATTAAGGAGTCAATCCCATTTACAATTGCATCCAAAACCATAAGATACCTAGGAATACACCTAATCAAAGAGACACAGAATCTATACTCAGAAAACTATAAAGTACTCATGAAAGAAATTGAGGAAGACACAAAGAAATGGAAAAATGTGCCATGCTCCTGGATTGGAAGAATAAATATTGTGAAAATGTCTCTGCTACCTAAAGCAATCTACACATTTAATGCAATTCCTATCAAAGTACCATCCATCTTTTTCAAAGAAATGGAACAAATAATTCTAAAATTTATATGGAACCAGAAAAGACCTCGCATAGCCAAAGGGATATTGAAAAAGAAAGTCAACGTTGGTGGCATCACAATTCCGGACTTCAAGCTCTATTACAAAGCTGTCATCATCAAGACAGCATGGTACTGGCACAAAAACAGACACATAGATCAATGGAACAGAATAGAGAGCCCAGAAAAAGACCCTCAAATCTATGGTCATCTAATCTTCGACAAAGCAGGAAAGAATGTCCAATGGAAAAAAGACAGCCTTTTCAATAAATGGTGCTGGGAAAATTGGACAGCCACATGCAGAAAAATGAAATTGGACCATTTCCTTACACACAAAAATAGACTCAAAATGGATGAAGGACCTCAATGTACGAAAGGAATCCATCAAAATCCTTGAGGAGAACACGGGCAGCAACCTCTTCGACCTCTGCCGCAGCAACATCTTCCTAGGAACAACGCAAAAGGCAAGGGAAGCAAGGGAAAAAATGAACTACTGGGATTTCATCAAGATAAAAAGCTTTTGCACAGCAAAGGAAACAGTTAACAAAATCAAAAGACAACTGACAGAATGGGAGAAGATATTTGCAAACGACATATCAGATAAAGGACTAGTGTCCAGAATCTATAAAGAACTTAGCAAACTCAACACCCAAAGAACAAATAATCCAATCAAGAAATGGGCAGAGGACATGAACAGACATTTCTGCAAAGAAGACATCCAGATGGCCAACAGACACATGAAAAAGTGCTCCATATCACTCGGCATCAGGGAAATACAAATCAAAACCACAATGAGATATCACCTCACACCAGTCAGAATGGCTAAAATCAACAAGTCAGGAAATGACAGATGCTGGCGAGGATGTGGAGAAAGGGGAACCATCCTACACTGTTGGTGGGAATGCAAGCTGGTGCAGCCACTCTGGAAAACAGCATGGAGGTTCCTCAAAATGTTGAAAATAGAACTGCCCTATGACCCAGCAATTGCACTATTGGGTATTTATCCTAAAGATACAAACGTAGTGATCCAAAGGGGCACGTTCACCCGAATGTTTATAGCAGCAATGTCCACAATAGCCAAACTATGGAAAGAACCTAGATGTCCATCAACAGATGAATGGATCAAGAAGATGTGGTATATATACACAATGGAATACTATGCAGCCATCAAAAGAAATGAAATCTTGCCATTTGCAACAACATGGATGGAACTAGAGCGTATCATGCTTAGCGAAATAAGTCAAGCAGAGAAAGACAACTATCATATGATCTCCCTGATATGAGGAATTGGTGATGCAACATGGAGGCTTAAGTGGGTAGAAGAAGAATAAATGAAACAAGATGGGATTGGGAGGGAGACAAACCATATGTGACTCTTAATCTCACAAAAGAAACTGAGGGTTGCCGGGGGGAGGGGGTTTGGGAGAAGGGGGTGGGATTATGGACATTGGGGAGGGTATGTGATTTGGTGTGTGCTGTGAAGTGTGTAAACCTGGTGATTCACAGACCTGTACCCCTGGAGATAAAAATATATGTTTATAAAAAATAAAAAATTAAAAAAAAAAAAGAAATACAGACAATTATAAGAACATACTATGAGCAACTCTATGCCAACAAATTTGACAATCTGGAAGAAATGGATGCATTCCTAGAGACATATAAACTACCACAACTGAACCAGGAAGAAATAGATAGCCTGAAAAGACCCATAACCAGTAAGGAGATTGAAACAGTCATCAAAAATCTCCAAACAAACAAAAGCCCAGGGCCAGACGGCTACCCGGGGGAATTCTACCAAACATTTAAAGAACTAATTTCTATTCTCCTAAAACTGTTCCAAAAAATAGAAATGGAAGGAAAACTTCCAAACTCATTTTATGAGGCCAGCATTACCTTGATCCCAAAACCAGACAAGGATCCCATCAAAAAAGAGAACTACAGACCAATATCCTTGATGAACACAGATGCGAAAATTCTCACCAAAATACTAGCCAATAGGATTCAACAATACATTAAAAGGATTATTCACCACGACCAAGTGGGATTTAATCCAGGTCTAATAGCATGGTTCAACATCAGCAAATCAATCAATGTGATACAACACATCAAAAAAAGAAAGAACAAGAACCATATGACACTCTTCATAGATGCTGAAAAAGCATTTGACAAAGTACAGCATCCCTTCCTGATCAAAACTCTTCAAAGTGTAGGAATAGAGGGCACATACCTCAATATCATCAGAGCCAATAATGAAAAACCCACTGCAAATATCATTCTCAATAGAGAAAAACGGAAAGCTTTTCTGCTAAGGTCAGGAACACGGCAGGGATGTCCATTGTCACCACTGCTATTCAACATAGTACTAGAAAACCTAGCCTCAGCAATCAGACAACAAAAGGAAATTAAAGGCATCCAAATCGGCAAAGAAGAAGTCAAATTATCACTCTTCACAGAAAATATGATACTATATGTGGAAAACCCAAAAGACTCCACTCCAAAACTGCTAGAACTTATACAGGAATTCAGTAAAGTGTCAGGATATAAAATCAATGCACAGAAATCAGTTGCATCTCTCTACACCAACAACAAGACAGAAGAAAGAGAAATTAAGGAGTCAATCCCATTTACAATTGCACCCAAAACTATAAGATACCTAGGAATAAACCTAGCCAAAGAGGTTAAGAATCTATACTCAGAAAATTATAAAGTACTCATGAAAGAAATTGAGGAAGACACAAAGAAATGGAAAAATGTTCCATGCTCCTGGATTGGAAGAATAAATATTGTGAAAATGTCTATGCTACCTAAGGCAATCTACACATTTAATGCAATTCCTATCAAAGTACCATCCATTTTTTTCAAAGAAATGGAACAAACAATCCTAAAATGTATATGGAACCAGAAACACCTCCAATAGCCAAAGGAATATTGAAAAAGAAAGCCAAAGTTGGTGGCATCAGAATTCCAGACTTCAAGCTCTATTACAAAGCTGTCATCATCAAGATAGCATGGTACTGGCACAAAAACAGACACGTAGATCAATGGAACAGAATAGAGAGCCCAGAAATAGACCCTCAACTCTATGGCCAACTAATCTTCGACAAAGCAGAAAAGAATATCCAATGGAGAAAAGAAAGCCTCTTCAATAAATGGTGTTGGGAGAATTGGACAACCACACGCAGAAAAATGAAATTGGACTATTTCCTTACACCACACACAAAAATAGACTCAAAATGGATGAAGGACCTCAATGTGAGAAAGTAATCCATCAAAATCCTTGAGGAGAACACAGGCAGCAACCTCTTCAACCTCAGCCGCAGCAACATCTTCCTAGGAACATCGCCAAAGGCAAGGGAAGCAAGGGCAAATTGAACTATTGGGATTTCATCAAGATCAAAAGCTTTTGCACAGCAAAGGAAACAGCTAACAAAATCAAAAGACAACTGACAGAATGGGAGAAGATATTTGCAAATGACATATCAGATAAAGGACTAGTGTCCAAAATGTATAAAGAACTTAGCAAACTCAACACCCAAAGAACAAATAATCCAATCAAGAAATGGGCAGAGGACATGAACAGACATTTCTGCAAAGAAGACATCCAGATGGCCAACAAACACATGAAAAAGTGCTCCATATCACTCGGCATCAGGGAAATACAAATCAAAACCACAATGAGATATCACCTCACACCAGTCAGAATGGCTAAAATCAACAAGTCAGGAAATGACAGATGCTGGCGAGGATGTGGAGAAAGGGGAACCATCCTACACTGTTGGTGGGAATGCAAGCTGGTGCAACCACTCTGGAAAGCAGTATGGAGGTTCCTCAAAATGTTGACAATAGAGCTACCCTATGGCCCAGCAATTGCACTACTGGTTATTTACCCTAAAGATACAAACGAAGTTATCCAAAGGGGCACGTGCAACTGAATGTTTATAGCCGCAATGTCTGCAATAGCCAAACTATGGAAATAACCTAGATGTCCATCAACAGACGAATGGATAAAGAAGATGTGGTATATATACACAATGGAA
This sequence comes from Mustela lutreola, assembly GCF_030435805.1. Lineage (NCBI taxonomy): Eukaryota > Metazoa > Chordata > Mammalia > Carnivora > Mustelidae > Mustela > Mustela lutreola. The sequence goes on from NC_081295.1 coordinate 122,388,759, forward strand.
TACTATGCAGCCATCAAAAGAAATGAAATCTTGCCATCTGCGACAACATGGATGGAACTAGAGCATATCATGCTTAGAGAAATAATTCAAGCAGAGAATGACAACTCTCATATGATCTCCCTGATATGAGGAAGTGGTGATGCAACATGGGGGCTTAAGTGAGTAGGAGAAGAATCAATGAAACAAGATGGGATTGGGAGGGAAACAAACCATAAGTGATTCTTAATCTCACAAAACAAACTGAGGGTTGCTGGGGGGAGGGGGGTTGGGAGAAGGTGGTGGGTTATGGACATTGGGGAGGGTATGTGCTTTGGTGAGTGCTGTGAAGTGTGTATACCTGGCGATTCACAGACCTGTACCCCTGGGGATAAAAATGTATGTTTATAAAAAATAAAAAATTAAAAAAAAAAAGAAAAGAAATGGGCAGAGGACATGAACAGACTTTTCTGCAAAGGAGACATCCAGATGGCTAACAGACACATGAAAAAGTGCTCCATGTCACTCGGCATCAGGGAAATACAAATCAAAACCATAATGAGATATCACCTCATACCAGTCAGAATGGCTAAAATTAACAAGTCAGGAAATGACAGATGCTGGCGAGGATGTGGAGGAAGGGGAACCCTCCTACACTGTTGGTGGGAATGCAAGCTGGTGCAACCACTCTGTAAAACAGCTTGGAAGTTCCTCAAAATGTTGAAAATAGAACTACCTTATGACCCAGTAGTACCATGCACTACTTGGTATTTACCCTAAGGATACAAATGTAGTGATCCAAAGGGGCACATGCACCCGAATGTTTATAGCAGCAATGTCCTCAATAGCCAAACTATGGAAAGAACCTAGATGTCCATCAACAGATGAATGGATAAAGAAGAAGTGGTATATATACACAATGGAATACTATGCAGCCATCAAAAGAAATGAAATCTTGCCATTTGCAACGACATGGATGGAACTAGAGGGTATCATGCTTAGCAAAATAAGTCAAGCAGAGAAATGCAACTATCATATGATCTCCCTGATATGAGGAAGTGGAGATGCAACATGGGGGGTTAAGGGGGTAGGAGAAGAATCAATGAAACAAGATGGGATTGGGAGGGAGACAAATTATAAGTGACTCTTAATCTCACAAAACAAACTGAGGGTTGCTGGGGGAGGGGGGTTGGGAGAAGGGGGTGGAGTTATGGACATTGGGGAGGTATGTGTTATGGTGAGTGCTGTGAAGTGTGTAAATCTGGCCATAGAGAGACCTGTACCTCTGGGGTAAAAATATATTATATGTTTATGAAAAATAAAAAATTAAAAAAAAACACATTGAGATATTCTCTCCATCCGGTAGAATGGCAAAGATCAACAAGGCAGTAAACAACAAATCTTGAGAGGATGTGGAGAAAGGGGAATCCTCTGACACTGTTGGTTGGAATGTAAGTTGGAGCAGCCACTTGGGAAAATAGTGTACCAATTCTTCAAAAAATTAAAAATACAGCTACCCTATGACCTCACAATTTCACTGCTGGGTATTTATCCCAAAGATACAGATGTAGTGAACAGAAGCCAATATTCATAGCAGCAATGTCCACAACAGCCAAACTGTGGAAGGAGCCGAGATGCCTTCAACAGATGAATGGATGAACAAGAAGTGATTCATATACAAGTGGAATATTACTCAGCCATCAGAAAGGATGAATACTCACCATTTGCACTGACATGGATGAAACTGGAGGGGATTATTCTAAGTGAAATAAGTCAAGCAGAGAAAGACAATTATATAGTTACTCATATGTGCAACATAAGGAATAGCATGGAAGACATAGGGGAAGGAAGGGAAACCTGAAATGGGGATATTGTAGTTGAAGATGAACCATGAGAGACTATGGACTCTGGGAAACAATCTGAGGGTTTCTGAGATGAGAGGGTGAGAGGATGGTTTAGCCCAGTGATGGGTATTAAGGAGAGGATGTGTTGTGATAAGCACTGGGTATTTTACAGAAATAATAAATCACTGAACACTACATCAAAAACTAATGATGTACTATCCATACTCGAGGAACTACAGAACTCTCATGAATGAAGTTGAAGAAGACACAAAAACCGGAAAAGCATTCCATGCTCATGGGTTGAAAGAATAAACATTGTTAAAATGTCTATACGGGGAGTGGAGTCAAGATGATAAAGTAGCAGGCTGAGATTACACCAGGTAGCAGGAGATCAGCTAGATAGCTTATCAAAAGATTGCAAACACCTACAAATCCAACAGGAGATCGAAGAGAAAAAGAATAACAATTCTAGAAACAGAAAATAAACCACTTTCTGAAAGGTAGGACTGGCAGAAAAGTGAATCCAAAGTGACGGGAAGATAAACCTTGGAGGGAGGGGCCAGCTCCCAGCAAGTGGCGGAGCAACGGAGCACTAAGTCAGGACTTTTAAAAGTCTGTTCCACTGAGGGACATGGCTCCAGAAGCTAAACCAGGGTGAATCCCACGTGGTGTCAGTGAGGCCTCAGGTCCCGCAGGGTCACACAAAGAAGGGGGCATCTGAGTGTCCTAGAGCTTGCAGGGATTAGAGCGGGGAAGCTGGCTTCAGAGACAGAGCCAAGGAGTGAGCTCCTAGCTCGGAGTTACCTTGAACTGGTCCCAGGCTCGGTGAGCACTGAGGGCGGCCGGAGGCCAGGGAGACGGGAGTAATTGGGTGCTATTCTCTGAAGGCACAGTGAGGAGTGGGGCCCGAGCTCTCGGCTCATTCGGGCTGGACACTGGGAGGCCGCCATTTTCACCCCCACCCTCCGGAATTCTACGGAAAGCATTCAGGGAACAAAAGTTCCTGAAAGCAAACCCGAGCGATTACTCAGCCCAGCCCTGGTAAGGGCGGTGCAATTCCGCCTGGGACAAAAACACTTGAGAATCACTACAACAGGCCCCTCCCCCAGAAGATCAACAAGAAATCCAGCCAGGACCAAGTTCACCTACCAAGGAGTGCAGTTTCAATACCAAGGAGAGCAGCGGAATTCCAGAGGAGGAGAAAGCAAAGCACGGAACTCATGGCTTTCTCCCCATGATTCTTTAGTTTTGCAGTTAATTTAATTTTTATTTGAATTTTTTTTCTCCTTCTGCTAAATTTTTTTAACATTTACCCTTTTCTTTTTAAACATTTTTTAACTACTTTATCTAATATACATATTTTTTGTTTTTTATATTTTTTCTTTATTCATTTTCTTTTTTTGTTTCTTTTTTTTTCTGAACCTCTTTTTATCCCCTTTCTCCCCATCATGATTTGGGATCTCTTCTGATTTGGTTAAAGCGTATTTTCCTGGGGTCTTTGCCACACTTTTAGTATTTTACTTGCTCCTTCATATACTCTTATCTGGACAAAATGACAAGGCAGAAAAATTCACGACAAAAAAAAGAAAAAAAAGAAAAAAAAGAAAAAACAAGAGACAGTACCAAAGGCTATGGACCTAATCAATACAGACATTGATAATATGTCAGATCTAGAGTTCAGAATGATGATTCTCAAGGTTCTAGCCAGACTCCAAAAAGGCATGGAAGATATTAGAGAAACCCTCTCGGGAGATATAAAAGCCCTTTCTGGAGAAATAAAAGAACTAAAATCTAATCAAGTTGAAATAAAAAAAGCTATTAATCTCTAAAGGGGAGTTAGAGAGGATAAGGGAGTTGAAGGAAATTGGAAATGGAGGTGAACCCTAAGAGATATGGACTCTGAAAAACAATCTGAGGGTTTCAAGAGCCGGGGAGGTTGGGGGAACCAAGTGGGAATTAGAGAGGGCACGGATTGCATGGAGCACTGGGTGTGGTGCAAAAACAAGGAATAGTGTTATGCTGAAAATATTTTTAAAAGTTTTTTTTTTAAAAAGCTATTAATGAGGTACAATAAAAAATGGAGGCTCTCACTGCTAGGATAAATGAGGCAGAAGAAAGAATTAGCAATATAGAAGACCAAATGACAGAGAATAAAGAAGCTGAGCAAAAGAGGGACAAACAGCTACTGGACCACGAGGGGAGAATTCAAGAGATAAGTGACACCATAAGATGAAACAACATTAGAATAATTGAGATTCCAGAAGAAGAAGAAAGAGAGAGGAGAGCAGAAGGTATACTGGAGAGAATTATTGGAGAGAATTTCCCCAATATGGCAAAGGGAACAAGCATGAAAATCCAGGAGGTGCAGAGAACCCCCCTCAAAATCAACAAGAATAGGTCCACACCCCGTCACCTAATAGTAAAATTTACAAGTCTTACTGACAAAGAGAAAATCCTGAAAGCAGCCCGGGAAAAGAAGTCTGTAACATACAATGGTAAAAATATTAGATTGGCAGCAGACTTCTCCACAGAGACCTGGCAGGCCAGAAAGAGCTGGCATGATATATTCAGAGCACTAAACGAGAAAAACATGCAGCCAGGAATACTATATCCAGCTAGGCTATCATTGAAAATAGAAGGAGAGATTAAAAGCTTCCAGGACAAACAAAAACTGAAAGAATTTGCAAACACCAAACCAGCTCTACAAGATATATTGAAAGGGGTCCTCTAAGCAAAGAGAGAGCCTACAAGTGGTAGATCAGATAGGAACAGAGACCATATACAGTAACAGTCACCTTACAGGCAATACAATGGCCCTAAATTCATATCTCTCAATAGTTACCCTGAATGTGAATGGGCTAAATGCCCCTATCAAAAGACACAGGTATCAGAATGGATAAAAAAACAAAACCCATCTATATGTTGCCTACAAGAAACTCATTTTAAACCCGAAGACACCTCCAGATTTAAAGTGAGGGGGTGGAAAAGAATTTACCATGCTAATGGACATCAGAAGAAAGCAGGAGTAGCAATCCTTATATCAGATCAATTAGATTATAAGCCAAAGACTATAATAAGAGCTGAAGAAGGACACTATATCATACTCAAAGGGTCTGTCCAACAAGAAGATCTAGCAATTTTAAATATCTATGCCTCCAACGTGGGAGCAGCCAACTATTAAACCAATTAAAACAAAATCAAAGAAACACATCAACAATAATCCAATAATAGTAGGGGACTTCAACACTCCACTCACTGAAATGGACAGATAACCCAAGCAAAAGATCAACAAGGAAATAAAGGCCTTAAATGACACACTGGACCAGATGGACATCATAGATATATTCAGAACATTTCTTCCCAAAGCAACAGAATACACGTTCTTCTCTAGTGCACATGGAACATTCTCCAGAATAGATCACATCCTGGGTCCTAAATCAGGTCTCAACTGGTATCAAAGATTGGGATCATTTCCTGCATATTTTCAGACTACAATGCTCTGATGTTCGAACTCAATCACAAGAGAAAAGTTGGAAAGAACCCATATACATGGAGACTAAACAGCATCCTTTTAAAGAATGAATGGGTCAACCAGGAAATTAAAGAATAATTGAAAAAATTCATGGAAACAAATGATAATGAAAACACAACAGTGAAACCATATGATAATTGACTCTCTTTGCTTGACTTATTTCACTCAGCATAATCTCTTCCAGCGTAACAAATAGCATGGAGGACAAGGGGATTTAGAGAGTAGAAGGGAGTTGAGGGAAATTCGAAGGGGAGGTGAACCATGAGAGACTATGGACTCTGAAAAACAACCTAAGGGTTTTGAAGGGGCGGTGGGTGGGAGGTTGTGGGCACCAGGTGGTGGGTATTATAGAGGGCATGGATTGCATGGAGCACTGGGTGTGGTGCAAAAACAATGAACACTGTTACACTGAAAATAAATTTTTAAAAAATTTTATAAAAACACAATAGTTCAAAATCTGTGGGACACAGCAAAGGCAGTCCTGAGAGGAAAATATATAGCAGTACAAGCCTTTCTCAAGAAACAAGAAAGGTTTCAAGTACACAACCCAACCCTACACCTAAAGGAGCTGGAGAAAGAACAAGAAAGAAACCTTAAACCCAGCAGAAGAAGAGAAATCATAAAGATCAGAGCAGAATTCAATGAAATAAGTCAAGCAGAGAGAGTCAATTGTCATATGGTTTCACTTATTTGTGGAGCATAACAAATAGCATGGAGGACATGGGGAGATGGAGAGGAGAAGGGAGTTGGGGGAAATTGGAAGGGGAGGTGAACCATGAGAGACTATTGACTCTGAAAAACAATCTGAGGGTTTTGAAGGGGCGGAGGGTGGGAGGTTGAGGGAGCCAGGTGGTGGGTATTATAGAGGGCATGGATTGCATGGAGCACTGGGTGTGGTGCAAAAATGATGAGATTTTTTGTATTTCATCTTTGAAAATGTCTTTTCACAAAGAAAGGACTGACAGATACTATTATAAATCAATGAGGATATGATTTTAACTAAGCTTATTCAAGACTTGGAAGGCACATACCAAATACTCTTAGGTTCTTCTATTGATTTTTGCTTTTTAGCACATCATTATATTGCAGATTAATCACTTTGGATTACAAATTAGGTGCAAGCATTTCATTTGAATGGTTAAATGTATTTTGAATTATGGAAATTTACTTTGCATTTTCATGCATATCTGAAAAAATAAAGCTTTAGTTTGAGCTCAAAAAAAAAAAAATAATGAATGCTGTTACGCTGAAAATAAATAAAAAACAAATTTAAAAAAAGGATCATGGTTTGGTTCAGTAATGCCTCCAGGTATCCAGAAAGGGAGCTGACACTTCATGGGGATTCTATATGCACACTGAATTAATGAATAAGTGAAGACACCTCCTTTCCTTCAGCTGTAAAATGAGGGGCTGATTTACTTGGCCCCAAGTTCGTTCACAGCTCCAATACTATAGCACTCTAAATATAGATCAATGACCCACCTGCCACCTTAGCTCTAAACTGGCAGATTCATAGAAGCTTCCCTTTCTGAAGAAGCAGGTATATAGCCCGTTGTCAAAAACCTGAACCTTGTGGATGTGAAGGATGGCCTCTCCCCAGGTGAGAAATTCCTTCACCAGTGAGATCCACCCTGTGTACTGGGCCAACTGCGCCTCTCTCTGCTCCTGCTGGTTTTGACAGATGAACACTGCTTCTGAGAAATTTGAGCAGAACCACCACAGCTCCATGTTCTCCACATTCATGGCTGGGAACACACGACATGACAGCATGATGTCCCCACCCAGAGCTGCCGCAATAGGTTCTGAGGAGCCAATCACCACAAACTCCTCTGTGGACACAAACATAAGGGTGAGAAAGCAGGAGAGATGCAGGACAGGGAAGGGAACACACTGTCAGGTGGAAGGCCCAAACAAGTGGGGTAAGTGTCAGATAGGAGATCTTAACCTGAAGGACTCAGCTTTAACCACTCTGTACCTGGGCAAGATCCTTTTACCACATACTTGAGACCCAGCAATGATGTCAAAGAGACTTCCTCAGCGGCCTGTGCTCCTGACTCCAGGCCCTTCCATGAAGGACTCTCTAACTCAGTGGTTCTAACTTTCCACAGGCATCAGAATCACCAGAAAGTCCTGTGAAACACAGAAGGTTGTGCTCCACCCCCAGAGCTCCTGGTTCAGTAGTTTTGGGTGGGTCTAAGAATGTATATCTCTAAGGGGGTGGTGGGGACTCTAACTAATGCTCCAGGGACCACACTCAGATCCATAGCTCTAACCTGCTTCCACTTAGGACAGGACTGAAAACTGACCACAAAACACCTGTTGCCTAGGTGGGAACTCTCTGCTCATTCAGCCAACTCAGGAACTTACCCACACATACTCCTAAGTTAGATATCTGTCCCCATATTTTAGTACTCTGGTGAATTACATTTGCACTAAACCTAGAGTCCACAGCTATTTATGTTAAAGCCTGCCCCACTCCATCACCTATAGGACAAAAATCATGACTTCTTACAACAAGTTTCACTTCAATGCTGCACCCTTTCACAGTCTTTGGTCTTCTGAGAACTGATGGGCATGTCACAACAGGACACTTCTCCAAGAAACACCCATGCTGGACCTCAGAAGAGTGACTTCTCACCCCTTGTGCCACTCAACTTTGGCTGACTCACTATATGCCTCACCTGTGGGATAAGAGTGACTACACTCCCTGTGACTATTCTCTCCCAAACCTCTGTGCGTGACTTTCAATCCACAAGCAAAACCATGTCCCTCCTCTGCTCAAAGCCCTGCAATGGCCCCACAGTTCCCCACATGGCCCATAGGCCCTATAAGGATGACCTGCCAATGCTCTCTGACCCCCCCCAACCCTTGCTTCTCTCCCTCACTCTGATACAGCCAACACTAACTTCCTTGGCTCCCTGAACACACAAGCACACTTCCAGGTTTGCTCTGGCAGCTCCACATGATAGAATCCCTCAATCCTGGGTGATCCTCACAGGATGACACACTGCCTCCACCCCGCTTCATTCCCATCTCACTACCTACATGAGCCACCTTATAGAGCATTACAGCCTGCCCACAGCCCTCCTGCATCTCTCCCTTCCACACTCTCCTCTATTTCACTGTCCCATGCTCTCTACTCCATCAGTCATACATAGTACAGGGTTGTGGTATTTACTACTCCCTGTCACCTGCAGAATGAGCTCTGTGAAGACAGATACTCTGTCATTTTGTACGTAGAGTAGCACCTAACACACACTGGACACCCTGTCAGTATTCGTGGATGTAATCAATTAATAACAAAATAAGTGGTTAGATACCAATAGAGATAGGGAACAAGAAATGAGGGGAAATTCATTTTCTACTTTTCTTAGTGAAATTCACATTTTTTACTTTATAAGACATAAACTCATTAGAGAGCTGTTATGCTGCCCTGCCCTTATTTTGCAGTTCTGGGATTGTCCTTATGTGTTTAATTTCAAATAACAGTTGGGGCATCTCCAGAATCTGTCTAGAGCCAAGGCCTCCACCAATAGCCATCTGTCCTGATGGAGACAGCAGCAGAGCGCCAGGGGCTCTCACCCACCCCAGGGACACACAAGGAGGGGGAGAAGATACACTCACCTGCAGAGCCCCCAGCAGGCAGCTGCAAGAGGAGAAGCATGGAGGGGAGATGGGCGAGCAAAGAGCTCCTGCAGCAATCCTCCATTTCCTCAGAGCTGGGGAGAAACAGGACAGGAGGCAGGTGAACACCTCCAGAAAGGAGGCAGGGCCATCCCACAGCTCTGGGCCTCAGAGCAGACAGCAAGGCTCGGGACTTGCAACAGTCCCCAGCAAGAGCACAGCCTTTCCTACAGCTCAGTATGCCGATGGGTGGGAGCCCCACAACCCTGATGACAAGAAAGCCCACCCAGCCCTTTGGAAACATTCCCAGCCTGCTCAGCCCACAGGACCAGACCCCTATCACCTCAGCATAGGGGCCTCCTCCATGCCTGCGTGAGTCATAGGCCAGCACAGAGGCCCAGGGACACAGGGCCCAGACACAGACCCCTCACAATGAATGACATGCCAGCTTCTGCATGCTTTTCTTCTCCTGATCCCTCAATATGACCAGGGAATCACTGAGAAGTATAAGAGTCAGATTACATTCTCCTAAACGACACTGTGGATCCCACCACACACACCCTGTCCTGCAGCTCCCTAGCATTTTCCTGCTTGGGACCAATGACCTGGCCTTGCTCCCAGCAAAACCTCTCTCAGCCTGTGTTCACTTTTGATTGTTCTGAATGATCTGCTATATTTGTTTTGAAACAAAGACTGACCTTGAAACAAAGACTGATGCATCAATGCATGCAATTTCTACCCAGATATATGGCCAGAAATATTAAAACTCTGGGCAAACCCAGGACTTCTAGATATACCTGAACACATCCCATGCTGTCATCCCCAAATGTGCATTTCTGCCAATATCCACTTAGAGTCAGGAGTATCGGGAAAACCCATCTTCATTGAAAAATAATGAATGCACAAGGACCAATATTAGCCTCTAGGTCCATCCCCCACTGCCACCAAATTTCCCTGCCCAACAGGGAGTCTCCTTGGGGCCTGAGAGACATTAGGGGAATTTTATATAAGAACAGAAGGAAAAAAACTAATTTATTGAGTACCTAGTAAGTGCCAGGAACTGGGCTACACAAGTTGTTCTTATGACACTTCATTCTCACACGTGCAACAGAGATGTAGGAAGACATGAGCCCTGCCATCTAATAAGCCTTCATCCAGGAACTTTCTAGAAGAAGGAGGTCTGGAGCTGCACCAACACTGCCCTGCACACACCCCAGTCCTCAAGCCCAGCCCAGCCCCCAGCTCCATACAACTCAGTGAGAGAGATTAGAAGGAAGGGGACCTTGGATTCAACAATGGCCCAGCATGATTGAGCCAGAAAGCTTATCTCCCTTGAATGCTGGCCCTTGGATCCCATGTTGGAAGAGGAGGGGAAGGAATGACAAAGCACAGGGAAGATTTTCCTGAAGGACACTGGAAAGACACCTGGACACATTGCAGGAAAGACACCAAACAGCAAACTTCCCTCCCCTCACCCACACACTGCCAGCTCATCAGGCTCACAGTCCAACTATTTGTTAACAAATACTATTCACTGGCTATGAATGATAGTTCTTGCTCAAAATAAATTATCTAGTGAGGTGTTAGGATTGCACTTTCTACTTGAACAGCCATATAATAGCTGTTAGCATATAGTATAATAGCACATAATAGCTTCAAGTGCTTTTAAAACACTTCCAGACAAATAACTAGGCTTTAAAACAATGGCTAAGGTAAAAATAATTATGAATTTGTAATGTGCCACTTCGTAGAAAGTATTAAACCCACTTTTTAAAAACCTCTAATTAGGTAAAGCTTAAATTATTTTAATTTTTTATGACTCATTTTTATCTGAGTGTAATTGACAGACAATGTTGTTATTTTTCAGATGGCAACACACTGATTCAACAAGTTAAACATTATTCTATGCTCTCCACAAGTGTACCTATCATCTAACTGTGAGCCTAGCTCCCATTCTCTTCACCCACTTTGGCCCACACCACACTCCATCTCCCATCTGGCAAGCATGGGTTTGTGCTCTGTGTTCACAGGTCTGGTTCTACCTTTTGTTTGTGTACTTATTCATTTGGTTTGTTTGTATTCCAAATATGAGTAAAATCATGTAGTATTTGTCTATCCCAGTCTGACTTCTTTCACATAGTATAAAACCTTCTAGATCCATCCATGTTATCGCAAGTAGCACAATCTCATTCTTTCTTCTGGCTGCATACAATTCTATTCTGTTTATGCATACTGCCTCCTCCTTGTCTGTATGTCAACGGACCTGTAGATTGTTTTCATATCTTTGCTATTATAAATAATGTTACAATAAATATGGGGGTGTTTATGCCTTACCAAATCCATATTTTCATTATCTTTGGATAAACATTTGATGATAGAAAACAGAACAAAGCATAGAATTTGCTGTGGCTCATAGGTTACAGGTGTACATATTACAAGACTTCTGCAGCACCCTCAAGGACTTCCTTTCACGTTTGACCACTATAGCTTTGTTCTTTGTAGTTTTACTTCCCTGTGATAATCATAAGCAGCCCACCCAAAATATGGTAGCAATTACCTTGTGAACTTTGGTCCACTGATATACATCCCAAGGGTCTCACAATTAATGTTTTTCTAGAAAGTAGTAAATAGCTTTATCTTTTTGTTTTGTATTGTTTTGTTTTTTTTTCATATTTTTTATTTTATTTTATTTTTTTATTTCTTTTCAGTGTAACAGTATTCATTGTTTTTGCACCGCACCCAGTGCTCCATGCAATCCGTCCCCTCCCCAATACCCACCACCTGGTTTCCCCAACCTCACACCCCCCACTCCTTCAAAACCCTCAGAAGGTTTTTCAGAGTCCATAGTCTCTCATGATTCACCTCCCCTTCCAATTTCCCTCAACTCCCTTCTCCTCTCCGTCTCCCCATGTAATCCATTTTGTTATGCTCCACAAATAAGTGAAACCATATGATAATTGACTCTCTCTGCTTGACTTATTTCACTCAGCATAATCTCTTCCAGTCCCATCCATGTTACTACAAAAGTTGGGTATTCATCCTTTCTGATAGAGGCATAATACTCCATAGTGTACATGGACCACATCTTCCTTATCCATTCATCTGTTGAAGGGCAACGTGGTTCTTTCCACAGTTTGGCAGCCAGGCCATTGCTGCTATAAACATTGGGGTACAGATGGCCCTTCTTTTCACTATATCTCTACGTTTGCGGTAAATACCCAGTAGTGCAATGGCAGGGTCATAAGGAAGTTCTATTTTTAATTTCTTGAAGGAATCTCCACACTGTTCTCCAAAGAGGCTGAACCAACTTGCATTCCCACCAACAGTGTAAGAGGGCTCCCCTTTCTCCACATCCTCTCCAACACATATTGTTTCCTGTCTTGCTAATTTTGGCCATTCTAACTGGTGTAAGGTGGTATCTCAATGTGGTTTTAATTTGAATCTCCCTAATGGCTAGTGATGATGATAGTACCAAGAACCATAAGATACCTGGGAATAAACCTAATCAAAGAAGTAAAGGATCTGTAATCAAGGAACAACAGAACACTCATGAAAGAAATTGAAGAAGACACAAAAATATGGAAAACAATTCCATGCTCTTGGATCAGAAGAATAAACATTGTTAAAATGTCTATATTGCCTAGAGCAATCTATACTCTTAATGCTATTCCGATCAAAATTCCACTTGTATTTTTCAAAGAGCTGGAGCAAATAATCCTAAAATTTGTAGGGAACCAGAAGAGACCCTGAATCACTAAGAAAATGTTGAAAAACAAAAATAAACCTGGCAGCATCACGTTACCTGATTTCAAGTTTTACTACAAAGCTGTGATCACCAAGACAGAATGATACTGGCATAAAAACAGACACATAGACCAGTGGAACAGAGTAGAAAGCCCAGATATGGACCCTCAACTCTATGGGCAAATAATCTTCGATGAAACAAGAAAAAAATATCCAGTGGAAAACAGACAGTCTCTTCAATAAATGGTGCTGGGGAAATTGGGCAGCTATATGCTGAAGAATGAAACTGGACCATTCTCTTACACTATACACAAAGATAAACTCAAAATGGATAAAAGACCTCAACATGAGACAGGAATCCATCAGAATCCTAGAGGAGAACATAGCCAGTAATCTCTTCGATACCAGCCACAGCAACTTCTTTCAAGATATGTCTCCAAAGGCAAAGGAAACAAAAGCGAAGATGAACTTTTGGGACTTCATCAACATCAAAAGCTTCTGCACAGCAAAGGAAACAGTCAAGAAAACAAAGAGGCAACCCACGGAATGGGAGAAGATATTTGCAAATGACAGTACAGACAAAAGGTTGATATCCAGGATCTATAAAGAACCCCTCAAACTCAACACACACAAAACAGACAATCATATCAAAAAATGGGCAGAAGATCTAAACAGACACTTCTCCAGTGAAGACATACAAAAGGCTATCAGACACATGTTCATCATCACTAGCCATCAGGGAGATTCAAATTAAAACCACATTGAGATACCACCTTACACCAGTTAGAATGGTCAAAATTAGCGAAACGGGAAACAACATGTGTTGGAGGGGATGTGGAGAGAGGGGAACCCTCTTCCACTGTTGGTGGGAATGCAAGTTGGTGCAGCCTCTTTGGAGAACAGTGTGGAGATTCCTCAATAAATTAAAAATAGAACTTCCCTATGACCCTGCCATTGCACTATTGGGTATTTATCCCAAACATACAGATATAGTGAAAAGAAGGGCCATCTGTACCCCAATGTTTATAGCAGCAATGGCCAAGGTCGCCAACTGTGGAAAGAACCAAGATGCCCTTCAACGGACGAATGGATAAGGAAGATGTGATGCATATACACTATGGAGTATTATGCCTCCATCAGAAAGGACGAATACCCAACTTTTATAGCAACATGGGCGGGACTGGAAGAGATTATGCTGAGTGAAATAAGTCAAGCAGAGAGTCAATTATCAAATGGTTTCACTTATTTGTGGAACATAACAAATAGCATGGAGGACATGGGGAGATGGAGAGGAGAAGGGAGTTGGGGGAAATTGGAAGGGGAGGTAAACCATGAGAGACTATGGGCTCCAAAAAACAATCTGAGGGTTTTGAAGGAGTTGGGGGTAGGACGTTGCAGTACCAGGTGGTGGGTATTATAGAGGGCACTGATTGCATGGAGCACTGGATGTGGTGCAAAAATAATGAATACTGTTATGCTGAAAATAAATAAAAAATATATATTTTTAAAAAGTGCAGAGTCCAGGGCCCCACATCAACTAAATTGCTTGGGAGTGGGGCCAGGAAGCAGCTTCTATGATCCTCACTGCTGGTGCTAAGGTACCGACATCTAAGAGCCTCTTTTTTTTTTTTAATTTATTTTTTATTTATTTTCAGCATAACAGTATTCATTATTTTTGCACCACACCCAGTGCTCCATGCAATATGTGCCCTCTATAATACCCACTACCTGGTACCCTGACCTCCCAACCACCCCCCATTCCTTCAAAAACCCTCAGATTGTTTTTCAGAGTTCGTAATCTTTCATGGTTCACATCCTCTTCCAATGTCCCCCAACTCCCTTCTCCTCTCCATCTCCCCATGTCCTCCATGCTATTTGTTATGCTCCACAAATAAGGGAAACCATATGATAATTGACTCTCTCTGCCTGACTCATTTCACTCAGCATAATCTCTTCCAGTCCCATCCATGTTGCTACAAAAGTTGGGTATTCATCCTTTCTGATGGAGGCATAATTCTCCATAGTGTATATGGACCACATATTCCTTATCAATTCATCGGTTGAAGGGCATCATGGTTCTTTCCACAGTTCGGCGGCCATGGCCATTGCTGCTATAAACATTGGGGTACAGATGGCCCTTCTTTTCACTACATCTGTATATTTGGGATAAGTACCCAGTAGTGCAATGGCAGGGTCATAGGGAACTTCTATTTTTAATTTATTGAGGAATCTCCACACTGTTCTCCAAAGAGGCTGCACCAACTTTTATCCCCACCAACAGTGGAAGAGGGTTCCCCTCTCTCCACATCCCCTCCAACACATGTTGTTTCCCGTTTCGCTAATTTTGACCATTCTAACTGGTGTAAGGTGGTATCTCAATGTGGTTTTAATTTGAATCTCCCTGATGGCTAGTGATGATGAACATGTGTCTGATAGCCTTTTGTATGTCTTCACTGGAGAAGTGTCTGTTTAGATCTGCCCATTTTTTGATATGATTGTCTGTTTTGTGTGTGTTGAGTTTGAGGGGTTCTTTATAGATCCTGGATATCAACCTTTTGTCTGTACTGTCATTTGCAAATATCTTCTCCCATTCCGTGGGTTGCCTCTTTGTTTTCTTGACTGTTTCCTTTGCTGTGCAGAAGCTTTTGATGTTGATGAAGTCCCAAAAGTTCATCTTCGCTTTTGTTTCCTTTGCCTTTGGAGACATATCTTGAAAGAAGTTGCTGTGGCTGGTATCGAAGAGATTACTGGCTATGTTCTCCTCTAGGATTCTGATGGATTCCTGTCTCACGTTGAGGTCTTTTATCCATTTTGAGTTTTTCTTTGTGTACGGTGTAAGAGAATGGTCGAGTTTCATTCTTCTACATATAGGTGCCCAGTTTTCCCAGACAAATTATTGAAGAGACTGTCTTTTTCCACTATATATTTTTTCCCGTTTTGTCGAAGATTATTTGCCCATAGAGTTGAGGGTCCATATCTGGGCTCTCTGCTCTGTTCCACTGGTCTATGTGTCTGTTTTTTATGCCAGTACCATGCTGTCTTGGTAAACACAGCTTTGTAGTAAAGCCTGAAATCAGGTAGTGTTGTGCCCCCTGTTTTTTTTTTTTTTTTTTTTTTTTTTTTAGTTTTTCAATATTTCCTTAGTGATTCATGGTCTCTTCTGATTCCATACAAATTTTTGGATTATTTGCTCCAGCTCTTTGAAAAATACCAGTGGAATTTTGATCGGAATGGCATTAAAAGTATAGATTGCTCTAGGCAGTATAGACATTTGAACAATGTTTATTCTTCCGACCCATGAGCATGGAAGAGTCTTCCATCTTTTTGTGCCTTTTTCAATTTTTTCATGAGTGTTCTGTAGTTCCTCACATACAGATCCTTTACTTCTTTGGTTACGTTTATTCCCAGGTATCTTATGGTTCTTGGTGCTATAGTAAATGGAATAGATTCTTAATTTCTCTTTCTGTATTTTCATTGTTAGTGTATAAGAAAGCCACTGATTTCTGTACATTGACTGTATCCTGCCATGTTCTGAATTGCTGTATGAGTTCTAGTAGCTTGGGGGTGGAGTCTTTTGGATTTTCCATATAAAGAATCATTTCATCTGCGAAGAGAGAGAGTTTGACTTCTTCCATTGCCAATTTGGATACCTTCTATTTCTCTTTGTTGTCTGAGGGTCGTCGCTAGGACATCTAGTACTATGTTGAACAAGAGTGGTGAGAGTGGGCATCCTTGTCTTGTTCCTGATCTCAGTGGGAATGCTGCAAGCTTTTTTTCATTGAATATGAAATTTGCTGTGGATTTTTCATAGATTTTATGAAGTTCAGGAATGTTCACTCTATCCTTATACTTTGAGGCGTTTTAATCAGGCACGGATGCTGGATTTTGTCAAATGCTTTTTCTGCATCAATTGAGAGGACAATGTGATTCTTCTCTCTTCTCATATTAATTTGTTCTATCACATTGATTGATTTGCGAATATTGAACCATCCTTGTAGCCCAGGGATGAATCCCACCTGGTCATGGTGGATAATCTTCTTAATGTGCTGTTGGATCCTGTTTGCTTGGATCTTGTTGAGAATCTTAGCATCCCTATTCATCAGTGATATTGGTCTGAAATTCTCCTTTTTGGTAGAGTCTTTGCCTGGTTTGGGGATCAGAGTAATGCTGGCTTCATAGAAAGAGTCTGGAAGTTTTCCTTCTGCTTCAGTTTTTTGAAACAGCTTCAGGAGAATAGGTGTTATTTCTTCTTTGAAAGTTTGGTAGAATTCCCCAGGGAATCCGCCATTTCCTGGGCTCTTATTTTTTGGGAGGCTTTTGATGACTGCTTCAATCTTGTTACTAGATATCGGTCTATTCAGGTTGTCAATTTCTTCCTGGTTCAATTTTGGGAGTTTATAGTTTTCCAGGAATGCATCCATTTCATCTAGGTTGCTTAGCTTATTGGCATATAACTGTTGATAATAACTTCTGATGATTGTTTCTACTTCTCTTCCCTTTCATTCATAATTTTATGAATTTGGGCTTTCTCTCTTTTCTTTTGGATTAGTGTGGTCAATGGTTTATCGATCTTATTGATTCTTTCAAAAAACCAGCTTCTAGTTTCATTGATACATTCTACTGTATCCCTGGTTTCTACCTCATTGATCTCAGCTCTAATCTTAATGATTTCCCTTCTTATGTGTGGAGTTGGTTTGATTTGATGTTGTTTCTCCAGTTCTTTAAGGTGTAGAGACAGCTGCTCTGTTCTGGATTTTTCAATTTTTTGATGAGGCTTGGATGTATATGTGTTTCCCCCTTAGGACTGCTTTTGCTGTATCCCATAGGTTTTGGACTGAAGTGTCTTCATTCTCATTGGTTTCCATGAATTGTTTCAGTTCTTTGATCTCCTGGTTGATCCAAGCATTCTTAAGCAAGGTGGTCTTTAGCTCGAGGTGTTTGAGTTCTTTCAGGACTTTTCCTTGTGATTGAGCTCCAGTGTCAAGGCAGTGTGATCTGAGAATATGCAGGGAATAATCTCAGTCTTTTGGTATCAGTTGAGTTCTGATTTGTGACCCAGTATGTGGTCTATTCTGGAGAAGTTTCCATGTGCACTTGAGAAGAATGAGTATTCTGTTGTTTTAGGGTGGAATGTTCTGTATATATCTATGAGGTCCATCTGGTCCAAGCAGTCATTCAATGCTCTTGTTTCTTTATTAATTTTCTGCTTCGATGATCTTTCTGTTTCTGAGAGAGGTGTGTTAAAATCTCCTACTATTAATGTATTCATATCAGTATGATTCTTTATCTTGATTACCAGTTTTCTTATGTAATTGGCTGCTACCATGTTGGGGGCATAGATATTTACAATTGTTAGATCATCTTGGGGGATAGTCCCTTTTATAATGGTGTAGTGTCCTTCTGTATCTCTGACTATGGTCCTTAGTTTAAAATCTAATTTATCTGATATGAGAATCGCTACAGCTTTTTTTTTTTTTTATGGATTGTCCAGTTTTCTTTCTTTTTTTTTATTTTTATCATTATAATTTTTTTATTTTTTATAAACATATATTTTTATCCCCAGGGGTACAGGTCTGTGAATCACCAGGTTTACACACTTCACAGCACTCACCAAAACACATACCCTCCCCAATGTTCATAATACCACCCCCTTCTCCCAAACCCCCACCCCCCAACAACCCTCAGTTTGTTTTGTGAGATTAAGAGTCACTTATGGTTTGTCTCCCTCCCAATCCCATCTTATTTCATTTATTCTTCTCGTACCCACTTAAGCCCCCATGTTGCATCACCACTTCCTCATATCAGGGAGATCATATGATAGTTGTCTTTCTCTGCTTGACTTATTTCGCTAAGCATGATACGCTCTAGTTCCATCCATGTTGTTGCAAATGGCAAGATTTCATTTCTTTTGATGGCTGTATAGTATTCCATTGTGTATATATACCATATTTTCTTGATCCATTCATCTGTTGATGGACATCTAGGTTCTTTAACTGACAGAATGGGAGAAGATATTTGCAAACGACATATCAGATAAAGGACTAGTGTCCAGAATCTATAAAGAACTTAGCAAACTCAACACCCAAAGAACAAATAATCCAAACAAGAAATGGGCAGAGGACATGAGCAGACATTTCTGCAAAGAAGACATCCAGATGGCCAACAGACACATGAAAAAGTGCTCCATATCACTCGGCATCAGGGAAATACAAATCAAAACCACAATGCGATATCACCTCACACCAGTCAGAATGGCTAAAATCAACAAGTCAGGAAATGACAGATGCTGGCGAGGATGCGGAGAAAGGGGAACCCTCCTACACTGTTGGTGGGAATGCAAGCTGGTGCAACCTCTCTGGAAAACAGCATGGAGGTTCCTCAAAATGTTGAAAATATAACTGCCCTATGACCCAGCAATTGCACTATTGGGCATTTACCCTAAAGATACAAACGTAGTGATTCAAAGGGGCACGTGTACTCGAATGTTTATAGCAGCAATGTCCACAAGGGCCAAACTATGGAAAGAACTTTACTGAATTCTTGTATAAGTTCTAGCAGTTTTGGAGTGGAGTCTTTTGGGGTTTCCACATATAGTATCATATCATCTGCGAAGAGTGATAATTTGACTTCTTCTTTGCCGATTTGGATGCCTTTAATTTCCTTTTGTTGTCTGATTGCTGAGGCTAGGACCTCTAGTACTATGTTGAATAGCAGTGGTGATAATGGACATCCCTGCCGTGTTCCTGACCTTAGCGGAAAAGCTTTCAGTTTTTCTCCATTGAGAATGATATTTGCGGTGGGTTTTTCATAGATGGCTTTGATGATATTGAGGTATGTGCCCTCTATCCCTACACTTTGAAGAGTTTTGATCAGGAAGGGATGCTGTACTTTGTCAAATGCTTTTTCAGCATCTATGAAGAGTATCATATGGTTCTTGTCTTTCTTTTATTGATGTGCTGTATCACATTGACTGATTTGCGGATGTTGAACCAACCTTGCAGCCCTGGAATAAATCCCACTTGGTCGTGGTGAATAATCTTTTTAATGTACTGTTGAATCCTATTGGCTAGTATTTTGTTGAGTATTTTCGCATCTGTGTTCATCAAGGATATCGGTCTATAGCTCTCTTTTTTGGTGGGATCCTTGTCTGGTTTTGGGATCAAGGTGATGCTGGCCTCATAAAACGAGTTTGGAAGTTTTCCTTCCATTTCTATTTTTTGGAACAGTTTCAGGAGAATAGGAATTAGTTCTTCTTGAAATGTTTGGTAGAATTCCCCCGGGAAGCCGTCTGGCCCTGGGCTTTTGTTTGTTTGGAGATTTTTAATGACTGTTTCAATCTCCTTACTGGTTATGGGTCTGTTCAGGCTTTCTATTTCTTCCTGGTTCAGTTGTGGTAGTTTATATGTCTCTAGGAATGCATCCATTTCTTCCAGATTGTCAAATTTATTGGCGTAGAGTTGCTCATAGTATGTTCTTATAATAGTTTGTATTTCTTTGGTGTTAGTTGTGAGCTCTCCTCTTTCCTTCATGATTTTATTTATTTGGGTCCTTTCTCTTTTCTTTTTGATAAGTCGGGCCAGGGGTTTATCAATTTTATTAATTCTTTCAAAGAACCAGCTCCTAGTTTCGTTGATTTGTTCTATTGTTTTTTTGGTTTCTATTTCATTGATTTCTGCTCTGATCTTTATGATTTCTCTTCTCCTGCTGGGCTTAGGGTTTCTTTCTTGTTCTTTCTCCAGCTCCTTTAGGTGTAGGGTTAGGTTGTGTACCTGAGACCTTTCTTATTTCTTGAGAAAGGCTTGTACCGCTATATATTTTCCTCTCAGGACTGCCTTTGTTGTGTCCCACAGATTTTGAACCGTTGTATTTTCATTATTATTTGTTTCCATGATTTTTTTTCAATTCTTCTTTAATTTCCCGGTTGACCCATTCATTCTTTAGAAGGATACTATTTAGTCTCCATGTATTTGGGTTCTTTCCAAACTTCCTTTTGTGGTTGAGTTATAGCTTTAGAGCATTGTGGTCTGAAAATATGCAGGGAATGATCCCAATCTTTTGATACCGGTTGAGTCCTGATTTAGGACCGAGGATGTGATCTATTCTGGAGAATGTTCCATGTGCACTAGAGAAGAATGTGTATTCTGTTGCTTTGGGATGAAATGTTCTGAATATATCTGTGATATCCATCTGGTCCAGTGTGTCGTTTAAGGCCTTTATTTCCTTGCTGATCTTTTGCTTGGAAGACCTGTCCATTTCAGTGAGGGGAGTGTTAAAGTCCCCTAGTATTATTGTATTATTGTTGATGTGTTTCTTTGATTTTGTTTTAATTCGTTTATATAGTTGGCTTCTCCCACGTTGGGGGCATAGATATTTAAAATTGTTAAATCTTCTTGTTGGACAGACCCTTTGAGTATGATATAGTGTCCTTCCTCATCTCTTATTATAGTCTTTGGCTTAAAATCTAATTGATCTGATATAAGGATTGCTACTCCTGCTTTCTTCTGATGTCCATTGGCATGGTAAATTCTTTTCCACCCCCTCACTTTAAATCTGGAGGTGTCTTCGGGCTTAAAATGAGTTTCTTGGAGGCAACATATAGATGGGTTTTGTTTTTTTATCCCATTCTGATAGCCTGTGTCTTTTGACAGGGGCATTTAGCCCATTCACATTCAGGGTAACTATTGAGAGATATGAATTTAGGGCCATTGTATTGCCTGTAAGGTGACTGTTACTGTATATTGTCTCTGCTCCGTACTGATCTACCACTTGTAGGCTCTCTCTTTGCTTAGAGGACCCCTTTCAATATTTCCTGTAGAGCTGGTTTGGTGTTTGCAAATTCTTTCAGTTTTTGTTTGTCCTGGAAGCTTTTAATCTCTCCTTCTATTTTCAATGATAGCCTAGCTGGATATAGTATTCTTGGCTGCATGTTTTTCTCGTTTAGTGCTCTGAAAATATCATGCCAGCTCTTTCTGGCCTGCCAGGTCTCTGTGGATAAGTCAGCTGCCAATCTAATATTTTTACCATTGTATGTTATAGACTTCTTTTCCCGGGCTGCTTTCAGGATTTTCTCTTTGTCACTGAGACTTGTAAATTTTACTATTAGGTGATGGGGTGTGGGCCTATTCTTATTGATTTTGAGGGGCATTCTCTGAACCTCCTGAATTGTGATGCTCATTCCCTTTGCCATATTGGGGAAATTCTCCCCAATAATTCTCTCCAGTATACCTTCTGCTCCCCTCTCTCTTTCTTCTTCTTCTGGAATCCCAATTATTCTAATGTTGTTTTGTCTTATGGTGTCACTTATCTCTCGAATTCTCCCCTCGTGGTCCAGTAGCTGTTTGTCCCTCTTGTGCTCAGCTTCTTTATTCTATGTCATTTGGTCTTCCATATCACTAATTCTTTCTTCTGTCTCATTTATCCTAGCAGTGAGAGCCTCCATTTTTGATTGCACCTCATTAATAGCTTTTTTGATTTCAACTTGGTTAGATTTTAGTTCTTTTATTTCTCCAGAAAGGGCTTTGATATCTCTCGAGAGGGTTTCTCTAATATCTTCCATGCCTTTTTGAGCCCGGCTAGAACCTTGAGAATTGTCATTCTGAACTCTAGATCTGACATATTACCGATGTCTGTATTGATTAGGTCCCTAGCCTTCGGTACTGCCTCTTGTTCTTTTTTTTTGTGTTGAATTTTTACGTCTTGTCATTTTGTCCAGATAAGAGTAAATGAAGGGGCAAGTAAAATACTAAAAGGGTGGCAACAACCCCAGGAAAATATGCTTTAACCAAATTAGAAGAGATCTAAATCGTGAGTGGGGAGAAAGGGGATAAAAAGAGGTTCAAAAAGGTAGAAAGAAAAAAAAAGAAAAAAGAAAAAAAAAGAAAAGAAAAGAATTTTTTTTTAAAGATTTTATTTATTTATTTGACAGGCAGAGATTACAAGTAGGCTGAGAGGCAGGCAGAGAGAGAGAAGGAGGAAGCAGGCTCCCTGCCGAGCAGAGAGCCCAATGCGGGGCTCGATCCCAGGTTCCTGGGATCATGACCTGAGCCGAAGGCAGAGGCTTTAACCCACTGAGCCACCCAGGCGCCCCAAAAAAGAATGTTTAAAAAAAGAAAACACCTAAGAAAAATGTAAAAAAGAAAAAATATATATATTAGATAAACTAGTAAAAAATCGTTAAAAAAGAAAAAGGTAACAGTTAAAAAAAAAAAACTTTTTACCTGAAGGCGAGAAGAAGAAAAAGAAAAAAAAATGAAAAAGAACAAATTAAATTAACTGCAAGACTAAAAAAAAATCACAGGAAAAAAGCCATGATTTCCGTGCTTGGCTTTCTCCTCCTCTAGAATTCTGCTGCTCTCCTTGGTATTGAAACCGCAATCCTTGGTATGTGAACTTGGTCTCGGCTGGATTTCTTGTTGATCTTCTGGGGGAGGGGCCTGTTGTAGTGATTCTCAAGTGTCTTTGCCCCAGGCGGAATTACACCGCCCTTACCTGGGGCCGGGTTGAGTAATCAGCTCGTGTTTGCTTTCAGGAGCTTTCGTTCCCTGAGCGCTTTCCGTAGAGTTCCGGAGGACGGGAATACAAATGGCGGCTTCCTGGTCTCAGGCCGGAGGAGCCGAGAGCCCAGGGCCCCACTCCTCAGTGCGCCCTCAGAGAACAGCGCCCAGTTACTCCCGTCTGCCTAACCTCCGGCCGCGCTCCGAGCTCACCGAGCCTGTGACCGGTTCAAGGTAACACCGAGCTGTGAGCTTACTGTCGGCTCTGTCTCTGCAGCTGGCTTTCCCATTCCAATACCCGCAAGCTCTGCGACACTCAGACATCCCCGATCCTTCTGTGACCCTGCGGGACCTGAGGCCACGCTGACCCTGCGTGGGCTTCGCCCCGGTTTAGCCTCTGGAGCGATGTCCCTCAGCGGAACAGACTTTTAAAAATCCTGATTTTGTGCGAGGTTGCTCCGCCGCTTGCCGGTAGCCGGCCCCTCCCCCCGGGGTCTCTCTTCCCCTCGCTTTGGATTCACTTCTCCGCCGGTCCTACCTTTCAGAAAGTGGTTGATTTTCTGTTTCCAGAATTGCTGTTCTTCTTCTCTTCAATCTGCCGATGGATTTTCAGGTGTTTGCAATCTTTAGATAAGCTATCTAGCTGATCTCCGGCTAGCTGAAGCAGTCTCAGCTTGCTACTTCTCTGCCATCTTGACTCCTCCCCTCGCTACAGCCTTTTTTTGAGGCCCATTGGTATGAAAGATGCTTCTCCAATCCTTCACTTTCAGTCTGGGTGTAACTTTAGGTTCAAAATGGGTCTCTTGTAGACAACATATAGATGGGTCCTGTTGTTTTATCCAATCTGCAGCCCTGTGCCGTTTTATGGGTGCGTTTAGGCCATTCACATTGAGAGTGATTATTGATAGATACGTTTTTATTGACATCGAGTTACCTTTGAAGTCTTTCTTTCTGTAGATTGTCTCTATATTTCTGTTCAATGCTATTCTTAGGATTTTTCCTCTTTTATAGGACCCTCCCCCCCAATATTTCCTGCAGTGTTGTCTTGGTGGTTGCATAGTCTTTTAAGCCTTGTCAATCTTGGAAACTCTTTATCTCTCCATCCATTTTGAATGTCAGTCTTGCTGGAAAAAGTATTCTTTGCTGCATGTTCTTCTCATTTAGTGCCATGAATATATCTTGCCAGCCCTTTCTGGCTTGCCAGGTCTCTGTGGATAGGTCTGACATTATTCTGATGGGCTGTCCTCTCTAAGGAAGGAGCCTCTTTGTCCCAGCCCCTTTCAAGAAATTATACGTATAATTATGTTTCTTTAATTTGAAAATCAGTTGCCGTGATTTATTTTGGAATGTATAATCTTGGGTGGACACCGTTCAGCCTCTAGTACATGAACGCTGGTACCATTCGCGCGATTGGGAAAATTTTCATGAAGAACTTGTTCCACTATATCTTCTAGACTTCTTTCTTTCCCCTCCCCTTCAGGGATCCCAATAATTCTGACACTGGAACGTTTCATGGCATCATTTATTTCCCTGATTCTGTTTTCATGGTTTCTAAGCTGTTTGTTCCAGGCTTCCTCCTGATCCTTTCTCTCTATCTGTTTGTCCTCCAGATCACTAATTCTATCTTCTGTCTCAGTTACCCTAGCTTTGAGAGAATTTAGATTAGATTGGAACTCATTGAGAGCATTGTGAACCTCTTCCCTGGTAGCTTTCAGCTCAGCCCTAACATTGTGAACTTCCTGTCGGCCCTAATCAATTCTGTTTGGTCCTTCATGGCTTTCTCCAACCTAGCTATTGCCTGGATAATTGTTAGCCTGAATTCTCTTTCTGACATATTGTCTATGTTGATAGCTGTTAGCTCTGTTGCTGAAGGTCCATCCTCTGTATTTTTCTTCTGTTGGGCATTTCTCCTCCTAGTCATTTTGGTGAGAGATGACTGAACCGATGTAGCTGGATGTATCAACCGTGGTGCAGTCAAGGTGCACCCTGGAATACTTCTGAATAATCAGGATTCCCCACCCATACGAGAGACAAAAGAAAAGAAAAAGAAAAAAAGAAAAAAAGAGAGAGAGACAGGAAAGAAAGGAAAGATGAAAGAGAAAGTTCAGCCCAAATGGACCCCAAGGTAAGATTTATGATGTAAACAAACAAAAACAGACAAACACAAAGACTGAATAAAGTATATGACAAGAGGAAAAAATATATATATATGCAAATAAAGGAAGAACCTCGTCAAAAAGAACCCCAAGCATAAGGTTTATATACTATCAGGACAAACACAAAAACAGAGAAACAATGGTGGAAGAAAAATACGGGAGAGTGGTTATAAGTTCGCATTGTGGGCGAGGACGGTTGTTTTGATTCCTCCTGGATGTATCTTGATATCTTTGTTAAATGACTCAACTTTCCTAAGAAAAAGGCGGATTAAAAATTGGTTTACCTATAGGGGTAGTATTGATTGGGGAAAGGGGATTATTTTGAATTTTAACTCTATATGAATATTAGAAAATAAAAATAAAAAGGAATAAACTAGACTAAACTAAACTAAAATTTGTTTTAAAAAATTCAAAAAATAGAAATCCAAAAGAAAAACACAGGTGTATGTATCAAAAAGTTCAGGTTAGAAGGTTATTATGAAATTTGATGTACTGGACATCTCACTGTGATGGTAAATAGGTTAAAAAATTATCTATATATAAAAAAAAAAGAACCAGAATAGTGGGAAGGCATTAAAAATAAAAGTTGTCCTATGAAGTAGTAGTGGTTGTTCTCTTGTAGTCTTTTATTTTTTTTCTCCTTTCTTGGTTGGTTTTCTGGGGGAGGGGCCTGCCATGTGGGTTTTCAATGACGTTCCCTGAGTTAAGTTCCCCTGCCCCCCTCAAGAGGGTGGGCTCTGAAGAAACTGTTTTTTTTCAGGGTTTTGTTCTCTGGCGGTTTTTATGTTTATTCACTATTTTTTTTCCTCTCACCTTGACCGCTTTTGATGGTTTTTGTAGTTTTAGAGGAAAACAAACTGTATCCTGGCCTCCCTCTCAGAGAGAAGCCTCAGTCTGGCTGCAGAGCCCAAACAAGTTCCCCTTTGGCCACTGGCAGATTAGGTTCCAAGTCGCGGTCCCTGGGGACGCAGGATCTTTTGCTTGTACCCAAAACCATGGAAGCTGTCTGGGCAGCTCCAGACCGCCAGAGAGGTTACAAGCAGCAACTGCACACTGAGATTTTCCTGCTGGCCCGGGCTGGGAGTGCCTGGTCTTTCTGGGTCTAAGAGCGCCCAGCTTGCGCGCTTCGATTTCAGGGGAGGTTGTGGGTCACGCATGCTTTTCAGTCTCTGAGAATGGGGCGCAGGTCCAAAAAAACCAGGCTGGGCCTTCATGCACCTCTTTCAGGGGAGATTTTGGGGTGCTCGCCTTAGGCTCTGAAACAATGGCTCGGGTCAAAGAGCAATGGCAGGGCCTTTGTGTACCTCTTTCAGGGGAGAATGAGGGGCATGCGCAATTCAGGCTGTATAGCAGGGCTTGCGCATTCTGTCCTCTGGTGAGGCACCCAGCCCCTCCCAGGAGCTGGACCCCAGGCATTCAGGGGCGCTCTGGCAGCTTAGGGACCAAGACCTGGTTTCTCCACCGCACTCTCTGGCTCAGAGGCAGGGGAGGCTGTCCTGGGACCAAGGACTTAAGCCCCTGTCCCTAGCCGCCGGATTCCCACAATCTTTTGCTCTTTTGAAGTGCTTTCAACCAGTCTCCAAGTTAATGCTGGTCCCTAGACACAGGGCACTCTCGCTTGTATTAGGGGTATTACTTTCCAACCGGTCGCCTCTGGTGGCTCCCTCCCCCTTTTGTTTATCTTCTGATATCATTTTGCCATTCCTGATGAAGTCCCAAAACCTAGGTCAGGTTCAATGGGGTGAGGTTCAGAGCCCACGGCTAAGAAAGAATTCTTTAGACATCTTTGGTGCAAAACGGTGGTTTATTAGAGCACGGGGACAAGACCCGTGGGCAGACGGAGATGCTACTGCCCAGGGCCTGTGAGGAGTGGCTGGTTATATACACAGGAGTTGGGTAGGTGAGGACAAAGGGGTGTTCAGAAGGGCTATTGGGGTAAAGAAGACTGCCAGGATATTGAAGGCCTGGTTACTATCAAGCCAAGGCCACTTTCCCTCTAATGAGGCACTAACATAAAGACAATTGGGAGTCTGCTGGTGGAATGTTACATTCCTGCTATCAAACGTCCTTGTTAGTGAGATTTAGGTTTACAAGAAATTTAACTTTATTTACTTTTCCTTCTACCTCAGTCTCCTTCAGTTTTTATGGAGGGGAGGGTGACATTAGAGCTTGAGGAATTGAGTTATGTGCCTTTGGAAATTGAGCTATTGATAAGGTAACTTCTTTGTTGTAAATCTCAAGGACATTTGCCATCCAAGGGAGACTCCTGCTTACAGGACTGTGATCTCTGCAAGATAACCATTTGTTCTTCTTTTAGGGCAGTCAGGGGTGCCTGAAGAATGTCACACATATTACCAAGGGGAGTGGGTGGAGAGGGGGTGCAAGGAGCCAGCCCCTGCTCTGTCCTCAGCCAGCCTCCTGCTCCCTCATCAATTCCCACTCTGCTTTACCTGTCCACTGGCATCTTCTGCCCCTGTAGACATCCAGACGTGTATAATTCTGATCTCAGGCTGATTTCATGGGTGATCGGAGTTCTTTGGTTGGTAATCAGCTCACTTTAGGGTACAGGTTTAAAAGGCGCCTCCTCCTACTTCCCTGCCATCTTGTCCCCCTAAGAGCCTCTTTTTATTCACATTTGCTTCAATAGGCACTGCCAAGATGCTTCACTTCCTCTCACTTACCATGTCCACCAATTATGCTGGCTTCAATACATAGCTATAGCAACACAATGAATACATGCCATGCATTTGTACACATACATTTTCTAGAGCCATGAGACACAGGCTAAGCCTCTCAGGTGCCACTTGAAAGAGATCACTGGTTTGGTTTCACAAGACTTTCAATGTTATGGGTCTGGACACTGGTTCCAGTTCCCCAGAGAAGGTGAGGATGATAAAATGCAATAGCATATTTAGAGTGAGGTCCCCACACTTTGGAGATCATAAAGGAATCAAAATGGGAAGTGGTAGGCTAAGCATGAGGTGGTATCTGGGAAGCCATGTGACTTCAGAGCACTCAGATGCTGCAATGTAGACTGACACCCAGCACGATGGAGGCCCAGCTGAGCTGGCCCAGGTAGGTAGGGATCCTGTAGTAGGGTTGGCTGAGACCCCACTGTCCCTCAGAGCACCGCTGTCCATCATCCTGTGCTTTAGAACTGCTGAGGAATGGGACCAGGTGCCCTATCTGTAGGAAGTAGTGTCCTTTTTCAACCTGGATTCACCAGCTGAGGATAGATGTTGAGGCAAGAAAAGGCTGGCGTTATTTCCCGGCCACTGCCCATGTGGAAGCAGTATCATGCGCTTCTCTACAAACCATGCATGTTTTGCTCAGTGCCAGGCCAAACTATCCTTGGCTGATGATGTCTCTTAACCACAGGAAAGGCTTTCTGATTTTAACACTTCTCACAGGGCAATGTCTATGGTGCCTCTGGGACCTCTAGCAAGTGTGGAGGAATGGACTCTCATCTTTGCAGCAGATTGGGAGCTGCAAATGGGAGAAAGCCCATTCTTCCTGCTGCTTCAAGCAGCTCTGCTGACTCATCTTTTCATGTGACTCTTGATAGCTTGGTCACAAGCCTAGGGTGCACAGCAGAGCCCTTACTGACTTCACTGGGAGAAAAAACTACAAGGTGAGAGTCCATTATCTGGCCTGCTAGGGGCTCCCTAAGCTGCAGTGAGCACTGGGCTGTGGCAGAGCCAAGGGCGCAGGGAGAGCCTGTCAGGAGGATGAGCTGAGGGGAGGTGCTGCTGTCCTGAGGAGCCACTGGTGCCACCAGGCTAGAGGCAAATGTTCCCCACCAGCAGGGCTGCTGATGTCCCTGCTCAGAGCTGTTGCACATGAGGCAGCTAGATCCCACCACTCTCTCTGCTCAGGGACCGGTGCACTCCCAAGTTCACTTTGGAGCGAAATGATGACTTCTGTACCTTCCCAGAAACAGAAATCTTAATATGAAACATGCACATGTAGAAACAGCTTGTTGTAGGAAGGAGGGAACATCATGCAGGAAAGTCCCCTGTTCAGGCATGTCCCATTTACTTAGTGAGGAGAGGGAGGGGCTTGGATATGTCCTAAGTCTAGTACCACCTCTTACAGATGAGGGACAGGAGCTTGCAGAGACTGGGGTCCAGATAGAGTCATACGGCTGGTTAATGGCAAGCCCAGGATTAGAACTGAGGTCTCCAGCCCTCTCCCGTGGCCTAGGAGAAGGTGAAGGTACCCATGGACATTGCCAGAACTGAGAGATCACATTTATTTTATTGAGGAAGTACTCATGTTTCCTATGTGAGTAAGGCACAAATATTGGCCTGGGAGAACTCATGAAACGCTTTTCTAACCTGGAAGTTCAGGATCTCCCAACTCAGCTGTGACTAGCCTGATCAGGGCTGGGTGGCTAGCTGGTATGCCTACTTGCAAGCACCAAGTCTTAACACAATAAAGAGTGTACCCATTTCCCCTGCAGGCAAATTTGGAGGATAGTGGACTTCCTAGTCCACAAGAGGCAGGATGACTGGCCAGTGACTCCTCCAGTAAGAGAGACCCAAAGCCCTGGATCCTAAACAGGCAACAGCTTCAAATGAGGACTGACTCACCAGTTTGCAACTGCTGCTTCAGAATGATTTATGGGGGCTGGGCTTCCACTATCCTCTAGTCTCAACCAACATTTGGAGACAGGCACTAACTCCCCAGGCCTAGAGGGCCCTGACACCTATGGTCTGCTGAAGGTATGTGTGCTGGACATGTGCTGCTGTGCAGATTGGTGCTGTCAGGGATCCAGAAAGACAAGGGTCTGAAGAGCCCAGGTCACAGGATTCAGCTCTTTGCAGGACCCAGTGTGTGCCTAATTGCAAGCTCTACTCTGCACAAATGTGCATAATCCCCCTGAAGGCAGAGATGGAGGAAATGGTTCTGCCTTCGCAGGATCAGCCCAGCTGACTGCCTAGAGTATCCTTCACAAGAAAGTTGATTACTGGTGAGCCCAGGACACCATCAGGCAGCCAGTCCCAATTAGGACTGATGGTCCTCAGTTGAAAATTGCCACCTCAGGAAGATTTTGGGGGAGTAGGCTCTGTCTACTCTGGATGCTATGCAGTTTTGGGGTCCAGACTGAGCTCAACAGGCCTGGGGGGCCCCAAGAGCCAAAGGCCAACTATCAGAGTACAGACCACAAAACCATGGGTGACACAGTTCAGAAGAGTCTGGAATCTGAACCAGGCCATCTGTAGGGAGAGGCTGGGTTCCAGTAGTGGGATATTGGGTGTTCCTGGCCACTGCCTCATTCCAAGAGCTAATCTACACAAATGTGGTTATTTTTGTTCCTGAAGACACACCTGGAGGGCTCTGGGTTGCCTTGTCAGAGCAGGGCAGTGCAGGATGGTTTGAGATATTCTCTAGTAGGAGATAGCCACGAGTCTTGATTATAGAATGCCCAGAACTTCATCAGGGAGCCAGTCCAAGTGGGGAGTAACTGTGCTGGCTGAAAGCTGCCACCCCAGAAAGATTTTCTGGGTATCAGCCTTGTCCACACTGGTGACCCTGCAGGTTTGGGAATCCAGCCTGAGCCCAGCTGGCATGGAGGTCCTAGCAGCCCAATGTTGCTGGCTGACACAGTACAGACCCTCTTAGAACACACTGCTTGTCCCTCCTGCTTTAGTATTTAAAGGGCTGACTAAACTCCCATTTCCTCTCCTATTGTGTTATTAGTCACCATTCAGTGCACCATTAGTTTTTGATGTAGTGTTCCAAGATTCATTGTTTGCATGCTATACCCAGTGCTCCATGCAATCCTTGCCATCCTTAATACCCATCACCAGGATAACCCATTGCCCCATCCCTCACCACCCTCCCCTCTAAAATCCTGAGTGTGTTTCCTGAAATCCATAGTCTCCAATGGTTCATCTTGCACTCCAATTTCTCCCCCTTCATTTTTCCCTTCTCCTGATGTCCTCCATGCTATTCCTTGTATGTTTCACAAATAAGTGAAACCATATGATAATTGATTTTGTCTGTTTGACTTATTTCACGTAGCATAATCCTCTCATATCTTTACCAGATGGACCTAAATGGTGATCATCTGCATGT
This sequence comes from Mustela lutreola, assembly GCF_030435805.1. Classification (NCBI taxonomy): domain Eukaryota; kingdom Metazoa; phylum Chordata; class Mammalia; order Carnivora; family Mustelidae; genus Mustela; species Mustela lutreola. The sequence continues at coordinate 122,420,209 of NC_081295.1, forward strand.
CTCCGTACTTATTCTCTGTATTATATTATGGGTACAGCTTGGATTTAGGGACTCTCTGGGTTTTCCTTCTCACCTCCTGCTTTTCCTTCCTCCTTGCCTGCTAAGTTGGTTCTGTCCACTCCTCATCTACTCTTCCATCATCCCCTCCACACACATCAGCTCCGTGCCTGTTGTGTGTAGTCAGCATGACAGGCACTGAGCATACTGACCTCTAGGAATACCTGTTTACCATTTTTTCTAACAGCCAAGTTGGGTATCTAGGCTTTCTACCAGTAACTAAAACTAATTGAATTTAAGCTAGAAAGTTACTAACATTTTCATTTAGGTCGAATTAATTAATTTAATTAAAATGTGACAATCAGTTGTCAAGCTAGAATGATCTTTTTATAGAACTTGTGTTGGTAGAATACCAATTCCTATTTTTGTCCAGCTGATTTCAAAATAGAAATGATAATACAGTAACCCTGAGCTTCTAAATAGACATTTCACTGAAAAAGATACAGGAAATAGAAAATTTTACTACTCTGTTCATTCCTGTTTTTGCATTATAAATAATAACCTGATGCTAATAAAATTTATTATTAAGGAACCATTAGGGAAGAAACAAATAAGTATGGCTTATGACTTGACAGCTGTAGGAAATAATTTTAGTAGCTGAAAGTGTCCTAGGTCTTTTTTATATTAAAAAAATAAGTATGAGGGCACCTGGGTGGTTCAGTGGGTTAAAACCTCTGCCTTCAACTCAGGTCATGGTCCCAGGATCCTGGGATCGAGCCCTGCGTCAGGCTCTCTGCTTAGTGGGGAGTCTGCTTCTTCCTCTCTCTCTCTCTCTCTCTGCCTGCCTCTCTGCCTACTTGTGATCTCTGTCTGTCAAATAAATAAATAAGATCTTTAAAATATATATGTATAAGTATGCTTAAAATATGACTTCTAACCTTTTGAAATGTGTGAGAGGTGAAAAGAAATGGGGTCACTTATGTTGAGAGGTTTTAAAATGGAGCCCAAGACCATTAAGGAGGTGGGTCTTACACTTGTCGTCACTGAGTGGAAAAATGAACTTTTGAACAAGGCCAAACCAGGAATATTCCAGGGTCTCTGTAGGAACTTCTGCAACTTGCAGCAGTAATGGACTTTTGCTCAATGATGGCTCTAGCCATCAGAGAACCAGTTCTGTTTAGCTGAGATTAGTTTTCTACCACCAACACCAATCATAACTATTTTTAACAATGTATATAAGCATTCCTTGTTGTTGTAAAAACCCTCAATTTTTTTGTTCCCTAGTGGGACACAATTTGGGTTACTACCTGAATCTATATTCCTGAATTGCAATTCTTTTTTAAAAATTTATTATTTATTTTCAGCATAACAATATTCATTATTTTTGCACCACACCCAGTGCTCCACGCAATACGTGCCCTCTATAATACCCACCACCTGGTACCCCGACCTCCCACACATCCCCCGCTCTTTCAAAACCCTCAGATTGTTTTTCAGAGTCCATAGTCTCTCATGGTTCACCTCCACTTCCAATTTCCCCCAACTCCCTTCTCCTATCTCCCCATGTCCTCCATGCTATTTGTGATGCTCCACAAATAAGTGAAACCATATGATAATTGACTCTCTCTGCTTGAGTTATTTCACTCAGCATAATCTCTTCCAGTCCCATCCATGTTGCTACAAAAGTTGGGTATTCGTCCTTTCTGATGGAGGCATAATACTCCATAGTGTATATGGACCACATCTTCCTTATCCATTTGTCCGTTGAAGGGCATCTTGGTTCTTTCCACAGTTTGGCGAGCGTGACCATTGCTGCTATAAACGTTGGGGTACAGATGGCCCTTCTTTATTGAAATTCTAAGACCCCAAATAAGTGCTTTTGTTTTATTTCAATTTTGCTTCTTTTTTCAAGTGACAAGGGGTAGTTAGTAAAGCAAGGTATTATTACATCCAAGCTTTAACTGCAAATAGAGTTATTGAGTGCTCTAAGAGGATGCTAACCATCCTGGAGAATTGTTACCTTTGATACCTGCTCACTGTGGATGAGAGACAAAGGAAATGTATGTCTTCCTCCTTTCCAAGCATGTCCTTGGAGGTGTTGAATGGATAGGAAGGGAGCTGCCACTCTACTGTGATCTGGTGTCCACACACCCTGGGCCCACTGCAATATTTGTTATCTGTGATGCCAGACCTGCAAGGGGCTGAAAATAGTCCTTATATTTTTAAGGGGACAGAATACTTTGTTGAGATGAGTAAGCCTTAATGGTGTTTTCAAATTATGCCTCAAAATGCTTACACACTACTCTGTTGGGTCTTTGAGCAGAAGGGTTCTTTGTTGTAGTATGCAGTGAGGGAGTGGACATGTATGGAAAATAATTTTGTGGCTTTACACAGAATTATATACAGAGAGTCAAAATAATGATGTTTATCAGTAAGTCTATAGCAAGGTTATGGCAATAATGCAGGCTTACAGTCCTTTGACTTGCCTTTCTTTTAAGGTACCCCCCTGATCTCTTCTTAGTACCCTGGTTTCCCAGGTACAAAAGTGAATCCAGTCTCACTAGGAAGCTGCTCCCTCCACATCTCATCCATCGGTGACTCTACAGAAATGTCAGTTGCAGCAACTACCTTTTCTCCTAGTAGTGATACTCTGCATCTTTAGAGCTTTTCTTTATCATTAGAGCTGAAGAAAATCCCCATGCTGCAGGATCCATCCATACAGTGGTGTGAAGGTGCTTTGGGTGTTCATAATAGTTGCTGCTGAGAACAGTGATTTTTGTTTGTTTGTTTTGGTTTGGTGTTTTGAGAGAGAGGGAACATGCAGGTAGTGAGAGATAGAGGGAGAGAGAGAATCCTAAGCTGGCTCCACACTCACCATGGAGCCACCACAGGCCTCCATCTCACAACCTGGAACATCATGACTTGGGTTGAAATCAAGAGTCAGATGCTTAATCAACTGAGCAACCCAGGTGCCATAAGATCTTGATAGTTCTGATCAATCATTATTTGTTGCTGAAGGGGATTTGGATTTGTTGCTGAAGGGGATGGACTGCCAATACCTGATGTGAAATTGGAAACTTGTGTTTATGAACACTAAAACGGTGGATGTTTGTGCAGTGGATGGTGACTTAGTTTATGTAAATACAGGGAAGGGAAACCTGTGTTGCACAATGTGTGACCCAAGGCTTTAGAGTATATGGAGTCCTTCCATAGGACTGAACAAGATCTGTTAATTCATTATGTATGATATAAGTCACCTCCTCTTCTTGCATGGATTATAGAATTGCATTTTGGGGAGGGAGGCAAGATGGCAGAAGAGTAGGGGACCTCATTTTATCTGGTCCCCAGAATTTAGGTAGATAACTATCAAATCATTCTGAACACCTATGAATTCAAACTGAGATGTAAGGAAAGAATTACAGGAATTCTACAAACCAAAAAGTGACTACTTTTTGAGAAGTAGGATGTCTGGAGAATCTGAGGGGATATCTCAGAAGATAATCAGTGGAGGGAGGGAGCCTCTGTAAACTGTCTACTAGAAAGTGATATAGCCCCAGAGCCCAATATTAGAACCTTTATAAATCTGCTCCAATGAGAGACATCTGTGCCTGAAAGGTGCTCAGGTTGGGAAGCAGGGCAGAATCCTAGGTGTGACAGTATGGTCTTAGAATCTCCAGGGTCACAGAAAGAACAGGGGTGCATGAGCAGACAGAGTTCCTAAGCATTGGAATGAAGAAAGAAGTGAGGGTCAGCAAACCCGGGAGAGGACCCTCAACTCAGTTCGCCATAAACCATGAACTGCAGCATGATCCGGTGACAGCACTCCTGCAGGCGTCCTGCAAAGGAGGGAAAAGTGGCAGCCCTGTGACTTCCTCCAGCAGGGATGGCATGGGAGTGTGCACAATTGGGCAATTCCTCAGAGTGTAGGGGTACTGAAAAGGACAGAAAACCTGTAGCCATATGCATTCCCCAGGAAGGACAGCATGGAGGAGTGCATGACCAGGTGACCACTCTCTGTGTGGAGATCCTACAAAGGACAGAAATTCAGGGAGCTTTTGCATTCTGCTAATATGATCCGAGCAAGCACACACCACAGGAGTCTCTAGACTTTGGCACACACAAAAGTGAAGACTACTTATCCCAGAGGGTTTAGTGAAGAGAGGGGACTGCCATCTCTTGGCTCCAGGACTCAAAATCAGGCAAGGCCTTACTTGTTTTCATCCTCTAGCGAGACGCAGAACACCTTTGGGAAACAAAAGCCACACAGAGCAATCAGTAACAGCTCAGCCCAAGTCCAGCCCCCTGACAAGGGGCTGTGCAATTCTGCCCAGGCAAAGGCACCTGAGATTCAGGGCAGCAGGCCCCTTCCCCAGAAGACCAGATGAAACAACTGGGAACACCAAGTTTACAGAGCACACAGGACTGCAAAACTCTAGGACTAGGGGAAAATAATACAGAGAATTTAAGGTGTTTTTTCTTTTTTTTGTGATTTGTTTACCTTTCATTTAAAATTTTTCCTTTTCTTATTTCTTTTATTTCCTTTTCAATTAGTTTCTTACTTTATTGATCCTTTGTTTTTGCCTTTTTTTTTTTAAAGGCAGACTGCCATGTGCAGAGCCTCATTTGGGTGTGTCTGGGGTGTTGGAAGCTTGACTACCCTATGTTCTCCTACAAATGGACCTTGAGAGCTTGTTGGAGGTTCTAGCAGGGGAGCGCAGCTACTTGTATACCCTTGACACAAGAGCGGTCCTCTCCTCTATTGGGAAAGGTCATCCTCTTTGACTGCATGCACAACTTTGGGAGGGATGTACATGGAGTGGTGAGGGAGAAAGGGGACACCCGCCTAGCCAGCCAGATCAGCCGAATCAACTCTGGCGAACATTGGGGTGACAGATGCTGTAGTCAGATCGCCCTCACATCTTTAAGTTTTTTTAATGAACATATAATGTATTATTTGTTTCAGGGGTACAGGCCTGTGATTCACCAGTCTTAACACAATTCACATCATTCACCATAGCACATACCCTCCCCAATGTCCACCACCCAATCATCTTACCCCTCCCAGTGTCCACCACTCCAGGAACCCGCAGTTTTTTCCTGAGATTAAAAGTCTTTTATGGTTTGTCTCCCTCACTGGTTTCATCCCATTTTATTTCATTTTTTCCTCTCATCCCCCATGATCCTCTGCCCTATTTCTCAAAATCCACACATCAGCGAAATAATACAATAGTTGTCTTTCTCAGGTTGACTTATGTCTCTTAGCATAATACCCCCTAGTTCCAGCCATGTCATTGCAAATGGCAAGATTTCTTTTTTTTATTGGCTGCATAATATTCTAGTGTGTGTGTGTGTGTGTGTGTGTGTGTGTGTGTGTAGATATATAGTTAGATAGATAGGTGAATATAGATATAGATGATATAGATATAGATATATCAAGCACATCTTCTTTCCCCATTCTTCTGTTGATGGACATCTAGGCCCTTCCCTAGTTTGGTATTGTGGACATTGCTGCTATAAACATCAGGGTGCATGTGCCCCTTTGGGTAACTATGTTTGTATCTTTGGGATAAATACCCAGTAGTACGATTGCTGGGTCAGAGTAACTCTTATTTTCAACTTTTTGAGGAACCTCCATACTGTTTGCCAGAGTGGCTGCATCAGCTTGCATTTCCACCAACAGTGCAAGAGGGTTCCCCATTCTCTACGTCCTCGCCAACATCTGTCGATTCCTAAATTGTTTGTTTTAGCCTTTTTTTTTTTTAACCATTTTTGACTGGTATGAATTGGTATCTCATTGTGGTTTTGAATTGTATTTCCTTCATGCCAAGAAATGTTGGGAATTTCTTCATGTGTTTGTTGGCCATTTGGATGTCTTCTTTGTACTTCCTTCACCTCCTTGGTTAGGGTTTTTGCAAGGTAACTTGTGGAGAGCCATTCAGCAGATGCAAGGAGTCACGTAGACGGCAGTGCCTGTAGATTGAGGAAATGAGAATGATTGGTTTAGGAGGATGTGGGTGCGCTCGTGGCTGACGCATGAGCAGCACCAGGAGCCAAGAGAGAAACGCATGATCACCGCTAGAGAACAATAGAGTCCTGTATGGTTACATAAGAGTGCCACGAGGACGCTGCGTGCACGGCATTGTGATTGGGCGAGAGGGGAGGGGTGAACGCGCGTGCATAAATATCGCTGTGTGCTTGGTTTGCGCGCGGCCGCCATTATTAAAAAGAAGCTTGCCACTCACCTCGTCTGTGGGTCGTTCTTGTGGGCCGAGAGCGACAACTGGTGCCGAAACCCGGGATCCCTACCTTTAGACGCAGAACGAGGATCGAGGTAAGAGCAACGATAAGGTAAAGAGTGCACCAATAACTGTCTGTTGACAGGGAAGTTCCCCGTAGACGATCGGACGTTAGGTTGCTTGTGACGTTCTACAGGGATGATAAGGTAAGTTTCCTCGGAATGGGGAACGATCTTGCTCGCTTGGAGGACTCCTTAAAAGATGTCCTCAAGACGAACGGTACCCCCCTTAAAGGCAAAAACAGCGAGGGCCTTTTTGAAAGAAGTAGAAGAGATTGCCCCCTGGTTTATAGAAGAAGGGCTCCTAAATGTGCCACAATGGGAAAACCTGGGTGAGGACTTAAAACGCTGCCCCTCTACATCCCCAGGGACTCTAGCTGTGTGGTCCTTGGTGAAGGTATGTTTGCAATCCCCCCGAGGGCCCTTGCAGCGAGCTGTACAACAGGGGGGCAAAGTCCTTGAGCAAATGAAGGAAGAGTCCCGTAAGGGCTCCTCCCGAGATTCTGAATCCGAAAGCGAAAGCTCAGAAGGGATGTCCGAACGCGAGTTACAGGAGCTAGGAAAGATAGAGGCAAGTAACAAGAAAAGGGAATCTCCCGGTCTCCAGACAGACTTGGAGACCGTGAGGCAGCAACTTGAGGAAAAGAAGGCGGAATTGCAAAAGGCATTAGGAGAATTAAGAGTGCAGGGAGAAGTAATGGCGCAGCTGAAAGCAGGGGCGGAAGCTGCAGTTGTGGCGCAGTCGAAATTAAAAACAGAAGTTACACCGCTTCCGCATTCTAGCCCCATGGCGCCACCCCATGAGTGGCCCCCGCCTTATAGGCCCAGTTGCACCAAGACGTGCTATTGTTCGGGCTGTACCGCGGAAAATTGGAGAGAGGTCCTTGGCCCGGGAAAAGGCTTTTTTCCAGTGTTAGAAGATCAGAATCAGCAGAGGTACCACCAGCCACTAGATTTCAAGTTGGTAAAGCAGCTTAAGGAGGCAGTCAGCGCCTATGGACCCCAGGCAGCTTTCACTGTCTCCCTTGTGGAGTCGCTGGGAACACTTTACCTCACTCCTGAGGATTGGGCTAACTTGACCAGAGCGGTATTAAGTGGAGGACAATATCTAGAATGGAAAATACAGGAGCACTATGGCAGGGAGAACCCCTGTTATGGATTTACCTGCCCCATAATCTTAGCCGTGTCATCACCCCGTATGCTACAGCTGTAGCTATGATAGCAAGCAAAATATTCAAAGCTAGCATACAGGTCCTCGGGAGACTGCCCGATGCGTGTATAGTCCCTTATGACAAAACCCAAGTGAACATTCTAACACATGAAAATGATGATTGGGCCATTTTGACGATCGCTTATCCTGTCACATTTGATAATCATTATCCCTCACACCCCCTAATTGGATTTTACAAAAATACACCCCTCATATGGCCTAAATCCTGCCGATTAGAGCCATTGGTTGATGCCCTCACGGTGTTTACAGATGGTAGCAAATCTGGAACTGGTACCTACGTGGTGGAAGGAGAGGTAATTCCGGTTGTTGTGCCATCAACCTCAGCTCAAAGAACAGAATTGTTGGTAATTATGTGTGTTTTACAAAGGTTTCAAAATCAGCCTATCAATATTATTTCAGACAGTAAATATGCAGTTGTAGCTACCAGATCTGTTGAGACTGCCATTATCTCAGCCAGTCAATCAGAAATTTCCTCCCTGCTGATTGAATTGCAAGACCTCATTCTCTCTCGTGGTGCCCCTTTTTATATCGGACATCTCAGAGCACACTCAGACCTCCCAGGGCCTATGGCTAAGGGAAACCAAATAGCTGACACGGCCGCACGCTTTCATGTCTGTAGCGCCTTGGAAGACGCGAGAACCTATCATAAAAGGTGGCATGTCAATGCCCAAACTTTAAAGATGCGTTTTAACATCTCAAGAGCTGATGCACGAGACATCGTGAAGTCTTGTGGTAATTATGTAACATATTTGCCTATGCCCTCCCTAGGGGTAAATCCCAAAGGGCTCTTACCTAACCATCTATGGCAAATGGATGTAACACATGTTCCTTCCTTCGGACAACAAAGATACGTCCATTTAAGTGTAGACACTTGCTCGGGGATTGTTAGCGCGACCCCCTTGCGAGGGGAAAATGTCAAAAATGTGATGTCCCATTGCCTGTGCAGCTTTGCCTGCTGGGGAGTGCCAAAGCACTTGAAAACAGACAATGCCCCTGCTTACACTTCTGCAGGTTTTCGCAGCTTCATGGCCTGCTACAATATCCAGCATGTTACAGGCATACCATATAATCCTCAAGGCCAGGGCATTGTGGAACGCGCGCACCTGACCTTTAAGACTACCTTGCAAAAAATACAAAAAGGGGGAATTGGAGAGGAGTATCGTACACCCAATGACCTCACCAATCTGGTCACCTTTATTTTAAATTTTCTCACGGTTGACAAGGACGGCACTTCGGCCGCGGAACGTCATTGGGGCCAACAGAAAATGCAGCAGTCAATGGTGAAATGGAAAGATGTCCTTACTGGCTTATGGAAGGGACCTGACCCGGTGCTTCGATGGCACCGAGGTTCCCTTTGTGTTTTCCCACAGGATGCGCCTGCTCCACTCTGGGTGCCGGAATGCCTCACCAGGCTGGTGGCCGTGGAACCTGTGGAGGATGCTGGTGATGATGATGATAGCGACGACGACTGTCCTGCAGCCTGTTCCCATGAAGGCGGAGCCAGTTCAACTGTGGCCAAGACAAGAGACTGCCCAGCTTCAGGCCCTTCTTCAAATGGCTCAGCATAGAGTGCATTCTTCTCACCCGAACTCATGTTTGCTACTGACGCTTATTTTAATGCAACAGGTGTTGGCAGCCCAGGGCTCATTATATTGGGCATACGTCCCCGATCCACCCCTGTTACAGCCCGTGGGTTGGGATGTGAGTTCTATTCCTGTATATGTTAATGATACTGTCTTGCTAGGCCCTCCCTCTTCTGTTCATCTCCGGCCACAGCAGGCTGCCATATCTTACAAGGGCTATTCTGATGTATATCCCATATGCTTTGCGATGAAGCGCACAATACCACACTGTTTAAGTGTTTCCCCGTGATCTGGTTATAGTGATGTGAGTATAGCTGGCGTGACGCATGGTATGTTGTAGGAACAATTATAGGAGTGCTAGTGGTAATTGTTCTTTTCATGTGCCTCTTGCCTTGTGCGGTTAAAATTATACTCGCAGAAGTTTATAAGTTAAGAGCCATCATACGTAACCATCAGCTAATCAACCGCGGTGGGCTCAGAATGTCACCTTGAACACCACCCAGGTATCTCTTGGCTCCGTCAGTGATTTGGTTAGTATGTTATAACAATCAGCCTCATTCCTCAAAAACTGGGCAGGCATAGGAGCCCTGATTATGTTGATGATTCTGGCTCAAGTGCTCCTTCTACAATGCATCGCGTGACAACAACGGCTACAGCAACGGGCTTTGGTCTAAGCCATGATGGCTCTGGAGGCTGGCACCTCCCCCCCCAAATATGGCTTAGTATGCTGGATCGGTAGCCAAAGACGGGTAAGACTGATCCCTCACCATAGCAACCTAAGACAGGGGCTCCTCGGCCAGGGGGAGTACCCGATGATGGGTAAGCATGTGTGCTGAGGATTGGCAACCTAAGACAGGCACGATCCCTGCCATATAAACAATAAAAAAGGGGGAGCTGTGGAGAGCCATTCAGCAGATGCAAGGAGTCACGTAGACGGCAGTGCCTGTAGATTGAGGAAATGAGAATGATTGGTTTAGGAGGATGTGGGTGCGCTCGTGGCTGACGCATGAGCAGCACCAGGAGCCAAGAGAGAAACGCATGATCACCGCTAGAGAACAATAGAGTCCTGTATGGTTACATAAGAGTGCCACGAGGACGCTGCGTGCGCGGCATTGTGATTGGGCGAGAGGGGAGGGGTGAACGCGCGTGCATAAATATCGCTGTGTGCTTGGTTTGCGCGCGGCCGCCATTATTAAAAAGAAGCTTGCCACTCACCTCGTCTGTGGGTCGTTCTTGCGGGCCGAGAGCGACAGTAACTTATGGTTTTTGGTGCTCTTATAAATGGAATGGATTCCTTAAATTCTCTTTCTACAGTTACATTGTTAGTGTATAGGAAAGCAACTATTTTTCTCTGCATTGATTTTGTATCCTGTCATATTACTGAATTGCTGTATGAGTTCTAGCAATTTGGGAATAGATTCTTTTGGGTTTTTCATATAAAGTATCATATCCTATGTGAAGAGAAAAAGTTTGACTTCTTTGCCAATTTAAATACACTTTCTTTCCTTTTGTTGTCTGATTGCTGAGGCTGGAACTTCTAGTATTATGTTGAACAACAGTGGGGATAGTGGGCATCCTTCTTGTGTTCCTGATCTTAAGGGAAAGGATCTCAGCTTTTCCCCATTGAGAATGATATTCTTTGTGGACTTTCCATAAACGGTTTTTATAAAATTGAGGAATGCTCCCTCTATCCCCATACTCTGAAAAGTTTCAATCAGGAAAGGATGCTAAATTTAGTCAAATGCTTTTTCTGCACCAATTGAGAGAACCATATGGTTCTTCCCTCTCCTCTAATTAACGTGTTCTATCACATTGATTTGCCAATGTTGAACCACTCTTGCATCCCAGGGATAAATCCCACCTGGTCCTGATGGACCAGAAGCTTTACTTCTGTTTCTATGTTTTGAAACAGCTTCAGGAGAATAGGTGTTATTTCATCCTTTAATGTTTGGTAGAATTCCACAGGGAATCCATCATGTCCTGGACTCTTGTTTTTTGGGAGGTTTTTGATCACTGCTTCAATCTTGTTACTGGTTATAGCTCTCTTCAGGTTGTCCATTTCTTCCAGCCTCTGTCTTGGTAGTTCATGGGTTTCCAGGAAGGCATGCATTTCTTCCACGTTGCTTACTTTATTGGCATGTGTTTGTTGATAATGATCTCTATTAATTGTTTCTATTTCCTTGGTGTTCATTGTGATCATCCCCTGTCATTCATAATGTTATTCATTTGTGTCCTTTCTCTGTTCTTTTAGATAAGTCTGGCCAGTGGTTTATTGATCTTATTAATTCTTTCAAAGAACCAGTTTCTAGTTTTGTTGATCTGCTCTTGGCATTTCTGGTTTCTAATTCATTGATCTCTCCTCTAATCTTAATTAGTTCTCTATCGTGTGTGCCTTAGGCTTCATTTGTTGTTTTTTCTTCAGTTTCTTAAGGGGTAAAGTTAGGTGGTGAATTTGGGAATTTTCTATTTTTCTGAGTCTTGACTGGCTATGTATTGCCCCCGAAGACTGCCTTTGCCATATCCCATATGTTTTATAATGATGTGTTTTCATTCTCATTGGTTTCCATATTGTTTAATTTCTTCTTTGATTTCCTGGTTGATCCCAAATTTTTGAGCAGGATGATCTTTAGCTTCCAAGTGTTTGAACTTTTTCCAAACTTCTTATTGTGGCTCAGTTCCAGTTTCAAAGAAAGCATTGTGGTCTGAGAATATGAAGGAAATCAACTCAGTCTTTCAGTATGGGTTGAGACCTGATTTGAGACCCAGTATGTGATCTATTCTCAAGAGCAGTAATCTCTTCGATATCAGCCACAGCAACTTCTTTCAAGATATGTCTCCAAAGGCAAAGGAAACAAAAGCGAAGATCAACTTTTGGGACTTCATCAATATCAAAAGCTTTTGCACAGCAAAGGAAATAGTCAAGAAAACAAAGAGGCAACCCACGGAATGGGAGAAGATATTTGCAAATGACAATACAGACAAAAGGTTGATATTCAGGATCTATAAAGAACCCCTCAAACTCAACACACACAAAAAAGACAATCATATCAAAAAATGGGCAGAAGATATGGACAGACACTTTTCCAGTGAAGACATACAAATGGCTATCAGACACATGAAAAAATGTTCATCATCACTAGCCATCAGGGAGATTCAAATTAAACAATGAGGTATCACCTTACACCGGTTAGAATGGCCAAAATTAGCAAGACAGGAAACAACATGTGTTGGAGGGGTTGTGGAGAAAGGGGAACCCTCTGACACTGTTGGTGGGAATGCAAGTTGGTGCAGCCTCTTTGGAGAACAGTGTGGAGATTCCTTAAGAAATTAAAAATAGAGCTTCCCTATGACCTTGCCATTGCACTACTGGGTATTTACCCCAAACATACAGATGTAGTGAAAAGAAGGGCCATCTGCTCCCCAATGTTTATAGCAGCAATGGCCACGTTCGCCAAACTGTGGAAAGAACCAAGATGCCCTTCAAGAAACGAATGGATAAAGAAGATGTGGTCCATATACACTATGGAGTATTATGCCTCCATCAGAAAGGATGAATACCCAACTTTTGTAACAACATGGATGGAACTGGAAGAGATTATGCTGAGTGAAATAAGTCAAGCCGAGAGAGTCAATTATCATATGGTTTCACTTATTTGTGGAGCATCACAAATAGCATGGAGGACATGGGGAGATAGGAGAAGGGAGTTGGGGGAAATTGGAAGTGGAGGTGAACCATGAGAGACTATGGACTCTGAAAAACAATCTGAGGCTTTTGAAGGGGCGGGGGGTGGGAGGTCAGGGTACCAGGTGGTGGGTATTATAGAGAACACGGATTGCATGGAGCACTGGGTGTGGTGCAAAAATAATGAATACTGTTATGCTGAAAATAAAAATAAATTTTTTAAAAAAAGAAAGTTCTTTTTGTGCTTGAGAAGAATGAGTATTCTGTTGTTTCAGGGCATGTTCTGTATATATCTATGAGGTTCTTCTGGTGCAGTGTGTCTGTCATTCAAGACTCTTGTTTCTTCTTTGATTTTCTGCTTAGATGCTTAGATGATCTGTCTATTGCTGAGAGTCGAGTGTTGAGGTCTCCTACTATTAAGGTGTTATTATCTATCTATCTATCTATCTATCATATATATATATATATACACACACACACACACACACACACATATATATATATGTGTATATATATGTAACAGTTGGCTTATGTAGTTGGCTGCTCCCATGTTGGGGACATAAATATTTATAATTGTTAGATCCTCTTGTTGGATGGACACTTTAAGAATCATATAGTGTCCTTCTGTATCTCTAACTACAGTCCTTATCTTAAAATCTAATTTGATAAGAGAATTGCTACCTCAGCTTTCTTTTGAGTTCTGATGGCATGAACAATGGTTATCAATCCCTTCACTTTCGATCTAGAGGTATCTTTAAGTTCAACCGTAGTCTCTTATAGAAAGCATATGGATGGGTCCTTTTTATCTAATCTGCAACTCTGTGCCATTTTATGGGAGCATTTTGGGCATTCACGTTGAAAGTAATTATTGAAAGATGGGATTTTATTGTCTTCAGGCTGCCTGTCCTTGTTTCTGTAGATTGTCTCTGTATATTTCTGTTCTATATCACTCTTGGGGACTTTCTCCTTTTATCTAATTGCCCTTAGTATTTCTTGCAGGGTTGGCTTGGTGATCACATATTCTTTCAGTTTCTGCCTGTCCTGGAAGCTCTTTGTCTCTCCATCTGTTCTGAATCACAGCCTTGCTGGATAAATTCCTCTTGGCTGCATGTTTGTGCCACCAAGACCATGAGTGATCTCAGTCTGGGTGGGTGAGGGTGGCAGCTGCAGAAGCTGCCCTGGCGAAGGTCAGACCCCCAGATCCACAGGCACAGGTCTCACAAGTGCCTCTCCTGGTCCAGCAAGTTCACCTTAAGCTCCTGGATTCTGTTTGAATGCTGTTATATTGGGCACTTTCTGTCCCACCACCACCCCTCTGAAAACACTCATTGGTCCTCAGTGCAGGATGTTTTTGCACTGGGATATTAATTTACTTCCCAGTGGGTAGCTTCTGGTGGGTCCTTCCCCCTTCTGTTTATCCTCTGATATCGGTCTGCACAATCACAGCTCCATCCTTTGTACTTCACGACTGAAGATTCTCTGTCCCCAGAGAGATCCAGACATATAATCTTACATCTCAGGCTGATTCCATCGGTGTTCAGACAGCTTGGTAGATATCCAGCTAAATTCAGGGCATCTGTTGAAATGGAGTCCTCTACTCCTCTGCCATATTGCCCCCCTCTATCATGATGGCATTTTGACAGGGACTGCATTAAATGTGTAGATCGCTCTAAGTAACATACACATATTAACAATATTTGTTCTTCCAATCCATGAGCATGGAATGTCTTTTCATTTTTTTTGTGCCTTCCTCAATTTTTTAAGTCTTTTTCTATTTTCATTTTTCATGTTTACATTTTATCAATATATTCTGCCTTTTTTGTTTCCTTTCACTGTATTCATTTAATTTTTGTGTGTATATAAGTTTTGTTTTCTTCACAATTTTGGGATTTAGTGTCTTCTAACAAATGGACTAAAATACACCCAGGAGAAGTGGATCGTCCTGTTTTGTCCATCTGGGAAATTATATTGTCTTCTCTTCCTCTCTTTTGTTTTCTTTATTTCTTTTTTGTTTGTTTGTTTTGATCTCTTTGGATTTGTCTGGTGTGTATTTCACATGGCTCATGGTTGATTTTGATTTATTTCACTTGTTCATCCATTCTTCTCTGAACAAAATGACTAGAAGGAGGAATTCACAACAAAAGAAAGAACCAGAGTTAATGCTGTCATGGATCTAATCAATATGCATATAAGTAGAGTGTTGAAGATGGAATTCAGGATAATAAGTAAAAAGTTACTAGCTGGGCCTGAAAAAAAGAATAAAAGACACTAGACAGTCTCATAGTGCAGAAATGAAATCCAGTAAGGCCTAAATTTAAAATGCTTTAAGTAAGATGCAGTCTAAACTGGATGTCTGAACAGCTAGGATAAGTGAGGCAGAAGAGAGAGTAAGTAACATAGAAGACAAGTTGATGGAAAGGAAAGAAGTTGAGGAAAAGAGAAAAGAACAACTAATGGACCATTAGGGGAAACCTTGAGAAATCAGCCAAGCCATCAAATGAAACAATATTAGAATTTGGGTGGGGGACCTGAGAGAGAAGAAAGAGAAAGAGAGGGCCAGAAGGTATATTTAAGCAAATCATAGCTGAGAACTTCCTGAATCTGGGGAAGGAAATGGGTATTCAAGTCCAAGAGATAGAGAGGACCCTCCCAAAATCAATAAAAATAGATCCACACCCCAACATGTAATAGTGAAGCTTGCAAATTTCAGAGATGAAAGCAAAATCCTGAAAGCAGCTTAAGACAACAGGTTCTTTTTTTTTTAATTTTTTTTATTTAAAAGATTTTATTTATTTATTTGACAGAGAGAGAGATCACAAATAGGCAGAGAGACAGGCAGAGAGAGAGATGAGGAGAAGCAGGCTCCCTGCTGAGCAGAGAGCCCTATGCGGGACTCGATCCCAGGCCCCTGGGATCATGACCTGAGCCGAAGGTAGAGGCTTAACCCACTGAGCCACCCAGGAGCCCCAAGACAACAGGTTCTTAACCTACAATGGTAGAAACATTAGGCTGGCAACAAACCTACCTTAATGCAACAGAATACATGTTCTTCTCAAGTGCACATGGAGCATTCTCCAAACAGATCACATCCCAGGTCACAAATCAAGTCTTAAGCAATACCAAGACTGGGGTAATTCCCTGCATGTTTTCAGACATCAGTGATCTTGAATTCAATCACAGGAGGAAATTTGGAAGGAAACAAAACACTTCGAGGTTAAAGAGCATCCTACTAAAGAATGAAGAGTCAACCAGGAAATTAAAGATCTTTAAAATTTCATGAAAACTAATGAGAATGAAAACACACTGTTCAAACCTTTGACAAACAGCAGAAGCAGTCTTAAGAGGGAGCTGTATTTCAATACAAGCCTCTCTCAAAAATTAGAAAAATCTCAAATACACAAGCTCTCCTTACACCTAAAAGAACTGGAGAAAGAACAGCAAATATGGCTTAAACCAAGCAGGAGAAGAGAAATAAGAAAGACTAGAGCAGAAACCAATGAAATAGAAACCAGAGGAATAGTAGAACAGATCAATGAAAGTAGAAGCTGTTTCACTGAAAGAATTAATAAGATTGTTAAACTCCCAGCCAGACAAAAAAAAAAAAAAAAGAAAGAAAAGAAAAGAAAAAGGACCCTTGAGCACCTGGGTGGCTTTGTCAGTTAAGCACTTGCCTTCAGCTCAGGTCATGATCCCAGGGTCTTGGGATCAAGGCTCTAGGCTTTGCAGAGTCTGCTTCTTCCTCAGCCCCTCCCCCTGCCTTGTTCTCTCTCTCACTCACTTACACGCTCTCTCTCACAGAAATGAATAAATAAAGCCAAATAAATTTGTTTAAAAGAAAACAGAAAGGACTCAAATTAAGAAAACCATAGGTGAAAGAGGAGAGATCAAAACCAACACTAAGGAAATAGAAACAATTTAAGAACTTATTATAGCAGCTATATGCCAACTAGCAAGGAAATTGAAATAGTAATCAAAGATCTTTTGACAAACAAGAATCCAGGGCCAGATGACTCCAGGGGAATTCTACCAAACATCTAAAGAAGAACTAATACCTACTCTTCTGAAACTGCTTTAAAAAAAAAATAGAAATAGAAAGAAATTTTCCGATCATTCTATGAGACCAGTTTTACCTTGATCCCAGAACCAGATAAAGATCCCACCAAAAAGGAGAGTTACTGACAAATATCCCTGATAAACAGAGATGCCAGAATTCTCACCAAGACACTACTCAATAGGATGCAACAGTACATTAAAAGGATTATTCACCACGACCAAGTGGGATGTATTCCTGTGATGCAAGAGTGGTTCAACATTCACAAATCAATCAATGTGATAGATCACATAAATAAGAGAAAAGACAAGAACCATATGATCCTTTCATTTGATGCAGAAAAAGCATTTGATAAAATACAGCATTCTTTCTTCATTAAAACTCTTCAAAATGTAGGGATAGAAGAACCATACATCAGTATCATAAAAGTCATTTATGAAAAGCCCACAGCAAATATCATTCTCAATGGGAAGAAACTTAGAGATTTTCCCTTAAGGTCAGGAACATGACAGGGATGCCAATCTCACTACTATTGTTCCACATAGTACTAGAAGTCCTAGCTTCAGCAATCAGACAACAAAAACAAATAAAAAGCATTCAAATTGGCAAAGAAGTCAAACTTTCTCTCTTCCCAGATGGCATGGTACTTTATGTGGAAAACCCAAAAAACTCTACCCCAAACTTGCTAGAACTCATACAGCAATTTGGCAACACGACAGGATACAAAATCAATGCACAGAAATCAGTTGCATTTCTATACATTAATAATGTGACTGAAGAAAGAGAATCACACACCATACCCAAAGATAAACTCAAAATGGATGAAAGACCCAAATGTGAAGCAGGAATCCATGAAAATCTCTGAGAATAAAGGCAGTAACCACTTCAACCTTGGCCAGAGCAAAGTCTTGCAAGACATGTCTCTAAAGTCAAGAGAAACAAAAGCAAAAATGGACCATTGGGACACAGACTGAGGGTTGTGGAAGGGGAGGTTGGTGGGGGTATGGTGTAACAGGGTGATGGGTAATTGGCTAATTGAATTCAAATTTTA
Source organism: Mustela lutreola (assembly GCF_030435805.1). NCBI lineage: Eukaryota > Metazoa > Chordata > Mammalia > Carnivora > Mustelidae > Mustela > Mustela lutreola. The sequence goes on from NC_081295.1 coordinate 122,438,099, forward strand.
ACAAAATGCTTTCCCTGTGTTCAAAGATTATTTTTTACCATTGTCTCATTTTCATTATTTTAATGTTATTTATTATATAGAGAGGATATTTTTTGTTTTTCATGTTTCCACTTTTTGTAGATATTTATATATATTTCCCATTTTTTTATTACATTAGACTGCTTTGTTGAATCACTGTTTGTTTAGTATCATGTTGTTTAGACTCCACGTGTTTGTGTGTTTTCCAGTTTTTCTCTTTTTAAATTTACTGAGGCTTGTTTTATGCCCTAACATGTGATATACTCTAGATGTTCCATATATACTGGAAGAAAATGTGTATTCTGTTGTTTTGGGATGGAATGTTCTGTATACATCTGTGTTGTCTGCATGGTCTCATTTCTCATCCAAAGACATGATTTCCTTATTGATTTTCTGCCCTGATGCTCTATCCATTGATGTACTTTGGGGTTAAAGCCCAATACCCTTGCTGTGCCATATCATCTTGGCTCCTTATGTCCATTAATATTTGATTTATGTATTTAGGTGCTTCAGTGTTGGGTGCATAGATATTTAGAATTGTTTTATCTCTCTGTTGGATTTACCCCTTTGCATTATGTAATGTCTTTTTCTATAGCTCATTACAGTCTTTCTTTTAAATTCCTTTTTTTCTGATATAAGCATTTCTTCTCTGGGTTGTTTTCATTTTGTTTTGATTTTTGTTTGTTTGGTTATTTTTTTGCTTCCAAACACATGCATCTATGTTTTCCATACCTTAGCTTTTACTCTGCATGTATCTCCACATCTGAGATGATCACTTCTGGGCACCATATAGATAGGTGTTGCTTATTTATCCATTCTCTACCTTGTCATTTGATTGGAATATTTAAGTCCTTTACATTTAACATAATTATTGAGACATATGTCCCTATTGAAATTTTGTTATTTGTTGTCTGGTTGTTTGTAGTTTTCTGTTCCTGTCTCCTTATCTTCCTCTATTTCTTTGTGATTGACGAGTTTCTGTAGGGTTGTTTCACTTTTTCTTTTTTTAATTTTGTGTATCCACTACAGGTTTTAGGTTTGTTGTTACTCAGAAGTTCTTATATAATATCCTGCATTATAGCAGTGTATATTAATTGGACAGTCACTTGAGTCTAAATACATTCTTTACACATCCCTGGGTGGCTCAATTGCTTAAGCGTCTGTCTTCAGCTCAGGTCTGATCCCAGGGTTCTGGGATCAAGCCCTACATCTAGCTCCCTGCTCAGCGGCCTGCTTCTCTCTCTTCCTCTGCCTGCTGCTTCCCCTTCTTGTGCTCTCTCTCTGTCTCTCCCTGAAATAAATAAATAAATACTTTAAAAAATAAATAAACACATTCTTTTTTAGAAAAACTTCTCTTCCTTTTTCCTTATCTCTTCCATATTTTATGTACATGCTATCATATTTACATATTTTTTGTATTTTACATCTTTTTACTCATAACTTATTATGCATTTTCTGGTCGCTCGTTTTCCATTTCATTTTTTATTTATTTATTTATTTTACAGACAGAGATCACAAGTAGGCAGAGAGGCAGTCAGAGAGAGAGAGAGGAGAAAGCAGGCTCCCTATGGAGCAGAGATCCTGATGTGAGGCTCGATCCCAGGAGCCCGGGACCATGACGTGAGCCAAAGGCAGAGGCTTTAACCCACTGAGCTACCCAGGCACCCCTCATTTTCCCTTTTCAAAAAGTCAGTTTCACTGACTTTTCACTGACTGTAATACTGTTTTAGTGGTGATAAACTCTTTTAGCTTTCGTTTCTCTAGGAAAATGTTGATCTCTCTTTCAAATCTGAACGAAAGTCTTATCAAGTACATTCTTCTTGGTTGTAGTTCTTTTTCCTTTCAGCACTTTGCATATATCATGTCACTCATTCTGGCTTGCAGAGAGTTTCATTTCTTTTGACACTTTTAAGAAGAAGGGTTCACTGGGTTATCTTCCTCTGCGGGGTAAAGTTTTTGGCTTGTTTGCTACCTGGAAAGATGTGGAATATGACAGCACACACACACACACACATACATGATAGTATTCTTTTGGCCTTTCAAAATTTTCCTTCATCCTCTAACCAGCATTTACTCTAGCTGGTGGTCTGAGTTTTGCCCTGACAGCCTGCTATGAGCTGTCAAAGGGTACAGTGGAAATGTTCACCATCCTCTGAGTCCACACATCCGTCCCTCTGGTGAGCACAGCCCCTCCAAAGAGATTGTCATCCCATATCCGAAGTATCAAAACAAAGGTGCCTCTGAGAATTCCTTAAGGAACTCCCAAGGGTTGGAGCATGTGGATGTCCACCCAGAGGTCAGCTGCACAGTGTATGTGACAATGGGCACCTGTCCCAGCACGCTCTGAGTAGGAGATCCACTCTAATTCTAATGTCTGAGATTCCAAGAAAAGTGAGGAGGCATCACTCCCACCAGAGCCCTGAGCTATATAAAGGCAAAGGACTCAAGGAAAAAGACATTCGTATAGACACTTGGAGAAATTTTATTATACTCATTAATTAACAATGAGTAAATAAGAAATTAAAAGAAAAGCAAATGCAGAGTAGACTCCCCTGAAGTGCCCCTGTGTAAGCAGTGGGGCGTGTTTCCAGGCAGGTCCCCATGCAGTTACCCTAGAAACACGGGAAATCTGGCCCAGATGCGATTACAACCCCCCACAGTTCTTTTTTTTTTTCCTAACGAGGTGTAAGCCTGTCAGTGCCCTCTGGCGTGACACCTTAGAAGTAGTTGAGGCCACCGCGGCTCAGCGGGAAACTCTGAAATTTAATGGCACTGGTTTGGGGGATGGCCAAGGTCAGGCGGTGCAGTCTCGGGGCTGTATACCTGTTCCAGCGTCACGGCCGTCACTGCAGTCGGAAGTGGTGTCCCAGGACACCAGACAGGCCAAGGAGGTTCAGCCTGCCAAGGAGCAGCCACCTGAATTCGCTCCACAGTCAAGCCCAGAACTTCCCATGGAGGGAACTGCATCACCGCCCCAGGCGTGGCAGAGCCGGCGGGGACCCCGGACTCTCTAAACTCTTCGGACTCGGATTCCGACTTGGACAGTGCAACAGATTCAGATAGTTCAAGCGCCTCCTCATTCTCATCATCTTCCTCCACTGCTGTCAGGTGGAGAAGATGATTGACAAACTGGGAAGGAAAATAATAATTTTCCTCTTAAAACTGAAGATGAGTTACTTCTTAATGAACTACCTTCTCTTGAAAAACTTGCTATTATTCTGCCTGAATATACTGATCTAAAGCCCCTTGGGGTGGTTTCAAGTATTATTGAGCAATTAGTAATAATTCCATCTATGATTAACCTACCTCCGGTTAATGGGACTAATTTATTTTTTGAGACTGTAATTTTTAAAAGCAATGGACAGACAGCAGGAAAGATATTTGAAACATTTGAACCTGTTGCACATCCATTTATGTGTCACGATTTAATTCTTCAGAGCACATTGAGAGAAAAGGTATGATAATACAGGACACTATGTATTTTGCTCTATCAGTGAAAGACTTCACTCAGTACATAGTCACAGAAATGCCCAGAGTGTCTCAATCGCATTCCTCAGTCCCTGCGATGTCAGTGAATCATTTGCAGAGAGCAAGTGTGACCTAGAAGAATGTACTCACTCTCTCAGTCCCATGTAGTTCAGGCCCATTCAAGGTCAAGGCTAAAATGGGCAAATCCTAGGGGGAGGGATGTGAGTGCCAAGTTAAGGGAAAAGGCCTGGAGAACTGGCACTTTGGCCTCTCACCTTGAAAGCATCAAGGGAGAGAGGCCTGGGCACCATTAGCGTACAAGGATGCCACTGATTTTTGTAAATCAATTTGTAATATGTCACTTTATTGAATCATTGATTACTTTCAAAAGATTTTTTTATTGACTCTTCAGATTTTTCTGTATGTAAGATGATATTTGCAAAGAGTGACATTTTTGCTTCTTCCTTCCTAATATGGAAAGCTTTTATTTCTTTCTCTTGCCTAATTGCTAGCTAGGACTTCCACTGCTATATTGAATAGAGAGTTGGGGAGAGTGTCCTTCCTTGTTATGTTCCTGCTCTTAGAGGAAATGCTTTCAATTTTTCTTCATTGAGTAGGATGGTTGCTGTGGGTTTCCTGTAGGTGGCCTTTATTAGGTAGAGGAATGCTCCTTCTACATCCAATTGATTAAGAGTTTTATCATAAAAGAAGGGTATATTTTGTCTAATTTCTTTGGGCAAGTTTTGAAATGATCATGTGATTTTTTACCTTTCATTCTCTTGGTGTATTGAATTACACTTATTGCTCTTTGTAGGTTCAACAACCTTGCACCCCACAGATAAATCCCATTTAGCCATGGTGTCTAATTTGTCCAATGTGGGAACTCAGTTTGATAACACTTTGCTGAGGATTTTTCCATCTGTATTCATCAAGGATACTGGTTTATTGCTTTTTTTGTCATGGTGGTATCCTTATCTGGTTTGCCATCAAAATAATACTGCCTTTGTAGAATGAATTTGAAATTGTTGCCTCTTCCTTAACATTCTGGAAGAGTTTGAGGAGTATTGGTATTAATTTTCCACTGCATGTTCATTAGAATTCACTAGTGAAGTCATTTGACCATGAGGTTTTCTTTTAGGAGTTTTGGGGGTTTTGTTTTGTTTTGTTTTTAATTTTTTAATTTTTTAATAAACATATAATGTATTGTTAGCCCCAGGGGTATAGGTCTGTGAATCACCAGGTTTACACACTTCACAGCATTCACCATATCACACATCCTCCCCAATGTCCATAACCCAACCGCCCTCTCCCTATCCTCCTCCCCCCAGTCACCCTCAGTTTGTTTTATGGCAGTAAGAGTCTCTTATGGTCTGTCTCCTTCCTGATCCCATCTTGTTTCATTTATTCCTTTCCTACCCTGCCAAACACCCTACGTTGCATCTCCACTTCCCAATATCTGAGAGATCATATGATTGTTGTCTTTCTCTGGTTGACTTATTTAGCTAAGCATAAAACCCTCTAGTTCCACCACATCATCTCAAATGGAAAGATTTCATTTTTCTTTGATGGCTGCATAGTATTCTATTGTACATATATACCACATCTTCTTTATCCATTCATCTCTTGATGGACATCTATGTTCTTTCCATAGTTTGGCTATTGGGGACAATGCTGCTATAAACATTCGGGTGCATGTGCCCCTTCAGATCACTACATTTGTATTCTTAGGGTAAATACACAGTAGTGCAATTGCTGGGTCATAAGGTAGCTCTATTTTCATCTTTTTGAGGAACCTCCATGCTGTTTTCCAGAGTGGTTGCACCAGATTGCATTCCCATCAACAGTGTAGGAGGGTTCCCCTTTCTCCACATCCTTGCCAGCATCTGCCAGGCACTCAAGCCAGGGCTGCCACAATCTCATTACAATAACCTGGGGAGGACTCTCCTGGGAGGATGATGTTGGGCCCTGAGCCATGGCAGGAACAGAGGGTCAAGTTCTGGTGGTTGAGGGCATGGGGGTCCTGTAGGTCACTAAAAAGCCCCTTGTCCCCTAAATATAAAGGACCCTCAGAAAATCTGAGGGGTCCAACACCAGGCTGGTTGGTGGGCTTCCATGCTAAACCATTCCTGCTGCTGAGACAGAGTGTGTGCATGCCAGGGGACAAACAAGTCAGAGCAGCAGTCATCAAAGAGCATGCCCTGAGGAAACAGGTATCCCAGGCTGAAGTCCCTCACTGGCTGATGGTAAAATGCTTGCTTATGCCCATTGAGTTGGGTGGGTATAGTGTCCCACAGTGTGGTGGGCTACCCAGGTGCTGCCCACCTGAAGGTGCTTTAAGCAGGCCTGAGAGGACATCGCTGGATGCTATAGAGGCTTTGGGGTAGGTGGCTGTGTGGGCAGAACCAAATTTGGGGGGCTGTATGGGTATGGAGGCAGCCACTGGTCAGTGAACAGTTTGCTAGTATCCAGGTGGACTCCTGAGTGATGCAGGAGAAGGCAGGTGACATTGTTGTCACAAACTTTTGGGGCAGCTGCTTTTGGGTGTCAGCTGAGTCCTTGGGCAAGCTCAGGAGGCTGAGGGGAACATGGTAGTGGCAGGAAGGGATTCCAGGGAAAGAAGCTGGGTAAGGGGGTTACCCAGCACAGGAGAGGAAGCAGAGGGGCAGGAACTGGAGGATGAGAGAACCAGAGCACTGAGTGAGGAGGAAAGAGGCTGACAGTCAGGGATGGCTATCAGAGCCTTGAATGTGGGGGTGGGGAATGCTCCAAGAGGTCCAGGAGTTGGGATTGCCCAGGGAAGACCACAGGATGGGTAGCTGAGCAGGGAGTAAAGTCCTGTCTCATCATAGCCCAAGCCTGGTCCAGGCACTGGCTCCCACTGATCCTGAGGTAGATCATGCTGTGTCTTAATTTGGAGGTACTGATACCCTCCCTCAAGCTGGGATAGGCTGTCTCCTCAGAGCCCTGGGGGGTGGGAAGTGCCAGGGGAAAGTGCAGGTTGGTGAGATCAGGTAGGGAGCTTCCTGTGTTCATGGCTGGTGGAAGGGCAGGCACATTGGCAGGCTGGTCAGGGAGCACATAGTGCTCTGATTAACATCAGATAAGTGTTAATTCCAGGGAGTTCACAGGACTAAGATAGGAAGAACATCAGGACAGCTTCCAAGCATGGCATTTCTTCAACAAATCTTTGTCCTCTAACAAGTTCTCTTCAATAACAGGGACTTTGGAGTCCACTTTACCATTCAGAAAACCTCAATGGTAGCTGAGCAGGATGCTAGGAGGGGTGGGGCCTGGATAAATGTCCTGAGGGCTGGGGTTCCTCACACTGGTGTGAAGGCAGAGCCAGTACTTGTCCTATTCAGTCAGATGGTAGTAGAAAGACCTGCCCCTTCTCTGCGGGGACATTATCCCAGGGCACATCATCCACCAGCTGGGCTTTGGGGGAAGAGACAAATAGGCAGGACCACAGGGAGAGCTGTCTTTCTGGCAGGGATAGCAGTGGAGTAGGGATGCGATTTTTCTGGAATCTCACTGTAACTGTTCAAAACTCCTGCAGCCCAGTTCTCCACAATGAATACAGAGGCAAGTTGAGGGGGCTCTTGGAACTCAGCCAGGTCAGAGCTTATCTGGTTATCAGTGGGCAGAGAACGGCCATAAGGAGAGCTCCTTGTGCATGTCAGTTACAATCAGGGGGCCTGTAGGCCCCATGTGTTCCTCAACTCCAAGCTCTCTGGTATCTGTGCCTCCCCTACAAGCCTGTCTTCCTGCCCTTCAGCCTCCACCTGTGCCTCTCAGATGACTACACTGGTCTGTTCAGGTTGTCTACATCTTCCTAAGTCAGTCTTGGTCAGTTGGGTGTTTTTAAGAATGTACCCATTTCCTTTAGATATATAATTTGTTGATATGCAATTATTCATAGTCTTTCATAATTCTACGTATTCCTGTCCTATGCATTGTAATAACCCTCTTTTATTTCTTCTTTTTTTATTATATTAGTCACCGTACAGTACTATGTCCCTTTTTTTTCTTAGACTAGCTAACTTTTTGCCAGTTTGTGTTCATCATCTTCTAGAACCAGCTTTTAGTTTCATTGATCCTTTCTATTGTTTTTCTGGTCTCTATTTCATTTACTTCTGCTCTGATTTTTAGTATTTCTTCCTTTTTGTTAACTTGGGGATTAATTTGTTCCTCTTTTTCTAGTTCATTGAAGTGTAAAGGTAGATTTTTTTTTGAGATCTTTCTAATTTTTGTTACTCTAAACTTCCTCTCTGAACTGCTTTTACTGCAACCCGCAAAGTTTGATATATTGTATTTTCATTTTCACTTGTTTGAGACCATTATTTATTTTCCTTTTGAGTTCCTCTTTGACCTATAAATTGTGTTACCAAACTCAGACTAGTTGAGCACCCAGTGCCCAGTAAGCCAATGTCTGAGACATGGGTTTTGAGGCAAGAAAGTCTCACTCATTATCACAAGGAACGCCCAGTGAGAAAGCTGGCTATCATTCCCGAAGCTGCATTGCCCTCTGGAGGAACAGGGACAGCCACTACTTGTTTGTGGAAGGAGGTTAATATATAAGAGGAGGATGAGGTGTTTCTGGAAACCTTGAGAGGGTGGGCCTTGAAACAGTCTGGAGCTCTGTATTCCTCTGGAAAATAAGGCACCCCATTCAGGACCTGGAATGATCAGGTATGTCAGATAATTTTGAGACAAATGTTTCTTTCCACTCCCCATTAGGTTTCTATAATCAGTGGGTAAACAGGGAGTAGGGATAAAAGGCAAAGTAAATGATTGATCATGCATGAGGTTAAGTGATGTGAAAACGTCCTCAGTAGGGAATAAAACGTGACGTGCATCTAAGGTAATAATGCAACTAATACAATGTAGTTCTGCATATGCTTTCAAGACTTATCCAAGAATCTGGCCTCAGGCGTCTGGCTTCAGTTGTTTAAAATTTTGTCATCTCTTTCCCACATATATTTAGGTCTACTCAGTTTCCTCTTATTCATTTTTACTTTCATACCAATGTGGTCAGAGAAGTTGTCTGATATGGTTTCAGTCTTCTTAATTTTGTTAAGATTTCTGTGTTCCATCAGGGGATCATTCGCTTGGGTTATCTACAACCATTCCTTCACTATAAAACTACATTTGTCCTTACAGCTAAAATGACCCTTCTGAAAGCATCACATACTTGGGTCTATGTTTTTAATTTATCAAGGTACTATCTGTCATTTGATTGGTAAAGTCATCCCACTTACATTTAAGTGATTATTGATATGAAAGGACTTACTATTGTCATTTTATCTTTTCTTTTCTGATTGTTTTGTATCTTTATTATTTCTTCTTCTTTGTGTTTCTGTCTACTTTTATCACTTGTTGGTTTTCCATGATTATTCCCTCAGTTTGCCCTTTTTCAAGGTTCTCTCTGCTCTCGATATTGTTTTGTCTTACCCTGACAAACTGTATAAACTGTCTCCTAGATTAAATGGTGATTTCCTGCTGTTGGCAACTTTTCTTCATTTGCCTACATGGCTGTTCTCATTTTCCTCTTCCCCTTTGACATTTTTGCTGTCACAAACACTTTTCCTGGTATAGGTTTGTTACTAACTGCAGTAGCTCTAGTTATTTTTAATAACTTTAGCCATTGCTGTTATCATTAAGTGTTTAATGCCCTATTCTAAAATAAGGTTACAGTTTCTGACTGTCTGCCAGCTTACTCAGAGTCTCTGTACCTTCATCTTTTCATTACAGTACTAAAGTTCCGCTCAATATGTCTTGGAGGCAGGACTAGTGGTGGGGAATTCCCTCAAGTTTTCTTTGTGTGGGAAAGTCTTTATTTCTCCTTCATGTCTGAAAGATAAATCCTGGATACAGATTTCTTGTCTGGCAATATTTATTTGTCAATGCTATGATTATGTCATTCTGCTCTCTCCTGGCCTACAGAGTTTCTGCTGAGAAATCTGCTAATGATCTCTCCTATGGGAACTCATTTTTACGTTACTTTCTTTTATACTTTCAAGATTCCTTCTTTATCTTTGACATTTGACAGTGTCATTGGAAAGTGTCTTGGAGATGGTATTTTTGTATTGAGATAATGAAGTTATCTGTTAACTTCCCAGACTTCTATGTCCAGTTCTTTCCCCAGGATTGGGAAGTTCTCAGTCAACACTTTTGTAATAACAATTCTGCCCCTCTTCTCCTTCTCTTCTCCTTTTGGTATACCCACTATTCTTAACTGGCTCTCCTAATGGAGTGTGGTAGCTCTTGCAGGATTTCTTCAATTTTTAAGCTTGTTTTTCTTTTAAGTAATCTCTACATGCAACATAGGGCTCTAGGTCACAATCCAAAGATCAAGAGTCGGATGCTCCACTAACTGAAGCAGCCAGGCACTCCAGGGTTTTTTCACTTTAAAAAATAATAAGAAACCGGGCATCTGGGTGGCTTACTGGTTAAGCCTCTGCCTTCGGCTCGGGTCATGATCTCAGGGTCCTGGGACCAAGCCCCACATCGGGCTCTCTGCTCGGTGGAGAGCCTGCTTCCCCCTCTCTCTCTGCCTGCCTCTCTGCCTACTTGTGATCTCTGTCTGTCAAATAAATAAATAAAATCTTTTAAAAAAATAATAAGAAGAAGAAACCTTAGTTCTCTTCACTTCTACCTGAATCATTTCTAGATTCCACCTTTCAGACCATGTATTCTCCCTTCCACCTGATCTGCTCTATTTCCAATGTTTCTAATGCATTCTTCATCTCATTTACTGAGTTCAGCTCCAGAATTTCGGTTTGGTGCTTTTTTAGAAATTCAGTCTCTTGGGTAATGTACTCCTTCTACCCATTCATTTTATTACTGAGTTCATTGAATTGCCTGATTCTCGTATATCTTGTTGAATTCCGTTCTGGCCGTTATTTTGAATTCTCTATTACTTAGATCACAGTCTTCTGTAAATGTAGGGTTGGTGGCTGGAGAAGTGTCATTTCTTTTTAGCAAAACCATATTACCATGATTTCTCATGCTCTTTAATGAGATTTTCCTCTGCCAAATAGTCTGAAGTAGCCAACACCTTTTGAATGTAGGCAAAAATTTGTTAACTTTGATGCTAACAGTTCATGGGGAGGCCCTATTTTAGTATTACAGCAGGTGGCAGAAGAGCACAATCTTTTCCTTTCTCTTACTAGAGTAGCCCTGGTGGCTGTATAGACCAGGCTCAAAGGAAAAAAAAAAAAAAAGGAGGAGACTGGCAACTCTGGAGGGGCCTGTATGTACTAAGTCCCTTGGGTTTGGGGTGTGCCCCACACTCCAGGAGGAGGATCCTCAAGTTCATGAGTCCCATGGAGCTGGGAGCTCTCTTGCTGAACTCTCAGGGCAGACAGAGAATAAAGTGTTTCTTCTTCTCTGCCTCCTTCCCTTGCCTTTTACCTTCCCCCACTGTCCCCTCCTGGTCAGATGCCCTACCTCAGACGACCCTGCTCTGTGGCTTCACAGCGATGGGGTCCTCCAGTCATAGCCCACAAGGTCAAGTAGCCTTTCACTCACCCCTTTCCACCCCAACCTTCTGGACCACAGGAGTCACAGGTGAGCATTACCACCACTGTAAAAGCCAGGGTAACAGGCCCCACCAAACTGCCTGGGGTCTGGTCTCCCTGAATACCAATCCACACCCTCTCAAATGTAAACATGGGTGGATCTCTTTGGTGTCTCATGTGCTGTCCAGAGGAACCTTTGTTGGGTTTTGGAATCTTACTAGTTGTAAACAGAAAGGGGGAGACAAATGGAAGGACTCATTCTGCCATGATGCTGACCTCACTCCTCCCAAGAATGATGGTTTTAACCATTCTTTCTGGAATTACATGGGCTGCTGGTCCACTAGTTTCAAAAGATTCCTTTTTTTTTTTAAGATTTCATTTATTCATTTGACAGAGAGAGATCACAAGTAGGCAGAGAGGCAGGCAGAGAGAAAGGAAGGGAAGCAGGCCCCCTGCTAAGCAGAGAGCCCGATGCGGGACTCGATCCCAGGACCCTGAGATCATGACCTGAGCCGAAGGCAGCGGCTTAACCCACTGAGCCACCCAGGTGCCCAAGATTCCTTTTTTGTGTGTGGATAATTCGTATCATATCCATACCTTCCTTTCCCCTCCATTTCAAAGGAAATATACCCATAGCCCATCTAAAAGGAATCCAGTGTCATAAAGCCACAAAGTATACTGTAAAAGGATATGAACATGTCAGATAATATATTAACACATAGAGTATTTTTTAAATATACAAAGATCCCAAAGAGTATATTTATGACTTTATTGTTGGGATAAATATTTTGACAAATTTGAAAATTCCTCTACTACTCTTTCCCACGTCCTGTGAGCAGTGCAATGCCCTCCTCCAACATACAGTTCAGTTTAGATATTTGTATCACTCAGTGTCTGGTCAGAGGCAGAAACCACATCACTCAGGTTAACAGGGAAAATCTGATATAAAGAATTATTAAGAAAGATGTATTTAATTATGAAAGAGATAAAAGAAAGCTCTATGGAAACCAGAAATAGAAGATATAGGAAGCAGACTTTACATCTAGGGCTGAGGTAGAGCATCCAAAAAACGGAATATGTTTGAAAGAATAAGACTGACATTCTGTTTATTGGACAAGGTACACCAGAGTCCCCAGGAAGGAAAGAAATGCACCAACACGCTGCAGACCAAGCCTGTTGGGCAGGAAAACTCTCACTAGAGAACTGACAAGATTCCCTGGGAGGCAGCCCTCTAGAACACAACCTGCTACAAGGCCATATTCATTCACCCAAAGGCAAGGGAAACTAAGTCTTCTCAGCCACTGACAGTAGCGTCGTAAAGTCAAGGGGGAAACAACATCAAAAGTGGGACACCTAGGTGGCTCACTCAGTTAAATGTCTTCCTTCAGCTCAGGTCATGATCCCAGAGTCCTGGGATGGAGTCCTGCTTTAGGTTCTCTGCTCAGCAGGGAGTCTGCTTCTCTCTCTGCCTACCACTCTCCCTACTTGTGCTCACTCAATCTCTCTCTGACAAATACATAAATAAAATCTTTTTTAAAAAACATGAAAAAAAAAAAAGCTTTTCTCCTGCTATGTCTTGCTGTGTTACCTCTGGTGCTATGTAGGGAAAATCTTGCATATGCCTCCCTGGATGAGACTAATTGAAAAACAAAGGAGTAATGCCCAGAAATTTATGCCTCCATTGAAATTTCTTGCAATCTGAGGGTTTTGAAGGGGGGGGGAGGTTGGGGGAACCAGGTGGTGGGTATTGGAGAGGGCACGGATTGCATGGAGCACTGGGTGTGGTGCAAAAACAATGAATACTGTTATGCTGAAAAAAAAAACCAGATTCATGTAATTTAAAACAGTATATGAGCAATAATAAGTTTTCTCTGACGACCATGTAATCACTGTGCTCATTGGCAAAAAGTCCTCAGAAAGAACTGGGAAAGGAGACACAGGCTTCTGGATATGAAATGAATAATCACAGGAATAAAGAGTACAGCATAAAAATATAGTCAATGATATTATAATGGTCTTGTATGCTGCTAGATAGTAACTACGCTTATGGTGAGTGTAGCATATACATAAATTTGTCAAATCACTATGCTGTACACAAAAACTAATGCCATATTGTGTGTCAAGCATACTCAAATAAAAAATACATTTTTTACTTTGTAAAAAAAAAAAAAAGAAAGAAAGAAAAAGAGATTTCTTGGCTGAATGTGGCCACATTTTTACCGCGGCTCAAGGCTCTCATCTAGGGAGTAAATGTTTAAATTTCAAGGGGAAACAGGCACATGCAGTGCTCATGTACTTCATGAACTCCTAGCCTCCTTGCCCTTACCACATGATGTACCATATATTACCGTCCTGAACCTTATGGCTACACTTTCCTCCTTGCTTTGTGCTTGCACATGGTGTATTGATATGACCCCAATGAAACTGGAGACAGAACTTGGCTGGAGCCCTTTTGCTGCTAGAGTGTCTGGTCCCTAGGCTTCTCCATTCTCCTGTGAATGTGTCTGGAGTAATATTTTCACTCACCATCTCAGTGTTTTCTGGCCAAACCCAACAGTGCACTAACTGACAAAGGCGGTACCAACTGTGCCACATGGCAAAAATGAAACGTTTATGACCTCCAGTATCAACAAGTAGGTCACATACAGGGTAGATTTAAATCAAAAGGCAATAAATTGATAAAGGATAGATTTCACGCTTTTAGTTCCTCAACTTCCAGATAAACCATTTACTCACATTGAAAATTCCATATAACAACACAACTCCAATTTTCACCCATCTACAGGGCCACACTTACAAGTGAAAAAGTTCTCACTCTTTCCCCAAAATGGAACAAACAGGCAGTCTCAGGCAATGAATCAGTTGTATTTATTCCTTAAGTCCAGCCACACTCATTTGACTCCTCTGTTACCCAGACATTATATTTGAAATATTACCAGGGACAACTTGCATAAAATCACACTGGTAAGAAGGGAGAAGGAAAATAGATAATTAATACAAAGGACACATCTACATGCCAAGATAGAAAAATATGCAAAGGGACGCCAGTCCTTTTCCTACTTTTGGTCACAGGCAGGAATTGAGATCTGTGACCTCCTTCTTCTACTTCCAATTCCGTGTCTTCTCATCTGTCCCAGAATCACAACAGGTCAGTGTTCTCTACTTCAGGAGCCAACAAACCTTTATTCATTAATGTCTGAGTCCTTAACAGTCTGGCTTCCATCTGTTTCCTGTGGGTTCCATCAACCTTTACAATTGGACTAGAAGTACTCAGAAGCCATACATAGTTCTGGAACTGGGCTCATGGTCAAAGCTTTCTGCAATTCACCCAGGGTCTAAAAACATTCATCTTCATTTACCTTTATTCTGGTAGCAGTTCTGTTCTTTCCAACTGCTGTTGACTCACAAGGAAACCCAAACTCTCATTTTCCATTCCCTTAATTAATGCAGCACCAGTATTTCAGAAATAACAAATATTTACTAAGGTTCATTAAGATAAGTATATCTCATCCATTCCAGAATAGGAAGCACGTACAATAGAATATTACACTCCACTCTTCTTTAAGTCCATCAGAAATGTTCAGATGGACAATGTTTTTTAGTCACAGTGCACATTTCCTAAATAGAGCAGGTAACCCACCTGTAGCCTCTGGGTTCATTTGCACAACTCAAACTATATAAAATAAAAATCATTTAATTCTTCAGAATAATTTAGACCTAATCTCATTTCATATCAAAACAATACAAAGACTCCATGAAATAATGCTCATGATCTAAAGAAACATGACTTCCAATAGCAAGATTCAGCCAACTCCATTACAGCTGAAAAAGTCAACATTTATCTTCTAATACCTGAGCATAAATCATGAACCGACTATTTTCATAACCTCACCCTAGCAGTCTATACCCAGAAAAGAAGGGCAAGACATCCAGTCATTCAAGATTAACTTCAGAGGCTATCATCCCTGGGAATCTACAGCTCCAGGAGAAGCCACCATGAGGAATCTGGGACAGTGTTGGAGCATTATGGGGACATAGCTTCAGGACCAGAGGGGAGTAATGGAGATTCAGCCCCTGCGAGATCACCATCAACACCACAGCCTGAACTGAACCCCTGCCCTGGGAGGCTCACAGGCTCCTCTGAAGAACAAGGAGGGTTGTTAACAGGAACAGGGGTCTGCAGAGGCCCACCCACCCCAGAGAAGATGGTCAGGGACACATCTCCTGACCTCAACCTGAAGTATGGAAACAAAGTCCCAGAGGAGTAAGTGAGAGGGAAGGAGAAAATGTGGGAACCATCAGTCATGTTGTAGAATGAGACATCCCCTTTCTCCAGGTCCAGGTCCCCTACCCTCTGGGGAATTGGCACAACATGTTCTGAAATATATGGAAGGGAAGAGAATGTATATCCATACATCCCCACAACCCAGAACCCTTTTTCTGGGGATTCCTGGTTCCAGCCATTCTTCTCCACATCTCTCCTGCAGACACCAAGGGCCCACTCACTTCTTTCTGCATTCCTGATCTCCACCTCCCATTAACAGCACCCTGATGTGATGCCTTCATGACCCAAGACACTATAGACTCCATGTTCTGAGCCCTTGGGTAAGTTTTTCCAGGTCACACTAGTCTTGTTATCAGAGACAGCAAGGCTGGAATGGGCAGACTCTGGATCCAGACTGACAGTCACTGCAGAGACAGTTACCAATAATTTAAGGACTTGCCCTACCACATAACAAGGCACACAACCACCACCCCACTCCCAGACACCTAGCTCCATGCAGGGAGGGCTAAACCTCAGGAGATGAGAGCCTTTTGGCTCAAGCACACAGCCTCTAACTGGAAGAAGTAAGCATAAGACTGATCTGGGGGTTAGACATGTCACAGGGCACTTGAGGGCCAGACTGGACTCCAACACTAAAGAATATCCATCTATATCCAGTATCAGTCACACCCAGTAATCTCAGCTACATGACTTTCACCGCCCCATTCCACTCACCACCATTGATGATGCCAGCATCTGTATCACCACAGCAAGCTGAAGGAGGTATCAGCAGCCATGGGATAGCAGTAGGAGCAACCAAACAGCAGAAGTAACTCACAGGCCTGAAACTTCTCCTTCTGCCAATCTACAAGAAAACCACATTGCACAAATGTGGACAACAAATCAGAGACTTGAGGAGACTGTACAGACCAGTGTTGGTACCTATCTCTGAAATACACTGAACCAAGAGATATAGGGGAAATGTTTTGGAAGCATTCACCTGTGAATTTATTTTTCACATACATTAATTCTCTCTCTCTCATGCTCACCCTCCCTCTCGCTGTCTCTCTCTGTCCTCTCTGACACACACACACGCACACATACATGCACACACTCTCTCTCATACATCCACAGCCATCAAGCTACACTGTTTCCATGAAACCCAAGCCAAAAAGCTTAACACCACTGAGGGAGTGTGTACTGACCTAAAAAGAAGGCTATTTGCACAGATTTCATTATCAAAGTAAGCTTTCTCTATCCCTAGCCACACATCAGTCCCAAAAACTAAGTTTTCTTTTGAGAAAGAACTGAGGAGACCAAAATTTCTGAGGTCTCCATTTACTTTTAAAGAACTGGCTGAACTGAACTTGCAGGTTGACTCCAAACCATGGTAGGGGCAATACAACTGGGTGGAGCTGCACTTGGAGGATGACTCTCAGCCATGGATGAGGAGAACTCAGGACATGGCACCAGAGAAATCTTGCCCCATCAGGAGGTAATGGAGAATATTCAAGGAAGGAGAGAGAGAAGTTCAAAGCAAGAAAGTAATGAATTTGCTTCCCTTTATTATGGAATATTGCAAGGAAAAACATCCCTGTGTAAGGGGAAACCCCAAAACATTAGGTCTAGTCATCTGCTTCTCCTTATAATCACCTAGAGAGATCAAAATCAGCAGGAGACACCACACATAATCAGCCCCCAAGTATGGCTGTGTCTTATGCCCCAGAAACTGTGAATATGTTTGACAGAAGGACTTTACAGGGTGCCTGGGTGGCTCAGTGGGTTAAGCCGCTGCCTTCGGCTCAGGTCATGATCTCGGGGTCCTGGGATCAAGTCCCGCATCAGGCTCTCTGTTCAGCAGGGAGCCTGCTTCCCTCTCTCACTCTCTGCCTGCCTCTTTGCCTACTTGTGATCTCTGTCTGTCATATAAACAAATAAAATCTTAAAAAAAAAAAAAGAAAAAGAAGGACTTTACAGATGTGAGGAAGATTAACGAAGATTAACGAATGGAAATAACGAATGCAGCAGGGGTAGAATAACAATTTCTCCATAAACCTAGATGGAACCTCAAACCCCAATTAGTCTAAGGACCATATCAAGCTATCCTCTATAAAGTGAGGTCCTGAAATGAGCAAGAGAAGAATAGAGGGACCCTGTCCCTCAGTGACACAAAGTATGAACTCCTCCAACCTTCATACTCCCCTTTGGGAAGAAGAAAGGAAGCTAACTGATCACAGAAAATGTATATCTGTCATAAGACCCTGAAAAGTCTGCACAGTAAAGCTGTGACCTCCAATAGGACAGAGACTCCAGAACAAAATTAGAATGATTATAAAACAAGAACAGGACACTTTCTTGAATATTTGCCAACAACATGGGACCCCTATTATCACACAGGTTTTTTCAGATAAAGTAGCACGTCCAGCTCTGTTGATTTGCTTATACCAACAGATCACATGAAGTGGGTAGACATGTCACATTTTGAGAAAAGGGAACTTTACTTGTTCTTCACTAAGACATTAGCTTACAGCAAACTCTACATTTCTATATGACAACTGACACAGATTAGCAAAGAAGAGGAATCAGGAGGAGGAGAAGAAGGAAGAGGAGAAAGGGAGTTGGTGTTCCATTCTTAGACTCTACAGTGCACCCAGAGCTATGCTGTGCACTTCAGTGGTCCAAGCACACTCTTCACCTCATTTCCACAGCAAGCTGTTCATTAGAAATTATTCTTCCAATTTCATGAATAAGATTAAATCAGACATTTGTTCACATCACATTATGAGCCCACCAATGTGAAAGTGTTGATTTTACTGTAAAGGTGTCTGTCCTTACAGAATAAAAAGAACATATATAAGGTATACTTTAAAACACAGACATTTCAATCCAACAGAGAATGGGGTGATGCTAAAAGAAGACTATTTAATCCACATTTTTAACAGATAAGTCCCAAGATTCAGTGAGACTCTCTAAAGAGTTTTCCTCACACATCTGGTCCCCATAGACTCTTACACCCCTGGCTACCCCTTCTCTGCTCTCACAGGCTTTATCCCTTACCATAAATAGAAACAGCCAGGACAGAAAAGGCACATGTTATGGATTCAGATGGCCTAGATTCATAACCCGCCCCGGTGCTACAGAGTGCTCTGCTAATGCTCTTTCATTGCATTAGCAATCCTAGGATCATACTCCTGCCCCCAGCTACTACAGGAAGGGTGAGATGGCCTTATTATCAGAAGCAAACCCAGTTAGAAAATTACTTCTGAACACCTTAAAATAAATATAAGTCTTTTCAGAAAACTCTCAAACATGTATCAAGGAGCCTATTACTTTTTGCACATCCAATAACTTGCATGTCCTTTGTGTACTTCCAACTCTAACCATCATAGCTGTCATTTGTGGTCTCTCTTCTACCCAAAGCCACCCAAAGTGTCTCTTCTACTCTCAGCCACACAAAGTGTCTCTGAGAGGAATCACAGGCTCCCTACTTTCCTTCTCATCTCCTCCTCTCTTTTCCAACCAGCTTTTCTTTCCCTGATTTACTCCCAAATTTTCTCTGGTAAACAATTTTCACTCCTCTGAGCTTCTGTTATTGCAATCCTCACACATTGCCCCTAATAAATCTAACCAGGACTGAGCCCATCAGCTAAACCCAGAATTCTCCTAAAAGGGGAGATAATGGTTGTGGAAAAACTGTAAGTTACTGTCCTTTAAAAAATTAATTTCTTAACCCTTCAATACAAACATGTACATAGGATTTTTTATGTAATGGTCCGAATCTCACAAACCCACTACCAGGACTCCCTAAACATCCTGGAGGCTCTGGATCTGAGAATTAGAACAGCTGATCTAGAGATAACTACTTCCAAAACAACCATGGAGGTTTAGAGGAAGATACCTGGTTTGGACAAGATGTCAGAGCATGCAGAAGCAAAATGAAGACCATCATTCCAGAAAAACAGAAAAAGAAAAAAAAATGGGAAAACCAAAGCAAGATCCAAAAAGAGGTAGGAATTTCAGGATAAAATGGATTCAGAAACAAAGATCCCTTAAGGAAGACCTGAGTCCGCAAATCAGTCAATGTGATACAACACATCAATAAAAGAAAGAACAAGAACCATATGATACTCTTCATAGATGCTGAAAAAGCATTTGACAAAGTACAGCATCCCTTCCTGATCAAAACTCTTCAAAGTGTAGGGATAGAGGGCACATACCTCAATATCATCAAAGCCATCTATGAAAAACCCACCACAAATATCATTCTCAATGGAGAAAAATTGAAAGCTTTTCCACTAAGGTCAGGAACACGGCAGGGATGTCCATTATCACCACTGCTAATCAACATAGTACTAGAGGTCCTAGCCTCAGCAATCAGACAACAAAAGGGAATTAAAGGCATCCAAATCAGCAAAGAAGAAGTCAAATTATCACTCTTCGCAGATTATATGATACTATATGTGGAAAACCCAAAAGACTCCACTCCAAAACTGCTAGAACTTATACAAGAATTCAGTAAAGTTCTTTCCATAGTTTGGCTATTGTGGACATTGCTGCTATAAACATTCGAGTACACGTGCCCCTTTGGATCACTACGTTTGTATCTTTAGGGTAAATGCCCAATAGTGCAATTGCTGGGTCATAAGGCAGTTCTATTTTCAACATTTTGAGGAACCTCCATGCTGTTTTCCAGAGAGGTTGCACCAGCTTGCATTCCCACCAACAGTGTAGGAGGGTTCCCCTTTCTCCGCATCCTCGCCAGCATCTGTCATTTCCTGACTTGTTGATTTTAGCCATTCTGACTGGTGTGAGGTGATATCGCATTGTGGTTTTGATTTGTATTTCCCTGATGCCGAGTGATATGGAGCACTTTTTCATGTGTCTTTTGGCCATCTGGATGTCTTCTTTGCAGAAATGTCTGCTCATGTCCTCTGCCCA
The DNA here is from genome assembly GCF_030435805.1 of Mustela lutreola. Taxonomy (NCBI): domain Eukaryota; kingdom Metazoa; phylum Chordata; class Mammalia; order Carnivora; family Mustelidae; genus Mustela; species Mustela lutreola. Next base: position 122,458,307 of record NC_081295.1, read on the forward strand.
TTTCTTGATTGGATTATTTGTTCTTTGGGTGTTGAGTTTGCTAAGTTCTTTATAGATTCTGGACACTAGTCCTTTATCTGATATGTCGTTTGCAAATATCTTCTCCCATTCTGTCAGTTAAAGAACCTAGATGTCCATCAACAGATGAATGGATCAAGAAGATGTGGTATATATACACAATGGAATACTATGCAGCCATCAAAAGAAATGAAATCTTGCCATTTGCGACAACATGGATGGAACTAGAGCGTATCATGCTTAGCGAAATAAGTCAAGCAGAGAAAGACAACTATCATATGATCTCCCTGATAAGAGGAAGTGGTGATGCAACATGGGGGCTTAAGTGGGTACGAGAAGAATAAATGAAAGAAGATGGGATTGGGAGGGAGACAAACCATAAGTGACTCTTAATCTCACAAAACAAACAGAGGGTTGTTGGGGGGAGGGGGTTAAGGAGAAGGGGGTGGTATTATGAACATTGGGGAGGGTATGTGTTTTGGTGAGTGCTGTGAAGTGTGTAAACCTGGTGATTCACAGACCTGTACCCCTGGGGATAAAAATATATGTTTATAAAAAATAAAAAATTATATTAAAAAAAAAAGAATTCAGTAAAGTGTCAGGATATAAAATCAATGCACAGAAATCAGTTGCATTTCTCTACACCAACAGCAAGACAGAAGAAAGAGATATTAAGGAGTCAATCCCATTTACAATTGCATCCAAAACCATAAGATACCTAGGAATAAACCTAACCAAAGAGACACAGAATCTATACTCAGAAAACTATAAAGTACTCATGAAAGAAATTGAGGAAGACAAAGAAATGGAAAAATGTTCCATGCTCCTGGATTGGAAGAATAAATATTGTGAAAATGTCTATGCTACCTAAGGCAATCTACACATTTAATGCAATTCCTATCAAAGTACCATCCATCTTTTTCAAAGAAATGGAACAAATACTTCTAAAGTTTATATGGAACCAGAAAAGACCTCGAATAGCCAAAGGGATATTGAAAAAGAAAGCCAACATTGGTGGCATCACAATTCCGGACTTCAAGCTCTATTACAAAGCTGTCATCATCAAGACAGCATGGTACTGGCACAAAAACAGACCCATAGATCAATGGAACAGAATAGAGAGCCCAGAAATAGACCCTCAACTCTATGGTCAGCTAATCTTCGACAAAGCAGGAAAGAATGTCCAGTGGAAAAAAGACAGCCTCTTCAATAAATGGTGCTGGGAAAATTGGACAGCCACATGCAGAAAAATGAAATTGGACCATTTCCTTACACCACACACAAAAATAGACTCAAAATGGATGAAGGACCTCAATGTGCGAAAGGAATCCATCAAAATCCTTGAGGAGAACAGGGGCAGCAACTTCTTCGACCTCTGCCGCAGCAACATCTTCCTAGGAACAACGCAAAAGGCAAGGGAAGCAAGGGCAAAAATGAACTATTGGGATTTCATCAAGAACAAAAGCTTTTGCACAGCAAAGGAAACAGTTAACAAAATCAAAAGACAACTGACAGAATGAGAGAAGATATTTGCAAACGACATATCAGATAAAGGACTAGTGTCCAGAATCTATAAAGAACTTAGCAAACTCAACACCCAAAGAACAAATAATGCAATCAAGAAATGGGCAGAGGACATGAACAGACATTTCTGCAAAGAAGACATCCAGATGGCCAAAAGACACATGAAAAAGTGCTCCATATCACTTGGCATCAGGGAAATACAAATCAAAACCACAATGCGATATCACCTCACACCAGTCAGAATGGCTAAAATCAACAAGTCAGGAAATGACAGATGCTGGCGAGGATGCGGAGAAAGGGGAACCCTCCTACACTGTTGGTGGGAATGCAAGCCGGTGCAGCCACTCTGGAAAACAGCATGGAGGTTCCTCAAAATGTTGAAAATAGAACTGCCCTATGACCCAGCAATTGCACTATTGGGTATTTACCCTAAAGATACAAATGTAGTGATCCAAAGGGGCACATGCACCCGAATGTTTATAGCAGCAATGTCCACAATAGCCAAACTATGGAAAGAACCTAGATGTCCATCAACAGATGAATGGATCAAGAAGATGTGGTATATATACACAATGGAATACTATGCAGCCATCAAAAGAAATGAAATCTTGCCATTTGCGACAACATGGATGGAACTAGAGCGTATCATGCTTAGGGAAATAAGTCAAGCAGAGAAAGACAACTATCATATGATCTCCCTGATATGAGGAAGTGGTGATGCAACATGGAGGCTTAAGTGGGTAGGAGAAGAATAAATGAAACAAGATGGAATTGGGAGGGAGACAAACCATAAGTGACTCTTAATCTCACAAAACAAACTGAGGGTTGCTGGGGGGAGGGGGTTTGGGAGAAGGGGGTGGGATTATGGACATTGGGGAGGGTATGTGCTTGGGTGAGTGCTGTGAAGTGTGTAAACCTGGTGATTCACAGACCTGTACCCCTGGGGATAAAAATATATGTTTATAAAAAATAAAAAATTAAAAAAAAAAAGGAAGACCTGAGTCCTAAACAGGCTAGCTTGATTTCTGAAATCTTCCAGAGACAGCAAATTCTGAAGTACACCATCAATGCCATGGTCCAACTGCCCTTATAAATGGCCACTCTGTTGTCACTTGACCAACAAACTATCAGTTGAACAAGGTGTGTTCAGAGGGTGTTGCTAATTCTAACAGCAACCTACAGTAGAGGATGGGTCAGAATAGAGACAGATCTGTGTTCCCAAGGACAGTCCCTGCAGTCTTCAGAAGGACACAACAAATATAACAAGGAGATCAGGAACACCAACCCCATCCTGGTGTGAGGTCCAGTGACAGAGAAGGTGGCACAGTGGAGGCTGGGGAGGTAAAGCCACAGAAAACTGAGTCACTTACCTGCATACAGTTTTGCCTTCTTCAGGGTTGAAAGGGAAGACACCCTGGTGAGACAGGAGCCAGAACAAATCTGCATATTATTGACTCCTCTCTGTGTTACAGGTGACACTATAACAGAGTAAGGAGAGAGGCTAGAGAGGAGATACCCTCCTGACTTGGCTGACAATAGGATGTTCTGGGAAATTCCCTGGACCACTGGTCAGAGAGCCAGCATTGCAGGCTGAGTTCCATGCCTGCCAATTGCTGCTGTGTGACCTTGCCAAGCTAGTGTCCTGAGTCTTAAAAACCACAACATTAAAATAAAAACTCTGAGAAACAAATGGAGGGTTTTGGAGGGGAGAGGGTGGGAGGTTGTGTGAGCCTGGTCTTGGGTATTATAGAGGGCACGTATTACGTGGAGCACTGGGAGTGCTGCATAAACAATGAATTCTGGAACACTGAAAAAAAATTAGAAAAATAAAAGATACATGTAGTTGAATAATAAAACCATCACAATGAGAGTTAAATTAAAAATCAAAAGAAATTTTTGTTTGTTTGTGTTTGTTTCTATTTTTAAAGATTTTATTTATTTCTTTGACAGAGAGTGATCACAAGCAGGCAGAGAGGCCGGGAGAGAGAGAAGAGGAAGCAGGCTCTCTGCCAAGCAGAGAGCCCGATGTGGGGCTCGATCCTAGGACCCCGAGATCCTGACCCTAGCAGAAGGCCGCATCCCAACCCACTGAGCCACCCAGGCATCCCAAAAGAACTTTTAAATATTCAACTTCTATTCTCCTACAGACAAGTAGACTTAAGAGTCAACCAAGAGAAACAATTTTAACCAGAAGAGACAAAATTTAAAAAATAAACAAATAAATTCAGCAGAGTCCAAAGAGACAAATGAAAATAACATAGAACTGAACGATTGATTATAACATTAAGAATATCTAAGGTGAGGGACGCCTGGGTGGCTCAGTTGGTTGAGCCGTTGCCTTCGGCTCAGGTCATGATTTCAAGGTCCTGGGATCGAGTCCCACATCGGGCTCCTTGCTGGGCGGGGAGCCTGCTTCTCTCGTCGCTGCCTCTGCCTGCCTCTCTGCCTGCTTGTGTGTACTCTCTCTCTCTATCTCTGGCAAATAAATAAAATCTTAAAAAAAAAAAAATATCTAAGGTGAAAAACTCTTAAGTTATTCATTCAATTTTATGCACACAAGCATTGCAAGACCAGTTATCTATATGAATTTGGTTTTCTGAACAATAGAAGAGACACAACTTCTGTGGAAACACAGAATCCATAAGAGTCAGGTAGATCTCCTGGGGCCAGTGGAGAAGAATTTTAATATCTAAAGAAATTTCATGTTTAAAAAAATTGGTAGCAGTGTGGGAGGCACTCAGCATACATACAGTCAACATCTAAATCTGATTCTTCCTTTTTTTATGGTGTGCAGGGGGATTCAACAATAAGTCAAAATGCGCATTTCAAGTAAATTTTCAATGAAAAATAGTATTCCTTCAAAGAAAAATACTCTATGTCCAACCATTCTTGATTAACAAAAGAAAACGCATAATACTAACAAATTTCATCCACAGAATTTTTCTGAAATGAATCCCAATATCAATTGCATCCCAAAATAAAGAAATTTTCACATGAAAAAAAACCACACAAAATTTTTATCCCATCTGCTTTCAATTGACTTTAAAGGTCAAAAATTATACAATGTATGAAAATGTTTTAGGGAATAAAGTATACGTTATTCCATGAATGCAAGAAATCATTATTACATCCAATGACTTTCAGGAAAGAGAGATATGGGAAATAACACAAAAGGGGAGATGAATTAAGAACTGGGGTGTTAGCTGAGCACTAGGGTAAAAGTGTCCAAACATTCTCAGAAAATACAACACTGGACCACTGACAACTTACCCCATGACATTCCCACCCAAGGTCTGTCTATCCTCTACCCAACAATTTGTGATCAGTACCTCCAGAACTGTAGAAAAAAGACTCTCCCACGATGGTGTTATGTGGAGGGAACATACTCCTAAATTTAATGACCCCATTTATTTATATAGTTTCTCTAAAACATTCCAGAGTATTCAGGTTGACTGAGAACCAGTTGCAGTGAAGACTAAAAGGCTACAAAGGAGGTGGGTAGGTGGGTAGATCAACCCAAGATGCACCACAGACTCCAGTGACCACCATCATTCCAGGTTTCAAAGCACTGTGTGCGAAAAAATAGCCCAGATGGGGAAAGCCCATGGAACAAGTTCTGCCTCTGGCCAGTTTCCACTTCTGCACCAGGGACGGGTCCACATGTCTCTGCATGAAACACAGAAGGGACACTATAGCTTAGGGGGTAAGAGACCCAAGGATATCTGGACAGTCACTCACCAGGCAGGTAAACAGATTTCCTCCAGTCTGCAAGGCAACACAGGAAACGGTGAGTTAAGAATCAGAATGTCTCCTACAAACGTGACACAGAAACTTCTGGGAAAAGGATGTAACATACCAAGATCTCCTTGGAGTTCATCTGAAAAAAGGTGAAAAATACTCTTAAACTCCCATCACTAAGAGCAGCAAAGACTGCACCTGAAAAACTCACAAGAGCATCTGTATGTCTCCTAGAAGATCTAACTCCAGACCCCTCAAGCCTCCAGAGCCCTACCTGTCCTCTCTGGTCCTCCTCAGCCCCCTGCTCCTGGCCAAGGGCCTACTGTCTGCTTCTCCTCTGCACCAGCTTCCACAAATGTTGGCCTTGGCCCTGTCCTGCCTTACCTCTGGCCTTCAGTGCCTCCTCCTTTATCTGCTGGTCCTCCTCCTGTTCTCTGTGTGGTTTCTCCCATTCCTGCATCTCCTGGAGCTTTGCAGTATGTTCTCTCATGATGTAAAAGGCAGCCCCAAGGAGTAGGAGCATCAGCACAGTCAGGATCACCATGAAAGCTAGCTTCCAGGGAGAACTCCAAGAGAAGAAGGGTTCTGTGCCCAGCCAGACACCCCATCAGGGCACTGCTCAGGACGGCCCAGCCCAGCACACACAGGGACCCCCAACCAGATAATCCCACCCTTCTAGGAGCGGGAAGTAGTACTGACCTGGGATGAACATGGCCATTGCCTTCTCCTGGCCCAAGATGGGGTTGAGGACTGAGCAGGTCACATTCCCTGAAGAGCTGTCCCTCACCACAAGAATTGCCTTTATGGTGAACAGCCCTTGGGCTTGGGTCTCAGAGAACGTCAGGAACTTCTCTCCACTTAGAGCTCTCCACTGCACTTGGGGCTTTGGGAACCACCCCGAGGCCATGCACACAATTCGAACCCATCCTTCTCTGGCCCTGTGATGTGCACTTGAGGGGCAGAGCCCGCACCTGAAGAGAAAAGCTGGAGAACCCAGGGAGGCCACCCAGAACCCAGAGATTCCAGCAGAACCTTCCTGTACACAACTCCAGGGAAGCATTGCATTTTGGGGGCTTCTTGGGGGAGTGATCCCTACAAGAATTAATGTAAGGGGTCCTGCCATGGGGATCATGGGGACCTGTGACAGGTCCAGAGGACAGGCACTGCTCCCTACCATGAGGGTGGGAATTCCATCACCCAGAGGGGTAGGAGGAATTTCATTCCATGATCCATCTTTCTCTGCTCTTCTCAACTCACACACTCTCCAGGGCATCTTCAGGAACACCCACTGCCACTCGGTCATCACTTCCACGAACCCACATACCTCCTGAGCTCGCTCCCTAATATCCACATCTCTGGTTTAGCTGTGCCAGGATTCCTCACAGATATTTCATGTTTGGCCCCATCTGTGACAGGATAATGAGGAAAATACCCCAATCTTTCAGTCTTCCTTACATCCAGCCAGCCCTCTGCCACATATTGTTAATGCCTTCACACTCTGCTTCTGGGCCCCAACCTGTGACTTGACTTAACCCACTGAGAGTTCAGGGAATGGGACTCTAGCAGAGGTGGAAACTGCTTGTGCCATTGCACTGTCCTCTGCCACAGGACAGACATCTTCAGGCTAGTGCAGCATTTCCAGCTGAAGCTGTCCTAGATTAACCAATAGCCACCTGGACAACACCAGCTGAGCAAACCCAGCCAAGGTTTACTGGCAGGACAAAATAGATTTAAAGTAAGAGGCTTATTGTCCCTGTTGCAAATAGGGAAAGAGAGTCCCTTCCCATCCTTTTTTTGTAACATTTACTTGAGGAAACTTGTAATTCTGGGTGTTTTCTCTAATCTTTGAAATGTATATAAGTACTTTAAAACAAACAAACAAAAAAACAAAGAGGTCTTTTGCCAGCTCTGTGATCCAAGAATGTGTTTCTCAAGGACCCAGGAGCCCTCTCTTTGAACTGCTCACACCAAGGAGGACAGCAGACCTCGCTCTCCTTTCTTTGCCAGGGTAGGAGCCTATCCTCAGTGGGCACCTTGATCCACATGTAAAATCACCGCCTTTCATCATGATGGGAGAATTGGTAATAAATAAATAAATAAATAAATAAATAAAAACACTACTGTAAGTTTTATTTGTCTGCAAAGCTCTTCATCTCTCCTTCTATTCTGAATGATTCCCTTGCTGGATTCTTGGCTGCAGATTTTTTTTTTCCTTTTAGCACATTTGAATATATCACACGGCTCCATTCTGGCCTGCAGAGTTTCTGTTGAAAATTCCACTGAGTATATGTGAAAGTGTTGAATCACTATATTGCACACCTGAAATGAATATAACACTCTGTGTTAACTACACTGGAATCATATTTCATTTTATTTTTAAGCTAGGAGAATTTGGTTTTCCTCATAATAAAGCCAATTAGCTAACTTACATGCTCACCCAATTCCTAGGTGGTGCAAATATTTGCACCACCTAGGACAAATTGTGCTGGCAAGTCCAGCTACTTGAGAGATCATAACTGTTGATCCTGAGAATGTATATAGAATGAGTTTTGTCTGCATATGGAAAAGATGAGATTTCTTCTGTCCTTGCATTTCCTTTTTTTTTTTTTAAGATTTTATTTATTTATTTGACAGAGAGAGATCACAAGTACGCAGAGAAGCAGGCAGAGAGAGAGAGAGGAGGAAGCAGACTCCCCGCTGAGCAGAGAGCCCAATGCAGGACTCAATTCCAGGATCCTGAGATCATGACCCGAGCTGAAGGCAGTGGCTTAACCCACTGAGCCACCCAGGCACCCCTGTCCTTGCATTTCTTGATAGAATCTCTGTGATGTACAGCACATTGTAGTTAATGCTAATTTAATAATAAAAAGGAGCTTTCTTCCTACTACCCTAGAGACAAGATTCTGAGTTGAAAGATTATGGGTTTTTTTGGGAGATTTTGGGGGGTTCTTTTTTGTTTTGTTTTGTTTTGTTTCAGCGTAACAGTATTCATTGTTTTTGCACCACACCCAGTGCTCCATTCAATACCTGGCCTCCCTAATACCCACCACCTGGTTCCCCCAACCTCCCACCCCCCGCCCCTTCAAAACCCTCAGGTTGTTTTTCAGAGTCCATAGTCTCTCTCATGGTTCACCTCCCCTTCCAATTTCCCTCAACTCCCTTCTCCTCTCCATCTCCCCTTGTCCTCCATATTATTTCTTATGCTCCACAAATAAGTGAAACCATATGATAATTGACTCTTTCTGCTTGACTTATTTCACTCAGCATAATCTCTTCCAGTCCCGTCCATGTTGCTACAAAAGTTGGGTATTCATCCTTTCTGATGGAGGCATAATACTCCATAGTGTATATGGACCACATCTTCCTTATCCATTCATCTGTTGAAGGGCATCCTGGTTCTTTCCACAGTTTGCTACTATAAACATTGGGGTACAGATGGCCCTTCTTTTCACTCCATCTGTATCTTTGGGATAAATACCCAGTAGTGCAATTGCAGGTTCCTAGGGAAGCTCTATTTTAATTTCGTGAAGATAGAAGACCATTCCATGCTCTTGGATCAGAAGAATAAACATTGTTAAGATGTCTATACTGCCTAGAGCATTTGTCATTCTGATCAAAATTCCACCAGTATTTTTCAAAGAGTTGGAGCAAATAATCCAAAATTTTGTATGGAATCAGAAGAGACCCCAAAACACTAAGGAAATGTTGAAAAACAAAAATAAAACTGGTGGCATTATGTTGCCTGATTTCAAGCTTTACTACAAAGCTGTGATATCCAACACAGCATGGTACTGGCACAAAAACAAACACAAAGACCAGTGGAACAGAGTAGAGAGCCCAGAAATGGACCCTCAACTCTATGGGTGTCACGCTCTCCCTGCCTGCAGAGATGACGCAACACCAACACACACACAGGTCGATGCACAAGCTCTTGTTTATTCCCTGGTCGATCTTTCTCCTCCCCCTGCGGGGAAGTTCCCTTGCCTTATATAGGACATAACATCCAATCACAGAGGTGTTCACGTGAACAGGAGGTATCTAGAGCTTGTAGACAGTGGTGGCATAACAGCCAATCACAGAGGTGTTCACATGACAAGCATGAGGTCATGTGTGGCCAGGGCAGCTGTCCGTGCTGCTCGGGCTATGTAGCCAGCGCCATCTTAGGGGCACGACCCCGACATATGGGCAAATAATCTTTGACAAAACAGGAAAAAATATACAGTGGAAAAAATACAGTCTCTTCAATAAATGGTGCTGGGAACTCTGGACAGCTATATGTAGAAGAATGAAACTCGACCATTCTCTTACACCATACACAAAGATAAAATCAAAATGGATAAAAGACCTCAATGTGAGATGAGAATCCATCAGAATCCTAGAGAAGAACATAGGCAAGAACTTCTTCAATATCAGCCACAGCAACTTCTTTCGAGATATATCTCCAAAGGCAAAGGAAACAAAAGCAAAAATGAACTTTTGGGAGTTCATCAAGATCAAAAGCTTCTGCACAGCAAAGGAAACAGTCAACAAAACAAAGAGGCAACGCACAGAATGGGAGAAGATATTTGCAAATGACAGTACAGACAAAAGGTTGATATCCAAGATCTATAAAGAACTCCTCAAATTCAACACACACAAAACAGACAATCATATCAAAAAATGGGCAGAAGATCTGAACAGACACTTCTCCAATGAAGACAGACAAATGGCTATCAGACACATGAAAAAATGTTCATCATCACTAGCCATCAGGGAGATTCAAATTAAGACCACATTGAGATACCACCTTACACCAGTTAGAATGGCCAAATTAGGAAGACAGGAAACAACGTGTGTTGGAGAGGATGTGGAGAAAGGGGGACCCTCTTCCACTGTTGGTGGGAATGGATGTTGGTGCAGCCTCTTTGGAGAACAGTGTGGAGATTCCTCAAATTAAAAATTGAGCTTCCCTAGGACCCTGCAATTGCAGGGTATTTATTTATTTATTTATTTATTTATTTATTTTGGGTATTTACCCCAAAGATACAGATGTAGTGAAAAGAAGGGCCATCTGTACCCCAATGTTTATAGCAGCAATGGCCACGGTCGCCAAACTGTGGAAAGAACTAAGATGCCCTTCAATGGATGAATGGATAAGGAAGATGTGGTGCATCTATACTATGGAGTATTATGCCTCCATCAGAAAGGATGAATACCCAACTTTTGTAGCAACATGGACAGGACTGGAAGACATTATGTGGAGTGAAATAAGTCAAGCAGAGAGAGTCAATTATCATATGGTTTCACTTATTTGTGGAGCATAGCAAATAACATGGAGGACAAGGGGAGATTGAGAAGAGAAGGGAGTTGAGGGAAATTGGAAGGGGAGGTGAACCATGAGAGACTATGGACTCTGAAAAACATTCTGAGGGTTTTGAAGGGGTGAGGGTGGGAGGTTGGGGGAACCAGGTGGTGGGTATTAGAGAGGGCACATATTGCATGGAGCACTGGGTGTGGTGCAAAAACAATGAATACTGTTATGCTGAAAAGAAATAAAAAATTTTTTTTAAAAATACACAACCTAACCCTACACACAAAGGAGCTGGAGAAAGAACAACAAAGAAACCCTAAACCCAGCAGGAGAAGAGAAATCATAAACATCAGAGCAGAAATCAATGAAATAGAAACAACAACAAAAAAATAGAACAAATCAATGAAACTAGGAGCTTGTTCTTTGAAAGAATTAATAAGATTGACAAATCCCAGGCCAGACTTATCAAAAAGAAAAGAGAAAGGACCCAAATAAATAAAATCATGAATGAAAGAGAAGAGATCACAAACAACACCAAAGAAATACAAACAATTATAAGAACATACTATGAGCAACTCTATGCCAACAAATTTGACAATCTGGAAGAAATGGATACATTTCTAGAGACATATAAACTACCACAACAGAACCAGGAAGAAATAGAAAACCTGAATAGACCCATAACCAGTAAGGAGATTGAAACAGTCATCAAATATCTGGGGACTAAAAATATATGTTTATAAAAAATAAAAAATTTATAAAAAAAAAAGACTGAGTTCTAAAAATTAAATATCTCACCATGAAAATGAAAAAAAAAAATCTCCAAACAAACAAAAGCCCAGGGCCAGACGGCTTCCCAGGGTAATTCTACCAAACATTTAAAGAAGAATTAATTCCTATTCTCCTGAAAATGTTCCAAAAAATAGAAATGGAAGGAAAACTTCCAAACTCATTTGATGAGGACACCATCACCTTGATCTCAAAACCAGACAAGGATCCCATCAAAAAAGAGAATTATAGACCAATATCCTTGATGAACACAAATGAGAAAATTCTCACTAAAATACTGGCCAATAGCATCCAACAGTACATTAAAAGGATTATTCACCACGACCAAGTGGGATTTTTTCCAGGGCTGCAAGATTGGTTCAACATCAGCAAATCAATCAATGTGATACAATACATTAAGAAAAGAAAGAATAAGAACCATATGATACTCTCATAGATGCTGAAAAAGCATTTGACAAAGAGGAGCATCCCTTCCTGATTAAAACTCTTCAAAGTGTACGGATACAGGGCACATACCTCAATATTATCAAAGCCATCTATGAAAAAAGACTGCAAATATCATTCTCAATGGAGAAAAATTGAAAGCTCTTCCGCTAAGGCCTGGAATATGGCAAGGATATCTGTTATCACCACTGCTGTTCAACATAGTATTAGAAATCCTAGCCTCAGCAATCAGACAACAAAAAGAAATTAAAGGCATCCAAATTGGCAAAGAAGTCAAACTATCATTCTTTGCAGATGATATGATACTATATGTGGAAAACCCAAAAGGCTCTGCTCCAAAAATGCTAGAACTTGTACAGGAATTCAGTAAAGTATCAGGATATAAAGTCAATGCACAGAAATCAGTTGCATTTCTTTACACTAACAACAAGACAGAAGAAAAAGAAATTAAGGAGTCAGTCCCATTTACAATTGCACCCAACACCATAAGATACCTAGGAATAAACCTAACCAAAGAGGCACAGAATCTGTACTCAGAAAACTATAAAGTACTCATGAAAGAAATTGAGGAAGACACAAAGAAATGGAAAAATGTTCCATGCTCCTGGATTGGAAGAACAAATATTCTGAAAATGTCTATGCTCCCTAAAGCAATCTACATATTTAATGCAATCCCTATCAAAATCCCATCCATTTTTTTCAAAGAAATGGAACAAATAATCCTAAAATTTATATGGAACCAGAAAAGACCTTGAATACCCAAAGGAATATTCAAAAAGAAAGCCAAAGTTGGTGGCATCACAATTCCAGACTTCAAGCTCTATTACAAAACCAGACACACAGATCAATGGAACAGAATAGAGAGCCAGAAATAGACCCTCAACTCTATGATCAACTAATCTTCAACAAAGCAGGAAGGAATGTCCAATGGAAAAAAGACAGCCTCTTCAACAATGATGCTGGGAAAATTGGACAGCCACATGCAGAAAAATGAAATTGGACTATTTCCTTACATGACACACAAAAATAGACTCAAAATGGATGAAGGACCTCAATGTGAGAAAAGAATCCATCAAAATCCTTGAGGAGAATGCAGGCAGCAAGCTCTTTGACCTCAACTGTAGCAACTTCTTCCTAGGAACATCACCAAGACAACAGAAGCAAGGGCAAAAATGAACTATTGGGTTTTCATCAAGATCAAAAGCTTTTGCACAGCAAAAGAAACAGTTAACAAAACTAAAAGACAACTGACATAATGGGAGAAGATATTTGCAAATGATATCTCAGATAAAGGTCTAGTATCCAAAATCTATAAAGAGCTTAGTAAACTCAACACCCAAAGAACAAATAATCCAATCAAGAAATGGGCAGAGGACATGAACAGACATTTCTGCAAAGAAGACATCCAGATGGCCAACAGACACATGAAAAAATGCTCCATTTCACTTGGCATCAGGGAAATACAAATCAAAACCACAATGAGATACCACCTCACCAGTCAGAATGGCTAAAATTAACAAGTCAAGAAATGACAGAAGCTGGCCAGGATGCGGAGAGAGGGGAACCCTCCTACACTGTTGGTGGGAATGCAAGCTGGTGAAACCACTATGAAAACAGCGTGGAGTTTCCTCAAAATAATGAAATTGGAGCTACCCTATGACTCAGCGACTGCACTACTGGATATATATCCTAAAGATACAATCATGGTGCTCCAAAGGGGCACGTGCACCCGAATTTTTATAGCAGCAATGTCCACAACAGCCAAACTAGAAAGGAACCTAGATGTCCATCAACAGATGAATGGATAAAGAAGATGTGGTATATATATACAATGGAATACTATGCAGCCATCAAAAGAAATGAAATCTTGCCATTTGCGCGACGTGGATGGAACTAGAGAGTATTGTGCTTAGTGAAATAAGTCAATCGGAGAAAGACAACTATCATATGATCTCCCTGATATGAGGAAATGGAGATGCAATGTGGGGGGGGTTGGGAGGGTAGGAAAGGAAAAAATGAAAGAAGATGGGATTGAGAGGGAGACAAACCATAAAAGACTCAATCTCAGAAAGCAGACTGAGGGTTGCTGGGGAGAGGGGGGATGGAGAGGGTAGTGGGGATATGGACAATGGGGAGGGAATGTGCTATGATGAGTGCTGTGAAATGTGTAAACCTGGCGATTCACAGACTTGTACCCCGGGAATAAAAATACATTATATGTTTATTAAAGTAAATACATAAATTAATTTGTTAAAAAAAGATTAGCCAAACATGGCACAGATGAGCTGAACTCCCTGAATGCCAGATTTAAAAAATCCTTGTTCTTATAGGCCACTGAGATCTCTATCTCTGCATTACACAACATTATGGCAGCAATCTGCAGCTTACACATAAAATCCATATATCTACCACTAAACAACCAATTAAAAAAAATAATAACCTGTGAGTACCTGAAGTCCCTTGTCCCCAAATCTCCTCACTCAGCTGGGTCTATATCCAAACCTCTCTGACACTAGAGTGCTCCTTTCCCACCACACTGCCCCTACATGAATGCAGAGGGCCATCCTCTTCACCCCATAACTACATCCAGGCCTCCAATCTTGTTCACCTTCCATACACCGTCCATTACAGCTGCCAAAGCAAACCTGCCCTCACACACCTCGCTCCACTGCTCTGTTGAAAATTCCCTCAACCCTGCATCTAAATGGCATAAGAGCACACAAAGCCTTTGATGGTCTGGTATTACCACCCCCACTACCCCGCAAACGAAACTCCTATCCACTTCCTCCTCAATCCCACCATCTGCACCTGTCAGGGAGTACACAGTCCAGACCTGGGACAATTCGGTTGATTGCTCAGAACCACAATCATCATGCTGTGTATGCGCCACACAGATCCATCAACCGAAGGCCATTTCAGAACACTGTCTGCTTCACTCAAATATCTGCTCAAGTGTGTGTTACTCATGGGCTTCTCCTGACAAATCCCGTCTCTGTGCACCTGGACAAGGAACACCTCTATATTCCGGAGAGTCACCTCTAACCACCCTCCCATTCACCTCCACACCAATCATGTGGCCTCTCTCTATGCCCAGACTCACCAGCCACACTCCTTCCTCAGGTGTCTCATGTGGGTGTTCTTCTGCTTGGAACTCTCATTCCTAAAATATTTATTTGGCTAAATCTCTACACACCACCATCTAACATTATCTATAACCTATTTGGCTATTTATTGTCTGTATAATATAAACTCTACAGGGCATGGACCTTTATTTGTTACACCAAGATACCCAGGTGCAGAGAACATAGCTATCATGTACCAGGAGTTCTATATATTTAAACTGAATAAATGAAGAGTGAAAGACCCACTTTCCCTCTTGTATAAATTGAGGGCTATTAACTTAGACCCTGAGGTGGCTCTGAATTCCAATACTGCAGATCTCTAAATATAGACCAACAATCCACCTGCCACCTTCAGTTCCACACTGGCCTCTTCATAGAAGATTCTCATTTGGAAGAAGCAGGTATACAGCCTGTTGTCAAAAGCCTGGACATGGTGAATGCGCACAGCAGCCTCCCCCTGGGTGAGGAAATCCTTCACCAGTGAGGTTTGCCCTCTGTACTCAGCCAACTGCTCTTCTGTCTGCTCCCGCTGGTTTTGATAGATGAGCACTGCTCCTGAGAACTTGGAGGGGAACCACCACAGCTCCATATTCTCCACATCCATGGCTGGGGACACAAGACACGGCAGTGTGATGTCCGCACCCAGCACTGCCACAATGGGTTCGGAGGGGCCAATCACCATAAACTCCTCTGTGGACACAGACATAGGAGTGAGAAAGCTGGAGAGATGCAGGACAGGGAAGGAAACATGCTATCAGGAGGGAGACCCTGACTGAGGGACTCACTCAGCTGTGACAACTCCTAATGGGACAATTTTATCCTACAATTTTAAAACACACAAATGGTGTCAAAGATTCTCCTCAGCAGCAAGTGCTCCTGACTCCAGGACCTTCCATGAAGGACGCTTTGACTCAGTCGTTCTAAACTTCCACAGGCATCACAATCACCAGGAAGGCCTGTGAAACACAGACTGCTGGGCTCTACCCCCAGGCCTCCTGGTTCAGTAGGTCTGGAGTGGGTCCAAGACTGTGCATTTCTAAGGAGGTGGTGAGAAGCTGATACTGATGTTCCAGGGACCACACTCTGAGAACCACAACTCTAACTTGCCTCCTCTTAGGACAGAACTGAAAACTTATCAAAGAGCACTACTATGGCCGAGTGGTAACATCCTATTCATTGTAGCACACCTAAAACTTTCCTACACTTGCTCCTAAATTTATTATTTCTGTTTGTGTCTTTGTTCTCTGCTGAATTCCATGTGCACTAAAAACTAGACCTCACAGCTACTTGCATTAAAACCTGCCTTCACTCCACTGCTCACAGGACCCAACTCACTACCTGTTACCAAAGAGGGTTCATCACATTGCTCCCAGCCCCTCGAAACCCTGGTCTTCTGAGACCTGGTAGATATGTCACAGCAGGACACTTCTGCAGGACAAACCCCACCTGACAACCAAACACTGACTTCCCAGCTCCTGTGCTATTCAAATTTGGCTGAGTCACCATCTGTTTCACCTGGGGGATGACAATTACTAGTCTCCCTGTGACATCCTCCCTCCAGTCAGTGTCTGTGATCCTTTAAACCTAGAACCAAAACCATGTGCCTCCTCTACCAAAGCCCTTCAATGATTCTGCAGTTGCCCAAGTGATCCTGAGCCCATTAAGGAAGACCCTCCCTGCTCTCTGATCCCCAACTCCTGCTACTCTCCCCCTCATTCACTCTGCTCGGGCCAACACTCACCTCCTCTGCTCCTGCACACTGCCAGCTTTGTCTGGCTGCTCCTCACTATTGAAAAGCTTTATCCATGGGATCCAGACAAGCTCCTCCCACCTCCTCTATGACTTGGTTCCCACCACACTGCATACAGTGACCACCTTATGGAGCACTGCTGCCTGCCCACTTGCCATCCTGCTCTACATCCTTGTCCCATGCTCTCTACTCCTCTAACAGATGTAGACTCTATGGGGTATTTCATACTCGCTGTCCCTGCCAGAATGTAAGCTCTATAAAGACAGAGACTGTCTGCTTTGTACACAGCGTAGCACCTAACATGTACTCAGTGCCCTATAAATATTTGTGAAATATACGTACCAGTAAAGCTAGGAAACAAAAAGCCAATAAAGCCAGGAACCCCCCCTCCCCAAAAAGAGAGAGAGAAACAATTACTTTCATAGTGAAATTCACATTTTACTTCAGAGACATAAACTCATTAGAGAACTGTCATGCTCCCCTGCCCGTATTTTGTAGTTCTGGGATTCTTCTTATGTGTTTAATTTCAAATAGCAGTTGGGGCATCTCCAGAATCTGGGTAGAGCCAGGGACTCCACCAACAGCCATCTGTCCTGATGAGACACCAGCAGAGCTCCAGGGCTCTCACCCACCCCAGGGAGACACAGGGAGGGGGAGGGGACACATTCACCTGCAGAGCTACCAGCAGGCAGCTGGAAGAGGAGAAGCAGGGAGGAGAGTTGGGACAGCAAAGAGCCCCCGCAGCAACCCTCCATTTCCTCAGATCTGGGAAGACACAGGGCAGGAGGCAGGTGAACACCTCCAGAGATGAAGCAGGGCCAGGCCAGAGCTCTGGTCCTCAGAGCAGACAGGAGGGCTCAGGGCTGGCAACAGTCCCCAGCAGGAGCACAGCCTTTCCTACAGCTCAGTATGCTGATGAGGTGGGGGCCCCACAACCCTGATGTGAGGAAAGCCTGCCCAGGCCTTTGGAAACTTTCCCAGTCTGCTCTGCCCACAGAACCACACCCTTCCCGCCTCAGCACAAAGGCCTCCTCCATGTTTGCGTAAGTCACAGGCCACCACAGAGGTCCAGGGACACAAGGTGTAGACTCGGGGCCCTCCCAAAGAAGGACACACCAGCTCCTGTGTGTTGTTCTTCTGCTGCCCCCTAATTATGACCAGGGAATGACTGAGAAGCATGACAGCCAGACTGCGTCGTCCTCAAGGACACTGTGGCTCCCACCACAGGCACGTTGTTCTGGGGTCCTTTGATAGGTGAGTTCACCCTGATTTCCCCTCCTGCCTCCTGCAGCTCTTTTCTGCTCAGGACCAAGGATGTGGACTTGCTCATAGCTGAAGCCAGACAATTCCCCTCAATGGTTAATCATCATCTTCTCTATGTTTGAGGAGTTTCTGACTCATGGTAAAGGATCCCAGCAGAGCAGTGGGAATCACAGGATAAAATGAGACCTGGTCAAAAAGAAGGGCTTCAAACCACTGACCCTGAGTGGGGAGGGGGCAGCCAGTGGTCCTGGGACAGATTCTGGGGCTGACTGCTAAGGTCTCCTCCACACTCAGCCACCTGCTGTGGAAATCACCTGAGGCAAGGTTCTTGACCTGCTCTGCCCCAGGTCCTATCTGCAGAGTAATAAGATCTCATCCCACTGTATAAGAAGTATCCTATGAATGTATGTATGGAGAGTTAGTGCACATTAGAACAGTGCCTGTTCCTAGGAAAGCTATAGAAATGTCATTAAGTAAATGAGTAAAGTGGAGTCCGCACTGTAGTTGGGTCATCTCAGAGCCTCATTATTATTTGCACCAGTCTCTCAGCACATCCAGGACCTCAACGTCCTCCTCCCAAGCATCTACTCCCCCACTTTCCTCTTCTTGTCCAGCAAGTGTCTTCAGAACCCACTCACCTGTTGAAAACCTGGGACTTCTGGAGCTCTATACTGTGAGACCTCAGCCAGCCCCAAATCTGCTCTCAGAGATTGCACATGCTCAAGCCCTGAAGCCTGCTCCAGATCCAACGTTGGTGCCACAGGCTCCTCTTGTCTGAGAGGCAGGTGGTTCCAGTAGAGCAGAGAAGCACAGCCGAACACAGGTTGCAGAGGTCTCAGTTGACCAGGAACTGGGACACTCAGCACTCCCAGACAGAAGAATCCTGCACTGATTCCTTCCACCATTTGAAAGTGAAAGCTTACAAAATGCAACCCTAGCAGACTCTGCCCTGCCCACTGGACAGTGCACTCTAGTTATCAGGAAGGAAACAGCATGATCAGAGCCACAGAAACAGGGCAGGTACAGATACATGGACCCACTCCGCAGGGCAACACACAGAGGCAGAGACTCCATAATCCTTTGTTGATCAACTGCTACTCTCCAGGTTGACTAGCTTCTAGACCAGAAGCAAGGTGTGTATGCGGCACAGCCAAGATTTAAAAAGCCCTATGCTTGGGGCTACTAGTACTTTCTTTTCACTACCAAAACTATTCTGTTGGTTGGTGAATCCTGTCAGCTGGTGAATGCTATGTGGCAGAAGACTTTGAAATGCCCCAGTGTAGCTGCTTTGCTTTTTATCACCAGGAGATAACCCAGGTGCTCCCCACAGTGGGGCAATAGAGGGGTTAAGCCTGAGCATCACAGAATCTTCCAGGACCAGCTCCAGGACACTGGCCCTGCCCCAGCTGAATGGACAGCACCCTGTGGCTTCCTAATACTATACTATCACACAAGACCTGGGTAGACCATTCAGCCCCTCCGCAACAGGCCACAGTATGCACCAGGCAAGGTGGATTCTGTGGTCTCTGAAGGAACACTGTGGAGCACTAGGGCTTCCGTTCCAGCCCCTCCCTTCCTGCAGTTCCCCATCTCAGTAAAAGATACCTGGGGTCACCCAGTTATGTCTGCCAGATTCTGGAGGGCCATTCCACCACACACACCACTTTCCCACCCAGTCTTCTGCCAGTGCACCAGAAAGTTCAAGACTCTTCTCTAATCCATATCTGTGGCTACCTTCTAGCTCCACATCCATCTCACTTCCCCCTCACCCAGACATGGTGTCCCTGCTTCCCCATGGGCCTCCCCTGCCCACCTCCAGCCTCGCCCTCTCAAGTTCATTTTCCATCCAAGGTTATAACCTCTCAAACCATCTTTTATCAGCTCTGCTTCACCCCTTCCAGGGATCCCCCTGCTAAACCTCTTCTCTGTGGCTCCTGGGCCCAGCTTCCTCTCTGACTTCATTCCACTGCTCCCAGTGCTCCCTCCTGGCCTGGCAGCGTTCCTCCAGTTCACAGAGCTTTCCTAGCCTCAGATCTTCTCACAAGCCCTGGATGTTCCTGTTCTCTCTCATCCCCCAAACTGGTCACCATTCCAGTCTCACCTAAAGTGACCTCCCTCAGAGGGGCCTTCGACAACCTGCTCATCCCCATATGTGCCCCACACACATGCTTGTTGGGATTTAGTGGTGCCCTGTGCTCCTCCACAGCCCTGACATGTGATCTCCTGTGGAATGTCCATGGCATCCACAAAGGGAGGCACTGTGTGTCCTGGTCACGGGTCCATGCTTTTGGCAGCCTGTGTTCACTCTCAATTGTTCTGAATGATCCACTCCATCTGTTTTCATGAAGCAAGGACTGATGGACCCACTGGTGCATGGGAGTGATTGGTTTCCACCCAGATGTCTGGTCTGAGATATTAAACTCTGGGCAAACCCAGGGCTTCTACATATACCTGAGTATATCCCACATTATCATTCCCAGAGGTCTATTCTGCCAATATCCACTTAGACTCAGGAGTATTGGGAAAATCTATCTCAAGTGAAACAAAAACAGAAGGGCCAATATCATCCTCCAGGTCCACCCTCCATTGCCACCACCAATCTCTGCCCAATGGAGAGATTCCTTACGTCCTGAGAACATAGTGTAATTTTGCAAAAAAGTCAGAGGGAAGAAAGCCAAATTTTATTGAGTACCTACTAAGTGCCAGGAACTGCACTACACAAGCTGTACTTATGACACTTCATTCTCACACATGCAGAGATGAAGGAAGACAGGAGTCCTGCCATCTAGTAATCTTTCATCCAGGAACTTCCCGGACAAGGTTCCCCGCACCCTCACACACCCCAGTCCTCAAACCCAGCCCAGACCAGGCTCCACACAACTCAGGGTGAAAGAGGAACAGGAAGGGGACTTTGGACTCAGACATGACCCAGCATGATTGGGCCAGAAAGCTTATCTCCCCTGAATGCAGCCCCTGGGTCCCATGTTGGGAGAAGAGGGGAAGGAATGACAAAGCACAGGGAATGTTTTCCTGAAGGACTCTGGAGAGACACCCGAAGACACTGCAGGAAGAACACTAAACAGCAGGCTTCACTGTCCTCCCCCCACTCAGCAGGCTCAAATTCCAGCTGCTTTATCCACAAACACTGTTCATTGTCCATGAATGATTTTTCTTGCTCAAAATAAATTATCCTGATGGAAGTAGGATTAATATTATACTTTCGACTTTCACAGCCATATAATAGATCATATGTTTAGTTGCTTCAAGTTCTTCTGAGCAGTTCCAGAAAACATGCCATAAAACATGGGCTACGGTAAAATGAAATGTGATTTCATAATGTGCCAGTTGGAGGAAAGGATTAAACCCACATATTACAGACATCCAATAACACAATGTTTAATTTAGTTTTGGTGGCGGAGAACATCATTTTCTTTTAGCAAGATCATGTAACTACATTTTTCATGGTCTTTCATGAGATTTTCCTCTGCCAGATCATTTGAAGTAGCCAACACCTTTTTCATGTAGGTCAAGATTTATTAACTTGAATTCTCACTGTTCATACATATGCAGTTAGAGACCCTTCTTTAGTATTACAGTAGGTGGGAGAATAGCACAAGTGTTTGGTTTCTCTTCCCAGAACAGCCCTGATAGTTTAGACCAGGCTCAATATAAAGAAAAAAAGTAGGGGGCAAGCATGTACTAAAATCCTGGGCTTGGGGCATGCCCCAACTCCACGAGGAGGATCCTAAAGTTCAGGAGTCCCAAGGAGCAGGGAGTTCTCCTGCTGAACTCTCAGGGCAGACAGTGCATAAAGTATTTTTTCTTCTCTGCCTCTTTCCCTTGTCTTTTCCTTCCTCCCACTGTCCCTCCTGGTCACAGATGTCCTACCTCAGAGGACTCTGCTCTGTGGTTTCACATCTATGGGGTACTCCAGCCACAGCCCACAGGACCAAGTAACCTTTCACTCATGCCTTTCCACCCACACCTTTTCGACCACAGGAGTCACGGGTGAGCGTTACCATCACTGTAAAAGCCAGGGTAACAGGCCCCACCAAGCTGCCTGGGCTCTGGTCTCCCTGAGAACCAATCCACACCCTCTTGGATGTAAACATGGATAGATATCTTTGGCATCTGGTGTGCTGTGCAGAGGAACCTTTGTTGGGTTTTGGAATCCTACTAGTTGTAAACAGAAAGGGGGAGACAAATGAGACAAAGGACAAAGGACTCATTCTGCCATGATGCTGACCTCACTCCTCCCAAGAATGATGGTTTTAACCATTCTTTCTGGAATTACATGGGCAGCTGGCCCACTAGTTTCAAAAGATTCCTCTTTTTTTGTGTGTGGATAATTCATATCACAACCATACCTTTCTTTCCTCTCCATTTTAAAGGAAATATACACATAGCCCATCTAAAAGTAATTCAGTGTCATAAAACCACAAGGTTTACTGAAGGAGGAGATGAACATGTCAGATAATATATTAACATATAGAGTATTTAAATATATACAAAGATCCCAAAGAGTATATTTATGACTTTATTGTTGGGGTAAACATTTTGTTAAATTTGAAAATTCCTCCACTACACTTACAATGTACTGTGAGCAGTGCAGGGCCCTCCTCCAAGACACAGTTCAGCTTAGATGTTTGTATCACTCAGTGTCCGGTCAGGAGGCAGAAACCACATCACTCATTTTAACATGGAAAATATGATATAAAGAATTATTAAGCAAAGGTTTTAACTATGAAAGAAGTAAAAGAAAGTTCTAAGGAAACCAGAAGTAGGAGATACAGGAAGTAGACATTACCTCTAAAAACAGAAGACATTTGAGAAAATAAGCCTGACACTGTTTATTGGAGGAGTTGGAACTGGTGTCCTCATGTACGGAAAGAAGTTCACCAACATGCTGCAGACCAAGGCTGCTGGGCAGGAAAACTCTCACTAGAGAACTGGCAAGAGTCCCTAGGAGGCAGCCTTCTAGAACTGCTACAATGTACAATTGTAACTTGCTACAATGCCATACCCTTTTACTTAAAGGCGAGAGAAACTAGGTCTCCTCCAGGCCACTGGCAGTAACACTGTAAGATCAATGGGTGAAAACACTGACAGTGGGACATCTGAGTGGCTCAGTGGGACATCTGAGTGGCTCAGTGGGTTAAGCATCTGACTTTGGCTCAAGTCATGATCCCAGAGTCCTGGGAGCAAATCCTGCATGGGACTCCTTGCTCAGCGGGGAGCCTGCTTTTCCCTCTGCCTGCCACTCCTCCTGCTTATGCTTGCGCTCTCTCTCTCTCTCTCTCTCTCTGACAAATAAATAAAGTCTCTTTGAAAACATAGCAAAAGAAGAATAAAGCTTTGTCCCCAGCTATTGTCTTGCTGTATTCCCTCTGCTGCCTCCTAGGAATTCACAGTGCTGAGACAGCCAAAATCTGACCTGTATAGGCCTTCGTGGATGAAACCAACTGAAAAACAAAGAAGGAATGCCCAGAACTCTGGCCTCCTTTGAAGATTCTTGGCTGAAACTGGCCAGATTCTAACTGTGGCTCAAAGTTCTCATCTAGGGAGTAAATGTTTAAATTTCGAGGAGAAACAGGCACACGTGGTGCTCATGTACTTCATGAACTCCTAGCCTCCTTGCCCTTATCAACACGCTACCCCACAT
This sequence comes from Mustela lutreola, assembly GCF_030435805.1. Classification (NCBI taxonomy): domain Eukaryota; kingdom Metazoa; phylum Chordata; class Mammalia; order Carnivora; family Mustelidae; genus Mustela; species Mustela lutreola. Next base: position 122,481,907 of record NC_081295.1, read on the forward strand.
ATTACTGTCCTGCCCATTAAGGCTACACTTTCCTCCTTGCTTTGTGCTTGCACTGGGTGTATTGATATGACCCCAATGAAGTGTGGACAAAGCTTGGCCTGGTGGCCTTTTGCCACTAGAGCATCTGTCCCCAGGCCTCTCCTTTCTCCTAGGAAGGTGTCTGGAGTAATCTTTTCTTTTGTTGTCTCAGGGTTTGCTAGCCAAACCCAACAGTGCCCTGACTGACAAAGGCTGTGCCAAGTGTGCCACATGGCAAAAAAGAAATGTTTATGACATCCAGTATCAGCAAGTAGGGCACATAGAGGGTAGATTTGAATCAAAAGGCAAAGAATGGATAATGGGCAGATTTCACACCTCTAGATCCTCAGCTTTCCCATACATCAGTTTACTCATACTGGAACTTCCACATAACAATATAACAACTCCACATTTTCACCCATTTACATGGCTACACCTACAAGTGAAAAACTTTTCACTCTTTCCCCAAAATGGAAAAGACAGGCAGTCCCAAGAATTGAATTGAACAGTTATATTTAGTTTCTTAAGTCCAGCCACAATCATTTGACTATTCTGTTACCTAGAGATTACATTTGAAATATCCCCATGGACAACTTATATAAATCACACTGATAAGAAGAATGATGAAAGAAAATACATAATTAATACAAATGACCTGACAAGAAAGAAAAAAATATACAAAACTACTGCAGTCCTTTTCCTACTTTTGGTTACAGGCAGTAAGTAAGATCTGTGGCTTCCTTCTTCCACCTCCTATTCTGTATATTCTCATCTCTCCCATACCACAGCAGGGCAGAGTTCTGTATCTTAGAAGTGGACACACATTTATTCCTGAATGCCTGAGTCCTCAGTAGTCTGGCTTCCTTGTGTTTCCTGTGTTTTCCATCCACCTATACAAGTGAACTAGAAGTACCCAGAAGCCGTACATAGATCCTGGAACTGTGCTCATGGTCAAAGCTTTCTTCAATTCATCTGGGGTCTGAAAACGCTCTTCTTCATTCACATCTTTATTCTGGTAGCAGTTCTGTTCTCTACAACTTCTGTTGAGTCACAAGGGAACCCAAATTCTCATCTTCCCATCCCTGAATTAATGTAGCACTAGTATTTCACAAACAACAGATATATACTAAGGTCCATTAAAATGAGTAGGTCTCATTCATTCCAGAATAGGAAAGATATACAATAGAATATTACACTCCACTCCTCTTAAAGTCCATCAGCCATACATTTCTTCAGAAATGTTTAGATAGACAACACCTCTAGTCAGAGTGCACATTTCCTAAAACAAAGCTGGTAACTCACTCATAGCTTCTGGGTTCATCTGCACAACACAAACTGCATAAAATAAACACCATTTAATTCTCCAGAGTAATTCAGACCTCATCTCATTTCATATCAAAACAACACAAAGACTCCACAAAATAATATTCATGATCAAAAGAAACATGGCTTCCTATAGCAAAATTCAGTCAGCCTTATTACAGCTGAAAAAGTCAACATTTATCTTCTATTACCTGATCATAATCTCAGAGTGGTTGGATCCAGCCCCCCATCTGGCTCCAGATTCAGCATGGAATCTGCTTGAGATTTTTAACCTTCTACCCACTCCAATTGCTCTAAATAAATAAATAAATAAATAAATAGAATCTTTTTATTTTTTTAAGATTTTATTCATTTGAGAGAGAGACAGAGATAGTGAGAGACAGCAAGAGCAGGGAGGAGAGGGAGAAGCAGTGTCCCTACTGAGCAGGGAACCCAATGTGGAGCTTGATGCAAGCACCCTAGGGTCATGGCCTGAGCCAAAGGCAGCTGCTTAAGAAACTGAGCCACCGAGGGGCCCCTACAATCTTTTTTTTAATTCAAAAAAAAGGAAAGGAAAGGAAAGAAACCAAACTGTGGAAGTAGCCGAGATGTCCCTCAACAGATGAATATATAAAGAAGATGTGGTTCGGGCGCCTGGGTGGCTCAGTGGCTTAAGCCTTTGCCTTCGGCTCAGGTCATGATCTCAGGATCCTGGGATAGAGTCCCGAATCAGGTTCTCTGCTCAGCAGGGAGCCTGCTTCCTCCTCTCTCTCTCTCTGCCTGCCTCTCTACCTACTTGTGATCTGTGTCTGTCAGATAAATAAATAAAATCTTAAAAAAAAAAAAAAGAAGATGTGGTTCATATATACAATGGAATATTATTCAGCCATCAGAAAGGATGAATACCCACCATTTGCACTGACCTGGATGGAACTGGAGGGGATTATGCTAAGTGAAATTAAGTCAAGCAGACAAAGGTCATATGGTTTCACTCATATGTGCAACGTAAGGAATAGCATGAAAGACATTATGGGAAGGAAGGGAAAACTGAGGAGAGGGAATAAGAGAGGGAGAAAAACTTTGAGGAACTATGGACTCCAAGAAACCATTTGAAGATTTCAGAAGGGTGGGGGGGGAGGATGGGGTAGCCTGGTGGTAGATATTAAGGAGGAGATGTGTTATGATGAGCACTGGGTGTTAAATGCAAATAATAAATCACAGAACACTAAACTAATGATGTACTGTATGATGACTAACATAATATAATAAAAAATATTTTATCAGTATGCTTCATGGGGAAAATATTTTAAAATTAATTAATCTGATTAAATCATGCACATCAATTCAGCAGAGAAGGGGAAATGCTAAATATGATTATTTGATCATCACTTTTCACATACATCCCAAGAATCAGCGAGGCTCTCTAAGGAGCCTCACACATCTGGACCCCTGGTTTCCTTCACCTCTGGCTTCCCCTTCTCTGCTCTCACAGTTTATATCCCTGATCATAAATAGAGGGTGCCTAGGGGCACCTGGGTGGCTCAGTGGGTTAAAGCCTCTGCCTTCGGCTCAGGTCATGGTCCCAGGGTCCTGGGATCGAGTCCTGCATCAGGCTCTCTGCTCAGCAGGGTGCCTGCTTCCTCCTCTCTCTCTGCCTGCCTCTCTGCCTACTTGTGATCTCTGTCTGTCAAATAAATAGATAAAATCTTTAAAAAAAATAGAGGGTGCCTAGGTGGCTTAGTGGGTTAAATCCTCTGCCTTCGGCTAAGATCATGATCTCAGGGTCCTGGGATCGAGTCCCACATCGGGCTCTCTGCTCAGTGGGGAGCCTGCTTCCTCCTCTCTCTCTCTGCCCGCCTCTCTCTGCCTACCTGTGATGTCTCTCTGTCAAATAAATAAGTAAAATCTTAAAAAAAAAAAGAAATCTGACTACCTCCTGAGCATCCTCTCTATTTTCCACATCCCCGAGGGTTACCTCTGCCTGAATTCCTCACAGATGCTTCAAACTCAAATCCTGAACAGATTCATACTTGGTCCCATCTTTGATAGCCTGATGATGAAAATATTCCAATCCTTCAGCTTTCCTCACAGCCAGCTCACCCTCGGTCACATACTGTTAGTGCCTTCACACACTGCTTCTAGGCTCTATCATGTGACTTGGCTCAGCCACTGAGAGTTCAGGGAATATGACTCCAGCAGGGGTTGGAAACTGCTTTTGCCATTTGCCTTGCCCTCTCGCATGAAAAGGACATGCTCAGGCTAGCACTGTCTTCCTAGCTAAAGTTGTCCTACACCAGCCAAGAGCCAGCTAAACAAACCCATGTGAGCAAACCAGCCAAGGTCCACTGTCAGGACAAATAAAAATTAAGGCAAAAAGGCTTAATTGTCCTTGTTGAAAATAAGGGAAGACAGTCCCTTCCCTTTTTTTTTTTTTTCATCATTTATTGAGAAAACTTGTGACTGTGGGTGCTTTCTCTCCTCTTTGAAACGTATGTAAGTCCATTGAAAAACACAGATAGGCCTTTTGCCAGCTTTCTGATCCAGGAATGTCTTTCTCAAAGATCTGGGAAACTTCTCTTTGAACGGCTCACTCAAGGAGGACAACACCCCTCTCTCCTCCTTCCTGTGCCAGGGTACAGGCCTAACCTCAGTGGGCACCTGGTGGGCACCAGGATCCTCGTGTAAAACCACTTCCTGTTATAAAAATGGGAGAATTTGTTTTCTTCTAGTGAGGCCAACTAGCTAACATAGATGGTCACCCTATTACTATGTAAATCTAGGGTGAACTGTTTGTGACAGATGGTGCTGTCAGGTCCACTTACTTGAGAGCTAGTAACCATCTATCCTGAGAACATATGTGTAATGAGCTGTGTCTGCACGGCTATGGAAAAGAGTGATTTTCTTTGTCTTTGCATCTCTTCAAAGATTGCCTATGATACACATCACATTTTGGTAAATCTAATTCTATATAAAAGGGTTTTCTTTCCCACTATCTGTGTGAAGGAGATTTCTCAGAGATTTCCTTTTAATTGTATTTCCCCAACATGACCATAAATGCATGAGCAAACCCAGTTAAGAGTAGCCAAATACTGCTCCAAATGGCTAACAGACACATGAAAAAATGTTCAATATCAATAGCCATCGGGCAAATAAATATCAAAACGACATTGAGGGGCACCTGGGTGGCTCACTGGGTTAAGCCTCTACCTTTGGCTCAGGTTATGATCTCAGGGTGCTGGGATTGAGCCCTGCATAGGGCTTTCTGCTCAGCGGGGAGCCTGCATCCCCCTCTCCCTCTGCCTGCTGCTCTGCCTACCTATGATCTCTCTCTCAGTCCAATAAATAAATAAAATCTTTTTAAAAAACACATTGAGATACTACCTTACATCAGTTAGAATGGCAAAGATAAACAAGGCAGGAAACAACAAATCTTGGAGAGGATGTGGAGAAAGGGGAACCCTCTGACACTGTTGGTGAGAATGCAAGTTGGAGCAGCCACTTGGGAAAATAGTGTGACAATTCCTCAAAAAATTAAAAATAGGGCTACCCTATGACTCCACAATTGCACTACTGGGTATGTACCCCAAAGATACAGATGCAGTGTTCCCAGGGCACCAGGATCGAGTCCAGCATTGGGCTCCCCACTGAGCCTCTCTACCTACTTGTGCTCGCTCGCTCTCTCTCTCTCTGTCAATTAAATAAATAAACTTTTAAAAATTATCCTATAAAAAAAAGACACAGGAAAGAAAGGCATATTTTATTGAGTACCTCCTAAGTGCCAAGAAATAAGCTATAAAAGTTATATTCACAAAACACGATTCTCACACATGCAAACGTAGATGAAGAAGTCAGTCCTGTCATCTAATAACCTTTTATGCAGGAACTTTCCAGAGGAGGGAGGGCTAGAGCTCCAGAAACTCTGCTCCACACACCCCTCCACACCTCAGTCCTTAAGCCCACCCCAGCCCCCAACTCTGTACAATGCAGGGTGAAAGAGGAGGAGGAAGGGGACCTTGGACCCAGCAGTGATGCAGATGATAGAGCCTGAAAGCTTATCCCCCTGCATACCCACCCTTGGACCCCATGTTGAAAGGGGAGAGGAAGGAACAACAAAGCACAGGGAAGATTTTTCTGAAGGATAGTGGAAGGATATCTGAAGACACCTTGGAAAGGAAACAAAACAAAAAAGGCAACAAACTCCACTGCCTCCTCCAGCTCATCAGGCTTACATTCTGGCTGCTTTATCTATAAACACTGTTCATTGACCATGAATGACTTTTCTTGCTCTAAATATAGATTATTCTGATGCTAATTGAGTTAATATTATACTATCTACTTTAACAGACATACAATTCTTTTTTTTTAATTTTTATTTACTTTTTAATTTCTTTTCAGTGTTCCAGAATTCATTGTTTATGCACCACACCCAGTGCTCCACGTAATATGTACCCTCCACAATACCCACCACCAGGCTCACCCAAACCCCCACCCACGTTCCCTCCAAAACCCTCAGTTTGTTTCTCAGAGTCCACTGTCTCTCATGGTTCATCTCCCCCTCCAATATTTGTTTTAATTCAATTATTGACATATAGTATATTATAAATTTCAAAGGTAGAATTAAGTAATTCATCAATTACATATAACACCCAGTGCTCATTATATCAAGTGTTACCCTTAATGCCCAACACTCAATTACCTCTTTCCCCCAACTCCCCTCCTCTCCAGCAATCTTCAGTTTCTTTCCTTTGGTTAAGAGACTCTTATGGTTTCCCGCCTTTCTGATGTTTAGTTGCTTCAAGTGCGTTTGAAACAGTTTCAGAGAAATACCTAAGGCAGAAAACTAGAGCTAAGATAAAATGAGTTATGATTTTATAATGTGCCAGTTGGTGGAAAGGTTTAAACCCACTTATTAAAAACATGAAATAAAGTTTAATTTATTCTAAATTTTTATTAATTTTTTAATTTGAGTATACTTGACAATGACACATTCATTTCAGGTGTACAACATTGTAACTTACAAGTTAAACATTATGCTATGCTCACCATGAGTGTACCTCCCATCTAACTGGGAGCCTATCTCTCTCTCTTCACCATGTTGGCCCGTCTGCCCACCCCACCTCCCTCCTGCAACCAAGGGCTTGTTCTCTGTGTTTATAAACCTGATTCTGCTTTTGTTTTTTGTTTATTTATTTGTTTGGTGTTTTAGATTTCACATATGAGTGAAATCATATATTTGTCTTTCCCAGTCTGACTTATTTCACTTAGCTTAATACCTTCTATGTCTATCCATGTTGTCACAAACAGCAAGATTTCATCATTTTCTTGGCTGCATACATAATATTGCATTGATTATAGACCTCCTCCTCCTTATCCATTCATCTGTCAGTGGACTCCTAAGTTCCTTCCGTATCTTGGCTATGATAAATAATGCTGCAGAACACATAGGGATGCATACATCTTTTCCAAATTAGTGTTTTCATTGCCTTTGGGTAAATACCTGATGAGAGAAAACAGAACAAAGGCTCTACTTTGCGGCAGCTTGTAGTCTCCAGGCTTATAGATGTAACACTCCTGCAGCTCCCTCAAGGACTTCCTTTCATGCTTTACCGCTATAGCTTTGTTCTCAGTGTTGCTTCCCTAGTAGCAAGCCCCTCAAAGTCCTGGAAGACTTGCTTCCAAATTCCTTAGAGACTTCATATTATTGCTAACCACCACTAAATAAAAAAAATATATGATCAATTGCACCTCACAATACCCATGCAACTCTTTCTGCCCATGGGTCCTGTCCCTGTGCTAAGCATCTTTTTGCACCAAAAACATTTCAAGAATTATTTCTTGACTGTTTGCTCTCTGGCCCCACATCAATATCCATAGTAACATTATTGGAGCACATGGTCTTTCTATTGTTAATTTTTTGAGGAACCTCCATACTCTTTTTTCACACTGGCTGTACCAATTTACAATCCCACCATCAATGTACAATGTTCCTTTTTCTCCTCATCCCCACCAATACTTCTTATTTCTTGTATTGGTTTTTGCCATTCTGACAGGTGTGAGGTGATCATCTCCTTGTGGTTTTGATTTGTATTTCCCTAATGATGAGTGATATTGAGCATCTTTTCATGCGACTACTGGTGATCTGTATGTCTTCTTTGGTAAATATCTGTTTAGGTCCTCTCTGCATTGGTTAATTGGATTGACTGGGGGTTTTGGGGGGTTGACTTGTATGGGTTCTTTATATGTTATGGATATTAACACCTTATGGGATAGATCATTTCCAAATATCTTCTCCCAAAGAAGGTTACCTTTGTTTTGTTGATGGTTTCCTTAGCTATGCAAAAGCATTTTGTTTTCATGTATTCCCAATACATTGTATTTCTTACCATATCCCTTGTCTGAGAAGATATATCTAGAAAAATATTTCTATGGCTGATGTCAGAGAAATTATTCTCTATATTTTCTTTTTCATTTATTTACTTGAGAGAATGAGAAAGCAGAGACAGAGCACAAGTGGAGGAGGAGGGGCTGAGGGAGAGGGAGAAGCAGACTCGTCCCTGAGCAAAGAGCCCAAAGCAGGGCTTGATCCCAGGACCGTGAGATCATGACCCGAGCCAAAGGCAGACTCTCAGTGGAGTGAAACATGCAGGCACCCTCTGTATTTCCTTCTAGGAGTTTTATTGTTTCAGGTCCACTGAAATATGTTTTTAATCCACTTTGACTTTTTCTTCTACACTGCACCACAAAGTGATCCAGTGTCATTCACTGATATGCAGCGCCCACTTTTCCAAGCATCTTTTTGGAAGAGACTCTCTTTTCCCAGCTGTATGTTCTTGCTTTCTTTGTAATAGAGTCACGTACCATAGATTTGTGAGTTTATTTCTGTGCTCTCTATTTTCTTGCATTAGTCTAGGTGTCTATGTTTTTCAAAGTATTGTACTGCTTTCATTACTACAACCTTGTACTATATCTTGAGACCTGAAATTGTGATACCTCCAGCTTTGTTCTTCTTTTTCAAGAATGCTTTGGCTATCAGGGTCTTTTGTGGTTCCATCAAAATTTTAGTATTGTTTGTTCTAGTTTTGAGAAGAATGCTATGGATATTTTTATAAGGATTGCCTTGAATCTGTAGACTGCTTTGGGCAGTAGGTATGGACATTCTAACAATATTAATGCTTCCAATTCACAAGTGTGTATATCAGTGGGGAATCTGCTTCTCCCTCTTCCACTCTCCCTGCTTGTACTCTCTCTCTCTCTTTCAAATAAAGAAATACAATCTTTTTAAAAAGAATAGAAGGGGACGCCTGGGTGGCTCAGTCAGTTAAACAGCTGCCTTTGGCTCAGGTCATGATCTCAGGGTCCTGGGATTGAGTCCCACATTGGGCTCCTGGCTCAGTGGGGAGCCTGCTTCTCTCTCTACCTCTGCCTGCCACTCTGCCTGCTTGTGAACACTCTCTCTCTTTCTGAAAAATAAATAAATTTAAAAAATTTTTTAAAAAGGATAAAAGGATGTTGAATTTTGCCAGACGAGTTCTTTCTATATCTATTGACATGATCATACAATATTTTCCTTTATTATGTAGCTGAAATTTATCACATTCATTGACTTGCAAATATTGAACTATCCTTGTATCCCCAAACTAAATTTCACTTCATAATGGTGAACGGTTATTTTAATGTATTGCTAAATGTGGTTTACTAATATTTTCTTGAGGATTTTTCCTCTATGTTCATTTGGGATTATGGCCTGTCTATTCTTTTTCTATGATGTTTTTCCCTGGCTTCAATATCAGATTAATTTTGCCTTCCTTGAATTTATTAGGAGTGTTTTCCTCTTCTGTGGTTTGGAATAATTTGAGGAGAATTGTTGAAAGCTATTCTGTAAATGTTTGGTAGAACTCACCCATGAAACCACCTGTCCTGGATGCTTGTTTTTTGGTAGTTTTTTTTTTTTTGCATTTTTTAAATTAATTTATTTATTTTCAGCATAACAGTATTCATTATTTGTTCACCACACCCAGTGCTCCATGCAATTCGAGCCCTCTATCATACCACCCACCTGGTACCCCAACATCTCACCCTCTCGCCACTTCAAACCCCTAAGGTTGTTTTTCAGAGTCCATAGTCTCTCATGATTCACCTCCCCTTCCAATTTACCGCAACTCCCTTCTCCTAACACCCCTTGTCCTCCATGACATTTGTTATGCTCCACAAATAAGTGAAACCATATGATAATTGACTCTCTCTGCTTGACTTATTTCACTCAGCATAATCTCTTCCAGTCCCATCTATGTTGCTACAAAAGTTGGGTATTCATCCTTTCTGATAGAGGCATAATACTCCATAGTGTATGTGGACCACATCTTCCTTATCCATTCGTCTGTTGAAGGGCATCTTGGTTCTTTCCACAGTTTGGCAACCATGGCCATTGCTTCTATAAACATTGGGGTACAGATGGCCCTTCTTTTCACGACATCTCTTTGTGGTAAATACGCGGGAGTGCAATGGCAGGGTCATAGGGAAGCTCTATTTTTAATTTCTTGAGGAATCTCCACACTGTTCTCCAAAGAGGCTGCACCAACTTGCATTCCCACCAACAGTGGAAGAGGGATCGCCTTTCTCCACATCCCCTCCAACACATGTTGTTTCCTGTCTTGCTAATTTTGGCCATTCTAACTGGTGTAAGGTGATATCTCAATGTGGTTTAAATTTGAATCTCCTTGAGGGCTAGCAATGATGAACATTTTTTCATGTGTCTGATAGCCATTTGTATGTCTTTATTGGAAAAGTGTCTGTCCATATCTTCTGCCCATTTTTTGATATGATTGTCTGTTTTGTGTGTGTTGAGTTTGAGGAGTTCATTATAGATCCTGGATATCAACCTTTTGTCTGTACTGTCCTTTGCAAATATCTTCTCCCATTCCATGGGTTGCCTCTTTGTTTTCTTGACTGTTTCCTTTGCTGTACAGAAGCTTTTGATTTTGATGAAGTCCCAAAAATTGATCTTCGCTTTTGTTTCCTTTGCCTTTGGAGACATATCTTGAAAGAAGTTGCTGTGGCTGTTATCCAAGAGATTGCTGCCTATGTTCTCCTCTAGGATTCTGATGGATTCCTGTCTCATGTTGAGGTCTTTTATCCATTTCGAGTTTATCGTTGTGTACGGTGTAAGAGAATGGTTGAGTTTCATTCTTCTACATATAGCTGTCCAGTTTTCCCAGCACCATTTATTGAAGAGACTATCTTTTTTCCACTGTATATTTTTTCCTGTTTTGTCGAAGATTATTTGACCATAGAGTTGAGGGTCCATATCTGGGCTCTCTACTCTGTTTCACTGGTCTATGTGTCTGTTTTTATGCCAGTACCATGCTGTCTTGGTGATCACAGCTTTGTAATAAAGCTTGAAATCAGGTAACGTGATGCCCCCAGCTTTATTTTTGTTTTTCAACATTTCCTTAGCAATTCGGGGTCTCTTCTGATTCCATACAAATTTTAGGATAATTTACTCCAGCTCTTTGAAGAATACCAGTGGAATTTTGATCAGAATGGCATTAAAAGTATAGATTGCTCTAGGCAGTATAGACATTTTAACTATGTTTATTCTTCCGATCCAAGAGTATGGTCTTCCATCTTTTTGTGTCTTCTTCGATTTCTTTCATGAGTCTTCTGTAGTTCCTCAAGTACAGATTCTTTGCCTCTTTGGTTAGGTTTATTCCCAGGTATCTTGTGCTTCTTGGCGCTATAGTAAATGGAATCGATTCTCTAATTTCCCTTTCTGTATTTTCATTATTAGTGTATAAGAAAGCCACTGATATCTGCACATTGACTTTGTATTCTGCCACGTTGCTGAATTGATGTATGAGTTCTAGTAGTTTGAGGGTGGAGTCTCTTGGGTTTTCCATGTAAAGAATCATGTCATCTGCGAAGAGAGAGAGTTTGACTTCTTCATTACCAATTTGGATACCTTTTATTTCTCTTTGTTGTCGATTGTTGTTGCTAGGACTTCTAATACTATGTTGAACAAGAGTGGTGAGAGTCAGCATCCTTGTCGTGTTCCTGATCTCAGTGGGAAGGCTGCAAGCTTTTTCCCATTGAGGATGATATTTGCTGTGTGTCTTTCATAGATAGATTTGATGAGTTTCAGGAATGTTCCCTCTATCCCTATACTTTGAAGCGTTTTAATCAGGAACGGTTGCTGGATTTTGTCAAATGCTTTTTCTGCATCAATTGAGAGGATCATGTGGTTCTTCTCTCTTCTCATATTAATTTGTTGTATCACATTGATTGATTTGCGAATGTTGAACCATCCTTGTAGCCCAGGGATGAATCCCACCTGGTCATGGTGGATAATCTTTTTAATGTGCTGTTGGATCCTGTTGGCTAGGATCTTGTTGAGAACCTTAGCATCCCTATTCATCAGTGATATTGGTCTGAAATTCTCCTTTTTGGTAGAGTCTTTGCCTGGTTTGGGGATCAGGGTAATGCTGGCTTCATAGAAAGTGTCAGGAAGTTTTCCCTCTGCTTCAATTTTTTGAAACAGCTTCAGGAGAATAGGTGTTATTTCTTCTTTGAAAGTTTGGTAGAATTCCACAGGGAATCCGTCAGGTCCTGGGCTCTGGTCTTGGGGGACATTTTTGATCACTGCTTCAATCTCATTACTAGATATCGGTCTATTCAGGTTGTCTATTTCTTCCTGGTTCCATTTTGGGAGTTTATAGTTTTCCAGGAATGCATCCATTTCATCTAGGTTGTTAAGCTTATTGGCATATAACTGTTGATAATAACTTCTGATGATTGTTTCGACTTCCTTGGTGTTCGTTGTGATCTTTCCATTTTCATTCATAATTTTATGAATTTGGGCTTTCTCTCTTTTCTTTTGGATTAGTGTGGCCAATGGTTTATCGACCTTATTGATTCTTTCAAAAAAACAGCTTCTAGTTTCATTGATAGGTTCTACTGTATCTCTGGTTTTGTACCTCATTGATCTCAGCTCTAATCTTGATGACTTCCCTTCTTATATGTGGAGTTGGTTTGATTTGTTGTTGATTCTCCACTTCTTTAAGTGTAGAGACAGCTGCCGTGTTCTGGATTTTTCAATTTTTTTGAGGGAGGCTTGGATGGCTATGTATTTCCCCCTTAGCACCGCCCTTGCTGTACCCCATAGGTTTTGGACCAAACTGTCTTCATTTTCATTGGTTTCCATGAATTGTTTCAGTTCTTTGATCTCCTGGTTGATCCAAGCATTCTTAAGCAAGGTGGCCTTTAGGTTCCAGGTGTTTGAATCCATTCTGAACTTTTCTTTGTGATTGAGCTCCAGTTTCAAAGCATTGTGATCTGAGAACATGCAGGGAATGATCTCAGTCTTTTGGTATCGGTTGAGTCCTGATTTGTGACCCAGGGTGTGGTCTCTTCTGGAGAAGGTTCCGTGTGCACTTGAGAAGAATGAGTATTCTGTTGTTTTAGGGTGGAATGTTCTGTATATATCTATGAGGTCCATCTGGTACAATGTGTCATTCAATGCTCTTGTTTCTTTATTGATTTTCTGCTTTGATGATCTGTCTATTTCTGAGAGAGGCGTGTTAAGATCTCCTACGATTAGTGTATTCATATCAATATGACTCTTTATCTTGATTAACAGTTTTCTTAAGTAATTGTCTGCTCCCATATTTATAATTGTTAGATCATCTTGGTGGATAGTCCCTTTAAGGATTATGTAGTGTCCTTCTGTATCTCTGACTACAGTCTTTAGTTTAAAGTCTAATTTATCTGATATGAGAATAGCTACCCCAGCCTTCTTTTGAGGCCGATTAGCATGAAAGATGCTTCTCCATCCCTTCACTTTCAGTCTGGGTGTATCTTTAGGTTCAAAATGGGTCTCTTGTAGACAACATATGGATGGGTCCTGTCGTTTTATCCAATCTGCAACCCTGTGCCATTTTATGGGCACATTTAGGCCATTCACATTGAGGGTAATTATTGATAGATACATTTTTATTGACATTGAGTTACCTTTGAAGTCTTTCTTTCTGTAGATTGTCTCTATATTTCTGTTCAATGCTATTCTTAGGATTTTTCCTCTTTATAGAACCCCCATTAATATTTCCTGCAGTGTTGGCTTGGGGGTTGCATTGTCTTTTAAGCCTTGCAGGTCCGGGAAACTCTTTATCTCTCCATCCATTTTGAATGTCAGTCTTGCTGGATAAAGTATTCTTGGCTGCATGTTCTTCTCATTTAGTGCCCTGAATATGTCTTTCCAGCCTTTTCTGGTTTGCCAGGTCTCTGTAGACGGGTCTGATATTATTCTGATAGGCTTCCCTCTGTAAGTAAGGAGCCTCTTTCCCCTGCGGCTTTCAAGAGATTATACCTACAATTATAATTCCTCAATTTGACTATCAGGTGTCGTGATGTTTTTTTGGAATGTATAATCTTGGGTGGACACCGTTCAGCCTCTAGTACATGAACGCTGGTTCTACTCGTGAGATTGGGAAAATTTTCCTGAAGAACTTGTTCCACTATATCTTCTAGACTTCTTTCTTTCTCCTCCCCTTCAGGGATTCTAATAATTCTGAGTTGGAACGCTTCATGGCATCATTTATTTCCCTGATTCTGCTTTCATGGTTTCTAAGCTGTTTGTTCCAGGCTTCCTCCTGATCCTTTCTCTCTATATGTTTGTCCTCCAGATCACTAATTCTATCTTTTGTCTCAGTTACCCTAGCTTTGAGAGAGTTTAGATTAGATTGGAACTCATTGAGAGCATTGTGAACCTCCTCCCTGGTAGCTTTCAGCTCAGCCCTAACATTGTGAACATCCTGTCTGGTCGCTTTCAGTTCGGCCCTAATAATTCTGTTTGGTCCTTCATGGCTTTCTCCAACCTAGCTATTGCTTGGATAATTGTTAGCCTGAATTCTCTTTACGACATATTGTCTATGTTGATAGCCGTTAGCTCTGTTGCAGAAGGTCCATCCTCTGTATTTTTCTTCTGTTGGGCCTTCCTCCTCCTAGTCATTTTGGTGGGAGATGACTGAACAGATGTATCTGGATGTATCAACTGTGGTGCAGTCAAGGTGCACCCTGGAACACTTCTGAGGAATCAGGATTCCCCACCAAAACGAGAGACAAAAGAAAAGAAAAAGAAAAAAGAGAGAGAGAGAGACAGGAAAGAAAGGGAAGATGAAAGAGAAGGTTCAGCACAAATGCACCCCAAGGTAAGATTTATGGAGTAGACAAACAAAAACAGACAAACATAAAGACTGATACAAGTATAAGAGAAAAAAAATATATATGCAAATAAAGGTAGAACCTCATCAAAAGGAACCCCAAGTGTAAGATTTATATGCTATCAGGACAAACCCCAAAACACAGAAACACTGGTGGAAGAAGATGGGAGAGTTCTTATAAAGTCTCAGTGTCTGCGAGGAAGGTTGTTTTGATTCTTCCTGGATGTATCTTGATATCTTTGTTAAAGGACTCAAGTTTCCTAAGATAAAGGGGGATTAAAAATTGGTTTACCTATAGGGATAGTATTGATTGGGGAAAGGGGATTACCTTGAAGTTTAACTCCATATGAATATTAGAAGATAAAAATAAAAAGGAATAAACTAGACTAAGCTAAACTAAAATTTAAAAAAAGAATTCAAAAAATAGAAATGCAAAAGAAAAACATAGTGTATGTATCAAAAAGTTCAGGTTAGAAGGGTATTATGAAATTTGATGTACTGTACAGCTCGCTGTGATGGCAAATAGGTTAAAAAAATTACCTATGTATAAAAGAAAATGAACCAGAATAGTGGGAACGAGTGAAAAATAAAAGTTTTCCTATAAAGTAGTGGTTGTTCTCTTGTAGTCCTTTTTTTTTTTTCTCTTTTTTTTTTCTTTCTTGGTTTGTTTTCTGGGGGCCCTCCCTGCCACGTGGGTTTTCAGTCAATGATGTTCCCTGTGTTAAGTCCTCCCGGCCCCCTCAAAGGGGTGGGCTCTGAGGAAACTGGTTTTTTTTTTTTTTTTTTTCAGGCTTTTGTTCTCTGGCGGTTTTTATGTTTGTTCACTTTTTTTTTTTCCTCTCTCACTTTGACTGCTTTTGCTGGTTTTTGTAGTTTTAGAGGAAAACAAACCGCACCCTGATCTCCTTCTCAGAGAGAAGCCTCAGTCTGGCTGCAGAGCCTAAATAAGTTTCCCCTTGGCCGCTGGCAGAGCAGGTTCTGAGTCGCGGTCCCTGGAGTTGCAGGATCTTTTGCTTGTACCCAAAGCCAAGGCAGTGGTGGCTGCTGGGCAGCTCCAGACCACCAGAGAGGTTCCAAGCAGCAATTGCACACTGAGATTTTCCCGCTGGCCTGGGCTGGGAGTGCCTCGTGTTTCTGGGTCTAAGCGCGCCCGGCTTGTGCGCACCAATTTCAGGGGAGACTGTGGGTCGTGCGCAGGTCTCAGGCTCTGAGAATAGGGCGCAGGTCCGAAAGCTCCAGGCTGGGCCTTCCACACACCTCTCTCGGGGGAGTGTTTGGTCTGAAACAATGGCGCGTATCAAAGGGCGCCAGCTGGGCCTTTGTATCTCTCTCAGGGGAGTATCTCATGCTCTATAGCAGGGCTCTCGCATTCTGCCACCCAGTGTGGCTCCCATCCCCTCACAGGAAATGGACCCCACACATTCTAGGGGCGCGCTGGTGGCTTAGGGACCAAGAGCTGGTTTCTCCGAGGCACTCTCTCTGCCTCAGCGCCAGGGGAGGCTGTCCTGGGACCTGGGACTTAAGCCCTTGTCTCTAGCCGCCTGGATTCCCACAATCCCCCCCCCCCCCCCCCCCCCGCAATCCTTTGCTCTTTTGGAGTGCTTTCAACCAGTCTCTAAGTTAATGCTGATCCCCAGACCCAGGGTACTCTCGCTTGTATTGGGGTATTACTTTCCAACCGGTCTCCTCTGGTGGCTCCCTCCCCCTTTTGTTTATCTTCTAATATCAGTCGTCATTTCCACTCTGCTTTACCTGCTCACTGGCATCTTCTGCCCCTGTAGAGATCCAGATGTGTATAATTCTGACCTCAGGCTGATTTCATGGGTGATCAGAGTTCTTTGGTAGGTAATCAGCTCACTTTGAGGTACAGGCTGAAAAGATGCCTCTTCCTACTTCCCCGCCATCTTGTCCCCCCTGTATTTTACAACTTTTACTCATTATACTGAGCTCAATTTATGAATATTTTTTTCCAGGTAAAAAAGTCCCACTAACATTTATTGTAAGGCTGTTTTGTTGGTAATAACCTCCTTTGTCCTTTGTTTATCTAAGAAATTATTTATCTCTCTCTCAGATATGAAGGATAATCTTCCTGGGTAGATTATTCTCGGTTGTAGGGTTTTTATTTTTCCCTTTCAACATTGTGAATATATTATGTCACTTGCTTCTGACTTAAAAAGAACTTCATTTCTTTTGACCCTGTGAAGATGAAGGATTCACTGGATTATCTTCCACTGCAGGCAAATGCTTAAAGAATGGTTTTCTGCTTTTTTGCTATTGGAAACAGGTGGAATATGACAGGACACACACACACACACACACACACACACACACACACACACAGTGAGAGTATCTGTTTGGACATTCAGATTCATCCTCCTCTTAACCAGCATGACACTCGTTGGCGAGCTGAATTCTACCCTCGAAGCCTGCTAAGGAGAAACTCAAGGGCACAACAGGAAGAATCAGGATCCCCTGAGCCCACAAATCTGCCCCTCAAGTGTGCACAGCCACTCCCAATGGAGATTGTCTTCCCATAACTGAAATAACCCACCAAAGGTACCTTTAAGAACTCCTTAAGATCCTTATCTCTCCCAAGGGTTGGGGCCTGCCCAGACCCACCTAGAGATAGGCTACAGGTGCACAAGGCCAGGGGCTCCTGCCCCAGCACTCTCTAAGTGGGCAGTCCACTCTGCTTCCAAAGTCTCAGTTTCCAGAGGAAGTGAGGATACAACATTCCCACTCAAGCCCTGAGTTTATGAAGGCAAAGGACTTAGACCAAGGACAAAGTCATTGTGATAGAAACTTCAGTAAATTTATTATACTCATTAGTCAGGAATAGGTAAATAAGAAATTACCAGAAAAAGAAGCAGAGAGAAAGATGATGTAAGAATGGCAATAGGAGGAGGAAGGAAGAAGGGAGGGATTAAGGGAGAATGAAGAGAGGGAGGTAGAAAGAACAGAGGGAGGGAGGGGAGAAAAGGTAAAAAAGAAGTAGCAAATTCCTCCTAACATTCATCCCTGATATATCTGGGGACAAAACACCTGGATCAGACTCAGGTCTGCTCAAGTGTCTCAAGCACATTCCCCAGGTGCTGCAATGTCAGTAAATGATTTGCTGAGAATGAGTGCACCTATTGCCCATGTGGGTGACCAAGTCAGTGACCTGGGATGAATTTACTCCTTCTCCCTTTGTAAATACTGAATCAAGTAAGTGCTGGTGGGAAGGATGTGAGTGCCGAGTTATGGGAAAGGGCTTGGAGACCTGGCACTTTCGTCTCTCACCTTGAAAGAATGAGAGGAGGGTGGCCTTGGGCAGAAAAGGCAGGAGAGTCCCTGACCAACCCTGAGAGGTTGATACCAACCATCCCCAGGATGTCCCACACCTTGTTACTTTATGTCAGGGCGACTTGTCTCCATAGGCTGAACTGTAGGTAAAGTTCTGAGACCAGGCTCCCACTTGCTACTGACCTTCACCAAATATTCAGGCCCACTATATGCCAGTGCTATTTTATGCTGAACTTTAGCTAATTTATTTCAGCAAATTACTTCCTTGAATCTTGAGAGGAAAGTCTCTCCTCATTTGAAAGTTGTGAGACAGAAGCTCAACAATAGGAGGGGACTTACCCAGGGTCACATGGTTAGGTGGCCTAAACCTGCAGGAGCAGGGTCCATGCTATAGCTCAGCTAGGCTCTAATCAAATGGCACCAGACAGGGGTTACCAACACTAAGACTGCTCCAGAAGTTTGGGGCGCAGGAGGATAGAAAGAAATCATATTAGAACGTCTTTTTTTTTAATTTATTTTTTATTTATTTTCAGCATAACAGTATTCATTGTTTTTGCACCACACCCAGTGCTCTATGCAATCCGTGCCCTCTATAATACCCACCACCTGGTACCCTCCTCCCACCCCCTGCCCCTTCAAAACCCTCAGATTGTTTTTCAGAATCCATAGTCTCTCATGGTTCACCTCCCCTTCCAATTTCTCCCAACTCCCTTCTCCTCTCTGTCTCCCCATGTCCTCCATGCTTTTTCTTATGCTCCACAAATAAGTGAAACCATATGATAATTGACTCTCTATGCTTGACTTATTTCACTCAGCATAATCTCTTCCAGTCCCGTCCATGTTGCTACAAAAGTTGGGTATTTGTCCTTTCTGATGGAGGCATAATACTCCGTAGTGTATATGGACCACATCTTCCTTATCCATTCATCCGTTGAAGGGCATCTTGGTTCTTTCCACATTTGGCGACCGTGGCCACTGCTGCTAAAAACATTGGGGTACAGATGGCCCTTCTTTTTACTACATCTGAATCTTTGGGGTAAATACCCAGGAGTGCAATGGCAGAGTCATAGGGAAGTTCTATTTTTAATTTCTTGAGGAATCTCCACACTGTTCTCCTAAGTGGCTGCATCGACTTGCATTCCCATCAACAGTGTAAGAGGGTTCCCCTTTCTCCACATCCCCTCCAACACATGTTGTTTCCTGTCTTGCTAATTTTGGCCATTCTAACTGGTGTAAGGTGATATCTCAATGTGGTTTTAATTTGAATCTCCCTGAGGGCTAGTGATGACGAACATTTTTTCATGTGTCTGATAGTCATTTGTATGTCTTGATTGGAAACGTGTCTGTTCATATCTTCTGCCCATTTTTTTTAATGTTATGTTAGAACTCCTATTATATAAACTTTTAATATTATCTCTTTTACACATGCTGGTTGTGTTTCTTTTTATAATCTGTACAATGTTATGACAAACGTGTTTGTTAATCCCTCCCTGATGCTTTATGTATATGCTCTTGCATTTTGTATCTTTTCCAAAGGTGTGCATGATCCAACGAGTCCATGGTTCTACTTGTGTTTTTCTAGTTTTCTGAGCACCATTTCTTGAAGAGACTATCGTTTTCCCATTGGGCATTCTTGACTACTTTATCCAATATTTGTTGACCATATATGTTGGGATTTAATTCTGGACTCTCTATTCTGTTTTATTGGTTGATATGTCTCTTTTTATGCCACCGCTAGGCTGTATTTTGTTACTATGATTTGGAATCATCTAGAATCAAGAAGTACGAAACCTCCAGCTTCATTTTATTTTTGCAGGAATTTTTGGGGTATTTGGAATCTCCTGCAGTTCCACACAAATTTCAGAATTATTTCTTCTATTTCCATCAAGAATGCCTTTGTTTTTTTGGATTGAGATCACATTAACTCTGTAAATGGCTTTGGGTAATATCATCATTTTAAAAGTACTTTTAAATACATTTTAAAAATTTCTTTCAACCCAAAGCATGAGCTGTCTGTCCATTTGCTTGTGGCTTCATCTTCTTTTCGCAAAGTGTTGTGGTTTCAATTGTACAGATCTTTGAGCCCCTTGATTACATATATTTCTAAGGATGGTATTTTGATGCTGTTATGAGTAGAATAGTTTTCTCTATTTCTTTTTCTCATGCTCCATTATTAGTGTAAAGGAATGCCACGTATTTGTGTAAGTTTATTTTGTAACATTTCACTTTATCAAATCTCTGATTATAATAGAATTCAATTGACTTCTTAAGTTCTTCTATACTCAAAATGGCATCATGTGCAAATAGTGACAATTTTACTTCTTCCTTCTTGATGTGGATGATTTTTATTTCTCTCTCCTGACTAATTGTTCCAGCTAGGACTTCCACTACTATATTGAATAAGGGTGAGTAGCCTTCTCTGTTATGTTCCTGTTCTTTAAGGAAAGGTTTTCACTTCTTCTTCATTGAGTACAATGTTAGCTGTAGATTTCTCATAATGGTCTTTATAATGATGAGATACAGTCTTTGTTATTTTATTTAAATTCAGTTAATATATAATGTGTTATTTCCTGGTTTCAGAGGTAGAGATCAGTGATTCATCAGTCTTACATAATACCCAGTGCTCATTACATCACCTGACCTCACTCTCTATACCCAATCCATCAAGAGTTTTTATCATGAAAGAATGGTGTATTTTGTCAAATTTCTTTAGGCAACTATTGAGAGGATCGTGTGATTTTTATCTCTCATTTTATTGGTGTATTGAATTATACTTGCTGATTTTATATGTTGAATTATCTTTGCATCCCATTGATAAATCCCATCTCATCATTGTGTATGGTCCTTTTAAAGTGTTTCAATTTGGTTTGCTAACATGTTGCTGAGAATATTTGCAACTATAGTCATCAAACATATTGATTTAAAGTATCATTATCTTGTTTGCTATCAAGGTAATACTCATTTTGTGGAATGGTTTAGAAACATTGCCTCTTCCTCAATATTATGAAAGATATTGGGTAATTTCTTTGATGCTGAAGGAGGTACCACAAAGTATTTTAAGCAGCAGAACACAAAATCAGAACATTTAGAAGTTTGCTACAGTGACTGGGATGGTCCACGGCTTAAAGACGCTCAGGTCAAGGACACTGGACAGTTTGGCCTCAGGATCCTGGAGGTTACAACAAGAACAGGGGTGCCTGGGTGCAGCAGAGTTTCCAGGCATCACAGCGGAGAAAATGACTGAAAACAACAAGTCTAGGCACTGGTTTTCTGCTCATTTTTGTCATAAATTACAAACTGCTACATGGTCCCACTATTGCTCTCTGGGCAGGGGCCCAGCAAAGGCAGAAGTGTGCCAAGATGCACCTCCTTCCCCTGAGAGGAACAGCACAGGTCTGCCCCACAGGAGCCTGTAAAGTTTGAGACTTAACATGGGATTTCATGCCTGAGATAAAAATGTTCAGTCCAAACGTGGAAAGAACCAAGATGCCCTTCAGCAGATGAATGGATAAGGAAGATGTGGTCCATATACACTATGGAATATAATGCCTCCATCAGAAAGGATGAATACCCAACTTTTGTAGCAACATGGATGGGACTGGAAGAGATTATGCTGAGTGAAATAAGGCAAGCAGAGAGAGCCAGTTATCATATGATTTCACTTATTTGTGAAGCATAACAAATAGCATGGAGGACATGGGGAGTTAGAGAGGAGAAGGGAGTTGGGGGAAATTGGAAGGGGAGGTGAACCATGAGAGACTATGGACTCTGAAAAACAATCTGAGGGGTCTGAAGTTGCGGGGGGGTTGGGAAGTTGGGGTACCAGGTGGTGGGTATTATAGAGGGCACGGATGGCATGGAGCACTGGATGTGGTACAAAATTAATGAATACTGTTATGCTGAAAATAAATAAATAAATTTAAAAAGTTCATTCACAGGCTGAGTAAATGCAGAGTTTTTAAGGAAACCAGGTTGACAAAAGTGATTGACTACTCATCTGTGAGGGCTCACTGAAGAGTGGGGGAGGGTGCGAAATTTCAACTCCAGGTACAGATTGGGGCACCATCATATTCATCTCCTTCCTACCCCCATTGGTGCTGAAAGTCTTCAAGGAGCACATACTGCAATCTGGAGCCACCGCACTGAGCCCAGCGCCCTGGCAAGGGAGGGGAAATCCTCCCCCAGAAGTTCACTAAGAATTAGCACAAGAAGCTTCTCCCCCAGAAGACCAGCAGGAACATCCAGCTAAGACGAAGGTTATGGATCATAGAGAACTCCAAAACTTCAGCCTGGGCTAAAACAGTTCATAGCATCTGCGAGTATTTGATGACAATGATGATGATAATGATGATGATGATGTAGTCTTGGGGATTTGCTTATCCATTCTCTTATTTTATCAATTCTTTTTAAATTCTTCACTTTTTTTTTTAAAGTGGACTCCTTTTTTAAAATTTTTTTATTTTTTCAGTTTTTATAAACATATATTTTTATCCCCAGGGGTACAGGTCTGTGAATCGACAGGTTTACACACTTCACAGCACTCACCATGGCACATACCCTCCCCAATGTCCATAACCCCAACCCCCCTCCCTCAGCAACCCTCTGTTTGTTTTGTGAGATTAAGAGTCACTTATGGTTTGTCTCCCTCCCAATCCCATCTTGTTTCATTTATTCTTCTCCTACCCCCTTAACCCCCCACGTTGCATCTCCACTTCCTCATATCAGGGAGATCATATGATAGTTGTCTTTCTCCGATTGACTTATTTCGCTAAGCATGATACCTTCTAGTTCCATCCACGTCGTCACAAATGGCAAGATTTCATTTCTTTTGATGGCTGCATAGTATTCCATTGTGTATATATACCACATCTTCTTGATCCATTCATCTGTTGATGGACATCTAGGTTCTTTCCATAGTTTGGCTATTGTATACATTGCTGCTCACTCTTTTTTTTTTTTTTTTTTTTAGGTTTTATGTATTTATTTGAAAAGAGATCACAAGCAGGCAGAGAGGCAGGCAGAGAGAGAGGAGGAAGCAGGCTCCCTGCTGAGAAGAGAGAATTGTGCCCTCCACAATACCCACCACCAGGCTCACCCAACCTCCCAACCCCCTCCCCTCCCCTCCAAAACCCTCAGTTAGTTCCTCAGAGTCCACAGTCTCTCATGGCTCATTTCCCCTCTAATTTCCCCCAACTCGCTTCTCCTCTCAATCTCCCCATGTCCTCCGTGTAATTCTTTATGCTCCACAAATAAGCAAAACCATATGATAATTCACTCTCTCTGCTTGACTTATTGCTATTTTTGTCTTTTCTCTGTCTTTCATCTATTTTCCCCTGGACATAATGACTAGACAGAGAAATTCACCCAAAAGAAAGATCAGGAGACAGTAATCACTGCCAGGGATTGAATCAATATGAATACAAGTAAATTGTCAGAACTGGAATCAACACAACAATTATAAAGGTAATAGCATAGAAGACAGTAGAGAATCTCTTACTGGGGAAATAAAACAACAAAAATATAATCAGGCTGAAATTTAAAAAGCTATTACTGAGATGCAGTCTCAAGAGAGATGTATCAACTACCAAAACTGAAACTGGAAGAAAAAGAAAACTTAACAGACCCATAACCAGCAAGGAAATTGAAGCAGTAATAAAAAATCTAGCAATAAACAAGAGTTCAGTCCAGATGCACCCAGAATTCTATCAAACATTTAAAGAAGAATTAATACTTATTCTTCTGAAGCTTTTAAAAAAAATAGAAATGGAAGGAAATTTTCCAAAATCATTCTAGAAGGCCAACATTACCTTGATCCCAAAACAAGACAAAGAGCCCACCACAAAAGACAATTACAGACAAATATCCCTGATGAATGTGATGCAAAAATTCTCACCAAGATACTAGCCAACAAGATCCAACAGTACATTAAAAGGACTATTCACCATGACCAAGTGGGATTTATTCCTGGGTTACAAGAGTAGTCCAACACCTGCAAATTAATCAATGTAATACACTACATTAATAAAACTAAGGGCAGGAAATGATATGATTTTCTCAATAGATGCAGAAATAGTATTTGACAATATACAGCATCTTTGCCTGATTAAAATTCTCTCACAGTGGTGTGATAGAGGGAACATACCTCAATATCATAAAAGCGATCTATGAAAAATCAACAACAAATATCATTCTCAGTGGATAAAAACTGAGAGCTTTTCCCTTGGGAATACAATAGGGATGTACCCTCTCACCACTGCCATTAAATTGTGTTTATTTTATGCAGTTTGTGTTGTGCAGATAAACCCAGAGGCTATGAGTGAGTCACCAGCTTTATTTTAGGAAATGTGGAGTCTGACTAGACATGTTCTCTGTCTCAACATTTCTGAATAAATGTATGGTTGGTGGACTTTAAGAAGAGTTGAGTGTAATATTCTCTTGTATATCTTTCTTATTCTGGAATGGACGAGACCTACTTACCTTTTTTTTTTTTTAAGAGAGCATGAGTCGGGGAGGAGCAGAGGGAGAAGAAGGAGCAGAGGGAGAAGCAGGTCCCCCACTGAGCAGGAAACCCAATGTGGGGCTCGATCCCAGGACCGGGGATCATGACCTGAGCCAAACGCAGATGCCCAACCAACTGAGCCACTCAGGCACCCCAAGACCTACTTATCTTAATAAACCTTAATAAATATCTGTTATTTCTGAAATACTAGTGCTGCATTAATTCAGGGAAGGGAAGATGAGAATTTGGGTTCCCTTGTGAGTCAACAGCAGTTCGAGAGAACAGAACTGCTGCCAGAATAAAGATGTGAATGAAGAAGAGCGTTTTCAGACCCCAGATGAATTGAAGAAAGCTTTGACCATGAGCACAGTTCCAGGATCTATGTACTGCTTCTCAGTACTTCTAGTCCAATTTCAAAGGTGGATGGAACCCACAGGAAATGCAAGGAAGCCAGACTCTTGAGGACTCAGACCTTCAGGAATGAATGTGTGTCTACTTCCAAGGTACAGAACTCTGACCTGCTGTGTTTCTGGGAGAGATGAGAATACACAGAATCGGAAGTGGAAGAAGGAAGTCACAGATCTCAGTTCCTGCCTGTAACCAAAAGTAGGACAAGGACTGTGGTAGTTTTGTATATTTTTTGTTTCTGGTCATGTCATTTGTATTAATTATGTATTTTCTTTCTTCCTTCTTCTTACAAGTGTGATTTTATGCAAGTTGTCCATGGTAATATTTCAAATATAATCTCTAGGTAACAGAATAATCAAATGATTGTGTCTGGACTGAAGAAACTAAATATAACTGATTAATTCAATGCTTGGGACTGCCTGTCTTTTCCATTTTGGGGAAAGAGTGAGAAGTTTTTCACTTGTAAGTGTAGCCATGTAGATAGGTGAAAGGTGGAATTGTTGTGTTGTCACATAGAAGCTCCAATATGGGGAGTCAAGATGGCGGAGAAGTAGCAGGCTGAGACTACTTCAGCTAGCAGGAGATCAGCTAGATAGCTTATCGAAAGATTGCAAACACCTACAAATCCATCGGCAGATCGAAGAGAAGAAGAACAGCAATTCAAAAACAGAAAAACAACCACTTTCTGAAAGGTACTGGCGGAGAAGTGAATCCAAAGCGATGGGAAGATAGACCCTGGGGGGAGAGCAACGGAGCACAAAACCAGGACTTTTAAGTCTGTTCTGGTGAGGGACATCGCTCCAGAGGCTAAACCGGGGCAAAGCCCACAAGGGGTCAGCGTGGCCTCAGGTCCCGCAGGGTCACAGAAGGATCGGGTTGTCTGAGTGTCGCAGACCTTGCAGGTATTGGAAAGGGAAAGCCGGCTACAGAGACAGAGCCGAGAGTAAGCTCACAGCTCGGGGTTGGGAGTTACTGGTCGCTGTTCTCTGAGGGCGCACTGAGGAGTGGGGCCCCGGGATCTCTGCTCCTCCGGGCCAGAGACCAGGAGGCCGCCATTAGTATTCCCGTCCTCCAGAACTCTACGGAAAGCGCTCAGGGAACAAAAGCTCCTGAAAGCAAAGCCTAGCAGATTACTCAGCCTGGGCCCCGGTAAGGGCGGTGCAATTCTGCCTGGGGCAAAGACACTTGAGAATCACTACAACAGGCCCCTCCCCCAGAAGATCAACAAGAAATCCAGCCAAGACCAAGTTCACCTACTAAGGAGTGCGGTTTCAATACCAAGGAGAGCAGCAGAATTCTAGAGGAGGAGAAAGCAAAGCACGGAACTAATGGCTTTCTCCCTCTGATTTTTTAGGCTTGGAGTTAATTTAAATTTTTTCTCTTTCATTTTTTTCCCTTCTTCTGCTAATTTTTTTTAACTTTTACCCTTTTCGTTTTTAAAGTTTTTTAACTAGTTTATCTAATATATATATATATTTTTTTCTTTTTTATACTTTACTTAATTCGTTTTTTTTTAATTCTTTTCTTTTATTTTTCTATTTTCTTTCTTTTTGAATCTCTTTTTATCCCCTTTCTCCCCTCACACGATTTGGGATCTTTTCTGATTTGGTTAAAGCATATTTTCCTGGGGTTTTTGCCACCCTTTTAGTATTTTACTTGTTCCCTCATATACTCTTATGTGGACAAAATGACAAGGTGGAAAAAAACACCACAAAAAAAATAATAAGAGGCAGTACCAAAGGCTAGGGACCTAATCAATACAGACATTGGTATTATGTCAGATCTAGAGTTCAGAATGGCAATTCTCAAGGTTCTAGCCGGGCTTGAAAAAGGCATGGAAGATATTAGAGAAACCCTCTCAGGAGATATAAAAGCCCTTTATGGAGAAATAAAAGAACTAAAATCTAACCAAGTTGAAATCAAAAAAGCTATTAATGAGGTGCAATCAAAAATGGAGGCTCTAACTGCTAGGATAAATGAGGCAAAAGAAAGAAGTAGCGATATAGAAGACCAAATGACAGAGAATAAAGAAGCTGAGCAAAAGAGGGACAAACAGCTACTGGACCACGAGGGGAGAATTCGAGAGATAAGTGAGACCATAAGATGAAACAACATTAGAATAATGGGGATTCCAGAAGAAGAAGAAAGAGAGAGGAGAGCAGAAGGTATATTGGAGAAAATTATTGGGGAGAATTTCCCCAACATAGCAAAGGGAATGAGAATCAAAATTCAGAAGGTTCAGAGAACGCCTCTCAAAATCAATAAAAATAGGCCCACACCCCATCACCTAATAGTAAAATTTACAAGTCTCAGTGACAAAGAGAAAATCCTGAAAGCAGCCTGGGAAAAGAAGTCTGTAACATACAAAGGTAAAAATATTAGATTGGCAGCAGACTTCTCCACAGAGACCTGGCAGGCCAGAAAGAGCTGGCATGATATTTTCAGAGCATTAAACGAGAAAAACATGCAGCCAAGAATACTATTTCCAGCTAGGCTATCATTGAAAATAGAAGGAGAGATTAAAAGCTTCCAGGACAAACAAAAATTGAAAGAATTTGCAAACACCAAACCAGCTCTACAGGAAATCTTGAAAGGGGTCCTCTAAGCAAAGAGAGAGCCTACAAGTGGTAGATCAGAAAGGAACAGAGACCATATACAGTAACAGTCACCTTACAGGCAATACAATGGCACTGAATTCATATCTCTCAATAGTTACCCTGAATGTGAATGGGCTAAATGCCCCAATCAAAAGACACAGGTATCAGAATGGATAAAAAAACAAAACCCATCGATATGTTGCCTACAAGAAACTCATCTGAAGCCCGAAGCCACCTCCAGATTTAAAGTGAGGGGGTGGAAAACAATTTACCATGCTAATGGAACATCAGAAGAAAGCAGGAGTGGCAATCCTTATATCACATCAATTAGATTTTAAGACAAAGGCTATAATAAGAGATGAAGTAGGACACTATATCATACTCAAAGGGTCTGTCCAACTAGAAGATTTAACAATTTTAAATATCTATGCTCCCAACTTGGGAGAAGCCAACTATATAAACCAATTAAAACAAAATCAAAGAAACACGTCAACAATAGTACAATAATAGTAGGGGACTTTAACACTCGCCTCACTGAAATGGACAAAACATCCAAGCAAAAGATCAACAAGGAAATAAAGGCCTTAAAGGACACACCGGACCAGATGGACATCACAGATATATTCAGAACATTTCATCCCAAAGCAACAGAATACACATTCTTCTCTCGTGCACATGGAACATTCTCCAGAATAGATCACATCCTCGGTCCTAAATCAGGACTCAACAGGTATCAAAATTCGGATCATTCCCTGCATATTTTCAGACCACAATGCTCTGAAGCTGAAGTCAACCACAAGAGGCAGTTTGAAAAGAACCCAAATACATGGAGACTAAACAGCATCCTTCTAAAGAATGAATGGGTCAACCTGGAAATTAAAGAAGAATTGAAAAAAATCATGGAAACAAATGATAATGATAATACAACAGTTCAAAAACTGTGGGACACAACAAAGGCAGTCCTGAGAGGAAAATATATAGTGGTACAAGCCTTTCCCACGAAACAAGAAAGGTCTCAGGTACACAACCTAACCCTACACCTAAAGGAGCTGGATAAAGAACAACAAAGAAACCCTAGGCCCAGCAGGAGAAGAGAAATCATAACGATCAGAGCAGAAATCAATAAAATAGAAACCAAAAACAATAGAACAAATCAACGAAAATAGAACCTGGTTCTTTGAAAGAATTAATAAAATTGATAAACCCCTGGCCCGACTTATCAAGAAGAAAAGAGAAAGGACCCAAATAAATAAAATCATGAATGAAAGAGGAGAGATCACAACTAACACCAAAGAAATACAAACTATTATAAGAACATATAATGAGCAACTCTATGCCAACAAATTTGACAATCTGGAAGAAATGGATGCATTCCTAGAGACATATAAACTACCACAACAGAACCAGGAAGAAATAGAAAGCCTGAACAGACCCATAACCAGTAAGGAGATTGAAACGGTCATCAAAAATCTCCAAATAGACAAAAGCCCAGGGCCAGACGGCTTCCCGGGGGAATTCTACCAAACATTTCAAGAAGAACTAATTCCTATTCTCCTGAAACTGTTCCAAAAAATAGAAATGGAAGGAAAACTTCCAAACTCATTTTATGAGGCCAGCATCACCTTGATCCCAAAGCCAGACAAGGATCCCATCAAAAAAGAGAGCTGTAGATCAATATCCTTGATGAACACAGATGCGAAAATGCTCACCAAAATACTAGCCAATAGGATTCAACAGTACATTAAAAGGATTATTCATCACGACCAAGTGGGATTTATTCCAGGGCTGCAAGGTTGGTTCAACATCCACAAATCAGTCAATGTGATACAACACATCAGTAAAAGAAAGAACAAGAACCATATGATACTCTCAATAGATGCTTTTTCAGCCTTTGACAAAGTACAGCATCCCTTCCTGATCAAAACTCTTCAAAGTGTAGGGATAGAGGGCACATACCTCAATATCATCAAAGCCATCTATGAAAAACCCACTGCAAATATCATTCTCAATGGAGAAAAGCTTTGAAAAAGCTTTTCTGCTAAGGTCAGGATCACGGCAGGGATGTCCATTATCACCACTGCTATTCAACATAGTACTAGAAGTCCTAGCCTCAGCAATCAGACAACAAAAGGAAATTAAAGGCATCCAAATCGGCAAAGAAGAAGACAAATTATCACTCTTCGCAGATGATATGATACTATATGTGGAAAACCCAAAAGACTCCACTCCAAAACTGCTAGAACCTGTACAGGAATTCAGTAAATTGTCAGGATATAAAATCAATGCACAGAAAACAGTTGCATTTCTTTACACGAACAAGACAGAAGAAAGAGAAATTAAGGAGTCAATCCCATTTACAATTGCACCCCAAACCATAAGATACCTAGGAATAAACCTAACCAAAGAGGCACAGAATCTATACTCAGAAAACTATAAAGTACTCATGAAAGAAATTGAGGAAGACACAAAGAAATGGATTTCAAGTTCTATTACAAAGCTGTCATCATCAAGACAGCATGGTACTGGCACAAAAACAGACACATAGATCAATGGAACAGAATAGAGAGCCCAGAAATAGACCCTCAACTCTATGGTCAACTAATCTTCGACAAAGCAGGAAAGAATATCCAATGGAGAAAAGACAGCCTCTTCAATAAATGGTATTGGGAGAGTTGGACAGCCACATGCAGAAAAATGAAATTGGACCATTTCCTTACACCACACACAAAAATAGACTCAAAATGGATGAAGGACCTCAATGTGAGAAAGGAATCCATCAAAATCCTTGAGGAGAACACAGGCAGCAACCTCTTCTACCTCAGCCGCAGCAACATCTTCCTAAGAACATCGGCAAAGGCAAGGGAAGCAAGGGAAAAAATGAATTATTGGGATTTCATCAAGATCAAAAGCTTTTGCACAGCAAAGGAAACAGCTGACAAAATCAAAAGACAACTGACAGAATGGTAGAAGATATTTGCAAACGACATATCAGATAAAGGACTAGTGTCCAGAATCTATAAAGAACTTAGCAAACTCAACACCTAAAGAACAAATAATGCAATCAAGAAATGGGCAGAGGACATGAACAGACATTTCTGCAAGGAAGACATCCAGATGGCCAACAGACACATGAAAAAGTGCTCCATATCATTCAGCATCAGGGAAATACAAATCAAAACCACAATGAGATATCACCTCACACCAGTCAGAATGGCTAAAATCAACAAGTCAGGAAATGATAGATGCCGGCGAGGATGCGGAGAAAGGGGAACCATCCTACACTGTTGGTGGGAATGCAAGCTGGTGCAACCACGCTGGAAAACAGTATGGAGGTTCCTCAAAATGTTGAAAATAGAGCTACCCTATGACCCAGCAATTGCACTACTGGGTATTTACCGTAAAGATACGAATGTAGTGATCCAAAGGGGCATGTGCACTGGAATGTTTATAGCAGCAATGTCCACAATAGCCAAACTATGGAAAGAACCTAGATGTCCATCAACAGATGAATGGATAAAGAAGATGTGGTATATATATACAACGGAATACTTTGCAGCCATCAAAAGAAATGAAATCTTGCCATTTGCGACAACATGGATGGAATTAGAACGTATCATGCTTAGCGAAATAAGTCAAGCAGAGAAAGACAACTATCATATGATCTCCCTGATATGAGGAAGTGGTGATGCAACATGGTGGCTTAAGTGGGTAGGAGAAGAATCAATGAAACAAGATGGGATTGGGAAGGAGACAAACCATAAGTGACTCTTAATCTCACAAAACAAACTGAGGGTTGCTGGGGGGAGGGCGGTCTGGAGAGAGGGGTGGGGTTATGGACATTGGGGAGGGTATGTGCTTTGGTGAGTGTTGTGAAGTGTGTAAACCTGGCGATTCACGGACCTGTACCCCTGGGGATAAAAATATATGCTTATAAAAAATAAATAATTTAAAAAAAAATAAAATAAAACTGGAAATGTAAATCAAAAAAAAAAAAAAAAAAGCTCCAATATGAGTAAAATGGTGTATGGGGAAGCTGAGGATTTAAAGGTGTGAAATCTGCCCATTATCTGTTCTTTGCCTTTTGATTCAAATCTACCCTGTATGTGCCCTACTTGCTGATACTGGATGTCATAAATGTTTCATTTTTGATATGTGGCACACTTGGCACAGCCTTTGTCAGTTAGTGCACTGCTGGGTTTGGCTAGCAAACCCTGAGATGGCAAATGAAAAAAATTTCTCCAGACACCTTCCTAGGAGAAAGGAGAGGCCTGGGGACCAGACACTTTAGTGGCAAAAGGCCTCATGCCAAGCTTTGACTCCACTTTCATTGGGGTCACATCAATACACCAAGCACAATCACAAAGCAAGGAGGACAGTGTAACCTTAAGGGTCAGGACAATAATATATGGGTCAGTGGGTGATAAGGTCAAGGAGGCTAGGAGTTCATGAATTACGTGAGCACCACTTGTGCCTGTTTCTCCTCGAAATTTAAACATTTATTTCCTACATGAGAACCTTGAGTCGAAGTAAGAATCTGACTGCTTTCACCCAAGAATCTTCAAAGGAGGCCTGCGTTCTGGGCATTCCTTCTTTGTTTTTCAGTTGGTTTCATCCATGGAGGCATATACAAGTCAGATTTTGGCTGTGTCAGCACTGTGAATTCGTAGCGGGCACCAGAGGGAATACAGCAAGACATAGCTGGGGAAAAAGCTTTCTTCTTTTGCTGTGTTTTTAAAGAGATTTTATTAATTTACTTCTCAGAGATAGAGAGAGAGTGAGCAAGCATAAGCAGGGGGAGTGGCAGGCAGAGGAAAAGCAGGCTCCCCACTGAGCAAGGAGCCCCATGTGGGATTTGCTCCCAGGACTCTGGGATCATGACCTGAGCCAAAGTCAGATGCTTAACCCACTGAGCCACTCAGATGTCCCACTGTCAGTGTTTTCACCCATTGATCTTACAGTGTTACTGCCAGTGGCCTGGAGGAGACCTAGTTTCTCTCGCCTTTAAGTAAAAGGGTATGGCATTGTAGCAGGCTACAATTGTACATTGTAGCAGTTCTAGAAGGCTGCCTCCCAGGGAATCTTGCCAGTACTCTAGTGAGAGTTTTCCTGCCCAGTAGCCTTGGTCTGTGGCATGTTGGTGAACTTCTTTCCCTACCTGAGGACCCCAGTTCCACCTTCTCCAATAAACAGAGTATCAGACTTATTCTCTCAAATGTCTTCTGTTTTTAGAGGTAGCGTCTACTTCCTGTATCTCCTACTTCTGGTTTCCTTAGAGCTTTCTTTTACTTCTTTAAAACCTTTGTTTAATAATTCTTTATATCCATGTTAAAATGAGTGATATGGTTTCTCCCTTCTGACCGGACACTGAGTGATACAAACATCTAAACTGAACTCTATGTTCTCATAGTATATGGGAAACAGTAATGGAGGAATGTTCAAATTTATTAAAAAAAAAATAAAGCCATAAATATACTCGTTGGTATCTGTGCATATATTTTAAATACTTTACATGATAATACATTATATGACATGTTCATCTCCTCTTTCCGTATGGCTTGTGCCTTTATGACAGTGGATTACTTTTAGATGGGCGATGGGTATATTTGCATTGAAATGGAGAGGAAAGGAAGGTATGGATGGGATATGATTATCCACACAAAAAAAGAGGTATCCTTTGAAACAAATACACCAGCTGCCCATGTAATTCCAGAAAGAATGGTTAAAACCATCATTCTTGGGAGGAGTGAGATCAGCATCATGGCAGAATGAGTCCTTCCATTTGTCTCCCCCTTTCTGTTTACAACTAGTAGGATTCCAAAACCCAACAAAGGTTCCTCTGCACAGCACATGAGACACCAAAGAGATCCATCCATGTTTACATTTGAAGGAGTGTGGATTGTGCCTCACGGAGACCAGAGCCCAGGCAGCTTGGTGAGGTCTGTTACCTTGGCTTCTACAGTGGTGGTAATGCTCACCAGTGACTCCTGTGGTGGAGAAGGTGGGGCTGGAAAGGGGTGAGTGAAAGTCTATTTGGCCCTGTGGGCTGTGGCTGGAGGACCCCCTAGTTATGAAGCCACAGAGCAGTGTCCTCTGAGGTAAGGTATCTGTGACCTGGAGGGAACAGTGGGGGGAAGGAAAAGGCAAGGGAGAGAGGCAGACAAGAAGCAACACTTTATGCACTGTCTGACCTGAGAGTTCAACAAGAGAACTCCCAGGTCTGAGGGATTCCTGAACTTGAGGATCCTCCGCCTGGAGTGTGGGACACACCCAAAGCCCAAGGGCTTAATACATACTGGCCCCTCCAGTGTGCCAGCCTCCTACTTTTTTTTTTTTCTTTAAGCCTGGTCTATACAGACACCAGGGCTACTCTGGAAAGAGCAACCAAAAACTTGTGCTCCTTCTCTTCGATATCAGCCACAGCAACTTCTTTCAAGATATGTCTCCAAAGGCAAAGGAAACAAAAGCGAAGATGAACTTTTGGGACTACATCAAAATCAAAAGCTTCTGCACAGCAAAGGAAACAGTCAAGAAAACAAAGAGGCAACCCACGGAATGGGAGAAGATATTTGCAAATGACAGTACAGACAAAAGGTTGATATCCAGGATCTATAATGAACTCCTCAAACTGAACACACACAAAACAGACAATCATATCAGAAAATGGGCAGAAGATATGGACAGACACTTCTCTAATAAAGACATACAAATGGCTATCAGACACATGAAAAAATGTTCATCATCACTAGCCATCAGGGAGATTCAAATTAAAACCACATTGAGATACCACCTTACACCAGTTAGAATGGCCAAAATTAGGAAGATAGGAAACAACATGTGTTGGAGGGGATGTGGAGAAAGGGGAACCCTCTTCCACTGTTGGTGGGAATGCAAGTTGGTGCAGCCTCTTTGGAGAACAGTGTGGAGATTCCTCAAGAAATTAAACATAGAACTTCCCTATGACCCTGCCATTGCACTCTTGGGTATTTATCCCAAACATACAGATTAGTGAAAAGAAGGGCCATCTGTACCCTAATGTTTATAGCAGCAATGGCCAAGGTCGCCAAACTGTGGAAAAAACCAAGATGCCCTTCAACGGATGAATGGATAAGGAAGATGTGGTCCACATACCCTATGGAGTATTATGCCTCCACCAGAAAGGACGAATACCCTACTTTTGTAGCAACATGGACGGGACTGGAAGAGATTATGCTGAGTGAAATAAGTCAAGCAGAGAGAGTCAATTATCATATGGTTTCACTTATTTGTGGAGCATAACAAATAGCATGGAGGACATGGGGAGATAGAGAGAAGGGAGTTGAGGGAAATTGGAAGGGGAGGTGAACCACGAGAGACTATGGACTCTGAAAAACAATCTGAGGGTTTTGAAGGGGCAGTGGGTGGGAGGTTGGGGTACCAGGTGTTGGGTATTACAGAGGGCACGGATTGCATGGAGCACTGGGTGTCTTGAAAAAATAATGAATACTGCTTTGCTGAAAATAAATTAAAAAAAAAAGATAAAGAAAAGCAAGCTTAGAAAATGTAGAAATAAGGCACCTGGGTGGCTCAGTGGGTTAGGCCACTGCCTTCGGCTCGGGTCATGATCTCAGGGTCCTGGGATTGAGTCCCGCCTCGGGCTCTCTGCTCAGCGGGGAGCCTATTTCCTCCTCTCTCTCTCTCTCTCTCTCTCTGCCTGCCTCTCTGCCTACTTGTGATCTCTCTGTCAAATATATAAATAAAGTCTTAAAAAAAAAAAAAGAAAATGTAGAAATCCTGGAGGAGCTACCAGTCTCCATTAGAAGAGCCAGTTAAGAATAGTGGGTATACCAAAAGGAGAAGAGAAGGAGAAGAGGGACATAGTTGTTATCACAAAAGTGTTGTCTGAGAACTTCCCAATCCTGGGGAAAGAAGTGGACATAGAAGTCTGTGAAGTTAATAGATAACCTTCCTATCTCAATACAAAAATACCATCTCCAAGACACTTTCCAATGACACTGTCAAATGTCAATGATAAAGAAGGAAACTTGAAAGGGTAGAAGAAAGTAACCTAAAACTGAGTCCCCATAAGAGAGAACACCAGCAGATTTCTCAGCAGAAACTCTGCAGTCCAGGAGAGAGTGGAATGACATACTCATAGCATTGAAAAATAAATATTGTCAGTCAAGAAATCTGTATCCAGGATTTATCTTTCAGACATGAAGGAGAAATAAAGACTTCCCCAGACAAAGAACACTTGAGGGAATTCCCCACCACTAGTCCTGCCTCCAAGACATATTGAACAGAACTTTAATACTGTAATGAAGAGAGGAAGGTAAATTAATACTGTAATGAACAGATGAGATGAGACTCTGAGTTAGCTGGCAGACAGAGTCAGAAACTGTAACCTTATTTTAGAATAGGGCACTAAACACTTTATGATAATGGCAATGGTTAACATTATTAAAAATAACTAGAGCTACTACAGTTGGTAACAAACCCATACCAAAAAAAGAGTTTGCGACAGCAAAAATGCAAAAGGGGAGGAGAAAAATGAGAATAGCCATGTAGGCATATGAAGAAAAGTTGCCAACAGCAGGAAAAGCACCATTTAATCTATGAGACAGTTTATACAAACCTCATGATAAGACAAAACAATATCTAGAGCAGAGAGAACATTGAAAAAGGGCAAACTGAGGGAATCATCATGGAAAACCAGCAACTGACAAAAGTAGACAGAAACACAAAGAAGAAGAAATAATAAAGATACAAAACAACCAGAAAAGAAAAGATAAAATGACAATAGCATCAATAATCACTTAAACGTAAATGGATGACTTTACCAATCAAATGACAGAGAGTGCCTTGATAAATTAAAAACATAGGCCCAAGTTTGTGACGCTTTCAGAAGGCTCATTTTAGCTGTAAGGACAAATGTAGGTTTATAGTGTAGGAATGGATGTGGATAACCCAAGCAAATAGTACCAAAAAGAAAGCAGGTGCAACCGTATGTACATTCAGACAAGATAGACTTCAAGCCAGAAAGAAGATATAACAATTGTAAATACATGTGCCCTCAACACCTGAGCACTGAAATACATTAAACAAATACAGATCATAAGGGAGAAATAGACAATGATCCAGTAATAAGGACCCCAGTACTCCATGGTCCACAATGGATGGATCATCTAGATACAGAATTGGCAAGGAAACAGAATGTAACCACACTTCAAAAAAAAAATGACAGACATTTACAGAACATTCTGTTCACCTGCAGAGGAATGCATATTCTTCTCATGTGTACCTTGAATGTTCTCCAGGATAGACCCCTGATGGAACACAGAAATCTTAACAAAATTAAGAAGATTGAAATCATATCAGCCAACTTCTTTGACTACATTGGTATGAAAGTAAAAATGAACAAGAGGAAACTGAGTAGACCTAAAAATATGTGGGAAAGAGGTGACAACATTTTAAACAACTGAGGCCAGACACCTGAGGCCAGATTCTTGGACTAGTCTTGAAAGCATATGCAGAACTACATTGTATTAGTTGCAATATTACCTTAGCTGCATGTCACGTTTTATTCCCTACTAAGGATGTTTTTGCATGTCTTAACCTCATGCATGATCAGTCATTTACTTTGCTTTTTACCCCCTACTCCCAGTTTACCCACTGATTATAGAAACCTAATGGGGAGTGGAAAGAAACATTTGTCTCAAAATTATCTGACATACCTGATCTTTCCATGTCCCTAATGGGGTGCCTTATTTTCCAGAAGAATATACAGCTCCAGATTCTTTCAAGGCCCACTCTCTCAAGGTTTCCAGGAACACCTCATTGCCCTCCTTCACCTACCTACATTCACCTCCTTCCCCAAACAAGTAGTGGCTGTCCATTTTCCACCAGAGGGCAATGCAGCTTCGGGAATGATAGCCAGCCTTCTCACTAGGCTTTTCTTGTGATAAGGAAGCTTGCTTTGCCTCAAAACCCATGTCTCAGACATTGGCTTACTGGGCACTGGGTGCTCAACTAGTCTGAGTTTGGTAACACAATCAATAGGTCAAAGAGGAAATCAAAAGGGAAATAAAATAATGGTCTCAAAACAAGTGAAAATGAAAATACATTATATCAAATTTTGTGGGTTGCAGTAAAAGCAGTTCTG
This sequence comes from Mustela lutreola, assembly GCF_030435805.1. Lineage (NCBI taxonomy): Eukaryota > Metazoa > Chordata > Mammalia > Carnivora > Mustelidae > Mustela > Mustela lutreola. The sequence goes on from NC_081295.1 coordinate 122,519,365, forward strand.
AGAGGAAGTTTAGAGCAACAAAACATTCTTACAAAGATGTCAATTTGCCTTTACACTTCAGTGAACTAAAAAAAGAGGGACAAATTAAGCCCAAAGTTAACAAAAGGAAAGAGATAATAAAAAATCAGATCAGAATTAAATGAAATAGAGGCCAGAAAAACAATCAAAAGGATCAATGAAACTACAAGGTGGTTCTAGAAGATGATGAACACAAGCTGGCAAAAAGTTAGCTAGTCTAAGAAAAAAAGAGACATAGACTGTACAGTGACTAATATAATATAATAAAAAAAGAAGAAATAAAAGAGGGTTATTACAACGGGTAGCACAGGAATATGTAGAAACATGAAAGACTATGAATAATTGCATACCAACCAATTATATATCTAAAGGAAATGAGTCCATTCCTAGAAACACACAACTGACCAAGACTGACTTAGGAAGATGTAGACAACCTGCACAGATCAGTCTAGTCATCTGAGAGGCACAGGTGGAGGCTGAAGGGCAGGAAGACAGGCTTGTAGGGGAGGCACAGACACCAGAGAGCCTGGGGTTGAGGAACACATGGGCCTACAGGCCCCCACATTGTGACTGACATACACAAGGAGCTCTCTTTATGGCCATTTATCTGATAACCAGATAAGCTCTGACCTGGCTGAGTTCCAAGAGCCCCCTCAACTAGCCTCTGTTTTCATTGTGGAGAACTGGGCACCAGGAGCTTTGGAAAAGTTACAGTGAGATTCCAGAAAAATGGCGACCTCTCTCCACTGTTATCCCTGCCAGAAAGACAGCTCTCCCTGTGGACCTGCCTATTTGTCTCTTCCCCCAGAGCCCAGCTGGTGGAGGATGTGCCCTGGGACAATGTCGCTGCTGCAAAGGGGCAGGTCTTTCTACTACCATCTGACTGAATAGGACAAGTAGGGACTCTGCCTTCACACCAGTGTGAGGAACCCCAGCCCTCAGGACACTTATCCAGGCCCTGCCCCTCCTAGCATCCTGCACAGCCACCAGGGAGCTTTTCTGAATGGCAATGTGCACTCCAAAGTCCCTGCTATTGAAGAGAACTTGTTAGAGGACAAAAATTTGTTGAAGTCATGCCATGCTTGGAAGCTGTCCTGATGTTCTTCCTGATCTTAGTCCTGTGAAATCCCTGCAATGAACACCTTTCTGATGTTAATCAGAGCAAAATGTGCTTCCTGACCAGCCTGCCAATGTGCATGTCCTTCCACCAGCCATGAACACGGGAAGCTCCCTACCTGATCTCACCAACCTGCACTTTCCCCTGGCACTTCCCACCCCCCAGGGCCATGAGGAGACAGCCTATCCCAGCCTGAGTGAGGCTATCAGTACCTCCAAATTAAGACACAGCATGATCCACCTCAGGATCAGTGGGAGCCAGTGCCCGGACCAAGTTTGGGCTATGATGAGGCAGGACTTTACTCCCTGCTCAGCTACCCATCCTGTGGTCTTCTCTGGGCAATCCCAACCCCTGGGCCTCCTGGAGCAGTCCCTAACCCAGTGTTCAAGGCTCTGATAGCCACCCCTCACTGTCAGCCTCCTCCCTGGGCCACCCCTCATTCAGTGCTCTGGCTCTCTCATCCTCTAATTCCTCCCCCTCTGCTTCATCTCCTGTGCTGGGTACCCCCCTTACCCAACTTCTTCCCCTGGAATCCCTTCCTGCCACCACCATGTTCCCCTCAGCCTCCTGAGATTGCCCAAGGACTCAGCTGACACCCAAGATCAACTGCCCAATTTGTGACAACAATGCCACATGCCTTGTCCTCCATCACTCAGGGTGTCCCCCTGGATACCAGCAAACTGTCCACTGACCAGAGGCTTCCTCCATACCCATACAGCCCCCCAAATTTGGTTCTGCCCACCCAGCCACCTACACCAAAGTCTCTATAACATCCCGTGATGTCCTCTCCGGCCTGCTTAAAGGAACCTTCAGGTGGGCAGCCCCTGGGTAGCCCACCACACTGTGGGACACTATACCCACCCAGCTCAATGGGCGTGAGCAAGAATTTCACCATCATCCAGTGAGGGACTTCAGCCTGGGGAACCTGTTTCCTCACAGCGTGCTCTTTGATGATTGCTGCTAGGACTTGTTCGCCCCCTGGCATGCACACACTCTGTCTCAGCAGCAAGAACGGTTTAGCATGGAATCCCATCAACCATCCTGATATTGGATCCCCCAGCTTTTTTGAGGGGCCTTTATTTTTAGGAAACAAGGGGCCAATTAGTGGCCTACAGGACCCACATGCCCTCAACCACCAGAACTTGACCCTCTGTTCCTGCCATGGCTCAGGGCCCAAAAGCATCCTCCCAGGAGGGTCCTCCCCAGGTTATTGTAAGGAGATTGTGGCAACTCTGACTGGAGTGCCTGGCTTTGAGGGGTTATCAACCTAGCTGGGGTCGGGTTGGGGCTGGAGGAGTTGTTGCACATGACAACACTGGGCCTGGAATGGTTCCACATGCTGAGTGACCCCGATGGCTTGCTGTGTGATCCTGCTGTGGAGGACTCATTTCAAAGTCAGCATCTGCAGTGAGGAGCCTTCTCAACCTCCCTCTTCTTAGCACTGCCCCATCACTGTTCCTTTTCTCCCTTCCCCTGGGCAAGGAGAGACTCTACTCTGCCCACAGAGCCTCTGTCTAACCTGAATGAGGGATCCCAAGAATGAGGAAAAGTCAGGGGTTTGTCCTGGTGGCCCCTGAATTCTGCATAAGGGTTGGGTCCAGTGAAGCTCAAGGGGGGGCCTAACACTTATAACCTGTAACTCAAGAGATGGAGTAAGCAATCAAGAAACTCCCAAAAGAAAATCTCATGGTCACTAGTCTCATGGCTTCACTAGTGAATTCTATGAACATGCAGTGGAAAACTAATACCAATACTCCTCAAAGTCTTCCAGAATGTTAAGGAAGAGGCAACAATTTTGAATTCATTCTACAAAGGCTGTATCATTTTGATAGCAAACCAGATAAGGACACCACCACAAGAAAAAAAGCAATAAACCAGTATCCTTGATGAATACAGATGGGAAAACTCTCAAAAAATGTTATCAAACTGAGTTCACACATTAAACAAATTAGGCAGCATGGCTAAATGGGATTTATCTGTGGGATGCAAGGGTAGTTGAACCTACAAAGATCAATAAGTGTAATTCAATACACCAAGAAAAGGAAAGATAAAAATCACATGATCATCTCAAAAGTTGCCCAAGGAAATTAGACAAAATATACCATTCTTTTATGATAAAAACTCTTAATAGATTGGCTATAGAAGGAGCATACCTCTACATAATAAAGGCCACCTACAGGAACCCCACAGCAAACATCCTACTCAATGAAGAAAAATTGAAAGCATTTCCTCTAAGAACAGGAACATAACAAGGAAGGACACTCCCCACCTCTATTCAATATAGTAGTGGAAGTCCTAGCTAGAGCAATTAGGCAAGAGAAAGAAACAAAAGCCTTCCACATCAGGAAGGAAGATGTGAAAATATCACTCTTTGCAAATATCATCTTACATACAGAAAAGTCTGGAGTCAATAAAAAAAATCTGTTGAAAGTAATCAATGATTCAATAAAGTGACATAATACAAATTGACTTACAAAAATCAGTGGCATCCTTGTATGCTAACGGTCAAGCATCAGAAAATGAAAACAGCATCAAAAGCAACAAAATAGGAACAGAAGAAACCAGGGAAGTAAGAACTGGTACAATGAAAACTACAAGACTTTTCTGAAAGAAGTTGAAGACACAAACAAATGGAAACACAGTCCATGTTTATGATTCGAAGAATTAATACTGTTGAAATGACCATATTACACAAAGCCATTACAGAGTCAATGTGACCTCAATCAAAATACCAAAGGAGTTTCTTATAGAAATAGAAGAAATCATTCTGAAATTTGTGTGGAAACATAGGAGATTCCAAATAGCCAAAGGAATCCTGCAAAAAGAGAGCAAAGCTGGAAGTAGCACATTTCCTCCTTTCAAACCATACCCCAAAGGCATAGTAACAGAATACAACATGGTAATGGCACAAAAAGCAACATGTGCACCAATAGAACAGAATAGAGAGCCCAGAATTAAATCCCAACAATGTGGCCAACCAATAATAGGTAAGGAAGTCAGGAACACTCAATGAAAAGGATAGTCCCTTCAAGAAATGGTGCTGGGAACACTGGAGAAACACAAGCAGATCAATAAACTCTTTGGATCATCTACTCCTTTCAGAATATGTTTTTAATATGCAGCTAATAAATATGTACAGACATGATACAGATTATAAAAAGAAATTCAAACATGTTAAGAAAGTTAAGTTCAAAGCTTTTATAATAGAAGTTCCCTTTTTTTAAAAAAATAAGTCAAGCAGAGAGAGTCAATTATCATATGGTTTCACTTATTTGTGGAGAATAACAAATAGCATGGAAGACATGGGGAGTTAGAGAGGAGAAGGGAGTTAGGGGAAATTGGAAGGGGAGGTGAACCATGAGAGACTATGGACTCTGAAAAACAATCTGAGGGGTTTGTAGTGGCGGGGGGTGTGAGGTTGGGGGAACCAGGTGGTGGGTAAATAGAGGGCACGGATTGCATGGAGCCCTGGGTGTGGTGCAAAAATAATGAATACCGTTATGCTGAAAATAAATGAAAAATAAAAAATAAAATAAAAAATAAAATTTATATATCTATTTATTTTTTTAAATAAACATATAATGTATTTTTATCCCCGGGGGTACAGGTCTGTGAATCGCCAGGTTTACACACTTTACAGCACTCATCGTAGCACATGCCCTCCCCAATGTCCATAAGCACACCCCTGTCTACCAACACCCCTCCCCCCAGCATCCCTCAGTTTGTTTTGTGAGATTAAGAGTCACTTATGGTTTGTCTCCCTCCTAATCCCATCTTGTTTCATTTATTCTTCCCCTACCCCCTTAACCTCCCATGTTGCATCTCAGCTTCCTCATATCACGGAGATCATATGATTGTTGTCTTACTCCCACTTATTTCGCTAAGCATGATACCCTCTAGTTCCATCCATATCATCGCAAATGGCAAGATTTCGTTTCTTTTGATGGCTGCATAGTATTCCATTGTGTATATATACCACTTCTTCTTTATCCATGCCTTTATCTGTGGCACTTTAGGCGTGCCTTCTTTATCCATTCATCTGTTGATGGGCATCTAGGTTCTTGTCATAGTTTGGCTATTGTAGACATTGCTGCTATAAACATTTGGGTGCACGTGCCCCTTCTGATCACTACGTTTGTATCTTTAGGGTAAATACCCAGTAGTGCAATTGCTGGGTCATAGGGTAGCTCTATTTTCAACATTTTGAGGAACATCCATGCTGTTTTCCAGAGCGGTTGTACCAGCTAGTATTCCTACAAACAATGTAGAAGGGTTCCCCTTTCTCCACATCCTCACCAGCATCTGTCATTTCCTGACTTGTTAATTTTAGCCATTCTGACTGGTGTGAGGTGATATCTCATTGTGGTTTTGATTTGTATTTCCCTGATGCCGAGTGATGTGGAGAACCTTTTCATGTGTCTTTTGGCCATCTGGATGTCTTCTTTGCAGAAATGTCTGTTCATGTCTTCTGCCCATTTCTTGATTGGATTATTTGTTCTTTGGGTGTTGAGTTTGCTAAGTTCTTTATAGATTTTGGACACTAGTCCTTTATCTGATATGTCATTTGCAAATGTCTTCTCCCATCCTGTCATTTGTCTTTTGGTTTTGTTAACTGTTTCCTTTGCTGTGTGAAAGCTTTTAAACTTGATGAATTCCCAATAGTTCATTTTTGCCCTTACTTCCCTTGCCTTTGGTGATGTTTCTAGGAAGAATTCTCTGAAGCGAAGGTGGAAGAGGTTGCTGCCTATGTTCTCCTCAAGGATTTTGATGGATTCCTTTCTCACATTGAATCCTTCATCCATTTTGAGTCTATTTTCATGTGTGGTGTAAGGAAATGGTCCAATTTTTTTTTTTTTTCTGCATGAGGCCATCCAATTTTCCCAACACCATTTATTGAAGAGGCTGTCTTTTTTCCATTGGACATTCTTTCCTGCTTTGTCGAAGATTAGTTGACCATAGAGTTGAGGGTCTATTTCTGGGCTCTCTATTCTGTTCCATTGATCTATTTGTCTGTTTTTGTGCCAGTACCATGCTGTCTTGATGATGACAGCTATGTAATAGAGCTTGAAGTCTGGAATTGTAATGCAACCAATTTGGCTTTCTTTTTCAATATTCCTTTGGCTATTCAAGGTCTTTTCTGGTTCCATATAAATTTTAGGATTATTTGTTCCATTTCGTTGAAAAAAAAGGGGGGGAGGGATTTTGATAGAGATTGCATTAAATGTGTAGATTGCTTTAGGTAGCATAGACATTTTCACAATATTTGTTCATCCAATCGAGGAGCATGGAACATTTTTCCATTTCTTTGTGTCTTCCTCAATTTCTTTCATGAGTACTTTATATTTGTCTGAGTATAGATTCTTAACCTCTTTAGTTAGGTTTGTTCCTAGGTATCTTATAGTTTTGGGTGCAACTGTAAATGGGATTGATTCCTTAATTTCTCTTTCTTCTGTCTTCTTGTTGTTGAGAAATGCACTGATTTCTGTGCATTGATTTTATATCCTGACACTTTACTAAATTCCTATACAAGTTCTGGCAGTTTCGAAGTGGAGTCTTTTGGGTTTTCCACATATAGTGTCATATCATCTGCGAAGAATGATAGTTTGACTTCCTCTTTGCCCATTTTGATGCCTTTAATTTCCTTTTCTTGTCTGATTGCTGAGGCTAGGACTTCTAGTACAATGTTGAATAGCAGTGGTGATACTGGACATCCCTGCCATCTTCCTGACCTTAGCGGAAAAGCTTTCAGTTTTTCTCCATTGAGAATGATATTTCTGGTGGGTTTTTCATAAATGGCTTTGATAATATTGGGTTATGTGCCCTCTATCCCTACACTTTGATAAGTTTTGATCAGGAAGGGATTCTATACTTTGTCAAATGCTTTTTCAACATCTATGGAGAGGATCACATGGTTCCTGTTCTTTCTTTTCTTCTTTTTTAATTTTTAATTTATTTTCAGCATAACAGTATTCAATGTTTTTGCACTACTCCCAGTGCTCCATGCAATCCATGCCCTCTCCAATACCCACACCTGGTTCCCCCAAACTCACACCCCCCACCCCTTCAAAACCCTCAGATTGTTTTTCAGAGTCCATAGTCTCTCATGGTTCACCTCCCCTTCCAATTTCCCCCAACTCCCTTCTCTCTAACTCCCCTTGTCCTCTATGCTATTTGTTATGCTCCACAAATAAGTGAAACCATATGATAATTGGCTCTCTCTGCTTGACTTATTTCACTCAGCATAATCTCTTCCAGTCCCGTCCATGTTGCTACAAAAGTTGGGTGTTCATCCTTTCTGATGGAGGCATAATACTCCATAGTGTATATGGACCACATCTTCTTTATCCATTTGTCCGTTAAAGGGCATCTTGGTTCTTTCCACTGTTTGGCGAGCGTGGCCATTGTTCCTATAAACATTGGGGTACAGATGGCCCTTCATTTCACTACATCAGTATCGTTGGGGTAAATACCTAGTAGTGCAATGGCAGGATCATAGGGAAGCTCTATTTTTATTTTTTATTTTATATATATATATATATTCTTGAATTTATTTTCAGCATAACAGTATTCATTTTCTTTTCACCACACCCAGTGCTCCCTGCAATCTGTGACCCTATAACACCCAACACCTGGTACCCCAACCTCCCACCTCCCTTCACTTCAAACCCCTCAGATTGTTTTTCAGAGTCCATAGTCTCTCATGTTTCACCTCCCTTTCCAATTTCCCTCAACTCCCTTCTCCTTGCTAACTCCCCATGTCCTCCATGCTATTTGTTAGGCTCCACAAATAAGTGAAACCATATGATAATTGACTTTCTCTGCTTGACATTTCACTCACCATAATCTCTTCCAGTCCCATCCATGTTGCTACAAAAGTTGGGTATTCGTCCTTTCTGATGGAGGCATAATACTCCATAGTGTATATGGACCACATCTTCCTTATCCATTCGTCCATTGAAGGGCATCTTGGTTCTTTCCATAGTTTTGTGACCGTGGCCATTGCTGCTATAAACATTGGGGTACAGATGGCCCTTCTTTTCACTACATCTGTATCTTTGGGGTAAATACCCAGGAGTGCAATGGCAGAGTCATAAAGAAGCTCTATTTTTAATTTATTGAGGAATCTCCACACTGTTCTCCAAAGAGGCTGCACCATCTTGCATTCCCACCAACAGTGGAAGAGGGTTCCCCTTTCTCCACATCCCCTCCAACACATGTTGTTTCCTGTCTTGCTAATTTTGGCCATTCTAACTGGTGTAAGGTGATATCTCAATGTGGTTTTAATTTGAATCTCCCTGATGGCTAGTGATGATGAACATTTTTTCATGTGTCTGATAGCCATCTGTATGTCTTCATTGGAGAAGTGTCTGTTCAGATCTTCTGCCCATTTTTTGATATGATTGTCTGCTTTGTGTGTGTTCAGTTTGAGGAATTCATTATAGATCCTGGATATCAACCTTTTGTCTGTACTGTCATTTGCAAATATCTTCTCCCATCCCGTGGGTTGCCTCTTTGTTTTTTTGACTGTTTCCTTTGCTGTGCAGAAGCTTTTGATTTTGACGAAGTCCCAAAAGTCAATTTCGCTTTTGTTTCCTTTGTCTTTGGAGACATATTTTGAAAGAAGTTGCTGTGGCTGATATCGAAGAGATTATTGCCTATGTTCTCTTCTAGGATTCTGATGGATTCCTGTCTCACGTTGAGGTCTTTTATCCATTTTGAGTTTATCTTTGTGTATGGTGTAAGAGAATGGTCGAGTTTTATTCTTCTACATATAGCTGTCCAGTTTTACCTGAACCATTTATTAAAGAGACTGTCTTTTTTCCACTGTATATTTTTTCCTGTTTTGTCAAAGATTAATTGACCGTAGAGTTGAGGGTCCATATCTGGGCTCTCTACTCTGTTCCACTGGTCTATGTCTCTGTTTTTATGCCAGTACCATGCTGTCTTGGTGATCACAGTTTTGTAATAAAGCTTGAAATCAGGTAACGAGATGGTCCCCATTTTATTTTTGTTTTCAACATTTCCTTAGCGATTTGGGGTCTCTTCTGATTCCATACAAATTTTTGGATTATTTGCTACAGCTCTTTGAGGAATACCGGTGGAATTTTTATCAGAGTGGTGCTAAAAGAATGCCTTTTTTTTTTTTTGGACTGAGATTGCATTAACTCTGTAAATGGCTTTGGGTAATATCATCATTTTAACAATACAATTTCTTTCAACCCAAAACATGAGCTGTCTGTCCAAATTGCTTGTGGCTTCATCTTCTTTTCTCAAAGTGTTGTGGTTTTAATTGTACAGATCTTTGAGCCCCTTGGTTACATATATTTCTAGGGATGGTATTTTGATGCTGTTATGAGTAGAATAGTTTTCTCTATTTCTTTTTCTCATGCTCCATCATTAGTGTAAATGAATGTCATGTATTTGTGTAAGTTTATTTTGTAACATTTCACTTTATCAAATCTCTGATTATAATAGAATTCGATTGACTTCTTAAGTTCTTCTATACTCAAAATGGCATCATGTGCAAATAGTGACAATTTTACTTCTTCCTTCTTGATGTGGATGTTTTTTATTTCTCTCTCCTGCCTAATTGTTCTAGCTAGGACTTCCACTACTATACTGAATAAGGGTGAGTAGCCTTCTCTGTTATGTTCCTGTTCTTTGAGGAAAGGTTTTCACTTTTTCTTCATTGAGTACAATGTTAGCTGTAGATTTCTCATAATGGTCTTTATTATGATGAGATACAGTCTTTTTAATTTTATTTAAATCCAATTAATATATAATGTGTTATTTCTTGGTTTCAGAGGTAGAGGTCAGTGATTCATCAGTCTTACATAATATCCAGTGCTCATTACATCACCTGCCCTCACTCTCTATACCCAATCCATCAAGAGTTTTTATCATGAAAGAATGGTGTATTTTGTCAAATTTCTTTAGGCAACTATTGGGAGGACCATGTGATTTTTATCCCTCATCTTATTGGTGTATTGAATTATACTTGCAGATTTTATATGTTGAATTATCTTTGCATCCCATTGATAAATCCCATCTGGTCATAGTGTATGGTCCTTTTAATGTGTTTCAACTTGGTTTGCTAACATCTATAGTCATCAAACGTATTGATTTAAAGTATCATTATCTTGTTTGCTATCAAGGTAATACTCATTTTGTGGAATGGTTTAGAAACATTGCCTCTTCCTCAATATTTTGGAAGAGATTGGGCAATTTGTTTGATGCTGAAGGAGGTACCACAAAGCATTTTAAGCAGCAGAACACAAAATCAGAACATTTAGAGGTCTGCTACAGTGACTGGGACTGTCCCTGGCTTAAAGACGCTCAGGTCAAGGACGCTGGGAAATCCCAGGTAGGACAGTTTGGCCTCAGGATCCCTGGGGTTACAAGAACAGGGGTGCCTGAGTGCAGCAGAGTTCCCAGGCATCACACTAGAGAAAATGACTGAAAATAACAAGTCTAGGCACTGGCTTTCTGCTCAGTTTTGTCATAAATTACAAACTGCTACATGGTCCTACTATTGCTCTCTGGGCAGGGGCCCAGCAAAGGCAGAAGTGTGCCAAGATGCACCTCCTTCCCCTGAGAGGAATAGCACAGGTATGCACCACAGGAGCCTGTAAAGTTTGAGACTTAAAACAGGATTTCATGCCTGAGATAAAAATGTTCAGTCATAGGGTGGGTAAACACAAAGTTTGTAAGGAATCCAGTTTGACAAAAGTGATTGACTACTCATCCGTGAGGGCTCACTGAAGAGTGGGGGAGGGTGCAAACTTTCAACTTCAGGTATAGATTGGGGCACCGTCATATTCATCTCCCACCTGGTGCTGAAAGCCTTCAAGGAGCACATACTGCAATCTGGAGCCACCGGCACTGAGCCCAACCCCCTGGAAAGGGAGGGGAAATTCGTCCCCCCAGAAGTTCACTAAGAATCAGCACAAGAAGCTTCTCCCCCAGAAGACCAGCAGGAACTTCCAGTTAAGACCAAGGTTATGGATCATAGAGAACTCCAAAACTTCAGCCTGGGCTAAAACAGTTCATAGCATCTGCGAGTATTTGATGACAATGAAGATAATGATGATGATGATGATGATGATGATGTAGTCTTGGGGATTTATTTATCCATTCTCTTGTTTTATCAGTTCTTTTTAAATTCTTCACTTCTTTTTTTAAAGTGGACTCTTTTTAAAATTTTTTTTATTTTTTATAAACATATAATATATTTTTATCCCCAGGGGTACAGGTCTGTGAATCGCCAGGTTTACACACTTCACAGCACTCACCATGGCACATACCCTCCCCAATGTCCATAACCCCACCCCTGTTCTCTCAACCCCCTCCCCCCAGTAACCCTCAGTTTCTTTTGAGAGATTAAGAGTCACTTATGGTTTGTCTCCCTCCCAATCCCATCTTGTTTCATTTATTCTTCTCCTACCCCCTTAACGCCCCATGTTGCATCTCCGCTTCCTCATATCAGGGAGATCATATGATAGTTGTCTTTCTCCGATTGACTTATTTCGCTAAGCATGATACCTTCTAGTTCCATCCACGTCGTCGCAAATGGCAAGATTTCATTTCTTTTGATGGCTGCATAGTATTCCATTGTGTATATATACCACATCTTCTTGATCCATTCATCTGTTGATGGACATCTAGGTTCTTTCCATAGTTTGGCTATTGTATACATTGCTGCTCACTCTTTTTTTTTTTTTTAGGTTTTATGTATTTATTTGAAAAGAGATCACAAGCAGGCAGAGAGGCAGGCAGAGAGAGAGGAGGAAGCAGGCTCCCTGCTGAGAAGAGAGAATTGTGCCCTCCACAATACCCACCACCAGGCTCACCCAACCTCCCAACCCCCTCCCCTCCCCTCCAAAACCCTCAGTTAGTTCCTCAGAGTCCACAGTCTCTCATGGCTCATTTCCCCCTCTAATTTCCCCCAACTCGCTTCTCCTCTCAATCTCCCCATGTCCTCCGTGTAATTCTTTATGCTCCACAAATAAGCAAAACCATATGATAATTCACTCTCTCTGCTTGACTTATTGCTATTTTTGTCTTTTCTCTGTCTTTCATCTATTTTCCCCTGGACATAATGACTAGACAGAGAAATTCACCCAAAAGAAAGATCAGGAGACAGTAATCACTGCCAGGGATTGAATCAATATGAATACAAGTAAATTGTCAGAACTGGAATCAACACAACAATTATAAAGGTAATAGCATAGAAGACAGTAGAGAATCTCTTACTGGGGAAATAAAACAACAAAAATATAATCAGGCTGAAATTTAAAAAGCTATTACTGAGATTCAGTCTCAAGAGAGATGTATCAACTACCAAAACTGAAACTGGAAGAAAAAGAAAACTTAACAGACCCATACCCAGCAAGGAAATTGAAGCAGTAATAAAAAATCTAGCAATAAACAAGAGTTCAGTCCAGATGCACCCAGAATTCTATCAAACATTTAAAGAAGAATCAATACTTATTCTTCTGAAGCTTTTTAAAAAAATAGAAATGGAAGGAAATTTTCCAAAATCATTCTAGAAAGCCAGCATTACCTTGATCCCAAAACCATACAAAGAGCCCACCACAAAAGACAATTACAGACAAATATCCCTGATGAATGTGATGCAAAAATTCTCACCAAGATACTAGCCAACAAGATCCAACAGTACATTAAAAGGACTATTCACCATGACCAAGTGGGATTTATTCCTGGGTTACAAGAGTAGTCCAACACCTGCAAATTAATCAATGTAATACACTACATTAATAAAACTAAGGGCAGGAAATGATATGATTTTCTCAATAGATGCAGAAATAGTATTTGACAATATACAGCATCTTTGCCTGATTAAAATTCTCTCACAGTGGTGTGATAGAGGGAACATACCTCAATATCATAAAAGCGATCTATGAAAAATCAACAACAAATATCATTCTCAGTGGATAAAAACTGAGAGCTTTTCCCTTGGGAATACAACAGGGATGTCCCTTCTCACCACTGCCATTCAACATAGTACTGGAAATCGTAGCCTCAGCAATCTGACAAGAAAAACACAAAATAATTAAAATAAATAAATAAATAAATCCATAGGTTTTTTTTTTTTTTAAGTTTTAAAGTTAAAAGATAAATAAATAAAAGGCATACAAATTGGCAAAGAAGTCAAACTCTCGTTCTTCACAGATGACATGATCCCCTCTGTGGAAAACCCAAAGAACTCCACTCCAAAATCATGACAACTCATACAGCAAATCAGCAAAATGGGAGGATATAAAATCATGGCACAGAAGTCAGTTGCATTACTACACATTAACAATGAGAAATAAGAAAAAGAAATCAAGGAATCAATCCATTAACAATTGCACCAAAACCCAAAAATCATTTTACCTAAGTAGCCTAACCAAAGTGGTAAATAATATGTACTCTGAAATTGATAGAGCTCTCATGAAAGAAATTGAGACTGACACCAAGAAATGGAAAAATATTCCATGTTCATGGATTGGAAGAACAAATATTGGTTTTTACCTTGTCTTTTTTAAAATCTTTTTTACAATTTTATTTATTTAATTGAGAGAGAGAGAGAGAGAGCACAAGCAGTGAAAGTGGCAGGCAGAGGAAGAAGAAGGCTCCCCATTGAGCAAGGAGCCTGATGTGGGACTCAATCTCAGGACCCTGGTATCATGACCTGAGTCAAAGGGAGATGCTTAACTGACTGAGCCACCCAGGCATGACAGAACAAATATTGTTGATATGTCTATCCTACCCAAAGCAATCTACATATTCCATGTAATCCTTATTAAAAACACCATCAACATTTTTCACAGCACTGGAACAAATAATGCTAAAATTTGTACAGAACCAGAAAAGAACCCGAATAGCCAAATGAATGTTTAAAAAGAAAACCAAAGCTGGTGGCATCCATCATAACTTCATACTTCAAGCTGTATTGCAAAGCTGTCATCATCTAGACCGCATGGTATCGGCACAAAAACAGACACATAGACCAATGGAACAGAATAGAGAACCCAGAAATGGACCCTCAACTCTCTGGCCGACTAATCTTTGACAAAGCAGGAAGGAATATCCAATGGAAAAAAGATAGTCTCTTCACTAAATGGTGCAGTGAAAATTGAACAGCCACATTGGGAGAATGAAACTGGACCATTTTCTTACACCATACACAAAAATAAACTCAAAACGGGTAAAGTGCTAAATGTAAGACAGGATTTCATAAAAATCCTAGAGGAGAACACAAGTAGGATCTTCTTTATACTCAGCCATAGTAACAACCTGCTAGACATGTCTTCAAAGACAAGGGAAACAAAAGCAAAAATAAACTATTGAGATGTCATCAAGACAAAAAGTTTCTGCACAGCAAAGGAAAAGGTTGAGAAAACTAAAAGACAGCATACAGAATGGGAGAAAATATTTGCAAATGTCTTACCAGATATAAGGATAGTATCTAAATCAATGCTCAGAAATCAGTTGCATTTCTTTACACCTGCAACAAGACAGAAGAAAGAGAAATTAAGGAATCAATCCCATTTATAATTTCACCCAAAACCATATGATACCTAAGAATAAACCTAACCAAACAGGCAAGGAATATATACTCAGAAAACTATAAAGTACTCTTGAAAGAAATTGAGGAAAACACAAAGAAATGGAAAAATGTTCCATGCTCATGGATTGGAAGAACAAATATTGTGAAATGTCTGTGCTAACTAAAGCAGATATAAGGCTAGTATCCAAAGTCCATAAAGAACTATCAAACTCAACACCCAAAAATTAAAAATCCAGTCAAGAAATGGGCAAGAGACATGGACAGACATTTCTGCAAAGAAGACATACAAATGGCCAACAGACATGTGAAAAATTGCTCCACATCCTTTGGCATTGGGGAAATACACATCAAAACCACAATGAGACACCACCTCACACCAGCAAGAATGGATCCCATTAATAACTCAGGAAACAACAGATGTCGGTGAGAATGCAGAGAAGGGGGAAATCTCTTAAACTGTTGGTGGCAATGCAAATTAGTACAGCCATGCTGGAAAACAGCATGGAGGTTCCACAAAAAGTTAAAAATATAGCTACCCTACCCTACCCAGAAGTTGTACTACTAGGTATTTCTCCAAACGTTACAAACATGGTGATCTGAAAGGGAACACGTACGCCAATGTTTACAAAAGTGGTGTCCACAATAACCAAACTATGAAAAGATCCCAGATGTCCATCAGCAGATGAATGGATAAAGAAGAGGTGGTTGTAGATAAAAGAATAGAATATTACTCAGCCATTAAAAGAATGAAATCTTGCTATTTGCAGTGATGTGGATGGAACTAGTGGGTTTATGCTAAGTGAAATAAGTCAGAGAAAAACAAATAACATACGATTTCAATTATATGTGTAATTTAAGAATCAAAACAGATGAACGTAGGGAAAGGAAGGAAAAACAAAATAAGACAAAATCAGAGAGGGAGACAAACCATAAGGCTCTCTTAACTATAGGAAACAAACCCTGTTGCTGGATGCAAGGTGTGTGGGGATATGGGGTAAGTGGGTGTTGGACATTAAGGTGGGCACTTGATGTAATGAGCACTGGGTGTCACTTGCAACTGATGAGTCACTAACCTCTACCTCTGAAACTAATAATACACTACATGTGTATTAACTGATTTTTTTGTTTGTTTTGTTTTTTTAAATTTATTTTTTATTTATTTTCAGCATAACAGTATTCATTATTTTTGCACCACACCTAGTGCTCCATGCAATCCGTGCCCTCTATAATACCCACCACCTGGTACCCCAACCTCCCACCCTCTGCCCCTTCACAACCCTCAGATTATTTTTCAGAGTCCATAGTCTCTCACGCTTGACCTCCCCTTCCAATTTCCCCCAACTCCCTTCTCCTCCCAAACTCCCCATGTCCTCCTTGCTATTTGTTATGCTCCACAAATAAGTGAAACCGTATGATAATTGACTCTCTCTGGTTGACTTATTTCACTCAGCAGAATCTCTTCCAGTCCCATTAACTGATTTTATATAAAAATAAAACTATTGTTCTTATTAAAAATAAATAAAAATAAATAGCTATAAATGTTTGTTAGAATTCACTAGTGAAGTGATTTGACTATGAGGTTTTATGTTTGTTTGTTACTGACTCAAATCTTGAATTACAAGTAAAAAGTGCATTAGGCCCTCCATTGAGCTCCCCGGGCCCACCCCTTGTGTGGAATAGGTGCCACCTGGACAAACCCCTTGCATTTTCTCATTCTTGGGATCCCTTGTTCATGTTAGAAAGAGGATCTGGAGGCAGAGTGGAGTCTCTACTGTCCAGGGGAAAGGGAGAAAAGGGACAGTGATGGGACATGTCCAAGAAGAATGATACTGAGAAACCCCTCACTGCAGCTACTCACTGCAGAATAAATCCTACACAGCAGGATCACAGAGCAGGGCACAAGGTTAGCTCAGCATGTGGAGCCCATCCAGTCCCAGTTGTTCCATGCCCAGCTCCTCCTCTAACCCCAAATAAGCCACAGCCAGGCTGTGGACACCTCAGGTCAGGCACTCTAGCCAACTCTGCCACAATCTCCTTAGAGAAACCTAGGGAGGACTCTCCTGGGAGGATCATGTTGGGTCCTGAGCCATGGCAGGAATAGTGGGACAAGTTCTGGTGGTTGAGAGCATGGGAGTCCTTGAGGCCATTCACTAGTCCCTCACCTCATAAAAGCCCAGGCCCTTAGGAAAACATGGAAGATCCTGCACAAGGCTAATTGCTGGGCTCTCCCTGCTGAACTGATCCAGCTGCAGGGTCCAAGTTGTGCATGCCAGGAAGAGTTTGAGTCAGAGCAGCAGTCATCAGAGAGCATTCTATATGGAAACAGTACCCAGGCTGAAGTCACTCATTGGCCGGTGGTAAGATTGTTCCTTATACCCATGGAGCTGTATGGGTAGTGTCCCATAGTGCCATGGTCTGCTCAGGGGTTGCTCACTAGAAAGCTGCATTGATCAGGCTTGGAAGACTTCCCTAGCTGAGGTAGAAGCTTCAGGGTGGGTGGCTGGGTGGTCAGAACCATACTCAGGGGCCAAATGGGTATAGAGGCAGCCATTGGTCAGTGGGTAGTTTGCAGGTATCTAGGGAGCATCCTGAGTGAAAGAGGATGATGTAGGTTACATTATTGGCAAAAACTGTTTGGGCAGCTACTGTTGGGACTTTCTCGTGTCAGGTGGGTCCATGAGCAAACTGAAGGGGCTGAGGGGCACATGATGGTGGGGGTAGGTCCCAGTTGTAGAACCGGGGTAAGAGGAGGAACCCAGCATAGGAGATGAAGAAGTGGAGGAGGAATTGACGGAGGAGACAGCTAATCCACTGAATGAGAGGGAGGAGTCAGACAGTGATCAATAGTTGTAGGAGCTTGGACCTATGGTGGGAGACTGGTCAAGAAAGTCTAGAGGTCAGGATTGCTGGCAAAGTGTTTCAGGATGAGTCGCTGATCAGGGAATAAAGTCATGAATCATCATAGCCCAGGCTCAGACCCAGACACTGCCCCCCACTGATGCCAAGGGGTAATCATGTTATGGTTCAAATTGGAGGTACCATTGCCCCACTCAGGCTGGGATAGGCCATCTCCTCAGGGTCCTGTCAGGTGGAAAGTGCCAGGGGAAAGTGTGGTTGGTGAGATCACGTAGAAGAGCCTCTTGTGGTCATGGCAGGTGGAAGGACAGGCACACTGGCAAGCTGGTCAGGAGATGGAAAGATGTTAATTCCATGAAGTTCCAGGGGGTCAAGATGGCAGAGAAGTAGGAGACCATGTTTCAATAGGTCCAAAGAATTGAGCTAAATATCTACCAGAACACTGTGAACACCCATGAAATCAGCCTGAGATGTAAGATTATACACTTCTGGATCTCTACGGGGGCAGAAGAGCATCAGTGGAGAGGTCAGTGGATTGGTAATGCTGGGAGTGATATCGGAGGATAAACAGAAGGGGAGGGAGCCACCAGAAGCAATGTATTAGAAAGTAATACCCCAATATGAAAGTGCCCTGTGCTTGGGGACCAGCTTTTACCTGGAGTCTGGTTAAAAGCACTCAAAAAGAACAAAGGGTCTTAAGGAGCAATTGGTGGAATTGGGCAGCCACAGGAATGGACATAAAGTCACAGCCAGTACCCACTCATGTCGGAGAGAGCCCGGCAGGGGCCCCAGTTGGTGGTCCCTGAGCCTGCTGCTTTCCTCTGCTTGCACCACTGCACAGACTGGGCACACCCTCATCACGCCTGACAGAGTTTGGCTCAGGCTCCTGCCATAGGTCCCTGGACCCACACCCTTCTGCGACCTGCACTGCTGCTAGGTGTAAGTGCACTCACTGTGGGCATGGACCCCGGACAGCAGTCTCAGCCACAGGAGCTACCAGGATTGGGCTTGCCCAGACCAATATCGGTTGTGGCTCTAGTGGCACAAGGATGCAGAGACAATCGGGGGCCTCAGGCAACCACAGAGATGATGGCTGGAGGTGAGCACCACCTGTGGGAGGTTGTGCTGTTCAGCGGAGTTTGCAGAAGGGGAGCCTGTGTGTTTTGGACCACACATTGGGGAGCAGACTAAGGCTTCTCTCTGAAGCCAAGGACTAGGTGCAGACTGTTTATTTGCACTAACCCTCTGAAAAGCTACAAAAAAAAAAACCCGGAAGAACAAAAACCTCCAGAGAACCAAAGCCTGAAAAACTGTTTTCCACAGCCCAGCCCATGCAAGACTGACTGAAAAACAAGGAGGCAGGTCCCTTCCCCAGAAGACAAGCCCAAAGAATAAGAGAACAATAACCACAGGGTCTCCATTAAACTATAAAACCACAACATCAGGGGAAAAAGAAAACAATATATTAAGCCTCTGGTATTGTCACAAACCTGTACATTTCATAGATACAACTTTTTTTTTTAATTCATTCTCCTGCCACGTTGCTGAATTGCTATATGAGTTAAATTTGTTCTCACGATTCTTCTTCTTTTATTTTTTTAATCTACTTACCATTACAACTAGATGTTTAATACAGCATACTACATAATAACTTGAACTTTTTTCAAACATACACCCATGTTTCTTTTTCTTTTTCTTTATAGGTAAAGAGAGAGAGAGATACATGATAGATATAGATATAAGCATCAAGGTAATCCTTTTTCCCTGTTCAATACCACCCATATATATATACACCAGTTTTAATTTCCCTATATCTCTGGAAGGTTGAATCCTTTAACAAACATCACAAGATACACCCAGGAAATACTGAAATAACCTTCCTCACCTACATCAAAGCTTTATAAACACCTTCCCATTTATTCTTCTGTCACTGCTTCTGTGTATTTTTTTTTTTGTACTATATAAATCTTATTCTTTGCCTTCATTTTGGCTGTATTTTCCCTTTTTTTTTTTCTTTCTTGTCTTTTACTTTTATCGGTCTTTTTGTCTGTTTTTCTTTATGTATTTTATAAATCCAGGAAATTCACAGGACTGAGGTCAGGAGGAGCATGAAGATAGATTCCTAGCATCCTATGGCTTCAGCAAATGTTTGTCTCTAGCAAGTTCTCCTCCTAGCAGGAACTTTTGAGTCCACTTCACCATTCAGAAAACCTCCACAGTGGCTGGGCATGTGCAGGGAGGCTTTGGGTCTGGATAAGTGTCCTAAGGGCTGGTTTTGTCACACTGGTGTGAAGGGCAGAGTGCAGGATTCCTGTTCAGTGCAGATGGTAGTCAAAACAATCAATCCTTCTGTGTATGGAAATTGCCCCAGGGCACCATTCTCCACCAGCTGCACTCCAGGGGAAGTGACAAATAGGCAGGACCACAGAGACAGCAATCATTGTGTTGGGCATAGCGGGAAGTGGGGACACCATTCTTTGGGGTTCTTGCTGCACCTGTTCCACAGCCCTGGTGTCCAGAGCTCCAGGATGAATATGGAGGCAAGTGGAGGGGGCTCTGGAACTCAGCCAGGCCAAAGCCAATCTCATTATCACTGGGCAGAAAACCACCATAACCAGAGATCCTTGTGTATGCCTGTCACAATTTGGGGACATGTAGGCCCCCACATGTCATAACCCGAGGCTCTCTGTCATCTCCACCTACCTCAGCAAGCCTGTCTTCCTGCCCGTCAGCTTCCACCTGCACCTTACAGATGGTGGAACCGGTCTGTTCTGATTTTGTACATCTTCCTAATTCAGTCTTGGTTGGTGCATGTTTCTAGAAATGTGCCCATTTCCTCTAGGTATGAAGTTATTGGTATTTAATTGTTCATAGTCTCCTATGATTCTATATATTTCTGACTCTTCAATTGTAATAACTCCCTTTTATTTCTAATTTTATTCAAATCTTACTTTTTTCTTAGACTAAGTAAAAGTTTGCCATTTTCTTCATCGTTTAGAAGAACAACCTTAGATTTCATTAATCCTTCCTGTTATTTTTCTGGTCTCTATTTCTTTTACTTCCACTCTGATGATGATGATGATATTTCCTTCCTTTTGTTGACTTGGGTTTAATTTGCTCCACTTTTTCTAGTTACTTGAGTTGTAAAGTTAAATATTTTCTTTGAGATCTTTCTAATTTTTATTGCTATAAACATCCTCTCAGAACTGCTTTTGCTAAAAGCCATAGAATTTGGTATGTTGCATTTTAATTTTTACTTCCTAGAGATAATTATTTATTTCACTTTTATTTATTTATATTTTATTATCTTATGTTAGTCACAATACCATACATTATTAGTTTTTGAGGTGGTGTTCAAAGACTCATTAATTCCATATAACACCCTGTGCTTGATCCAACATGTGCCTCCTTAATTTAATACCTATCACCTAACTACCTCTTTGACATATTGGTTGTTTCCCCAATATCACATTATTCAAGCACCCAATGCCCAGTAAATCAATGTCTGAAACACTGGCTTTGAAGCCAAGAAAGTTTCTTTATCACAAGGACAGCCCAATGAGAAGGCTTGGGATCCTTCCCGAAGTTGCCTTGCCCCTGTGGAGCCGAGGGACAGCTTCTATATGTTTGGAGAAGGAGGTGAATATATGAGAGGTGTGTGAGGTGTTTCTAAAAACCTTGGGAACGTGGGTCTTGAAACATCTGGAGCTCTCTGTTCTTCCAGAAAATGAGGCACCTTCAGGACTTGGTGTGATTAGGTATGTCACATAGTTTCCAGACAAATGTTTCCATCTGGTTCCCATTCAGTTTCTATAATCAGTAAGAGAATGGGAGCAGAGGTAAAAAAAAAAAAAAGTTAATGATTGATCATGTGTAAGGTTGAGAGGTACATAAAACATAATTAAGGACAGAATAAAACACAATGTGAAGCTAAAGTGATAATGCAACTAATGCAACTATAGTTCTACATATGCTTACAAAACAAGTCCAGAAACCGTGGGTCCACGCTCAGCTGTTTAGAATTATTTTCCACATATTTTTAGTCTACTCACTTTCCTTTTGTTCATTCCTTTTTTTTTTTAAACATATTAATTTAATTTTATTTTTTTCAGTGTTCCAAGATTCATTGTTTATGCACCACACCCTGGGTTCTATGCGATATGTGCCCTCCTTAATACCACCACCAAACTCACCCAACCTCCCACACCCCTCCCCTCTGAAATCCTCAGATTGTTTCTCAGAGTCCACAGTCTCTCGTGTTTTGCCTCCTCCTCTGATTTCCCCCAATTCACTTTTCCATTCCTTCTCCTAATGTCCTCCCTGTCATTATTTATGCTCCACAGGTAAGTGAAACCATATGATAATTGACTTTCTCTGCCTGACTTATTTCACTCAGCATAATTCCAGTCCCATCTATGTTGATACAAAAGATGGGTATTCATCCTTTCTGATGGAGTCGTAATATTTCATTTTATATTTGGACCATATCTTCTTTATTCATTCTTCTGTTGAAGGACATTTTGGCTCCTTCCACAGGTTGGTGATTGTGGTCATTGCTGCTATGAACATTGGGGTACAGGTGGCCCTTCTTTTCACTACATCTATATCTTTGGGGTAAATATCCAGTAATGCAATTGCAGGGTTATAGGGTACCACTATTTTTAATTTTTTGAGGAATCTCCACACTGTTTTCCAAAGTGGCTGCATTGACTTGCATTCTCACCAACAGTGTAAGAGGATTCCCCTTTCTCTACATCCTCTCCAACACTTAATGTTTCCTATCTTGTTAATTTTTACCATTCTAACTGGTATAAGGTGGGGGTATCTCAATGGGTTTTTTTTTTTTAAGTTTTCATTTATTT
The DNA here is from genome assembly GCF_030435805.1 of Mustela lutreola. Lineage (NCBI taxonomy): Eukaryota > Metazoa > Chordata > Mammalia > Carnivora > Mustelidae > Mustela > Mustela lutreola. The sequence goes on from NC_081295.1 coordinate 122,541,791, forward strand.
ATTTGACAGAGAGAGAGAGAGAGAGAGAGATAACAAGTAGGCAGAGAGGCAGGTGGAGACATAAGGGGAAGCAGGTTCCCTGCTGAGCAGAGAGCCAGATGAGGAACTGGATTCCAGGACCTTAGGATCATGACCTGAGCAGAAGGCAGAGGCTTTAACCCACTGAGCCACGAGGCGCCCCATCTCAATGTGATTTTGATTTCAATTTCCCTGATGGCTAATGATGGAACAGAGTAGAGAGTCCATATATGAGCCCTCAATCTATAGTCAAATAATCTTCAACAAGGCAGGATAAAATATCCAGTGGAAAAAATACAGTCTCTTCAATAAATAGTGCTAGGAAAATTGGACAGCTATTCTCGCACACCATACACAAAGATAATCTTGAAATGGACAAAAGACCTCAACATGGGGCAGGAAGCTGTCAAAATCCTAGAGAAGAACATAGGCAGTAACCTCTTTGACATTGGCCAGAGGAACTTCTTTCAAGACATGTCTCCAAAGTCAAAGGAAACAAAAGTGAAAATGAACTTTTGGCATTTCATCAAGGTAAAAAGCTTCTGCAAAACAAAGGGAACAGTCAACAAAACAAAGCAGCCACCCACAGAATGGGAGAAGATATTCACAAATGATATTACAGACAAAGGGTTGATATCCTCTTGTTCATTTCTACCTTCATACCATTGTGGTAAAAGAAGTTGGTTAATATGATTTCAATCTTCTTAAATTTGCTACAATTTCTGTGCTCCATCATATGATCTAACATGGAGAATATTTCATGTGTGTGTAAGAGGAGTATACATCTGTTGTTGGACAGAATGTTCTGTAAATATGTCTTTTGTTCTAAAAGGTGGTTTCATTCCAATGTTTCCTTGTTGGTTTTCTGTTTGTTTGTTTGTTTTGTTGTTGTTTGTCTGGACAATCCATCCATTGTTGACAGTGGGGTGTTGAGGTCCCATATTATTTCTTCTGCTATGTCTGGTTGTTTCCCCTCTGGTGCACTATACTGACCATGGCTAACAGTATTATTCCACATGACAAAAGTGAAATTGTTATGGGATCCAGCACCAGTATCAACAAGTAGGGCAAATACAGGGCATATTTGAATCCAAAAGGCAATAAGTTGATAATGGGCACAGTCTGTACCTTTAGTTCCTCAGCTTCCACATGCACCATTTACCCACATTGGAAGTTTCATATAACAACACAACAAAACCACATTTTCACCCATCTACAAAGCTACCACTACAAATGAAGAAGTTCTCTCTTTCTACAAAATGAAACACACATTGAATCCAACACTGTTATATTATTTATTCCTCAAGTTCAGCCAAAATCCCTTTGACTATTCTGTTACATAGAGACAATATTTTAAGTATCACCAACAGCAACCTGAATAAAATCACATTCCTAATAAGAAGAGACAGGAAGAAAGTAGATAATAAAGACAAATAACACATCTACATGATAAGAAGGAGAAAATATGCAATGCTTCTACAGTTCTTTTTTTGTTATTGGTCACATGCAGGAACTGGTATCTGTGACTTCCATCTTCCACTTCCAATTCTGTGTCTTCTCATTTCTCCCAGAACCACAGCAGGTCAGCGTTCTCTATCTTGGAAGTGAACACAACTTCACCTGAAAGTCTGAGTCCTCAATAGTCTGATTTCCTTATATTTGCTGTAGTTTTCTATGCACCTATACCTTTGGAGTTGGAAATACTGAGAAATAGTACAGTGTTCAAGGTCAAAACTTTTGGCAGTTCACCAAGGGTTTGAAATTCTCTTCTTCATATACATCTTAATTCTTGTAGCAGTTCTGTTCTTTCCAACTGCTGTTGGCACACCAGGGAATTCAGACCCACATCCTTCATTCCCTGAAGTAACTAGCACAAGTTTCACATGTAAGAGACAGGTAAGTGTGTTTCATCCATTCCAGCATAGGAAGTATATAAAGTAGAATATTAGACTGTTCTCCTCTTAAACACCCAACAACCATCATTTCTCCAGAAATTTTTGGATGGCTAATGGCTCTGGCCAGAGTGCACATTTCCCAAAATAGAGCTAGTGACCCACCCATAGCCTCTGGCTCCTCTGCAAAACTCAAGCTGTGTTTAATTTGCAGAGTCATTCAGTGCAGACAAAAGGTTGATATCCAGGATCTATCAATAAAGAACTCCTCAAACTCAACACACACAAAACAGATAAGCATATCAAAAAAAAAAAATGGGCAGAAGATATGAACAGACACTTCTCTAATGAAGACATACAAATGGCTATCAGACACATGAAAAAATATTCACCATCACTAGCCATCAGGGAGATTCAAATTAAAACCACATTGAGAGAAGTGTCTGTTCATATCTTCTGCCCATTTTTTGATATGATTATCTGTTTTGTGTGTGTTGAGTTTGAGGAGTTCTTTATAGGTCCTGGATATCAATCTTTTGTCTGTACTGTCATTTGCAAATATCTTCTCCCATTCTGTGGGTTGCCTCTTTGTTTTCTTGCTGTTTCCTTTGCCTTTGAAGACATATCTTGAAAGAAGTTGCTGTGGCTGATATCGAAGAGGTTACTGCCTATGATCACCTCTAGGATTCTGATGGATTCCTGTCTCATGTTGAGGTCTTTTATCCATTTCAAGTTTATCTTTGTGTACAGTGTAAGAGAATGTTCGAGTTTTATTCTTCTACATATAGCCGTCCAGTTTTCCCAGCACCATTTATTGAAGAGACTGTCTTTTTTCCACTGTATATTTTTTCCTGTTTCCCTCAAGTCTATGATCAAAGATTATTTGATCATAGACTTGAGGGTCCATATCTGGGCTCTCTACTCTGTTTCACTGGTCTATGTGTTTGTTTTTATGCCAGTACCATGCTGTCTTGGTGATCACAGCTTTGTAGTAAAGCTTGAAATCAGGTAACGTGATGTCACCAGTTTTATCTTTGTTTTTCAACATTTCCTTAGCAATTTGGGGTCTCTTCTGATTCCATACAAATTTCTGGATTATTTGCTCCAGCTCTTTGAAGATTACTGGTGGAAATTTTGATTGGAATGGCATTAAAAGTATAGATTGCTCTAGGCAGTATAGACATCTTAACAATGTTTATTCTTCTGATCCAAGAGCATGGAATGGTCTTCCATCTTTTTGTGTCTTCTTCAATTTCTTTCATGAGTGTTCTGTAGTTCCTCGAGTACAGATCCTTTACCTCTTTGATTAGCTTTATTACCAGATATGTTATGGTTCTTGGTGCTATAATAAATGGAATTGATTCTCTAATTTCCCTTTCTGTATTGGATGTGGAGAATGGGGAACCCTCTTACACTGTTGGTGGGAATGCAAGCTGGTGTAGCCTCTTTGGAAAACCTTGTGGAGATTCCTCAAGAAATTAAAAGTAGAACTTCCCTATGACCCTGCCATTGCACTACTGGGTATTTGCCCCAAAGATACAGATGTAGTGAAAAGAAGGGCCATCTGTACCCCAATGTTTATAGAAGCAATGGCCACGGTTGCCAAACTGTGGAAAGAACCAAGATGCCCTTCAACGGACGAATGGATAGGGAAGATGTGGTCCATATACACTATGGAATATTAGGCCTCCATCAGAAAGGATGAATACCCAACTTTTGTAGCAACATGGATGGGACTGGAAGAGATTATGCTGAGTGAAATAACTCAAGCAGAGAGAGTCAATTATCATATGGTTTCACTTATTTGTGGAGCATAACAAATAGCATGGAGGACAAGGGGAGTTAGAGAGGAGAGGGAGTTGAGGGAAATTGGAAGGGGAGGTGAACCATGAGAGACTATGGACTCTGAAAAACAATCTGAGGGGTTTGAAGGGGCGGGGGGTGGGAGGTTGGGGGAACCAGGTGGTGGGTATTAGAGAGGGCATCGATTGCCTGGAGGACTGGGTATGGTGCAAAAACAATGAGTATTGTTATGCTGAAAATAAATAAATTTTTAAAAATAACCAAAAAAAAAAAAAATCAAGTGGAGAAAATAAAATTTTGCAGACTCATTCAGCCCTCATCTCCTTCATATCAAACAGGATAAAGGCTCCATGAAAAAACAAACACACACACACTAATTAAGAAAAAAAGAGAAACACAAAAGACTCAACTATAGGGAACAAACTAGTGGTGGTTGGTGGGTGACTGATGGGTGAAATATGTGAGGGGGGTTATGGAGTACAATTACCAAGATGAGAACTGAGACATGTATAGAATTGTTGAATCACTATATGGTACACGTGAAACTAATCTAACCCTGTACATTAACTCTACTGGAATTTAGAAAACAATTTTTTTAAATATAAATAAATAAGAAATAAACTCTAGGACACTTTGTAAATTCATTTTTTGCTGAATTTACATAAGGGCACTGATAATATAAATGAAATATAAATGATGATTAAAATCTTTTTAAAAGAAATAATTTTCATTACCAAAAGAAACATGACCTCTGGCAGTAAAATTCAGCCTACCCCAAATCAGCTCAAACAAGAGTCAACTTTTATCTTCTGCTACCTGAGCATAAGGTATAAACTAACTATTCTCATAACCACACCAGGAGTCTGTATCCAGAACAGGAGGGCAGGACACCAGCTCACCCAGTACCAGCCTCAATCCTTTTGCTTCAGGGAGTCTGCAGCTTCAATAAGAACCACCATGAGCAGTTTGAGACTATGTTGGGCCGTAAGGGGGATATAACATCGGGCTACAAGAAAGTAATGAAGATTTGGCTCCTTGGAAAGCACCATCAACACCAGAGCCTGGACTAAAACCCTGCCCTGAAAGGTTCACAGTCTCTTCCAAAGAAGGATAAAGCACAGGGTCCTCTCCAGGCCCACCCACCAGGGACACATCTCCTGACCGAGACATGATATATAGAAACAGAGAGCCAGTGGAGGAAGCTAAAGAGAAGGAGAAAATGTGGAAGCTATCAGTCATGTTATAAAAGCAGACAACACCTTTATTGAGGTCCAGGAAACCCCTACCCTGTGGAGAACTTGCACAAGGATTAGTTGAGTCACAGTGATGGTGCAGGAATAATATATATTGGCAAAGTGCCCACAATCCAGAACCCCTTTTCTGGGAACTCTTGTGCCAGTCCTACTTCTTCACACCTTCCCTACAGACCCCCAGAGCCCACTCATTTCTGTTTCTACTCTTGATTTTCACCTCCCAGTAACATCACTGTGATGTTTGGAGCTCACAGTCCAGGATGCTGTGTCTCTCCTATATCCTCAAATGTGTCCATTCAGATCATATTAGTCTTTTTATCAGAGACATCAAGGTCAGGATGTGCAGACTCTGGATCTAGAGTGCCAGATACTGCAGAGAGAGTTGCCAATCATGCAAGGCCTTCCCCTGCCCTATAAGAAGGCACACCACCAGCCCCACCACCCCCACCACCCCCCAAGATACCTAGCTGCAGGGAGGTCTAAGTCTTCTGAGATTAGAGCATTGTGACTCAAGCCCATAGCCCTCCAAACAAGAGAAGTAACCATGAGAATGATTAGGGGGTTAGCTATGTCACAGAACACTTAAGGATCAGATGATATTCCATGGACTGAGGGATATCTCTTTAGCATCCAATATCACTCACACTCACCAGTCTCAGCTACATGACTTTCACTGCCCCATTCAAGCCCACCACCATTGATGGTGCCAGCATCTGTATCATCAGCAAGCTGAAGGACATGTCAGCAGCCATCGGGCAGCAGTAAAAACACCCAGAAAGAAATAAAGGTAACTCACAGGCCTGGAACTTCTCCTTCTGCCAATCTACAAGGGAAGCACATTTCCCAAAAGTGAACAAAAACTAGAGATTTGAGGAGATTGTACACAACAATGTCAATATCTAGGCATCTGAAATACAGTGATGCAAGAATTATAGGGAAATATACTTTGGAAACATTCCACCAATGAATTTATTTCTTTTACACACACACACACACACACACACACACACACACACACACACTTGGAGCCATCCTACTACACCCTTCCCAGGAAAGACAGGCCATAAAACTTAACACCACTGAGAGTTTGGGTAACAATCTGAAAATAAGATTCTATTCCCAGTTTTCAGTATCAAACTATGCTTTCTTTTTTTTTTAGTTTATTTATTTTCAGCATAACAGTATTCATTATTTTTTCACCACACCCAGTGCTCCATGCAATCCGTGCCCTCTATAATACCCACCACCTGGTACCCCGATCTCCCACCCCCCCGCCACTTCAAACCCCTCAGATTGTTTTTCAGAGTCCACAGTCTCTCATGATTCATGCTTTCTTAATCCCTAGCTACACATCCACCCTGAAAGCTAAGTTTTCTTAAGAAAGAATTGGAGGAATCAAAATTTCTGAGTTCTCGGTGGTGTTTGGGTGGTTCAGTCAGTTAAGCACCTGACTCTTGATTTCCGCTCAGGTCATGATCTCAAACAGTCATGGGATCAAGCTCTGTGTTGAGCTCTGCACTTGGTGGGGGTCTGCTCGAGTATTCTCTCTCTTTCTTTGTCTCCTTCTGCCCCTCCTCCCACTCATTTTGTCTGTCTCTCTAAAATAAATAAATAAATTTCTTTAAATTTTTTTTTAATTTATTTATCTACAGCATAACAGTATTCATTATTTTTTCACCACACCCAGTGCTCCATGCAATCCATGCCCTCTATAATACCCACTACCTGGTACCCCAACCTCCCACCCCCCCCCAGCACTTCAAACTCCTCAGGTTGTTTTTCAGAGTCCATAGTCTCTCATGATTCACCTCCCCTTCCAATTTACCCCAACTCCCTTCTCCTCTCTAACACCCCTTGTCCTCCATGCTATTTGTTATGCTCCACAAATAAGTGAAACTATTTGATAGTTGACTCTCTCTGCTTGACTTATTTCACTCAGCATAATCTCTTCCAGTCCCGTCCATGTTGCTACAAAAGTTGGGTATTCATCCTTTCTGATGGAGGCATAATACTCCATAGTGTATATGGACCACATTTTCCTTATCCATTCGTCCATTGAAGGACATCTTGGTTCTTTCCATAGTTTGGCGTGAGACCTCCATTTATTTAACTGATTGAACTGATCTTGTAGGCTGACAATGTACAGACAATGCTCCTTGGTGGAGCTGCACTTTAAGGATGACTATCAGCCATGGGTAAGGAGAACTCTGGATACTCCATTAGAGAAATCTGGCCCAGTCAGGAGGCAACAGAGAGATTTCAAGGAAGATAGAGAAAGAAGTTCAAAGAAGGAATGACTTACATCCAATGAGAGGTCAGACACTAATGAATTTGCTTCCCTTTTCAATGGCATATTGAGATGAATATCATCACTCTATGTATGGGGAAACCCAAAAGTACTGGGGTTACTCATCTACTTCTCTCTGTAATACCTCACAGAGATCAAAAGCACCAGGAGACACATTATGTGATAGGTTTCAAATATGGCCATGTCCAAATCTTTAGAAATTATGAAATTGTTGCAACAGAGAGAATATTACAGATGTGATTATGATTAAGGAACTTGAGATGGGGTTGGGACAGAGGGAGAAAACAATGTCCCCAAACTCCTAAATGGAACCCCAAGCCCAAGTGTCCTAGGCACCAGATCAAGTTACCCTCTATAGCCTGAGGTCCTGAGTTGAGTAAGAGGAGAGCACAGGGCCCTCCTCCCCCAATGGCCCAAGGACACATAAACTCTTTCAACCTTCATACTCCCTTTTGGGAAAACAAAGGAAGCTAACTGATCAAAGCAAAACTTATATATGTCAGAAGACTGAAATGTCTGCAGTGGGAGAGCTATTACCTCCAGTAGGGCAGAGACTCCGGAACAAAATTAGAACATTCATAAAAATAAGGAAATGACATTTTCTTGAACATTTGGGATGTAGTTCTGTGACCACCACTCCCACTTACATAGATTTATTCAGATAAATGGGCTTTTCTGTCTGTGGTGATTTGCTTGATGGAAACAGATCACTTATATGGTTTCACTTATTTGTGGAGCATAACAAATAGCATGGAGGACATGGGGAGTTAGAGAGGAGAAGGGAGTTGGGGAAAATTGGAAGGGGAGGTGAATAATGAGAGACTATGGACTCTGAAAAACAATCTGAGGGGTTTGAAGTGGCGGGGGGTGGGAGGTCGGGGTACCAGGTGGTGGGTATTATAGAGGGCACGGATTGCATGGAGCACTGGGTGTGGTGAAAAAATAATGAATACTGTTATGCTGAAAATAAACAAATTTAATTTAAAAAATGGGCTGAACCCTGTCACCCTTTGAGAAGAAGAAACTTTGTTTACTTGTTCTTCACTGACAGATTAGTTGACTCCCAGTGAACACATTTCTATATAAATACTGATATGCATTAGCAAAGAAGAGGAATCAGAAGGAGAAGGAGAAGAAAGAGAAAAAGGGGAGTTGGCATTCCATTCTGAGACTCTACAATGCATCCAAATCTATGCTATCCATTTCAGAGGCTTAAGTGCATTCTTCACTTCATTTCCACAGCAAAAGTCTTTCATTATGGATTATTTTGACAATTTCATGAATAAGATGAGATCAGACATTAGTCCACCTCACACTATGAGTCCATCAATGTGAAAATGTTGATTCTACTGTAAGGGTGTCTGTCCTGACAAAATAAACAGGTATACAAAGTTCACATTATTTTCCCACATAGGCTTCTTTTTCTTTCCAAGTTTTTATTTAAATTCCAGTTAGTTACCATACAGTGTAGTATTAGTTTCAAGCGGAGCATTTGGTGACTCATCACTTACATACAACACCCAGCGCTCACCACAAGTGCCCACCTTAATCCCTGTCCCTCATCTAGCCAACCTAGAAAGTAATCCTCACTTTCTTCTCTAGAGTTAAGAGTCTGTTACAAGGTATACTTTGACACACATGTGCTTCAGTTCAATAGAGAAGGGAGAGATGCTAAAAGAAGAATAGTTGATCCCCATTTTTAACAAATAAATCCCAAGAACCAGTAAGGCTCTCTGAAGGGATTTCCTCATACATCTGGTCCCCAGGCCTCCTTCACCCATGGCTCCCCCTTCTCTGCTGTCACAGTCATTATCCCTGATGGCGAACACAAACAGTCAAACACAGAAGCCCACATGTTACACAGGTTCAAAGGGCCCAGATCTTAACCGACCCCATTGTTAAAGGATGCTGTGGATAAACTTTTGTTGCATTAGGATCACCCTGATCACAATCTGGTCCCAATTCCATTAGAAGGTTGAGATGATCCCATTATCAGAAGCAAACTCAGTTAGATAATTAAAATAAATATGTCTTTTTAGAAATGGCTCAGACAGATGTCAAAGTTTATTACTTTTCATGCACCCAAATACCTTGAACACCCTCATAGTACTTCCCAATTTAACCACTGTGACTGCGATTTCTGGTCTCACTTCCACTGCTCTGAGCCACCCAAAACCTCTTTAAGAGGAATCACAGACTCTCTACTTTCCTTCTTATCTCCTCCTCTCTTCCCTACCAGTTTTCCCTTCCCTGATTTGCTCCCCACCTTTCTGTGGTAAACAATTCTCACTCCTCTAGATGTGTCCTTCTAGAAACTTCACACATTGCCCCTAATAAACCCAAACAAGGCAGAGCCCATCAGGCAAGTGCAATATTCTAAAACGAATGACAATGGTTGGGAACAATCATTAGTGACTGTTTTTTGAAATCTATACACATCATCTATCATAATGTTATATATTAAACATGTACTATAGATTGCAGTGTAATATATTTTAAAATATTTTATTCTTCAAGCTACACAAATATATATACAAGATTTTGTATATACTGAGGGTGGTTCACAGACCCCACTCCCAGGAATCCATAACTGTCCAGGGGGTTCTAGATCTCACATTCAGAACACCTATTCTAAAGCATTTAATTCCTCAGCAACTAAGAAGTTTAAAGGAAAAAACCCAGCTTAGACAAGGAGTCAGTGCATGAGAAAGTGAAATGAAGAACATACTAGGGGACCAGCAAGAAGCAGGAAAACCAAACTTAGATCTATGAAAAGTAGGAATTTCAGGGGAAAATGGATTCAGGACCAAGAATCCACTTAGGAAGACCTAAGTACTAAGCAGGCAAACATGATTTCTGAAATCTTTTGACATAGGAATTTCTAATCTATACAATCACTACCCTTTTCCAGACTCTCCTTATAAATGACCCCTTTATTGACATTGAACAAACCAAAATAATCAGTTAAAAATGTGTGTTCAGAGGGTGTTGCTAACCCCAACAGCCACCTATAGTAGAGAATGGGTCAGAATGGAGGCAGATCTGTGTTCCCAAGAACAGTCCCTGCAGTCTTCCAGAGGAAGAAGACAGAAGTGACAAGGACAGCATGTACACCAACCCTGTCCTGATGTGGGGTACATGACACAGAATGGGGCAGAGTTGAGGCTGGGGAGGTAAGGCCACCAGGAACCCCAGAGTTACTTACCTGCATATAGCTGTGCCTTCCTCCTGGCTGAAAGGGAGCACACCCTGGTGAGAACTCAGTCAGAACAAGCCTGCTCAGCATTCATCTACAGACCCTTGTCTGCCCTCTGGAATATAGGTGACACTAGCTGCAGAGCAGGGAAAATCTGGAGAGGAGATGACCTCCTGCCACGTGCTGACAGCAGGGTATTGAGGGAAAGTCCCTGGACCACAGGTCAGGAAGTCTGCATTGCAGGCTGAGTTTCACTCCTGTCCACAGCCATTTTGAGTCCTTCGCCAAGTCATTTAGCTCTCATTTGCCTCAAAACCTTAAAAAAAAAAAAACTTATTCTACTTGCACTGGATTTTGCACCTATTAACTGAGAATTATACAATATAGGAAAATATTTGAGGGAATAAAATATACATTATTCCATAATTGTAAAAAAGTTATTACTACATTCAGTGATTTCGATAACAGAGATATTTAAGAAAGAAGTCAAAAGGGAGGATGACTTCAGGACAGGGATGTGAGGTGAGCTCTGGGGTAAAGGTGGCCAATCTTAGATAACACATCGCTATTTGGGGGCATTGACAATTCATCCCACCGCACTCTCACACATAGTCTTTCCAGTCCTCTACCCACCACTTTGTGACCACAACTTCCAGGAACTGGAGAAAACACACTCTACCCAGTTGGTATTATGTGGTCAGGACCACTCCTTTGTTTAATGAACCCCATTTATTTTTATACCTTCTTTAATGAAATTTCAGAGCAGTTGGCTTTCAGATTCCACGTGCTAACAGAACTAGTTATATTAAAGGCTAAAAAGCAATCAATATGGTGGGTAGGTCAGTATTAGAATAAAGCCAAGATGTACAACAGACTCCAGGGACCACCATCACCCCCAGATTCCCAAGCACTGTGTAGGAAACACTGGCATAGATTCGGGAAAGCTCACGGAGTGGGGTCTGCCTCCCACCAGCTTCCACTTCTGCCCCCAGGGAAGGGTCCACATGCCTCTGCATGAAACAAGGAGAGGGGATACCTCTTGGCTTAATTAAGATGGAAGACAAAAGATATCTGGAAAGTCACTCACCAGCCAGGTAAATAGATTTCCTCCAGTCTTAAAGGTAACACAGGAAACAGAAGGTGAGAACCAGAACACCTCCTACAAAGGGGATGCAGAAAGTTCTGGAGAAAGAACAGAACTTTCCAAGAACTGCTTGCAGATCATCTGAAAGAAATTGAAAGATAGGCATGAACTCCCATCACTAAGAACAGCAAAGACTGCACCTGCAGAACCCACCAGAATATCTCTCTGTATCCTATAATAAGATCTAACTCCAGACCCCTCCAGCCTCCACAGCCCCAACTGTCCTCTATGAAACTACTTGGCCACCTACTCAGGCCAAGGGCCTTCCTGTCCACTTTTCCTCCATACCAGCTTCCACATTCACAGACCATGGCCCCTTTCCTGCCTTACCTCTGGCATTCAGAACACTTTCCTTTGTGTTCTGGTCCTTTTGCTTGTCCTCATGCAGTTTCTCCTGTTCCTGCACCTCCTGCCACTTTGTGGTATGTTCTCTCTTGGTGTGGTAGGCAGTCCCAAGGGTTAAGAACATCAGCAAGTTCAGGCTCACTGTGAAAGCTGGCTTCCAAGGAGAGGCCCTAGGAAAGAAGGCCTCTGTGCCCAGCCAGAGACCCTGTCAGGGACACGGACCAGAACAGACCAGCCAAGCATACCCAGGAACACTTGCCCCTCCCTCCTAGAAAGGGCACTGACTTGAAATGAAAAGAGCCATTGCCTTCTCCTGGCCCAGAATGAGGCTGAAGACACGGCAGATCACATTGCCTGAAGAGCTGTTCTTCACCCACCAGAGAAGCCTCCAAACTAAACAGCCTCCCACTGTCTTGGGCATATATCTCAGAGAATATCAGGAACTTCTACCTTCTGAGACTCTCCACTATATCTGAGGCTTCAGAAGCCACCCCAAGGCCATGCACAGCACTTGGACCCCATCCTCCTCTGCTGCTTGGATGTGCACTTGAGGAGTAGAGCCCATACCTGCAAGAGAGAAGCTGGAGAATCCAGGAATCCCAGCAGAGTCTTTCTGCGCACAGCTCCAGGGACAGCATTGCATTCTGGGGTCTCTTTGAGGAGTGGCCTCTACAGGGAGCAAAACAGTAGCCCTAACTCAGGGAACAGAAGGAAAGTGCACAGGGACTGCTGCAGGCACAGAGTGCGGGCTCCTCTCCCTGAACATGAGGGTAGCGGTCCATCCTTTGGAGTGACAGAAGGAGGAATTTGGTCCCAGGATCCATCCTTCTCTGCTCTTCTCACCTCACACACTCTTGCACACCCACTGCCACTTGGTCATCATTTCCACCATTGACAACCCTACATACCTCCTGAGCTGTTTCCCTAACATCCACATCCCTGGGGGTTAGCTCTGACATTCCTCACAGATACTTCCAACTCAAATCCTGAACTAATTCATGATTGGACCCATCTGTGATAGGACAATGATTAAAATATCCCCAATCCTTCAGCCTTCCTTACATTCTGTGAGCCCTCTGACTCTCTGTAGTCTTCTGTCCCACCTCTAAACTCTGTCCCCAAACCTTCACACTCAGTTGAGTCTGCTTTCCAAACCTCTGTGAAACCAGTCGCCTCCTCTTCTACCCAGCTGCCCCTACACAGAGTCAGACAGCCAAACTTCCTCTATGTAACTACATCCATGCCTCCAGTCTCCATCCTTCATGCTGTTAAAGCAAACTCCTGCACAGTTCTGTTTAAATTTTCCTTAGGTCTGCATCGAAACTCCATTACACAGCACACAAAGACTTCTCTACGCTGATGTCTGCCTCCACCCCTACCCAACAAAATCCCTGTGCACTTCCAGCCTAAATTCCATACCTGTGCCCCACAGAGCACATGCATTCCAGTCTCTGGACTATTTGGTTAACTGTAATAACCACAGTAACCATGCTCTCTGTGCCCCTCACAGTCCAGTTCATCAACCTGCAGGACTATTTGGAACACTATGTGCTTCACTCAGGTACCTGCTCAAGTGTGACCTCCTCATGAGCTTTTCATGATCAATCTCTTCTCTGTGCCCATGGACCAGGAACACCTCTTTATTCCAGGATTGTCACTTCTCCCCATCCTCCCATTCACCTTTCTTACCAACTATGTGGACTCTGTGTGTGCACAGACTCAGAAACCACCCTCCTTCCTCAAGTGTTTCACATGCATGTTCCTCTTCTTGGAACTCTCACCCTCAGATATCCACTCTTCAAAATGCCTACTCATTAACATCTAACATCCTTTAGCCCCCATCCATGCATCTGTTTTTTTGCCTCTAGAATATAAATGCTGCAGTGCAGAGACCGTTCTTTGGTTCACTGATGTGTCCAGGTATCTAAAAGGGAACCTGGTACTTAGTACGGGTTCTCTATATTTATACTGAATAACTGAATCTGAATAAGTGAAAGACTTCCTTTCCTTTATCTGAAAAATAAGGGGCTGATTTACTTGGCTCTGAGGTGGCTCCTAACTCTAATACTGCAGGACCTAATATAGGTCAACAGCCCATCTGTCACCTTCACCTCCGAACAGACAGATTCACAGACGTTTCCTTGTCGAAAGAAGCAGGCACACAGCCTGTTGTTGATAGCCTGGACATTATGGATGTGCAAGATTGCCTCCTCCCTGGTGAGGAAGGTCTTCACCAGTGAGGCCATGAACTCTGTTGTAGACACAGACATAGGAGTGAGAAAGGCCAGGGGCAGGGAACAAACTGTCAGTTGGGAGTCCCAGGTAGGAGGAGTTAAGTGTCAGGCAGGGACTCAGCTCTGACCATTCTGAATCAGGGAAAGATCATCTTACAATTTTGAGACCCAGAAATGGTGTCAACAAGACTCCTCAGCAGCCTGTGCTCCTGGCTCCAGGTGGTTCTTCCATAAAGGACTCTAACGCAATGGTTCTAACCTTCCACAGGCATCACAATCACCAGGAAGGCCTATGAAACACAGACTGCTGGGCTCCACCCTCAGAGCTCCTGTTTCAGTAGTTCTGGAGTGGGTCCAAGAATGTGCATTTCTAAGGAGGTGGTGGGGATGTTAATACTGGTGTTCCAGGGACCACATTCTGGGAACCACAGCTCTAACCTGCCTCCTCTTGGGACACGACTGAAAATGCACCAAAGAGCACTACTGTTGCCTAGGTGGGAACTCTCTGCTCATGGGTCCACACCCAGCAACTTCCCCACACCTGCTCCCAAGTTCATTATTTCTGTACATGTGTTTTTCCTCTACTGAATTCCATGTGCAATGAAAACTGGAGCCCACAGCTGCTTCCATTAAAATCTTCCCCTATTCCGTAGGTCACAGGCACCAAATCAGTACTAGCTACAGAAGAAGGTTCCCTCCACCACCACCCCTGACAGCCCTTGGCCTTCTGAATACGGGTGGACAAGCCATGAAACAATCTTCTGTAGGAACAGCCCTGCTGGACCTCTGAAGAGCAATTTATCACCTCCTGTGCTACTCAAATGTGGCTGAGTTATCGGTCTCACCTGGGGGATGAAAGTGACTAGTCTCCCTGGGACTATCCTCTCCCCAACCCCATGTGTGTGACCCTTTTAACCTGTAGGTAAAACCATGCCCTTACTTGACGCAAAGCCCTGCAATGGCTCCCTAGTTCCCCACATGGTCTGAAATCCCAAGAGGAAGACCTCACAGAGCTCTCTGACTCTCAACTCCTGCTTCTCTCCTCATTCAGTCTGCTCCAGCCAATACTTGCCTTCTCTGCTCCTTGATGATCCAAGCACTCTTCCAGCTTTGCCCAGGATTTTATTCCCTGTGGAGACACTCTTTCCATTGGGATCCTCACAGGCTGGTACCCCATCTCCTCCCATCTTTGTTCCTATCTCACTGCTTACACTGGTTACCTTATGGCACTGCTGCCTGCCCAAAGCTACTCCTGCCCCCACAACTGCCCCACCTGCTCTACTTCTTTGTCCCATGCTCCCCACTCCTCTAACAGATGTAGATTATATGGCATTGTGGTTTGCTGTCTCCTGACAGAATGTAAACTGTGTGAAGATGGGGATTCTGTCAGCTTTGTATGTAGACTACTACCTAACACATACTCCATAACCTGTAAATAGCTGGGTGCATTGAATTCATTGGAGAATAACTGCTCAGATACCAACAAAGCCAGGAAACAAGAAATTGGGGCAAATTTATTTTCACACTTTTCATGGTTAAATTCATATTTTTCATTTTCTAAAACATAACCTCATTAGACAAGCATCATGGTCCCTTGTTCTTGTTTACATTTGGGAAATCCTCTTAAAATTTATATACTACTAGCAGTTGGAAGATCACAAGAATCTTTCTAGAGCCAGGGCCTCCACTAATAGGACAGATGGAGATACCAGCAGAGCTTCCTGGTGCTCTCACCCACCCCAGAGAGACACAGGGAGGGGTAGGGGATGCACTGTCCTGCAGAGCCCCCAGCAGGCAGCTGGAAGAGGAACTGGGAGGACACTGTGGATCCTACCACACACACCCTGTCCTGCTGCTCCCCAGCGTTTTCCTGCTTAGGAGCAATGACATGGCCTTGCTCCCAGCAAAGCATCTCTCAGCCTGTGTTCACTTTTGATTGTTCTGAATGATCTGCTACATTTGTTTTAATGAAACAAAGACTGACCCATCAATGCATGCATGTATCTGCCCAGATATCTGGTCGGACATATTAAGACTCTGTGTAAACCGACTTCTACATATATCTGAACACATCCCATGAACAAGGACCAATATTAGCCTCCAGGTCCATTCCCCACTGCCACCAACTTTCCTTGCCCAACAGGGAGACTCCTCAAGGCCTGAGAGACATTAGGGGAATTCTATACAAGAACAGAGGGAAAAACAAAAACAAAAACAAAAAACAAGAACAGAGGGGGAAAAAAACATTCTTACGACACTTCATTCTCACACATGCAACAGAGATGAAGGAAGACATGAACCCTGCCATCTAATAATCCTTATTCCAGGAACTTTCTAGAAGTAGGAGTGCTGGAGCTGCACCAGCACTGCCCCCAACACACACCCCAGTCCTCAGGTCCAGCCCAGCCCCCAGTTCCACCCAACTTAGGATGAAAGAGAAGGAAGGGGACCTTGGATTCAACAGTGGCCCAGCATGATTGGGCCAGAAATCTTATCTCCCTTGAATACTGTCCCTTGGATCCCATGTTGGAAGAGGAGGGGAAGGAATGACAAAGCATAGGGAAGATTTTCCTGAAGTACACCGGAAAGACACCTGGAGACATTGCAGGAAAGACACCAAACAGCAAACTTCATTCCCCCCACCCACACACTGCCAGTTCATCAGGCTCACGGTCCAGCTATTTGTTAACAAACACTACTCACTGGCCGTGAATGATTTTTCTTGCTCAAAATATAAATTATCTAGTGGGGTGTTAAGATTGCACTTTCTACTTTAACAGCCCTATAATAGCTGTTAGCATACAATATAATAGCACATAATACCTTCAAGTGCTTTCAAAACACTTCCAGACAAACAACTAGGCTTTAAAACAATGGTAAGGTAAAAATAATTGTGAATTTCTAATGTGCCAGTTGGTAGAAAGTATTAAACCCACTTTTTAAAAACCTCTAATAAGGTAAAACTTAATTTATTTTAATTTTTTATGACTCATTTTTATAAGTGCAATTGACAATGTTATTTTTCAGATGTCAATATGCTGATTCAACAAGTTAAACATTATTCTGTGCTCTCCAAAAGTGTACCTATCATCTAACTTCTCTTCACCCACTTTGGCCCACACCTAGGGAAGTTGACTGTAAAGACTACATGCATTGGGATGTTACTTAGACCATGATGGATTTATATCTTTACAATTTTTTATCAGTGTCCTCTAATCACAACTTGAATCACCATGTTGGGTAATTTCTCCTCATAAAACGTCTATTGTTTTCCATAGGTTAAAAATGCCAAGTTCTTCATGGCATGTCACGGTATTTCAGTGAATTCACCAGCATCAATTTGTAGTCTAGAATGCTATGGGGAGGTGGGGGGCAACAGTATCCCTCCTACAAGGCTGTAAGTGTTCACAGCAGTTTTGTTCTAGGCACACCCCCAGTCACTTTGACACTGGGAACCTCTGACATATATCTTGCATAGGATGTCACAGGGGAGTATGGGGTATTTTCTTGTTAATGGACCTTCTCTGCTTCTCTAGGAACATGGGATCTTCTTCAGTCCCCAAGGTATCTCCCTTGGGATGTCTTTTAACCCACTAGCATCATTTCAGATCACAAGATTTAAGAAAGACAAAACTGATTTTCTCTGTAACCGTTCATGGCCTCGGTACTCCTTATTAGATGAGGAAAAATGGCCAATTCATGAGACGCTGAGTTTCAGTATGATCTACCATTTAGATCTGCTCTGCAGGAGAAAGGGCAAATTGACTGAGGTACCCTATGTCGAGGCCTTCATGACTCTAAATCAGGATTCTGACCTTGACAGTATGTCTAGCCACTCACCAGGCTAATAGTAACCCTCCTGGTGTGTTGGATGATGATATCTAAATAGGCCTACTCCTCATAATAAACACAGCTTGCCAGGTGAAGCTAATAAAGGGGACACTGACTCTTTCACTGTTCTTCCTCTTAATAGACCCACGTTATTCTTCTTGTATGTGGGGCCTTCTTCCTCGTTCATTTACTGGTTAATGGTTATGATAATTGGAGCCAATTATCAGTTAGTCTACCTCAGAACAGGGCCCTGAAAGAATATTCCCATGCAGGTGCCAAAACTCCTTTTGTTTCAAGGACATTCCCTATCTTCTCTGGCCTGAAAAGGACTCCCTGAAATGGACATCTGCTCCTCTGTCTGAGCTAAGGAGCTTTAAGAATGGGAGTCTTCTTTCTTTTGTCTTTTTTTAACCATGTGTTAGCTACTCTAAAATGTGATCAAAACTCAATCATGAGAGCTCAAGAAGACATTAAAAAACCATACATTATGCTGAGTAAAATAAGTCAAGCAAAGAGAGTCAACTATCATATGGTTTCACTTATTTGTGGAGCATAACAAATAGCATGGAGGACATGGGGAGATAGAGAGGAGAAGGGAGTTGGGGGAGATTGGAAGGGGAGGTGAACTATGAGAGACTATGGACTCTGAAAAACAATCTGAGGGTTTTGAGGGCTGGGGTGGGAGGTCAGGATACCAGGTGGTGGGTATTATAGAGGGCATGAATTGCATGGAGCACTGGTGTAGTGCAAAAATAATAAATACTGTTATGCTGAAAATAAATAAAAAATAAATTTTAAAAACCATACATTTTAATTTTTTTATAAGCTTTAAAATCTAGGAGTAGTCCAAGGTTAATATTTTACAAACCAACGAAGAATCACCACAGGCAAACATCAATGCAACAAATAAGTACAATTTACAAACCCAGGTCATGCACTTACTAACAACCTCACTAATCATGGTAAGGAGCAGTGCCAAAGTCCAGCTGATGCCCAGTTAAATAAGAAAGAAACCTTTCTTAATATTCATTTGTTATGGGACGCCTGAGTGGCTCAGTTGGTTAAGCAGCTGCCTTCGGCTCAGGTCATGATCCCAGCGTCCTGGGATCGAGTCCCACATCGGGCTCCTTGCTCCGCAGGGAGCCTGCTTCTCCCTCTGACTCTGCCTGCCTCTCTGCCTGTGCTCGCTCTTGCTCTCTCTCTCTGACAAATAAATAAATAAAATCTTTAAAAAAAAAAAAAAAAATATTCATTTGTTAATCCATTCATTAGTCAATTAGTATTTAAAACTTTTCTTAACTTTTTATTGAAATATAACACACATATATAAATGTATACAAGTCACAAGTTTTACAACTCACTGAATTATCACAAAATAAACACACCTTGGTGACCACCATCTAGACCAAGTACCTTTGAAGTACACTACTTCTCCCCAAACTCATCACTGTCATGATTAGTATTTCTTGATTTTTAAGTTTCATACAAATGGAATTATGAATAATGTTATTGCAGGCATTCTTGTATGTGTCTTCTGGTGCACATGTGAATGCATTTTCTGGGGGCATGCCTAGTTCTGGAATCGCTGGGTATGCCATTGTTTAGCTGTACACCAAATGTGGACAGTACTCAGAAATGGTCTTCCATTCACACCCCATCAAGGCTTCAGAAAGCTGCTTCACATCCTGGTCAGCTTTGCAGTTTTGACCACTCTGGTGGTGCTCAGGGCCAGCTCCTCATGCTTCCAGTATGTTTCCCTAAAAAGGAGGTGGAGCATTTGTCCACCTGTCAGTAGGCCTTTCTGCTGCCCTCATTAGTACTTTCTAGCCTCTTGGTCATTTTTTTAAGTTTAGGTTGCCTATCTTTATTTCTCACTGACTTGGATCATTCTTTATATATCTGGATGTGAGTCCCTTAGCCAGTTTTATGTATTACATCCATCATCTCCCAGCCTGGCCTGACCTTTTCATTGTCTTAATGTGTTTTTTTATGAACAGAAGTTTGTAATTTCAATGTTGTCCACCTCATCGGTCATTTTTTAATGGTTGATGCTTTTTGTGTCCTATTTAAGAAATCTGCTCCTATCCTAAAATTTTAATCCCCTTCTCCTATTTTGCCCATTCCTCCCACCTTCTCCCTTCTGACAACCACCAAATTTTTCTCTGTGCTTATGAAGTCTGTTTATCTTTCAATCAACAGATATTGTTGAGTGGTGACTATAAGCCAGACACTGATCTAGTGCTGGGAATATAATGATGAATGAGAAATACATAAACACGGGTCCACGTCTAGTGTGGAGGACGTGAATAAATAATTGAATGACTACTTTGTTATAAAAAAAAAAGAAAAGGAAAGGAAAGGAAAGAAAAGAAAAGAAACTTTGCCTTCTGTGAAGGCAGAAAAACATGCAAATAATTCTGCTTTAAGAAATTTGCATAGAAGTAGAAAATGCTAAAGCCTCTACCACAAATCAAATTGAAAACATTCAACATATTAAATTCAATCCAAGGAGTGCAAAATATTAAATTGAAGCAAAGGGAGAACTCAAACTTTTCATTTCCAGGTATGCTACTAACAGAGGCCAAGAATTTCAGGTGTGGAAATTAGCTGTAGGCAAGCTCTTAAAAAACACTAGTTTATACTCTTTAATTTTAATACAAGGCAGGTGTTTCTGCAATGGTTAGATTTTACAAGGGCACTATAAGGTCTCAAGGTCTCTTTTCAAAGTCATTCTCAAATACTCCTTATTTTTGGTTGGCAGCAATGACATCTTTACAAGACAATACCTTTTCAGATACACAGGCGACAAAATTCCACTTTCTGTCTGGTCCAACTTAATGTCTGTTTGTAGAATGACTTGACATTAAATCAATCCATGGCCTAACTGGCACAGAAGATACTATTTCCTGGACATGTCCACATTTTGCTCCCACCTCCTCAGCCTGAACTGTCTCTCAATCATTTCTCCTTCACTTTTCATGCCCCGTCAAAGTCTCCAGTGGATCCCCGAAAGTTGCACAGATGTCCACGCTGGAATCTCTACTATTGCTTATCTCCAGGTCCCCCTGCTGGGAGCCAAAGCAACAGTTTTTTGCAAATTACAGTTTGTTATTATTTATAACTTCATTTTTGTGCACTTACCCGTACTTTAAAACCTGGTGTAGAGGGCGCTTTGAGGCAGCAGGCTTGAGCCCTGAACTCTGAGTAAGGAAGAAAGGCCCACAATGACTGCCAGGCTGAGGACAAACAGGCACATCAGGAAACCCATCTGGAAACAGGAGGTAGCCCTAGTTTCTGACCAATGGGCTACTTATGGCTGGGCACAAGTACCAAAAAAGGAAAAAATCCATACCTTTCCATTTCTCCTCCCTGAGTTCCCTGTAGCTACACCACCACTGCCCCCTAGCGGACAGTACCTCCTTTGCTGTCCTGCCCACTGCTCCCTTGCAGTGCATTCCATAAACTCCTTATTTCCTGTATCCTGCCTTGGCCGAATTCATTCACCACAGGAGCTGCCGGTCCCACACTGGGCACTTCTACAACTGCTCTTCAGAGTCTTTTCTGGAGGGTAGTAGAATATACAGCATCACAAAACGACACTTTATTTCCACAGGAAGAAAAAGTTTTAGCATACATAATAATTGTGTGCATCGAGTAAATTGTAATAAAAAATTGAAGTGCCCCAGTGAAATGCCAATAGAGTATTACCCCCACCTTAAAAGACCACCAGAGACATGAGTCAAAGCCAATCAGCAAGGGTCGTTTATTGCAGGTTCGAACCTGGACCTCTGCGCTGCTCGTTGCCGAGAGGTCCAGAGCTGGGTTGGTGCAGGGTTTTTATAGACAGGTACAAACAAGTTTCGGGTGGGGCTGAGCTGATTGATTGACAGTTTGAACAGGCATACTTGGCGTCAGTGAATTGGGTCAGGGGACCCCGCGAGAAAGCAGACAAAGCAATCTTACAGAAGCAGAACTGGCCGGTTAGCCCACGCATGCGGAAAAAAGCACTATCAGGATATTGAAGGCCTGGTTACTATCAAGTAAAGACAATTGGGAGTCTCCTGGTGGAATGTTACATTCCTGCTATCAAGCATCCTTGTTAATGAGATTTAGGTTTAGAAGAAATTGAACTTTATTTACTTTTCCTTCTACCTCCGCCTCCTTCCGTTTTCATGGAGGGGAGGGTGACATTAGGGCTTGAGGAACTGAGTTCTGCGTCCCTGGAAATTGGGCTATTGATAAGGTAACTTCTTTGTTGTAAATCTCAAGGACATTTGCAAACCAAGGGAGACTCCTACCTTGCAGGACTGTGATCTCTGCAAGTTAACTATTTATCGTTTTATGGCAGTCAGGGGTGCCTGAGGAATGCTACACATATGGAGGGGAGCGGGTGAAGGGGGTGGTGCAAGGCGCCAGCCTTTGCTTTGTACTCAGCCAGCCTCCTGATCCTTCACCAGAACCCTAAATTTTTATCAACCCTGCAATTTCCTGCAAGAAGAGAACCTCAAAGAAGTCACTGCTTTTGCTTTCAGTCAATTAGGAGTCGCCATGGCTGTATAACTGACTCTCTGAGAAAAGCACCAGATGAAACTCACACTTTTTTAAAGTAAATTAGTGACTAACTACAGGGCACGCAGCTGCACACCCTTATCTGTAAGGGCCTATTCAGCCAGAGCAGCCCCACCCAGGTTGAAATGCCATTTTGTTGTAAAACTTCAATTGACTTTGCGCCCCCACCCCCCCCCAGGAACTTACTTAAAAACAGGTCCTGGGGGCACCTGGGTGGCTCAGTGGGTTGGGCCGCTGCCTTAGGCTGGGGTCATGATCTCAGGGTCATGGGATCAAGTCCCGTATCGGGCTCTCTGCTCGGCAGGGAGCCTGCTTCCTCCTCTCTCTCTCTCTCTGTCTGCCTGCCTCTCTGCCTACTTGTGATCTCTCTCTGTCAAATAAATAAATAAATAATCTTAAAAAAAAAAAAAAAAACAGGCCCTGGAAACCAGTCCCACGAAACAAAGTCCAAGTACAAAGGTGGGTCAGGCCAGGTGGAGGTATTCAATCAGTGGGAGCACGTACTGCCTCCTAGCTAACAAGGTAATGGGATAGTTTGCATGGCTACTGTGTGTGTCCAGGCCCAACCACATGGGCTTTGCTCTATAGAAATTAGTCTGGAAAGGAGGGAGGGGTTGTTCTCTCTGTAAGGGGCAGCCCCGACCAGTCTGACGGTCAGTTTGATTCTTGATGCTTGGCGTGAAATAAAGCTTTGCTTGACTTTTGCTTTGTATCATCTCGCTCCTTTAATCATGGACCCATTATTGGGGTACCCATTTTATGGGGAGACCTAACATCCATCTGATCAAGGTCAAATTGCTAGCAATTCTCTAGAAGTACTCTACTAATATTTTGGTATTATTACCACAATAACTAAAATTTTCAAGTTGGGAGAATGACGTGTAATAACAAATAAGAGAATTGCAGCCTCAGTAAAGTTCTCTCTCTCTCTTTTTTTTTTTTAATTTTCTTTCTTTCTTTCTTTCTTTTTTTCCTGAATAAAGTTCTATTACTACAATGTCCAATTTTCTGGTCAACCCATAGTGCAGAGACACAAGGAAAACTACCATTTTGGTTCCCAAATTTTACAAGAACTCCTATGAAATATTCCAGATAAATGAGTTTTAATCTTCCCCTTCCTCACCCTGGTTAATATGGAAGGTAATACAATTAGCAACTCTTTGCTCTTAGCAACTATGTACACACCATCAAGTAAATGACTATTCTTCAAATACTTTTTGGTGAGATACTTCAAATACCTTTTTGGAAAAAGGCACCTCAGAAGCCACAGTGATCTTGTTATTGCTCCTTTCAATGGTTACAACCCCTCTACCTGTAAAGTTCTTCCGATGAGATAAACGCAACACCAGGCAAAGTGGGTGTAAGGCAAGGTTTATTAAAGGTTCTCTCCGGTGAAGATTCAGGGCCCAGGTGAAGGGGAGCCAAGAAAGTTGCACCGGGAGGAGGTGGGCACCCTCGGGCGAGGTTCCTTGACTCTGGAAGACAGAGTGGGGGAAGTCGCGCCCAAGGCAGGGAGGAGGGGGCTTAGGGGTCTTTTTGCAAGTTTCCCTTATTCGGATATCTCACCTGCTCGTCAGGATCTCATTGGTTCACAGGAGCCCGGGGCAGGGGTCTCAGATTCCTGCTTGGGCCTTTGTTCTCCTGTCCAAATTCAGGTCTTGTGGCGGGAAATTTCGCCATCTTGGGTCTTTGTTCTTTGGTCTGAGTTCAGTTCTTGTGGCGGGAGATTTCACCATCTTCTTCTTCTTCTTTTTTTTTTTTTAAGATTTTATTTATGTATTTGACAGAGATTACAAGTAGGCAGAGAGGCAGGTAGAGAGAGAGGGGGAAAGCAGGCTCCCTGCTGAGCAGAGAGCCCAATTCGGGGCTCAATCCCAGGACCCTGGGATCATGACCTGAGCCAAAGGCAGAGGCTTTAACCCACTGAGCCTCCCAGGCGCCCGAACTTTCGCCATCTTAAGTAGCCTTTCCTACCAGCCCAACACTACCAAGACTCCCAGGTTTTCCACCCACTGATTCTCTCTTGAAGAAAATGCTTACAGGGATGTCTGGGTGTCTCAGTTGGTTAAGCAGCTGCCTTCAGCTCAGGTCATGATCCCAGCCTCCTGGGATCGAGTCCCACATCGGGCTCCTTGCTCAGCAGGGAGCCTGCCTCTCCCTCTGCCTCTGCCTGCCACTCCATCTGCCTGTGCTCACTCTCTCTGTAAAATAAATAAATAAAATCTTTTTTAAAAAATGCTTACAATTGGCAGCATCCAGGATTCCATCTTCTACTGGATGGGTACACTCAAGGGTAAACTTCAGAACTTGCTTCTTTCCCCTTCTCTCCCTTCACCACAAGCTTTTCAAAGGATGCAATAGCAGCAGCAGAGGCAGAAAGGAAGTTCCCTTCTGTCTGAGCTTTTATCCACCTCCAGCCTTGCTGGCAGCCCGTCCCCTCTCCTGCCTCCCTTACTCCCTCCTCCTGTATCTGCACCACCCTGGGTGTAGCTTGTACCACCAGCTCCTATACCCTTCTGGGTATCATCATCCATCAGCTGCTGCTTTTCCTACCTACCCTATCAGGGAACAAATAGCACCCTCTTGGACCTAAACCACCCACTTCAGATTTCCCTATAGGTACCCCAGATTGAAAAGAAATGACAACGAGGAACAAATCGATTGAATTTTAAGTGGACATAGGTGCAACATATTCTGTATTAAAGTTCATTTGAGTTTGTTGGTTTAATTAAGATAGGCTAGTCTATCTCAATTAGCTCCCAACATTAAATATAACACTTTTATTCTACAAAGGTTTCCTGAAAATCAAATAAGTTCATGTTATCTCTTGCAATTTTTCAAAAAAAGATGGTTTCGAATGATGGTTAAATTTGTCTTTGACTCTTAATGTCATTAAACAAACTGAGTGTGGCTGGGGGTAGGGGGTAGGGAGAGGGTGGTGGGGTTATGGACATTGGGGAGGGTATGTGCTATGGTGAGTGCTGTGAAGTGTGTAAACCTGGTGATTCACAGACCTGTACCCCTGGGGCTAATAATACATTATATGTTTATAAAAAATAAGTTTTTATTAAAAAAATTCATCTGTCTCAAAGTTTTTATGGATAATTGCTAAAACAGCTTTCAGTCTTTGGTAACCTCAAACTTTACAGTTTTACTTGTTTTGGGTCCCCCCAAAATTGGGTACCCCAATAATGGGTCCGTGATTAAAGGAGCGAGACTGATACAAAGCGAAGGTCAAGCAAAGCTTTATTTCATGCTGATGAGGGAGTAGGAGGCTGGCTGAGGACAGAGCAAAAGCTGGCGCCTTGCACCCCCCTCTCCACCTGCTCCCCTCTGTAATATGTGTAGCATTCCTCAGGCACCCCTGACTGCCATAAAACAATAAATAGTTAACTTGCAGAGATCACAATCCTGCAGTACAGGAATCTCCCTTGCTCTACAGATGTCCTAGATATCTACAAACAGGGAGGTTACCTTATCAATAGCACAAATTTCCAGAGGCAAATAACTCTCAGTTCCTGAAACCCTAATATCCCTCCCCACCATAAACTGGAGGAGGCTGAGGTAGAAGGGAATGTAAATGATATCAGGATCATAACACCCCACCAAGAATCTCCCAACTATCTTGATGTTAATGGCTGAGGTAAAGACGACATTGATCAAGCCACAAGGGCAAGGCCTCCTCCTGGCACCTTGTAGGCCCTCTTTAACATATTAAACCTCCATTCCCCTCACCTTCCCAACCTCAAGGTATATAACCTGCCTACCCTCAACAACCCGGGGCAGCAGCAGCTCTTCCTGACCACGGGTCCTGTCCCCGTGCTTTAATAAACCACCATTTTGCACCAAAGATGTCTCAAGAATTCTTTCTTGGTCATCAGCTCCAGACCTCAGCCCACCAAACCTCACCTAGGTTCTAGAATTTCATTAGTGCCAAGCATCAGGAATCAGACCGACTGTCAAACAAACCAGTGGGGGCCACCCCTATAGAGAAGACGACCCCTCCCTGCTTTCCAGACTAACTTTTATAGAGCAAAGGCCATGTGGTTGGGCCTGGCCACACACAGGTGGCTAAAGAGATTGTAACACACACAGGAAACTCCACAGTGATGCTAAGTGACCAACTGAATTACAATTTACCCTAGTAGATATTTGAACCAGCCTATCACATCTTGGTTAGGATTGGTGCCAAAAGACTCCCAAAGGGTAGGGGCCCATACTCCTTGGTAGCTAGGAGACAATATGCGCACCCACTGATTGAATACCTCCACCTGGCCTGACCCACCCTTGTACTTGGGCTTTGTTACTTGGGACTGGTTCCCAGGACTTGCTTTTAAATAAGTTCCCCTGGGGGTGGGGCCAAAGTCAATTTAAGCTTTACAGCAAAATGGCAGTTCAACTGGGGTGGGGCTGCTCTGGCTGAATAGGCCCTTACACTTGGATGAAAAATCAGATTGAATTCGTTGGATAGCTAAGTCTTTTCCAAATTGGACTAAATACTGAATCATTAATTACTAAACATAAGGTTTACTTGCTTTTGGTTTCCTATTGCTGAGGGAAGAGAGGGCTGGCTGATGACAAACCAAAAGCTGACAGGCAGCAACCTTCTCCCACCCTCACTCCTGGGTGGGGGCATGTTATGACATTCTTTAGGAATCACCCAACTATCTTAATGTTAATACCTTGCTAGAGGAAAAAATGACCTTGACAATGGCAAAGCCTCAAGTCCTCTTTAGCATATGAAAGTTCTATTGAAACCTCCCTTTTCCTTACACCACCCCCCATGGTACATAACCTGCCACTCCTCACAACCCCTAGGCAGCAGCTCTTTCTGCCCACTGGTCCTGTCCCCTTGTTTTATTTAATAAACCACCATTTTGCACCAAAGATGTCTCAAGAGTTCTTTTTTGGTCATCGGCTCTGGACATCAACCCACTGAACCTCATGTATATTCTAGAACTTCATCACTGTTGCAAGGAAGCTGAGGATACTTGGGTCTATCGGTAAACATATTTGATGCTTTATCAAAAGACTGTACCACAGAAAAACATATTTTTACAAAGTAGAAAATGTATCAATAAATTTCAGGTCTAAAGAATTCCATTGTAACACACAGTTCACAACTGGTTATTACTTAGTTTTCATTAGACACTAAGGTTTCTAAGTGTTAAAATTCTGCTAAATGTAATTAAGACTGATGGAGATAGGGGCACCTGGGTGGCTCAGTGAGTTAAAGCCTCTGCCTTTGGCTCAGGTCATGATCCCAGGGTCCTGGGATCCAGCCCCACATCAGGCTCTCTTCTCAGCAGGGAGCCTGCTTCCCCATCTCTCTCTGCCTATCTCTCTGCTTACTTGTGATCTCTGTCTGCCAAGTAAATAAAATCTTAAAAAAAAAAAAATGACTGATGGAGATAATGAAAGCAACTCTGCAGGGGAAAAAATGTGCTTTTGATGAGAAAGATATAAGGAATGGGAATTCATTTTGTTGAGATGGGGGAGGTAATTTTGTCCTAAAATAAAATTCGTAGTTTAGAGAAAAAAGCTTAGGCCAAAGCTGAATGAGGAAAGGAAAAAAAAAAAAAAAGCTATAGAAGGATTATGAAAGGAAATCATTGGGAAAGAATTTTATGTATGGTCAGGACTAATGTTGAAATAAAAAGATTTTTTTTAATTTTATTTAATTTTTTAATTATCTTTTAAATAAACATATAATGCATTTTTATCCCCAGGGGTACCCACTGTCTGTGAATCACCAGGTTTACACACTTCACAGCACTCACCATAGCACATACCCTCCCCAATGTCCATAACCCCACCCCCACTCTGGAACCCCTTCCCCTAGCAGCCCTCAGTTTGTTTTGTGAGATTAAGAGTCACTTCTGTTTTTTCATTTAAGATGGGTTTTCCCAATAATCCTGACTCTAAGTGGATATTGGCAGAAATGCACATTTGGGGATAAAAGCAGGTATATCTAGAAGTCCTGGGTTTACCCAGAGTTTTAATATGTCCGACCAGATATCTGGGCAGAAACTTGCATCCATTGATGGGTCAGTCTTTGTTTCATTAAAATAAATGTAGCAGATCATTCAGAACAATCAAAAGTGAACACAGGCTGAGAGAGGTTTTGCTGGGAGCAAGGCCAGGTCATTGGTCCCAAGCAGGAAAATGCTAGGGAGCTGCAGGACAGGGTGTGCATGGTAGGATCCACAGTGTCCTTTAGGAGAATGTAATCTGACTCTTATACTTCTCAGTGATTCCCTGGTCATATTGAGGGATCAGGAGAAGAAAAGCATGCAGAAGCTGGCATGTCATTCATGGGGAGGGGCCTGTGTCTGGGCCCTGTGTCCCTGTGCCTCCATGGTGTCCTGTGACTCATGCAGACATGAAGGAGGCCGCTGTGCTGAGGTGGGAAGGGTCTGGTCCTGTGGGCAGAGCAGGATGGGAATGTTTCCAAAGGGCTGGGTGGGCTTTCTTGGCATCACAGTTGTGTGGCCCCCACTTTATCAGCATACTGAGCAGTAGGAAAGGCTGTGCTCTTGCTGGGGACTATTGCCAACCCTGAACTCTGCTATCTGCTCTGAGGCCCAGAGCTGTGGGATGGCCCTGCCTCCTCTCTGGAGGTGTTGACCTGCCTCCTGCCCTGTGTCTCCCCAGCTCTGAGGAAATGGAGGATTGCTGCAGGGGCTCTTTGGTCTCCCATCTCCCCTCCCTGCTTCTCCTCTTCCAACTGCTTGCTGGGGCCTCTGCAGATGAGTGTGTCCTCTCCCCCTCCCTGTGTGCCCCTGGGGTGGGTGAGAGCCCCTGGAGCTCTGCTGGTGTCCCCATCAGGACAGATGGCTATTGTTGGAGACCCAGGCACTGGACAGATTCTGGAGATCTGCAACTGCTATTTGAAATTAAAACACATAAGAAGAATCTCAGAAATGCAAAATTAGGGCAGAGGAGCATGACAATTCTCTAATGAGGAGTGTATGTCTTATAAAGTAAAAAATGTGAATTTCACTATGAAAAGTATGAAAATGAATTTCCCCTCATTTCTTATTCCCTGTCTCTATTGGTATCTAACCACTTATTTTGTTATTAATTCATTATACCCACGAATACTGACAGGGTGTCCAGTGTGTGTTAGGTGCTATTCTATGTACAAAACGACAGAGTATCTGTATTCACAGAGCTTTTTCTGGCAGGTAACAGGGAGTACTAAATAACACAATCCCATACAATCTACAACTGTTGGAGGAGTGGAGAGCATGGGACAAGGAAGTAGAGGAGGATGTGGAAGGGAGAGATGCAGGAGGGCTGTGGGCAGGCTGTAATGCTCCATAAAATGGCCAATGTACGTAGTGAGATGGGAATGAAGCATGGTGGAGGCAGTGTGTCATCCTGTGAGGATCCCCCTGGATTGAGGGTTTCTATGATGCGGAGCATCCAGAGCAAAGCTGGGAGTGTTCTTGTGTGTCTAGGGAGGCAAGGAAGTTAGGGTTGGCTGTAGCAGAGAGAGGGAGAGGGAGAGAAGCAAGGGTTTGGGGTGTCAGAGAGCAGTGATAGGTCATCCCTATAGGGCCTACGGGCCATGTGGGGAACTGTGGAGCCATTGCAGAGCTGTGAGCAGAGGAGGGACATGGTTTTGTTTGTCAATTGAAAGAGTCATGCACAGAGGCTTTGGAGAGAATAGTCATAGGGAGCGAGTCACTCACATCCCACAGGTAAGACATATAGTGACTCAGCCAAAGTTGAGTAGCACAAGGGGTGAGAAGTCACTCTTCAGAGGTCCAGCATGGGTTTTTCTTGCAGAAGTGTCCTGTTGTGACATGTCCATCATTTCTCAGAAGACCAAAGACTGTGAGGGTGTGGCGACAATGAAGTGAATGAAGTTGTAAGAAGTAGTGATTTTCGGCCTATAGGTGATGGAGTGGGGGCAGGCTTTAACATAAATAGCTGTGGAAGGATGCCTAGGCTGCTCAGTGGGTTAAAGCCTCTGCCTTCAGCTTAGGTCATGATCCCAGGGTCCTGGGATCGAACCCCGCATCGGGCTCTCTGCTCAGTGAGAAGCCTGCTTCCTCCTCTCTCTGTCTCTGCCTGCCTCTCTTCCTACTTGTGATTTCTGTCTGTCAAATAAATAAATAAAATCTTAAAAAAAAAAAAGAAATAGCTGTGGACTCTAGGTTTAGTGTAAATGTAATTCACCAGAGTAGTAAGATATGGGGACAAATATCTAACTTAGGAGTAGATGTGGGTAAGTTCCTCAGTTGGCTGAATGAACAGAGAGGTCCCACCTAGGCCACAAATGTTTTGTGGTCAGTTTTCAGTCCTGTCCTAAGTGGAAGCAGGTTAGAGCTGTGGATCTGAGTTTGGCCCCTGGAGCATTAGTAACAGAGCCCTCACCACCCCCTTAGAAATACACATTCTTAGACCCAGGCCAAAACTACTGAACCAGGAGCTCTGGAGGTGGAGCCCAGTCTTCTGTGTTTCACAGGACTTTCTGGTGATTCTGATGCCTGTGGAAAGTTAGAACCACTAAGTTAGAGAGTCCTTCATGGAAGGGCCTGGAATCAGGAGCACAGGCTGCTGAGGGAGTTTCTTTGACATCATTGCTGGGTCTCAAGTATGTGGTAAGAGGATCTTGCCCAGAGTGGTAAAAGCTGAGTCCTTTGGGTCAAGACCTCCTATCTGACACTTATCTCCACTTGTCTGGGCCTCCCACCTGAGAATGTGTTCCCTTCCCTGTCCTGCATCTCTCTTGGTTTCTCACCCTTACATCTGTGTCCACAGAGGAGTTCATGATGATTGGCTCCTCAGAACCCATTGTGGCAGTGCTGGGTGGGGACATCATGCTGCCATGTCATGCATTCCAGCCATGAATGTGGAGAACATGGAGCTACGGTGGTTCTGCTCAAATTTCTCAGAAGCAGTGTTCATCTATCAAAACCAGCAGTAACAGAGGGAGGTGCAGTTGGCCCAGTACACAAGGTGGACCTCACTGGTGAAGGAATTCCTCACCTGGGGAGACACCATCCTGCACATCCACAAGGTTTAGGCTTTTCGCAATGGGCTATATACCTGGGCTATATATACCTATATACCTATCTGTTTTGTGTGTGTTGAGTTTTAGGAGTTCTTTATAGATCTTGGATATCAGTCTTTTGTCTAGAGTGTCATTTGCGAATATCTCTCCCATTTCGTGGGTAGCCTCTTTGTTTTGTTGACCGTTTCCTTTGCTGTGCAGAAGCTTTTGATCCTGACGAAGTCCCAAAAGGTCATTTTTCCTTTTGTTTCCTTTGCCTTTGGAGACATGTCTTGAAAGAAGGTGCTGTGGCCTATGTTGAAGAGATTATTGCCTATGTACTCCTCTGGGATTTTTTTTTATTTATTTTTTATTTATTTTCATCATAACAGTATTCATTATTTTTGCAACACACCCAGTGATCCATGCAATCCGTGCCCTCTATAATAACCACCACCTGGCACCCCAACCTCCCACCCTCCGCCCCTTCAAAACCCTCAGATTGTTTTTCAGAGTCCATAGTCTCTCATGGTTCACCTCCCCTTCCAATTTCCCCCAACTCCCTTCCCCTCTCTAACTCCCCATGTCCTCCATGCTATTTGTTATGCTCCACAAATAAGTGAAACCATATGATAGTTGACTCTCTCTGCTTGACTTATTTCACTCAGCATAATCTCTTCCAGTCTCGTCCATGTTGCTACAAAAGTTGGGTATTCGTCCTTTCTGATGGAGGCATAATACTCCATAGTGTATATGAACCACATCTTCCTTATCCATTCATCCGTTGAAGGGCATCTTGGTTCTTTCCACAGTTTGGCGAGCGTGGCCATTGCTGCTATAAACATTGGAGTACAGATGGCCCTTCTTTTCACTCCATCTGTATCTTTGGGGTAAATACCCAGGAGTGCAATGGCAGGGTCATAGGGAAGTTCTATTTTTAATTTCTTGAGGAATCTCCACACTGTTCTCCAAAGAGACTGCACCAACTTGCATTCCCACCAACAGTGTAAGAAGGCTCCCCTTTCTCCACATCCCCTCCAACACATGTTATTTCCTGCTAATTTTGGCCATTCTAACTGGTGTAAGGTGATATCTCAATGTGGTTTTAATTTGAACCTCCCTGAGGGCTAGTGATAGATTCCTGCTTCATGTTGAGGTATTTTATCCATTTTGAGTTTATCTTTGTGTATGTTTAAGGAAATGGTCAAGTTTTATTCTTCTACACATAGCTGTCCAATTTTCCATTTATTGAATAGACTGTCTTTTTTCCACTGGATATTTTTTCCTGCTTTGTCAACAATTAGTCAGTCATAGAGTTGAGGGTCCATATCTGGGCTCTCTACTCTCTTCCACCTGTCTATGTGTCTGTTTTTGTGCCAGTATCATGCTGTTTTTGTGACCACGGCTTTGTAGTAAAGGTTGAAATCGGGGAACATGATGCCCCTACTTTTGTTTTTCTTTTTCAACATTTCCTTAGCAATTCGGGGTCTCCTCTGGTTCCATACAAATTTTAGGATTTTTTTTTTAGCTCTTTGAAAAATGCTGGTAGAATTTTGATTGGGATGGCATTGAAAGTATAGAGTGCTCATGGTAGTATAGACATTTTAACAATGTTTATTCTTTCATGAGCATGGAATGCTTTTCCACTTTTTGTATCTTCTTCAACTTCTTTCATGAGTGTTCTGTAGTTCCTTGAGTATGGATAGTACATCATTATGTATACAAGAGGCATTATACAAGAAGGTGTGCAAGTTATTTGCATATATGAAAAGTAATAAACTCCTGATACCTGTTTGAGAGATTTCTGAGAGGACTTATACTTGTTTTAAGCTGTTTGAAAGTAATCATGTAACCAGATTTGCCTCTGGTTATAATGAGATCATCTTGATCTTCCAGTGATGTGGGGACAGGAGAGCGGTCTGGGGATCCTAAAACAATGAAAAGTTATTGAGAGGATTCTTTAGTACTGGGGTAAATTAAGAATCTGAGCCCTTTGAACCTGTGTAATATGTGCTTTTTCTTTTTGGCTGTTTCTATTTATGATCAGAGATATAAACTGTGAGAGTAGAGAAAGGGATGTGTGAGGCTCCTTAGAGATCCTTGCCGATTCTTGGGAAGTATGTGAAAAATGATCAAATAATCATATTTAGCATTTCCCCTTCTCTGCTGAATTGATGAGCATGATTTAATTAATTTATTAATTATAAAATATTTTTCCATGATGCATACTGATAAAAGATTTTTATTATATTATGTTAGTCATCATATAGTACATCATTAGTTTAGTGTTCCATGATTCATTATTTGCATTTAACACTCAGTACTCATCACAACACATCCCCTCCTTAATACCTATCACCAGGCTATCCCATCCTCCAACCCCCACCCTTCTGAAATCCTTAGATGGTTTCTTGGTGTCCATAGTCTCTCATAGTTTGTCTCCCTCTCTTATTCCCCCTACTCTTCAGTTTTCCCTTCCTCCCCCTATTATCTCCCATGCTATTCCTTATGTTGCACATATGAGTGAAACCATATGATCTTTGTGTGCTTGACTTATTTCACTTAGCATAATCCCTTCCAGTTCCATCCAGGTCAGTGCAAATGGTGGGTATTCATCCTTACTGATGGCTGAATAATATTTCATTGTATATATGAACCACATCTGCTTTATATATTCATCTGTTGAAGGACATCTCAGCTACTTCTACAGTTTGGCTTTTTTTTTTTTTAATTAAAAAAAAAAAGATTGTAGGGGCCCCTGGGTGCCTCAGTTTCTCAAGCAGCTGCCTTTGGCTCAGGTCATGACCCTAGGGTGCCTGGACCAAGCTCCACATTGGGTTCCCTGCTCAGTGGGGATACTGCTTCTCCCTCTCCTCCCTGCTCTTGCTGTCTCTCACTATCTCTCTCTCTCTCTCAAATAAATAAAATCTTTTAAAAAAAAAGATTTTATCTATTTATTTATTTATTTAGAGGCATTTGAGTGGGTGGAGGTTTGAAAATCTCAAGCAGATTCCATGCTGAATCTGGAGCCTGATAGAGGGGCTGGATCCAGCCACTCTGAGATTATGACCTGAGCCTAAATCAGGAGCCAGATGCTTAATTGACTATTGCAGGTACCATTGTTTTAAAGTATGTGTTTTAAAGTATGCCTTGTGTACTTGTATATTGATCTCCCCCATTCTTTTCAAGAAAACCTAGCTTTCATGATGGATGGATTTGTGCCAGTATCATGCTGGATTGAGAAATCATAATTTAAGTGGAATCTGGGCATAGATTCTTCTTTTCAGGTTATTATACAGCTTCTCAGTGTTGTTAAGCTTTATTGCTTGGCTTTTATGGGAAGGCTGTAGCATCATGGCCGTGTGGTATGTGTGTGGGTGTGTGTGTGGGGGGGGGGGGTATGTGCATGAGTGTGTGAGAGGTAGAGAGAGAGAGAGAGAAATGAATCAGGGAATGTTTCCAAAAGATATCTCCCTGTAACTCCTGCATCAGTGTATTTCAGAAGACTAGATATAGACTCCATGTGTTCAGACTTCTCAAAGCCTTAACAAGAAACATGTGGTTCTTTTGTAGATTGGTGGAAGGAGAAGTTCCTGCCTTGTGATTTACTTTGAGTTCTTTCTGGGTCCTCCTACTGCTGCTCCAGGGTGGCTTACCTCACCTCAGCTTGCTGTGGTGACACAGATGTTGGCCCCATCAGTGGTGGTGGGTTCAGATAGGGTGGTAAAAGTCACATAGGTGGGTTGGTAGTTGCGGATGATATCAGATGCTAAAGAGATACTCTTCAGTGTTGGAGTCCCATCTTGTCTTCCCGGATCTGTCTTTAGTTACTTCTCCTGGTTGATGGGGTGTGTGCTTGAGTCACAAGATTCGAATTGCAGGAGGTTTAACCCTGACCACATGCATCTAGGTGGTCTGGTGTGGGGGTGGTTGATGTGTGCCTTGTTATAGGGCAAGGGGAGACCTCAAATGATTGGCAATTCTCTCTGAAGTGTCTGTCACTCTGGATCTGGGGTCTGCACATCCAAGCCTTGCTGTTTCTGATGAGAAGTCTTGTGTGACCTGGAGGGTACAACTAAAGACCCAGAAAAACAGTGTAGCAACTTAGGTCAGGAGGGCATCAATCAGGACGCTGTTACTGGGTGGTGGAGATCAGGAATGAAGACAGAAGTGAGTGGGTGCTGGGGGTCTGTAGGAGCGATGTGGAGAGGAAGGGCTGGTACAAGGAATACCCAGAAAAAGTGTAATGGGTTGTGGGAACATATAAAAGTAAACTCTGTTCCCTCCCTGATAATTCAGAACTCCTTGTGCCAATTCCCCACAGGGTAGGGGTTTTCCTGGACCTGAAGGAAAGGGATATGTTTCATTCTACAACATGACTGATGGATCCCAACTTTTCTCTTTCCCACTAGCTTCCTCCTCTGGGACTCTGTTTCCATACTTCATGTTGAGGTCAGGAGATGTGTCCCTGATCATCTGCTCTGGGGAGTTTGGGCCTGTGCAGACCCCTATACCCCTTAACAACTCTCCTTGTTCTTCAGAGGAGCCTGTGAGCCTCTCAGGACAGGGGTTCAGTTCAGGCTGTGGTGTTGATGGTGTTCTACCAGGGGCTGAATCCCCATTACTCCCCTGGGGCTGTGAAGCTATGTCCCCATAGGGTTCTAACAGGGTTCCAGATTCCTCATGGTGGCTCATCCTGGAGATGCAGAATCCCTGAGGTTATAGGCTCTGAATTTAGTCCTGGAAGACCTGGCATCTTGCCCTTCTCTTCTGGGTATAGACTGGGTGTGAGAATAGTCAGTTCATGCCTATGTTCAGGTATCAGAAGATAAATGTTGACTGTTTCAGCGTATATGGGATAGGCTGGATTTTGTTACTAGAAGTCATGATTCTTTCAGTCAGGAAAATTACTTCATGGAATCTTTGCATTTTCTTGAAATGAAATGCGATAAGGTCTGAATTACTCTCAATAATTAAATGTTGTTTATTTTATGCAGTTTGTGTTGTGCAGATGAACCCAGAGGTTATGAGTGAGTCACCAGCTTTATTTTAGAAAATGTGCAGTCTGACTAGAGATATTGTCTATTAAACATTTCTGAAAAAATGTATGGCTGATGGACTCCAAGAGGAGTGGAGAGTAATATTCTATTGTATATATATCCTGTTTGGGATGGATGAGACCTTCTTCTTCTTCTTTTCCTTCTTCTCCTTCTTCTTCTCCTTCTTCTCCTTCTTCTCCTCCTTCTTCTTCTTCTCCTTCTTCTCCTCCTCCTTCTCCTTCTCCTCCTCTTCCTCCTTCTTCTCCTTCTTCTTCTTCTTCTCCTTCTCCTTCTCCTTCTTCTTCTTCTTTCTTTTCTTCTTCTTCTTTCTTTTCTTCTTCTTCCTTCTTATTCTTCTTTCTTCTTCGTCTTCCTTCTTCTTCTTCTTCTTTCTTTTTTTCCCTTTTTTTCTTTTTTATTGGTTTCTTTTATTTATTTATTTATTTATTTATTTTAAATTTTATTGTTTATAAACATATATTTTTATCCCCAGGGTACAGGTCTATGAATTGCCAGGTTTACACACTTCACAGCACTCACCAAAGCACATACCCTCCCCAATGTCCATAATCCCACCCCCCTCAGCAACCCTCAGTTTGTTTTATGAAATAAGAGTCACTTATGGTTGGTCTCCCTCCCAATCCCATCTTGTTTCATTGATTCTTCTCCTACCCACTTAAGACCCCATGTTGCATCAGCACTTCCTCATATCAGGAAGATCATATGATAGTTGTCTTCTCTGCTTGACTTATTTTCCTAAGCATGATATGCTCTAGTTCCATCCACGTTGTTGCAAATGGCAGATTTCATTTCTTTTGATGGCTGCATAGTATTCCATTGTGTATATATACCACTTCTTCTTTATCCACTCATCTGTTGATGGACATCTAGGTTCTTTCCATAGTTTGGCTATTGTGGACATTGCTGCTATAAACATTCGGGTGCACATGCAACTTTGGATCACCACGTTTGTATCTTTAGGGTAAATACCCAGTAGTGCAATTGCTGGGTCATAGGGTAGTTCTATTTTCAACATTTTGAGGAATCTCCATACTGTTTTCCAGAACGGTTGCACCAGCTTGCATTCCCACCGACAGTGTAGGAGGGTTCCCCTTTATCCGCATGCTCGCAAGCATCTGTCAATTGCTGACTTGTTGATTTTAGCCATTCTGACTGGTGTGAGGTGCTATCTCATTATGGTTTTGATTTGTATTTCCCTGATGCCGAGTGATATGGAGCACTTTTTCATGTGTATGTTGGCCATCTGGATGTCTTCTTTGCAGAAATGTCTGTTCATGTCCTCTGCCCATTTCTTGATTGGATTATTTGTTCTTTGGGTGTTGAGTTTGCTAAGTTCTCTATAGATTTTGGACACTAGTCCTTTATCTGATATGTCATTTGCAAATATCGTCTCCCATTCTGTCAGTTGTCTTTTGATTTTGTTAACTGTTTCCGTAGCTGTGCAAAGGCTTTTGATATTGATAAAATCCCAATAGTTCATTTTTGCCCTTGCTTCCCTTGCCTTTGGCGATGTTCCTAGGAAGGTGTTGCTACGACTGAGGTCGAAGAGGCTGCTGCCTGTGTTCTCCTCAAGGATTTTGATGGATTCCTTTCTCACATTGAGGTTCTTCATCCATTTTGAGTCTATTTTTGTGTGTGGTGTAAGGAAATGGTCCAATTTCATTTTTCTGCATGTGGCTGTCCAATTATCCCAACACCAATTATTGAAGAGGCTGTCTTTTTTCCATTAGATATTCTTTCCTGCTTTGTTGAAGATGAGTAAACCATAGAGTTGAGGGTCTATTTCTGGGCTCTCTATTCTGTTCCATTGATCTATGGGTCTGTTTTTGTGCCAGTACCATGCTGTCTTGATGAACAGCTTTGTAATAGAGCTTGAAGTCCGGAATTGTGATGCCACCAACGTTGGCTTTCTTTTTCAATATCCCTTTGGCTATTCGAGGTCTTTTCTGGTTCCATATAAATTTTAGAATTATTTGTTCCATTTCTTTGAAAAAGATGGATGGTACTTTGATAGGAATTGCATTAAATGTGTAGAATGCGTTAGGTAGCATAGACAGTTTCACAATATTTATTCGTCCAATCCAGAAGCATGGAACATTTTTCCATTTCTTTGTGTCTTCCTCAATTTCTTTCGTGAGTACTTTATAGTTTTCTGAGTATAGATTCTGTGCCTCTTTGGTTAGGTTTATTCCTAGGTATCTTATGGTTTTGGATGCAATTGTAAATGGGATTGATTCCTTAATTTCTCTTTCTTCTGTCTTGTTGTTGGTGTAGAGAGATGCAACTGATTTCTGTGCATTGATTTTATATCCTGACACTTTACTGAATTCCTGTACAAGTTCTAGCAGTTTTGGAGTGGAGTCTTTTGGGTTTTCCACATATAGTATCATATCATCTGCGAAGAGTGATAATTTGACTTCTTCTTTGCCGATTTGGATGCCTTTACTTTCCTTTTGTTGTCTGATTGCTGAGGCTAGGACCTCTAGTACTATGTTGAATAGCAGTGGTGATAATGGACATCCCTGCCGTGTTCCTGACCTTAGCGGAAAAGCTTTTAGTTTTTTCCATGAGAATGATATTTGCAGTAAGTTTTTCATAGATGGCTTTGATGATATTGAGGTATGTGCCCTCTATCCCTACACTTTGAAGAGTTTTGATCAGGAAGAGATGCTGTACTTTGTCAAACGCTTTTTCAGCATCTATGGAGAGTATCATATGGTTCTTGTTCTTTCTTTTATTGATGTGTTGTATCACATTGACTGATTTGCGGATGTTGAACCAACCTTGCAGCCCTGGAATAAATCCCACTTGGTCGTGGTGAATAATCTTTTTAATGTACTGTTGAATCCTATTGGCTAGTATTTTGTTGAGTATTTTCGCATCTGTGTTCATCAAGGATATCGGTCTATAGCTCTCTTTTTTGGTGGGATCCTTGTCTGGTTTTGGGATCAAGGTGATGCTGGCCTCATAAAATGAGTTTGGAAGTTTTCCTTCCATTTCTATTTTTTGGAACAGTTTCAGGAGAATAGGAATTAGTTCTTCTTTAAATGTTTGGTAGAATTCCCCCGGGAAGCCATCTGGCCCTGGGCTATTGTTTGTTTGGAGATTTTTAATGACTGTTTCAATCTCCTTACTGGTTATGGGTCTGTTCAGGCTTTCTATTTCTTCCTGGTTCAGTTGTGGTAGTTTATATGTTTCTAGGAATGCATCCATTTCTTCCAGTTGTCAAATTTGTTGGCACAGAGTTGCTCATAGTATGTTCTTATAATAGTTTGTATTTTGTTGGTGTTAGTTGTGATCTCTCCTCTTTCATTCATGATTTTATTTATTTGGGTCCTTTTTCTTTTCTTTTTGATAAGTCTGGCCAGGAGTTTATCAATTTTATTAATTCTTTAAAAAACCAGGTCCTAGTTTTGTCGATTTGCTCTATTGTGGGTTTTTTTGTTTGTTTGTTTCTATTTCATTGATTTATGCTCTGATCTTTATGATTTCTCTTCTCCTGCTGGGCTTAGGGTTTCTTTCTTGTTCTTTCTCCAGCTCCTTTAGGTGTAGGCTTAGGTTGTGTACCTGAGGCCTTTCTTGTTTCTTGAGAAAGGCTTGTACCGCTATATATTTTCCTCTCACGACTGCCTTTGTTGTGTCCCACAGATTTTGAACCATTGTATTTTCATTATCATTTGTTTCCAGGATTTTTTTCAATTCTTCTTTAATTTCCCGATTGACCCATTCATTCTTTAGAAGGATGCTGTTTAGTCTCCATGTATTTGGGTTCTTTCCAAACTTCCTCTCGTGGTTGAGTTCTAGCTTCAGAACACTGTGGTCTGAAAATATGCAGGGAATGATCCCAATCTTTTGATACCGGTTGAGTCCTGATTTAGGACCGAGGATGTGATCTATTGGAGAATGTTCCATATGCACTAGAGAAGAATGTGAATTCTGTTGCTTTGGGATCAAATGTTCTGAATATATCTGTGATATCCATCTGCTCCAGTGTGTCACTTAGGCCTTTATTTCCTTGCTGATCTGTCAGCAAGGATGATCTCTCCATTTCAGTGAGGGGAGTGTTAAAGTCCCCTACTATTATTGTATTATTGTTGATGTGGTTCTTTGATTTTGTTATTAATTGGTTTATATAGTTGGCTGCTCCCACGTTGGGGCCATAGATATTTAAAATTGTTAGATCTTCTTTTTGGACAGACCCTTTGAGTATGATATAGTGTCCTTCCTCATCTCTTATTATAGTCTTTGGCTTAAAATCTAATTAATCTAATATAAGAATTGCCACTCCTGCTTTCTTCTGATGTCCATTAGCATGGTAAATTATTTTCCACCCCCTCACTTTAAATCTGGAGGTGTCTTCGGGCTTAAAATGAGTTTCTTGGAGGCAACATATAGATGGGTTTTGTTTTTTTATCCATTCTGATAACCTGTGTCTTTTGATTGGAGCATTTATCCCATTAACATTCAGGGTAACTATTGAAAGATGTGAATTTAGTGCCATTGTATTGCCTGTAAAGTGACTGTTACTGTATATTGTCTCTGTTCCTTTCTGATCTACGACTTATAGGCTCTCTCTTTGCTTAGAGGACCCCTTTCAAGATTTCCTGAAGAGCTGGTTTGGTGTTTGCAAATTCTTTCAGTTGTTGTTTGTCCTAGAAGCTTTTAATCTCTCCTATTTTCAATGATAGCCTAGCTGGATATAGTATTCTTGGCTGCATGTTTTTCTCGTTAAGTGCTCTGAAAATATCATGCCAGCTCACTCTGGCCTGCCAGGTCTCTGTGGATAAGTCAGCTGCCAATCTAATATTTTTACCATTGTATGTTACAGACTTCTTTTCCCGGGCTGCTTTCAGGATTTTCTCTTTGTCACTGAGACTTGTAAATTTTACTATTAGGTGACGGCGTGTGGGCCTATTCTTATTGACTTTGAGGGGCGTTCTCTTAACCTCCTGAATTTTGATGCTCGTTCCCTTTGCCATATTGGGGAAATTCTCCCCAATAATTCTCTCCAGTATACCTTCTGCTCCCCTCTCTCTTTCTTCTTCTTCTGGAATCCCAATTATTCTAATGCTGTTTCGTCTTATGGTGTCACTTATCTCTTGAATTCTCAGCTCGTGGTCCAGTAGCTGTTTGTCCCTCTTTTGCTCAACTTCTTTATTCTCAATCATTTGGTCGTCTATATCACTAATTCTTTCTTCTGCCTCATTTATCCTAGCAGTGAGAGCCTCCATTTTTTATTGCACCTCATTAATAGCTTTTTTGGTTTCAACTTGGTTCTATTTTAGTTCTTTTATTTCTCCAGAAAGGGCTTTTATATCTCCCGAGAGGGTTTCTCTAATATCTTCCATTCCTATTTCGAGCCCGGCTAGAACCTTGAGAATTGTCATTCTGAACTCTAGATCTGACATATTACCAATGTCTGTATTGA
Source organism: Mustela lutreola (assembly GCF_030435805.1). Classification (NCBI taxonomy): domain Eukaryota; kingdom Metazoa; phylum Chordata; class Mammalia; order Carnivora; family Mustelidae; genus Mustela; species Mustela lutreola. The sequence goes on from NC_081295.1 coordinate 122,583,876, forward strand.
TTAGGTCCCTAGCCTTCGGTACTGCCTCTTGTTCTTTTTTTTGTGTTGTATTTTTCCGTCTTGTCATTTTGTCCAGATAAGAGTATGTGAAGGAGCAAGTAAAATACTAAAAGGGTGGCAATAACCCCAGGAAAATATGCTTTAACCAAATCAGAAAAGATCCCATATCGTGTGAGGGGAGAAAGGGTATAAAAAGAGGTTCAAAAAGAAAGAAAGAAAAAAATAAAAGAATATAAAAAAAAACGAATAAAGAAAAGTATAAAAAAGAAAATATATATATATTAGATAAATTAGTTTAAAAACTTTAAAAAGAAAAGGGTAAAAGTTAAAAAAAATTTAGCAGAAGAAGAGAAAAAAATGAAAAAGAAAAAAATTAAATTAACTGCAAGACTAAAAAAATCACAGGGAGAAAGCCATGAGTTCTGTGCTTTGCTTTCTCCTCCTTTGGAATTCTGCTGCTCTCCTTGGTATTGAAACTGTACTCCTTGGTAGGTGAACGTGGTCTTGGCTGGATTTCTTGTTGATCTTCTGGGGGAGGGGCCTGTTGTAGTGATTCTCAAGTGTCTTTGCCCCAGGCGGAATGCACCACCCTTACCAGTGGTCTGGCTGAGTAATCCCCTCGGGTTTGCTTTCAGGAGCTTTTTTTTTCTGAGTGCTTTCCGTAGATATCCGGAGGACGGGAATACAAATGGCAGCCTCCTGGTCTCTGGCCTGGAGGAGCTGAGAGCCCAGGGCCCCACTCCTCAGTGTGCCCTCAGAGAACAGCACCCAGTTACTCCCGTCTGCCTGACCTCCGGCTGCGCTCAGAGCTCACTGAGCCTGCGACCGGTTCAAAGTAACCCCGAACTGCGATCTTACTGTCGGCTCTGGTCTGTAGCCAGCTTCCCTGTTCCAATACCTGCAAGCTGCGCGACACTCAGACACCCCCGATTCTTCTGTGACCCTGCAGGGTCTGAGGCCATGCTGACCACGCATGGGCTTTGCTACAGTTTGGCCTCTGGGGCGATGTCCCTCAGCAGACCAGACTTTTAAAAGTCCTGATTTTGTGCTCTGTTGCTCCGCCACTTGCCGGGAGCCGCCCCCCCCCCGCCCCCGGGGTCTATCTTCCCGTCCCCTCGGATTCACTTCTCCACCAGTCCTACCTTTCAGAAAGTGGTTGTTTTTCTGTTTCCAGAATTGCTGTTCTTCTTCTCTTTGATCTGCTGAAGGATTTGCAGGTGTTTGCAATCTTTAGATAAGCTATCTAGCTGATCTCCTGCCAGTGAAGTAGTCTCAGCCTGCTACTTCTCCGCCATCTTGACTCCTCCTTCTTCTTCTTTTTTAAAGAGAGTGTGAGTCAGAAGAGGAGCAGAGAGAGGGGGAGGAGCAGAGGGAGAAGGAGAAGCAGGTCTGCCACTGAGCAGGAAGTCCAATGTGGGTCTCAATCCCAGGACCCAGGTATGATGACCTAAGTCGGAGGCAGACGCCCAACCAACTGAGCCACTCACGCACCCAAGACCTACTTATCTTAATGAACCTTGATAAATATCTGTTATTTCATAAATACTAGTGCTGCATTAATTCAGAGATAGGAAGATAAGAATTTGGGTTCCCTGTGAGTCAACAGCAGTTGGATAGAACAGAACTGCTACAATAATAAAGAGGTACGGTGTAAGAGAATGGTCGAGTTTCATTCTTCTACATATAGCTGCCCAGTTTTCCCAGCATCATTTATTGAAGAGACTGTCTTTTTTCCACTGTGTATTTTTTCCTGTTTTGTTGAAGATTATTTGACCATAGAGTTGTGGGTCCATATCTGGGCTCTCTACTCTGTTCCACTGGTCTATGTGTCTGTTTTTATGCCAGTACCATGCTGTCTTGGTGATCACAGCTTTGTAGTAAAGCTTGAAATCAGGTAACGTGATGCCCCCAGCTTTATTTTTGTTTTTCAACATTTCCTCAGCGATTTGGGGTCTCTTCTGATTCCATACAAATTTTAGGATAATTTGCTCCAGCTCTTTGAAGAATACGGGTGGAATTTTGATCGGAATGGCATTAACAATATAGATTGCTCTAGGCATTATAGACATTTTAACAATGTTTATTCTTCCGATCCAAGAGCATGGAATGGTCTCCCATCTTTTTGTGTCTTCTTCAATTTCTTTCATGAGTGTTCTGTAGTTCCTTGAGTACAGATCCTTTAACTCTTTGGTTAGGTTTATTCCCAGGTACCTTATTCCCAGGTATCTTGGTGCTATAGTAAATGGAATCGATTCTCTAATTTCCCTTTCTGTATTTTCATTGTTAGTGTATAAGAAAGTCACTGATTTCTGCACATTGACTTTGTATCCTGCCACGTTGCTGAATTGCTGTATGAGTTCTAGTAGTTTGGTGGTAGAGTCTTTTGGGTTTTCCATATAAAGAATAATGTCATCTGCAAAGAGAGAGAGTTTGACTTCTTCATTACCAATTTGGATACCTTTTATTTCCCTTTGTTGTCTGATTGCTGTTGCTAGGACTTCTAATACTATGTTGAACAAGAGTGGTGAGAGTGGGCATCCTTGTCGTGTTCCTGATCTCAATGGGAAGGACGAAAGCTTTTTCCCATTGAGGATGATATTTGCTGTGTGTCTTTCATAGATAGATTTGATGAAGTTCAGGAATGTTCCCCTATCCCTATACTTTGAAGCGTTTTAATCAGGAATGGATGCTGGGTTTTCTCAAATGCTTTTTCTGCATCAATTGAGAGGACCATGTGGTTCTTCTCTCTACTCTTATTAATTAGATGAACTCAAATGGATAAAAGACCTCAATGTGAGACAGGAATCCATCAGAATCCGAGAGGAGAACATAGGCAGTAATCTCTTCGATATCAGCCACAGCAACTTCTTTCAAGATATGTCTCCAAAGGCAAAGGAAACAAAAGCAAAGATCAACTTTTGGGACTTCATCAAAATCAAAAGCTTCTGCACAGCAAAGGAAACAGTCAAGAAAACAAAGAGGCAACCCACGGAATGGAAGAAGATATTTGCAAATGATAGTACAGACAAAAGGTTGATATCCAGGATCTATAATGAACTCCTCAAACTCAACACACACAAAACAGACAATCATATCAAAAAATGGGAAGAAGATATGGACAGACACTTCTCCAATAAAGACATACAAATGGCTATCAGACACATGAAAAAATGTTCATCATCACTAGCCATCAGGGAGATTCAAATTAAAACTACATTGAGATATCACCTTACACCAGTTAGAATGGCCAAAATTAGCAAGACAGGAAACAACATTTGTTGGAGAGGATGTGGAGAAAGGGGAACCCTCTTCCACTGTTGGTGGGAATGCAAGTTGGTGCAGCCTCTTTGGAGAACAGTGTGGAGATTCCTCAAGAAATTAAACAAAAATCTCCCTATGACCCTGCCATTGCACTCCTGGGTATTTACCCCAAAGATTCCGATGTAGTGAAAAGAAGGGCCATCTGTACCCCAATGTTTATAGCAGCAATGGCCATGGTCGCCAAACTGTGGAAAGAACCAAGATGCCCTTCAGCGGATGAATGGATAAGGAAGATGTGGTTCATATACACTATGGAGTATTATGCCTCCATCAGAAAGGACGAATACCCAACTTTTGTAGCAACATGGACGAGACTGGAAGAGATTATGCTGAGTGAAATAAGTCAAGCAGAGAGAGTCAATTATCATATAGTTTTACTTATTTGTGGAGCATAACAAATAGCATGGAGGACATGGGGAATTAGAGATAAGGGGCTTGGGGTAAATTAGAAGGGGAGGTGAATCATGAGAGACTATGGACTCTGAAAAACAATCTGAGGGTTTTGAAGTGGTGGGGGGTGGGAGGTCAGGGTACCAGGTATTGGGTAATTATAGAGGGCACGAATTGCATGGAGCACTGGGTGTGATGAAAAAATAATGATACTGTTATGCTGAAAATAAATAAATGAAAAAAAAGAAAAAAGTCATTCAAGGACAATGAACAGTGTTTTATTTATTTATTTATTTATCTATCTATCTATTCATCTATCTATCTATTTATTTATTTATTTATTTTCAGAGTAACAGAATTCATTGTTTTTTTACCACACCAAGTGCTCCATGCAATATGTGCCCTCCCCAATACCCACCACCTGGCTCCCCCAGCCTCCCACCCCTCACCCCTTAAAAACCCTCTGGTGGTTTTTCAGAATCCGTAGTCTCTCATGGTTCATCTTCCCTTCCAATTTCCCTCAACTCCCTCTCTCCATCTCCCTATGTCTTCCATGTTACTTGTTATGATCTGCAAATAAGTGAATGAATGAACAGTGTTTGTGGATAAAGCAGTTGGAATTTGAGCCTGTGGAGTGGGGGGGAAGACAGTGAAGCCTGCTGTTTACTGTTCTTCCTGCAGCATCTTCAGGTGTCCCGCCAGCGTCCTTCAGGAAAACCTTCCCTGTGCTTTGTCATTCCTTCCCCTCTTCTCCCAACATGGGTTCCAGGAGCAGCATTCAGGGAGATAAGCTTTCTCACCCAATCATGCTGGGCCATGTCTGAGTCCAAGGTCCCCTTCCTGTTCCTCTTTCACCCTGAGTTGTGTGGAGCTGGGGCTGGGCTGGGCTTGAGGACTGGGACAAGTGAGGGTGTGGAGAGCAGTGTCCCTGCAGTTCCAGCCCTCCTTCCTCCAGGAAGCTTCTGGATGAAAGGTAACTAGACGGCAGGACTCCTGTCTTCTTTCATCTCTGCATGCGTGAGAATGAAGTGTCAGAAGTACAACTTGCGTAGTCCAGTTCCTGGAACTTAGTAGATACTCAACAAAATTTGGCTTTCTTCCCTCTGACTTTTTGTAAAATTCCACTATGTTCTTGGGCCTTAAGGAATCTCCCCATTGGGCAGAGATTGGTGGTGACAGTGGAGGGTGGCCCTGGAGGATGATATTGGCCCTTGTCTGTTTTGTTTCACTGGAGTTGGATTTTCCTAATATTCCTGAGTCTAAGTGGATATTGGCAGAATAGACCTTTGGGGATGATAACGTGGGATGTATTCAGGTATATGTAGAAGCCCAAGGTTTGCCCAGTTTAATATCTCAGACCAGACATCTGGGTGGAAACCAATCACTCCATGCACCAACGGGCCCATCAGTCCTTGCTTCATGAAAACAGATAGAGTGGATCATTCAGAACAATTGAGAATGAACACAGGCTGTGAGAGGCTTTGCTGGGTGCGTGGTTGTGGAACTCTGAGACATTGGTTTCCTCACCCATAGAATGAAGACAATAATGACAACAACCTGGCAGAAGTGGGGCCAGGGAGGCTCTAGCCCAAACTGGTGTCTTAACACCAGTCGCTTAACACATGAACACCTGAGTACTGGGCAGGCCTGAGGGAGCAAACAAGGTGGAGGTAGCCCGGTGCCACATATATGTTTGGGGTAGGAAGAAGAAAAGAGAGGGGAAGTTGGTGCAGTTGTTGCATCCACCCAGCTGCTGACTCGTTTAGATCAGAGTTAAGTCTTCCTGTTTCTCAGTGGACTGAAGTGTTTTCTAAATTGGACAGAGAAGCCAACATGCTGCTGAGGTGACTTCTCTGCACATGAGCTCAGGCAAAGTTTCCTGAGTGTTTTCTGTGTGCTGGACACGTGACCAGGGCACACAGTGCCTCCCTTTGTGGATGCCATGGATATTCCACAGGAGATCAAATGTCAGGGCCGTGGATGAGAACAGGGCACCACTAAACCCCAACAAGCACGTGTATGGGGCTCAGATGGGGATGAGCAGGTTGACGAAGGCCACTCTGAGGGAGGTCACTTTAAGTGAGACTGAAATGGTGAGCAGTTTGGGGGTTGAGAGAGAAGAGGAACATCCGGGGCTTGTGAGAAGGCCTGAGGCTGGGAAAGCTCCGTGAACTGGAGGAATGATGCCAGGCCAGGAGGAAGCACTGGGAGCAGTGGAATGAAGTCAGAGAGGAAGCTGGGGCCCAGGAGCCACAGACAAGAGGTTTAGCAGGAGGATCCCTGGAACGGGTGAAGCAGAGCTGATATAAGATGGTTTGAGAGGTTATAACCTTGGATGGAAAATGAACTTGAGAGGGTGAGGCTGGAGGTGGGCAGGGGATGCCCCTGGGGAAGCAGGGACACTGTGTCTGGGTAAGGGGGAAAGTGAGATGGGTGTGGAGCTAGAAGGCAGCCATGGATATGGATTAGAGAAAAGTCTTGAACTTTCTGGTGCACTAGCAGCAGACTGGGTGGGAAAGTGGTGTGTGTGGTGGAATGACCCTCCAGAGTCTGGCAGGCATAACTGGGTGACCCCAGGTTTCCTTTACTGAGATGGGGAACTGCAGGAAGGGAGGGGCTGGAAAGGAAGCCCTAGTGCTCCACAGTGTTCATTCAGAGACCACGGAATCTGCCTTTCCTGATGCACACTGTGGCCTGGTGGGGAGGGGCTGAATGGGGCACCCAGGCCTTGTGTGATAGTATAGTATTAAGAAGCCCCAGGGTGCTGTCCATTCAGCTTGGGGCAGGGCCAGTGTCCTGGAGCTGGCCCTGGAAGATTCTGTGATGTTCAGGCTTAACCCTTCCGTTGCCATACTATGGGAGCACCTGGGTCATCTGGTGAAGAAAAGCAAAGCAGCTGCACTGGGTGCTTTTCAAAGGCTCCTGCCATTAGTATTCAGAAACTGACATAGAGTATTTTGGTAGTGAACTGCCCTGTGCAAAGGGCTAGTTATTTGTCTTGGCTGTGGTACACACACTCCTTGCTTCTGGTCTAGAAGCTAGCCAAACTGGAGAGTGGCAGTTGTTCAACAAATGGTATGGTATCTGTGTCTCTGTGTGTCCCCCTGCAGAGTGGGTCCATATATCTGTACCTGCCCTGTTTCTGTGGCTCTGATCATGCTATTTCCTTCCTGATAACTAGGGTGCACCATCCAAAGGCAGGGCAGAGTCAGCTAGGGTTGTGTTTCATAAGCTTTCACTTTCAAATGGTGGAAGGAGTCAGCGCAGGATTCTTCTGTCAGGGAGTGCTGGGTGTCCCAGGTCCCTGGTTCAGCTGAGACCTCTGCAACCTGTTCCTGGCTGTGCTTCTCCACTCTCCTGGAACCAGCTGCCTCTCAGACAAGAGGAGCCTGTGGCACCAATGCTGGATCTGGAGCAGGGTTTGGGGCGTGAGCAGTGAACCGCATGTGCAGTCTCTGAGAGCAGAGACTGGGGCTGGCTGAGGTCTCACAGTAATGAGTTAGAGACACTCCAGAAGCCCCAGGCAGGTGAGTGGGTTCTGAAGACACTTGCTGGACAAGAAGAGGAGCGTGGAGAGCAGATGCTTGGGAGGAGGTCGCCAAGATGTGGTGGGGCTGGAGGGCTGGTACTGGATAATAATGAGGCTCTGAGGTAGTTGTAGTTGTCAATTACAGTGGGGGATCCACTTTATTCATTCACTTAATGACATTGCTGTAGCATTCCTAGGAGCAGGCACTGTTCTAATGTGCACTGACTCTCCATACATAAATTCATAGGATACTTCTTATTCCGTGGGATGAGTTCTTATTACTCTGTATGGCAGATAGGACCTGGGGCAGATCAGGTCAAGAAACTTGCCTCAGGTGATTCCCACAGCATGTGGCTGAGTATGGAGGAGACCTTAGCAGTCATCCCCAGAATCTGTCCTTCCCAGGACCTCTGGATGAATCCCTCTCCCCTCAGAGTCAGTGGTTTGAAGCCCTTTTGTTTGACCAGGTCTCATTTTATCCTGTGCTTCCCACTGCTCTGCTGGGATTCTTTATCCTGAGGCAGAAACTCTTCAAAGATAGAGAAGATGGAGATTAACCGTTCATGGGGAATTGTCTGGCTTCACCTATGAGCAAGTCCACGTCTTTGGCCCTGAGCAGAAAAGGGCTGCAGGAGGCAGGAGCTGAAATAAGGGTGAACTCGCCTATCAAAGGACTCAGAACAGTGTGCATGTGGTGGGAGCCACAGTGTCCTTGAGGAGGACGCAGTCTTCTCATGCTTCTTAGTCATTCCCTGGTCATAATTAGGAGGCAGCAGAAGAACAGCACACAGGAGCTGGTGTGTCCTTCATGGGGAGAACCCTGAGTCTATGCCTTGCGTCCCTGGACCTCTGTGGTATCCTGTGACTCATGTAGACATGGAGGAGGCCTCTGTGCTGAGGCGGGAAGGGTGTGGTCCTGTGGGCAGAGAAGGCTGGGAAAGTTTCCAAAGGGCTGGGAGGGCTTTCTTGGCATCAGGGTTGTGGGGCCCCCACCTCATCAGCATACTAAGCAGTAAGAAAGGCTTTACTCCTTCTGGGGACTGTTGCCAGCCCTGAGCCATGCTGTCTGCTCTGAGGACCAGAGCTCTGGCCTGGCCCTGCCTCCTCTCTGGATGTGTCACCTGCCTCCTGTCCTGTGTCTCCCCAGCTCTGAGGAAATGGAGGATTGCTGCAGGGACTCTTTGCTCATCCATCTCCCCTCCCTGCTTCTCCTCTTGCAGCTGCCTGCTGGGGGCTCTGCAGGTGAGTGTGTCCCTTCCCCCTCCCTGTGTCTCCCTGGTGTGGGTGAGAGCCCCCAGAGCTCTGCTGGCATCTCCATCAAGACAGATGGCTATTGGTGGAGTCCCTGGCTCTACCCAGATTCTGGAGATGCCCCAACTGCTATTTGAAATTAAACACATAAGAAGAATCCCAGAACTGCAATGTAAGGGCAGGGGAGCATGACAGTTCTCTAACGAATTTATGTCTTATAAAGTAAAAAATGTGGATTTCACTATGAAAAGTATGAAAATAATTGTCTCTTTATTTTTTGTTTCCTGCCTTTATTGGCTTTTTGTTTCCTGGCTTTACTGGTACTTCTATTTCACAAATATTTATAGGGTACTGAGTACATGTTAGGTGCTATTCTGTGTACAGAGAAGACAGTCTCTATCTTTACAGACCTTACTTTCTGGCAGGGACAGTGAGCACTAAATACCACAACCCTGTACAATCTATGTCTGTTAGAGGATTGGAGAGCATGGGACAAGGTGGGGCAGTCGGGGCTGCAGGACCGCTAGTGGCCAGGCAGCAGTGCTACATTAGGTGGTCACTGTATGCAGTGAGATGGGACTAAAGACATGGAGGAGGTGGGAGGAACCTGTCTGGATCCCATGGGAAGAGGTTCTCCACAGTGAGGAGCAGCCAGACAAAGCTGGAAGTGTGCCTGGGTATTCAAGGAGCAGAGGAGGTGAGTGTTGGCCCGAGCAGAGTGAATGAGGGGGAGAGAAGCAGGAGTTGGGGATCAGAGAGCAGGGAGGGTCTTCCTTAATGGGCACGGGATCACTTGGGCAACTGCAGAATCATTGAAGGGCTTTGGTAGAGGAGGCACATGGTTTTGGTTCCAGCTTTAAAGGTTCACAGACACTGACTGGAGAGAGGATGTCACAGGGAGACTAGTAATTGTCATCCCCCAGGTGAGACAGATAGTGACTCAGCCAAATTTGAGTAGCACAGGACTGAGAAGTCAGTGTTTGGTTGTCTGGTGGTGTTTGTCCTGCAGAAGTGTCCAGCTGTGACATACCTACAAGGTCTCAGATGACCAAGGCCTGCAAGGGGCTGGAGGCAGTGGGATGAACTCTCTTTGGGAACAGGTAGTGATTTGGGTCCTGTGAGAAATGGAGTGAAGGCAGGTTTTAATAGAAGTAGCTGTGAGGTCTAGTTTTTAGCACACATATAATTCAGTAGAAGAGAAAGATGTGGGCAAAAACAATAACTTTAGGAGTGGGTGTTGGGAAGTTCCAGGTGTGGTGCAATGAGTAGGATGTTACCACTTGGCCGCAGTAGTGCTCTTTGGTGAGTTTTCAGTCCTGTCCTAAGAGGAGGCAGGTTAGAGCTGTGGTTCTCAGAGTATGGTCGCTGGGACATCAGTATCAGCTTCTCACCACCTCCTTAGAAATGCACAGTCTTAGACTCACTCTAAATCTACTGAACCAGCAGGCCTGGGGGTAGAGCCCAGTAATCTGTGTTTCATAGGCCTTCCTGGTGATAGTGATGCCTGTGGAAGTTTAGAACGACTGAGTCAGAGCATCCTTCATGGATGGGCCTGGAGTCAGGAGCACAGGCTATTGATGAGTCTCTTTACACCATTTCTGTGTTTCAAATTTGTTTTAGGATAAAATTGACCCATTAGGAGTTCTCACAGCTAAGTCCCTCAGTCAGGGCCTCCCTCCTGACAGCATGTTCCCTTCCCTGTCCTGCATCTCTCCAGCTTTCTCAGTCCTATGTCTCTGTCCACAGAAGACTTTATGGTGATTGGCCCTTCTGAACCCATTGTGGCAGTGCTGGATGGGGACATCACGCTGCCATGTTGTGTGTCCCCGGCCATGGATGTGGAGAATATGGAGCTGTGGTGGTTCCGCTCCAAGTTCTCAGAAGCAGTGCTCATCTATCAAAACCAGCGGGAGCAGAGAGAAGAGCAGTTGGCTCAGTACAGAGGGCGAACCTCACTGGTGAAGGATTTCCTCACCCAGGGGGATGCGGCTGTGCTCATCCACAATGTCCAGGCTTTCGACAATGGGTTGTATACCTGCTTCTTCAGAATGGGAATCTTCTATGAAGAGGCCAGTGTGGAACTGAAGGTGGCAGGTGGGTTGCTGATCGATATTTAGAGACCTGCAGTATTGGAATTCGGAGCCACCTCAAGGTCCAAGTTAATAGCCCTCCATTTGTATAAATGAGGTAAAGGAGGGTCTTTCACTCTTCATTTATTCAGTATAAATATATAGAACTCCTGATTCATGATAGCTGTTGTTCTCTGCACCTGGATAGCTCAGTGTAACAAATAAAGATCCCTGCTTGTAGAGTTTATATTATTATACAGACAGTAAATGGCCAAATAGATAGGTTATAGACAATGTTAAATGGAGATGAGTAGGGGCTTAGCCAAATAAATATTCTAGGGGTGAGAGATCCAAGCAGAAGAACACCATGTGAGAAACCTGAGGGAGGAGTGTAGCTGGTAACTCTGGGCAGAGAGAGAGGCCACATGATTGGTGTGGAGGTGAATAGGATGGTGGTGAGAGGTGAATCTCCGGAATATAGAGGTGTTCCTGGTCCAGGTGGACAGAGAAGGGATTTATCAGGAGAAGCCCACAAGTAACGCACACTTGAGCAGACATTTGAGTGAAGCAGACAGTGTTCTGAAATGGCCTTTTGGTTGATGGATCTGTGTGGAGCATACACAGCATGGTGATTGTGGTTCTGAGCAGTCAACCAAATTGTCCTAGGAATGGAGTGTGTACTCCCTAACAAGTACAGATGGTGGGATTGGGGACGAAGTGGATAGGAGTTTTGTTTGCGGGGTAGTGGGGGTGTAATACTAGAACACCAGAGGCTTCACGTGCTCTTATGCCATTTAGATGCAGGGCTGAGGGAATTTTCAACAGAGCAGTGGAGCAAGGTATGTGAGGGCAGGTTTGCTTTGGCAGCTGTAATGGAGCGTGTATGGAAGGTGAGCAAGACTGGAGGCCTGGATGTAGTTATGGGGTGAAGAGGATGGCCCCCTGCATTCATGTAGGGGCAGTGTGGTGAGAAAGGAGCACTCCAGCATCAGAGAGGTTTGGAAAGTAAACTGAGTGAGAAGATTTGGGGACAAGGACAGTTTGGAGGCGTGGAGAGAAGGGACTTCAGGTACTCACAGATTTTTTTTAAATCGATTTTTTAGTGGTAGAAATATTTATTTTATGTGTAAGCTGCAGATTGCTGCCATAATGCTGTGTAACAAAGACATAGAAATCTCAGTGGCCTGTAACTCCAAACATGTATTTAATCTGGCATTCAGGGAGTTCAGCTCATCTGGGCTGTGTTTGGCTAATCTTAACAGGTCCTACTCATAAATCTTCAGTCACATAGGAGAAATATAATTAAAAACATAATCTTTCTGAAGTCCTAAAAGTTCATTTTCCCTTTCGTTTCCTTTTTCTTTGGAGACATATCTTGAAAGAAGTTGCTGTGGCTGATATCAAAGAGGTTACTGCTTATGTTCTCCTCTAGGATTCTGATGGATTCCTGTCTCACATTGGGGTCTTTTAGCCATTTCGAGTTTATCTTTGCATACAGTGTAAGAGAATGGTCGAGTTTCATTCTTCTACATATAGCGGTCCAATTTTTCCAGCACCATTTATTGAAGAGACTATCTTTTTTCCACTGTATATTTTTTCCTGCTTTGCCAAAGATTTTTGACCGTAGAATTGAGGGTCTATATCTGGGCTCTCTATTCTGTTCTACTGGTCTATGTGTCTGTTTTTATGCCAGTACCATGCTGTCTTGGTGATCACAGCTTTGTAGTAAAGCTTGAAATCAGGTAACGTGATGCCCCCAGCTTTATTTTTGTTTTTCAACATTTCCTTAGCAATTCAGGGTCTCTTCTGATTCCATACAAATTTTAGGATTATTTGATCCAACTCTTTGAAAAATACCGGTGGAATTTTGATTGGAATGGCATTAAAAATATAGATTGCTCTAGGCATTATAGACATTTTAACAATGTTTATTCTTCCAATTCAAGAGCATGGAATGGTCTTTCATCTTCAAGAAATTAAAAATAGAGCTTCCCTATGACCCTGCCATTGCACTACTGGGTCTTTATCCCAAAGATAGAGATGTAGCCAAAAAAAGGGCCATCTGTAACCCAATGTTTATAGTAGCAATGACCTCGGTCGCCCAACTGTGGAAGGAACCAAGATGCCCTTCAACGGATGAATGGATAAAGAAGTTGTGGTCCGTATACACTATGGAGTATTATGTCTCCATCAGAAATGATGAATACCCAACTTTTGTAGCAACATGGACGGGACTGGAAGAGATTATGCCGAGTGAAATAAGTCAAGCAGAGAGAGTCAATTATCATACAGTTTCACTTATTTGTGGAGCATAACAAATAGCTTGGAGGACAAGGAGAGATGGAGAGGAGAAGGGAGTTGAGGGAATTTGGAAGGGGAGGTGAACCATGAGAGACTATGGACTCTGAAAAACAACCTGAAGGATTTGAAGGGGTGGGAATGGGAAGTTGGGGGAGCCAGGTGGTGGGTATTAAGGAGGGCACGTATTGCATGGAGCACTGGGTGTGGTGCAAAAACAATGTATACTCTTACACGGAAAAGAAATAAAAAAAGAAAAGAAAAGCAAATAAAACAATCAAAAAAAAACAAAACCCCCATAATCTTCCAACTCAGAATCTTGTCTCTAAGACAGTAGGAAGAAAGCTCCTTTTTATTATTAAATTAGCATTAACTATAATGTGCTGTGCATCACAGAGATTCTATCAAGAAATGCAAAGACAGAAGAAATCTCATCTTTTCCGTATGCAGACAGAGCTCATTCTATATACGTTCTCAGGATCAACAGTTATGAGCCCTCAAGTAGCTGGATTTGCCAGCAAAATTTGTCCTAGGTGGTGCATCTTATATTTGCTGGAAATTGGGTGAGCATGTAAGTTAACTAATTGGCTTTATTCCAAGGAAAACCAAATTCTCCTACCTTAAAAATAAAAAGAAATATAATTCCAGTGTAGTTAACACAGAGTGTTATATTCATTTCAGGTATGCAATATAGTGATTCAACACTTTCACATATACTCAGTGGAATTTTCAACAGGAACTCTGCAGGCCAGAATGGAGTGGTGTGATATATTCAATGTGCTAAAAGGAAAAAAAAAAATCTGCAGCCAAGAATCCAGCAAGGGAATCATTCAGAATAGAAGGAGAGATGAAGAGTTTTGCAGACAAATACAGTAGTGTATTTTTATTTATTTATATATTTATTTATTTATTTATTTATTTATTGCCGATTCTCCCATCATGATGACAGGCAGTGATTTTACACGTGGATCAAGGTGCCCACTGAGGATAAGCTCCAACCCTGGCAGAGAAGGCGGAGAGAAGGCTGTCTTCCTTGGTGTGAGCATTTCAAAGAGAGGGCTCAAGGTTCCTTGAGAAACATGTTCTTGGATCACAGAGCTGGCAAAAGGCCTATTTGTTTTTATGTTTGTTTGTTTTAAAGTGCTTATATACATTTCAAAGAATAAAGAAAATACCCAGAATGACAAGTTTCCTCAAGTAAATGTTACAAAAAAAGGATGGGAAGGGAGTCTCTTTCCCTATTTTCAACAGAGACAATAAGCCTCTTACTTTAAATCTATTTTGTCCTGCCAGTGAACCTTAGCTGGGTTTGCTCAGCTGGTGTTGTCCAGGTGGCTATTGGTTGATCTAGGACAGCTTTAGCTGGAAAGGCTGCACTAGCCTGAAGATGTCTGTCCTGTGGCAGAGGACAGGGCAATGGCACAAGCAGTTTCCAACCTCTGCTAGAGTCCCATTCCCTGAAATCTCAGGGGCTGAGTCAAGTCACAGGTTGGGGCCCAGAAGCAGAGTGTGAAGGCATTAACAATATGTGGCAGAACGCTGGCTGGATGTAAGGAAGACTGAAAGATTGGGGTTATTTTCCTCATTATCCTGTCACAGATGGGGCCAAACATGAATTAGTTCAGGATTTGAGTCTGAAGCATCTGTGAGGAATCCTGGTACAGCTAAACAAGAGAAGTGGATATTAGGGAGCGAGCTCAGGAGATATATAGGTTGGTGGAAGTGATGACTGAGTGGCAGTGGGTGTGCCCGCAGATGCCCTGCAGAGTGTGTGAGTTGAGAAGAGCAGAGAAAGATGGATCCTGGAATGAAATTCCTCCTTCTATCCTCTGGGTGATTTAATTCCCACCCTCATGGTTGGGGAGAAGAGCCTGCCCTCTGGCCCTGCCACAGGTCCCCATGTTCCTTCCTTCTGTTCTCCATGGCAGGACCCCTACATTAATCCTTGTAGGGACCACTCCCCCAAGGAGCCCCCAAAATGCAATGCTGCCCTTGGAGTTGTGTACAGGAAGGTTCTGCTGAAATCCCTGGGCTCTGGGTGGCCTCCCTGTGCTCTGCAGCTTCTCTCTTCAGGTGTGGGCTCTGCCCCTCAAGTGCACATCACAGGGCCAGAGGAGGATGGGGTTCAAGTTGTGTGCATGGCCTCGGGGTGGTTCCCAAAGCCCCAAGTGCAGTGGAGAGAAGTTCCTGATGTTCTCTGAGACCCAAGCCCAAGACGGTGAAGGGCTGTTCACCATAGAGACCACTCTTGTAGTGAGGGACAGCTCTTCAGGGAATGTGACCTGCTCAGTCCTCAACCCCATCCTGGGCCAGGAGAAGGCAATGGCCATTTTCATCCCAGGTCAGTATTACTTCCCACTCCTAGAAGGGTGGGATGGTTGGGGGTTCCTGTGTGTGCTGGGCTGGCCGTCCTGAGCAGTGCCCTGATGGGGTGTCTGGCTGGGCACAGAACCCTTCTTCCCTCGGAGTTCTCCCTGGAAGCTAGCTTTCATGGTGATCCTGACTGTGCTGATGCTCCTACTCCTTGGGGCTGTCTTCTACATCATGAGAGAACATACTACAAAGCTCCAGGAGATGCAGGAATGGGAGAAACTGCACAGAGAAAAGGAGGAGGACCAGCGGATAAAGGAGGAGGCACTGAAGGCCAGAGGTAAGGCCGGACAGGGCCAAGGCCGACAATGTGGAAGCTGGTGCAGAGGAGAAGTGGACAGTAGGCCCTTGGCCAGGAGCAGGGGGTTGAGGAGGACCAGAGAGGACAGGTGGGTCTGTGGAGGCTCAAGGGGTCTGGAGTTAGATCTTCATGGAGACATATAGATGCTCTTGTGGGTTTTCCAGGTGCAGTCTTTGCTGCTCTTAGTCATGGGAGTTTAAGAGTATTTTTCAATTTTTTTCAGATGAACTCCAAGGAGATCTTGGTATGTTGTGTCCTTTTTCCAGAAGTTTCTGTGTCACATTTGTAGGAGACATTCTGATTCTTAGCTCACCCGTTTCCTGTGTTGCCTTGCAGACTGGAGGAAATCTGTTTACCTGGCCGGTGAGTGACTGTCCAGATATCCTTGGGTCTCTTGCCCCCTAAGCCATAGTGTCCCCTCTGTGTTTCATGCAGAGACATGAGGACCTGTCCCTGGTGCAGAAGTGGAAACTGGCCAGAGGCAGAACTTTTTCCATGGGTTTTCCCCATCTGGGCTATATTTTCGCACACGGTGCTTTGAAACCTGGAATGACGGTGGTCACTGGATGATCTACCCACCTCCTTTGTGGCCTTTTAACTCTATATGAATATTAGAAAATAAAAATTAAAAAGTTATAAACTAGACTAAACTCAACTAAAAAAAAGAAATTTAAAAAATAAAAATACAAAAGAAAAACCCAGGTGTATGTATCAAAAAGTTCAGGTTAGAAGGTTGTTAGGGAATTTGTTGCACTGGACAGCTACTGTGAGGGTAAATAGTTTTAAAATTATCTATATAAAAAAAAATTGAGCCAGAATAGTGGGAACAAATTAAAAATAAAAGTTGTCCTATGAAGTAGTGGTGGTTGTTCTCTTGTAGTCTTTTTTTTTTCTTTCCTGGTTGGTTTTCTGGGGGAGGGGCTTGCCACGTGGATTTTCAGTCAATGATGTTCCCTGAGTTAAGTCCTCCCGCCCCCTGCAAGAGGGTGGGCTCTGAGGAAACCGGTCTTTTCAGGCTTTTGTTCTCTGGAGGTTTTTGTGTTTGTTCACCTTTCTCTCTCTCTCTCTCTCTCTCTCTCTCTTGCCTTGAACGCTTTTGATGGTTTTTGTAGGCTTAGAGGAAAGCAAACTGAACCCTGACCTCCCTCTCAGGGAGAAGCCTCAGCCTGCTCTTCTGTGGTTGTTGCAGAGCCCATCTAAATTCCCCCTTGGAAGCTGGCAGAGCAGGTTTCGAGTCGCGGTCCCTGGGGACACAGGATCTTCTGCTTGTACCCAAAACCACAGCAGTGGCAGCTGTCTGGGCAGCACCAGACCACCAGAGAGGTTCCAAGCAGTGATCGCACACAGATTTTCCCGCTGGCCCGGGCTGGGAGTGCCTGGTCTTTCTCCGTCTAAGAGCGCCCAGCTTGTGGGCACCTCTCTCAGGGGAGGCTGTGGGTCACGAGTCTAAGAGCTCCAAGTGGGCCTTTGCGCACCTCTCTCAGGGGAGGGGGCGTGCGTGTCTCAGGCTCCATAGCAGGGGTTGGCGTTCTGCCCTCTGGAGTGGCTTCCAGCCCCTCACAGGAGCCAGACCCCATGCAATCTCAGGCATGCTGACGGTTGGGGGACCAAGACCTGGTTTCTCCACTGCACTCTCTCTGGCTCAGGGCCAGGGGAGACTGTCCTGGGTCTGGGGACTTAAGCCCCTGTCCCTAGCCGCCCAGATTCCCACAGTTTCCCCCCTGTGATCCTTTAAGCACTCTTTTGGAGTGCTTTCACCCAGTTTCCAAGTTAATGCTGGTCCCCAGATGCAGGGCATTCTCGTATTAGGGGTATTACTTTCCAATGGGTCCCTCTAGTGGCTTCCTCCCCCTTTTGTTTATCTTCCAATATCAGTCTGACATTCCCATTCCACCTTACCTGCCCACAGTTGTCTTCTGCCCCTGTTGAGATCCAGATGTGTATAATTCTGATCTCAGGCTGATTTCATGGGTGATTGGAGTTCTTTGGTAGGTAATCAGCTCACTTTAGGGTACAGGTTGAAAAGGCACCTCTTCCTACTTCCCCACCATCTTGTCTCTCAATCTTTGTAGCCTTTTAGTCTTCAGTGCAACTGGTTCTCAGTCAACCTGAATACTCTGGAATGTTTTAGAGAAACTATGTAAATAAATGGGGTCATTAAATTTAGGAGTATGTTCCCTCCACATAACACCATCATGGGAGAGTCTTTTCTCTGCAGTTCCTGGAGGTACTGATCACAAAGTATTGGGTAGAGGACAGACAGAACTTGGGTGGTAAGTTGTCAGTGGCCCAGTGTTGTGTTTTCGGAGAACATTTGGATACTTTTACCCTAGAGCTCACCTAACATCCTGGTTCTTAATTCATCTCCCCTTTTCTGTTATTTCCCATATCTCTCTTTCCTGGAAATCATTGGATGTAATAATGATTTCTTACATTCATGGAATAATGTATACTTTATTCCCTAAAACATTTTTATATATTGTATAATTTTTTTAATTTTTTATTTTTTATAAACATATACATTGTATAATTTTTGACCTTTAACGCCAATTGAAAGCAGATGGGATAAAAATTTTGCGTGTTTTTTTAATGTGAAAATTTATTTATTTGGGGATGCAATTAATATTGGGATTCATTTCAGAAAAATTCTGTGGATGAAATTTGTTAGTATTATGCATTTTCTTTTGGTAATCAAGAATGGTTTGACAGGGGCACCTGGGTGGCTCAGTGGGTTAAAGCCTCTGCCTTCGGCTCAGGTCATGATCCCAGGGTCCTGGGATCGAGCCCCACAACGGGCTCTCTGCTGAGCACCCACCTCTCTGCTGAGCAGAGAGCCCGCTTCCTCCTCTCTCTCTGCCTGCCTCTCCACGTACTTGTGATCTCTGCCTGTCAAATAAATAAATAAAATCTTAAAAAAAAAAAAAAGAATGGTTGGACATAGTGTATTGTTCTTTGAAGGAATACTATTTTTTGTTGAAAATTTATTTGAAATGCACATTTAGACTTATTGTTGAATCCCCCTGCACCCCATAAAAAAAAGAAAAAACAGATTTAGATGTTGGCTGTAGTTATGCTGAGTACCTTCCACACTGCTACCAATTTTTTTAAACATGAAATTTCTTTAGAGATTAAAATTCTCCACTGGCCCCAGGAGAGCTACCTGACTCTTATGGGCTGAGTGTTTCCACAGAAGTTTTATCTCTTCTATTGTTCAGAAAATCAAATGCATATAGATAACTGGTCTTGCAATGCTTGTGTGCATAAAATTGAACTAATAACTTTTTTTAAAATTTCTTTTCAGCATAACAGAATTCACTTTTTATGCACCACACCCAGTGCTCCATGCCCTACATGCCTTCCATAATACCCACAACCTGGCTCCCCCAACCCCCCCCTCCTTCAAAACCCTCAGGTTGTTTTTCAGAGTCCATTGTCTCTCATGGTTCATCGCCCCTTCCGTTTTGCCTCAACTCCCTTCTCCTCTCCATCTAAGAGTTTTTTCACCTTAGAGATTCTTAATGTTATAATCAATTGTTCAATTTTACGTTCTTTTCTTTTGTCTCTTTAGACTCTGCTGAATTTATTTAATTTTTTTTTAATTTTGTCTCTTCTTGTTAAGATTATTTTTCTTGGTTGACTCTTAAGTCTACTTGTCTGAATGAGAATAGAAGTTTAAGAGTTAAAAGTGCTTTTGATTTTTAATTTAATTGTCATTTTGATGGTTTTACTATTCAACTACATGTATCTTTTTTTTTTCAATTTCTTTTCAGTATTCCATAATTCATTGTTTATGCAGCACACCCATTGCTCCATGTAATTGGGCCCTCCATAATACCCACAACCAGGCTTGCCCAAACTCCCAACCCTCCCTTCCCTCCCAGACAGACTCTCAGTTTGTTTCTCAGAGTTTTTATTTTAATATTGTGGTTTTTAAGACTCAGGACACTAACTTGGCAAAGGTCACACAGCAGGAACTAGCAAGCATGCTACTCAGCCCCCAATGCTGGCTCTCTGACTGGTGGTCCAAAAAATTTCCCAGAACATCCTATTGTCTGCCCATGTCAGGAGGGTATCTCCTCTCTGGCCTCTCTCCGTACTCTGTTGATAGTATCACCTGCAGCACAAGAGGAGTCATGTGCCAGTAGATCAATACTATGCAGACTTGTTCTGGCTCATGTTTCACCAGGGTGTCTTCCCTTTCAGCCCTGAAGAAGGCACAACTATATGCAGGTAAGTGACTCAGTTTCCTTTGGCTTTACCTCCCCAGCCCCCACTGTGCCACCTTCTCTGTCATTGGACCCCACACCAAGATGGGGTTGGTATCCCTGATCTCCTTGTTATGTTTGTTGTGTCCTTCTGAAGACTACAGGGACTGTCCTTGGGATCACAGATCTGCCTCTATTCTGACCCATCCTCTACTGTAGGTTGCTGTTAGAATTAGCAACACCCTCTGAACACACCTCGTTCAACGGATAGTTTTGTTGGTCCAGTGACAACAGAGTGGTCATTTGTAAGGGCAATTGGACCATGGAATTGATGTGGTACTTTAGAATTTACTGTCTCTGGAAGATTTCAGAAATCAAGCTTGCCTGCTTAGGACTCAGGTCTTCCTTAAGGGATCCTTGTTTCTGAATCCATTTTACCCTGAAATTCCTACCTCTTTTTGGACCTTCCTTTGGTTTTCCTGGTTTGTTTGCTTGTTTGTTTTTACTGTTTCTCTGGAATGATGGTCTTCATTTTGCTTCTGTGTGCTCTGACTCCTTGTCCAAGCCAGGTATCTTCCTCTAAACCCCCATGGTTTTTTTGGAAGTAGTTTTCTTTAGGTCAGCTCTTCTGATTCTCAGATCCAGAGCCTCCAGAATGTGTAGGGAGTCCTGATAGTGGGTTTGTGAGATACTGATATATTGTCATTATATACAAAATCCTATGTACATCTTTGTATTACAGTGTTAAGAAATTAATATTTTAAAGGACAGTAACTTATAATTGTTCACAACCATTATCTCTCCTTTTAGGAGAATTTTGGATTTACCTGATAGGCTCAGTACTGGTTAGATTTACTAGGAGCAATGTGTGAGGATGGCAATAGGAGAAGCTCAGAGGAGTGAAAATTGTTTACCAGAGAAAATATGGGAGTAAATCAGGGAAAGAAAAGGTGGTTGGAGAAAAGAGGAGGAGATGAGATGGAAAGTGGAGAGCCTGTGATTCCTCTCAGAGACACTCTAGGTGGTTGAGAGTAGAAGAGACACTTTGGGTGGCTTTGGGTAGAAGAGACACCACAAATGACAGCCATGGTGGTTAGAGTGGAAAGTACACAGAGGACATGCAAGTTATTGGGTGCGCAAAAAGTAATAACTTTCTTGACGCATGTTTGAGAGATTTCTGAAAAGACATAATTATTTTAAGGTGTTTTGAAATAATTTTATAACTGGGTTTGCTTCTGATAATGAGGCCATCTCACCCTTCCGTTAGTAGTTGGGGGAGGAGAGTGATCCTAGGGTTGCTAATGCAATGAAAGGTTATCCAGAGCACCCTCTATCACTGGGGTGGGTTATGAATCTGGGCCATTTGAATCTATAACACATGCCTTTTTTGTCCTGGCTGTTTCTATTTATGATCAGGGACACAGCCTTTGAGAACAGAGAATGTGGATTCAGTAGTGTAAGAGTCTATGTTGACCAGATGTGTGAGTCAAACTCTTTAGAGAGCCTCACTGAATCTTGGGACTTATCTGTTAAAATGTGGATTAAATGGTCTTCTTTTAGCATCACACCATTCTATGCTGGATTGAAATGCCTGTGTTTTTAAGTATACCTTATATATGTTCTTTTTATTTTGTAAGGATAGACATCCTTACAGTAGAATCAACACTTTCACATAGGAGGGCTTTTTTTTTTAAATGGGTGATTATTTTTTTAAATTTATTTTGTATTTATTTTCAGCATAACAGTATTCATTATTTTTGCACCACACCCAGTGCTCCATGCAATCTGTGCCCTCTATAATACCCAACACCTGGTACCCCAGCCTCCCACCCCCCACCCCTCAAAACCCTCAGATTGATTTTCAGAGTCCATAGTCTCTCATGGTTCACCTCCCCATCCAATTTCCCCCAACTCCCTTCTCCTCTCTAACTCCCCATGTCCTCCATGCTATTTGTTATGCTCCACAAATAAGTGAAACCATATGATAATTGACTCACTCTGCTTGACTTATTTCACTCAGCATAATCTCTTCCAGTCCCATCCATGTTGCTACAAAAGTTGGGTATTCATCCTTTCTGATGGAGGTATAATACTCCGTAGTGTATATGGAACACATCTTCCTTATCCATTCATCCACTGAAGGGCATCTTGTTTCTTTCCACAGTTTGGCGACCATGGCCATTGCTGCTATAAACATTGGGGTACAGATGGCCCTTCTTTTCACTCCATCTGTATCTTTGGGGTAAATACCCAGTAGTGCAATGGCAGGGTCATAGGGAAGTTCTATGTTTAATTTCTTGAGGAATCTCCACACTGTTCTCCAAAGAGACTGCACCAACTTGCATTCCCACCAACAGTGGAATAGGGTTCCCCTTTCTCCACATCCCCTCCAACACATGTTGTTTCCTGTCTTACTAATTTTAGCCATTCTAACTGGTGTAAGGTGATATTAATGTGATGTGAACAAATGTCTGATCTGATCTTATTCATGAAATTGGAAGAATAGTTTCTAATGAACAGCTTGCTGTGGAATGAGGTGAAGAATGCACTTGGACCACGGAAGTGCACAGCATAGCTATGGGTGCATTGTGGAGTCTCAGAATGGAACACCAAATCCCTTTCTCCTCTTCCTTCTTCTCCTCCTCCTGATTCCTCGTCTTTGCTAATCTGTGTCAGTTGTCATATAGAAATGTAGAGTTTGCTGTCAGCCAATGTCTTAGTGAAGAACAAGTAGAGTTCCCTTTTCTCAAAATGTGACATGTCCACCCACTTCATGTGATCTGTTTGTATAAGAAATTAACAGAGCTGGACGTTCTACTTTATCTGAATAAACCTGTTGGAGAATAGGGGTCCCATGTTGACACCAAATATTCAAGAATGTGTCCTGTTCTTATTTTATAATTGTTATAATTTTGTTCTGGAGTCTCTGTCCTGTTGGAGGTCACAGCTTTACTGGTGCAGACTTTTTAGGGTCTTATGACAGATATACATTTGCTGTGATTAGTTAGCTTCTTTTCTTCTTCCCAAAAAGGAGTATGAAGGTTGGAGAAGTTTATGCTTTGCGTCACTGAGGGAGGGGACCCCTGTATTCCTCTCTTGCTCATTTCAGGTCCTCACTTTATAGAGGGTAGCTTGATATGATCCTTAGGATAATTGGATTTGAGGTTCCATCTAGGTGTTTGGAGAAATTGTTATTTCACCCTTGCTGCATTCGTATCTCCAGTTCCTTAATCTTACTCACATCTTTAAAGTCCTCTCTGCCAAGACATATTCACAGTTTCTGGGGCATAGGACACAGCTGTATTTGGGGGATGATCATATGTGGTGTCTCCTGCTGCTTTTGATCTCTCTAGGTGATTATAAGGAGAAGCAGATGACTAGACCCAATGTTTTTGAGTTTCCCCTTACACACAGAGATGCTTTTCCTTGCAATACCCCGTGATACAGGCAAGCAAATCCATTACTTTCTTTCACTACATGTAGGTCTTTCTTGCTTTGAACTTCTCTTTTTCCTTCCTTGAATCTTCTCCATTACCTCTTGATGGGGCAAGATTTCCCTGATGCCATATCCTGAGTTCTCCTCACCCATGACTGAGATTCCTCCTCCAAGTGCAGCGCCACCAAGTTGTATTGCCTCTACCATGGTTTTGAGTCAACATACAAGTTCATTTCAGTCAGTTCTTTATAAGTAAATGGAGCCCTCAGAAATTATGATATCCTCAGTTCTTTGTCAAGAAAACTTAGCTTTCAGGATGGATATGTGGCTCAGAATTGAGAAAGCCTATTTTGATAGAGAAAGCCTATTTTGATAATGAAATCTGTGCAAAAAGCCATATTTTTTGCTCAGTATCCAGTCTCTTAGTGATGTTAACTCTTATGGCTTGGGTTTCATGGGAATATTATAACATGATGGGGGTGGGTGTATGAGAGAGAGTGTGCACATGTGTGACTGTGTGTGTGAGAGAGAGAGATAGAATTAATGTGTGTGAAAAATAAATTCTTCAGGTGAATGCTTCCAAAACATTTTTCCCTATAACTCTCGGTTCAGTGTATTTCAGAGGATCTATACCCACAATGATTTGTACAGTCTCAAGTCTCTGGTTTGTTATTCACATTTGTGTAATGTGGTTTTCTTGTAGATTGGTGGAAGGAGAAGTTCCAGGCCTGTGAGTTACTTCAGTTGTTTGGGTGCTCCTACAGCTGTCCCATGGCTTCTGACATCTCCTTCAGCTTGCTGTGGTGATACAGATGCTGGCATCATCAATGGTGGTGGGGTGGGATGGGGTGGTGAACATCATGTAGCTGGGATTACTGGGTGTGACTGATACTGGATATAAATGGGTGTTCTTTAGTGCTGGAGTCCTGGCTGGCCCTCAAGGGCCCTGTGACATGTCTAACCCTCAGATCAGTCTTATGCTTACTTCTTCTGGTTGGAGGGCTGTGTGCTTGAGTCAGACGGCTCTCATCTCAGGAGCTTTGGTCCTCCCTGCATGCAGCTAGGTGTCTGGGGGTGGGGTGGTGGTTGTGTGCCTTAGTATGTGGTAGGGCAAGTCCTTGAATGATTGGCAACTGTCTCTGCAGTGTCTGTCAGTCTGGATCCAGAGTCTGCCCATTCCAGCCTTGCCATCTCTGATGACAAGACTAGTGTGACATTCAAGGACTCACCCAAGGACACAGGAGAAACCTATAGCGTATTGGGTCATGAAGACATCACATCAGGGTGTTGCTACTGGGAGGTGGAGATCAGGAATGCAGAAGAAAAAAGTGAGTGGGCCCTGGGGGTCTGTAGGAGAGGTGTGGAGAGGAAAGGCTGGTACCAGGAATGCCCAGGAAAGGGGTTCTGGGTTGTAGGGGTGTATGAGAATAAAGTCTTTTCCCTCCCTGATAATTCAGAACTCCTTGTGCCAGTTCCCCAAAGGGTAGGGGTTTTCCTGGACCTGAAGGAAGGGGATGTCTCATTCTACAACATGACTGATGGTTCCCACATTTTCTCCTTCCCTCTCGCTTCCTCCTCTGAGATTCTGTTTCCATACTTCGGTTGAGGGAAGGAGGTATGTCCCTGACCATCTGCTCTGGGGTGGATGGGCCTGTGCAGACCCCTGTACCTGTTAACAACCATCCTTGTTCTTCAGAGGAGCCTGCGAGCCTCTCAAGACAGGGGTTCAGTTCAGGCTGTGGTGTTGATGGTGATCTCCCAGGGGCTGAATCTCCACTGCTTCCCTCTGGCCCAGAAGCTATGTCCCCATAATGCTCCAACACTGTCCCAGATTCCTCATGGTGGCTTTTCTGGGAGCTGCAGACTCCCAGGACTATCAGCCTCTGAATTTAGTCCTGAATGGCTGGGTGTCTTGCCCTTCTCTTCTGGGTGTAGACTGCTGGGGTGAGTTTATGAGAATAGTTGGTTCATGCCTTATGCTCAGGTATTTGAAGATAAATATTGACTTTTTCAGCTGTAATGGGGTTGGCTGAATTTTGCTATTGGAAGTCATGTTTCTTTTGATCATGAACATTATCTCATGGAATCTTCATATTATTTTGATATGAAATGAGATGAGGTCTGAATTATTCTGAAGAATTAAATGGTGTTTATTTTATATAGTTTGAATTGTGCAGATGAACCCAGAGGCTATGGGTGGGTTACCAGCTCTAATTTAGGAAATGTGCACTCTGACTAAAAAACATTGTCCATCTGAACATTTCTGAAGAAATGTATGGCTAATGGACTTGAAGAAGAGTGGAGTGTCCTATTCCATTGTACATGCTTCCTATTCTGGAATGGATGAGACATATTTACCTTAATGAACCTTCATAAACATTTGTTATTTCTGGGGGGAGGAGTCAAGATAGCGGAGAAGTAGCAGATGAGACTACTTCAGCTAGCTGGAGATCAGCTAGATAGCTTATCTAAAGATTGCAAACACCTGCACATCCATCGGCAGATCAAAGAGAAGAAGAACAGCAATTCTGGAAACAGAAAAACAACCACTATCTGAAAGGTAGGACTGGCAGAGAAGTGAATCCAAAGCGACGGAAAAATAGACCCCGGGGGGAGGGGCCGGCTCCCGGCAAGTGGCGGAGCAACGGAGCACAAAATCAGGACTTTTAGAAGTCTGTTCCATTGAGGGACATCGCCCCAGAGGCTAAACCGGGGCGAAGCCCACGCGGGGTCAGCGTGGCCTCAGGTCCCGGAGGGTCACAGAAGGATCGGGGGTGTCTGAGTGTCGCAGAGCTTGCGGGTATTGGAACGGGAAAGATGGCTACAGAGACAGAGCCAACAGTAAGTTCACAGCTCGGTGTTACCTTGGACCGGTCGCAGGTTCGGTGAGCTCGGAGCGCGGCCAGAGGTCAGGCAGACGGGAGTAACTGGGCACTATTCTCTGAGGGCGCACTGAGGAGTGGGGCCCTGGGCTCTCGGCTCCTCCCGGACGGAGACCAGGAGGCTGCCATTTGTATTCCCTGTCCTCCGGAACTCTACAGAAAGTACTCAGGGAACAAAAGCTCCTGAAAGCAAACCTGAGTGGATTACTCACCCCGGCCCCTGATAAGGGCGGTGCAATTCCGCCTGGGGCAAAGACACTTGAGAATCACTACAACAGGCCCCTCCCCCAGAAGATCAACAAGAAATCCAGCAGAGACCAAGTTCACTTACCAAGGAGTGCGGTTTCAATACCAAGGAGAGCAGCAGAATTCCAGAGGAGGAGAAAGCAAAGCACGGAACTCATGACTTTTTCCCTGTGATTTTTTTTAGTCTTGCAGTTAATTTAATTTTTATCTTTTTCATGTTTTGTTTTTTTTTTCTCACCTTCTGGTAGAATTATTTTTTTTAACATTTACCTTTTTCTTTTTTAACGTTTTTTAACTAGTTTCTCCAATATATATATTTTTTCTTTTTTATATTTTCTTCTTTGTTTTCTTTTTTTTAATTCTTTTCTTTTCTTTTTTTTTCTTTTTTCTTTTTTTTTTTCTTTCTTCCTTTTTGAACCTCTTTTTATCCCCTTCCTCCCCACTCACGATTGGGGATCTCTTCTAATTTGGTTAAAGCATATTTTACTGGGGTTGTTGCCACCCTTTTAGTATTTTACTTGCTCCTTCATATACTCTTATCTGGACAAAATGACAAGACGGAAAAATACAACACAAAAAAAAGAACAAGAGGCAGTACCAAAGGCTAGGGACCTAATCAATACAGACATTGGTAATATGTCAGATCTAGAGTTCAGAATGACAATTCTCAAGGTTCTAGCCAGGCTCGAAAAAGGCATGGAAGATATTAGAGAAACCCTCTCGAGAGATATAAAAGCCCTTTCTGGAGAAATAAAAGAACTAAAATCTAACCAAGTTGAAATCAAAAAAGCTATTAATGAGGTACAATAAAAAATGGAGGCTCTCACTGCTAGGATAAATGAGGCAGAAGAAAGAATTAGTGATATAGAAGACCAAATGACAGAGAATAAAGAAGCTGAGCAAAAGAGGACAAACAGCTACTGGACCACGAGGGGAGAATTCGAGATATAAGTGACACTATAAGACAAAACAACATTAGAGTAATTGGGATTCCAGAAGAAGAAGAAAGAGAGAGGGGAGCAGAAGGTATACTGGAGAGAATTATTGGGGAGAATTTCCCCAATATGGCAAAGGGAACGAGCATCAAAATTCAGGAGGTTCAGAGAACGTCCCTCAAAATCAATAAGAATAGGCCCACACGCCGTCACCTAATAGTAAAATTTACAAGTCTCAGTGACAAAGAGAAAATCCTGAAAGCAGCCCGGGAAAAGAAGTCTGTAACATACAATGGTAAAAATATTAGATTGGCAGCTGACTTATCCACAGAGACCTGGCAGGCCAGAAAGAGCTGGCATGATATTTTCAGAGCACTAAACGAGAAAAACATGTAGCCAAGAATACTATATCCAGCTAGGCTATCATTGAAAATAGAAGGAGAGATTAAAAGCTTCCAGGACAAACAAAAACTGAAAGAATTTGCAAACACCAAACCAGCTCTACAAGATATATTGAAAGGGGTCCTCTAAGCAAAGAGAGAGCCTACAAGTGGTAGATCAGAAAGGAACAGAGACCATATACAGTAACAGGCACCTTACAGGCAATACAATGGCACTAAATTCATATCTCTCAATAGTTACCCTGAATGTTAATGGGCTAAATGCCCCTGTCAAAAGACACAGGGTATCAGAATGGATAAAAAAACAAAAACCCATTTATATGTTGCCTCCAAGAAACATTTTAAGCCCGAAGACACCTCCAGAGTTAAAGTGAGGGGGTGGAAAAGAATTTACCATGCTAATGGACATCAGAAGAAAGCAGGAGTGGCAATCCTTATATCAGATCAATTAGATTTTAAGCCAAAGACTATAATAAGAGATGAGGAAGGACACTATATCATACTCAAAGGGTCTGTCCAACAAGAAGATTTAACAATTTTAAATATCTATGCCCCCAACGTGGGAGCAGCCATCTATATAAACCAATTAATAACAAAATCAAAGAAACACATCAAAATAATACAATAATAGTAGGGGACTTTAACACACCCCTCACTGAAATGGACAGATCATCCAAGCAAAAGATCAGCAAGGAAATAAAGGCCTTAAATGACACACTGGACCAGATGGACATCACAGATATATTCAGAACATTTCATCCCAAAGCAACAGAATACACATTCTTCTCTGGTGCACATGGAACATTCTCCAGAATAGATCACATCCTCGGTCCTAAATCAGGACTCAACCAGTATCAAAAGATTGGGATCATTCCCTGCATATTTTCAGACCACAATGCTCTAAACTAGAACTCAACCACAAAAGGAAGTTTGAAAAGGACCCAAATACATGGAGATTAAACAGCATCCTTCTAAAGAATGAATGGGTCAACCAGGAAATTAAAGAAGAATTGAAAAAAATCATGGAAACAAATGATAATGAAAATACAATGGTTCAAAATCTGTGGGACACAACAAAGGCAGTCCTGAGAGGAAAATATATAGCAGTACAAGCCTTTCTCAAGAAACAAGAAAGGTCTCAGGTACACAACCTAAGCCTACACCTAAAGGAGCTGGAGAAAGAACAAGAAAGAAACCCCAAACCCAGCAGGAGAAATCATAAAGATCAGAGCAGAAATCAATGAAATAGAAACCAAAAAAATAATAGAACAAATCAAAGAAACTAGGAGCTGGCTCTTTGAAAGAATTAATAAAATTGATAAACCCCTGGCCCAACTTATCAAAAAGAAAAGAGAAAGGACCCAAATAAATAAAATCATGAATGAAAGAGGAGAGATCACAACTAACACCAAAGAAATACAAACTATTATAAGAACATACTATGAGCAACTCTACGCCAACAAATTTGACAATCTGGAAGAATGGATGCATTCCTAGAAACATATAAACTACCACAACTGAGCCAGGAAGAAATAGAAAGCCTGAACAGACCCATAACCAGTAAGGAGATTGAAACAGTCATTAAAAATCTCCAAACAAACAAAAGCCCAGGGCCAGACGGCTTCCCGGGGGAATTCTACCAAACATTTCAAGAAGAACTAATTCCTATTCTCCTGAAACTGTTCCAAAAAATAGAAATGGAAGGAAAACTTCCAAACTCATTTTATGAGGCCAGCATCACCTTGATCCCAAAACCAGACAAGGATCCCATCAAAAAAGAGAACTACAGACCAATATCCTTGATGAACACAGATGCGAAAATACTCAGCAAAATACTAGCCAATAGGATTCTACAGTACATTAAAAGGATTATTCACCACGACCAAGTGGGATTTATTCCAGTGCTGCAAGGTTGGTTCAACATCCGCAAATCAGTCAATGTGATACAACACATCAGTAAAAGAAAGAACAAGAACCATATGATACTCTCAATAGATGCTGAAAAAGCATTTGACAAAGTACAGCATTCCTTTCTGATCAAAACTCTTCAAAGTATAGGGATAGAGGGCACATACCTCAATATCATCAAAGCCATCTATGAAAAACCCACCGCAAATATCATTCTCAATGGAGAAAAACTGAAAGCTTTTCCGCTAAGGTCAGGAACACGGCAGGGATGTCCATTATCACCACTGCTATTCAACATAGTACTAGAGGTCCTAGCCTCAGCAATCAGACAACAAAAGGAAAGTAAAGGCATCCAAATCGGCAAAGAAGAAGTCAAATTATCACTCTTCACAGATGATATGATACTATATGTGGAAAACCCAAAAGACTCCACTCCAAAACTGCTAGAACTTGTACAGGAATCCAGTAAAGTGTCAGGATATAAAATCAATGCACAGAAATCAGTTGCATTTCTCTACACCAACAGCAAGACAGAAGAAAGAGATATTAAGGAGTCAATCCCATTTACAATTGCACCCAAAACCATAGGATACCTAGGAATAAACCTATCCAAAGAGGCACAGAATCTATACTCAGAAAACTATAAAGTACTCATGAAAGAAATTGAGGAAGACACAAAGAAATGGAAAAATGGGGGCACCTGGGTGGCTCAGTGGGTTAAGCCGCTGCCTTCGACTCAGGTCATGATCTCAGAGTCCTGGGATCGAGTCCCACATCGGGCTCTCTGCTGAGCAGGGAGCCTGCTTCCTTCTCTCACTCTCTATCTGCCTGCCTCTCTGCCTACTTGTGATCTCTGTCTGTCAAATAAATAAAATCTTTAAAAAATATATATATATATTTAAAAAAAAAAAAAAGAAAAGAAATGGAAAAATGTTCCATGCTCCTCAATTGGAAGAATAAATATTGTGAAAATGTCTATGCTACCTAAAGCAATCTACACATTTAATGCAATTCCTATCAAAGTACCATCCATCTTTTTCAAAGAAATGGAACAAATAATTCTAAAATTTATATGGAACCAGAAAAGACCTCAAATAGCCAAAGGGATATTGAAAAAGAAAGCCAACGTTGGTGGCATCACAATTCCGGACTTCAAGCTCTATTACAAAGCTGTCATCATCAAGACAGCATGGTACTGGCACAAAAACAGGCACGTAGATCAACGGAACAGAATAGAGAGCCCAGAAATAGACTCTCAACTCTATGGTCAACTAATCTTCGACAAAGCAGGAAAGAATGTCCAATGGAAAAAAGACAGCCTCTTCAATAAATGGTGTTGGGATAATTGGACAGCCACATGCAGAAAAATGAAATTGGACCATTTCCTTACACCACACACAAAAATAGACTCAAAATGGATGAAGGACCTCAATGTGCGAAAGGAATCCATCAAAATCCTTGAGGAGAACACAGGCAGCAACCTCTTCGACCTCAGCCGCAGCAACATCTTCCTAGGAACAACGCCAAAGGCAAGGGAAGCAAGGGCAAAAATGAACTATTGGGATTTCATCAAGATCAAAAGCTTTTGCACAGCAAAGGAAACAGCTAACAAAATGAAAAGACAACTGACAGAATGGGAGACGATATTTGCAAACGACATATCAGATAAAGGACTAGTGTCCAAAATCTATAAAGAACTTAGCAAACTCAACATCCAAAGAACAAATAATCCAATCAAGAAATGGGCAGAGGACATGAACAGACATCTCTGCAAAGAAGACATCCAGATGGCCAACAGACACATGAAAAAGTGCTCCATATCACTTGGCATCAGGGAAATACAAATCAAAACCACAATGAGATATCACCTCACACCAGTCAGAATGGCTAAAATCAACATGTCAGGAAATGACAGATGCTGGCGAGGATGCGGAGAAAGGGGAACCCTCCTACACTGTTGGTGGGAATGCAAGCTGGTGCAGCCACTCTGGAAAACAGCATGGAGGTTCGTCAAAATGTTGAAAATAGAACTACCCTATGACCCAGCAATTGCACTATTGGGTATTTACCCTAAAGATACAAATGTAGTGATCCAAAGGGGCACATGCACCCGAATGTTTATAGCAGCAATGTCCACAATAGCCAAACTATGGAAAGAACCTAGATGTCCATCAACAGATGACTGGATCAAGAAGATGTGGTATATATACACAATGGAATACTATGCAGCCATCAAAAGAAATGAAATCTTGCCATTCGCGACAACATGGATGGAACTAGAGCGTATCATGCTTAGCGAAATAAGTCAAGCAGAGAAAGACAACTATCATATGATCTCCCTGATATGAGGAAGTGGTGATGCAATATGGGGGCTTAAGTGGGTAGGAGAAGAATAAATGAAATAAGATGGGATGGGAGGGAGACAAACCATAAGTGACTCTTAATCTCACAAAACAAACTGAGGGTTGCTGGGGGGAGGGGATTTGGGAGAAGGGGGTGGGATTATGGACATTGGGGATGGTATGTGCTTTGGTGAGTGCTGTGAAGTGTGTAAACCTGGTGATTCACAGACCTGTACCCCTGGGGATAAAAATATATGTTTATAAAAAAAAAAGTAGGGAATCTTTCTGCCCTTTAACAGACGAATGGATAAGGAAAATGTGGTCCATATACACTATGGAGTATTATGCCTCCATCAGAAAGGATGAATATCCAACTTTTGAAGCAACATGGATGGGACTGGAAAAGATTATGCTGAGTGAAATAAGTCAAGCAGAGAGAGTCAATTATCATATGGTTTCACTTACTTGTGGAGCATAACAAATATCATGGAAGACATGGGGAGTTGGAGAGGAGAAGGGAGTTGGGGGAAATTAGAAGGGGAGGTGAACCATGAGAGACTATGGACTCTGAAAAACAATCTGAGTGGAATAAAGTGGTGGGGGGGTGGGAGGTTGGGGTACCAGGTGCTGGGTATTATAGAGAGCACAGATTGCATGGAGCACTGGGTGTGGTGCAAAAATAATGAATACTGTTATGCTGAAAATAAATACATTTAATTTAAAAAAAAACATTTGTTATTTCTGAAATACTGGTGCTGCATTAATTCAGGGAAAGGAAAAATGAGAGTTCTGGTTTCCTTGTGAGTCAACAGCACTTGGAAAGAACAGAACTGCAACCAGAATAAAGAGGTAAATGAAGATGAATGTTTTCAGACCCTGGGTGTACAGTTCCAGGATCTATGTACAGCTTCTCAGTACTTCTAGTCCAATTGTAAAGGTCGATGGAATTCACAGGAAATACAAGGATGCCAGACTGATGAGGACTCAGACATTAGTAAATAAAGGTTTTTTGGCTCCTGAAGTAGAGAACACCGACCTGTTGTATTTCTGGGAGAGATGAGAAGACACGGAATTGGAAGTTGAAGAAGGAGGTCACAGATCTCAGTTCCTGCCTGTGACCAAAAATAGGAAAAGGACTGGAGTTGCTTCACATATTTTTCTTTCTTGTCATGTAGATGTGTCATTTGTATTAATATATTTTCCTTGTCCTTTCTTACCAGTGTGATTTTATGCAAGTTGTCAGTGGTGATATTTAAAATATAGTCTCTTGGTTAAGAGAATAGTCAAATGAGTGTGGCTGAACTTAAGGAATAAATACAACTGATTCAATGCCTGAGACTGCCTGTTTGTTCCATTTGGGGGAAAGAGTGGGAACTTTTTCACTTGTAAGTGTAGCTCTTTAGATGGGTAAAAATGTGGAGTTGTGTTGTTATATGGAAGTTCCAATGTGAGTAAATGGGGTGTGTGAAAGTTGAGGAACTAAAAGTGTGAAATCTGCCCATTACCAATTCATTGTCTTTTGATTCAAATCTACCCTGTATGTGCCATACTTGTTGATACTGGATGTCATCAACATTTAATTTTTGCCATGTGGCACATATGGCACCGCCTTTCTCAGTTAGTGCACTGTTGGGTTTGGCCAGCAAACCCTGAGATGGTGAATGAAAAGTTTACTCCAGACACCTTCATAGGAGAATGGAGAGGCCTGAGTACCAGACACTCTAGTGGCAAAAAGCCTTCAGCCAAGCTTTGTCTCCAGTTTCATTGGGGTCATATCAATACACCAAGCACAAGCACAAAGCAAGGAGGAAAGTATAGCCTTACTGGTCAGGACAGTAATATATGGGACATCGTGGGGTAAGGACAAGGAGGCTAGGAGCTCATGAAGTACATGAGCACCACATGTGCCTGTTTCTCCTTGAAATTTAAACATTTCCTCCCTAGAGGAGAGCCTTGAGCTACAGGAAGAATGTGGCCACTTTCAGCCAGGAAATGTCAATGTAGGCCTAAGGTTCTGGGCATTCCTCATTTGTTTTTCAATTAGTCTCACCCAGGGAGGCGTATGGAAGTCAGATTTTGTGTATGCAGATACTGAATTCCTACAGGGCACCAGAGCAAGACGTCTCAGGAGAAAAAGCATTTTTCTTTTCATGGTATTTTTTTTTTGAACCCTATTTTCATTTATTGGCAAGTCAATCTAGAATGAGATAGGATTTTTTTTCTATGCAGGGAGATTGTTTTCAATCTGCTGTAACATGGACGCACACATCTTCACCTTGGAAAATGTACCATTTCAAGCTTTAGCCAGGGAAGATTACTCTTTTTTCAGTTTCGCAATTTTTGTGCTGCTGCCAGAAGTCTTCTCAGCATTTGCTTTGAACTCGACCTTTAGTGCATCTCTCACTGCTTTTGCATGGATCTGGGAGTACTGGATGTAGCTGAGGCCAGCCTGTCGCCAGTACACCACCATGATGTTGCAAGGGTGGGTGCATCAGGTCGAATCACAAGGATGCCTCAATGTCGGCTCAACACGTGGCCCAGCGGCAGGAAGACTCTTTTCGTGTTTTTAAAAAAAGATTTTATTTATGTATTTGTCAGAGAGAGATTGAGTGAGCACAAGCAGGGAGAGTGGCAGGCAGAGAGAGAAGCAGACTCCCTGCTGAGCAGAGAACCCAATGCAGGACTCGATCCCAGGACCCTGGGATCATGACCTGAGCTGAAGGAAGACATTTAACTGAGTGAGCCACCTAGGTGTCCTACTTTTGGTGTTGTTTCCCCCTTGATCTTATGATGCTATTGACAGTGGCCTGGAGAAGACTTAGCTTCTCTTGTCTTTGGGTGAGTGAGTATGGCATTGTAGCAGGTTGTGTTCTAGAGGGCTGCCTCCCAGGGAATCTTGCCAGTTCTTTAGTGAGAGTTTTCTTGCCCAACAGGCTTGGTCTGCAGCGTGTTGGTGAATTTCTTTCCTTCCTGGGGATTCTGGTCCCACCTTGTCCAATAAACAGAATGTCAGTCATATTCTTTCAAATGTATTCCATTTTTTGGATGCTCTACCTCAGCCCTAGAGGTGATGTCTGCTTCCTGTACCTTCTACTTCTGGTTTCCATCGAGTTTTCTTTGATCTCATTCATAATTAATTACCTCTTTCTTTTTTTTTATTTTCTTTTTTCTTTTTTATTTCTTTTCAGCGTAACAGTATTCATTGTTTTTTTCACCACACCCAGTGCTCCATGCAATCCGTGCCCTCCCTAATACCCACCACCTGGTTCCTACAACCCCCAACCCCCCGCCCCTTCAAAACCCTCAGTTTGTTTCTCAGAGTCCATAGTCACTCATGGTTCACCTCCTCTTCCAATTTCCCTCAATTCCCTTCTCCTCTCTTTCTTAATAATTGTCTATCAGATTTTCACTGTTAAAATGACTGATGTGACTTCTGCCTCCTTACTGGACACAGGCTGATATAAACATCTAAACTGAACTGTATGTTCTCATAGTATATGGGAAACAGTAATGGAGGAATGTTCAAATTTATTTAAAAAAAACAATAAAGCCATAAATATACTCATTGGGATCTGTGCATATATTTTAAATACTCTACATGATAATACATTATATGACATGTTCATCTCCTCCTTCCATATGGCTTGTGCCTTTATGACAGTGGATTACTTTTAGATGGGCTATGGGTATATTTCCATTGAAATGGAGAGGAAAGGAAGGTATGGAAGGGATATGAATTATCCACACAAAAAAAGAGGTATCCTTTGAAACAAATGCACCAGCTGCCATGGTTTTAACCAGATGGTTTTAACCAGAAAGAATGTTTAAAACAATAATTCTTGGGAGGAGTGGGGTCAACCTCATGGTAGAATGAGTCCTTCCATTTGTCTCCCCCTTTCTGTTTACAACTAGTAGGATTCCAAAACCCAACAAAGGTTCCTCTGCACAGCACACCAGACACCAAAGAGATCCATCCATGTTTACATTTGAAGGAGTGCGGATTGGGCCTCATGGAGACCAGAGCCCAGGCAGCTTGGTGAGGCCTGTTACCTTGGCTTCTACAGTGGTGGTAATGCTCACCTGTGACTCCTGTGGCGGAGAAGGTGGGGGTGGAAAGGGGTGAGTGAAAGTCTATTTGGCCCTGTGGGCTGTGGCTGGAGGACCCATATTTATGAAGCCACAGAGCAGGGTCCCCTGAAGTAGGACATCTGTGACCAGGAGGGGACAGTGGGGGGAAGGAAAAGGCAAGGGAGGGAGGCAGAGAAGAAGAAACACTTTATGCACCGTCTGATCTGAGAGTTCAGCAACAGAACTCCCAGGTCTGAGGGACTCCTGAACTTGAGGATCCTCTACCTGGAGTGTGGGGCACACCCAAAGCCCAAGGGCTTAGTACATACTGGCCCCTCCAGTGTGCCAGCCTCCTACTTTTTTTTTTTTTTTCTTTAAGCCTGGTCTATACAGCCACCAGGGCTACTCTGGAAAGAGCAACCAAAAACTTGTGCTCTTCTGCCATCTGTTGTAATACTAAAGAACGGCCTCTAACCTCCCACCCATGAACAGTTAGAATCAAAGTTTTAAAATTTTACCTACACACAAAAGGTGTTGGCTACTTCAAACTATTTGGCAGAGGAAAATCTCCGTAAAGAGCATGAAAAATCATGGTAATATGCTTTTGCTAAAAGAAAATGACAGTTCTCTAGCCACCAACCCTACATTTACAGAAGATTGTGATCTAAGTAATAGAGAATTCAAAATAACTGTCAGAACAGAATTCAGCAAGATACAAGAGAATCGGGCAATTCAATGAACTCAGTAATAAAATGAATGGGTAGAAGGAGTACTTTGCCCAAGAGACTGAATTTCTAAAAAAGCACCAAACCGAAATTCTGGAGCTAAACTCAGTAAATGAGATGAAGAATGCATTAGAAACATTGGAAATAGAGCAGATGAGATGGAAGGGAGAATACATGGTCTGAAAGGTGGAATCTAGAAATGATTCAGGTAGAAGTGAAGAGAACTAAGGTTTATTTATTTTTTTTTAAGTGAAGAAACCCTGGGGTGCCTGGCTGCTTCAGTTAGTGGGGCATCTGACTCTTGATCTTTGGGTTGTGACCTGGAGCCCTAAGTTGCATGTAGAGATTACTTAAAAGAAAAGCAAGCTTAGAAAATGTAGAAAATGTAGAAATCCTGCAACAGCTACCAGTCTCCATTAGGAGAACCTGTTAAGAATAGTGGGTATACCAAAAGGAAAAGAGAAGGAGAAGAGGGACAGAGTTGTTATCTCAAAAGTGTTGTGGTGAACTTCCCATTCCTGGGGAAAGAAGTGGACATTGAAGTCTGTGAAGTTAATAGCTAACCTTTTTATCTCAATACAAAAATACCATCTCCAAGACACTTTCCAATGACACTGTCAAATGTCAATGATAAAGAAGGAAACTTGAAAGGATAGAAGAAAGTAACCTAAAAATGAGCCCCCATAAGAGAGAATATCAGCAGATTTCTCAGCAGAAATTCTGCAGGCTAGGAGAGAGTGGAATGACATACTCATAGCATTGACAAATAAATATTGTCAGACAAGAAATCTGTATCCAGGATTTATCTTTCAGACATGAAGGAGAAATAAAGACTTCCCCAGACAAAAAACACTTGAGGGAATCCCCCACCACTAGTCCTGCCTCCAAGACATATTGAACAGAACTTAATACTGTAATGAGGAGATGAAGGTAAATTAATACTGTAATGAAGAGATGAGATGAGACTCTGAGTTAGCTGGCAGACAGAGTCAGAAACTGTAACCTTATTTTAGAATAGGGCACTAAACACTTAATGATAACAGCAATGGTTAAAATTATTAAAAATAAATAGAGCTACTACAGTTGGTAACAAACCCATACCAGGAAAAGAGTTTGTAACAGCAAAAATTCAAAGGGAGAGGAGGAAAATGAGAACAGCCATGCAGGCATATGAAGAAAAGTTGCCAACAGCAGGAAAAGCACCATTTAATCTATGAGACAGTTTATACAAACCTCAGGGTAAGACAAAACAATATCTAGAGCAGAGAGAACCTTAAAAAAGGGGAAACTGAGGGAATCATCATGGAAAACCAGCAACTGACAGAAGTAGACAGAAACACAAAGAAGAAGAAATAATAAAGATACAAAACAACAGAAAAGAAAAGATAAAATGACAATAGCATCAATAATCACTTAATCGTAAATGGATGACTTTACCAATCAAATGACAGAGAGTGCCTTGATAAATTAAAAACATAGACCCAAGTTTGTGACACTTTCAGAAGGCTCACTTTAGCTGTAAGGACAAATGTAGGTTTATAGTGTAGGAATGGATGTGGATAACCCAAGCAAATGGTACCAATAAGAAAGCAGGTGCAACCATATGTACATCAGACAAGATAGACTTCAAGCCAGAAAGAAGATACAACAGTTGTAAATACATGTGCCCTCAACACCTGAGCATTGAAATACATTAAACAAATACAGATCATAAGGGAGAAATACACAGTGATCCAGTAATAGGGACCTCAGTACCCCACGGTCCACAATGGATGGATCATCCAGATGCAGAATCGGCAAGGAAACAGAACGTAACCACACTTCAGAAAAAAATGACAGACAT
Organism: Mustela lutreola; assembly: GCF_030435805.1. Classification (NCBI taxonomy): domain Eukaryota; kingdom Metazoa; phylum Chordata; class Mammalia; order Carnivora; family Mustelidae; genus Mustela; species Mustela lutreola. The sequence continues at coordinate 122,622,396 of NC_081295.1, forward strand.
TTACAGAACATTCTGTTCAGCAGCAGAGGAATGCATATTCTTCTCATGTGTACATTGTAGATCCCCTGATGGAACACAGAAATTTTAACAAAATTAAGAAGACTGAAATCATATCAGCCAACTTCTCTGACTACATTGGTATGAAAGTAAAAATGAACAAGAGGAAACTGAGTAGACCTAAAAATATGTGGGAAAGAGGTGACAACATTTTAAACAACTGAGGCCAGACACCTGAGGCCAGATTCTTGGACTAGTCTTGAAAGCATATGCAGAACTACATTGTATTAGTTGCAATATTACCTTAGCAGCATGTCACGTTTTATTCCCTACTAAGGATGTTTTTGCATGTCTTAACCTCATGCATGATCAATCATTTACTTTGCTTTTTACCCCCTACTCCTAGTTTACCCACTGATTATAGAAACCTAATGGGGAGTGGAAAGAAACATTTGTCTCAAAATTATCTGACATACCTGATCTTTCCATGTCCCTAATGGGGTGCCTTATTTTCCAGAAGAATATAGAGCTCCAGATTCTTTCAAGGCCCACCCTCTCAAGGTTTCCAGGAACACCTCATTGTCCTCCTTCACCTACCTACATTCACCTCCTTCCCCAAACAAGTAGTGGCTGTCCATTTTCCACCAGAGGGCAATGCAGCCTTGGGAATGATAGCCAGCCTTCTCACTAGGCTTTTCTTGTGATAAGGAAGCTTGCTTTGCCTCAAAACTCATGTCTCAGACATTAGTTTACTGGGCACTGGGTGCTCAACTAGTCTGAGTTTGGTAACACAATCAATAGGTCAAAGAGGAAATCAAAAGGGAAATAAAATAATGGTCTCAAACAAGTGAAAATGAAAATACAATATATCAAATTTTGTGGGTTGCTGTAAAAGCAGCTCTGAGAGGAAGTTTAGAGCAACAAAAAATTAGAAAGATGTCAATCTGCCTTTACACTTCAGTGAACTAGAAAAAGAGGGACAAATTAAGCCCAAAGTTAACAAAAGGAAAGAGATAATAAAAAATCAGAGCAGAATTAAATGAAATAGAGGCCAGAAAAACAATCAAAAGGATCAATGAAACTAAAAGCTGGTTCTAGAAGATGATGAACACAAACTGGCAAAAATTTGGCTAGTCTAAGAGAAAAAGAGACATAATACTGTATGGTGACTAACATAATATAATAAAAAAAGAAGAAATAAAAGAGGGTTATTACAACGGGTAGGACAGGAATATGTAGAAACATGAAAGACTATGAATAATTGCATACCAACCAATTATATATCTAAAAGAAATGGGTCCATTCCTAGAAACACACAACTGACCAAGACTGACTTAAGAAGATGTAGACAACCTGCACAGATCAGTCTAGTCATCTGAGAGGCACAGGTGGAGGCTGAAGGGCAGGAAGACAGGCTTGTAGGGGAGGCACAAACACCAGAGATCATGGGTTTGAGGAACACATGGAGCCTACAGGCCCCCACATTGCGACTGGCATACACAAGGAGCTCTCCTTATGGCCATTCTCTACCCACTGATAACCAGATAAGCTCTGACCTGGCTGAGTTCCAAGAGCCCCGTCAACTTGCCTCTGTATTCATTGTGGAGAACTGGGCACCAGGAGCTTTGGAAAAGATACAGTGAGATTCCAGAAAAATGGCGTCCCCTCTCCACTATTATCCCTGCCAGAAAGACAGCTCTCCCTGTGGACCTACCTATTTGTCTTTTTCCCCAGAGCCCAGCTGGTGGAGGATGTGCCCTGGGACAATGTCGCTGCTGCAAAGGGGCAGGTCTTTCTACTACCATCTGACTGAATAGGACAAGTAGGGACTCTGCCTTCACACCAGTGTGAGGAACCCCAGCCCTCAGGACACTTATCCAGGCCCCGCCCCTCCTAGCATCCTGCACAGCCACTGTGGAGCTTTTCTGAATGGCAATGTGCACTCCAAAGTCCCTGTTATTAAAGAGAACTTGTTAGAGAACAAAGATTTGTTGAAGCCATGCCATGCTTGGAAGCTGTCCTGATGTTCTTCCTGATCTTAGTCCTGTGAAATCCCTGCAATGAACACCTTTCTGATGTTAATCAGAGCAAAATGTGCTCCCTGACCAGCCTGCCAGTATGCCTGTCCTTCCACCAGCCATGAACACAGGTAGATCCCTACCTTATCTCACCAACCTGCACTTTCCCCTGGCATTTTCCACCTCCCAGGTCCCTGATGAGACCTGAGTGAGGACATCCGTACCTCCAAATTAAGACACGGCATGAGCCACATCAGGATCTGTGGGAGCCAGTGCCTGGACCAACCTTGGGCTATGATGAGACAGGACTTTACTCCCTGCTCAGCTACCCATCCTGTGGTCTTCCCTGGGCAGTCCCAACCCCTGGGCTTCCTAGAGTAGTCCCCACCCCCATGTTCAAGGCTCTGATAGCCACCCCTCACTGTCAGCCTCCTCCCTGGGTCACCCTTCACTCAGTGCACTGCATCTCTCATCCTCCAATTCCTCCCTCTCTGCTTCATCTCCTGTGCTGGGTACCCCCCTTACCCAGCTTCTCCCCCCTGGAATCCTTTCTTGCCACCACCATGTTCCCCTCAGCCTCCTGAGCTTGCCCAAGGGCTCAGCTGACACCCAAGAGCAACTGCTCAGAAAGTTTGTGACAACAATGTCACCTGCCTTGTCCTGCATCACTCAGGGTGTCCCCCTGGATAACAGCAAACTGTCCACTGTCTAGAGGCTGACTCCATACCCATACAGCCCCCCAAATTTGGTTCTGCCCACCCAGCCACCTACCCCAAAGTCTCTATAACATCCCGTGATATCCTCTCCGGCCTATTCAAAGCAACCTTCAGGTGGGCAGCCCCTGTGTAGCCCACCACACTGTGGGACACTATACCCACCCAGCTCAATGGGCATGAGCAAGAATTTTACCATCAGCCAGTGAGGGACTTCAGCCTGGGGAACCTGTTTCCTCACAGCATGCTCTTTGATGACTGCTGCTAGGACTTGTTTGTCCCCTGGCATGCACACACTCTGTCTCAGCAGCAAGAGTGGTTTAGCATGGAAGCCCATCAACCAGCCTGATATTGGATCCCCCAGCTTTTCTGAGGGGCCTTTATTTTTAGGAAACAAGGGGCCAATTAAAGGCCTACAGGACCCCCATGCCCTCAACCACCAGAACTTGACCTCTGTTCCTGCCATGGCTCAGGGGCCAACAGCATCCTCCCAGGAGGGTCCTCCCCAGGTTATTGTAAGGAGATTGTGGCAGCTCTGGCTGGAGTGCCTGGCTTTGAAGGATTATCAACCTAGCTGGGGTCGGGTTGGGGCTGGAGGAGTTGTTGCACATGAAAACACTGGGCCTGGAACGATTCCACATGCTGAGCAACCCCTATGGCTTGCTGAGTGATCCTGCTGTGGAGGACTTATTCCAAAGTCAGCATCTGCAGTGAGGAGCCTTCTCAACCTCCCTCTTCTTGGCCCTGCCCCATCACTCTTCCTTTTCTCCATTCCCCTGGGCCAGGAGAGACTCCACTCTGCCCACATAGCCTCTGTCTAAACTGAATGAAGATCCCAAGAATGAGGAAAAGCCAGGGGTTTGTCCTGGTGGCCCCTGAATTCTGCATAAGGGTTGGGTCCAGTGAAGCTCAAAGGGGGCCTAACACTTATAACCTGTAACTCAAGAGATAGAGTAAGCAATCAAAAAACTCCCAAAAGAAAACTTCGTGGTCAAATGGCTTCACTAGTGAATTCTATGAACATGCAGTGGAAAACTAACACCAATACTCCTCATTATTCCAGAATGTTAAGGAAGAGGCAAGAATTTTGAATTCATTCTACAAAGGGAGTATCATTTTGATAGCAAACCAGATAAGGACACCACCACAAGAAAAAAGCAATAAACCAGTATTGTTGATGAATACAGATGGGAAAATTCTCAGTTATCAAACTGAGTTCACACATTAAACAAATTAGGCACCATAGCTAAATGGGATTTATCTGTGGGATGCAAGGGTAGTTGAACCTACAAAGATCAATAAGTGTAATTCAATACGCCAAGAAAAGGAAAGATAAAAATCACACGATCATCTCAAAAGTTGCCCAAAGAAATTAGACAAAATATACCATTCTTTTTTTTAATTTTTAATTTTTAATAAACATATATTATATTTTTATCCCCAGGGGTACAGGTCTGTGAATCGCCAGGTTTACACACTTCACAGCACTCACCAAAGCACATACCCTCCCCAATGTCCATAACCCCACCCCCCTTCTCTCAAACCCCCTCCCCCCAGCAACCCTCAGTTTGTTTTGTGACATTAAGAGTCACTTATGGTTTGTCTCCCTCCCAATCCCATCTTGTTTCACTGATTCTTATCCTACCCACTTAAGCCTCCAGGTTGCATCACCACTTCCTCATATCAGGGAGATCATATGATTGTTGTCTTTCTCCGCTTGACTTATTTCGCTAAGCCTGATACCCTCTAGTTCCATCCACGTTGTCGCAAATGGCAAGATTTCATTTCTTTTGATGGCTGCATAGTATTCCATTGTGTATATATACCACTTCTTCTTTATCCATTCATCTGTGGATGGACATCTAGGTTCTTTCTATAGTTTGACTATTGTAGACATTGCTGCTATAAACATTTGGGTGCACGTGTCCCTTCAGATCACTATGTTTTATATTTAGGGTAAATACCCAGTGGGGCAATTGCTGGGTCATAGGGTAGCTCTATTTTCAACTTTTTGAAGAACCTCCATGCTGTTTTCCAGAGTGGCTGCACCAGCTTGCATTCCCACCAACAGTGTAGGAAGGTTCCCCTTTCTCCGCATCCTCGCGAGCATCTGTCATTTCCTGACTTGTTAATTTTAGCCATTCTGACTGGTGTGAGGTAATATCTCATTGTGGATTTGATTTGTATTTCCCTGATGCCGAGTGATATGGAGCACTTTTTCATGTGTCTGTTGGCCATCTGGATGTCTTCTTTGCAGAAATGTCTGCTCATGTCCTCTGCCCATTTCTTGATTGGATTATTTGTTCTTTGGGTATCGAGGTTGCTAATTTCTTTATAGATTTTGGACACTAGTCCTTTATCTGATATGTCATTCGCAAATATCTTCTCCCATTCTGTCAGTTGTATTTTGGTTTTGTTAAGTGTTTCCTTTGCTGTGCAAAAGCTTTTGATCTTGATGAAATCCCAATAGTTCATTTTTGCCCTTGCTTCCCTTGCCTTTGGTGTTGTTCCTAGGAAGATGTTGCTGCGGCTGAGGTTGAAGAGGTTGCTGCCTGTGTTCTCCTCAAGGATTTTGATGGATTCCTTTCTCACAATGAGGTCCTTCATCCATTTTGAGTCTATTTTTGTTTGTGGTGTAAGGAAATGGTCCAATTTCATTTTTCTGCATGTGGCTGTCCAATTATCCCAGCACCATTTATTGAAGAGGCTGTCTTTTTTCCATTGGACATTCTTTCCTGCTTTGTCGAAGATTAGTTGACCATAGAGTTGAGAGTCTATTTCTGGGCTCTCTATTCTGTTCCATTGATCTATATGTGTCTGTTTTTGTGCCAGTACCATGCTGTCTTGATGATGACAGCTTTGTAATAGAGCTTGAAGTCTAGAATTCTGATGCCACCAACTTTGGCTTTCTTTTTCAATATCCTTTTGGCTATTCGAGGTCTTTTTCTGGTTCCATATAAATTTTAGAATTATTTGTTCCATTTCTTTGAAAAAGATGGATGGTACTTTGATAGGAATTGCATTAAATGTGTAGATTGCTTTAGGTAGCATAGACATTTGCACAATATTTATTCTTCCAATCAAGGAGCATGGAACATTTTTCCATTTCTTTTGTCTTCCTCAATTTCTTTCATGAGTACATTATAATTTTCTGAGTATAGATTCTGTGCCTCTTTGGTTAGGTTTATTCCTAGGTATCTTATGGTTTTGGGTGCAATTGTAAATGGGATTGACTCCTTAATTTCCTTTTCTTCTGTCTTGTTGTTGGTGTAGAGAAATGCAACTGTTTTCTGTGCATTGATTTTATATCCTGACACTTTACTGGATTCCTGTACAAGTTCTAGCAGTTTTGGAGTGGAGTCTTTTGGGTTTTCCACATATAGTATCATATCATCTGTGAAGAGTGATAATTTGACTTCTTCTTTGCCGATTTGGATGCCTTTAATTTCCTTTTGTTGTCTGATTGCTGAGGCTAGGACTTCTAGTACTATGTTGAATAGCTGTGTTCCTGACCTTAGCGGAAAAGCTTTCAGTTTTTCTATATTAAGAATGACAGTGGGTTAAAGCCTCTGCCTTCGGCTCAGGTCATGATCCCAGGGTCCTGGGATCGAGTCCCGCATCGGGCTCTCTGTTCCGTGGGGAGCCTGCTTCCTCGTCTCTCTCTGCCTGCCTCTCTGCCAACTTGTGTTCTCTGTCTGTCAAATAAATAAATAAAATCTTTAAAAAAAAAAAAAAAAAAAAAAAGAATGATATTTGCGGTGGGTTTTTCATAGATGGCTTTGATGATATTGAGGTATGTGCCCTCTATCCCTACACTTTGAAGAGTTTTGATCAGGAATGGATGCTGCACTTTGTCAAATGCTTTTTCAGCATCTATGGAAAGTATCATATGATTCTTCTTCTTTCTTTTATTGATGTGTTGTATCACACTGATTGATTTGCAGATGTTGAACCAAACTTGCAGCCCTGGAATAAATCCCACTTGGTCGTGGTGAATAATCCTTTTAATGTACTGTTGAATCCTATTGGCTTGTGTTTTGGTGAGAATTTTTGCATCTCTGTTCATCAAGGATATTGGCCTATAGCTCTCTTTTTTGATGGGATCCTTGTCTGGTTTGGGGATCAAGGTGATGCTGGCCTCATAAAATGAGTTTGGAAGTTTTCCTTCCATTTCTATTTTTTGGAACAGTTTCAGGAGAATAGGAATTAGTTCTTCTTGAAATGTTTGGTAGAATTCCCCCGGGAAGCCGTCTGGCCCTGGGCTTTTGTTTGTTTGGAGATTTTTGATGACTGTTTCAATCTCCTTACTGGTTATGGGTCTGTTCAGGCTTTCTATTTCTTCCTGGTTCAGTTGTGGTAGTTTATACGTTTCTAGGAATGCATCCATTTCTTCCAGATTGTCAAATTTGTTGGCGTAGAGTTGCTCATAGTATGTTCTTATAATAGTTTGTATTTATTTGGTGTTAGTTGTGATCTCTCCTCTTTCATTCATGATTTTCTTTATTTGGGTCCTTTCTCTTTTCTTTTTGATAAGTCTGGACAGGGGTTTATCAATTTTATTAATTCGTTCAAAGAACCAGCTCCTAATTCATTGATTTGCTCTATTGTTTTTTTGGTTTCTATTTCATTGATTTCTGCTCTGATCTTTATGATTTCTCTTCTCCTGCTGGGCTTAGAGTTTCTTTCTTGTTCTTTCTCCAGCTCCATTAGGTGTAGGCTTAGGTTGTGTACCTTAGACCTTTCTTATTTCTTGAGAAAGGCTTGTACCACTATATATTTTCCTCTCAGGACTGCCTTTGTTGTGTCCCACAGATTTTGAACCGTTGTATTTTCATTATCATTTGTTACCATGATTTTTTTCAATTCTTCTTTAATTTCCTGGTTGACCCATTCATTCTTTAGAAGGATGCTGTTTAATCTCCATGTATTTGGGTTCTTTCCAAACTTCCTCTTGTGTTTGAGTTCTAGCTTTAGAGCATTGTGGTCTGAAAATATGCAGGGAATGATCCCAATCTTTTGATACCGGTTGAGTCCTGATTTAGGACCGAGGATGTGATCTATTCTGGAGAATGTTCCATGTGCACGAGAGAAGAATGTGTATTCTGTTGCTTTGGGATGAAATGTTCTGAATATATCTGTGATATCCATCTGCTCCAGTGTGTCACTTAGGCCTTTATTTCCTTGCTGATCTGTCAGCAAGGATGATCTCTCCATTTCAGTGAGGGGAGTGTTAAAGTCCCCTACTATTATTGTATTATTGTTGATGTGGTTCTTTGATTTTGTTATTAATTGGTTTATATAGTTGGCTGCTCCCACATTGGGGGCATAGATATTTAAAATTGTTAAATCTTCTTGTTGGACAGACTCTTTGAGTATGACATAGTGTCCTTCCTCATCTCTTATTATAGTCTTTGGCTTAAAATCTAATTGATCTGATATAAGGATTGCCACTCCTGCTTTCTTCTGATGTCCATTAGCATGGTAAATTCTTTTCCACCCCCTCACTTTAAATCTGGAGGTGTCTTCGGGCTTAAAATGAGTTTCTTGGAGGCAACATATAGATGGGTTTTTGTTTTTTTATCCATTCTGATACCCTGTGTCTTTTGAATGGGGCATTTAGCTCATTAACATTCAGGATAACTATTGAGAGATATGAATTTAGTGCCATTGTATTGCCTGTAAGGTGACTGTTACTGTATATTGTCTCTGTTCCTTTCTGATCTACGACTTATAGGCTCTCTCTTTGCTTAGAAGACCCCTTTCAAGATTTCCTGTAGAGCTGGTTTGGTGTTTGCAAATTCTTTCCATTTTTGTTTGTCCTGGAAGCTTTTAATCTCTCCTTCTATTTTCAATGATAGCCTAGCTGGATATAGTATTCTTGGCTGCATGTTTTTCTCGTTAAGTGCTCTGAAAATATCATGCCAGCTCACTCTGGCCTGCCAGGTCTCTGTGGATAAGTCAGCTGCCAATCTAATATTTTTACCATTGTATGTTACAGACTTCTTTTCCCGGGCTGCTTTCAGGATTTTCTCTTTGTCACTGAGACTTGTAAATTTTACTATTAGGTGACGGCGTGTGGGCCTATTCTTATTGACTTTGAGGGGCGTTCTCTTAACCTCCTTAATTTTGATGCTCGTTCCCTTTGCCATATTGGGGAAATTCTCCCCAATAATTCTCTCCAGTATACCTTCTGCTCCCCTCTCTCTTTCTTCTTCTTCTGGAATCCCAATTATTCTAATGCTGTTTTGTCTTATGGTGTCACTTATCTCTTGAATTCTCAGCTCGTGGTCCAGTAGCTGTTTGTCCCTCTTTTGCTCAACTTCTTTATTCTCGATCATTTGGTCTTCTATATCACTAATTCTTTCTTCTGCCTCATTTATACTAGCAATGAGAGCCTCCAGTTTTGATTGTACCTCATTAATAGCTTTTTTAATTTCAACTTGGTTAGATTTTAGTTCTTCTATTTCTCCAGAAAGGGCTTTTATATCTCCCAAGAGGGTTTCTCTAATATCTTCCATGCCTTTTTCGAGTCCGGCTAGAACATTGAGAATTGTCATTCTGAACTCTAGATCTGACATATTACCAATGTCTGTATTGATTAGGTCCCTAGCCTTTGGTACTGCCTCTTGGTCTTTTTTCTGTGGTGAATTTTTCAGCCTTGTCATTTTGTCCGGATAAGAGTATATGAAGGAGCAAGTAAAATACTAAAAGGGTGTCAACAACCCCAGGAAAATATGCTTTAACCAAGTCAGAAGAGATCCCAAATCGTGAGGGGGTAGAAAGGGGATAAAAAGAGGTTCAGAAAGAAAGAAAAGAAAAGAATTAAAAAAAAGAAAACGAGAAAAGAAAAGTATAAAAATGAAAAATATATATATATTACATAAACTAGTTAAAAACTTTAAAAATAAAAGGGTAAAAGTTAAAAAAATTAGCAGAAGAAGAGAAAAAATATGAAAATGAATTTAAAAAAATTAAATTAACTGCAATACTAAATAATCATAGCGAGAAAGCCATGAGTTCCGTGCTTTGCTTTCTCCTCCTCTGGAATTCTGCTGCTCTCCTTGGTATTGAAACTGCACTCCTTGGTAGGTGAACTTGGTTTTGCCTGGATTTCTTGTTGATCTTCTGGGGGAGGGGCCTGTTGTAGTGATTCTCAAGTGTCTTTGCCCCAGGCGTAATTGCACCACCCTTATGAGTGGGGCCAGGTTGAGTAATCCGCTAGCGTTTACTTTCAGGAGCTTTGTTCCCTGAGCGCTTTCTGTAGAGTTCCGGAGGACAGGGAATACAAATGGCGGCCTCCTGGTCTCCAGCCCGTAGGAGCCAAGAGCCCGGGGCCCCACTCCTCAGTGTGCCCTCTGAGAACAGCTCCTAGTATCTCCTGTCTGCCTGACCTCTGGCCGCGCTCCAAGCTCACCAAGCCTGCGACCGGTTCAAGGTTAACCCAGGCTGGGAGCTCACTGTCGGCTCTGTCTCTGTAGCCAGCTTCCCCGTTCCAATACCCACAAGCTCTGCGACACTCAGACACCCCCAATCCTTCTGTGACCCTGCGGGACCTGAGGCCACGCTGACCCCGCGTGGGCTTTGCCCCGGTTTAGCCTCTGGAGTGATGTCCCTCAGCAGAATAGACTTTTAAAAGTCCTGATTTTGTGCTCCGTTGCTCCGCCGCTTGCTGGGAGCCGGCCCCTCCCCCTGGGGTCTATCTTCCTGTCACTTTGGATTCACTTCTCCACCAGTCCTACCTTTCAGAAAGTGGTTGTTTTTCTGTTTCTAGAATTGCTGTTCTTCTTCTCTTCGACTGCCGATGGATTTGCAGGTGTTTGCAATCTTTAGATAAGCTATCTAGCTGATCTCCTGCTAGCGAAGTAGTCTCAGCCTGCTACTTCTCTGCCATCTTGACTCCTCCTATCAAAATATACCATTCTTTTATGATAAAAACTCTTAATAGATTGGCTATAGAAGGAGCATACTTCTACCTAATTAAGGCCACCTACAGCAACCCCACAGCAAACATCCTACTCAATGAAGAAAAATTGAAAGCATTTCTTCCAAGAACAGGAACGTAACAAGGAAGGACACTCTCCCCACCTCTATTCAATATAGTAGTGGAAGTCCTAGCTAGAGCAATTAGGTAAGAGAAAGAAATAAAAGCCTCAGGTGAATAGGTGTTATTTCCTCTGAAAGTTTGGTAGAATTCCCCACGAATCCATCAAGTCTGGGCTCTTTTTTGAGGGGAGGTTTTTGATCACTGCTTCCATCTCTTTACTAGATATCAGTCTATTCAGGTTGTCTATTTCTTTCTGGTTCAAATTTGGGAGTTCATAGTTTTCCAGGAATGCATCCATTTCATTTAGGTTGCTTAGCTTATTGGCATATAACTGTTGATAATAACTTCTGATGATTGTTTCTACTTCCTTAGTGTTAGTTGTGATCTCTCCCATTTCATTCATAATTTTATGAATTTGGGCTTTCTCTCTTTTCTTTTGGATTAGTGTGGCCAATGGTTTATTAATCTTATTGATTCTTTCAAAAAATCAACTTCTAGTTTTATTGATACATTCTACTGTATCTCTGGTTTCTACCTCATTGATCTCAGCTCTAATCTTGATGATTTCCCTTCTTATGTGTGGAGTTGGTTTGATTTGTTTTTGATTTTCCACTTCTTTAAGGTGTAGAGACAGCTGGTGTATTCTGGAGTTTTCAGTTTTTTGAGGGAGGCTTGGATGACTATGTATTTCCCCCTTAGGATCGCCTTTGCTGTATCCCATAGGTTTTGGATCGAAGTGTCTTCATTTTCATTGGTTTCCATGAATTGTTTCAGTTCTTTGATCTCCTGGTTGATCCAAGCATTCTTAAGCAAGGTGGCCTTTAGGTTCCAGGTGTTTGAATCCATTCTGAACTTTTCTTTGTGATTGAGCTCCAGTTTCAAAGCATTCTGATCTGAGAATATGCAGGGAATCATCTCGGTCTTTTGGTATCGGTTGAGTCCTGATTTGTGACCCAGGGTGTGGTCTATTCTGGAGAAGGTTCCATGTGCACTTGAGAAGAATAAGTATTCTGCTGTTTTAGGGTGGAATGTTCTGTATATATCTATGAGGCCCATCTGATCCAATGTGTCATTCAATGCTCTTGTTTCTTTATTGATTTTCTGCTTCGATGATCTGTCTATTTCTGAGAGAGGTGTGGTAAGATCTCCTACTATTAATGTATTCATATCAATATGACTCTTTATCTTGATTAACAGTTTTCTTATGTAATTGGCTGCTCCCTTATTGGGGGCATAGATATTTACAATTGTTAGATCATCTTGGTGGGTAATCCCTTTAAGGATTATGTAGTGTCCTTCTGTATCTCTGACTACAGTCTTTAGTTTAAAATCTAATTTATCTGATATGAGAATCACTACCCCAGCCTTCTTTTGAGGCCCATTGGCATGAAAGATGCTTCTCCATCCCTTCACTCTCAGTCTGGGTGTATCGTTAGGTTCAAAGTGGGTCTCTTATAGACAACATATGGATGGGTCCTGTCATTTTATCCAATCTGCAACTCTGTGCCGTTTTATTGGCGCATTGGGCCATTCACATTGAGAATGATTATTGATAGATACGTTTTTATTGACATTGTGTTACCTTTGAAGTCTTTCTTTCTGTAGATTTTCTCTATATTTCTGTTCAATGCTATTCTTAGGATATTTCCTCTTTTACAGAACCCCCCTTAATATTTCCTTCAGTATCAGTTTGGTGGTTGCATAGTCTTTTAAGCCTTGCCAGTCTTGGAAACTCTTTATCTCTCCATCCAATCTGAATGGCAGTCTTGCTGGATAAAGTATACAAATGGCTATCAGACACATGAAAAAATGTTCATCATCACTAGCCCTCAGGGAGATTCAAATTAAAACCACATTGAGATATCACCTTACACCAGTTAGAATGGCCAAAATTAGCAAGACAGGAAACAACTTGTGTTGGAGAGGATGTGGAGAAAGGGGAACCCTCTTCCACTGTTGGTGGGAATGCAAGTTGGTACAGCCTCTTTGGAGAACAGTGTGGAGATTCCTCAAGAAATTAAAAATAGAGCTTCCCTATGACCCTGCCATTGCACTACTGGGTATTTACCCCAAAGATACAGATGGAGTGAAAAGAAGGGCCATCTGTACTCCAATGTTTATAGCAGCAATGGCCACGGTCGCAAAACTATGGAAAGAACCAAGATGCCCTTCAACGGACAAATGGATAAGGAAGATGTGGTCCATATACACTATGGAGTATTATGCCTCCATCAGAAAGGATGAATACCCAACTTTTGTAGCAACATGGATGGGACTGGAAGAGATTATGCTGAGTGAAATAAATCAAGCAGAGAGAGTCAATTATCATATGGTTTCACTTATTTGTGGAGCATAACAAATAGCATGGAGGACAAGGGGTCTTAGAGAGGAGAAGGGAGTTGGGGGAAATTGGATGGGGAGGTGAACCATGAGAGACTATGGACTCTGAAAAACAATCTGAGGGGTTTGAAGTGGTGGGGGGGTGTGAGGTTGGGGTACCAGGTGTTGGGTATTATAGAGGGCACAGATTGCATGGAGCACTGGGTGTGGTGAAAAAATAATGAATACTGTTATGCTGCAAATGAATTTAAAAAATAAAATAAAATAAAAATAAATAAATTTTTTAAATGTGCTTATATAACTTTGAGTTAAATATATAAATAAAGTTTTTTTAGAAGATTTTATTTATCTATTTAACAGGGATCACAAGCTGGCAGAGAGGCAGACAGAGAGAGATAGAAGGAGGCTCCCCCGGAGCAGAGAGCAGAAAACTGGGCTCGATCCCAGGACCCTGGGATCATGACCTGAGCTGAAGGCAAAGGCTTTAACCTACTGAGTCACCCAGGTTCTCCATAAAGTTGCTTTAAAAGAAGAAATTTTAACAGGAAAGTATATAGGTCATTTCACAAATGTTGACATGGAGATCTTAAAATATTCCTTAGGAAGTGTCCTCAGTTATGTTCCTTTGCCTTCCAGAGCTAAAGAAAGCTACTACTCCACAATTACTTCCTAGAAACAGTTTTAAAATTAAAACAAATACCAAGAAAAAGAAAACCACCACTGTCACCACCATCACTACCACCAGCAAAAAGAATCCATCAACAAACTTATGTCTGAAGTGGAGACATACCTCACTTTCCTGGTAGATGGAGTGGCCTCAGTGTTTGCTTTCACACTTGGTTAAATATTTCCACTAGTTCCTATGGCTGTCAATACAGAGGAGTTTGCTGGAAGAATCAGCAGAATGCATGAGAAGTCCCCAAACTAGTTACATGGATAAAGTAGCAAAATGTGAGACTCTCTTGCCATGTGCTTGTTCTAGCATCCCTGTGATTCTTCCTTCATCTTTATGCTGCCAGGACTGGTGCATTGAGAAGATAATCAGTAATCAATGGAAGTTCTAGATACCGCATCTTATGAATACAAAACATTTATGAAAGTAACAGCATGTGATCTCATAAATCTCATATCTTCTCTTTATGAACCATTGAAAATAGCTCTGTGCTTCAACAAAACTTTTTCAAAAAATATATACCTTTGAGAAAAGGATTGACCAATATTTATTTTTTTGTAAGTTATGTTATTTCCCTCTAAGGGACAGAAAGAGAGCCCATTGCTTAAAAAAATCCATCTGCGGGACCACCAATGTCTTCCAAGTTGCATAATTCACACAGGGACTATGCTGAGCTCTGTGCAGAGGATGGGGTACACATCCTACAGAAGAGAATGAGAAGGAAAAGCATGGCATGGACCTAATGTAACACTGAAACATGTAAAGCTAGCTCTTGACCTGAGTACCTAAGACAGACAAACTACAGAGTTTATCCAGGGTTTATTGTCTCCCACCGATCTTATCACTGTTGAAGTGAGTGAGAGAGATAGGTGTATAGATTTCTACTGCTGCCTTGACAGGTCACCACAAACACAGTGGCTTCAAAGGACACACTTTATTATCTCACAGTTCTATGGGCTAGGAGTCCAACCAGGATCTCCCTGGACAAAAATCAAGGTGTCAATAAGGCTGCCTTTCTTCTGGAAGCTCCAGGGGACAATCTGTTTCTTTGACTTTTCCAGCTTTTTTAGGTTCCCCATATTCCTTGGCTATTGGACACTTCCCTCTGTCTTCATCACTTGAAACAGCAGGTAGATTTCTTTCACATAGCATCGTTCTGACCTCCTTTTCTTCCTGTTCCAATATTAAGGCCCCCGTGTAATTCCATGGGATCACCTGGACAATCAAGGATAAAGTCCCCATCTCCTGGTCCTTAACATAAGCACATTGGCAAAGTCCCTTTTGCTCTGTGATGTAACATATTCACAATTGCAGGGATTAGAAAGGACCTGCTAGGGAGGGGCCATTATTTTGTCCACCACAACAGTATTAACTCAGGAGTCAACTAATACTCTAGTATATATATATAAATAGATAGATCGATCGATAGATCTATCGATCTATCGATCTATCGATCGATCTATCGATCTATCGATCGATCTATCTATCTATATATATCTGTCTTAGTTTGTCTGTGTTGCCCACCACAACTGTATTAATCAGGATTCAACTAATACTCTAATATATATATATATATATATATATATATATATATACTTCCTAAATATGTATTTTTTTTCCAATGTATATTTTCTAATTTCAACATTTTAGTAAAGTACAACACTACCTCATGGCATAATCAAGACAAAGGCTAATCAGAACTCTAGAAGTATTACATTGATGACCATAAAATTGCCTAAGCACTAGTGTCTTTGGAGTAGTTGCTTTGCTTTGTTTTCTGGACATGGCTTTTTTCTCTCCAAGGCTGACATTGCAGAAAATTCATCCAAGGTGCAATGGTAGAGGAGAGGAATGGATGGTCATGGCAGCGTTGGTGTACCTAGGACCCATTCACTTTCTGCTGTGAACCCTCAGCTGGGTCTATATAAGGCAGGTGGGATGGATAAATTGTTAGATAGAAGATATAACAATAGTAAATATCTATGCCCCCAAGATGGGACGAGCCAACTACATAAGCCAACTGTTAATCAAAATAAAGAGACATACTGATAAAAATACATTAATTGTAGGGGATTTTCACTTGCAACTCTCAGCAATAGATATATCATCTAAGCAGAAAATCAACAAAGAAGAGCTTTGAATGACACATTGGACCAGATGGACCTCATAGATATATACAGAACATTCCACCCTAAAACAGCAGAATACTCATTCTTCTCGAGTGCATTTCTCCAGAATAGACCACATACTGGGTTTCAAATCAGGGCTCATCTGATACCAAAAGACTGAGATTATTCCCTGCATATTCTCAGACCATGATGCTTTGAAACTGGAACTCAACCACAAGAAGAAGCTTGGAAGGAATTCAAACACTTGGAAGCTAAAGACCATCCTGCTCAAGAATGTTTGGGTCAACCAGGAAATCAAAGAAGAACTTAAACAACTCATGGAAACCAATGAGAATGTGGACACATCCGTCCAAAATCTATGAAATATAACAAAGGCGGTCCTAAGGGTGAAATTCACAGCCATCCAAGCCTCCCTCAAAAAAAAAAAATTTTTTTTTGAAAAATTCAGAATTCACCAACTCTCTTTTCACCTTAAAGAACTGGAAAATCAACAATATATTAAGCCAACCCCATACATAGAGAAGGGAAATAATCAAGATTAGAGCAGTGATCAATGAGTTAGAAACTAGAGGTATAGTACAACACATCAATGAAACTAGAAGTTGGTTCTTTGAAAGAATTGATAAGATCAATAAACCACTGCACAAACTAATCCAAAAGAAAAAAGAGGGCCCAAATTAATAAAATTCTGAATGAAAGGGGGCATATCATGACTAACACCAAGGAAATAGAAACAAACATCAGAAAATTTTTTTATTATTTTTTTTTATTTTTTATAAACATGTAATATATTTTTACCCCCAGGGGTACAGGTCTGTGAATCGCCAGGTTTACACACTTAACAGCACTCATCATAGCACATACCCTCCCCAATGTCCATAACCCCACCCACCTTCTCCCAACCCCCTCCCCCCAGCATCCCTCAGTTTGTTTTGTGAGATTAAGAGTCACTTATGTTTTGTCTCTCTCCCAATCCCATCTTGTTTCATTTATTCTTTCCTACCCCCTTAGCCCCCCCATGTTGCATCTCCATTTCCTCATATCAGGGAAATCATATGATTATTGTCTTTCTCCAATTGACTTATTTCACTAAGCATGATACCCTCTAGTTCCATCCACATCATTGCAAATGGCAAGATTTCATTTCTTTTGATGGCTGAATAATATTCCATTGTGTATATATACCACTTCTTCTTTATCCATTCATCTGTGGATGGACATCTAGGTTCTTTCCATAGTTTGGCTATTGTAGACATTGCTGCTATAAACATTTGGGTGCACGTGCCCCTTCAGATCACTATGTTTGTATCTTTAGGGTAAATACCCAGTAGGGCAATTGCTGGGTCATAGGGTGTTTCTATTTTCAACTTTTTGAGGAATCTCCATGCTGTTTTCCAGAGTGGTTGCACCAGCTTGCATTCCCACCAACAGTGTAGGAGGGTTCCCCTCTCTCCGCATCCTTGCCAGCATCTGTCATTTCCTGACTTGTTAATTTTAGCCATTCTGACTGGTGTAAGGTGATATCTCATTGTGGTTTTGATTTGTATTTCCCACATCAGAAATTATTATCAACAGCTGTATGCAAAAGAGTTATGCAACCTAGAAGAAATGGGTGCATTGCTGGAAACCTATTAACTTTCAAGTCTGTAACAGGTAGTAATTGACAACTTGAATAGACCAATATCTAGCAATGAGACAGAAGCAGTGATCAAAAACCTTCCAAAAAAACAAAAGTCCAGGGCCTGATTATTTCAAAGAAGAAATAATACCTATTCTCTTGAAGTTGTTTCAAAAAATAGAAACAGAAGGAAAACTTCCAGACTCATTCTGTGAGGCCAGCATTACCTTGACCCCCAAACCAGAAAAAGACTCTATCAAAAATGAGAATTTCAGGGGCGCCTGGGTGGCTCAGTGGGTTGAGCCGCTGCCTTCGGGTCGGGTCATGGTCTCAGCGTCCTGGGATCGAGCCCCGCATCGGGCTCTCTGCTCAGCAGGGAGCCTGCTTCCTCCTCTCTCTCTGCCTGCCTCTACCTGCCTGTAATCTCTGTCTGTCAAATAAATAAATAAAATCTTTAAAAAAAAAAAAATTTTAAAATGAGAATTTCAGACCCATATCCCTGATGAATACAGATGCCGAGATTCTCAACAAGATCCTAGCTGATAGGATCCAAGTGTACATTAAAAAGATTATTCAGCAGGACCCTTTGATAAGCCTCTTCAACAACAATTTCGACAGCAACTTCTTTCAAGACATGTCTCCAAAGGCAAAGGAAACAAATGTGAAAATGAACTTTTGGGACTTCATCAATATTAAATCTTCTGAACAGCAAAGGAAACAGTCAACAAAACAAAGAGTCAACCCACAGAATTGGAGAAAATATTCGCAAATGACACTCCAGACAAAGGGCTAATATCCAAGATCTATAAAGAATTCCTCAAACTCAACACCCACAAAACAGATAATCATGACAAAAAATGGGTAGAAGACATGAACAGACACTTCTCCAAAGAAATACAAATGGCTAACAGACACATGAAAAAGTGTTCATCATCACTAGCCATCAGGAAGATTCAAATCAAAACTACATTGAGATACCACCTCAATGGCCAAAATTAACAAGACAGGAAACAAAAAGTGTTGGAGAGGATGTGGAGAAAAGGGAACCCTCTTACACTGTTGGTAAGAATGCAAGTTGGTACAGACATTTTGGAAAACAGTGTGGAGATTCTTTAAGAAATTAAAAATAGAGCTTCCCTATGACCCTGCAATTACACTACTGGATATTTATCCAAAGGTACTGATGTAGTGAAAAGAAAGACCATATGTACCCCAATGTTCATAGCAGTCATGGCCACAGTCACCAAACTGTGGAAAGACAAGATACCCTTCAATAGACGAATGGTTTAAGAAGATATGGCCCATATATACAATGGAGTATTATGCCTCCATCAGAAAGGATGAATATCCATCTTTTGTATCAACATGGACAGGACTAGAGGAGATTATGTTGAGTGAAATAAGTCAAGCAGAAAAAGTCAATTATCATATGGTTTCACTTACTTGTGGAGCATAAGGAATAACATGGAGGACATTAGGAGAAGGCAAGGAAAAGTGAATTGGGATAAATCAGGGGGGGGCATGAAGCATGAGAGATGGTGGACTCTGAGAATTAAACTGAGGGTTTTGGAAGGGAGGGGGTGGTGAGATGGGTGAGTCTGGATGTGGGTATTAAGGAGGGCACGTATTGCATGGAGCACTGGGTGTAGTGCATAAACAATGAATCTTCCTGGGAGACTGAAAAAAGAAAGACATTTTCTCCAAATTTACACTTTGCAAATTTTACTATCTTATGCCTGGAGGTCTTTCTACTCTCATTGTCCTGGGGGGTATCCTCTCTGCCTGTAGGATATGAAAACTTGTTCCATTCCCCAAATAGAGAAATTCTCAGCTAGGATTTGCTCAACCATATCTTCTAGTCCTCTCTCTGTCCACCTGCTCAGGAATCCCAACAATTCTGACTTTGGAGCATTTCATGGCATTATTTATTTCCCTAATTCTGTTTTCATGGCTTCTAAGGTGTTTGTTCCAGGCTTTCTGATCCTTCTTTCCTGGCAGTTTGTCTTCTAAGTCACTATAACTTGGAAACGAAAATGGTGGTTTTCCTTGTGTCTCTGCAGTGTGGGTTGACCAGAATATTGGACCTTGTAGTAATAGAATTTTGCTCGGGGGGGGGGGGGAAGGGGAGAAAGAAAAAAAGAAAAAACAAAAAAGAGAACTTTACTCAGGCTGCCATCTCTTATTTGTGGTTACACATTTTTTTCCTGTTTGAAAATTTTAGGTATTGTGGTAATAATACCAAAATATTAGTAGAGTCCTTCTAGAGAATTGCTGGCGTTTTGACTTGGAGCAGATGGATAAGGGTGTGGAGCTGTGTGCTCTGTAGTTAGTCACTATTTTAATTTAAAACATTTGAGTTTTATCAGGTGCTTTTCTCAGAGAATCAGTTATACAACCATGGCTGCTGCTAATGGACTGAAAGCAAAACCAGTGACCTCTTTGAGGTTCTCTTCTTGCAGGAAAATGCAGTGTTGAAAAAATTCAGGGCTCTGGGCATTTCAATTTTTTATTATAATTTCCTCAATGCACATAATTATTATGTATGCTCAATGTTTTTCTTCCTGTGGAAATAAAGTGTTGTTTTGTGCTGCTGTATATTCTACTACCCTCCAGAAAAGACTCTGGAGAGCAGTTGTAGAGGTCCCTGGTGTGGGACCGGCAGCTCTGGTGGTGAATGTAAAAGTCTACTTATCCAGAACAAGCCATTTTGTTGTTTATGCAGTAAACGTAGATTGACCCTGACCCCCTACACACACCGAGGAACTT
Organism: Mustela lutreola; assembly: GCF_030435805.1. Lineage (NCBI taxonomy): Eukaryota > Metazoa > Chordata > Mammalia > Carnivora > Mustelidae > Mustela > Mustela lutreola. The sequence continues at coordinate 122,642,694 of NC_081295.1, forward strand.
ATTTAGAAACAAGTCTGGGAAACCAGTAAAATATGGCTGACCAGCCCCTGATAACAGAGCCCATATACCAGGATGTGTCAGGTCATGGGAAGGTAGCAGAGGCCAGAATGCAAGGATGAGTCAATCCAGGTGGAGACATCGAATCAGGAAAGCACCTCCCTAACCACCGAAGAATGTGGGCCCTGAATTTTGGGTGCCTTTTGGTTGCCAATTCTGACCAGAGTGATAGGCTATTTCCAATAGTTGCTATAGGGTGAATTGTAATTCAATTGGCCACCTGTGTGTGGCCAGGCTCAACCACATGACCTTTACTCTATAAAAGTTAGCCTGTGAGGCTGGGAGGGGTCACCTTCTCTGTGAGAGGCAGCTCTGTCTGGTCAGTTTGATTCTTGATACTTGGCACGAAGTAAAGCTTTGCTTGACCTTCGCTTTGTATCGGTCTCGTCCTTTTGTCCACAGACCCTTCAGTGGGGGCTCACCCAGGATAAAACTATGAGAACTGAGCCAGCACCAGAATTTCTGGGAAAAGCCACTGGAGGTAAGATCTCAAGACCCATTCTTTGAGATCCTATCTGTTTGTCTGTCTGTCTGGTTGTGGAGCTCCAGGGTGAAGCCCACCAGGGAGAAGCTGGATGCAGCACTGCTCTCCAGGGCTGGAGTGGATATGGGGATGCCTCATTCCTCAAGGGGGGGGGGGGATTGCCAGGGGGTACAGGCCCTCCCAGGTGGTCAGAGGACCTGCCAGGCGGTTCAAATCCCCCCAGGCAGTCAGGGGATGGAGAAAATCCCCACCAGCGGGTGTTTGCAGGGAACCAAGAAAATCCCCACTGACCGCTGGGTCTACGGTTGTCTTTGTCTTGGGTTTTTGTTGTCTGTTGTGTTGTTTGTTGTGTTTAAATAAGTGGGGCAAGCAGAGAGTAAGGGGACTCTAACTTTTATCTCTCTGTTCCTCCTAATAGATGTGGGGCTTCTCCCTTATTCATTTCTTGTGTTAATGGCTATAACTGGAGCTCACTGTGGTTAGTCCAACTCGAGACAGAGACTTTAAGGAATATTCCCAAGCAGGTGCCAAAACTCCCTTTGTTTCAGGGAAATTCCTTGCCTTCTCTGGCCCAACATGGACTGCCTAGCCCCTCCCCCTTGCTGGTGGGAAAGCATGATGTCCACTCCTCTCTTGGAGCTGATGAGCTCTAAAAATGGGAACCCTTTCTCTGCCTTCTGGTGGCACTTTGTTCTTCTGTCTCCCCATTCTGTTTCTGCACCAACTTGGGTGTGACCTGCATAACTGGCCTGTAGACCATCCTCGGTGCTTCCTGCACCAAGACTCCTTCTCTCTTCACTGTTGGGAAACAGTGAAGTTAGGTCCCCCTGGACCTAACACCCCCCACTCCGGATCTTCCCACCTGTGTCTCAGATAAACATTCAAAGTGGAGTGGGCCCAGGTGGAACATAAATCAATATTTGAACTGTTACGTTTGTTGGCTTAATTAGGATAAACATGTCTTTGAAGTTACAGCAGTAAATGTGAAACTTCAAAGTTTACTTAAGATCAAATAAGCTCATGTTATTTATGTTAAAATCTGCTAAAATCTGTGTTAAAATCTATTGAAATCTATTAGTAAATAGAAGACTAAACTGATGGTTAATTGTCTGTCTCAAAGTTATAATGGGTAACTGTTAAAGTAACTTTTAGAGTCTTTGGTAACTTGAAACTTTAAAGTTTTGGTTGGATGACAAATGGAATTAAAATATGAACATCTATGTCTTAACCAAATGGGATAAAATGCTAAGGCATTAATTACTGGAACTAGTTTTGTGCTTTTAACTTCATACTGCAAAGAAACTAAGGATATTTAAATCTGTTGGTAAAGATGTTTTGTGCTTAACTGATTGGTAAATTTGCCATCCGAAGAATTTTGTTGTAACAGTTCACAACTGGTTATATTTAGTCTTCACTAGAGATTAAGGTGTTTCTAAGAGTATAAAATTCTGCTAATTCTGCTAACTAAGACTGACGGAAATAAGAAAAACAACTCTATATGTAGGAAAGTAGGAGATATTTAAGAAGATACGGAATGAAAATACATTTTGTTAAAAGTAAGAAAAGATAATTTTGCCCTAAATGAAGTGGTTGTTTGGAAGAAAATGACTTGGGACAAAACCTGAATGTAAAGGAAAATTACATAAGTTTTGTGAAGGAAAATCTTCAGAAAAAAATTTTACATATGGTCAGGATGGACTAAGAAAAAAGAAGAGAAAAAGACCAGATGCCTGATCCTATTTGAATAAAGAAACAGCCCCCAAGGTGATTTAGCACTCTCCTGACATACCTCCACATAGATTATACTTCCAAGTGAATGGGCCATTTGGCCTTGAGAGACTGGGAAAGCACCCCAGCCTTGAGAGACTGTGTAAACACCCCATTACCATCCCCCATTGCCTATAACCATAGAAACTCACTCTTAACCCTGTCGAGTACTCAGTCTTTGGGAACAATACACTGATCCCGCCAGCATTAATAAAGCTGTGTTCTCCCATCTCTCCATGTGCCATTTGGGTTTCCTCAGTCACCTCGGTTTTTCCGCAACATTTGGTTCCCTGACCATAAATCCCAACCACGCTGGCCCATAGTGCCACCGGTGTGGGACAGGAGACAGGCCTCAGAGGGCAAACAGAGTACCTGCCCTAGGGTTTAGGCATGCCCCTCTGATTTCAGCGGACCCAAGGCTGGGCTCTCCTGGACAGCCACAGCTCACCTCTGCCCTGCTGGACCAACAATAGGAGACCAGGGACAACTGACTGGATCTGCCTGTTGAACCAGGAAAGCCCCAGGGCCACGTATGAGCCAGACCCATTCATAAAGAATGGAAGGGGAGACTGGTCGCCTCCCATTGGCCAGGGATACCCAGAAGGAGGTGTCCAACCTGTTTGAATGTGAAGATTGCCTGACTGTGTAAATCTGTCTGTATGGATCCACCGCTTCGGCTATGGAGTCTGAGTGGACTGCACCCTGAGTCTCGAGTGGCGTCATATGGCATAACAGTCACCTACTCCATGGAGTAGCCTGGTCCGGGGCTTATACGGACAGACCTTAGCTAAGACACTCCTAAGTTCCCTCAAGGGATGCAAGCAGGACAGCATCTGAAATTCCCCTCCCTTTGTCTGCGACATCATTCACGACGGGAGGGAAATCCAGTAAACTCACTATCTTAAGACTGCATGCTTAAGAATTTTAAGAAGGGAATACTCTGGTATAGAAAAGCTGGTTTTCTCTCTGTTTAAAGGGGCAAAGTTTTCTTAGGTTAATTGATCCGTTAAAAAAAATCAAAAGCTTCTGCATAGCCAAGGAAACAGTCAAGAAAACAAAGAGGCAATCCACGGAATGGGAGAAGATATTTGCAAATGAAAGTACAGACAAAAGGTTGATATCCAGGATCTATAATGAGCTCCTCAAACTCAACAAACACAAAACAGACAATCATATCAAAAAATGGGAAGAAGATATGGACAGACGCTTCTCCAATAAAGACATACAAATGGCTATCAGACACATAAAAAAATGTTCATCATCACCAGCCCTCAAGGAGATTCAAATTAAAACTACATTGAGATATCACCTTACACCAGTTAGAATGGCTAAAATTAGCAAGACAGAAAGCAACATGTGTTGGAAGGGATGTGGAGAAAGGGGAACCCTCTGACACTGTTGGTGGGAATGCAAGTTGGTGCGGTCTCTTTGGAGAACAGTGGGGAGATTCCTCAAGAAATTAAACATAGAACTTCCCTATGACCCTGCCATTGCACTCCCGGGTATTTACCCCAAAGATACAGATGGAGTGAAAAGAAGGGCCATCTGTACCCCAATGTTTATAGCAGCAATGGCCACGGTCGCCAAACTGTGGAAAGAACCAAGATGCCCTTCAACGGACGAATGGTTAAGGAAGATGTGGTCCATATGCACTATGGAGTATTATATGCCTCCATCAGAAAGGACGAATACCCAACTTTTGTAGCAACATGGACGGGACTGGAAGAGATTATGCTGAGTGAAATAAGTCAAGCAGAGAGAGTCAATTATCATATGGTTTCACTTATTTGTGGAGCATAACCAATAGTATGAAGGACATGGGGAGTTAGAGAGGAGAAGGGAGTTGGGGGAAGTTGGAAGGGGAGGTGAATCATGAGAGACTATGGACTCTGAAAAACAATCTGAGGGTTTTGAAGGGGGGGTTGGAGGTTGGGGGTACCAGGTGGTGGGTATTATAGAGGGCACAGATTGCATGGAGCACTGGGTGTGGTGCAAAAATAATGAATACTGTTATGCTGAAAATAAAAAATAAATTTAAAAAAAAAGTAAATGGGGGCACCTGGGTGGCTCAGTGGGTTAAGCCGCTGCCTTCAGCTCAGGTCATGATCTGAGGGTCCTGGGATCGAGTCCCGCATCAGGCTCTCTGCTCAGCAGGGAGCCTGCTTCCCTCTCTCTCTCTCTGCCTGCCTCTCCATCTACTTGTGATTTCTCTCTGTCAAATGAATAAATAAAATCTTAAAAAAAAAAAAAAGTAAATGGTTTTCTCTTTGCCTGCCCAGAAAACCCAATTTCTATGTTTTGTTTTATCGGGTGTTTAACATCCCTAATTATATTTAGGCATGTGCTTTAAAACTTTCTAAGGTTTTAGCAATTGTTGACAAGATTTAAATTGTAAATGAGATCTCTTTGACTCTTAAGGCTTTTCCTTGGAATATTAAGTTACTCAGTAAGTACTGCTAAACCAGTAACAAACCTTGGGTTACATTTGGGTAAGTGCTGTAACTACTCTAGGGGTTCTACACACTAAACCAAAATTAGTAACATGGGACTAAATAAACTGAAAGATTGCAATGTTGTGTCTCTTAATGTTTTGTCTTATTTTAAACATTACTGGTTCTCTAATGTCGGCTCTTCCAGACTAGGGAAACTTTCTCTTAAGTTATCTGTATCTTAGGAGAGACAAGATGATGGGGAACTAGGAAGAGGCGCCATTTCAACCTATACCCTAAAGAGAGCTGATTACCTACCAAGGAACTGTGATCACCCAGGAAATCAGCCTGAGATTAGAATTATACACTTCTGGATCTCTATGGGGGCAGAAGACGCCAGTAGGCAGGTAAAGTGGAGTGGGAACATCAGACTGAATCAGAAAATAGACAAAAGGGGGAGGAAACCACCAGAAGTGATCCACTGGAAAGTAATTCTCCAATATGAGAGTGCTCTGTGACTGGGGACCAGCACTAAGTTGAAGTCTGGTTGAAATCACTCAAAAAGAGCAAAGGATTGTGGGGGCAAATTGTGGGAATCGGGGCAGTTGGGGACAGGCGCTTAATTCCCCAGACCGAGAACAGCCACCCCTGGTGCTGAGCCAGAGAGAGTGCAGCAAAGAAACCAAGTCTTGGTCCCTGAGCTGTGAGCGCACCTGAGAGTGCCTGGGTGGGGCTCCCATGAGGGGCTAGGAGCCCTGCCAGCCAACAGAACCGCAGCACTTTGTACTATCCATGCCACAGGCTGTGCCAACAGCGTCTGAGTCACAACCCCCACCCTCCCCTGAGAGAGGTGCGTGCAGGCACCAGCCCAGCACTCTCAGACCCAGAGAGTCTGAGCAGTCCCAGCCCAGGCCAGTGGGAAGTGCTATCACTGCTTGGGACCTCTCTGGCAGTCTGGAGCTGCCCAGACAGCCACGGCTGTTGTGATTTTGGGTACCAACAGGAGTTCCTGTGTCCCCAGGGACCGAGTGACTGGGAACGTGCTCTGCCAGCAGTCAGGGGGAATTTATGTGCTCTGGAGCACCCAGAAGGGAACAGACTGAGTCTTCTCTCTGAGAGGGAGGTCTGAGTGCTGTTTGCTTTCCTCTAAACCTCCAAAAATGATCCAAAGTCGACAAGGTGAGAAAAAACAAATGAACAAACAAACAAAAAAACAAAAAAACCTCCAAGAACAAAAGCCTGAAAAATTGGTTTCCTCAGAGCCCACCCCCTTGATGGAGGTAGGAGGACTTAACTCAGGGAACATGACTGACTGAAAACCCACGCAGCAGGCTCCTCCCCCAGAAAGCCAACCAGAAGGGAAAAAAAAAAAAAAAAGAAGAAGAGAACACCCACCACTACTTCATAGATACAACCTTTATTTTTAATTTGTTCCCACTACTCTGGTTCATTTTTTTATCGAGAATTCTTTAACCTATTTACCATCACAGTGAGATGTCCAGTACATCAAATTCCATAATAACCTTTTAACCTGAACTTTTTGATACATATACCTGTGTTTTTCTTTTGCATTCTATTTTTTTAATTTTTTTAATTTTATTTTAGTTTAGTTTATTCTTTCTTTATTTTTATTTTTTAATATTCATAGAGTTAAATTTCAAGGTAATCCCCTTTCCCCAATCAATGCTATCTCTATAGGTAAACCAATTTTTAATCCCCCTCTATCTTAGGAAAGTTGAGTCCTTTAACAAAGATATCAAGATACATCCAGGAAGAATCAAAACAACCTTCCTCGCCCACACTGAGAATTTATAACCACTCTCCCATATTTTTCTTCCATCAGTGTTTCTGTGTATTTGTGTTTGTCTGGGTAGTATATAAATCTTATATTTGAAGTTATTTTTGACGAGGTTCTTTTTTTGTTTTGCTTTTATATATATACATATTCTTTTTCTCTTGTCATTTACTTTTATCAGTCTTTTTGTTTGTCTGTTTTTGTTTGCATACTTCATAAATCTTACCTTGGGGCCCATTTGGTCTGGGCCTTCTCTTTTGTTTTATCTCCCCCCCCTCTCTCTTTCCTTTCTTTTTTCTCTCTTTTTTTTCTTTTGTTTGGGTGGGCACTCTTGATTGCTCAGAAGCGTTCCAGGGTGCACCTTGCCTGCACCATAGTCAACACGTTCAACTATACATCTGTTCAGTCATCTCTCACCAAAATGACTAGGAGGAGGAATGCCTAGCAGAAGAAAAATTCAGAGGCTGGGCCTTCTGCAACAGAGCTAGTGGCTATTGACATAGACAATATGTCAGAAAGGGAATTCAGGCTAACAATTATCCATGCAATAGCTAGGTTGGAGAAAGCCATGGATAACAAAATGGAATTGATTAGGGCAAAACTAAAAGCTACCAGGGATGATGTTCACAATGATAGGGCAGAACTGAAAGCCACCAGGGATGATGTTCACAATGTTCTCAATGAGATCCAATCTAATCTAAATTCTCTAAAAGTTAGGCTAAGTGAGATAGAAGATAGAATTAGTGATCTGGAGGACAAACAGATAGAGAGATAGGATCAGGAAGAAGACTGGAACAAACAGCTTAGAAACCATGAAAACAGAATTAGGGAAATAAACGACACCAAGAAACATTCCAACGTCAGAATTATTGGAATCCATGAGGAAGAGGAGAAAGAAAGAAGTCTAGAAAATATAGTGAAACAAATTTTCTCCATGAAAATTTCCCCAATTTCGTGAATGGAACAAGCTTTCCTGTACTAGAGGCAGAACGGTTTCCCGCCAAGATTATGGATTCAAGAAAAACCTCAAGGCACTCATAGTAAAAATGAGAAATCATAACTATAGACAGGATCTCTTGAAAGCATCTAGGACAAAGAAGCTCCTTACATACAGATGAAAGCCATCAGAATAATGTCAGACCTGTCCACAGAAACCTGGCAAGTCTGAAATGGCTGGCAAGATGTATTCAGGGAACTAAATGAGAAAACATGCAGCCAAGAATACTTCATACAGCAAGACTGACATTCAAAATGGATGGAGAGATAAAGAGTTTCCAAGACTGGCAAGGCTTAAAACACTATGTGAACACCAAGCCAACACTGCAGGAAATATTAATGAGGGTTCGATAAAAGTGGGAAAATCCAAAGAATATCATTGAGCAGAAATATATAAAGACAATCTACAGAAAGAAAGACCTCAAAGGTAACATGATGTCAATAAAAACGTATCTATCAATAATCATTCTCAATGTGAATGGCTTAAATGCAACCATAAAATGGAACAGGGTTGCAGATTGGATAAAACGACAGCACCCATCCATATGTTGTCTACAAGAGACCCACTTCTAACCTAAGGATACATTCAGACTGAAAGTGAAGGGTTGGAGAAGCATCTTTCATGTCAATGGCCTCAAAAGAAGGCCAGAGTAGTGATTCTCATATCAGATAAATTAGATTTTAAACTAAAGACTGTAGTCAGAGATACAGAAGGACACTATATAATTCTTTTTTTTTTTTTAAAGATTTTATTTATTTATTTGACAGACAGAGATCATGAGTAGGCAGAGAGGCAGGCAGAGAGAGAGAGAGGAGGAAGCAGGCTCCCTGCCAAGCAGAGAGCCCGATGCAGGACTCGATCCCAGGACCCTGAGATCATGACCTGAGCCAAAGGCAGCGGCTTAACCCACTGAGCCACCCAGGCGCCCGACACTATATAATTCTTAAATGGACTATCCACCAAGAAGATCTAACAACTGTAAATATTTATGCCCCCAATATGGGAGAAGCCAATTACATAAGAAAATTATTAATCAAGGTAAAGAGTCATATTGATATGAATACATTATAGTAGGAGATCCTAACATGCTTCTCTCAGTAATAGATCATCAAAGCAGAAAATCAATAAAGAAAGAAGAGCATTGAATGACACATTGGACCAGGGGGACCTCATAGATATATACAGAACATTCCACCCTAAAACAACAGAATACTCATTCTTCTCAAGTGAACATGGAACCTTCTCCAGAATAGACCACACCCTGGGTCACAAATCAGGACTCAACCGATACCAAAAGACTGAGATCATTCCCTGCATGTTCTCAGATCACAATGCTTTGACACTGGAGCTCAATCACAAGGAAAAGTTCAGAAGGAACTCAAACACCTGGAAACTAAAGACCACCTTGCTTAAGAATGCTTGGATTAACCAGGAGATCAAAGAAGAACTGAAACAATTCATGGAAACCAATGAGAATGAAGACACTTTGGTCCAAAACCTATGGGATACAGCAAAGGCAGTCCTAAGGGGGAAATACATAGCCATCCAAGCCTCCCTCAAAAAAATTGGAAAATCCAGAATACACCAGCTGTCTCTACACCTTAAAGAAGTGGAGAATCAACAACAAATCAAACCAACTCCACACATAAGAAGAAAAATCATCAAGATTAGAGCTGAGATCGATGAGGTAGAAACCAGAGATACAGTAGAACATATCAATGAAATTAGAAGCTAGTTTTTTGAAAGAATCAATAAGATCAATAAACCATTGGCCACACTAATCCAAAAGAAAAGTGAGAAAGCCCAAACTCATAAAATTATGAATGAAAATGGAAAGATCACAACTAACACCAAGGAAGTAGAAACAATCATCAGAAGTTATTATCAACAGTTATATGCCAAGAAGCTAAGCAACCTAGATGAAATGGATGCATTCCTGAAAAACTATAAACTCCCAAAATTGAACCAGATAGAAAGAAATTGACAACCTGAATAGACTGCTATCTAGTAAAGAGATGGAAGCAGTGATCAAAAATCTCCCCCAAAAAAGAGCCCAGGACCTGATGGATTCCCTGGGGAATTCTACCAAATTTCAAAGAAGAAATAACACGTATTCCCCTGAAGCTGTTTCAAAAAATTAAAACCGAAGGAAAACTTCCAGACTCTTCCTATGAAGCCAGCATTACCCTGATCCCCAAACCAGGCAAAGACCCTACCAAAAAGGAGAATTTCAGACCAATATCACTGATGAATATGGATGCTAAGATTCTCAATAAGATCCTAGCAAAAAGGATCCAACAGCACATTAAAAAGATTATCCACCATGACCAGGTGGGATTCATCCATGGGCTACAAGGATGGTTCAACATTCACAAATCAATCATTGTGAGAGAACAAATCAATAAGAGAAGAGGGAAGAACCACATGGTCCTCTCAATTAATGCAGGAAAAGCATTTGACAAATCGAGCATCCGTTCCTGATTAAAACGCTTGAAAGTATAGGGATAGAGGGAACATTCCTAAACTTCATAAAATCTATCTATGAAAGACCCACAGCAAATATCATACTCAATGGGAAAAAGCTTGCATCCTTCCCATTGAGATCAGGAACACGACAAGGATGCCCATTCTCACCACTCTTGTTCAACATAGTATTAGAAGTCCTAGCAACAGCAATCAGACAACAAAGAGAAATAAAAGGTATCCAAATTGGCAATGAAGAAGTCAAACTCTCTCTTCACAGATGACATGATTCTTTATATGGAAAACCCAAAAGACTCCACCCCCAAACTACTAGAATTCCTAAAGCAATTCTGTAACGCGGCAGGAGACAAAGTCAATATACAGAAATCAGTGGCTTTCTTATACACTAACAATGAAAATACAGAAAGGGAAATGAGAGAATCGATTCCATTTACTATAGCACCAAGAACCATAAGATAACCAAAGAAGTAAAGTAACTGCACTCAAGAAACTACAGAACACCCATGAAAAAAATTGAAGATGACACAAAAAGATGGAAGACCATTCCATGCACCTGGATTGGAAGAATAAACATTGTTAAAATATCTATAGTGCCTAGAGCAATCTATACTTTTAATGCCATTCCAATCAAAACTCCACCAGTATTTTTCAAAGAGCTGGAGCAAATAATCCAAAAATTTGTATGAAATCAGAAGAGACCCCGAATCGCTAAGGAAATGTTGAAAAACAAAAATTAAACTGGGGGCATAACGTTACCTGATTTCAAGCTTTACTACAAAGCTGTGATCACCAAGACAGCATTTTAATGGCATAAAAACAGACACATAGACCAGTAGAACAGAGTAGAGAACCCAGATATGGACCCTCAACCCTATGGTCAAATAATCTTCGACAAAACAGGAAAAATATACAGTGGAAAAAAGACAGTCTCTTCAATAAATGGTGCTGGGAAAACTGGACAGCTATATGCAGAAGAATGAAAATCGACGATTCTCTTACACCATACACAAAGATAAACTCAAAATGGATAAAAGACCTCAACGTGAGAAAGGAATCCATCAGAATCCTAGAGGAGAACATAGGCAGTAACCTCTTCGATATCAGCCACAGCAACTTCTTTCAAGATATGTCTCCAAAGGCAAAGGAAACAAAAGCGAAGACCAACTTTTGGGACTTTATCAAGATCAAAATCTTCTGCACAACTAAGGAAACAGTCAACAAAACAAAGAGACAACCCACAGAATGGGAGAAGATATTTGCAAATGACAGTACAGACAAAAGGTTATTATCCAGGATCTATAAAGAACTCCTGAAGCTCAACACACACAAGGCAGATAAGCACATAAAATAGGCAGAAGATATGGACAGACACTTCTCCAATGAAGACATACAAATGGCTATCAGACACATGAAAAAATGTTCATCATCACTAGCCATCAGGGAGATTCAAATTAAAACCACATTGAGATACCACCTTAGACTTTAGAGTGGCTAAAATTAACAAGACAGGAAACAACATGTGTTGAGGATGTGAGAAAGGGGAACCCTCTTCCACTGTTCATGGGAATGCAAGTTGGTGCAGCCACTTTGGAGAACAGTGTGGAGATTCCTCAAGAAATTAAAAATAGAGCTTCCCTATGACCCTGCCATTGCACTACTGGGTATTTGTCCCAAAGATACAGATGTGAAAAGAAGGGCCATCTGTACCCCAATGTTTATAGCAGCAATGGCCACGGTCACGAAACTGTGGAAAGAACCAAGATGCCCTTCAACAGATGAATGGATAAAGAAGATGTGGTCCATATGCACTATGGAGTATTATGCCTCCATCAGAAAGGATGAATACCCAACTTTTGTAGCAACATGGACGGGACTGGAAGAGATTATGCTGAGTGAAATAAGTCAAGCAGAGAGAGTCAATTATCATATGGTTTCACTTATTTGTGGAGCATAACAAATAGCATGGAGGACAAGGGGAGTTAGAGAGGAGAAGGGAGTTGGGGGAAATTGGAAGGGGAGGTGAATCATGAGAGACTATGGACTCTGAAAAACAATCTGAGGGTTTTGAAGTGACAGGGGTGTGGGAGGTTGGGGTACCAGGTGGTAGGTATTATAGAGGGCACAGATTGCATGGAGCACTGGGTGTGGTGCAAAAATAATGAATACTGTTATGCTGAGAATAAATAAAAAAGAAAAAAAATTAAAAATTAAATAAATAAAAATTAAAAAATTAAAAAATAAATGCCTCAGCTGTTACTGATATTGGTTCCGGGTAACCATTGCTAAACACACACCTAAAATCAGGCCAGACAGGTAAAAGACATCCAGTCAGCCAAAGCCAAATACATAGAGGTCTGTGCTTGTGCCCTGTAAAAACTATCCTGTAAGACCAAGGGGTGTCGTTCTCTTTGGAGACAGCCCTGGCTGCTCACTCTTACTTCTAATGCTTGGCATAGAATCAAGTTTTACGTAACTTTCACTTTGTCTCAGTCTCGTTACCCTGGCTGGTCAGTCTAACTTCTTTTTTTTTTTTTTAATTTTTTATTTTTTATAAACATATATTTTTATCCCCAGGGGTACAGGTCTGTGAATCACCAGGTCAGTCTAACTTCTAATGCTTGACATAGAATAAGGCTTTGCATAACTTTCACTTTGTCTCAGTCTCATTCCTTTGATAACAGGCCCATCACTTGATAGTTCTGATCAGTCATTAATTGTTGGAGGAGGTTTGGTTTGGTTGGACTGCCAATACCTTATGTGAAATTGGAAACTTGTGTTTTGAACACTAAGATAGTGATTGTATGTGGTGGATGGTGACTTAGTATATGGAAGTATAGGGAAGGGAAAGCTGTGTTGCACAATGTGTGACCCAAGGATTTAGAGTATATGGAGTCTTTCTACTGTTGACACCAAACATACTGAGCAAGAACTGTTAAATTCATTATGTATGATATAAGTCACCTCCTCTTCTTGCATAGATTATAGAATTTGCATTTTGTGGAGGGAGGCAAGATAGCAGAAGTGTAGTGGACCTTGTTTTATCTGGTCCCCTGAATTTAGGTAGATAACTATCAAATCATTCTGAACACCTATGAATTCAAAGTGAGACGTCAGGAAAGAATTGCTGAAATTCTACAAACCAAAAGGTTACCACTTTTTGCAAAGTAGGAGGTCTGGAGAATTTGAAGGGATATCTCAGAAGACAATCAGTGGAGGGAGGGAGTCTCTGTCAACTGGCTACTAGAAAGTGATATAGCCCCAGAGCCCAATATTAGAACCTTTATAAACCTGCTCCAATGAGAGACATCCCTGCCAGAAAGGTGCTCAGATTGGGAAGCAGGGAAGAATCCTGGTGTGACAGTGGAATCTTAGTGGAATCTTAGAATCTCCAGGGTCACAGAAAGAACAGGGGTGCATGAGCAGACAGAGTTCCTAAGCATTGGAATGAAGAAAGCAGTGAGGGTCAGCAAGCCCGGGAGAAGGCCCTCAACTCGGTTTGCCATAAACCATGAACTGCAGCATGATCCAGTGACAGCTCTCCTGCAAGCACCCTGAAAAGGACAGAAAAGTGGCAGCCCTGTGACTTTCTCCAGCAGGGATGGTATGGGAGTGTACACAATTGGGCAATCCTTCAGAGTGTAGGGGTACAGCAAAGGACAGAAAACCTGTAGCCATATGCATTCCCCAGAAAGGACAGCATGGAGGAGTACCTGACTGGGTGACAACTCTCTGTACAAAGGACAGAAATTCAGGGAGCTTTTGCATTCTGCTGGGAGGATCCGTGCAAGCACACACCACAGGAGTCTTTAGACTTTGGCACACACAAAAGTGAAGACCACTTATCCCTGAGGGTTTAGTGAAGAGAGGGGACTGCCATCTCTTGGCACAGGGCCTCAAGATCAGGCAAGGCCTTATTTGTTTTCATCCTCTAGAGAGACGCAGAACACCTATGGGGAACAGAAGCCACATAGAGCAATCAGTAGCAGCTCAGCCCAAGGCCAGCCCCCTGACAAGGGGCTATGCAATTCCGACCAGGCAAAGGCACCTGAGATTCAATGCAGCAGGCTCCTTCCCCAGAAGACCAAGTGAAACAACTATGAATACCAAGTTTACAGAGCACACAGGACTGCAAAACTCTAGGAGTAGAGGAAAATAATATAGAGAATTTAAGGGTTTTTTCTTATGATTTCTTTATCTTTCATTTTAAAAATGTTCTTTTCTAAAAAAAAAAAAATAATTATAATAAAATAAATAAATAAATACCATCCAAAACAAGGGAAAAAATTTTTTCCTTTTCTTATTTCTTTTATTTCCTTTTCAATTAGTTTCTTACTTTATAGACTCTTTGTTTTTGTCTTTTTTTTTTTTTAAGACAGACTGCCACGTGCAGAGCCTCATTTGGGTGTGTCTGGGATCTTGGAAGCTTGACTACCTTACGTCCTCCTACCTTGAGAGCTTGTTTGGAGATTCTAGCAGGGGAGCACAACTACTTGTACATCCTTTACCAAAGAACGGTCCTCTCCTCTACTGGGGAAGGGCATCCTCTTTGATGGAGTGTGAAGCTTTGGGAGGGATGTGCATGGAGAGGTGAGGGAGTAAGGGGACACCCGCCTAGTCAGCCAGATCAGCTGAATCAACCCTGATGATCAATGGGGTGACAGATGTCCCAGCCAGAGTGCCCTCACATCCTTTAAGTCTTTTTTTATAAACATATAATGTATTATTTGTTTCAAGGGTATAGGCCTGTGATTCATCAATCTTTCACAATTCACATCACTCACCATAGCACATACCCTCTGCAATGTCCATCACCCAGTCATCTTATCCCTCCCAGCCCCCACCACTCAAACAAACCTCAGTTTTTTCCAGAGATTAAAAGTCTTTTATGGTTTGTCTCCTGCGATGGTTTCATCCCATTTCATTTTTTCCTCTCATCCCCCTGATCCTCTGCCTTATTTCTCAAATTCCACACATCACTGATATAATATAATTGTCCTTCTCTGATTGACTTATATCTCTTAGCATAATACCCCCTAGTTCCAGCCATGTCATTGCAAATGGCAAGATTTCTTTTTTTAATGGCTGCATAATATTCTAGTGTGTGTGTGTGCATGTGTATAGATATATATGTAGATAGATATGGATGTAGATGATAAAGATATAGATAGATGATATAGATATAGATATATCAATCACATCTTCTCTATCCATTCATCTCTTGATGGACATCTAGGCACTTTCCATAGTTTGGTATTGTGGACATTGCTGCTATAAACATCAGGGTGAACATATCCCTTTGGATAACTACATTTGAATCTTTGGGGTAAATATCCAATAGTGCCATTGCTGGGTAAGAGGGTAACTCTATTTTCAACTTTTTGAGGAACCTCCATACTCTTTTCCAGAGTGGCTGAACCTGCTTGCATTCCCACCAAGAGTGTAGGAGGATTTCCCTTTTTCTATGTCCACACCAACATGTCGATTCCTGAATAGTTTCTTTTAGCCATTTTTGACTGGTATGAACTGGTATCTCATAATTGTTTTTTTTTAATTTTTTATTTTTTATAAACATATATTTTTATCCCCAGGGGTACAGGTCTGTGAATCACCAGGTTTACACACTTCACAGCACTCACCAAAGCACATACCCTCCCCAATGTCCATAATCCCACCCCCTTCTCCCAAACCCCCTCCGCACAGCAACCCTCAGTTTGTTTTGTGAGATTAAGAGTCACTTATGGTTTGTCTCCCTCCCAATCCCATCTTGTTTCATTTATTCTTCTCCTACCCACTTAAGCCTCCATGTTGCATCACCACTTCCTCATATCAGGGAGATCATATGATAGTTGTCTTTCTCTGCTTGACTTATTTCGCTAAGCATGATACGCTCTAGTTCCATCCATGTTGTCGCAAATGGCAAGATTTCATTTCTTTTGATGGCTGCATAGTATTCCATTGTGTATATATACCACATCTTCTTGATACATTCATCTGTTGATGGACATCTAGGTTCTTTCCATAGTTTGGCTATTGTGGACATTGCTGCTATAAACATTCGGGTGCATGTGCCCCTTTGGATCACTACATTTGTATCTTTAGGGTAAATACCCAATAGTGCAATTGCTGGGTCATAGGGCAGTTCTATTTTCAACATTTTGAGGAACCTCCATGCTGTTTTCCACCAGCTTGTATTCCCACCAACAGTGTAGGAGGGTTCCCCTTTCTCTGCATCCTCGCCAGCATCTGTCATTTCCTGACTTGTTGATTTTAGCCATTCTGACTGGTGTGAGGTGATATCTCATTGTGGTTTTGATTTGTATTTCCCTGATGCCGAGTGATATGGAGCACTTTTTCATGTGTCTGTTGGCCATCTGGATGTCTTCTTTGCAGAAATGTCTGTTCATGTCCTCTGCCCATTTCTTGATTGGATTATTTGTTCTTTGGGTGTTGAGTTTGCTAAGTTCTTTATAGATTCTGGACACTAGTCCTTTATCTGATATGTCGTTTGCAAATATCTTCTCCCATTCTGTCAGTTGTCTCTTGATTTTGTTAACTGTTTCCTTTGCTGTGCAAAAGCTTTTGATCTTGATGAAATCCCAATAGTTCATTTTTGCCCTTGCTTCCCTTGCATTTTGCATTGTTCCTAGGAAGATGTTGCTGCGGCAGAGGTCGAAGAGGTTGCTACTTGTGTTCTCCTCAAGGATTTTGATGGATTCCTTTCACACATTGAGGTCCTTCATCCATTTTGAGTCTATTTTTGTGTGTGGTGTAAGGAAATGGTCCAATTTCATTTTTCTGCATGTGGCTGTCCAATTTTCCCAGCACCATTTATTGAAGAGGCTGTCTTTTTTCCATTGGACATTCTTTCCTGCTTTGTCGAAGATTAGTTGACCATAGAGTTGAGGGTCTATTTCTGGGCTCTCTATTCTGTTCCATTGATCTATGGGTCTGTTTTTGTGCCAGTACCATACTGTCTTGTTGATGACAGCTTTGTAATAGAGCTTGAAGTCCAGAATTGTGATGCCACCAACGTTGGCTTTCTTTTTCAATATCCCTTTGGCTATTCGAGGTCTTTTCTGGGTCCATATAAATTTTAGCATTATTTGTTCCATTTCTTTGAAAAAGATGGATGGTACTTTGATAGGAATTGCATTAAATGTGTAGATTGCTTTAGGTAGCATAGACATTTTCACAATATTTATTCTTCCAATCGAGGAGCATGGAACATTTTTCCATTTCTCTGTGTCTTCCTCAATTTCTTTCATGAGTACTTTATAGTTTTCTGAGTATAGATTCTGTGTGTCTTTGGTTAGGTTTATTCCTAGGTATCTTATGGTTTTGGATGCAATTGTAAATGGGATTGACTCCTTAATATCTCTTTCTTCTGTCTTGCTGTTGGTGTAGAGAAATGCAACTGATTTCTGTGCATTGATTTTATATCCTGACACTTTACTGAATTCCTGTATAAGTTCTAGCAGTTTTGGAGTGGAGTCTTTTGGGTTTTCCACATATAGTATTATATCATCTGCGAAGAGTGATAATTTGACTTCTTCTTTCCCGATTTGGATGCCTTTAATTTCCTTTTGTTGTCTGATTGCTGAGGCTAGGACCTCTAGTACTATGTTGAATAGCAGTGGTGATAATGGACATCCCTGCCGTGTTCCTGACCTTAGCGGAAAAGCTTTCAGTTTTTCTCCATTAAGAATGATATTTGCGATGGGTTTTTCATAGATGGCTTTGTTGATATTGAGGTATGTGCCCTCTATCCCTACACTTTGAAGAGTTTTGGTCAGGAAGGGATTCTATACTTTGTCAAATGCTTTTTCAGCATCTATGGAGAGTATCATATGGTTCTTGTTCTTTCTTTTATTGATGTGTTGTATCACATTGACTGATTTGCGGATGTTGAACCAACCTTGCAGCCCTGGAATAAATCCCACTTGGTCGTGGTGAATAATCTTTTTAATGTACTGTTGAATCCTATTGGCTAGTATTTTGTTGAGTATTTTCGCATCTGTGTTCATCAAGGATATCGGTCTATAGCTCTCTTTTTTGGTGGGATCCTTGTCTGGTTTTGGGATCAAGGTGATGCTGGCCTCATAAAATGAGTTTGGAAGTTTTCCTTCCATTTCTATTTTTTGGAACAGTTTTAGGAGAATAGGAATTAGTTCTTCTTTAAATGTTTGGTAGAATTCCCCCGGGAAGCCGTCTGGCCCTGGGCTTTTGTTTGTATGGAGATTTTTAATGACTGTTTCAATCTCCTTACTGGTTATGGGTCTGTTCAGGCTTTCTATTTCTTCCTGGTTCAGTTGTGGTAGTTTATATGTTTCTAGGAATGCATCCATTTCTTCCAGATTGTCAAATTTATTGCCGTAGAGTTGCTCATAGTATTTTCTTATAATAGTTTGTATTTCTTTGGTGTTAGTTGTGATCTCTCCTCTTTCATTCATGATTTTCTTTATTTGGGTCCTTTCTCTTTTCTTTTTGATAAGTCGGGCCAGGGGTTTATCAATTTTATTAATTCTTTCAAAGAACCAGCTCCTACTTTCGTTGATTTGTTCTATTGTTTTTTTGGTTTCTATTTCATTGATTTCTGCTCTGATCTTTATGATTTCTCTTCTCCTGCTGGGCTTAGGGTTTCTTTCTTGTTCTTTCTCCAGCTCCTTTAGGTGTAGGGTTAGGTTGTGTACCTGAGACCTTTCTTGTTTCTTGAGAAAGGCTTGTACCGCTATATATTTTCCTCTCAGGACTGCCTTTGTTGTGTCCCACAGATTTTGAACTGTTGTATTTTCATTATCATTTGTTTCCATGATTTTTTTTTCAATTCTTCTTTAATTTCTCGGTTGACCCATTCATTCTTTAGAAGGATGCTGTTTAGTCTCCATGTATTTGGGTTCTTTCCAAACTTTCTCTTGTGTTTGAGTTCTAGCTTTAGAGCATTGTGGTCTGAAAATATGCAGGGAATGATGCCAATCTTTTGATACCGGTTGAGTCCTGATTTAGGACCGAGGATGTGATCTATTCTGGAGAATGTTCCATGTGCATGAGAGAAGAATGTGTATTCTGTTGCTTTGGGATGAAATGTTCTGAATATATCTGTGATGTCCATCTGGTCCAGTGTGTTGTTTAAGGCCTTTATTTCCTTGCTGATCTTTTGCTTGGATGACCTGTCCATTTCAGTGAGGGGAGTGTTAAAGTCCCCTTCTATTATTGTATTATTGTTGATATGTTTCTTTGATTTTGTTATTAATTGGTTTATATAGTTGGCTGCTCCCACGTTGGGGGCATAGATATTTAAAATTGTTAAATCTTCTTGTTGGACAGACCCTTTGAGTATGATATAGTGTCCTTCCTCATCTCTTATTATAGTCTTTGGCTTAAAATCTAATTGATCTGATATAAGGATTGCCACTCCTGCTTTCTTCTGATGTCCATTAGCATGGTAAATTCTTTTCCACCCCCTCACTTTAAATCTGGAGGTGTCTTCGGGCTTAAAATGAGTTTCTTGGAGGCAACATATAGATGGGTTTTGTTTTTTTATCCATTCTGATACCCTGTGTCTTTTGACAGGGGCATTTAGCCCATTAACATTCAGGGTAACTATTGAGAGATATGAATTTAGTGCCATTGTATTGCCTGTAAGGTGCCTGTTACTGTATATGGTCTCTGTTCCTTTCTGATCTACCACTTGTAGGCTCTCTCTTTGCTTAGAGGACCCCTTTCAATATATCTTGTAGAGCTGGTTTGGTGTTTGCAAATTCTTTCAGTTGTTGTTTGTCCTGGAAGCTTTTAATCTCTCCTTCTATTTTCAATGATAGCCTAGCTGGATATAGTATTCTTGGCTGCATGTTTTTCTCGTTTAGTGCTCTGAAAATATCATGCCAGCTCTTTCTGGCCTGCCACGTCTCTGTGGATAAGTCAGCTGCCAATCTAATATTTTTACCATTGTATGTTACAGACTTCTTTTCCCGGGCTGCTTTCAGGATTTTCTCTTTGTCACTGAGACTTGTAAATTTTACTATTAGGTGACGGGGTGTGGGCCTATTCTTATTGATTTTGAGGGGCGTTCTCTGAACCTCCTGAATTTTGATGCTCATTCCCTTTGCCATATTGGGGAAATTCTCTCCAATAATTCTCTCCAGTATACCTTCTGCTTCCCTCTCTCTTTCTTCTTCTTCTGGAATCCCAATTATTCTAATGTTTCTTCGTCTTATGGTGTCACTTATCTTCGAATTCTCCCCTCGTGGTCCACTAGCTGTTTGTCCCTCTTTTGCTCAGCTTCTTTATTCTCTGTCATTTGGTCTTCTATATCACTAATTCTTTCTTCTGCCTCATTTATCCTAGCAGTGAGAGCCTCCATTTTTTATTGCACCTCATTAATAGCTTTTTTTATTTCAACTTGGTTAGAGGCTAAACCGAGGCGAAGCCCACGCAGGGTCAGCGTGGCCTCAGGTCCCGCAGGGTCACAGAAGGATCGGGGGTGTCTGAGTGTCGCAGAGCTTGCGGGTATTGGAATGGGAAAGCCGGCTACAGAGACAGAGCCGACAGTAAGCTCACAGCTCGGTGTTACCTTGAACCGGTCGCAGGCTCTGTGAGCTCGGAGCGCGGCCGGAGGTCAGACAGACGGGAGTAACTGGGCGCTGTTCTCTGAGGGCGCACTGAGGAGTGGGGCCCTGGGCTCTCGGCTCCTCCCGGACGGAGACCAGGAGGCCGCCATTTGTATTCCCATCCTCCGGAACTCTACGGAAAGCGCTCAGGGAACAAAAGCTCCTGAAAGCAAACCCGAGCGGATTACTCACCCCGGCCCCGGGTAAGGGCGGTGTAATTCCGCCTGGGGCAAAGACACTTGAGAATCACTACAACAAGCCCCTCCCCCAGAAGATCAACAAGAACTCCAGCCGAGACCAAGTTCACATACCAGGGAGTGCGGTTTCAATACCAAGGAGAGCAGCAGAATTCCAGAGGAGGAGAAAGCCAATCACGGAACTCATGGCTTTTTTCCTATGATTTTTTTTAGTCTTGCAGTTAATTTAATTTTTTCTTTTTCTTTTTTCTTTTTTTTTTCTCTCGCCTTCGGGTAAAAATTTTTTTTTAATTGTTACCTTTTTCTTTTTTAACGATTTTTTACTAGTTTATCTAATATATATATTTTTTCTTTTTTACATTTTTCTTAGGTGTTTTCTTTTTTAAAAAAATTCTTTTCTTTTCTTTTTTTTTTTTTCTTTTTGCTTTATTTTTTCTTTCTTCCTTTTTGAACCTCTTTTTATCCCCTTTCTCCCCACTCACGATTTTGGATCTCTTCTAATTTGGTTAAAGCATATTTTCCTGGGGTTGTATTTTACTTGCCCCTTCATATACTCTTATCTGGACAAAATGACGAGCCCGGCTAGAACCTTGAGAATTGTCATTTTGAACTCTAGATCTGACATATTACCGATGTCTGTATTGATTAGGTCCCTAGCCTTTGGTACTGCCTCTTGTTCTTTTTTTTGTGTTGAATTTTTACGTCTTGTCATTTTGTCCAGATAAGAGTAAATGAAGGGGCAAGTAAAATACTAAAAGGGTGGCAACAACCCCATACTATTTGTTATGCTCCACAAATAAGTGAAACCATATGATAATTGACTCTCTCTGCTTGACTTATTTCACTCAGCATAATCTCTTCCAGTCCCGTCCATGTTGCTACAAGAGTTGGGTATGCGTCCTTTCTGATGGAGGCATGATACTCCATAGTGTATATGGACCACATCTTCTTTATCCATTCATCCGTTGAAGGGCATCTTGGTTCTTTCCACAGTTTGGCGACCGTGGCCATTGCTGCTATAAACATTGGGGTACAGATGGCCCTTCTTTTCACGACATCTGTATCTTTGGGGTAAATACCCAGTAGTGCAATGGCAGGGTCATAGGGAAGTTCTATGTTTAATTTCTTGAGGAATCTCAACACTGTTCTCCAAAGAGGATGCACCAACTTGCATTCCCATGAAGAGTGGAAGAGGGTTCCCCTTTCTCACATCCTCAACACATGTTGTTTCCTGTCTTGCTAATTTTAGCCATTCTAACTGGTGTAAGGTGATATCTCAATGTAGTTTTAATTTGAATCTCCCTATGGCTAGTGATGATGAACATCTTTTCATGTGTCTGATAGCCATTTGTATGTCTCTATTGTAGAAGTGTCTGTCCATATCTTCTGCCCATTTTTTGATATGATTGTCTGCTTTGTGTGTGTTGAGTTTGAGGAGTTCATTATAGATCCTGGATATCAACCTTTTGTCTGTACTGTCATTTGCAAATATCTTCTCCCATTCCGTGGGTTGCCTCTTTGATTTCTTGACTGTTTCCTTGGCAATGCAGAAGCTTTTGATCGTGATAAAGTCCCAAAAGTTCATCTTCGCTTTTGTTTCCTTTGCCTTTGGAGACATATCTTGAAAGAAGTTGCTGTGGCTGATATCGAAGAGATTACTGCTTATGTTCTCCTCTAGGATTCTGATGGATTCCTGTCTCACATTGAGGTCTTTTATCCATTTTGAGTTTATCTTTGTGTATGGTGTAAAAGAATGGCCGAGTTTCATTCTTCTACATATAGCTGTCCAGTTTTCCCAGCACCATTTATTGAAGAGACTGTCTTTTTTCCACTGGATATTTTTTCCTGTTTTGTCAAAGATTATTTGCCCATATCTGGGCTCTCTACTCTGTTCCACTGGTCTGTGTGTCTGTTTTTATGCCATTACCATGCTGTCTTGGTGATCACAGCTTTGTAGTAAAGCTTGAAATCAGGTAATGTGATGCCCCCAGTTTTATTTTTGTTTTTCAACATTTCCTTAGTGATTCGGGGTCTCTTCTGATTCCATACAAATTTTAGGATTATTTGCTCCAGCTCTTTGAAGAATACCGGTGGAATTTTGATCGGAATAGCATTAAAAGTATAGATTGCTCTAGGCAGTATAGACATTTGAACAATGTTTATTCTTCCAATCCAAGAGCATGGAATGGTCTTCCATCTTTTTGTGTCTTCTTCAATTTCTTTCATGAGTGTTCTGTAGTTCCTCGAGTACAGATTCTTTACCTCTTTGGTTAGGTTTATTCCCAGGTATCTTATGGTTCTTGGTGCTATAGTAAGTGGAATCGATTCTCTAATTTCCCTTTCTGTATTTTCATTATTAGTGTATAAGAAAGCCACTGATTTCTTGTCATTGACTTTGCATCCTGCCACGTTGCTGAATTGCTTTAGGAGTTCTAGTAGTTTGGGGGTGGAGTCTTTTGGGTTTTCCATATAAAGAATCATGTCATCTGCAAAGAGAGAGACTCAAACACCTGGAAGCAAAGACCACCTTGCTTAAGAATACTTGGATCAACCAGGAGATCAAGGAAGAACAGAAACAATTCATGGAAACCAATGACAATGAAGACACTTCGATCCAAAACCTATGGGATACAGCAAAGGAAGACCTAAGGGGGAAATACATAGCCATCCAAGCCTCCCTCAAAAAAATTGGAAAATCCAGAATACACCAGCTGTCTCTACACCTTAAAGAAGTGGAGAATCAACAACAAATCAAACCAACTCCACACATAAGAAGGGAAATCATCAAGATTAGAGCTGACATCGATGAGGTAGAAACCAGAGATACAGTAGAACGTATCAATGAAACCAGAACCGGGTTTTTTGAAAAAATCAATAAGATCGATAAACCATTGGCCACACTAATCCAAAAGAAAAGAGAGAAAGCCCAAACTCATAAAATTATGAATGAAAAGGGAGAGATCACAACGAACACCAAGGAAGTAGAAACAATCATCAGAAGTTATTAACATCAGTTATATGCCAATAAGCTAAGCAACCTAGATGAAATGGATGCATTCCTGAAAAACTATAAACTCCCAAAACTGAACCAGGAAGAAATTGACAACCCAAATAGACCGATATCTAGTAATGAGATTGAAGTGGTGATCAAAAATCTCCCAAAAACCAAGAGCCCAGGACATGACGGATTCCCTGGGGAATTCTACCAAATTTCAAAGAAGAAATAACACCTATTCTCCTGAAGCTGTTTCAAAAAATTAAAACAGAAGGAAAACTTCCAGACTCTTTCTATGAAGCCAGCATTACCCTGATCCCCAAACCAGGCAAAGACCCTACCAAAAAGGAGAATTTCAGACCAATATCACTGATGAATATGGATGCTAAGATTCTCAACAAGATCCTAGCAAACAGGATCCAACAGCTCATTAAAAAGATTATCCACCATGACCAGGTGGGATTCATCCCTGGGCTACAAGGATGGTTCAACATTCGCAAATCAATCAATGTGATAGAACAAATTAATAAGAGAAGAGAGAAGAACCCCATGGTCTTCTCAATTGATGCAGATAAAACATTTGTCAAAATCCAGCATCCGTTCCTGATTAAAACGCTTCAAAGTACAGGGACAGAGGGAACATTCCTGAACTTCATCAAATCTATCTATGAAAGACCCACAGCAAATATCATCCTCAATGGGAAAAAGCTTTCGTCCTTCACGTTGAGATCAGGAACACAAGGATGCCCACTCTCACCACTCTTGTTCAACATAGTATTAGAAGTCCTAGCAACAGCAATCAGACAACAAAGAGAAATAAAAGGTATCCAAATTGGTAATGAAGAAGTCAAACTCCTTTTGAAAATCTTGACATCCACATCCATCAGGGATGCAGGTCTGAAATTCTCCTTTTTGATGGGGTCTTTGCCCGGTTCGGGATCAAGGCAATGCTGGGCTCACAAAATGAGTCTGGAAGTTTTCCTTCTGTTTCTATTTTTTGAAACAGTTTCAGGAGAATAGGTATTATTTCTTCTTTTTATGTTTGGTAGAATTCCCCAGAGTATCCATCATTTCCTGGACTCCTGTTTTTTGGGAGGTTTTTGATCACTGCTTCAATTTTGTTACTGGTTATGGGTCTCCTCAGGTTGTCAATTTCTTCCTGTTTCTGTCTTGGTAGTTCATGGGTTTCCAGAAAGGCATCCATTTCTTCCACATTGCTTACTTTATTGGCATGTGCTTGTTGATAATAATCTCTAATATTTTTTTCTATTTCCTTGGTGTTAGTTGTGATCTCTCCCCTGTCATTCATAATTTTATTCATTTGGGTCCTTTCTCTTTTCTTTTGGATAAATCTGGCCAGTGGTTTATTGATCTTATTAATTCTTTCAAATAACCAGCTTCTAGTTTTGTTGATCTGTTCTTGGTACTTCTGGTTTCTAATTCATTGATCCCTCCTCTAATCTTAATTAGTTCTCTTCTTTTGTGTGGCTTGGGCTTCATCTGTTGTTTTTTCTTCAGTTCCTTAAGGTGTAAAGTTAGGTGGTGAATTTGGGATTTTCTATTTTTCTGAGGCTTGGTTGGCTATGTATTTCCCCCTTAAGACTGCCTTTGCCATATCCCATAGGATTCTAATGATGTGTTTTCATTCTCATTTGTTTCCAAGAATTGTTTAAGTTCTTCTTTGATTTCCTGGTTGTCCCAAACCTTCTTAAGCAGAATGTCTTTAGCTTCCAAGTATCTGAATT
This sequence comes from Mustela lutreola, assembly GCF_030435805.1. NCBI lineage: Eukaryota > Metazoa > Chordata > Mammalia > Carnivora > Mustelidae > Mustela > Mustela lutreola. Next base: position 122,668,251 of record NC_081295.1, read on the forward strand.
TTTTCCAAACTTTTTCTTGTGGCTCAGTTCCAGTTTGAAAGAAAGCATTGTGGTCTGAGAATATGCAGGAAATCTTCTCAGTCTTTTGATATGGGTTGAGACCTGATTTGTGACCCAGTATGTGCTCTATTCTGGAGGAAGTTCTTGAGAAGAATGAGTATTCTGTTGTTTCAGAGGAATGTTCTCTCTCTCTCTCTCTCTCTCTCTCTCTATATATATATATATATATATATGAGGTTCATCTGGTGTGATGTGTCATTCAAGGCTCTGGTTTCTTCTTTAATTTTCTACTTAGATGATCTGTCTGTTGCTGAGAGTGGAGTGTTGAGATATTCTACAATTAAGGTGCTATTATCAATACTTTTTTTAAATTTGGGGGTAACAGTTGGCCTATGTAGTTGGATGCTCACATCTTGGGGGCATAAACATTTACATTTATTAGATCCTTTTGTTTGGACCCTTTAAGAATGATATAGTGCCCTTCTATATCTCTAACTACTGTCCTTAGCTTAAAATATAATTTGTCTGATATGAGAATTGCTACCTCAGCTTCCTTTTGAGGTCTGATGGCATGAACAATGGTTATCAATCCACTCACTTTTGATCTAAATGTATCTTTAAGTTCAACATGAGTCTCTTGTAGAAAGCATATGGATGGGTCCTTTTTATCCAATCTGCAACCCTGTGCCATTTTATGGGAGCATTTAGGGCATTCATGTTGAAAGTGATTATTGAAAGAGGGGATTTTATTGTCTTCATGTTGCCTGTCCTTGTTTCTGTAGATTGTCTCTGTATATTTCTGTTCTATATCACTCTTGGGGACTTTCTCCTTTTATCGAATTGCCCTTAAGATTTCTTGAAGGGCTGGCTTAGTGGTCACATATTCTTTCAGTTTCTGCCTGTCCTGGAAGCTCTTTGTCTCTCCATCTGTTCTGAATCACAGCCTTGCTGGATAAAGTATTCTTAGCTGCATGTATGTGCCACCAAGACCATGAGTGATCCCAGTCTGGGTGGGTAAGGGTGGGAACTGCAGAAGCTTCACGCTTGAAGCCCAGAACCCCAGGTCCACAGGCACAGGTACTCACAAGTGCCTTCCCTGGTCCAGCAATTTCCCCAGAAGCTCCTGGATTCTGTTCCAGTGCTGTTATATTGGGCACTTTCTGTCCCACCACCACCCCTTGGAAAACTATCACTGGTCCCCAGGTGCAGGATCTTTTTACACTGGGATATTGTTTTACTTTCCAGTGAGTAGCTTCTGGTGGGCCCCTCCTCCTTCTGTTTATCCTCTGGTATTGTTCTGCACAATCACAACATCATCCTTTGTACCTCTCGACTGAAGATCCTCTGTCCCCATAGAGATCCAGACATGTAAATCTTACATCTCAGGCTGATTCCATCGGTGTTCAGACAGCTTGGTAGATATCCAGCTAAATTCAGGGCATCCTTGAAATGGAGTCCCCTACTCCTCTGCCATTTTGCCCTTCTCTATCAGTTGATGGCATTTTGAAACGGATAGCATTTTATGTGTAGATCACTCTAAGCAGCATAGACATATTAAAAATATTTGCTCTTCCAATCCATGAGCATGGAATGTCTTTTCATTTCTTTGGGCCTTCCTCAATTTTTCAAGTCTTTTCCTAACTTTCATTTTTCACACATTTTATCAATATATTCTGCCTTTTTCACTTCCATTCATTGCATTCATTTAATTTTTCTGTGTATATAAGTATTGCTTTCTTTACAGTTTTGGGATTTAGTGTCTTCTAACAAATAGACTAAAATACACCCAGGACAAGTGGATCATCCCATTTTGTCCATCTGGGAAATTAAATTGTCTCTTCTTCCTCTCTCTTTTTTCTTTCTTTTTTTTTTCTTCTTTTCTTTTTGGTTTTGACCTCTTTGGATTTGTCTGGTGTATATTTTTCATGGATCATGGTTGATGTTTTTGTTTTTGTTTTTGTTTTTTTTAAAGATTTTGTTTATTTATTTGACAGAGAGAAATCACAAGTAGATGGAGAGGCAGGCAGAGAGAGAGAGAGGTAAGCAGGCTCCCTGCTGAGCAGAGAGCCCAATGCGGGACTCGATCCCAGGACCCTGAGATCATGACCTGAGCAGAAGGCAGTGGCTTAACCCACTGAGCCACCCAGGCGCCCATGGTTGATGTTTTTGACTTATTTCAATTGTTCATCCATTCTTCTCGAACAAAATGATTAAAAGGTGGAATTTACAACAAAAGAAAGAACCAGAGTTAATGGTTTCATGGATCTAATCAATATGGATATAAGTAAAGTGTTGGAGATGAAATTCAGGATAATAATTATAAAGTTAATAGCTGGGCCTGAAAAAAAGAATAAAAGACACTAGACAGTCACTTAGTGCTGAAATGAAATCCAATCAGGCCTAAATTTAATATGCTTTAACTAAGATGTAGTCTAAACTGGATATTCGAACAGCTAGGGTAAAGAGAAGAGAGAGAGTAAGTGACATAGAAGACAAGTTGGTGGAAAGGAAAGAAGTTGAGGAAAAGAGAGAAGTACAACTAATGGACCATTAGGGGAGACTTTGAGAAATCATCAATGCCATCAAATGAAACAATATTAGAATTTGGGGGGTCCCTGAGAGAGAAGAAAAAGAAAGAGAGGGCCCGAAGGTATGTTTAAGGAAATCATAGCTGAGAACTTCCCTCATCTGGGGAAGGAAATGGGTATTCAAGGCCAAGAAGTAGAGAGGACCCTCCCAAAATCAATACATGTAATAGTGAAGCTTGCAAATTTTAAGGATGAAAGCAAAATCCTGAAAGCAGCTCAAGACAAAAGGTTCTTAACCTACAATGGTAGAAACATTAGGCTGGCAACAAACCTACCCTAGTGCAATAGAATACACATTCTTCTCAAGTGCACATGGAATATTCTCCAAACTGATCACATCCCAGCTCACAAGTCAAGTCTCAAGCAATATGAAAAGATGGGGATAATTCCATGCATATCTTCAGACAGCAATGTTTTTATCTTTTTTTTAATTAATTTATTTATTTTCAGAAAAACAGTATTCATTATTTTTGCACCACACCCAGTGCTCCATGCAATCCATGCCCTCTATATTACCCACCACCTGGTACCCCAACCTCCCACCCCCCTGCCACTTCAAACCCCTCAGATTGTTTTTCAGAGTCCATAGTCTCTCATGATTCACCTCCCCTTCCAATTTACCCCAACTCCCTTCTCCTCTCTAAGACCCCTTGTCCTCCATGATATTTGTTATGCTCCACAAATAAGTGAAACCATATGATACTTGACTCTCTCTGCTTGACTTATTTCACTGAGCATAATCTCTTCCAGTCCTGTCCATGCTGCTACAAAAGTTGGGTATTCATCCTTTCTGATGGAGGCATAATACTCCATAGTGTATATGGGCCACATTTTCCTTATCCATTCATCCGTTTTGATCTTGAGTTCAATCACAAGAGGTAATTTGGAAGAAAATCAAACACATGGAAGTTAAAGAGCACCCTACTAAAGAATGAAGGGTGAACCAGGAAATTAAAGAACTTTAAAAATTCATGAAAACTAATGAGAATGAAAACACACTGTTCAAACCTTTGGGACACAGCAAAAGCAGTCTTAAGAGGGAGCTACATTTCAGTACAAGCCTCTCTCAAAAAGCAGAAAAATCTCAAATACACAAGCTAACCTCACACCTAAAAGAACTGGAGAAAGAACAGTAAATATATCGTAAACCAGCTATATTTGCAGAAGAGAGAAGCAGGAGAAGACACATAATAAAGAATAGAGCAGAAATCAGTGAAATAGAAACCAGAGGAATAGTAGAACAGATCAATGAAAGTAGAAGCTGGTTCACTGAAAGAATTATTAAGATTGATAATCTCCCAGCCAGACTTTGAAAAAAAGAAAAAAAGGAAAAAAAGGACCCATGGGCACCTGGGTGACTTAGTTGGTTAAGCACCTGCCTTCAGCTCAAGTCATGATCCCAGGGTCCTGGGACTGAGTTCTGCATCAGGGTCCCTGCTTTGCAGGGAGTCTGCTTCTTCCTCTCCCCTCCAATCACTTGTACTCTCTCTCGCTAAATCAAGCTCTCTCTCTCTCTCAGAAATAAATAAATAAAGCCAAAAAAATTTGTTTACAAGAAATGAGAAAGGAGGGAGGAGTCAAAATGGCGGAGAAGTAGCAGGCTGAGACTACTTCAGCTAGCCGGAGATCAGCCAGATAGCTTATCTAAAGATTGCAAACACCTGAAAATACATTGGCAGATCGAAGAGAAGAAGAACAGCAATTCTGGAAACAGAAAAACAACCACTTTCTGAAAGGTAGGACCGGCGGACAAGTGAATCCAAAGCAACGGGAAGATAGACCCCGGGGGGAGGGGCCGGCTCCCGGCAAGCGGCGGAGCAACGGAGCACAAAATCAGGACTTTTAGAAGGCTGTTCCGCTGAGGGACATCACTCCAGAGGCTACGCGGGGCAAAGCCCACGCAGGGTCAGCGTGGCCTCAGGTCCCGCAGGGTCACAGAAGGATCGGGGGTGTCTGAGTGTCACAGAGCTTGGAGGTATTGGAACGGGAAAGCCGGCTACAGAGACAGAGCCGACAGTAAGCTCCCAGCTCGGGGTGACCTTGAACTGGTTGCAGGCTCGGTGAGCTCAGAGCGCGGCAGGAGGTCAGACAGACGGGAGTAACTTGGCGCGGTTCTCTGACCGCGCACTGAAGAGTGCGGCCCTGGGCTCTCAGCTCCTCTGGGCCGGAGACCAGGAGGCCGCCATTTGTATTCCCGTCCTCCGGAACTCTACAGAAAGCGCTCAGGGAACAAAAGCTCCTGAAAGCAAACCCAAGCGAATTAGTCACCCCGGCCCCGGGTAAGGGCGGTGCAATTCCGCCTGGGGCAAAGACACTTGAGAATCACTACAACAGGCCCCTCCCCCAGAAGATCAACAAGAAAACCAGCAGAGACCAAGTTCACCTACCAAAGAGTGCGGTTTCAATACGAAGGAGAGCAGCAGAATTCTAGAGGAGGAGAAAGCAAAGCACGGAACTCATGGATTTTTCCCTGTGATTTTTTTTAGTCTTGCGGTTAATTTAATTTTTTTCTTTTTCATTTTTTGTTTTTTTTTCCGGCCTTCGGGTAAAATTTTTTTTAACTGTTACCTTTTTCTTTATTAACAATTTTTTACTAGTTTATCTAATATATATATTTTTTCCTTTTTATATTTTTCTTAGGTGTTTTCTTTTTTTTTTAATTCTTTTCTTTTTTTTTTTTCTTTTTTTTTTCTTTCTTCCTTTTTGAACCACTTTTTATCCCCTTTCTCCCCCATCACGATTTTGGATCTCTTCTAATTTGGTTAAAGCATATTTTCCTGGGGTTGATGCCACCCTTTTAGTATTTTACTTGCCCCCTTCATATACTCTTATCTGGACAAAATGACAAGACGTAAAAATTCAACACAAAAAAAAGAACAAGAGGCAGTACCGAAGGCTAGGGACCTAATCAATACAGACATTGGTAATATGTCAGATCTAGAGTTCAGAATGACAATTCTCAAGGTTCTAGCCGGGCTCGAAAAAGGCATGGAAGATATTAGAGAAACCCTCTCGGGAGATATCAAAGCCCTTTCTGGAGAAATAAAACAACTAAAATCTAACCAAGTTTAAATCAAAAAAGCTATTAATGAGGTGCAATCAAAAATGGAGGCTCTCACTGCTAGGATAAATGAGGCAGAAGAAAGAATTAGTGATATAGAAGACCAAATGACAGAGAATAAAGAAGCTGAGCAAAAGAGGGACAAACAGCTACAGGACCACGAGGGGAGAATTCGAGAGATAAGTGACACCATAAGACGAAACAACATTAGAGTAATTGGGATTCCAGAAGAAGAAAAAAGAGAGAGGGGAGCAGAAGGTATACTAGAGAGAATTATTTGGGAGAATTTCCCCAATATGGCAAAGGGAATGAGCATCAAAATTCAGGAGGTTCAGAGAACGCCCCTCAAAATCAATAAGAATAGGCCCACACCCCGTCACCTAATAGTAAAATTTACAAGTCTCAGTGACAAAGAGAAAATCCTGAAAGCAGCCCGGGAAAAGAAGTCTGTAACATACAATGGTAAAAATATTAGATTGGCAGCTGACTTATCCACAGAGACCTGGCAGGCCAGAAAGAGCTGGCATGATATTTTCAGAGCACTAAATGAGAAAAACATGCAGCCCAGAATACTATGTCCAGCTAGGCTATCATTGAAGATAGAAGGAGAGATTAAAAGCTTCCAGGACAAACAACAACTGAAAGAATTTGCAAACACCAAACCAGCTCTACAAGATATATTGAAAGGGGTCCTCTAAGCAAAGAGAGAGCCTACAAGTGGTAGATCAGAAAGGAAGAGAGAACATATACAGTAACAGGCACCTTACAGGCAATACAATGGCACTAAATTCATATCTCTCAATAGTTACCCTGAATGTTAATGGGCTAAATGCCCCTGTCAAAAGACACAGGGTATCAGAATGGATAAAAAAACAAAACCCATCTATATGTTGCCTCCAAGAAACTCATTTTAAGCCCGAAGACACCTCCAGATTTAAAGTGAGGGGGTGGAAAAGAATTTACCATGCTAATGGACATCAGAAGAAAGCAGGAGTGGCAATCCTTATATGAGATCAATTAGATTTTAAGCCAAAGACTATAATAAGAGATGAGGAAGGACACTATATCATACTCAAAGGGTCTGTCCAACAAGAAGATTTAACAATTTTAAATATCTATGCCCCCAACGTGGGAGCAGCCAACTATATAAACCAATTAATAACAAAATCAAAGAACCACATCAACAATAATACAATAATAGTAGGGGACTTTAACACTCCCCTCACTGAAATGGACAGATCATCCAAGCAAAAGATCAGCAAGGAAATAAAGGCCTTAAACAACACACTGGACCAGATGGACATCACAGATATATTCAGAACATTTCATCCCAAAGCAACAGAATACACATTCTTCTCTCATGCACATGGAACATTCTCCAGAATAGATCACATCCTCGGTCCTAAATCAGGACTCAACCGGTATCAAAAGATTGGCATCATTCCCTGCATATTTTCAGACCACAATGCTCTAAAGCTAGAACTCAACCACAAAAGGAAGTTTGGAAAGAACCCAAAACATGGAGACTAAACAGCATTCTTCTAATGAATGAATGGGTCAACCGGGAAATTAAAGAAGAATTGAAAAAAATCATGGAAACAAATGATAATGAAAATACAACAGTTCAAAATCTGTGGGACACAACAAAGGCAGTCCTGAGAGGAAAATATATAGCGGTACAAGCCTTTCTCAAGAAACAAGAAAGGTCTCAGGTACACAACCTAACCCTACACCTAAAGGAGCTGGAGAAAGAACAAGAAAGAAACCCTAAGCCCAGCAGGAGAAGAGAAATCATAAAGATCAGAGCAGAAATCAATGAAATAGAAACCAAAAAAACAATAGAACAAATCAACGAAAGTAGGAGCTGGTTCTTTGAAAGAATTAATAAAATTGATAAACCCCTGGCCCGACTTATCAAAAAGAAAAGAGAAAGGACCCAAATAAAGAAAATCATGAATGAAAGAGGAGAGATCACAACTAACACCAAAGAAATACAAACTATTATAAGAAAATACTATGAGCAACTCTACGGCAATAAATTTGACAATCTGGAAGAAATGGATGCATTCCTAGAAACATATAAACTACCACAACTGAACCAGGAAGAAATAGAAAGCCTGAACAGACCCATAACCAGTAAGGAGATTGAAACAGTCATTAAAAATCTCCATACAAACAAAAGCCCAGGGCCAGACGGCTTCCCGGGGGAATTCTACCAAACATTTAAAGAAGAACTAATTCCTATTCTCCTAAAACTGTTCCAAAAAATAGAAATGGAAGGAAAACTTCCAAACTCATTTTATGAGGCCAGCATCACCTTGATCCCCAAACCAGACAAGGATCCCACCAAAAAAGAGAGCTATAGACCGATATCCTTGATGAACACAGATGCGAAAATACTCAACAAAATACTAGCCAATAGGATTCAACAGTACATTAAAAAGATTATTCACCACGACCAAGTGGGATTTATTCCAGGGCTGCAAGGTTGGTTCAACATCCGCAAATCAGTCAATGTGATACAACACATCAATAAAAGAAAGAACAAGAACCATATGATACTCTCCATAGATGCTGAAAAAGCATTTGACAAAGTATAGAATCCCTTCCTGACCAAAACTCTTCAAAGTGTAGGGATAGAGGGCACATACCTCAATATCATCAAAGCCATCTATGAAAAACCCATCGCAAATATCATTCTTAATGGAGAAAAACTGAAAGCTTTTCTGCTAAGGTCAGGAACACGGCAGGGATGTCCATTATCACCACTGCTATTTAACATAGTACTAGAGGTCCTAGCCTCAGCAATCAGACAACAAAAGGAAATTAAAGGCATCCAAATCGGCAAAGAAGAAGTCAAATTATCACTCTTCGCAGATGATATGATACTATATGTGGAAAACCCAAAAGACTCCACTCCAAAACTGCTAGAACTTATACAGGAATTCAGTAAAGTGTCAGGATATAAAATCAATGCACAGAAATCAGTTGCATTTCTCTACACCAACAGCAAGACAGAAGAAATGGAAATTAAGGAATCAATCCCATTTACAATTGCATCCAAAACCATAAGATACCTAGGAATAAACCTAACCAAACAGGTTAGAATCTATACTCAGAAAACTATAAAGTACTCATGAAAGAAATTGAGGAAGACACAGAGAAATGGAAAAATGTTCCATGCTCCTCGATTGGAAGAATAAATATTGTGAAAATGTCTATGCTACCTAAAGCAATCTACACATTTAATGCAATTCCTATCAAAGTACCATCCATCTTTTTCAAAGAAATGGAACAAATAATTCTAAAATTTATATGGACCCAGAAAAGACCTCGAATAGCTAAAGGGATATTGAAAAAGAAAGCCAACGTTGGTGGCATCACAATCCCGGACTTCAAGCTCTATTACAAAGCTGTCATCATCAAGACAGCATGGTACTGGCACAAAAACAGACACATAGATCAATGGAACAGAATAGAGAGCCCAGAAATAGACCCTAAACTCTATGATCAACTAATCTTCGACAAAGCAGGAAAGAATGTCCAATGTAAAAAAGACAGCCTCTTCAATAAATGGTGCTGGGAAAATTGGACAGCCACATGCAGAAAAATGAAATTGGACCATTTCCTTACACCACACACAAAAATACACTCAAAATGGATGAAGGACCTCAATGTGCGAAAGGAATCCATCAAAATCCTTGAGGAGAACACAGGCAGCAACCTCTTCGACCTCTGCCGCAGCAACATCTTCCTAGGAACATCGCCAAAGGCAAGGGAAGCAAGGGCAAAAATGAACTATTGCGATTTAATCAAGATCAAAAGCTTTTGCACAGCAAAGGAAACAGTTAACAAAATCAAAAGACAACTGACAGAATGGGAGAAGATATTTGCAAACGACATATCAGATAAAGGACTAGTGTCCAGAATCTATAAAGAACTTAGCAAACTCAACAGCCAAAGAACAAATAATCCAATCAAGAAATGGGCAGAGGACATGAACAGACATTTCTGCAAAGAAGACATCCAGATGGCCAACAGACACATGAAAAAGTGCTCCATATCACTCGGCATCAGGGAAATACAAATCAAAACCACAATGAGATATCACCTCACACCAGTCAGAATGGCTAAAATCAACAAGTCAGGAAATGACAGATGCTGGCGAGGATGCGGAGAAAGGGGAACCCTCCTACACTGTTGGTGGGAATGCAAGCTGGTGCAACCTCTCTGGAAAACAGCATGGAGGTTCCTCAAAATGTTGAAAATAGAACTGCCCTATGACCCAGCAATTGCACTATTGGGTATTTACCCTAAAGATACAAACGTAGTGATCCAAAGGGGCACGTGTACTCCTATGTTTATAGCAGCAATGTCCACAATAGCCAAACTATGGAAAGAACCTAGATGTCCATCCACAGATGAATGGATCAAGAAGATGTGGTATATATACACAATGGAATACTATGCAGCCATCAAAAGAAATGAAATCTTGCCATTTGCGACAACATGGATGGAACTAGAGCGTATCATGCTTAGCGAAATAAGTCAGGCGGAGAAAGACAACTATCATATGATCTCCCTGATATGAGGAAGTGGTGTTCCAACATGGGGGCTTTAGTGGGTATGAGAAGAATAAATGAAAGAAGATGGGATTGGGAGGGAGACAAACCATAAGTGACTCTTAATCTCACAAAACAAACTGAGGGTTGCTGGGGGGAGGGGGTTTGGGCGAAGGGGGTGGGATTATGGACATTGGGGAGGGTATGTGCTTTGGTGAGTGCTATGAAGTGTGTAAACCTGGTGATTCACAGACCTGTACCCCTGGGGATAAAAATATATGTTTATAAAAATAAAAAATTATATTTAAAAAAAAAAGATGTACAATATGATGGAGGGCCAGGATGGCTCAGTGTGTTAAAGCCTCTGCCTTCATCTCAGGGCATGATCCCAGGGTCCTGGGATAGAGCCCCGCATTGGGCTCTCTGCTCAGCGGAGAGCCTGCTTCCTCCTCTCTCTCTCTCTGCCTCCTTCTTTGTGATCTCTGTCAAATAAATAAATAAAGTCTTTAAAAAAAAAAGAAAAGAGAAAGGACTTAAATTAAGAAAACCATGAGTGAAAGAGGAGAGATCAAAAGCAACATTGAGGAAATAAAAACAACATTAAACATATTATAGCAACTACATGCCAACCAGCAAGGAAATTGAAACAGTAATCAAAAAAGCCAGTAAGATAAGCAACCTAGGTGAAATGGATGCATTCCTGGAAAACTATAAACTTCCAAAATTGAACCAGGAGGAAATTGACAACATTAATAGACTGATACCTAGTAATGAGATTGAAGCAGGGATCAAAAACCTCCCAAGAAACAAAAGCCCAGGACCTGACGGATTGCCTGGGGAATTCTACCAAACTTTCAAAGAAGAAATAACACCTGTTCTCCTGAAGCTGTTTCAAAAATATGAAGCAGAAGGAAAACTTCTAGACTCTTTTCTTGAACCCAGCATTACCCTGATCCCCAAACCAGGCAAAGACCCCACCAAAAAGGAGAATTTCAGATCAGTATTCCTAATGAATAAGGATGCTAAGATTCTCAACAAGATCCTATAAAAATAATAATAATAATAAAACAAAATTTTTAAAAAGATCCTATCAAATGGAATATAAGAGCACATTAAAAAGATTATCCACCATGTCAGGTGGGACTCATCCATTGGTTTCAAGGATGGTTCAACATTCACAAATCAATCAATGTGATAGAAGAAATCAATAAGAGAAGAGAGAAGAACCCCATGGTCCTCTCAATTGATGCAGAAAAAGCATTTGACAAAATCCAACATCCTTTCTTGATTAAACACTTCAAAGTATAAGGATAGAGAGAATATTTCTCAACTTCATAAAATCTGCCTATGAAAGACCCACATCAAACACCATCCTCAATGGGGAAAAGATCACAGCCTTCTTGAGATCAGGAACACAACAAGGATGCCCACTCTCACCACTCTTGTTCAACATAGTATTAGAAGTCCTAGCAACAGCAATCAGACAACAAAGAGAAATAAAAGGTATCCAAATTGGCAGTGAAGAAGTCAAACTCTCTCTTTCACAGGTGACATGATTCTTTATATAAAAAACCCAAAAGACTCCACCCCCAAACTACTAGAACTCATACAGCAATTCAGTAATGTGGCAGGATACAAAATCAATGTACAGAAATCACTTACTTTCTTATACACTAACGATGAAAATACAGAAAGGGAAATTAGAGAATTGATTCCATTTACTATAGCACCAAGAACCATAAGATACCTGGGTATAAACCTAACCAAAGAGGTAAAGGATCTGTACTCAAGGAACTACAGAACACTCGTGAAAGAAATCACAGAAGACACGAAAAGATGGAAGATCATTCCATGCTCATGGATCAGAAGAATAAACATTGTTAAAATGTCTATACTGCTAGAACAATCTATACTTTCAATGCCATTCCAATCAAAATTCCACCAGCATTTTTCAAAAAGCTGGAGCAAACAATCCTAAAATCTGTATGGAATCAGAAGAGATCCCGAATTGTTGAATGTTGAATGTTGAAAAAGAAAAGCAAAACTGGGGGCATCACATTGCCTGATTTCAAGCTTTACTACAAAGCTTGGATCACCAAGACAGCATGGTACTGGCATAAAAACAGACACATAGACAAGTGGAACAGAGTAGAGAGCCCAGATATGGACCCTCAACTCTATGGTCAAATAATCTTTGACAAAGCAGGAAAAAATATAGAGTAGAAAAAAGACAGTCTCTTTAATAAATGGTGCTAGGAAAATTGGACAGCTACATGTAGAATAATGGAACTCAACCATTCTCTTACACTGCACACAAAAATAAACTCGAAATGGATAAGAGATCTCAACATGAAGCAGGAATCCTTCAGAATCATAGAGGAGAACATAGGCAGTAACCTCTTCGATATCAGCCACATCTTCTTTCAAGACATGTCTCCAAAGGCAAAGGAAACAAAAGCAAAAATGAATTTTTGGGACTTCATCAAGATCAAAGTCTTCTGCACAGCAAAGGAAACAGTCAACAAAACAAGCAACCCACGGAATGGGAGAAGATATTTGCAAATAACAGTACAGACAAAAGGCTGATATCCAGGATCTAGAAAGTACTTCTCAAACTCAATACACACAAAACAGATAATCATGTCAAAAAATGGGCAGAAGACATGAAGAGACACTTCTCCAATGAAGACATACAAACGGCTATCAGACACATGAAAAAATGTTCATCATCTCTAGCCATCAGGGAGATTCAAATCACAACCACATTGAGATACCACCTTACACCAGTTAGAATCGCCAAAATTAACAAGAGAGTAAACAATGTGTGCTGGAGAGGATGTGGAGAAAGGGGAACCCTCCTACAGTCTTAGTGGAAATGCATGTTGGTGCAGCCACTTTGGAAAACTGTGGAGATTCCTTAAGAAATTAAAAATAGAGCTTCCCTATGACCCTACTGGGTATTTACCCCAAAGATACAGATGGAGTGAAAAAAAGGGCCATCTGTACCCCAATATTTATAACAGCAATAGCCATGGTCGCCAAACTGTGGAAAGATCCAAGATGCCCTTCAACAGATGAATGGATAAGGAAGATGTGGTCCATATACACTCTATGGAGAATTATGCCTCCATGAAAAATGATGAATACCCAACTTTTGTAGCAACATGGATGGGACTGGAAGAGATTATACTGAGTGAAATAAGTCAAGCAGAGAGAGCCAATTATCATAGGGTCTCACTTATTTGTGGAGCATCACAAATAACATGGAGGACATGGGGAGATGGAGAGGAGAAGGGAGTTGAGGGAAATTGGAAGGGGAGGTGAACCATGAGAGATTTTGGACCCTGAAAAACAACCTGAGGGTTTTGAAGGGACGGGGGGTGGGAGGTTGGGGGAACCAGGTGGTGGGTATTGAGGAGGGCATGTATTGTGTGGAGCACTGGGTGTGGTGCCAAAACAATGAATACTGTTATGCTGAGAAGAAATTTTTTTTTAAAAGGAAAAAAAAAAAAGAACCAAGATGCTCTTCATCGGACAAATGGATAAGGAAGATGTGGTCCATATACACTCCAGAGTATTATGCCTCCATCAAAAAAGATGAATACCCAACTTTTTTATCAACATGGAGGAGACTGAAAGCAATTATGCTGAGTGGAATAAGTGAAACAGAGAGATTCAATTATCATATGGTTTCACTTATTTGTGAAGCATAAGAAATAACACAGAGGACATGGGGAGATGGAGAGGAGAAGGGAGTTGAGGGAAATAGGAGGGGGAGATGAACCATGAGAGACTATGGATGCTGAGAAACAATCTGAGGGTTTTAAAGGAGCAGGGGTTGGAATGTTGGGTGAGTCTGGTGGTGGGTATTATGGAAGGCACATATTGCATGGAGCACTGGGTGTGGTGCATAAACAATGAATTCTGGTACACCGAAAAGAAATTTTAAAAACTAAGAATTAAAAAAAAAATCTTTTGACCAACAAGAATCCAGGGCCAGATGACTCTAGGGGAATTCTATGAAACATCTAAAGAGGAACTGGTACCTATTCTTCTGAAGCTATTTAAAAAAAATAGTAATGGAAAGAAACTTCCCCAATGATTCTATGAGGCCAGTTTTACCTTGATCCCAGAACCAGATAAAGATCCCACTAAAAAGGAGAATTACTGACAAATATCTCTCATAAACATGGATGCCAAAATTCTCACTAAGGTACTAATCAATAGGATGGAACAGTACATTAAAAGGATTATTCACCACAACCAAGTAGGATTTATTCCTGCAATGCAAGTGTGGTTCAACATTCACAAATCAGTCAAAGTGGTAGGCTCATTAATAAAAGAAAAGGCAAGAACCATATGATCCTTTCAACTGACACAGAATAAGTGACAAAATAGAGCATTCCTTCTTCATTAAAACTCTTCAAAGTGTAGGTATAGAGGGAACATACATCAGTATCATTAAAGTCATCTATGAAAAGCCCACAGCAAATGTCATTCTTAATGGGAAGAAACTGAGAGCTTTTCCCTTAAGGTCAGGAACATGACAGGGAATCCCAGTCAACTACAATTGTTCAACATAGTACTAGCAGTTCTAGCCTCAGCAATCAGACAACAAAAATAAATAAAATGCATTCACATTGGCAAAGAAGTCAAACTTTCTCTCTTCCCAGATGGCATGGTACTTTCTGTGGAAAACCCAAAAACCCCACCCCAAAATTGCTAGAACTCATACAGCAATTTGGCAACATGACAGGATACAAAATCAATGCACAGAAATCAGTTGCATTTCTATACGTTAATATTGTGACTGAAGAAAGAGACCCACACACCATACCCAAAGATAAACTCAAAATGGATGAAAGACTCAAATGTGAAGCAGGAATCCATGAAAATCCCTGAGAACAAAGGCAGTAACCACTTCAACCTTGGCCAGAGCAAAGTCTTGCAAGACATGTCTCTAAAGGCAAGAGAAACAAAAGCAAAAATGAACTATTGGGGGACACCTGGGTGGCTCAGTTGGTTAAGCAGCTGCCTTCGACTCAGGTCATGATCCCAGCGTCCTGGGATCGAGTCCCACATTGGGATCCTTGCTCGGCAGGGAGCCTGCTTCTCCCTCTGCCTCTGCCTGCCTTTCTGTCTACTTGTGCTCACTCTCGCTCCTCTCTCTCTCTGAAAAATAAATAAAATCTTAAAAAAAAACTTTAAAAAAATGAACTATTGGGACTTAAGGTAAAAAGTTTCTGCACAGCAAAGGAAACAGTCAACAAAACTAAAAGCCAACCCACAGAATGGGAAAAGATATTTGCAAATGGAATATCAAAGAAGGGCTGGTATCCAAGATCTATAAAGAACTTCTCAAACTCAAGACCAAAATATATATATATATATATATATATATATTTATATGTAATCCAGTCAAGAAATGGGAAGAAGACATAAAGAGACACTTCTCCAAGGAAGACATACAAATGGCCAGCATACACATGAAAGAATGTTCTGCATCACTTGACATCAGGGAAATACAAATCAAAACCACAATGAGATACCACCTTACACCACTTAGAATGGCAAAAAACAGCAAGACAGGAAACAGCAAATGTTGGAAAGGATGTGGAGAAAGGGGAACCCTCTTACAGTGTTGGTGGGAATGCAAACTTGTACAGCCACTCTGGAAAACAGTATGGAGGTTCCTCATGAATTTGAAAATAGAGCTACCCTACAACCCAGCAGCTGCACTACTGGATATTTACCCCCAAGATACTTATGTAGTGAAAAGGAGAACATGAACCCCAGTGTTCATAGCAGCCATATCCACAATAGCAAAACTCTGGATGGAGCTGAGAAGTCCATCAACAGATGAATGGATAAAGAAGATGTGGTTCATATATACAATGGAGTATTACTCAGCCATGAGAAAGGATGAATACCTACCATTGATATCAATGTGGATGGAACCAGAGGGTATTACACTGAGCAAAATAAGTCAGTCAGAGAAAGACAATTATAATATGGATTCACTCAAAGAGAGGGAAAACTGAATGGGAAGAAATCAGAGAGGGACACAAACCATGAGAGACTCTGGACTCTGGGACACAAACTGAAGGTTGTGAAAGGGAGGTTGGTGGGGGTATGGGGTTACTGGATGATGGGCATTAAGGAAGACACACAATGTGATGAGCACTGGGTGTATATGCAACTGATGAATCATTGAACACTGCATCTGAAACTAAAGGTATACTATGTGTTGGCTAATTAAATTGAAATTTTAACAAAATGCTTTCCCTGTGTTGAAAGATTTTTTTTACCATTGTCTCATCATTTTCATTATTTTTATGTTTTTTATTATATGGAGAGAAATATTTTTGTTTTTTATGTTTCCACTTTTTATAGATATTTGTATATTTACATATATTTTCCACTTTTTTATTCCCTTAGACTGATTTATTGAATCAGTGGTTTAGTATCATATTGTTTAGACTCTACATGTTTGTGTGTTTTCCACTTTTTTTCTTGTGGTTGCTTTCTAGTTACCTACCATTGGGGTCAAAAAAGTTGCATGGCATGCTTTTAATATTTTTAAATTTGTTGAGGCTTCTTTTATGCCATAACTTGTGATATACTCTAGATGTTCTATATACACTTGAAGAGAATGTGAATTCTGTTGTTTTGGGATGGAATGGTCTGTATACATCTGTGTTGTCCATATGGTCTCATTTCGCATTCAAAGACATGATTTCTGAGGAGAGGAGTCAAGATGGCGGAGAAGTAGCAGGCTGAGACTACATCAGGTAGCAGGAGATCAGCTAGAGAGCTTGTCAAACCATTGCAAACACCTACAAATCCAACGGGAGATGGATGAGAAGAAGAAAAGCATTTCTAGAAACAGAAAATTGACCACTTTCTGAATGGTAGGACCGGCGGAGAAGTGAATCCAAAGCGACGGGAAGATAGACTGCAGGGGGAGGGTCCAGCTCCCGGCAAGCAGTGAAGCAATGGAACACTAAATCAGGACTTTTTAAAATCTGCTCCACTGAGGGACACAGCTCCAGAGGCTAAACTGGGGTGAAGCCCACGTGGGGTCAGTGTGGCCCCAGGACCCGCAGGATCACAGAAGGATTGGGGGTGTCTGAGTGTCACAGAGCTCCGAGGTATTAGACCAGGGAAGCCAGCTACAGAGACAGAGCCGAGGAGTGAGCTCTCAGCTCAGGGTTACCTTAAACTGGTCGCAGGCTGGGTGAGCTTGGAGCATGGCCAGAGGCCAGGGAGACGGGAGTGATTGGGCTCTTTTCTCCAAGGGATCACTGAGGAGTGGGGCCCCGAGCTCTTGGACCCTCCATGCTGGAGACTGGGAGGCCGCCATTTTCATTCCTGTCCTCCAGAACACTATGGAAAGCGAACAGGGGACAAAACCTCCCAAAAGCGAACCCGAGCGGATAACTTAGCCCAGCCCCTGGTAAGGACAGTGCAATTCCGCAACGGACAAAGACACTTGAGAATCACTACAACAGCCCCTCCCCAGAAGATCAACAAGAATTCCAGCCAAGACGAAGTTCACCTACCAATGACAGCAGCAGAATTCCAGAAGAAGAGAAAGCAAAACATGGAACTCATGGCTTTCTCCCCATGATTCTTATTTTTTTTCTTTTTTTCTCCTTTTTTTTATTAAATTGATTTATTTATTTTCAGAAAAACAGTATTCATTATTTTTTCACCACATCCGGTGCTCCATGCAATCCGTTCCCTCTATAATACCCACCAACTGGTACCCCAACCTCCCAACCCCCGCCACATCAAACCCCTCAGATTGTTTTTCAGAGTCCATAGTCTCTCATGATTCACCTCCCCTTCCAATTTACCCCAACTCCCTTCTCCTCTCTAACTCCCCTTGTCCTCCATATTTCTTATGCTCCACAAATAAGTGAAACCATATGATAATTGACTCTCTCTGCTTGACTTATTTCACTCAGCATAATCTCTTCCAGTCCCATCCATGTTGCTACAAAAGTTGGGTATTCATCCTTTCTGATGGAGGCATAATACTCCATAGTGTATATGGACCACATCTTCCTTATCCATTCATCTGTTGAAGGGCATCTTGGTTCTTTCCACAGTTTGGTGACCATGGCCATCATTGCTATAAACATTGGGGTACAGATGGCCCTTCTTTTCACTCCATCTGTATCTTTGGGGTAAATACTCAGGAGTGCAATGGCAGGGTCACAGGGAATTTCTATGTTTAATTTCTTGAGGAATCTCAACACTGTTCTCCAAAGAGGCCGCACCAACTTGCATTCCCACCAACAGTGGAAGAGGGTTCCCCTTTCATCACATCCCCTCCAACACATGTTGTTTCCTGTCTTGCTAATTTTGGCCATTCTAACTGGTATAAGGTGATATCTCAATGTGGTTTTAATTTGATTCTCCCTGAGGCCTAATGATGATGAACATTTTTTCATGTATCTGATAGCCATTTGTATATCTTGATTGGGGAAGTGTCTGTTCATATCTTCTGCCCATTTTTTGATATGTTTTCCTGTTTCGTGTGTGTTGAGTTTGAGGAGTTCATTATAGATCCTGGATATCAACCTTTTGTCTGTACTGTCATTTGAAAGTATCTTCTCCCATTTCGTGAGTTGCCTCTTTGTTTTCTTGACTGTTTCCTTGGCTGTGCAGAAGCTTTTGATTTTGATGAAGTCCCAAAAGTTCATTTTCGCTTTTTTTTTCCTTTGCCTTTGGAGACATAACTTGAAAGAAGTGGCTGTGGCTGACACTTCTCCAATGAAGACATAAAAATGGCTATCAGACACATGAAAAAAGGTTGATCATCACTAGCCCTCAGGGAGAATCAAATTAAAACCACATTGAGATATCACCTTACACCAGTTAGAATGGCCAAAGTTAGCAAGACAGGAAACAATATGTATTGGAGGGGATGTGGATAAAGGGGAACCCTCTTCCACTGTTGGTGGGAATGCAAGTTGGTGCGGCCTATTTGGAGAACAGTGTTGAGATTCCGCAAGAAATTAAACATAGAACTTCCCTGTGACCCTGCCATTGCACTCCTGAGTATTTACCCCAAAGATACAGATGGAGTGAAAAGAAGGGCCATCTGTACCCCAATGTTTATAGCAATGATGGCCATGGTCACCAAACTGTGGAAAGAACCAAGATGCCCTTCAACAGATGAATGGATAAGGAAGATGTGGTCCATATACACTATGGAGTATTATGCCTCCATCAGAAAGGATGAATACCCAACTTTTGTAGCAACATGGATGGGACTGGAAGAGATTATGCTGAGTGAAATAAGTCAAGCAGAGAGAGTCAATTATCATATGGTTTCACTTATATGAGGAGCATAACAAATATCATGGAGGACATGGGGAGAAAGAGAGGAGAAGGGAGTTGGGGAAAATTGGAAGAAGAGGCGAACCATGAGAGACTATGGACTCTGAAAAACAATCTGAGGGTTTTGAAGGGGCAGGGGGTGGGAGGTCGCAGTACCAGGTGGTGTGTATTAGAGAAGGCATGGATTGCATGGAGCACTGGATGTGGTACAAAAATAATGAATACTGTTATGCTGAAAATAAATAATAAATTTAAAAAAAAAGAAGTTGCTGTGGATGATATTGAAGAGGTTACTGCTTATGTTCTCGTCTAGTATATGATAGATTCTTGTCTCATGTTAAGGACTTTTATCCATTTTGAGTTTATCTTTGTGTACGGTGTACACAAAGTTTCATTCTTCTACATATAACTGTCCAGTTTTCCCAGCACCACTTACTGCATAGACTGTCTTTTTTCCACTGGATATTTTTTCCTGTTTTGTGGAAGGTTATTTGACCATAGAGTTGGGGGTCCATATCTGGGCTCTTTACTCTGTTCCACTGGTCTACATGTCTGTTTTTATGCCAGTACCATGCTGTCTTGATGATCACAGCTTTGTAGTAAAGCTTGAAATCAGGTACGGTGATGCCCCCAGTTTTATTTTTGTTTTTCAAATTTTCCTTAGTGATTCAGGGTCACTTCTGATTCCATACAATTTTAGGATTATTTGCTCCAGCTCTTTGAAAAATACCAGTGGAATTTTGATTGGAATGGCATTAAATGTATAGATTGCTCTAGGCAGTATAGACATTTGAACAATGTTTATTCTTCCGATCCAAGTGCATGGAATGGTCTTCCATCTTTTTGTGTCTTCTTCAATTTCTTTCATGAGTGTTCTGTAGGTTTTGAGTACAGACCCATTACCACTTTGGTTAGGTTTATTCCCAGGTATCTTATGGTTCTTGGTGCTATAGTAAACGGAATCAATTCTCTAATTTCTCTTTCTGTATTTCCATTGTTAGTATATAAGAAAGCCAATGACTTCTGTACATTGACTTTGTCTCCTGCCCTGTTACAGAATTGCATTAGGAGTTCTAGTAGTTTGGGGCTGGAGTCTTATGAGTTTTCCATATAAAGAATCATGTCATCTGTGAAGAGAGAGTTTGACTTCTTCATTGCCAATTTGGATACCTTTTATTTCTCTTTGTTGTCTGATTGCTCTTGCTAGGACTTCTAATACTATGTTGAACAAGAGTGGTGAGACTGAGCATCTTTGTTGTGTTCCTGATCTCAATGGGAAGGCTGCAAGCTTTTTCCCATTGAGGATGATATTTGCTGTGGGTCTTTCATACATAGATTTGATGAAGTTCAGGAATGTTCCCTCTATTCCTATACTTTCAAGTGTTTTAATCAGGAGCGGATGCTGGATTTGGATTTGTCAAATGCTTTTTCTGCATCAATTGAGAGGACCATGGGGTTCTTCTCTCTTCTCTTATTGATTTCTTCTATCACATTGATTGATTTTCAAATGTTGAACCATCCTTGTAGTCCAGGAATGAGTCCCACCTGGTCATGGTGGATAATCTTTTTAATGTGCTGTTGGATCCTGTTGGCTAGGATCTTGTTGAGAATCTTAGCATCCATATTCATCAGTGTTATTGGTATGAAATTCTCCTTTTTGGTAGGGTCTTTGCCTGGTTTGGGGATCAGGGTAATGCTGGCTTCATAGAAAAAGTCAGGAAGTTTTCCTTCTGCTTCAGTATTTTGAAACAGCTTCAGGAGAATAGGTATTATTTCTTCTTTGAAAGTTTGGTAGAGAGGGAGGAGTCAAGATGGCGGAAAAGTAGCAGGCTGAGACTACTTAAGCTAGCAGGAGATCAGCTAGATAACTTATCTAAAGATTGCAAACACCTGCACATCCATCGGCAGATCAAGAGAAGAAGAATAGCAATTCTGGAAACAGAAAAACAACCACTTTCTGAAACGTAGGACTGGCAGAGAAGTGAATCTAAAGCAACGGGAAGATAGACCCTGGGGGAAGGGCCGGCTCCCGGCAAGCGGGGGAGCAACGGAGCACAAAATCAGGACTTTTAAAAGTCTGTTCCGCTGAGGGACATCAATCCAGAGGCTAAACCGGGGCGAAGCTCATGCGGGGTCAGCGTGGCCTCAGGTCATGCAGGGTCACAGTGGGATCGGGGGTATCTGAGTGTCGCAGAGCTTGCGGGTATTGGAATGGGAAAGCCGGCTACAGAGACAGAGCCAACAGTAAGATCACAGCTCGGAGGTTACCTTGAAACGGTCGCAGGCTCGGTGAGCTCGGAGCACGGCCGGAGGTCAGGTAGATGGGAGTAACTGGGCGCTGTTCTCTGAGGGCACACTGAGGAGTGGGGCCCCGGGCTCTCGGCTCCTCCGGGCCATAAACCAGGAGGCTGCCATTTGTGTTCCCGTCCTCCAGAACTCTACGGAAAACGCTCAGGGAACAAAGCTCCTGAAAGCAAACCCAAGCGGACTACTCAGCCCGGCCCCTGGTAAGGGCGGTGCATTCCACCTGGGGCAAAGACACTTGAGAATCACTACACCGGTCCCCTCCCCCAGAAGATCAACAAGAAATCCAGCCAAAACCAAGTTCACCTACCAAGGAGTGCGGTATCAATACCAAGGAGAGCAGCAGAATTCCAGAGAAGGAGAAAGCAAAGCACGGAACTCAAGGCTTTCTCTCTGTGATTTTTTTAGTCTTGCATTAATTTAATTTTTTTCTTTTTCATTTTTTTTCTCTTCTTCTGATAATTTATTTTAACTTTTACCCTTTTCTTTTTTAACGTTTTTTAACTAGTTTATCTAATATATATTTTTTTCCTTTTTATATTTTTCTTTATTCATTTTCTTTTTTTAATTCTTTTCTTTTTTTTTTCTTTCTTTCTTTTTGAAACTCTTTTTATCCCCTTTCTCCCCCCTCACGATTTAGGATCTCTTCTGATTTGGTTAAAGCATATTTTCCTGGGGTTGTTGACACCCTTTTAGTATTTTACTTGCTCCTTCATATACTCTTATCTGGACAAAATGACAAGGCAGAAAAATTCACCACAGAAAAAAGATCAAGAGGCAGTACCGAAGGCTAGGGACCTAATCAATACAGACATTGGTAATATGTCTGATCTAGAGTACAGAATGGCAATTCTCAAGGTTCTAACCAGGCTCGAAAAAGGCATGGAGGTATTAGAGAAACCCTCTCTGGAAAGATAAAAGCCCTTTCTGGAGAAATAAAAGAACTAAAATCTAACCAAGTTGAAATTAAAAAAGCTATTAATGAGGTACAATCAAAACTGGAGGCTCTCACTGCTAGGATAAATGAAGCAGAAGAAAGAATTAGTGATATAAAAGAACAAATGACAGAGAATAAAGAAGCTGAACAAAAGAGGGACAAACAGCTACTGGACCATGAGGGGAGAATTCGAGAGATAAGTGACACCATAAGATGAAACAACATTAGAATAATTTGGATTCCAGAAGAAGAAGAAAGAGAGAGTGGAGCAGGAGGTGTACTGGAGAGAACTATTAGGGAGAATTTCCCCAATATGGCAAACGAACAGGCATCAAAATTAAGGAGGTTCAGAGAACGCCCCTCAAAGTCAATACGAATAGGCCCACACGCCGTCACCTAATAGTAAAATTTACAAGTCTTAGTGACAAAGAGAAAATCCTGAAAGCAGCCCGGGAAAAGAAGTCTGTAACATACAATGGTAAAAAGATTAGATTGGCAGCTGACTTATCCACAGAGACCTACCAGGCCAGAAAGAGCTGGCATGATATATTCAGAGCACTTAACGAGAAAAACATGCAGCCAAGAATACTATATCCAGCTAGGCTATCATTGAAAATAGAAGGAGAGATTTAAAGCTTCCAGGACAAACAACAACTGAAAGAATTTGCAAACACCAAACCAGCTCTACAGGAAATCTTGAAAGGGGTCCTCTAAGCAAAGAGAGAGCCTACAAGTGGTAGATCAGAAAGGAACAGAGACCATATACAGTAACAGGCACCTTACAGGCAATACAATGGCACTAAATTCATATCTCTCAATAGTTACCCTGAATGTTAATGGGCTAAAGGCCCCTGTCAAAAGACACAGGGTATCAGAATGGATAAAAAAACAAAACCCATCTATATGTTGCCTCCAAGAAACTCATTTTAAGCCCGAAGACACCTCCAGATTTAAAGTGAGGGAGTGGAAAAGAATTTACCATGCTAATGGACATCAGAAGAAAGCAGGAGTGGCAATCCTTATATCAGATCAATTAGATTTTAAGCCAAAGACTATAATAAGAGATGAGGAAGGACACTATATCATACTCAAAGGGTCTGTCCAACAAGAAGATTTAACAATTTTAAATATCTATGCCCCCAACGTGGGAGCAGCCAACTATATAAAACAATTAATAACAAAATCAAAGAACCACATCAACAATAATACAATAATAGTAGGGGACTTTAACACTCCCCTCACTGAAATGGACAGGTCATCCAAGCAAAAGATCAGCAAGGAAATAAAGGCCTTAAATGACACACTGGACCAGATGGACATCACAGATATATTCAGAACATTTCATCCCAAAGCAACAGAATACACATTCTTCTCTCGTGGACATGGAACATTCTCCAGAATAGATCACATCCTCGGTCCTAAATCAGGACTCAACCGGTATCAAAAGATTGGCATCATTCCCTGCATATTTTCAGACCACAATGGTCTGAAGCTAGAACTCAACCACAAGAGGAAGTTTGGAAAGAACCCAAATAAATGGAGATTAAACAGCATCCTTCTAAAGAATGAATGGGTCAACCAGGAAATTAAAGAAGAATTGAAAAAAATCATGGAAACAAATGATAATGATAATACAACAGTTCAAAATCTGTGGGACACAACAAAGGCAGTCCTGAGAGGAAAATATATAGCGGTACAAGCCTTTCTCAAGAAACAAGAAAGGTCTCAGGTACACAACCTAACCCTACACCTAAAGGAGCTGGAGAAAGAACAAGAAAGAAACCCTAAGCCCAGCAGGAAAAGAGAAATCATAAAGATCAGAGCAGAAATCAATGAAATAGAAACCAAAAAAAAAAAAAAAAAATAGAGCAAATCAATGAAACTAGGAGCTGGTTCTTTGAAAGAATTAATAAAATTGATAAACCCCTGTCCAGACTTATCAAAAAGAAAAGAGAAAGGACCCAAATAAAAAAAAAAGAATGAAAGAGAAGAGATCACAACTAACACTAAATAAATATAAACAATTATTAAACATACTATGAGCAACTCTACGCTAACAAATTTGACAATCTGGAAGAAATGGATGCATTCCTAGAAAAGTATAAACTACCACAACTGAACCAGGAAGAAATAGAAAGCCTGAACAGACCCATAACCAGTAAGGAGATTGAAACAGTCATCAAAAATCTCCAAACAAACAAACGCCCAAGGCCAGACGGCTTCCCAGGGGAATTCTATCAAACATTTCAAGAAGAACTAATTCCTATTCTCCTGAAACTGTTCCAAAAAATAGAAATGGAAGGAAACCTTCCAAACTCATTTTATGAGGCCAGCATCACCTTGATCCCAAAACCAGACAAGGATCCCATCAAAAAAGAGAGCTATAGGCCAATATACTTGATGAACAGAGATACGAAAATTCTCACCAAAACACAAGCCAATAGGATTCAACAGTACATTAAAAGGATTATTCACCACGACCAAGTGGGATTTATTCCAGGGCTGCAAGGTTGGTTCAACATCCGCAAATCAATCAGTGTGATACAACACATCAATAAAAGAAAGAACAAGAACCATATGATACTCTCAATAGATGCTGAAAAAGCATTTGACAAAGTGCAGCATCCCTTCCTGATCAAAACTCTTCAAAGTGTAGGGATAGAGGGCACATACCTCAATATCATCAAAGCCATCTATGAAAAACCCACCGCAAATATCATTCTTAATGGAGAAAAACTGAAAGCTTTTCCGCTAAGGTCAGGAACACGGCAGGGATGTCCATTATCACCACTGCTATTCAACATAGTACTAGAAGTCCTAGCCTCAGCAATCAGACAACAAAAGGAAATTAAAGGCATCCAAATCGGCAAAGAAGTCAAATTATCACTCTTCGCAGATGATATGATACTATATGTGGAAAACCCAAAAGACTCCACTCCAAAACTGCTAGATCTTGTACAGGAATTCAGTAAAGTGTCAGGATATAAAATCAATGCACAGAAATCAGTTGCATTTCTCTACACTAACAACAAGACAGAAGAAAGAGAAATGAAGGAGTCAATCCCATTTACAATTGCACCCAAAATCATAAGATACCTAGGAACAAACCTAACCAAAGAGGTTAAGAATCTATACTCAGTAAACTATAAAGTACTCATGAAAGAAATTGAGGAAAACACAAAGAAATGGAAAAATGTTCCATGCTCCTCGATTGGAAGAATAAATATTGTGAAAATGTCTATGCTACCTAAAGCAATCTACACATTTAATGCAATTCCTATCAAAGTACCATCCATCTTTTTCAAAGAAATGGAACAAATAATTCTAAAATTTATATGGAACCAGAAAAAGACCTCGAATAGCCAAAAGGATATTGAAAAAGAAAGCCAAAGTTGGTGGCATCACAATTCCGGACTTCAAGCTCTATTACAAAGCTGTCATCATCAAGACAGCATGGTACTGGCACAAAAACAGACCCATAGATCAATGGAACAGAATAGAGAGCCCAGAAATAGACCCTAAACTCTATGGTCAACTAATCTTCAACAAAACAGGAAAGAATGTCCAGTGGAAAAAAGACAGCCTCTTCAATAAATGGTGCTGGGAAAATTGGACAGCCACATGCAGAAAAATGAAATTGGACCATTTCCTTACACCACACACGAAAATAGACTCAAAATGGATGAAGGACCTCAATGTGCGAAAGGAATCCATCAAAATCCTTGAGGAGAACACAGGCAGCAACCTCTTCGACCTCAGCCGCAGCAACATCTTCCTAGGAACATTGCCAAAGGCAAGGGAAGCAAGGGCAAAAATGAACTATTGGGATTTCATCAAGATCAAAAGCTTTTGCACAGCAAAGGAAACAGTTAACAAAATCAAAAGACAACTGACAGAATGGGAGAAGATATTTGCAAATGACATGTCAGATAAAGGACTAATGTCCAAAATCTATAAAGAACTTAACAAACTCAATACCCAAAGAACAAATAATCCAATCAAGAAATGGGCAGAGCCTATGACCCAGCAATTGCACTATTGGGTATTTACCCTAAAGATACAAATGTAGTGATCCAAAGGGACACATGCACCCAAATGTTTATAGCAGCAATGTCCACAATAGCCAAACTATGGAAAGAACCTAGATGTCCATCAACAGATGAATGGATCAAGAAGATGTGGTATATATACACAATGGAATACTATGCAGCCATCAAAAGAAATGAAATCTTGCCATTTGCAACAACATGGATGGAACTAGAGCGTATCATGCTTAGCGAAATAAGTCAAGCAGAGAAAGACAACTATCATATGATCTCCCTGATATGAGGAAGTGGTGATGCAACATGGAGGCTTAAGTGGGTAGAAGAATAAATGAAACAAGATGGGATTGGGAGGGAGACAAACCATAAGTGACTCTTAATCTCACAAAACAAACTGAGGGTTGCCGGGGGGAGGGGGTTTGGGAGAAGGGGGTGGGATTATGGACATTGGGGAGGGTATGTGATTTGGTGAGTGCTGTGAAGTGTGTAAACCTGGTGATTCACAGACCTGTACCCCTGGGGATAAAAATATATGTTTATAAAAATAAAAAAATTAAAACCTAAAAAAAAAATATATATATATATGTTTATAAAAATAAAAAAATTAAAACCTAAAAAAAAAAAAAGAAAAAAAAAAAAAAAAGAAATGGGCAGAGGACATGAGCAGACATTTCTGCAAAGAAGACATCCAGATGGCCAACAGATCCATGGAAAAGTGATCCATATCACTCGGCATCAGGGAAATACAAATCAAAACCACAATGAGATATCACCTCACTCCAGTCAGAATGGCTAAAATCAACAAGTCAGGAAATGACAGATGCTGGCGAGGATGCGGAGAAAGGGGAACCCTCCTACACTGTTGGTGGGAATGCAAGCTGGTGCAACCACTCTGGAAAACAGCATAGAGGTTCCTCAAAATGTTGAAAATAGGACTGCCCTATGACCCAGCAATTGCACTACTGGGTATTTACCCTAAAGATACAAATGTAGTGATCCAAAGGGGCACGTGCACCCGAAAGCTTATAGCAGCAATGTCCACAATAGCCAAACTATGGAAAGAACCTAGATGTCCATCCACAGATGAATGGATAAAGAAGATGTGGTATATATACACAATGGAATACTATGCAGCCATCAAAAGAAATGAAATCTTGCCATTTCATGGATGGAACTATAGCGTATCATGCTTAGTGAAATAAGTCAAGCAGAGAAAGACAACTATCATATGATCTCCCTGATATGAGGAAGTGGTGATGCAACATGGGGGCTTAAGTGGGTAGGAGAAGATTCAATGAAAGAAGATGGGATTGGGAGGGAGACAAACCATAAGTGACTCTTAATCTCACAAAACAAACTGAGGGTTGCCGGGGGGAGGGGGTTTGGGAGAAGGGGGTGGGATTATGGACATTGGGGAGGGTATGTGATTTGGTGTGTGCTGTGAAGTGTGTAAACCTGGTGATTCACAGACCTGTACCCCTGGGGATAAAAATATATGTTTATAAAAAATAAAAAATTAAAAAAAAAAAAAAAAGAAGATGGGATTGGGAGGGAGACAAACCATAAGTGACTCTTAATCTCACAAAACAAACTGAGGGTTTTTGGGGGTGGGGTTGGGAGAAGAGAGGTGGGGTTATGGACATTGGGGAGCGTATGTGCTTTGGTGAGTGCTGTGCAGTCTGTAAACCTGGTGATTCACAGACCTGTACCCCTGGGGATAAAAATATATGTTTATAAAAAATAAAAAATTTTTTTAAAAAAAAGAAAGTTTGGTAGAATTCCCCAGGAAATCTATCAGGTCCTGGGCTCATGTTTTTTGGGAGGTTTTTGATCACTGCTTCAGTTTTATTACTAGATATTGGTCTATTCGGGTTGTCAATTTCTTCCTGGTTCAATTTTGGGAGTTTATAGTTTTCCAGGAATGCATCCATTTCATCTAGATTGCTTAGCTTATTGGCATATAACTGATGATAATAACTTCTGATGATTGTTTCTACTTCCTTGGTGTTCGTAGTGATCTCTCCCTTTTCATTCATAATTTTATGAATTTGGGCTTTCTCTCTTTTCTTTTGGATTAGTGTGGCCAATGGATTATCGATCTTATTGATTTTTTCAAAAAACCAGGTTCTAGTTTCATTGATACGTTCTACTGTATCTCTGGTTTCAACCTCATCGATGTCAGCTCTAATCTTGATGATTTCCCTTCTTATGTGTGGAGTTGGTTTGATTTGTTGTTGATTCTCCACTTCTTTAAGGTGTAGAGACAGCTGGTGTATTCTGGATTTTTCAATTTTTTTGAGGGAGGCTTGGATGGCTATTTATTTCCCCCTTAGGACTGCCTTTGCTGTATCCTGTCGGGGACTGCCTCTGGCTGGGAAAGTCCCCGCCATTACAAGAAGGTGCTTGGCTCACTGCTAGCAAACTACGCTGCAAGTATACAATGAACTTTCTGGTGAAGCCCGCCTAAAGGAGGACATAGTTATTGGCTGTATCAAATTTAATCAGCATAGTAACAGGACTCTCATTGGCTCTCCCCATTGCTTGGCCCCTTATTGGTCACCCTGCTGTATATAAGCTAAGGAAGTTGATTAAATAAACGGAAATGAAGCATTAACAACATACCAGGCTCATTGTCGTCCTTGCGGACCGAGGGCGACAGTATCCCATAGGTTTTGGACCGTAGTGTCTTCATTCTCATTGGTTTCCATGAATTGTTTCAGTTCTTCTTTGATCTCCTGGTTGATCCAAGCATTCTTAAGCAAGGTGGTCTTTAGCGTCCAGGTGTTTGAGTTCCTTCTGAACTTTTCCTTGTGATTGAGCTCCAGTTTCAAAGCATTGTGATCTGAGAATATGCAGGGAATCATCTCGGTCTTTTGGTATCGGTTGAGTCCTGATTTGTGACCCAGGGTGTGGTCTATTCTGGAGAAGGTTCCATGTGCACTTGAGAAGAATCAGTATTCTGCTGTTTTAGGGTGGAATGTTCTGTATATATCTATGAGGCCCATCTGATCCAATGTGTCATTCAATGCTCTTGCTTCTTTATTGATTTTCTGCTTCGATGATCTGTCTATTTCTGAGAGAGGTGTGGTAAGATTTTCTACTATTAATTTATTCATATCAATATGACTCTTTATCTTGATTAACAGTTTTCTTATGTAATTGGCTGCTCCCATATTGGGGGCATAGATATTTACAGTTGTTAGATCATCTTGGTGGATAGTCCCTTTAAGGATTATGTAGTGTCCTTCTGTATCTCTGACTACAGTCTTTAGTTTAAAATCTAATTTATCTGATATGAGAATCACTACCCCGGCCTTCTTTTGAGGCCCATTGGCATGAAAGATGCTTCTCCATCCCTTCACTTTCAGTCTGGGTGTATCTTTAGGTTCAAAGTTGACAACATATGGATGGGTCCTGTCATTTTATCCAATCTGCAACCCTTGTCATTTTATGGGCACATTTTGGGCACATTTATGGGCCATTCACATTGAGAGTGATTATTGATAGATACATTTTTATTGACATCGTGTTACCTTTGAAGTCTTTCTTTCTGTAGATTCTCTCTATATTTCTGTTCAATACTATTCTTGGGATTTTTCCTCTTTTATAGAACCCCCCCTTAATATTTCCTGCAGTGTTGGCATGGTGGTTGTATAGTCTTTTAAGCCTTGCTGGTCTGGAAACTCTTTATCTCCCCATCCATATTGAATGTCAGTCTTGCTGGATAAAGTATTCTATGTTCTTCTCATTTAGTGCCCTGAATATATCTTGCAAGCCCTGTCTGGCTTGCCAGGTCTCTGTGGACAGGTCTGACGTTATTCTGATGGGCTTTCTTCTGTAAGTAAGGAGCCTCTTTGTCCTAGCAGCTTTCAAGAGATTATATCTACAATTATGATTCCTCAATTTGACTATCATGTGCCTTGATGTTTTGGAATCTATAATCTTGGGTGGAGACCATTCGACCTCTAGTACATGAAAGCTGGGTCCATTCGAGAGATTGGGAAAATTTTCATGAAGAACTTGTTCCACTATATCTTCTAGACTTCTTTCTTTCTCCTCCCCTTCAGGGAGTCCAATAATTCTGATGTTGGAATGTTTCATGGCATTATTTATTTCCCTGATTCTGTTCTCGTGGCTTCTAAGCTGTTTGTTCCAGGCTTCCTCCTGATCCTTTCTCTCTATCTGTTTGTCCTCCAGATCACTAATTCTATCTTCTGTCTCCGTTACCCTAGCTTTGAGAGAATTTAGATTAGATTGGAACTCATTGAGAGCATTGTGAACCTTATCTCTGGTGGCTTTTAGCTCTGCCCTAACATTGTGAACATTCTCCCTTGTCGCTTTCAGTTCAGCCCTAATCAATTCTGTTTGTCATCCATGGCTTTCTCCAACCTAGCTATTGCTTGGATAATTGTTAGCCTGAATTCTCTTTCCAACATATTGTCTATGTTGATAGGTGTTAGCTCTGTTGCAGAAGGTCCATCCTCTGTATTTTTCTTCTGTTGGGCATTCCTCCTCCTAGTCATTTTGGTGAGAGATGACTGAGCAGATGTAGCTGGATGTATTGACCATGGTGCAGTCAAGGTGCATCCTGGAACACTTCTGAGCAATCAGGATTCCCCACCCAAATGAGAGAAAAAAGAAAAGAAAAAGAAAAAAGAGAGAGAGAGAGACAGGAAAGAAAGGTAAGATAAAAGAGAAGGTTCAGCCCAAATGGACCCCAAGGTAAGGTTGATGAAGTGTACAAATAAAAACAGACTAACTAAAAGACTGATAAAAGTATATAACAAGAGGGGGAAAAAAATATATATATATAAGCAAATGAAGGAAGAACCTCGTCAAAAAGAACCCCAAGTATAAGATTTATATACTATCAGGACAAACACAAAAACACAGAAACACTGGTGGAAGAAAAAAGATGGGAGAGTGGTTATAAATTCTCAGTGTGGGCAAGGAAAGTTGTTTTGATTCTTCCTGGATGTATCTTGATATCTTTGTTTTTTTTTTTTGTTTTTTTTTTTTTAAAGATTTTATTTATTTATTTGACAGAGAGAAATCACAAGTAGATGGAGAGGCAGGCAGAGAGAGAGGGAAGCAGGCTCCCTGCTGAGCAGAGAGCCCGATGCGGGACTCGATCTCAGGACTCTGAGATCATGACCTGAGCCGAAGGCAGCGGCTTAACCCACTGAGCCACCCAGGCGCCCCTTGATATCTTTGTTAAAGGACTCAACTTTCCTAAGATCAAGAGGGATTAAAAATTGGTTTACCTATAGGGGTAGTATTGATTGGGGAAAGGGGATTACTTTGAAGTTTAACTCCATATGAATATTAGAAAATTTAAACTAGACTAGACTAAACTAAAATTGAAGAAAAAGAAATTTTAAAAATAGAAATGCAAAAGAAAAACAGTTGTATGTATCAAAAAGTTCAGGTTAGAAGGTTATTATGGAATTTGATGTACTGGACAGCTCACTGTGATGGCAAATAGGTTAAAAAATTATATATATAAAAAAATGAGCCAAAATAGTGGGAACAAATTAAAAATAAAAGTTGTCCTATGAAGTAGTGGTGGTTGTTCTCTTGTAGTCTTTTTTTTTTTTCTTTCCTGGTTGGTTTTCTGGAGGAGGGGCCTGCCACGTGGATTTTCAGTCAATGATGTTCCCTGAGTTAAGTCCCCCCGCCCCCCTCAAGGGGGTGGACTCTGAGGAAACCGGTTTTTTCAGGCTTTTGTTCTCTGGAGGTTTTTATGTTTGTTCACTTTTTTTTTTTTTCTCTCGCCTTGAGCGCTTTTAATGGTTTTTGTAGGTTTAGAGGAAAGCAAACTGCACCCTGACCTCCCTCTCAGAGAGAAGCCTCAGTCTGGCTGCAGAGCCCATATAAATTCCCCCTTGGCCACTCGCAGAGCAGTTTCTGAGTCACGGTCCCTGGGGACGCAGGATCTTCTGCTTGTACCCAAAACCACGGCAGCGACAGCTGTCTGGGCAGCTCCAGACCTCCAGAGAGGTTCCAAGCAGCGATCACAAACAGAGGTTTTCCCACTGGCCCGGGCTGGGAGTACCTGGTCTTTCTGGGTTTAATAGCACCCAACTTGCACACACCTTTCTCAGGGGAGGCTGTGGGTCGCACGCGCGCGTCTCAGAATCTGAAAGCGGGGCACACGTCCGAAAATACCAGGCTGGGCCTTCGCGCACCTCTCTCAGAGAAAGTTTGGGGTGCGCGTCTCAGGTTCTGAAACAATGGCGCGGGTCTAAGAGCGCTGGGTGGGCCTTTGTACACCTCTCTCAGGGGAGCTTGAGGAACACGCGTATCTTAGGCTCTATAGCAGGGCTCGCGCATTATGCCATCTGGTGTGGCTCCCAGCCCCTCACAGGAGCCAGACCCCATGCAATCTCGGGCATGCTGGCAGCTCAGGGACCAAGACCTTGTTTCTCCGCTGCACTCCCTCTGGCTCAGCACCAGAAGAGGCCGTCCTGGGTCCAGGGACTAAAGCCCCTGTCCCTAGCCACACTGATTCCCACAATTCCCGCCCCAGCATGATCCTTTACTCTGTTGGAGTGCTTTCAACCAGTCTCCAAGTTAATGCTGGCCCCCAGATGCAGGGCACACTCGTATTACAGGTATTACTTTCCAATCGGTCACCTCTGGTGGCTCCCTCCCCCTTTTGTTTATCTTCTGATATCAGTTCAAGGTTCCCACTCTGCTTTACCTGCCCATTGGAATCTTCTGCTCCTGTAGAGATCCAGAGGTATGTAATTCTGATCTCAGGCTGATTTCATAGGTGATCAGAGTTCTTTGGTAGGTAATAAGCTCACATAAGGGCACAGGTTGAAAAGACACCGCCTCCTACTTCCCCGCCATGTTGTCTCCCCCTTCATATACTCTTAACTGGACAAAATGACAAGGCAGAAACACTCACCACAAAAAAAAAAAAAAAAAAAAAAAAAAAAAAGACCAAAAGTCAGTACTGAAGGATAGGGAACTAATCAATACAGACATTGGTAATAAGTCAGATCTAGAGTTCAGAATGATGATTCTCAAGGTTCTAGCCAGGCTCAAAAAAGGCATGGAAGATATTAGAGAAACTCTCTCTGGAAAGATAAAAGCCCTTTCTGGAGAAATAAAATAACTAAAATATAACCAAGTTGAAATCAAAAATATATTAATGAGGTGCAATCAAAAATGGAGGCTCTTACTGCTAGGATAAAGGAGGCAGAAGAAAGAATTAGTGATATAGAAGACCAAATGACAGAGAATAAAGAAGCTGAGCAAAAGAGGGACAAACAGCTACTGGACCACAAGGGGAGAATTTGAGAGATAAATGACACCATAAGATGAAACAACATTAGAATAATTGGGATTCCAGAAGAAAGAAGAAACAGAGAGGGGAGCAGAAGGTTTATTGGAGAGAATTTCCCTAATTTGGCAAAGGGAACAAGCATTAAAATCCAGGAGGTGCAGAGAACCCCCCTCAAAATCAATAAGAATAGGTCCACACCCCATCATCTAATAGTAAAATTTAGAAGTCTTAGTGACAAAGAGAAAATCCTGAAAGCAGCCTGGGAAAAGAAGTCTGTAACATGCAATGGTATAAATAATAAATTGGCAGTGGACTTATCCACAGAGACCTGTCAGGCCAGAAAGAACTGGCATGATATATTCAGAGGACTAAACGAGAAAACCATGCAACCAAGAACACTACATCCAGCGAGGCTATCACTGAAAATAGAAAGAGATAAAAAGCTTGCAGGACAAACAAAAACTGAAAGAATTTGCAAACACCAAACCAGCTCTACAGGAAATATTGAAAGGGGTCCTCCAAGCAAAGAGAGAGCCTAAAACTAGTAGATCAGAAAGGAACAGAGACAATATACAGTAACAGGCACCTTACAGGCAATACAATGGCACTAAATTCATATCTCTCAATAGTTACCCTGAATGTTAATGGGCTAAATGCCCCAATGAAAACACTCAGGGTTTCAGAATGGATAAAAAAACAAAACCCATCTATATATTGCCTATAAGAAACTCATTTCAGACCCGAAGACACCTCCAGATTTAAAGTGTTTAAAGTGAGGGGGTGGAAAAAAAATTTACCATGCTAATGGACATGAAAAGAAAACTGGGGTGGCAATCCTTATATCAGATCAATCAGATCTTAAACCAAAGACTCTAAAAAGAGATGAGGAAGGACACTATATCATAGTCAAAGGATCTGTCCAACAAGAAAATCTAACAATTTTAAATATCTATATCCCTAACGTGGGAGAAGCCAAATATATAAACCAATTAATAACAAAATCAAAGAAACACATCAACAATAATGCAATAATAGTAGAGGACT
This sequence comes from Mustela lutreola, assembly GCF_030435805.1. Classification (NCBI taxonomy): domain Eukaryota; kingdom Metazoa; phylum Chordata; class Mammalia; order Carnivora; family Mustelidae; genus Mustela; species Mustela lutreola. Next base: position 122,703,435 of record NC_081295.1, read on the forward strand.
TTAACACTTCCCTCACTAAAATGGACAGATCATCCAAGCAAAAGTTCAACAAGGAAATAAAGGCCTTAAATGACACACTGGACCAGATGGACATCACAGATATATTCAGAACATTTCATCCCAAAGCAACAGAATACACATTCTTCTCCAGTGCACATGGAACATTCTCCAGAATAGATCATATCCTGGGTCCTAAATCAGGTCTCAGCTGGTATCAAAAGATTGGGATCATTCCCTACATATTTTCAGACCACAATGCTCTGAAGCTAGAACTCAATCACAAGAGGAAATTTGGAAAGAACACAAATACATGGATACTAAACATCATCCTTCTAAAAAATCAATGGGTCAACCAGGAAATTAAAGAAGAATTGAAAAAATTCATGGAAACAAATGATAATGAACACAACAATGATTTAAATTCCGTGGGACACAGCAAAGGCAGTCCTGAGAGGAAAATATATAGTGGTACAAGCCTTTCTCAAGAAACAAGAAAGGTCTCAAATACACAACCTAACCCTACACCTTAAGGAACTGGAGAAAGAACAATGAAGAATGTCTAAACCCAGCAGGAGAAAAGAAATCATAAAAATAAGAGCAGAAATCAATGAAACAGAAATCAAAAAACAATAGAACAAATCAACAAAACTAGGAGCTGGTTCTTTGAAAGCATTAATAAGATTTATAAACACCTGGCCAGACTTATCAAAAAAGAAAAAAGAAAGGACCCAAATAAATAAAATCATGAATGAAAGACGAGAGATCACAACCAACACCAAAGAGATAAAAACAATTATAAGAACATAATTCTATGCCAACAAATTTGACAACTGGAAGAAATGGATGCATTCCTAGAGACATATAAACTACCACAACTGAACCAGGAAGAAATAGAAAACCTCAACAGATACATAACCAGTAAGGAGATTGAAACAGTCATCAAAAATCTCCAAACAAACAAAAGCCCAGGGCCAGATGGCTTCCTGGGGGAATTTTGCCAAACATTTAAAGAAGAACTAATTTGTATTCTCCTTAAACTTCCAAAAAATAGAAATGGAAGGAAAACCTTCAAACTCATTTGTTGAGGCCAGCATCACCTTGATCCCAAAACCAGACAAGGATCCCATCAAAAAAGAGAACTACAGACCAATATCCTTGATGAACACAGATGCGAAAATTCTCATCAAAATACTAGCCAATAGGATTCAACAGTACATTAAAAGGATTATGCACCACAACCAAGTGGGATTTATTCCAGGGCTGCAAGATTGGTTCAACATCCGCAAATCAATCAGTGTGATACAACGCATTAATAAAAGAAAGAAGACAATCAGGCAACAAAGAGAAATAAAAGGTATCCAAATTGGCAATGAAGAAGTCAAATTCTCTCTCTTCACAGATGACATGATTCTTTATCTGGATAACCCAAAAGACTCCACCCACAAACTACTAGAACTCATAAAGCAATTCTGTAAGGTGATACAAAACCAATGTACAGAAATCAGTGTCTTTCTTATGCACTAACAATGAAAATACAGAAAGAGAAATTAGAGAATTGATTCCATTTATTATAGCACCAAGAACCATAAGATACCTGGGAATAAACCTAACCAAAGAGGTAAAGGATCTGAACTCAAGAAACTACAGAACACTCATGAAAGAAATTGAAGAAGACACAAAATGATGGAAGACCATTCCATGCTCATGGATCAGAAGAATAAACATTGTTAAAATGTCTATAGTGCCTAGAGCAATCTATACTTTTAATGCCATTCCCATCAAAACTCCACTGGTATTTTTCAAAGAGCTGGAGCAAATGATCCAGAAAGTTGTATGGAACCAGAAGAGACCCTAAATTGCTAAGGAAATGTTGAAAAACAAAAATAAAACTGGGGGCATCACGTTACCTGATATCAAGCTTTACTACAAAGCTGTGATCATCAAGACAGCATGGTACTGGCATAAAAACAGAAATGTAGACCAGTGGAACAGAGTAGAGAGCCCAGATATGGACCCTCAGCTCTATGGTCAAATAATCTTCCACAAAACAGGAAAAAATATCCAGTGGAAAAAAGACAGTCTCTTCAATAAATGGTGCTGGGAAAACCGGACAGTTATGTAGAACAATGAAACTCGACCATTCTCTTACACTATACACAAAGATAAACTGAAAATGGATAAAAGACCTCAATGTGAGACAAGAATCCATCAGAATCCTAGAGGAGAATATAGACAATAGTCTCTTTTATATCAGCCACAGCAACTTCTTTCAAGATATGTCTCCAAAGGCAAAGGAAAAAAAAGTGAAGATGAACTTTTGGGACTTCATCAAAATCAAAAGCTTCTGCACAGCAAAGGAAACAGTCAACAAAACAAAGAGGCAACCCACAGAATGGAAGAAGATATTTGCAAATGACAGTACAGACAAAAGGTTGATAGCCAGGATCTATAATGAACTCCTCAAACTCAACACACACAAAACAGACCGTCATATTTTAAAAAATGGGCAGAAATATGAACAGGCACTTCTCCAATGAAGACATACAAATGGCTATCAGACACATGAAAAAATGTTTATCATCACTAGCCCTCAGGGAGATTCCAATTAAAACCACATTGAGATATCACCTTACACCACTTAGAATGGCCAAAATTAGCAAGACAGGAAACAACATGCATTGGAGAGGATGTGGAGAAAGGGGAACCCTCTGACACTGTTGGTGGGAATGCAAGTTGGTGCAGCCTCTTTGGAGAACAGTGTGGAGATTCCTCAAGAAATTAAACAAAAATCTCCCTATGACCCTGCCATTGCACTCCTGGGTATTTACCCCAAAGATTCCGATGTAGTGAAAAGAAGGGCGATCTGTACCCCAATGTTTATAGCACCAATGGCCATGGTCGCCAAACTGTGGAAAGAACCAAGATGCCCTTCAACAGATGAATGGATAAGGAAGATGTGGTCCATATACACTATGGAGTATTATGTCTCCATCAGAAAGGACAAATACCCAACTTTTGTAGCAACATGGACGGGACTGGAAGAGATTATGCTGAGTGAAATAAGTCAAGCAGAGAGAGCCAATTTTCATATGGTTTCACTTATTTGTGGAGCATAACAAATAGCATGGAGGAGAAGGGGAGTTAGAGAGGAGAAGGGAGTTGGGGGAAATTGGAAGGGGAATTGAACCATGAGAGACTGTGGACTCTGAAAAACAATCTGAGGCTTTTGAAGCAACGGGGGTGTGAGTTTGGGGGAACCAGGTGGTGGGTATTGGAGAGGGCATAGATTGCATGGAGCACTGGGTGTGGTGCAAAAACATTGAATACTGCTAAGCTGAAAAAAATTAAAAATTTTTTTAAAAAAGAATAGAACAAGAACCATATGATGCTGAAAAAGCATTTGACAAAGTATAGAATCCCTTCCTGACCAAATCTCTTCAAAGTGTAAGGATAGAGGGCACATAACTCAATATTATCAAAGCCATCTATGAAAAACCCACCGCAAATATCATTCTCAATGGAGAAAAACTAAAAGCTTTTCTGCTAAGGTCAGGAACATGGCAGGGATGTCCACTATCACCACTGTTTTTCAACATAGTACTAGAAGTCCTAGCCTCAGCAATCAGACAACAAAAAGAAATTAAAGACATCCAAATCGGCAAAGAAGAAGTCAAACTATCACTCTTTGCAGATGATATGCCACTATATGTGGAAAACCCAAAAGACTCCACTCCAAAACTGCTAGAACTTATACAGGAATTCAGTAAAGTGTCAGGATATAAAATCAATGCACAGAAATCAGTTTCATGTCTCTACACCAACAACAAGACAGAAGAAAGAGATATTAAGGAGTCAATCTCATTTACAATTGCACCCAAAACCATAAGATACCTAGGAACAAACCTAACCAAAGAGGCTAAGAATCTATACTCAGAAAACTATAAAGTACTCATGAAAGAAATTGAGGAAGACACAAAGAAATGGAAAAATGTTCCATGCTCCTGGATTGGAAGAATAAATATTGTGAAAATGTCTATGCTACCTAAAGCAATATACACATTTAATGCAATCCCTATCAAAATCCCACCCATTTTTTCACAGAAATGGAACAAATAATCCTAAAATTTATATGGAACCAGAAAAGACCTCGAATGGCCAAAGGAATATTGAAAAAAAAAAGCCAAAGTTGGTGGAATCACAATTCCAGACCTCAAGCTCTATTACATAGCTGTCGTCATGGAACTGGCACAAAAACAGACACATAGATCAGTGGAACAGAATAGAGAGCCCAGAAATAGACCCTCAACTCTATGGTCAACTAATCTTCGACAAAGCAGGAAAGAATGTCCTATGGAAAAAAAGACAGCCTCTTCAATAAATGGTGTTGGGGAAATTGGGCAGCCACATGCAGAAAAAAAAAAAATGGACCATTTCCTTACACCACACATGAAAATAGACTCAAAATGGATGAAGGATTCAATATGAGAAAGGAATCTATCAAAATCCTTGAGGAGAACACAGGCAGCAACCTCTTCCACCTTAGCCTCAGCAAATTCTTTCCAGAAACATTGCCAAAGGCAAGGGAAGCAAGGGCAAAAATGAACTATTGGGACTTCATCAAGTTTAAAAGCTTTCGCACAGCAAAGGAAACAGTTAACAACACCAAAAGACAAATGACAGAATGGGAGAAGATATTTGCAAACGACATATCAGATAAAGGGCTAGTGTCCAAAATCTATAAAGAACTTAGCAAACTCAACACCCAAAGAACAAATAATCCAATCAAGAAATGGGCAGAAGACATGAACAGACATTTCTGCAAAGAAGACATCCAGATGGCCAACAGACACATGAAAAAGTGCTCCACATCACTTGGCATCAGGGAAATACAAATCAAAACCACAATGAGATATCACCTCACACCAGTCAGAATGGCTAAAATTAACAAGTCAGGAAATGACAGATGCTGGTGAGGATGTGGAGAAAGGGGAACCCTCCTACACTATTGGTGGGAATGCTAACTGGTACAACCACTCTGGAAGACAGCATGGAGGTTCCTCAAAATGTTGAAAATAGAGCTACCCTATGACACAGCAATTGCACTACTGGGTATTTACCCTAAAGATACAAATGTAGTGATCCAAAGGGGCACGTGCACCCGAATGTTTATAGCAGCAATGTCCACAATAGCCAAACTATGGAAAGAACCTAGATGTCCATCAACAGATGAATGGATAAAGAAGATGTGGTATATATACACAATGGAATACTATGCAGCCATCAAAAGAAATGAAATCTTGCCATTTGTGATGACGTGGATGGAACTAGAGGGTATTGTGCTTAGCAAAATAAGTCGCAGAAAGACAACAATCATATGATCTCCCTGATATGATGAAGTGGAGATGCAACATGGGGGGTTAAGAGGGTAGGAGAAGAATAAATGAAACAAGATGGGATTGAGAAGGAGACAAACCATAAGTGACTCAATCTCACAAAACAAACTGAGGGATGCTGGGGATGGGGGGTTGGGAGATGGGGGTGGGGTTATGGATATTGGGGAGGGTATGTGCTATGGTGAGTGCTGTGAAGTGTGTAAACCTGGCGATTCACAGACCTGTACCCCAGGGATAAAAATACATTATATATTTATTGGGGGTTGGGAGACGGGGGTGGGGTTATGGACATTGGGGAGGGTATGTGCTATGGTGAGTGCTGTGAAGTGTGTAAACCTGGCGATTCACAGACCTGTACCCCAGGGATAAAAATACATTATATATTTATTTAAAAAAAATAAATAGATATATAAATTTTTTTAATTTTTAATTTTTTATTTATTTTCAGCATAACAATCTTCATTATTTTTGCACCACACCCAGTGCTCCATGCAATCCATGCCCTCTATAATACCCAACACCTGGTTCCCCCAACCTCCCACTCCCCCGCCACTATAAACCCCTCAGATTGTTTTTCAGAGTCCATAGTCTCTCATGGTTCACCTCCCCTTCCAATTTCCCCCATCTCCCTTCTCCTCTCTAACTTTCCATGTCCTCCATGCTATTTGTTATGCTCCACAAATAAGTGATACCATATGATAATTGACTCTCTCTGCTTGACTTATTTAAAAAAAAATTAAAAGGAAACTTCTATTAGAAAGCTTTGAACTTAACTTTCTTAACATGTTTGAATTTCTTTTTATAATCTGTATAATGTCTGTACATATTTATTAGCTGCACATTGAAAACATATTCTAAAAGGAGTAGATGATCCAAAGAGTTCATTGTTCTGCTTGTGTTTCTCCAGTGTTCCCAGCACCATTTCTTGAAGGGACTATCATTTTCATTGGGTGTTCCTGGCTTCCTTACCTATTACTGGTTGACCACAAATGTTGGGATTTAATTCTGGGCTCTCGATTCTGTTGTATTTGTGCATATGTTGCTTTTGGTGCCATTACCACGTTGTATTCTGTTACTATGGCTTTGGGGTATGGTTTGAAATGAAGAAAGAAGCTACTTCCAGCTTTGCTCTCCTTTTGCAGGAATACCTGGGCTATTTAGAGTCTCCTATGCTCCCACACAAATGTCAGAATTATTTCTTCTATTTCTCTAAAGAACGCCTTTGGTATTTTGATTGAGATCACATTGACTCTGTAAATGGCTTCATGTAATATAGTCATTTCAACAGTATTAATATTCATATCATAAACATGGGATGTATTTCCATTTGTTTGTGTCTTCAACTTCTTTCAGGAAAGTCTTATAGTTTTCATTGTACAGGTCCTTCACTGCCCTGGTTACTTATATTCATATTTTGTTGCTTTTGATGCTATTTTCATGTTCTGATGCTTCAGTATTAGTGTAAAAGTCAATTTATTTTTTGTAAGTCAATTTATAATATGTCACTTCATTGGATCATTGATTACGTTCAACAGATATTTTTATTGACTCCAGATTTTTCTGTATGTAAGATAATATTTGCAAAGAGTAACATTTTCACTTCTTCCTTCCTGATGTGGAAGGCTTTTATTTCTTTCTCTTGCCTAATTGCTCTAGCTAGGACTTCCGTTACTATACTGAATAGAGGTGGGGAGAGTGTCCTTCCTTGTTATGTTCCTGTTCTTAGAGGAAATGCTTTCAATTTTTCTTCATTGAGTAGGATGTTTGCTGTGGGGATCCTGTAGGTGGCCTTTGTTATTTAGAGGTATGCTCCTTCTATACCCAATCTGTTAAGAGTTTTTGTCATAAAAGAATGGTATATTTTGTCTAATTTCTTTGGGCAACTTTTGAGATGATCATGTGATTTTTATCTTTCATTTTCTTGATGTACTAAATTACACTTATTGACCTTTGTAGGTTCAACTACCTTTGCATCCACAGATAAAATCCATTTAACCATAATTTGTTTAATGTGTGAACTCAGTTTGATAATGTTTTGCTGAGAATTTTTCTATCTGTATTAATCAAGGATACTGGTTTATTGCTTTTTTGTTGTGGTGGTATCCTTTTCCAGTTTGCTATCAAAATAATACTGCTTTTGTAGAATATATTTGAAATTGTTGCCTCTTCCTTAACATTCTGGAAGAGTTTGAGGAGTATTGATATTAGTTTTCCATTGCATGTTGATTAGAATTCACTAGTGGAGAAAAACTGAAAGCTTTTCCGCTAAGGTCAGGAACACGGCAGGGATGTCCATTATCACCACTGCTATTCAACATAGTACTAGAAGTCCTAGCCTCAGCAATCAGACAACAAAAGGAAATTAAAGGCATCCAAATCGGGAAAGAAGAAGTCAAATTATCACTCTTCGCAGATGATATAATACTATATGTGGAAAACCCAAAAGACTCCACTCCAAAACTGCTAGAACTTATACAGGAATTCAGTAAAGTGTCAGGATATAAAATCAATGCACAGAAATCAGTTGCATTTCTCTACACCAACAGCAAGACAGAAGAAAGAGATATTAAGGAGTCAATCCCATTTACAATTGCATCCAAAACCATAAGATACCTAGGAATAAACCTAACCAAAGACACACAGAATCTATACTCAGAAAACTATAAAGTACTCATGAAAGAAATTGAGGAAGACACAAAGAAATGGAAAAATGTTCCATGCTCCTGGATTGGAAGAATAAATATTGTGAAAATGTCTATGCTACCTAAAGCAATCTACACATTTAATGCAATTCCTATCAAAGTACCATCCATCTTTTTCAAAGAAATGGAACAAATAATGCTAAAATTTATATGGAACCAGAAAAGACCTCGAATAGCCAAAGGGATATTGAAAAAGAAAGCCAACGTTGGTGGCATCACAATTCCGGACTTCAAGCTCTATTACAAAGCTGTCATCATCAAGACAGCATGGTACTGGCACAAAAACAGACACATAGATCAATGGAACAGAATAGAGAGCCCAGAAATAGACCCTCAAATCTATGGTCGACAAAGCAGGAAAGAATGTCCAATGTAAAAAAGACAGCCTCTTCAATAAATGGTGCTGGGAAAATTGGACAGCCACATGCAGAAAAATGAAATTGGACCATTTCCTTACACCACACACAAAAATAGACTCAAAATGGATGAAGGACCTCAATGTGCGAAAGGAATCCATCAAAATCCTTGAGGAGAACACAGGCAGCAACCTCTTCGACCTCTGCTGCAGCAACATCTTCCTAGGAACAACGCAAAAGGCAAGGGAAGCAAGGGAAAAAATGAACTATTGGAATTTCATCAAGATCAAAAGCTTTTGCACAGCAAAGGAAACAGTTAACAAAATCAAAAGACAACTGACAGAATGGGAGAAGATATTTGCAAACGACATATCAGATAAAGGACTAGTGTCCAGAATCTATAAAGAACTTAGCAAACTCAACACCCAAAGAACAAATAATCCAATCAAGAAATGGGCAGAGGACATGAACAGACATTTCTGCAAAGAAGACATCCAGATAGCCAACAGACACATGAAAAAGTGCTCCATATCACTCGGCATCAGGGAAATACAAATCAAAACCACAATGAGATATCACCTCACACCAGTCAGAATGGCTAAAATCAACAAGTCAGGAAATGACAGATGCTGGCGAGGATGCGGAGAAAGGGGAACCCTCCTACACTGTTGGTGGGAATACAAGCTGGTGCAGCCACTCTGGAAAACAGCATGGAGGTTCCTCAAAATGTTGAAAATAGAACTGCCCTATGACCCAGCAATTGCACTATTGGGTATTTACCCTAAAGATACAAATGTAGTGATCCAAAGGGGCACATGCACCCGAATGTTTATAGCAGCAATGTCCACAATAGCCAAACTATGGAAAGAACCTAGATGTCCATCAACAGATGAATGTATCAAGAAGATGTGGTATATATACACAATGGAATACTATGCAGCCATCAAAAGAAATGAAATCTTGCCATTTGCGACAACATGGATGGAACTAGAGCGTATCATGCTTAGCGAAATAAGTCAAGCAGAGAAAGACAACTATCATATGATTTCCCTGATATGAGGAAGTGGTGATGCAACATGGAGGCTTAAGTGGGTAGGAGAAGAATAAATGAAACAAGATGGGATTGGGAGGGAGACAAACCATAAGTGACTCTTAATCTCACAAAACAAACTGAGGGTTGCTGGGGGGAGGGGGTTTGGGAGAAGGGGGTGGGATTATGGACATTGGGGAGGGTATGTGCTTTGGTGAGTGCTGTGAAGTGTGTAAACCTGGTGATTCACAGACCTGTACCCCTGGGGATAAAAATATATGTTTATTAAAAATAAAAAATTTAAAAAAAAAAAAGAATTCAGTAGTGAAGCCATTTGACCACAAGATTTTCTTTTGAGAGTTTTTTGATTGCTTACTCCATCTCTTGAGTTACAAGTTTTGTTAGGCCCCCCTATAGTTTCACTGGACCCAACCCTTGTGCAGAATTCAGGGGCCACCAGGACAAACCCCTGACTTTTCCTCATTCTTCAGTGCCCTCATTCAGGTTAGAAAGAGGCTCTGTGGGCAGAGTGGAGTCTCTCCTGACCCAGGGGAATGGAGAAAAGGAAGAGTGATGGGGCAGGGCCAAGAAGAGGGAGGCTGATGAGGTTCCTCACTGCAGATGCTGACTTTGGAATGAGTCCTCCACAACAGGATCACACAGCAAGCCATAGGGTTCACTCAGCATGTGGAATCATTCCAGGCCCAGTGATTCCATGTGCAACAACTCCTCCAGCCCCAACCCCGGCAATAGCCAGGTTGCTGACACCTCAAAGCCAGGCACTCCAGGCAGGGCTGCCTAAATCTCCTTACAATAACTTTGGGAGGACTCTCCTGGGAGGATGATGTTGGGCCCTGAGCCATGGCAGGAACAGAGAGTCAAGTCCTGGTGGTTGAGGGCATGGGGGTCCTGTAGGCCACTAATTGGCCATTTGTCTCCTAAAAATAAAGGCCCCTCAGAAAAGCTGGGGGATCCAACACCAGGCTGGTTGATGGGTTTCCATGCTAAACCGTTCTTGCTGCTGAGACAGAATGTGTGCATGCCAGGGGACAAACAAGTCCTAGCAGCAGTCATCAAAGAGCAAACAGGTTCCCCAGGCTGAAGTCCCTCACTAGCTGATGGTAAATGTCCTGCTCATGCCCATTGAGCTGGGTGGGTATAGTGTCCCACAGTGTGGTGGGCTGCCCAGGGGCTGCCCACCTGAAGGTTACATTGGACAGGCCTGAGAGGACATCGCTAGATGCTATAGAGGCTTTGGGGTAGGTGGCTGGGTGGGCAGAACCAAATTTGGGGGGCTGCATGGGTATGGAGGCAGCCTCTGGTCAGTGGACAATTTGCTGGTATCCAGGAGGACACCCTGAGTGATGCAGGACAAGGCGTGAGACATTGTTGCCAAAAACTTTTTAGGCAGCTGCTCTTGGGTGTCAGCTGGGCCTTTGGGCAATCTCAGGAGGCTGAGGGGAACATGGTGGTGGCAGGAAGGGATTCCAGGGGAAGAAGTTGGGTAAGGGGGGTACATAGCACAGGAGAGGAAGCAGAGGGGCAGGAATTGGAGGATGAGAGAGCCAGAGCACTGAGTGAGGGGTGGCCCAGGGAGGAGGCTGACAGTGAGGGGTGGCTATCAGAGCCTTTACATGGGGATGGGGACTGCTCCAGGAAGCCTAGGGGTTGCGATTGCTCAGGGAAGACCACAGGATGGGTAGCTGAGCAGGGAGTAAAGTCCTGCCTCATCATAGCCCAAACTTGGTCCAGGCACTGGATCCCACTGATCCTGAGGTGGATCATGCTGTGTCTTAATTTGGAGGTACGGATGCCCTCACTCAGGCTGGGGTAGGCTGTCTCTTCAGGGCCCTGGGGGTGGGAAGTGCCAGGGAAAGTGCAGGTTGGTGAGATCAGGTAGGGAGCTTCCTGTGTTCATGGCTGGTGGAAGGGCAGGCACATTGGCAGGCTGGTCAGGGAGCACGTGGTGCTCTCATTAACATCAGATAAGTGTTAATTCCAGGGAGTTCACAGGACTAAGATAGGAAGAACATAAGGACAGCTTCCAAGCATGGCGTGGCTTCAACAAATCTTTGTCCTCTAACAAGTTCTCTTCAATAACAGGGACTTTGGAGTCCACTTTACCATTCAGAAAACCTCAATGGTGGCTGAACAGGATGCTAGGAGGGGCGGGGCCTGGATAAATGTCCTGAGTGCTGGGGTTCCTCACACTGGTGTGAAGGCAGATCCAGTACTTGTCCTATTCGGTTAGATGGTAATAGAAAGACATGCCCCTTCTCTGCAGGGACATTGTCCCAGGGCACATCTTCCACCAGCTGGGCTCTGGGGGAAGAGACAAATAGGCAGGACCACAGGGAGAGTTGTCTTTCTGGAAGGGATAGCAATGGAGTGGAGACGCCATTTTTCTGGAATCTCACTGTAGCTGTTCCAAAGTTCCTGGTGCCCAGTTCTCCACAATGAATACAGAGGCAAGTTGAGGGGGCTCTTGGAACTCAGCCAGGTCAGAGCTAATCTGGTTATCAGTGGGCAGAGAACAGCCATAAGGAGAGTTCCTTGTGTATGCCAGTCGCAATGTGGGGACCTATTGGCCCCATGTGTTCCTCAACCCCAGGCTCTCTGGTATCTGCGCCTCCCCTACAAGTCTGTCTTCCTGACCTTCAGCCTCCACTTGTGCCTCTCAGATGACTAGACTGGTCTGTTCAGGTTGTCTACATCTTCCTAAGTCAGTCTTGGTCAGTTGTGCGTTTGTAGGAATGGACCCTTTACATATATATGTATATGTTCCTTATATGTATATGTTCCATATATATGTTTCTTTACATATATAATTTGTTGGTATGCAATTATTCATAGTCTTTCATGATTCTACATATTCCTGTCCTATCCATTGTAATAACCCTCTTTTACTTCTTTTTTAATTTTGTATTAGTCACCATACAGTACTATGTCTCTTTTTTTCTTAGACTAGCTAGCTTTTTGCCAGTTTGTGTTTATCATCTTCTAGAACCAGCTTTTAGTTTCACTGAACCTTTCTATTGTTTTTCTGGCCTCTATTTCATTTACTTCTGCTCTGATTTTTATTATTTCTTTCCTTTTGTTAACTTTGGGCTTAATTTCTCCTCTTTTTCTAGCTCATTGAAGTATAAAGGTAGATTGTTTGACATCTTTCTAATTTTTTGTTGCTCTAAACTTCCTCTCAGAACTGCTTTTAGTGCAACCCACAAAATTTGATATATTGTATTTTCATTTTCACTTGTTTGAGACCATTATTTTATTTCCCTTTTGATTTCCTCTTTGACCTATTGATTGTGTTACCAAACTCGGACTGGTTGAGCACCCAATGCCCAGTAAGCCAATGTCTGAGACATGGGTTTTGAGGCAAAGGAAGCTTCCTTATCGCAAGAAAAACCAAGTGAGAAGGCTGGCTATCATTCCCAAAGCTGCATTGCCCTCTGGAGGAAAAGGGATAGCCACTACTTGTTTGGGGAAGGAGGTGAATGTATGAGAGGAGGATGAGGTGTTTTTGGAAACCTTGAGAGGGTGGGCCTTGAAACAATCTGGAGTTCTATATTTTTCCAGAAAATAAGGTACCCCATTCAGGACCTGGAAAGATCAGGTATGTCAGATAATTTTGAGACAAATGTTTCTTTCCACTCCCCGTTAGGTTCCTATAATCAGTGGGTAAACGGGAGTAGGGGTAAAAAGCAAAGTAAATGATTGATCATGCATGAGGTTAAGAGATGCAAAAACGTCCTCAGTAGGGAATAAAACGTGACGTGCAGCTAAGGTCATAATGCAACTAATACAATATAGTTCTGCACATGCTTTCAAGACTAGTCCAGGAACCAGGTATCTGGCCTCAGTTGTTTAAAATTAGAATTAGAATCTTGCTGATTCTGCATCTGGATAATAAAACTATTGTGGACCGTCAGGTATTGAGGTCCCCTGCTATTATTGGATTATTGTCTATCTCTCCTTTAAGATCTGTATTTGTTTAACGTATTTCAATACTCAGGTATTGAGGGCACATGTATTTACAACTGTTATATCTTCTTTTTGACTTGAAGTCTATCTTGTCTAATACGCACATGACTACACCTTCTTTCTTTTTTGGTACCATTTGCGTGGGTTATCCACATCCATTCCTTCACTATAAACCTACATTTGTCCTTAAAGCTAAAATGAGCCTTCTGAAAGCATCACATAGTTGGGTCTATGTTTTTAATTTATCAAGGCACTATCTGTCATTTGATTGGTAAAGTCAACCCACTTACCTTTAAGTGATTATTGATATGAAAGGACTTACTATTGTCACTTTATCTTTTCTTTTCTGGTTGTTTTATATCTTTATTATTTCTTCTTCTTTGTGTTTCTGTCTACTTTTGTCACTTGCTGGTTTTCCATGATGATTCCCTCAGTTTGCCCTTTTTTAAGGTTCTCTCTGCTCTAGATATTGTTTTGTCTTACCATGAGGTTTGTATAAACTGTCTCATAGATTAAATGGTGCTTTTCCTGCTGTTGGCAACTTTTTGTCATTTGCCTACATGGCTGTCCTCTTCCCCTTTTACATTTTTGCTGTCACAAACTCTTTTCCTGGTATGGGTTTGTTACCAACTGTAGTAGCTCTAGTTATTTTTAATAACTTTAGCCATTGCTGTTATCATTAAGTGTTTAATGCCCTATTCTAAAATAAGGTTACAGTTTCTCACTCAGAGTCTCTGTACCTTCATCTTTTCATTGCAGTATTAAAGTTCCGCCCAATATGTCTTGGAGGCAGTACTAGTGCTGGGGAATTCCCTCAAGTTTTTTTGTCTGGGAAAGTCTCTATTTCTCCTTCATGTCTGAAAGATAAATCCTGGATACAGATTTCTTGTCTGGCAATATTTATTTGTCAATGCTATGAGTATGTCATTCCACTCTCTCCTGGCCTACAGAGTTTCTGCTGAGAAATCTGCTCATGATCTCTCCTATGGGAGCTCATTTTTAGGTTACTTTCTTTTATACTTTCAAGATTCCTTCTTTATCTTTGACATTTGACAGTGTCTTTGGAAAGTGTCTTGGAGATGGTATTTTGTATTGAGATAATAAGGTTATATATTAACTTCACAGACGTCTATGTCCACTTCTTTCCCCAGAATTGGGAAGTTCTCAGTCAACACTTTTGTAATAACAACTCTGCCCCTCTTCTCCTTCTCTTCTCCTTTTGGTATACCCACTATTCTTAACTGGCTCTCCTAATGGAGACTGGTAGCTCTTGAAGGATTTCTTCATTTTTTAAGCTTGTTTTTCTTTTAAGTAATCTCTACATGCAACGTAGAGCTCCAGGTCACAATCCAAAGATCAAGAGTCGGATGTTCCACTAACTGAAGCAGCCAGGCACCCCAGGGTTTCTTCACTTTGAAATAAAATAATAAACCTTAGTTCTCTTCACTTCTACCTGAATCATTTCTAGATTCCACCTTTCAGATCATGTATTCTCCCTTCCACCTCATCTGCTCTATTTCCAATGTTTCTACTGCATTCTTCATCTCATTTACTGAGTTCAGCTCCAGAATTTCGGTTTGGTGCTTTTTTAGAAATTTGATCTCTTGGGTAAAGGACTCCTTCTATCCTTTTATTTTATTACTGAGTTCATTGAATTGCCTGATTCTCTTGTATCTTGCTGAATTCTGTTCTGAAAGTTATTTTGAATTCTCTATTACTTAGATCACAATCTTCTGTAAATGTAGGGTTGGTGGCTGGAGAACTGTCATTTTCTTTTAGCAAAGCCATATTACCATGATTTTTCATACTCTTTAATGAGATCTTCCTTAGCCGAATACTTTGAAGTAGCCAACACCTTTTGTAGGTAAAAATGTGTTAACTTTGATTCTAACAGTTCATGGGTGGAAGGTTAGAGGCCCTTCTTTAGTATTACAGCAGGTGACAGAAGAGAACAAGTTTCTGATTTCTCTTACCAGAGTAGCCCTGGTAGCTGGAAAGACCAAGCTTAAAGAAAAAAAAAAAGTAGGAGGCTGGCACTCTGGAGGGGCCAGTATGTACTAAGCCCTTGGGCTTTGGGTGTGCCCCACACTCCAGGAGGAGGATCCTCAAGTTCAGGATTCCCAGGGACCTGGGAGTTCTCTTGCTGAACTCTCAGGACAGACAGTGCATAAAGTGTTTCTTCTTCTCTCCCTCCCTCCCTTGCCTTTTCCTTCCCCCCACTGTCCCCTCCTGGTCACAGATACCCTACCTCAGAGGACGCTGCTCTATGGCTTCATAACTAGGGGGTCCTCCAGCCACAGCTCACAGGACCAAGTAGCCTTTCAGTCACTCCTTTCCAACCCCAGCTCCTCGGCCACAGGAGTCACAAGTGAACATTTCCACCACTGTAGAAGCCAGGATAGCAGGCCCCACCAAGCTGCCTGGGCTCTGGTCTCCATGAGGCCCAATACAGCCTTCTTCAGATGTAAACATGGATGGATCTCTTTGGCATCTGGTGTGCTGTGCAGAGGAACCTTTGTTGGGTTTTGGAATCCTACTAGTTGTAAACAGAAAGGGGGAGACAAATGGAAGGACTCATTCTGCCATGATGCTGACCTCACTCCTCCCAAGAATGATGGTTTTAACCATTCTTTTTGGAATTACATGGGCAACTGGTGCACTTGTTTCAAAAGACTCCTCTTTTTTGTGTGGATAATTCATATCACATCCATACCTTCCTTTCCCCCCCATTTCAAAGGAAATATGCCATAGCCCATCTAAGGAATCCAGTGTCATAAAGCCACAAGCCATATGGAAGGAGGAGATGAACATGTCAGATAATATATTAACATATAGAGCATTTAAAATATATGTACAGATCCCAAAGAGTATATTTATGGCTTTACTGGTTTGTTGTTGTTGTTGTTTGGTAAATTTGAAAATTCTTCCACTACCCTTTCCTATATACTATGAGAAGTGTAGTGCCCTGTTCCAACATACAGTTCAGTTTAGACATTTGTATCAGCCAGTGTCCAGTCAGGAGGCAGAAGCCACATCAGTCATTTTAACAGGGAAAATCTGATAGAAAGAATTACTAAGAAAGAGGTATTTAATTATGAAAGAGATAAAAGAAAGCTCTATGGAAACCAGAAGTAGAAGATACAGTAAGCAGACATTTCCTCTAGAACTGAGGTAGAGCATCCAAAAAATGGAATACATTTTAAAGAATAAGACTGACATTCTGTTTATTGGACCAGGTGGGACCAGAGTCCCCAGAAAGGAAAAAAATTCACCAACATGCTGCAGACCAAGCCTGTTGGGCAGGAAAACCCTCACTAGAGAACTGGCAAGATTCCTGGGAGGCAGCCCTCTAGAACACAACCTGCTACGATGCCATACTCATTCACCCAAAGGCAAGAGAAGCTAAGTCTTCTCCAGGGCACTGTCAGCAGCATTATAAGATCAAGGGGGAAATGACACCAAAACTAGGACACCTAGGTGGCTCACTCAGTTACATGTCTTCCTTCAGCTCAGGTCATGATCCCAGGGTCCTGGGATTAAGTCCTTGGGTTCTCTGCTCCGCAGGGAGTCTGCTTTTCTCTCTCTGCCTGCAACTCTCCCTACTTGTGCTCACTCAATCTCTCTCTGACAAATACATAAACAAAATCTTTTTTAAAAAACACAAAGAGTCCTTCTTGCTGCTGGGCCGTGCATCGAGCCAACATTAAGGCATCCTCATGATTCGACCCGACATGCCCACCCTCGCAACATCAAGGTGGGGTACTGGCGACAGGCTGGCCTCAGCTACATCCAGTACTCCCAGATCTGTGCAAAAGCAGTGAGAGATGCACTGAAGGTCGAGTTCAAAGCAAATGCTGAGAAGACTTCTGACAGCACTGCAAAAATTGTGAAACTGAAAAAAGAGTAATCTACCCTGGCTAAAGCTTGAAATGCTACATTTTCCAAGGTGAAGATGTGTGGATCCATGTTACAACAGATTGAAAACTATCTCCCGGGGCGCCTGGGTGGCTCAGTGGGTTAAAGCCTCTGCCTTTGGCTGGGGTCATGATCCCGGGGTCCTGGGATCGAGCCGCACATCGGGCTCTGCTCGGAGGGGAACCTGCTTCCCCCTCTCTCTCTGCCTGCCTTCCTGCCTGCTTGTGGTCTCTGTCTGTCAAAAAAATTAAGAAAAAAAAACTAACTCCCTGCATGAAAAGAAATCCTGTCTTGTTCTCGATTGACAATGCCAATAAATTAAAATATGATTCAAAAAAAAAAAAACCCAAAAGAGAAAAGCTTTTACCCCTGCTACATCTTGCTGTGCTCCTTCTGGTGCCCTGTAGGAATTCAGTGTCTGCATTCACAAAATCTGACTTGCATACACCTCCCTGGATGAGTCTAATTGAAAAACAAAGGAAGAATGCCCAGAGAGTTAGGCCTCCATTGAAATTTCTTGGCTGAAAGTGGCCACATTCTTACTGCAGCTCAAGGCTCTCATCTAGGGAGTAAATGTTTAAATTTTGAGGAGAAATAGGCACATGTGGTGCTCATGTACTTCATGAGCTCCTAGCCTCCTTGTCCTTACCACACGCTGCCCCACATATTATTGTCCTGACCATTAAGGCTACACTTTCCTCCTTGCTTTGTGCTTGTGCTTGGTGTATTGATATGACCCCAGTGAAACTGGAGCAAAAGGTTGGTTGGAGGCCTTTTGCCACTAGAGTGTCTGGTCCCCAGGCCTCTCCTTTCTCCTATGAAGGTGTCTGGAGTAAACTTTTCATTCACCATCTCAGGGTTTGATGGCCAAACCCAACAGTTTACTAACTGACAAAGACTGTGCCAAATGTGCCACATGGCAAAAATGAAACATTTATGGCATCCGGTATCAACAAATATGGCACATACAGGGGTAGATTTGAATCAAAAGACAATGATTCGATAATGAGCAGTCTTCACACTTTCAGTTCCTCAACTTCCACATACACCATTTCTTAGTCAGTCATTTTTTAGTCAGAGTGCACATTTATTGGAACTTCCAAATAACAAAACAACTGCACATTTTCACCCATCTACAGGGCTACACTTAAACAAGTGAAAAAGTTCTCACTCTTTTCCCAAAATGGAATAAACAGGCAGTCTCAGGCATTGAATCAGTTATATTTATTCCTTAATCCAGCCACACTCATTTGACTAATCTGTTACCTAGAAATTATATTTGAAATATTACCAGGGACAACTTGCATAAAATCACACTGGTAAGAAGGGAGAAGGAAAATAGATAATTAATACAAAGGACACATCTACATGACAAGAAAGAAATATGCGACCCTGACTCCAGTCCTTTTCCTATTTTTGGTCACAGGCAGGAACTGAGATCTGTGACCTCCTGCTCCCACTTCCAATTCAGTGTCTTCCTCATCTCTCCCAGAACCACAACAGGTCAGTGTTCTAGTTCAGGAGCCAACAAAACTTTCTTCATTAAGGTCTGAGTCCTCAGCAGTCTGGCTTCCTTGTGTTTCCTGTGGGTTATATCCACCTTTGCAATTGGACTAGAAGTACTGAGAAGCCGTACATAGATTCTGGAACTGTGCTCATGGACAAAGCTTTCTGCAATTCATCCAGGGTCTGAAAACACTCATCTTCATTTACCTCTTTATTCTAGTAGCAGTTCTGTTCTCTCCAACTGCTGTTGACTCACAAGGAAACCCAAACTCTCATTTCCCATTCCCTGAATTAATGCAGCACCAGTGTTTAAGAAATAACAGATATTTACTAAGGTTCATTAAGATAAGTATTCCAGAATAGGAAGCACATACAATAGAATATTACACTCCAATCTTCTTCAAGTCCATTAGCCATACATTTCTTAGTCAGTCATTTTTTAGTCAGAGTGCACATTTCCTAAAATAGAGCTGGTAACCCAATGTAGCCTCTGGGTTGATCTGCACAACTCAAACCATATAAAATAAACACCATTTAATTTTTCAGAATAATTCAGACATCTTATTTCATAATAAAACAATACAAAGACTCCATGAAATAATGTTCATGATCAAAAGAAACATGACTTCCAATAGCAAAATTCAGCCAACCCCATTACAGCTGAAAAAGTCAATATTTATCTTCCAATACCTGAGCATAAGACATGAACCAACTATTCTCATAAACTCACCCCAGCAGTCTATATCCAGAAAAGAAGGGCAAGCCACCCGGTCATTCAGGACTAACTTCAAAGGCTATTACCCCTGGGAATGCGCAGCTCCAGGAGGAGCCACAATGAGGAATCTGGGACAGGGTTGAAGCATTATGGGGACATAGCTTCAGGACCACAGGGGAGTAATGGAGATTCAGCCTCTGGGAGATCACCATCAACACCACAGCCTGAACTGAACCCCTGTCTTGAGAGGCTCGCAGGATCCTCTGAAGAACAAGGAGGGTTGTTAACAGTACAGAGGTCTGCACAGGCCCACCCACCCCAGAGCAGATGGTCAGGGACACATCTCCTGACCTCAACCTGAAGTATGGAAACAGAGTCCCAGAGGAGGAAGCAAGAGGGAAGGAGAAAATGTGGGAACCATCAGTCATGTTGTAGAATGAGACATCCCCTTCCTTCAGGTCCAGGAAAACCCCTACCCTCTGGGAAACTGGCACAAGGAGTTCTGAATTATCGGGGAGGGAAGAGAATGTATATCCATACATCCCCACAACCCAGAACCCCTTTCCTGGGCATTCCCGGTACCAGCCTTTCCTCTCCACATCTCTCCTACAGACCCCCAGGGCCCACTCACTTTTATCTGCATTCCTGATCTCCACCTCCCAGTAACAGCACCCTGATGTGATGCCTTCATGACCCAAGATGCTATAGAACCCAAATTCTGTGTATTTGGTTGAGTCCTTCAAGGTCATAGTAGTCTTGTCATCAGAGACATCAAGGCTGGAATGGGCAGACTCTGGATCCAGACTGACAGACCCTGCAGAGACAGTTACCAATCATTCAAGGACTTGCCTTACCACATAACAAGGCACACAACCACCACCCCACCCCCAGACACCTAGCTGCATTCAGGGGGGACCAAAGCTCCTGAGATGAGAGCCTTCTGGCTCAAGCACACAGCCTTCCAACCAGAAGAAGTAAGCATAAGACTGATCTGGGGGTTAGACATGTCACAGGGCCCTTGAGGGCCAGACTGGACTCCAACACTAAAGAATACCCATTTATATCCAGTATCAGTCACACCCAGTATTCCCAGCTTCATGACCTTCACCACCCCATCCCACCCCACCACCATTGATGATGCCAGCATCTGTATCACCACAGCAAGCTGAAGGAGTTGTCAGCAGCCATGGGATAGCAGTAGGAGCAACCAAACAACTGAAGTAACTCGCAGGCCTGAAACTTCTCCTTCCGCCAATCTACAAGAAAACCACATTGCACAAATGTGAAAAACAAATCAGATACTTGAGGAGACTCTACAAACCAGTGTTAGTACCTATCTCTGAAATACACTGATCCAAGACTTATAGGGGAAAATGTTTTGGAAGCTTTCACCTGATAAATTTATTTTTCACACACATTAATTCTCTCTCTCTATCTCTCTCTCTCTCTCTTTTTCACACACACACCACATACACACACACACACACACACACACGCACACTCTCTCTATCATACACCCACAGCCGTCATGTTACAATGTTCCCATGAAACCCAAACCATAAAGCTTAACACCACTGAGGGGCTGGATACTGACCTAAAAAGAAGGCTTTTTGCACAGATTTCATTATCAAAATAGGCTTTCTCAATTTCTAGCCACATATCCATCCTGAAAGCTAAGTTTTCTTGAGAAAGAACCGAAGAGATCAAAATTTATGAGGCCTCCATTTACTTATAAAGAACTGGCTGAACTGAACTTGCAGGTTGACTCAAAGCCATGGTAGAGGCAATAGAACTTGGTGGATCTGCACTTGGAGAATGACTCTCAGCCATGGGTGAGGAGAACTCAGGATATGGCACCAGAGAAATCTTCCCTATCAAGAGGTAATGGAGAAGATTCAAGGAAGGAGAGAGAGAAGTTCAAAGCAAGAAAGACATGCATCTAGTGAAAGAAAGTAATGAATTTTCTTCCCTATATCATGGAGTATTGCAAGGAAAAAATCCCTGCTTCTCCCTATAATCACCTAGAGAGATCAAAAGCAGCAGGAGACACCACACATGATCAGCCCCCAAGTATGGCTGTGTCCTATCCCCAGAAACTGTGAATAAGTTTTGGCAGAGAGGACTTTACAGATGTGAGTAAGATTAAGGAACTGAAGATACAAATGCAGCAGGGGTGGAATAACAGTTTCTCCAAAAACCTAGATGGAACCTCAAACCCAATTATCCTAAGGACCACATCAAGCTACCCTCTATAAAGTGAGGTCCTGAAATGAACAAGAGAAAAATAGAGGGACCCCATCCCTCAGTGACACAAAGCATAAACTCCTCCAAACTTCATACTCCCTTTTGGGAAGAAGAAAAGTCAACTGATCACAGCAAATGTGTATCTGTCATTAGACCCTGAAAAGTCCTCACGGTAAAGCTGTTACCTCCGACAGGACAGAGACTCCAGAAAAAAATTAGAACAATTATAAAATAAGAACAGGACACTTTCTCTATTATTTGCCGACATGGGGCCCATATTCTGCAACCCTAGGATCACACTCCTCCCCCGACAACTTTGGAAGAGTGAGATGGCCTCATTATGTGAAGCAAACCCAGTTAGAGAATTAATTCAAAACACATTAAAATAAATATAAGTCTTTTAAGATATCTCTCAAACATGTATCAAGGAGTTTATTACTTTTTGTGCACCCAATAACTTGCATGTCCTCTGTGTACTTCCAACTCTAACCACCATGGCTTTCATTTGTGGTCTCTCTCCTACCCAAAGCCACCCAAACTGTCTCTTCTACTCTCAGTCACCCAAAGTGTCTCTGAGAGGAATCACAGGCTCTCTACTTTCCTTATGTTCTTCTCTCTTCTCCAGTCAGCTTTTTTTCCCTGATTTACTCCCAAATTTTCTCTGGTAAACAATTTTCACTCATCTGAGCTTCTCCTATTGAAATCTTCACACATTGCCCCTAATAAATCTAACAAGTACTGAGCCCATCAGGTAAATCCAGAATTCTCCTAAAAGGAGTGATAATTGTTGTGAACAATTATAAGTTGCTGTCCTTTAAAAAATCAATTTCTTAATGCTATAATACAAACACGTACATAAGATTTTGTATATAATGGTCAGAATCTCACAAACCCATTACCAGAACTCCCTACACATCCTGGAGGCTCTGGATCTGAGAATCAGAACAGCTGACCTAAAGAAAACTACTTCCAAAACAATCATGGAGGTTTAGAGGAAGATACCTGGCTTGGACAAGGAGTCAGAGCATGCAGAAGCAAAATGAAGACCATCACTCCAGAGAAACAGGGGAAAAAAAAAAAAAAAAAAAAAAAACAGGAAAACCAAAGCAAGATCCAAAAAGAGGTAGGAATTTCACGACAAAATGGATTCAGAAACAAGGATCCCTTAAGGAAGACTTGAGTCCTAAGCAGGTAAGCTTGATTTCTGAAATCTTCCAGAGACAGTAAATTCTGAAGTACACCGTCAATGCCATGGTCCAACTGTCCTTACAAATGACCACTCTGTTGTCACTGTACCAACAAAACTATTAGTGAACAAGGTACGTTCAGAGGGTGTTGCTAATTCTAACAGCAACCTACAGTAGAGGATGGGTCAGAATAGAGGCAGATCTGTGTTCCCAAGGACAGTCCCTGCAGTCTTCAGAAGGACACAACACACATAACAAGGAGATCAGGGACACCAACCCCATCCTGTTGTGAGGTCCAATGACAGAGAAGGTGGCACAGTGGAGGCTGGGAAGGTAAAGCCATGGGAAACTGAGTCACTTACCTGCATACAGTTTAGCCTTCTTCAAGGCTGAAAGGGAAGACACCGTGGTGAGACCTAAGCCAGAACAAGTCTGCATAGTAATGATCTACTGGCATTTGCCTCCTCTCTGTGCTACAGGTGACACTATAACAGAGTAAGGAGAGAGGCTAGAGAGGAGATACCCTCCTGACATGGGCAGACAATAGGATGTTCTGGGAAATTCCCTAGACCACAGGTCAGAGAGCCGGCATTGCAGGCTGAGTTCCATGCCTGCCAATTGCTTCTGTGTGACCTTTGCCAAGTTAGTGTCCTGAGTCTTAAAAACCACAACATTAAAATAAAAACTCTGAGAAACAAACAGAGGGTTTTGGAGGGGAGAGGGTGGGAGGTTGGGTGAGCTTGGTGGTGGGTATTATGGAGGGCACGTAATACATGGAACACTGGGTTTACTGTATAAACAATGAATTCTGGAACACTGAAAAGAAATTTAAAAAAAAGATACATGTGGTTGAATACTAAAACCATCAAAATGACAGTTAAATTAAAAATCAAAAGCACTTTTAACTATTCAACTTCTATTCTCCTACAGACAAGTGGACTCAAGAGTCAACCAAGAAAAACAATTCTAACCAGAAGAGACAAAATTTTAAAAATAAACAATTAAATTTAGCAGAGTCCAAAGAGACAATGAAAATAACACAGAATTGAACGACTGATTATGACATTAAGAATCTCTAAGGTAGGGGTGCCTGGGTGGCTCAGTGGGTTAAAGCCCCTGTCTTCAGCTCAGGTCATGATCCCAGAATCCTGGGATCGAACCCCAAGTCAGGCTCTCTGCTTGGCGTGGAACCTGCTTCCCTTCCTCTCTCTCTGCCTGCCTCTCTGCCTACTTGTGATCTCTGTCTGTCAAATAAATAAATTAAATCTTTTTTTAAAAATCTCTAAGGTGAAAAAACTCAAGTTATTCATTCAATTTTATGCACAAAAGCATTGCAAGGCCAGTTATCTATATGCATTTAGTTTTCTGAATAGAAGAGACACAGCTTCTGCAGAAACACTAAACCCATAAGAGTCAGGTAGGCCTCCTGGGGCCAGTGGAGAAGAATTTTAATCTCTAAAGAAATTTCATGTTTAAAAAGTTGGTAGCAGTGTGGGAGGTACTCAGCATAAATACAGTCAACATCTAAATTTGTTTCTTCTTTTTTTTAAGGGGTGCAGGGGGATTCAACAATAAGTCAAAATGTGCATTTCAAATAAATTTTCAATAGAAAATAGTATTCCTTCAAAGAAAAATACACTGTGTCCAACCATTCTTGATTACCAAAAGAAAATGCCTAATACTAACAAATTTCATCCACAGAATTTTTCTGAAATGAATTCCAATATCAATCGCATCCCAAAATAAAGAAATTTTCACATAAAAAAATGCAAAATTTTTATTCCATCTGCTTTCAATTACTTTAAAGTTCAAAAATTATATAATGTATGAAAATGTTTTAGGGAGTAATGTATACATTATTACATGAGTGTAATAAATCATTATTACATCCAATGATTTCCAGGAAAGAGAGATATGGGAAATAACACAAAAGAGGAGATTAATTAAGGACCAGGATGTTAGGTGAGCTCTAGCATAAAAGTGGCCAACGTTCTCTGAAAACATATCACTGGATCACTGACAACTTATCCCACGACATTCCCACCCAAGCTCTGCCCAGTCCTCTACCCAACACTTTGTGATCAGTACCTCCAGGAACAGGAGAGAAAAGACTCTCCCACGATGGTGTTATGTGTAGGGATCACACCCCTAAATTTAATGACCCCATTTATTTATATAGTTTCTCTAAAATGTTCCAGAGTATTCAAGTTGACTGAGAACCAGTTGCATTGAAGACTAAAATCCTACAAAGAAGGCGGGTAGATCAACCCAAGATGCACCACGGACTCCAGTGACCACCATCATTTCAGGTTTCAAAGCATCATGTGCAAACCAATAGCCCAGTTGGGGAAAGCCCATGGAGCAAGTTCTGCCTCCCACCAGTTTCCACCTCTGCACCAGGGATGGGTCCACATGTCTCTGCATGAAACGGAGAGGGAAAGCTATGGCTTAGGGGGCAAGAGACCCAAGGACATCCGGACAGTCACTCACCAACCAGGTAAACAGATTTCCTCCAATCTGAAAGGCAACATAGGAAACAAGTGAGCTAAGAACCAGAATGTCTCCTACAAATGTGACACAGAAACTTCTGGGAAAAGGACACAACATACCAAGATCTGCTTGGAGTTCATCTAAAAAAAAGTGAAAAATACTCTTAAACTCCCATCACTAAGAGCAGAAAAGACTGCACCTGGAAAACCCGCAAGAGCATATATATGTCTCCTTGAATATCTAACTCCAGACCCCTCAAGCCTCCACAGCCCTACCTGTCCTCTCTGGTCCTCCTCAGCCCCCTGCTCCTGGCCAAGGGCCTACTGTCTGCTTCTCCTCTGCACCAGCTTCCACACTTGTCTGCCTTGGCCCTGTCCTGCCTTACCTCTGGCCTTCAGTGCCTCCTCCTTTATCTGCTGGATCTCCTCCTTGTCTCTGTGCAATTTCTTCCATTCCTGTGTCTCCTGGAGCTTTGAAGTATGTTCTCTCATGATGTAAAAGGCATCCCCAAGGATTGGGAGCATCAGAACAGTCAGGATCACCATGAAAACTGGCTTCCAGGGAGAACTCTGAGGGAAGAAGGGTTCTGTGCCCCGCCAGACACCCCATCAGGGCACTGCTCTGACAGCCCAGCCCAGCACACACAGGGACCCCCAATCAGACCATCCCACCCTTGTAGGAGTAGGAAGTAATACTGACCTGGGATGAAAATGGCCATTGCCTTCTCCTGGCTCAGGATGGGGTTGAGGACTGAGCAGGTCACATTCCCTGAAGAGCTGTCCCTCATCACCAGAGTGGTCTCTATGGTGAACAGCCCTTCACCGTCTTGGGCTTGGGTCTCAGAGAACATCAGGAACTTCTCTCCACTGAGAGCTCTCCACTGCACTTGGGGCTTTGGGAACCACCCTGAGGCCATGCACACAACTCGGACCCCGTCCTCCTCTGGCCCTGTGATGTGCACTTGAGGGGCAGAGCCCACACCTAAAGAGAGAAGCTGGAGAGCACAAGGAGGCCACCCAGAGCTCAGGGATTCCAGCAGAACCTTCCTGTACACAATACCACCCACAGCACTGAGTTTTGGGGGCTTCTTGGGGGAGTGGTCCCTACAAGGATTAATGTAAGGGGTCCTGCCATGGAGAACAGAAGGAAGGAACATGGGGACCTGTGGCAGGCACAGAGAGCAGGCTCTTCTCCCCAACCATGAGGGTGGGAATTCCATCACCCAGAGGGATAGAAAGAGGAATTTGGTTCCAGGATCTATCCTTCTCTGCTCTTCTCAACTCACACACTCTCCAGGGCATCTGCGGGCACACCCACTGCCACTCGGTCATCACTTCCACCAACTACATACCTCCTCATCTCACTCCCTAATATCTACATCTCTGGTTTAGCTGTGCCAGGATTCCTCACAGATGCTTCAGACTCAAGTCCTGAGCTAATTCATGTTTGGCCCCAACTTTGATAGGATAATGAGGAAAATACCCCCAACCTTTCAGCCTTCTTTACATCCAGCCAGCCCTCTGCCACCTCTTGTTAATGCCTTCACACTCTGCTTCTGGGCTCCATCCTGTGACTTGACTCAGTCCCTGAAAGCTCAGGGAATGTGACTCTAGCAGAGATTGGAAACTGCTTCCGCCATTGCCTTGTCCTCTGCCACAGGACAGACATCTTCAGGCTAGCACAGCCTTTCCAGCTGAAGCTGTCCTAGATCAATCAATAGCCACCTGGACAACACCAGCTGAGCAAACCCAGCCAAGGCCCACTGTCAGGACAAAATATATTAAAATAAGAGGTGTATTGTCCCTGTTGAAAATAGGGAAAGAGAGCCCCCTCCCAGCCTTTTCTTATAGCATTTACTTGAGGAAACTTGTGGTTCTGGGTGTTTTCTCTCCTCTTTGAAATGTATATAAGTACTTTAAAAATAATAATAATTGGGCCTTTTGCCAGCTCTGTGATCCAAGAATGTGTTTCTCAAGGACCTGGGAGCCCTCGCTTTGAAC
The DNA here is from genome assembly GCF_030435805.1 of Mustela lutreola. Lineage (NCBI taxonomy): Eukaryota > Metazoa > Chordata > Mammalia > Carnivora > Mustelidae > Mustela > Mustela lutreola. The sequence goes on from NC_081295.1 coordinate 122,730,957, forward strand.
TGCTCACACCAAGGAAGACAGCAGCCCTCTCTCCCCCTTCTCTGCCAGAGTAGGAACCTAACCTCAGTGTACACCACGATCCACATGTAACATCACCGCCTGTCATCATGATGGGAGAATTGGTTAAAAAAAAAACACACTACTTTAACTTTTATTTGTCTGCAAAACTCTTCATCTCTCCTTCTATTCTGAATGATCCCCTTGCTGGATTCTTGGCTGCAGATTTTTTTTTCCTTTTAGCACACTGAATATATCATACCACTCCATTCTGGCCCCAGAGTTTCTGCTGAAAATTCCACTGAGTATATGTAAAAGTGTTGAATCACTATATTGAACACCTGAAATGAGTATAACATTCTATGTTAACTACACTGGAATTTTTTTTTTTAATTTTTAAGGTAGGAGAATTTAGTTTTCCTTGGAATAAAGCCAATTAGCTAACTTATGTGATCACCCAATTTCCAAGAAAATATTAGGTTCCCATCTAGGACAAACAGTGCTGGCAAGTCTACCTACTTGAGAGCTCATAACTGTTGATCCTGAGAATGTGTATGAAATGAGTTCTGTCTGCATATGGAAAAGATGAGATTTCTTCTGTCTTTGCATTTCTGGATAGAATCTCTGTGATGCACAGCACATTGTACTTAATGCTATTTTAATAATAAAAGGACCTTTCTTCCTACTATCTTAGAGACAAGATTCTGAGTTGGAAGATTATGTTTTTAACTATGTTTCCCCTACGTGACTGAAGGTTTATGAGTAAGACCTAATAAGATTAGCCAAACACAGCCCAGATGAGCAGAACTCCCTGAATGCCAGATTAAATACATGTTTGGTGTTACAGGCCACTGAGATTTCTATGTCTGTGTTACACAGCATTATGGCAGCAATCTGCAGCTTACACATAAAATAAATATTTCTACCACTAAAAAACCAATTTTAAAAAAATCTGTGAGTACCTGAAGTCCCTTCTCTCCACACCTCTAAACCCTCCTTGTCCCCAAATCTCCTCACTCAGCTGGGTCTACTTTCCAAAACTCTCCAATGCTGGAGTGGTCCCTTCCCACCACACTGCCCCTACATGAATGCAGGAGGCCATCCTCTCCACCCCATAAATACATCCAGGCCTCCAGCCTTGCTCACCTTCCATACACCTTCCATTACAGCTGCCAAAGCAAACCTGCCCTCACACACCTCGCTCCACTGCTCTGTTAAAAATTCCCTCAGCCCTGAATCTAAATGGCATAAGAGCACACAAAGCCTTTGATGATCTGGTATTACCACTCCCACTACCCCAAAAACAAAACTCCTATCCAATTCCTCCTCATCCCACCATCAGCATCCATCAGGGAGTACACAGTCCAGGCCTGGGACAATTCAGTTGACTGCTCAGACCCACAATCACCATGCTGTGTATGCGCCACACAGATCCATCAACCAAAGGCCATTTCAGAACACTGTCTGCTTCACTCAAATATCTGCTCAAGTGTGTGTTACTCATGGGCTTCTCCTGACAAATCCCATCTCTGGGCACCTGGACCAGGAATACCTCTATATTCTGGAGAGTCACCTCTCACCACCCTCCCATTCACCTCCACACCAATCATGTGGCCTCGCTCTCTGCCCAGACTCACCAGCCACACTCCTCCCTCAGGTGTCTCGTGTGAATGTTCTTCTGCTTGGAAATCTCATCCCTAAAATATTAATTTGGCTAAGTCTCTACTCATTACCTTCTAATGTTGCCTATAACCTATTTGGCTATTTATTGTCTGTATAATATAAACTCTACAGGGCAGGGACCTTTATTTGTTACACTGAGATATCCAAGTGCAGAGAACATAGCTATCACATACCAGAAGTTCTATATATTTAAACTGAATAAATGAAGAGTGAAAGACCACTTTCCCTCTTGTATAACTTGAGGGCTATTAACTTGGACCCTGAGGTGGCTCCGAACGCCAATACTGCAGGTCTCTAAATATCGATCAGCAACCCACCTGCCACCTTGAGTTCCACACTGGCCTCTTCATGGAAGATTCCCATTCGGAAGAAGCAGGTATACAGCCCATTGTCAAAAGCCTGGACGTTGTGGATGCGCACTGCAGCCTCCCCCTGGAAGAGGAAATCCTTCACCAGTGAGGTTCGCCCTCTGTACTGAGCCAACTGCTCTTCTCTCTGCTCCCGCTGGTTTTGATAGATGAACACTGCTTCTGAGAACTTGGAGTGGAACCACCGCAGCTCCATATTCTCCACATCCATGGCCGGGGACACAAGACATGGCAGCATGACGTCTGCACCCAGCACTGCCACAATGGGTTTGGAGGGGCCAATCACCATAAACTCCTCTGTGGACACAGACATAGGAGAGAGAAAGCTGGAGAGATGCAGGACAGGGAAGAGAACACATTGGCAGGAGGGAGGCCCTGACTGAGGGACTAAACTGTGACAACTCCTAATGGGACAACTTTATCCTACAACAATTTTGAAACACAGAAATGGTGTCAAAGAGTCTCCTCAGAAGCCTGTGCTCCTGACTCCAGGTCCTTCCATGAAGGACTCTCTAACTTAGTAGGTCCAACCTTCCACAGGCATCACAATCACCAGGAAGGCCTGTGGAACACAGACTTTTGGGCTTTACCCGCAGACGTCCTGGTTCAGTAGATCTGGAGTGAGTCCAAAAATGTGCATTTCTGAGGAGGCGGTGCAAAGTTGATACTGATGTTCCAGGGACCACACTCTGAAAACCACAGCTCTAACATGCCTCCTCTTAGGACAGGACTGAAAACTCACCAAAGAGCACTACTGTGGCCTAGTGGTAACATCCTCCTCATTGCAGCACACCTGAAACTTTCCTACACCTGCTCCTAAAGTTATTGTTTTTGCCCACGTCTTTGTCTTCTACTGAATTATATGTGTGCTAGAAACTAGACCTCACAGCTACTTCCATTAAAACCTGCCTTCAGGGGTGCCTGGGTGGCTCAGTGGGTTGGAGCCTCTGCCTTCGGCTTGGGTCGTGGTCCCGGACTCCTGGGATCGAGCCCCAAGTCGGGCTCTCTGCTCGGTGGGGAGCCTGCTTCCTCCTCTCTCTCTGCTTGCCTCTCTGCCTACTTGTGGTCTCTGTCTGTCAAATAAATAAATAAATGGACAAAAACCTGCCTTCACTCCACTGCTCACAGGACCCAAATTACTACCTGTTACCAAAGAGGGTTCATCCCACTGCCCCCAGCCCCTCGCAGGCCTTGGTCTTCTAAGACCTGGTAGATATGTCACACCAGGACACTTCTGCAGGACAAACCCCACCTGACAACCAAACACTGACTTCTCAGCTCCTGTGCTACTCAAATTTGGCTGAGTCACCATCTGTCTCACCTGGGGGATGACAATTACTAGTCTCCCTGTGACATCCTCCCTCCAGTCAATGTCTGTGAACCTTTAAACCTGGAACCAAAACCAAACCATGTGCCTCCTCTACCAAAGCCCTTCAATGATTCTGCAGTTGCCCAAGTGATCCTGAGCCCATTAAGGAAGACCCTCCCTGCTCTCTGATCCCCAACTCCTGCTTCTCTCCCCCTCATTCACTCTGCTCGGGCCAACACTCACCTCCTCTGCTCCTTGAACACCGAGGCACACTGCCAGCTTTGTCTGGCTGCTCCTCACTGTGGAGAACCTCTTCCCATGGGATCCAGACAGGCTCTTCCCACCTCTTCCATGTATTTGTTCCCATCTCACTACATACAGTGACCACCTTATGGAGCACTACTGCCTGCCCACTTGCCATCCTGCAGCCCTGACTGGCCCTCCTGCTCTATGTCCTTGTCCCATGCTCTCTCCACTAACAGACATAGACTGTACGCGGTTCTGGTACAGGACAGGTACTCACTGTCCCTGCCAGAATGTAAGCTCTGTAAAGAAAGAGACTGTCTGCTTTGTACACAGAGTAGCACCTAACGTGTACTCAGTGCCCTATAAATATTTGTGAAATAGAAGTACCAGTAAATCCAGGAAAGAAAAAATAAAGACAATTATTTTCACACTTTTCATAGTGAAATTCACATTTTTTTACTTTAGAGACTTAAACTCATTAGAGAACTGTCATGCTCCCATGCCCTTATTTTGCAGTTCTGGGATTCTTCTTATGTGTTTAATTTCAAATAGCAATTGGGGGATCTCCAGAATCTGGGTAGAGCCAGGGACTCCACCAATAGCCATCTGTCCTAATGGAGACAGCAGCAGAGCTCTGGGGGCTCTCACCCACCCCAGGGAGACACAGGGAGGGGGAAGGGACACACTCACCTGCAGAGCCCTGAGCAGGCAGCTGCAAGAGGGGAAGCAGGGAGGGGAGATGGGCAAGCAAGGAGTCCCTGAAGCAACCCTCCATTTCCTCAGAGCTGGGGAGACACAGGGCAGGAGGCAGGTGACACATCCAGAGAAGAAGCAAGGCCAGCCCACAGTTCTGGGCCTCAGAGCAGACAGCATGGCTCAGGGCTGGCAACAGTCCCCAGCAGGAGCACAGCCTTTTCTACTGCTCAGTATGCTGATGGGTGGGGGCCCCACAAACCTGATGCCAAGAAAGCCCTCCTAACCCTTTGGAAACTTCCCAACCTGCTCTGCCCACAGGACCAGACCCTTCCCGCCTCAGCACAGAGGCCTCCTCCACATCTGCATGAGTCACAGGACACCACAGATGTCTGGGAACAAAAGGCGTAGACTCAGGGCCCTCCCCATGAAGGACACACCAGCTCCTGTGTGCTGTTCTTCTGCTGCCCCCTTATTATGACCAGAGAATGACTGAGAAGCACGAGAGTCAGACTGCATCCTCCTCAAGGACACTGTGGCTCCCACCACAGGCACGTTGTTCTGGGGTCCTTTGATAGGTGAGTTCACCCTGATTTCAGCTCTTGTCTCCTGCAGCCCTTTTCTGCTCAGGACCAAGGACGTGGACTTGCTCATAGCTGAAGCCAGACAATTCCCCATGAATGGTTAACCCTCATCTTTTCTATCTTTGAGGAGTTTCTGACTCAGGATAAAGGATCCCAGCAGAGCAGTGGGAAGCACAGGATAAAATGAGACCTGGTCAGAAAGAAGGGCTCAAACCACTGACCTTGAGGGGGATGGGGGCAGCCAGTGGTCCTGGGAAGGACAGATTCTGGGGCTGACTGCTAAGGTCTCCTCCACACTCAGCCACCTGCTGTGGGAATCACCTGAGGCAAGTTTCTTGACCTGCTCTGCCCCAAGTCCTATCTGCAATGTGGAGAGAGTAATAAGATCTCATCCCACGGTATAAGAAGTATCCTATGAATTTATGTATGGAGAGTCAGTGCACATTAGAACAGTGCCTGTTCCTAGGAATGCTACAGAAATGTCATTAAGTAAATGAGTAAAGTGGAGTCCCCACTGTAGTTGTCCTGGGTCATCTCAGAGCCTCATTATTATTCACTCCAGCGCTCCAGCCCCACCATGATCTTGTCTACCTCTTCCCAAGCATCTGCTCCCCACTTACCTCTTCTTGTCCAGCAAGTATCTTCAGAACCCACTCACCTGCTTGAAAACCTGGGGCTTCTGGAGCGTCTCTAACTCAGTACTGTGAGACCTCAGCCAGCCCCAAATCTGCTCTCAGAGATTGCACATGCAGTTCACTGCTCAAGCCCCAAAGCCTGCTCCTGCTCCAGGTGCCACAGGCTCCTCTTGTCTGAGAGGCAGCTGGTTCCAGGAGAATGGAGAAGCACAGCCTGGCACAGGTTGCAGAGGTCTCAGCTGAACCAGGGAACTGGGGCACTCAGCACTCCCAGTTAGAAGAATCCTGCGCTGACTCCTTCCACCATTTGAAAGTGAAAGCTTACAAAATGCAACCCTAGCAGACTCTGCCCTGCCCTCTGGACGGTGCACCCTAGTTACCAGGAAGGAAACAGCATGATCAGAGCCACAGAAACAGGGCAGGTACAGATACACGGACCCACTCTGCAGGGGGACACAGAGACGGAGACTCCGTAATCCTTTGTTGAACAAATGCCACTCTCCATGTTGGCTAGCTTCTATACCAGAAGTAAGGAGTGTGTGTGGCACAGCCAAGATTAAGAAAGCCCTATGCTTGGGGCTACTTGTACTGTTCACTACCAAAACTATTCTGTTCATTGGTAAATCCTGTCAGCTGGTGAATGCTATGTGGCGGGAGCCTTTGAAAAGCCCCCAGTGTAGCTGCTTTGCTTTTTATCACCAGGAGGTAATCCAGGTGCTCCCCACAGCATAGCAACAGAGGGGTTAAACCTGAGCATCACAGAATCTTCCAGGACCAGCTATAGGACCCTGGCCCTGCCCCAGCTGATTGGACAGCACCCTGTGGCTTCTTAATACTATACTATCACACAAGGCTGAGTACACTACTTTTTTTTTTAAAGGTTTTATTTATTTATTTGACAGACAGAGATCACAAGTAGGCAGAGAGGCAGGCAGAGGGGCGGGGACGGGGGCGGGGGGAGCAGGCTCCCTGCTGAGCAGAGATCCCGATTGGGGTTCGATCCCAGGACTCTGGGATCATGACCTGAGCAGAAGGCAGAGGCTTTAACCCACTGGGCCACCCAGGTGCCCCACTGTGTACATCATTCAGCCCCTCCCCGCCAGGCCACAGTGTGCAGCAGGAAAGGCAGATTCCGTGGTCTCTGAAGGAACACTGTGGAGCACTAGGGCTTCCTTTCCAGCCCCTCCCTTCCTGCAGTTCCCCATCTCAGTGAAGGATACCTGGGTTCACCCAGTTATGTCTGCCAGAAACTAGAGGGTCATTCCACCACACACTTCACATTCCCACACACTTCCACTTTCTGCTGTCAGTGCACCAGAAAGTTCAAGACTTTTCTCTAATCCATATCCATGGCTGCCTTCTAGCTCCACACCCATCTCACTTCCCCCCTCACCCAGACACAGTGTCCCTGCTTCCCCATGGACTTCGCCCACCTCCAGCCCCACTCTCTCAAGTTCATTTTCCATCCAAAGTTGTAACTTCTCAAAACGTCTTGTATCAGCTCTGCTTCACCCCTTCCAGGGATCCTCCTGCTAAACCTCTTGTCTGTGGCTCCCGGGCCCAGCTTCCTCTCTGACTTCATTCCACTGCTCCCAGTGCTCCCTCCTGGCCTGGCAGCATTCCTCCAGTTCACGGAGCTTTCCCAGCCTCAGGCCTTCTCACAAGCCCCTGGATGTTCCTGTTCTCTCTCATCCCCCAAACTGGTCACCATTCCAGTCTCACCTAAAGTGACCTCCCTCAGAGGGGCCTTCGCCAACCTGCTCATCCCCATCTGAGCCCCATACACGTGCTTGTTGGGGTTTAGTGGTGCCCTGTCCTACCCCACAGCCCTGACATGTGATCTTCTGTGGAATGTCCATGGCATCCACAAAGGGAGGCACTATGTGCCCTGGTCATGTGTCCAGCACACAGCAAACACTCGGGAAACTTTGCCTGAACTCATGTGCAGAGAAGTCACCTCAGCAGCACGTTGGCTTCTCTGTCCAATTTGGAAAACACTTCAGTCCACTAAGAAACAGGAAGACTCTTAACTCTGGTCTGAACAAATCAGCCCCTGCATAGATACAACAACTCCACGTCTTCTCTGCTCTTTATTTCTTCCTACCTCAAACATATATGCATCCCTGAAACATCACTGGAATAGAACCATCAGACTCAACCGCCTTGTTTGCTCCCTCAAGCCCCCGAGTCCTTGAGTGTTCATGTGCTAAGTGACTGGTGTTAAGACACCAGTTTGAGCTAGAGCCTCTCTGGCCCCACTTCTGACAGGTTGTTGTCATTATTGTCTTCATTCTATGGGTGAGGAAACCATTCTCTCAGAGTCCAATCACAATCACACACCCAGCAAAACCTCTGCCAGTCTGCGTTCACTTTCAATTTTTCTGAGTGATCCACTAAATTTTTTTCATGAAGAAATGACTGATGGACCCACGGCTGCATGGGAGTGATTGCTTTATTTCCGAATGTGTGCTCTAAAATCTTAAAAACTCTGGGCAGCAGCGCCTGGGTGGCTCAATTGTTAAGCTTCCAACTCAGCTCAGGTCATGATCTCAGGATCCTTGGAACAAGATCAGTGTTGTACTCCCCACTGGGCGCTGAGTCTGCTTGTCCTTCTCCCTCCCCATCCACACATTCCGGACTGCCCCGCTCCCCTCCCAAATAAATAAATAAATTTTTTTTAAAAGATTTAATTTTATTATTTATTTGACAGACAGAGTTCACAAGTAGGCAGAGAGGCAGGCAGAGAGAGAGGGGGAAGCAGGCTCCCAGCTGAGCAGAGAGCCCGATGCGGGGCTCGATCCCAGGACCTTGGGACCATGACCTGAGCCAAAGGCAGAAGCTTTAACCCACTGAGCCACCTAGGTACCCCAAATAAATAAACTTTTTAAATGAAATAAAAGATAAAACTCTGGGCAAACCCCAGACATCTAGATATACCTGAACACATCCCCTGCAGTCATCCCCAAAGGTCCATTTCCACTTACACATGCGAATATTGGGGAAATCCATCTTTATTCAAAAATTATGAATGAAAAAGGACCAATATCAGTCTCCAAGTCCTCCCCCCACTGCCACCACCAATCCCTGCCCATGAGGGAGACTCCTCAAGGCCTGAGAATATTAGAGGAATTTTGTGAAAAGTCAGAGGGGAAAAAATCAAATTTATTGAGTACCTAAGTGCCAGAACCTGGCCTACACAATTTGTATTTATGACATTTCATTCTCACACATGGAACAGAGATGAAGGCAGACATGAACCCTGCCATCTAGTAAACTTTCATCCAGGAACTTCCCAGAGAAGGTAGGGCTAGAGCTGCAAGGACAATGCCCTGCACAACTCTACACACCCCAGCTCTCAAGCCCAGCCCAGCCCCCAGCTCCACACAACTCAGCATGAAAGAGGAGCAGAAAGGGGATCTTGGACTCAGCAATGGTCCAGTGTGATATGGCCAGAAAGGTTATTTGCCCTGAATGCAGCCCTAGGATCCCATGTTGGGAGGGAAGGGGAAGGAATGACCAAACACAAGGAATATTTTCCTGAAGGACAGAGGAAGGACACCTGGAAACACTGCAGGAGGGACACTAAACAGCAAACTTCACTGCCTCCCCCAGCTCATCAGGTTCATGGTCCAGCTGTTTATCTATAAATACTATTAATTGGCCATGAATGATTTTTCTTGCTATGGTATAGCTGGGGTGCCTGGGTGGCTCAGTGGGTTAAAGCCTCTGCCTTTGGCTCAGGTCATGGTCCCAGGATCCTGGGATCAAGCCCTGCCTCAGGCTCTCTGCTCAGCGGGGAGCCTGCTTCCCTTCCTCTCTCTCTCTCTCTGCCTGCCTCTCTGCCTACTTGTGATATCTATCAAGTAAAATTAAAAATTAAAAAATTTAAATTACCCTGATGCTAATCGGGTTAATATTATACTTTCTACTTTAACAACCATGTATTACCTCTTACCTTTGGTTGCTTCAAGTCTTTTGAAATAGTTTCAGATAAATACTGAAGCCATAAGACAATGGCTAATGTAAAAAGAATTGTAATTTTAGGGACTCCTGGGTGACTCAGTTTAAGCGTCCTACTCTTGATTTCGGCTCAGGTCATGATCTCGGGGTCCTGGGACTCTCCATGTTCAGTGTGGAGTCTGCTTGAGACTCTCTCTCCCTCTCTTTCTGCCTCTCCCCTACTCTTGTGTACATGTGCACACTCTCTCTCTCAAATAAATAAATAAATCTTTTAAAAAAAGAACTATAGGGGCACCTGGGTGGCTCAGTGGGTTAAGCCTCTCCCTTCAGCTCAGGTCATAATCTCAGGTTCCTGAGATCAAGTCCCACATCAGGGTCTCTGCTCAACAGGGAGCCTGCTTCCCCACTCCCCCACTCTCTGCCTACTTGTGATCTCTCTCTCTCTCTGTGTCAAATAAATAAATAAAATCTTTTAAAATACATATAAATATAAATAAATAAATAAAATTTTAAAAAGAATTGTAATTTTAAAATGTGATATTTGGTGGAAAGGATTAAACCCCATTTTTAGAAACCTACAATCTGATGAATCTTAATTTATTTTGACATTGTAAGATGAAGGTCCATTGGATTATCCTCTACAGCACAGAAAAGCTTTTTTTTTTTATTTTTATCTTTTTTTTAAATTTTTTATTAACATATAATGTATTATTAGCCCCAGGGGTACAGGTCTGTGGATCACCAGGTTACATACTTCACAGCACTCACCATAGCACATACCCTCCCCAATGTCCATAATCCCACCACTCTCTCCCTACCCCCCACCCCCCAGCAACCTTCAGTTTGTTTTGTGAGATTAAGAGTCTCTTATGGTTTGTCTCCCTCCGGATCCCATCTTGTTTCATTTCTTCCTTCCCTACTCCCCAAACCCCCCATGTTGCCTCTCCACTTCCTCATATTAGGGAGATCATATGATAGTTGTCTTTCTCTGACTTATTTCACTCAGCATAATACCCTCTAGCTCAATCCACGTCATTGCAAATGGCAAGATTTCATTTCTTTTGATGGTTGCATAGTATTCCATTATATATATAATATATATATATTATATATATCACTTCTTCTTTATCCATTCATCTGTTGATGGACATCTAGGTTCTTTCCATAGTTTGGCTATTGTGGACACTGCTGCTATAAACATTTGGGTGCACATGTCCCTTCGGATAACTATATTTGTATCTTTAGGGTAAATACCCAGTAGTGTGATTGCTGGGTCATAGGGTAGCTCTATTTTCAACTTTTTGAAGAACCTCCATGGTGTTTTCCAGAGTGGTTGTACCAGCCTGCATTCCCACCAACAGTGTAGGAGGGTTCCCCTTTCTCTGCAGTCTTGCCAGCACCTGTCATTTCCTGACTTGTTAATTTTAGCCATTCTGACTGGTGTGAGGTGGTATCTCATTGTGGTTTTTATTTGTATTTCCCTGATACCGAGTGATATGGAGCACTTTTTCATGTCTGTTGGCCATATGGATGTCTTCTTTGCAGAAATGTCTGTTCACATCCTCTGCCCACTTCTTGATTGGATTATTGGTTCTTTGGGTGTTGAGTTTGAGAAGTTCTTTATAGATTTTATAGATTTTGGATACCAGCCCTTTATCTGATATGTCATTTGCAAATATCTTCTCCCATTCTGTCAGTTGTATTTTGGTTTTCTTGATGGTTTCCTTTGCTGTACAAAAGCTTTTGATCTTGATGAAATCGCAATAGTTCATTTTTGCCCTTGCTTCCCTTGCCTTTGGTGATGTTTCTAGGAAGAAGTTGATGAGGCTGAGGCCAAAGAGGTTGTTGCCTTTGTTCTCCTCAAGGATTTTGATGGATTCCTTTCTCACATTGAGGTCTTTCATCCATTTGGATTCTATTTTTGTGTGTGGTGTAAGGAAATGGCCCAGTTTCATTTTTCTGCATGTGGCTGTCCAATCTTCCCAGCACCATTTGTTGAACACACTGTCTTTTTCCATTGGACATTCTTTTCTGCTTTGTCGAAGATTAATTGACCATAGAGTTGAGGGTCTGTTTCTGGGCTCTCTATTCTGTTCCATTGATCTATGTGTCTGTGTCTGTGCCAGTACCATACCGTCTTGATGATCACAGCTTTGTAATAGAGCTTGAAGTCTGGAATGGTGATGCCACCAACTTTGGCTTTCTTTTTCAACATTCCTCTGGCTATTCCTCTGGCTATTTCTGTTTCCATATAAATTTTAGGATTATTTGTTCCATTTCTTTGAAAAAATGGATGGTATTTTGATAGAGATTGCATTAAACGTGTAGATTGCTTTAGGTAACATAGACATTTTCACAATATTTTTCTTCCAATCCAGGAGCACGGAACATTTTTCCATTTCTTTGTGTCTTCCTCAATTTCTTTCATGAGTACTTTATAGTTTTTTGAGTACAGATTCTTGGCCTCTTTGGTTAGGTTTATTCCTAGGTATCTTATGGTTTTGGGTGCAACTGTAAATGGGATTGACTCCTTCATTTCTCTTTCTTCTGTCTTGTTGTTGGTGTAAAGAAATGCAACTGATTTCTGTGCATTGATTTTATATCCTGACACTTTACTGAATTCCTGTTCAAGTTCTAGCAGATTTAGAGTGGAGTCTCTTGGGTTTTCCACATATAGTATCATATCATCTGTGAAGAGTGATAGTATGACTTCTTCTTTGCCAATTTGGATGCCTTTAATTTCTTTTTGTTGTCTAACTGTACAGCACAGAAAAGCTTTAAGGGGTATTTTCTGTTTGTTTGGTATCTGGAAAAAAGTAAAAAATAACAGGAAACACACAAACACAGGTACATACACACATGTACACACACATGAGGTGATAGTTTCTGTGTGGACTTGAAAATCTGTCCTAAGTTAAAAATAGAGTTACCCTATGACTCAAGAATTGCACTACTAGGTATTTATGTAAACAATACAAACATAGTGATTCAAAGGGGCACCTGCACCCCCAATATTTATAGTAGCAATGTCCACAATAGCCAAACTAAGGAAAGAGTCCCGATGGCCGACAACAGATGAATGGATAAAGTAGATGTGGTACATAGAGAGAGAGTGGACTATTTCTCAGCCATCAAAAAGAATGAAATCTTCCCATTTACAAGGATGTGAATGGAACTAGGAGACATTATGCTAAGTGATATAAGTCAGTCAGAGTAAGACAAACTACATATGATTTCACTCATATGTGGAATTTAAGCAAGAAAACTGATGAGCATAGGGAAAGAGATGGAAAAATAAAATAAGATAAAATCAGAGAGGGAGACAAACCATAAAAGATTCTTAACTCTAGGAAACAAACTGAGGGTTGCTGGAGGGGAGGTGGGAGGGGAATGGGGTAACTGGGCAATGGGCATTAAGTAAGACATATAATATAATGAGCACTGGGTGTTATAAACAACTGATGAATCCCTAAATTCTACCCCTGAAACTAAAATACACTAAAGTTAATTAAATTGATCTTAAATAAAATAAAATAAAATTTTGCCTTTCTCCTCTAACCAGCACGACCCTGGCTAATGGGCTGAGCTCTCCCCTGACAGTCAGCTGAGGACAGGCCAAGGGCTCAGTGGAAATGATCACTATCCTCTGAGCCTGCACATTTGCCCCTCTGGAGAGCACAGCCCCTCCCAGTGGAGACTGTCATCCTATAACTGAAATATCCAACCAACGGTGCCTCAGAAAATTCCTAAGACCTTACACACTCTCAGGAATGGGGCCTGGCCAGGACCACCCAGAGGTCAGCTGCAAAGCCCACCAGGCCAGGGGCACCTGCCCCAGCACCCTCTGAGTGGGCAAGCCAATCTGCTTCCAAAGTCTGAGATTCCAGCAATATGACGAAGCATCACTCCCACCCACGTTCTCTGAGCTCTAGGAAAGCAAAGAGTGACAGCAGGGAGAAAAACATTTTACAGGAATTTTAATAAATTTTGGGCACCTGGTGGCTCTGTTGGTTAAGCATCTGCCTTGAGGCAGAGGTCATGATCTTGGGGTCCTGGGATCAAGTCCTGCATCAGGCTCTCCACTCAGCGGGGAGTCTGCTTCTCTCTCTTCTTCTCACTCTCACGCTCTCTCTCAAATAAATGAATAAAAAAATCTTTTAAAAAAACAAAATTTTAATAAATTTTATTACACTCACCAATTAGCAAAAGATAGATAAGAAATTAAAAGGAAAGGAAGCTGAGAGGAAGATGGTATAAGAATGGAAAGAGCAGGGGGAAAAAGAAAGAATAGAAAGAACAGGAAGGAAGAAGGGAGGGAGGCAGGGAGAGGAGAAAAGGAAGGAGCAGCTTCTCTTTGCATTCAGTCCTGATATATCTGGGGACAAGACACAGGTCTGCCCAGAGTGTCTCAAGCAGGTTTCCCAGTCCCTGAGATGTAGTGAATGATTTGCAAAGAGCAAGTGCATGTACTGCGCACATGGGTGACCCATGGAGTGACCTGGAAGAATTTACTCCCTCTTCCAATCCCATGTTGGTCAGGCCCATCCAAGGTGAAGGCTGAAGCAGGTAGTCCAGGCGCGGTGGGGGATGGGGGAGTTGTGAATGCCAAGTTATGGGAAAGGGCCTGGAGAACTGGCAGTTTGGCCTCTGACCTTGAAAGAATCAGAGAGGCCTGGGGGAGAAAAGGCAGGGAAAGCCCTGACCAACCATGAGAGGCTAATTCTAACAGTCCCCAAGATGCCTGACACCCTGTTCCTCCGTGTCAGAAAGACATGTCACCATAAGACATAAGCTGAAGCCCTGGGTCAGGCCCCTGCTCTCTGCTGACCCTCATGTAATATTCAGACTCACCATTTATCAAGGGCCACTTTATTCTGAACATGAGGAATTTTATTTCAATAAATGTACTCTAGGGGCGCCTGGGCGGCTCAGTGGGTTAAAGCCTCTGCCTTCGGCTCAGGTCATGATCCCAGGGTCCTGGGATGGAGCCCCACATCAGGCTCTCTGCTCAGCAGGGAGCCTACTTCTTCCTCTCTCTTTGCCTGTTTCTCTGCCTACTTGTGATCGCCATCTGTCAAATAAATAAATAATTTTAAATAACTAAATAAATGTACTCTAATCCTCGGAGAAGAACCTTTGTTCATTTTAAAGCTGAGAGACAAGCTGAACAACAGGGTCACGTGGTTCTGTGACCAAACCCTGGAGGAGCCAGGTCCACCCCAAAGCTCATCTGAGCTCTAAACAGAGAGCAGCAGGCTGGGGCCCAGAAATCAGAGAGGGAAGCAGCAGGACCTAACTGGGAGGCCACCAGACAGGCAGCTGGGAGGGAACGGTCACCCTGAGGCCCTTAGCTCTTTCAAGTTCCATCAGGTTCTGCTGCCCCCTAGTGACCAGAACGCACAACACGGAAGGAGGACTTCCCTGGGGGAGGATAGAGAGATAAAGGGAATGTACTATACAAACAAGGAATCTTAGAAATGTGGATGGAGCACAGGAAACCAGACACAAAAGACCACCCTCTACAGGATACCTGAAAGATGAAGTTAGAGAACAGGCACAGATCTGTGGTGGGAGAAGTAGATGAGTTTCCCTGACACTGAGGGGGCAGTTAGTACAGGAAGACACTAGAGAGTGTCCTGGGGGGTGCGGCCTAATTCATATACTTACTCACTTCCTGAAGTTAGTTTACTCATTTTATTTATTAGCCCTATTTTGTTTCTTTATTTTAATTAAATATTATTCATTTTTTAAGAACACAGGAAAGTGCTAGGACAATGTCAGCATCTCTGTGCCACCAAATCCCCAGACATTGGTCTGTCCCACAATGTTCCCCATTGTCACTGTTCCCCTGAAGCCTAATAGGGTGAGGATGCCCCTTCACAGACACCCCTATAAACACACATACACACACACACACACACACACAACTGCACCTTGTCTTTGCAAAAGGTCCACGCACAGCAGCAGACCTTGGCTCTGCCATTACCCCCAAACCGAAAGCTTTCTTCTCCACCTTCCCCCTCCCTTTTCACCCCTTACTGTGCCCCTAGTGAAAGGTTATAGGACACGACGCCCACACTCACTTGTTCAGTGGGCATTTATTGATAGCCAGCTGCATACATCTGGGGAAGAAAAAGAAAGTCTCTTGCCCCAGACAGTCTCACAACCTGGCCACTGACAGAACACATGGTCAAGTGGAGAAAACCCTCAGCAATATGAGCAGAGACTGAGATACACTGAAGGCATGATAAACCTAAGGGAGGCCCTGGGCAGAGATGCTAGAGAAATGCCCTGGGTTTCCAGCCTTGACTCCCCCGGGGGAAACTCCAGATTCCCTGCACAAAGCTGGAAATGGCTGATCCAAATCTGACATCTCTGAGAAGATAGTTTCCTTGCTGAGGAGACACTGACACAGAGTTGGAAACAGAGGTTTAAGGTAGAGGGAGAAGTTGAAGGCGGAATCTCAAGAGCGTGGGTGATGGAAAAGACGCTGAACACTCTGCCCTTCGGTTTCTGGTGAGAAAGCACAGTTGTGAGTGAGGCGAGAGTGTCCTCCACCACATGCAAACTCAGTCCTTATCAGCCCAACTGAGGGCCAGAGTTAGAAGAAGAGAGGTGGACAGGCCCAGAAGAACGCAGAATTCCATCGAGAGCTCCGACCAGGGCAGTGAGGGAGCAAGGGAAAATACCCGACCTGCTCTCCTTCCACCAAAGCCTCCCTCTAGTGCCTCCCGCAGGCCATACTCAGTGAGAAGCTGCCAGCAAGTCCCCTGTGTCCTCCTTCCCCGTGATCAATCCACAGTGGTCAGTCTCCCCAGTTACAGAGCAGGCAGGGGAAAGTGAGAACGGACGAGAAGAGGGGACAGACAGAAAGCAAAGCAACAAAGGACAAAGGAACCCTGGGGGAGAGGTTAACATGAGAACCCCCACACTGATCCATCTCTACCACAAGCCCTTTCCCAGGTGACCCAGTGATTGCTTCTGCCAGATGGCAACCCTCCCCCAACAAAGATAAGGACACAGTGACCAACCAGTGACAAGTCCAGTGAGTGGGGAATCCAGGTGCACGTAGAGGTGGGAGAGCTAGGGAGGCCTGCTAGGGGGCTCTGGAGTGGAAAAAACACAGCTTTTGATGTCTCCAGACCAAAATCCATAGCCCAGACCGCCCTGTGGGGCCAGCAGAGCCCCTGCCACCACTTCTGCTCCATCCCCTACTGCTGGCTTAGCTTCCTGGGAACAGGTGACCTCCTCAGCTGGGAAGGTGGGGGCCTCCCAGCAGGTGTTAAAACAGACCTCAGGTCTGGGTTGTATGTAAGTTAACCCCTAGGAGACTTCCCCACACACAACCTCCATCCACTCCTGCCACCACCACCACAGAGACCAGGAAGAATCGCCCTCTTTGTTCTTTACTTTACACTCAAGAGGTAGAGATTTTTAGAGAATTTAGGAAATGCAAATGGGAACACATGCAGTAGGGACACAGAGAAGAAGGGTTTTCAGTGTACATGGCTCTCAGAAAACCAGTCACAGCTGACCTAGGTGCAAAGCATGGTCCCAGCTAAGGACCACCTCCTCTCCCTAAATCTCTCATCCCAGTGAGCTCTGGGGCTCTTCCTCATGACCCTACTTCACTCTGCAAGTATGTCTCCACCCCCTCAGGACTTTCCT
Source organism: Mustela lutreola (assembly GCF_030435805.1). NCBI lineage: Eukaryota > Metazoa > Chordata > Mammalia > Carnivora > Mustelidae > Mustela > Mustela lutreola. The sequence goes on from NC_081295.1 coordinate 122,748,100, forward strand.
GTCCCATCTGCCTGCTCTGGGAAGCCCAGTGCCTCAGCTCCTGATCCCAGCTCACCTTCCCCCATGTTGCTCTCCTGCTCCCACCCACACTGTCCCCATGACCATCCCCCATCCCTGCCCTCACTGCCGCCCACACAGGCTAGCTTATGTGGGCAACAACCATCCTCAATTTCCTTCCACTATGACTCTGAACCTTTTTCTGCCAGTCTATTGTGCTCAGTCCCTCCTCAAACTACTCATTGCCGCCTGGGGTCAGACGGGAGACAGAAAGGAGCACCCAAAATGTCTAGTTCGTGCAATAGGCTTCACCTGTCCACTAACCCTGCTCACCATTTCCCACTCTATCCCTCTACCTGTGAAGTGACACCTTCTCCTTAACTAAAATGGATGAATGGAGTGGCTCCCAGTGATTGTGACAAGGCTGCCCCTTCCCAAGGCTGCCTGCCCTCCCTGGCCCTGGGATTTCCCATTTGCTTCCTCCATTTCAGGGCAAGGGTCCTTTCCTGTCCTGGGACTGCACCCAACAGATAACACAGTTCCTCTTCCAAAGGATCAAGCATGGCCACCGGCTTCTGATGAGGTCTATGGTGCACAGACCACATCAGCGCCTCCCCGGAGACAGGGCTCAACCTGCTCCTCTCCTCCCACAGCCAAGAGTTTAGACACGCTCAGTGAGCAGAAACCAGGTGCTCACACATCAACGAGGCTTTTCCCCCAGGGAGCAGGTGACAGGTCACATTCATCAAAAGATATGCTGGGGGACGGGAGTGGGAAGTATTTCAGAAACTTCCTAAAGGCCTCCTTATTTCCCCAGTCCCCCAGGCCACAGAAGGGGAGAGATTTCAGTGCTCAACAGCACCCAAGGAATTCCTATGCCCGGAAGGACAGAATCCAGAGCACCTCTGCCCACATCCAGCCCAGAGCACTTCATTGCAGGCAGGGGAATCACGAGTTTGGAGGTAGACATATTTCTGTTGACTTTCCTATTAGACATCTTGGTGGGGAGTGGAAGACACAATTGAACATGTGGGTCTTGAGCCCATGGAAAATTCTGGGCTGGAACCATCCATTGTTTGGCTACAGGGCCATTGATGGTGGTCAGAGCTGAGGGCATGGAGAATAGTTGTCTTCTCCCAGAGCTTCCACAAGGGATGTTTGCACCCCTTCCCTTCACATCCACAGTTCTATTTGTTATAACTGTCTGGGATCTCCCATGTAGGTTAGGAACCTCTAGAGGGCAGAGCATGGGAGGCCAAGATCCTTTAGTACAGACAGATCCTCCAACACCTAAAGCTAGGTTAGTTCCAGAAAACCTGGAAGGAAGAGGAAAAGGAAAGTAGACCAAGGCTAGGCAGCCCTTGCCCCATGACTGTTGTCCTGGGCTGGAGCCCAGGATCCAGAAGAGTCACTCCCAGCTTTGCCATCAACACAGACCATGGACTGGAGAATTTCCTCCAGTCCCAAACACCCAGGGAGGGTGGGTTGTGAGAAGAGCAGAGCAGCCCAGGAAGGTGGCCAGCTGCCAGTCTAACCACCTCTAGCTACTTTCACAACACACTGACCTCTTCACTCCCACACCATGTATCTTGGAACCCTCTGCATCTCCACTGAGTCTGCCCCTTCATCCACCACTAAACAGCCCCTGGGATAGGCCCTAAAAACTGCAGCCAAATACCTGTTGCCTCCACTCTGTGTCATACTCCACCTTTATTACCTCCCTAACTCCGCCCCTCCCCATCATACCTTCAGCCATCCCACTCCCTGCCCACCCAGCCGCTCCCCCTTCCTACTCCAAACCACTCCCAACCCAGGCCCTTGTCTAAGGGCTTTCTTCTACCACTGACAAAGCACTTCCCCTGAAAATACATCTAAGGGCCCTCTCTCCTCAGCAAGTGTTCTGTAAACTTTGGCAAGACAGGCAGGAAAAAAGGAGAAAGTAAATTCCCAAACCCTTTGGGTCCCTGGGGCTTTGAATTTGGGGATATTTACTAAAGATGGACCAGTTGTTTTGTTTCTATTACTTGTCCTGCCACTCATTCTTATACTTGGTAATTTTTGGACTTAAATTTCCTCCATATTGTAATAGATTTGCTCCTCAAAGTAGACCCCAATACAAGACTGTTTTGCTCTTCAGGAAAAAATAAATAAATAATTTGTTGTGCTATCTTTAACTTTGGCCTGTTTATGCAATAGTTTCTAAATTTAAAATGGGGGATTTGTGGTGGGGGGGGGCGCCTGGGTGGCTCAAGTGGTTAAGTGCCCAACTCTTGATCTCAGCTCAGGTCTTGATCTCAGCATCATGAGTTCAAGCCCTGCATTGCGCTCCATGACCAGTACGGAGCCTACTTTTAAAAAAAAAAAAAAAAAGGAGGACTTACTTTTTGAATCGGTCCTTGATCATCTATGTCTAGTAAAAATTTTAGTCTATTTTCAGGGTTTAATTGTTGATCTTTCTGGGAAAGGGATAACCCATGATGCTGCACCTCCCAGTTTAAGGTCTTCTAGGACAGTTTCCGACGCTGGCCAAGTACCCATGTATCTCCCTGTCCATCTCCATGCTCCTCATTCAGCACCCACTCACTGACCCTCACCAGCTCCTGGCCTCCACAGCCAAGGTCTGAGGACCCAGGGCCAGTTGTGTGCAGGTGAACGGGTTGCAGGGGTGGGCAGACACAGCTCACTGACTTAGGAAGAACACACCCTATGTTGTGGCAGGAGCCACTCTCAGCCCCTTCCGAATCCCAGCCCTGGAGCAGTGGCCATTTCCTCAGCCCACCACCTCCTCCCAGGTCAGGCTTTTCAGAAGGAACTACTGAGGGCTCTGACATTATGAAAGGATGTCAGCATCATCAGGGTCATCTTCAGAGCCACTGTCCAAAAGTCCCAAGGGCCCTTATCTACATCTTCCATGAATACAGATTAATCACTCACTCCATGTAATGAATTCTCCAGAATATCCAAGATCCCTGTAACGGTCCTTTGTGGGGAGAGGGCCAGGGCAGCTAGGAGATGGATGTGGGGGGAAGCAGTCCCTACAAGGAAGGCAATAAGCCTAATTCACAAAACCCCAGGACCCAGGAAATGGAAAGGCTTCTCTGAAGCTGAAGGGAGGTCATTAGAAAATACTGAATGAATTTTAAGTATCCCACACTGTGCTCAGCACCTCCTGTCCTTGCAAGTCACTGTCTCCCCTGCCCATCCCCCACAATTTTTCCTCTTCCCAGACTTCCAGCCCCTTTGACCCTAACAGTAACAGATTCTGCCCCATTTCAACAATATCCCACACTACCTTGCACACTCAATTTCTATTTTCCTCACTGTCTCCATCATACCAGCCTGGAAAAAATTCAGCTCTGCCTAAATTCAACTTCCCACCTACTCCATGCCTGCATCCACGCAGCCAAGTGATTAGATAGAACTATTCAAACATGCTTATAGAATATTTATAATCACACCCTTCAAGTTGGCTGATAAGAAGACCCAGCATTTTCCTGGCTACTCACACAAACTTTCAAGGCAATTATTTCACATTTTCTTCTTAATCGCATACCCTCCCCCCTCTTCACCTTCAACTGAAAACCAACTCCTTCACCAGAGCACAATAGCCCGGGCCCTCTCATCTACTCAAGGACATTCCTCCAGCAACCCTCCCTCTTCTGCAATGCAAAAGATCAGCGAGCTAATATGGTGTACTTTCCATCTTAAAAAATAAATAAGTAATAACCTTCCCTAGCACCTAAACCGAGGTCTCTTACTACCATTTTCACTAAAAAGAGGCATATGTGGGTGCCTGGATGGCTCAGTGGGTTAAAGCTTCTGCCTTTGGCTCAGGTCATGATCCCAGGGCCCTGGGATCAAGCCCCACATCAGGCTCTTTGCTCAGCAGGGAGCCTGCTTCCTCCTCTTTCTCTCTGTCTGTCTCTCTGCTTATTGTGATCTCTGTGAAATAAATAAATAAAATCTTTAAAAAAAAAAAAAAGAGCCATATGTAAGAGATGACCCTGATGACAAGGAGGCCATCAGAGACACTAGAATCTTGTCAACTTGAGACTCACACTGGCCAAATATGGGACAATCTGAGCATCAATAAAAGGATTCACTGCAAGAGATTAAAATATATTAAAATGTCTTTATTCATAGTTATACTAAATAAAAATTCCTGTGTTACTTTTAGAGGATACTAAAGAATGAACTCTATTCTGAAAACGAGAAAATAAACAGCAAAGAAAGGTATTAATCTGCCTTTCCTAAGTATATTGTGCTGAAATAGTAAGTATTTCTTTGTATGAATGAAATAAACAAGGACAGAAGGATAGAACTATAATATCACCACTTTACAACCCCTGTAAAATAATGGGTCTAGACAATGTTCATCAATGGCTGCCAATTAGAATTATATGCCTCCTGATGGAAGGTACCACCCAACACTACCTATGACACATCCTTCCAAAAAAAAAAAATCCTGAATAATATCAGGTCTTTAAATGTAACTACCTGTTTACATGAAAAAAAAAAAAAAAAAGTGGAGGAGGCAGACATAAATGACTCAGGCATGCAATTAGCAAAACTTAGAATACAGAAAATTCTATAGGAAACAAACCATTTCTTCAACAAATAAATGACAAGAAAAGTCCTGAAAGTTTAAAAGACAATTAAGCTCTCAGCCTAACCATGAGAAAAACACCAAACAAATTCCAAAAGAAGGGAATCTGACAAAATACCTGATTAAAAATTGTCAAGATCAGGGCACCTGGGTGGCTCAGTGGGTTAAAGCCTCTGCCTTCCGACCAGGTCATGATCCCAGGGTCCTGGGATTGAGCCCCACATCGGGCTCTCTGCTCAGCAGGGAACCTGCTTCCCTTCCTCTCTCTCTGCCTACTTGTGATCTGTCAAATAAATAAATTTTTTTTAAAAATTGTCAAGATCATCAAAAACAAGAAAAGTTTGAGAAAATGTCACAGCCAAGAAAGACCAAGAATACATGACAAATACATGTAATGTGGTATCTTGGATGGTATCCTAGCACAGGTAAAGAACATTAAATAAACACTGAGTAAGTCCAAAGAAATAATGAACTTTAATGATAATTTACCAATATTGATTCATAAGTTAGAAGAAATGTACTATATTCACATAAAATATTAGTAATAGGAAGTCACCTAGGTGGCTCAGTTTGTTAAGTATATGACTCTTGATTTCAGCTCAGGTCACAATCCCAGGGTGGTGAGATTAAGCCCCGTGTCCAGCTCTACACTGAGTGTGGAGCCTGCTTGGGATTCTCTCTCCCTCTCCCTTTGCCCCTCGCCCCCACCCCATCCCCACCCTCACTCACTCCAGGGCTCTCTTTTCTCTCTTAAAAAAAAAAAAGGTTAGTAGTAGGAAGCAGCTAGTGCGGGATACATGGAATATACCAACTTCTCAATTTTCTAAAACTAAAACTGTTCTTAAAAATAAAGTGTAGGGCGCAGATTGTGGGGAGCACTGGGTGTTATACACAACCAATGAATCATGGAACACTACATCAGAAACTAATGATGTGGGGAACCTGGGTGGTTCAATGGGTTAAAGCCTCTGCCTTCGGCTCAGGTCATGATCCCAGGGTCCTGTGACTGAGCCCCGCATTGGGCTCTCTGCTCAGCAGGGTGTCTACTTCCCTTCCTCTCTCTCTGCCTGCCTCTCTACCTACTTGTGATCTCTCTCTGTGTGTCAAATAAATAAATAAATAATCTTTAAAAAAAAAACTATTAAAAAGAAGAAAAAGAAGAAGAAGACTCTAAAAGATGGAGAGAAGGCAGACTGGCTAGGAATGTCAAGACCAAAATAACAACATGATGAGTTCCCTAGGTTTTCTTTTTGCTTCATATACATGAGACTCGGCGCTAGAAAAGCCAGAACCAAGAAACTCTTAACGGGCACATACACACACATGCACAGGCCCAAAAGTCTCTAGCCCAAGAGCCAAGAAAGGGACAGCCTAGCTAGACAGAAAACTTTTAGACAATAACAGCTATACTCCAGCCCAAATATTACAGGGGGAAAAAGAAAAAAAACCTGCCAGCAAAGGTTAAATGGGGAGCCTAGACACTCACATTTACCAACAAGGTGCTCCTCCCTACAGCTGGCATGGTGTCAAAGAAGGCCAAGCGGGAAGCTGGGACTTCCAGCCCTGCCTGCTGGTAACAAGTCCCCTTCCATCACAGTGTCACTGAAAACCTAGTCAGAACAGTAAAAAGGTACTTCACACTCCCCGTCAGGATGTGTCAGCAGAAGTTTCATGGGAGCCCTATGAGATGAGGTTGGGGGAGCCCAACCCCACCTAGCAGTTTTAACATGTCCCCCACAAGTGTCAACGGAGACCAAGTGAGGAATCTGGACTTTGCCCATCTAACAGCAATGAGGCGGCACATCTTTCCCTTACCAGTACAATGTCAGAAGATACCTGTTGAAATAGATTTAACTAAAATCCAGAGTCTTATAACATGATATCTAAAACACCCAGGATACACTTCAAAATCTCTTATCATAATAAGAACCAGGAAAATCTCAAATTGGATAAGAAGAGACAATCAACACTCAAGATGACCTTGATCTTGGAATTATCTGACACATATTTTAAAGAAGGCAAGTTTTTTTTATTTTTTTTTTAATTTTGAGGTTTTTGCATACACTTTTTTTTAAGATTTTATTTATTTATTAGACAGAGGGAGAGAGAGAGATCACAAGTTGGCTGAGCAGCAGGCAGAGAGATGGGGGGAAGCAGGCTCCCCACCCATCAGAGAACCCGATTCGGGGATCCATCTCAGGACCCTGAAATCATGACCTGGGACGAAGGCAGAGGCTTAACTCACTGAGCCACCCAGGTGCCCCAAGAAGGCAAGTATTTTAAAGTAAGAATTAAAAACGCCTCTAAAAAGATTTATGAACTCTCTTGAAACAAATGAAGAAATAAACAGTCTCAGCAAAAGAAGAGGAGGAGGAGGAAGAAGAGGAGATAAAGAAGAACCAAACAGAAATTTTCAAACTTAAAAATACCATAATCAAAATTTTAAACTTAGTGGATTGGCTTAACAGAAGAAACAGCAGAAGAATCAGTTAAATTAAAGACAGAAAAATAGAAATTACTCAATCTTGACAACAAACAGAAAACAGACTTAAAAAAAAAAAAAAGCAGAGTTTCAGAGAGGTATAGGACTATAACAAAAGATCTTTCATGTCATCAAAGTCCCAGAAAGAGAGGAGAGAAAAGTTATAGCAGGAAAATATATTCAAAGAAATAATGGCTAAAAGTTCCCAAATTTGGCAAAAGATACAAACCTATGGGTCCAACAAGCTGAGTGAATTCCAAAGAGTGTATTTCCATGTATTTATTGGCCATTGGTGTATCTTTGGTGAAATACCTATTCAAATATTTTGCCCATTTTCTATTTCTCATGATTGAGTTATAAATTCTTTATATTCTGGATACAAGTTCCTTTGTGATATATTGCAAATATATGATTTGCAGATATTCTGTTGCTTAACTTTTCATTTTCTTGATGTGCTTTATGGAGCACAAAAATTTTTAATTTTGATAAAGTTCAATTTGTCAAAATTGTAATTTGTTGCTTGTGCATTCAGTATCATGTTGATACCACTGCCTAATCCAAGATCATGATATTTATTCTTAGGGTTTCTTCTAACAGTTTTATAGTTTTAACTCTTACATTTAGGTCTATGATTGATTTTGAGTTAAATCTTGTGTATCGCATGAGGTAAGATAAGTGTCCAAATTCACTCTTTTTGCATGTAGAGAACCATTGTCCCAGTACCATTTGGAGAAAAGACTTTTCTTTCTCCCTCTGAATTGTCTGCGCACCTTTGTTTACAATCAATTGACCATAAATCAATTCTATTGCATTGAACTTTATATTTAAACTTATGCTAATACCACACTGCCTTGATTACCATAACTTTAGAGTAACTTGTGAAACTGGGTAGTGTAAATCTTCCACTTTGTTGTTCTTCTTCAGAATCATTTTGGCTATCCTAAGTTCTTCATATTTCCCTATGAATTAAGAGGACTTTTGAGCTGAGGGAGCAAGCCATACAGATAGCTGGGAAAGAAAGCAGTCCGGGCAGTAGGAAGAACAAGTACAAAGGCCCTAAGGTGTGAATATGCCTGTTTAAAGAACAGTTAGGAAGCCAATGTGGCACAGTGGACAGGAAGATGAGGTCAGGGTGAAAGACCCGCGGATCCCCTTACCCAAGAATCCAACACTGCCACTGGATGCAAACAGCAAGAGGTTTATTGTCACGCAGGTACCGGCGGGTGGTCGGCAGCTCCAGCTAACCGAGCACACCAGGCTGGGGTAGTGCAGGATTTTTATGGACAAACAAGTTTCGGGAGGGGCTGAGCTGACTGATTGATAGTTTGAACAGGCATACTTGGCGTCAGTGGAGTGGATCAGGGGACCCACGTGCGAAAGCAGACAAAGCAATCTTACAGAAGCAGAACTGGCCGGTTAGCCCACGCAGGCGAATGAAAGCACTATCAGGATATTGAAGGCCTGGTTACTATCAAGCCAAGGCCATTTTCCCTTTAATGAGGTCCTAACATGACAATTGGGAGTCTCTCCTGGTGAAATGTTACATTCCTGCTATCAAACGTAAGGTAACTTCTTTGTTGTAAATCTCAAACCAAGGGAGACTCCTACCCTGCAGGACTGTGATTTCTGCAAGTTAACTATTTATAATGCTACACATATGGAGGGGAGCGGGTGAAGGGGGGGGTGCAAGGCGCCAGCTTTTGCTTTGTCCTCAGCCAGCCTCTTGCTCCTTAGAGTTGAGGGTTTAAGCAATTTTTCATTTCTTAGCAAAGCATTAGAAGCATTATTATACAGAAGCCAGAAACAGCCGGGTTAAACACAGATTTTCGCTATTCGTTATCCTGTTATGCTGCTTGCTGACTCCCTTATCTATGGTCAGCTGGCCACAGTTTCTCAGTTAGCATAAGCTGGTTATAAAAAGAATGTTAAAACTTATAGGCTATAGTATAATTCTGACCTGGCGTCCTTCAAGGGAGGTAAACAAGTCAGGACAAGGAGGGAGTCAATACGTAGGCCCTTGCCTGCCCCATAAGAAATTTGGCTTTACTCTGAGTGCAGGAGTGATAGAAGAGTTTTGAGCAGAACAGTGACATGGTCTGACTCATATTTTAACAGACTCACTGTGGTTACTGCATGGAGAAATTACCAAGGAAGCAGTGACAGCAGCAAGCGGGGGAAGTCAGGAGATGCAAGAGATGATGGTGGCTTGGACTAGAGTGCTACCAGTGGGAAGAGAAGAGATGAGAAGTGGTAAGCCAATAGGATTTAAGACAGAGTGGATGTAGAGTATGAGAGAGAGGAGTCAACAATATCTGAACAAGTGAAAGGAAAGGATGGCAAAGGCCAAGTCCATTGGGAGGGAGAAGGTTTAAAGAAGCAGATCACGTCAGTTCTGGACATGACCAGGTTGAGGCACTCATGAGACACTGGAAGTACATGTTTAGGTTCAAGAGAGTGGACTGATCTAGAAACACAAATTTGGAAGTTATAAACACAAAGATAATCTTCAAAGGTGATATTTAAATCTGGTAGGAGCATGAGACTAGATGAGATCACTTAGGGACAGATAAAAAATAGAAGAGGTCCAAGAGATTGCACAATGGATGCTATAGTGGTAAGAAGCTGGGGAGATAAGATGTCACCAGCAGGGAAGCAGAGGGGAGACTGAGGGAACAAAAGCAGCTCCAAGTCTTCTGAACTATATATTCACAAGTAATCTCTCAGGGTGGGACACTTGTGTATTTCTACATCTACCGTGAACTATTGTCTCACCTGTGTTTGGTCCCGTTATCAAGGCCCAGCTTAGAGATGGATCCTCTTAAGGCCAAAAGTCTGTAGGACTAAAGTGTGAATGATAGGCAAGCTTATCCTCTTCTGAGATATACGATGTAAGAAAAGTCAGTTGTGTAAAACAAACCTCTATTTGATGGGCTATTGTAAGGAATGAGGTCATTTTATACCAGAAAGAACTTTCTTTGTCTTCTGGGATGGAGAAACAAGCTCTTAAGGAAGCATCAATCCTCTTCTGGTCCATAAGATCCTAGAGGCCAGGAGAGTGTCTGGGGCCCAAGCACAGCTCATAATACCTTTAGCAGGTGCATACTACCTTCCTTAGGCAGGGATTAGGCCAGAAGTGGGCCGTGCACCTTGCTGAACACTGTCTTTAAACTCAGGTTCTCCCCTGTCATGCCCCCTGCTTCCCCTTCCACTATCCCTGTCCCTGTTACCATTTCCTCTTCTCTCAAGCTGCAGCCTAGTCCCCCAGCCTCCTTTCTCACAAAAGGGGTAGGGTCAGGAACATGGAAGAAATGGAGAGTTGTTTTTTTCCACTCAGGTCTTCATAGTTCCATGAGGAACCTAGTGTCCTTATTTTCCTTCCCCTTCTCACAAACACCAAATCCCACCCCTACCCACCAGTCAGCAAACCAGAAGGTGGCAAAAGCAGGGACTTGGGACGCCTGGGTGGCTCAGTTGGTTAAGCGGCTGCCTTCGGCTCAGGTCATGATCCCAGCATTCTGGGATCGAGTCCCACATCGGGCTCCTTGCTCGGCAGGGAGCCTGCTTCTCCCTCTGCCTCTAGCCTGCCACTCTGTCTGCCTGTGCTTGCGCTCTGTATCTCTCTCTCTCTCTAACAAATAAATAAAATCTTTAAAAAAAAAAAAAGCAGGGACTTTTCACACTAGGTTTTTTCTGCCCAGGACTCCATCCCCACACTACCACCAATTAAGAAAAATGATAAGAAAGTGACAATGACATGAATAGGACAGAAACGTGGACAGGAAACTCATGAAAAAAGCAAGAATAGTCACTCAACAGAAGAAAACAATTTTAGCCCTGCAACAAAGTGCAATTTAAAATAACAATGAGAGACCATTTCACCTGGCAGAGAGGTAAGTATTTGGATCCCCAGGACTGGAAACACTAAGGGCATGTGTAGACACTACTTGTCCATGTGCAGTCCTGTCTGCTTTCTGGAGACTGGCTCAGTAACACTTAGATACCAAAATCTTGTGAAATAAGTCTGTCCTTTGACCCTTTGAATCAGTGGTTTCACTTCCAGGAATTCAGCCTAAGGAAATAATTTAGACAATCATGCAAATATGTTCAGGAATCTTTATTGCAGCATATAGTGGGGTTTTTTAGCATCTAGGAGTTTTAAGGTTTGGGATCCACCTAAATGCCCCCACAATGGTAAAGTGGTTTCAGTGAACTAGGGGTCATCAAATAGTGGGATACTGGCTGACCATTAAGACTGATGTTAGCCCATGTGTCTTCCAGTGGGCTGCACTGAGGATACAGCCTCACTTCAGTGGTATTCCTGGCAGAAACAACAGACATACCTAAATTTAGGAATAGTCTACAAAATAACTGACCTGTCTTCTTCAAAATGTTAATATAATGAAAGGCAAGGAATTGTGCCTATATTAAAGGATGCGGAAAGGATATGACAACTAAATGCAAGACATGATCCTGAACCAAGAAAAAAAATTCATTACTGAGGACATTATGGGGCAATTGGAAAGTTTGGGATATGGACAGTAGATTGTAGCATTGAGTCTATTTAAGTTTCCTGATTTTGATAGTTGTACTGTGGTTATGTAAAACATGTTGTTGTTCTTAAGATATTCACATCCATGTGTTTATGAGTAAAAAAATACCTTGGGTACAGCTCACTCTCAAATGGCTAAGGAAAAAAAAAATCCTGTATTTAGGGAAATAATGTCAAGCAACTGTGGTCATGATGTTGATGGGTGATTCTGAGTTTTTCTGAGAATATAATTCTCAGAATATGTAATATAATTCTAAGAATAATATAATTTTGACAATTATATTCTTGCTCTTTCTCTGTGAGCTTTAAATGATTTTTAAATAAAAAGGTTTTTAAGAAAAAGAAGGTACTCTGGGCACACCAGGCAGCAGCCTTGGGCACCCCAGTGCTGGGGGCTGTGCATGGCTGTGGATGACACTGCCTGTCGCCCAGACTCTCCATTTTCAGTGCTACTAAAGGAACTCAGTGTGTGGTTGACCCCAAAGCTGTCCTGAGTTGACTCACAAAGGTAGGATGAGTCAAGGCAATGAATTTTCTTTTGTCATTTTATTTACTACAATTTTGAATTCAAAATCTGACATTCCTGGGGCACTGTGTGGCTCAGTTAGTTAAACGTATGACTCTTGATTTTGGCTCAGGTAATGATCTCAGAGTCGTGAGATTCAACCCCACATGGGGCTCCACACTCACCTCAGAGTCTGCTTAAGATTCTCTCTCTCCCTTTCCCTCTGCCCCTACCCTCCCCACACACACTCTTTCTCAAAATAAATAACTAAAATCTTAAAAGAAAAAAATGGCATTCTTTGCATCCCAGGGATCTCTGTGGTAGAGGGAGGGAAGGGGAAGCTACCCAAATGTAGTGTTTGTTGTGGATAATCCAGACTGCAGATTTTCGTATAAACAACGTTCATTTATCGTTGATGATGTTCTTACACGTTCTCCGGCAAAGGCAGGTTGAGATTTCCCCCAGAACCAGCCCAGCATCTTGCCTATTCCCCAAAAGGAGAAAACTAAGTCCCCAGCAAGGGCCAAGGTAAGGACAAGAAAGTACCTTGGGTTCCCTCCACCAAGGTTAGTGGTTTCAACTTACGGAAAGTTGCAGATTGTCCAGGAAGCACAGATACGGACCTGGAAGAGATGTCCCAGCACCTCACACCTCTGTTTCCCGGTCCTGACCCTCCCAAGGCAAAGGGCAGCCACCTTGCCATTCTCATCTCTAGAAAGGGGAGGCCACACAATAAGATTCAGCCCCAGCACCACCCCCAGCCCAGTGCTCCCCTCCTATCACCTGCCCTCCAGCCCACAGTCCCACTACCCCCTCTCCCCAGGGTTGTCAGGGACAGAAGGCCCCTCCCTCATCCTCCTCAATGTTCCTCCCCCTCCCCCTTCCATCACTAGGGTGTCCAGGACATTGTGTGACTCAGGAAACAGCTCAGACGAGAGGCTTGCAGCAGGCAGAGGAGGAGGAAGGGGCCGTGGGAGCAGAGGAGGTGGCTCCGGCCACAGTGAGGGCTCTCAGGGTCCTTGCCTGAGAGGGCGGCGAAGGGCTCAGGGTCTGAGCTGGTGCTCTGGAATGCAGCCGCCTTCACTGCTGCTGCTGTTGCTGTGTCACTCAGTCGTCAAGACCAGAGGTGAGGCATGGGGCAGGGGAAGTGAGGGGACCCATCTTCCTTAAGAGGCAGTCGGTGGGTTGGGGGCAGAGGGCCAAGCCCCGTGCTTTTGAGGGGACACTGGATGGAGGAGAGTTTCACACAAGGAGGGAGGACTCTGCCCCTGGAGTTGCACAAGTGACAGCGATGGTGACTATCAAGGGAATGGGTGGGAAGGTGCCTGCCCCCAGGGAAAACCCAGCTGGCCTTGGAGCCGGGAGACAGCAGGCCCTCACAATCGCATTTAGGAGGTGAAGAGGGGAAAAAAACGGACCACCTGCTAAGGGGAGGCTGTGACAAGAAAGCAGGAGATGGAGACACAGGAAGGTCAAGGGCTGACCGAGTCCGTTTCCCGGTCCAGCTGTCCCCACCCCCCCGGATGGCTCAATGCTGGGCCCTTCCGGGAGGAAATCCCTTCAACGGTCTCAGCCATTCACCTTCCTGGAGTCCCTTGGGCCCCCGTCCTGAGCCCGGCTGTCCTGCTTCCCAGGGATGGAGCCTGAGGCTGGACTTGGGAGGCTGGAGAATAAACAGGAAAGGGGGTGGGGATTAAGAGCTGAAAGAATCTAGAGGCCTGGGGGTGGGAGGGGCTGGGGCTGGAGCACCACGTGGGGACCAGGAACAGAGCGGGTGGTGGTTGTGGGTACGTGTGTGGAGCTGGTGCAGGTAGGTCCCTCCAAAGCAGCTAGAGGAGGAAACAGGGAGCACAAATCTCCCGTCTCAAGCCATCCTCATCTCCATCCCTAGTGCTGCACTGTGGGGACTCCCCAGAGCCTTGTGCCAACGGAGGCACCTGCCTGAACTTATCTCAGGGACAAGGGACCTGCCAGTGAGTGTGCCCCCTGGGAGAGGGAGACTGGGGGTGGGGTGGGGGCGGCGCAGGGCGGAGGGAGGACTGGGAAGGAAGGAGAAAGGGAGGTGGTGAAGGCTCTGAAGGGAAAGGAAAGCAGAGGAGGGAGGTAGGCAAGAAGGCAAAGGGGCCCAATGACATGAGTCTTCTTCTCCCCCTTCCCCGCCCTCAGATGTGCCCCTGGCTTCTTGGGTGAGACCTGCCAGTTTCCTGACCCCTGCCTGGATGCCCAGCTCTGCCAGAATGGGGGCAGCTGCCAAGCCCTGCTTCCCACCCTCCCAGGCTCCCCCAGCCTTCCCTCTCCCTTGGCCCCCAGCTTCTCCTGCACCTGTCTCTCTGGCTTCACTGGCCAGAGGTGCCAGGCCCAACTCAAGGACCCCTGTTCTTCCTTCTGTTCCAAAATGGGCCGCTGCCACATCCAGGCCTCAGGCCGCCCACAGTGCTTCTGCCTGCCTGGATGGACAGGTGAGCGCTGCAGGGGTGAGGGAGAGGGGACAGGCAGGAGCAGGGGCTGGGAAAGATAGAACGGGAGTCTGAGCGACAGGGAGCCCTTCTGAAGCCTGTGAGAATCAAGAAGCTACTCTTGCTGACCGTTTACCAGACACTGACCTTCACCAGCCCAGTGGTACCAATGGTTAAAATGTTGAAACATTTCCAAACCCGTCAGTGAATGGTTACTGCCATAGCCCCCTTATTGTACCACCCTAACCCTTCTCCTGGCCCCTCCACCCAGCAGCTCGAGGGTTCTTGCCCAGCACAAGGTGGGGGAAGGGGGAACCTCCAGGATTCTGCCTGATAGACATCTGAATGGCCTCTCTCTGAGAAGTGGGAGCCCGGGATAGCGCCTGGAAAAATGTGCTGGTGGAAGGGATCTGGCCCAGAGAGAGGAATGGGTGTCAACCCTGGGAAGAGGGGTGCAGCCCTGGGGCAAGGTGAGGGACCCCGGGCGGCAGGGTGTGCTAGCCTGAGGAAGCAGTCGGGAGTGCAGAACAGCGGAGAGCCCCTGGAGAGGAAGGCCCCTCTGACCTACAAGGATGGAGGGGACTGGACGACTGGATAGGGTAGTGGAGGCCACAGGGGTAGGAAAGTGTGCTGTGAGCAGTGGACTAGAAACCAGGCTTCTCACACTTGGCCATGCTCAGCCCCTAAACATCCCAGAGAGGCTGATTTAGTGGGTCAGGAGTGGGTCCAGGCATGGAGATTTTTTAACTGCCCAGGTAATTCTGAGGAATTGGGGGTGAGAGGCCAGGCTGTGTGACAAGCACCATCAGTGTTAACTTGCCAGGCCCCGTGCTCTGAGCAGGGGCTCTGGGCAGCCATTCTCAGCCCAACCACCAAGGAAGTGTGTGCCCTTGAACTAGCTCTCTATGTCCTTGGTTGTCTGCTGATGTCCACATACAGTTGTTGAGAAGAGGACGGGGGCCATGCTCAGGCGGGGCTGACTTAGCTCAGTGCCAGCCACCCCCTGGCCATTGCCCCTGTGCCAGCAGCTGAGGGGGGCTCTCCTTATCATCTGGAACACTGTACCCACCCAAAGATTAGGGAATCCAGAGGAGAGCGGCCAGAGAACTGCCCGAGGGTGCACAGCCAGCGGTGGGGAGGGGTGGGGGGCAGCAAAATGCTAAGTCTCCTGGGAGTTCTCACCTCCCCACCAAGGAAAGGTGACCCAGAGTTTCTCTGGCAGGGCCAATCAGCCATACTCCCACCAACTACATGTCATATTTTCCAGAATGGCGAGGGGTGGTGGAGCAGGGCAAAGCGGGTATGGGAGGAAACGGAAAGAAACATGAAAATCAGCCACAGAGAGAAGCCAGCCTGAGAGCTGCATTCTCTCAGATGAGCTGGGATTTGTGTAGTGCTACTGACAGCCGTCTCTGTCCTCTGGCTCAGGTGAGCAGTGTCAGCTTCAGGACTTCTGCTCTGCCAACCCCTGCATCAATGGAGGGGTGTGTCTGGCCACACACCCCCAGATCCAATGCCTCTGCCCACCCGGCTTCGAGGGCCATGCCTGCCAACACGATATCAACGAGTGTTTCCTGGACCCGGGACCTTGCCCCAAGGGCACTTCCTGCCATAACACGCTGGGATCTTTCTGGTGTCTCTGCCCCACTGGGCGAGAGGATCCACACTGTGACCTTCAGCCAGGACCCTGCCCCTCTAGTGGCTGCTCCAATGGGGGCACCTGTCAGCTGTTTCCAGGAAGAGACTCTACCTTCCATCTCTGCCTCTGCCCCCAAGGTGTGTCCTAACCCGCAGCCCCTCTCCCTGAGTAAGGAGGGCACCTTCCCTCAGCTAATCTCATGACCCTGTCAGGTTTCACAGGCCCGGACTGTGAGGAGAACTCAGATGACTGTGCTGGCCACCAGTGTCAGAATGGGGGCACTTGCCAGGATGGGCTGGGCACCTACAGCTGCCTCTGCCCAGAGGCCTGGACAGGTGAGTCATGTAAGCCAAGTCCAGAGCACCTGCGACCCAGGTGGTCAGCCCCTGGCCTTCCCTCCTCGCAGGGCTCCCAGCTCCAGCTTTTGTCCCCTTCCCACCCAACCCTGCAGGTTGGGATTGCTCTGAAGATGTGGACGAATGTGAGGCTCCTGGTCCCCCACGCTGCAGAAATGGTGGTACGTGCCAGAACTCGGCTGGCAGCTTCCACTGCGTGTGTGTGAGCGGCTGGGGAGGCACAGGCTGTGAAGAGAACCTAGATGACTGTATTGCTGCCACCTGTGCCCCAGGATCCACCTGCATTGACCGCGTGGGCTCCTTCTCCTGCCTCTGCCCACCCGGACGCACAGGTGTGACAGCGGGCCCAGGGAGGGGGCGGTAGAGATGGCAAGTGAGAGAGGCACCAAAAGGACAGCTGGGGGCTTTGAGCGGCCCTGGAGAGCCTCACAGCCACCCTGCCCTCCAGGACTCCTGTGCCACATGGAGGACATGTGCCTGAGCCAGCCGTGCCATGGGGAAGCCCAGTGCAGCACCAATCCCCTGACGGGCTCCACACTCTGCCTATGTCAGCCCGGCTACTCAGGGCCCACCTGCCACCAGGATCTGGATGAGTGTCAGATGGGTAAGGCACCCCCGCCCACTTCAGAGCCTCTCTGAGCCCCCAAGCAGCCTCAGCAAATTGTTTTTCAAGTGAAAAACACAATCATCTCTTTTTTCCTGATTTTGCCCAGATTTGGCATCTCTTCCCTACATAGTATTCTCACCAATGCTCCGCCCTCCAGACCTCATTTAGTCCCTCTGTGTCTTAAAGACACTGGCTCTCTCTCTAAACAGGCCCTCATGCCTTCCCTGGCAGTCTGGCCTCCTTGCCTTTCCATCCCGGGCCCTTCCGGACTCCTGACTCTTCTCTCCTCCCAGCCCAGCAAGGCCCCAGTCCCTGCGAACACGGCGGCTCTTGCCTCAACACCCCTGGCTCCTTTGACTGCCTCTGTCCCCCTGGCTACACGGGCTCCCGCTGCGAGGCTGATCACAACGAGTGCCTGTCCCAGCCCTGCCACCCCGGCAGCACCTGCCTGGACCTGCTCGCCACCTTTCACTGTCTCTGCCCACCAGGTATGAGATGCATGGAGCCTTGGGTATAGAATCAGGGGACTAATCCTGAACCCCCCAGTCATGACTCCTGCAGAATACAAACGGCCCCAGGCTAGCCAGGCTCAGTTACCAAAGAATGCTTCTCATCTCCCCACCCCAGATAAATGCTCTGGGATACCCGAGGCTCCTAGGAGAAGGGCTGCCACAGATGATAGCGAGCTTCACGCCGCTCAAGTCTGGGTGAGGGAAGAGCATTCATTTCATAGTCATTGTAAAGTGCACAGCATGGTCCACTATACACAGAAGCTGCTCAAAAAAGAGCAGAACAGCAGCCTCTGCTCATGCCAACTCATAATGTTCCTCCTAATCACAGAAACTCTCCCCTGTAGAGGCCCTTGAAATCCCAAAGGGCCTGTGTGCTTGGATTTGGTACAACAGAAAAAAAGGTGCCACAGGAAATTCTCCTCAGGGACATATAGCCAATACCAGGAAGCTGAATGAAACCAGAAAAATACTAGCTTACTTCATGCCAGGAACCACCTGAGCATCTTACATGCCTTTTGTCATCTTTGCAACAATCCTATGAGGTCAGCATTATTGCTGTGCCCATTCTATAAATGAATAAACTGAGGCACAGAGAGGGTAAGTGAGTTGTCCAGCTAGTAAGTGGCAGGGCCGGGATTCAAACCCACGGCTTCTGTAGATTTAACCACTACACAAAACAGCCTTTCTCAGCGGAGCAGCATCCAAAGTCAAAAGCAGAGAAAACCGTCTAGCAATCCAAGGGACAGGGATAGATGCCGAGGATCTTCACAAGCAGACTCCCCAGGCAAGAAGTGGGAGGCAGCTAAGGACTGGAGGCCCATCCAGTTTCAGTTTAGGGTGAGACTGTGGATACCGGGAGAAGCGCGAAGATACAGGACAAATATGGGACAAATAAACTCCCCAAATGCCCTTCAAATACCCGCCTTGGGGATTCCTGGTCTCCCTGGCACAGAGGCCCACATGGGTAGAACAAGAGGCTTGAGGCTCCTCTAAGTAGATGCCCATTTGTCTCACTTGTACCTTGAGAACCTTCAGGCTCATTAGTCCAGCCGGGTGAGCCCACCTTCTGTGCAGAGAGTGGCCCCAATAGGTACTTCTTGCTGCCCCCATAGATCCCAGCAAGTGCCCCGCTCCCTGAGCTTTCTCATCTGGAGAGGGCAGAGCTACACAGCAGAGCAGCAGGACCGCAGGCTCATCTCCCCAGCCCGCAGGCAGAGCATACCCTGGGAGGGGCTGCCTGATGGGGACACATGCTGGTTCTAGAACCCGGGCCTCCTGGGCAGAAGGGGTGAGTTGTCCAGGCGGGGCTGACCTGGCTGAGCCTCATCCCGCACCACACCTCCATGTCCTCAGGCTTAGAAGGGCAGCTCTGTGAGGTGGAGACAGACGAGTGTGCCTCAGCTCCATGCCTGAACCAGGCCGACTGCCACGACCTGCTCAACGGCTTCCGGTGTGAATGCCTGCCCGGTGAGTGCCAATCCCACTCCAGCCCTCTGCCCCACCCTGAACCACAGTGCAGGCCCTGCAATCACCCCAAGCCTCTTGAAGCTCACTCTGGCCTGGCCAAGGAGGCCCCCATTTCTCCAGCTCCTCTGCCCCCAAAACTCTCTTTTACGTTCCCCAGGTCTTCCCTGTATACTCACCCATCTTCATCTCTGTCCTGCCAAATCACCCAAACTACCCTTTCCAGCCCTCCTCCAGAGTCCTCTGTGTGCTCTCCCTGCTCATGGGGATCCGGGGCTGGTCCTGGTACCGCTCACCCTGGACGCAGGGAACATTGCCCTGGCCTTCCTCTTCCAGCTTCATCAGACCCCTCTGTTCCCTGCTCTCATGATAATGGATGTTTATTGAATATTTACTCCAGGCCAGGCACTTGGCTGTGTACTTTTCAGACATTCTTCATTTAATCCTTTCAATGACACCATGAGGTATGTTCCCTTTTACAGAGGAGGAAACCGGAACCTAGAGAGCTCGAGTAGCTTGCCCAAAGTCACACAGATAGCGGGTGGCTGAGCATCATTCCCTTGTCATCTCCACCTGCCCAGGTGTCTTCTCTGGGAAGCCCTCCAGGTTCACCTTTCCTGGTGAGGGGAAGGGCTAGGACTTGCATTTATGCTTTTCACACAGTATATTTTTAGCCTTGATACAAATATCCAATTATGGCTTATTTACATGAAGAATGAACTTACCAAGTTACTCTCTGTTATTTTATCAAACTCAAATCAGTATTTGAGAAGCCCCGAAATTTGTGCCTCATTATATAATGAAACATGTAGACGAACCCCCAAACCAAGCCATCTGAAACAAGAACCTTTCCATTGCCATTTGTAGCAATGTTATTTCTACATATGTAAAGAGAAGACTCTAAGTATTAACTCTAAATTTCTTACTTAAATCCATGAAATCATACCTGTACAGCTTAGTCAGAAATTTTTGTAACAAACTGCCTAATGAATCTAGAGAAAATCACTAAAAAGGAAGGAAGGAAAGAAGGGAGGGAGGAAGGAAGGGAGGGAGGGAAAGAAAAAAAACATAAGACAACCTTTGCCATCTCTCCGCACTCACTCCCTGCCCCACCAGGATTCACTGGGTCCCAGTGTGAGGAGGACATCAATGAGTGTGGGAGCTCTCCCTGTGCCAATGGGGGGCAGTGCCAGGACCAGCCCGGATCCTTCCGTTGCGAGTGTCTCCCAGGTAAACCAGGGCTCAAACACTGGAGGGGAGAGTGGGGCAAAGGACAGACTTCTGGTCAGGCTCCTTACCCTCCTGCTGTGCCACAGGCTTTGAAGGCCCGCGCTGTGAGGCAGAGGTGGACGAGTGCCTGAGTGGCCCATGCCCCGCTGGAACCAGCTGCCTGGATCTCCCCGGAGCCTTCTTTTGCCTCTGCCCCTCTGGCTTCACAGGTCAGCCAGGGAGGCATTAGAAAGGACTGGCAGGAGAGCTGAGCCCATATGGGGTGGGGCAGAGGTCACAACTGGGCATTCGAGGGCTGGGACGTGAGAAGAGAAGGCAACAGGAACCCCTTGGAGTTATTCCATGCGCAACCTGCACAATTGTACGACCTGGGGCTGACGGCAGGTGTCATCCTTAGGGCACATGCTGGGCCCAATTATGAATCATGTGTGATTAGGGTTCCACAGGAAGCCATTCATTTGCTTATTTAGCAAAAACATATTAAGTGTCTCCTCTGCCAGACACAGACACAAGCACAGTAAGAGTTGCTCTCCTCAACTGGCTTTAAATCTAGAGCAGAGAGACCACGAAGTCCTGTTGGTTATGGCCCAAAGGTGCTCTGGGAGAGGACTGCACAGGATTCTATAGGAGCACAAAGGACCAGCCGACCAGACTAGAGATAAGAGGGCTTCATGGAGGAGGTGATGGCTGAGCTGAATTTTGAAGAATAAGTAGGAGTTTGTCATGATAGAGTGATTGCATGTTTTAGCTGCAGGTTAACTGCATGCACAAAGGTTTGGAAGGAAAACTGAGCAGCTCAGCAGTTACAGGAAAATCATGTCACACAGGGCCCTGTGTGTCATTCTGAAGACGTTAGACTGTATCCTGAGGCAATAGGGAGCCACTGAAGGACAGCTTCATGGGGTGTGAGCAAGTCATACATAAGAAGTGGCTTTGGCCCCATCAAGGACATGGAGGGACTCTGTTTTCTCCCATCTCCCCACTGCAGGTCATGTCTGTGAGGTTCCCGTGTGTGTCCCCAACCTGTGCCAGCCCACAAGAAAGTGCCAGGATCGGGAGGACAAGGCCCAATGCCTGTGCCCTGACGGGAATCCTGGCTGTGCTCCCATTGAGGGCAACTGCACCTGCCACCATGGGCACTGCCACAGGTAACCTTCCAGGCCTCCCTGCGCCGTCCCCCTGTCCTTCTCAGCGAGGGCAGAGCACAGCCAGTGAGCATGGAGCCTGAGGGAAATGACAGAGAGAGAAGATGAAGGAGATGGCAAAGTGCTGAGCTCATTGCCAATTTGAGGGCACAACTAGTGAGTGATGTCCCATGGGGGCAGAAGTCATAAATCATGGGGGGGAACCAAAGGCTAGGGGGTCAGAGCAGAAAGAAAAGCATTAGATCCCAGGCCCAATTCATCATACATTAGACAAATACTGAGCATCTGCTATGTGTGGGTACTTTTCTAGGGACTGGGGAAACCGCACAGAACAAAAGAGATAATGTGTCTGTTCTATTATTTTTTTTAAGATTTTTATTTATTTATTTGACAGAGAGAGAGCACAAGCAGGGGAGCAGCAGAGGGAGAGGGAGAAGCAGGCTTCCTGACCCTGAGCTCCTGAGCAGGCTCCTAGGCAGGGAACCCGATACAGGGCTCGATCTCAGAACCCTGGGATTATGACCCAAGCCAAAGGCAATGCTTAACCGACTGAGCCACCCAGGTGCCCCAACACTTCTGCTCTCATGGAGCTTTCCTTCTAATTAGGAAAGAGAGACAATAAACAGTTACAGGAAAAATGTAGTATATGGAAAGGGGACGATGCTGAGAGCAGAGCCACTGAAGAAAGGGGCCAGAGTCTCAGGGCAAAAAAAAAAAAAAAAAGAAGAGGTCCTAGGGGTTTGACCATTGAGGGAGGGGATGAAGTGAAAAAACACCAGAAGAAGAAAACCCTCCATTTTCTTTTCATGACCAGATCCTCATGTGTGTGTGACGTGGGCTGGACAGGACCAGAATGTGAAGCAGAGCTGGGGGGCTGCATATCCATGCCCTGTGCCCATGGGGGGACCTGTCAGCCCCAGCCCTCTGGCTACAACTGTACCTGCCCCCCAGGCTACACAGGTGAGGCCCTCCCTAAGCCACAGACATTCTGGGCTGGCCACCCTCTAATCAAGGTCAAGACCAGTAGAGACATGTCCCAAGACTCTGGGTCTGGGTCACCACCCAGGAGAACGGGGCACAGGCTGTAGGGAACACAGGTGATGTGCAAGAGGCAGTAAGAAAAGACAAAAGGTTGGATGGGAGAAAATAGGGATGGGGACGAGGAAAAGGAAGGGGAGGGGAGTGGAGGAAGACAAGAGAGAAGAGGATTCCCTCTCTCAGACCCTACTCACTTCCCTCAGGACCTACCTGCAGTGAGGAGGTGACAGCTTGTCATTCAGGGCCTTGCCTCAATGGTGGCTCCTGTAGCCCCAGGCCGGGGGGCTATTCCTGCACCTGCCCTCTGAGCCACACTGGGCCACGTTGCCAGACCAGCACTGACCACTGTGCCTCTGGTGAGTGCCCACCGCATCCTCCAGCTGGGCCACAGGAGGATAGAGGAACCGGTCTGGGTGGGTGTGTTACATATGAAAACAAATTAACTGGGTGCCATGATGGGGTGCTGTTTTGATGGGGACAGGAGGGAGGGCGTGTGTGTCCTGTGTGTGGTGTGACTAAGGCTACAGGTCAGGTTACAGGCAAGGAACCCAAACCCTCACAGCCTCCTCTCTCCAGACCCGTGCCTCAATGGGGGTACCTGTGTGAACAGGCCTGGCACCTTCTCCTGCCTCTGTGCTGCGGGCTTCCAGGGTCTACATTGTGAGGAAAGGACCCGTCCCAGCTGCGCCGACAAGTGAGCAAAGACCCCCAAGAGGAAGGGAGGGGGCCCCCTCAGCCTTCCCACCCTTCCTCTCCATCTCCTCTGGGGCTCCAGACTGCCTTGAATTCCATATCGCAGATCCTTTCACTCTGCTTCCCTTTCTGGTTCCCCATCTCACCATCACGTCCCACCCTCCCTCCCCTTTGATTGCCCGGACTTCCTCCCACTGTGCCCTGTGTCCGTCCTGTTCCAGCCCCTGTAGGAACAGGGCAACCTGCCAAGATGGCCCCCAGGGCCCCCACTGCCTCTGCTCCCCTGGCTACACAGGAGGCAGCTGCCAGGTGAGCGGTGCTGAGCCAAGTTGCTGAGGAGGGTAGTGGCTGGAAGGCTCTGGTGGAAGGGTCTCTGGGACTAAAAGACAGAGCAGGGAGCTGGGGAGAGGTATCCACAGGTCTGGAATCTGGGAGTGGAGTGAGGTTTGCATGGAATAGAAAGAATGAAAGGATTTCTGATGCCAGGGATGCTCTGGGATGTGGGTATGAGAGGAAACCAGGGTGGGAGGGGGGCTATCACCGGGCCCCAGACCATTCAGGAGAGAGTCTGAGAAGTAAGGATTTTGAGGAGCTAGCTGAAAACCTTCTCTGGGTCTACACACATGATATTCTGTCCTGACTCTTGCTCCCTCCCAAACCTCAGAGTCTGATGGACTTATGTGCCCTGAAGCCCTGTCCACATAATTCCCACTGCCTCCAGACTGGGCCCTCCTTCCAGTGCTTGTGCCTCCAAGGATGGACCGGCCCTCTCTGCAACCTGCCACTATCCTGTCAGAAGGCTGCTCTGAGCCAAGGTACTGACCCAAGGACCAAGGGGGAACAGATGAAGAGAGTAAGGGTGTCCCCCCTACCTGATCCCTGATGGCATCCACACACAACATTTGTCCAAAACCACCAACTGAGAGTCAAAGTAACACAAACCAAACACTATTAAGCTCTTGAGGCAGCCTACCTCCACTTAGCTTCTATCCCCACGCTCAACACAACTCAAGCAACACCAACCCGTCCAGCCAACAAGACCCCAGCTTAACACAACCCCTGGGACATAGCTCACTGCGAAGCAACCCAACTCTGTCATGACCAATCATAACTCACCTAGAGTGGACCACACTTCACTTAACGGCTGCTTCCCACTCACTAGGGGCCAAGCCCCTTGTAAAAGAACATACCCCTCATTCATATGAGGCTTACTATGAACAGAACTCAAGCAGGAGCCTCTTGTGGGCTTAAAGGATAGAAATCACAGTGAGGGAACATGAGAGGATGCAAATTCAGGAGACAGACTTAGCCCATTAGTTAACCCCCCTCCCAAAGTTTCCTTTGAGTTCTTTCTTCCTTGAGACTTGTTTTAAACTAAGAATACAGTTGCTTATAATGATCTAAAAAGCTTAACAGGAGGTATCTCTCCCCATTCTGGCACAACAGGCAGGAGGGGGATCTTGATGTTATAACCTTTTTAGCACCAGAAGTTACTGACTCCTCTGGCTCCAAGTGGCCTCCCCCCACCCCAGGAACATCAGTGATCCCCAAAAGCCTCTCTGCTCTAGGTCTGGGGCCCCTGAGAAACTTTCCTCCCCACTTAGCTACATCCATCCCTGTTTGCCTCTCTCCTCAGGCACAGAAGTGTCTTCCCTGTGCCAGAATGGAGGCGTCTGCCTTGACAGAGGCTCCTCCTACTTCTGCCGCTGCCCTCCCGGATTCCAAGGCAGCATATGCCAGGACAGGGTGGACCCATGTGAATCCAGGCCCTGCCAGCATGGGGCCACCTGCATAGCCCAGCCCAGCGGCTATCTCTGCCAGGTGAGCAGGCCTAGAGGAGAATGGGGAGGGGAGACAAGGGCGGGCTGCACATGGGAAAAGCCGCTGGGCAGGGCACTAATGCATTCATCTGCTTTTCCTTTCTTTACCCCACACAGCCAACCTACCCCCAAATCATGTCCTTTTGGCTCCTAAATCTTTATCAACTCTGGCCTTCCTCCTTCACCCTTTGTCCCACTGCCTCCGTCAAGGCCTCTGCTGCAGGCTACCTGGGCACCTGGAGCTCCCTGTCCCTGCCCTAGAGGCTCAGCCTTTACTCCACCACCAGGTGCTCTGTTGAAAATGTTAAGCTGGCCTGTCACTCCTCCACTTAAACCCCTTCAGTGGCTGCCCACCTCTTTGACAGTGAAGTCCGAGGCCCTGGTGACCGGCCTGCCACCCAGGTCTCATCTCACCCCACCCCCACCCTCCTGCTCTCTGCTCCAGCAGCTGCTGGCTTCCCTGCACACCCCGTTTACTGGCTCTTCCATGCTCTTCCCCACCCCTCTTCCACTGATGGTGCCCAAGAGGTACCTTCCTCAGGAAAATCTCCCTAACTTCTCTCCAGACTGAGTTTGGGCCTCTCTTTGGTGGTTCCAGTCACTGAGCAGCAGAGACAAAGCTGGGACTCAAGTCGGAGCAGCCTAATGCCTGTACTCCAAACTCCCAGCTTTGGGGGCGCCTGAGTGACTCAGTCAGTTAGGCATCTGTCCTTGATTTCAGCACAGGTCATGATCTCAGGGTCATAAAATCCAGCCCTGCATTGGGCTCCAGGCTGGGTATGGAACCAGTTTAAGATTCTCTCCCTCTTCTTCTGTGCCACACACACACACACACACACCAAAAAAAAAAAAAAAAAAGAGGGGCACCTGGGTGGCTCAGTCGTTAGGTATCTGCCTTTAGGCTTGGGTCATGATCTCAGGGTCCTGGGATCAAGCCCTGCATCAGGCCCCCTGCTTGTGTTCCCTCTCTCTGTCATCTCTGTCAAATAAATAGATAAAATCTTAAAAAAAAAGAACCCTGACTTTGAATAAAAGACATGATGCAGATCCCCTAAACATTTTCTTTGACTTTTTAAATTTTTTATTCAAACACACATGAAAGCAATGTACTAATTAGCAGTGAACAGCCCTGCACCCATGACTCAGCTTTACCTCCCATTTCCTGAGACTCCTTCTCTCAGACATCCCCAAAACACCCCACTCACCTGCTTCTCTCAACCCTCTGGCCACTCCCCAGATTCTCTGTTAACTCCCTCTTTTCTCCACCTTTCGGAAGCCTTGCTGGTACTGTGTTCTTACATGCTCTCCTTGCTCTTGCAAGAACTCAGCCCATGGTACAGAACCTCAGCAATGACCTTGCTCCTACTAGCAGAATGGCATGAAGCAAGCCCCAAATGCTTAAGGGCACTGGTTGGACATCACAGACTTGCACTGAATCCCAGCTCTGCCACCAGTTAGAAGTGTGACGTGTGCAAGTCACTCAGCATTTCCAGGCATCAGTTGCCTTTTCTGTAAAGTGAGAATCAAATGAGATAACACATCTGCAGGGTTTGGGGGAGAGTTTTGTGAGGTTATGTATAGAAACCATGTAATAAATGCTCTCTCTCTCTTCTGGTTGAATGAGAATTTAACAGAAGTGGGGAGGAGTTCTAATTCTCTTCATATTCCTAGTCCTTAAAACAATGTCCAGCACAAAGTCTGAACTCAATAAATGCTGAACTCAATAAATTAATCAACAAAGGATGCCTGGGTGGCTGAGTCATTAAGCGTTAAGCGTTTACCTTCAACTCAGGTCACGATCCCAGGTTCCTGGGATTGAGCCCTGCACTGGACTCCTTGCTTGCCCTGGAGGGGGTGGGGGGTTAGGGGGCCAGGGATGGGGGCTGCTTCTCCATCCCCCACTCCCTCTGCTTGTGTTCCCTCTCTGGCTGTTTCTGTCAAATAAATAAAATATTTTTTTAAAAAATGATAAAGCATGACAGAGCCTGGTGGAGGTGTGGTGGGGGAAGGAGGTCTTACCAAAAATGGACCTATTGCTTAGTGGCAGTGGATCCTAAGATGCTTTGGGACTGCTGGAGGGGCTAAGTTGCAAGCCACTGAACGAAGGTGTGTCATGGAGTTGAGATAGAAGGGTTGGGCTACACAGGGCTGCGATTGACAATAAACTGAATGATGCTTTGAACTGGAAGGTGGGGAGAAGGCTGGGCAGATGATCTTGAGCTGGGTCCCCTGTAGTGTTGGGAAGGGTGGTACGACTGCTTCCCTGTCTGACCCTCTTTGCCTACAGTGTGCCCCAGGCTACAGTGGACAGAACTGCTCAAAGGAATCCAACGCTTGTCAATCCCAGCCCTGTCACAACCATGGGACCTGCACCCCCAAAGCTGGAGGCTTCTACTGCACCTGCCCTCCAGGCTTTGTGGGGCTGCGCTGTGAGGGGGACGTAGACGAGTGTCTGGACCGGCCCTGCCACCCCACAGGCACAGCAGCCTGCCACTCTCTGGCCAATGCCTTCTTCTGTCAGTGTCTGCCTGGATACACGGGTGAGGCCTGGGAGGGTGTGTGCAGGCACATCTGGGGCACAGCTGAGCTCCCAATCCCCACCCACAAGGCAACCTAGTCATTGTGTTTATCCCCCTGCCTCCACACCACACCCTAGAGACTATGCCCAGGATTCCCCTGCCTGAGCAGGTAGGGCTGGGTTAATTCCCAGGAATGAGCTAGGGGGGAGGCAGTGACAGAAGCAGAGTGTGACATCTGATCCCACCCCATCACAGGCCAGTGGTGTGAAGTGGAGACAGACCCCTGTCAGAGCCAGCCCTGCTCCCATGGAGGGTCCTGTGAGACTATAGTAGGACCACCCCTGGGTTTCACCTGCCACTGCCCCCAGGTGAGTGAACGCAAAGCTGTCTTCTCTGTTGCCCCCAACACTGATGCAAGGTGAGAATGCCTGAACTGGGATCCTAGAGGGGAGCCCAGGGAGCACCAGAGGTCTATTACTGTGAAAGCTAGCCCATGTTACAGTGGTAAATTATTCAGAACCAATTCAGGGGGAAAGGCAGGATCAGGTGGTAGCATGAATGGAATTTTCAGAAATCACAGGCACTGCCTAACACAAGACCCCAAAGTCAAGCTGGGTGAGACCTTGGATAAGTTCTTTTACCTGTGTGTGTGTGTGTGTGTGTGTGTTTATGGACTTCAGATGCATGAAATCAGGTTAATTGTAAGCCTTGGTTCATGATACACTAACATCATTGAT
The DNA here is from genome assembly GCF_030435805.1 of Mustela lutreola. Taxonomy (NCBI): domain Eukaryota; kingdom Metazoa; phylum Chordata; class Mammalia; order Carnivora; family Mustelidae; genus Mustela; species Mustela lutreola. Next base: position 122,776,455 of record NC_081295.1, read on the forward strand.
TTGTGCATGTCTTTCTTTGATTTCTTCTTATAACATAAAACCCATAAACCGATAAACGATAACTCACATGTGCTTATGTCTTCCTCTATCCCATTCCCCTTCCAGAGAAGGAAAAGTATATAACCCTATGTACAGGGATAAAGATATTAATTACTACCACTCTCTAGGTGGTTAGTCTCCTAGGTTGTTGCACACAGCTGTGGTTCATCCATTTTCACCACTGCGCAATATGTCATTGTGTGAAAGTACCACGGACCATGGTTTCAACATCTATAAAATGATGAACTTGATGTTCTCTGAGGCCCCTTCCAGATATGAGACTATAAGACCCACTGAGAGTCTGCTTGTCTGGGGGAGGGTTGAAAGAATAATAAAGGGCCTCCCCCAATACCTCTCTCCTCTTCACAGGGTTTTGAGGGCCCCACCTGCAGCCACAGAGCCCCCTCCTGTGGCCTCCATCACTGTCACCATGGTGGCCTGTGTCTGCCCTCCCCCAAGCCTGGCTTCCCACCCCGCTGTGCCTGCCTCAGTGGCTACGGGGGCCCTGACTGCCTGACCCCTCCGGCTCCTCACGGCTGTGGCCCTCCTTCTCCATGCCTACACAACGGCAGTTGCTCAGAGATCCCTGGACTTGGGACCCCAGGCTTCCGATGCTCCTGCCCTCCCAGCTCCCCAGGGCCCCGGTGTCAGAGGCCTGGAGCAAAGGAATGTGAGGGCAGAGGTGGAGATGGGGCCTGTGACGCTGGCTGCAGCGGCCCTGAAGGAAATTGGGATGGGGGAGACTGCTCTCTGGGGGTCCCGGACCCCTGGAAGGGCTGCCCTTCCCACTCCCAGTGTTGGCTTCTCTTCCGGGATGGGCAGTGCCACCCGCAGTGTGACTCTGCTGAGTGTTTGTTTGATGGCTACGACTGTGAGACTCCTCCGGCCTGCACGTGAGCCTGAAACCCTGACTTGGGGGTGAGGTGTGGAGGAGGGCAGAGTGAGGCAGGAGGAAGGACATAGATGCCTCTGGGTTGCCGTGTGACTACAGCCTCAAGCTCCGGGGAGTTTCCACCCTAATAACCGTTGCTAAGTAGGGGTAGAAGACACTGGGTTCCAGTCCAAGGGAGTAGGGCAGCATCAATATTTAACATGGGGACCAGGAAGGAGGGCACCACCTCTGTCTGGCCTCCTCTCAGAGTTGTGGGACCTCTGACCTCAAGCCTCTTTCTCTGTGCCCATTGCCATGGAATATCTACCCTAGCAACCAGCACCCCTGGTTGGGCCTTGGACTCTCCTTCAGGGAGACAGGAGTGCTTGGGAGGGTAGGGAGAGGAGACAGTCTTAGGAGACAAGGGTGTGACAGACATTAGAGGGTCTGGACTACCTGCCATCCAGGACCTGACTAAGCCCGTTGCTCCGGAGCTCTCCCCACTTAGCAATCACTACCTAGAGGCAGTGGAATATCAGACATCTCTCTGGAATGAAAAAGGGGGTCGGGTTTCTTTGGGAATCCTGAGTCGCCCTCTCCTCACCCCACAGTCCAGCCTATGACCAGTACTGCCACGATCACTTCCACAATGGGCACTGCGAGAAAGGCTGCAACACTGCAGAATGTGGCTGGGATGGAGGTGACTGCAGGCCTAAAGATGGGGATTCAGAATGGGGGCCCTCCCTGGCCCTGTTGGTGGTGCTGAGCCCCCCAGCCCTGGACCAGCAGCTGCTTGCCCTGGCCCGGGTGCTATCCCTGACTCTGAGAGTGGGGCTCTGGGTAAGGAAGGATAGTGATGGCAAGGACATGGTGTACCCCTATCCTGGGCCCCAGGCCGAAGAGGAGCTGGGAGGAACCCTGGACATCTCCCATCAGGAGAGAGCAACCCTTCACACACAGCCTGTGGGCAAGGAGACTGACTCTCTCAGCACTGGGTAAGAAGGCGGGGCCAGGGGAGCGGTGCGCCAGACACCAGCTTTTTAGTGGGTGGAGGGAAGGGAGCCAGGGACCAACACAGGGGTCTCTGGGGCACCTCCCCTACAGGTTTGTGGTGGTGATGGGTGTGGATTTGTCCCGCTGTGGCCCTGACCACCCTGCATCCCGCTGTCCCTGGGATCCTGGGCTCCTGCTCCGCTTCCTCGCCGCCATGGCGGCAGTGGGGGCCCTGGAGCACCTGCTGCCAGGACCCCTACTGGCTGCCCATCCTCGTGCTGGCACCGGTAGGTGACCCCCATCATCTCCCCTGACATTGCTCCCGACCCACTTCCAGCAATGGAGGCCAAATGACACAGGATTGCAGGGACCACAGATGGTAGGTGTAGAGACTGACCCTTGTGAACCTCATTCTCTAACTGGATCTCCTCATGGCCCCTTTGCTCTTCAGTCTCCTTCCTCATTTCCCTAAGTACTTTATCCTAACCTTTATCATCTGGTCCATCCTCTACTAAGTGCAATCATCCCTCTGTCAAACAACTCACAGTACAGGAAAGAATCATAGCCCATAGAGCACTTCCTACAGGCCGGGCCTTGCTCTAAGGGCTTTTATAGTATCAACTCATTTAATCCTCCCAACAACACCATAAGGCAGGTACTATTATGATTCCCTTTTCCACTTTGCATGAGGAAACTGATGAAAGAAGTTATTGCACTTGCCCAGAGGTCTCACAGTTAGTACCCAGCCTCACGAGAAATGGTCTCTTTTTGTGACTGTGTCTCTCCCGCCAGCACCACCCACCAACCAGCTTCCCTGGCCTGTGCTGTGCTCACCCGCGGCCGGGGTGCTTCTCCTGGCCCTTGGGGCTCTTCTGGTTCTTCAGCTCATCCGGAGGCGGCGCCGAGAGCATGGGGCCCTCTGGCTGCCCCCTGGATTCATTCGAAGGCCTCGAACTCAGCCGGCTCACCACAGACGCCGGCCTCCCCTGGGTGAAGACAGCATTGGCCTCAAGTAAGAGTGAGGAGGAAAGGGGCTCAGGAAGGGAACCCTTTCCTGTGGAGACATTTATGATCAGAATTTGATGACAGAGGAAGGGGAGACGGGGAGGAAGGCTGCTGGAAGTCCTGGGGACCCTGAAGGTCGTCTACCCAAACACCCCCTTCCAGGGCACTGAAGCCAGAGGCAGAAGTTGATGAGGATGGAGTTGTGATGTGCTCAGGCCCCGAGGAAGGAGAGGAGGTGGGCCACGTGATAGTACTGGGGCAGGAATGGTCCTGAGGTAATGGCAGAGTTGAAGGGAAGAGTCAGCCTTCCTTCACTGATCCTTGTTCTGATCCCCAAGGCTGAAGAAACGGCCTCACCCTCCAAGTGCCAGCTCTGGTCTCTGAGCAGTGACTGTCAGGAGCTCCCCCAGGCAGCCATGCTGACTCCTCCCCAGGAATCAGAGATGGATGTCCCTGACGTGGACACACGTGGACCTGGTATGTGAGTTAACCCAGACCAAGAAAAGGAAAATTCCCGTTGACTCTTTTAGAATCAGAAAGTATTTTGATATTAGAATGGAGAAAATTAAGCTTAGAGTTAGTGCCTTAGAATAGTGATTCTTAAAGTGTGGTCCCGGGACAGAAGAATCAGGCATCATCAGGGCAATTGTTAGAAATACAAATAGAAATACAAATTCTCAGGCTCCACTCCAGAGCTACTGACTCAGAAATCCTCAGTCTGCTGTCTTACTGCTTTACAGACTCCTGTCAATCACTGAGGTACACATTAGGTGAGTGAGAGGAAACCAGAACACTTGTTCATAGCTGAGGGTTTTTTCTTTTTTAAAAGGAATTTACTCACTGTAATACTAGGGACTGCGTATTTTAACCAGCCCTCCAGGTAAGTCCGATCCAGACTCAAGTTTGAGAACCACTGCCTGGAATGTCTAAGAATTAAGGCACACCGGCTCCCTTTACAGACAAGGAAACCGAAGCACAGAAAAAAGTAATAAAGTCATGACTAAAGACACACAAAATCAAGAGCCAGAGCTGGGCTTCCTGACACCTCAGGCTAGGATTCTCCCCGAACCACCATGTTCTCCTCCTGCAGTCCCATCCTTTTGACTAACTTGTCTCCCATTCTTCATGTCTCCCACCCACAGATGGGGTAACACCCCTGATGTCGGCAGTTTGCTGTGGGGGAGTGGAGTCCAGGACCTTCCAGGGAGCATGGTTGGGAAGCCCTGAGCCCTGGGAACCCCTGTTAGGTGGAGGGGCCTGTCCCCAGGCTCACACTGTGGGCACTGGGGAGACACCCCTGCACCTGGCTGCCCGATTCTCCCGGCCAATGGCTGCCCGCCGCCTCCTTGAGGCTGGAGCCAACCCCAACCAACCAGATCGAGCAGGGCGCACCCCTCTGCACACTGCTGTGGCTGCTGATGCTCGGGAGGTTTGCCAGGTCAGTGCACACTGGGGTCGCTAAAGGGAACAAGGGGCAAGGCAAAAGCATCCCCTAGGGTTTGGCAGAGAGGAAGGTGATGTGAGATTGGGGGTCTGAAAGAGAAACAACAGATGGCCAAATATGGATTGGGATCTGGTTAAGTGTGAGGGGCCTGAGCGAGCAGTCCAGGACAAACAGGGTTCACTGGCCCTCTCTGGACCCCCAGCTCCTACTCCGCAGCAGACAGACTGCAGTGGATGCACGGACAGAGGACGGGACCACAGCCCTGATGCTGGCCGCCAGGCTGGCAGTGGAGGACCTGGTTGAAGAACTGATCGCAGCCCAAGCAGATGTGGGGGCCAGAGATAAATGGGGTACGGATCTGGAGAGGTTGGTGCTGTGCTGTGGAGAAGTGGCACAGATGGAGTGTGAGATAAGATGCAAAAAAAGGAAACAGCAGAGAGACCAACTGCAGACGGGGATCCCCTCCCACCTAGCCATGAGGGTGGTAAATGTGCAGTGCGACGTCAGTATGGAATCCTACCCCTGTCATCCTCAACAACATACCCACACTGCCCTAGCCCACTGGAAACTAGGCTGAGGAAGGAGTGTCTGTGAGAAGGGGGAGAGGTCTAGTGGGGGTAGGTCTCCCGGTCCCACCGAGCCCAGAACAATGCCCCATTGTCCCTCCCGCGCGCCGGTGACGTTAAGAGAAGCAGGGCTTCCTGCCGGCCGGCTGTCACCCGGGTAACGCTTCCGCCTTTGAGGTAACCCCCGCGGGCCCAAATAAGTCCTTCCCCCAAAACCAGAATCCGTGGGAAACAGGAACCCAGGCGTCTGTTTCCCAGCCTCGGAGTATCAACCACCCACGTCGTCCCCTAGGAAAAACCGCGCTGCACTGGGCCGCCGCCGTGAACAACGCCCGGGCCGCCCGCTCCCTTCTCCAGGCCGGAGCCGACAAAGACGCCCAGGACAGCAGGGTTAGACCAGGAGCGGGATCTACTAAAACAAAGCAAAACAGGGCGTGGGAAAGGCGGAAAGCGCGGGAAGCCACCCGACCTGAAGGGGGAAGGGCCGGTGCCCAAGTGGGTGGAGTCCGGAAGGACCACTCTGTGGGCGTGGTCCCCCTGACCTCGCCCCCTGGCGGTTTCCTCTGGCACAGGAGCAGACGCCGCTGTTCCTCGCGGCCCGAGAAGGGGCGGTGGAAGTGGCCCAGCTGCTGCTTGGGCTGGGAGCGGCCCGAGGACTGCGGGACCAGGCCGGGCTAGCGCCCGGGGACATCGCCCGACAGCGCAATCACTGGGATCTGCTGACGCTGCTGGAGGGGGCGGGGTCACTGGAGGCGCGTCACAAAACCACGCCGGGCCGCGGGGCGGGCCCCTTCCCGCGCTCGCGGACAGCGTCCGGCAGCTTGCCCCCGCGGGGGGGCGGGGCCCCATCGCGCTGCCGGACTCTGTCGGCCGGAGCACCCCCGCGCGGGGTCGGAGCATGTCTGCAGGCCCAGACTTTGTCCGTAGAATGGGCGGCGCGCGGGGGCGGAGCCTACTCGCATTGCCAGGGTCTTTCGAAAGGAGGAGCTGGAGGAAGCCTGCGCCCCGGAGCCCGTAGGTTTTCTGCAGGCATGCGCGGGCCTCGGCCCAACCCTACAATAGTGCAAGGAAGATCCGGGGTCGCTTCCGGAAGCGGGGGTGGGGCCTCGGCTGATGACTGGCCCTGCGATTGGGTTACCCTAGGGCCCTGCGGCCCCACCTCCAACACTCCCATTCCGCCTCTTTGCCTTACGCCGTCCCCGGAGCGGGGATCCCCTCAAGTTGCCTGGGGTCCCCCAACCCACCAAGTAATACCTTTAAGCGCGGAAAGCGAGGGTCAAGAGTAGGACGCTACATGACAGGGAGGGATTCTAAAAATGGGCACCCATTCTGGGACAATCCGGAAAGACTCCAGATTTTAAGATCCCGGAGCCCCAAAAGTGAGGGGTCATGAGTATGCTGTCCTTTCCCAGATGAGTGTATGCCCACTCCGTCTTCGACGTGGAGAAGCTGCAGCCCTAGAAAAAGAGTTTGGGGTGCTGGAATGACGGGGGCCTGGCCCTTCTCCCAGGGCATAAGGGTGAGGGGCTACCCAAGGGTGGAGTGGAACTGGGGATGTACCTCTGAACTGGAACCAGTAACTGCAGACATATAAGATGTAAGATGTTCTTTCCTGTATATTGTATCCAAAGGAAGCCTCTTATCACCCATCACATCCACCACCTACAAATGGCTGACAAATATTTATTGAGTGCCCACTATGTGCCAGGCACTGTGTAGGTGCTGAAGTGGGGGGTCAACGCCACTCCAGCTGATGATTCCTTGCACTCTCACCACTTGCCTTTGCGGGGATGAGGCGCCATTCTTCTCACCTCTATCTCTATTTGAGAACCTTTAACCTGTCACCCCATAATAAAGCTTATTTGAAATGTTAACCCTTTTTTTTGGAAGAGTTGAGTGGGATGGGAAAAAATATTAAATGACTGCATAATGTTTTCAGAATGTTGTGCCCCAAGATCAAAGTCATCCCTTTGGATGGAGGCTTTTAGTACAGTTCAAGAGCAAGAATAAGTAGATTTGGGGGTATTATGTTAATTTAGAGTATCATCTCAAAGCAGGAATCTCTCATAGCCCAAGGAGAAACCAGACACACAAACATACACACACTAAACCATGCATATCCTTTGTCCTCTTCCAAAGGCATTTAGTTATTCCTAAAAGCATCAAGTTGGAGAGAGCACCTCAAACATTATCCACCTTTCAGGAACATGGTTATACCTCTTTAATGGTGATGGGCCTGAGACATGGAAGCATGAGGCATTTTGAAAGCTAATAGTAGGGTGCCTGGCTGGTTCAGTCATTAAGCAACTGCCTTCAGCTTGGGTCATGATCCTAGGGTCCTGGGATCGATTGGGCCCCAACACCTTTCTCCCCCCACTCCTCGCCATTCTGCTTCCTCCTCACGGGAAGCCTGTTTCTCCCTCTCCCACTCCCATGCTTGTGTTTCCTCCCTGGCTGTATCTCTCTCTGTCAAATAACTAAGTAAAGTATTTTTTTTAAAAAAAGCTAATAGTGACTACCGTTTATTGAGCATTCACTATATGCCAAATTCTTTTATCACATTTAATCCTCACATCAATTCTACAAGGCAGGTGCTATTAAAACTCCATTTTACTCTTTGAGAAACTGAGGCACAGAGATTTTATTTGCCCAAGGTCGCAAGGCATTAAATGGTAGAACCCGATCTCATCACATTTCATGCTCTAAGCCATGCTCAGCTGTAAACATAATAGGGCAGGTTGCCATTTAGAGGTACTAAAATATCCCTACCCTGCTCCTACCCTGGTGCCAAGCAGCCTGACCAGCACTGAGACCATACCAGGGAGGTGGTTGTCTCCCTTTTCCATTTCTGTATCCTTCATTCATGAGTAGAGGAAAGTTACCCCTGACCCTCATCTCACATTTGGTACATATCTTGTACCCTGAATAGACTGTAAGCACCTGGAGGGCAGGGATAACTATTCAACACACATTCATCAAATAGGTACTGTGGTGTTAAAGTCACTCCTAGAGGTATATGTTTGAGGGCCCAACATCCCTGGGCCTGAGTCCTCTGCTTCCCACTGGAACCATGCCCCTCCCAGTCCCCATAAGTCTTTGGGAAGTTGGGACACAGGGGAGGGTCAAAGCCTCTATCGGGGTCCTCTTAGGAAAGGGGCCTGGGGGCGGGAGGGGGGTTTCTGAGGAGTAAAACCACTTCCTGTGTAGCTAGTTCCTGTGTTGACAGAAAGAGCTGAAGGGGAGGAGGGGAGTAGAGAGAACAGAGCCTGGGGTTGGGGGGTCAACTGAGACCCAAGATGAAAAGGCCAAGAGTCCTTCCCCATCATGAACACCCTCCACTACTGCAGCTGGAGGAGCTTTCCCCAGTCTCTGTGCTCCCCTGGGGCAAGAGAGGTCGAGCAAGCAGTTTGGGTGGGAAAACAGAACTGGAGGAAGTTGACAGGGATGGGCGGGGCCCGTGGGGGGGGCTGACCAGGAACCCAGCTTCCTGCTCAGTACCCAGGCATCCAGCCCCTGGCTCACCCCCACCCCTTCCAGCCCCCACTCCCCTCAGGAACCTAGGGTTCCAGCCCTCCTCCCAAATCCCAGCTACCCTTCCCCCTTCAGTTTCTCCCCCTCAGGGGATGGAGGCCGAGAGACCCCAGGAAGAAGAGGAAGATGACCAGGTGAGCTGCGCACCGGGTTGGGGAGGCTGACACTGGGAGAAAGGGAGGTGAGAGGACCTGGGACAGCAACGTAGTGACAGGGGTTTCAGGGGACTTAGAAGGGTTTGAACAAACTGAGGCAGGAACAGAGAGACACAGAGAGAAGAGATGGGCTGTTGGCCTAGCCCCCTGCCCACCACACCCAGGCTTGATTGGACCGGGTGTCTCTCAGCATCAGGGACCCCATCAGGATGAGCATGACTGGCCCCCTATGAACACCAGCACTCGGCCTTGGCGATCTGCTCCTCCGTCCCCTCCTCCTTCAGGGACCCGTCACACAGGTACCCTCATCCGACCCGGGAGCTCCCTGACCTTGATGCCCACATCCTTCCTGATCCCATTACCAAGGCCCACTCCATCCTGGGCCCTCTCCCCACCTCCTCCTGACTCCCCATTACAGCCCCTCAGCTCTGACCCCAAGTGCCTAAACACCTTGCACCACCAAAGCTCCTGTCTGCCAATTTCTCTGGGTCTCTGAACCCTACCTCTCCTTTTCCCAGCCCTGGGGCCCCGCTCCGCCTCCCTGCTCTCCCTACAGACTGAGCTCCTTCTGGATTTGGTGGCAGAGGCCCAGTCCCGCCGCCTAGAGGAGCAGAGAGCCACCTTCCACATCCCGCAGAATCCCCCAAACAGAGCCCCAGCCACACACCGGCCTCTTGAGGACAGAGAACAGCTCTACAGCACTATCCTCAGTCACCAGGTGAGACACCTACCCAAAAGGCAAGATCCACGGTTCCTGGTCTCTTGGTCCTCCCTCTCCCTAGCATCTGCCCCCTTGCCTAGCCTAGTCCCCACCATGCCCATCACAGGAATCCCCTATACCCCTTCCACCAGCCTTGGCTCCTTTCAAGGCCTGTTCCTCTTAAAACCTCACCAACACCCTCCCTCCCCTCCACTCCTCCAGTGCCAGCGGATGGAAGCCCAGCGGTCAGAGCCTCCCCTACCCCCAGGGGGACAGGAGCTCCTGGAGTTGCTGCTGAGAGTTCAGGGTGGGGGTCGAATGGAGGAGCAAAGGTCCCGGCCCCCAACACATACCTGCTGAGATTTGAGCCACCCCACCAGCCACTCCGCACTCTGGGGCTCAAAGCTGGCCAGCCCTCAACTACTGTGTGGCAGGGACACCAGAGACTGGAGGACCCAGGAGAAATCTCAATATTCATCACCCTCATCCACCTTTCCTGGGAATGGAGGGGGTGAAAGTCCTCAAAACCTGAGCATAGTCAAAGTAGGATGGTCATTTAACTCCCTCCCCTAGTGTGTGGGAGCTTGAAGCAATGAAGGAATCCCAGCCACTGAGGGACACCCTACCCCCTCCTCTGATCACAAGGAGTGGTTCTAAGTCCTGAGTTGTGGAGACATCCCCAGGGGGCAGAATCTGAGGGCTCAGGCCTCCCTATCTCCCAAGAAAAGGCAAATCTCCCAAGGTTAGGGCCTGACAGACAGTCCCACCCTCCTTCTCAGTAAGAAGACAGAGAGGGCACTGTAAAGAGACCATTCTCCCACCCACCACCAGCACCCCCAGCCCCAGGATGCGGGGTCTACAGGCTGTGAATGGACACTTAGTACTCCGCCCCCTGCCTCCCCACGGCTGCTCAGAGTCTGATGTTTTGGTTGTATGAATAAATGTAATTCTCCCAACTGAAGAAGACTGGTGTTTGGGGCTGCGGTGGGGAGGGAGGGGCAGTGGGGGGGCGGGGGAGAGGAAGGTGAGGCCGGAGGCCGCCTCTCTCCCTAGTCTGGCGAGAGGCCAGCTCCCCTCCCTGGCTGGTTAATTACTGGCTCATTAAGCAGCGGCTGGAGACCTCCCTAATTATACTCCCCCAACCCCCCTCTCCTGGTTTTAATTAAGTAGAACAGGGAGGGGAATCATTAGGACAAGAAATATGAACTGAGCTGTCTGTGAACCCAGGCATTCTAGCGGCCAGAGGCCACAAAACCTAGATCCCTGATTCGGAACCCAGGCGGCGGTCCCCTAGCCCCAACAAGCCCCGCTTTCCAGACCGACGACTTGCAGCCCGGTTGCCTTCGCATATTTTCCCCGTAGGTCCAGTCTCCTCCCCTCGCCCCCTCTTCCCTCTCCCCTCCTCCACTCGGTCCCAGTTCCTCTGCTTCTGTGTGTCTCTCTCCGCCCCCAGCTCCTCCCTGTTCCTCCTCTCTTCTCCCCTCCTCTTCCTCCCCGGCTCCCCTCCCCCAGCCTCCCTCCCTCGCTCCCCCTCTCCTCCCTCCTCCCTCCTCCCTCTCTCTCTCACACACACCCCCGCTTGGGCCTCCTCTCTCTCCGGCTCCATTTTCTCCGCCGCCGGGGGCCGGGGTCTCCTGTGGGGGGCCCAGCGGTACCCCAGGTCTCCCTTCAGGCCGGGGGTGAACCTCCGAGGGAGCCGGGAGGGGAGAAACGGGTGGGGGTTGGGGCGGAGGGAGCAGCGGCCCCACCGAGTTTGGGGGGGGCGGGAGTAACCAGGCGGGGGAGGGCGGAGCAGGGAGGGGGCCTCAGGGCCCCCCCCCAACTATGGACGAGCGGCTGCTGGGGCCGCCCCCTCCAGGCGGGGGCCGGGGGGGCCTGGGATTGGTGGGTGGGGAGCCTGGGGGCCCTGGCGAGCCTCCCGGCGGCGGAGACCCCGGTGGGGGTAACGGGGGGGTCCCGGGAGGCCGAGGGAAGCAAGACATCGGGGACATTCTGCAGCAGATAATGACCATCACCGACCAGAGCCTGGATGAGGCCCAGGCCAAGTGAGTGCCCCCACCCCGGGACCCTACACAGACCCAGCAGAAGCCCCATTCACAAGCTCTGAATCTTTTGGGAATCCCCACCCCCACCCCCCACTCCAGGACCCTCTCCAGGATCCTACAGCTCTCTTCTCTCCTTACTCCTGTTAGTCCTGAGATAAGCCATCCCTCTCAAACCTCCCTTCACCACCAGACCCTGAAACCTTCAAAGAGGGGAGCCCAGGGTGGTCTCACTGCCCACCCACCCCCCACCTCTCACTGACCCCTGTACCGCCCTGGAACATCCTTCTACCTCCAGAACCCTGCCCTGGCTTTGAGACTAAGAAACTGCTATGCTGTCTGTGTTCCTAACTCTCCACCCAGCCCACCCCCATCTTCTCCAGACCTGGGTCCATCCCAGAGCTCCTACCACTCCTCTCCACCACTTGCCCATCCTCCCAAGGGTCCTCATCCAACCCTTAGCCCTTGCTCAGCCAGACACTAGGAGCATCAGAGCCTCCTGCCTTGGTCAGTCCCAGGACCCCCCATACGCATCTGTATTGAAATCCCCAGCCCCGTCTCTGGCACCTCAAACTCTGACTCTTCTCACAGTCTCCATCTCCTTTCATCTGAAATCTACCTAGTCACTCTCAAGTTGGCAGTTACCCGAAAATTTCCCTTTGTCCCCTTCTAGGCCCATTTCCCATAGCCCCGTGTGTGCTTGTGGTGCCTTTATCTTGCTGCCTGCACCTTCCCCCCCATCTTCCTAAAGCCAAATTCCCCACATCTCCACATTCCAGGAGCTGTCTCCCCGCTCAACTCCGTCATGTCCCCACCCCCACCTTCTACCTCCCTTCTTGTTCCCAGGCTCCCCCTCACCCTCATGGTACCCCCATCCCGCCCCACCTCTGTTCTTGTAGCTTCTCAACTATTCTTTCCCTTTCCTCCCAAGGAAACACGCCCTTAACTGCCACCGCATGAAGCCTGCTCTCTTTAGTGTCCTGTGCGAAATCAAGGAGAAAACCGGTATGTGAGTCCCCCTCTGATTCCTCACCTCTGGGGACTGAACTCTGTCCTTTAGAGGGCTCAGGCCAAGAGTTTGACATTTCGGGGCACTGAGGACAGTAGGGGTTAGGGAAGTTGCTAAGGGAAAATGGGGAGGGAACCAAAGCCTAGAAACGTGGGTGTCCAGGAGACACCAGGAGGGCTACGAGCTGGCTGTGGGTTCCCTGGGTCCCTAAGTTCACTCGCCTGCATGCTAGGCCTCAGCATTCGAAGCTCCCAAGAGGAGGAGCCGGTGGACCCACAGCTGATGCGCCTGGACAACATGCTTCTGGCAGAGGGTGTGGCTGGGCCTGAGAAAGGGGGGGGCTCTGCTGCAGCAGCTGCAGCCGCCGCAGCCTCGGGGGGCGGCGTGTCCCCTGACAACTCCATCGAACACTCCGACTATCGTAGCAAACTTGCCCAAATCCGCCACATCTACCACTCGGAGCTGGAGAAGTATGAGCAGGTGAGGAGACCAGGCTGGCGTGGGTGAGAGGACAGGGCATCCCAAGACCAGAGGTCCCCTCCTCACAGCCCCTGGCGCCCACTGCAGGCATGTAACGAGTTCACGACGCACGTCATGAACCTGCTGAGGGAACAGAGCCGCACACGGCCTGTGGCTCCCAAGGAGATGGAGCGCATGGTGAGCATCATCCACCGAAAGTTCAGTGCCATCCAGATGCAGCTCAAGCAGAGCACCTGTGAGGCTGTCATGATCCTGCGTTCCCGCTTCTTGGATGCCAGGTGGGGCTCCTTCCCCCCACTTTTCCCAGCCTCAGGGCCATTGGCTCACACACAACACGGTGCTTCATGGCAGCGGCGCCCTCTAGAGTGGTGCAAGACAGACGCCCTGCTGGGAGAGCAGCTGCCTCACCACCATTCTCCTTCTTCTGTAGACGCAAACGCCGCAACTTCAGCAAACAGGCCACTGAGGTCCTCAACGAGTACTTCTACTCCCACCTGAGTAACCCGTATCCTAGTGAGGAGGCTAAGGAGGAGCTTGCCAAGAAGTGTGGGATCACTGTTTCTCAGGTATGGGGTGGGACTCAGGGCCAGGATGTGGTGTTCAGGTTAAAAGCTCTCTGATCAACTGACTGAGGCGGTTACGGGGGGCGGGGGGTTGCGGGGGGAAGGTCTGCACCTGACCCTCCTTTCTGCTCCATGCCTCACAGGTCTCCAACTGGTTTGGCAACAAGCGGATCCGCTATAAGAAAAATATTGGAAAGTTCCAAGAGGAGGCCAACATCTATGCCGTCAAGACTGCCGTGTCAGTCACCCAGGGGGGCCACAGCCGCACCAGCTCCCCGACACCCCCTTCCTCTGCAGGTGGACCCCGCTGCCATCCTGGCTGGTTCTCTTGCACACTTCCGGCCTTTGTTCCCACTTCCTATCTAGACAGGATCCCAGCAGAGAGGGGGCCTTTTGGGATGAGAGGGAACTAGCTGAGATGGGGTGGAGATGTCAGGGGACAAAGGCCAGTCCAGCAAAGTAACTGTCTTCCAGCAAGTGGCCAGGGAGGGAGGGGGAGGCTCAGACACAGCCTGCCCCTGAGTGTTGCTGTGTCTTAGGGATAAGTTGTGTATAGCAGCACACTCCCGGAACTAGTTCAGAGGGCTTTTTGGAAACACAGGACTGTGGTGAGTCTCAGGCTCTGTTAGACTCTTCCCTAATACCCTCTCTGCTCCCTTAAGGCTCTGGCGGCTCTTTCAATCTCTCAGGATCTGGAGACATGTTTCTGGGGATGCCCGGGCTCAACGGAGATTCCTATTCTGCTTCCCAGGTCAGGTGGCCCGTCTCCCCTCGACCAGGGCTTGCCCAAACTCGGTTTCCTGCTCTCCAGGGTATGAGACTCCTCACCATGTCCTGCCCTTCTTTGCTGCCTGCAGGTGGAATCACTCCGACACTCAATGGGGCCAGGGGGCTACGGGGATAACCTTGGGGGAGGCCAGATGTACAGCCCTCGGGAAATGAGGGTGAGTGAACACCTGACGCTCCCTTTGTCCACCTCTCACCTGGACAGGACGGCTTTCCTGTGGTCGTGTTGTCTCCCACACTGGATTTCCCTGCCCTAACCTCTCTCTTTTTCTAGGCAAATGGTGGCTGGCAGGAGGCTGTAACCCCATCCTCAGTGACATCTCCGACAGAGGGACCAGGGAGCGTTCACTCTGACACTTCCAACTGATCTTGCCCCTTAGGGCCACAGGGGTGGGGGCTCACAAGGCGACTCTTGAAGAGGACGCAGGCATCCAGAGGACAAACCCCAGACACAGGAGAAGCACAAGACAGAGAAGGGCAAATGGGGTCATCCCTTCCCTGACCAGACTCTCCAGTGCTGGGGGTACTGACTACATGACAGGGAAAATGGGGTCCCCTAAGGGGAAAGTGGGGTCTCAACCCCTTTTTTCCTTTGTCTTTCTTCTCTCCCTTTCTCTCACACATACACCACACACTCAGAATTCTGTTGTTCAGATTGCTTTCCCTTTGCTCTACCTGCCATACTATATTTCATTTCTGTATCTTTCTCTGGGCTCCCCCACTCTTCCCTCCTCTACCCCACTTAACCTGCTCTGGGATCTGTGGAGAAGCCAGCCCTGCCTGACCAGAGATGCCAAAACTGGGGACACTCCTGGACAGAGGATATGGGCCATGAACTCTGTGCCTCCCCACCCCTGCCCCTCCAGATGGCTTTATTACCTCATACGCAGCTCATCTTAAACCAATAGAATCGCTCGGTGGACGAGAGTGTCTGACTCAGATATCTACCTCGGAGGGAGTTTCTGCTACTTTAGGGAATTGTTGACTGGGCTTTGGGGTTTTGTTTTTGTTTTGTTTTGTTTTGTTTCTTAAAGGAAAGAAACGAAACCCTGGGATCCATCTGTACTATCTGAATTTTTTGTTTTGTTATTGGTTCTTAATTTTTAGTTTGGGGAAGTAGATGTTTTTATAAATATATTGGTTTTGTTTTTGTTTTAATTTCTTACTTCCCCACGTTAGGGGTGATAGCCGAAGGGGTCATAAGAGAAAGGGGAACAAATAGAACTTGTAAAGAGGCCCACCTGGCTCCAGTCCCATCCATCAGAAAGTATGCTTAGCAGGGCCCCAAGCCTGCCCCCCTAAAATGACTTAGGTATTTTTGCTTGTACGATCACTTAAGTGTTCTTTGCTTATGCAGGCAGCTCTCTGCTGCATTTGATGTGGAGGTAGTCAGGGGCTTGTTCTGCTGACCTATCCCCTTCTCCCCCCACATACAAACACACGGCACCCCTGGGCAGGGCTGGACTCAGTAGTTTTGAGGAAGAGCCACCTTCCCCTGTGAGTGACACGTCTTTAAATCTTTTTAAACTACTCTTTGCAGACTGGAGGGGAAAGAATGGGGAAGGGGTTATTGCCAAATATGGTGAATGTGGGTTGGGGTACCTGTATGTATATCTCCCTCAACTTCCCCAGAAATGAGGCATTTTTTTTTCTCAGTTCAAAATCAAGAGGGTGGGGAGAGAGAAGAGGGAGATTACAAAAAGCCAAGTATGGGGGAAAGTAAAATCACCCATGTCCTATTCTTGGCCAGAAACCTACCAGCTGAGCCCCTCAAACATCCTCAGGATTTTACAAGACTGTCCTAGTGAGGAAACCTCTCCTGTCTAAGATCCAGGCAGGACTGGAAGGGAGCAGATTGGATGGGTGTATGATGGGTGGTGGGCAGGATGAACGGGTTGGGGGCAGTTCTCTCCTCACTTGTAAACTTGTAGTTTCACAGAAAAGGAAAAAAAAAAAACACACAGTTTTAAATAAAGAAATTTCTTTTTTCCCTGGGTTTAGTTGAGCATTATTTTCAAAAACATAAGAAACCCCAGAACAAAATCTGTCTCTCATAAAACCCCACACAGGTGTTTCCCCCGACTCCTCCCAGCCTTCCCCTCGCCACCCAGGTCCCACGGTTCACCTTCAACCCTCCCCAAGGGCAACAGCCAGGCCTGAACCCTGTCGTCCAGCAACCTTACCTAAGCCATATGGGCTCCAGTTCGTCCACCAGGCAAGCCCTCAGTAGACAGAGTTGGGGTCCTGAGTAATGAGAAATTCTAGGAGGTACACCCCCCCCTCCCACCGTGGATATGGCTGTGCCTGGAGACCGGCAGTGCCTAAGGGTGGGGTGATCATTGTTTCTCCTCCTACCTGAAGGACTCTTGTCCAAGCAGCATGAATTCCTAGCATTCCCTGTGGCGGGACAGGACGGGAAGATGGGGGTAGAGGAGAGGGTGCAAGCCCCACCTAGGGCCGTGGCCACAGCAGTGAGGGGCACACAGAGCCAGGAGCCTGGGAAGGAAGCAGGATGGCAGCAGGGGCAGCAGCAGGAGCCTGGATGCTGGTCCTCAGTCTGTGGGGTGAGCCTTTCCCCCCCCTCACACCAATCCTCCCCGTAGAAAGCATTTCATCCCACTCCCCAAATCTGCCCAGAACTTTGTGGAACCTGGCATTGCTTTTCAAGCTCCCTCACCCATCTTAACCTCCCCTAGTTTTGTTAGCCTCTCCCTTCCTTCCTACCCCTCCACCATTGTACTGTCTCCCAGGGGCAGTAGTAGGCGATCGAAACATCACGGCCCGGATTGGGAAGCCACTGGTGCTGAACTGTAGGGGAGCCCCCAAGAAACCACCCCAACAGCTAGAATGGAAACTGGTAAGCAGGTCTCCTGCCACAGTTTCCCTGCTTCCAGAGACCAGGAATGATTCCCTTCCCCACCTCCCTGTCTCATGAGTCCTTTCCCAAAGGACTCGCACTGTTCAGGCCCCTCTCCTCTGTCCTCAGAACACAGGTCGCACAGAAGCTTGGAAGGTCCTGTCTCCCGAGGGAGACTCCTGGGATAGCGTGGCTCGAGTGCTCCCCAATGGTTCCCTCCTCCTGCCAGCAGTAGGGATCCAGGATGAGGGGACTTTCCGGTGTCAGGCAACAAGCAGGAATGGAAAGGAGATGAGGTCCGCCTACCAAGTCCGAGTCTACCGTAAGAGTTCCAGGACCTTCTCCATGGCCCACCTCTCATCTAAGGAAAAGCCTTTAACCCCAGCCCTTGATTCCTTGGCCCTGGTGTGGGAGAACCTGTGACTTCAGCTGCCCTAGATCCTACACCCGCGTGTGAGTCTTCAAAGCTGCAGCCTCTGACTGAAATTTTCCTTCCTTCAGAGATTCCTGGGAAGCCAGAAATTGTCTCTCCTGCCTCTGAACTCGTGCCTGGTGTCCCCAATAAGGTAGCAGTAGGTGGGGGTGGGGGGGGAGTAGAAAGCAGTCCTAAGAAGAGGAAGGGGAGTGTAAGTTCTGTGTGTGTGTGTGTGTGTGTGTTGTGTGTAGTCTCTTATTTTCAAAGATAATGAAGGTCACTCTTTCCCCAGGTGGGGACATGTGTGTCCGAGGGGGGCTATCCTGCAGGGACTCTTAATTGGCATTCAGACGGGAAACTCCTCATACCTGATGGCAAAGGTAAGTCCCAAAGTCTCCCCTCCCAGCTGCTTTCTTTCTGATCCCTCTCCCACACCCACCCTGGGATATCTTGCCTTACCCTCCCCTCCCTGCACAGGAGTGTCTGTGCTGGAAGAGACCACGAGACACCCTCAGACAGGGCTTTTCACACTCCAGTCGGCGCTGATGGTGACCCCAGCCTGGGGAGGAGCTCCCCACCTCACCTTCTCCTGTAGCTTCAGCCCTGGACTTCCCCGGCGTCGAGCCCTACACACAGCCTCCATCCAGCTCAGAGTCTGGGGTGAGTAGAGACCCTCAGGGAAGAGGAAAGCCCACGGCCACTAGGACCACACAGGTATAACTCTCAACTTCATTCATGCCCTCTGCCCCAGAGCCTGTGCCTCCAGAGGTCCGAGTGATGATACAGCCAGAAGGTGGAAAACTAGTTCGTGGTGGTACTGTGACCCTGACCTGTGAAACCCCTGCCCAGTCCTCCCTTCAGATCCACTGGATCAAGGATGTGAGTGACTTGGGGAGGGGGCTGGGAAGTAGAGAGACACATCACTGGCAATGAGAATAGGAGGCTCACGGACAGGTTGGCAAGGAGTTGGGAAAGACAACCGAGTACTTGAGGATGTAAAGACAAAGACAGAAGTATGGGATGTGTGGAGATTTTATAAGTCTCTGTCCCCCTTCCACCCCCAGGGCATACCCCTGCACCTTGCCCCCAGCCCTGTGCTGCTTCTCAGTGATGTGGAGTTTGACGATGAGGGAAGCTACAGCTGTGTGGCCACCTATCCCAGCCATGGGCCCCAGGAAAGCCCGGCTGTCCGTGTCGTCATAGGTGAGAAAAACCTCTCTCCAAACCCCAGGGATCCTGGGGCTGGGTTAAGGGACAGTGCGGATACCAGTTCCCTAGCCCAACCTGGCACTGTCTCCAAGAACCACACCACTCCTCCTTGGTTCACCCACATCCAGGCCTCCTCTGCCCCACCCAAACTCTCCTGAGAGAGCAGCCCAGCTGTTCCCTCTCTCCTCTCAAGAAAGGGGAAGACTCAATCAGGGCTCCCACTAATAGCCTTCTCTCAAATTTAGACCTTCCCTTCTAAATTGCTCTGACTTTGCCTTTCAGAAGCAGAGGAGGAGCCCATCGCAGGTGAGGGGTTGGAAGCAGAGGGCCCAAACGGGACTTGGGGATGGGTGGTCAACAAGAAAGGAATGGTGAGTGGTGGGGGCCCTCACTTCTCCCCATCTCTCTACAGGCTCTGTGGAAGGGCAGGGACTGGGAACTGTAGCCCTGGCCCTGGGGATCCTGGGAGGCCTGGGGGTCGCTGCCCTGCTCATTGGGGCCATCATGTGGCGAAGACAGCGACCCCGAAGAGAGGAAAGGTGAGTGAGAAAGCCAAACAGCTCAGACTTGGGACCACCAGGCAGCAAGGAGGGGTGTGGGGGCAGGAATGACGGAGCGCTAGAAACCATGTGCAGAATTCTCCCCAATCCCCCTCCCCAGGAAGGCCCCAGAAAACCAGGAGGAGGAGGAGGAGCGCGTAGAGCTGAATCAGTCAGAGGAGCCAGAGGCAGCTGAGAGCGGTGCAGCCGGGCCCTGAGGGGTGACAGCTAGACCCCATCTGTCAGCCCCCTTTTCTCCCCCTGCCCCCAGCTGCTCTGTCCTGGCCTCAGAGCACTTTCCCCCTATATAACCTGTACCCCACCTCACCAAACTTGCTTCCACAACCAGAGCCTCCCATAGTGATAAGTAAACACCTCGCCTATTTGCTCTCGTGCACATGTCTGTCTGTGTGTGTGTGTGTGTGAGAGAGACAGTGAGTGTGTGTGAGACACCCTCACCCCCTGAATCCTTGAGAGTCTTGAAGAAGAGGGGCTCACCCTCACACCTCCCCATACCACACAGATATTTACTCAGTTGGGGATAAGATGCTCCTGTCCTGGAAGGAAGGAGGAAAGGACAAAAGTGGGCAGAGCTCCCATCAATACATCTCACCTTGTTTATTGAATTTATAATAAAGGAGGTAGTGAGGGGAAGAAAGCACTTAGAGGCAGAAACCATATTAGACAATAGGGAGAGAAAAATTAAGTTAAATCAACAGGGGGAAGGTAGGGGAGAGTCAGAGGGAGCCTTGTTCATCTTTCAACATCAAATCAGTAAAAGTGGGGAAAAGCAAAGGATCAGGAGAGAGGAGAAACAGACATCCTCTTCTGTCTGTCCTCCTGTCCCAGAGGTGGGAGTTATGATGCTACTCAGTGAGTTCAGAGCAGAAGGTTCTCCCATACTCTGCACAGATGTCACTCCTCCTACCCACAGCCTCCTAGAAAGTAGCCGTGGCCTTAGCCAATAGAAAGGGAGGAGCTGGGGAAGGAGGGGCCAGGAGTAAGGAAGGGTCAGCAAGGACCCCCAATACTGATTCTCCTCTGGCTGGAGGTGGGCAGGAAGGAGACAAAGCTCAAATACTGAGCAGCCAGAAAAAGAAGAAGATGGCGAGAAACAGGAAGAGGGAGTCCTGCCAGCTGGAGGCCGGGTGACCCTGTCCCAGATCCACACCTGTAGGAGAGAGGAAAGCTGTGGAAGAAGCATCCACTCCTAGGTTGGGAAGGGGCCTGAGCTGAGGGAAGGCTCTTACCTGTACCCCGATGGAATGGCTCATGAGAGTTGAAGACGGTGGTGAAAAAGCCAAAAGGAAAAGCACCAACACCAAATGAGAAGTGAAAACCCCCGGTATCTCCAAATGACTGGAATCCCTACAGGAGGTGGACAAAGTCAGAGGAGAACTGGGCAGGTCTTTGGCAGGGAAGGAACACAATTAGACAAGACTCACCCCTCTGCTTTCCGGGGCTGGTCGCTGGCCCTGGGGGCGGGGTGGAGTTTTCAATCTGAAGGACGGGAGAGGGGCTAGCAATGAGAAACCATCTCTTCCCTTCCACACCCCACTCCCAGGGCAGAAGCCCTCCATCTTCCCTCAGTAACACCCCCTCTCTCTCACCTGGGGTCCTGGGACTTCTGGCTCCCTCGCCCATAAAGAGGAACAACCTTTTCTCTGCTGATCCCAGCTTTACACACTGGGCACTCCTGCCGCTCTGGCCGCGTCTCCAGCCACTGAGGGAGAAAATGAAGTGGTTTCCAGTTCACAGCAGGGTCTTTCAACTCCTCAGACCTCCCCATTTCCCTCTTCATCTCCTCTGAGTACGCACCTGATGAAGACAGGGCCAACTGGATGGGGGGAAAAAAAAGAAGGTCAAACTAGCTACAGAAAAGACAGACACAGACCCAACCTCACAAGAGTCTGATCTCACCCCCTCTTCCCAGGTATTCCCTGTTTCTTTTCCTTTTCTTTACAATTTCTACCGTGCCAGCTAGTCTGGCTTTCCTGCTTCTCTGATTTCTCTGATCTTACAACATGTAAAGTAATATCCATCCTCAACATGCTCAACCCTCTCCTCTCCCCCTACACACACACACACACACATGCATGCACTCACGCACCCATCTCCTCCTCCTTTCTCTGCCTTTTGACTTAAGTTTTCAGGTCTCTTCAAACAAGGCTTTCCAGATCTCCTCTTTCAGCCCCCAGCCCCATCCTTGTCCCTATCACTCCCAAACAATTTTTTCCTCTCTTCTAGGCTCAATAATGTCCCCATTTCCACCATCCTTTAACTTCTTAGGATTGCCCCTTCAGTGCCCTTGTTCTCGGGTTTGTCATACCACTCCCTATCAACATCTCGCCTGAATGTGATCCCACATTCCCTAGGTGTCCCCTACCCACCCCTAATCTTTGAGTCTAATCTATTAACACCTGTACAGCTTAGACCTCTCACATTCTCGGGTCTCACCTGTTACAGATGTGCTGTGACGCCCACCCCGCCCCAAATCCTCTTAACACACCATACATACCCCTCAGCTCCTAGTTCCTATGACTCTCCGTCCCACGAGTCTCCTCTGTACAGATATGACTCTCTGGCCCACACAGACCCAAAGAGACCTAAGTCCCCTCCTCGGGCCTCACCGATGTGAATGTGCCCTCCGATTATCTGTATAATTGTATGCCACCCCGCCCACAACCCCACCCCCCGAGTAAGGAGGTGAGCCCTTCTTTTCTCCCCCTCCCGGATCCTCACCAGTACAGGTGGCCACACACACTGACCACAGCTTCCCGAGCAGTCTCCAAACATATATTACATTCGAAGGTCGCGCCCGCCCCGCCCCGCTCGCGGTTTGGCCCTTCGGGGCCCCCGTCCTCATCCTCTGCTGCTGCCATGGCCAGTTCTGTTTCGCCTTCACGTACCCCTTAATCCCCCAAAAACACACACACACGCCCCAACAACCAGAAACCGCCTCCAACCCACGGTCGTTGGGCGGGCTCCAAAGCTTTCTTAAGCACTATTGGCTTGAGTGACTGACAATCACACAGTTCAAAAGAAAGGATTGGTCCAAAGTGTAGGGGCGAGGTTTGCGCCGTCCTGCCCTTGCACAATGCTCATTGGCTAATACAGTCTCAGTCAGTGTGCAACGCGAACGGATTGGTAACAATTCGACACGTGCCGTCGCACGACCAGGGGGAGCTTTATTCGTCTGATTAGCTGCCAATCATAACCAAAGACCAAAAGCAATTGGTTCGGGGCTACACAGGCCTCGCCTACTCTAAGTTGCCTTTCTTTCCTTCACGTCCCCTTTCAGAGAATGTCTGGAATCCTATTGGACTTTGGAGTGTAGGGCTCCAGAGCACTTGATTGGCTGGAACTCGACGGAAAATGGTGGTTAGGTAAAATGCGCGTGCGTAGCAGCCGGCGGGAAGGGGTGGGCCAATCCCGTGAGGGTTGAGCCTTCTCTGGTCCCACCCCCTTCTCCTCTATCTTGTCGCCATGGTGACTGCTCTACGATTGGCGGGGTTTAGGGTTCAAAGGCCTTGGCTCGGCCTCATCCGGGTCCTCTGGCTGTGGTCTCTCTAGGCTGATTGGTCAGTTTCTTTCACCCCTGATTGGCCGAGGTCGGGAAAGACGGCGAAAAGCTCGGCGGGAGACCAAATGCTCGGGTCGCAAGGTTCAAAATGGCTCCGGCCTCCTTCGGAGGTGACGTAGAGAGCAGAACTTGTGTTCGCCCCTCCCTTTTAGTGAAGAAGGGAGCAGAACGGGGATCAGCTCGTTTGGAGGGTGCGAACATCGATCTGGGGCGCTGGTGTTAACCCATCTCCCTCGGCTGGAGGACTCAGCCCGCTCCTCCTTAGGTGATTTGCAGAACAGAACTAAGGGCCCACACCTTTCTAATGTGACACAGTATGACAGAGTTGATCCCGACTGCTTTTTAAATCTTAAAAGCAGATAAAGGTCTAGCTCCACCCCTTTGCTAGTAGGGGCCGAAGGGGCGAGGCCCGCCCCTTTTTGGGCGACCGCGGCCGAGTGGGGTTAGGCCCGCCCCTTCCGTCCTGTAATGTGTCCCCCAGAACTGGGGTCTTTCTCCTGGGTTGGACCCCCGGAACTTGGGAAAGCCAGAGCTTGGCCTTTTTGTACGAGTTTGGGCCTTTTCTGCAGTCAGTAACCCTCACTGTGGCCCAAGGAGCGGAACTAGATAACAGTCTTCCCACTACCAGTGTTTTTTACATCTATCTCAGGGTGTGTACACTGAAGCAGGGCGAAGCTGTGTCTGGCAGCCGGGACAGAGGCTGAGGGCAGTTCCACACCCAGATACAAGGTCCCACGTGACTCAAGTGAGGCAAGGTGAGAGGCTGGGAGTTTCCTAGAGGAGAGGCGGGAGGTGAAGGTACAGGATGCCTGTATGGGTTTAGGAGAAGAGTTACTGAGAAAGAGGTGGAAACCAAGGAGAGGAGTAATGGAATGAATGATCCTGGTAAAGGGATAATGGAAGTATGGGGAAGAGGAGATCAGGGGCTGAAAAGGGAAGAGATACAGGAGTACACAATTAAGGAGGCATGCTCCTCCCAGAGTAATCTAGCGTTCTTTCTCATTTTTTTTTAAGCAACCTAATGCCCAGTTTCTATTGGAAAAGATACGCCTAGATTCTATGTTGGGGAGAAGGGCTGTCTCAGCTTCAGTGACTAAGGAGACCGATAGGAAGGAACTAGAAAAGCAAAAGTACTGAGGGTAAAGAGCGTGGGAAGTACAGGGGCAGGGAGAGGGCCTGAGAGTATCCCTTCTCTTTAAAGACCCGAGAGAGGGTTGAAGGAGGGAGCTGGACTGAGGGGAGATGGGGACGGCGGGAGGAGGGCAAAAGTCAGAGACCAGCCAGAGGGCCAGGGAGATGGAGCCGTGGAGAGAAGACGACAGGTGGAGAACTCAGTGACTGGCATATAGTAGGTGCTTGAAAATACCTGGAGTTGAGGGGGGGGGGGGTAAGAAAGAGGTTTTTGGAGAACAGTTGGAGTTGGAGGGAATAAACAGCGGATAAGGGAGTTAAGGAGAATGAAAGAAACCAAGTGAAATTTCCAGGAAGAGGAGAGCTGATGAAGAAGGAATGGGCCAAAGAAGGAATACAGCACCGAAGGACACACAAGCCATAAGTGCTGAAAGGGAGTTGGAGGAAAAAAAAGATGCAGCTGGAACCAGAGAGAAGGCCAGAGACGGAGGCCGAGCCCAGCCGAGCTCTCGCGGGGCGGAGCTACCAAGAGGAGACTGGCCGATGCGGGGAGGAGACGCCTGGGTCCCTGGGAGGCGATTGGCAAAACGGGCCGCCCGTCACCGCCCCCTACTTCCTGGCCAGCCCCGGAAACCAGCAGGCGTTGGGGAGGGGTGGGGGGGGGATAGCGGCAACAGCAGCCCCAGCCCTCAGAGAGACAGCAGGAAGGGAGGGAGGGAGGGAGCTGGGGGGACAACCCCCCCACCATTCCTACCGCAATGGGCCCAGCCTCCCACTCTCACCTCCCCTCCATCGGCCGGGGCTAGGACACCCCCAAATCCTGTGGCCCCCTTGGCACCGACACCCCGACCGAGGCAGAGACACAGCCACCCGCCACCACCGCTGCCGCAGCCTGGCTGGGGAGGGGGCCAGCCCCCCGGGCCCCCCACCCCACTGAGGTGGGGGCGGGAAAGGGATGGGAGGAAGCGGGAGGAGGGTGCTGAGAGGGACTTGGAGGAGGGGATGGGGGAGAGATTGGGTCTGGGAGGCGGACTGGGGAGAGGGTTGCTGGGGAAAGGAGAGGGTCCCCGAGAGGGAAGAGACCCGGTGACCCTGTGAATCTGGGATGGGGGTGTGGATAGAGAGTCCTGAAGAGGGAATTCCTGACATCTTCCCCAATTCCTTTTCCTGCCCTTTGGCCCCACGTGACTCTTAGGGGGCTGTGGCCGGGAGAAGGAGGTTTATTACCCTCCTTCCCCCAGCAGAATTTGCTTCCTAGGAATGCCCTCAGACACCTCTGTTTCCATCTAGGCACAGGACTTTCTCAGTGGCCATCCACACTGGGCTAGATCCTTACTGACACACAGATGCTTTGTGGGGGGCCATGTTTTCTACATGGAGTCTGTGCCTTTGACATGTTTAATGGCTTATGTGCAGCTAGCTTCTCCCTATACTATCCATGGTTTGTGGAGAAACAATGTGTTATTTTCCATCAGAATTGCCCATTCTTCTCTTATGTCCATGTCTCATGTCCAGTCTTGACATTGTTCAGGTGTGTGAGTTTTTGTATATTGCATCCATTATGTGGTTTCATGTTTCTTGCACATTTTATGCTTTTGCATGTTTACTTCTGCATGTAAAGATCAAGCCTTGTTTTGGTTCATATCTCGTATATTATGTCCATGATGCTGTCGTATGCGATAATCCTCATGTGTGGGATCCTGTGGTTTAGTGAACTAGTGTATACTCCTGTTGTGATCAGGTTGGCCTGTTTGCTGCCTGTGTTTTCCTAGTCAGAGTACACACGACATCTATGCGTGATCCTTTACTTATTTATCATACTTACACTGATGTGACATGTCCACAGCATCTGTGCTTTTGGTTATACATACTACATAAATTTCATAATTTTATTGGCAGTATATTTTTGTGAGTCATATATATGCACATTAACCCATTTGGCACTCCGTGGTGCTTATTAATCTTGGATATTTCTGCTCCGGAGAGGGTCACTTAATGTCATGTATTAGAGAAAAAGGCGACAAGCCTACATGTCCCCAGAAAACCATCCCCAGATGCCTTACCTTGCTGACCTTCCTGGCCTGTGTCTCTTCACATACATTCTCTCTCCAGTGGCTATGGACAGTCTGTCTTCATGGAGCTCAATGCATCCCACGGAGTCAGCCCTGCTGTGCACATTATCTGTTCCCCACTCTTTTTGCACAGTTGGCATCTTTTTGATGACAGCAGCATCTCTCCCCTGTGGCATGTTAATCCTCATGCTGTATGTTTCTCTTCTGTATGAGATGGGATGCTCCATCTTGATTGTTGGTACTTTCCCTTCAATGTGATGGTATATTGTATGTGCATATTTCAGAATAGGTTATGGTTAGGCTTCTTATGTTCATTGTTTTCTTGGTGACTTATCTTTTCACAGTTAATAGTTCTCGAGAGTGTAGCTATCTGATTCCTGATCATCTCTGTCATTAATTATGGCTGTGTGGGTGTGCACTCAGCATTATAATCTGTTCCACAGATGTTTATTGAGCCACCTCTCTGACTCCTCCTGTCCGGGTTTTGGGAGTGCCTACCCTCAAGCTGCTTACAGACTGGGAAAGGAACAGAAATGCCAGTGAGCAGTTACATACACAGTGGTGTCAAAATCAGTGGTTCTCAGACGTGTGTGTGCACCAGACTCACTTGGAGGGCTTGTTAAAATACAGATTGTTGGGCCCAATGCCCAGAATTTCTGATTCGGGAGATCTGGGATGAGGTCCAAAAATCCGTGTGTCTCTACACTTTGAGATCCAGTGATCAAGATAAAAGTGTAATGAAAACTTAGGCCAGGTGGGGTTCAAGAAGGCTTCCAAAGTGTGATGCTGAGCTGTGTGAGGCAAGTGAAGAAGCGGAAGGGCATTCCAGCCAATGGAGCAGCCTGTTCACAGCACAGAAGCATGGAGGATTGTGGTGTGTCTGAGGAACTAGAGTTGAAATGAAAAAGGCCTTTGTGGGGGTGTGGCCGAAAATGGAAAGAGAAGTCAACTTGCCTAAAGGGCCTGTAAACGAGACAGGGAAATGCTCAGATTTGTGTCACAGGAGGATCCCTGATTGCCATGTGGATGACAAATTGGAAAAGCAGAGTTAGGATCCTGTTGCAAATACTCCACAGGAGAAATGCTGGACCAGACTTAACAGGGGCAGCGGGATAGAACAGCTCAGAGCCTACAGCTGTAGAGTTGGCAGATTTTCCTGTTTTTCTAGGGTCTATTAGCCTTCACTGATTGGCAATGGACTTACCTTTGAACATAGACTTTCTTGTCATTGGAAGGGAGTGCCTGTAGTCTTGCTGGGAGTGACAGGTTAACACCATTTCGTGATTTCTGACCCTGCCCCCAACAGTGGGGCAGAGTGGAGGAAGGAGGAAGAGCCTAGAAGGCAGGTTCTGTGTGCCTGCCTACACCTCTTCCTCCTGAACTCTGTCCTCCCAGAGAAGGTGATATGATGTGTCTTTTACTCTCTGCCCTCCTTTTTTTTCCCCCACTTAGTCAGGACTTAAATATTGTATCTGCCTGACCAGGTTGCCTGCAGTGTCCCAGGAAGAGGGGGGAAGAGGGCAGAAGGATTTGTTTGCCTGACGGTGGAGGGAGGATTAATAGATGGTAGCTACTCCTGGTATGTCCATGGGTTTATCTGGGAATGGGAAGGGGGGGTGGGGGTGGCTGCCTTAGCGGAGAGGGGATTTTCTAGTTATGCATTTACTACATTCCTTCATTTGTTACTGGGCGTGACTTGAAGTTAGCCTTCTGGTGTGAGCGGGTCAGTCTTTGTGTTTGCATTAGTGACAGAGCCTTTATGCTTGCCAGTGCGCTCTTGAGAATGTCTGTGGGTGTTTTGTCCCTTAACCGTATCTGCTGTGTGTACACCTATGTGTGTACATACGAGCAGCAGCGTAACTGTGTTGGGAATACAAGCTGCTTGGGTTTAAACTAGGAAGTGCTTCTTAGGAGCCATATCATCTCAGGTAAGTTATTTAACCTCTCCTATAAAATGTAAATTGTGTGGTTCATATTTAAGGGTTTAACGTAGTCTGTAGTTCAGTGCTAATCCAACAGAGAAATATAATGCAAGCAACATGTAATTTTTAATTTTCTGGTAGATACATGAAAAAAGGGAAAAAGTAACAAGGGGAATTTAATTTTAATAGTATGTTCTACTGAACCCAGTATTCTGAAAGGTTAAAATTTCAAAGTGTAATCACTACAAAAGATTATTATGGGATATTTTACATTCTGATTTTTATTCAAAGTCTTTGAAATCTAATGTATATTTTACACTTCCAGCACATCTCAGTTCAAACGAGGCTATTTCAAGTGCTCAGCAGCCGTATGTGGCTGGTGGCTACCCTATCAGTTAGCCCTAAAACCTTACCAACTACAGGTGTTAGTTACTGCTGTTATTAATGTCCTCTTATCATATATCTGAGTTGTGGATGTCCATGTCTCATGTCTCTTGTCCTTGTGAATATTTCTGGAGCCTTCCAGGAGAGGGGTGGGAGAGCAGTCTTGAGCTCCTGTCCTCCCCACCCCCATCGTAGAGCGGCTTCCCTCCGCAGGTTTTGATTGGAGCCCTGACCCCATCCTATGTCTCTGGCCTTTGTCCTCATAGCTCCCCAACCCCTGCCTTCTGTGCCCTACACGCCTCACTCCCCTCCAGGACCAGGCCCACTATCCCTTGCCCTGTCCCCTGCAGGTGGCCAGAATGGAGCTGTGGCCGGGGGTATGGACTGTGCTGCTGCTGCTGCTCCTGCTGCTGCTCTTCCTGCTGCCCGCCCTGTGGTTCTGCAGCCCCAGTGCCAAATACTTCTTCAAGATGGCCTTCTACAATGGCTGGATTCTCTTCCTGGCTGTGCTCGCCATCCCTGTGTGTGCTGTGCGAGGACGCAACGTTGAGAACATGAAGTGAGGGCCAGGGGATTTGGGGTGATGAGAGAACCTAAGAGTCAGAAGTGAGCAGTGGATGGGGAGGATGTTGGGTGTGTAGGGAAAGCAGAGAGCGCCCAGGGACAGGGAAGGGGAGAACACTGCAAAGATGCTCTGAAAGACAGTGGGTGGGATGGGGGAACTGAGGCATGCAGACGGGTATCAGTGGTTCCTGCTAGAACCCCTTGCCATGACCCCACAGGATCTTGCGCCTGATGCTGCTCCACATCAAATACCTGTATGGGATCCGAGTGGAGGTGCGTGGGGCTCACCACTTCCCTCCCTCACAGCCCTACGTCGTGGTCTCCAACCACCAGAGCTCACTCGACCTGCTTGGTGAGATCCTTCTCAGGGCACACCTCCCCCAGCCATGCCCTTCCTCCTTCCCCAGAATCTCCTCCTCTAGGGGTCCTCACCTCCCCTGCATCTGAACTTTGCCCCCTGGCTCCCTTCTCCCCTTACCCCCGCACAAACAGGCTAATATATGTTTAATCACCTCTTCCTCCACTCAGGTCTTCCTGGCCCCTCCCCTCAGTCTCCTTTTCCCTTTATCTCCAGTCCTTAGTAGCTGAGACCTGCTTTCCATGACACTTTGCCTCCTTTGGCCTTCACCCTTCACCTTTTACCCTAGGGATGATGGAGGTACTGCCAGGCCGCTGTGTGCCCATTGCGAAGCGTGAGCTGCTGTGGGCTGGCTCTGCTGGGCTGGCATGCTGGCTGGCAGGAGTCATCTTCATTGACCGGAAGCGCACAGGGGATGCCATCAGTGTCATGTCTGAAGTTGCCCAGACCCTGCTCACCCAGGATGTGAGTCCCCCTGTGGAAAAGGAGGGCCCGGGGCATTGTGGAGCAGAGCAGTTGTAAATAAGCTGAGACGCAGGGCCATGGGGCCTCAGAGGTCTCATTACAGCGTCACAACCATATTCTGACCCCTCTGTGTATGTCTTCTTGACCCTCTATCTTCCCCAGGTGCGGGTCTGGGTTTTTCCTGAGGGCACAAGAAACCACAATGGCTCCATGCTGCCCTTCAAACGTGGCGCCTTCCACCTTGCCGTCCAAGCCCAGGTAATTACTACTTCCCCTTCTGCTATGGAGCCCCCAGCTTCCACCATCCCTTTCTTTGTTGGCAGTGGCTTGTCATGGGGCTTTGAAAGGAACTGTGGGCTGTCTGCTTTTCCCTTTCCCCAGGTTCCCATTGTCCCCATAGTCATGTCCTCCTATCAAGACTTCTATTGCAAGAAGGAGCGCCGCTTCACTTCGGGTGAGGGCCCTGAGTAGACGTGGGGCTGGGGGTGGCCAGAATGACCATGGATGAGAGAGGCTAGAAGGGTGTCCCCACCAGGGAGGAAGATGGGTTAGTGTCAGAACTGAGATGTCCAAAGGATCATCCAGTGTGACCACACATCAACCAATAAATATTTAAGCACCCACCATACCCTGCTACGTGGGTAACACTTGGTCCCTCCTAGAGGGGCTGTTACTGTCCAGTGGGAGAAATAGGCCTGTGTGTGCGAGGCTGTAGTAACACTTGGCAGTAAAGGCTAAACTGAGACAATGGGGGCTGAAAGGGTGCTGTTGAGGTGTCTGGACCCCAGGGGGTTGGAAAAGGCTTTGTGCAGGAGGGTCTCAGAGCACCAAGTAGCTGGCAAGCAGAGGGGCAGTTGTCCAGGGTAGGGAGAACTGAACTGAAAAGTTGGGGAGGGAGTAGCAGGAGAGCTCAGAAACTGTGCCCCACCTGTGGGCAAAGGCCTAGGTATACAGGCCATGATGGTGCTCACCCCCTCCCAGGGCGATGTCAGGTACGGGTGCTGCCCCCAGTGCCCACAGAAGGGCTGACACCAGACGACGTCCCAGCTCTGGCTGACAGAGTCCGACACTCCATGCTCACCGTTTTCCGGGAAATCTCCACTGATGGCCGGGGCGGTGGTGACTATCTGAAGAAGTCTGGAGGGGTGGGGCGAGGCCCGGCTCTGAACTCCCCTCCCATCTCCCCCCACCTTGCTCCCACACCTACCAGCCCACTGTGCCCTGAAGCAGGGCCAAGCCCTCTTCCTTGTTTCTCCTCTCCCCACTGTTCCCCTGTTTGGAATCTTCAACTTCTGAAGTGAATGTGGATACAGCACCACTCCTTGCCCCTTCCCAGCTCCCCACTCGCATATACTCTCCTGCCTTGGCGCATTCTCCACTCTGACCCCCACCCACCTCCTGTGCCATTTTGTCTGTGGGATGGTTGCCTCCCCATCTCTAGTGGCTCACCTACACGAGGGTGTGAACACACCATCCTTTCCCCAGTGGACATTTTTCCTTTGTGATCTTCTCTCCCTCTCCACCCCACATTGGCCAGTGGACTCATCCATTCTGTTGACCAGTACCCTCCCACAGGTCCACAGATTCAGTGGACTTCTCCATTTGTGTGGACTCCTCACACTGTGGCTGGAAGCAATGCCTGGAACATTCCTGGCTTATCCTGGGAATACTCTTCAGCACCCTCACACTCCCTCCCATGGAGCCTCCTGTTAGTGGAGGCTGGACTTTTCTCACATAGAGGCCTCATCCTGCCCATACCCAGGTGCCCAGGGGTGAGCCTACTCCTAGATGCCAGTTTGGTCTCCACATTTCTGCTTCCCCCTGTCCCTGTGGTACGGTTCTTTAGTGGTCCTGGCCCCAATCCAGTCCCCTGCAGCCCTGCTGTACCATTCTAACCACACACAAGGGAAGAGGCAGACATCAGGTGCTGCATTCACTTCTGCTCCCTGGGGAGTTGGGGAAAGGAACTGAACCCTGGCTGGAGGGGCTGGGAGGGCTTTTAATTTATTTCTCTTTCTTTTGAGGCTTTCCCTCTCTGAGCCAGTTTTCATTTCCTCCCGTGGCATTAACCACTCCTGCCTCGCACCCCAGACCTGTGCCCACAAACTGGAGAGGTGGGCTGGGAGCAAAAGGAGAGGGCGGGACCCAGTTTTGCGTGGTTGGTTTTTATTAATTATCTGGATAACAGCAAGAAACCGAGAATAAAGACTGAGAGAGAGAGAGATCTGGGCACTTTCTGGCTGCATTTGTGAAGGCATTAAAGTGGTTCTCACCCAAGCAACCTTACCCCAGCCAGAAGACTCGGGTGGGCCCAAGGCGTCCATCATCCCCCACTTCCTCAGCTCTGGAAGTTTCCATCACTCACTGCTCCTTAGTGGCAGATAACCTTATCTGCACTTCCCCACCTGGCCATCCCAGATGATTAGTGGGGCCAGTTTCTGTATAAATTAGGGGACCCGGGCTCTGGAGAGGTTCCTTTTCAGCCGTCTGAGACCTGGGCCCAGGCTGTTGTCCTCGCAGGAGCCTGATGAATGACAAGGAAGCAAGCAGACACACTGGCTGCAGACTTCTGGGGCTGCCAGGGCACTGGAGAGACTCATCCAACAATAAGTCATTTGGGGACAGGGTACCAAAAAGGGTCAAGTATGGCTATCTAGGGACAGTGTGGGGAGACTTAAGTGTTGGGAAAGGGCTTGGGGAAAAGAGAAAGTTGAACTACAGAAAGGTATCTGGGACAGCTGGGGGCATCTACTGGGTGATGGGGGTTCAAGCAGAGAGGGGCAGGAGGACTCACAGGTGCCCAGCCTCTCCTCCAGCAGCAGCACCTGGTCACTCAGAGACTCTATCCTGTCACTGCGGCCCCACAGCTCTGCCACCTTTTCCGGCTGTAGCTCTTCAGGGGGCATGGGCAGCACAGCCCGGACCCAGGCCCCCGCCTGACCAGCCCACTACAAAGGAAGGGACACCTCAAGTGTTGGGGGCGGGGTGGGATGCACCCTGCTGGGAGGGCCTGGCCCACACCACCACTCACCTGCTCCAGCCGCTCCAGGCGCCCTCGCAGCGCCCGAATCTCCTGCCTCAAGTCATGCTTGTCATGTTCAGCTTCCCGAACTGAAAATAAACAGTGTCAACTACAGCCCAGTTGAGCCTGGGCCCTTGCTGCCACCTCTACTCCCACTCACCTGCCACACTGAGGATGCTGGCACCGGTTGGCGGCTCCAGGACACCCTCTGCGCAAGTGCGCCGGTCCTGGCCCAGCACCAGACCTTGGGGACAGCCGCAGGTGAAGCTGCCTGCCGTGTTGACACAGTGGTGCGAGCAGAGGGTGATGCCAGTCCTACATTCATCCACGTCTAGTTAAGGGAAAGAGAGGGCTAAAGGATGGGGGCAAGCTGGCGCCTTGAGGGTGGTGAGGTCCTGACACCACTGGGGGGTGGGGGTGGGGATGGGGAGGGACCACTCACCCACATGACAGTGCTTCCCACCCCAGCCTGGGGCGCACTCGCACTGCTCTGGCCTGACACAGATGCCTCGGTTCAGACAGGGCTTGGCGCAGATGGCTGTGGGTGCAGAAGGGTGGTTCAAAACAGGACAGCCCACCTCTCCAGCCCCCCAGCTCGCTCCATCCCCAGGCCTGGGAATACCCAGTCTCACCTTCGTCACAGGTGAGCGCCCCCGGATGTCGCTTCTTCCAGCCCTGGCAGCACACAACGTGGGTCTGCTGTACCTCTCTCCTCGCCTCCCTCCATGCCACTTGGTATGTGGTCCTAGAACACAGGCCTGGCTCTGAACATTGGTTTATGGGCTTTGGTCTGGGTTCCTGAAGTTCCGGAAAGACCAGCAGGGTCCAGGCTCCCCAGCCCTCACCTGTAGGTGCTGCAGATGCGCCGTCCATTGCACACAGTCAGGTAGGGCTTATATACTGGCTGGCTGTAGGACTCGTTGTAGTGGAGGGGGACCACCAGCATCTGCTTGGAGCAGACACCCTGACTGCACCCAGGCCAGGGAAGGTGAGAATACTGAGTGGGCCAGGCCCTAGAGGGCCAGGAATCGCACTCCCCTCAAGACTCCACTGAGCACCCCCCCCCCCAGAGGACTGCCTCACCCCCCGCTTCTCCCCTTCTAAATGTCACTGTTTTGCCCCCTGTTGAAGTGCCGCCACCACCACCACCACCCCGCTGTTGAAGTGCCACTCGCAAGTTTCCTGAAGACCTCACACCTGCCCTGTGCCATCTGTCATCACCTCTCTTTGAGGGATCCGCCCTTGGCCCCCTGGGCTGACATCAGTAGCAGGAGGAATGACAGTCCGCCGAAGACAGTGTACAGCTCATTCCTGGACCCCATGGTTCTCCTTGACTCCAAACTGCAGGCTGTGGGCAAGAAGAGGTTAATGGAGGCACTTTCCCTCTCCTATAAGCACTCCAGCTCCAGCCCCTCCGGGAGCAGAGAGCAGACTGCCAGTGCCCTCTAAGGGAGTCAGCACATTCATCTGTACATACTTGCACTAGCCATCAGGATTGTCACTTTTAACATGACCCCTTCGTTCAGCACACCTGGTCCCCGAAGCATCATGCAAGGGTACACCCCGACACACTCCCTCCACCCCCTCTACACTACAGTTAACTCTCCCCGAGGACCCTCCTATCTGTAACAGGCCCTCTTGTACATTTTTCTATCTTCGAAGCCTCAGAGAGGCACCATTACATCCTCTCACCCTGTACCCAAAACCAGGCACCTAGAAATTGCACCTTAAATACATCCCTACTACCTCCCACACCATCATCCCTCATACAACACTCCCCAACTCACACTCATTCTAAGGCTATTCCCCATTACAGTCTCCCCACCTGTCTTTCCCACTCTCCCGGAGACTTCAAGCAGACCAGCCTCAGCAGCAGCAGCTCAGACTGGTGGGCGGGTTAGGCAGGCTGGGAAGGAGAGGAGGGGCCAGGCCAGACAGAATGCTCCCATTCTTGCCCCCTCCCACAAGCCTTCAGAGTTCCTGCTTCATCTGCTCAGTGGTATCCAAGTCCCACTACCCTCACCACCATCCCAGCAAAGGGGCCCCTAGAAGTAAATTTCCAACCCTTTGAGACCTTATTTCTGGACTTCCCAAATCAGCAGAGGGTACTGGCTCTGTACCACCACCAGTACCTCTGGTCCTTGCCACATCCTTCAACCCAACACAGACTTGGGGAGAACTGAGGGGGCAGGGAGAGAGAACGGGCAGAGAAAAGCACGGTCAGGTCATGGGAGAAGAGGCAAGAACAGCTGAAGAAAGAAAGGAGGGCAAGTCATTACAAAAGGCCAAGGGGGGGTGGACAGCCCAGGGCACTAAGGGGAAATTGCCTCCCCTTTCTTGATGACATTTGTTAGGGCCTGGGGGGGGAGCAGAATTGAATCAGCCACCGCCCCCCATGCAAGACTAGACAGGGCCCTATTGTCGCCACCAAAATTCCTTCTTTCAAGGAAGAGGCGGCTCATTGTCCAGCCCCTCACCCAACTGTGGCCTACAAAGGTCGAAAAGGGGCGCAACAAATGCCCACCCTGACCCTTAGCCCCCTTGTCTAGCCTGGGGGTGGCAGGCGCATTCCACCCAATGAGGCTGGGGCACAAACCACTGGAGCTCTGGGCTCAGCCCCCCAAGCTTAGGCTGGGACAGGAAGAGAATTGTCCTCTGCAGGAAAGAACCCACAGAGAATCAGGAACCCACACAGAATGGGCATTTAGAGAGCGGAAACACCAAGGGGGGTCCCACCCCAGACCAGGCATCCGGGCACCCAGACCTCAGGCCCTCCATCCCCACCCTCCTTGGGGAGCCAGGTCCCCCTTACCTGGAAATGAGCCAAGCCACACTGAGGAAATGGAACTTTATTTCCATTAATACAGGGTTAACACCCATTCAATGGTAGCTAAAAGAGGGGCTGGGGCCTCAAAGAAACTAGGCTCCCAGGGGGTACCCCAACACTGAACGTAGGGACTGGGGGATCCCCAAACCTGAGATGGGCCTCACAGGCCATAGATATTCCCCAACACTGACATTTCAAGAACAGAACTGTCCCCATAGGGGAGCCTCAGAACCCCACTCTCATGGGTAGTCCTTCCTGGGAGTTGGGAGAGCTGAGGAAAAGGGAACATGGGGAGAAGAGAAGCTAAAAATGACCTGAGTGGCCTAGAAGGAGACCCCTGTAGTGGGCAGGGGCTGGGTTCTCCTTCGGTAACAGCCAGAGATGGAGGGTCGGCGGTGGCAGCAGCAACAACAGCAGGAGCAGCCACAAGTTAAAAACCTGGTTTCTCTCTTCCCAACCTTGGGCTTGGGAAGCTGAGAGAGCACGGAGCAAACCCCAGACATGAGCTGGGGGAACACCAGGATTTGTCATGTACAGAGAAGAGGAGGAAGGGGTCGTGGGAGCCCTGGTTGGTGCGGGCAGTGTGGGAACAATGGGGTGGTCCCAGGCACATCAGAGCCTGACATTTGCCTTCCAAGGCCACCGCTTGGTTTCTGGGCTGGGGAGTTCCCGGGGCATCTCTGAGGACATCCTCAGGAGAGCCAGGGTTCAATGCAGGTCTCATAAAGCGTACGGTTGGAGTGCCAGGCCGTGTGGGCGATCCCAGCCATCGGACACCTCACTATGGCTCCCCGGGCCAAGAGTGTCTTCAACCCAAAAGAATCCCGCAGATAAACCTTCAAGGTGGGCAAAGGGTCACAGCAGACAGACAGATGAAGAAACAAAATGAGTTCCTGCTGGTGTCCTGGGTCCCCTCTCCCCACAGGGTGAACCCTTCCGCACTCAGGGGTCGGTGGGCAGGGAGGGCTACAGACTGAGGTGGGACAGAGCATGAAGAAAGGGGACACAATCCCGGGGGCTCACCGGTTGCTCCTCCATCTCCAAGACCGTCTCATTGGCGTCATAGAAACCAAAGAAGCTACAAAGAGATTGAGGGTGGGCAGAGGAGGTTATTAGGAATGCTGGAGAAAATCAAGGTAGGCTAGGGGACTTCAGGAACTCATGGCCACAAGGCACTCAAAATACTTAACTGGGTATCATGTGCCTCACGAGGTGATACACTGAAACTATAGCAAGGCTTCTGCAGAGTCCCATCAAAAATGTGTGACCTGAACCTACTCCTGAGGAAACAGCCAACAAACCCTGAGGGACATTCTACAAAATGTCTGGACCACACTCCTCAAAAATTTCGATGTCAGAGACAAAGACTGAGGAAGTAGTCCAGAAAAAAAAAAAAAGAGACTAAAGAGCTATGCAAGTAAATGCGACTTGTGATCCCAGGATGGATCTTGCAATGAATCCCCCCCCCCCCCCAATAAGGACAACTGGAAAATACCTGAATCAGGTCTATAGAGTAGCCTAGCCATGTTAAGTTCCTGACTTTGATCACGGTATTGTGGCTACGTAAGGAATGTCCTGTGCATAGCCGACAGACAGACATACTGCAGTGTTAGGGATAAAGAGACCTCATGTCTACAACCTATTCTCAAACAGTTCACAAACATAACTATACCCTGTATCTGTATAGAGAACAGAGGAGGGCAGAAACATGGTAAAATGTTAACATTTAGAAAATCTAAATGAAGAATACATTAATATTGCTTTTGTAATACTTTATTAACTTATTAAGTATGAATTTATTCCCAAATATAAAGAATAAAAAGGTCTTAAGATTCTCAGAAGCAGTATTTAACTGGCATGGGCCGTGAAAGGGCACTGGCCATGACAAACAAAGGATGATAGTATTTAAAGTCCAATAGTTTACAGGAGCAAAGAGAGGCCACTCGCCTGGTTCTAGAGCACCAACAAAGGCTTCCAAGTGAGGACTCTCCCCTAGGGAAGGCTGTTCCCCAGGCAAATGAAGAGCAGGAGCCAAGGTACAGAAGTGAGGCCCAGCTGGGTGCTGTGGGGAGCTGGGCTGGAGGCCGAGAGGCCATGCTGAGTTGGGCTGGAGGCCAGGAGGCCATATATTTCACCAGGTGTAGGAGAACAGCAGGGGCACACAGACCTGGGTTTGAACTCCAGCTCTGCCGCACACTCCCAAGCATGTGTGGCTGAGCGTATTATTCTCTTTGTCCCATATAAGAATACTTCCTTTGCAGAGAGGAAGTGAAACTCCGTGGTTAGATCAGATAGCCTGACTTCACAAGTTACTGACTCTATGAGGATTAAATAAGGTTTATTTGAGAAGTACTTGGAATAGTGCCTTGACATGTAAAACATGCCATGTAATTGTGAACTATTACTATCTTCACAGGGTTGTGGAGGTAAAATGAGAAAAAACAAATCCCATCCCATGGGAGTCCCATGACTCCTTCACTTAAAACCCTCCAAGGCCTTCCCATATCACTCAAAATAAAAAGTCAAGGGCCATGGTTGCCAAGAGCTGGGGCAGGGGGTGGGAGAAAGCAGGGATGGGGAGTTCATGTTTAATGGCTATGGAGTTACAGTTTGGGGGAAAAAAAAAGTTTTAGAGATGGATGGTGGTGATGGTTACACAAGAATGTCAATGTGCTTAATGCCACTGAAGTGTACTTAAAACGGTAACTTTTATGTTATGTATATTTTAGGGGGGAAAAAAATCAAGGCCTGACTGCCCTACAAAGGCTGAACATCACTGGATCCCTACTGCCCCTTTCATCTCCTCTCCTGCCCTCCCCAGCTCCCTGCACTCTAACCACATGACCTCCTTATTCCTCACACCTGCCCCAGGACCTCTATAGATGCTACTCCTTTCCCTGAGTCATCCCCCCTCCCCACACACCACCACCAGATTTTTCCACAGCTCCTTCCTTCACTTCAAGTTTCTACTCAAATTGCAACTCTTCCAGGACCTGTCTGGCCATCATCTGACACAGGCTCCAGTTATCGTCTAATCCCTTCCCCTGCCTTGTCT
Source organism: Mustela lutreola (assembly GCF_030435805.1). Lineage (NCBI taxonomy): Eukaryota > Metazoa > Chordata > Mammalia > Carnivora > Mustelidae > Mustela > Mustela lutreola. The sequence continues at coordinate 122,815,042 of NC_081295.1, forward strand.
TATTACCACCTGACATTTACATTTATTACATTTCCTATACGACCAGATCGTAAGCTACGTAATAGCAGGGACTTCTCTCTCATTTACCCCTGCATCCCAGTGGCCCAGAACAGTGCCTGGGCATACATACAGTGCTCAATACATATTCATTAAAGACTAAGTAGCTTACGTGACATTTTAGATCACTCATGATGGGCAAGAGGTCCATACATAGCACAATGGAGCCCCAGATTTTCCTGAGATACAGGATGGAGGGGACAGGGCTGAAGGCTATTACAGAAGTCCAGATATGTAAAACAGGTGGGAGAACACATAAAATGGCATGGAACTATACACATCCTACCAATGACAACTTTCTGGTTTTGATACTGCGCTAGAGTTACATAGGATGCAATCGTGGGGGGAACCGGGCGAAGGATACATACCCAGGACCTCTCTACACTATCTTTGCAGCTTTCTATGAATCTGCAATTATCTGAAAGCTAAAAGTTTTTACAAGGCAAGGGTTTAGGGATAGAGAGGAAGCATAGTCTGGAGGACGTAGCAACTGGCTGGATACAAGTTGAGGGATAATGATTCCCCGTTTTGGTCTCCAGTGACAAGATATGTGGAGGGTGAGGCATGCAGGCCTGAGATAAATATTACTGGGGGCTGGGGGATGTCCTTAGCCAATCTTCAGGCCACACAGTCCCTTATTACCTAGACTGCCAGGGGGTAATAACACCATCATCAGGACCCCCAATCAGCACCAGGCGGCCCACACGAAGAAAGTTCTTCCTCCATGCTGAAGAGTGGGAAGAAAAGAGCTTGCATCAGTCACAGGGGTCAGGCCCTGTTGGAGAGGCAAACATAGGGGGTCAGAGAGGCAGAAAATGGGACCCAGGTAGGAGCCTAGGGTCTCACCAGTGGCATTGGGATGATCTCTTTCCCCATTAATCAGGGCCAGGAAGCTGCTGGCATTGAGGTATAAGTCATCATGGTGGGGGTCTAGGTACAAAGAGCAGTTAGAAAGACAGTCAGAGAAGCAGGGAAAAGAGGCAAGACCAGATGCTGAAAGGCCAATCAGGGGACTACAATGATAGACAAGGTGACTACTAAGAGTAGCAATAATAGTAATTGTGAACAAGAGAGTAAACACCTTTATCCAGCACCTAGGATGCCAGGTACTGTTCAAAGTATATTACGTATATTACATGTTAATTTCTTTAATCTTTACAACCCCCTATAGGGTAGATACTATATTAATATTTTACAGATACAGAAAACAGTCACAACCAAATATTTACTATCTGGCCCTTTAGAGAAAAAATTTACTGACCCCTGCCCCAGACTAACTCTGAAGCAGTAAGGTAATACACAGAAAGTGTTCTCAATAGCGCCTAGTCACACAGTTATCTTCAGCATCGCTGAAGTTATCTTCAGCATTACTGTTGGTTATGGTACAAGGGGGAGCAGCAGACCCTACCCCCCCAGGGTGCCCCTCCATGCAGACCCCAGTTTGGCATCCCCTATTCACCGTGCCAGTAGTTGCAGATGGAGAATTCTTGGCCCCAGGGGCTGTAGCAGATCCGGTAGAGGTTAGACCTCATGGAGGTAGGGAAGAGCCACTTCAAATAGTCCGTATCTGGCAAGAGAACAGCAGAATCCAGTGGCCCCAAACTTCTGTGTCCCCCAAACTCAGAGCCCTCTCAGGAGCCCACCATCCCCACTCACCTCCATACTGTCCCATTTGTGGTGAGGAGAGAGAGATGAAAGAATCCACGTTGTGCTCCTCCATGACGGACAGCAGTGCCCGGCACACCAGGCCCCCTGGAGGCAGAATGCCACGAGGCTGGGACTTAGGTACAGCCAGGTCAACAGCCTCCCCACATGCCCCTGCCCCCAGCGTGTCCATAAGAAGAGTGAAGCCCAGAGAAAGCAGGCACACCTTGTAGCAAAAAGTTGTATGTCGTGAGAGTAACAGAGCCAGAATTAGATTTCTGGGTCTCCCAACTCTACCTGTAGGGTGCTTTTTACTCTTTCCTTATCCCTTATGTCCAAGAACCATGGGTAATGGCAAAAGGGGGCAGCAGCATGGGGAGCCTCCCTCCCACTGAGGACACAGAGATAAGACCCAGGTGCTGAGGGAAGTCAGAAAAGTAGGGCTCAGGTACTAGGGCTCTGGCTAGGAACAACCAGGTTCAGAAAAGGGGACACCAGGAAGTGTCCCTCAGGTAAGGATCAAGCCTCAGATAGGGCTTAGAAGTTGGGAGGGGGAGTGCGCCTACCCTGCGAGTAGCAGATGAGATGCACCCCTTCAGGGGCCTCTGCCATGATGGGGGCCACAGCCTCTCCGAACCCTTGCACCTGTTCCCACAAGGGTCGCAAGCTCTCTCTTCCATCGAAGAGATCGAGCACAGTCACCACAGTCCCAGGGTGTGTCTGTGGGAAGGGGGCAATGCTGCAACAGGGGATGGACT